>NC_030382.2:43717363-46217363 GCF_001625215.2 Daucus carota subsp. sativus
TCAAAACCCTAATCTCAGCCACCCCTAAAACAAACAACCACCACTCTCCGGCGACCAAAACCACCGTCAAGGATCTTGATTCCGGCCGTGAACCTCATCTTTGTTGATTACCAAATTCCTCTATCAACAAATTGGCGCTAGAAGGAGGGGCTATTCAAGATCTTCATCTTAGGAGGAAGAGATGTCACACGACGGAGATTCGCACGTAGAGGAGGAGCGTTTTCCGGCAGGGCGATGGCTAGAGCACAAAAGAGGAGGAGACCTTCATCTACTTTTTCAGAAAAAGGACGATATCTCCATCGGGAGTTTGAAGGAGGACAATCATCAACGAAATTCTAGGAGGTAACCTAATTTGTGATCAGGGTTTTCTGGACCGGGGAGTCAGCGAAGGATGTGATTTTCGGAGACCTGACACCTCCCCCGGACAGAGTACACCTCCCCCGGAGAGAGTACACCTCCCCCGGACAGAGTACACCTCCCCCGGATAGAGTACACCTCCCCTGGACAGGGTACACCTCCCCCGGATAGAGTACACCTCCCCTGGACAGGGTACACCTCCCCCTGACAGGGTACGCCTCCAAGTGATGTGGTGCTCGACTACCACCGTGAGGAACGAATTCCCTAACACCTCCGAAGAAGGCGCACCTCCGGGTAAGATTCTCACAATGCTTTCGCATGTTATTGCTAACAAGTCTGTTGTGGTTTGAGTCTTTACGAGAAGGAGATCGCCTCCCTGGAAGCCTCAACGGTTTTCTGAAGGGGCGCGCCCTCCCCAGAGCAAGTAATTTGAGGTTCGCGAGAGGCGCATGTTGAAGGCCTGACCACATGTGATGATATGAACGGGAAAGTTACGAAGGGCGAGCTATTGAGATGGAACCTAGCTCGAAAAGTCGTAAGGATGCGCGCCTTCCCCTGACCGGGCGCGCCCTCAGGTAAATACTAAACTCCCCCAGTATTTGGTTCCCTAAGACTACCACATGTGTAAATTCACAGGTAATATGGTGTTACCTTTAAGAGGAGTACACCTCTTCTCCGTGAGGAGTAGTCGCACTTTCCTCCAACAAGGCGCGCCCTCCTAAAGGGGTACGCCATATCCAACCAGTATTCTATCAGAGAACGAATTGCGCGCCTCCCTCTGACAGGGCGCGCCCTCTGGTATGTCTGATGCATTAATTGCTTCATATGATATTTTGTGAAGACAAATATACTCAGGAAGAAGCTCACTAGTCTTGAAGAGGTCACGTCCCTCCCTGGGGCGCGCCCTCTCGGAAGTACTCATCACTTGAGGAAGCGCATGAGGGCGCGCCCTCAGGATAATAAGGTTGAGAAGGGAGATGCTTCAAAGACGCGCCTCCTCCTAGTTGGACGCACCCCGAGTTCCAAAGTCATGTTTCCAGGGTTGATAATTTGGGAGGACGCGTCTTCCCCTAACAGGGCGCGTCGTGAGGTAACACTGACCATCAGTATTAAGTCGTATACATGATAAAGTGCAGGTCAAGTCCAACATGCTAAAGGAGCTGTCCATCTTGATGAGGGCGCGCCCTCCGTTCTACAGGAACGTAGCATGATACCTGCAAGGTCTTTGATCAAGGTACACTTAAGCCCTTTCAAAGGTTACCAAATTATCCATGACCAGCTCTGGGTACTATGAATTTTAACCATCCATGATACGCTCTGGATGTCATCCACGATCTACTCTGGATGCTATGATTATTTACATATCCATGATACGCTCCGGATACTATATTTGCGCATCCATGATACGCTCTGGACATTATACTTGCGCATCCATGATACGCTCTGGATCTTACATATCCATGATATGCTCTGGATAACATTTTATACTATTCATTCCCCATTGAGCTATGAGCTCTGGGACCTGTGCGATGCACCGGAGTTATGTAAACCACGATAAGATTCGTGATGCCCCATATGGGAAGATGTATGGACTGGGGAGTGGTCCTCTTGATTTTCTTAAGCAAGTGATTCACGCGTGAAAAAGTAAAGCTGCGCCAAAGGCCGCGCCAAAGGTCGCGCCCTCTACTTAATCCTTGGAAAAGATCAAAAGAGCCCACATTACAAGTAAGGCTGCGCCCTCTGCTTATACAGTCCTTGAAAGAAAAGAAATATTGCAAGGCAGCGCCATCAGCCGCGCCCTCTGCTTAGGCAATTCTTTAACAAAAAGAATTAAAAGGGGTCATGTTATAACAAGGCAGCGCCACTCTGTAAGTCGCGCCTTATATTTACTATTCCCAGGTACCATGGACACACTAAGGCTAAAAAAAAAAAAAAAAAAAAAAGCCACAAACCTTCGCACAGCGAAGGCGCGCCCTTCTTTTGTTGAAGTTCATTGGCGCGAATGTTATGGTTGAATGTGTCCTTTGGAAGGAATAAGCGAAGCTGCGCCACTGTCAACGACAGATAGGCCGTGCCCCCTGTTTTCTTTTGTCTACATAAAGATTGCTTATTATTTATGAACACATCAAGAAGACGCGACAGCCTCATGCTTAGCAACTTTGCTAAATGATCAAAGACACCGACATTATATACATGCAAGGCTTGTGCACAGCCTGCATCTTGGAATGTCGAGGAATAGAAGTGGCTTACGTCACGCCTCTATGCGCGGACGCGCTCTCGGAAGAGGATGTGTGGTATGGAGTAAAAATTTCCCTGATATCTCCAATATCAAGAAAATTTGGGGAGTACTTGTTATAGCCAAATTTGGCTAGGTCCTTGTTGGGCCAAGTATGTACTTAGTTTAACTAAGTAAGACATGAATTGGGCTAAGAGTCCTATATAAAGGAAGGACGCGTCCTCCTGCTTATAAAGTGAGGACGCGACCGACCCTTGAAGAGACTAGTCTGAACGGAAGGGCGCAGCCCTCCGTGACGCGACTGATCCGCCGATGTTGCGTATCTTAATGAAGAGGACGCGTCCTCCGTGTCGGAAGGAGGGATGTGTCCTCCAGGTCACACGTGTCCCATGAAGAGGACGCGTCCTCCTGCTTATAAGGGGAGGATGCGATCGACCCTTGGTGTTGCTTGAAGAGGAGGCGTCCTCCTGCTTATAAAGGGAGGACGCGACCGACCCTTGGTGTTGCTTGAAAAGGACGCGTCCTCCGAGTCACAAGGAGGGACGCCTTACTTGAGAGTGTTGATGGAGAGACGCGACCGACCTCCGTCCACCCACGTCCTGTAATATGTGGAGGAGGGCACGCCCTCTTCGGAGGTGACCGAGGGGCGCGTCCCTTGTAAGAAGTTGACAATGAGATGAAGACCAAGGGCGTGCCTTTGACGGGGTGTCCTCGCCTCCCCGGGGGCGCGACCTCATGTTAAAGAAGGACCTGTCTGATGTGTTGTAAGAAGGCTCTTCTTATGGGAGAGTGTACATTCGCTGAGACAACCCTTCTGAGGGAGACGAAGACCGTCCCTCCGGGGATAGGAAGACCTACCCCTCCGGGGGGATATGACGACCCCTCCGGGGGATACGACGACTCTTCCGAGGTGTTGTAGCCGTTTTTGTATATCATGTGGAGGGGAGGACGCGCCCTCCCCAGACATGGCCCGGGAGGTGCGGTCTCTTGTCCAGTAAGGAGGATTGAAGACAAGATAAGGGAAGGACGCGCCCTCTCCAGACATGGCTCGGGAGACGCGGTCTCCTGTCCAGTAAGGAGAATTGAAGACAAGATAAGGGAAGAACGCGTCTTCCCAGGACACGTCCCTTGACTTAAAAGAGCTAAAACACAGCTTCGTTCTGCATGTTATGAAAAGGCGCGCCCTAGATATAATGGGAGATTGGCATGACCCTCTGAAGGCGCGCCCTCCGATAAATAATAACATTAACTGATGGCATCATGAAAGCTACATGTGAGCAATGCGAGAAGGGACGGTGATACTAAATATAAAGCATAATATTCATAAGGGCGCGCCCTCCCCATAAATTAAGAAATGCGAAAGAGCATGGGCGCGCCGCCAAAAGATTAAAGTTGAGCATGCAATCAAAAGAACATGCAGTCACGAATCCAGAAAATTAGTTTATAATACAACTTGCAAGGCTTAGAACGGGCCTGCACCGTCAAAAGATTAAAGTTAAGCGACTCAGGGCGCGTCCTTGGACATGTCCCCAGCTTGAGTGCCGCCCCCTGGGCGCGCCCCCTCGGCTGTGGCCTCTTTGGCCAGCGTCTCAGCTAACTCTGCCTTCTTGGCGGCCATCAACTCTGGATTCTTAGAAGGAAATTCAGCCATGAAATCAGCCGCAGCCTTCCCAAAGTTCGGAAGCCAATTGTAGTTTGGTTCCCCGGAGAGGAAGGTAGCAACATAGCTGAATAGTCCCTCTGTGAACGATGTCTCGACCGCCTTCTCCTTATCCTCCAAGAGTTGTTTGTTGTCATCAGCCAAAGAGGAATTCTCCAGTTTGAGATCAGCCACCTCTTTCTCAAAACGCGCCTTTTCAATGTTGAGTTCCTTCTCGACGGCTAACTTGCCATCCTCGGCCTTCTTGAGAGCTTTGTCATGCTGCTTAGCCTCCCTTTTGAGCTGGGAGTTCTCCTTCTCAAGGTTAGAAAGGCGCGCCTCCTGGGCAGCTTTAGCGTCATCACGATCCATATTGTGGATCAGCATCTCACAGCTTGCCTTAAGAATCCAATCATCTTTCTCGGAGTCTAACTTGGCGCGCCACGCCTGCACCTCGTTATCAGATAGGACGGTGTCGCCGATGTCGCCTAGGACCCTTGAAGCCAGGCTTGAAGGTTGAGCAGGGTTGTGTTTCTTGCTGACTCGAGGCTTTTTAGAGCGCGGTGTCCCCGTGGAAACGGTATCCAGTTTGGAGGGTGGTTTCTGGAAAACACGGTTAGACGCGCCCCGCTTTGGAAAGCCGGGCGAGAGAGACGCGTCCTCCCCCAGATTTGGCTTCTTCCTTGAGAAGAATGAAGGAACTTCGGCCATACCTGCACATAGTAAAGAATGTGTTATCTTGGGTACACCAGAGATGGCTATAAAAAGGGATGTACACACATGCAAATAATGTATAATGCGCATATTGAAAAAGGGGCGCGCCTTCATTTTGCGTCGTCCGGGCGCGCCCACATCCTCCCCTCGGGGAGGCTGCGTCAGACGTGTATTCCTCAGGTTCTGCCTTGAGAACCCTGCTTCCTTTATTCTTAAGAGGTCTTCCATTCCTGAAGGTGGTCGGACCCACTTTGGTACCTATCATGGGAGAAAGGAACCCGGCCTCGATTAAAGCAGAAGTGGTCACCAAGTTTGTTATATTCTTCCTTTGAGAGGGCAAGTGGAGGATGAGTTGTGCTCTCTCAAGGGCTTCGTTATCAAGAGACGGCATACCACGTTCCGCTAATAAGATGAGGAACAAATTAGTGAAGGAAGGGTAAATAAGGGCGCACCTTGAAAAGAGTATTCTTACCAGGGGAGATGTTAAATTGCGTCCTCATTCTTTTGGTGTTATAAACATAAAAAAAGGGGTCCCTCCACCTTTTCACATGGGAGGCACGCCCTTCGCCGAAACCTTTAAGACGGTGTTGAGATCGTATGGTAAGGTAAAAGTAGCCAGGAGAGTTCTTAGTAAGTCTGAAGAAAAAACTCAGTTCCTCCATAGAGGGCGCGCCATATCCTTCCTCCTTGTACAAGATGTATAGCCCTGCCGCCAGTTTGTACGAATTAGGCGACAACTGGATAGGAGCAATGTCGAACCACTCTAAAATTTGTTCAAAATAAGGATGGAGGGGCACGCCTGCTCCGAGGCTTACATGCCTGGGGGTCAGAACCATGCGAGGAATCCTGCAGTTCCCTATGTCGAAACGATGTGCCCTCATCTCTTCAAGAGGGACTACTGCTGTTCCTTTCTGATCGTAGTAATCCATCGTCCACTCTAGTTCTTCCCAGGAAAGCGTGGAAGGTTGGTCTACGCAGTTTAACTTGCCCCTATTCTTTTTTATTTCCTCGACCATCGTGGAAGAAAGCTCCATGTCACCATATTCGGACCAGTCCACGTCTTCTTCCCATTCTTCTATAGGAGGATGGACGTAGGGTTCAGGAGAGGATTCAGGTGAAGGTGGAATGGCGGGTGTTCGCCCTCCGGGCGCGCCTTGGGAAAAATCCTCTTCTGTAGCATCTTCACGAAACAACGTGCCCTTTGGGGGCTCATAGTCAGAGTCTTTATCACTTGGGGGAGAAGGGACACTGTGGTCTGATGAAGAAGAGATCAGTTGATATATCTTTCCTTTACCTCTGCGAGCAGGCGCGCCCTCAGAGGTATCAGTCCATTCCTCGAATGGGGTGTCATAGTCCATCGACTGATCGCCAGTAGCAGGAGAGCTAGTGATCTCGATTGGGTGAATAATCTGATTGGTAGCCCGGGGAGTAGCTAAGTAAGAAGATTTCATTTCAGCAGGAGGGCAAGGAAGTCTCTGAACGGGTAGAAAGCAAAGGATGCGCCCCCGTCTGCCAGCTGTAAACAAATAGGTGGTGAGGGCGCGCCCTTTGAGAAAAGCATAAATATGGGCAGATGCGTGTGCTACAAATGAAAGATATCAGTGTGTGGATGTGTCTACCTTATGAAGAGTTATTTTTGGAAAGGGACAAGGGCCTCAGGATGAAGGCGCGCCCTGGTGGTGATAAGAGGAAGGGAAGGACAGGTGACGTTCGGAAGGACGCGTCTTTCCTAATGGGCGCGCCTAGGGAAGGAGAGGGTTGTTTGGTTGACAGCACATAAACAGGTTCAGGTGGTACGACTTGCGAAGTTGGGGAATCAAAGGGAGGTACGATGAGGTTTTACGAGTATAGATACACATATATGTATATACACAAACAGTCAAGAACATAACAAGCAATGAGCAAGAAAGTTGAGGGGTCATTTGAACAAATCTAACAATGTAATCGGTGAAAATCGATAAAAAGGATGAGGAAACGTACCTGGGAACGTGGTGAATGATCTCCCCGGTCAGTTTGCGCTTAGAAACAGTGGTACGCCGGCAATCGTGGTCGGAAAAGTTCTTGCTGGTAAGAGAAAAAACGCAAGATGGGAGAAGATAAAGTGAAGAAGAAAAGGTAAGAGATATTTATAGCAAGGAGGGTGGATCGCTGACAGCTGTCCTCTCAGGTACGGCCTACTTCGATTTTAAATATCAAATTTGAATAGCCGCGTCATCGCAAAGGACAGGACCCGGTAATTTTGAACGAAAGAGGACGCGCCTGTGGGAGAAGGCGCGCCTGGTCAAGTATCTAGGAAGCAGGACGACTCAAGGTGTAGGTTAAAGAAGACATCTTTGATGAAGGGAGAGAACGAAGATTCCCTTGACATCTTCGATGACAACCGAATCTGGGGAGTACTTGTTGTGTTGGTTTTTGGATGAGAAGATAAAGGGCAGGGCGCGTCTTTCCCGGGGATATTCCGGGAGACGCGGCCCCCTGTCCCAAGACGCTGGCATGAAGGTGAGAAAGATCAAGGAGAGGGAGGGCGTGTCCTCTCTGTTAGGGCGCGTCCTCTGACTTGGCAAAGCTACCGATGTGAATAAATGATGTGTGAGGGAGGATGAGTGAGTCTCCGTGACGACCCTTTCGGGGGATATGAAGACTAGTTACCAAGCTCATTTGGTAGTTACCAAGCTCATTTGGTAGTTGTCAGGCTCATCTGACAGTTCCCGGGCTCATCCGGGCATGATCTATAATCCTCAATCCTGTAATCTGCCTAGTTAACCCTTGTGTGGGGGCTTGAGGTGATCATGATTCTTGAAGGCCCTCCGGGGTAATATGAAGGCCGATCATATGTCTGGATCCTGTATTCTGGTGAGTTAGCCCTCATCGGGGGATTGAGACGATCGTGTAATTTGGCTCCTTGTCTACCTTGTTTGAAGATGAAGACCTCACCGAGAGGTGAGGACATGTCCCTGCACCTCGAGGGGTTAGCCATGGCTCTCCCAGATAACTTCTCCATAAGAGTCGTGGTAGATGCTATCTCTCGTAGTGGAGATATCGTTGAATCCGTGATCTATTTGGATTAGGAGTCTGGGGTAGTCATACTCAAGACTAATTCTAACAGGAGTAGGATTCTCCAAGATGGGCCTTCGGCCTATCTCCGACCTTATCGCCAAGAGGCCTAGTCCTGATCAAACTAGGACTCTTGGTCCAATAGAACTACGTATGGCTTGATCCCCTATAAATAGGGGTACGTAGGCACATTGGGGGATCATGAGTTGAGAGCACGTGAGACCAACTCAAAACCCTAATCTCAGCCACCCCTAAAACAAACAACCACCACTCTCCGGCGACCAAAACCACCGTCAAGGATCTTGATTCCGGCCGTGAACCTCATCTTTGTTGATTACCAAATTCCTCTATCAACATTAATTATACATCGCTTCCGGGCTGTATTACAAAAAATCAGTTCATATATATGATGTTCAAATCTGCAACCGTCAGTTAATTTAAATAATCAGTTCATATGCATCTTCTAAACATGAAACCTTCGCCTTGAAATCTAAATCTATCCAATTTGTTATGTTTGAAAGTCATTAAGTTTTTAGATAGACGTCGTCTGGTAGATGTATTCAACTTCAACTAATTATATTCTGTGCCATATCTGAAAATTTCACAAATTTAATAGAATATTTATATTTTGCAAAACAACAATACAGACATATATAGATCATAAGGGTAGTAATAATTATAACAAACCTAGTCGAGTTGAGATTTTACCGAATCAATTGTAAGTTTAATTATTTTTTAAAAAACGAGTAGAACTGTGCCGAACGTGTAAAGACTGGATTGTTAGATAGACGAGCCCAGCAAGAGTTTCCTCGTGAGTAATTCGAATCGAGCTAAACTCGAGCAGAATTGACGACAAATAGTTAGCGTTTGGTTTCTATTCAGCCAATCCTCACACGTAATTTTTAGTCTTATTTACATCATCACAATAATCATACATTTACACTTACACTAAACTCAAAACAATTCTTACATATCTTTAATTTACTCGACTCTGCCCGATTCATAAAATACAATTTATAGGTTTAAAATTTATGACAAAATCAATCATACATACAAATATCATAATCACCAAATAAAGTACACTCATTTCATATTTCATGCAAGTTTTTTTACTACATTGGTTTGATATCGAGTCCATAATATTTTAAATTTGAAAGATACCATTTTTTTGGGTCAAATTATACATTCAAGCCGGACTCGAGTTAGTCCCGAACTAAACAAGCTGAACTTGTAAAAAATACGGTTCAAATTCATTTTGTGAATTGGACAGATGTTTATATTTAAAATCAGATTTCCTTTAATAAATCAATAGAACACAAACTTAATTGAACGAGTAAAGCTCAAATCCTGTACCCTGATGGCTTAATCATAACTCTTCCCTCTCATCAAAACAGAAGTCCAAATATGTACAATTTATGAATGCCCGTAATATACCTCCCATCCGAATGAACCATGATACCGTTAAAGTTGTGTTCGCCCAATAAAAATAAAAAATAAATAAAATCAAATTTATGAGTCGATTTTAATAAGAATAGTAAAAGATTATGCAGAAATAGAGTGTAATTTTTCTTTCAAGACATGTTATTATATTCCATTTTTACTTCACTTCATAATTACCTTCAAGGAAATGCACATGTTTTATATGTGGTATGCATGTAGGCAGTGTGAAGTGTGAGCTATTTTTCCTATTCCCCGGAGATTATATGTTTCTCTAGTGGAACTGGTGATAGTCGTCTTTCTTAATTAGCTGCTTAGCCAGGTTTATTAATCATATATAGATACGGGATCATAATGTTCATTCAATTTGTCTAAATTATGTTTTGTTCCGACTGGACAGTCTTCACCTCAATATTTAATAAATCTTGATTATAAAATTAAACCAGCTCTCTCGGGTCTTCAATAATAAATTCATCTTTTTAATTTTTAATTAGCAGGGGTAATTTTTGTTTCGATAAATAACCATCACTTTTCTTATCATCATCCATATAACTGCGCGTCTCGTCGTCAATGTTGCCGCCTCGATCGTGTATTGTATGTTCAATAGCCATAGATTAAACGTTTTTTGTGCCCTGGAGAAAAATCAGGAAGAAAGTTATGAATTTAATTGTCGATTCTGTTGAAAATGTTCGTTATTCTGCCGTAAGTATAGGATATATATGACCCGCGTATGTAATAAGCCCTGCATTTAGACACATGCAGGAAAAATTCAATTAAAAAAATATAGCTAGCGGAGTAATACTTTTTGTTAATTATATGTGCCTGAGTATGAATGTAATCCATGGATATACTTTCAAGTTTCAAACAGGTGAACATAAAAGATGAACATTTATGATAATAAGATAGCATCAATCTTGTTATATATGACCAAGATGTATAAAAATTTATATTCGCAGCTATTCTGTAAAACATAGTTGACGTACTAAACCTAGCTAGCTTTACAGTTTTACTGTTTTAATTTTATAATTACTTATATAATTGAATAAATAAAATTAGAATATCATACCTGTATTATAAATCTACATGTTAACATCTTATTCCTCGGAAGCACATAAATTTATTTTTCATAATTAGCTCGGTAGCTGGTAGCTAGGTATGTACTAATATATTATGGAAATTTATTTTTCCTAAATAGCTAATTACATGTACTTGAAGGTGTCTTTTGGAGTAGTTCTGATCCCCCGCCCCGCCTAATATATGCATATGTGCTAAAAACTAATCGGATCAAACTGTGATTAATTAATAGAAGATTTAACTAGTGGTTAATCGGAAATTTAACCGATTCGGCGAGCTTATACAAAATAAGGATTAATCACTGAAATTTTAGAATATAGCCTAAACTTAATTAAAAAATTTATAACCAGGTTAGCTTTTCTCATTGATGTGTATATATGGCACTAAATTTCATGAATGGTGGTTAATAAAATTAAATTTATTTATTTAAAATTGATTTAATAATTATTAACAATTCTCCTATTATGATCTCTTTTAAAATTTGTTATTGACTTGAGCAAAACCCATATATATATATCTGCAAACACCAATAGCATTGTATATATAAATATTCGCAAGAGGGACCAGAAAAAACCATTAGCCAAAGGCAACCTATTATCATCAAGCAGTAACAAATTAATTTGGCCTTTTAGAGTCCACCAAAGTATTACAGCCACCATGAGCCACCAATTCTGAAAACATATAGGAGTATATAGGATAACCAGTCCAATTTTTGTTTTCCTGGTTACACAGTAAATCAAAGAAGCAGCCTATAAATAGCCAGTAAACATGTAGGTATTTGCATAACTCATTCATCAAAGTATTAAGCACTGAAAATTACTTGTACAGTTGTACTCATGGCTTCTACTATCTTTCAAGCATTCTCAAGCTTAATCTTCCTCTTCACAGTGCTTATTCTCCCTGTATTCTCTACCAATCAATCACCCTTTGGGTTCCTCGAGAATATGCAAGGTTCCCACAAGGGTGATCAAGTTGAAGGCCTCTATGAGCTGAAGCAATATCTAAACAAATTCGGTTATCTAAACATTCAAAACCTCCAATCCACCAGTGTCGAAAAAGATGACCGTTTCGACGACCTCCTCGAGGCCGCCATCAAAACCTACCAACTCAATTACCACCTCAACCCAACCGGAGCCCTGGACTCCTCAACAGTCTCCACCATGATGTTACCTCGATGCGGCGTCTCCGATATCATGATCGATGGAACCTCCCGAATGCGAGCAGGCCAAAAGAAGATGAACCATCCTCGAAAGTCCATGCATGCAGTCTCGCATTACCAATTCTTCAGCGGCTCACCAAAATGGCCACTCGACAAAGCCAATCTAACATACCTATTCAACGCCAACACTTCTTCGAATGCCACGAGCGCGATTGCGCGGGCTTTCGATAAATGGGCTGCTTCCACGCATTTCACATTTACACAAATATTTCTTGATAATTCAACCGTGTTGCCTAACGTGACAGCTGATATTAGAATCGGGTTTTACAGCAAGGATCATGGAGACGGGTATCCTTTCGATGGGCCTTACGGAGTCCTAGCCCATGCCTCGGCGCCAACTAGTGGAAGCTTTCATCTTGATGCGGATGAGCCGTGGTCGATTGGTCCAGTTGCGGATCATATTGACTTGGAGACGGTGGCTCTGCACGAGATAGGGCACCTTCTAGGGCTGGAACATAGCTCGGTTGCGGAGGCTATAATGTTCCCCTCGGTTTCGGATGGAGTGGCTAAGGAGTTGCATGGTGACGATGTTCAGGGAATAAAAGACTTGTACAATAAACCCTGAAAATTATCTTACAAAGCACATGCCCTCATATTTTTTTTTATTATTTCAAATCATTATATGATTTATATAATATGGAAATCATTGTGTATTCAATATAAAATACAATTATGTACGGGAATCTGGTTATTTGTGTGAACTTAAATTACAGTTTGAGTTATATTAATTTTGTCTGTTCTATTTTTAAATATTGGTTATATATTAGGGCTTGAAATTGAGAAATTTACGTACAGTGCGTGAGATAAATATATAGCAGACGTGTTCGTCTCACTACATATATGCTTTACTGCATGCGTCACCAGTGTCGTTACGATTAGAAAATTAATCAGCACAATATTTTGAGGCCAGCCGTTTGTCGTGGCGTCGTGCTATTTTGAATTGGGTTTTCTGGACATAAATATTATTATGATATATATAAATTATATTTTTAATTCAATATACAACGACTTGAGCTCCAGAAAATACAAAATGAATCTAGCTATGTATAGCATTAATAGTACAGGTGTACATGCATGAACTTCGAGAATTAATGTCTCCATAGTGACACATCTATTATATTTTTTCCTTTTCGGTTAAAAATATTTGATTGACCTTTTCAGTCAAAATATATTGAGCAAAACATGACCTCTTATATTATCATATATTATATTAAGAAAGCTTACTAAAGCAAATTCATGATTTTCTGAATAACAATATCTGATATAGCGGAATTTTTTTTTGATCAAGTCTGATATAGCGGAATTAATAACAGATACAATTTTTGGCGATATAGAATCCAGTTTTATTTAAAAAGTTGGCGGGCAGTCTAGTGCTTTCCAAGAGCTTTCTAAAAACATACCGTAGAATTTATGAAATATCCCGGCGTCTACGTTCAAGTTTCAAACAATGGTAATATCACGTAAAAGCTAGCAACTGGATCAGAAGGATCGATATTCACAAAAATTTCTTCACGGGGCGATATTATATATATATATACGTATTTCTCCTTAAACGTTTATAACGACATGCGTCTGGGATTGACGATGTGCTTTCGTGTGTGTCGTAGGTGTGGTGCCTTCAAAGTCTTTCGATACTAAAATTTTACTTTTCTTCAGATTAAAATTGGTTCTACGCTTGTATCCACCGGTCCAAAACAATCTATTAAATATTGATTAATCGAATTGTTTGTTTTCATTTTATCACTCAGTCTTCCTATTTACTTTTTAATAAATTCTAGTTATTTATTATCATTTTTATCACTCATTCTTCCCCTTTATTCTTGAACCAAAAGCTCCAAATGAGAGTCTGACTCCAACCCCAGCAGCCTAGCTAACCCCTCCAAAATATTCAGATCTATCTTTTTTTCCATCTTTTATATCTTCTTCCTTCTCCCAAATTTACCTTCATTTTTTTATCTCATCTGAGATCATAGTTCTTATCTCCCAATTTTATTTTAATACTAGCTTATAATATGCGTACAGGACCCTTTTTACAATTTTATAAATTTAACATTTAATGTATTTAGAATGAAGAAAAAATTATTTATTAATAATAAATCATATATTTAAATAAAAATAAAATATGAAAATAATAATATAGAATCAAAATATACAGATAAAATAATCAATATATTTATATAAAGGAGAAGCGAGGGGCGTGTAGGTGGCGCCTCTCACATCGCTTCGTTTCTATTTTTCTAATTTTCTGAAATTTACCTTTTTTAGATTCAGATATATTAGAAGCAAGTTTCAGAATCTGATTTTGTTTCAGATTAATTATTAATGGAATATAGCAGCTTGAAAATTTTAATCTGATTTTGTTTCAGATTATTTAATTATGGGAAAGAGTAGCACACAAATCTCTCTGCACCTATAAATACTCTTATGGGTTGTAGGGTTTTGGATTATCTTAACATAACCTACTCTCTCTCAATACCACAACCCTACCTCTCTCTGGTGATAATTCTCTTGCTCGATTTCTAACTCGGTGGTGCCGTTATTCTGCAGCGATAAATGAAGGGTGTTTAAGGTAGTTATAGACCGCTATGTGGGAGTCGACAAATCCAAAGACGGGAGTCTTGACATGATATTGATGGAAATATCAATAAATTAACTATTAGTGATATATGTTTGTTGGTTATTTTTTATAATATTTGTTTTGTTCATCGGACATGTTTGTTGTTAATTTTTATATGATTTACTTTGTCACAAGAAAATATAATTCATGCATTATCTGTTTGCTCCGTTCAAGACTGTTCATGTAGTATTAAAAAATAAATAAAGGTTGTTACAAGCAAGGGTAGTTATAGACCGCTATCCCACCGATTTAAGTTAGATGTTTTTGTGTACAATCAATCAAAAAAATTGGTGGAAGGTGACAATGTAAGAACATGATTACTTAAAAAAAACACAAATAAATTTAAGATTCGTCGTGCTTTAAAGTGTTAATTACGTGTAGAAATTTATTTTCATTTTTTCAACATGAATTATAGTCCAATTTTGCAATTTTATATATTAGTATCGGTATTACATCAAAAATTTTATAATATAAAATTTATTTTATCCTTTAAATATTAATTTTTAATCATTAATATACTTTTTATAGACAACCACAAAATTATTGCATTTTACAAACATTAATATTGAATCATTAATATAATTTTAATAGACCGCCGCAACACGCGGCTTCTCAACTAGTTAGAATATAATCAACCATTAGTATAAACTATAAGAAAGTGCTTTACGATAATTGTGTAGTTTACATATAATTATTAAGTCACTTTTACTAATGAAGTACCTTATATTAAATTCCTTGAAAAATTGTTTATTAATAAATAAATTATCTGATAAATTGAATATGTTTTTTTGGCTTAATTATTTCACCGAAATTTAATGAATAAAACTGAGAAAGAATGAAAGATTAAAATCAATTTAACACCCAAAACTCGACAGAACGATGTCGTATTTCGCACAATTAGAGCCATTGTTGATATATATACACGGGCTCTCTCTGTTGTAGCGTACTTGCAATAATTTTGTCCCAAATTCACTTTCTCTTCCGAACTGATCCTCCGCTTCGTCAATCAATCCTCGTTGCTTAGGTATATCTCCATCTCCTGCCCCAATGTGTTCACACGGATTTCATACTCTTGTTATGATTAGATCATTAGATTTAAGAAATTATATTAGATCTGAAATGTCAGATGTATGTCTCATCATCATGTACATACTTGTATGCTTCTTCAGCTATGAATTGCTTAATCCAGTTATTGATATTGTGCATCATATATTGATGAATATACTGTATGTGTAAGATATGAATGTAGATACAGAAGCTGTGTGTATGGATAATCTGCTTTGGGTTCGGAAGAGTCTAGAACGGGGTTAATATAGCGGGTGATGTGAAGAGATGGAGTGATCGGGGCCGTTGGATGGGGTGATGAGATTGGAGTGTTGATATATGACATGTATGATGTATTTATACACCTTGATTTTATTACTTTTCTGATGCTTTTAACCAGTGTTGCCTTGAACAAAGATTGTTATGCTTGAGAAATATAAGGGAACCTTCTGATTGGGCGATAATGCTAGTATTGAGTCTTTTTTCATATATGATTATAATCGAATATGACAACTAGGTCCCGAACAAACGTTTCTCGTACATGTAACTCACACTTATAACGCTAAGGCCTAAGGTTACTTAGATCTGTAGGTAGCTAATACAATGAAGTTTTAAATGATCATGGGAGACTAAAGAGGAGTTTGGATGGTAGATGGGAATAGGAAGTGGGAATGGGAATGAGGGATCTAGGAATGAAGGGTATGAGAATGAGTATCCCCCATTAAGTGGGAATGGGGTTCCCATTCCATACCACAAAATGGCTAATCCAAACACCAACATATGGGTTTGGGGTTCCGATTCCCGTTAACTGGGCTCATTAGCCATGAACTAAACGTCCCCTAATATATATGTCACGACTTGTATTGAGTATGTATATACTTAATGCTTAGATGTTGACATGCTGTGTGCCTATTACATCTCTCTTCTTGTAGTACACATAAGTACAGACCTAGGAATATATTGGAATATCAAATTATATAGTGATTGGAACACCTCTCAAAAGCAGAATGTAGAGATAACACAATACTTGTGTGTATTATAGATCTGTAGGTCATAGAGCTAAACTTTTAGTACTTAAGACTAGGAATTTTGGATTGGTGTGGCAAATGGCATGTCACTAAAGTTTTAAAAAGCTTTTGGCTGCAAAATGAAGTGATTGGGTTAAAAATACTTCTGTGCATTTTCATGTTTAAAGAATTAATTGTTTAAAATTTGTAGCTGTGGGACAGGACCAATAAATAGGGTATAGGTGACCTTGTGGGCTTATCTGCTAGCTCATGTTTCGAATTTTTATAATGTTTGCAATTGCCATATTTCTTTTACAATCTTACACTATTATAAGCACTAACTCATAGGTTTATTGACATGTCCTTGACTTGAAAGATTAAGGACTGGCATGTGAAACCAAGTATAGGACAGCTGCAGATATTGTTAAGAAAGTTTGTTTTCTGTCATGTTAACGTTTTCTTCTTTAGGTAATTGAGACTGCTCGAATTCGGAAGTTAATTTGTGTGTAGGCAGTGCTGCAAGGAGGCTGCCATTCTTTTAGAATGTTTACTTCCTGAATGTACTTGTGAAGAGGATTTACTAAGGAATATTGATCTCATCTAGTTGTATATATACATTTGCTTTCTGTGATAAAGTTTATTATAATTTCCGTTAGTAATCAGTTATCAGTAAATGCTAAATATTCTTTGATCTGCTAATCGCTGATAAAATGCTAATTGTTTTTTGTAATCGAAATATATAGGAGTCTGTTGAATAAAGAAATCTGTTAAGAAGTGTTATTGTTGACGTAGCTGTCCTTAAAATGCCTGCCCAGAAGGTTGAAATAGGTCACACAGACACTATCCATGATGTAGTAATGGATTATTATGGGAAGCGTGTGGCAACTGCTTCATCAGATGGCACTATAAAAATTACTGGTGTGAGCAACAATGGCAGTTCACAACATCTTGCTACTTTGACTGGTCATCAAGGCCCTGTTTGGCAAGCTGCTTGGGCACATCCCAAGTTTGGAACAATCCTTGCATCATGTTCCTATGATGGTAGAGTCATACTCTGGAAAGAAGGCAACCCAAACAACTGGACGCAGGCTCATATTTTCAGTGACCATAAATCATCGGTCAACTCTATTGCTTGGGCACCTCATGAGCTTGGCCTTTCCTTGGCTTGTGGATCATCTGATGGGAATATTTCAGTCTTTACAGCCAGAACTGATGGTGGTTGGGACACCACCAGAATTGACCAAGCACATCCTGTCGGAGTAAGCTCAGTAACATGGGCTCCTTCAATGTCTCCTGGTGCTGTCGTTGGATCAGGTATTCTGGATCCTGTTCAGAAGTTAGCTTCTGGTGGCTTTGATAATACTGTGAAGGTGTGGAAGCTTGACAATGGAAATTGGAAAACTGACTGCTTACCATCCCTTCAGATGCACAAAGATTGGGTAAGAGATGTAGCGTGGGCGCCTAACTTGGGGCTTCCAAAGTCTACAATGGCTAGTGCTTCCCAGGATGGAACAGTTGTGATATGGAATGTGGCAAAGGAGGGTGACAAATGGGAGGGTAAAGTATTGAATGACTTTAAGATGCCTGTTTGGAGGGTTTCGTGGTCTTTGACAGGAAATTTGTTGGCCGTGGCTGCAGGGGATAATGATGTGACCATGTGGAAAGAAACAGTTGACGGAGATTGGCAACAAGTGCCTATTGACCAATAGATGCTGTTTTTTTTTCTGACTTTCTTTTAAGACTCAGTTTTCCTGTATAACTGTTTGTTTCTGGCTTGGATTCTGTAATAAGTTTTTGCGATGTTATAAGCTTGTCATACTCCGAAGGAAATGAGCATTGAATTTTCATTTTTATTTAACTAAACAACATTTCTAATTCTGTTTTCAATGTAGCACTGCTAAAATCTGAGACTCTTCTGTTTGAACTCTAGCTAAAATGATTACTATGTATAGCAGAAGTCAAAATATTGCCTTTCTGAACATTATACATGGTTTCCACCTCTCAAGAAAAATCAGCATTGGCTCTGCATAGCTCTGCAACTCCACACTAGTTTACAGCCGTGGAGAGTGGACATAGACTATGCTGACGAGCAACTTAACCAGGCCCTTGTTCATAAGCACTCGGGTTGTTGGATTTGGGATTATTTCTAGGTTGTATGTAATTTATATCAATTCCCATGAGTTTAATAAATATAAAAAATACAACTACCCCCTCCCATAATTTCTACCAACATAAAGCCCCAATTGTAATCCTTTTTATGCTAAAAATCATGTTAAATAACTTACATAATCTCTATTACGGATTTTTATGTATCTAAAATGTCTGATATACCAGGAATCAAACAAGTTTATGTACCTAAAATGTCTGATATACCAGGAATCAAACAAATTTCAAGTAAATCTTAACATAAAAATGTTATGTGTTGCTTAATTGGATCCAGACAAGTAGATGACACGTTAAATAAATCAAAAATATCAAACAAATTTCAAGTAACCTTATGACACGTTAAATAAATCAAAAAAATTTCAAATAAACCTTAATATAAAAAGACAATCTTAATATGTGATGTGTTATCTAATTGGATCCGGATCTGAATGAATAGCTGACACATTAAATAAATCAAGATTAAAAAAAAATCAAACTGTCTAATTGGAACGAGACCATCCGGACAAGTGGGGAACGAGACCATCCGGACAAGTAATGACACGTTAAATCAATCAAAAGGAAAAAAAAAATCAAACTGACAAGATATTAAAAAAGAAGCTGGCCAGCATAAAAAAAAAGGAACTAATTCTATTAAACTAATTTTATAATATAGTTATAAAAGTATAAAGAATAGAAAATTCTAAGAATTATATAATTATTAAGTGGAATATTCTAAAACAAATTTTATAATTATTAAATAAAAAATTAACATAACTAAAATTACTAAAAAAAAAGTAAAGTACTTAAAAATAACATGCACTCCGACTAGGAGCTAATATCTACATCTTAACTCTACTGTCAAGACAACTGAGGGTGACAACTCACAAGTAAAATCATAAATTCGGCCAGAACGAAGGCAACCTTAATAATTATTCAACATGACATTCAAGCAAGAATAGCATCAAGCGATCATCAAGAAGAATATTCTAAAACAAAACTGGACAGAACCATACCTCTAAGAAATCGAAAGCTAAAGCATCAACAATAGTAACTCAGTCATAGACCAAAACAAGGCAGTATGGCACCTGGTCCAACCTTGTATGAAACAAAATCCCGGAGTTCAAATAAAAGGTCTTGTTGCTAAATTTCTTTCCCTATTCAAGTTTAACATAGCACTTCCAGCAAAATCTAGTTTAACAAAGCACTTTGAGCACATATTCCTCCCTTAGGAATTACTAAAAGAGTACAGAGAAACAAACTGATGTACATGTCACTGGAGTAAAACTAAATTACAGAAGATAGTTCAACTCCCATCTCTATTTACAGATCAATGCCCTTTCCAATGTTCTTTATTCCGCAAGATCTCTGAAGCCTTTACTATTTCACAAATTTCTGCATATGCAGCAAATATAGATATGTCAGCAGTATTACCTTTTAATATACTATGCAAATGGAAGACAGACACTTGCAATCTCTGATTCAACAAAGACAGCACTATACAGTAGTCTTACCTCAGCCACAACTGTATATTCATGCAAAAGAAAGGCAAGGTATTTTATATTGATGCTGATAAGAATTGGTGAAATTTCTGTACTTTCCCCCTTTCCTGAATTGGGGATGTGAACGCTTTCTCTCTTTTGTATCTCTTACGACAGAAGAAATCTTCTGTGTCTAGGACATAAGAGATCTGCACCATATCACAACAGAAGGAAAGCCAAATCAGTGGCTGAAAGATAAACCGTACTATGTGTGCTCAATGGTGGGACACTAAAGCAATTAAATTGGTTAGATATATGTACCTTGGATGAGCTGCAAGCCATCTTGCATTCCAAACCATTGCTCACCTCGACACCTTCCATCACCATGCATATAGTGGAAGATTTGGCAGGATCTGCAGACTTGCATTTGTTCCTGCAAATGAGCTTATTAGCACTTCGCACCACACTAGGAGCAATCAGTCTAAAGATAAGATCCCAGATAACTAGATAAATGCTCTTTCTAAGCTTTCATGTTCAGTCTATGACATGGTGCATTCTTTATGTTTAGTTAGACTCTAGATAATACTATGTACTCTGCATGGCAAACAGATAAGAGGAAGACAATATTGTACATTGGCAATATTTTTCCAACCTCAAGGGCAAGACTGTAATAACTGGATCATCTAACTAGGAGCTGAAAACTAATTACCTAGCACAACAAGATAGTCTCACCAGGACTATCTAGAGACAAGTGCACATGATAAAGAAAATCCAGGACAATGGCACCAAAACAGCATAATATTACACTATTTCCAGAACTAGGTATACAAATGAAAACCTTTGGCATAACCAGGAACTAAGTCAGATTTTAAAACATGCTAGAATTATTTTAACAAGTTATGATTCTAATTTTATGCAAACCAAATTAAGGCTATAAATAACACTTAGCACCAATGAATAGGTATAAGGTATAATAGTATTTTGGGGCGGTGGCATCAGCACACCCTCACCAATGTGGCTCTGCAGCCTTGATTGAGGGTTCCTCAAGCTCCCTCCTACCATCCTCACAGCACCCCCTTCTCAACTCCCCCACCCCTGATACAAACATGTACTGAAACCCCTAGAGCTTGTGCACTGACATGACAAAAATATTGGTACCTTCTTAACAGGATGCCAGGCGACTCTTTCTTGTTAGGAACCACAGACAAAAAATCTTTGTGAAAATAAGTTGCAAAATTCGGGTCCACCGACACTGCAACCACCTCAGGCTTTTCATTTCTGTCGTCCATCAACTGTATGCACAACTGGGATGGCTCAGATGTCTACAGTGAAAACAAAGAAACAAAAAGAAGTTAAGCCGACCGGTAAGATATATACAATTGTATTTTCAAGATACACAAGGTAAATTTACAAATATAGATAATGACAGAATAGTTCAGAAGACCTACACATTCGAATCTGTATATGTTTTCATCGTGAAGAAGGACGTGTGCATTCTCATAGTAAACTGAATCAACATATTTCTCCAATCGCCGAGAATTTTCATACTCATATAACTGGAGAAGCTTACTATCCATCTCATCATTAGCAACAGTCTGAAGCTGCAGTAAATTAAAAAACACTTAATGACTATGCTGGAAATTGATGTTTAAAAGACAATTTAGGGTTTTATAGACTGTTTACCTGTTTCACCAGTTTATATATCAACCTGTCCAATGTGAAAAGCACATAAGACTGATTACCGATAATAGCTCGACAATCATCCTCAAATTTCGCATTGTCTGAGGATCCATCAAGTAAATCATATAATGCTTTCATAAATCTGCACAATAGTCCACAATAATCAAACTTCCCAGATTAAAGCCAAAATAATATTCGTAGTTGAATAAGAAGCACAAGGCCACACTTACCTCATATAAGGGTTTGAACCAGTATCTTTCCCGTTTTTCAATCTCATTTCAGCAGAAGATGAAGGTTGTTTAGCAGAAAATAGTCTTTCATACAAAATCTAGCAACACATAATATACATGATTTAGATTAATACAAAATTCAGTGAAATCTTTTAATAATGATTGTAAGCAAACAGTATCTTGGTCAACATAGGGAGTGAAGGAAGAGATGAACTTAACGTTCTTACTTGGTGTAGTCTGAAAAGAACATAAAATGCATCATTTCCATAAAAAAATCGAAATCGTTTCTCATCATCATTTAATGAAGATGCAACATGCTTTGCCAGCGGCTTAGTGGTATTTAGAAAACGTTCAGATGGAGATAATGACGATCCATATCCAGTAAGTACATCATCTAGCCCTTCCGCTTCACACTCACTTTCAGCTTTGCCTTCTTCGTCCTGTTCTCCATCTTCATCCTCTTCATGCTCTTCCCGTGAGCATTCATCAGCAGCAGATTCACTGCCTGAAACATCTACTCCAGCCTCAGAAACATTATCACTGTCCTCATCATCTGCATCTGCATCGTTTTCTCCTCCATCGTGACAAGAGGCATCTTCACCAGTCCCGACCCGACAGTGCGTAGTTGTGATAATCTTCTTTCCATTGTGCAATATATTAGAACCTCCATAGGCAGCAAAGTTGTCCTCCTCGAAATCAGTATGAGGTGACAACTCACCTTCTTCTTTCTCAGTTTTAGAGGGATCAACTGAATCTTCACTGTTTTTCTGTAGATTGGTTCTTTCAGTCGGAGCTCCGTTCACTTTTAGAGCGGATCTTGAATCAGAACTCTGTATATTTATGTACACACACACTGAGAACTCAGTAAACAATACTAGAGACTAAGAGGGACTTAAATTGCAAAAGGTGATTTATCAGAGGATGTCCTACCTCCAATGAAGTTACATCACCTACGTTGCAAGAAATTCCATGACTATTTTCTGCTGCAGGGTTAGTAGGTTTTTGAGTTGCCTCACGGTCTTGAAATAATAGAAAACCAGACAATATTAGACGAAGACCAGCAAACAGCATGCATAAGTAAAAATTTGAAATAAAAAAGCATAATACTTAACACACCTGCAGTAATTTTCATTCCCTGGTCAATAGCATCTGCAGCATCAGAATTGGCTGGATGTTCAGCAGAACTCATAACTCCAACAGATGCAGACGCTTTATGAACACCGCCTGTATAGTTAGGCTCTTTAGGTAGCCCAAATCCATCTTCTTTGACCAATATATCACCATGTAACAAGCTTAGCCTCCCAGTATTTACTTGCTTTGGGGAAGTATTCACATCTGCATTTGGTACAACTTTTGGTAGTTTAGTGCTAATTGCTGCAGCATCAACAACAAGATTTTCCTCTCGTCCTCTGCTACTCGTCCCAGCACTTTTAGTTCCATGGTTCCTCGATGCTGAAGGAACTTCAGAATCTTCAATACCAAGAGGTCGAGAAGGAACACTTAGCAGCGGCTCCAAGAAGGTACACCAAAGCCTCATGGATTTAATTGATTGCTCTTTGGACGTGCATATCTCGTCACATGAATACTTGATCAGTTTGTAGATGTCTTCATGAATACCGGTATCAGTGTATTTAAACACAAGGTTAGGAAATATAGGATGTATGCACCCAGCAGCAATAGAGAGAAGCGCATTATCCTCTTGCTGACTTCTCTCCTTAAGTTCTTTGATCTCAGCCACTAAGGCTGCAAAAGGATGAAATTCATAAATAGAGGAGGTGATGATCAAAACCATAAAAGGCAATTACTATCAAAATGAACTGTCATGCAACATAGTTAAGTCAACCAGGCACTTCTACAGTTCTAACATCACAGGTGTTAGTATAATAATTTCAGTGAAAAAAATTCCATATTTATCTGTCCGTATCCATACTTAACTATACACTAGAGAGTTCTCAGTTAATGGTTCAATACTTGATTGTGCATATTTAAGATAGCCAGATAAAAAAAAGTTATGGGTACTAATTGCATTTAATACTAAAGAATCAATTCACCAGTCATGGTAGGATGACTTTAAAGTTGATAGAAGGGAAACACCAACCTCATGCGATATGATTGCACGGAAAACGATATATATGAAACTGACTTCATAAATAAGCATATTAATATGTAATTCAAAGATGTTTTCTGGTTAATGATCTCCATATCAGAGCCAATTATTAAGGATCATATTTACATCTTGTAGTGTGAGCTAAACTGGAAGTTGAACTACATAACAACTAATTACCTATTAGAATTATACAGTTTATATCAACTGCAGGCCAACTAACAATGGCAGTGTGTTTCACTATCAGCACCGCTAGATTTTTTTAAGCATACTTCTTACCTTTCTTGAGCAAGGAAAAAAAAAAAAAATAACTGTACAGCAAGAGCTTCAGGTTAGACATGCAGAAGATTTGTAATCTCCCTTAATTGCTCTTGTGTCTTCTATAATATTTCTGGATATTTATAACATAAACATATTCATAACATCATGTCACTGAAATTTGTGTACTTTATAAAGTTTGATTGATAATATGTGACTGCGCAATATAAATCAGATGGTATCGCCCTTGCTCCGCTTAACGGAGGTTGAGGTTCGAATTTTGTCAAAGACAAGATGGGTGTGTGAGTGTGTTTAAATATAGAAAATAAAAAATTCCCAGATAAGTCACGACAGGTAAAATCAACTTAAGATGATACTAGGCAAAAGCAAATAACCACGCTTGGACAAGTATTCCTTACATTTTGCGCTCAGGTTCTTTGAGTCTTGTTGCTTGAAGTAAAAACTCCGATGATCAAGTGACTTATAGTGATTCTTAGCATATACCTCAGCCCAAACCTTGTTGAAATCTAAACGACACTTTGACCACTCTTCCAGCTTCATTCTTAGGCGGGTCAACAGTATCTGCACCGAGTGGAGAGGGTTTTTGCGTAGTGTATCCAAAGTATCCAGGCCGTGATCTCCATAAAGACGCTCTATACACCTTAGGTTAAGAGCTAGGAGCAGTAAAAGATGACAAAAATATTAACAAAACTGTAACATATGTATTAATTACATTGACAACACAAAATTGTACCCCTAACTAGAAACCTGTGAAGTGGTCTTCTATGCGGAACTGGCTATCAAATTTAACAGAATTATTACTGATGTTGTTCAGTAGCTCCTCCATGCGCTTGACAGTAGAACTCACAGATTCCAGAAGCATGTCTAGCTCAAATCTGAAATCGCCAATAAACCAGTCACCTTTCCAAACAAAATGAAGGAGGGGGCACGGTTGGAAAATCACTTGGAAGAGAACTCTGATCCAAAAACACCTCATCTAATTCCAATTGACTAATCCATAGGAATAGCAATCAATTGGAATTTTATAGCAACAATATCATACACCAGAATTTAGTTCAAAGTTGCAATAATGAAAGACAAAGTAAGATCTTGATGTAGGGTTGGGACCTGTCCCAAATTCAATTGTAAGATACCTTGAAAGGCATTACGAAACAGGAAAATAATATATAAATATATTACTACAGCTATCATTTATATATGATTATGTCATACACACTGTTTCTTCTATGATATTCTCATGTTGCATTATTGGAAATATACATATATTAATATAAATATAGTACCTGAATATGTGTATAGCTCATAGCATCACATATAGGTTTAACATCACAAGGAAACAGCACTGTTGGAAATATATACTGATATAGCAAGGTAACATTCTTACACACTCCTAAATTAAATCAAATTATATCTGTGGAAACAATTGGACTCTTTGATTTCAGCACCGTGGCATGTCAGATCCTTCTGTACTTGGACACATACACTTATGTTGTGTCAGATCTTTCTTTGACAAAAATTTGGAAACTCAGACCAATTGAAATATTACGTCCGAGATGAAATGGGGATACGAGAAAGAAAGAGGGGAATGAAGAAAGAAGAAGAAAGGCCTTGGTACTGATAATAAAATACTGTAACTGGTTTAAGAAATAAATCTTCTTTATTTTGTCAAGTCCTTCACAGAATCATGATCAGTTTATCCACAATCTATAATCAATGCAAGAAATCAAGAAGATCTGATTACCTATCATCTTCACATCTAAAGAGACTTTCTTCATACTGATTTCTGCGCATATGTTTGAATGAGTAATCTTCACTACCCGAAGTCACAGACACCCAATTGTCATTTAACACCTGTGCTCCCAGTTCAGATCTCTGGCTTGCTGATGGTATAGGATACTGCAAGAGAAGTTTCAAATGCAAAACAATTACCACAAACAGTAATATTAGTAGACATAAAAACGAAGCAATGAGATATTTGTACATCTTCAGGAAGTAGCCTGTAACTAGGAGTGCAGCGCTGGCAGTTAGAGAGATCAAGCTCTTGTATAGATTTTCCCCAATATTTCTCCTTAAACCTATCTTTCTCTTTAGCAGCATCGAGGTCCCGCCTTTGCTCCTTTTCTTTGTCCTCCATCTTCACTGCTTTTGAAGCATGCCCTTCATTCCAGAAATATTCTGCTACGAACGAAAGATTTCATCAGAATTTACAAAGCTCAGATCTTAATTTCAATTTTAATGTAGTAGTTTGAAGTGATAGATGGAGAACCAATAATCATCCACCGTTCACAAGCAAAAATCAGATGTACTATTCTACAATGCAAATAAAACTATATAAAAGCACACACTTATGGTCATATTTACGGGTTAACAAAAGTAATTGATGGGGAGGTGGGCATTACATACTTTTGCTAATCACGCCATGAAGAAATCCATCTGCAAAAGAAGGCCCGTCATAAAAATGTGAAATTTATAAAAACAAACTTTTTAATGTCATCTAATGCCATTACCAACTCGCTCACAGCGTTCCAAAAAATCATTGAACCCTGCCATAAGATCTGGGTATTTTCCAAGTAAATCTGCAATCTGAAAAAAGACACGGCAAGATCAAATACCAATAGTCAACTTCCAGATGTTTTAGACAAAAGACTGGCATTTAGTTGTGTGGAGACATTTATTCACTTTCTGCAATGACGTAATCTACCACATTATACTTTACGAACAACCTAAACAATAATGTATATTTTATTGGTTTTAGTGTTTTACTATGTAGCACGTCAAATCAAGTGATGTGTCAAGGTATATGGCTATACGCATATGTAGGCACCAGGAAGTGAGATTCTAAAGTTGTAGTCACTCAATTCCAAATTAAATGTCTTACATTCCTTTTCGGAGTTACTTCAAAAAAACATCATAATTACTTTATTTACAGCTGACCAACCTTTTCATATGCCAATCAAATCGGGGAATTTTTTTTAAACTCATAGATAGTGTACTTTGAACAAAAATGAGATCATAATAATAGGCTATTCCCTTTATTATTCTTATCCAATGAGATATAAACTTGTCCTAGGAGTGTATAGGGAGAGAGAAGGAAAATGACCAACAAATAACTTATCGGCATGCAAAAATATGTTGATAAAATATTAGGATCTTTTTATCCCCTCTCAATTTTTTTTCTTATTTAGCCTTCCCGAAAAAAACATTAATTAAATGCAGAAGTTGTACAGCTTGAAACTATCATGCTCATTTATTCATTTTAAAAGCTGTACATATGTTAATATGAAGGAAACACATAGAACAGCCCTAAATATGATTCCTAGAAGTTTCCACTTAAAAAGATAGCTCAACAGTAAAATTAGCCTGACACATACCAAGCCTTGTAATTCACTTCTTGAAACTATTTCAGTGCTATAAATATGAAGACACTTCAAAAAAGATTGGTAGTTGTTTGCATCCAGCCTCTCTTTCACCTTATCACAGAAAGAGAACTCTTGTTTGTACAGGCCTGGCATATAAGCAAATCAGAAATCGTCATTAAAAGGGAATTAGGTCAAACATATAGCGACATGATAAGTACATGTGTGAAATTTCAAGTTTAAGCTGGCATATAGATCCCTTGTTTTAAATTATTGACTTTGTCATTCAGCGAAAATGTGAAACCTTATGATGGAACATCTATCAGAAATGAATAAATATAAATAAACTAGTAAGCCATAATTATTTAGATAAACAATATCTAGTCAAATATATGTCAACCTTACAAACATCATAGATATACTTAAAGCTGAATGAGGTGCATTTTTTTCATGCTGTCTTTTTAATGAAACAAGTATCTTTCGTTTTGGAGGAGGTTCAATTTCTGCACATGTATGACTACAAAGGCATAAGGTAACACAATAACAACTTTAACTCACTTCTTAAGGCATCTTTGTCATCATAAGGTGAAGGAACTGGGTCACCTCCAAAGTTTTCAACCTTTCGAGCAGATTTCCGTTTCTCAGATAGACGATGCATGTCATGATCAGGGTCTCTGTACTCTTTTCCTCGGTTACTCCTATCCATAATGTCCTTGTCACCACGCTTTTTCTGTTCCTTGTGCAACTTAATCATTGTTTTATTGTCCTCTAATTCATGGCGATCAACACTTCGATCACATTCCATGTGAGGTGCGACGATCTTGTCTCGTTGAAAGCGTTGCTGTCAAATGCAAACTTTAACATTAGCAAATGAGGCTTATGAGCAGACAGAAAAATAATCAGCTTAGCAGATTACCTTATTATCCATGTGTGCCCCCCGTACCGTTGGCAGAGGAGAACCCCGCTCCTCGTATAGATGTAACTGTTGCCTTCCAAGCTTAGCATTGTGTTCAGATGCCACCGCTGAAGCATCGGGTAAAAATTTTATGAACTCCTCAAGCAAATCAGCATGGTGCTTAAAAAGTGCAGCAACCTGCAATCATGTATGGATGTTCAGTTCATAACCTAAATTCACCTAAAAGACGAGACCTGAAATAAAATTGATAAGTAAATGTATCTGAATACACAATGCAGATATATAACACACAATTACCTCAAAGTAGACCTCATCAATACCCTTATTCTCCCTCCGGTACATATTCAATATGTCTAAAAAAGATTTGTACACTTTTTCATCATCCTGAAAACGTGTCTGCAAATGAGGAAAGAAGTGTTATAATAACTTTAATCACATGCCGACAGGAACATGATCGGTGGCATAAAACAATATATTGTACATCAGTCACACCTTTATCTTGTTCACAAAACCTATAGCCTCTTCGAACTCAACCGATCTCTTAGGCGGATCGTCTTCCTCCTCGATAATAGTAATTTCATAGCCCTTGGGTAAGAAGGTATTAAAACCAAGGATTAGATTATTATGCCCTTTGAATAATTCTTTAACCCTTGCGATAACGCCAGTTGTATCAATTCTGCAAAAATACAAGAGAATATATGACAATCTGAGCAAGACTGTAACCCAAACCTACTTCTAGGGCAAGTTATATAATACCGCTGAGCCTTGAAATCTTTCATCACATCAAGAAACATGTCATATTTCTCCCTTTTATCTTGAAACATTTCTTTAACTTCCTTTAAATACGATAACGCGTCATTGGTAGTAAGTTTCTGCACCGGAGCAGCACCAGATCCTCCACTGCTTCCAACGCCTACTTCACTGGGACTACCTCCACCGTAGTTGCCACTGACACCTCCAGTAGCATTATGGGGTTGCCCGCTTCACCATTAGGTAATGATAACATTGTCAGCATACAATTAGGGCAAACAGATATAACACAATCATAAAGAGTAACTGCAAATTATTTCCTTTACGCAACTTTTCAATTCATAACAAGCTACTGTAAGCCCTTCACTAAATCCGACATATATTGTAAATTCAGTTAAAAGATGAATCTTGGAATGTCTACAAAAGGCAACACAGAAATACATCAATAACAACGAATCAATAAAAAATTGATATCAACCCCATTTTTGTACGCAATCAGAATCAATAATTCACAAAAACCACAATTCGAAACCAAACCTTCTTATCTTGTACAGTAAATTAACAAATAATGTTTGAAAAAAGTTGATAAACCATTTCCAACACAAAATCCCAATTCAACAAACCAAAACCACATAACTTCTCGAACTATCTCATCTAAAGCTAAAAAAAATTAACACTAAAATCAATCAATTACACTAAACTACAAAAAATAATCAATTAATAATCAAATGAAAATTACAAACAAACTCTCAACAAATAAAAGATTTAAAAAAAAAAAAGTTGATAAACCATTCCCAACACAAGATCCCAATTCAACAAACCAAAACCACATAACTTCTCACAGAATCTCATCTAAAGCTCAAAACTTTAAACCAAAATCAATCAATTACACAAAAACTACCACAAAAACAATATCAACTAATAATCAAATGAAAATTACACCCAAAGACACAACAAACAAAATATATATAAAAAAGTTGATACACCATTTCCAACACAAAATCCCAATTCAACAAACCAAAACCACATAACTTCTCGAACATCTCATCTACAGCTCAAAACTATACACTAAAATCAATCACACAAAAACTACCAAAAAACAAAATCAATTATTAATCAAATGAAAATTACACACAAAGTCAGAGCAAACAAAAGATATATATATATAAAAGATGATAAACCATTTCCAACACAAAATCCCAATTCAACAAATCAAAACCACATAACTTCTCAAACAATCTCATTTAAAGCTTTAATCTTTACACTAAAATCAATCAATTACACAAAACTACCACAAAACAAAATCAATTAATAATCAAATGAAAATTGCACACAAAGTCGCAGCAAACAGAAGAGATATACATATAAAATACTCACAGTTCTACCCGAGAAGTCGAACCAAATGGTTTCTTAAACGGAGAGTTCCCCAAATCATCTCTTGCTCGCTTCATTCCTGCAAAAACAAAAGAAGATACACTGAAAATAAGCACATAAATATAGAGATATAGATGTATGCAAAATCATGAGTATATGTACTTTACAAAACAATTTACAAAAGACTGACCTTCAAGTAACCTCAAAATTATAACAATTGAACATACAACTCGATAGATCCTAGGTGTAAACAAGCTCAGTAGTCTAGATCAAGTCTTGCAGATACATAAATTAGTTTCATAGTATTTTGTTTAAGGAACACAACTGGTTGTCTGTAACTCTATACGAATGAAATGAAATGTAATATTTCTGAGACTAACACTATATTTATATTACTCAGAATTTCAAAAATACCCCTGGGCTTGGGCTTTGGTTTATGCTTAGCCTTCACTGAACAAGCCCAATATATACTCTTATTACTTATTTTTTGAAAATAACATTGCACAGTATTAAAGTTGAAAAAACCAAAACAAATATTACAAATTAAAATTTTGGTTGAGCAACTAAATTTTTCCTAAATATCTTAACTTAATATAATTTAATTTTTACTCTCTCCGTCCCACAATACATGTCACTTTGACTTTTTGCACTTAATTTGAGGTGCAAATAAAACATATGTCTATATATTATTTTTCAAATTTTCTTTTTCTGAATAAAAATATGGATCTTATATTTTTATTCAGAAAAAGAATATTTGAAAAATAATGTATAGAAGTATGTTTTATTTGCACATCAAATTATGTGCAAAAAGTGCAAGTGACATGTATTTTGGAACGGAGGGAGTAATATCTAACAACACTAGATATTCTAATTAATAAGCATGTTTAAACAAGATATTTATTAAATTTATTGATGTAATTTGTGTGAAAATGTAAACGTGTTCCCATTAAATAATTGTTTCGTAGCCTATGGTAAGTATACATAATCTTATTCTAATATGTATTTTTTTAAGTTAGAATTAAAAATTTTATGGATATCGGAGGAAAGTGTAGTGGGTCCGGGGTATTAAGTTCTCCACCTATTTTCAGAATTATATATATCCCTTAAATGACATAAATTACGGAGTATTGTATACTGCTCTACCTACTTTTGGAATTATATATATACCTCCAATGAAATGAATTGACAATTTTCACTGTACAGTGGGTCCGGAGGTAAGTGGGCCCAAGGGTATTGTGCACTGTCCTACCTACTTTTGAAACAATTTTCTTTGTGCAGTGGGTCCGGGGTATTATGTACTGCTCTACCTACTTTTGAAATTATATGTATATACCTTAAATAAAATTAATACACACACACATTAAGAAGATTCGAGGAAAATGCAGTTGGTCTATTATGTACCGCTCTACCTACTTTTGAAATTATATACTTATCTTAAATGAAATGGATTAACAATTGTTGCAATACATATATTAAGGATATTCGAGGAAAGTACTGTGGGTCCGGGGATATTATGAACTGATCTACCTACTTTTAGTATTATGTGTGTATATATACACACATATACATATATACACTAAACAGTTATACCTGTTTTTGGAACTACCTACTAACATTTACGTTATATAAATGATTCATGATTTTTCTCTATACATAAATATTAGTTACATTTGTTAGTCTACATTCATCGCTGATGAGTTTTATCTCTACTACCTACATTCATGAGTCGCATACGTATATTATACTAATACTCGAGGAAATAAGTGACTTATATAACTTTTATGTATATTCATAGACTTATTTCCTGCTTCGTCTTTTTTTTTTTCCTCTAAATTTTTTGAATGTACGTCTTATAGTTTCAGTATAAAAATGAGACACTAAAAGTCTAAAGGAGAAAGGGGTAGTGGATCCAAGATGGGCAAGGAGTGGGACCGGGGCTATTGTGTAATTTTGTGAGTGATTTCTAATTTAAAAGCTAATCTTGATCGAAGTTAAGCATTTATACACATATGTATGTATGTGTGTGTGCGTGTGCATGTGCGTGTGTTGTATCTATATAGGCTAAAACTCAATGGAGAACCATCTTGTATAGAGTCCGGTAATGAACATCATACAAAACACATGTATCAATCGCATTATTTATCAAATTTTCAACTAGTAAATAAAATAAAATATCATCATTTTTCTCTAAAAAAATCATTAAAAATTAATTATAATACTCCAACTGATTCTATTGTGGAATCATATTTGGCCAAAGTGGTTCTGTGGTATAACCTTGAAAATTAAAAAAAAATATACATAAGTTGTGAGTGCTAAATTATTTGTCCATGTTGTGTGTGATTAGTATTAAACATTAAAATCAAATTTTGTACATAACTATGATTAATTATATAATTATTTATGTGATTTTCAAGTAGGAACAAATGATTTCCTACAAAACTATATACATAGGATACTTTTATGTGATATAATGACATATATGTGTATGCGCTCGCGCGAATGCGTGTTTGGTCGTGGGTGGGCCCGACGAATTTGTGTAAACTATGACAAATTCATGTCTTACCTACTTTTGTAACTCTGTATATATATCTTAGATTGAATGATATAACATTTTTTTCGCTATATACATATAATTTATATCAAACAATTATACCTACTTTTGGAACTACATACTAATATTTGCGTTATATTCATGAATCACAAGTTTTATAACATAAATGTTAGTATGTAGTTCCAATAGTAGTGTAACTGCCTGACACATTTATTATATCATTTCATTTAAGGTATATATATAATTATAAAAGTAGGTAAAATAACTTGTCATAGTTTACACAATACCTTCGGACCCACCCAAGACCATATATATAGCATTACTCAAAGAAGAACATCCTTAAAGGAAAAACAAAGATGAACACTGTATCTCTGCTATCCTTTTCTTTTAACTCCTCTGTACTAAGATAGGGTTTTGAGAGTCGACTCCCAAAACTAGCCGTCACTTCTCCATTCTTCACCTTCATCCTCTTCATCCACCAAATCATTTTCGCTCTCCCATCTTCTCCACTATTTTACCAATTTTTTGTTTTTCAATAAAATCGAGTGTTGCTTAAACCTCGAAGATTCCAATCGAGTTTTATTCTCGGATCTGTTTCGGATTTGAGTTTGGGCTTGATTGTTTTCTGAATAAATCAGATCTTTTGAAATCAAAGGTCCGATTGTGTTTTCCCGTCTCGCCTTTTGGCGTGTGTTGATTTAGTACCCCATTCTTGGGTGATTCTGCGTTGTTATGTCTTTCTGTGGTATCAATGAGAATGATTGTGATGGAGTTTTGGGAGATCTGGCTTATCGCATCATTAATACTTTCGGCATGTCTATAACTGGCTCCCGGCATGTAGATAGCTGGGGTATGCTTGGAACGGTGGCGATCGCATGTGCTCACCTTTCACAAATTATAGTTGTTCATTATTCGAGGATCCTTGGTCCTCATTGCTTAGTTTTTACAACTGAGTCGTCTGAACACCGCAACAGCCATGGAACTATTGTGAAGGTCAATTGTAAAGCTACCATTTTCGGGATTGATGTAGGCTGGATTACTCGAGAAGCCTTTGTATTCATTTTCAATTTCAAGAATCCTGGGATTCAGTTTGTTAACAATGCGGCTATTTGTTTAGCTCGTTTTATTGTTTATCAACCTGATTGCATTGTTAGTTGGGGAGTTGTCCCGACTAGACTTGTTTTAATTTAATGGAATGAATTTGCATTTTGTCAAAAAAAAAAAAGATGAACACTTTAGAATCGCATATAGAATCTCATTTAAAACTTGTATTAAATTCTAATTTTAAGCTAATTAACCTTTTATTATGAATAATAATAGTATCTAACATGTTTAACAATAGATATGAATTAAAAATAACATGTTTCTATGTATATTAATCTTGCAAAATATATATACATGATTCTATTCTAGATTCTGTTCTGGATTTTATAATATTTCATATTAATAATTTGGATGAGTTTGGACGTTAGATTTCATATATTATGTTTAATTGGTGTTTAATTATGAAATTATAATCTTAACAAATCATTTTTTTATGAAAAATAAAGTGTTATGATAGTGTTCTTTGTTGTTCTTTTTTCTAAAATATTCTGTATGGAGTGCAACCCTACGTATACACACACACACACAGATATATATATATATATATATAGGGTCGAGTTCCAGGGAGACGCAGGTTATCAAAAGACAAGAGAGACTTAATATTAGCCGTTGATCTTACTATGATTCCTTCATTTGCTCTAGGGGCACACTAGTCTAATGAAAAAGTCCACAATACTGATATAATTTATACATGTACGATTCGTATACAGTTTAATAAGGAAGCTGTAGATTCTCTTGATGTGCTGAGTCAATTATGGGATCATTTAATTTTGGAAAATTTGAACACTGTTAAGATCTCATTATACAACATATTAGGATCTTATTATAGAACATAGATGTGCAAGGATTTTCAACCAATTTATATCCGTGTATGTAAAAATTGCATTGAATGGTACAATTTATATATTTCCATATTCAAGTATTCTAATAATTTCTTTACTAGTTTCTTTATTTATGTTTTTGTACTACGATTTGCTTTCCGTTCTTTGAGGATTCTCTTGGTATTCTTATGGTTTAACAAATAAAAAACAACTTAATAGAATCTTTATTCTAAAATAATAAAATATTTAATCTTATACTATAATGTTTAAATATTGAATCTTACACCGGAAAACTAAAATGAACCAATGATACGATAAGTGAAAATATAAACAAATATGAAAAATGCACAAAATTGAAATTTCACAGTATTTACTCAAAAAACTTATATTAAATTTTATATTAGAATAATTTATATATTATGCACAAACTTAAATATTACAAGCAAAAAAATATTATTAGATCTCTCATTAGAACCTTAGTATTTTTGTGAAGACCTTAATGAATCTCCATATTAATCAAATAATAAATCTCTATTCGTAAATTTTTAAAAACACAACCATGTATTTTTATTATATTGCTACGTAACACCTTAAAGAATCTCTATGAAAGAAGCTATTGAATTAATATTTTTAAATTTTAAATTTGAAAGCGAAAAGAATAATAATGTTTGAATATTTAAATTTATTATTATAGAGTAATTAATTACTATTATGTTTTAAAGAAGAAAATCTAATATTTTTTTACCGTTATAGTATATTTTAACTACTAATTTATATCTTTTTATTATTAAATTACTAACTTATTTTCACGGAGTTCGTTTAGGTGCTCCTTAGACACGGGATAACAATTTCACAATCAATAATTTTATTTTATTTAAAGTTAGATGACAAGGTATATATATTTTAAATTATTTAAATAAGATTTATGTTAATCCATGAGTTCGTCACTAATGTAACATGTCTTATGGAATAATTTATATTTTCAAATTTTTTTACTGATTTGGTAGATATTCTTTAAGATGTTACCTACGAATACAATAAAAATTGAACCTTTGTGTTTTATTTGATTTTAGATGATAAATTTAAAAACAAATAAATTAATTCATTAAGTATCCTGCTAATTTAAAATTTTCAAATATTAATTCAATATCTTCTTTCATAGAGATTCTTTAAGGTGTTACGTAGCAATATAATAAAAAAATATGCTTGTGTTTTTTTAAAATTTACTACTAAAAATTTATTACCTGATTAATATGGAGATTCATTAAGGTGTTCTCAAAAAAATTAAGGTTGTAATGAGAGATCTAAGACTTTTTTTGCTCATAATATTTAGGCTTGTGCATAATATATAAATTATTTTAATATAACATTTAATATAATTTTTTGAGTAAATATTGTGAATTTTCAATTATATACAATTTTCATATTTGTTTATATTTTCACTTATTTTATCATGGATTGATTTTAGTTCTCCGATGTAAGATTAAATATTTGAATATTGTATTATAAGATTATATATTGTATTATTTCAGAACAAAAATTTTATTAAGCTATTGTTTCTTTATTTGTTAAACTATAAATTATCTTTGGAGGTAAGAATTCGAAGAGAATTCTGAAAGAATAGAAAGAAACTCACTTGAAACAACTAAATCGTACTACAAAAACATAAACAAGGAAACATAAACAAAGATTCCTTAAGATTACTTAAAGTGTTCATGGGAGATTCTTTAAGGTGATCGTGAAGAGATCGTTAAAATAATCTTTGTTATAGTGAGTTCTTAAAATCTCTTACTAAAAATTCTTTAAGACATTCTCAATAGTGTTCTTTAATGTGAACTATTAATTTGAAATTTAAAATAGATAAAAATTCTTCATAATGAAATTCATAAAAGATAAAAAAATCACTTTTTTTAGAATTTGTTTTATTTAGTAACAACCATTCCATTGATGAAGAATCTTTTCTCCACACATAGTGTTCCACTGTATATTCATGCAACAAATAATAATAGAATATTTTTTCTCCAATATTCTTCTTATTAATAAAATCAAATCGATGTTGGATTTTAAATCGATTAGTGATATAGTTTAAATTGATTAGATAATGTTTTGAAGAATTTTTAATTTTTGTTTCAAAAAAATACTTTAATGATATAAAAGATAGTAGAACTCTGAAAGAATCACTAATGTAATCCATGGTAATATATTAATTGTAGAATTTTTAATTTATGTTAATAGTGCACCCAATCTTCATACAATTTATTTAAAAATGGTAAAAATAATGTAAAATATTTATCATTGACGTACATATAATGTATCATTAATTGTAATATTTCTAAGATCTCAACATACATGAAAACAATTTGAATAATATATTCTTTGGAACTGTAACGGTGAATTTGATGATTCAATCTTTTTAATTATGGAAATACAATTAACAAAATCTTATGACTGATATGTATATAACGATAATTAAAATATGTTAATTAGATTAGTGATATCATCAGATTGGAATTAAGATTGGAATTAATTAAGGGGAGTAAATTATATTCATTATCTCCTTAATAAAGGAAAGTTCTGAAATAATTGTGCACTCAATACAGTTAAAGATACGTATAAGATATTTAATAGTGCAAAACGTTCCATGTACTGCCCTTGTACATAAATTGATTGTATTTATACTGTATGGAATATATCCCATCTGATCACAAGATCAATACTAATCCAACGGCTGGATATCACGTCTCTCATGTCTCTCGCTAAGTCTCCGTCTCTTTTGAACCTCCCCCTATATATATATATATATATATTATGATCTATGGAGTACAAAAATATATACACATATATATGTACGCGCTCGCACACGTCTTAAATAAAATGAAATGACAATTTTACCTATATGTAATTCTATTTAACTTATATCAAAAAACTATACAAAGTACGGACTAATTTTAAATAATTTATTTAGTAATTTATATATTTTTAATTTTTAAAGTTAAATATAATATAAGTGTCATGATTTTATACTTATATATATAATTAGTATCAATAGATTTTAATTTAATATGTAGCTGGTGAGAATTAAATCTTATGCATTAGCATGAGATGAATTTCTTTTAGATCTAAGTATACAACGTAAAAATCAGAGTTAAATATTTTAGCATTATCACTTGAAGGGATAACTAAAATTAAGCGTACTATACTAAATTACAAATTATACTTATTTTTAGTTATTATTGTTTAAAAGTTGTTAAATACATTTGATGATATGAGACTTTATTATCTTATTTAATACAAATTCTACATATCAGTTATTGAAAGTGGATTTTCAGGAGCGGATTTAGACAAATAAAAAAAATAGATAATATGGAAATTGCACATTTAAGGACTTCACGAAGACTGATACATGAATCTCTAATTGATATATGCTGATTACTAACATATCAATTAGAAGTTTATCATGTAAGTGATTATTCTATGGGAGAGTAATTTATGCTTTATAACAGTTACTATATTTCAAAAAACGCTGAATTTTGATTTTATATATCATGTTCTTTTAAAAAAAATATTTACTATTTACTTTTAAAAAAATATTTACTATTTGTTTTAAATTTTAAGATTATTATTATTATTATTTTTAACGTAGGAACCCGCCGCCGCTACCTTTGGGTGCGCACTGGTTAAACCCATGAGCTCATGTAATAGCCTATAAACCACGTAATAAGATTATTTAATCTTATTTAAACAAAGTTGTGTAATAAATATTTTTTTAAAAATATAAATATATTATTTAAAATACTAGAATTTATCCTTGATTATAATATTATTGAAGAGAGATATATGATCTTCATTTGGCTGACCATACTCCACTTCTTCGATAAAAATAGGCATGCCCTTATGCCGATAACAATAGTCCTTATCATTCAAGACATTTAAGAGGTTATGAACTTATGACAATAATCATCCGAGACCAAGTACAAAATCAGTATGCAACAATACAGGGACTACTTTACTTGATGGTGCCGCCACCATTGGGCGTTCTTTGCAGGCTTACTAATGCATAGTAAGCTCCCACAGATCCTTTCGAAATCAGTGAAGAATGTGTCCCTTTTTCGACAACTTTCCCTTTGTCTAGCACCGCGATTGTGTCACAACTCTGTATCGTACTCAATCTATGTGCCACTACAATGCTGGTTCTTCCCATCATAACGTGCTCCAGTGCAGCTTGAACCACATTCTCAGATTGGCTATCGAGTGCACTTGTTGCTTCGTCCAACAATAACACTGCAGGATTTTTAAGTATAGCGCGAGCTATAGCAATGCGTTGTTTCTGACCTCCTGATAATTGCAGTCCTTTGTCTCCGCACCATGTATCGTATCCGTCTTTTAGCCCTGTAATGAAAATGTGCACATTGGCTGCCTTAGCTGCTTCAATAACCTCGGTTTCATCAATCTTTTGATTACTTGTTCCATACATGATATTTTCACGTATAGTGCCAGCAAATAGTGTTGGTTCTTGACTGACAAGTGCAATGTGTTGCCTTAGTGATCTAAGGTGGTATGACCTTATATCTTTTCCATCAATTTTGACTACGCCTTGAAGTGGATCATAAAATCTTTGGATCAGCCCGATTATAGTTGATTTTCCTGATCCACTCTGGCCAACCAGTGCTGTTGATTTCCCTTCTTCTATGCAGATGGAGAAGTTTTTGAAGATCATCGTATTAGGCCTGGCTGGATATGCAAAATTTACCTCACATAACTCAACTCTGCCTGTAATTTTATCTGGCTTGTAGCCTTCTGGATCTTCGGGATCAATGAGGGAATCACGGTCCAATACAGCAAAAACTGACCGAACTGCATCAGAACCTTTAGCAAGATCATTGGTCATACTCCCAGCATCTGCTATCACACGGCCCGTGCTTACCAAGATTATAAAGGTTTGAAACAGAGCCTTAGCATCAATGTGACCATCCGCAATTAGTTTGCCACCGTACCAAAAGTCTAAAGCCCAAGTGCATAGCACGAGGCTCTGGGAGGTACCAAGTCCAAAACCAGCATACCAAGATCGTCGAGCACTTTCACTGCTCGGGCCTTCTTGGGCCTTTTCAACCAATTTAAGGATTCGGCTCTGGGATGAAAAAGATGTCACGGTTCTTAGATTGGAGACCGCCTCGCCTGCTAACTTGCTAGTTTCCTCCTGAGATTTGGCGGCCTTTGAGGACATGCTTTTCAGCAGGATGCGCTTGAAGTAATAACAAACAATGATGAGGGGCTGCACTGCAATCATCAGAACCGCAAGCCTCCAGGCAATGACTAAGCCCATTGTGCAAGCAATTATAACTGCGGAAGTTGTTTGAATGACAAGTGCCATTCGATCACCTACTAAAGATCTTACCTACAAATATTTAAAAATTTCAAGTCACTACAAAGATATACTAACTGCTACTCCCTCCGTCCCCCTGAGTTGTATACGCAGGGGAGCGGTTAAATTATTTTTTTTTCTGAAAAAGAAAATCATAAAAATAAATTATAGAACCATATTTTATAGAAGCATCAAAGTGCGTGTCAAATAGTGAACATATAGAATTAAACGGGACGGAAGGAGTAGTACTTTTTCAGGTGATGAAGAACATACGTACCATATTGGCGTCTTTGGCAAGGCGAGAACAGATGGCACCACTAGAGTTTTCATCGCGATCAAACCATCCAATCTCAAATGTGAGAATTCGGGATAACATTCTTTCTCTGATCCTCTTGGTCAAGTACTCTCCTATAGCCGCAAAATTGTAATGCTGAATTATATTGATCACCACAGAAAAGACAGCCAAGCCAAGAAACCAGAGTCCATATATCCTGGTTTTCCGTTTAATCTCTTCATGATCTCGAAGAAAAAACAGAGATAGTGTGGATGCCAATGCAAAAGAGTAAGCAGGCTGAACAGCACCGAAAATTACTGCAGATAGACTTCCTAGCACAGCTTGTTTCCATTCAGGAGAATTCATAGCTAACAGTCTTTTAAATGAAGGTACTGATGAAACTTGTTCATTCAATATCACAGGGGCATTACTGGTATGTTGTTCTTCGTCTCGTGCCACGGAGTTTGCTGATGCAGACAGACACGCACTTATATCAGTATTTGGCGACGAGGACGCTGTGTTATTGGTGGTTGTTAATGGGTTTAGTGAACATTCATGATTCTTTTGGCTTTGTTGGAGGTTGAGTAAGGTTGTGTAGACACTATTTTGGTCTTTGCTAAGATGATTATGTGATCCGATTTCTTTGACATCTCCATGTTGTAGCACGGCAATGAGGTCAGCATTTCGGACAGTGGAGAGGCGGTGTGCAATGATGATTGTAGTGCGGCCAATAGCTGCCTTGTCGAGTGCGTCTTGTACTACTCGTTCGGATTCTGAGTCGAGGGCGCTAGTAGCTTCGTCAAGGAGTAGTATTCGGGGGGACTTGATGATTGCTCGCGCTATAGCTATTCTCTGTTTCTGCCCTCCCGACATTTGAACACCTCTTTCACCAACCTAGGCATACACAGAATTGACGATTATGGGGAGTTAGACGTGTTTAAATAATTCTGGCCGTTTGGAAACATGCATTTCATTTTAAATGATGGATTTCAAATGACAGGATTTGAGTTATCATTTCAAATTATCAGATTTATACTAATATTTGAATGTTTGGATTTCAAATGAAATCCAAAACCAAATTCCCACACAGGTTATTTGATCAAATCCAGAATTTTAAATGAAATCTAGGTTCCCAAACAGGCCAAAGTCAAAAGACGCTGAGCTTGTGAAAATAAATACAAACCTGGGTGTCGTAACCTTGGGGCAACTGACTGATGAAGTTGTGAGCATTAGAAGCTTTGGCAGCTTCAATAACCTCGTCGATGTCAGCATCTTCCTTGCCGAACAAAATATTTTCTTTTATTGTGGTGGCGAAGAGGGCTGGCTCTTGACTCACCAGCCCCATTTGCGATCTCAGCCATTTCAGCTGAAGCTTTTCAATGGGTACACCATCGATCAATATTTCTCCTTTTATAGGGTCGTAAAATCTCTGTAACAGAGCAATAACCGTTGATTTACCGGATCCACTTTCACCCACCAGCGCCACCATCTTACCTGCTGGGATTTTTAGGTTCAGGTCCTTGAAAACCATGGGTTCGGGCCTGGAGGGGTACTCGAATTCAACGTGTCTTAGCTCCACCTCACCAGAAATGTTTTCTAGGATCATGCCATCCATGTTCTCTAAATCTATTTTAGGCACTCTGTTTATGACTTCCGTTATCCTTTCCCCAGCCGCCACTGCTTCAGATAAGTATTTCACCACTGATAACCCGGAGCCTAGTGATCTGAGCAACAAGATCAATATTTTAATTTATTTTTTTTTACAAGATTACATTATTCATGACTCAGTCATAAGAATTGATTTGGTACAATTTGACATTACCAGATAATGGTGCAAGAGTGCATGCTAATAAGAAACGTTTCAGCGTGAGAACATGTACAAGTTAAACACCGTCCACGTGTGTAGTGTTCCAGCTTAGTGCTGCTAAATGCATCGTGCTCTAATTTTCATGATTAACACAGTTATACCACAACAAGAGTTATATATGCTAGTGACTAGTGGAGGCATAATCCATGTATGGATTCCTTCTAGACTCAAGTGTTGCTAAATGCAATGTACTGCTTTTATTCTGCATAATTAGCACAGTTGCCCCATGATTGTTCAGAAAGTAAATGACTTATTGTCCATAAGAGAGTGATTATGAAGGCACAATCCATTGCATAATCATAATCATTCCACAGAGATACAATACCATATACAGAAAGTAGCAGTTGTAGAAATTGTCAATTATAGCCAAGTTAGTCTTTAAGTGGATTCATATGCTCAACATAAGAGCAGGTTCAGAAAAGGCAAAAGCACTTCCAAATTCAAGCCAAATTATACAAGTCGAAATAGACTTAAGGAGTAGGTACTTAATTTTTTTTAAAGCTTGACAAGATTCAATATTTTCTGACAGGTAGCATTATGCAGATTAAGTGGAAGATTATCTGTCTGGAAGAGGATTTTTGGAACAGTAAAAACAGGACATCCACTAAAGATGACACTAAGGAGTTTTGTTAAAGTAGATAATAAAAGCCATGTAAATTAGTGGTGTGCTAAAGCAAAGCTATGAACTGATTCTGACAGAAGACAAGTAAATTAGATGGTTTACTTACAATCCTCCGACAATGATACAAGACCCAACTTGTAATGTTGTTCCTCCCTGAGCATTATTGTACATCACCATTCGACTTCCATAATATGACATGAATGACCATATTGCAAAAACTACCCCATTGCTCCCAATTGCCAAGCCTTTAGCCAGTCCCTGTTTGAGTCCCAATTTCACTGTCCCCTCCAGTGCTGCTGAGTAATCCGATACGATTCTCTTCTCTCCAACAAACGAATACACTGTTCTGATTGATGAGATGGCTTGTTCTGTTATCGCGTCTGCTTTGTTATATTCAACTCTCATCTTTCTTGCTATGCTGGTCAGTGTTCTTCCGTATATTAGACCTGGGATGATCAGGAATAGTGCAAATGGAAGCCCTACAATCGCGAGTCTCCACAGCATCAAGAATGCTGCTATATAAGCTCCAATAAATATGGATGCATTCATCAAAAAAACCGGAACCTGTACATAGAACATTTTTAATAAAATCAAATTAGTACATATATGTTGATCAAATTGTAGGGTACCATAAGAGCATTTTCCATTTATGTTACCTTTTCACTGATAACATCTTGAATAACAAGGGTATCATTGGAAACACTAGTGATGACCTCCGCGGTACTTGTGACATGCAGATCAAAGTAGCCAACATCCTGCCTTAACACTGCTTTCAAGTATCTTGCTCTCATTCTCGAAGCTTGTCGTTCACCGGTTCTTGTCCAACAATACCCCTCTAAATATCACAGAGCCGAAAGGATGCATTAAACAATTTTCATGAAAAACATTTTTTATTTTGAATACGTACACAAAGTAATGGACTTGCCTAGGAAAGAAGCTATCCATTGAGCAGCAGCCAAGTAACACAAAGCCAAGGCGTTCTGTTATCCATTAATCAGCTCAACTTAGTCAACATTATGGATAGACAAATAGATAGGGGGAGAGAGAGAGATAGAGAGAGAGAGAGAGAGAGAGAGAGAGAGAGAGAGAGAGAAGAGAGAGAGAAGAGAGGGAGAGGGAGAGGGAGGGAGGGGGGGAGAGAGAGAGAGAGAGACCTTGTTAATATCATGAGTGAAATCATGATTTACGGTTTGAAAGGAAATGGTACTGCCAACATTGTTCATGAGCTTGCTGGTTACAAATAACATGACAGGCGTGGAGAGACCATCACCGACGGCCCCGATGAAACCCAGAATCATCAACAACAAATCTACAGCGTCAGCATGCATGAAGATGGAGAAGATAGACCCGGATTTCTTGTTTATGTTCCCCATAGGCTTCTTCTTTATTTTCCTATTGCTCTTCGACCCTCCTCTATATATATGCGCTTGTCTGTTTCTATAGTGTAAGAAGATCGCCTTTAGGATTGCTTTCAATTCTTAGAGATTTATTTATCATCTGTTACAAGACTTCACAGCGGACAAAGAGACTTACTGCTCAACTTATGTCAAATTAATTACATCATATTATTAATATCAGAAAAATGTTCCTCATCACACAAAATCTGGAAGTAATACTCAGAAAAAAAAGAGTTGGAAAAAATACCCGGATACCAGTTATTAACGTCTGATAATTGGCGTTTTTAATTAGAAAAAACAAAATAATAAAGTCGGAAAAAAAATACTCAAATATCGGTTATTAACGTCTGGTAATCTAGCGTTTTCAATTTGGTAAGAAAACGTTAAATTGTGCAGCATATTGTTATTTTAATCCCAGCAAAACGCTACACGATATAGCGTTCTTTTAGGATCAGGGACATAGCGTTTTTGGTGAATATCCAAAATGATATATTATGTAGTTGATAAATGATATTTGGGAAATTTTTTTTGGGATCATCGATATAATGATAATGAGGGTCTAACGCCCTTAATATTAGTTCTTAGATATTATAAAAAATTTATTAGAAATATTTATTATCCTGTCTAATAGTATATATTTATTAATTTGCCGCGATGTCACTGCTTAAAATTGGATAAGTGTTTTTTATATATTAGAAAAATTATTAAACAAATCATTTCATTTGTTTTAAATGATAGAGATTTTCAATTTAGATTATTGTTTAAAATATTTAATTTGATTATATATAGATTGTATATATAGATAATATTATGATAATATAGATTTTTTTGTAAATAAAAAATATCATTGTTGATAATAATATTATCATTAATTTTTTGAAAAATCATTATTTTTTTTGAAAATAATATTATGATAATAATATTATCTATATTATGATAATATAGATAATATTATGCTTAAATTCATTGTTGATGCTGGGTGGTTGCGAATCAAAAAGTTGTCCAACAACATTCTAATAAATCATAGTTGTGTGATTCAATAACCCATTCCGAAAATAACACGATTACTTTTTAAGCCTAGATATCAAAATTCAATTGAAACAACCCATAATAGAAGAGAAATTTTATTTACAATTTCTTTCTTCAAAATACCTATCGTATTTGAAATAATGATTTGTATTTTCTCTAAAATAATAGAAAAAATATATATATCGTGGAAAGGAAGAGGTTGCATTATCTATATAAACATGATAAAATAATAATTGTGATCGCTAGTAAACATTATCTTTTTTTTTTATCTGAGATGACAGGAGATAGACTATTACTTGAGCTATTCAACTTGGCTCGAGGATAAACGCTATCTTAATCTTATTTGATATTAAATTGTAATATATTTTATACTCAAATCTCCGTAGAAACAAATTATCAATTTAAATAAACTCGTCTATAATTATTTGACGTGAACCTGGATGCGTTTGTGTCCGTAGTTAGCAGACATGAAAAAGTATAATTTTCCTTTTGAGCATCTCCAATAAAATTGTTATAATGATTGATTAAATTGGACTTGTAAGATATTATGTATAGTTTGTTGAACATGTAATATATTTTGTTTCGATGATACTGATTATATTAATTGTCTGTATTTTAAATATAACATATTATTATTATTTCAAATTATTATAAATAGAATATAATATTGTTTCAATATGATAATTGATAACGTGACATTTGTTACAGATGTGTATTTATTTGACAAATATAATTATCCGTAAGAGTTTGACTATAATTATAAATCATGGCAGAGCATGGTTAGTGTGTGAAATTTTCATGAAATTGTCTGTATTATTATTTTTTAGTATGCCAACTCATTTTTTTGGTAAGAATTTTTTAATTTGGAGTTATTCTTAGAGCAACTCCAATCATAAAAATCTTAGCTAAAAAGTGAGTTGACATATAAAAAATATATATATATAAAGAATCTCTTAAAAAAATAAAATTCCAACCACACTCCCCTTTTGTCCATAACTAGTTGAGAAGCCGCGCGTTGCGGCGGCCTATAAATATTATATTAATGATTTAGTATTAATATTTGTAGAATAAAATAATTTTGTGGCTATTTATAAAAAGTATATTAATGATTCAAAATTATTATTTGTAGAATAAAATAAATTTTATATTATAAAAATCTTGATGTAATACCAATAATAATATATAAAACTGCAAAATTGGACTATAATTCATGGTGAAAAAATGAAAATAAATTTATACACGTAATTAACAATTTAAAGTACGACGAATCTTAATTTTATTTGTTTTTTTTAAAATTAATCATGTTCTTACATTATCACCTTCCTCCAATTTTTTTGGATTGATTGTGCACAAAAACATCTAACTTAAATCCGTGAGATAGGGGTCTATAACTACCCTTGCTTGTAACAACTTTTATTTTTTAATACCGTATAAACAGTTTTCACTTAAAAGTTGGTTGAACAGAGCAAACAGATAATGCATGAATAATTTTTTCCTGTATACAGAGTAAATCATATAAAAATTAACAAAAACAAACACGTCCAATGAACAAAACAAATATTATAAAAAAATAACCAACAAAAATACATCACTAATAGTTAATTTATTGATATCGTCCATAAATATCATGTCAATACTATATTCTTTTCCCGTGTTTGGATTTGTCGACCCCCGTTTATAACTACCTTTACTTGCAACAACCTTTATTTTTTTAATACTGTATAAACAGCTTTCACTTATCGTCGCAGAAGAACGGAACCACCGAGGTAGAAATCGAGCAAGAAACGATCACAAGAGAGAGATATGGTTGTGGTATTAAGAGAGAGGAGGTTGTGTTTTAATGATCCAAAACCCTACAATACGGGTATTTATAGGTGAAGAGAGACTTGTGTGCTACTCTTTCCCATAATTAAATAATCTGAAACAAAATCAGATTAAAATTTTCAAGCTACTATATTCCATAAATAATCTGAAACAAAATCAGATTCTGAAACTTGCTTCTAATATACCCAAAACTAAAAAAGGTAGTTCTAATTTTTGATATTTTTCATCCAAAAATTCCAGAAAATTAGAAAAATAGAACAGAACGATATGAGAGGCGCCACATACACGCCCCTCGCTTCTCCTTTATATAAGTATATTGATTATAGTCAAGCTCCTATGGATGACTATATTTGTCGAACCACTGCACATCTGTAGCAAATATCACGTCATCCGATTATCATATTAAAATAATACATTCTATTTATAATAATTTGAGATAATAATTATTTTTAAAATATAACAAACCAGTATAACTAATAACATTAAAACAAAATGTCTCACAAATTCAGCAAATTTATATAATATCTTACCGATCCGATTTAGTCCATCATTATAACCAATAATGCTCTTAGACGGCTACACTTATGCAGTACAACAATATAATAATAATATATTTAAAAATGTTTTACTATATCTATATTTTTTAAAACTGATGTTTTACTATATCCTAAAAAAATCATTTTACTATATCAAAATTGCAAGACGCTGTGTGCAGTGAATACAAGAGAAAAATATATATATATATAAAACAAAAATTAATGTGAAACTAAAATAATAAAATGAAATAGCAAAGATGGAGTAACACGACACTATAAATGGAAATGTGGTTAAGACTTCATCAATCATCAATCATGAATGAAAGAATCATACGAAGATGTAGACAAGATAAAGTGATGACCAAAAGAAAGATAAAGAGGAAAGAAGAAGAAAAAAAGAAACAAGAGATAAGAGAAATGGATACATGGAGCGTATCTGGGGAGACTATTTTCTCAAAATAAAATTTTGACAAGGAAATAAAATGCTGATGTAGATGCTTTTTTTCCCCTCTTTTTGAAATGGCCAACTCAAATTTAAAGAATAAAGATGTAAGGTCATAATATGTGATGGAGCTGTTTTTGCGGATCAAGATTTTTGATCCAGAAAAAGGAAGTGAAGCTTACAGAAGCTATACAAACGTTGCTATTCCTCCAAAATTGTTGACGCTTTGTTTTATTTGATAATGGCAATGTGCTCACAATTAAGTCGAGTAAACTCTTTTTCTTTCATCAGTTACAAACGTATAAATATTCTGTGTAAGTTCACATATTTTTGTTGGGAATTTAATCCACCACATTTTTATCAACAAAGAATAAACTGAACGCTTCTGCTCTTAAGAATTTAACCCAAAAAAACTACTCTCTATTTTTTAATATATGACGTTTGACTTTTTAACACACACAAGTGTTTTGATCGGGTAGTTAAATGTTTTATTTTTGAAATTTTTTTTATTCACAAAAAAATAATAATTTTTACTATCCGGTTAATCCATCTAAAAATATGTGTCCAAGTTAAAAATATATAATATATAGAAAAAAGGAGTAATAGTTTAACAACAGTTTGAACAGGTGTCCTAAAATAGTAGTATAAGATAATGACGGTGACGTAAACTTTGATGTGGTTGATGATTGATTATATTTTAAAAATATAATATAATTATTATTTTAGATTATTATAAATAAAATATATATTTTTTCATATAATAATAGATGGTGTAGAATTTTCTTTACAAGTCTATGTATATTCAACACATATATAACTAATACGAGGCAAGAGTGACAACTAATACGAGGCAAGAGTGACGCAAGACTAAAACTATATTCAACAATGATCTTCCATCAAAGTTGAGATAATTTTACATTATGAGACTGTTTGGCTCAACTTAAAAAAAGTGACTATTGCTTAAAGTTTAGAAATAGTGTATAAGTGAAAAATTGGTTTAGAATTATAAGTCATTAAAAGTGTTTGGATACCATGACTTATAAATTATTTAGAGTTTGGATAATTTGACTTATAAGTTAGTATAATTTGGTTCTTTTGTGATATAATATTGTTTTCTTTTATTTAAAAAAATAAGTTACGGACCTCTTATTATTTAAATTACAATAATACAAAATCTTTTGTCATTTAAGTTCCTTGTAATTAACTTTACGAGAAAAAAATTCCATGATTAGAGCATATTGACTTGAGACAGACTGCGAGCTTTAATTGTAATAATATCTTAAAATAAAGATAATTATGTTTTATTTGTCATGCAAGTATATTATTCTGGACAAGTAATATAAACAGTTTTATTGAGAAGTAGAAGAAGCAGCACTCAAAAAAAGCTGGGGAATCTAGCTTCTTTTTTGGGCTTCTCATGCCTCGACATAAACGCTTCAAAATTCTTGCCAAACACTCTCACGTAATCAGAAGTCAACTTTTACGTTGAAAAAGTTGGGAAGTCAGTTTCCAAACACTCACTATATATATTTGTTTTCAAAAATGAGTTTCATGTTTAAGATCGAGTTGTTGTAAACTAACCATTCATTTCAAGTCTTATTCACAGACAACCATGTTCGATTTACGATGTACAACCGAAAAACTAGATTCGCATTTGTTTTCAAATTGAATGAGCTTATCAAGTTCTCGTAGACTAACAACTCATTTCGAGTCTTATGCATTGACAACCATATTCTATCTGCGATCATATATGCATATATAAGAATTTATGACTGAATACTGAACGAATTTCTACTCATTTTGACATGGAACCATTCACTTTTAAAGTTCAACCATAAAAATTATGACCTGAAATTCTCATGTAGATATTTTAACGTCTTGAAATAAAGTTGAAATTATTCGTGACTTTGTGAAATCTCTGAGAAAGTTTTACAGAACATGTGCCCGGTGAAAGAGTGTGAAAAACAAATGTTCTAGTGGAGAACCAAGGAATCGAGAAAAACTTGCAATGAATTTAATTTGTAACGAAATACTTCTTGCGAAATTTGATAAAGAAAGTTTACCTTAGAGCATCGTATTTAGGGATGAGCGGTCTCCTTCCGCTGCAGCGCCTTCCCCTCAGTCCTAAAGCCTGTTTGTTCCGCTCTATTCAATTTTAAACTGAAAAATGTTTGCTTCTGTAAGAGCATCTCCAACGGCGTTGGCTATAATCGTTGGCTAAATTGGACCTGTAAGACATTATGTAAAATTTGCTGAACATGTAAGACATTTTGCTTCAATGGTATTGGCTATATTGGTTGGCTATAATTTAAAAATAGTATGTTATTAATATTTCAAATTGTTAAAATAGAATATATCAGTTCAATATGGTATAAATGATGTGCAATCTTCTTACAGATTTTCTTACAGACCTGTAGAGGTTCGACAAATTTAGCCATCCATAGGAGGTTGGCTAAAATTATAGACAACAGCTGAGTGTGGTTGGAGTACGAGTTTTTAGAGAGGTTGGCTAAATTTTTTATTTTTAGTATGCCAACTCACATTTTAGCTAAAGGCTTTTGATGGTTGGAGATGCTCTAATAAGTAAAAAGTCGGTTTAAAGTAAGAATTAAGTCTGAAGCTGACTTAAATTTAGAAATTAGGTTGAGGTACTTTTTTCAGTTACTTAATTTTTTGAATTTTTTTTCATTAAAATTACCTTTAAATCATAAGTTACTCATAAATCAATTTTATTTTTATTTTTATCTTTTTAATAACCTTTAAGGGCGGTTGGAAACCTTTATTTCATTTCAGATGATGGATTTCAAATGATAAGATTTGAGTTGTCATTTCAAATTCTCAGATTTATAATAACATTTGAATGTGTGGATTTCAAATGAAATCCAAATCCAAATTCCCAAACAAATTATTTGATCAAATCCAGGATTTCAAATGAAATATCGGTTCCCAAATAAGCCATTAAGTCAATAATAAGTCAAAATCCAAGATTTACATTTATACAAAAATTAATAAGAAATGTGCATGTGACCATGCAATAACTTTAACAGTAGATTGATAAACTTTCTTGTCTAATAAATTAATTTGAGTCCCTGCCTTCAATATTTTATATCATTCTAATCATTTTCTGGAGGAACAAAGTGCCCAAAGAGGAATGTAACCTTGGTGCTGATGTATTTCTTTACTACTAAGAGTCTTTTTTTTCTTTTTCTAAGAGCCATACGTTTGTGTCACTTTACCCAACTAGCAGCACTTCCTTGGATCCACCAACATAAAAAGAGCACAGTTCCATCTATTTCAACATCCATGATGCATGTACTTGGTTAAATTGTTCTTATAATAACAAGTATAGTGTACAAGATCCTCAATGTTTCCCATTTCTCATAATGACCACCCAAGTCCATATAATAAGGAATAATATCTTCAAAAATGTCGATAATAAAATATATTATAAAATGTATCCAGAGGTAATGGATATATTATATTACACATATATGAGATTCTGAGCTGAGTTTCAGTGATGCATTATGAAAATATTTTCTACTGTGAAAAGCTTTGTTGACAGTAGTTGTTGTTCGGTTGAAGAATATGCTGAAAAGCTATCAGCCTCTAGGCTATTGAAAATTGATAAATCATAGGGTCATGGAATTTATACTGTCTGACTCTTCCTCAATTTTCAATCAGGAGCACTTTTAAGTAGCTTGTATCTCAGAGTTGTTCACTTTATAAGATAATATTGATTTATGCATCAACTGTGGTTCTTCTGTGGTTTTCAGTACTTTTGCTCTGCGTTGCTTTATTATTCTCTGTTGTTCACACCAGTAACAAGAACAATATTGTGGTGCAACACATTTCATAGTAGTGTATAATTGTTGTAAATGATAATTTTTTATATGCATGTAGCCAGCCATGTGTAGGTGCTCAGTTGATGACCACACAGAGTCAGGATGATAAGTTAGTAATCTTTTTTTTTGAACCACTGATCAGTCATCTATATATATGAGCACGAATTAGTTCCATGTTAGCCCAAAAAAATTGATACATGAAATTTGCAGGCCAAAACATTTTGCAGACAAAAAATAATTACTTAAAATTTAGTTGGAAATATGGATGCGTGCGTAACAACTTGAATTTTTGGGAGAATTGGTCCCTTATTAGAGTAATATATGATCCTGGTAAGCCTACTTCCTAACATCTTAGAATAATATATGATCCTGGTTAGCCTACTTTCAACCACATTAAGATTTTGAGAGAATTGGTCAGCTCAGGTTCACGAGAGACTCGGGTTCGAATGCCCAAAAGCATTAGCCTCTTGTGGAGTTTTGCGGCCTGACAAGTAACACTGAAGCTGGATGTGAAGGATTTGATCCTGAAATTGTGGGTTGCACTCATGTTGAATGCTCTATTTTAAACTGCGGTTGAGGGTTGTTGAGATTCTTCTAAACTCCTGCTGTAAAATTTTGTTTGATGATCTGTGTCGAAAGCCATGCTGGAGTTAGAAATTCGTTTCGACTATTGTAAATTTTGTTTAAATTTAATAAAGAACATATAACATGTATATATGTTGTTCCTCAATTCATACGCACTTAACTGCATAATCCGATTATAATTAGCCCTTTTTTCTGTAGTGACCATTTTCACTGTGACATTTTGTCTACATAAATTTGAAAACTAAAGTATCCATGTCGAGGCAGAGGAGTAGAATGATTGAATGCTTCCGGACAAAGGTATGGTTGCCAACAATCACTTGTCAGGATCATCTCTCGTATGCTAATAGTCATGTAGGCAATCCTTCTATCATGGATATTAATGTGGCTGTGGGCTTTTTACATCAGCCTGCATTTCACCCTGCAATGATATAATATAGATGTTTAGGTAATTAGCTAATAGCTACATTTGTATTACAAAAATATCCCACTAAATATAGTTGTTTTAAAGAAGCTTAGTTGCTTACAGTATGATCACAATAGCTCATTGGCGGAATACTACTGCTGGGGACTAAAATCAATCTTGGACTACCAAGTTTAAGAAGTTCGATGTGTGTAGAAAAAAGAGCAGAGACTGGTCTGTGATCAGAGAATTTGCTCTCGCTGCGAAAGTATGATAATTGCTTCACCCCTTCACCATACCATAAAATCCTGTCACACCTGCTCGTAGCTAAGAAATATTAACCATGAACCAAACGCCTCCATAATATATTTGCTGTTCTCACCTTTCAGACTAGAACTGCACTAGATTTTAATTCTGATACCAAATAAAATACATTTTATTAAATTATTTACCATGCTGGAGTTCTTTGCTTCTCTCCTGCTTTACCTGGAAAACCTCCTGAATACCGATTGCAGTTAAAGGTAGAATACTTGTATGTTGGTGCAAATTCTATGTTCCCTTCTTTCCACCCTTCAAATACCCCACCTTCTTCCAGCTCCTTTTTAAGCTGATCAAACTCTTGTAATGCTGTCCAGTTTTTCTCTTCTATCAGCTGTCGCGCTAAGTTGTCTTCTAAGTATAGTCTGTAGTTCAGATCTCCAAACCAAAATATCCGACTGTCAGTAGAATACATCACATTGTCAGAGATATTTGAACTGATTCATCTTTTCTCACACTATGGTATTCTAAGATTGCTTAGAATTACAAACAATATGGCATTTTTAAGATTGAGAAGGCAACAACTTACTCATGTCCTAAGATGGTAAGAGGATGATGTCTATCACCATCATGGGGCATTCTAGAGAAAGTGGTTCGTCTAAAAATTTCTGATACTTGGTAATTCCTTCTCCCTTCATCGCCTTTTTTCTCTCCAGACGCTAAATGTGCAGCAATAAAGCACAAATTTGTTCCCTCTATAGTCATGCTGACCGCTACTGATCCTTTGTTTCCCAGATAGCCCATGATACCACAAGCCACAGAACTAACTTTGACATTCGATATGCAGTACTTCTTGACCAAGGCACTCTTCATCCAGACACTTAAGAAAACACCAACCATCTTCTTGCTTGCAATGATCTTGTAAGCACTGCTTGAATCTTGAATGTTTGGCTGGCCTATCACTTGGTCTGGTTCAGCATCGGTTACAAACACTCTTTCTTGGAAATCACACTGATAGTTCTCACTAGCCATTGGATTTACCATTGGTGTTAACCAAGGATTGCCATGTCTGTCATTGAGAGTTTGACCAATGAGCAGATTCCAGTTTGTGGCTTCAGTTGTGTCTTCTGACCCTATTACAGTTTTTGTGATCAGGGGTACAATCTCTTGAAACCTGCAAAAAGAGAACATTGGTGCTAACTGAATCCTTTAATCATTGCGCCTTAGAATGTATAAAAACATACCCAAGAACATATAAGTCAGCAGCTTCTTTAAGATTCAACCACTCATCCAAATCTACTGCTAAGCTATCAACAGGGGATCTTCCTGCAACATTCCAAGTCCCTACAAATACTCTAGGGAATGAAAACTGTAAGCAATGAGCATTCTTGAATTCTCTTTAGTGCTAATTTCTTACTAAAATTGCAGGAACCGCACCTTAACATATCGCTTGAAGTGCATGATTCCTCCTCACTTGATGTATCATGAAGATCATCTGTGCAGTCATCTTCATCTTTATATTTGTCTTCTAACTCCCCTGCATGCAAAAATCTTAAAAATTAAACAAGAACTAAGAAATTCAAAGATATAGTTATAACCACATAACACTAAACCAGAAAAGCCTCTCTGTAGTGTAAAGAATAGAAATAAAATTCCCAAACCTGATGGTTCTTTTGAGTTACATAGATCACTTCTCTTGTACTTCTTCCTGTACTTCCTTGAAAACAGCCGACTAAACCTATGAGACGTCGTTAAGTTCCTATCCTTCTTATCCATAATAAAGAGAGTGCAAGTAAAGGGAGGATCTTTATGAACTGGATGACCTCAATGGATGTTTTAGGCATTTCAGAAAAGAATCTGTTGATTTGGATATTAGAAGAGAAAACAGATAATTTTGACAAATGCTCCCAACTTCTGCAAAACAAATCTGTATATTTCTTAACATGATCATATTGCTCTGCAGCGCTTGGATGGTTATGAATTGGTGCAAGGCACTATTGTATTCATCGTCGGATGCTAAAAATCAAGAAGACGAAAGAAAAATGACAGCTGCAAGAAACTTGTACAAGCTGCAGAGGAAGCGATTATATCAGAGTAGGAAATGTAGGATCTTTTAGATGCTTTAAAGTTGTTAAAATTGTATATATAGACAAGAAGTTTCTGCCGCAGAGCCCTAATTAAATCTGTGTAATCTATGCAAATAATTGAAAGCAGAGCAAAATGTAGGATCTTTTAGGTGCTTGTCATGCTTGTCCTGTGTAATCCTTTCATCTAGATTAATTTTTATTTATTTGGTTTGTCATTTCGTGTCACTGTCCTAGAGTCAATACCGTTGAATAGTCGTATTACATATATATAGCTGGAGAGACTCAAATGAGAACCGAAAATTGTACATTGCTTTATTTGCCAAAAATTACATAGTAATATTTGATTTTTCGACTTTCTTGTCAGCATAGTTCCCATCCATGCTCTTTAATTACACGAGGCTGTGGTCCAAAGAACTTGGAGAATTAAATTATGCAACTCCCATGACTAGAGACGTCCTAACTAAACAGAAATAGAGAGTGAACCAAACCAGCTAGCTGAATCACCCTCTGCAGTTATATATCAACATCTCCTTTATTGACTAATTCCCTTTTGGATCTTCTATATGAAATTATAATCGAACCGCATGTTCATTTTTAATTAAAGCTGTGAAGATCTTGCATCATCTAGTTGTTATGTATCATGTACTGATATTATTAGTCTGAGTTTTATGTCCTTCACGAGTTTAATTATCTGGGGACGCATCCTAATTCCTGATATATCTCAACTCTCAAGATGTCATGATGATCAGATTACGTAGTTTGAATTCCACTAATTGCATGCATGCTTAGTCTCAAGTCTCAATCTCATTTCTTGCTTATTTATTACTTAAGGCATTATTTGGGTGAAATCATACGATACAAAATCACACCAAAATCAGTTTGGCTCAGCAAGTTCAATAAGTTATCTAAATGAGCTCCTAAATTTATATTTAAGTGATGTATTAAAAAAAATCACCACTATCATAGTGATTATAGAAAGTCATTACCTATTAATAATTAATAATATAAAATAATGAGTCTTAGCGATTTAGGTGATATATTTTTAGTAACTCTAATAGCAATTTCTATTTTTGTCTCTTATTATTTTAATTAAATTTGGAAGAAAGAAGGGGAAAATGAGGTAAAAATAAAGAATAAAAAAAAGAGAAATGAATTTTTTATTCATAAATATTAAACAGATAATGACTAAAAATTTGACCATAAAAAATCAAACAAAACAAGTGGGATCGAGGGAGAATATATTTCAGTTCACCCTCGATTCTTAGAACAAGAATCAGAATCGAAATTTTTAAAAATCAAGAAACTTCAGTGGGTCATTTCAGTTATCAACTTGTACTGGAAAATGCTCACCAGTCGCCTTGGATGTTGAGTTCGTAGCAGCTAGCAGAGTGGCTCGAATAAATAGCAGGGGGTCCAATTCCTGAAACAAGTATCGTTCTACTAGACTACAAACTATTGGACTGTTTGCATTTTAGATTTTGGGTTTGAAGCACTTCGTTTATACTTTCGGTGATTATAGTATATCTTCTTACGTTGGTATAGCGCCATAATTCCTATTATTATGATGATTTTTTTATGTATTTTATATGTTGGGGGTTAAAAAATATAGTTTCATGTATTTTCTCTCAGAAATAAATAAATCCTTATTTCTGGAAAAATTAGTCACACAGCCACATGAGTGATTCCATTCAAACTAAGAATAATAAGACCTTTACAAAAAAAATTGGGAACAAAATTTAATGAAAAATACATATGATAATTATATTTATACATGTATACAACGTTACCATGTGAGTTTTATTACAGTCATGGGTGAGTTTAGATTATCTGAAGTTCGAATAAATATTATTTTCTTAAATTAAAAATTTTAACGGAAGAAACTGTTAGCTTAGCAAACACTGAATCATTCTCAATTTCTCATACTGTTAACATTAGTATACAAATACAAAAGATAGGCCCATAAAGTAAAACCCATAAAAAAGTGAGCCTTTGCCAATTGCCAGTCTCTTTTAGCTTCATTTTAACTTTGCATGCTTGTTGTGCGTGCTCCGGCTTTAAATCGGAGAAGGCAAAGCAAATCAAGTACTATTCCTTCCGTCCCTCTCATTTCTGTACAAATTTTTTACTTTGACACGTATTTTAAAATATACACAAGTTATCCGTGATATCATGTTAAGTGACCAATTAACGGATTCTGACCGAAGATGTCAAGTACTTGGGATAAAGTGGGTGAGATGATTAGAAGCATGAGCACTAGTAGTAATCTTGTGAAGACAAGGGGCAAGGTACAAATTTCAGTCTGGTGTGTCGACTTTTGTAATGAATTATAACGTAAAAGTAGCAAAACTGCATGCATCAGAAGGGGGGATTCTGTATGTCACTAGTATATGCAACAAAAAAGACAGCCCTTCCTAGATTTAAAATCTCACTTAACTTTAAGACTGGTCTTTGCTTCTCGAAACAATCAAGAATCGAATCAATCCACAACAGAAGAAAGAAAGAAACAAGTGAAAGTGAAAGTGAAAGAGAGAAACAAAGAAGCTGCAGAAGATTTGCTTTGTCTTTTTTCACTTTAGACAAAGCTTTTTAAACTTCTGCTCATGGATAATTGCTATGTTTAATACCAATCACCCTGAGGTTTCCTAAATCTGATCACATTGTTGTTCTGCAATTCTGCATTGAACTGGACCTAGACCCGTCAATTTTGTACACGACACGTGAGTAATCCGTTATTGAATTTAGTGTTTTCTTTAGTTGAAAGAAAAAATTGAATTCAAAGAGAAACCAAAGTTCCTTTAACAAGGGGATTTGCTTTATCTGGAGAACCACAAAGCAACTCCATGAACATAAAGCAAAGGATACAAAGACTATCCATTTTTTTACTAAATTATGCATGCATGCCTACAAAATATGTTCCTTACTAAAGCATTCTTCGAGTCGTGCAGCATCTACTCCTTTCTGGTTTTTCTTTTCCATGGAAAAGCTTCCCTTATATTTACTTATCTGGATTTATAATATTGATAAGATACCTCATGATAGTCTTTCTTAATGTCTGTGTATTTCTTTCCAGAAAGAAGGTTCGACGGAATCCGATACCCTCTCCCTGCCTATAATTTTCTAGCTTCTTCAATCAACCTCAGCTGTTGAAAACAATTTATATTTTCCAAACAAGTAATGATCAAACACGAATCCATTAGAAGCCTAAAAACGTTTAATTCAGTCACTTACAAGTTGCAAACAGCAGATTCCATTTCATTCACAAAATGTGGGGTAAAAATTTTCATTTCAAACCTTTACAAATGATACTAGAAGAAGCCTTTCTAAGTTGGTGAGCTTCTGTAACTTCTGCATGTATCTGACCTGAGAGCTCAATCTCGAACAGGTGGACGCGTAGACTTCCCTGCTCTTCTGAAAAAAAACCCGAAAACATGTACATGAGAATCAGAAAGATCAAGCCGTAAACAATATTATTTCAATTTTTCTTCTTAATTCTTTTAGGAAACTGAATTCAACAAACTTCAAGATACTAGAAAAATATGTAAAAAAAATATTTATCAAAATTCTGATTTCTTAAGGTCTAAAGCACATACAAACTTAAGCTCAGGATCCTACAGAATTTAAAAGGCATCATGAGTAACATACCTGTTGTGGATAGGATCAGGACCATTAGGCACTCTTCTCTTGCTCACAAAATGTATATGAGAAGCATGATGAACAGCAATCCTCTGTTTCCCTAAAAGCTCGAAACTTTTACTTGATGCAACACTACTTAAAGCCAATCTTCTCGGTTGATTGCTCAACAACCCAAAACATAGTAAACACAGAAACCCCAACAAGAAAACATATCGCAATAGATCACCCGAAATCCTGCCACTTCCAACCATGACTGGTTCTCCCTGTTCTACCACTTCAAATATTTACCACGACACAAATTTGTGGACCAAAGGGGACCATGTGCAGCAACTCAAGATAGGAGCAGAAGAGAAGAATCAATGTAAGTGAGATATTGGCCTACAGGTTTTTGTTCAAGGGAGGGCACTACTAGAAGTAAGCTATTTGTTGAGTGAGAAAAATATAAGTGAAGAATGTAATATTCTGTGAAAGTATGGTTTCTTACTTTCTTATACCTTGTTTCTTTTTTATCGATACGGGGTCCACCAAGAACCCAACCTTTGCTTTTGTGTGTACATTTTCATGCAACTGTTCAAAGGGGACCTCAGTATCACTTCCTGTTGTTTACCATATAACCCGAATTTTTGAAAAAGGTATGCATTTTTGTGGCATCCAGAGTGGGATCTTATACGTTAAATGAAGAGCAATTACCTACTTATGCAGCCCCATTTGATGCCTGCCATTCATTAGATTATTGCAGATCAATGAACAAAATATTTAAACCCTAAAAAATGATTTATAATAAAAATAATTATATAGCAGCATCAGTATTCTAAAAATTCCAAATTTATTAAAAAATCTCTGATTAATTCTTAAAAAATATTTTACCATTTGCCTAAAAGTTACAGATTTATCGAAAAAATCCCCAATAAATCCTCGATAATTCTAAATAATCAAGTCACCGATTAGTTAAGATTCCCGATTTCTACAACCATCACCAACATCTATCAGTACCAAAGATGAGGAATTCGCTATTAAACAAATTCAATGTACGAGTACAGGACTTTGCTAGTTTTAATCTTAAGGGGATTCTAAAAGCATGTCCAGTTTGTTTGCACCAAAAAGATGGGCATGACGAATTGAGAAGCTAAGATCTGTTAAAGCCTAAAGAACCTGTACTGTAATACGCATTTCCTTTTTCCTTTTATTTGAATATGCATATTCTTAATTCAATCCAGCTATCAATGAGACACTTGACATGGAGTAACATCCAAGCCAAGGTCTATCAATATCCCATGCACACACAAAGAGCAAGAGGTTCAAACCTAGTCACCGTGCAAGTGTGTTAATATGTATAGAATAAAATCAAGTACCCCTGGTCTTCGATTGCATAAGTAAAATACCTACTAGTCATTCCAATTTCACATGCAAATGTTTTGTATTTTATGAAAAAAGAAAGATAAGGGTTCCTCTTGTAAACTCAAGGTATCAATCAGGATGGTCCAGGGAGCTTAACTATTCCAACAAAATTCTCATCTCTTAATAGGCTACAACCCTTTTCTGTCCCACCTAGAACTGGATTTTATTTTCTTATGACAGGAGTTACACAGGTGAGGTGAATAATGAATATACTTTAGGGTATTAAGGCCCCAGTTCCGAACTTAGTCTCACATACCAACAGAATTAAGAGCAAACCATATCATTAGCACTTTGTGCTTCAGGCTACAATTGGTCGCCATGAGTAGGGTGCCTGATGTTATGATTAAGTTCGCCAGGAACAAAATTCCAAAAACAACACTCCCCGCTTTCTCATAACAGTCCACAGATTTATCTTATCAGTTCTCATGATTGTCATATATCACACTGATAGATATCCCAGGTACCTGAAATCTGAGACATAACAGGTTGGTGTATCTGACACTATGAGTTGCATGATCACTCATTCAACAATAAATTTGCGATACTCATAATTCTTATTGCAACTCAACCAGAACACTCATCTCGCATATAATTTACGTAGCAACTCACTACAATTTCATGTGAATGTCTCCAACTCTAGGAGTAGTTAGCTACGATATTTCAAATCAAACGTATCACGTATACCCAATTTGAGATGCATATAGACATTTTCTGTGAATGCCCTTTTTGAATGACAGTGAATGAATGGACAAAAAATCTCAGGGGAAATGTTTGGGGTCATAATTCGTATATTTCCAAGTTCAAACTAGCCGTAAAATACTGAATTCAAATCTGCTGGAGAGTAATTCAAATTAATTTTTATCTACTAAAAACAAAAAAAGGCAAACGAACAGGATTGGACATCAGACGATACATATAATCAGTTGCCAGAATATTTGCTGTGATGCGAGTTGATGAGCATCAAGTAGGAAGCCATATTGCATTCCTACAGCTTTTTTAATACGATATGAAGATACTCATACAGCAACAACTCAATGCTAGCACCAAGCTTGTCAATGCATGTTTTGGCATTAGCAGTAAGTTTATCACATGGTGATTCTACTATTCTAAAGTACCGGGCATACTAATCCAAAGTAAATGATCAACTAAAGAAAACAAAAAAAGTGCACATAAGCAATTCAAAGGACAATTTTACACATTCTATTACTTGGGGCAAGGGGGATAAGAATATATACATCTATATGTCAATTCCGCCTGCAATACATGTATCAAACATACTATCTTAGGTGCTGGGCAAAGTTGTGGTGTCATGTTTCCTCCTCTTACAAGTTTAGCAACACAGGAACAATGAAAGCCTTTGCGTCATGAGTGCAATGACCTGAATTTTGCATACAGAGGTGTTTAAAAAGATGTTTTCTTAATATAAACAAATGGATGTCAAATGCTGTTTACGATGGAATTTTTTTAAGCAGATGATTACATATTTACCTTGAAACACAGAGAAGCAAATTTGAACCCATACCAACGGCAGTCTATAGATATAAACTTCAAATATAATGTCAAATGATGTGTAGTACCAACAGCAGAAGATATTGCACTAACAAAAAGGAGCATCGGAAAAGCTATGTTGTATCATGCTAACTTAAGCTGATATTTCTGATACAGCTTGATGTGAGATATCTGACTTCCTCTTTTTCTTGGCCCAAACAGGTCCATATATTGCTAAATGAGTCCGACCAAATCGGCGGTCAGCTATCTGCACCCAACATTACAAAATCACTAGTTAGTAGGGGTGAGCAAAAAAAACCGAAAAACCGAAAAACCAAACCGAAAAAAAACCGAAACTGACAAAAACACCAACCGAACCGAACCGATATAACGGTTACGGTTTTACCCCTAAAACCGAACCATATATAAATATATAATAAAATATATTATAACATATTATATGTATATATATGTGCTACAAGCCTACAACATATTAATTATATAGTTTAGCAAGAGAAATTGATATTATAAGTATATAAATATTTTTCTAAAATTAATAATAGTATTAAATTTGTATACTAGTTTCTAATCATATAAAAACCGGAAAAAACCGAAAACGGCCAATAATTAACCGAACCGGAAAAAAAAATGTTTGAAACGGTTCGGTTACGGTTTCTACCTAAAAACCAAACCACGGTTGGGTAACGGTTTTGGGTAGAAACAAAACGGAACCGACCCGTGCACACCCCTACTAGTTAGGCACTTCACTGACGGGCTGGCTCATTACACAGCAGCTAGTCATGAGGCACGTAAAAATATATGATTTGTTTTATTTGAAATTAAATATATTCTCGTAAACACAGATGATCGTTGTTTCAAATTCAGGTTAATTATCAACTAGGCCACTTACTGCATCCAAATGTATCAAGTCACTGATAACAAAACTGACTCAAATGAGTTACTCATTCAAAAATTTGTATCAAAAATATTACTCTATCGTTGGTTGAAATTCTTAAAAGCATTATATATTGAGTTTCGCACATTTTTTATGAATGATATTACATCCAAATGTAAGGTTCCGAGTTCTACTATTTCAGATAATATTGTTAAATTTTTAAAATTTTATCAACTATTTATTTTTAATTTTTGATTGTTTTATTAGATTTAAATAAAAATAAATAGTAGATAAATTTTTGAAAATCTAAAAATATTATCTAAAATACTAGAATCAGAATCTTTCATTTGGATGTAATACCATTCATAAAAAATGTGCGAAACTCAATATATAATACTTTAAGAATTTCGACCAACGACCAAATGATATTTTTGATAAAAAAATTTTAAATGAGTGACTCATTTGAGTCACTTTTGTAATCAGTGTTTCACTTGATACATTTGAACGCAGTAAATGACCTACTTGATAATTAACCCTTTCAAATTCTCGGTCAACAATCTATCTATTGAAGTGACAAAAGCAATGGTTCCACCGAATATAGTACATAAATTTTTATATTAGCAATTTAGAACAAGATATGTACATAATGAAAACAAAAACAGTTAAAACTATCCTAAAACTAAGATTTAAAATACTACTGCAATAATAAATTGGAAGATGAGAGATATCATCAGAGATACATGTGGAGAGAAGCAATAAAAATATAGAATTATGAACTGTAAATCTATAATATGTTTATAGGTGAAATTTTCTCATACTTCAATATTTGGAAATCTCCCCGGTACATGACGGATTATAAGAATTTGTTCTATATAAAACCTCAAAGGATATAAACAAAAACCATCATTTCATAAAATCCTTAAGAATTTCATTAATATTTTGAATACTTTTATATATGGATGTATATTATTGAATCTTAACTGAAACCATAAAAGTTTGACCAACTTTTTAGAATCTTTATTTTATATCACCAAATAAAGATATTTGAATATCTATTGACAACTAAATTCCAAGATACCTAAATTTCAACATATCTACCACAAACACAATCTTTCAGGAATACCTTCGGATTGTGTTTGGAAACATATATTTCATTTCAAATGACTTGATTTCAGTTGTCATTTCAAATTCTCAAGTTTATACTAGTATTTGAATGTCCTGGATTTCAAAGGAAATTCAAATCTTTTTTTTTCCTTTAATATCCAAACATGTCATTTGATCAAATTCAGAATTTCAAATGAAATTTAATTTCCCAAACAGGTCGTCAGGGGAATTAAAAAAAATAGCTTTGGCCAGAATCTCTGAACAAGATCAGTCGTGTTAAGTAATGGCTAGCTCCAGTTAATTACTAAGGGCATGTGTCTCTGGGTGACACCATAACAGATCACGTGTCACTGAATTTCACCTTTTGCAGATCAAATAAATTATTTGAACTATGCAACCTGGCATAGTTACCACATCGTGGCTCAACCAGTTCAAGCAACCAACTTTTTAAAACCATGCTACAGCCATATAATACGACCAGGTACTTATATAATATTATTATATCAGCTTTCCCCACTGAAGAAAACTAAGTTGATTGTTAACCGAGTTCAAATGTTAAGAAAATGACAGATATATAAGGAACCATGCCCATGCTCATAACTTTGGTACTTGATGTAATCCTAAAAGGCTAGCCCCAAGACTGGGGTAAATCATTATCGGTTATCAGACAAGGAAAAATGCATTACAAATGAATATTAATGCCTATGAATGAATGTTACCTTCATAAGACTTCCACAGGAATCCAACATATCAGTTCTCGAAGGATACTCCACTAACTAGAATATAAAAGAATTTATCAGACAGATCTAGATGAGTAAAAGAGAAGCATCCAAATACATTCATTAAGCTAAACCAAACATATAGAGCTCACTATTAAAGTATCTTCTCCGATCAAAGATGACGTTGCAACTTGATTCATAAGCACCCCATAATCTACTTGTGTGTAAGGAGGTGTAACACTTACATAATCAAAAGGCCCATCTTTACCTAAATATAGATAAATTTCATCAATAATCCACTCCAAATTTATAATCATTATGATTGAATTATAGAAACTGCAATAGTACATTCCTAGTCTACACACACAATCTTATACTATTTGATAATAAAGCACAAAAATTAAGCGGATAAAGAAAACATACAACACAGTGTAGATGTAAAGTATGATATACCTACAAACTGTTCTGCTCGATCCAGAAAACTCTCAACACGAACAGTATGTATAACAGAAACATCAAGAAAGCCGGTCCATTCTAGATTAGGGCGCAGAATATCGGAGACAACCCATGGATCCATTTCAACAAAATGCACCTGGTATATAAAAATTTACCCTTAGCTCTTTACAAGACCAGAAGAAGTATATGGAGCAACATTATGAATATGCAACCATCGCAGTCACCAACACCAAGTCACAAAAACAAAATTTAGAAAGTCAGAGCAAAACATGACCACAGTGACATGGACTGTGAGTGTGTAAGGTATTTGGAAACAACTATTCCCTACAGGCTAGTTTATATCCAATTGATATCTTTCACCCTTTTCTTTGCTTGTCACTCAGGTGGAAGGAGTTCCAAAGTAGAGAAGGTGCTCAGAGCTTGATATATGCCGCTTTGCACAAAGTAAAAAGTCTATGGAATGTCAAGTCAAATTTATTACATTATATGAAACGTCCAACCCAGTGTTGCACGGATCGTGGATCGATCCGGTACGTGGTACGAGTTCGGGTACGTGGAACGTTAGTTTGAGTGAATGGCGTAAGCTGAGGTGTGAATCCGGTATGCAGGCCGATATAACGATCCCGTTAATCCATATATATATATATATATATATATATATATATATATATATATATATATATATATATATTATAAAGATAAAAAGCATAAATATGTTACTAAGTACAAGAAAAGATATTAAAAAGTATGTACACATGCGATATTGCAAAGGTTTCATAAGGATGTCCATATGACCTGTTGTTCTTGTATATAATATGTGTGTATATGTGGATATTTATAATCTGATGAACTGGAGACTGTGCATTCTGGAAGTCATCCAGGGAGCCTTTTATTATTCGGAAAACACTATTATCATAGGTGATATTCAAGAGATCACCAGCATTCATCAACACACTTCAAATTCTATTCATTGATACCTCAAACATGCAGAATACCTATCTGTATATATGCCGGTTTTCAAGACCGGAGCTATCAACCACTCATCCATCTCTCTGAAAGATGTTTTTGATTTTATTCCCCAAACATCAACCCATTCCCAGTCCCAAAACTGAAACTGAAACTTTATTAAGTCCAGAAAATCCACCTTCCAAATCTGTAATTAAATGGAAAGTAAATTACTCCAGAAATTTCTTCTATCCTAATATATAACAAGTTGTAACTGAAACGCCAACTAATCAGCTCCCACCAATCCTTCCCACAATATTACTCCAACAATTCCTCCTTCCCAGATTAAGAAAATAACTGTTGTTTCCTACGCCTAACGTAAGTAAAGTGAGTAGTAGGCCCGACAGATGTCTACTCAGGTAATATCAATCATGGAAAAAATTATACATAAAGTACCTCAGAACATCCTCGGCTAAGAGCCTCAATGCCAACGGATCCTGTTCCACTGTACAAGTCTAACCATCGACCAGGCCTCAATGACGCAGGACAACCACCAGCAGACTATACAAAATAACAAAAAGTAAGCTTCTAAAAAAATTGCTATGGCCTTGATCACAATAACAAGAGTTAATATCTATAGTTAGACCACTTCGTACTTTACCAGTTCAGGATAGAATAAATGCCATTAAAACCCTGCCTTAGGAATGTGATCTTTTTTGCCACCCATGATAGGGAGCTTTGAGAAGTTAAAAAAGGCAAAAATACAAGGCATGAGTGCTTAGGCTGCGTTTCGGAACGAGGCGGTAAAAAATGTAAATGGACCAAAGTAGAGGTGGTGACAGATATTGCTTGTGTCATTATGTAGCAAATGCACGTATGCCATATTCTCATGAGCCTACAGTAATACTGTGATAGAACTGCACCTCAGAGACGTAGGACAAGATGTTTACCTGCAACATAGCAAAGGCTGCACCTTTCACAACTTCCATCATCGGCCGTACATCCATGCCTTTTGGTGAGATCAATTTCTTCCTTTTAGCCTTCCCTCCAAGAACCTACAAAATCAGTAACAGTGTTTTCGAAAAGAAATAGGTATCAATATCATACTAAATTATCAAATATTCAAAGTTCAAATAACAATGTTTTACTTGTTACACCGAGTGAACTGTTTCACTTTTTGCTGTCAGTGTCACATAGTTGAACAAAGGGAACAAAATGAAACTTGAAAGTGCTAAATTCAATTTCATGCAAGTGGAGGGAAAAGGTAACTATATGACAAAAGAAAAACATACCTAAGTATAGCATTAATCAGCAATAAATATAGTTATGCACATGCGAAAAATTCAGTGGGAGGTCCATCAAACTTTCTTTGTATCTATGATTCCCCAAATTTTTACAGTGACTACAATCCACTCTTGTCTAACTATGGAAAATATAAATGGAGTTACATAAATTGTTCATGTAGCTACACAACTCCCTCTTTCCTTTTTCACCTCATGAACGATACCATTATTTTTTTAATTTAATATTGCAGAAGCAAATGCATTAGATACTTGGTCCAAATACTTAATGGCCTGTTTGGAAATCAGGATGTCCAAATAACTTAGCAGCCTGTTGGGAAATCAGGAAGGCACTACAAGTGATATATATTTGATCCACTCCTTTTTTTGATGTGCAAAGAATTTGGAATTGGATTTGACCAAATTTCATCATTTGAGTATAAGCTTAATGTTCAGAATTTCAAATTACATGTCAATATATGACATTTTCAATCCCAATTTCTCCCCCTCTCTACTCTGCCCACCACTGCCAGCCACCACATATCCTCTATCTCAGCATACTATAATTTAAAATTCTTGCGTTTTCATACTCAGAATTTGTTTAAATTGCAAAATTCAAAATTCTGGATTGAAGACCTTTCAAAACAAATTTCATGTTCACAAACACAACATATACTATATATTTAGCATATGAGCAACAATTCACCAGCTAATCATTTATCTACCACACAAAATGCAAGGTTGTTCATCAACGATAGGTTTATAACTTATAAACAACCTATAATAAAAATAATTTTTTAATTAAAAAAGAGCAGGAAGGTGAACCTGGAGCAGTTTGTGAGTCTCCCGAATCTGCCTCACTTTCTTTTCCTCGGGCAGGCCTTTCTTTCCTCTTCCCTCCTGCATATCCTTTCTCCTCCTAGTCTGTAAACTCGTTTCCAAACAATAAAGCATCAAACATATGTTACACACATATAAAAAATATGAAGACATTTAGAGTTAGGCATTTTGCATCCCTCAGCTTATGTATAAATCATTTATGAGACGCTCAGACCTACCCCTTCGCATCCCATATTTCCATACCGCTATACAAGCTCTAATGTGCATTCCTTTGGTTTGGCCATACCTCAGGGTTACCATCCCACCCAATGGCATAGCTCTAACTTGTGAATGCCGGTTTCACTTCACTAGTGCCCCAGCTTTTATTTATGAATATTATCAAAACTTAAGGATTATACCACATATTCCTATATTTGTTTGTACAGAATTTTAGTATATCTATTTCAGGTCAATTTGTATTCGGGAATTACCTACTACATCTTTTATATTTAGCTTATACTAGCCGAGAAGGCGATAACCCATGCAAAGCACGAGCTTAGTTTGAATTTTTCAGATTATATAACGTTTAATCAGTTAATAGTAATATTAATTGTTCTTTATTTAAATAAAATCATATGTTTATAATTGAAATTTCATTTGTACGTGAAGATACATGTATGGTTATTATGACATAAGTTTTTATTAAAATTTTAATAGAATTTGCATGTAACCATGTAGGTATAAAAGGGGTATACTAGTGTAATAATAAAATATATATAAGTTTAATATGAAAAACATGTATGTAGAATTAAAATTTTCGATTTAAATCAGATATTTATTTATTATTAATCTTTCAATTTTTTTAATACACTATGGATTTTGATATTTAATATTTAATTTTTTTAGAGGTGTTTGTAGCAGAATAGAATGTGTTCTCTTTAGTTAGAATATTTTTTCAAATAATTAACATTTTAATTTAATCTATTTATATTAGATCTATATAAGTAGGCTTATTGATGTGTTTCATATTATCATTAAGCCATTAGAATACATTTTTTACTTATTAATAATTAGTCTTATTAATATAGATTTAAACATAAATACGCCAAGTGATATGTTCAAATTAGAATGTTTAAAAGGTCTTTTAATTAGCTAAAAATATGTTCTAAAATAGATAGACCCGTCAATCGGCTCAAATCACCTGACCGACCAACACTTTTAATACTACGATTTTGATAGTATAGATTGATAACATGTGTGTTAATATATATATATATATATATATATATATATATATATATATATATATATATATATATGCGTGTGTGTGAGAGAGAGAGAGAAGGATTCCTAGAGTTGACTTTAGGCAAGTTACCTAAAGTCAAGAAGTCATATGCATTGTGTGTGAGAGTTGGATGGCATTCTCGTAATAATAGAATTCACCCCCTTTATTTACAAAAATAGCCACACTTTTGTATTTGAATGTATATATCTTAATTTTTAATTTAAAGGTCACTTTAGGACCATCAAGCCCTGTATATATAGTATTGATATGATCAGTCGGAATTTGAGGGTGAGTGTAATAATATAATATATAAAAAAAGAAATATAAAGGTATACAGGATTATATTTAGGATTTATACAATTTCGGAATGGAAAAAAGCAACACAGATAGAGTTAATTATCAAATAGGGCACCCACTTCACCCAAATACATCAACCGGGACACTCCCGAATTTTTGGTATCATTTAAAACACCGATTTCACAAAATGTAGCAAAACATTAAGTTTTTAAAAATGAGATAACGGTGCCAGCATTCACGTCATTCATCAGTTGACTCGGCAGCCACATCATCCATCTCATCTCTTCCACCCAGCGTATGTACGTATAGATTATTAGGGTTTCTTCTTTTTGATTTTAATCGATTAACCAGGTGAGGATTGTGATTTGGTTTTGAGTTTTCAACTACTTACTTTGCGTGTGTGTATATAATTATATATCCACATGCTTGATTGTTGTTTGAATCGGAGGTTGTTGTCGTGGTGGTGGTTTCGGGTTTCAGAGGTGGACAGAGGTTGGGGCTAGGTGTTTCAGGCGGTGGTGATGGCCGCAGTGGTAAGGGCAGCTAACACACACTTCTGACACAATCTGTCTGCCATATCAATATACCTAAACAATTACAAACCAAACTCCAATTGGTTTGTAATGTTGAATCCCCGCGGGGACTCCCCGCCCGCCCCGCCCCGAATATATCTAATATAAATAAATAATAATATTTAATATAATATATTTATTATATTCAATATTATTATTTTGTAATACACAAAACTATAACAAGGAGCCAATTATAGCATGCATTATTTTAGCTTTGCTTTTAATATACATGTATCGTATATTTTTATTAAATTCTGAAGAAAAAATTATTAAATTTTTAATTAATTATTTAAAATATAATAGTATTACATATAGGGGCAGGGCGGGGCGGAATAATATTAAATCCCCAGTGGGGCGGGGATGGGGATTAAAAATTTATCCCCGCGGGGAATGGGGCAGGGACGGGGCATGAAAAATATATATGAGGCGGGGCTGGGAAATGAAGTCCCCGCCCCATTTTTAACCCTAGGCGAGGATGAGAGAGAGCGCGAAGAGGAGAGATTGAAGATGAAGAGAGCCTTCGAAGAGCTGAAGCCATTGCCATCTTCTACGCTGCTGCTCTGTTTTTATGTTTCCTCTGTTTTCTTATTTTCTCATATGGATTGTCCAATCACCAGACATGAGGGTTAGCGTACATGTACACGATATTAACAGCAACCTTCTATTTTAACGGCGTTTTTTAAAAAACTTAACAGACTGTTACAATTTGTGAAATCGGTGTTTTAAATGATACCAAAAATTCGGGAGTGTCCCGCTTCATATATTCATGTGAAGTGAGTGTCCTATTTGATAATTAACCCCGCAGAATTATAAGTGTAAATAGGAGTGCTGATTAAGTGAATATGGAAAAAAAAAACATGTGATAGGACCACATAGTACTCCCGACAATTCGCTTATCAATAAAGGGTATAGATAATAATCTTGTTTTGATAATTAGTGAATCATTGTACATAATTTGCTAATTAGAAGTTAAGCTAAAGTAGTTTGCAGCTCAACGTGAGTATATAGATACTTGGCTCAAGCATGTGGGAACAATTTTAGCATGAGAATTATTGTTCTTCACTTTTCCTACATCAATTGGTCTCGTAATTTTTAGAAGAGAGAGAGAGAGAGAGAGAGAAGAGGGGGAGGGAGGGAGAGCGAGAGAGAGAGAGACCTTGGGAGGAGGCTTTTCCATATAATCATCGGGATTAAGACCGTATTGTTCCAGTAACTCCCTCTTCTGATTAGTCGCCATTTCACTTCTCGGTTCTGATAGACAATAACAACAAACATGAAAAATTAATAATCATATTAGTAGTTAGTATTAATAGAGTTGAGTAATAAAGCTATAAAATACTCTGGGAGGAAGTGATAACGGCTGGGCGTGTGCGACTAGTAGTGCTTCTTCTGCAGGGAAAGCTGAAGATGAGATGAGTGCTATTATTATTGTTGTAATTGAAATTGTGTTTGCTGCTAATTTGAAGATTGGGCAGTGAAGGCGTCGCTGAAACTGCCATTCTGGGTTTTTCTCCCCAGTTTTTTGATAACTCGAAAACTTTTAGCAAGTTCGGAGAGTAGCCGAGTCGGTCGTATATGTTTCTCCCTTTTTTATTCTTTTTCCTTTTTTTTTAAATTAAATAAAAACTATTCTCTCAATATTTTAATAATTCTTTATAAATTTCACGCATATTAAAAAATACTAAATATAAGTCTTATTATGATTGTCATCATCAAAATTGTATTAATCATCCGTGAATACAACCCCGTTTCCATCCGTTTTATTCGAATTTCACAGTTATTTATTTAAAAAATTACAAGTTGTCTGAATTAATGATAATCAATTATTATGAAAATAGTAAAAATATTATTGAACAGAAACGAGGATAAATATTATAAACATTTTATTTTGACAAACAAAATTATTAAATGAGACGGAGGTAGTACTTTTTCTACTTTCAAAATGTGTTAGGTTAAAATCGAAATTATTAAATTCGAGTCTTTGAGTCCGAATTTTTAACCATTAAATTAGACAAAAATCATGGGGCTATTCAAATTTTAATAAATATAAGTTTTTAAATGCACAAGTACTCATCATCACTTATTCCTCGACCGTATATATTAATTTATAAAAATTATATTTCTCACTAAATTCCACTAAGACGGTTGTTATAATCATATATTGACATGTTATTATAATTGTGTAATTATTTTTTTGATGTACTTTTGTTAAGGAAAGGTTGTTGATTTCATTTTAACTATCTTGCACAATTAGATTTGTATGAACTATTATCCCGTGATGAAAATGAGATCGCATAGCACAATAAAAAATAAAGTTAGTATAATATATGTGATAAAAATAATATATATAAAATTTGTATAATATATATATGATTTAAAATATGTCAGTGATATGTTCAAGTAATTGAAGGGAAGATGTTAATATACAATCATCACATCCTGTAGCGTCAAAATTATATAATAATTATATAAAAGAATATGTTAGTATACAATAATGTGAACGTGTAATGTTAAAATCATATTATAGTCATATGATTACATTGATGTTGATTATATGTTGGTTATCTTCTTTATATTTAATGTAATACAGTATACACAGTTGATAAATGTATATGAAATTAATGTTCAAACGACTAACCATAATCATAAATACACATATCAAGTTTTCATTACAATTCAAAGTTGGCATATCTTAAAATTTGTATTTTCTCCTTTTTGATTTTTCTGGTTAAAATTTTATTGGATCCAATTTATTAATAATAATAATTCTTACACAAATAAAAATATCAAAAAAAAACCATGAATCAAAATTTCCGTAAAAAAACTCACGTTAAAAAAGAGACACAAGTTAATAGTACTAGCTTATAACCCGTGCGATGCACGGGCGGTTAATATATTTGTTTTTTATCGTATATATTTTAAATTTACATAATTGTATTGTAAAAATAAAATTATGATAGAATAATGTGGTTAAATAAATGTTTTATTTAACCGTTGAATAAATTCTTCATTATTATTTCCTTCAAATGGCTAACTAAAAATTAGGTCGAACATATATATTTTATTCAGAAAGTTTATTTTTTTTACATGTTATAATTTAAGTAGGCCAATAAACTCAGATATAAACTAACCAATCAATCTTTTAATATTTCGTTATTAATAATTAATAATATAATATAAATCATATTATAATTTAAAGGGACGCATGAAACCAAAAATCGACCCATCGTACTAACCTAAATTTAATGTTTTGGTTTAATTGATAATAAAAAATATACTATAAGATGTTATAAATTCAAGAGCTTTATGGGCCGAATACCAACCGATTCACTAAACTCAACTAACTAACCAACCAACTAAACTTCTTTATTTTCGGTTTTAATAGTGTAATAATATACAGTATATGATATATTTGTAATATTTCTTTTAATGTGAGATCATTAGAGTATTTAAAAAAAAAATTATTAATGTATTTTGGTTGAATAATATCACATGTTATTTATTATTAATAATTATATATAATGATATTATATTTTTATATATATGTCGCCGTGTTAATCGTAAAAGCTCGATTTTTTTAGTTAGAATATCTGAAAAAGATAACGCGTTTTGATTAAAAAGGTAATTACTATGTTGCTCGATGTTATTTTAGAAAATTGGGTTTTTTTAGTTAAAAAATATATAAAAGATAATTTATTTTAGTTAAAAAGAATAATTGATTATATAGATAGGCCGGTACTTCGGTCCAAGTACCGACCGCCCGACCAATATAATAATGATCCCTCTATTTTTTATTATTTGACGTTTAGAGTTTTGGCACACATCTATAAATATGTCGCCCATGTCCGTATTAATTGTAAATGATTGATTTTTTAGTTAGAAAATTTATAAAAAGATAATATATTTTAGTTAAAAAAAGTAATTACCATGTTTCTCGATGTTATTTTAGAAGATTGAAATTTTTAGTCAGAAATATAAAAAAGATAATATATTTCAATTAAAAAGAATAATTGGTTATATAGATAAGCCCGCCCAAATTAAAAAAAATAATTGGCTATATAGATAGGCCAGAATAATTGATTATATAGATAGGTTGACCAATACCGACCGACCAGACTTTTAATGTTTCGGAGTATAGTATAGATGCACTAAATGTAAAAAAAAAACAGCGTGGTTGTGGGTAGATCCCACGACAGCATTTTACCTCGCCCAACTCCCACTCCAACGACCAACACCACTTAATTAATTAACACAGCTTAATTAAAATTAAAACATAGCTCCAGATTAAGCGCAGAGATTCCCTTCACTAAAAATACAGACATACATACAACTCATCTGTATCTATATCCCTCTCAGATCACTCTCCTCTCTCTTGCTCTCTCTCCCAACTCACCCACTCACTCACAAATTCTAACCTTCCCCTCATCTTCCCTACTTTTGGCGGGAAAATAGCTATAATTCCGCTCAACAATACTTACAGAAAACCTGTATCTATAATGAAGAAGCAGCTGAGGAAGTACTACACAAACATCAAGCAGCACCAAACGGAGAAGAGATGGATGTTCCCGTTAGCTATAAGCTCAATTGTATCTCTGTTTCTTCTCTTCATCGGAACCCTAACTTGCTCCGACGGCACGCCGTTGATCCCGTTTTACCGGCTAGCGACTTACTCCGACGACTCGTTGTTCATCGAATCAAAGCTCCACGTGGCGAGAGTCTCGACATTGCCGCCTCCGCCGCGGCTGGCGTACTTCATTTCGGGTTCTGTGGGAGATGGCGCGATGCTGAGGCGGACTTTGCTGGCGTTGTATCATCCGAATAACCGTTATGTGGTTCATCTTGAGGCGGAGGCGGGGGAGGAGGAGCGGTTAGAGTTGTTTGAGTTTGTTAGGGATTTTGGTTTGTTTAGGAGGTTTGGGAATGTGATTGTGATGAGGAAGCCGAATTTGGTTACGTATCGTGGACCGACAATGGTGGCGAATACGTTGCACGCGGCGGCGGTGTTGTTGAAGGAAGGCGGAGAGTGGGATTGGTTTATTAATCTCAGTTCCTCTGATTATCCGCTTGTTACTCAAGATGGTGAATTTTGTTAATTTCTTGTGATTTTTCAGTGTTTTAGTTGGATTTGTGATTGTTGTGTTTGTTTTATGTTTAGATCTGCTTCATACATTTTCCTACTTGCCGCGGGATTTGAATTTCATTGATCATACTAGTGATATTGGGTGGAAAGAGTAAGTGATTTAGTTCATTTCTTTTTTATGTTCTGCTTTAGAGTTGTTTATGTAGATTGTTTGTTTGATCGCGTCAATGGGTGGTTCTATTATCAATGCAGGTTTCAGCGGGCAAAGCCAGTGATTGTGGATCCGGGGTTGTTTCTGACGAAAAAGAGTGATGTTTTTTGGATTACGCAGAGGAGGAGTGTGCCAACTGCGTTTAAGCTTTTTACAGGTAAATTGGGCATATATTGCTTGTGGTTGTCAAATTTATATCTGATTAGATCATACTGTGCTTCCCCAACTGGCTGACCACAGTTGTCTTTGTGGAATCTGTTGCATTGTCTATATTATACTACTCATTAGTGGTTTTGTTTGTTGGATATGTTACTATATAGGTAAGATTCTGAGTAAATACATATCAGGTTTGTTAAACTTATAATGTGTTAAACATGACAATACCCACTAACCAATCCGAGTGACTAGTGTCGTACTTGACTAACTATACACACTTCAATCTTTTCCATTTTTCTTTTTTCTTTGTGTGACACTTGTAATCTTGTGCTGAAGTTTCTGTACTACATTTGACTTGCTGTAGCATGTTTCTCCAGCAACAAATTCTTCTAGTTATCAATTGTGACTGCACAAGAAATTGCTATTGTTATTGGCCACCAAAAGCACAAGAGTCGAGGGAGTAATTCAATAGATATGTCCAAAATATCAATCTAATAATCACAAAACCACCAACAGTAACTTATATTTGTATGCTAATAGCAGCTTCTTACTAGCAAGCACAGTAATCATCCTTTTTCTCATGTTATTGGGTAATTTAAGGAGTACCTACTTGACTGAGTATTTTGGTCAATTGTTAAGAGCATGTGTCATGGCAATAACTTCGATAGTGTTATTAATATAGTTATTGCCGTGAGGGTTCCTTTCCCCAGCAACTGTCAACCATTTTTGTTGATACACGATCATCAATATATCAACTTCCCAAGGCATTCAGACAACCGTTTTATTAATCTATGATCATCTATTTATTGCTTCCTTGCATTGTTCTGTAATTCACTGAGCTGATTTCCCTTCGAAACTAATTAGATAACTTCAACAAATCCTGTATAGTATTTACTTAAGTTACTTATGTGACGAAAGAAGAAAAAATTGTCAAAGTCACTGAATACTGATGAATAAGATGCTTAAATCCTTTCCTCGGTCCAAAGCTACTATTAAATATATTTTGATCTGCACTTGTGTCTGATATTCATCAGATCGTTTATAAAAAAAATTATATGACATAGGAGAGTGACTCTTAACAAGTTGGAAATGATGTCAAGTGCATACAGTTGATGCTAGGTTTCCAGCTATGAGCTATAGCTGTTTAACTAATAACAAGAAGAACATTTCGTTTACTACTAGTTACACTGATATTGACTTGTTTCTGCATATTCATCATGTTTATTTTAAACGTTTATATAACGTAGAAAAATGACTCTTCGTGAGTTGGAGATACTATCGAGTGTGTACAGTGATGCTAGGGTTTTAATTATAGTTGTTTAACTAGTAACAAAAGAATTTTTTTGTTTATTATGCAAGTGATTCAAGGGTCATCATGATGTAATCTACCGGATAACAATCTTAAAATTTTACATAACTCTCTATGTGATGTTCTCTGTGTATTTTAAAAATCGTATGATTATCAGTTATCAATACTGATTTCAATGCTGTAAAGTGTAACGTACTCATGAATTAGATTATTTAGAATTTCTCTTACTTGTATATCTCTTTTCCTAATGACTGTTCCTGCTTGAGTTGATTTCTCACTACGCTTCTGTGCTGTTTCATATCTTAATCCAAGCAAGAATTTAATTAAGACATTACATGTTATTATTTCTAACTTTGCTTACATATTCAGTTTCATCAACAATACTAATTAATTTGATTCACATTTCAAAGTTCAAGTCTTTAGTTATAGGTAGTCTAGCAGAAATTTAGCGAGGAGGGCTTGATAGTCTAGTTTATACTCCCTCCGTCCCCCTCAATTGTTTACATTGGAGGGGGACACGGAGACCAAGACAATGTATGAAAAATGAGTAAAGTTAGATGAAAAGTGGGTAAAGTGGTGGGACCTATCAATATTTAATAATATATTTGAGATAGTGGAGGAAAGTAGTGGGTGTAATAGTAGTTTTTATTGTTAAATATGAGATAGTGAGGGAAGATGGTGGGTGTAATGATGAGAAAAACTTACTATTTATGATAATGTAAAGAAATGAGAGGGACATCCCAAAATAGTAACTGTAAACAAATGAGAGGGACAGAGGGAGTAGCAGACTGAGGATGAATAACTGAAAGGCAATAATACACAGTTGGACTTTGAAGTGTAATGGGCATTGGTTAACTAGCAATCAGAGCTTTCCCTGATCACCATAAAGATCAGTTCATAAATCCAGATGTTTGCACCAGGGTTTTTCCTTTGTCGTTGCTTAACAACTCTACAAACTTAATTTCCGATAATGAAAAAAGTTCCTTTAACTAGAAAGAAGAATAACACATATGGACAGGCCTGGAGTTTCCATTATCCCTACAAACATTAGTTCAAGAAATTTCATTCTATGGTTTGAAAGTTGTGATATGACTGAATCTCAGGATGTGTACATTTTTTCTATCATATTACTTCTAGCATACTGAAAATTGGGATCTGATTTTCCAATTGCATGCTTCTTTTCTGCACATTTTCCGTTTTCTGTCACCATTCTAGCTCTTTTAAAAAAGCATATCCGAATTCTGAAGGCAATGTTACTTTTGTGATCTTGTTTACGGAGTCAGACACACCATTTATATCATGTATCCTTACTCCTCCAAGTAGCAGAGATGCTATTTGCATGGTGACCTTCGGCTTTGAAGGCAATTCTAGGAATGATTTGCACATTCGATGAAAAATTATGGACTGCCTGATTATGTTTGGAAACATAAGAAAATTGTGTCTATTAGAGTTAGAGACATTTATATAGGAATAATTATCTGGTTACAAAGGACGACTCTTTCTTGCTTGAAATGCATTTATAATTTATGATTCTCCAAATTAAATTTCTGACGTATATATAGGAAAAATGACATGGTGCCTTTGGGTTGATTTAATTTGCACTTGTTAAAGACATTAGAATATTCACTCATGCAAAGTTGGTAAATCATTTGTGCTTTGCATTTTTGCGTACAGGCTCTGCTTGGATGGCACTGTCAAGACCTTTTATTGACTACTGCATATGGGGATGGGACAACTTACCACGAACAGTCCTTATGTACTACACAAACTTTATCTCTTCTCCTGAAGGATACTTTCACACAGTAGCGTGTAATGCTCACGAGTTTAGAAACACCACTGTAAATAGTGATCTCCACTACATATCATGGGACAACCCCCCAAAGCAGCATCCCCACTACCTAACTGTTGAGGATATGCAAATGATGACCGCCAGTAATGCGCCATTTGCGAGAAAGTTTCATCAAGATGATCCAGTGCTGGACAAGATTGACTCTGATCTGTTGTTCCGAGGTCGAAACATGACTGTACCTGGTGGTTGGTGCATAGGGAGCAGGGAAAGTGGCAGTGATCCATGCTCTGTTGTGGGCAATATTACACAACTTAGGCCAACTACCGGAGCAAAGAAGCTAGAAACTCTGATCAGTTCCCTACTATCGAATGATAATTTCAGACCACGACAGTGCAAATAGTAAAAGATGAATATAATGACAGGAAACAGCAAAATTGTTTGTTTGTATCTATTGATAATGAGAGAAGGGTGGACAAAAGGCTATCAGATAGATAGAATCTATAGGTAGGAAAATGACTGCAGAGATTGTACCGATTTCAATCAGGTTGAAAACTTGCTGCCTGGGGTAAGTGGTTGCTTGTAACTTAATATAAATGTGATGATGAAGGTAGTGGTGGTTTCAGGCATTTTCTTAATTTACCCCTATCAAGCTGCACTTACAGGGAATTGCCACTGATCATTTCCATGACGAGCAGGATCTGGTAAATGAGAGTAGAGGGGATTCTGAAATTTTTTGAGAAGGCAATATGATTGTTAATCTTTGAATGTTGTAAGAATGTGAAAAGTTAGACGATGGAAATGTTATATATAGTTCTGTGAAAGCATACGATGGCTATGCAATCCTTATGCTAACAACCAGTGACATGCAAAGTCGGAATTTTCATCATTAAAAAATCAGACTTACTCATATTTTGTCATTATTTTCTCATAATTTAATATTTCTCCATAAACCCTTTTTATAATTTTTCATTCTGTTCTTTCCAATCATATTCCATCCAAGTGAACACAATCTTAGGATTTATCAACAGCATGACGCTTTTGGCTCTAGAGCTATCGGGGTTTCACCTTGTACCAACCAACTGGATGAACACAGGTCTATCATCGATAAACTGTGGAGTATGTTTTTAGGATTCTTTTCATCATTATTAATAACATTTCTTTTATATATTCTGAGAGAACAGCTTAAAAACCAGTTACTAAAAAAGTGGACTTAAAATGCGATCCAGCAGATTACAAGGTTGCAAACTAAAGACCCTGAAAAGGAAGAAAGTGGTGTAAAAATAATATTTTCCTGTAAAGAACAAAGCGGTGTACTAAAATGTGCTTCAAGAAATATTCCAAAGAAAAGGCCTACGTGTCAATCTGGCATTTACAGATTTGGCCTGTAATGAAAACGCACCAAGATATGCAACTTTCAAACAGCAGCTTTTAATGTTACAGATATCATTTCATTGCATAAAATACTTTTTAGTATCTGTATTGTATTGTAGCCTCCATCTTCCTTAAATCATACCGAAACCAGAATTTTTCTTCATCATCTCTAATGGATTTTCATCAGAACTTGTTCTTACGTTTTCTAATTTTTATCTTGTTTTTGTCTCACTCGACTCTCCGTTCCCTTGGATGGCGCCAGAGCAGAAATTTGTATGTGTTTGTTTAAGTTTATAGTGTGTGATGAAATTATTAGATGTTAAAAATTGAAGACTGCAGATTAACTGATTAAGTAATCTTCGAATTCTCAGGCAAGAAGAAGGATTGATCACCGGAGGAGCTTCTTCTGCTACTTTTGATCCTACAAGGGTCATCCAACTTTCTTGGCGTCCCAGGTCATATCTAACTTTTAATTTAGTGCGTGCACACAATGTGTGCTGCGCGGTGTCTGCACACGTGTGTGTGTGTGTGTGTGTTTATATGATGCGCGATTAATTGATTGTATCTAAAGAATCTGGTATATATGTTTCTTGAAGCGAACAGGGCATTTTTGCACAAGAATTTTCTGACAGAAGAGGAGTGTGATCATCTAATTCTTCTGGTTTGTCTGGGGTTTCACATACGAAATTGTGATTTTAGTTTGTATTTTGTTTTGTTACTATAATTTATCCATTTTAAAAGAACTTTTCGGTTTGGCTTAATTTGGATGTTTTGATCAGGCCAAGGACAAGCTGGAGAAGTCTATGGTTGCTGACAATGACTCTGGTAAAAGTATTGAGAGCGAGGTCCGGACAAGCTCTGGCATGTTTCTGTGGAAAGCTCAGGTTAGTCTTGTTGTACTAACTATTTCCCCCAAAGTCGTTCAATAAGTACAGTATGTCGCGTTAGTCTACCTTAGGATAGCGTGGAGTTGCACAATCGTTACAAGCTCTATATATTATGACTACCCCTCATTTCTGATGTGTTCGTGCACTGTTTACTCACTGCACAAACGATATAGGATGAAGTAGTTGCTGGCATTGAATCACGCATAGCTGCTTGGACATTTCTTCCTGTAGGTAAATTTTTGTGTATCAGATTTACACTTATGTTACTACAAAAGGACTGAGAACTTCATTTGGGTATCTGACCAACAACGTTGTACCCAGAAAACGGAGAAGCTATGCAAATACTGCATTATGAGCATGGTCAGAAGTATGAGCCACATTATGATTTTTTCCACGACAAGGCTAATCGGGATTGGGGAGGTCACAGGGTGGCTACAGTACTAATGTATCTGTCAAATGTTGAGAATGGTGGGGAAACAGTTTTCCCCAGATCAGTGGTAATTTTTAGTTTTTGATTTGGTAATGATATAGATTTTTGTAGTCTTCTTGCTTTCTCCTCATAAGCCAACTGCAGCATATATATTTTTGTAGGAAGGCACTCAGACAAAGGATGATAGTATGTCAGATTGTGCTAAGCAAGGTTACTCGGGTAATTCCTTATTAGAGTTCATAAGTATTTACGCCCCAGAACATCGTTGCTTATTATTAACTAAGAATTCATAGTAATAAGTTTTAACACATCTCCTATGCAATGCTTGCAGTGAAACCTCAAAAGGGCGATGCTTTGCTCTTTTTCAGTCTCCATCCTGATGCAACTACAGATTCACTGAGCTTGCACGGGAGCTGTCCTGTGATTGAGGGTGAAAAGTGGTCTGCTACCAAGTGGATTCACGTAAGATCATTCGACGTACCACAAACCACAAACAAGGTCTGCGCTGATGAACATGAGAAATGTGCTCTGTGGGCTGCTGCAGGTGAATGCGAAAGGAATCCTCATTACATGGTTGGTTCCAAGGTTGAGAAGGGATATTGTAGAAAGAGTTGCAATGTGTGTTCTTCATAAGAATCTTAACAGGAACTTAAATTGACCTACATTTTTTTAATAAAGCAAAGAATTGTACTTTTTTGTGCTTGTTTCTTCGCAAATGTTAGAAATAAAGAAAAGTGGAAAAAACGAGTTTTATATTAATCTCATCTAGGGAACAAATGAAGCCTTAGCAGTTGAATATCATGGTTTCTGACAATTTAATGTTTCTTTTGTGGTCATACTGACTTAAGTATTCAACATAGTCAAGCTGCAGAGTAGGCGAGTAGCTGATCATGTTCAAAACGTTATGGGGGCGGATATCACAAAACACGGAGTATTGTATTTAACTATTTAGTTTAGCAGAAAAAAAGAGTCCAAGTTTTTGATGCATATACACAGGATGTTGTATCATTCAGCGAAAAATCGCATCCTCTTAAGATTTTTCACATTCACCACTTTTTTTCCGCTGGACGTCCACTGTAGTGTTGTGGATCAGCTGCAAACCAGCTATAGTGTTACCTATAGTTGTTCAAGTATAGTAATTGATTAGGTTTGATTGAATTACAAAGCAGGTTCAGCATGACTTGTTTTTGTATTTTGCATTTCTACAGCCATGTTGTAGACCAACTGGCAACTGGAACCATTTTTTCCTCTTTCCATAGTCACTAAAGATTATTTAGTCTCTTTAATCACTTTTGTCTTTTTGGTATAAGCTCGAAAACGTCTCTGATTATACAAAGCTATTACAGACAGGCCTTAGATTGAATTGGACATCTATATAGTTCTGTACAGAGAAAATCAAGAATTACACTCTTTTATTAATTTTTTATTACATTTCATTTGTTTCAGAACTGTACACTCAAATTGCCATTTTTACACAATTGAATAAGAGGTTCATAGTATACAGGATTGCGTACGAGCTCAAGAAAATGGATGAAGCCCCCAAAGAAAAGTCATAAGCTCCAACACAGTCAAGTAATGAATTTAATCGAATTCGGGTACAAAAATACCCGGGTCACAATGCTAGTTGATGAAAGTTAGTGTAGTCGATTTCTTTCAATCGCACACAACACAAGATGCATTCTGGCAACTCTTCCGGTTTGTTTCCCTGTTTCAAATTAGACAAAAAGAACAGATATCAGATGAGAGTTGACATAGAACTGGAATAAGCACTTTTTCAGAAATTGCCGAAGGGCAAAAATTACCTGTATAGTCAAACAGAAATCCAGAATACAGAACTTTAATCTTTCTTGGAACGCTTCAAAACCTTTTCTTGAAATGTAACTGAATCTGTGCATGTCTAAATCAATCTCAAAGTAGTTTTCTCCCTGTAAGAGATTCAAGAAGAAATATATGAAGTCACAGTACTGTAAATCTTCCATTATTAAATTTTAAAAGAAGAAACTTCAAAACTTATTTGTAAATTCTACTAGCTAGTTTAACCTTTTGGACAATAAATGCATATATATGGACTATGGTGCAAACATATCATTTACTTCACAAGATGAATATTATCAGTCCTGCATGTGGTTTAAAAAAAGGTACAACAAACAAGGTTATCCTCATACGCCAGAGGACATCATGATGAATGAAGATCATTATTTCAGTAAAAGCTTCTGGTTTTGGATAAGGTTGGCGAGAAATTAAGCTAGATGTATTTGTTAAATGCAACTATGCAAGGTTTCATAAAAAGAAAAGAGATTATGGACCAAAAAAGATAAAATGGTGCATCATTTATAGACAAACAACTAATAATGGAAAATACTAAATACTTTACCGAGAAAAATTTATGTTGAGGACGCGAAAGTACAGGCTTTTCATTGTAAGCATTCATAAGCTTCTTTTCAGCTGCACTCAAGTTAATGTCCTCCATATTTGCTATTCGACCCAAGATCTTCAATCTTTCCCTATATGGTGCGACAGTATCCAAAGCAAAACCCTTGACTTTCTCCACTTCATCGTCAATTAATCTCTGTTCCATAAAATATCATGTATATAAGGTGAAAGGGCAAGTAAAAGATGGTGCAACAAGAAGTATTATAAGCTCCAATTTATCTCATTAACTTGTTTTAAAAGTACAATAATGTGACCAAATGTGACACACGGAACAGGAAACACGAGATCTTACCCTAATACTTTCTTGGAAATGTAGTGGCATTTCCTTTAAATAACTTTCTGATAGCTTAAAGTAAAGAACATAGCTCATTCCTTCTCCATCATAATCATTTTGAAATATTGTGACCGGATATAATGGTATCTGAAACACAGACAAATGGACAGAATACAAATATAATCATTGATCATATATGGTTGCTACCATTATGTGGCATGGCAATTTAACGCATCCACCAGGAGTTTCCATTTCCAAACTAAAACTTCATTTATACTACTATTTATGATGTTAAAAAATATAAAGAAAAAAATAGGCACACTAAGATTCACCAAAACCATTTGTTCTATAGATATATCTAGGAAGTACATATATACCTGAAGGTTTACTACAAGGATGGAAGGAACTTTTCCTGATGACTCAATAACAGGAAGTTCCACAAAGCGTGCGATGTGGTCAATTTTTCTTGGAGATACAAACACATCAACACCAAAAGGAGAAAATGCTGCATGATTTGGAGCAGCTTCTTTCTTTTTATCCCTGTCAAGAGTTGGGAGTTTAAATAAGGTCTTCAAATTAGAAGAGAAAATTTTACAAGACTCGAGAAATCCAATTGGTGAACTAGAGTTCCATACGCCACTTTGACTAACGTAATAAAAAATATAGTATAAGCTTAAACAAAATATATATATGGTTTGCTCTAACCTTAGATAGTTCTGCCCCCGGACTTTGAAAGTACTTGGCTCAATAGGTGACCAACTATCAGACAATCTCTTCTCAATTGGACAATATGGAACCTGAGAACCTGCTATAGGTCTGTGCAGGGGAGGTCTTGGTGACACTGATATAGAAGCAAAAATATCAGCACCAGAAATCATGAAAACCCTGAAATCAAGCATGATATAGCTTGTCCAATGCAATTTATTAATTCTTTACTTAAATTACCAAATGGCAGCCCTCAATCCTCATATCTTGTAAAAAAGCATATACCTCACCAGATAATGCCAGATAATGCACTTTTCCAAAGGAAACTTACGATTCTTCTCAAGCTATAATTACACCAAGATTTGTTGATTTTTCTCATCTAAACTAATTAACAAGTAGTCTTCGCAAAAAAAAAAAACTTATTAAGATGCAGAAATTTTAGTTGTAAACTTCCTCTTTTATTAGTGTATTAAACATTAAAAAAATCATAGTATAGAGACTAACATTTGCACATGATAACATAGGGGGGATGTAGTAGCAGAACTTACATATTGTGGGAGCAGCCGGTCCATCTCTCCATTTAAAGGAAAGTCTTAACGCTGCTTTTTTCTTTGGGCTTGAGCTTAGCGATTTTCTCTTTTCGTCTGAGGAAGAGGCAGTACCGGCAAGACAAGGCAAGCAATTATTAGGGAGGAGTCCACAGTTGTGCAGCATTCCCATGTCTTCCCCACCAGCACTTTCATCAACGTAAGTAGCTATATTATCTACCATAACTTTTCCCTCATTTTGATTATCTTCCGAATTATCTTCCAGTACAGTACTTGGATGTACTGAAGGGTCTGAGGTAACAAATGTTGGACCAGTGCCATTATGATTAACATAATCTGAACATCTTGGAGTCACAACAGTTGACCCGGAGCCATTCAAAGACATATCTGTGAATGTAAGCAACAAAAATCAGCCGTAACGGCATATAGATGATAAAAAAATGGAAAACTCTTTCAGCAGACATCAAGCATTACCATCTTGAATGCTATAAAAGTCATCATCTTCATCTGACTCAACCACCAACACAGGATCAAACCATGAATCTGAATTTACTGTTTCGTACACCACCATAAAAACAAGCCAAGCAAAAATTACATAAGAGAACCATACCGACAATCAATTGAAGTGGTTACCAAACACTAAACATGACATACAATTCATCGAATATAAAAGTAATCTTATAATTAAGCTTCAACATAACATTTCAGTCTTAGCCTAAAGAACTCATTCATATATAACAAAATGCATATCAAAATAAGCACAAAACTGTAACTTCAGAAAACATCTAAAAACATTACATAGCAATATAAAAAACAAAGAATCAACAACAAAATATTCTGTCAGATTACAAGAAAAAAGATACCTTGATAAGTAGGATTACAATAAGATCGATCAATAGAAACAGAGGAATCAACTTGATTAAGCTTATGAGACAAAGAAGATGTCTTCCTGACAACTAATCTTTTCCGGGTCGGTTTATTTTTCCTCCGAATACCCATCCCACATCCTGTGGGTTTGGATCCACAAGACCCCATTATCAGATTAAAGATTCAACCTTTAGGATCAAGATTTCATCTTTGAGCTCAGAAATTCAAGAAAAAGATGACCCAACTTTACTCTAAACCAATAAATGACAACAAACAGAACAGATTGACAAGGTAAAGTGAGTTGGGTTTAGAGTTGGATACTAGTTTTTATAATTATATACGAGTGTATATAATATTATTCTTGACTGACCCAATTTATAAACCAACTAAAACAACAGATTAAATAATGTAAAAAACAGGAACCTCATACTAATTGATAAAGAAATAAAATATGTAGTCTTAGATGGTTCATACAAACAAGATTTATTAAAGTGTTGAAAGAGAATGGTAAAAGAGATATGATGGTTGTGGTTGACTGTATGTATATGTGTATGTATATATAAGTAGATTACATGAGGTTCTTGGAAGAAGAAGAAGGACACGTTGCTTTACTCGCTCAATAATTGGGACCTGCCCGGTTCTTTTTTCTCATCTGTAGATGCATATCTGATACTCCCTCCGTCTCAATTTATAAATCTATTTTGGAATAAACACGAAAAAAGTTGGTTAGATAGAATCTTATCTCATGTTTAATTAATTAGTGCATTGATAAGTGAGAATATAGTTGAGTTTCAAAAAAATCACAATAAATATAGAGAATTAGTGCATTGATAAATGAGAATAATGTTGAGTTTCAAAAAAATCACAATTAATATGTAGATAAATTTCTATTGAAAGAAGAGAGGGACAAGTATTTTAGGACAATTTTTTTTTGCAATATGGACCTATAAATTGAGACGGAGGGAGTATCACTTCTATGTCTTTTTATTCATTTTTTTTATAATTTAAATTTATGTGAAGTAGTGTGTATAATCACATTTAAATAATTTATATAAAATTATTTATTTAGTTACCTCCGTAAATTTAATATAAATCTTTATTTATATTCATAATTTTCTTTTTCAAATTATAAACTATCGACATAAACTATAGACAGCTGGACATGTAATGTAATTATATAACAAAATTATATTAACATAAATTTACGTTGTTCATATTACTTTTTTACTAACTTGATTTTAACTTGATTTTATATAAAGAGAATTTTTTCTGTCACTGAAATCTTATAATAAAAAATCCACATAAAAAATAATTAAGCACCAAATCTTTCGAACTAATTGTTTTTAAAAAAATTATAATAACTCGGGCGTTCTAAAATTCGCAATGCTATCATATATATGAAAACTAATTAAGACCGACAGAAAGTTTATATTTCTATTTTGAAAAAAAAAAATTTGAAAAATAAGGTATAAAAATATCTTTTGTTAGAAGATTAACATAAGAGGAGTTAAACTAGAAATCCTAACTTAGAATCTTTATCCAAAGACAAGGAAGCAGTTAACCTAAGTCGCAATAGAAATTGTTATATCTATGATGGGTTAAATAGCTAATTCATCACTAACCTGACCGAAAATTTGCAATTGAGTAATGTTGTTGAAAAAACTTTCAAACGCATCACCAAGTAATTAAAATTTTTCAAAAACATCATTCTCCGTCATTTCCGTTAAGTAGTTAACGGAAAGTTGAAAAAAGAAATTAAAAAAAATGGAAAAAATCATGGAAAATTCTGAAAAAATTCAACAAAACCTGATTATTTTTTTTGAAAAATGTGAATAAAATAAAAGAAAATCAAAAAATTAAAAAATGGAAAACAAAAAGTTTCAAACCTTCTCTTTTATTCTTTTCAATTTTTCTAAAACCCGAAAAAAACACTTGCCACCTAATTTTTTTCAAATTCTTTTAAGATTTTTGAATTTTTTCAGAATATTTTTGAACTTTAGAATATTTTTTTCAGAATTTTTTGAATTTATTATGAATTTTTTGTTTTTTCTCCAAATTTTTCTGAATTTTTTAAGTGTTTTTCAGATTTTTTTCATTTTTTTAAAAAAATGTTTTTGAACTTTCCGTTAATTACTTAACGGAACTGACGGAGAATGATGCTTTTGAAAGTTTTTAATTACTTGGTGATATGTTTGAAAGTTTTTTTAACAATATGACTCAGTTGCAAGTTTTTAGCCAGGTTAGTGATGAATTAGCTATTTAACCCTATCTATGATGTGCTCACGGAAACCATTGATAAAAGGTAGTGGAGTATTAAAAGCATGAATAATGTGATTTGATATATGCAGCAAAGGGTAAACGACATGTTTCTTTCGAATGGTTGTATCATCAGGCTGCACGCCTGTGTAGTAGCTGTGACCTGAGAGAGAAATGGTAAGCGAGGTGGGGGTCTGGCTGGGGCATATATAAACATTAAGCCATTGCAGATTTGCAGGAGCTCGTGCATGCGGTGGTTTCTTCACAAGTCACAACAACAACGATATATATGATGGTGTTAATTATATGTCTTATCATTTGTTGCCAGACTACCATTTTGGTGTCTACTCCTTGTCTTCTTCTTCCACGTAACTTGTATTTATGCCAAGTCTTGCTGTCAACGAGACTCGACGTCTCAATTATTTGTATCGACCTATAATATCTGCGTATAATTTGAAATATTTTTACTTAGTTCTATAGTTGCATATGTTGGGTGGAAAAAATATATTATGAATTTTTGATATAGATATGTGAGTATTATATTATTATTCAGCGAAATATTATCTTATTTTAGGATTTTTCGTATTCAGCATTTTTTCCGTCTTCTACCAGTGGTAGGTTGCGAGTGGATTAGTTGTCTTTCCGGTACAGTACTTGGTTTATAATATAAGTATTAAACAGCAGGTATTTTGGTTTAATAAGCTTATTTGAAGATTAATCTCGTAGATAAAAGAGAGAGAATAATGCCAATTTTATTTCATGGAAATCATGAAAATGCTAAGTATCCCAAAATTTGTTCCCAATTTTTTTCTCCAAATATACATTGGTGTGATTAGTTACACTCATATTAATAAATAATAAAACCTCCTGTATGCATGTAAATCACCCAACTAAAATCGGTCATATATCTTTCACATCTTCGGGAAAAGTACTTAAGAAAAAATTTTAGGACCCTTGGACATTAGAGATATCCCAAATGAGTCCAATTATCATTAATGTGAATGAAAACCTTGTCAAAAAAAATTTGGGGTCGGCATTTTTCATTTTCGCATCAGTTTACCCAGAAAATGCAGACAATATACCCATGCGAAAGAAAACAATTGCGTGGATTGAACATTTCTATAAGATGTGTCTTTATAGATTGAAAATGTGAAATCGAATGTAAAGAGACAGTTAAATTTTTTTAATTCATCAAGAATGAAAACTTGATATAAAATTCTACTGCACTACCGGGTGGGTAACTTGATCAGAGTTGATGCTCATGAGACTGAAGTACGCGGCCGCACTCTTGAGTTCATTCTTCGGCACTAATTCAACTTGTTGTTTCCCGTCTTTGCACGATGATTCTGAGCTGCATATATTTATAAACCCAATTTTACAACTCTTGCACTTGATATTAATTACATTCGAATACGTAAAATGAATAACTAGATAAGTAGCCAACAAAGGTTGGTGCAGTGGTTGAGCTCTTGGCCCTCTTGTGGGAGATCAAAAGTTCGACAACGTGTGTAATCAATTAGCAAAAAAGAAAAAAAATAACTAGATAAGTATTCATACCAGTTTCAAAAAAAAAAAAGATAAGTATTCATACCTTGATTCACAAGCTTCTTTGGATGATTGATCATCAATTGCATACAAGTTCATGATATCATAATCTTGATCAGAAGCTTCTCCCACTTGGCTATGGTTAAGGGCAAATGTATTCGAGTCACCAAATTGTGTTTGAATTTCTAACAATTTGTTGTCATCACTCATACCATCCGAATAATAACTATTTAGATTCATGAAAGATTTAGTTTGATCACCAGACTGGTCCGAGTAAAATGCACCATTGTCATTGTTTTCGCTGGCCACATCATACGAATTCATGATCTGAGAAGATTGGGAATTGTTTTCTTTCAGCATTGAGAGCTGTGCGCGGACATAATGAAGCTCTTCGGTAGCTTGATGAAGCTCCTGGTCAAGCTGTGAGATAATGCCGAAGCAGCCATGAACAGGGTATTTTTCGCGGATATAGGACTCAAAGATGATTGATTTCATTGCATCAACTTTTTGGTCATGGTCCCTCATTTTCTTCAGGATTTTGATCACCTTAGAAACTCCGAAGAGGCGGTGCACGTCGTTGAAGATCTTAGGCTGATCAGCTGGGAAGAATGGGGACAGAGAGCAATCGGAAGAGCACCTTCTTCTCTGAAACTTGCATGCAGCACAGGCTTTGTTTGGCCCTCCTTTCAATTTCATCCTCCTGGATTGAATAATAAACAATTTGTAAATGTAAAGGCCAATTCTACATTACAGAGATGAAACAGGTTAGTTGTAGTAAGAGATGAATGCATAGAAATTGATAGTGTGACAAATTGAAAGCAGAGAAGAAACAAGAGGTCATAAATGATTAGATGAGAATGACTAACTCATTCATCATTAACAAGTTAATTACACGTGTGGGGTTTGTTGAGGTTTGAAATTTGACTTGTTACAAGATATAATTAGGGAATGCGATTTTAGTGGAGAGTTTGTTTAGTGATTCAAGTTGACAGCTAAGTGTGCTTGCAGGATACTGCTAAATTTACCTTCATTTTAATGGCATTGATTTTTTTTAAATTTTGTTAGGAACTTAATTTTTTGCCTAATTTCTAACAAATTTTTTATTAATATTGTTCTCTCCCCGAGACTTGAAAAGAAGGGGAATCTATCACCTTTAGCAACAGTAAAAAATAATACCCCACGGCTTCATTGTGCAGGCTAAGTGAATTTGACGAAATCCGTCTAATCTATCAGTATTATAGATATCAGAGATCTGTACTAATAAGGAATTGTTCTTATTTGAATTGTGTAAATTAAAACGACAAAAACTGCTAGTCATAGAACAAGGTTGCAAAAATATGGCGAGTTGATAAAAATTATTATGTATATAAGTTCACGAATCATGATCTATCAAAATCTACCAAAACATTTATGTTCTATTGTCATCAGCTTTCCAGCTAATAGATCGTAAGAAGTCATCTGAAAGTGAATTGCTGCATACGGTTTGTTTCAGGAACAGCTCTTAGTTAACAGCCAATGTAATCTGAAAATGAATTTTGTTGCATACCACTTCAGTACTTCACTGGAATGGTGCCGGAGTACCTTGCTTCTTGTTCACTATAGACATTGCCATATATCTTGTACCCATACCTATTGGAGCTTGATCATCAGGCCCCTCCCAAAATGGGGCTTCACCTTCCCCTACCAGACGCCAGTACCCCGTCCTCAGTGACTCGGCTTGTTCTTCAGTACAGTTTTGTAGTAAGGCTTCAACCCTGAAGTTTATTCCGAGAGAACCAAGAAACTGAGACTGTGTGATAGGACCATGAACAGAAACATCATCTGCAGAAAAGCTTATATTGTTAATTCATTCCGGAGTAGCTTGCTGGCTCCCATTACTTTGAAATATAATATTATGGCATTGTTCTAAATATTACTACTACTTTTTCTTGCACTTTCTTCACTTGAAATTAAAATTTAAACTTTAAGAGACTACGACGAAATATTTCAATGAACTCTTCATAATAACATTGCTACTGAAACATCTATAAAGTCAAAGAATGTTAGGCTTTTAAGTGTGTCCAGTGCAGATGATTAGATTTCAGGACGACAAAGAACTTTTTTTAGCTTATATATCAAATTTTGTTGGAGGTCTTTTAGAATGATGAGCACCTGCAGCTTCCTCGGCAGAATGCTTGATTGCTGAGAAATCAACATATGCACTGAGATCAGCAGACCCAGGTTTATCCAATATGTTGACAAACTTGTGCTTTCGAATTGCCTGCAAGAGATGCTATTATAATATGATATGGAAAAAAGTACAGGTGTAAAATATGCTACTAGGAAGCATGCCATTCCACGAGACCAAAAATAGATCATGCATGTAAACAAGTTTTTTTATTGTTATGCAGAGGAGTTTACCTCCTTTTTTGATAATAATGCAAAGGAGTTTATCTTCTATCAAATAAAATGCGCAGAAACATATCTATGTGGTATGCTACTTAATTCAGTTGACTGCAAATTAAAAACTATGATATATAAATATAGCAATGGACAAGTGCGTAACACATAAACGATCACATGTATACATATCCAACACCAGACCTGAAGACTATCTGAGACTATTCCATTCAGGCCATAATCAATTATGAGGGCTCCCCCTCCATCAGAACTTATTCTTTTGGCAATATTTTGGGTCAAGTCCATTGCCTTTGGGCAAACCTCAATCTGATTAAGTTTTGATATGTCTTCAGTCTCAGCCCACTTGCAACGCTGTAATAGGTAGAGAGTGGCAGGTGTAGGCTGTGGAGATAGAACAATGCGAAACCTGAACAATGATAATGTAAAAAAGAAAAGTTACAAGATAGTACTAGTATAGGTTTTGACTTCTATAGAAAAAGCAATGAAGAAACAAAACATGGAACCATACGTATCATCTTCAGCAACATCAACCATTTTCTCACACCAGCCACGGGATGCTTTCTGGAGAAAGATCATAACATAAAGTGACTCGTATAACAGGAACCACAAACTTGAACAATCAAAAATCAAGACACATGTACTTCTTTTGGCTTATTAAGAAACAAAACATACAGAGAAATGGATAAGCTAAAGCAGACAACTGACAAGGTGCTAGAATACACTAGTTATATTGATGACGAGTACTAGTGTGCAGTTACTTGTAGATAGAGCATTACACACCCAACCCAAACCTGGCATCAACCCTTGTGCAGCATGAGAGCCAGACCTATTGGCCTAAAAGCTAATACTATAACCTGTAACAATGTTCATCTCCTAGGCAAATAAACAAGCATTCTTTTAACTTGTGCCACTCTGACAAAGGGTCGCCTAATAGCTTATAGTCATTTAGAACACACAGAAGATAGGTTTTACTTCAAGGATTTCTTATTTAATTTGTAAATTTGCCATAAAAGAAATACACACCCATGTCATATCATAATTAGTGTACTAGTAATTAAATTAAAAGAAGTAGTCCACTTGTAATAAAAATTATTTGATTAAAGCATTTTTAAAAATCATAGTATAGACTATAGAGACTATTAACATATAGTCTTCAGAGGGGGAGGGGGGGGGCCTTATGCAGCAATTTTAGTTGTAAATGTTCTATTCTCTTAGTATAGAGTATTAACATATGTCATATCATAATTAGTGTACTAGTAATTAAATTGAAGAAATAGTCCACTCGTAATAACAATTATTTGATTAAAACAATTACTCGCAATAAAATTAGCATCCGGCAGAAAGGACCTTGTTTATGTGCACGCTAGTTAGATATTCTTACCTCGTAAGAGTGGAAAGTACAAGGGTCCTTCCATATATTGGGATGTTGGTACGAGTCTAAACTCTTTCATAATATCTAGAGTTGATTTTAAGCAGCTAGCGGATATATTACAATTATTCAGAACATGCAGCTACCTACTTCTACAAAAGTTTAAGAAATTAGGGCCACTTCTTTAAAATGGTCCGTCCCTTGAAACTGGGACGTCCCATTTCCGGCATAGCACTCCAGCCACATGTTTACAGTCCTTGTTCCCTTTTTCTCTTCCCGAGGTGGCAAATGACCCTCGGCTGCGGCTAGTCTTATAACCTCTAGTATATGTTATTGTCCTATAAACAAATAATCATGTATGATATGTGCAAGCCTATATCAGCTAGTACCATGCTACCTGCTTCTTCACACTAAAAAGGTTCTCATGCTATACCAACGCAATCATTGCCAGGGCCCACAGGAACTAATTTATAATATAAACATTAAACATTGTTCTTAGTATCTGTATCTTTTATGTATAGCAATAATTGTGGGAAAAGTTGTAGCTAACTTGAGCTTTTTGAAGTAAGTCTACATGTGGAAATTATTGAACTTATGTGGAAATGACTACTGAGAGCACCAAAGTCACCGCTGACAGATCCACCAACAAAATAATGTAATAATTCTTGCTCAATAAGTGTCTATGACAGTCATCAGCAGGAGTGTAATATCAACATGTACCTGAAATTGATGAACTGGTAATGCGTCGTAGAACTCATGGGCAATAATGATTGTTGGAACTGAAAGAAAGCAGCAGAACAACTATTCCATTACTCATAAAAGAAGGTAAGCTTCATATTGATGACTGAGAGATATACCATTTTTTTTTTAATATTGTTTAACTAATTTACGAAGTTACTTATTTGAAAAAAGTTTTACAAAATTTTAAGCATCGCAACTACTCCTAAGGCAAAAGAATTGTTCTGCAGAAAATTTGCTGCTACCTAATAGCAATTAGCAACTTAAGATTTTGGTGTTGGCAAATTATAATCAGAGAGGCAAGAACATTGTGAGACTATAAACACCACTAAAGGGATGCCAATGTTTCAGCACTATTATATTCGGAATTCAATCTTCCTCGACAATAAAACCGACCAAGTTAGGACTTCTAGGTGAAGAGTATTAAACACATTTCTTGTCTCGATGCCCTCATCTGAACGTAACAACATGATCTACTTGCAAGATCATTGTACTTCGCATAGAAAAGTAGGATAGTGTAACTTACCTCCTGTTGGAACCTGCTCTAGCATGGTATGCCATGAAATTGGACTTCCAGTCAGAGCACTGACAACATGATTATCTACATTCTTGTCGTCACCATCTTCATCTATACACTCTAACTTTTTATACTGGAGTTTCTGTAATGCTGGACTACATTCAACCATGTGTATGTTCAGTGATTTAGTAAATTCCTTCATTTTTGACGAACCCTACAGAAGACAGTTGCAAACTGGTAAGTGGTAACCCAAAGACTTCATGCTTTCTAACAGAGTTAAATATATTCCAGGCACATATACTTTTCAAGTAATGAAGCTCAATTACATAAGGCTTTATGGTACCGTACACGCAGAAGATCAGCCATTAAAGTTCCTCTTCCAGGACCAAGCTCAATCAGGTTCACTTTACTGGGCCGTCCCATTTGTTCCCAAAGGCACATTGCCCAAACACCAACCATCTAAATCATCATCATAAAAAAACAATTATTATAGTAAAGTAACGAAATTATTAGGAATGCATATCATCTCTTTCAAGTCCCAATATAAAAAAGGACAGTTAGGTATATAGAAACACACCATATATGTAACTATTATGATTACCTCACCAAACATCTGGCTTACATCAGGGGAGGTTATGAAATCACCTCCTTCCCCAAAAACATCACGGTTCATATAAAAACCAGCCTTAGGGTTTGTGAGAACTTCTTCCATATACTCCGCAATTGAAATAGGTCCTCCACGAAACTAACACATAAAACATTCAAATCCAAAATTTAAAATCAAAACTAACATACACATACACACAAGACTACAGACTTTGTATGATGATACTAATATTCAAAAAAAATAATTTATTTTTGCATATACATATATGGCGACCATATGAAGTAAACCTTGATGATGCCTTTTAAATGCTTAACAAGCTCGGAGTCAGAGGATGGTTCATGAGAATGCTCTGCAATATAAACATAGCCACTATAAATATTATTTACATATACATATATATGGAGAAATGTACTAGAGAGAGGAGGGGGGAGAGGGAGGGGGGGAGAGAGAGAGAGAGAGAGACCAGGGGGATTATAAAGTCCAGATCGGTCGATAGAGAGAGTGGCAGAGGATTGAGGAGAGGAATGTTTGGAGACATCATAATTATCATCTTCCAGGTGTTCGACAAAAGAACTCACTGGAGCTTCACCAGAAGTAGTGGAAGAAGAAGAACAATGACGGTAAAGAGATAAGATACGACGACGTTGAGTGGAAGGTTGTGGTTGTAGGAGCAATCTCCTCAGCATTTCCACTGCTAGCAAGGACGCGCGGCGCCAAGTTTCCCTGTTTCCGTGTTTAGTGTGTACTCACTGAGACTCAGACAAAACCTATGATCATTCAATTTTGCTCAACTTTGAACCCAAATATCTTTCAAAAAAAAAAATATCCCAAATATTGTCATTTACAAAATTTAATAATATTTTGACCTTTTTGTATCAGCTAAATTTTAAGAACTCATTTGAGTAAATTTTGTTTAGATTTAAATATTGATAAGTTAAAGATAAAAATTTGAGCTGAGTGTGTTTAAATAATTTTATATTATATATAATATATTACCAATTGAGAATATAATAATATAAATAAATTTCATAAAATATTTATTTCAATGAAATAATTAACATTGATCAAATAAAATCAAATAAAATTACCAAATAAATATATTACTCAGCAAAATACATCATATATTTTCTTGGTTTCAAAAATATGATTTATTACACAAAACTTAATACTGTTTTACAAAAAACTTAGAAAAGGGCATTTTTGAGACCTGAAAATAGAATCAAGTCTCGACTTTAAACTCTACAGAAGCAGGTTTCGAGAGTTGAGATCAGTTTGAAGACTCTGGGATAAATCTTACCTTTCGTTGCACATTGCGATACAACCTGCAAGAGTCAGAAATTGAATTTTACAAACTGAGTAAAAAACTTTTGTTTTCTGTGTCTTCCTGTAAAAGATGCTGGTAATCAGTATCTACTATGTTCACACAAAATTAGACTAATTTGTGGTACACCCAAATTATACATCCTTGATTCCTTATCCACTAACAATAATAATCAACTTCTAAAAACGGCAACTTATTGTAACAAAATAAAGTGGCATTCTTCCTATTGTTGTTCTGTATAGACCGTGCTATTACTAGAGATATTGGAGAGTTACAAAAAGGCATTCATCCATTGGAAGAGGCAATTAGTAACACTTAACGAAGGATAATAATACATTTACCCCCGAGGGGAAAGGTTGAACTTTCTGATTATCTGCAGTAAAAAACAAAAACTTCGGAAGTAAACTCTTCAAATTTTAACTGCCTGTCATCCAGCCTTTGAGAAAGGATGAAATAGAGAGTTAGAACTAATTGTCAATATTATTTATAGTCCCCGACACCATGAAGATATTAGAACCAAGGGGAGATGTTTATTGGCCAACTACTACATCCAGACACAGAAGCTATTGCCCGTCAGGGTTTCAGAGACAAGGCCAGCCCAACCTTTGCAGTCTTGTCCACAGCCTTGGTGTCAACTTCACCAGATATTGTGAAAAGGGACTTAGGACGCCACTCATGCTGGATAAGAGCATGAACCTTCCCAGAATTGTTGACCCGCGCCTTCACTGTGGTCAAAGGATCCAGTTCATGCTGTGTCCCAACATTGATGGTGTTCTCATTGGTTGAAAAGTTGTGAGTTACCTCCGTACCAACTGCTGTATTTGTCAAAGGGCTCAATAGATGGTAGTAAGATCCACTCAACAGGTTGCCCTTTTCATTCCTGAATCCAAATGACTTGGTCATATTATGCAGAGTGAGATTTAAGTACATGCACCAGTGCAAAAGAAAACACGACTGTAACAACATTGTGCCACTTCTGATGACACTCTTGATGTGTTACCAAAACTAATTAAAAGCATTATATAAGAGCCAGGCAAATTTACAGAATTATTTTACAGAAACAGCAAAACTGAACGATATAGAAATACTTACACAGCCAAGGAAGCAATCAGATCAGCATTGCAGAAGCTAAACCCAGCATTGTATTTGGTGAAATCTCCTGTTTGAGTGTCAAAGGAGACATCAGTTCCAAGTGCAGCAAGACTAGTTCCTATCACCCCAGAGAAGTTAATTGTCGGGTTTGCAGTCAACCCAACACTAGAGCTGATCCCCGCATAGTCATGCAAGTATTGGAGTTCCAGCTGTACAAACATGTGTCAATACACAAGTTACCATGGGAAACAGAGAAATTCGTATAGAAAGAAGGATACTGATCTAACTCAATAGTGGAAGCTGCACACTCCAGAAAACAAATTGTTTATACCTTGGCAGATTTTTGGTCTGGAACTTTGAAACTAAGGATTGATTTCAATCCTGGAGCAGCTTCATCAACAGTGATGGTTCCCAACAACTGGTGTCATTTATCAGAAGAGTCAATTAGATAAAACCAAATAGATCAGAGGAGAAATTCTCACATAGGACATTTATGTTAGAGAATAGAAAGCGCAATTCAAACCAATCTCACAACCTGGAAAAGTTATAACAAAGTTTATTTTATCTCTTGACCAAACTTCACCACCAAGACAACGGTAAAAAAAATGACAAGACCACAGATGATAATATAAAATAGAAAAATAGAGTTCTAACATGTGAAAACAACATATTAAACAGATTTTATGGAAAATAGCTTTGTAAGAACACTTCCTAGCAGATAATATCAATGGTAGAAGTACTGTTGGTAGAAAAGCTAAGCACATTATCTAGACAAGACAAAGCTCCCATCATAAAAACCAATCAAACAGGATTCAAATATATTACTTCACTTGCCACTTTATGGGATGTGGACCATTCACCGTTATATTTAAGTCAGCATACGAATATGTATATTCATCTTGGACTAAATTCCACATAAAAAAATCACCTAGCCATCAAAGAGTACAATAGAACATATTTTAGCAAAATTTATGTACAACCCAAAACCCACACTCATAGACGGATCTGTACCTTGAACTTGAACAATTACTTCTATACATATAGCGATTTCAGGGCAGCCATCTTACAAGAACATGCATCAAACACACCAGCTAAATATATGAAGTTGCTTCAAACAAGTTACATTGAATAGGCTTTATGCATATATTAGCAGGTACAGAACCAAATACTGGTTACGACACCCATTCATAAACAAATTCCAACCACTCCCGGTTACTAGACCGCGATGTATAAAAAAAAACAATTACAACAACTAGAGATTAACAAAATCACACAGCACTCGAATTTCTTTTGGTAAAGTCTAATTAAAACATCAAACCGCATTCAAAATGAGAGAGAGTGCAGTCAAAATTACGTTAGAGGCTGTGTCGACTTTGAAATCAACAGTAGCCTTTCCATGCTTCAGCTGTGTACCAACATCTGCCAACAATAACTCCCCTTTCTTAGTTGCCGATGATGAGATAACCTAAAAAAAACAACAGGATTCTGTATGAATATTACTCAAGCATATAAATAGCACAACTTACACACATCATTTTGCCAGCATTAAGCCAGGGGCAATGATAATTAAATACATCAAGAGCAAAACTAAGCACAATATATCCGATATTCCTAATTAAATAGTTCACAAAACCCTAATTAAATTAATCAAACAAAGCATCAATACCACATATAAATACACACTACATAAACAGAGATATAAACAAAGCAAAAACAAAAACTCACGGCTCCATTAGTAGAGTAAGTAGTAATCGATAGCTTTTGGTCACTTTGATAATCCCTGTACAAAAGATCTGCACCAAAAAAAAAAAATCAGCACTCGAAATGGACACAACAAAATATAAATAAACAAGATGATGAATAAAGAATAATAATAATAACCTCTAGCTTTTTTGCCTATATCAGAGTAAAGACCAGGTCCCTTGGCCATTTTTTTGGTTTCTAAACTTCAAGTTTTTTGAAAATATACACTGATAGCTCAGTTGATTTTGATTGTGCTGATTTTGTTCGTGTGTGTATATATAAGGTTTTTGTATGTATATGTGTCTTGAGCAAGGGGTCATTTGGTGCGGGAAAGATACGTTGCTTCCGGATCGTTGGATCTTGAAAAGAGATGAATGGTGCATTAGTGGCCGTGGATTGATTGGTGGGAGTTGTAAATATTTTTGTGTTGAGGGGTAGTTTTGGAAAGGAAAGGACACGTGGCTTGTTTATCTTGTTGGTAGTGTTAATTGTCTTTAGCAGCGGGTAAGACGAGATTAGGCTTAATCCTTTCTTTAGCAGAAAGATAGTCAGCAGCTTAATTGTGCTGCAAGAAATTATTTATTCGACTATTTTAAAACTATTTGCAAATGGTTGGCAACTTGGAAGTAGGCCTTCTGTCAAATTGTTCATGAAAGGTTGGGCCACCCTTAATACCCCTCTTGGGCCGAGCTAATAAGCCTCAAAGTTATGGCCTAAAACCCAAGGGGCACGGAAAGGCAAGACTGGGGTATGGCCCGTATGGGTATCCATCTCATTATTTATTCGTTTAGCATCCTTTTCTTGTTATACTATTACCTAGAGGCTAGAGAAATGATAGTTTAATCCTTTTATCGGAAAGAAATACTTTTTTAATCAAAAAAATTATGTTTGAGACATGGTTCCCAAAGTTAATAATTCTTATAAAATTTTCTGTTTTTCTAATTCTCAAATATGAATGTTCGTTAAGTATTTCTCCACAACAATATTATTTTTAATAAATAATTTATTTTAAACTCACTCAGACGGTCTTTATATTATTTGAACTCCCGGTACGATATTTGTTAATATGCAATGATAAATAACAAATTTCATAAATTAAGTACTCTCTCTGTCCTGTTGGATTGTTAATATTATTTTTGACACACTTTTTAAGATCTCTTTAACTTCCACGATATTTTTTTAATTTTTTTTTAATACAAGTTTGATGTTTAAACATTTATTAAAATAAAAAAAGTATTATAAATTTATATTTTATAAAAGACTTAAAATACTATGTGAATATTAACAAACACGCGCGGGAGTATTATTCTAAAATTTTCAAATAGGTACTTCCTCCGTTCTTGAATATCTGTCATTTAATTTTTTAACATAGTTAGAGATGTTATTTTTAAGTATTTATTTTCTAAGTATCAATTTTTCCACGGCTAGAAATTACGGCAGAGGAAAAACAGTTTGGATCATGTTCGCATAATGCTCCCGAACGGCGCAGCCTCCCTAAATTTACCATGCGATTCTAAGGGGGGGAAATTTGAAAGGCTCAACATAGGATACACCAGTCACCAGATACGAATTTTCAGAACATTCATTAGACTGCTCAGACCCGTAATGATTTATTAATATTATCATGGGAGCTACTTGCTTATCGCTACTTGCTCCACAAGGACGTCAAGGGAATGTTAAGTCATGAGTGCGATGTTTACGTCTGCCTATCTTATTTTGAAAAGCAGTTTGGATAGTATGGTTATTCTACGGTTGGACATAACAAATTAACTGTACAATCGATAAAATGTGCACTCGCAATTTCATCAAGTTCGTTTTGTTTCGTCGTCGGTTAGCCCCCTTATGTAAATTACCCGAATTTCTCTGATTTATTTATCAATTGTAAAATAAATAAGTTACTTGTACAATTTTTTATAATGAAAAAAAAATACGAAGTTTGAAGAAAATGAATAATCGAGACAGATAAGTAATGAAGATGATATATATAGATGCTATTTTCGTTTGAGATGGTGGACGAGTGAGGAAGTTACGAGGAAGTTGTAGAAACTCCTCCTTCCTCGGAATGTGTGTTTTCCAGGGTGGTGTAATCTCGTACGACAAGTTGTCTCCCAGAAAGATTTCCGCAACTATAATACTCCCGTGTTATATTCCTCGGCCCAAGGTGCAATTAATAACAAAGATTTCCTAGAACTAGTGTAAACTATTTGACGATATATTTATAATATATTTCAATTTAGATTTTTATTTAGTATTTAATTAATTTATTTTAGAATATGATTTACTTTACAGTTCAAAAAGTTAATATTATTCATTATTTCTAATGTTTATATTTTGTACTGTAAACCCTTGAATAAAATGTCTGTTTAATATTTAACTAATTTTTGTTGAAGCCCGATTATTCAATTATTAATTGTCGAACAGAAAGGGTGGATAGCACTGAAGATATGGACATCTGGCTAGAGAATGCATCGCACAATACGTCAATACAATTCCTAATAATTGTTTAATAGTATGATTATGAGCAACGATCACTAGTTTTATTTTGTTTTCTTCCGCGCGAGGAAGTACGATGTTATTTGACTCTATCAAAATTTACCGACCACCACCGATAAGGCGATAATTGGATTCTGGGTGAGATTCGAGAGGGATGCATTTTAATATTCTTTTTAATAAATTTTTAATAAAAAATATTTTTAAGAACGAGTTATAAAATCATTATTTACAAAAATATTGAAGGTTGTGTTAAACCGTGAAAAATCGTATAAAATTATAGATATAGAAGTAGTAGTTTTCCATCCCACCCAATATTTTTATTTAAATCGGGCGCAAAAATTAAGAATATAATCACTCCTTTTGTTACATATAAGTTGTTTAATTATTTACATATAATTTTAGATTTTTTGACCACATAACAAAAAAAATATTTTTATATATTTTTTTAAATAAAAATATAACATAAATATTTTTATTTAATAAAATAAAAAAGCCGATTTTAGACATGTCGTAAAACCTCCTATATTATTCTATCATAAAGAAATCTACAATATAAAATTATATATCAGAAAACATATATTGGAAAATATTTATAAGTAATCTAATAATCAAATTAAGTTCTTGTATTCACCATGTTATGTATCGTATGGATTATAAACTAATTTAATATAAATTCGAAATATTGAAAATATTGGTTGGTCGATCGATTACTACTTCCTCCGTCTTTAAAAATGTTTCCCGTTTAAAATGTCGACATAATTCATAACACAAGATAAATTACTAATTTACGCTAATCTATATGATAAAATATAGTCATGAGATCATATTTACTAGCTTATAGCCCGTGCAAGGCACGGGAGCTTTTTAATTGTTTATGAACTTTTTAAATATATTGTAAATGGTGTGAAAGAATTTAATTTATAAATTTAATAAATTAAAATTTTCAAATAAATAAAATTTGAAATTATGATTTGTTTTTAAGTCAGAATTATTGTAAAAATATATAGGTTCTACTTTTCAGACTTGTTTCTGTAAAAAAAAAAAAAAAAAAAACTGGTCACACATGTTGGATCATCCGACAGTGGCGATGCAGTATGAAATATACTGTCACAGCCATTAATGGCTTCAAATAAACTATTGTAATCAATCAATTCCTTTTCTCCTATGTATCATGCCAAGGTATTAAATTTTTTCTATCAAATTTTAATATATATTGAGTAGAATATGTGACATCAACTTCCATTAGATTATATATATAAATGTATTTTATATTAGAATTATTATAATATGATTTAAATTTGGCTTACTAAGTTTAAAATATATCAGATAAAAATAATTTTATGACGGGGCGATTTATATGATTCTACAATTAAAACTGGTAGGAAATATTTATTTAGGATTAAAATATCAGACTTATTAATTTTAAATATATTAGATAAAAATAATTTTGTGACGGTGCGATTTATATGATGATACAATTAAAGCCGGTAGGAAATATTTACTTTGAATTAAAAAAATCATAAATATGTGAAAGACAGAATTTGTTTTGGATTCAGAAAAGAAATTATAAGCATGCAGGTAGATATCAGTTGCCTTATAGAATTAGAAGTTAATTTTGTTTAAATTTAACGGTGCTTATTTGTTCAATATACGATCCAACGGATGATAAGGTTTTGGACTATGCGACCAAATTATCTCCCTTACGCTTATTATATATAAGTATATAATAAGTACTTTAATACGGTGAAGGTTTTATATTTAATACTAATATAAAATCAGAGATTTTAATAATCAAAAGTGTGTATTGGCAAATATGACAAATACAAATGGAAAAAGTATTTAGGGAAGGAGGGAGCACCTATTTACATGTTTTTCAAATTTGTTACATGTTTTAATAAGTATTTTTAATTAATTATATACATTTAAACATTCTTATTAAAATAATATAAGTATGTGTCTATTTTATTAAAACGTTGTGAAAATGTTTGATAAAAATATTTATTTAACTTATTCCTTAAATATACGCTAACCCATATATATTTATATAATTTTGTCAAAATTAAATTAAATATTAAACAAATATATAAGAAATTGGCAACCTTGCTAGTTATAAATTAGTTATTATATTGAAATTAAATTGTTTGTTTGTCATGGATCTCTACAAATCTATTTTTTTTATTTTTTTTTTGAATTCACAAAGCTATTTATTTTAAAATCTATAAACCTATTCCAATTTTCTCTGGTCTTATTATTAAAAAGATGATTATAGAAATAATTCATATTTCACTGCGAGAAATTGTTGAAGGCAGAGGACTTTACACATTCTGTCATATGTATAATTGATATTCGACATATAAAAACACTAGTCTAACAATATTTTAACGTGATAAGATTTATGTGAAATGTTGGTATAATTTGAATCGTTCGAAATATTTTTAGTTATATATTTATTTTTAAATTTTATGTGTTAATTAATAAAAAAATTCCAATTATATCATGTTCTAGTGAAATAAAAATGCTTTTATATTAAAAAGTAAATTTTTGTTAAGATACATATACCATTTAGAAAAAATATGTTTTAAACAATAAAAAAATATATATAAACCACTAATATACTATAGGAGGGAATAAAAGAAAGGCAGGCAGGGTAGATATCAGATTTGTAAAGATAAAAATCCGCTGTTGGAACCGCCCATAGGAAATCAAAACAATGGCCCCTGGTTTTGCCTATACTCCCTTTGAAACCAACTCTGGTGTTTACTTGCCTTCTTCTTCTCATCCCCCCTCATATATAACCCCCACCCCTCTTTTCATTTCTCAATCTTTCGCCATCCCATGTTTTCCTGCCTCTCTACAAACCTACCCCTTTACTCTGTTTTTTTCAGCTCCCCTGTTTTTCTCCAAGCTTCTTGATTTGTAAAGTTTTCATCTTTTTCCTCATTCGGGGTTTTCTTGAATTGGGCTGATTGGATGCCAATGAGAGAGAAGGTACCTGGCCAAAGAAAGGGCAAAGATTATATGGAGTCGAGGAAAAATCGTAGGAGACAGAGGAGGTTGTTGCCTGTTCAGGTTTTGTATAATACTTGTGAACAAGTTTTTGCTGATTGTGGACCTGGGATTGTTCCCGACCCTGAGAAGATACGGCTTCTTAAGACTGTTTTGGGTATGTGATTGTTGTGTTGCTCTCGTTTTGTTCGCTTGGGATTCTGATTTTTGACTCTGTGTGATGGTAGTTCTTTTTTTGAAGTGTTATTGAACAAATTGTGCATTTGATTATGTTTTTTGTGAAGGTGTTTTTGTGGTCACTTGGTACTTGCATTTGTTTTTCTTTTTCGAAACTGGGTTACATTAGGTTGAGTAGTACTTGATAAGAAAGTGGTATGGTCTCAACAATGTAATGAGGTCTGTAATGCATTGGTCAGAGAATGAATGGAGTGGATTGAAAAATTATGGACACGGTTAAATGTGAAAAGGAAGAATGCAAGAGTGAAGATAGTGGGAAAAATGAGAGGTGGTGGTGTTGTTTTTTTTTTTTTTTTTAAAATGATGCAAGTGAATGAATGGATTTAAAATTCTGTTATCCACTTGTAAAATAATACAAATTTCAATTCATTTACCCGAACACTCGTCCCCTTCAATCAAAGCATTTGTATTCTCTGGAATTCCAATGACAAGTATTGCTTTGATTAATGTGTGCTGAGTTTCATCTGCTGTTTAAGGTTTTAAAATAACATTAATTTGTGAAGCATGGTTGGATGCTTGAATTTTTCTTCTATCCCATTATTTCTTCAAGTTAAAAGCTCAGAGAAAATTTGTAAGCTTGTAAGATTAGCCACATGTAGTAATGTGGATTAAGAAAACAAATTACTATTATACTGGTAGAAAGTAAATAGTTCATCCACAACATATTTTGTCATTTTGTTTGCTAAAAACTGTTACTTCTGTATGCAGATGGCATATCAGGGGCAGATGTAGGCGTGAACCCAAATATGCCCTTTTTTAGGGAACAAAAGACAGAAGGTTTACCTACCATAACATACCTACACATCCATGAATGTGACAAATTCTCGGTATGCATATTTGTTATGGCAGAAGTTAGTTTTTCAATTTTGGGGGTGGGATGATTAAATTATCGTTCAAAATCAGCTTCAATTTAAATCGACTTGTATTTGGTCTTATTATGCCTTAATTTCAGAATATCTTGTTCAGTTCATTTTTCAAATATGAACTATTAGAATAAGAAGTGACCCATAAGTTGAATTCTAACAATCATGAACACGGTAATCTCTCGGCGGCTATTCTTAGTTTTGTATTTGAGAACTTTGAAGATATTTGTATTATCATTATAACATTTTTTATAATTGTCATTTTTTTTTTGTGGTAAGTTGTATGTTGCCAATTATATATATAATAACTTTTATGTGAAAAGTTATAGTTTTGTTAGTGAGTTGTCACATAAAAGTAAATATCAAATGTTTTATGGCAAGCCAAAAAGGTTCTTGGTTGTCATTACAATCTCTTGATTCTATTTGCAGATTGGGATCTTTTGCTTGCCGCCATCAGCTGTTCTTCCGCTTCACAATCACCCTGAAATGACAGTTTTTAGTAAACTTCTATTTGGCACTATGCACATCAAATCTCTGGATTGGGTAAATGGTATTCCTAGCAACAAAGTCCCGGATGGCGATTCCTCAGATGGTATGTTATATTTTGATGTATCCGGAATTTTGATTTCTGTGTATCAACCAGAATTTCTTATGTTATAGTGTATTTATGTTTGTTTGGTTTACTTGAGAACCACTGTATTGGCTTCTGTTTGTAGACCACAGCAATGACCTCATGAGGTAGTTTGATAAGTTTGTAAACTTTATTTTGTTGTGTTTTAATAGATTTTGCTTGATAAGTTTGTCAATTTTATGTTGTCGTGTTTTGATAGGTTTGTGAACTTTATTGTGTCGTCATTTTTTCATGGAAGGTGTTTTGAGAATATCTGTTATAGCTTTAGTCCCCGTGCCTGTGGTCCTATAATATGAAATAGAGAAAGGACACGGTGATTGTGGGAAGTCTATGAGTAGGACAAAAGAGAACCATGCAAATGTCATCACAAAATTAGATATGCTTTAATTGCAAAAATTAATTTCTATTTTAAGATTGAGTTGCTTAATATATTCATTCAAAACCTGTTCTGCATACAGATTCATTACTATAAAGTTACTCTTTTGCTTTTACTCTTTTTCATGTTTTTTTTCTTTGGTTAAACTGATTAAAATTTACCGTGTTTACAATGTTGTCAGCAAATGGAGCTCTTTCTGCTGAGGCAAGGTTGGCGAAGGTCAAGGTGGATGCTGATTTTATTGCTCCGTGCGATACTTCGATCCTTTATCCCACTGACGGAGGTAATATGCACTGCTTTACAGCTGTAACACAATGTGCAGTGCTAGATGTGCTTGGACCACCATACAATGATGCCGAAGGGAGGCACTGTGCCTACTATATAGAGCACCCACTTGACCGTATTTCAGGTATCTACTCATTCTTCTTTGCTAATTTGCTAATATGCTGCTCTTTAAGGGAGCTTTATGTGTTTATTACTTATTTCGGGTGTTGTATATACTCCTTTTTTGAAACGGTAGTTACTTCTCTTGGATATTGTATATACTTTCACTGTTCCGAAACTATAGGTGTGTGTTTTGGGGGAGTGATTTGTTCTCTTATTAGATAGGAATACTTTATACACCTTACCAGAGAAAGAAAAAACCCAACTAAAAAGTCTTAAGTTTTTTTGAAAAAAAAATAATTGTTGATTGTAAGTTGTAACTAGTCCCATAGGCCATAACTATAGAGGCATTTTTTTTCTTTTCTTATATCAAACCATGCATTATAATTTGGAAACTTTTAACATGTCATTCTTGGTACATTTACACTGGGTAAATCTAGTATTCTTAGTATACTGCTGGCTCATGTAAATCCTTCTATATAACATTGGGAATGTTAGTCGGTACAAGTTTCGTTTTTATACATTAAAATGCATCTCAAGTTTTAGAATGTTGGAGTAGTGTGCTTTATGAAAAAGTTCTTGAGCATCTGTATTGAATAAAGTCATAAAATGCATCATTACAATACCCTAATTTGATTGGAAAATGCCTTGAAATAATTAAGTTACGAATCCGAAGTTCTTATCGTCTTTGCATACTTGCATATATGAAACAGCCAATGGAATATCAATTGCTGAGGAGGAGAGGGAAGGCTATGAATGGCTTCAAGAGAGGGATAAGCCAGAAGGATTAACTGTATATGGAGTGCCATACAGTGGACCGCCGATTGCCAAATGAAAGACTTTGCGCAGCTGATGTTTCTTTTTCTTCTATAGAAGTAGCGTAGCCATTTCCCCGCTGCTGCATGCTATGCAGAAAAGACATACTCTTTGTTTCCCCTTTCATTTTACAGTATTTTCCTGTTAGTGTTGGGATAGGAGTGGGACTTAACCTTCTTTCTTAGCATGTTATGTACATCAATGATAAGACAAGGAAAAAAGTTGAATTTTTTTGGTCTGCAAGATCATTTTAGAGACAGTTCTCTTTTCTCATTTACTTAGGAATCATGAAGAAGTGTATATATTGCAGACTGCTTAACCTCTTAATTTTTTCAATATTCATCATGTAGAGTAACCAATCACCAAAAAAGGGCAGAAGCCAGGGCTGGGGCTTGATTATTAATAGAGAACCAGTGACAGAGATACATGTGGGGAAGTTAAACCACAACTTTACAAGCAGAAAGCAAATAAAGAAGTTCCAGCACTGAAGCTCGGAAACACAGTTCCAAAACAAACTCTATACCCTGTACCAACATAAATGCAACCATTGGCCACTGATATGCCACCATATACAGTAGCTCCTGTGTCATATGACCATATCACCTTCCCGGACTTCGCATTCATCGCGTAAATCGGCCCCCTTCGGTATGTTGAACCTGCAAAGACTACTCCGTTGGCCACAGTAACGGGACCTGGGGCGCTGCTGTTGCTCGGATCAGCTGTGGTCCATAAAACTTTGCCGGTGTCGGGTGCCATCGCAACCCATCCACCTGCAGTCGTCGTCGTATTGGATGGTGCAAGAGTGAAATTTGCGGCGCCCGAGTTGGCAATATTCGTATAGATCCTCTCTATATCTGTTGCTGATCCCCATATACCTCCTCCACCCAGCCCTCCATGACCAGCCTCCTGCATAATCAAAAATAAAGTTTGTAATCAGATGACTTGTGGTTCATTTGTCCTAACATATACAGTATGTGGAGATGACCAATTACCCTTGACCAAACAATGGAGCCATTATCAGCATCAAGAGCCCATGCAAATCCACTTTTTTGAACAGCAAAAACTATGTCTCTTTTAGTACCATTGATCTTGGTACTCAGGATCATAGGTGCCTCCCCAAAATCTGCATCAGGACTCGGACCGGGTGGACAATCTGGGTTCGTATGGTCAGCGCAGGCCCAGAACCAGACATCATAACCCCCAAGCTGCCTGTACCACTTGATCTCTCCAGTTGTCATGTCCAATGCCAGTATAGAATTAGAGTGATTTTCTGGTTCAACACAAGGGTCAGGTTGAGTTGGCGGCGTAGTTTGATTATTAAGATTTTCTTGACAATCTTCGACATGTTGAGGAACAGAGTAAAGATTTCCAGTGGCAATGTACACCTGGTTTCTCTCAACATCAATAGAAGGGCTGCTTCCCCATATAGCCGCTCCTGCATACTCTCCTAAAATACCATTGTTGTCCGGTAACATGAATGTCCGCCATAGAATTGCGCCTGTTTGGACGTTTAACTTTGCAAAACTCCCACGGAAGAGACAGCATTGCTCTACAGGTAATGTTTCCTCAGCTGAAGATGTCCCGACGTAATAGCTCCTGTGACATTTACATTGAAGTGCTTGATTATATTAAACATTCAGCTATATTGAGCCTTGAGGTAAAAATGAAGTAAAAGAAATTGCTGAAATCTGAAGTTTACTTGCCCTTGAAAAAAGGTTCCCGACATGGTAACAATACTGAGGGATTTGTTATCGAGCTTAGTAGACCAGAGGAGCTGGCCAGTTGCACATTTGACTGCAATAACAAATGCAGGTCCATTGATTGTAACTATGAGCTTATCTTCAGCTACTGTTGGAGTAGACCTCGACACGGTATCAGTGACATTTGTGAAAGTACCGGTAGGAGGAATGCCGGTGAGGCTCTGCAGATACTGTTTCCAGATGAGAGAGCCATCAGATGCATTAACAGCATAGATGTAACCATTCCAGCTGGGAAAGTAGATGGTGCCGTTGTATATCGCGGGCGTTGCGCTTATGTCCTTCCCTGCATAGAATTCCCATTTGAGACTTAGATTTGGGACGGTGGAGGGACTGATTTTGGTCTCTGTATCTGCAAATCTCCGGTTTTGTATGCGTCCCCCGTGGTTCAACCAACCTCCAACACCCTGGCAGCTCAAATTAAACAACTTATAGCTTTATCGAAAAAATTCAGAATCAATTATTACATATGAGGCTCCCAACACCTTAAAGATCTTGCTTTTAACTTTTAAAGACTAAGGTAATTCCTACAAAGAATCCATGATAAGTAAACACATGATACTAAAATATAGCATAGCTGCATAAAATTCATTTGAGATCTTTCTCGAACGCCTTAAGATTTTAGACGACTGGTTCTCAGTATGCTATTAGAGCTCATGTCATGATCCACTCTTCCACCCAAAAAATGGGATTTCGAGTGAGGAGTGTTAATATCTATCTATCTATCTATATATATATATATAGATGTGTGTGTGAGAGAGAGGGAGAGAGATAGTTACATTAGCAAGGGCAGGAGTAGCAATGACAAGGAGAATGAAGGTGAAGTGGAAGAGCAACAGAAACTTGTTGCATGTTTTATAAGGTGACATGCCTCTGGCTCTGGGCATATAAATCATACCTTTTCGTTTTCAAATCAGGTTTAAATGATGCTTAGCAAGCTAATTAGCTTGCCCATTTATAAACATCTAAATACTAAACCACGATCCTGATGGGATATGCATTGGGTATAAAACTTAACCATTAATCTTGCATACGACTTTTGGCTAAGAAGAATTCTTAATTAAGTACTTAACTAATGCACAGGTCATGAGTTTAATAATCTGCAGCTCCATGATTCATTACAAGTTTACAACTAATGTTGAGACTTTTTAACAACTTAAAAATTGATGCAGCAGTCAACTGGTTGGTGTTTCCGGAGTCGGCAGTATTTCACACGATACACCATTCTATATTTGATGATTTGATCTTTGCTACCGGGGAAAGCTGTCGAGACCTGTAGCCCATTTGTTAAATCTGAACCATATCTGGATGAGTTGAAGTCTGATTGATTAATCTGGATGAGAATGAATTTTTTGTTTGTCTTTTTTTTTTAAATTTATAATCTGGATGACTAGTTTATAGCATAAATTATTATAAATATATTATTTTATTAAATAATTGTTACTATTATGTATTTTATATTTTTTAAATAATTTTAAAATATAATATAATATGATTGTTGGAATTTTTAATGTATTTTTATTTTTAAAATTTATATTATAAATTAATTTTAGCCGGATAATATTTAAAAATAAACTATTTTTTTGGCACCCATATACTTGTTCCTGGTAGATTTTCTTTTGTCACATTGTTCCTGGTAGATTTATTTATTTTAAAATTTAATATTTTCAATAATGTAATACATTTTTAAATATTTAATTTTAAATTATAAATATTAAATATTTTTGATAATTGGGCTCATTAACATATATTTAAAAATAAGTATTCTTAAATGTCAAAATCTTCAATATTTCCAATTTATAAAACAATTATATATAAATATATAAAATAATTTAAAGAGATTAGATATATTATTATTATTAAATGATGAACAAGGTAGTTCATACGGATGATTGAGAGGAAAAAATTAGCATCTATCGTCCAGCAAGTTTTCAGTATCGTCAAACGTGCTTAACATGAAATTTTTTTGAACGAGACCAGTAACCCTCTCATTCACCTGTCATCGAATGAGGCTGATTAATACAGTATAAATCAAACAAGGCCCAGAGACATCTCCGTCATATTTGTGTTTATTTGGGCTATCATAGATGAGCAGCCCAAGAGCAAGTACAATGGAATACACAGGACACTAGCACAAGACATCTTTGTTTTAACAATTATTATTTCACTTCCTTCAAAAAAAAATATTATTATTTCACCAAAAATCGAGTAGTATAAGTACACATAAAATACTAAAAGATTAAATATCAAAATGATCACTAATATAGGGTTTATATATCACTTTATCATTATAACAGGGTATAATTTGACTCATTAAAATCAAAATAAATTTCAGATAAATATTTCTAAATATGTGTTTGGAGGGGTAAAAATTAACTTTTGTAAAGGTCTACACATTTTTAATAATATAAATGATAAATGATATCCTGTTAAGATCGATGAATAAAATGATATACGACCTCTATTTGAGCGACCATTTTGCGATTTAATCCATCATTATTTTTTTTGTAAATCAAATCATAACAATTTTACACTCACTCAATTTTTTTTAAATATATACTTTTTTTTAATATAGGAATTCGCAGCCGCTACCCTTCGGATGCGCACTGGGTAAACAAACAAACCGCTCAGTTATATTGTTGAGGCTGACAAGATATAAATTCTTAACATTTAACTATCCAATCACTCGTCACTTTAATTCATAACAATAGTAATACCGTTTAATATCTTGACGCGAGCGCCTCCTTCTCCCCCTCTCCCTCTCTAAACCCTATCCTCCATTAAAAATTTTTGAGGGGGCTTCCATCGGTTTTACCGGTGGAAAGCCTCAATTTTCTTTTTCTATTTTTCTGTTTTGTAATTTTTTTTCCGTTCAATAAATTCCTAATTTATTTGGGTTTTGTTGGTCTCTCCTTGTGAGAGTTGATTTGTTTTGTTTTGGTGTGTTTTGATATTCTTCGTGACCATGACCGAGGTTATAAATCGGCATGATTTTTATGGGTTTGATTCAGGCTTGAAGGTTATTATGGAATCGCATTTGTGATCGATTGTCCAGAACAGTCAGGTGAAAACCAACAGATGGAAACAATGAAACAAATGTATATATTCATCATCTTAAAATCGCTTAGTTGCCACTCCAAGAAGGAATGATTCAACAGCGATAATCTTCGGCGTCTGTCCAATTTCGATTATATTTGTAGATGCCGTATGACTTTTAATTAATGAATTGATTCCTTTTTATCAAAAAAAATGATAATACCGTCTGAATTTGGAATTTAATTTTTACTCCTGAATTGCCAAGTGGCAGTTCAGGAAGAGCAGAGAATTGTTTCAATCTTGAAAAAAAGGATTCTGATTCCGCTTCGGCGAATAAGTGAAAACATCAAGACAGTAGGAGAAAATAGGTTAATTATTGATGGAGAAAAAGTGGCGTATACATGAAAATGTGGAAAACCGACTAAAAGCATAAAGCCAAAAAGGAAAGAAGAAGTTGCACAAAAAGATGAAAAAAAACCCTCTCCCTGTACGTTTGAATATGAGCTATGACCAGGTCACATTCCCTGCCGTTGCACTCATTTATCAAATCATTCCTGCCCTCCGCATTCTCCTCCCCTGCATTTTGCGCCATTTGCCCCATCAACCTACGCAACTTGTTTGTTTTGAATATACATACATAATACCAAGTGTGTGTATTAAAGATTTGTGATTTATTTAAAAATTTTGGTTTAATTATCAGAAAATATCTATAAATTTATTAATCATATTCTAGTTCGACTAGAAATCTTTGATTTATCAAAAAATTTTCAATGAATCTCTAATAAATTTTGAATCTCAAGATCGGTTGCCTGACTTCGTGCAAAATACTAATATTAAATCAGTTTTAATGTTACGGTTTTTCTAGTATATGCTTATGGGCACATGCTAAGCACTAATATTCACAAGTTTGACTCATTTTGATTTGTTGTTGTTTCTTAATAATGGTAAACCCTCTGCATATACAATAATCATACAAATCAAAATCTCTAAAAACGTATAAAATTTCGCGCTTAGTACCCCTTCATGTTATTGAACCACCATGCTTTGGTTCCTTTTTGTTTAATTCGACGGAGTTAACGAACAACATGAACCGTTGACCATCTTACGATTCCGATAGCCGCCATGCCTGATTTATTTAATGCATATGGACGGTTTTTTTTTTTACATCGGAATCCACCGTCGCTACTATTACTGCTGGTTTTTTTAAAACCGCTTGCACTAATATTGCAGTAAATAAAACATTAGAATTTTATCTATTTTTTAGATATCTTATGACCTAATTATAAATTATTATACCTGCAATAAATATGAGATTATAATAATACAGTTATTAAAAGTAAGCTGTAACGGAATATCTTTCGTTGCAATAACAATACAAAAATTACATTTTTAAAATATTGGTGCTGGGGCCTGGGATTGGGTCTGAGCTTGAGGGAAACATAGTCAAAACCGACTTGGAATATATAGACAGAAAATTATTCCAAAGACGGGCTGTTGTTTTGTCCCTTTCCTTCCACTTATCTATATCAATAGCTCGCACAGGCCCGTCTTTTGTGGATAACCCTCACTCGTTTCCTTTCAACATCATCTTTTACAATGCATTCAGAGTTCGAGTTATAATTAAATAAAGTAATATAATATTTGCTAATTCGAGATTAATTTACCAAACATATTTAAACAGGAAGAAATAAATGCATGTGAAGAAAGAGAATTATTGCAACTTACAAAGTTGGTCTACAAATTTTATTTTAGATCAACTTGTACTACTGTTGCATGATTAACTGGCATACACGAGACAATTTGAAAAATAATGATTATAAAATAAATTTTGATCCAGAAATAACATTTCCCGAAATTAATTATTCACATTTATTAGAAACGGCAAGACTTTTCTTATACACGTGAAAGCACCCACTGGAGATTAATCAAAGTTCAAATCCCAGCTTCCACACACAACTCCACTCCTATATATAGCAGCAGCACTGTAAAATAGTGGAAATACATACAAGTAGCGGCAAAGTAGAGCTAGCTAAATCATGAAAATGAATAAGAAGATGGCTGGCTTGTTTATAAGCATCATGATGATGATGATAAGCCTTTCTAGTGGAAGTTCAGCAAGCAAAGCATTGGGAGTTTATGAGGTGAAGAGAGGCAACTTCTCAGCTAAATTTACCAACTGGGGAGCTACTCTCATCTCCCTCCTTGTTCCTGACAGATATGGTATGTCATACTCATATCCGACTAGGGCTGAGCATTCGGTTATCGGTTTTCGAAGTAAATTATAATATCGATATCTATACATAGGATCTTAAAATTTTGATGAAACTTGTGGTTTATGTATTGTTTTTCAGGAAATATGGCAGATGTTGCTCTTGGTTATCAGTCTGTTTACGAGTATACGGTACACATTTCTTCATATTTCAATACCTTTTTATCCATTAACTTAATTACATTACCCTACCATGCCTTATTTTTCTTCTTTGAATGGATAACGCCTCCTCCACTCCTGGCCATAGCTTTCCGAGTAATAGATGCTAATTTTTTTAATTTATATTTACGTTTTTTTTTTGTTATACGGATGACTGGATTTGGTGTCAGGATTTTATTTATATTTTTAAGTAAAATTTGATGCTTAAACCGTAAAAAAAGTGAAGGCAAGGATAACACCCGTATTGGAATCAGGAATAGAGATTAGTTGTGACGGAATTAGTGAATAATCAAAGTTATACTTTGTCTTTCACTATTTTTTCTGATTTTGTCGAGATGAGAAAATTAATTTTTTTAGTAATGTTTGAGGTTAGTCATGCTTTGGTTCCGCCACTCAGTATATGAACTTGCAATTATTTTGTAAAATGGAGAGCATTGACTTGCTATAAGTCGGAGAAATTACAAAGTGGGGAGCATGACTTGCTATTAGCAGTAGAAGTTCATGTTTTAAGTACTTAAAATTGGACATATCTAGGCTAATTGGGTATTACAGTCTTATGCAAGACAAGCCTCCCAATAGTTTTTCTGACTTGCCTTGGCCAAAGACAAATGTGCATTTCATAAGAATTCGAATGATTCGAGTTCGGCCAGAAACATTGATCATCACAATGAAGGATCCTGATCATTTTGAGTAACCGGCCTACTGGTGCAGTTGACTCCAGCGCGACTTGTAGTCGCTTTCCGAATTGGAATTCAGGCTAACCTCTTTAATTTTATATTTGTTTTCTTAACCTATTATGTACTTCCTGGAATCTTCTGGCGAACTAGACCGAGTTTAATACTAAGAGTATATGCTGCAGTTTAGTAATATATGCAAATAAGGTTACATATCCAACAAGTGATTTTGGGAGCACATGTCTTTTTAAATGCCAACTTATTGCTGTACAAGTTGATACCATTTATAACTTTACATATTGGCCCTGTTTGGAAGTTAGAGGTTTGGGGCAAAATGAGAGGTTTGAGGTGATTTAGAGGTTTGACCACTAGAATCCGCTAAAATTGGTGTTTGGTAGTTACTTAGCGGATTGAAATAGAGGTTTGGATCTAAAAAGCTAATTTTGAAAAAGCTATTTTGACGAGCTTTTTGGGTTAGCGGTTTGGATATGTGTCACAAAAAGCTCATCAAACAGCTATTTACCAAACAGTTTTACAACAAACCGCTAATTCAATCCGCTAGTCAAAACATCTATTTCGGTCAGTTAGTCAAAATATCTAATTCAATCCGCTAACAGCTAACCGCTAACAGATAATTCCCGGGCCATGGTATCAATTAGTTTACTATCATAATTAAGTGCCAGAACTTTGAAGCTGACAACTAACTAGTCCAACAACCATGATCAGTTGTAATATTCATTACAAAGTTTAGTTAAATGTTAATCAACTAAATAGTGCCACTAATACTCTTGGAATCCATGTTACAACAGTGTTGATTGACGTTTGGGATTAATGATCTGTTGCAGAATGATACATCCTACTTCGGTTCAATTGTCGGACGGGTAGCTAACCGGATTGGAGGAGCTCAATTTACTATTGATGGAATTCATTACAAGCTCAAACCTAATGAAAAGAATAACATGTTACATGGTAATCAACTGCTTCTTTTTAGTACTACTACAATTACTATTATTAACGTTTCCAAGGAAAAGCACTTCAAATCGAGAGTACAAAATGACGTTTCTTGTTCTGCACAAGTAGTCTGTCATTTCCGGCCAAGATGATGGTGTTCTTTAAGAAAAATGTTGTAATTACTAATTAGATGGATATATACAACTCTTAGAAACAAGTCCGAGTTTGAACTTCTTCTGATCATTGCCTTTTTTCAGAGATTAGAATTAATATTTGACTGAGTTATCTGAATCAATATATTGATACCTGTAAATAATTTTCAGGCGGAGTAATAGGATTCAGTGATGTTTTATGGAAGGTAACAAAGCATGAGAGTGACAGAATTTCATTCTCTTATCACAGTTGCGATGGTGAAGAAGGTGATCACAAATAGGCAATCTTTCTGAAAGTCTTATTTATATTCTTTTTGAACCTTAAAATTTAAGTTAATAGTGACATATAAAAAATTCTAGACTATACGCATGATAAAATTATTATATCTACTGTACAGGATTCCCGGGGGATCTTGAAGTTTCGGTTTCATATGCAATTGTTGCACCATATGTACTTAGCATTAGAATGAGAGCAAAATCGCTAAACAAGGCAACTCCAGTGAATCTAGCACAGCATACTTACTGGAACATTGGAGGCCACAACTCTGGTGACGTTTTATCTGACGTGATCCAGATATATGGATCTCAATATACGCCCACAGACGATAATCTCATCCCCACAGGGAAACTTGTATCCGTCAAGGGCACACCATATGATTTCCTTGAACCCCAGACCATTGGAAGCAGGATAGCCCAGTTGCTACCACTTAGAGGCTATGATATGAATTATGTACTTGACGGAGGCAAGAAAATGAAGCTTGCCGCGAGAGTGTACAATGAGAAAAGTGGGAGGGTAATGGAGCTATCAACCAATGTACCAGGATTGCAGTTTTATACTGCTAATTATGTACAAAACGTGACTGGAAAAGGCGGGTTTGTGTATCAACCCCATTCGGCTTTGTGTTTGGAGAGTCAAGGGTTCCCTGATTCAGTAAATCACCCAAACTTCCCTTCACAGATTGTTAGGCCTGGAAAGACATACAAGCACAACATGGTGTTTACATTTTCGACGAGGTGAGAAGTGGCGTAAAAGCAGTGTCATATTTGTTTTAGTTTGTTTCTTGCTCCTGTACTAGCACCGGTTTTCCAGAATTCTGCCCTTTTATCTGTTTATCCTACCCGGGAGATTGTAATGCATTGGTTGGCTGGCTGGTTTGAGATGCTGAACATCACATCATGAAGATGTGTATTTTTTAGCCTTTCAAACCAGTTTAATTAGCCAAATTCCTTCAACATGTAATCAGCTGGAAGCCGCATTACAATTTACAACCAATTAATCAAATAATACTGAAGGTTTGTACTAAATTATGTGTACAAATTCCTTTATTCATTTCAGGAGGCGTTTGGTTCATGGTTAATGAGTCCGGTTAGCGGAAATCAGAATCTCATACCTATGTTGGTGTTTGAATTAGCAATAATGCATGGACTGAAAATCCTAATCCCACTTGGAGAGTAAATCATCACACTCCCCTTGAACCCAATCCTACTTGTAAGGTAAACTTACACTCCCCTTGAATACCCATTTTCATACCCCTCATTTCCAATTTCCGGTTCACATTCTCACTCATTTCCGGTTCACATTCTCACTCACAATCCAAACACCCCCTCAGCGTTGTCCGACTTGATACTCATCCACGTCTCCACTATAGAACCTTCAAGCTCTTACAGGAGAGGAAAGATGTCAGACTCCAAATACAGCTACAGCTACCATAAAAATATCTGGAATCCTATCTCTAGATAGTAACTGGCTATCTACATTTCAAATCTCTTCCTAACAGTAATTTGCATCACCTGTTTATATATCTTGGTCATATATTCATACACACTAATTTGCATCTATATGGTTTAAATACTAAACTAGCAATCTAGCATAGTTGCACGCCAAGTGAATACTCCAAAGATAAATTGTCTTTAACCAAAACCTTATGTCCAAACCAAAGGTGCTAAACACAAAGTATACCGGTTTTAATATCCCGACAAAGGATCTTTTTACCCAAACAAAAAACAACCTTCCATCACCCAGAAGAAAAATATATTGATTCCAAAAGCTACACTGCAAGTTTAAGCTTTGAGGAATCGTTTCCATTTTCTCGGGGATGACTGTGTATAACAGACTTACAAAAATGGTAAGCATAAAATCATTATTCCTCTGATAGCCTAGGAGGTTTTGGTGACCGAAGAGAATAGTTTTGGTGATATGGAGATGCATTCTGTCCATTTGGAATGGTGAGGCTCCGATTAACTTGCTTATTCTTGGGCACCAAACCTGCCTGTGACCTATTGCCATTTCTGGCATTTGGGTTGACGCCGCCTCGATCAGCCTGCATGCCCTGAAAGTAGGAGGAAGAACATGCCATGTCCTTGAGATCGGGTAGAGGCTTTAGAATCTGAACAACTTCACTCATCAGAGGTCTTGTTTTAGGGTCACGACTAAGGCAATGGGCAGCCAATTGAACAGTCTTCTGCGCACCTTTCAATGAAAAGCGACCATTGAGGCGAGGATCTACAAGTTTATAAAACTTTCTCCTGTCTACTAGGCAAGGTCTTGCCCACTCTACCAAGTTATGTTCCCCGTTTGGTCGGTGTTTGTCCATGGATCTTCGCCCAGTTAACATTTCAAGCAGAACAACACCAAAGCTGTAGACATCACTCTTTGAAGTCAAATGTCCTGGCAAAAAAATGGATCATATTAGCTCTCTCACGTCCAATATTCAGAACTAGAATTGGGTTGACCTCTATCGCTATGTAAACAACTGGAAAAGCACTAGTTCAAAGAGTTGAACATTTAATAATCAAGTATGCTATGAACACCCCCAATAGAGTTATACAAGTCAGCCGTCAAAAATTTAAATGGAACAAGTCCTATATGGAAGTCACATGAAATCAACCCCCCACTTTAAATGGATTTTCTAAAAAAATGAGCACTCATTCTGAAGTATAGTTTTAAGGCAAGTTTGAATACATAAATCAAGCAATTGAACATTTGATTATTCTAGCGACCTCACCACATACATCTGCTAAAAGGTTAATCAATTAATTGTACCAGAACATGCATGTCCATAAAAAATATCAGATATGTATGTTTCTCTTTCTTATAGTGATCTACTAGTTGTCTAGTTCTTAATTCCACACGCGTCAGATGGCCAATGAGTTTTTCTTCCATCTCGTTCCTAATCACCTAGGTATTTTGTGTCTTAAAAAGTAAAATACAGTCCAAGCCTGCATGTCCTTGCACAAGGAATTCACTTAACAAATCTAGATGAGTCAATTAAGCAAGTAATATACTTATATATCTTATAAAGTTCTAGTTCTCATGTCATTCTTTGAAGCATGGGGTCGGTAATAATAAACAAAGATAAGGTTGATTGTTGTTCACCTGTCATGACATATTCCGGAGCTGCATAGCCATAAGTTCCCATCACCCGAGTAGAAACATGGGTATTATCACCATCTGGACCATCTTTGGCTAGTCCAAAATCAGAAAGTTTGGCATTGTAATCCTGAAATAATAGTTTAAACATTTTAATTATATTTAGCAAAACAGACTGCAGTTTAAAATCAGAAAGTTTGAGCTGCATACTGCATCCAGCAAGATGTTCGATGATTTAAAGTCTCTATATATAACTGGCCTCTCAGCCTCCTCATGAAGAAAAGCAAGGCCAGTTGCTGCACCAAGAGCAATCTTCATCCTCACTGGCCAAGGAAGAGGTAGGGATCCTGCCACACAACACGCTTTTGTTATTCAGCATATTAATAACAAGGTAAGAAAAAAGATATCAGAGGCACATAATCCAGAAATCACCAATAGCACACAGTAAGATATAAAAATGTTTATAAGAAACTATATGAAATAAAAAAGAAAGATAAGAAAAATATTTTTGAGATAAGGAACCGAGTTGATAGCGCATTAAAGTTAGAAGAAAGGGGGTGGGGGGACGCTGCTTTTTTTAACATGAGTTATTAACTCTTCAAAAATGATTCTTTATATTCCTTGTGAAGCTCTGCTCATATGGTAATTAAGTAAAGATCCCGAGAATACATGAGATTCCTTAGTTTTTTTCACGTAATCTCCTGAATAACATCTTCTGGAAGAACAACTATTTCATCGGTCACCAGAATTTATAACCAGCATAAGGTAATGTAAGACAAGAAGACCGACACTTTGTCCCTGTTGTTCTACATTTTACTTTTTTTGTCTTTTATTAGAAATCAGGTTTGCCACTTAAGGGCCTAGAGGATTTATGGATGAATCATATTGAAGTCCTCATTCAGTTCCCTATATTCTGGGTGACAATTTGTCTTAAGAATAAATTGACGAACTTTGTGACAAGTCAATTTTACATACTTCTAAACAGGTGATTCTCCAAGCTTCCTCGCGGCATAAACTCATATACAAGTAGCCTTTTATCATCCTCAATGCAATAGCCATTCAACTTGACCAAATTAGGATGAAGGAGGTCACCAAGAAAGTTCACTTCAGCCTGACAAACAACTTTGTATAAGAAATGCATATAAAAAGGAAAAACCAAATGTAGCTATTAATATCCAGAAGAATAAACTAGTAGGATCTCATACCAGCCACTCCTTGTGACCCTGCAACCCATTATTATTTAGGGTTTTTACAGCAACAGTAAGCCCTGTGCCTGGTCTTACAGGCGTGGTTCCATGTTCGTTGATCCAACCTTTGAAAACACAGCCGAAACCACCCTCACCAAGTAGACTCTCGGGTCTGAAATTCCTTGTAGCTGACTTAAGTTCACTGAAAGAGAATTTTCGAAGTTTAGAGGAGATCTTCAATTCCTCACTTAAGTTAGGAGTGGATGGAGTACTTCCAGCATTGCTGGTTGTGGATGAGGACATAACAGGAACAACTGGTTGTTCTTTACATGTATCATTTTTAGCTTTGTTTTCTTCTGCAACAAGACCAAATTTATAAATGAAAAAGAATTAGATCATGCATCTTTTTGTTTGATTAGGAATCAATTCATTGACAGATTCCTAGTATCCCAACTTGAAACTTCATAGATATGCTACATATGGAAGAATTCATTGCCGCTTAATATTGCAATATATTCAGTGTATATGTATAGGTCATAAATATATATATCAAAACAAAGGGCACTAATAACAAAGTTGCAAGAAAATTAAAACATTCTTCTCAACAGAAAATATGGCGAGTACAAATAAAATGATCAACATTTAAGCATCAGTATTTCAAATGGGAATCAAAAGCTGTTGTACATGTAGAATCTGAGCACCCTTTTCAAAATAGATAGTGGATCAAAAGCTATTGCACAAGAAGCATTAGCCCATGGGATAAGTGAACTTGATGAACTAAACGTAGTGAATATTTAGAGCAAATAGGCCGGCCACCCCCCCCCCCCCCCCCCCCCCCCCCCAAACCGGCATATTAATACATCTTTAGTTACAATTTTAAAGTCAAACCAGAAGCTAACCATATTAAGAACCAAAGATACGGAGACCACATAGCTAACATATAATATTAACTTATAAACAGCAAAATCAGGAAACAATATCGAAGAAAAAACAATTCTGCATAATCACATTTGATAAATTATATAACACTATCCAGCACATGCTTCAACTTATCAGTTCAATAGAAAATTACCGCTTTGTATGGTGCCTCCATTTACTGAGCTATCTATTTTGGACCTTGAAGCTGAGCACCTTCCAAACAACCTAAATTTAAACCAACAACGAGCATTCACCGCATCATCCTCATCTATTTCCTTTGCTGCATCCTTCCTTTGGTTTGATTCTTTCGCAACCACGGTTCCCATTTTGGCAGCATCATGACTTAACCCCATTTTCCTCAATCCCTAATTCAGATACCTGTTTCATCACACAAAGTGCAAAGTATCAAACTTTTACCCAATACAATCTGCTTATCACAAATTATCCCAAACTTCTCAAACAAGGAAAAAAACCTGAAACCCCACACTAATAAAAGCCATTAAACAAACATCAGAATGCAAAATCACACATATACCATTACAAAAATTCCATTTTTAAACAAAACCCAACAAAGTACAAAATCCAAAGACCAAAAATTGAGTAGCAAAAGCCATTAAACAAACATCAGAATGCAAAATCACACATACACCATTACAAAAAATTCCATTTTTACACGAAACCCAACAAAGTACAAAATCCAAAGACCAAAAATTGGGTGGCAAATTAACAAATTGGGCATGATTAAAATCAAAAAAAGAACCAACCCATGTAGTAGATTATTATATACATATACATCAAATGAACTGAAATTCAGAAACCCTAGAAGCCAATCAAGAAAGATAAAAGATAATGTAGGCAAAACTCACCAGAGCTGAGTGTAGGACCAAACACAGAACATATGAAGAAAAGTGATCCTAAACAAAAGGGGTTTTCAAGAAAATAAAAGACTAGGACAAGAGTTGTTTTCGAGGCCAACCAAGAAGTAGAATAAAAACAAGGAGCAAGCTAGAGAGTGTGAGAGAATGTGTGTGTTTCTCTCTCCTCACACTCTCTCACTCTCTCTTTCTTTGGAGAGAGAAATATGGGTTTTTGTTTTTGCGTGAAAAGGTGTGATCTTTTTTCTTTAGTGCTCTTTCTTTGTCCCTCTATCCAATTAAAGAAAAAAAACACATGATAATAATTTTTCTCTCATTGTTACATTTCTTTAACGATGATTAGCAATCTTTTTCTAATCTACTCAGATACAGTAATCAGTTACTAAAATTGTCTTTTTAATCATATTTGTGATTCACCAAATTTGGTAAAAAAAAAAAGAAGTTGATTATGAATAATAATTGTGGTTTTATTTTAAAAACATTGAAATATGAAATAAACAAAAGGATAATATTAGAGATATCAAATTATGCAAAAAAAAGATATAAAATGATGCAACTCGTGTTTTCATTATTAATTTAAGAAAATTTTGAGGTTACACCCGTGGATATGTTATAATGTAATATCAATAACAGGAATAATGTGACCGTTTAAATTATAATCGGTAAAATTTTCAGAAACATGAATGATGTGAACGTTTAAATTGTAACGGATAAAATTAAGATATATTACTTTGTACCCGTTTTATATCTGATTCGATATCTTTAAAATTTTCCTAAATAAAATAATTATCAAAGTGAAATAAAATGTTTGAAAAGTACTGATTATTTACTGAGACATAAAATACCATCAACAATTGACTGCAATAATCGATTATCGATTGGCTTAAACCCGGACCCCTCTATTTATTAATCCACTGTGATGTTAACGCATAAATTTACTCTTCATAAAAAACAAAACGGATACTAGGCCTCTTGTGTATGAGTAAAATGTCACGAATGGGGGATCATTTTTAATAACATTTTGGAGGGAAATTCGGTTATAAAGAGAATGGCTGGTAGTTGGTAGGAGTTAGCTTGTTGTTGACCATTTCTGTGTTCTCTCTCTATCTCTTTCTCTCTGTACTCTCTCTGCAACTCTGTATCTCACAGTTGTTGTACTGGAACTCTTGTAAACTTCATATTGTTAATACAAAATAGACCATTTTTCATAGTTTCAATCCTAACAAGTGGTATCAGCGCTCGTTCGTCTTCGGAAATGGCGTCAACTACTCGTTCTAAAAATCATGATGATTCGTGGAAAGACATGGAATCCAGAATTCATGAGGTGCAGAACTCTTGTTTTAAGATGATTGAGACAACGAATTTGTCTATGGAATCGAAGATTCTTGGCAAGATTGATCAATTGGTGACTCTAGTCACGCAATGTGATGCCAAGATTGAGTCCTACAATGCTACAATGGATGATCGGATTAATCACCGGATTCAGGGGGTGCTGCTTAAAAAAAGGGGTGGGCATGACAATGGGTTCGATCGAGCTTCTTCATTGTTGCAGACTCCTAATAGTCAGCAGGATAAAGGATCGCGTGATAAGGGGAATAGAAATCAGTTGTATCAGCCTCGGGTTGATTTGCAGAATTTCCATGGAGAAGATCCAAGATCTTGGTTGCGGAAATGTAATAAGTTTTTCACTATTAATCAGGTACATGACTCTCTTAAGGTTGATTACATTGAAATGTTTTTGGAGGGTAGGGCTGAGATTTGGTTTCAGAGTCTTAAGTTGGTGCAAGAATCTGTTTCTTGGGTGCAATTTTGTGAGGCTTTAACTAAACGTTTTGGTAAGAAAGGAGGGTTAGATGAACAAGAGGAGTTCAATAAACTAGTACAGACTTCTTCTGTAATCGAGTATATAGAGAAGTTTGAAGAATTGAAAGCTGTGTTGTTAAGTAGAAATCCACATTTGGATGAGAAATACTTCATATCTAGTTTCATTTCAGGCCTTAAAATGGAATTAAAACCTATGGTCAGATTGATGAAACCAATGACCCTTATGGATGCTGTAGAAATTGCACAATACCAAGAGCAAACTGTTGAGATAATGTGCAAGAAAAGTGAGGTTAAGAAGTCAGTAGTAAGTATCAATACCAAGTGGTCCACAAATGATAAGAAAGGGGAAACTAATGTGGTGGCTGAAAAGAAGGAAGGAGAATCAGTGAAAGATAAGTTCAAGAAGATTTCTCCAGAGGAGTTTCAGTATAGGAGGAATAACCATTTGTGTTATAAGTGTGGGGAGAAATATAACCAGGGACACCAATGTAAGAATCAACAGTATACTTATATGTTGATGGAGGAAGGAGAGAAGGATTTTTTGGAGGAAATGATTGAAGAAGGGGAGGAGGGAACAGTGGAGGAAGTGTCTCTGAATGCTTTGTCTGCAAAAATTGACAGGAAAACTATTAATTTGGAGGGATGTATGAGAGGAGAAAAGGTACATATGCTGGTAGACACTGGTAGCACCATGACCTTTATTAACAGTAAATTGTTGGAGAGAATGAATGTGGAGAAGATGAGTTGTGACACCATAACTGTCAAATTAGCAGATGGCAGAACTGTCAGAAGTAATTTTTATGTGCCCAGAGTTAAATGGAAAATTCAGCAATATGAGTTTACATTTGATATGAGAATTATTGAGATTTCTGGATGGGATGTAATTTTGGGAGTGGACTGGATGGAGCAATACAGTCCAATTCTATTTGATTTTAAGAAGTTATATCTGAAGTTAAATGCAGATGATGAGAAGGGGGGACAGATGATGTTAAATGGCAGGGTGGAGGAAGCAAGCTTGGAATTGGTCAGAGGGAAAGAGTTGAAAGTGTTGAATAAAAAATTAGCACAACAAAACTTAAAGGAAGGCCTCTGTAGCATTGACAAGGACAAGAGCTTGCCAGAAGACATAAAAAGCTTAATACAGAAGTATGAAAGAGTATTTGCAGTACCTACAAATCTGCCTCCATCCAGACCTGTGGACCATGCTATTCCTTTACAGCAAAGTTCAAACCCTTTCAAATTAAAGCCTTATCGATATCCACATTCTCAGAAGACTGAGATAGAAAATCAGGTGCAGCAAATGCTTGACAGTGGCATTATTAAGACAAGTAACAGTCCTTTTGCATCACATGTAATTCTGGTAAAGAAAAAGGATGATACATGGCGTTTTTGTGTGGATTACAGGCATCTGAACAAGCTGACAATTAAAGATAAGTTTCCCATACCTAATATTGATGAATTATTAGATGAATTGTATGGTGCAACTTTGTTTACTAAGTTAGACCTTAGGTCTGGCTATCATCAGATATTAGTCAAGCCTTCTGATACATACAAGACAGCATTTCAGACACATCATGGACATTTTGAGTTCATTGTTATGCCTTTTGGTTTAACTAACGCACCAGCTACTTTTCAAGCACTTATGAATCAAGTTTTTAAACCATTTTTAAGGAAGTTTGTACTGGTTTTCTTTGATGACATACTAGTGTATAGTACTGATATGGAGAGCCATCTGCAACAACTGAAAATAGTGCTTAAATTGTTGCAGGAAAATACACTGTATGCTAAGCAGTCCAAGTGTGTTTTTGCTACAAAATCAGTTGAATATTTGGGTCATATTATATCAAGCAGTGGAGTATGGATCCAGCCAAAATAGAGAGCATCATGTCTTGGCCTGTACCTGATTCAGTAAAAACTTTGAGAGCATTTTTGGGATTATCAGGGTACTACAGACGTTTTATTAAAGGGTATGGAATAATGACTAGGCCATTGACTGATTTGCTGAGGAAGGAGAATTTCCATTGGGGAAAGGAGGAAACTACAGTGTTTGAATGATTGAAAAAGGCACTGTGTGAGGCACCTGTGTTGGCCATGCCAAATTTTAAATTACCCTTTGTGGTGGAGACAGATGCATGTGCTACTGGCATGGGAGCTGTACTTATGCAGCAAGGACAGCCCATATCTTATTTGAGTAAAGTTTTTAATAAGAGAAACATGGGTTTTTCAGTTTATGAAAAGGAGTTGCTAGCATTAGTTTTAGCAGTAACAAAGTGGAGACATTACCTGGTGGGGCACCATTTTATCATAAAAACTGATCACCAATCTCTTAAGTACTTATTGGAGCAACATTTGCATACTTCATTACAGTACAAGTGGTTGTCCAAGTTGCTAGGTTTGGATTATGAAATACAGTACAAAAAAGGGGTTGAAAATGTGGCTGCAGACGCTTTGTCTAGGGTGATCAGTCCAGCTGTGCATGAGAAAGAGGTTACTGTAGTTGGGGAGGTCAATGTAATAACAGAATTAAAGCCTGTTTGGTTGCAGCAAGTTATGGACAGCTACAGTGAAGATGAGGAGTGTCAACAGATTATTTCCAAAATCTTATTGGAAACTGACAGTAATGTGCAGTCTGAGTACCAATATGTTCAAGGTATTTTGAAGAAACAAGGGAAGGTTTATCTGGGAAAGGGAGGTCATGTGAGGGAGCAAGTGATTAAATCACTACATAAGTCTGCGTTGGGTGGCCATTCAGGGCAAACGGCTTGCTTACAGAGACTCAAACTAGTTTTTTTCTGGCCAAAAATGAAGAATGATGTAGTGGAATGGATACAACAGTGTGAGGTGTGTCAAAGACATAAAAGTGAGCATATAATGTCACCTGGACTCTTACAACCTCTGGAGATTCCCAATGTTCCTTGGCAACATATAGCCATGGATTTTGTGAAGAAACTTCCTTTATCAGATGGGGCTGATACAGTGTTAGTGGTGATTGATCGTTTATCCAAATATGGTCATTTCATACCATTAAAACACCCTTTTAATGCAGAGGAAGTTGCAAATGTATTCCTGGATAACATATTCAAGTTGCATGGCCTGCCAGATACAATTGTGTGTGACAGAGACAAGATTTTTACTAGTCGATTCTGGACTTCTATTCTGGAAAAGCTGGGAGTACAAATCAATTTCACTTCAGCATACCATCCTCAAAGTGATGGGCAAACAGAGAGATTGAATCAATGTTTGGAAGCTTACTTGAGATGTTTTTCAGGGGACAAGCCTAACACCTGGAAGCATTGGCTGGCAATGGCGGAATATTGGTACAATACTTCGTTTCAGAGCAGTGCTGGAGTAACTCCACATGAGGTGTTATATGGAGTTAAACCAGTTCCATTAAATCTGGGACTTTTACATGACATGGTGATACCTGTTGCTCAAAACTTACTGGTACAAAGGGAACAAGTTTTAAGTCAGCTCAAGAACAGTTTGGTTAAAGCTCAACATAGAATGAAATTCTATGCTGATGAGAGAAGGACAAAGAGAGTATTTGCTAAAGGAGACTGGGTTTTTCTCAAGCTACAGCCATATAGGCAGAAGTCTGTAGCTACAAGAACAACTATGAAACTTGCTGCTAAGTTTTACGGGCCCTTTCAAGTGGAGGAGAAGATTGGGAGCGTAGCTTACAAACTTAAACTGCCTGCTCATTCAAAAATTCACCCTGTGTTCCATGTTTCATTGTTAAAGAAATATGTGGGAAATAATCCAATTACTGCAGAAGAAATTCCAGACTATGATCAAGATGAGGAAGTTAGTCTGGTTCCGGATAAAGTGTTGCAGAGAAGGCAAGTTCTCAGAAATGGAGAGAGCATTTTACAGTGGTTAATTCAGTGGAAGGATAAGGATAAATCTGAGGCTTCTTGGGAGGATTATAGTTTCATTTGCAATCAGTTTCCACAGTTCAGAGCTTAGGACAACAAGCTTGAGGACAAGCTTGAAATTAAGGAGGGGAATTTGTCACGAATGGGGGATCATTTTTAATAACATTTTGGAGGAAAATTCGGTTATAAAGAGAATGGCTGGTAGTTGGTAGGAGTTAGCTTGTTGTTGACCATTTCTGTGTTCTCTCTCTATCTCTTTCTCTCTGTACTCTCTCTGCAACTCTGTATCTCAGAGTTGTTGTACTGGAACTCTTGTAAACTTCATATTGTTAATACAAAATAGACCATTTTTCATAGTTTCAATCCTAACATAAAACCGAGGAGGCCCAAATGAAGCGTTCTTTTGTGGGCTGGGTCAGCAATACTCCATTATGAGCCCATATGTTAGTTATCTCGAATAGCTGACAACGGATGCATTCAAGCTGAAAAAACAGTACATATACGAATCGCACCGATTACTTGCCGCTATGCAGCATCAAGAAATATTGGGCCGGTCTCTTTCTAGTGACTACTATTTCTTAGGGATTTTCTCGTATGTACCTGGCATAATACTCGCTCCATCCATTTCATATTATATATGTATTTTTTTATTGTGTCCTTTTTCATTATCGTAAGGTCCCATTCACTACATTTTGACTGATAATTAAAATGAAATTATTAGTTATCTTTAAAAATTGAAAAATACATTTTAAAGTAGATTGGATCTATTTTTTAATGACATAAATTTTAAAATTTTAATAAATATATAATTTATGTAATTTGCCGTCAAAATTCGGTCAATTTGACTATGAAATAGTCAAAATAAGACAAATAATATGAGATGAAGAGAGTAATAATTATTTATTTATTTAGATATAATTTTATTTTTTATTTTTTAAAAAAATTCTATTGCTTGTCTATGAGCATACAATAACAACTAATTCTTTATTTAAAAGACAAATTTGTATTGATGAAAGTTTTTTATACATATGGAGACCAACATTACTGATAAGAATGAACCCTAGTTACTGGATTACGGTTCTGAAAACAGAACGAGTCAAATTAACTGGTTTTAAGTGAGAATTTGATCCATGAACACTTTAGGCATATAACTCAAGATGCATGGAACACATATCTATATAATTTACTTTTTAATTTTCTTTTTTATAATAAAAATTTTATTTACAAATTAAAATTTTGAAGTATAAAATAGATACTATACTGCAGCTTAGAGTATGTGCCCAAACTTTTTCTGAAGAATTGCAGGTAAGTTAATGCTGTGTTGGATAAACTAGGGTACTTGCTGGTCAACTACTGAAACCAGCATTTTATATATTTTTACATTTACCGCTAATTTTCTCGCAACATACATGAGTTTAATTTCACTTTTATATAAAACAAAAATTTGAATTTATATTATACAAATTATGAGTAAAATAAAGTCAATAGTAGCTAACTGGGGGCTACTTTTCTCTTTTAGAACACTTGTATGTCTCCTAGCTCCCAGAGGTTGAGCGAGAATCCCAAGGTGAAGCCATGCATGAGTTTCACGTCTAAGTATTATTCCACGCATTTCATACTTAGTATTGGTCCATATTTTCCAAGTCATCACGCTAGCTAACAGCGACTCTTGTTAACTTACAGCGACTGATCTCCCAAGAACTAGCCTGATCACCTATTCACCCATGCTACCGAATTTAAACAGCTTTAAATGGAGCCCCCAAGCTTCTTTTGTGCTAAAGATGTCAAGTTAGTGCACATAGTTGATTTCCAGTTGTTCTACGTTCGTAATAGTAGTGGTGCTTCTTTTAGATCTTTGTACAACTGCCTTTAGTGTACTAGCAAGGAAGCTAGATATTATTTCTCAAAGAGTAAGATGTGTTTGGACGAAGGTTGGGAATGTAAATCGGAAATGAGTATGGAAAAATAAAGGATGGAAATGTACGATTTAACTACCTGATAAGAATGGGCTCCATTGCATACAACAAAATACCTAGCCAATACTTATGCATGGGATTGAGATTCCGTCGATTTCCGTTAACTGAACTCATTAATCATGAAGTAAATATATGCTGTAATATTATTCGCAGAGAAAGCCAGGTATTACACAAAATGCAAAAGTAAAAGGAATGATTTGAAATTCTTAATTCACATTATTATTATTATTATTATTATTATTATTGAATAAGCATCTGTTCTGAAATGAAAGTAAAAAAATACTAGTGCAGTAGCAGACTAGCAGAAGAGAAATCTGGATATAGAGACAGTGGATCACATGGATTCTTTATGAAACACAGTCTGACACTGACCTGAGCACGAAAGATGAATAGATAGTGAGATGAGGATCTAGTTAAATAGACAAATAAAATGTCATTTTCAAAGAAAATGACCCCGCCCCTTCTAAAGAAAACACTCAACACCACCCTTTGTTTTTATTCATAACCCTTCTCTTTGGACTCTTCTTCTCTTGGAATTTGTGCTTTCGATTCTTCCTATCCCTTTCTCCCACTTCCACCCTCTTTTCCATCTTTCACCGTTTTAGATTTTAGCCTATCCTCATAGATTTCCAAACCCCCTTTCTCATCTTTATACATTTATAGTCCTGTCAACACCTCACATGGTCCGTATTATAATATGGGTTTTTATAGTATGCTCATGGCACACACTAATCACAAAATTTTACATGTTTGAAAGATTTTTATTAACTCTCATATCTTAATAACGGTAGACCCCCTGCATATACAACCACCACACTAATCAAAATATACCAACATATAAAATTCCGTGCTTAGCATGTTTTCATGGGCACACAGCAGACAAACCCTTATAATATATCATATGGCACTTGCTAAACACAAAATTTAACAAAAATAATAAACTTTAAGGCAAAATTTTAAAACCACCTTGAGATACTGTGATGTTGATGACTGATCTGCAGTACCCAATTAAGCTTTTATTCATGATTATACAAGGGTTCAAGAGAAAGAGAATCTCATTTATTTATTTTTATTTAGATGTTAGTGATTAATTAATTGCATAAATTTGAGATGATGGGCCATGCCAGAGCACAAGACCCATTCAGTGGCAAATGTTACGCAGACATGTCACATGTAGCTTCAAGCCTTTTCTATGCTACGATATGATTGTTATTGTGATTATTCTACTATATTTTCCCCAAGTGGTCCAACCGATTCGCAACGATATATTATTGTTTCTCACAAATGTGGGAATATTCATAATATAATACATTCAAAATACTAAGCCGCCCAATTCAGCGTTCGCTAGATCAACATGCAATTTAGATCCAGTGTTGATCTGTACATAGGAGGAAACTAAGATGGAAAATGCATTGCATGCGTTATAATTTACTTGATTAATTATATGTCGGATTCGATTCGATTAAAAATGTCATGAAATGACGGTGATGATCAATGAAAATTTTGATGCTGCTCAGGCCATGGCCAGAAACCAGGGTGATCGTCGATGCCATTGAACATGGTGCAGAAGGTTTCGTCGGGGACTGTTGGATTGAGTCTCTGATGAGAATGCAGAAGGTCCGGCGTGGATGATGAACTTTGGAGGAATACTTGAGTTGGACCTGTGGAATGCAGAATGTTTTACAAAATTAGCCAGGTCCAGGATTTGGAGTTGATTACTGAAAAATTGAATGATGGATGATTGAAAATCACAGATCCTAGCAAGTACTAGAATTAATAAGAATTAAATATTAATTGTTGTTTTGTTGAATTCATTTAATTTACTTACCTGTGGTAGTGTGGACATGATCACAACTGTTTTCACTTCCATTACTCCAAGAGCCTTCATGAGTTTCTTTGTTGAGGTTGATAGTCCTGTTCTCAGTGCCTGATTCTCTACCTTGAAGTGCCATCAACTGCAATTCCAATTAATAAGTATGAGAGTATTTATTACTTCTAAATATAAGGTGGATCATCCCTCATTTATAATTCTCTTTCTTTCAAATAATACATTAAATAAAGTCATTTAGAAAATAGAAACTAAGAGAACTAGAAAGAATTAGATAATTTGAGGAGCAAGTTATACAATGTACCTATGCATGGTAATTTCATAGCTAATGCTTAATGAAAATAGATGTAAAATTGTGTAATAATTAGATGAAATAATAAAGAAAGTATTTTAATTATAGATCCAAGTTACCTCTCCATGGAGTTTTTTGTTTTCAGACTTGAGGGAATCGTTATCAGCCTTAAGAGCATCGAATTGTCTCTTGAGAATGTCATAGTCTCTCTCTAATTGCTTAGTCTTCCAGCGAGCCCTCCTGTTCTGGAACCATATTGCGATTTGTCGAGGCTGGAGTCCTAGAGCTCTGGCCAGCTGCATTTTCCTCTCCGGCTCCAGCTTGTTACCCAACTCAAAGCTCTTCTCGAGTGCCTTCACCTGTTCTAAGTTAAGCCTCCTCTTCTTCTCTCCCAGTGACTGTGATCCGTCGTCTGACATCTCATCCTCTCCTCTCACTTCTTCACACCTCTCCATTCCTGTGAACGACATCGATCTTCCCATCATCATTGGTGAAACACCTGCAGATCATGCTTTGTGTTAGAGAGAGAGAGGGAGGGAGGGAGAGAGAGAGGGAGAGAGGGAGAGAGAGAGGGAGGGAGGGAGGGAGGGAGAGAGAGGGAGAGAGGGAGAGGGAGAGGGGGAGAGGGAGAGGGAGGGAGAGAGAGGGGAGAGAGAGAGAGAGAGAAAGAGAGAGAGAGGGAGAGGGAGGGAGAGAGAGAGGGAGCACCAACCTTGATAATCCTGGGGAGAGATGGAATTGGGATCATGATAGGGTTGAAACATATTGGTCTCAGCTGGGAGCTGGAAAGACATATCGCTGAAAATCATATATCATATATCAGATATATGATGCCGAATCTCTTGATGAGCTTAATTTTCCCGTTTCAGGGTTTGTGAATTGTATTGGCGTTTTGTAGTTTGGCTCTTATGGTGATGGCTTATTCCTAGATCTTACGGAGAAACAAAAGTTGAACATGGGTGTCAAGCAGCAGCACTGGAAAACAGCGATATTATGTTGGTGTGAGAGAGAAACCTTTATATACATATAAACAGCTAGATACACATTTTCTATAATATTATCACTGGTTTACAAATCTACTGCGATATTCTTATCATCATGCTGCACAGTGCACATAAGCGAAATGCTTATATTGACGGTAAATTTTTTTACAAATATTTATATATTAAATCGATGTATAATTGCACTACAAATACACTTTAAAATAGGGGTGTGCCCTATGATCTTTTTTCTTTAAAATCGTTGATCAACCGTACATGCGATTTGATAAAATACATAGGATCACAATTGGACCGCGTAACATTAAAATTACATGAATCATCTCATAAAATGTGGTGCTAGATTCGCCATGCATGACAGTGTCATGTGATATGACTCTCGAGAAAACCGGTTGCAAATAAGTGGAACTCGACATCAGAAATTAGTTGATGTAATTGATTAATTTCCACATGTATTGCAAAGACATCTAATAAGAAAATTTGGATTAAGGGGTTCTTTAGAATTGCTTCTCGCAAATGTCAAAAAATATTTAACCCCCTCATTATATTCATAATCCGTAATTCCATAATCATTGCGAATAATATCCATATCACTTTCAATATGCATATAAACAAAAATACATACTAACACAAATAAAACACATATAAATATTGAAGAATAAGTAAAGATTTACCATATATATGCTTACATTGATTGGAGTGATGATCGTTGTTTTTATATCATATTTTTTGTGAAATCATAAAGAAAATTATGTTGCTTTGGCAGAAAAGTGAAGTTTAGAGAGAAGAAAGGAGGACAGCAGCTGATGGCCGATTATTCAGACTAACTTACGACGGACACAGAAAGCATACCATCATAAGTTCATTTAAATTTTGCAACGGTCAATTTAAATGTGTTTGCTGACATTCATTACGATTGGTAAATTAAAAATTTTAAATTCATAGAATTGACGATGGACCATGTTCTGTCCGTCGTAAGCTCTAGTAAAACGACGTCGGTGTGAGAATTGATATTTTTTTTGATTTTTTTTAAAATTAGGAAAAAATATTTTAATATGCTATTTTATGATTCGTCATAACAACTTACGACGGAAATGAAGTTATCCATCGTAAATGACCTAGTTTCTTATATACGGTTTATACATTCAAAACTTAAATACGTTTAAACAAAAATAAAAATATTATTTCGAATTTTATGTGTTAAAATTAGTAATTTTTACAATAGTGTTATATAAATATTTATAAATTTAGGATTATGATAATTATGAAAAAATATAAACTAAAATATACGTATGATAATAATGAAGACAGGAATATATCAATATTAATATATCATGTTCATAAAAGCTAGGTATAATGATAATGTTTAATTTGTAGTATTATAACTAATCTTAATTTGTTTAAAATTTTACAAGTTTGAATATATGTATAAATATATGCGCGCACACATATAAATAAGAGATAACATAATTATAAATAGTATATATGTATAAAATATAAATATTTGTAATTATAAATGATATTTTTTATATATTCGAATATAATGGTCCGTTTTAAAACATGTTTTTGTTATGTCAAATCCTAATATGCACTGTACCGCATGATTTGTTAAAATTCCAACTTGCAACCGCACCACGAAAAATAAAAATCACATTTGTGATGTTGTATGGAACGGTGTAGTAGATTTGTGACGTTTGATGACATGCCTTAAAAGGTGATGTTTCAAAAAACTAATCTACACGAGTGAAATATTCTACAAGATTATATTTTACAATGTAATCAACATGCATAACAATTGTTTTCTTAAATTACAAGGACACTATGTTGTACAATATGTTTAATATGTCCTGCGATTTATAAAATTATTTGTTGTGCATATTAATTATATATGTTGTAAAATATAATCTTTAACTTATTGGTTATTTAAAAATATTGTTGAAAAAAAATCAAAATTAAAATCACTTGATTATATTTTATCAATTTTAAAGAATGAGGATTCCAAGACTCCAATGAAATAAGGACTTCAAAGAACTTTACTCTCTATTAATATATGACTCAATTTTCATATTAGTGTTTTTGTAGGGATAAGTTCCTATGTCGCATACTTTTTATTTCTGTCCCAAGTTTTAGGCTACATGATATTTTTGTATGATAAAAGCTAGTAAATCATATTTTTTTTATAATAATCTGTAAAATAAATTAATATGAAAGTAATTTGAGAGAAAAGCTAACAATTTATTTTGATCATTTGCGAACATCGGAGTATAAAATGATAGCAAGGAGAAATCAATAGCATTTTTCTAAAGTCACATTGCATAAACATTTTGGGAGGATGTTAAAATTTATAATCAGACACAAATCTCCGGTACGATGGAGAACGAAGTAATGCATCTTTTCTGACACGACCTTTGTAACTTATGAAAATAGACATGAAACTGGAAACCCTAGCTACGAATTACGTTAGAAAAGCCCAAAGTATGAGTGGAATTAAGGCTGTTTTGATGAAACACGTACAGCAAGGTAGGCCAATAGGCATCCCCAATTTCATTGTCACATTTCTAGAATTTGCAAAGATACACATATCTACAGTCTACACAACCCTCACGCTACCCCTCGGCCTCCCCACTCACATGCAGTACGACAAATATGCATGGGATCGATAGACGTTACATATTTGTCTGGGGAGCATATATCAGTTCATTTCTTTCGGTTCTATTCCCTCGATTAGATAGAGTATTGATTTGCCAAATTAGACTGATATATGTGGGAATATTTTGACACCTTACATGAATCGTTTAATATAAGAACCGTGTTCAAGTCACTTAAATTTAAACCTTACATCACATATTTATTATGAATAAAATAATTGCCTATATTAATTACATGAAAATAAATTTGTATTTAGATGTAAAATATGTTTATTAACACCTATAGGTACCATATTTTTTATAACTACAGATTAACAGATTATATGTTTATTATTAAATATATATCATTTTTTATATAACTTTTTACATAATATTATTTTATTATTTCACTCGATCGTTTAAGCTATATATACTCAACTGAATTTACAATTGTACGATAGAAGCTGGTCGCGCAGAGCTTGTGGGTCGCATTTGTGATACTTATTCTAATATTATTACTCCCTCCGTCCCAGTCATTTGTATACAAATGGCTGGGACACGGAGACCAAGAAACTGAGTATGAAATGAGTAAAGTTGGATGAAAATTGGGTATAGTGGTGGGACTCATTTATATTTAATAATAAATTTGAGATAATGGAGTATTAAGCCACAGATAGCAGCATCAGCAATAGATGTGCAACACATGCAGCATAAGTTGGTAGTGGCTTTTAGCCAAACAGAGCCTTATGAAATAACAGACTGTTGACAGCTAAGCATGAGATACAGTTAGAAGTAGTGGTGTAGGTTTGTTCTATAAATAGAGAAATGTAGCACAGCTTTGTAACAACTTTTTACATAATAATATACAGTTTACTTTTCTTCTCTCTCAAGCTTATGCACAGAGCTCTAATGGTGACATAAACTAGGTCATGTTCATATGGTATCAGAGCGAGGTTCCTCGATGCTCTTTCACTTCCGCACATCATTCACGATCTAATTCGTAACTTTCTTGCTCTTTCTTGCTATTTCTTACTCTTTCTTGCTCGTTTCTTGCTAGTTCTGTGCGATTTTTCTCGATTGCGTGCTTGAGATCTATCGCATTTGCATCACTTTGCATCGATAATTACAGTCTGAGTTTCCTGTAATTTGTGTTCATTTCGCATCTCGGTCTGGATTTGTGATTTGTCTTGATTTTTTTCCGATCTATCTACACACTCACGCTGTGAAAATGAGGAAGACTTCTTATGCTAATGTTGTGATTAATGGATCCAATGTTGATTCTGAGAACACGCCTCATGTTGAAGTTCTGGCACCGAACTCAGGCGATCCTAATGATGTATCTGCTATTACATCCAATCTGCATCCTCTTTATCTGCAAAATATCGATCATCCTGGACTGGTGTTAATTTCTAAGAAACTCACAGGCACAGAGAACTACGGTCCATGGAAACGATCTTTAAGCATAGCTTTGTCTGCTAAAAACAAGCTAGGGCTTATCAATGGAAGTGTTCCAAAACCTGATGAGTCCTCACCTCTTCGTGCTCAATGGGAGCGTGTCAATGATATGGTAATCAGTTGGATCTTGAACACTATTTCCGATGACATTAGCAATGGCATGGATTTTGTTAACACGGCTCAAGAGGTTTGGGAAGAACTCACTGGACAGTTCTCTAGCATTGATGGACACCGCATTTATCAGATTCTTAAGGATCTTCATGCTCTTGAGCAAGGTGACAAATCAGTGGAAATTTACTATCACAAGATGAAGAATCTTTGGGATGAATATGTGGCTTTGGAGCCTACTGTTAGTTGTAAATGTGATTCTCACAAGCTGCTTGAGGCACGAGACCAGAGGAAGCGATTGCTGCAGTTCCTCATGGGTTTAAATGACAATTTCTCTGCTGCTAGGGGCAAGATTTTGATGATGGATCCTTTGCCCTCTATTGCTCAGGCGTTCTCTCTTTTCAAACAAGAAGAGAAACAACGTCAAGGATTTGTTTCATCCAATGCTTTTCTTGGAAGTGTGAAGTCTGATGCCATCACAACACCTACTTCCACTCCTACCAATACTGGTTCTAGCAGTGTGTCATCCGAGGCTAAGAAGCAAGGGTTGAAGTGCACCTACTGCCATAAGGATGGACACACTAAAGAAACATGTTATAAGCTCATTGGATATCCTCCGCGTGGTCGTGGAAAGGGTAAATTTGCTGGGAACCAAGGAGGGTTTCGTACCCATCCTGCACAGATGCAATCTTCTCAGCAGGCTAATAATGCACAGCAAGTTGCTATTGCTAACAATGCAGTCAATTCGCCCTCTCAACTTTGTTTGGAACAACTCCAGCAACAAATGGCCAAGATTAGCCACATGGTGTCTAACCTGACTGGTTCCTCTTCCACTGCAAGCTCTGCTACTCCAGAGGATCATGTTTCCATTGCAGGTTTGGCATTCTCTATGATGTCTTACATTCCTACAGATTTGCAAAATTTCTGGATTATCGATAGTGGTGCATCGAGCCATATGTGCTGTAACATTACTCTTATGACTGATATTACTGTGCTTCACACACCTATGCATGTTGCCTTACCTAATAGTCAGTCTATAGTTGTTCACAAAATTGGCTCTGTCCATTTGTCACCCTCTTTAGTCATTAAGGATGTACTTTATATTCCATCCTTTCATTGTAATCTGCTTTCAGTTAGCAGACTTACACAGCAATCTTCCATTGGCATCACTTTCACATCATCTCAATGTCTATTCCAGGTTCAGGACCAGCTGCATATCTTGGCAACTGGTGTTGAATGTGGAGGCCTTTATTACTTCCCAAGGGCTCCTTCATCTGTCACGCGTACTGTTTCAAATAGTACTATTTGTAATTCCTCTGTTTCACATAGTACTGTTTCTAGCTCTGCTGTTCAAACTAGTTCCAAACTGTGGCATTTACGTTTAGGACATGCCTCTCAAGGTGTGCTGAGTCTTATTCCTTGTGTCAAACAATATGTTGCTTGTAATGAGTGTCCTGTTTGTCCGAGTTCCAAGCAATCTATGTTGTCTTTTCCTCGTAGTGATAGTCATGCTGTGAAAATTTTTGACCTCATACATATGGATGTATGGAGGCCATATCATATTAATACAATTCATGGCTGCAAATATTTTCTCACAATTGTTGATGATTGTTCACGTGCCACTTGGACATTTCTCATGCCTAGCAAATCTTATGTTTTTCAACATTTTAAGGCATTTTCTTTATATGTTACAAACCAATATAAAGCACATATTAAGATTGTGCGCACAGACAATGGTAGTGAGTTTGTCAACCACCAGTTTTCACAATTTTTGACTGAGCTTGGCATCACACATCAGACTTCCTGTACCTATACTCCTCAGCAAAACGCTCGAGTTGAGCGTAAACACAAACATCTTCTCGAGGTAGCCAGGGCTCTCCGGTTCCAATCAGGGCTTCCAAAACGATACTGGGGTGAGTGTATTTTGGCTGCTACATATATTATAAATCTATTGCCCACTCCTGTGCTCCACAACAAAAGTCCCTACGAGATTTTGCATAATCTGGCTCCTGATTACAACTTACTGAGGTGCTTTGGATGTTTGTGTTACGCTTCCTTTCATTCCAATGACAAGTTTGATAATCGAGCTATTAAGTGTGTGTTTATTGGCTACCCTTTTCATCAAAAGGGATACAAACTGCTGCGACTAGACAACTATACAGTTTTTGTTAGCCGTCATGTAAAGTTTCTGGAACAAATTTTTCCACTCCACACTGTGGCAGAATCTTCAAAAACTACAGAAACTTGTCCTTGTGACTCCTATTCTTTTCTGAACTGGTTAAACGAGTCAGTACAGGAACCTGTCACTGAGTCATCAGCTATCACTACACCGGCTTCACCAGTATCCAGTTGTATGCCAGGTACTTTTGGGACTCTTTCAGACACTGATATTCATGCTGCCACTTCTAGCTCTCCTGACTCTAGCACTCCTGGTTCTCTTCCCAGTAGTCCACAGTCAATTCCAGCAGTAGCACAGCCTACTCGACAGTCCACAAGAGTTAAAACTCTTCCCAGTTGGTGGAACGATTATCACATGCCTTCTCAGGCTTTTGCAAATTTTGCAATGATTGATCATGGCATTTATGATCCTGAAGACCAAGTGTTACAAGTATGTTCTGCAACAGTTGTTGAACCCACACACTACTATCAAGCAGTTAAAGACCCATTATGGGTTCAAGCCATGGAAAAGGAATTAGTTGCCCTGGAAACTAATGATACCTGGACTTTAACCACTTTACCCCCAGGAAAGAAATGTGTTGATTGTAAATGGGTTTTTAAGGTTAAATACCTGCCCAATGGCCAGATTGATCGGTACAAAGCACGTCTCGTGGCAAAAGGGTACACTCAGTCAGCAGGAGAAGACTATCATGACACGTTCGCCCCTGTTGTTAAACTGGTAACTGTGCGAAGTGTTCTAGCCATTGCAGCAGCTAAAGGTTGGTTTGTCGAACAATTAGACGTCAACAACGCCTTTTTACACGGTGACCTTTCCGAAGACGTATATATGAAGCTGCCATTGGGGTATAAAACAGTCCCTGGAGCTCGATTAGCCTGTAAACTCAAGAAGCCCATTTATGGCCTTAAACAGGCCTCACGTGAATGGTTCACCAAACTTGCAGCGTCTCTCACCTCTGCTGGTTATATTCAGTCTCTCCTTGATCCTTCTCTATTCACGTTTCGACAAGGTTCTACATTCCTAGCAGTTTTAGTGTATGTCGATGACATACTTATTGCTGGCAACGACATGACACCTATACAGCAACTAAAGAATCTTTTACATGAGCAGTTCACCATCAAAGACCTCGGCCCTGTGAAGTACTACCTTGGCTTGGAGGTTAAGCGAAATCACAAGGGTATTTTTCTCAGCCAACAGAAATTCATTAGTGATCTACTTGAGGTCGCTAACTTGACACAGGCCAACTGTCTTTCAGTCCCTGTAGATCCCCATATCAAATTATATGACTCTGATGAGTCTGGTCCTCTCCTTGCCAGTCCAACCACTTATCGTGCTTTAATTGGCAAGCTTTTGTACCTCACTACCACTCGCCCTGATGTTGCTTTCTCCGTTCAGCTGTTAAGCCAGTTTTTACATGCTCCTCGAGTTAAGCATATGGAAGCTGTTCATCGTGTTCTACGATATCTCAAGCTCACAATGTCACATGGTTTATTCTTCCCATCAGATAATTCTCTCAGCTTCCAAGGATTTTCTGATAGCGACTGGGGTGCTTGCCCTCTTGATCGTCGTTCTGTGGGTGGTTATGCTTTCACTTTAGGTCCAGTTGTGATTTCATGGCGTTCCAAGAAGCAAGCATTAACCTCACGTAGCTCTGCAGAGGCTGAATATCGTGCTCTAGCGGATGCTTCTTGTGAAGTTTTATGGCTCAAGCAATTGTTAACTGAGTTGACACTTCCTATGACTGGTTCTGTTGAACTATTTTGTGACAGTAAATCTGCTCTTGACTTGGCTGCCAACCCAGTATACCATGCTCGCACAAAACACATTGAAATCGACTGCCATTTTATTCGAGAAAAGATTGCTCTGGGTCTTGTCCGTGTGCTTCCAGTTGCATCCAAGCTTAATCCTGCTGATATACTTACTAAAGGACTTGGGAAGGTGCCACATTGGTCCTGTTGCTCCAAATTGGGACTTACTTTTTCTACCACGTCTCCAATTTGTGGGGGGGCTGACATAACAGAGGAAGATCACAAAGCAGGTCCTCACAAAGGGGGGAGTATTAAGCCACAGATAGCAGCATCAGCAATAGATGTGCAACACATGCAGCATAAGTTGGTAGTGGCTTTTAGCCAAACAGAGCCTTATGAAATAACAGACTGTTGACAGCTAAGCATGAGATACAGTTAGAAGTAGTGGTGTAAGTTTGTTCTATAAATAGAGAAATGTAGCACAGCTTTGTAACAACTTTTTACATAATAATATACAGTTTACTTTTCTTCTCTCTCAAGCTTATGCACAGAGCTCTAATGGTGACATAAACTAGGTCATGTTCATATGAAGGAAAGTAGTGGGTGTAATAGTGTTTATATTATTATAGAATGGAGATAGTGGAAGAAAGTAGTTGGTGTAATGATGTTTTATATTATAAAAATTTACTACTTTTGGAATGTATACAATTGATGGGACGTCCCAAAAAGTAAACTGTATACAATTCATTGGACCGAGCGAGTATTAACAAACTAAATATCTTCCAGTTGCGCCTAAAAACAAGCTCTCCTCACATGGCTTTTTGTAATAAATCTAGAGCGGTACTGCTTCTATTCGGGATTGTCTCCCAAAGTATATTTCTTCTTCACCCTCTTATTCTCATTCACATGTTTGCATGTGCTTTTTTCTATTATCTCAAACTAATTACGATTAATTATATATTTATCCAGGTCTGTAATGACATTGATTATTCTTTAATTGCGTATATAATGTCAACTCCGCAGTACTGTGAATGTTCGAAGACAAGTGACAACATTAAAATTTGTTAATTAGCAGGAAAACAGAAAGGGCGCCTCAGAATTTCGGTCTTTTTTTTGTTAAGCCTAGAATTTGGTTTGCCTCTACTTACAAGAGAATAAGTATGCAAGAGAGCAAGTATGCTGTATCTTGTTCTATTTCTATAATTATATTATACAATAATGTTCATTTTAACACAATAATTAAATTTTTACAGAAATACAAGTAAATTTAATTACTCACACACATGCTACGTGATCAGCTATATTTTGTATGTGAATATACTACGGTCCACTGTCCACATGCGAAACACATTTTTTTTATATATATATATATAAACTAGTGCATGATGATTTGGATTGCATAAAAGTCTGAAAACGAAACACTCCAAAAATTGGAATTTTTAGAATTTATCTAATATATTATATTCGAATTTTAAATCGGACGAGACAAGAATAATACCAATCGGACCATTTTGGATTTAAACCATTTACTGAGTTAATATAAATTTAAGAATAAATAGATATCTTTAACAATGTGAATTTATCAATTTATGATATATAATCCATTATTTAGTTTATTGTATTAATCCTTCATATTCAAATATTTTATTTATCCTTCAATAAAAAATACTTCAATACGAAGGATTTTAGTTTTTATCTTTAAAATAGGTGAATTAAGGAGTGAAATAATAAAAATATTAAATGCATGTATTCAAGTCCGGTCTAGATTTTTCAGAATTTAGAATTTGTGTAGGACGATATCGGATAACAACGATCCTTAATTATTTTGAGATTGAAGACGGGATGAGATGAGATATTTTCAGTTCGATCCGGTGAAGCTCATGTAGACTCGGTCCAGTCTAATTTACGTGTGGACTGGGCCTCTGATTTCTAAGCCAGAGTATAACACATACATGCAAGAGTTGGTTGTTTTTTCGCATCGTCTAAAACAATCGGGCGTCCGATGTTTTCATTTGCCGGTTTTTCTACTTTTTGTGTGCCGTCCACATGGATTTACAGTACCAACATTTTAGTAAATATTTTGTTGGTTATTTTAGTGTAATTGAATTAACTAGTTGATCAATGTAATCATAATATTATATCGAACAAGTCAGGAGAGTACGGAGTGTATGCTTAGTTTGAGTTTATTATGATTATTAGTGCTTATGAGGCATGTTCATTGGCATTAGACACATCTATTGGAAAAGAAGTGTCTATTGGCATTAGATTTGTCCATTGACATTAGACACATCTATTGGGATAAGATGTGGCTATTGTCATTAGACAAGTCTATTTGGATTAAAGATGTGTCTATTGTCAAAAGACACATCTATTGACATCTATATATAGATGTTGCATTGATCATTTCAAGTACATGGTTCATTTGAAATACACAACAAAACACATTCTCTCTTCTTGCAGAATTTCTGACTTTATCCGATTGAATTATTTGGTGAACCACAAATAACTTCAATCTGAAAGTGTTCACACGACTTCAGAAAAATCCAAGTTACCACCAAATTTCTACAACAAAGATTGAAGTTATTATATTCTGAAGATGACGAACGGAGAATCTGCAAAAGACATGACAAGTAAATTTGCAAAATTGGACAAATTTGAGGGTCAAGATTTTCGAAGATGGCAAAAGAAGATGCATTTTTTGTTGACCACGCTAAAGGTTGTGTATGTTCTAAGTACTCCCATGCCCGAAGAGATTGAGAATGAAACTATTGAACAAAGAAGGCAACGCTGCAAATGGGAAAACGATGACTACATTTGCCGCGGTCACATCCTAAACGGTATGTCTGATTCCCTTTTCGATGTATATCAAAATGTTGAGTCGGCGAAAGAATTGTGGGATTCTCTTGAATCCAAGTACATGGCAGAAGATGCTTCTAGTAAGAAGTTTCTGGTCAGTAATTTTATGAATTACAAAATGGTCGATTCTAGACCGGTGATGGAACAATACAATGAATTGTTAAGGATTCTGGGACAGTTTGTTCAACACAATCTGAAGATGGATGAATCTATCTCAGTTTATGGTGTTATAGACAAACTACCGCCATCATGGAAGGATTTTAAACACACCTTGAAACATAATAAAGAAGATATGACATTGGTTGAACTTGGAAGTCACTTCCGAATTGAAGAGGCTTTGAGGACTCAAGAAAATGAGAATAATCCTAAGGGCAAGAACCAAGTCGGTAACTCTTCTGTGAATATGGTTGAAGATGGTGGATGTTATAAGAATCCTAAAAACAACAAGGGTGACAAACGGAAATTCAAAGGAAACAACAACAACTTTTCCAACAAGAGGCCTAAGATTGCATGTTGGAAGTGTGGCAAACCTGGACATTTCAAGAAGGATTGTCGGGTTGGTAAAAGTAAGCAAGAAAGGCTTAATGCTGGTCCAAGTGGATCCAAGGATCCAGAAAAGCAACAAGGTCAGATTTTGATCAAAAATTGTAATTCTGGTCAGAATTATGTATCATTGATATCTGATGCATTTTATGTGCAGGATGATAATGTTGCTTGGTGGATTGATTCTGGAGCAACAAGTCATGTATGTAAAGATCTTCGTTGGTACACAGAATTTCAACCAATTGAAGATGGATCTATCTTAAAGATGGGAAATGTTGCAACTGAACCGATCAAAGGGCTAGGAAATGTTAAGCTAGTGTTTACTTCTGGAAAATGTATATATTTGAATAATGTGTTGTATGTTCCTGGGATTCGAAAGAATCTCTTGTCTGGTGTTGTATTAAATAATTGTGGATATAAGCAAGTTTATGAAAGTGACAAGTATATCTTGTCAAAACATGGCACTTTTGTTGGCTTTGGTTACTTATGTAATGGCATGTTTATGTTGAATGTAAATACTCCATTTAATGATGAATCTTCTTGCATGGCTTCTACTAGTACTAGCCTAAATTTGAATAAATCAGAATTATGGCATGCTAGACTAGGACATGTACATTATAAAAGAATAAAGGATATGTCTAAAATGAGCCTCATACCTACTATTGATTTAAACAATGAAAAATGTAAAACATGCATGTTAACAAAGATAACTAGAAAGCCCTTTAAAGTTGCTAATAGGGTGTCTGATGTATTAGAATTGGTACACAGTGATTTGTGTGATTTTCATTCTACACCATCATTAGGAAATAAAAAATATGTGGTTACTTTTATTGATTATGCTTCTAGATATTGTTATGTATATTTGTTGCATGCGAAAGATGAAGCTCTTGACTCCTTTAAAATATATAAAGAAGAAGTAGAGCTACATCATCATGGTACCTTGATTAAAAATCTACGTACTGATAGAGGAGGTGAGTATTATGATCCGGTATATTTTCAATCTACTGGTATAATACATCAAACCACGGCTCCTTATACACCACAACAAAATGGTGTGGCAGAAAGAAAAAATAGGACTTTGAAAGAAATGGTTAATTCCTTGTTGTCCTACTCGGGTTTGAGTGAGGGTTTTTGGGGTGAGGCTATGTTGACAGCCTGTTATTTATTGAATCGAATTCCTAGTAAGAGGAATAAAATTACTCCTTATGAACTCTGGTATAAAGAGTCACCAAAATTGAGTTTTCTGAGAGTTTGGGGATGTAGAGCAGTTGTAAGACTCACTGAACCCAAAAGAAGAAACTTGGGTGAACGAGGTATAGATTGTATCTTTGTTGGTTATGCGGAGCATTCCATAGCATATAGATTCTATGTGTTAGAATCTAATGGCTATGTGCCTGTGAACTCGATTATCGAGTCAAGAGATGCTATCTTTGATGAAAACAGATTTACATCTATACCTAGACCGAGGGACATGCTTCAATATTCTTCTAGTAGGAACTCGGTTTCTACTGAAGATGTTCATCAACCGTCTGAACCAAGGAGAAGCACTAGAGCTAGAAAAGCAAAGTCTTTTGGAGATGATTTTCATCTTTATCTAGTTGAGGGTTCTAGAAATGAAATTAAAGATCAATACCAATATTGTTTTATTATTGAGGAGGATCCAAAAACTTTTACCGAAGCTATGACATCGAGAGATGTTGCATTTTGGAAGGAAGCTATCCAGGATGAAATGGATTCTATCATGAATAATAATACATGGGAATTGAGTGATTTGCCCCCTGGCTGTAAAGCATTGGGGAATAGATGGATCTTCAAAAGGAAAATAAAGGTGGACGGTTCGATAGATAAGTTTAAAGCCAGATTGGTAATCCAAGGCTTTAGACAAAAGGAAGGGATTGATTATTTTGATACTTATGCTCCTGTTGCTAGGACTTCAACTATTAGGTTGTTAATAGCACTTGCTGCTATACACAACCTTGTCATTCATCAAATGGATGTAAAAACTGCATTCTTGAATGGTGAATTAGATGAAGAGATTTATATGAAACAACCCGAAGGGTTTGTTGTGCCTGGTTGTGAGAACAAGGTGTGTAAATTGAAGAAATCAATTTATGGTCTAAAGCAAGCACCTAAGGATTGGCACGATAAATTTGATAAAGTGGTCTTGTCTAATGGTTATGTTATTAACCAAGCAGACAAGTGTGTATATAGCAAATTTGATTCTTCTGGTAAAGGAGTTATAATTTGTTTATATGTGGATGACATGTTGATTTTTGGTACAGACCAAAATCAAGTGGATAAAACCAAGAAGTTCTTGTCATCTAATTTTGATATGAAAGACATGGGGGAGGCTGAAGTGATTCTTGGTATAAGGATCAAGCGTGAGAATAATGGTATTTCAATTTCTCAATCTCATTATATTGAGAAGATTTTGAAAAGATTTAATTTTAAGGATTGTTCTCCAGTTAGCACTCCTCTTGATCCTAGTATTAAACTCCTACCAAATAAAGGTGTTTCAGTATCTCAACTTGAGTACTCAAGGGCTATTGGTAGTCTTATGTATGCCATGATAAGCACTAGGCCAGATATTGCCTATGCTGTTGGAAAGCTTAGTAGGTATACTAGCAAACCAAGTTCACATCATTGGCAAGCCTTAAGCCGAGTATTCAAGTACTTGAAAGGAACCATGGATTATGGTTTGACGTATACTGGATTTCCTTCGGTTATTGAAGGTCATTCAGATGCAAGTTGGATTTCCAATGAGGAAGATCATTCTTCCACAAGTGGATGGGTATTCCTCCTTGGGGGAGGTGCTATCTCTTGGTCATCAAAGAAACAGAGTTGCATTACCGACTCAACAATGGAATCTGAATTTGTGGCATTATCAGCTGCTGGTAAAGAAGCTGAATGGCTAAGAAATCTGATATATGAAATTCCATTGTGGCCAAAACCTATATCACCCATATCAATAAGGTGTGATAGCCAATCTGCCTTGTCTAATGCTTATAGACAAGTGTTCAAAGGAACATCTAGACACATAGGTGTTAGACATAGTATGATTCGTGAGCTTATCAATCACGGTGTTATATCAGTGGAGTTTATAAGAACTCAACATAATTTAGCCGATCATCTTACCAAAGGATTGAGTAGAGATCTTGTGCACAAGTCGGCTATGGGGATGGGATTAAAGTCCATTTAAAAGTCTCTCATGTTGAGAAACCCAATTCTCACCTAAGATTACATCAGGTGTTGAATTCAATGTGGAAACTTAACATCTAGAGATTGGAACACATTAAAGCATCATCCCAAGTTATGTGTTCAGACCTGCAAGATATGGAGGTTGAAGTCTATCTTCTTAATAGTTCTTTTGAAAAATCGCATATGCAGGTGCGAGAATAAAAGAACTACCTATTTGAGCATGAAGTTTAGCCGCTTCAAGAAGCTTGGACTTGGCTTTGATATGCTTAAGAAGGATTGGGACACAAGGCTAGTCAAATATAGTGTCAAGTAAGAAAATTTGAGAATGTAAAGTTATGTGTATATTATCTTCATGTATTCATTATGAATAGTAGAGGTTCAATCCATCGCGATACCTTGATATTCGAATATTTGAAATGTGTAATATACTAATGTGAAATTCAATCGTCATGATATTTCATTTATGCATAACTTTGTTATTTGTTGTGATTTTGTTTAGTTGATTATGGATTACACTAAAATGGGGGAGGATTGTTGGTTATTTTAGTGTAATTGAATTAACTAGTTGATCAATGTAATCATAATATTATATCGAACAAGTCAGGAGAGTACGGAGTGTATGCTTAGTTTGAGTTTATTATGATTATTAGTGCTTATGAGGCATGTTCATTGGCATTAGACACATCTATTGGAAAAGAAGTGTCTATTGGCATTAGATTTGTCCATTGACATTAGACACATCTATTGGGATAAGATGTGGCTATTGTCATTAGACAAGTCTATTTGGATTAAAGATGTGTCTATTGTCAAAAGACACATCTATTGACATCTATATATAGATGTTGCATTGATCATTTCAAGTACATGGTTCATTTGAAATACACAACAAAACACATTCTCTCTTCTTGCAGAATTTCTGACTTTATCCGATTGAATTATTTGGTGAACCACAAATAACTTCAATCTGAAAGTGTTCACACGACTTCAGAAAAATCCAAGTTACCACCAAATTTCTACAACATATTTTTGGGTATTACTGGGCGTTGGTTTCATATGTCATTTTTTAAGGAGAAAATGTGTAAATATATTTTGAAATATGATTCTGAATGTAAAAACAAAACGCAACTTCGTCTTACATTATATAAATTAAAGCAATTTTGTATTTTAGAAAAATAATTAAAACGCAATTTGAAGTTGTATTTAATATATCCAAACGCAATTTTAAATTATGTTTTAAGATGTTAAAACACAACTTTGTCTTGCGTTCTGCTTAACTTTGTTTTCGTATTCCATCTATATTTTCTATGAGTTTTTTCGAGAATTTTTTTTTAACTTATTAAAGATGCTGTATAAGTAGCTCATGCTATTTATTATTAGAAGTTTCTAACTAAAAAAATTGCGTCAAGTGTCATTATATTAATTCGTATGGCATAGAATTCATACATTTTTAGTACTATTATGCTATACATGTTTTGAGATGAGCTAAAAAGACAAAATTTCGCCTCGCTTATTTTAACTATGTTATATGAAAATCATCCACTACGGTCTATATTGCTCGAGTGTAAACTAGCCGAGCACCAAGACAAGTCAAAAGTTCCGAGTATGATTAAATTTAAACGTTACGTAAACTTCAGATTAATGATGTCCGCACTTGTAATTGCATTATCATCCGAACCCATTCATCACTCTATAAATCGCAATCATCAAAGAATATTACTTAGTATTTTATTCTTAATTCATTATTACTAAATTGAAATTTTAACAGAAGTAATAAAAGCAACCGGAGTTATAAATGGGACAAAACTTATCTCTTCTTAATCATCTCAATTCTCAGGCATTGTGGATACTGCCTTGTCTAATGAACGTTGATACTCGTAGAGCAACTGTTTACCCCTTGAATGGATTTGAGCGAGAGATTGGCACCAACCACAAAGCAGGTTACTCATAAATAAAACTTGACAAATTATATTTCTGAATTTAAATGGCTTCTATGAAAATTATTTGTAAATGGTGAATCAAAAAAAGTAAGTTTTAGAGACACATTTTTCTTTATTATAATAGAGTAATTTTCTTTTTTTAAAATTAATATAGCGCCAAAAAAGAACTTTCTCAAAATACATATTTAAATTTTGTATTTTGAATAAACACCAAACTTTTTTTTAAAACAAAGGTGTTAATCTAATAATAAAAAACCATACGGCATCTACTCCAATGATCGAGTCGAACAAACAATAAATTGCAATCGCCTGTTCTCATAAATAGACAGTTAAACAATATTTTGAAGAAAATGTATATACAAATACAAGTACCCGCTTCATGCATCCTCGTTGAATTACTGAGCTATCGTTTGAGTTATCGACCAAAACGGTGATTCCATACAAACTTTCATCACCAAATCAAGATCCCGCTTACAATTAAGAAGCGAAAAACAAAACTCTCACTAGGAGGAGAAAACAACCTTAGATCTGAAGTAGAACCACAAAAACAAGAGAAATCGGATTGAAAATCCACCCGCTTGAAACAGAGAAGAAAAACAACGAAATCTCCGATGGTTTTAGATCTAAGAATTCTCCCGAGAATTGATCCGGAGCAGAACCACAAAAACAAGTGAAATCGGACTGAAATTCACCCGCTTGGTAGAGAGACAGCGAAATCTCCGATGATTTTAGATCTAAATTTCTCGAGAAGATGTATTATTCAGAAACTAAGAAAAACAAAGCAATTAAGTGATTCAGGGCTTTTCACCGGTAAAAATCGATGGAAGCCCCAGGCGGCTACGAGAAGAGAGAGGCCAGGGAGAATTAGAATAAACACCAAACTTATTCTTATATAGTGGGTGTTTGTTTCGACCTTATAAGCCCAGCTTCTGGATTATAAGTTATGAGCACTTATTCGTACCGTTTGTGTAATAAGTCAAGAAGCACTTATAAAAAGCTAAGAATGCTAGCTTTTGTTTCAGGACTTCTACTTATTTACCAAACACTTTAATCACTTATAAGTCTTATCTTGCTTCTAACTTGTACTCCACTTATTTATTTTAAGCAAGAAGCACTTATTTTAAGTCCACCCAAACGGCCCCATACTTTTGATAGAACATTTATTGGTCAAAATATCTTTCTCAGTTGATTCATCTGGAAAAACTATTAACAACATTGTTTCCTACATGTTTTCCGATATTATTATTGAATACAAATTCTTTCTTCCTTTTAGAATTTTAAAAATCACACAACCTACCTAGGACCATGTTTCAAATTAAAATATTAAGGGTGCGGAGTACGTAAAAAAAAAAAAAGAAAATAGAAAAGAGTTGGTCACTCGAGAAACAAACCCCGCTCCTCTCGCCAAAATTTAAGATCCTCTTTACCAAATCCATATCTCCCACTTTTGCATTGGGTTATCTAAGACACACACAATACTGAATAGTCAAATTACAAGGTCGTCAATTAATATTACGGTTTTTCTAGCGCAACAATCATTTTCTGAGTAGTTAGAAAATTTGTATTGGCTAAAATTTCAATAATAATGATAATTTCTGCATGCACAAAAATTTTCAAAAACAAAAATTCTCTCTCTAAACGAAAAGTAGTTGTTAATATGTCTAATATACACACAGTATTAAGGTCCTTTATATTATAAATTAAGAACATTAAAATTTTGAAAGATCAGCTACGCTCTGTTTATTTAATAATTCAAATGTATGCATGATATCATATAACCCCTAAAACAGGGGCTTTGTTTTTGGACACGGAATGAATGGTACGCACCACTCGATCTTTTGTCACGACTGACGGGGTCTCTTGTTTTTTTTGTTTCATTTCATTTTCTTCGTTTTTCATTCTCTCTCGGCCGGAGGGAGAACGACACGGGCTACTTTACTTCTTCATCTCCTCTTCCTCCTCCTGATTTGCTCTTCTCTTTGACCCCACAAATAAAAAAAATTATTACACATTTTCAGACATCTTGATTATAAAGAGCCTTTCTTAATGCCCATGCATTCTTTCAGAATTTCGTGTTTATTTAAATACCGAAATTCTTGATTTCTCTGCCTAATTTAATACAGCTCATCCAGTTGGGAATGTTCTGTTAATCTCGCTCACACGTCCATAGACTACTGTGTTGCAAAGATTGTTTCTTTCGAGACCTTTTTTTGCTTGTTAAATTAAATTAGTTCGTCTGATCCACATTCATTTGTCGAAAAAAATTGGATTTTGGTGATCAAATGGGCTGTGCTACATCGAAGAAAGACCAGGTCTGCAACAACTGTCATGAGCCATTGGCTCGCCGCAGCTACTCAGTGCACGTCCACCACCCTCCTCAACGTGTCGGCGACACCTACCATGTGGTGGCTCTCACGTCCTCCACGTTGGGCTCGATAAAGCTTGACGAACCTTATCTCCAGAACCAGCTAGTCGATGAAGAGGAGGGTGGTGGTGGCATTGGTGAGAAGAAAAAGGGAAATGAGGATTTTTCGATGGGGATGATCGAGGCCAAATCTTGGTCGAGGATGATCGATGAAAAGATCACGAGGGTTGTTCCGAGGACACCGATTCAGACGCCACCTGGTGAGCCTGAGGTGATTGATGCGTTTGAATTGATGAAAGGGCTCGAGGACTCGAGTCCTCTGCATAGGCATTACAGGAGTTTTTCGTTTTGTGTGAATTCGAATCCGGTTGAGGAGAATGATCGCTTGAATTTGGATGCTACGTCGATCATATCTGAGTTTGATCCTGATATAATTGCGCAGTTCAGGAGATCACTGGAGGAATTGCCGCCAGCTAATCCGTTTCACTTGAAGCCGATGGCTGGCGTTGTTGTAGATTTCAAGAATTTGAATGGGGGATATAAAGATGATGTTTTTGGTAAACAGAGGGTGGTTTTGTATTTTACAACTCTTCGAGGTGTTAGGAAGACTTACGAGGATTGTTGTCACGTCAGAGTTATATTAAGAGGTATGAATGTGAAAGTAGACGAAAGGGATGTTTCGATGCATTCCGGGTTCAGGGAGGAACTGAAGGAGCTGTTGGGAAGTAATATGGGCGGTGGTTTGCCAAGGGTGTTTATCGGGAAGAAGTACATTGGCGGGGCTGAGGAAGTACGACGAATGAACGAAGACGGGCAGCTTGACGAGGTTCTAGCAGGTTGCGAGAAGGTGGATGATGGCGATGGCAGGAGACATAGTAGCGTTGCAGTATGCGAGGGATGCGGAGATGTCAGATTTATCCCATGTGAGACGTGTTCAGGGAGCTGCAAGATATATTATGAAGCTGAAGAGTATGAAGAAGAAGTAGAAGATGAGGAAGCTGAATTTGGGTTTCAGAGATGTCCTGATTGCAATGAGAATGGACTCATAAGGTGTCCATTGTGTTGTAATTAAGATTGATCATACACGCAAATATTCCGTGATTTTTGTGTACAGAGTTTGAATACTTGTTAAGAGGTGATTTGGATCGAAAACAAAGTAGTTTACACGATTAGATATTTACATTTCCTCCCCTACTTTACTAGTGTTATGAGTTTATGGTATGTAATAAGAATGAGCATCCTCTGTTTCTTGATATATTATTATTCTGAGAATACTAGAATTTTTGGTGTAGTGATCCAATGTAGAGTAACTAATGTAGGTAAATTTACTACTACTCCAAAAGACTAGTTGATGAGCCAATAGATGTTCCTTGCAAATGCCATATTAGATTGTGCAAGATAATGCGGCATCTTCATAATGTTCGAATGATACTAGCATACATCCCGTGAGAGACGAGTGCTCTTATATATTCGTTAAAAACTGAAAACTTAACGTTCGAAGATTCATAGTAACAGAAGAAGACGCGCGCCCCTATATACAGGTCACCTTTTTCCACTAATTTTCTATAGAACATAGGGCATAGGACTAATATACGTACGTCAGAAACCCGAACCTACGTACGTCAGAAACCCGAACCATTATCAGACCCCGTGATCTACTTTCTAGTAGATTTTATGATTCTATACTAATACGGGTTAATAGGCAAAAAGATCACTGAACTCATGGCTAACTTGCAATTTGGTCACTGAACTCAAAAAGTTTGCAAATGGATCACAAAACTAGATTTAACTTGCAGTCAACTCACTGAACTAATAAAAGGTTGCATTTAGGTCACAGCGCCGTTAAATATGAGTTGACTTTAACGGAATCCGTTAAAAAAATAAAAAAAAATCAGTTTTTTAAAAAATTATTAAAACTTAAAAAAATCTGAAAATTTTGAAAAAACTTTAAAAAATATGAAAAAATGTAAAAACTTTAAAAAAAATCCAAAAATTTTGAAAAAATTTAAAAAATCTCGAAACTCAAAAAATATACCTAATATTTGAAATTAAAAAAATTTCAGAATTTTTTCTAAATTTCCATATATTTTTTTGAAGTTTTAAAATTTCAAAAAATTTAGATTTTTTTGAAGTTCTTACATTTTTTCCATATTTTTATAAACTTACATATTTTTTTAAAATTTTCAGATTTTTTTTAAGTTTTCAAAATTTTTCAAAGAAAAATGAAATTTCATATTTGTTTTCAAAGTTTTTTATTATTATTTTTTATATTTTTTAACGGATTCCGTTAAAGTCAACTCATACTTAACGGCGCTGTGACCTAAATGCAACCTTTTATTAGTTCAGTGAGTTGACTGCAAGTTAAATCTAGTTCTGTGATCTATTTGCAAACTTTTTGAGTTCAGTGACCTAATTGCAAGTTGGCCATGAGTTCAGTGATCTTTTTGCCTATTAACCCATACTAATACTCCTGTAAGATTGAATTACTGAACCTGACTACACATTCTTAGGGACCCTCCTCTATATTTTAAACCTCTCATGGACCACAAGGTCCACTAGGCCTTCCCATAAATACCAGCTCAAGTCTGAGCGTGTAACACATTTAGGAATTAACAAAACAACAGTCAAGAAGAGATCGAGCTCTGTGATCTGTATTAAAATGATACAAGTAGACAAGGTACCAAACTCCTAGTTTGTTGACAAAGGCAAACCTAGTCTTTAATTAATACCCACAGACCACTGCAGGACTACAACTTCTAACCAGTTCCTTAACAAAATTAGCAGCCACCTAACAGAGATTTTTATTGATAATTTAACGGGAAAGCATGTCATGGAATAAGAAACTTTAAGGCACAGCGCAGTTTATATGACCAGAAAGTAAAGTAGTCATGGTGGGCGGGGCAATCATGTTTCCATGCACTTGGTTACCACTATTTACTAGTAGCAGCAAATCTGGGGTTCCCTCGATGTTTCCCACTTTACATTAATAAACACAATGCAACTCGAAAGTGTGGTGCTAAGTCCAGGTATCGTGCATTTAAAGAAGACTCGGACAATAGGAAAGAGGTTTGTGTAACTGCAGTAGGACCGGGATTGACAGCAGTAGCTAGGTTGAATTGACTGATAACTAAAACAATTCAAGCATATGATCCAATTAGTCCCACACATTACGGTGCTCAGCTGGACATTTAGTACACTTTTTTTTTCTATCTGTGATTATAACTGATTCAATTCCATCAACAAAATGTTGAATTAGTAGAAACAAGTTGTGCGCTAAAGCAAGATAAGGACATATGTGGGTTACCTGCTCATTCATGGCTATATGTATTGTTCACATATAAATGCCAGAATGTAACTGTTTATGATAGGGTCAGTGGTCACGGGTAACTAGCAGAAGAGGGAAACCCCATTCTTTAGATATTATGTTTAGGGGTTAGATAAGTAGGACACTAGTCTCTGCAAAATGAGCTTGAATGAACAAGCATTTTCCTAGTGAAAGGCACATCTGTGCAACTATGACCAAGAAAGTAATCAGTTTTCTGCTACACGTCATGTTTCCGCAACATGTGCGCAACAGCTCTCTCAGGCACATAAACTACCATGCAAAACATTCACCTCATAAACTGTGTAGAAATCGATATTTATCATCGCCACACATTTTATAGGGATATGAAAATTGTGTAACTGATCAGCAAGACTTGGTAACTTAGTTTCACACGTTCCAGTAACAAACATCACACTGATTTTCATCAACAAATTAACCCTGCGAACCCCGGCTATCCGAACTAAATTGAAATTATCTTTCCTAATCTCAGGTTCAACCTCAGTGTGATTGTGCTGCATCTATAATATGCGACTGCTTTCTGTCAAATGAACAAGAAAGGTGTTATACTTGTCATTTAGCAGATCCGTCAGCAATAGCCCACACCAAGTTCACTGACTTCTCCAAATTTAAACAAGCATAAGAACCAGAATACAATAAGACCAACATTGCTTTATTTAATTATCATCCTCCTATTGAAGCAATAAACTATCCTCATCTCTATCACATGAATTTCTCTCCCCCGAAATATTAGAGCTACATTATAGTGATTCCAAACACAATCTCTTTCTAAACTGACAAAACCACCAATTATTCATCAATAGAATTCTAAACCAAGAAAGTTAACTCACAGATTAGGGAATTATAATCTTTTTGGAACATGCATAGGAGAAAAAAGCCAAAATCCAGATTAGCTTATCAATAGTAAGGTACAGGGCTGCAGAATTATCATAAAATCAACTGGCTATAACTACTTAACAATCAAACTGATAGTATCATAGATAAGTATCATCAGAACCAAGAGTAGCGATAACCAGAGCATAAAGAAAAATAATAAAATCACGAGCATAGGCAACAATACTCAACAGAGGATATGAGCAAATTTTGCACGTACACAGAAATTAAAAGGTTACAAACCAAATAAACCTTGCATCTAAAGATGGCAGTACAGTTGCTCACCAACATAATAAAGCCATCAAAGTTTTAGAATATAATTGTATCACATATCTTCATCTTCTCTCTTCAAAATTTCGGAATCAACAGAACTTGTACCTAAAATAGGTATAAGAAAATGAATTATGAAACAAATTCAGGTAAAGTGTAAATGAAGCAAGTTTTCTTTAACTTCATGCCTAAAAGCCAAAAACAAACTATTTTGTTGCAAGAATATGAGAGTTCTCGACTTTAACAAGCCAATCAGAGACGGTCATATTCCGATTGATTTACTTAACATCTGATAGTGCATCAGTACTATCATAGATATAACCTTTTTTTTCACATGATTGATGTATTAGAAATTAAATTATTTTACCATATTCAATGTGAATTTAAATTTTGAGACAACTTTCAAAAAGCAAGCAATGCTGTTAATTTTTGAATGGAGGCAAGTCATACAAAATTTAAGACTAGTACTTACTAATGGTCCTTGGATTTCAAACTGCCATTGAACAAGCTTCGACTCATTCCTTCATGCTATCATCAGCGGTATCAGGTTCTGCTTCACTTAGATCAAGATCAGCAAGCAACTCTTCTAAACGCACAGAAGGGTCATCTTCCCCATCAGCCACAGATGTCATTTCTGATGGCTGGTAGTCTTTGTTACGGTACAATGATATATTAAACCTCAGTTCAGGGTTCTCCTCCAAGTCTCTACAGAACTGCTCATATTCTGAGTTCAGCTTTTCTTCATCAAGTTTACCTCTAGCAGAGTCATCAATTTCCATGCCAAGAGATTTAAGCTTCCACGAACGAGGCTTCCCGTGCTTCTTCAGACGTTTCTCCTCATAGCTCTTCTTGATCAGAATCACATCTGGCAGGTCAAGTCCTCTGTATTTATCTAGTTCCATGTCATTGGTGTTAGCTGCGTGCAAGTCATAACCAAGAGCATTGTCGCCAGGAGATAGAAGATGACCTAAATGTGTTCTTACAAAAAATATAGTATCATTTTTTCCAAAATCTGATACACGTGCTACTTGGGCATCAGCTAGACGATATTTCGACCCACCAATACTAACCTCTGAAGAAACAAATTCCAGATCCAATACTATATATTCAACTAACTGCCTACTAGAAAGTAAGGACCTAAAAGACGCTCTCCAGTATTGATCAGAATCCAAAAAACAGTACCTCAGAGTGAAGGGGTCCAATAAAGCAATATTGTTGCTTACTTTTGTGCAGATCACAAGAGGACCAATATTGCCCAAGCCTATTGAAACTTTCGGAGGTAAGCAAATCAGATCCTCCCGACAAATTGGGCAGATTTCAACAGAGAAAGTATGTTTATAATTGTAGCTATTGCTCTTGGTGTCATGAGAAACAAGCTGCTTATCGGTCCTACTCTTGACCGGAACAACTTTACCCAGGAACTCCACAAACTTCACACCATGACTGCGATTAGCGAAGAAAAAATCAATTCCCTGGTCCATTTGCGTAATTCTTATTGCTCGGGCAGCTGCTTCATGCTTAAGTATAAGCTGTTCCAAAAAGAAAAAGGTTCTCCTATGAGAAACATGCTGCCTTAGTTGCACTGCTGCCACCCACTGATCAGGGTTTGCCTGCACCCTGGTGCAAGATTCACACATTTGATCTTGGACAACATATTCAACCATATAGGTCTGTTCAAGAACTGCGCCGTTAAGAACCTCCTTCTGTACCCTGAGTCTGACTTTGAGCCTCTTGGAGTGAGGTTCAGTCCAAATAAACTCTGCATGAACTAACCTAATCTTGTTTAGGTTCTTCAATCTTTTAACGCAGAAGGTCAAGAGTTCTCTTGATTCAAGTTGTGCTTTAATCCAAGTTCTGGGTGGCTGCAAGTAGGTATCACATTCAGGACAGTGGATGATAATAACATGCTTTTGTAAACCCTCAGTTATATCAACTTCAGAGCGCAAGCACTTGACACACATATTAGCAGCATTTGGCGCCATCAGAATACCACATTTGCAGCATAGTACGCTGCCAACAGTTTGCTGAACCGTAAACATCCCTGCATCTTGAGCCATTTCTGTAGAAGCAAAATAGATTAGAAGAACATTTAAAAAAAATTACAGGCAGTCACACACTACATATGTACAACTATAGGACAGACAGAATTAAAAAGAAGAAAAAAAATTTCAGGGCAATAACAAAGAAACCCCTTACAAATTAACCAACAGACTGAACTTAAATGATGTTTTAAAGATTCAATCGAGTCTACAAACATGTTGTATCTTAAACAGAGGAACTCGTTTGACCCCCACTTCCCTGATCATTCAATTCAGCTCGCTATTGTACAAGTAATACCACAAAAATAAACAGCCATATAAGCAAAATCAGGCAAAATATACTAATATACTTGGCAGGGGATCATACGTCTCGTTTCTTTGTGTGTACGTTTAGGCAATTAGTATGTGCAGCAAAAGATATTAATAGGCAAATACAGCACAGCATATATACAATTCTACTGACAGAAACACGAATATAGATCCTTCACAGGACAACTAATTTCTACTATTGACAAATTACATGAGAATTAGCTAAACAAAACCCTAAACAGAACAATACCAGGCCGATATATATACAATAAGTTCGCAACAGATTGGCAAAAAAATTCAATAAAATTCCAATACCATAATATAAAAACTGAATATAATTCAACAAATAATAAAAAAAAACAGATGAATTTTCAAACATACGCAGCCTATTACCCAACACTCGTAATACAATCAAAAAATGAAAAATCAGGGTTCTAGGGTTTACAGTGTAGCAGGATGATGTAAAAACAACGGAAACGTACAATTACAACAGAATAATCGATAAGAAAGTAAAGCATAATACTTACAGGACGCCGAGAGAGAACGAAATTTGCAGCGGTGGAGAAACAAATGGCGGCGTAACGATGACAAACTGTTTTATATAGGGTTTATAGGCGGTGGTTATCAGGTTTACACCAATTTGACTGACTTTTTTTATTTTCTGAAACAGAGTCGGCAAAATGAAATATAATTTACTTATATTGTTTTTTATTTATTACATGAAGCTGGTAAATGACAACTTTAATTTATAAAAAAATAATTTTATCACTGCTAATATGTTGAGAATTATTTACTTTATGTATTAGTAAAATAATAACCAATTTATTTCTTTCAAATAATTTTAAGTTGGATTTTAAGATAAAAAATATTTGAATATAAACTAACTATATAGGTTCAACATTTGTACGTATGTTATTACAATAAATGCATATCAATATGTTAATTTATAACATGAAATCACCTTTTTAATACATAATTACCAACCGTTCTTAAAAAGTGAAAAAATTGTATTGTGAGTTTTTAATTTTTTATAACTTAATTTAACGTGTCAGTATATAATATTGAAAAAGGTTTCATACAAAATATTTTATGATTCGATTATAGTACGGGAATAAAAAGCTCTAGTCCGTGACATTAGAAAATCCTCAAACACATCACTCGTTCTGTGAATTTTGTTGTCACAATTTTTATTTTCATTTTTTTCAAAATTCTTCATTATTATCTCATGCCCCTGCCTAAATGGATTGGATATCCGATTCGACCCGATCCGTGGTTAAATAAATGGATATGGATCTTTATTAAAAAAATCCGATCTGCTAATAATTCGGTTCGATAAAGAATGAATATGGTCAAATCCGATCTGTTAACAATCCGACCGATTCATGCTTAACTATATTATATATTTTATATTATATTGTATTATAATATAATATAATATTATTAATATATTATATACAAAATAAAAATTTCTAAAGATACAAGACAAAACCCTAAATCATATTTTCTTATAATCGATCAGCCGCTCCTAATTCTTGACATGACTCTCACTCTTGTTATCCGGTTAATCTAATAATCACTCTTTTTTTTATGTAGAGTGAGTATAAACACATGAGCTAACTCTTCCACTTAAAACCTCCTCAATCACCTAGTTCCGTATTTAAGACATATTTATCGATTTTAATCCTTATTAATAGAGGAGCAAATCATAATTTGCTTCCTCCAAAAGTATTAAGCAACTTATTTATTATTTTTCTATTTACTTGATAAATTCTGTGTTTAAGTTTTTATAGGAACAACCAATAAAGTTTTTATTAAATACTGCTTTATTAGTTTTTTTTACTATTACGCTAAAGTTTATGAATTAATATAGCTAGAAAATATCATTTTTTTTATGGAAGTTAAAATATTGTTCACGATGAAAAAATATATTTCATACTTTTTGATGGATCGGGGCTCTGATCCGATTATCCATATCTGAGTGGACCGGATATGGATTGACTTGTAAAATATCCGACTCCTGATGCGGTCCGATCCGAATCCGATAAACTTAAATGGATTAGGATATGGATTTAATTAGATCCGATCCAAATCCGATCCGTTTACAGGCTTACCCCCGCCTACCTGTACTCTGCTAATTTCGATCAAGTTTAATGTATTAGATTTTTGCAAAAGTTGAATGAGGATTATGCGAAACATACATGATACAGCATAATCTAGACTGACATAATAAGGAGCACAATTCTGGAACCCGACTTGGCCCCGCTCAGTGAAAGGAGTCCCGCTCAGTCGAAGGAGTCCCGCTCAATTAAGGGAGTCCCCCCTTTAATAGTCGAATAAGTCCAAAACCGACAATCGCTGTGTACACGACGAATGGAAGCTACAGCCTACAGGTGATAGGGACGTGACCTGAACGGTCAACTACTGTCAAGAAACGACAAGTCCCTAAACCTTCCAAACTACTGTTCCATCGCTGACATAAAGACACGTGTAGGGAGTGCGGGGCATGCAGGTGTATGGCTACGATTCAGGTTCTCTACACTTAAACCCTAACCCTTGGCCTATACATCGCTGACATAAAGACACGTGTAGGGAGTGCGGGGCATGCAGGTGTATGGCTACGATTCAGGTTCTCTACAGTTAAACCCTAACCCTTGGCCTATACATAGACCAAGGGTAAGAGGTTTAAGGGTCTCTTCTCTCCACACACATATTTTACACACACAGGCACTCAGCAAATATAAACACTTAAACAACCATCTACAGCAGCCACCATACACACACCCTCTACATTGATAGGTAGCTTATTTTCCGTCCGACTACTTTCAAGCCCGCTCTTACTCTCACGCCGGAGGTGCCTCGGGGTCCAAACCCCCCTCCGGCGTTGTTTTGTAGGCACCCAACCAGCAGCTACACCGCAAGACGACGGAGCACGGCGGAGAAAAGGCCGGAACGGGATCTGGAGTTATCAATACATATGACAAGCCTATATTTATTGCAGATGGCAATTTATGCATACAAATTTATTCTACAGGCATGGCATAATTGCCAAGACTGATCTAATCAGTACACTTACTTTTTCCTTGTTGCCTCACATTTGATGGTTTTGTAGCTGTAAGAACCTTGAATAAATCCCATCTGGTTGTCTGATCAGCTCGCTGTGGCTGCCTTGCTCTACAATCTGTCCATCCTCAACAACTCCTATACTGTCAACCCCCTGAATTGTCGAAAGTCGATGAGCCACCAGTACAGTAGTGCGACCCCTCATTAGCCTCTCAAGCGCCTCTTGGAGCACATACTCTGATTCAGCATCAACTGCAATTGTAGCCTCATCTAGTAGAAGTATTTTTGGATCTCTGAGAACTGCACGAGCAATAGCAATTCTTTGCTTTTGTCCTCCGGAGAGTTGAACCCCTCTTTCACCAGCAGAGGTTTTGTAGCCTTCAGGCAAGCTGCTAATAAATGTATGCACATTGGCTACCCGAGCTGCTTCCATGACTTCTGCTTCACTAGCATCGTCTTTACCGTATTTAATATTATCAGTAATGCTTGTAGCGAAGAGGACAGGCTCTTGTTGCACCAATCCAATTCTACGCCTCAGGGCCTGCAAGTTCAAGCGTCTAATATCTTTTCCATCAATTATAACTTTCCCTGATATTGGATCATAAAACCGTTCAATTAATGCTATGACAGAACTCTTTCCTGATCCACTAGCCCCGAAAAGTGCTTGGCTATGACCTGCTGGGATCCTAAGGTTAAAGTCCTTGAAAACAATGACATCAGGACGTGTAGGGTAGGAGAAGTTTACATGACTAAGTGCAATTTCTCCGTGAATATTTTCAACTGGTTCTGCGTCAGGATCATCAGGTTCTATATTTGTTGATCTGTCAAGAATAGAGAATACTGAAGCTACAATAAGACTTGAGTTATGCTCCTTCTCATCGAACCATCCAACTTCATTCTTTAGGATTGCTGAATATTAATGAACTAGTTACTTATTTTGATTATGCATAAATCCTGATGTGTGTGTGAGAGAGGGTCTGTGTTTGTGTTTGTTCATGTGCGCGTATATGTTGGTGCTTATGTTCTCCTAACCGAATAAGAACTTGAAACAATTAGTACCTGCAAGCATCATCTTCCTTATTCTGGTAGTGAGAGCTTCTCCCATTACACTGAAGAAGTAATGATGTATTAAATATGCAATAACACAGTATATACCTGTCCCTATGAAAATGAATGAAAACTCCTTTGTTTTCTTTTCCATAGTTGCATAATTGCTAGAAAAGAATACCTCAATTAAATTTCCCATCATTAAGGCAAAAGTTGGAAGAACGATACCAGAAAGAATTGATCCCACAACTCCCATGACTATATAAGGCCATTCAGGAGCATTTAATTTTAGCAGACGGAGGAAATAGTTCTGTTGTGCTGATTCTTTCTTATCAGCATCTGCATATGAGACCATATTTAAATGACCATCAGAATCATTGCTGTATTGATGGCTCAGAGATCTGGAGCTACCAGATAGAATACTCAGAGACTTTGTCGATAACGAATGGTGCCTTAACCTTAATTAAATTTGTGAGATGGGTTGAGGTATCCGCGATGTCCCTATCTCGCACCATTTGTTGGAATCTAATCAAGGAAGCATAGGCACCAGCTTTGGCAATTAGTTCTTCATGAGTACCTGTATCAACTACTCGTCCTAGCTGCAAAACTGCAATTGAGTCAACATTCCTTATGGTAGAAAGGCGATGAGCAACAACCACAGTTGTCCTTCCAACCATCAGATAGTCTAGAGCTTCTTGGACAACTTGTTCAGAACCTACATCAAGAGCACTAGTTGCTTCATCAAGCAGAAGGATCTTGGGATTTTTCAACATAGCTCTTGCAATCACAATTCTCTGCTTCTGACCACCTGAGAGTTGGACTCCTCGCTCTCCCACCTATATTAATCCCATAAGCCATTACACTTAAGCTACTAGGCATCAACTACTTTTCACAAAGATGATTGAGGCCTGAGAGCTCTATTGAATCTCCATTAACTTCTGTTTTTGCTAAACACATTTAAGTTTAAATGTTATAGTTTCCGATTCACTCATTTGCACCTAATAGTTACAAAGATGATTAGAAAAAACTGGCAGACCTGAGTGTTGTATCCATTAGGCAGCAAGGTGATAAAACTATGAGCATTAGCAGCTGCGCTAGCAATTTCAACATCATCCATACTTTCACCAGGCTTTCCGTAAAGTATATTCTCAAGTATGGTGGTGGCAAAAAGTGCAGGCTCTTGGTTCACAAGACCGATCTGATTATGCAACCATATTAATTGCAGCGTCTTAATATTCACATTGTCCATCAGAATATGACCTGTTTAATTAATTAAACGTATTAGCAGAAGTATCCACAATGAACCTACAAGATTTAAAAATTTATGAATTGACAGGCTACCTTCACTTGGATCATAAAACCTTTCAATCATTGAAATAATAGTGCTTTTCCCAGACCCGCTTCCACCAACAATTGCAATAGACTTTCCTGCTGGGATAGACATGGAGAAACCTTGAAATATGGTAACGTCAGGCCTTGATGGGTAGCTGAAGGTCACATTTTTGAATTCAATATTACCCTTCACCTCAGCCAAGCATATTCCACTAGATGGATCTTTAATGATATTTGGTTTTTGCTTGATAATCTCCAATAACTTGTAACCAGCCACTTTTCCTTTGCTGAAGGCTCCAAGACTGGAAAATGACTGTCCCAGGCTTCTGGTACCATCAATTATCACAAACCCATCAAGAGAAGGTCCGGTAGATATGTATAATGCAAAGCAGTAATTGCAATTTGAAGAACTTACACGCCGCCAACAATTGAAGAAAAAACAGCTGTGACGTACAGCTTTTCCACCATCAGTCTGGTCATTCTTGATACATACCCCTGCATACCAAAATGAAAGGGCCCATGACATGCATGCATGAGATTTCAAAAGCCAAAGAGCTAATAAAGCTTCCATTAAAACCTCTAACAAACAAAACATTTTTAATTAGTATAAATTAAAAATATTATAAAAATAATATTAATAATTGAATAATTATTTATTAATAAAATAATTCTAATATTATATCATATTTTTTTAAAATTGTATGCGTGTAGTATTAATAGAAATACTAGAATAGAAAACAATATATTAAAAATAAATATAGAATAAATAGTACTACGTAGAACTCGAGTTTTAATTAGCTGATAATATATTTTCTAACAAGTGTACATCTACTAGTATTAGGAAAACAAAGTTTCGTCAGTTCTACTTGAAATCGGTACTTAGATCTCCTATCCCTTCTCTGCTTTCTGGTTTTCTCATTGTTATAAAAACCTAGAGAACTTTACTTTTTGTAATTTATCAATTGCATAATTTCTCATAATCTCCTGTTTGTCTAGAAATCATCTTGATCGAGTTGTATATGGCGTCAATAGAAGTTGATATTAACCGAGGCGCAAGTCTCTATCATGTGCTAAACGAACTTCACGTTACGCATAAGTGCTGCGGCCATGAAAACATTCTTGGCTGTAAACGCACGGTGCAAAATCAAAAGATCTTAGTGTCGTTCGAATCCGCTAAATCAGTAAGTTCCTTCTCTCTGTTTAAGCAGGGCTGCAGAAAAGAAGAATACGTTTCGTATGTTATTAGGGGAACTCTGGAAGCTTTACAGTGCATCCATTCACGTGGAAATCGTGTGCATGGCAACATTAATCTGAACACTGTTTTCTTGGACAAGGATTGTATCGTGAAACTAGGGTTTCCTGCTCGGATAAATAATCCGGATTTGGAATATACTAAGAAGAAAGAGATTGATCTGGATATGAAAAAGATCGATTTTGAGATGGTTGGAGAATTAGCTTGCAGTTTGTATCATGGAAAGTCTGGGGAGAAAAAGATGTTGTTGCCGGTATTATTGCAAGATTTCGTCAAGTTATCATCGGAGAGACCAACAATTAGCCAGTTGATGGAGCACGGTTTCTTGAAAGAGTTTAATAAATTTGATAAATATCAGGAGGACTTGAAGAAGCTGCTTGGAAGAAAGTTACTTGGGAAGCATAGAAAATTTTATTGTTTGTGGTTTAGTTGATGGTGATGATTGGGAGCTACAAGCAAGAAGCGTACGTGTTCTGGAATTAATGTAGTTTAATTCTTTGGTCCAGGACTGATGTAACAGTTTCTTTAATTGTTATTTAATTGTAACCATATCATACCTTGATTATAAAAGCTTGATGCGTACCTGTATTTAATTAATTTGAGTTTAGTTAATTACTGATCATCTCTTTAATTTGTGTGATACAAAGAGCAGTCCAAGTTCACGTGTATATATACTAATACTACTTCTAACTTTATTGAAAAAACAGGTTTGACGATTAATCCTTAAGATATAGTTCTGATCTTTGTCAAAAAAAAAAAAAAAAAAAAAAAAAAGATATAGTTCTGATCTAGATTATATTTATAGTTGTGCTCATGATATTGTACCGGGTATTAATTCTTAAGAAACAGTTTTGATCTGTGCCCGTGATAGCATAAAGAAACAGCTTGTTTTTCCTGATCTAGATTTCTTGTTTTTTGACTCTGAATGCGGGCTTTAACCTGTTGCAAGTTAAAGTATTGATCCAACGATTATTTCAATGATCAAAATTAACCTGATTTTAATTTTTTATAATCAAAGTTGACCTTATTGAAATTTTCATAGTATATGTTTTTGGTTTGATTACTGTACTTGTCATTTGGATTATGAATTGAAACCCCATCATGGATCACGGATCCGGTTGGAATCATGATCTAAAGTCTAATCGAGTTTTAAACCGATATCATCTAAAATCGAGTCGAGTTTCAATTCGGCACCATGATCTGACAATTCTGATAAAATTATAAAACGTGTCAAAAGTCGAAGGTCATGCATCCTACAAAATTCCATTACAAACATAACCGGAAAAACCTTTACAGAGTAAAAAAAACAGACATATTCACAACTACAACTACGTGCAGAATTAAACTTGAGACCTCATTCAATGAACAAAGACATCTATTACGATCGGCCAAGTGGCGAAGCAGGACGGGGGACGGGGGCGTGTGACGAGACGAAGACATGGTCGCGATCAACAGCCTTCGTACAACGACGACGATTATTATAATTCTTGTTAATGAGATTCTCCGCGACATCTTCTCCGATAAGTGAATCCTCCTCTCGAATCCTCAAAACCTGGTTGTGCACGTTCGGTCCCTTCCTCACCACAGATCTCGGCGACTCGTTATCTTCTGACGAGCATGCGCTCTCCTGATCCGCGTCCAAGATCTCTCCGCCCAGCGCCTTGCACTTGGCGTAGAAGCACCCGGCTCGATCATCATGATCGGAGGATGAATCATTGGTGGCTGCACCAGACGCCTTTGTAACACCCTTCATCTTCATGGCTTAATTATATAGTGGGAATGTATATGAAATGCTGAACAGAGCAAGTGGGTGAATGCGTGTTTATATAGGGGAGCTGAGTGAGTTTGTGTTTATTTAATATGAAATTGAAATGTAATTTTGGTGTTTACACCTGGAGCATGTGGGTGGAGATGGGGTGGAGCAGTGACGCGTGTCTGGCTGATTCAAACAGAAAGACGTGTGGTGCTGAGACTCCAAGCTAGGGACTGAAAATTCGGGTCATCCGTTTCTTTCTGTGCGGCCACGTCAGCTTCTCCCACCGTAACCATGGCATAGACCGTTGCGTCATATCTCTATCTTCATTTCGAACTGCTCTCTAAAGGGAAATGTTAAAAAGACTGTCATACATCAACACTAATGTTGTTGGGTGAGAGTGTCAATCAAAATTGATCATTTCTAACATTTTCTAAAAACCTAAAACATTTATTGATTTAGAAAATATCGTTTGCCAAATAATATATCATGAGATTTATTATATCATTATTTATCTTATACTAATTTCAATGTTAACTGTCTTATAACTCACACCATTTATAATACTCTCTCCCAATGTCGACCCCAACCTACCATGATGAGTGTATTTAGATTTAGAGGTCGATTCGAGTTTCTCGAAGTATTAAAGTATAAGTTTTATTCATTCCAGAACTATATGTGATATTTGATTAAAAATTTTCTTTTATGACACTTATTCTTCAAACTGACACGATATGAGATTTTCATATCTTTTATTTTTTTTCCCCACCCCGACACTAGAATTTGAAATGAACTAAGTGCCTGTTTGGGGTTGTGGTTTCAAACCACAACAGCAGCTTTTTCTCAAACCGCTGTAAAAAAGTGTTTGGTAAAATTTAAAAGCGCTTTTTCTAACCACACTTTTTGTCCAAAAGCAGCTTTCTGTAAAAGCTGGTATACCCCTGCTTTTCACAAAAACAGCTGTTGCGCGCAGCTGTTACAGACCCAGCATCAAACCCTCACAGAAGCAACTATTTTTTATAAAATATATTGTAGCTGTTTACCCTTAAAACAAAATAACAAAACACACATATAACACACATTTTATTATATTTTGGATTATTGTTGGCTACACATGATTATTGTTGCTGAATTTTTTCTAATAAAAATTTAAATGAAAACATTTGAAATAAATATTGTTTAAATGAATTTTAAAGTTATATCTTTTTGGTTTCATTAAATTTTGTTTAAAAAAATTTCATTATAGTATAGAGGCAAAAATTAAATTTGTTGAGTAATATATATTAATTGAAGAAGAAAATTATATATTTACATATATAAAATAAACATAAGTAGTATATTTGGTAAATGGCATAGATTTTTATATAATTTTTAAATAAATATAAAAATTAATATTGGTGTTCTAAATAAAATAGAAGTAGTCTCAATCACATAAAAAAATATTGTATGTTAATAATATGAAATTATTTTTATTTTATATTTGTGTGTAAAATATAAATGATTTTTCAGAAATTATGTAGTTTTTTAAGTAGAATACCGTAATTTTTATAAAAAGTCATAAATTTTATTGATTATTCCAATATGATTTTATATTCTAAATATGATTTTAATATCATTACTTAAAATTATATATATTAATAATATTTTTTTTTAAAATCCTCATACATCATACAAAATAATCAATTAAATTTTAAAGAAAACAAGTATTTTATAGTTTTGCAACTGTTAATAGAACACCAAAACATGCATGCAATACACCGTATAAAACTTTTTTCATTGTAATTTGTATTGTATTAAACAACAATGACTTTACGTTTATATTAACATGAGAGAGTTGGGATCCTTGGAGACCAATTAATTTGGAGTCTATGGAGACCCTATCTTATACCTTTAAATTAAAACAACAATGAACAACAGATCTGAAGGACACGTGTCAATTTTTTATATTTTAAAAAATATTGGATAAAGGGTGTATACGGTTTCGTACACAATCCACTAGCCGTAGTGTAGAGCATTCATATGACAGTTACAGTCAATTGTCATCCTTCACTTTCTCCCCCAAATCAAAATTCAAAAATCTACGGGACAAGAACAACAATTCAAATTGACTGCAGAACAACGACATACATTACAAAACCTTCAATGAAGGATAACTTTAGTGAGAAACAACAACAACAAGTTCAGATATAAATTGAAGAACAACTCCAAACAAACAATATCTCAGGGGGATTGCAGAACAAATGAAAAGATGTATGAAAAAATATCTGCAAAACACTTTCAAATAAATAATGTATACAAAAACCGTATATGATTGTTCTCCATTATTACCCATTTGCGGGACAACATGAAAGTACAGGACAGGAAAAAACAATGAGCAACAATCCTGCAATCCGCTAGAGAGAGAACGGATAAACAAATTGAAGATAAGTTTGAAGACGGATTTATCGCTTAATCGTACATAACAGTTACAAGCTTTGTATACGGTAAAAGGATAGTAGACGTACAATTACATACATATACACAGGTTTTAAGAAACAAAAAAGAAAAAAGTTACGGCCATTGGATTTGTATAAAATGAACGGATCAGATGTAGGACTCCAATACTCCAAATAATTGTGGTCTCCATATAACTTAAGCTTAACATGAGATCAAGAATCATAGGTTTCAGCTTGTTTTAATTTTCAAAATTTACACAATTATATTTGTTGTTTAATATTTGTCTATGAAATAATGAATAAAATATTATTTTATTTATAATTATAACTCTAAACAGCAGTTTAACAAAAAATTTACCAAACAATTTGTTTTCAACTTTTATTCAAACAGCACATTTGAACTCAAGTTTACCAAACAGTCTCAGCTTTTGTAAACATCATTTTTTTAAACAGCACTTTTACTCACAGCAATAGCAATTTTCAACAGTAATCCCAAACAGACCCTTTGATAACACAAAAGCACGGACCAAACAGCACAGACAAAAAGTCAAATCCCGATATTAAGAAATTTCTACAATCATAAATTAGATTTTGTTTGGGTCGCTTTAAGGAGAGAAATCATTTTTAAAATAGAACCGATAAAATTTTGTGGTAGAGATCTAAATTTCAAATAGATTTTTAAGATTTAAATCTAAATATAAGTTTTTTACATTATTTCATGTGTTCAAAAAAAATTCAAAATATAAACACGACATTTTATGCATGTGCAGTTTTGTTTCAAAATCCTAATCAATATTAAAAATAAAGAGGATTTCAAAAAAATTTAGACTAAGAATTCTAAAAGAAGCCTCCATAATTCTGACGTAATATTAAATTTTATTTTAAATAGGAAGAAAATAATTCACATCCTGTTTATAATTAGCTATAGCCTAAAGGTAATGTTCAAATGACCCAAAACTTAAAAAAAAAACTCAACCAGAGCTAACGAGGTATACACACATAATCACGATACGCAAAACAGATAATCGAGCCTACAGAACAGGTAATTGCGTGTCTAACATCAGAAACGGTGAGTCACAAGATCCAAATGGGCAAGTCAAGTAGTATGATAATTGAGTTTGTGGTAATTAAAAAAAGCGAGGAGTGTAAACGCAAGTGATACGAGGCAAATGCGAGCGTGCCATGTAATCACAAAATATAAATCAGATCCTACAACAAATCAAGTGGGCCGGCTAGTTTATGGAACACGAGAAACGCACTACCTTTTCATCCTCATCTAGATCTTAATTACTCACTGCTTCAAACCCAGCCGCTTGTCAATTGACATTTGTGCTAGGAAGAAGAACGAGAGTGTTTGCCTGTTTGGTCCGACTTAAAAGTCTAATTTCAGGAATTATAAATTAAAAATAGTTTATATATATTGTTTGTGTAATAAATTTTAAAAGTTAATTTTTGACGTGTAGTCAAAATCTGAAAAACCTTTTTATGCAGAGAAACGGATTATAATCTTTTATGCAAAAAAGCCGAAATTAATTCTTAATTTAATTTTTAATTTATGCTCCGCTAACAACTTTTTGATAATTATAATTTTTAATTTCATCCTTCTGTTCAACTAGGATTCCAATCCAACAGCTGACATTCAGCTACTCTCATTTGTAGACAATATTAATACCGGCTCATTAATTGTCATCTTGTGCATAATTTATATATTGGTCATGTTATTTCTGGAAGTCTATATTTTATTTGAAAAAGATGTTTACCGGTTAGTTTAGCAGAGCACATGTTTATTTAGATATATCAATTAACACGCAACTGAATATCACATAACAACAGTCTTTCGCCATGCAGTTTATCATAATTCATAAAGTTCCTAAACCAAAATATCCCATAATGTAATGCAAAATTTACTACCATGTTCTTTAAGCAACCGACGCAAAACAAAACATCTTACAGGTCCAAGCCAAAATTCACTACTCATTCTTCATCATCCTCATCTCCATCACCACCGGCTTGCTTCTTTGACGCTGCCTTCATGTTCCTTCTCTTCACCCTTCCTGGACGGCCGCCTCCGAAAGGACTAGTGAGGGAGAAATCAATGTGCTTCTGTGAGTCCACCCTCACCATGAATGAAGGTACGTTAACCACCTGCCTTCCGACCCTGATCATGTAAATTTTGTCAGAACCCAAAAGCTTTTAACTATTTCAGATTAAACATTATAATAAACATAAACGAAGTATAGCACGACTGAGTCAGAACCCAAAACCTTTCATACCTACTAATATGCAAAGAAGCAGAAGAAATTACAAGACCAAAGAAATATACAAGCATGCATGAACTTGCAATCTCATTCTTAAGCAGATGAGTCATACCGAACTCTATTAGTCAAATATATATTGTTCAAACTAAAATAATTTAAGAGAGGATTGTTTCTTGTTCATATAAGGTTAAAAAAAGTCTCTTGCAGAGACTCTACCCCTCCCCCCATCTTATTTAGTACAAGATCACTTGCATGCAAAACAGAACAGCCATACACAAAGGAGACTAGGCAGTTCAGATGAATCAGTAAAGATTATAAATGGCAGACAACTTTAACATTCAAAATCATTTAATAGGAAATTTCAAACAGATTTTTCAATTTAGCATATAATCTCTAAAACAGAAAAAACTATGATATCATTCGAGAGAAAAATAATCATCTGAACAAACTGAAGTAGATAACAATTATCAAGAATATATCAATATATCAGTTATATATAAGGCAGAGTGATCACAATTTATGCTAGTTGAGCACAGGATGCAAGGAGCCAAAAAGCATGGGCCAGAAGGCTCTTTGCTGATGGTAAGGGTTCGAACTAATTACAAGTTCAATTAAACCTACTTTTCACTGGACAAAGGGTGCACTTAACATGAAGGAAACTGAGATAAAATTATCTAATACAGCCATCTATATTTCACCGATATATTTTTAAATCTACTAAAACATATAGGCTTTTATACAATTAAGAAATAAAGTTAAATATTCATTCCCTAATAAAGAATAAAGATTAAATCTATTCCAGAAATACACAAAATTCAGCTGAGCTTTAAAATTTATTGATTCTGAATTTTTTACCTGATATGCCTCTGCCTAATAAGAACACGGGCATGGTGAATCGACTTAGCCATGCCAGTCTTAAACACAAGGGTCTGAAGACGACGCTCCAAGAAGTTCTCCACAGTCAAAGCCAAGACATAATCAAGCTTGTTCTGGCTCTCATCCAATAACCCATATCTATTCATCCTGCGAAGAAGAGCCTCACCCTCAAAGATACGGCGAGGATCCTTCTCCTCAAGGGTCAAAAGATTCCTAGCAGCATTACGAATTCGGCTCAGAGCATACTGAACCCTCCAAAGCTCCCTCTTACAGCGCAGCCCATACTCCCCAACCAGCTTAAGTTCAGCATCCAAACGCTCCTTCTCATAAGGACGACGAGGCTTCTTGAATGTCTTACCATCTAAAACACGAAAAAAGGGCATGAGTAAACATATCAGGCACTAGTACATTTTCATCTTTCAAATTAATTAACATGAACTCGACATATCATACTTTCTGCTACAAGTCAGTATAGTAAATTCAAGACACCGATTTGTAAAATTGTAACAATTCAATGGTTTTACCTCTGTCGAAAATTGAGCAACATTACTAGATAAGTTGTATCATCTCATTGCAGTTAAACAAATCACATGTATGCTAATTACACCTCTATTTACCGATAAAGTCGCCAAATTAACTTAAATTCTAGACAATTTCCAGCTTAATATGATATATGAATAATAAGATCAATAAAAGTAATGCTTTCATGCTACTTTGCAATGCCATGTTTAATTTCTAATAGATACCGACAATAGAATAAAAGCAATTTAATCACTAAAGCATGTGTGAGTTGAGATTGAGAGAGAGGGAGAGAGAGGGAGAGAGAGAGAGAGAGAGAGAGAGAGAGAGAGAGAGAGAGCTTACAGTTGCGATAGAAGTTGACGTGAACCATGGCTACTTTGTTCGCGCTGCCGTCAGGATCTGAAAGAGAGGAGGAGCGAAGCCGAAGTGTATAAAAATGAAGAGTATTGTTTTTGTTGTACAAGCGTAAACCCTAAAACCCAAAAGGCTAGGCCCATACTCCAATATATTAGATTGGGCTCTTATTGCTAGCGTCCATTGGAACAGCCCATACTTCTCCTAATTATTTTATTTTAGTTGAAGATCCATGTCCTAGTTTTGGTTTTAACTTGTTCTTGAAAATTATTTCAAAAAAAAAAAAACTTGTTCTTGAAAATATTCATGGCCTATACAAATAAATAACAAACCAAAAAAATTGATGATTTAATCATCATAATGTGAACAAAATGTTGCACATATATAACTTAGCAAAAAAAAAAATGTTGCACATATATACATAATATATTTCATATGAATTCATCTTCATGCATACCATATAAATATATAAATGCCGCAATCACAATACCAACTTGAATATAAGAACATTTCCAATGAAGTTGACTTGAGTGATCGGCTAAAATGAAGCTGAATATAATGATTAGCTAAACTGGACATAAGAAACTATGAAAAATTTGTTGAAAGGTTGGTTAAAATGGTGGACAAAATTGGACATATAATACATTATGTACATTTTGCTCAACCTATAGTGGTTATAAAGAATATAAAGATTATAGGGATTTTCGAGAATTATACAAATATAAAAAATTTGGAGATTATATTTATTGCTATCAAAGAAAGAATATTTTTGGCTTAAAATAAGTATCAATACTTAATTTCAAAAACAAGTAGTTTAAAAAAAACAAAAAGATATAAATATCAATAATATACTGTTTATGTTGTCAGCAGGGTATTGTAGGGGTTGTATCAATGTACACCAAAAATAAATAATAATTAATAAAATGAAATAAGTAGTTTCATATAAAATAAAATAATATAAATATCAATAATATAGTATTTATCTTGTGAGTGGTTGTACTATACACTAAAATAAACAAAATAATAAAAATAAGCGCTTCCTTCCAAAATAATAGCCGCTTCAACTTTTTACACGTAATTTATGATGTGATAAAAATATATTTCTATATATTATTTTATACTTTTTTATCCTGAACAAAAATTTAATATCATATTTTTATTGAGAAAAACATTAAAAAAATAATATCCAATTTTGTGCATCAAACATTTTTCTTAGACAGGTCTACATTGTAAACGCAGCTGCAACTGCGATGACATCAACTGCAAATCGTTTGCCTCCAGGTGACTTAAAAAACTCTCATTTTGTTTTCCAGCTATATATATATATATATATCCATACTCAGGTCTTGGTGGAATCAAGGTGGCAATCTATACTTTAGGTAGGCGAGGGGACGAGCTATACATGCCAGATGGAGACCGGGTTTGGGGACACTGGAATAAACGCCACGTGTCCAGCAGCTTGGGAAGGAAATACGTGGAAGCTACAAGACCCTTCATTATCTGCTACGTGGAGCCTGCCTTTGGTTCATTCTCAAAGCTCCGGAGGCTCGAATACACAATAAGCCGTAGGCTGTAGCCAACTCTGGTACCAGCAGCACCATTTTCAGCATTTGTGTTTCTGCACGCATATACACAGGATACATCTAAGGGTTTTGGTAATAATGTCCTTGGGTACACATTGTAGACTAATTAAGTCTGAATTGCTGTTTTAGTCGGATATGAAATGAAACTAGAGTTATTTCTCCACTACTAACATCTGTAAAATGACAGAAAACGAGATGGGGAGCCAGGCTGCTGGAGCATATACTCATGTTTCGGATCTGGTAGACATGGAAAACGGATTGGACCTTCTGTATTTGTTTCTGAAACTACAACAGTTGTAGAAACTTCTGCAGCTCACACTTTAAATCATTCACCTTCGATCATACTTCCATTTTCAGCACCTCCTTCATCGCGAGTGTCTTTCCTTCAGTCAGAACCTCCCCCAACCAACCTATCACCAACTCGATCAGTCACCCTGTCTGCCTCTTAGATAAGTGAAGAGATATATAAGAGGAGAGGAGAAGGATGTGTATATATAATGGAATGTATACATGTAGGCCATTGTTCCATAGATAATCATATTATAACCATTTTGTTTTTCTTTAAAATCTCATAAATAATTTTCGATTTTAAAATTTGGTCATATTGTAGAATCACTTGAACAGATATAATTAACTCTACACTAGAATATTTGGAAATTTAATATTTTTTTTGCCAGAAGGAATATATATTATTATTAATTTTAAGATTTTTGTATAGAAAAATGTTACAATATTATTTTGTTATTTATCGATTAAATATTTGATGAGTAATATGATTAATACATGTATTTTGTGTATATATAAAGGTGTTCCCTACTACACTTTATATTAGTTGCTTTTTCGTGTAATTATATATATATGTGTGTGTCTATATATGTATGTATGTATGTATATTATATCTTACAAATTTTATAGAATTTCATGCATTTGACAGAAAGGAATGTCCAATTTTCCAAACTTACGTCAAAGCATCGAATGTAGAGTGTAATTTGGGTTTGAGCACTTATATGTAGCTTTATTAGAAAATAGGGATCAGTCAAGAAATAATTTACTATTGGAGTATTATAATCTAAAAGGCCGACTTTTAAATTTGAAGTCATTTTGAGAAAAAATATTGAGAGAGTTCGTAAAGTAGTCATCTAACATAAGAAATTTAACAATTTTATAGGCAACAATTTTTTTACCAACTAATCCGATTTTTGGTTTGATTTATTAATCATCATCCAAATTTCTCATATATCAGACTTGATTTTATAAATTTTGAATCGGAGGAGCTACCAAACAATGATTGCTCGGTAATTGATCGTGATTAATTGTCACATCTTATAACATATATATTTTATAAGTCATATGTATCTTTAAGAAGATAATTCATCTTAGGGTTCATCATATTAAACAATTGAGAAATATTGATAATAGATGAAATGAAAGGGATGTAAAAGTGGTAGAAAATCGAATCTATGCATTCTCTGAATTCTTTGATATCATGTTAAGTTATAAATTTTCTAAAATCTCAAAATTTTAAAAGAAGTTTTATTATATGATAATATATATTTATATGATGAAGGTTTTTTTTATCGGTCACTATTATTTTTCAACAATGCAACCAATAGACTGTAGATGGAGATTGAATACCATCTCAACAACTTATTTTCTTTTTAAAAAGATAAAGAACACATTTGAATTGAATAAATTAAAAATTTAAAAGATATAAGTTTTTTTAAATTTCGAGGGGATTTGATTGATCCACCCTAGGTATATAATTTGAAATAAAATTTGTGATATTTAACTTGAATACACAAATGTAGTTTACAGTGCTTTTACTTACAAAAAGTTTCCTATCAGTTCTAATTAAGTCAACGTTGTTTCTTATTTGTAAACACACTACTACATTTGTTTATATACCTTAGTTTACAAATCATCAAACTAGATCGCATGACATTTCTTTTTCTTGTTCTAGTACGATATGCTACTATGCTTATTTGAAAATATTGTGTGTCCCGTGTCTGATTGCTTTGAATACATTCTCAAATATTTTTACGGAATTGTAAGCTTCTTTCTTCGAGGTTCTCCAACTCAAAATTGTTTGGCTTCCAAGTTCATCTGCTAATTGTGTCAATTCATGTGTTGATTTGTATGAATAGCTGCTTTCAAATTGGAACTGCTAGATTAATCGTTGAATATGTTTTTTGCATTTGTTGATAAACAAATAACCCTTAACCGTTGAGTTGAAATGCTAGTTGTTGGTAGTAATTTACTCTTCATCCGTTGATAACTTTAGATTCGTCTGTTGATATTCTTTTCACTTGTAATTATTTTATATGACATACGACATGTACAATTTACCGTCCTATTTACATATATGTTGATCGATTACTAAGTCATCCATCAATGAATTGTACTATTAATCGCTAATTTACGAATTTTTAAAAATGACTTTTTTGTTGATGAGTTTTCTAATCAACGGGTACTATTAAAATATGTTTTTCCCCGATAACTGGAACCAGGGTGGGTCAAAACATGTTAAAATTTTTTGGAAAAAATGACTCCACAAGGAATCGAACACAGCTCTCCAGGAAATTATAACCCAAGTAAAACCACTTGAACTACATATCACTTGTGCTTACATATTATATAACAAGTATTTATAAGAATTTCAGGAGGGGCCCAGGCAGGTCCTAGGCCCAATGTGGCTCCGCCACTGCTTTATTTACTTATGCAAAAATATGCTACGTGTTAAAGTTATCATAAAAGAAATAAGAGTTAAATTACTTAATGTACAACTATGGAGAGCAGAAGAGATAAGACTTTGTGATGTATACAATTTCATAACACTTCGTGGAAATTTCTCTAAAAATTCCAAAGAAATGACGTAGAATACATCGTTTTCTGCTTAACTGGCACACGTAATACTCTCATACCACGTACATTGGTAGTTATGGTTTTTATTCCGCTTGGTAATTTATAAGTAAATGCAGCCGTTAAGGAAATGAATTTAAGTTCTCATCACTCTAGCGCTTGTTTGTAAACATTTATTCTGAACTAGAATTAGTTGATCGCAGGATAGATTCTGCAAATTAGAATAACTTGATTTCATGATAAATACGATGACTTTAATATAGAAATTTCAGTGTGTCTGCCGATAAGAACTGTGATAAAAAAGTAGAGCTGTGATGTTTACTGACCGACACGTATCAAGACATGCATTTCCCCATCTACATTACTTTTTTAAAGCTAGACTGATATGATGCAACTTAACGCAGGCTATAAGGTGCACAATTCAGTCGGAACAACTCCTACTCTCCTTGTACGAGCTACTTCTCAAAAAATTGCTCAATAACAAAATTTTTGGTATAGCCATGCCTTCTTGGTGGCCAAAATCCTCATCAAAAGACGGAAATAAGAAATCAAACATAGGAAGTCTTATCAATACAATACACAAGAAGTTTAGGATTGTATCGGAAGGGAAAAACAACAGTGGATCAGGAGATTCTGCAGGTAAGCAACATTGTGACAGTAAACATGCATCTCGTTCTCCAATATCACCCTCCTCACAAGTATCCCGACGTGAGAGCTTTGGAGAAAGGCCTCAAGCCCTCCCACTTCCGCTTCCTGGACTGCAACATAACAGAAAACATCGTGATGTTTCTAGTAACATAGAAGCAACTGAAGCTGAAGGCAGCAATGGTTCCAAATCATTTATGTTTTGCCCCCTCCCTAAACCTCCATATGGGCCAGATCCTGAAGATGCTGAGGCAGATATAGGGACTGCTTCTGTTTCTAGTGATAAATCTTCGGATAGTGATAATACATCAGACTCATGTTTCCCAAGTCCTCAAGCTTTTGGTCACAAAAGTGGAAAAGCTGCAAGGAACAGTCCTTCTAGGTGTGTTCTGCATTAAGCTATGTGTTGGGTTTTTAAGCTCACTCAATTTGTGCCATATATATTCTCCTTGGTTCTTCCTTTATCGAATTTAACCCTTATATTTTTACGCTTATATAATAACCTTATTAATCCTCCTTCACAGTGTAATTAAGAAGAACCAGTCGCCCAAGTCTGTGAAAAATTTGAACGATCCAGTCCCTGCATCACTTAAGCCGAGTGGCAAAAACTCTCATCTGCCTAATTTACAAATTCCTCGGCATGATGCATATTTTAGGGATCCTGACAGCAAGATGTCCAGTCCTTCCCCAAGTCAAGTGAGACTCTGTGGTCCAGAGTTAGTCATGAACTCTGGTGCTTGCGCAGAAAACCCTTGTGCGGATCTGCCTATGCTTGGGACTGGACATTGCTCTAATCCAGGTTCAGGTCACAATTCAGTTGGTAAAAATTTGGCTGATCAATTCATGATTTGGCGGCACAGTAGGGGTAGTCCCGAGTGCTCGCCAATACCAAGTCCCCGAATGATCACAAGCCCCGGGCCCAGCCCCAAAATACAGAGTGGAGCTGTCACCCCTTTGCGCCCTCGAGCTGGAAAGGCAATAGAATTACCCGCACACTGGCCTGATGGAAAGCATGAAGGGCACAGGCTTCCCCTTCCGCCAATAAATTATACTTCATATTCGACTGAAACAACTCCAGTTCCTCGAAGTCCTAGTCGGGCTAGTCATGGCCCTCGCTGGAAGAAGGGGCAGCTACTTGGCCGAGGAACATTTGGTCATGTGTATGTTGGTTTTGATAGGTCTGTCACTGTCACCATACTGAGATATAAGCTCATTCAGTATCGATCTTTCCGGTTACTAAATTCAACATAATATTTTAATTTTTTGTCTTTTTTTGAAGCATTATTTCAAACAGATAGTTGATACCAAACTTTTTTTCCCTTTCAACTTTCTGTATAATCACATTTTCGCATATTGAGCAGAATATTAACATAAAAAATATCATCATTACCTCAAACAAGATGTCCTCAATTTCTTCTAGCATCATTCTGATCCTTTCTACCTTCTTGTTGTAGTGAAAACGGCGAAATGTGCGCAATGAAGGAGGTAACACTATTTTCCGATGACCCAAAATCAAAAGAAAGTGCTCAACAGCTACGGCAGGTGAGTTTTCTCCATACAGTGTCCTGGAATTCAATTTTTGTTAGGAGATAAACAATTTAATTCTTTTCTAAGAACTTACAATTTTGTTGTTATTGGCAGGAAGTTGCATTACTAAGTCGTTTGCGGCATCCAAACATTGTACAATATCTTGGTTCTGAAGTGGTAAGCTTAATTTGCTTCCTGTGAGTTATATGCTTTCTTTGAGTAGTTTAGCATTAGCATTGCATCACATATCTTTTGCAGCCTAAAGCTTTTCTTACTAGCATGGCTGTATACTTGTGTGTGCGTGTAAATAAATAAACGGTTTTTCTACGGTGTGGCCATAGGCACATGCTAAACGCTAAATCTCATGCATTTAACTCATTTTGATTGGCTCCTACTTTTTAATAATGGTGGACCCTTGCATATACAACAACCACACCAATCAAAATGAGCCAAATGCATAGAATTTCGTTCTTAGCATGTGCCCATAGCATGTGCCCATGCGCACACTCTAGACAAACCGATAAATAATGAAATAATGGGCACACACTAGACAAACTGATAAAAAAATGAAATAATAGATCAATCATTACGTCTTGATGTCAATAAAGCCTTAATATTAATCAGTGGCAGGCCCAGGATTTGCAATCACGAGACTAACTTGTACTTTAAAAAATCATGGATGAGGAAAAAAACATTCTAATTCATTAACGTTAACATCATCCGAATCCATTTCATATAACATAAAAAGAAACCTCTTAATAGGGCCTCCCATGATGCTAATGCTCATTCATGCATGGTTTTGGTATTCCTCTGCAGGTAGACGACAAACTGTATATATATCTGGAGTATGTTTCAGGTGGTTCAATTTACAAACTCCTTCGGGACTATGGTCAGTTAGGCGAGGCTGCAATCCGAAGCTATACTCAGCAAATATTATCCGGTCTGGCATACTTACATGCTAGACATACAATTCACAGGTAAGCCTAGTTGCAGATACCTTGGTTATTTTCACTATTTTACTATTGAGGAAAACAAATTGAACAAGTAGCATATTTATCAGGCAGAAGTAAAAGGCTGACCGGTCTTAACTTTCTCCTTTAAAATTGCGCTGAGCCAGAACCCTATAAGACTATTGATTATTGTTTGAAATTTTGTTCAAAATTTACTCAGGGATATTAAAGGCGCAAATTTATTGGTTGATCCAAATGGGCGAGTGAAGTTGGCAGATTTTGGAATGGCCAAGCATGTAAGAGAAATTAATTTTTAGTTTTTCAGCTTTCTTAATTAGACAAGGATAAGTTATTAAAGTAAAAAGAAGTAATATTTTGGATGTGAAAATGCGCAACATAGCTTTGATCATAACTTATTATCACTAGAATTTATATTGATACAAAATTAGGACTGCTCGTAAATATCCACATCTCTTCTGAAATTGTTCTGTAACTTCAGAGGATAGTTTTTATTTTATTTTATAGTGCTGTTTTGGGGAATATTGACTACTTCAGAATGTATTTTGGCTCATACAGATCAAATATGTGCACCTTATTTCATTTATAACATCTGCAGATTTCTGGACAGCCGTGCCATTTATCATTCAAGGGAAGCCCTTACTGGATGGCACCAGAGGTAGGCTGAATATTAATAGAATGTTATATATATAATTTTAAGCTTTTTAATTAATTGTGTTTTTTTTTGTTTGAGTTCGATCTTATTCTTTGTCTAGATTATAAAGAACTCAAGTAGCTGCAATGTAGCTGTGGATATATGGAGTCTTGGGTGCACCATTTTGGAGATGGCCACAACGAAACCACCTTGGAGCCAATTTGAAGGGGTTAGTAAATAATGATTACATGTGAACTCACTGAATCTTGGATGCCTCAATTTTTTTACCAACTCATTAACAGATATTGACGTCAATTTTATCCTTAACCAGTGACTTTATATGCTTCATCTTAACGTGATTGATATCAATCATATGAATTTTCTTTAGGTTGCTGCTATATTCAAGATTGGTCACAGCAAGGAGCTCCCCGATATGCCCCAAAATCTCTCAGATGATGGTAAGGATTTTATTAGAAGGTGTTTGCAGCGTAATCCATTAGATCGCCCTTCTGCTGCTCAGCTGCTGGAGCACCCATTTGTAAAAAATGCTGCACCTCCGCCAATGCTTGTGCCATGTCTACAGCCTTTACAAACAATGCCATCAGTACAAGTAAGGTCACCAGTATCTTCATATTATTAAATTATTCCCACTGCGACTTCTTGTATCCTGTAAGTGAAACTTCATAAAGCCGAAGACATGAGGGTTTTCTCTTCAGGCTTCAGCAATGAACTGTATCTATGACACTGTTATAGCTATTGAGAGCTTTCCTGAGACCAGAATTGATCTCGTCTGCCTCTGGTCCACCCCAAGAGTTTAATCAGGACTGGTCTTGATTTGAGATCGCCTAAAACTCTAAGACAATTAAACAAGATAAAGGTAGATAAGTGGATATGAATAAACTTTTAATGAAATTTTCATGTTCTACGTTCAGAATGCTAATAATGTAAGTATATATAGCATGTAAATGCCACTAACTCTGAAATTTTCATGTTCTATATTACATTCAGAAAGCCAATAGTCTTGCATTATATGATTCGTAATAGGTTTACTTTCGTTTTCTCTCCGCCTCAAATCTTTTATCTTATTTAATTTTTTTTATGGTCAAATAGACATAATTTTGACAATCATTTACTTTTTATCTTTTTATAATCTAGAAGATTTGAAAAATACATATTGAAGTAGATAAAATGTACTTTCTAGTGGTAAATTATCTATTATATATGATCTATTTATATTTTATGTGCAATTATTTGGTCAAAATTTGATCAATTTGACGACAAAAAAGTCAAATAAAACATCTGGCACGGAGGGAGCATTATTAATTAAATATAGCTAATTTAGGTTCAATGTGTGATTATTTCTTGAGTGTGGCTAAGTAGGAGCCAGATGGGGATATTTAACCCTCGCCATCATGTAAAAGGAGCGAAAGAGATGCAGTACTGTTGAACTAAGAGTTCATTGGTCGAAATGGGGATATTTTAGCTACATAATATTTGTCTCAACTGTTGGTCACATCTGCTTTCAGGGTTATGGACATGCCCAAAATCCTCCACATTTGGACAGAAAAGGAGCAGCGAGAAAGCATTCTAGAGGCCCAAACATATTTTCAGGCTCCAGGTCTCTTCCTCTCTCACACACACAAAAAATCTGCTTCAGTTTCCTGCATTTAAACGCAGGCCTAATTTTTATTGAATATTTACTTTGCAAGAAATTAACGGGCCCTACAGTGGCTTCTCTTCACACTTCCGGAGATTGTCTACTTTATTCGCACTTCCATACGTCGGTTGTGTTTCAGTTAATTTTTACTTTAAAGTTTCGTGACATCTTAATTTTCCTGATATGCAGTAATAATGCTTATGTTCCGCGGAATATACCATTACCATCAGCAGTTCCACAGCCTACCAGCTCTCTGCTGCATCCATCATCACCTTGGCATCCGACTCCAATGCTATGTGCTTCCCCGGGTGTATCCAGGGTTCTTACAAGTGGTCGTTTGCATGAAGGCATGGCAATGAATTCCAGGTCCCAGGAGAGTCTTAATTCCAATGATCGCATGTCCTACAAAGAGCTGCAACCTGAACTATTTTGAGATACATCAAAAGCTTATATATCATATATATCAGGAAGCAGTAGTCAAATCTAGAAAGGGTTTCACTTCAGCCGGTCTGTAACTGTGAACCTCTGTAAATAGAGCAGCACAATTCAAAAAGGGTAAAATGGGTGAACCGTGTAAAGCGGGTGACCTTTTGATGGTTTATATCTCGAAAATAATAATATAAATACTTAGATTTTACTATATGAATTAATTATTAACAAAGAATAATTTTTAGAGGTTTTCTCATAAATACCAGAGTCCAAAATTGTTTTTGCAAAAATAATACATTTTTTTTAAAGATTTTGCAAAAATACAAAACTTTTATGATATTTGCAAAAATACTGTATGCAATGCAACCAGATGCAACCCCTGCGGGGCCAATTAACTGGAGTTGCATATGGTTGCAATTAACTGAAGTTGCATATGATTGCAATTAGCTGCGGACCGTATTTTTGTAAATATAATTTAAAAAGTTAGTATTTTTGCAATTTTTGTCAAAAGATAGTAAAATCGCAAAAAAAATTAGAAAATGTGGTGTTTTTGATAAATTTCCTATTTTTTATTATAAAAATATCAAATGATTTTTACCTATTTGACATGAATAATGATGTCTATTATTATGGATACTCAAGATTTTTTTCTTCAAGATTATGAATAATCATAATGAATAAATTATAAATTATATTTATATTATAATTCAATACAGATACAAAAAGAATAAGAGAAATGGATAGAAGGTTCTGATACAAATTTATAAATATGTAAAATTTTAATTATTTCAATTGTTATGCTCTGTCAATAATTGAAAAATAATTCTTATTATATTAAAAACATATTTATGACTATATTTTATGAATAATTAATTTTTTTTAAGATGAGTGTTCAATGTGTATATCACTTTGACAACAACTTTCTACGCAACAAATACATAAACTAATATTATCAAAATATGATTAAGATAATGTCTTATATAATTAATATTCATATTTTTATATTTTATTAAGTATTGATGAACTTTTGTTAAGAAATTTAATAAAAAGTATAACTATTTTAACACAATGATATCTAATGATATCTATTAATCCCCACACGATGTTGACCGTTTTAATAAATATTTTGAACGAATCTTAAAAAATTTCAGTTAATTTGATTTAATATCTAAATATTCATAAAATAATAAAAAAATATTGACATTTGATAAAATTGAGAAGAAAAAAGGATGGAAGAAAATCAACTTAAAATACCTTATAAGCTGAAGTCCTTTTTTTATCATGTTAAATTATTAATTTTTCTAAACTTTCAAGTTTCAAGATGCTAGTAGAATATTTTTATTAAATAATAATTTATATTCATCATCATTATGAGGATTATTTTATAGATCATCATAATTGATGTTATTATTTTTCATAATTTGGAGTTTTCTTAAGTTTTAAAATTATTTCACACAAAGAAATATTGATCAAGTTACAAGATGTATATTTATTATAGGTGAGATAAATTTATAACTACAATTTTTGTAATGTTTCATGAAAATTTCTTAAAAAACTTAAAAGAAATGGAGCAGAATATTAACATTTTTAACTTAAATTGACACAATTTATACTCTCATACCATATTAGTTGTTATGATTTTGTTTCAACATAATAATTTATAAGTACATGAAGCAAAAGTTCTCACTCTGCATGCTTATCTATGAATATTTATTACAAACTAGAATTAATTCAAAGATAAAAAGATACGATGATTTAAATAGAGAAATTTCATTTTGTCCGTCAATAAAGACTGAGATTTTTTGCTGCATACAATAACTTAAACAGAGAAATTTTTGTCTATTTGCCGATGAGAACTGTTATCCAAAAAATAGAGATGTGATCTTTATTGGAAGCGACATCGTACATTTCAGATCTAGGCCGCTTTTTCAAATTTAGATTGATATGATGAAACTTAATGCAAAACGCAAGGTCCCTAATTCAGCCTGAAAAACATTTACCATGTTTGGGCTTAAGGGGAACAGGTGTACTATATTTTCTTTTATAACGGATACAATCAATATGAACTCTAATATCTTAAGAAAAGAATTGGACTAGGTAAAGTAAAAACCAATATGAACAAACCTTTTCTTTTCAAACTCAAGAAGAGATTTAATTGATGATTAATAAACTTAGATACATGGGGCATTTATACAATCCTCAACCCATCTACACACTACAACATAACATACTGACATAATTTAAGCCATTGGATCACATAATAATTCAACCAGAAACTGAGAATTGCCTATATTATAATATTGTACATCACAACCGGAAACCAGAAAATTGGTAGTTGTAAGTCTGTAACTAGAAATTTTGGGGGCTAGTATTGATTTTTAACTATAAGACCGCTTAATGCATTAGGGCGGTCATGATGTGTACAGGAGGTCATGGGACACACATACACCTTATCAGATTTTGTTCTCTGATAAAGTACTTGTCGCACAACTAGCAAAAGAACAGCTTTTTGGCTTTAATTTCCTCTGCTGATAGTGCAACAACCTCTGCATCCTCATCATCTGCAGGAGAAAGGGAAAAAGATGTTAAATTTGTTACAATTGATAATAAGTTATGTGCAATTTATTATGCCATTATCATTTTACTAGTTACATATATATTTTATTTGTGATTGCCTGTGATTTGTTGTCGCCTTCTTTTTCTCCGTGAGGGAGAAAGTGGTGGAGGTAGAGTTGTAATAACAGCCACTGGTGCACATGCGTTGGATACATCCCGTTGGATTGTATCAATTTTCGTGTTGATTGTTTATATATGTTAATATATTTATGTATATTTGTTATGGGAGCAAGATCTGCTCAACTACTTGCTCTTGAAGATGCTTTCACCGAACCGTGTTTCGATGCTTTATATAGCCAAAATAGGCCCTCAAAAGTAAAGAGGTCGTTCGTCAGCTATCTACCAACCGCTCGTAAAAATTAGCAGCAACATTTAATGCATTTAATATTTTGTTTCTTGATGCAATCTTTTTACTTTGTTGATCTTATTATCGTCATAAAAATGCTAAACATAGTGAGAGATAAAGAGAGGAAGAAGGTAGTGAAATTTCCTACTACCGGGCCTAAACTATTTGTATACGACTATGGTAACTGCTTTATACAAGTGTTATCTGCTATGATGTACACGTGTACATAATATTTGACATATTATGACTCCTTCACGATCTCATGCATCTGGTTTATACACACACACACACACACACACACATATGTATATGGGTTGTGCTCAAACGAGAACCCATCCTTAAAATAGGATTTTAGAACCACTAAGGTTTTGGTGCAGAACCATAAATTGTAAATAGATTTTTAGGATCTAAATCTAAATACATGTTTTTTGCATCGTTGTGTTTGTTCAAAAATAATTTTAAAATATAATACATAAACGCATTTTTTTCATGCAGATCTGCTGCAGAACCTTGGATTCTGCGTAGTACTTATTTTGATGTAGTACGTAATCACGTCTACAACTCAATGGTTCTATTAACATATATTAGAAACCCGATCGTGAAAACCTGAAGATTCATCGACATTAATCATGTTCAGTTATTTTAAGAATAAAAATTAACCAGACAAATGGAGGTGCGACACGATGGAGGTTGTTGACTTCAAGATGAAGAAGAATAACGAAAATCGATGATGAACGAAGTAGGCAAACAATTGAATAGATGTGCAGAACTATTGTAGAGTCCGGAAAGAGATACATAAAACACAAAACTATAAATATTACTACCTTGATTGTAGCTGGTGGTTGTAACTGTTAAAAAAATATAACTGCCTTATTTTATATAGTATATATCTAACATTCATCCACTAAACATAGTTTAAAAAATAATAAGAGGAGAATAATAAGGATCGTTAGATAAAATAATAAATGGCTAAGATGTTGGTATACAACACTACAATGAAAATGTGGTCTACAAGTAACTTTGTTCTATAAAGCGAACGAATGACTAAGATTATTTAGAAAATAAAACATATTTTATTAATTATAACAATCCCGTATACGGATTTGCAGTACCATATATCTTGAAAATGTAGTGGTATATCTAACATTCACCCACTAAATATTATTTAAAAACTGGTTAAAGGAGAATCATAAGGACTGTTAGATTAAAAGAAATGAATGGCTAAGATGTTGATCTACAATACTACAATGAAAATATGGTCTACAAGGAACTTTGTTCACACATACACACATATTCTTATTTCCAATATTTGACTAATTTTTTTTTTTTGCCCAAAAAAAGAAGAGATTTCATTAATGATTCAAGTCTTCAAACATTACATGAAGGAGGACAGCCCAATCCTGATAATGATGCTGGAGGGAAAAAGGGAATCCCAACAGAAATAGTTATGGGGGAGGAAAATAATAAATCAAATCCCAACAAAAGGGGGATATCAGTTATCGAAAATAAAAAACGGAGGACTGGTGATGGGCCGGATCTAGATGGACCAACAAACAATAACACAGAATTAGATATGGGCTCAGATGAGGAGTACGTTATGGGAATGGATCAAGACATGCACAGGAACTCAAACAAGTTCGATGGTTCAAAAAACGGGCAAATGGCGGGCTCTGCAACAGGGGTCCGCCAAGGATTATGAGTACGTGGAGCTGGAATTGCCATGGGATTGGGACCCCGTGGGCTATTCAATTCCTTAAGGAGTCTATACTCCAAAAAAATCTGAATTTTGTTTTTCTAAGTGAGACTCTGTGTAAGAAAGAAAGGGTAGCAAAAGTTAGAGACATTATAGGTTTTGAAGGTGTGCATGCAGTGGAAACACAAGGCCATAGTGGGGGCTTAGCTCTCTTCTGGAGAAATAAGGATGAAGTCACAATTCAATCATACAGCAATATTTGACTAATTTAAACATATAAACAATTCAGCTTAATTTACTTAGCATAATGCTATATGTACAAAATTGGGTACATGTAGATTCAAATAATTTATTTAGAAAGACTAATCTAAATACCGTGTCTACTATTATCTAAGTTCTAAATAATAAAAATGACACGTGTTATTTGATATTTAGTTTTGACCCAATTTCATATCTTTAGCGTATTTTCATTTATTTAATGCAATCACAAGGGTATCAAGAAAACAGAGTATCTGCCTTCTGACAGTCTAATTCTGATATATATATATATAGAGAGTCTTACTTAAATAGAAACCTCCTTATTCTAAAAACTAAAAACCAAGCTGAAATATCACTAAATCCTAAAGCAAATACCACTAAATTCTTAAACAACCCCATCTCCACCTCCATCTTCACCAACCCCACCTCCACATCCGCCACTACCACTGCCACCATCGTCACCTCCTCCATAACCACCACCACCACCTCTATGTTGCCTGCCTACTCCATCTCCACCTCCATTATTTCTCTAACAACACAATCTCCACCTCCATCTTCACCAACCCCATCTTGGTCGCTATTTCAACCTCATTCAGCCACGTTCATACTTCTTTCTCCACCTCGGCTCAACTTCAAAACGCGGCGGAGCCGCTACTATTCCGGCAACGCTTCAACTCTCTACTTCAAGCCGCCCACACCTTCGCTACAATCATCCTTCCTCCATCTCCACCTTCACCTCCACCATCTCCACCACCGTCACCACCATCTGAATCGAAAACGTGAACAGATCTGGAAATTTTGAGCAGTTTTTGAAACATATATGGAGATTCTGGGCGATTTCTGCAAGTTTTCACTAATTATTGCAACACAGATCACTAAATCCTAAAGAGAATATCACTAAATTGTATTGAGAATATCACTAACTTGTATTGGTTTCTAATTTTTAATTTAAGATTAGTTTCTATATGATCATTAGCCTATATATATATATAAACAAGAACTATATAATGAACACCCCCCAAAACATTCATACCATACTAAAAATACATACAGTGTGTGTAGGGAATAGCAGAGGGAGAAAAAAAATACAAGTAACAATGGCTACTTTGTCATCAACTCCTTTGGTAACTTGCTCGCAGCGGAGCGAGCAGAAAATCCAGCTTTATAAATAAAAATGACCATTTAAATTCAATATGTCGTTAAAACGATCGACTAAATACAAACAAACTCAGTCAAATTTATATTTAATTGAGATTTGACTTCAGGTTATCTTAAATTTGTTTGAATTTGATAGGAAAAACTTTTAGCGAACATATTCTAACTTAAAATATTTACCTTTGCAAAAATGAAATGTATTCTAATACACAAAATTGCCTTCAAACTGTACATCTAGATGTATCATGCTTAATCAAACCCATGAATCATGATGAACTAAGAAACTCCTTATATTTAATACGTATAAATACATCACAATTTGTTTGTGAATGTGCCAAAGTTTTAACAAGAGGAGGCCTCGTCTCAAATCATGAGAAACTACTGGGGCGGCTGGGTCAAGGTCAAGCTGAAGTCCCAGAGTTTCTTGGCTAAATCTGTGTCTTTGGCCATGGAACTTGATGCCTTGGGGCTTTTCTGATTGTTTCCCATGAAATATTCACCGCTCACTCCTTTTACTTGAGGACTTAAAGCCACAAAGCATGTCGTTGATGCACCCTATATGTAAACAATTAAAACTGATAAGAGCAGATTCAATTGTTAATTCTCTCCCAACTTATAAGAAAATAAAATTGCTGATGTGATGTGATAGTATTGTGCACTAAATATGACTCATATACGTTTCTGGGGATAATTAAGGAAGTAAATAATAAGAAATTACCTGCTGGACATTTTTAAACACAATTCTCCCAATCACACCAATGAATTCTGTAATTCAGAAATTGTAAAAATTATAACTTTATACCCACACATATGAAACGCGTTAAATGTAGGCGAATTACTCAAATACTTACTGCTGACAGTACTTTGATCTTTCCTAATATTAGTAGCAACCATTCCCGGGTGAAGTGAATTTGCAGTAATATTAACTCCTTCCTCCTGCAACATCAATTTCAGGTTACAAAATAATGTGAATTCAGTCGATGATAGTGATATGGCTTGTATCTTACTAATTAGAATAAAATTAGAATTTTTAAAATGTACTTTACCTTTAAGCGCCTTGAAAGCTCAAGAATGTGCAGCATGGTACAGAGCTTTGATTGTCCATATGCATCCGTGGGATTGTAACTGGAAATTAATAATGATTTAAAACATCAAGTTCTTTTCAATTTGAATAATTTTGCTAATTATCTCCAGCAATTACGCTGATTAAGCCCTTACAAACGTTTACTGAATATGCCGTGTTGGCTCTCCAAAACAGAGAGCTCAATAAGTATAGTGTATGTGTGTGTGTTCTGTAAAAGTTTAGGCATGTAAAAGTATACCTCTTTTCATCATTTATTTTGTCGAAACGAATCCCTTCCTTGTACCCGTAAGCATGGAGAGTTGAGCTTACATTGACAATTCTACCTTCTATCCCGCGTTCACTTGCACTCTTTTTCATGGTATCTAACAAAAGATTTGTCAAGAGGAATCGACCCAGATGGTTAACTGCAAATTGCTGTTCAATTCCGTCTTCAGAAATGGAAAACGGAGGTCCATTAATCCCTGCATTATTACTTCATGCAACAAAAAGTTATGTTAGTAATATAACTTCCCTGCAAGTACTCACCATGAAATTTGGTGCTAATTTCTTGCAACTAATAGTATTAACAGAAATACAGTAGAATTTAATTACAAAAGCCAAAGTATATATCAATAAATGCTATAAGTTATTAAACATTCTTGCGACTAGCACAGTATAAACAGAAAGCTACTTGGCTGCTAAGAAGCAAGTGCTTCTTGGCTAGGCTTGGTTCTATATACGAAAGCTAAAGTGTTGGTTCTTACACAAGGATGTTGAGGGGAAGAAACAAGGAAATATATTCTTGAGCAAATTTTCTGATGGAGACCTGGGAGTTGAGGTCTAATTCCATGACATCAATTTTAGCATCAGGCATATTCTTTAGTAACTTATCTTTAACTCTTTCACCAGCTTTCACATTTCTTACTGCCATTATAACATGTACTCCCCGCAAGGCTAGCACCCGTGCAGTCTCCAATCCAATCCCATTTGTCGACCCTAAAATCAAACACAATATTAGCGCTACTTGGGTTCTTGTAACCTGTACAAAAAAACGTCTTACTTATTTCCGAAGGTGCACCTGCCTTTATCAATTTGCATAGATAAGTTGCAAATTTAATGTTATTAAACTTATGATAACAAAGATAAATATGTGGAAATGGAATGAAATTATATATCAATCAATCATGCATGCATGAAACACCCAGAATAAAACTGGAGCAATAATCCAGTATTCTGATTACGATGACAACATATGATCTCGTTTATCAATTTTGAGGCATGGAATTAGTTTTCATATAACAAGGAAAAAAAATTAACCGGTAACAATGGCAGTAAGGCCGGTTCCATCAATTCCTTCCGTGACCTCCTCGGCTGTGTTATTCGATGAGAAGCCAGTTTTTCCTTTGATTCCAAAAATCCACATTTCTTTAGAAAGAATTGGAGGATTCAATAGAAGGAAAACACCAAATAAATTATGAAAAAACAATACAATAATTATGTCATATTACTTGGTTCCGGCTCCCTCCCTATGTTGTTTAGAGAAGGATGGCTTCTCTAAAAGAGGGGTTTAAGAGCCTAGTTTTTCATCAACCTACTGGTTTTGTATGCACAAGAATATGAAGAAGATGATAGTATTTTTGGTTGGTTTTTAATTTTTCCGTTGTTATAGGTATCATTAAATATAGACCTCAGCAATAGACTAGGTTCAACTACAAACTTGACTATTTATACACCAATATATATTCAGGCTCATAAATTTATGATGGTCCTTGCTCGTTGGATAACAGATTATGCCTCAAATATGAATATATGGCGTTGACTTTTTTTTTCCGCCTCTGGAAAGTGGAAATGCTCATAGCAATTCTCAAGCAAACACAGAGGAGATCGAAGCAGTAGCTAGCTACGTTATTCATATATTTCTTATAAACACTACAGCAAAACAGGATATTTATGACGTCTTGCGCGTCGGTTTTTGGATTTCCATCGTAAGGTATTACGACAAATTTACTGCTTCTAGCTCCGACGTAAGTTTATTATTTTAATAGATCTACGTCAAATAAATATGTAATCGATTGGTCGAATATATATATATATATATATATATATATGTATATATATATATATATATATATATATATATAGGCCAACATTCTAGAGAGGGACTCCTTAAATGGAGTTACATAGTGCGGCACTATAAATCATCAATTTTATTATAAATTCTGTTATAGAATACATATAAAACGTGATTCTAATATAGAATACTATAAAATATATCTATTTTAAGTAATTTAACACTTAAAATTTGATTAAAAAGATATATTTTTGAAACTGGTTCTACAACAGAATAATTCTGAATAATTACTATTCTGTTATAGAATCATGTTGAGATATTGCATAATTTTAGATGATCTTTGGAATAAAAAAATTGTATAACTTCGTTTTCGGTTTAATAATCAAAATTTGCAATTATATTTCATAAAAAATATAATAAAATATATATTATGTATATATTTATAATGGTGTGCTACGTAACTCCATATAAGAGGGTATGCTATGGAGTGCTACCCTATATATATATATATATATATATATATAGTCCTACTCCAATAGAAACCAAATTAGCCTAAAAACTAAAAATCAATTTCTGGACAGTTTTTTATTACAATATTTAACTACAGAGATCACTAATTTGTACATAACATATCACTAATTTATATATAGCATATCACGCGAATATAAACATATATATACACATATATGCGACGTATATGACCATCATCTTCACCCAAATCGTAATAATGGACATTTTACCACCATTACCAAACGTTTTTATGACTTGCCACCATTGTCTATCATCACCAATAGTCACATACACTTTCCATCATAACCTACAAAACTAACGACTACTTACCATCATCATACAACTTCTCTTGCGGCTTCCTATCACCAAGAACCTTCCTACAGATGAAATTAATCATCTATAATCGATTATCAATGATTTAGATAAGTAGATTTTCTCAATAAAATCGCTGTTTACATCCTGTATAAAAATAGTGATTAGTGCAGTATAAATTAGTAATACCCGTAGTTATAAATAGTGGTAGAGAAACTGGTTTCTAGTTTTTATTTTAAGGATGATTTCTATTTGATCATGAGCCTATATATATATATATATATATACATATATATATATATATATAACTATCACCAAATTATTATTATAATAATATTTTATATCAGTGTATCATGGACCCTATATTGTGTGTGTATATATATATGTCAAAATATAATTAAATTAATAAATTACACGTGATTCGGAAAAATTCTTACCCGACCCGATGCCAATAAAAACCCACCCCTGCATGCTTCGAGTGTCCTATATAGTTATATTCCAAAGGCCGGCCGGGTAAAAAACAAAGCCCAGGTCAAGCATACTCTAAAACAACAAGAAATTATTTTATACGGAAATTTGAAATTCCAAAATGGATATACGGATTTTAGTACCAAAAGTGGATATAGAATTATGTTATTTTTGTTATTTTTAAGAATCTATATATGATTTCTATTTCATTTTAAGATTTAGGACTAGATCGATGTAGCTGTTAGGGTAAAGATCCGGAAAAATTCAGTTAGCTTGTCCCCCTAGATTCAAAGCAAAACGAAGAAACTGCTGCCACAATGAATCACACTACAACAAAACAGGGTATCTATGACGGAAATTAAGCCCATTATCCGTTGTAAGTTCCGAATTTACGACGGAATATTTCCATTGTTTTTGCTCAAGTAGTTCACATGCGTAGTAAGTATAGTCAAGCGTCGTATATCTGTCATAATAATTTATGACGGAAATTCAGAATCCGTCGTAAATTTAGGCGCACAAGACTTCCGTCGTAAATACCTTGTTTTGTTGTAGTGTCAGTCCTCGTCGGCCATCCATTGCTATAAAAGAAAAAAAAATACTAATTTAGTTTAGATATTTTCGATTGGATTCCGTCGAACTTAAAACCTGATAAAAATATTTTGTTGAAACTAATAATCAATTTGACGAAAAGCTGTCATAGTTAATAAGCTGTGTGTCGAAAATAATCTATCAAAAACCCCTACTTTTTACTGTCAAAATTAACTCCTGTTGTCCTGATAGTATATGAGGTACTTGAGGCTACCACTCCATCCAAATGCAACAACAAAGAGATCTTGTTAATTTCCGGAAAAAGATAGTACATAAAATATGTATACACCTTAATTACGAACTTTAGATATATAGGGTCTGCTAGGGTGACTCTCAACGCAAGCAAAAAATACACTAAATTTAGATAGAACGGTTTGAGGATTCCATTGATTCTCTCTACCACCTGGTAAAATAACTAGGGTTATACTCACTAAGCCATATAACCTACCTCAACTATATATGCTTCATATAGGGAAATATAGAATAAGATAATTTAGGTGAATAAACAGTTATATATCTTGCTTCCCATTTTCTCTCAAACCGTCATAAAATCCTTCATCCATGCTGGCTCCTTGATGGTCCTTCGCGACTTTCTTCGACCCTTCACTGAAGACAGATCTTCTATGCCAGCATCTTCTATTTCTTTCTCATTCTCGCCTTCATTTTTTGAGTAATTCGAGCCATCTTTCTGGCGTTCAGCTTCTAAATCATTATCCACTGCAACTATTGCTGAGCCGGCTCTCACATCATTCAGTGGCGGACTGCAGTTCCTCGAAGATGAATCAATCACGTTCTGTGGCCCTGAGGACAGATAGAGGGTAAATACGAATACAGGGAGAAAACCAAATGAAAAAACTGAAGAAATCAGTATGCTAATTAATTTTGCATAAACATTATATATACCTGATTGAGAGCTTCTCTCATTTTGTGCTTGGCCTGCAGTCTTAGGCTTACGCTCAGCCTTCTTCTTTAGTCGCTTCAGCTTGGCAGAATCTTCAGCTGCCAATTCAATCACTTGATTTATCATCTGTTCCAACATTTTCTCAGTTTCAGATTTGAATAATTCTAGTTGGTCATCCATGAATTTCTTCATATCTTCGATTGCAGCTGAAGTACTGCTGCTGCACCCTCTTCTCTTCATGGCTACTCTTTTGAAAGGAATTTGTTTATTCTTTTGTGGAGTACTCTCTGTGAGGTAACTTGAGAGATTTGCTAGAGAATGCGGCGAAAACGTTATAGGCAGCTGCTAAATTTATAGGGGCTATATATTTTAAAGGGCCGGGCCTCTCATTTTACTACTATAGGAAAAATATTATAATATCACGAAACAGTCAAGTAAAGATATTATGTATATTATATTCTTTTTTTTTTTGAAACCATGTATATTATATTCTTTTGATAATTACTTTTTATCATATATAGTAAATTTTTATTAGTCGTAATATCTAATCTAAAGATTCGATTTTCCTAATAACATCAATTTTTTACTATTTGATAATACGAAACGTAATATGGATCGTTTGGTTGGGGCTTATCAGGTATGATTTTTATTCATTCCAAACTCATACATGGTGTTTGGTTGAAAATATTCTTTTATCAACCCCATTCCTCAAACCCACAACGTATGAGATTTTGATACCCGAGGGAAGGTGGGTATGGAACATGGGTTTCTGGAATCAGATTCTTTTTCTTTTATTTCATTATTATTTATATCATTTCATGTAAATTATTAATACAAAATGAAATTAATGACTCAAAAATCTATATAAATATCAATTTAATGATATTTTAAATTAATTACAACTAATAACTAATTAATATTATAATTCAATCATATTTATTCCACCACTCAACCAAACACCTGATATCAGAAATGATACTTCAAACCCATATCATTTTAACCTAATTCCTCATTCCAACCCATACCCCCTCTGTAACCAAACGACCCCTTAAGAGTTGTTATCAGCTTTTTTCTTTGGAAAAAATTCCATTTCAATTACACAAAAGAAACTATATTACAATTAAGATGTCCATATAAACTCTTTTTCCATAAGCCTTTTGTGTTTTGTCTATTTGATAGATTTTCTTTTACTTGTTTGTGCAAGTCTTCGTTTTGACATTTTTTCCATAAGATCCGGAAAAATTCAGCTAGCTTGTCCTCCTAGATTCAAAGCAAAACCAAGAAACTGCTGCCACAATGAATCAGGTCCTCGTCGGCCATCCATTGCTATAAAAAAATAATTACTAATCTATAAAAAGATTGTACATAAAATATGTATACACCTTAATTAATTATCATTCAGGATGGGTTCCAATGAGGATCTTATGTGTCCTCTAGGGGTGGTTTCCTCAGATGTTGTGTGTGATCTTCAGTCATTGTGCAGCTGGTCGTTGAGAAAATAGCTGAAAGCTTTACCCATTTGATTAGGGTCTGCTAGGGTTACTCTCAACGAAAGCACAAAATACACCAAATTTTAGATAGAACGGTTTGAGGATTCCATTGATTATCTCTACGACTCTACCTCCTGGTAAAATTGTATAACTAGGGGTATACTCACTAAGCCATATAACCCACCTCAACTATATATGTTTCATATAGGGAAATATAGAATAAGACAATTTAGGTGAATAAACAGTTATATATCTTGCTTCCCATTTTCTCTCAAACCGTCATAAAATCCTTCATCCATGCTGGCTCCTTGATGGTCCTTCGCGACATTCTTCGACCCTTCACTGAAGACAGATCTTCTATCCCAGCATCTTCCATTTCTTTCTCATTCTCGCCTTCATTTTTTGAACAAATCGAGCCATTTTCCTGGCGTTCAGCTTCTAAATCATTATCCACTACAACTATTGCTGAGCCGGCTCTCACATCATTCACTGGCATAATGCAGTTCCTCGAAGATGAATCAGTCTCGTGCTGTGGCCCTGAGGACAGATAGAGGGTTAATATATACGAATACAGGGAGAAAACGAAATGAAAAAACTGAAGAAATTAGTATAATAATTTTGCATATATATTATATATACCTGATTGAGTGCTTCTCTCATTTTGTGCTTGACCTGCAGTCTTAGGCATACGCGCAGCCTTCTTTATTCGCTTCTTGGCAGAATCTTCAGCTGCCAATTCTTTCACTTGTTTTATCATCTGTTCCAACATTTCCTCAGTTTCAAATTTAAATAATTCTAGTTGGTCATCCATGAATTTCTTCAAATCTTCTATTGCAGCTGAAGTAGTACTGCTGCTGCACCCTCTTCTCTTCATGGCTACTCTTTTGAAAGGAATTTGTTTATTCTTTTGTGGAGCACTCTCTGTGAGGTAACTGGAGAGATTTGCAAGAGAATGCGGCGAAAACGTTATAGGCAGCTGCTAAATTTATAGCAAGAGAAATAACGGGCCGGGCCTCTGATTTTACTACTAATAGGAAAAATATTATAATATCACGAAATAGTCAAGTATAGATATTAGGTATATTATATTCTTTTGATAATTACTTTTTATCAATATATAGTAAAAAAATTTTAGTAATATCTTATCTAAAGATTCGATTTTCCTGATTACATCAAAATTTTACAATTTAATAATACAAAAGGCATATATAATATCTTTTAAGAGTTGTTATCAACTTTTTCTTGTAGAATCTGTCAAAAAAATAACTTTTTCCTTTAGAAAAAATTCCATTTCAATTACACAAAAGAAATTATATTACAATTAAGATGTTCTTATAAACTCTTTTTCCTCGAGCCTTTTTTCTATTTGATAGATTTTCTTTACTTGTTTGTTCAAGTCTTCTTTTTGACATTTTTAGGTTATTGTAAGAATATTTAGGCACAAGGCACCGTTTGTGGTTGATTTTGCTGAAAAATAAATGAAACCAGTTTTTCCAAATAAAAGCTGAAAAGCTGATTTTAGAACAAAGCAGGTCCTTTAACGATTTTGGAAAAAGCTGCTTTCCAGCTTTTTTAAGAATATGTCACAAATTTCACTATCAAACTTCACCAAAAACATTATTTTTTTATATTATAACTCAAAATAAACTCATCTATACTATACTATTAAACCGAAACATTAAAAATTTGATCGGTCGGTACTTGGGCCAAAGTACGGGCCTATCAATATAACCCATTATTTTTTCTAGATTATACTATTAAAGCCGAAACATTAAAAGTTTGTCGGTACTTGGGCCAAAGTACGGGCCTATTGATATAACCAATTATTTTTTTAATTGAAATATATTACCCTTTTTATATTTTTAATTAAAAAAATTCAATCTTTTAAAATAACATTAAGAAAAATGGTAATTACCTTTTTACTCCCTCCGTCCCTTTGATTTCTATACACTTTCCTTTTCGGGATGTCCCATTCAATTCTATACATTTCAAAACTTTCCCAAAATAGTAAACTTTTATAATATAAAAATCCCACCCACCCACTACTTCAATTTACTTTTTCAAATCTATCAATTAAATATGCATTGGTCCCACCACTTTACCTAATTTTTTTCTCTTTCTCATTACTTTACACTACTTTATACACTTTTCTTAGTCTCCGTGTCCATTCCAAACGTATACATCCCAGAGGGACGGAGGTAGTAACTAAATATATTATCTTTTCATAAATTTTCTAACTAAAAAATCGATGTTTTACAATTAATACGTACACGGGCGACACATCTATAAAAAAAATAATATTATTATATTGGTCGGGCGGTCTGTACTTGGGCCGAAGTACGGGCCTATCTTTATAATCAATTATTATTTTAACTAAAATATATTATCTTTTATATATTTTTAGCTAAAAAACTCAATCTTTTAAAATAACATCGAATAAGATAGTAATTACCTTTTTAACCACAACACATTATCTTTTTAGATTTTCTAACTAAAAAAACCGAGATTTTACAATTAACACGGGCGACATATATATAAAAATATAATAATATTATATATAATTATTAATAAATAACATGTGATTTATTCAACAAAAATACATTAATAACATTATTTTTAAATACTCTAATGATCTTGCATTAAAAGTAATATTACAAATCTATAATATATTATATATTACACTATTAAAGCCGAAATATAAAAAGTTAAGTTGGTTGGTTGGTTAGTTGAGTTTAGTGAACCGGTTGGTATTCGACCCATGGATCTCTTGAATTTATAACATATTATAGTATATCTTTTTATTATGTATTAAACCAAAATATTAAATTTAGGTTGTATGATGGGTCGGTATTTGGTTTCATGCGTCTCTTTAAGTTATAATATATTTTGTACCATATTAATTATTAATGACGAAATATTAAAAACTTGATTGGTTAGTTTATATCTGAGTTTATAAGTCTCCTTAAATAGGTAAAAAACTATAATTTAACATTATCATTAAAATATATATGTTCGACTTCATTTTTAACTTCCTATTTGACGGACTTAACTATGAAAAATTTATCCAACCGTTAAATAAAACATTTATTTAAACACATTATACTATCACAATTTCATTTTGACAATAAAATTAATTAAATTTAAAATATATACGATAAATAACAAATATGCTAACCACCCGTGCATTGCACGGGTTTTAAGATAGTATCAATAAATACCAAACAGTTATTTGATTTTTACAACACTTTTTTTACTAGGCACAACAAATTCTAACTTTTATTTTAAGCAGGACACACATAATATACATATTGAAAATACAAATAGTGATTAGTAATAATAACAAATCAATATATATATATATATATAAATATATATATATATATATATATATATATATATATATATATATATATAAAGGAAGATGCGGACGTCTCTAGAATTGCTCGATTCAGTCTTCTGATTTTTCTTAAATTTCGGAGAGAAAATCATATAATTATAATATAATTCAAAAAAATCAGATTCAAGAATTCTAAAAATAATACAAGTGTTTTATTTATCCTATTCTAAAGATAATACCCTACCAAAGAATCATAAAGGTGATACAATTCTTATTTTTAACTACATATTAATATAATATTGTACAAGTAACGACATTAATTAATGAGACATCCAAGATACAGCAATAGAAGTACAAGTATATTCCTGAAGCAGGATAAAAAAAGACCAAGCTGGTCACAGCTTCAAATCTAAAATACTATTCACCATCATTTTTATATGTCCGGCTCTTCTGTATTTTTACAGCGAGGTAAATAAAGCCTTCACTTTTCCCCGAATTTGCTTGCTTAGATCTTCCTGTATATTGAGTCAAAGTAGTTGTTTATTTTTGCAGTTGGTTTTTGTCTCGAGTTTGTTTCCTTTTGTCTGAGTCCCTGTTTGTTAGGGTTTTGTAGTTTGAATATTTTTTCCTCAATCAATATCTAGGTGAGCAAAATCAAGTGTCGACTTCAATGTATTTGTGTAATTGTCTAGGTTAAAACTACCTAAAGGAATTAGTTGCTAAGTAACAGAGCATAAAAACTACAGTCTTCTAATTTTTCTTGAATTTCGGATTTAAAAAAAATGAAGCTTAATATAGTTCTAAAGATAATATAATTCTTTTTTTTATTAGATTTTAAAGATAATAGTCTCCGATCTAGAAAAGTCTAATAGATTTTGCATGGATGCTAATAACTTGCAACTTCTTTTTCGATTTTATTGCGGCCAACTTGTAACAATTAGCATAAACATTTACATGGCTCTCGGTTTTTGTTATGATATTTTTATGTTACTGTATAAATTGGAAAATTAATATACATTCTTTATGTTGTGTTCTTCAAATTTAGAGCTTGGGCCATCGGTTTAAATTCATTGTTGATTTTAAGTCAAAAAATAATTGTTTGTATGATAAATTAGTTTCTAGAATTGTTTAAGTTTGAATATTTTTTTTTCTCAATCAATGTCTAGACGAGCGAAATCAAGTGTCGGATTTCAATGTATTTGTGTAATTGTCTAGCCTAGCAATATAGTGTCGACTTCAACCATTTTAGAAAACCAATCATCAAACTGAACATTGAAAGATTTCTGGCAGGAAAAAAACTTAAACAACCAATAGCAAAATATCCAAGAGTTTTTGTTTCGCGCAACCCATTGTATCTAGAATTATTCGATTCAGTCTTATAATTTTTTTAAATTTCGGATGGAAAATAAAATTATAATCTAAAAACCAGGTTCAAGTATTGTATCAATTAAAGGATTGTAAAAACCAGATTTAAGTATAAGGATTGCAAAGACAGTACAATTCTTTTACTTATTTTGGAATCATAAAAGAGTAGGATTCTATTTATTTAAAATAATAATTATCGAACAAATATAATTAAAAAATACAATTTTTATTTTCAAAAGTTATAAAAAATTTCTTTCAAAACAAGGTTAAAAAATTTATAATCTTATTTTATTAATTTTTTCCAAATTATATATCTAAAAAATAAAAACCAGATTCCAGAATCTCAAATTGTCTAAACAGGTCCGTAGCGCTAAACTCACGTCGTTCCATAATTATCAAGAAGAAAATAACATCTCTATTATGAAAACATCTTTGACATCTTCGTAACCTCATTGAAATAATATGCATGGACTTACGACCAATCTTAACAATAGTTCGATTCAGTCTTATAATTTTCTTCAATTTCGAATAAAAAATAAAATTATAATTAAAAAAATCAAATTCAAAGATCTTCTTATTTAGGAAATTTAAAGAAATAGGATTATATTTATTTAAACTAACAATCATAGATAAAATACAATTTATATTTAAGATTTGTAAACTAATACGTACAATTCTTACTTTCGATTTAATTTTATAATTTTCTTAAATTTCGAGTAGAAAATTAAGGATTGTAAAGATAATAATCATTAAAAAAAACTAATAGCACAAAAATTAGAATCATAAAAGAATAATATTTTTTAACTAATAAATAGGAGTCATTAAATAAAAATATTTAATAAAATAAATAGAATATATAAAATAGGAATCATATATTGATTTTATGATAATGTAATTTTTTTTTGATTAGTATTGTGTTTGACGGGCAGGAGGCGGCCCAAACTAATTTTTATTTAAATGATAATAATTTTTCTATTAGTATTATGTTTGACAGGAAAGTGGCTAAAATTATTTTTTTTATCTATGTTATAATATTTTTTTTGTTAAAACAGGACCACGGTTCAAAATAATTTTTATTCAATTATAATTTTAATTTTATCATGATTAGAATAATTTTTATATTCATTTAAACTAACAATCGTAGATAAAATACAATTTATATTAAAGATTTGTAAGGTAATAGTACAATTTTTATTTTCAACTGAGTCTTATAATTTTCTTAAATTTCGAATAAAAAATAAAGGATTGTAAAGATAATAATCATTAAAATAACTAATAGCAAAAAAAAATTAGAACCATAAAATAATAATTTTAACTAATAAATGTGGACCATAAAATGAAAATAATTAATAAAATAAAATAGAATATATAAAATAGGAATCATATATTGATTTTATGATAATGTAAATGATTCTTGATTAGTATTGTGTTTGACGGGCACGGGAGGCGGCCCAAACTAATTTTTATCTAAATAATAATAATTTTTTTATTAATATTATGTTTGACGAGAAAGTAGCTAAAATAATTTTTTATCTATGTTATAATATAATTATTTTAAAACGGGACTACGGTTCAAAATAAATTTAATCCACTAATTTTGATCTAAATCACAATACTTAATTTTATCATAAAAATAATAATTTTGGATTAATATTGTCTTTGACGGGAGGGCCGTTCGAACTAATTTTATTATTAGTATTGTGTTTGAAAGGATGACCACTCAAACAAATTTTTATACTAATTATAATTTTTTTTATTAGTGATATGTTTAACTGGAAAATGACTCAAAATAATTTTTATGCTATTATAATATTAATTTATATCAAAATTTACACAAAATTTATAACGCTGCCGCGAAGCGCGGCTTTATTCACTAATTTTCATGATAAAATTGTTATCTTCCATTCCGACAATTTATTTATATTTTCTAAATGTTCTTTCCAATTTTATATTTCATAACTAATTAAGAATAATAAAATTTATAATATAAATTTAACTAAACTTAATACTTTCCGAATATTTTAAACATATCAATCACACTATTTTCTCATACTTTCTCTCTTATAATTTTATTACTCTCCATTACAACATATCCTTAGAATAAATAGAAAAGACCGAGTAGTCGGCAAAAAGAAATTAAAGACAAATATAAATTCAAATATCGAAAAAAAAACAAACAAAGTAATGGTAATGAAATACAGCCGTGCGATGCAATACAGAGATCAGATAACAGTGGGCCCTGCTTCCCGCCAACCCCAAAACCCTAATCTCCATATTCGTTATACTCCTAAACCCCCTTTTCTGAGCTGCTCAATACCCCATCTATGGAAGCTCAGGCCGTCAAATCAAACCTAGTTTTAATTCTAGATTTTGGTTCCCAGTATACTCACTTAATCACTCGCCGCATTCGTAGCTTATCTGTCTTCTCTCTTTGCATTTCCGGCACTTCCTCTCTCAAATCCATCACCGACTTGAACCCATCTGTAATCATCCTTTCTGGTGGCCCCCACTCGGTCCACGCGCCGAACGCGCCGTCGTTTCCCGATGGGTTCGTTGAGTATGTTGAGAGTAGTGGTGTGTTTGTGTTGGGGATATGTTATGGGTTGCAATTGCTTGTGGAGAAGCTTGGTGGGGAAGTGAGAGTTGGGGAGAAGCAAGAGTATGGGAGGATGGAGATTGAGGTTTTGAAGGATAGTGGGTTGTTTGATTGTAGGAAGACTGGGGGTAAGCAGGTTGTTTGGATGAGTCATGGCGATGAGGCGGTGAGGTTGCCTAATGGGTTTCAAGTGGTGGCTAGGAGTCAGCAAGGGGCTGTGGCCGCGGTGGAGAACCCGGAAAGGAGGTTTTATGGGCTGCAATATCATCCAGAGGTATAATTGTTTATTGGATTGTGTTAATTGTACAAGGATAAGTGTGATTCTTTGATACTCTGTTATATGGATTGGTGCTTTTGCATTGTTCTTGTTAATGATATGCCTTGCTTAGAAATAAGCGGGTATGACTTGCGTAGAAATGAAGTTTGTTTTTGCTATAAATGTTAATGGTGTATGCTGATGTTATGAAAATAGTAAAAGCCTTATTTCGATAACCAAACTACGTGAATGTGATGCATATCGAATTTGTATCCTGTAGCTCAACTAGCATATTTAAAGAATCTCGAATAATGCTCAAGGTCAGTGTGTTCCGGTCTGGTTATTTAACTTAATAACCAACTTTGTAACTGTACACTTGTTATAGGCTTTCTGGATTTAATTTCTAAAAAACAGACAATGTCGTTTTCTAACCGTGGGAAGCTATATGAAGGTGACACATTCACCAGAAGGAATGGAAACATTGAGACAATTTCTCTTCAATGTTTGTGGAGTCACTGCTGGATGGACAATGACTGATGTTATGGAAGAAGAAATAAAGGTTATTAAAGAAATGGTTGGGGCTGAAGATCATGTCATTTGTGCCTTATCTGGTGGTGTTGATTCCACTGTTGCAGCTACTCTTGTACACAAAGCGATAGGAGACAGGCTTCACTGTGTTTTCGTTGATAATGGCTTACTAAGGTGTGTTTTGAGTGAATTCTTGGAATAAAAAACTTACAAAAAGGATGTTTATTCATTATATATATCAATGATAATTAACAATATCCTCAGAAACTAATTAATATTTTTGGTATTTATATTTGTAGATTCAAGGAGAGAGAGCGGGTAATGGAAACATTCGAGAAGGATCTTCATTTACCTGTTACTTGTGTTGATGCTGTTGAGCAATTTCTTAGCAAGCTAAAGGGCGTGGTAGATCCTGAAGCAAAGAGAAAAATTATTGGAAAGGAGTTTATCTGCATTTTTGATGCATTTGCTCATGATATGGAGCAGAAAACTGGAAAAAAACCAGCATACTTGGTCCAAGGAACATTATATCCTGATGTGATTGAATCTTGTCCACCGCCTGGTAGTGGCAGGACCCACTCACACACAATCAAGAGTCATCATAATGTTGGAGGGCTTCCAAAGGACATGAAACTAAAGCTCATTGAACCCCTCAAGCTTTTATTTAAGGATGAGGTTCACTTCTCTAATTTTAAATCTTTACACATTCTTAGTTTTGCTTGGTCTTTTCTCTTAGATGCTCATTTGATTCAGGTTCGTGAATTGGGAAGAATATTGAATGTTCCTGTGCCATTTTTAAAGCGCCATCCTTTCCCCGGACCTGGCCTTGCTGTACGAGTCTTGGGTGATGTGACTGAAGGAAATGCCTTGGATATCCTCCGCCAGGTACTTGAAATCTGGTTGAAAGTGTAGCTTCTGTGGTCCTTTTAAAAGTTAAAGGTTATATACGTGGTCTAAGTGGAATAATATCTAATAGACACAACCTTTTTGTCATAGTTGTCTTTCCTAAATTATTTGCATATTTACTTTTCTATATTTTGGTGACTAATAATTGAATTTAAATATGAATTGGTTCATATTTACTTCAGGTAGATGAAATTTTCATTCAGTCGATCAAAGATGCTGGCCTATATGATTCCATTTGGCAAGCTTTCGCTGTGTTTCTACCTATAAGATCAGTTGGAGTTCAAGGAGATCAAAGAACACATTCACATGTTGTTGCACTGAGAGCTGTAACAAGTCAAGATGGGATGACAGCAGACTGGTGAGCGAAGTCATCTCTTGTCCATATCTTTACATATTTCTTTATATATTAGAGTTGTATCTTCATATCTTAACGAGCATAGGAGGCTTCATAATTCTTCAGCTTAGCAATATGACTTTGTAGCCTTTTGTTTTAGAGCACCAGTTAAGTGATGGTCAAAGGTTGGTGATATCAATTTGTATAACTGACATGAACATGACATAAATAAAGAAAATTATATCCTGTTTATCCAACACGTACAACAGTCAAACAAATTTTTGACATATTTGAGGATATTATAAGATACAACATGCTCGAGTCTCCTTGATGAAGTAGAATGGTTTGACGCCCCAGTCTCCTTGCAGAAAAGGTGAACACAAGGTGGTGGTAACCATTGAGGCTCCTTCAAATTTGTCTTGTCTTAACTAGTTATGTAATTTGTGATTTGCTTCTTTAAGTTAGAGTTATGCATTTTTCTCCTTGTTTGTAAATTTCAGGTACAATTTTGAACACAAGTTCCTTGATGATGTGGCAAGAAAGATCTGCAACAGTGTTAGAGGTGTGAATCGAGTTGTGCAAGATATTACATCCAAGCCGCCATCAACTATCGAGTGGGAATGATTATTTGTAAGTGCATATCGGGTGCGCGAGGATTTCTACGGTGTTATACATTGTTCGGGTTTTATCTAAAGCGTCATAGTGAATTTGGCACAATGATCTAGATCCTAGGATGCCATTATTCTAAATGTAGTTTATCTGCATTTGTGATTCTTTGTATGAGAAGTGCATTTATTTATATAAGAAATCATCCAATTCTGTCTTATCTCATCAAGAATATGTTTGAATATTAAAACCATACTCCCTAATCACTATTTCATTCTTCTCAGCCAAGTTCTCCTCTGTTTACTACTGTAGTTTAATTGGCAACTGCTAAATTGTGTTCCTCTCAGAAATAAGAGCTCAAAAAGCCCCGAACTTCGGAGTAATAACCAAACATACTCAATGTTCTACTTCGGAGTATATGAGTATCCTGCTTGTCTACTTGGAAGCAGGATCTCATAGAAATTCAGGAGCTCCGACTGGGATCTGGGAAGGAGAGTCATAATAATCTCTTTTAATAGCCCGGAAGATTAGAAATTGTCTTTGTTACATACAACAAAAGGCACAAAATGGGATTAATAATAACAGAGTACCCACAACATGAAAGGACACTTGATTCAGATAAACAAAAATAAGTAAAGCCTACCAGCAGCTCAAAGAGTACTTCAAACTTTGATAGCTGGACAGGTTTAACTTTTGCTAACACTATGGTATAGTATCCTATTACACGCAGTATCAAATTTCAAGCCAGAAAAAAAAAAAAAAAAAAACTTATAACCCTATGATGACAAAAAGGATGCTACTGCTCTGCAAGAAGGCCCATGGGATTCGTTTCCATGAAAATAACTAGGACTGTGTTCTTGTAGGATACCAACACATCGTCTGGGTGGTGTAGTTGGTTATCACGTTAGTCTCACACACTAAAGGTCCCCGGTTCGAACCCGGGCTCAGACAACTGTTTTTCTAAATGGTATTTTGAACTAGTATATTTTACTGTATCTACATGTATTCCCTACGATTTTATTGTTTTGGTGCTGCAAATGACAAATCAACGCCTTTTCTTCCTCAGCCCCCATCTCTCTCTCTCTTTCTCGCTAAAATTTCAAACTTACGGGGGTGTATTCGATTGGGATTTTAATGCATTGTTTTTAGTATATGGATTTTAATGGATTGTATGGGATTTTGATTTTTTGCGGATTCTTGATGAAATGTCGCAGAGTTGATAGGATTTAGGTACAATGCTTCAAAATCCCATTGAATTTGGTGGGATTTCAAAAAACTTAAAATACACTGAAGAATGTCACAAAATCCATCATTTTATGAAATGAAAAAAAATCCATCAGCATTTGAATACCATCAGATTTTAATGGATTTTAAACAATCCCAATTGAATACCATCGGATTTTAAAGTATAATTTAAAATCCCAATTGAATACCACTAGATTTTGTAGCATAGTTTAAAATCCCAATTGAATACCTCAAGATTTTAATGGATTTCAAACAATCCCAATCGAATACCCTCGGATTTCATGAATGCAAAAAAATGCTTTAAAATCCCAATCCAATACACCCCTCTTAGTCAGCATAAGAGTTGTGGGAACAGGGGGTACTTACGTGGAGCCAACAATCAACATAATCCGGGTTTTTGTTCTTTAACAATTCTCATCTCCAGCAAGTGTCTGTACGTATTAATTCTATCACTCCTTCATCCTGTTTATTGAATGTTTTATTTTACTAAAGCAACATTTTTTTCACATAAAGTTTGAAAATTGTGTTTATATATCTTAATTTTCTGCTTAAATCAACCGCATTCATGTTTAATTTTGTTTGCTGCTTGTGGGGTTTTATGTTTGATTCATATGTATGCAGCAGCTTGTTATATCTCTGGAGACTAGTGGTCGATTCGTGTGTTTTATACACATGGCCACCACTTGATTGGTGTGTGGACTTTGTTCAATAGATGTGTGTGTACTGTGTAGTTATTAGCTTATGCTCTATCGTGGGCTTTGATTGTACCGAAAAGAAAATAACCTAAATCGAAGTTCTTTTTCACTAGGTAATTCTTTTTGGTTTTTACTCGTTAGCTGCACTGAATTGATGAGCTTGTATGTTATTGGATCATCTTCTTTCAAACTAAGGTTTGAATTGATGAAATGGGAAGGTATATAGTGGAATGGGAATATGGGATGAAACCTGGTAGTACCATTTACGCTGTTTGGAAGAGAGTTTTTATTGGAGGGGGCGGTAATAGAATGTTATGGTTTACTTCTACTTACCTCCGGTTCGGATGTTAGGGGAAGTAACTGAAATTTATCTGCACACCTGTATCTATAAAATTCACATTTAGGACAGTAAAAGGAAAGGAGTGAATTTTTCAATTTTTATATATTTTTGTTCCTTTGCATTATGTTAATTAGCCAAACAAGTTAAGTGAGTTAAAGGCTCTTTACTTCCATTTACATTACATTCCATAATTAAAAGAAACCTTGTATCCAACCAGACCAATGACTACAATACATCATTAATGTGTTAGAGATGAATCATTAGGTTCTTGAGCTACTAGTTGATTGGTGCTGGTTTTTGTATTGCAGTTGGTTCTGCTATCTATGATCTTCTTTCTTGACACTTGACAGTGTCTTAGACAACAAATCAGGAAATGGCCGGTAGTGGTCAATTACCTGAAAGCCAAAAACCTTCAATTACATACAAGCACAATCAAACTGGCGGGGCATTCTTTAAGCTCGTGGAATCTAATCACGAGGATTGTACCCCCAGCTCTTCTGCTATTAATCAGCACAATGGTAACAGGATCGAATCCAAGTCAGCTGAAATAGTAAGAACTTCTGATCTCATTGCAGCAATTAGTCATCTATGGGATCGTGCCATTCTTCCTCCTGCATTAAAAGCGGATTCAGATCATGACGCAAAGAACCTTAAGAAAGCAAATACATTCTGCTATTCGGCTGAGGAAGGCCATATTGATGCATCAACTTCTGCAGAGGGTCAAGATTTCTCAGTTAATGTAGTACCTGATTACTCCTCACCCTTAGTGCAGGCAACCATAGAATGCCTAAAGGTGACCCAGAAAATCTCCTTCTTTGAACCTGGTACTATTAGTGGTAGCAGTGGTTATGCAAATTCTCTTATTTGGGGACTTATAAAAAGTGGTTCCAGCAATCCAATGGAGTCCTTCAAGGATACAGGGCATGCAAGAGGAAACTTACATAACGCAAAGGATGCACAGCAGTTGTTGAGTGAAACTACGATCTCTAGATCGATGCATCTTGTCAACTCTAATGTTTCGGACAAAGTGAAGAATCAAGATTGTTGCAATACTGGACAAAGAAACTCAACTTGCATTAATTCTTGTGATAATGCCAGTAATTCAACCAAGAACACAAGTACTGTTAACACTGATTGCCTCCCAGAAACGGCTGAAACAATAGATATATTGTCAGGTCCAAGCCCGATCATGGATAAACACCTATCTGTTACCTCTCTATTCACAGATCACCTTCTTCAGGCCGTTGAAGACACAAATGAAAACATTAGTTTGACCTCAATTTCGCGACTTCATGTGGAACACAGTGCCAATCCTTTAGCTACCGATACAGGTGCTCACAGTGAAAGCGAGAGCAATCCCAAAGAGAGTCATCTGCTTGAAGGTGAGAGTTTTCAGCAACAAGTTTGTTTCACTGAGAGCAAGTCCAATTTAAAAATCAGCTCATCAAATCATGATAAACCGGGTTTTGCACGGCAGGAGCATGCTTTTGCTGGAGCATTTGCTGGTATCTTTGTAAGCCTTTGTCTACATCCTGTGGATACAATTAAGACCGTGACTCAGTCATGTCGCAGTGACCCAAAGAGTCTTCTTGATATAAGCCGATCTATTATTGCTGACAGAGGTTTGTTGTTTAAGTTAATTAGTGACTTCACTGAAGTATATCTAATTTTCCTTATTCTTCTTAAAGCTCATTTTGATGCCGTTTGGAAATTGTTCTGGACTCTGGTCAGGTCTAATCGGACTCTACCGTGGAATTGCTAGCAATATTGCTACTTCAGCACCAATTTCTGCTGTCTATACTTTCACTTATGAATCAGTTAAAGGGGCCTTGCTTCCTTATTTTTCTAAGGTGATATTCCTACCATGCTTTGTTTCTTTCCCATTTAATTCAATGGATTGTGTAAAACCCCTTGTTCTTGTTGGAGGTAAAGCAAAAATCAAATTGGTCCAAAGCAGATCATTACATAATTCCCAAGTCTAAACTGTGTCAAATGCAAATTCGTTACCACGAGGATGCGGTCTTCTCTGGCTTAAATTTAAATGTGCTTGCATAATTTCTTGCAGGAGTGTCATTCTTTGGCGCATTGTGTAGCAGGAGGTTCTGCGAGTATTGCAACTTCTGTTATTTTCACTCCAAGTGAACGTATAAAGCAGCAGATGCAAGTCAGTTCTCACTATAAAAGCAGTTGGTAAACCTTTAGGATCCTTTGTTTTGATCTTATTCAATCTCACAAATCAGATTCCCTGCTCTTTATAATGCATTTCACTTTATCTTGTCATTCCCTACTGATACCAAGGGCTCAGATTTGCCTCACTTGTATATGTAGTCTATGCTAGTACTTCTGCACTGTTTTTGTGCATAAGATTTTTGTAATTTTAATTTGATTTATTTTAGGAACTTTTCAAATTATTGGCTTGATAAGCATTTTAATACTAGAGGGTTACAAAATGCGTGCTTCTGCTCAAATGAAATTTAGTTGTTCAGTACAAAGATATGGAGAGAACTTCTGATAAGAGATCAGGCTAGTGGAGGATTATACGAAACTTTAATATTTAGTTGAAACGTGTTTCATTGATAGTTTTAGACGAATGTATCGCTTTAAAGTTGAGAAACTGAACTTTCAAGAGTTGTCTTATAGTGAAATAGAAACTTGTGTTTACTCTATACCTTGCCCATTAAATTTGCTCGTCCTTTGTGCAAAGATGCACCAGTTTATAATCAGTATGGTTGTCCAGTCCATTGTGCTTCGTATATAAATGTATATTGCTACAGGAATGCGTTACTTGGAATTGTCGGAAAGGGTGGTTTGTCTTCATTATATGCTGGGTGGGGAGCTGTACTGTGCAGAAATGTTCCGCACTCAATCATCAAGGTTAGATAATGGTTTTATATGGCAAATTTGTATATTGGATTAGTAGTATATTTTGTTTTTTGTTTTTACCTGTCTACCATCAAACAATAGCAAGTAGTAGATTATAAGTATCTCTTGATGTATTCACAGTTCTACACCTATGAAAGGCTAAAGAAGTTAATGTCATCCTCACTTCAACCAAATGGACAAAGAGAAATGCTGCGAACGGTTTGTGATTTCATCAGTTCATTAACCCATTATTACTTGTATATACTTTTGTATTTGTAATATAAGTAAAGATATAGCTATTCTCAAACATTGGTTTATGTTCATCATCATCATCGTGAAAAGGGCTTAGAATCACATATCCGCATCATACATCCTGTATACAAACTAGTTTGACGTGATTAATATAATACTAGTTCCTCCTTACAGCTCATCTGTGGAGGATTAGCTGGATCTACTGCTGCTCTTTTTACAACTCCTTTTGATGTGGTGAAGACAAGGTTGCAGACTCAGGTTTCCATTTGTTTGATAATACTGTTTTCTCCTTCTGACATGCCATGGAATTGTTTGTTGGTTAATTTCATCTTTTTCATGAATGATATGTTACAGCTACTACATCTCTGTGTTGTCTTGTAGGTTCACTCATTTATTACTCATTCTCTTACACTTCGATGTGGTGATTGGTTTACAGATTCCTGGTTCAAGAAATCAATTTGATGGTGTGTTTAATACCCTGGTGGAGACAGCTAAGCATGAAGGTTTGAAGGGTCTCTATAGGTTAGAAATTTCAAACATGCTTTAACTTATTATTTTTCCAGCCAAGTAATTTCAGTGGCTTCTGTTAGTTTCGTTGGTCCTGCCAATAGGTGGAACCTATGCTACTCGGACTCCGTTGCAAGGGTCCGAGATGGATACATGTCCAAATATCAGACTCGGCAACATGCATTAATGTTTTTGGCCTATAATAAGTGTCCAAGTCCGAGTGTCTAGTGTCCGACACCGGTACTCGAAGGTAAAATGAAGAGCCTGAGTAACACAGGATGGAACTAATGGCACTGGTTGTGCCATCTGATCCAGTTCTCCAGAATCGGATTCAACTTTATGTAGTGTTTTTGATTCATGTTGTCAAGTTGTGTGATAGTTTTTAGCCTTGGTAAGTATGATCAAACTTTTCTTTATCTTGTTTGGTATTTAGGGGCTTGACTCCAAGGTTAGTCATGTATATGACACAAGGAGCACTGTTCTTTGCATCATATGAATCTTTCAAGAGATTGTTATCTTTGGAGGCAGTACACGATAGTGCTCAACATCTGATATGAATCAAGACTGAAAAAGGATTCAAACTCTCTGCCTGAAAGCTGCATAATTGCAATCACTACAAGTCCAGTAAGTGTTGAAATTTTCCTACTGGGTCGCCAAAGGGAACTGATACACGGAAGCTCGATAAATTGTAATTCTTGTCTCTCTGAAGCTTCCCTTGATAGAATAGAAACTAGGTATATCTGAGTAACCATGGACGGCAGATATAGAAAAATGTTATTCATTTGTCTGTTGTTAGAACAATGCAGGCCAATTTTTTGTAAGTAGGGTGATTACAGATAAGTTGAAAATTGAAACACCTTGTACAGACTACTTAAAATATATTAAAGTTCAGAGTTCAATATATCGTGGGGCCGTTTGGGTTAGCTTAAAAGAAGTGACTTCTTGATTAAATTAAAGAAGTGGAGTAGAAGCGAAAAGTAAAAGAGTTAATAAAGTGTTTGGAAAAGAAATAGAAGCTCTGAGAGAGAAGCTAGCATTCTCAGTTTCTTAAAAGTGCTTCTACTTATTTACACAAACGAGTCAAGAAAAAAAGAAACCAGAAGTAGAAGCCACTTCCGCTGCACAAACAGGCCCGTATATATCTTTGCATGACTCGTGAGACAATGAGTTACGGTTACTCTTTATCGCTTTCTTACAGCTTTCAACTTCATTTTTGTTTTAACAGTAAAACACAAGATAAGGGATCAATTTTCTCGCGAGTGTGGCCAGAATTTCAAATCTATAGATCGGTGATCATACATTGTTTTTATGTTTCAAACAAATAGATAACTGCCATTTTTCAACCAAAAAAATGGATAAATAAAAACAATATATAGGTCATTATTACAAATTTGATATTCTGTCGACCAACATGAAAATAGAAAAATGGATACTCATGCACTGCTCACTGCTCACTAATTAGGGGCCGTTTGAGGAAGCTTAAAAAAAGTGACTTCTTGCTTAAACTAGAGAAGTGAAGCAGAAGTGAGATGTAAATAAGTTAATAAAATGTTTGGAAAAGAAAGATAAGTTGTGAGAGAGAAGCTATTATTCTCAGATTTTTAAAAGTGCTTCTACTTTTTTACACAAACGGGTCAAGAGAAACAGAAGCCAGAAGCAGCTTCTGTCGAACAAAGGCTATGTACTTATGATTACAACTCCTTAGCTAATGATTATATGCAAAGTATGGTGCCTTCTATATATTTCTATATATATACTACTATAAAAAATGCCCAGACGTCATTGCTTCATCACGAAGAGCCTATGCTGAGACTATACTCAAGAAATCAGAGAAAAAGGTGGATCGAGTACGAATGATACCGGAGCTTTCTTTTTTCTGTCTTGGACATTTTCAAATTTATGTTTACCATCGTCATCTAAAAGCCCGCTCTGAGAATCACATTGTAGTAACTTGTCATCTCTCGACCCCTTAACTGCATCAGTAGCCTCTGTTCTACACAGGATAAAGAACCAGATTGAGAAAGCCTGTAATGTACTTGATTGTGCATGAAAATCAACTTCATACTCTCCCTCCTTAGTTACTGGCATTTTTAATGCTGGTGATTTCTCTTTCCTCCCTGTTTACAGTAGTAAATGAATATCAGAAGACAAAAAACTTATTGCAAGCCACTGCCGTTTGTCAAATGTTGGCAATCTTACCTGTATATAAAGTTTCCAAGGCTGCCGGTTGCTTATGGGGGAATGGTCTTCAGGACATCGGTTGAATTTGTCAAAAGTAACAAGGGGGCAGCCCATATCCCAGCCGCCACAGTCACAGCCTCCGCCAAATTTCCATCTATCTAGTAGTCGTCAAGGGCCAGGACATTCTGCAGTTGGCAAACCATGATTTCCGGAAGAGGTTACAACATTCACCTTTGTCTGGGACAAGCAGTTTGTTCTCTGATCCATTCCTTGAAATCATGCCAGTTGATGTTCAAGCTTTCCCACTTCTCTAGTGGAACTTGAATAAAGATTACCGCAATTTCATGGTTTGAATGTAAATCTGCTGGCTCCCACAGAGAGTGACCACCATTAAAGACATTTTTTGGTCGATCACAAAATTTTCTCAGATCAGAAGTCTCGTGCAACTTGCATGTTTCCTCAGCTGAGTTTGCAGCTATATCTTTTCTAGCCTGCTTAATATCATAGTCACCATGGAGTTCTCTAAAGCTCCAGCATCTTTGAGATCTGAACGCAATAAACAAGATACTTGCATCTGTCCCCATACCCGATTCTTTATTGCTCTCATTTATCCCTCAACCAGTAGATTTAGCGCTACTTTTCATTTGACTGGTGTGAAAGGTGTATAGCCAGTTCAAAGCATTTCCAACTTTCCATGTCTTGACTATAATTTTTTCTTCTGGACTCTTTACCAAAAACTCAAAATATGGCATCCCATGTTTAATTTTAAACTTGGGATGGCCATGTAAATGAGCTGGTCAACAAGGCAGTGGAGGCTTACTGTTTTCCTTGACAATTTGAGACTCGCATGTGTTCCCGATGTTTTCAAAAAATCAAGCAAGAGCGATCTCTGTAATCTCTTGTTTCTTTTGATGCCAACTTTTGCACCAGGAATATGCTCATGAACAGAGCCCAAAGTACTTCTCTGTGATTTAGACTCAAGAAGTGGTTCGGACATCCCTCTCGTGGGGCTTAAGCCAGAAAATAGAGTGCTTGGTGTGGAGCAACTGCTTTGCAATCAAGGATGCGAATAGGAAAGGACTGGTTGAGCAGAACATGATTTCTGCATGACAGAACCAGTATCCTTCTTTTCAAGTCCACTGTCATCTCTTGGAAGACTAAAAGTTGAATTGTTACTGCACATGGATGCCCTAACTTGTTTTCTCTCTGCAGATTTAGGTGATTGATTTTTTCCGTCCTCTGATTTCAAGGAAATCTGTAATAACGATACCTCTCTCTTTCAAAATAGGTCGCCGGGAGCTACTGAAAACCTCCTCAGAGGTACATGGTTTGCAAATTACTGATTTGCTTGATTCTGAGTTGAGAGACATCGCTGATGATCTAAACTATACTGATGAGCTATCTTCATCTGAATCACACAGCGAATCTACTACCCCAATTGATAAGGCATTCACACTGCCTTGTGGAAATTCATTTTTTCTCCCATCACCTAAATCCTTCATTGTTACTTATTGAGAACTCTGATATACAGAACTTCTTTTTAGAACTTTATTTCCTTCCAGGACAGTAATCCTAGATTGAGATCGTTTACAGGATGCCCTACGATAATGATGAAACCTTATATCTGAAAACCCTTGTTTTTGGCTCAACGCATCATGAGGTTTTACCATTGGTCTTTTCCCTTTCAACTCTGGAACATTGCCGCGGACAAGGAAGGACAGTATTAGGACTTCCATCTACTACAGAGATCTTCTCGAATTCCAAGTCCATTATCAAGCCATTTTATAGAATGCAAATCTACAAGAAAGAAGGGAACACGGAGCATATGTTAATCACCTTCTGATATTACAGAATCAAAAAAATAAAGGACCGATAAGAATGAAGAATAACTAGGCTCTTAAACTTTTTACATTCACCAAAGATTCATTACGTCAATTCACAACCAACTCAATCTGAATGAATTTAAAACATCACATAGATTACTGGAAACAAATTAATCAAACAAAACAATGACAAACATTCATGTGAACAGATCAATCACCTCCAATCTATTCAAAGGAAGAACAAATCAGTTCTGCAAATAGTCATTTTGCAAAATGTATTCTACAAGATTCAAAATAATAGGAGAAACAAACAAGATATCATATTAAACCAAACCAGAAATAATACAGCAGCTAAAAGCAAGTTTGTAGCTAACCTTACTACCTTAGATTGCTGTCAAGTCTCTTCCTTTCCTTATTTCTTTCACATGAGAGATAATTGAGAGACAAACAGCTGCAAGATTTCTGAGCATGCCCACTTAAAAAAATCACTATATGTTTCTGGGCCTGCTTTGTTTTTGCATATAAAATATGATCCAACAACAATCGATTATAAGCACCATATGTTCATCGGAAAAAAATAGCTAGATGTTAAAAACTCTAGAATGAGTGATTTTTCCGCTCAAAGATACAGTAGTAGTCTCCTGCATTTTCATCAAAAATCTAGATTAATGCCATCCACCGGGAAAAAACCGCTTATAATATGCTGCATCATACATATGTCAAGTACCCGAACCCAAAAAAATATATAATACAATAGTTCCATTATCATAAATCGTCAAGCCTTCTTGTTCTATTCCATGTTTGCAACTTTACCTTTCAGTGTGTTGAGAAAGGGTATTGGTCCAGGACAATCGATTATTGATAATATATGTCCAGTGAAAAAAAATATGTTGGATGACAGAATTCCTAAATTGGATCATTTTTCCGCTCGGTGACACTGTCGCACACCTGTAAATGCATAAAAATAAGATTAATCCATCCAGCCTTTTCTGTATTCCCTTATCAACAATCTAATTTATTTTTTTATATTCTATCAACTTGTCAACTTGTAGACAGGTACAAACGAAAGCAGTTGGCACAACTAATGCTTGTAGTGTTTCTAAAATATTTGCAGAGCACTAAAATTCAAAATTCATCAGAGAATCTAGTAATTAAAAGACAGAGACAGTAAAAAAAACATATACATACTAAAATTCACCCCCCAACAGTGAGAAAGGATAGGGCAGTGGACTCGAATTTCCGGCAAAGAAACTCATATCATCACCGCCGCCACCGCCATCAACATGCGGACATACCACGGAGTATCCTCCTCCGTCATATCCGCCTTGCGCAACCACAGCCTGCGTTTCCATCACTCGTCCTGTTTGACTCATCAACCAAGCCGGTACCTTTGTTTCGGATGATGAACAATGACCGTCAAAGTTCCCTTCCGAAGAGAGTGACCCCACCGTAACCTCCTCTTCACTCTTGAACGAAGTAGTTGCCATCATTTCCAACGAAGAATGCGAAGAATTCGAAGACGAAGAAACCGTCATCAGCCTTCTTTTCTTCTCTCCAATTCTTCGCGTACGATCTTTATCGAGCATCATTCGTGAAATTATTTCGGGATCTTCAACGACTTTATACAAAAACGCCATCATTTGCTGCGGCCTCCTCTCGGTAGCTTCTAATCTCTTCGTCATTCCTTCGACTTCAAGGTCTAGTTCTTTTTGCTCAAGCTTTAATCTCGCAATCTCCGTTACCAAATCCTCGTCTTCCTCATCATCATCGTCCTTATTTAATCCGCTTTTACCGTGTCGTTTCCGTGCTATGTTCTTCAATATTTGCGTTTGCCCCCGTAGAAACCACTCGTTCGCAAATTCCCACCGATCCGGATCCACCTTCTTAAAACCCTAAAAATCAAAATAAAAAAAATTATAAAACAGTGACAGAAAGTCAGCGAAGCTAAAACGAGAAAATTATTGAGCACGATTGGATAGCCCGTGGTCAAGGGCTTATCCTCTGTTGGCCAGGTCCTGGGTTCGACTCTGGCTCATCTCGAGAATATCTTAGAACAGATATTCAAATTGTAAAGCTATAAGGCATATTAGTCAAGAAACGAGAAAATTATTTACATATGTGTTGAGTTGACGGATGAAGCTAGAGAAGTTGTTGTGCTTGAAGAAAACAGGCAAGATTCGTTGCGAGAATTCGAGAGGGTTAACAACGATGAAGCTATTGTTCGCTCGGCCCCACGTGATGAGATCATCGGTGGTCGGATCATTAACCATCTGATAAGTCTTGACAACGAACGGCGCGATTACGTTGCAGTCATCCATTCAATCCGGTGTGTCTCACCGTAGCTGACCTGAGCTGCTCTGATTGCAAGACTGAGACGAGAAATGTTTGTTGTGATAATTTAGGCATAGGATAGGATTATTTTACTGATATTACTGTAAATGACAGAGCATCTGTGACAAATGTTATTTTAATATAGGTTGATACGTGGTGGTTATAGAGCAGGGATTAGTGGTCACGCAGGGGACCACTTCTCGCCTCCTCATCTGCTGCAAGAGTTCCTCCTTCCCAAAATACACTGCTGACTTTTTTTCACGTAATTTCAGATGTAAAAATAATATATTTTTATATATTATTTTTAAAAAAATTTTTTTTAATAAAAAATTAACATTTATATTTTTATTCCAAAAAAATGTTAAAATATAATATGTAGAATTATATTAATTTTATATCTCAAATTACGTGAAAAAAGTATATATATTTTGGGACGGAGGGAGTATTAAATTTTTCGATTTTATAAAAGAATTAAGATATAATCATATTTGTCACATTGAAAAAAAAATAGTGATACTTAATTCATCTAAAAGACATAAATTAGAAATATATATCACTGATCTGAGATTGTACATGAGGGATGGTAATCAGTTGGTATGATTTGATTTTCCCAAATAATCTATATTTTTCTAAACCAAACCTAAACCAAATTCAAACTTGAAGTTTATAAACCAAATCCGAATCGAACTGAATTGAAAAACTAGTTCCCTCCTCACAGCTCATCTGTGGACGATTAGCTGGATACTCGACTCCTTTTGATGTGGTGAAGACAAGGCTGCAGACACAGTAGGTTTCAATTTCTTTTAAACATGCTTAAATTTTACAGCCAAGTAATGACTACATTTCGGTAGGCTCTGTTAGTTTCGTTAGTCCTACGAATAAGTGGAACTGAAGGTTGTGCCATCTGATCCAGTTGTCCAGAATGGATTCAACTATTTATGCAGTGGCTTTGGATTCACATTGTCAGTTGCGTGATAGTTTTACGCATTGGCAAGTATGATCTAACTTTCTTCATCTTTTTTTTTTTTTTAAACTAACTTTCTTCATCTTGTTTGTATGTTAGAACAATGCAGGTCATTTTTTGTAAGCAGGGTGATTGCCGATACTGGTTTGATCTATCGTCAAAATTATAAATAGACAAAAAAACAATCGAACAGTTCGAGGAATAAAATACATATATAAATCTATCTAACATGCACATTTTTACACTTTTAATAAATGAATAAGCTCAAGACTCATGAGACCCTTTTCTAACTGCAACCAACTTCATTTTCTTTTACTACTCACTACTGACTAATTATATGTACTTAAATGATTACACCTCTTTAGCTAATGATTATATGCAAAGTATGGTGCCTTCTATATATTTCTATGGATATAAGACTATAAGAAATGCTGGAAGTGCTAGATCAGTGAGAACAGCTTGTAACCTGCAAGAAATGGATAATGGCCACCCGAACATGTTATCAACAATACTCCACTTTTCCGCAATACAAGACTGTGAGGCTTGAATTAATTGATCAGAGTAAATTTGGTAGAAATAGTCCAGCCCCGGCATGAGATGCTCAAACGTCATTAGAAATAGTCCAACCCCGGCATGAGATGCTCAAATGTCATTGCTTCATCGCGAAGAGTATATGCTGAGACTATACTCGAGCAATGGGAGAAAAGGGTGGATTGAGTACAAAAGATGCTGGAGCTTTCTTTTTCTCATCTTGCACATTTTCAAATATATATTTAATATCCTCATCTAAAAGCCCACTCAGAGAATCACATTGTTGAAACTTGTCATCTCTCGACTGCTTAGCTGCATCGGTAGCCTCTGTACTATGCAAGATAGAGACGCAGATTGAGAAAGCCTGTAATGTACTTAATTGTGCATGAAAATCAACTTCATACTCTCCCTCCTTGGTTCCTGTCATTCTGAATGCTGGTGATTTCTCTTTTCCTCCCTGTTCAAGAAAGTAGATGGAAATCAGAAGATGTCAGGCTGGGTGGGGGGATGTGAGTTACTCTTAGAAGTTAGACATGCCCGAGAAGCCTTATGGGTAAAGTTAAATGAGAAAAACTTATTTCAAGCTACTTCTTTGGAAAGCATGTCACTGCCATTTGTGAAATGTTAAGAATCTTACCTGTATATAAAGTTTCCAAGGCTGCTGGTTGTTTATGGGGGAATGGTCCTCAGGACATCGGTTGGAATTGTCAAAAGTAACAAGGGGGCAGCCCATATCCCAGCCTCCACAGTCACAGCCTCCGCCAGATTTCCATCTATCTAGTAGTCGTGAAGGGCCAGGACATTCTGCAGTTGGCAAACCATGATTTCCAGAAGAGGTTACAACATTCACCTTTGTCTGGGACAAGCAGTTTGTTCTCTGATCCAATCCTTCAAAATCATGCAAGTTGATGTATGATTGGTTACTCTTCTGATTCCTTCTTTTTTCCTTCAAGCTTTCCCTCTTCTCTAGTGGAACTTGAATAACGATTGCCGCAATTTCATTGTTTGGATGTAAATCTGCTGGCTCCCACGGAGAGTGACCACCATTAAAGACATTTTTTGGTTGATCACTATATTTTCTCAGATCAGAAGTCTCGTGCAACTTGCATGTTCCCCCGGCTAAGTTTGTTTTAACACTTGTAAGAGGTTTAGCAGCTTCAAGTGAAGAGAAAGAGTCCTTTTTAGCGGCTATATCTTTTCTTGCCTGCTTGATATCATATAACACAAATTCTGTCACTGTGGAGTTTTCTAAAGCTCCAGCATCATTGAGATCTGAACGCAATAAACAAGATACTTGCATCTGTCCCACCATAGCGGATTCTTTATTGCTCTCTTTTATCCCCCAATTAGGAGATATAGCTCTACTTTTGTTTTGACTGGTGTGGAAGGTGTATAGCCAATTCAAAGCATTTCCAACTTTCCATGTCTTGGCTATAATTTTGTCTTCTGGACTCTTCACTAAGAACTCAAAATACGGCATCCCATGTCTATTTTTAAACTTGAGATGGCCATGTAAATGAGCTGGTGAACAAGGCAGTGGAGGCTTACTGTATTCCTTGACAATTTGAGACTCACATGTATTCCATGATGTTTTTGAAAAATCAGGCAAGAGCGATCTATGTAATCTCTTGTTCCTTTTGATGCTAACTTTTGCAATGGGAATATGCTCATCAACAGAGCCCAGAGGACTTCTCTGTGATTTCAGCTCGGGAAGCGGTTCAGATGTCTCTCTCGTGGGGCTTAAGCCAGAAAATAGAGTGCCTGGTGTGGAGCAATTGCTTTCCAATCGAGGATGCGTATAGGGCAGGACTGGTCTAGCAGATAATGATTTTTGCATGACAGAACCAGTATCCCTCTTTTTAAGCCCGCTGTCATCTCTTGGAAGACTAAAAGTTGGATCGTTATTGCACATGGATGCCTCAACTTCTTTTCTCTCTGCATATTTAGCTGACTGATTTTTTCCGTCCTCGGATTTCAAGGAAATCTTTAAGAAGCTATTTAACGATACCTCTCTTTTCAAAATAGGTTGCCGGGAGCTACTGAAAAACTCCTTAGAGGTACATGGTTTGCTAGTTACTGATGTGCTAGTTACTGATGTGCTTGATTCCGAGTTGAGAGACATCGCTGATGATCTATGCTCTACTGATGAGCTATCTTCATCTGAGTCACACAGCGAATTTACTACCCCAATTGATAAGGCATTGACACTGCCTTGTGGAAATTCAATTTTTCTCCTATCCCCAACATCACCTAAATCCTTCATTGTTACTTCTTGAGAACTCTGATATACAGAACCTCTTTTTAGAACTTTATTTCCTTCCGGGACAGTACTCTTAGATTGAGATCGTTTACAGGATGCTCTACTATAGCGACGAAACCTTATATCTGAAAACCCTTGTTTTGGGCTCAATGCATCATGAGGTTTATTGGTCTTTTCCCTTTCAACTTTGTAGAATTGTCGTGGACAAAGAAGGACAGTATTAGGACTTCCATCTACTACACAGATCTTCTCAAATTCCAAGTCCATCATCAAGCCAATTTATAGAATGCAAATCTACAAGAAAGAAGGGGACAGAGAGCATATGTTAATCACCTTCTGATATTACAGAATCTAAAAAATAAAGGACTGATAAGAATTAAAAAAAGCTAGGCTCTTAAACTTTTACATTCATCAAGAATCATTACTTCAATTCACATCAACTCCATCTGAATGAATTTAAAGCATCACATAGCTTATTGCAAACGAATTAAGCAAACAAAACAATGACAAACATTCATGTAAACAGCTCAATCACCTGCAATCTATTCAATAGAAACTGGTACTATAGATTCAGAATTGTAAGAAATCATAAACTTCCTTACCCATTTGCCGAATTTAGAAAGGAGAAAACTTTATCAGATTACAAAATCATTTGATATCTCAAAAATCTTATAATCAGTGAGCAAACATTGCTAACAAAATGCAGATCTACCCTACTCATTATACCAAAAAATCTCCAGAACACAACCATCTACAAACACAGAATCTTGATCCCACCAAACTCAACCCTACAGCATAAGCAGATTATCAAACTTGAATCTGAAGAGTGATAATATATATAAATAAAAAAAGTAATCATCAGAAATCTTTAAGTACACTTGCATTCCAAGCTAATCAAAGCAAAGAAAATGGCCAGGCCATACCCCACACTGGATCTCACACAAGTAAATTTAAAGGAAGAGCAAGTTAGTTCAGCAAATAGTCATCTTGCAAAATGTATTCTACAAGATACAAAACCTTTGATTCATAATACAAAAAAGATCAATATAAAAAATTTAAAGGAGAAACAAACAAGAAATCACAACAAACCAAACCAACAATAATACAGCAGCTAAAAGCAAGTTTGTAGCCAACCTTAGATTGCTGTCAAGTCTCTTTCTCTCCAAATTCTCTCTCACATGAGCAAGATGATTGAGAGACAAAGAGCTGCAAGATTTCTGACCATGCCCACTTTAAAAAATTGCATCTTTTTGCTAATCAACAGCAAAAAGAATCATCATCCTTAAGTCATCATAACCTACCATGCTATGTGTTTCTGGGTCTGCTTTGTCTGTTAATATAAAATATACATACAATACTTACATGCCATTATGCATCAATCCTCATGCCTTCTCTTTCTATTCCAAGTTTGCAACTTTACCTTTTAAGCTACTACTAGTATCTACTCCTCAAAAAGCAAGAAAGATGACTAAAATATGAAATAAAGAAATAAATTATTATCTTGAAATACAATTGTGCCCTTCAAAGTTGTGGCTAGTTGAGTTCAAGTGAGGGGTGTTTTGGGATTTTGAAGCTTAAAGCAATAAGGAAACATCTGGATTTTTGATTGACAGAGACAACCACTGACACAAGTTATTTTCATATTTTGTTATTGAGTAAACAGGACTCCTGTGGGTGCTACAATTGCTACTCCCTCTGTCCCTCTCATTTCTTTACGGTTACTATTTTGGGATGTCCCTCTCATTTCTTTACGTTACTATAAATATTAAGTTTTTCTCATCATTACACTCACTATCTTCCTCCACTATCTCATATTTAACAATAAAAACTATTATTACACCCACTACTTTCATCCACTATCTCAAATCTACTATTAAATATTGGTAGGTCCCACAACTTTACCCACTTTTCATCTAACTTTACTCATTTTTCATACATTGTCTTGGTCTCCGTGTCCCCCTCCAATGTAAACAATTGAGGGGGACGGAGGGAGTATATATTATAATGCTTCCAAATTGCAAAGGATTATATCGATTAATGTTGTCCCTTTATACACGAAATCCAAATATAATTTTTAATTTTTTATGACGTTTTATGATCCAATTTGCTACTACATACGGAGTATGAGTATATATTATCCACTTATATTATGCGAAAACCGATCCATTGGACAGTATTTATCCTGATATATTTTATCATATAAACCTTTCTGTATAATTATGTGTAACAAATTCGAGGGTTGCATTATCATAACTTCCGATGCGATCATATCCTTCCGACCATGAAAATTGTAGTATAAATTGTAGTATGAAAAACTGTAATACAACCCCTCCCCCTCCGCTTAAGCAACTGATTTACTGGTCCATTTAGAAGGGGGTCCAAATCCAAATCCAATAGTATCGAAACGACAAAATAATGGTCAATCTTTGTTGTGCATGTTGCAAGGACTCTCCCAAACAACAGTTACATTATAATATCATAGTAACTCATAAGGGTCGCTTAGATTTTATATTAAATAACTCTCCATTCTTGTTGGAAATAACTGGCCTTTTTGGCCCGTGCTACGCACACGGGTATTGATTCTTTGATTTTTTTATCAACTTAATCTATATTTTCTGTCGTGAATAACCCTAAATCTGACGGGTAATAGGCGCAGTCAAACTACTTATTTATGAGTTTTAAGTTATAAAATTTAACGTGTTTATTAGCATTTTGGCCCGTGCTACGCACACGGATATGATTTTTTGTTTTTTTTATCTAATTAACCTATACATTTTTTATTAACAAACAGTATGATATGAGATATAAGTTATGAAAGGCACGTATGTAAGAGTTAAAATACTTGAGTTATGTTATTGGCGATCAGTACGTTGTAGATGTTAAAGATAATATATATGAATGTCGATTAAAAAAAAACACGAAAAAATGTTTATAACGACATGGACTATATAAATCTTTGTATTTGGAAAGATGACTTAACTTGATTATCCAGATTATAAATTTTCCATCCATTCCTTATTTATTAAATTAAGGTGAATATGTTGATGATAGAGTTTCCACCCGTCCTTAATAAAAATTGATAAATAGGTTAAGAAATAATTAACCTTAAACATCAATAAAGGAATACATATGTAGTCATAATTCAGTTACATTACTATAATTATATGCTACAATTATTGTCTATACCGAAGATTGATAGTAAGAAGATATACGTGATAAATATCTATATAATAGATACTGTATTGATTTTATAACAGAATAGATTTTTCATTAGTATCATTGATATAACCAAATATTTAATATAATAATAATATTTCAAGTTCAGAATAAAAATTTATAAGTTTATGGATCAATAATCAAATCATTGTTTGTATATTTAATATAATAAAAAAATAGGTAATTGTTTCTAAAATATTTAAAAAATTCATGAAAATAGTAATGACTATATAATTAAGATTTCTCGGGGTCGCCGCTCGTATCTTAAATAAAATAACGAAAAATTATAATAAACTATATGCAACAAATTTTATTGTTAAGTTATTTAAATGAAAATATGCTCATTTATCAAATTTTTATTTATAGAAAAATATGCTCATAGCATTTTGGCCCGTGCTACGCACACGGGTATGATTTGTTTTTATCTAGTTAACCTATAAATTTTTTATTAACAAACAAAATGATATGAGATATAAGTTATGAAAGGCAACATATGTAATAGTCAAAATACTCGAGTTATGTTATTGACGATCAGTACGTTGTAGATGTTAAAGATAAAAATAAAATCACGCAACAGAAATTATGACGACGCGGACTATATAAATCTTTGTATTTAGAAACATAAATAATTCTTAATTTAACCTGATTATACAGATTATAAAGCTTCCATTCATTCCTTAATTATAAAATTAAGGTGAATATGCTGACGCTAGAGTCTCCTCCTTCCTTAATTAATATTAAAAAATTGATTGAGAAATAATTAACCTTAAACGAATACATCAATAAAGAAATACATAGTAGTCATAATTCAGTTACATTACTAAAATTATATGCTACAATTGTTGACTATATTTAAAATTGATAATAAGCAGATATACGTGATAAATATTTTTAATAAAACAGTTTCCGTATTGTTTTTATAACGGAATAGATTTTCATTGGTATCATTAATATAACCAAATATTTAATATAATGATAATTTATAATGTTTTGAATAAAAGTTTATAAGTTTATAGATCTATTATTAAATCATTATTTGTATAGATAAAATAATAAAAAAATATTAAGTAATTTTTTCTAAAATATTTATAAAAGACATGAAAATAGTAATGAGTATATAATTAAAATTTCTCGGGGTTCGCCTAACGGCGACCCCTCGTATCTTAAATAAAATAACAAATAATTATAATTAACTGTATGTAAAAAAAAATTATTATTAAGTTATTTAAATGAAAATTTGCTCATAGCATTTTGGCCCGTGCTAAGTACATGGGTATGATTTTTTGTTTTTTTATCTAGGTAAGCTATACATTTTTTATTAACAAACAATATGATATGAGATATAAGTTATGAAAGGCAACGCATATAAGAGTCAAAATAATCGTGTTATGTTATTGGCGATCAGTACGCTGTAAAAGTTAAAGATAATATATATGATTCGATTGAAAAACAATAAAATCACGCAACAGGAATTATAAAGATGCAGACTATATTAATCTATGTATTTAGAAACAGAAATACTTTTAAACTTAACCCTATTATGCAGATTATAAACCTTCCATCCATTCCTTAATTATAAAATTAAGGTGAATATGCTGATAAAAGAGTTTCCTACCTTCCTTAAAAAAATTGATAAATAAGTTAAGGAATAACTAACCTTGCAGGAATACATCAATAAAGGAATACCATGCTACAATTATTGCCTATATTTAAAATTTATATATAATAAGAAGATATACGTGATAAATATTTATAATGAAATAGATTCTGTATTGTTTTTATAACGGAATATACTTTGCATTAGAATCATTAATATAAACAAATAATTAATATAATAATAAATTTTTGATGTTTGGAATAGAAATTTATAAGTTTATAGATCTATTATTAAATTATTATTTATATAGTTAAAATAATTAAAAATATTTGGTAATTTTTACTAAAATATTTATAAAAGACATGGAAAATAGTAATGACTGTATAATTAAAATTTCTCGAGGTCGCCTAACGGTGACCCCTCGTATCTTAAATAAAATAACAAAACATTATAATTAATTGTATGTAAAAAATTTATTGTTAAGTTATTTAAATGAAAATATCTTCATAGCATTTTGGCCCGTGCTACGCAAATATGTATGATTTTTTGTTTTTTTTTATAGTTAAGCTATACTTTTTTTCATTAACAAACAATATGATATGAGATATAAGTTATGAAAGGCAACGTATGTAAGAGTCAAAATAATCGTTTTATATTATTGACGATCAGTACGCTGTAAACGTGAAAGATAATATACATGATTCGATTAAAATAAAATAAAATCACGCAACAGAAATTATAACGACGCAGACTATATAAATTTTTGTATTTAGAAACAGAAATATTTTTAAACTAAACCTGATTATGCAGATTATAAAGCTTCCATCCATTCCTTAATTATAAAATTAAGGTGAATATGCTGATAAAAGAGTTTCCTCCCTTCCTTGATAAAATTTGATAAATAAGTTAATGATTAACTAACCTTGAAGGACATCAATAAAGGAATACATATGTGATTATAATTCAGCTATATTACTGAAATTATATGCTACAATTATTGTCTATATTTAAATTTTATAATAAGAAGATAAACGTGATAAATATTTATAATGGAATAGATTCTGTATTGTCTTTATAACGGAATATACTTTTCATTAGTATCATTAATATAACCAAATATTTAATATAATAATAATTTTTTATGTTTGGAATAAAAATTTATAAGTTTATAGATTTATTATTAAATCAATATTTGTATAGTTAAAAATATATAAGTTTATAAATCTATTATTAAATAATAATTTGTATAATTTACTGTATGTAAAATTTTTTATTGTTAAGTTATTTAAACTTCTAATATGCTCATTTATCAGATTTTTATATAAATAAATATATACTCATAGCATTTTGGCCCGTGCTACGCACACGAGTATGATTTTTGTTTTTTTATCTAATATATAAAAACTTCCTAATTAAAAGTTAAAATAAAATAAAATCACGCAACAGAAATTATAACGACGCAGACTATATAAATCTTTGTATTTAGAAATAGAAATAATTTTAAACTTAACCTGATTATGCAGATTATAAAGATTTCATCCATTACTTAATTATAAAAGTAAGGTGAATATGCTGATAACAGAGTTTCCTCCCGTCCTTAATAAAAATTGATTGATAAGTTAATGAATAACTAACCTTGAAGGAATACATCAATAAAGGAATACACATGTGATCATAATTCAGTTACATTACTCAAATTATATGCTACAATTATTGTCTATATTTAAAATTTATAATAAGAAGATATACGTGATAATTATTTATAATGGAATAGATTCTGTATTGTTTTTATAACGGAATATACTTTTCATTAGTATCATTAATATAACCAAATATTTAATATAATAATAATTTTTTATGTTTGGAATAAAAATTTATAAGTTTATAGATTTATTATTAAATCAATATTTGTATAGTTAAAAATTTATAAGTTTTTAGATCTATTATTAAATAATAATTTGTATAATTTACTGTATGTAAAAATTTTTATTGTTAAGTTATTTAAACTTCTAATATGCTCATTTATCAGATTTTTATATAAATAAATATATACTCATAGCATTTTGGCCGTGCTACGCACACGAGTATGATTTTTGTTTTTTTTTATCTAATATATAAAAACTTCCTAATTAAAAGTTAAAATTGTTGAATGAAAAAAAAAAATTATTATTCGAAAACCATAACTGAAAGTCTTAATTTGAAAATTGAATGTGGTGAAATGGAAACTGCACAAATTATACGAAAACCATTGTAGTAATATATGCTAAAATTAGTGAAAATTAAATTAAGTTTGATTACGTTTTCTTATTTGCATATGAATTATAGCTTGCTAGATCCATATATTTGGAAATTTTAAAAATCTAATATATAAACACTTCATCATCAAGAACTAAAATTGTGGAGTTAAAAAGTGTTGCATTGATATGAAATTATATAAAAAAAATCTAGATTTGAAAATTGAATGTGGTGAATATGGAAACCAGTACATATATTAGAAAAAAGGATTGTAATAATAAATGTCAAAATCAGCGAAAAGCAAATAAACATTGACTGCCTTTCTTTATTTACATATGAGTTATAGCAGGCTTGACCTATTTATCCGAAAATTTAAAAAGTCAAATATATAAAAACTTACTTATCGAGAGCTAAATTTGTGGAGTGAAAAGATACTCTATTGATAATGCAATTATAACAAAAAAATCTTGATTTTAAAATTGAATAGAATGAACATGGACACCGCATAAATTAAACAAAAACGATTCGTAATAATAAATGTCATATCAGTGGAAATCAAATGAAGTTTGACTTCTCTATTCGCATATAAGCTATAGCAATCCAGATCCATGTATCGAAAGTTTGAAAAATCTTGTATATGAAAACTTCCTTATCAAGAGCTAAAATTATGGAGTGAGAAAAGACTCAATTAATTTGAAATTATAACAAAAAGTATTGATTTGCTTATTGAATTGTTAATGTATATGGAAGCCACTATATTTTATACAAAAATGGATTGTAATAATAAATGCCAAAATCATTGAAAATCGAATAAATTTTGATTATGTTTCCTTATTTACATACAAGTTATAGCAGGCTAGACTCCTGTATCTGAAAATTTAAAAAGTCTAATATATAGAAACTTCCTTATCAAGAGTTAAATTTGTGGAGTGAAGAAATACTTCGTTAATCGGAAATTATAACGAAAAGTCGATTTGAAAATTGAATATAGTGAAAATAGAAACCGCACAAATTATACGAAAAAATATTGTAGTAATAAATGCTAAAATAAGTGGAAATCAAATTATATTTGACTATGTTTTCTTTATGAGTTATAGTAGTGTATACGTATGTATCGGAAAATATAAAAAAAAATTAATACATAAAAAATTTATTATCAAGAGCTAAAATTGTGGTGTTAAAAAGTGTTCCATTGATTAGGAATTATAACTAAAAGTATTGATTTGGAAATTGGATGTATTGAATATGGAAACCAGTATATATTATACAAAAAAGGAGTGTAATAATAACGGCCAAAATCAGTTAAATCAGATATACTTTAACTATTTTTCCTTATTTAAATATGGGTTATAGCAGGCTAGACCCATGCATCCAAACATTAAAAATTTGAATATATAAAAACTTCCTTATCAAGAGCTAAAATTATGGAATTAAAAAAATACTCTATTAATTTGATTTATGACAAAAAGTCTTGATTTGAAAATTGAATATAATGAACATGGAAACCGCAAAAATTAAATGAAAAAGCTTTTTAGCAATTAATGTCAAAATCAGTGGAAATCAAATAAAGCTTGACTTCCCTGTTTGCACATGAGCTATAACAATCTAGATCCATATATCCGAATATTTAAAAATCCAATATATAAATACTTCGTTATTAAGAGCTAAAATTGTGGAGTGAAAAAAGACTCCATTAATTCGAAATTATAACAAAAAGTCAAGATTTGAAAATTGAATATACTGCATATCGAAACCACTACATATTATACAAAAAAGGATTGTAATAATAAATGCCAAAATCATTAAAAATCAAATATATTTTGACTACTTTTCCCTATTTACATATGAGTTGTAGCAGGCTAGATTCATGTATCTGGATGGAAATTGCGTCATATTCATTCTCTGTGTCTCTTGTCAAAAAACAATGGCACACGATAAAAAGTTAACAAAAAGTCTAGATCATTAAAGCAGATGTTGAGGAAAAGTGAATACAAATCTTCACACGATGAGCATCCGATGGTGGCCAGGACGAATCATCTCTGTTCAACAGTTGTAAGGAAAACTCAATAACAAAAGGAGGCTCAATAAATACAGTGGAGGACATATATGCATCATCATAATCACTATCAATACGAAAGGAAATTATGCAAAAATATTAAAAATATTAATTACAAATTATCATGTAATCTATACAAAATCAAAATAAATTGATTCCAGAAGAATTAAAAAACAAAACACTAAGATTACTTTTTGCACAACACAAATCCCAACACGAAGAGTTAAAAATGATGTTCAAAAAATATTCCCAATTTCTATATCACAAAACAAATCTTTCATTTGCACTAAAGTGTTCGAACCTTTTCTCAAATTCTTGGAACATGAAATCAATAGATTTCGTGAGGACGGATCTCTCAGCTTTTCTCTGTAGCAAATTATCAAACACGTTAAATATAAAATCATGTACTGATTATGGTACCTGCAGCGTTCAAACAACAAACTTCAGAACCCGTTCAAAAATAATAGAATGAACAAATATACACAATGTAGCAAATATTGTAAATTAAGATGGAAATAGCGCAGACTTATTTCACGGCCAATGATGTTATTCTCTTTTTGACTTCGAAACATCATCCTTTGTCGAAGCATCGTCGCAAGAGGACTTTGACGGATACTACCTGATGCATACACGGATCAACGCGATTTGTGCAAGATAAGTACAATTTGATTATACAATATAGTAAATAAGCGCAAAGCAAAATCCGTGGATAGAGAAATTAATGTGTAAAGAAAGCCAATATCAGTAGTACTACACCAAAATCCGACCGAGAACACAAATCAGTTCGAAAGCCATGCAAGAAAACATACTCGTAGCGATTACAGGCGTGGAAAGAAAGAATGATTCCGAATGTGAAATCCAACTTATCTGCTTTGATCTAATAAGAATAATATGCAAATAAGTAGCAAAGCTTAAATCTAAACTGACGTCATGATTAGTGGCACGATTCAAGGATGTGTGATTAATGCTATTTTTAAATTCTGATCTTAATATGATGATCCTGATATGATTTGAATGAGCTCGTAATGAGTGGCTTGATCGGAGGGATTGCATTCAATGCTGCGCTACTGATATGGTAGGAACATGGTGCATATCCAGTATTATCCGGGTCGGGTCACATAAAGATCCGAAATATCTTTTCATAGTGTTAATTTGAATGAGTAAAATGCCGGGTCGATCCAGAGCTTAATGGGTTGATCCAAAAGCATGTGAATTTACCATATCAGCCTTAAAAAATGACTCATGCTTTAAGAAGTATATAGATAAGCTTGCTATAGATAATTCATACATAATTACATGCAGGAAAAAAGAATTAGGATACAAATTAAACCAATTCCGATGCATAGTCAATCTTATTTAGATGCACCCGAAGCTGTGACAAGAAATTCATATTCACAAATTATTTTCAGCTAAATTTTTGAATAAGAGTTTTTCTTTTTTTGTAGCATAAAAATTTGAATATGAATAGTGTGTTTATAATCAGATTATTGGAAATGGATACTTCTGTGAGAGCTTTATTAAGAACTCAAACTATGGATAGATGAGTTACATTAATTATCGACAGTTCCTATCTTAATAATGAAACATTAATTAATAATGAAATATACTCTATTTAATATATATATATAATATTATTTTTTAAAATTATATACAAATATTAAAAATTATGATCTAAATTGGAAAATTTAATTATAAAAACTAAAATTGGACTGCTAATTCGAGAAGAGTTTAATATGACATGTTCGCTGACCAATGATTTAAAGGTAGCAAAGAGTACTCATCTTTTGGACCTTGTGTAAATTTAATTTGCGATATATGTAGATATGTGAAAATGTTCACGTGATTATATTAAAGTTGGCTGGAAAATTTGCCAAAGTATAATCCGTGTAGCTTTCCTATCTTGTTTCGTTTATATGCTTAGCAATTGTGACCAGTTGATTCTACCTCCGGTGTCTGACACTTTTTGATGATACAGGCCTCTAGTATCTGAACTTAGGCATCTTACAAACCTCTGGGATGTTCATCAAGGTGAGTTTTTATGAATAAAACTTATCCGATTTGCACAAAGATTGCAGCCCTCGCATAATTCATAGGGATGTGAAGTCTTCAAACATTTTTTTGATCAAGGACTATGAGGCTCACCTAACAGACTTGGGTATTGCAAAGTTCTTATGCACATGAAAATCTCACACATCTACTTATGTTATGGGCATCATTGGTTATATAGATCCAGAGTATATATGTGTTAGAAAATGGAGTTATTAAGTTCATAATTTTATTATGTTCTTGTTGTTAATTCCATAATTTAATGATTGGAAGTTGGTTCTAGATATCGGGACTTAAACTTTCATGTATGGGTTTAAGAATTTTCTTAATGAAATCCATAAGAGAAATGAAGTTGAAGTTAGTAGCTTGGAAAAGCTTGTTTTGAGAATGTGTTTGTCCCACATAGAAAGAAATAAAAGGGGTGTTGGCTTTATATAGTATAACACACATGGGTAGTGCATAACTACTAAGGTGTGTTATGGTGCGTGGTGTTCTCACGAGCCCGCGCGCGCGCCGCCGCCGCCCCGCCCCGGCACGCCACGGCACGGGTCGGGTCGGGTCGAAGGGCGATTTGGGCGAATGTCTCGGCGTCTCAATTCCGTATCGATTTAATATAATATTTCAATTAGAATTTATTTATCAGTTGGGCTGGGTTGTGTCTGTTGGGCTCAATTGGACTGGGTCGGATTGCATAATTGGGCTAAGTCAGATACAATGAACCTGGACTTGTAACTGACTGATGATATATATTCAGAAATTAAAGTATATATATATATATAAAAAGGATGGTTTAATGTGTGGATTAATATATATCAGCTGTTACATTATAATAAATCAGCTGTTACGATTTATTTTAAATGTGCAGTTTAAATTCATATATTAAATTTGGGGTGGTCAGTTACACTTAGCCTCTAGTATAAATAGAGGACTAAGCTGCTGAGTTTCATACACCACACCCTACATTCTCTTCTCTTCTTCCTCTCTGCTCTCTCTCCCAAACACAAGTCAGTCAGTAGTTGGTTTTTCCGGCGAGTGAGGAGCTAGTCGTGGTTGAGCTTCGAAGGTGCTGTAATTCAAAGCTCTGAGCTGTTTTATCCTGGAGGAGGTGTTGCAAGCATCCCCAGTGCAGCAGGTGGGGGCAATAATCTCTTCAAGAGCAGTCAGGTCTTCGTATAAGGCCTGACGACTCAGCTGTTCTTGTGATTTTCTTGTTGTACATGTTCTTGCCTCAAGCTATGGCTACTGGTACAACTTCTTTCCTTCCTCTAGTCTTACAGTCACTGACATGCATGTATTTTACCTTCACGTTTTGTTTCAACTTGCTTGGCCTTGGCTTGTTTAATATGATATATAACTGCCTCTATGTTGCTATAATAATCAGTATTTCCAACATTCTTGAAGAGATTATCTGTTATATAATATTTAGCATAATGTCGAGTGAAACTGAGGTTCCCGTTGTTGGTGCTGGTAGTAGTTCTGGTGCATCTGCTGTGGCCATTGATTGGACCACTTACAGTTTTCCACAAGCCGTTGAATTAACTGGCTTGCCAGAGAAGTTCAATGGTGGTGTAGGCTTTTCTCGCTGGCAGAAAAGAATGAAATTGTGGTTGACTGTAAAGGGTCTATGGCCTGTTGTGGAGTATGAGAAACCAGTGGTGGATCAAGAGAAGACTGAAACTGTTAAGGGTTTTGCGAAGTGGGCTGAGAAGGATGGTGTGGCCAGGGCGGCCATTCTGGCTGCTCTCACTAACACATTGTTTGATGTGTATTCTTCTGATGCCTACTCTGCAAAACTCTTATGGGAGAAGCTGGACCAGACACATAATACTGACTCTCAGGGTCTTGAGAAGTATTCTGTGGCTAAGTTCCTTGAATTCAAGCTGGTGGACAACAAGTCCATGACTGAGCAAGTGCATGAATTCGAGATGATAGTGCATGCTTTGAAGGAGTCCGGAATGGACCTCCCTGAAAAGTTCAAGGTTATGAGTGTGATTGAAAAGCTTCCGAAGTCTTGGGAGGAGTTCTCTCTCTCCCTGAAAAGACAGAAAGGAGAGATCACCTGGACCAACCTTATGCTGGACATCTCGGTTCAAGAACAACACAAGTCCAAACAAGGACATGTGATGCCAACTGAGGCCGGGAGCTCGAAGGTAAATGTAGCCACTGTAGGACAGAAAAGGAAGGGTGTGGCTAAGAAAGTTAGCACTAATAAACCTAAGAGTGACAAGGACAAGGCCAAGAAACCCAAGGCAAACAAACCGTGTTGGTCTTGTGGGCAGGTTGGGCACTGGAGTAAGGACTGCCCTACAAAGAAGGCGAAGAAGGCTGAGGTGGTAGCACAAGCGAATGCTGTGCTTACAACTACAAGTGGGCCCGTAGTGAACATGGTTGTTGGTGAGCCACGGCTTCTGAAACCAACGCAGACCGGTATGTTTCCTACAACCCTGTATTATTTTCTACCTATCTGTCAAATGAATGGTTGATAGATACTGGAGCTAATGTGCATATTTGTGCTGATATTAGTCTATTTGTATCTTATCAACAGAGTCATAGCTTGACAGTGACGATGTGGAATGCTAGTGATGCTCAAGTACATGGAATAGGAAACGTAGACCTGAAGTTCCCTTCTGGACGTATTCTATCCCTAACTAGAGTGCATTATGTTCCCGATATGCGTAGAAATATAATAAGTGGAAGCTGTTTAGTTTCCAATGGCTTTGAAATTTCCTTCAAATGTAATAAAGTAGTTCTTATTCACACTGGTACATTTTTTGGCAAGGGTTACTTGTCAAATGGTTTATTTGTAATTAATGCTGAACCCGTTTTGGGTACATTAAATAATGTTATTCTTCCTTCTGTGAATTGTGTTGAATCCTCAAGTTTATGGCATGCTAGACTAGGTCACTTAAACTTTGGTGCTCCTAAGAATATGATGAACTTAGAGTTGATTCCAAAACATACCATAGAAAAGAATTCTAAATGTCAAGTATGTGTGTCAGCTAAACAAATAAGGAAACCTTTTCATAACATTGTTAGGGATTCAGACTTGTTAGATTTAGTACACACTGATATTTGTGAATTTGGTGGTGTGTTGACTAAGGACCAGTTTAGATACTTCATTACCTTTATAGATGATAGTAGTAGATATTGTTATGTTTATTTACTTAAACATAAGGATGAAGCACTTAGTAAATTCATTATATATAAAACTGAAGTAGAAAAACAAACTAGTAAGGTACTTAAACGTTTGAGATCTGACAGAGGTGGTGAGTATACAAGTAACTCCTTTAATGAATTTTGTGAAAACAATGGTATAGTTCATGAAGTTACTCCACCATACACACCTGAGTCTAATGGGGTCGCTGAGCGAAAGAACAGAACATTTAAAGATATGATTAATATTATGCTTATTAACTCTGGGTTGCCTAAATACATGTGGGGAGAGGCTCTAAATACGGCTTGCCATATTTTGAATAGAGTTCCTCTGAAACACATGGATAAGACACCTTTAGAGTTATGGAAAGGCATGATGACTAGTCTTAAGTATCTTCGTGTGTGGGGGTGCCTTGCTAAGGTGCTTGTCCCTGAACACAAGAGAAAGAAACTAGGTCCAAAGACTGTTGATTGTATCTTTCTGGGCTATCTTGAGACCACTACAGCTATGAGATTTTTAGTAATAAAATCTGACATAGATGGTATAGTGGTTAATACGATAGTTGAATTTCGTGATGCTACATTCTTTGAGGATGTCTACCCTATGAAGACTGGTATACCTCAAGAGACCAATGATCCTACTCACACATCAAGTTCTATTCCCGATTATGTGGAAAAGATGACAAATGTGGGGGCGGAACCTGGTAGTAGCTCTACTCCTAATGAAGTAGAGGAACCAAGGAGCAGTAAGCGTGCAAAGGTAGTTAAGGATTTTGGAAGTGATTTTATCACTTACAATGTCGAGGACGAACCTTTAACTTTCCGACAGGCTATGGACTCTTCGGAGTCTAGGCATTGGAAGGGTGCTGTAAAGAGTGAAATTGACTCTATTGTTTCTAATGGAACATGGGAGTTGGTTGATCTCCCTCCTGGGTGCTCTACTATTGGGTGCAAGTGGGTCTTCAAGAGGAAGTTGACCTGACGGCTCAATAGATAAGTACAAAGCTAGACTGGTGGCAAAGGGGTTTAAGCAAAAAGAAGGAATTGATTACTTTGACACATACTCTCCGGTTGCTAGGATGGTAACAATCCGTATGCTTATAGCATTGGCTTCGGTCCATGGTCTTATCATCCATCAGATGGATGTAAAGACGGCTTTTCTTCATGGTGATCTTGAAGAGGAGATTTATATGGATTAGCCTGAGGGATTTGTTGCATCTGGAAATGAAAGGAAAGTATGTAAGTTAATTAAGTCCATCTATGGCTTGAAACAAGCTCCTAGGGATTGGCATAAAAAGTTTGATGATACTGTATTGCCATTCAGTTTTAAAGTTAATGAAAGCGATAAGTGTGTCTACATCAAAGTTAAAGGCAGTGAGTATGTCATCTTATGCCTATATGTGGATGACATCTTATTGTTTGGAACCAATATTGAGATTATTAACGAGACAAAAGCATTCTTAAAAAGGCACTTTGAAATGAAGGATATGGGGGAGGCTAGTGTGATTCTTGGAATCAAACTGATTCAGTCAACTGAAGGAATAACCTTGACTCAATCTCATTATATAGAGAAATCTATACTTGAGAAATATGGTTATTCACAGTGTAGAATCGCTAGTACACCCTATGATTCTAAAGTTGCCCTTGTCAAGAATACTTCTGGAGTTCCTGTGTCTCAGTTAAGGTATTCTCAGATTATTGGGAGCTTGCAGTATCTTGCTAACTGTACTAGACCAGATATCTCATATTCTGTGTCTAAGTTGGCTAGATATACAAGCTGTCCAAACAGAACTCATTGGGATGCTCTTGATAGAGTACTTAGATATCTGAAAGGCACAATGTACCTTAGTTTACACTACAGGAGGTTTCCTGGTGTACTTGAAGGGTACAGTGATGCAAGTTGGATAGCTAAGAAGTCTGGTTCCAATGGAGTGACTGGATATGTGTTTACCCTTGCGGGTGGAGCAGTATCCTGGAAGTCGACTAGACAGACTATTGTGACTCGGTCGACATTTGAGGCTGAGCTGTGTGCACTTGATGCCACTGGGACGGAGGCTGAATGGCTACATGGGCTTATGTCCACGTTACCTGTAGTAAGCAGACCGCTTCCTGCGATTGCTATTCATTGTGATAGTCGAACAACTATTGACAAGATTAGCAGTAAAAAGCATAATGCTAAAACAAAGAGACACATCCAAGTTAGACTTAAGTCTATAAGGGGGTTAGTGTCTGACAGGATTATAGCTATAGAGTTCATAGGAACTCAGAATAATATAGCTGATCCTTTGACTAAAGGACTGGAACCTGCAGTAGTCCTTAAGTCAAGGTTGGGGATGGGACTGTCAACCCATCATAATTCATCAACAGTGGGAACCCAATACACATGAGAGGAGATCCCTCGAAGTGTATTCAATGTGGTAAAAACAAGCTGTAAGGGTGAATTGGTAGTACCTTTGCTACATAGATGATACTCATGTATCTGAGTCTATCCCCTGTAAACCTAGAAGGTACTGTGACTGCTAAGAAAGTAAGAGTGTTACAACTCTGAATGGGATCAAGTCGTTAGACGAGATATTAGCAGTATATCTCTGGAGATGCCCAGCTAAGCGAATGTAATTGTGTGGTCGCAATTAGAGGAAAGGGTTATTCCTTGAAGCATTCGACGAACAGGATCGAGACATGACCATTAATGTCTCAAAGCCGTAGATTGGCTCCATAGCCGTTGATTTGTTGTTGTCTATGGAAAGTGGTTACACCCAACGGATTAAGATTCAAGGTGCAATATTCCATCTGAATCCGGTAGCCATTGAAGTAGAGAACTTAGGAGGGTTCAAACCCGGAAGGGTACCGACTCTGAAAAACAAGTCATGATGAGAAACCTGAAACGCATTTCTGTATGGATTTGTGGGGGATTGTTAGAAAATGGAGTTATTAAGTTCATAATTTTATTATGTTCTTGTTGTTAATTCCATAATTTAATGATTGGAAGTTGGTTCTAGATATCGGGACTTAAACTTTCATGTATGGGTTTAAGAATTTTCTTAATGAAATCCATAAGAGAAATGAAGTTGAAGTTAGTAGCTTGGAAAAGCTTGTTTTGAGAATGTGTTTGTCCCACATAGAAAGAAATAAAAGGGGTGTTGGCTTTATATAGTATAACACACATGGGTAGTGCATAACTACTAAGGTGTGTTATGGTGCGTGGTGTTCTCACGAGCCCACGCGCGCGCCGCCGCCGCCCCGCCACGCCACGCCTCGCCTCGTCACGTCACGTCACGTCACGTCACGTCACGGGTCGGGTCGGGTCGAAGGGCGATTTGGGGGAATGTCTCGGCGTCTCGCGTACGCGAGGCGACCTGGGCGGGGAATTTTATTTCGTATCGATTTAATATAATATTTTAATTAGAATTTATTTATCAGTTGGGCTGGGTTGTGTCTGTTGGGCTCAATTGGACTGGGTCGGATTGCATAATTGGGCTAAGTCAGATACAATGAACCTGGACTTGTAACTGACTGATGATATATATTCAGAAATTAAAGTATATATATATATATAAAAAGGATGGTTTAATGTGTGGATTAATATATATCAGCTGTTACATTATAATAAATCAGCTGTTACGATTTATTTTAAATGTGCAGTTTAAATTCATATATTAAATTTGGGGTGGTCAGTTACACTTAGCCTCTAGTATAAATAGAGGACTAAGCTGCTGAGTTTCATACACCACACCCTACATTCTCTTCTCTTCTTCCTCTCTGCTCTCTCTCCCAAACACAAGTCAGTCAGTAGTTGGTTTTTCCGGCGAGTGAGGAGCTAGTCGTGGTTGAGCTTCGAAGGTGCTGTAATTCAAAGCTCTGAGCTGTTTTATCCTGGAGGAGGTGTTGCAAGCATCCCCAGTGCAGCAGGTGGGGGCAATAATCTCTTCAAGAGCAATCAGGTCTTCGTATAAGGCCTGACGACTCAGCTGTTCTTGTGATTTTCTTGTTGTACATGTTCTTGCCTCAAGCTATGGCTACTGGTACAACTTCTTTCCTTCCTCTAGTCTTACAGTCACTGACATGCATGTATTTTACCTTCACGTTTTGTTTCAACTTGCTTGGCCTTGGCTTGTTTAATATGATATATAACTGCCTCTATGTTGCTATAATAATCAGTATTTACAACATTATGCTCGTACTTCTCGGCTAACCCAGAAACTGACGTCTTATATGGATCAAATGATGAACGATTTTCCTGACCTTCATCTTCTCGACCTTCTTAACCTCCCTAACTATGTCCCTTTTAGTAGTCGAGCCCGAGGATTTCACCAAGACTTTTGCTCGGAAGGTTTCAGCATTATCATCATGGAGGCTTGAAATGTGATATAGTAGTTATTACGCTCTGTCATTACCTTGAGCACCTTCTTGAACAAATAATTTGTACCCTGCATACATTATCGCAACATCACTCCAGTAATATTTTTCTCCAGTAATATTTTTCTCCATCAATATAACAATGAATTATATCATCAAGATTCGGGGAGTAACTAATTAACCTCTCTTTTATTATAATGATCAATCGCAAACTGCGTAAAATCATCCAGCCATTTCAGGTCATGTGGATTAATAGTCTTGGCTAGTGGATGGTAATATGTCTTAATCATGCCTGCATATCTCTTACATTATACAACTCAAATTCGAATTGGTACTAAATGACAAAATTGTAATAGAGGTTGTTAGAACATATTGGCTATAAGTAGGACAGCTCTATAATTCTACCATTATCTAGTTTTATTCTTCTTTTCGATTTTTAATGTAGATCTTGAACTTTTTCCGCATCTTTTACATATCTTTACTCATTTTTTTTTCAGGATCTACATACTCATAAATGAGTTGTATCATAGATACAATAGCCGCATCAAGAATTACTTTCATCCGATAAAGTTTATCATCTAACCGAAAGATTCGCAAGAAAATCTCCGGACGTTTAGATAATAAGACATTAAAATCTGATAAGAAAACCCGTAAGCTAGGTCTCGTTCTATGATCCTGAAAATCAAAGCAAACAAAAAGAAACATAAGAATGATAGATTAAGAAAAAAAAGTATATTAGGGGAAATTAAAGCCAGTTATGACATAATTCCTGACAAAAATATAATAATATAACATCTTATTCAAAATAAGAATATTAGAACGTATAAAAATATGACACAATTATATAAAGTTATAATGTCTAACCAAATCAAGAACTTTGGTTAGACACACAAAACAAAAAAATTGTTAGGAAAAGAATTAATACTTCTCTTTAAGAATTTTTTATTAAAAAATTAAATAATATTTATATCACAATCAACCTTAGTTTATTTTTAAAATTCCAATTAATCAACAAAGAGTTATTTTAGCATCACAAAGTATAAGAATTAATAAATTCTAATTATTAATCCAAGAACAAAATTTTTCGTAAAAATTCTTCTAGGACAATAATCATACAAACCCATAATGGTCCAAAATACATGCCACCAATTATGGCCACCAAAAAATGGTACAATTTCCTTGAACAAAATCAAGACGTAATAAAACCATCAATTATGACACACAATAAATTCTCATTAACAATTAATAAATCAACAAATTTAATATGCCAATTAAGTCGAATAAAAGCACATAAAAACTTACCAAACACACATTTCAAGAACATGAATACGATCAATTAAACGCCTAATATGTATGCATTTAAATATAAAATCGCAATTACACAAATATTTAAATCTTTTTGATGTATAACCGAAGAATTTAATTCCTTCCTATCTATAATTATTGCACACTAACAAATATACATGTATAATATATAAAATTATATCATAAATAAAATCAATCGAAATTCAAAACATAACAAAACAAATCTATTTGTACATGCAACCAAAAACAATTTAAAAAATTTTTAAAGTAGAAGATCAAACACACACTAAACACATCCACCAATCGAGCGCAAAAGTCGCTGGGTAAGAAGGCGCCGTCGCTGCGGTGGAGAGAGAACAGAGAAGACGAGGACGACGTGAAACACAGCAGTTAGCTGCGACGTGAAGCTCGTATGATCAACTAGGATTTGGCATAATTGGTAAATGCTAGTCACAAGCACATGACGGACTCCTTGCCCCTGAGAGATATTACGACCTGGTGCAACGGTCTCCAAACGCTCCCAAAACGGGTGAAAATTGTTGTCATTCTCAAAAATAATCACGTTTGATGGTGAAAACCTCAACGAATGTACGGCACCTAAACAATTTTTGTTGAAGAAATGAAACATCTCAAATGTTGGCTAAAGCTTCACCTCAATAAAATCTTTAAGTTTAAAGACCCTTGCATCATTTTCTTTTGGTCATTCCAACAATTTTGTTGAGAATGAAGGGCTAAGACCCACAAAGATTCAATAATTAATATATCGATTATACATATCTTTAACATCAATATTCTTTTGCTTATCAGCCCCCTTTCTTCTTAAATCTTACTGCAACATCTCCAAAACTACCCACATAGAGAATGAAAATTTTAAATTCAGATTATGTAATTATTTATCATTCATAACATTTCTTTACCGTTGCATAATATACTAGTAGGGTTATGTTTGTCCTCAAATCTAGTACCCTATGTTACTTTGAAAACTATTACAAGACTAGTTTTCATACGAATATCGGTTTTTTTGGATTTTTTTGACAGCCCTCGGTTTAGTGCATTAAGATGGATGTAATATTGAAAATCACTTCTAAAATTGTGAGAAAAAACACTCAATTACCTAAACATCCAGCACAAACTCCCGGTCAATACCGTTCACAAGCACATGACGGACTCCTTGCTCCTGAGAGGTAGTATGACGTGTTGCAATTGTCTCTAAATGCTCCCAAAATCGGTGAAAATTATTGCTAATCCCAAATCCAACCACTGCTACAGAGTGTTTTATCAGCTTTACAATATCAGGTGAAGTGATGATAGTGTATATGATATGATGGCCATCACATAAGTAAATGTCTTGGACCCCGATGCGTAAATGATCACGTTTGAGGGTGAAAACCTCAACGAATATACCACACTTAAACAATTTCTGTTGAAGAAATGAAACACCTCCGATGTTGGCTAAGGCTTCACCTCCGTAAAATCATTTTCTTTGGCCCTTGCATCATTGTCTTTTGGTCCCCGCAAAGATTTAATAATTAATATTTCGATTATACATATCTTTAACATCAATATCCTTTTGCTCATCAGCCCTCCCTTTCCCTTCTTCTTAAATCTCACAACTTACAAAACATACTAATACTGTTATGTTTTTTCCTCAAATCTAGCACACTATTTTACTTATAAAACTATTGCAAAACTAATTTTCATTACTATTATTTTACTTAGAATACTAATGCAACAGTACTTATTTTTTGCCTCCGCAAAAAAAAAAAGAAGTTGAATTAAATATATGCATTATATAAGTATATATAAATTATGGACAAAATTTAAGGGGGTTGACTGACGGCTGACCTCTTTTCCTCCTATTAGGATCCACCTCTGTGGATTGTAGCATATTTTTATTTGCATTTTACTTGTCTCGATTTCATTCTTTATACTGGCATGCTTTCAACCTGTTTTGACTAGTTCAATTGCCTATTACAAGTCAAAAATATGTCATTAATAATAATCCACTCATGAATGATCCAAAATTAGCTGTTAGATTCAAGCGGGAGCCATAGACTCACACTTAGATCACTCAGATCTATATTTGCAATTACAAGGGGATGTTCTTATCTCTGGGAGCCAACCCATTTCTCTATTAGTTCGTCTTTATTTATAGCCCTTAGTCACACATTTACCGTGTCTGTTTGATCGGCGTTCGGCGGTTGATCTTAGGCCTCTCCTTAGGCTTATCGATAATGGGTTTCTGGCACCTTGTGGCCCAATATTAGCCATCAATAAAGGCACAATTACCATACTAACTAATAAAATGACAATCAAGACATTTTCAAAAAAATTCATATAATTTCTATTTATACAAAAGAATCAACTATAATGTGATAAAGGAAATTCTAATATAATAATTATTAAAAGGTTAATATCAATGTTTTCAAAAAATAAATGGTTAATATCAAAATTTAAAATATTAAACAAATGAGTCAATCACTATTTAAGAAAACATTGCACGATACAATTTGCCACTATTTCAACCAAAATAGTTAAAGAAATTAAATGCAGACAATTAAAAAATTGAATAATTAAAAACAACTATACAAAACTAAAATCATGAATTGTGCCAAAATTTTAGTCAAAAATATTATAACGGCAAAACCACCACCATCTAACCGATATCTAATATCTGGTAAACACAGCATGTTAACGCTAAATTGCTGGTTTGAACATATTCTGGAGAATTATCGTGAGAAAGCGGCGCTAATTAGTATGGTTTGCTGGGGGATTTGGAAAGCGAGAAATGAGCTAGTTTGGAATGATAAGTCAATCAGAGCAGGGATAGTGGTGCACATCGCGACCGCGTATCTTACACAATGGGAGAGAGTTCAAGGAATGGGGATCAACCCTTCAGGCCTGGCACATTCAGCCGGGAGTCTTGAACATTGGACTAAACCACATGAGAATAGTGTTAAGATCAACTGTGATGCCTCCATATTTACAAACCCCGACAGAGTTGGATTAGGCTGGCTAGTTAGAGACTCCACCGGCGAAATCTTGGCTGCTGGTAGACGGTGCATGAAAGGGAACCCGGGAAGCTACTGGGCAGAAGCAATCAGCATATTGGAAGCTCTTAGTTGGGTCAAAGGAGAAGATGAAAGAAGGAGACTATTAAGGGGAAACCAGCAGGTAAGTTACACGGTAGAATCAGATTGTCAAGTCGTAGTGAAGGCTATTCAAAACAATGAATTGATCTACTCGCCTTTCGGCACTATTATTGATGATTGCAGGTCGATTCTAAATTCCACAAACAATGTTGATATTGTTTTTGTTAAACGGTCTGAGAACAGAGCAGCTGATTGGTTAGCTCGCTCTTCTAGTTCTAATCCAGATTGTAACTTCAGAGGGGGTTCTGTCCCACCTGAGCTGCTTAGCATTTTAGCTGACGATCTTTTATAATGAGAAGATTACATTTACTTCAAAAAAAAAAAAAAAAATTAGATATGAAAATAGTGCATATGTAATCATAGTTTTTTATTAAAAAATTAGGAAAATAATAATTTTTTTTATATATCCTATTTTATGTGTAAAATATATTATATAATATTTTAATTATTCCATCAACGTCTGAATTTGTCAATCACCATATTAATTTGTTAACGAATGATTTTTTTGATTCTTCAAATGGAAATCGGGAATGCCACTTTATCATCTTCATCTTCTAGTTGCCTCCTGTATATAATTTAAAATATTAAATTCCTGGTAAGTTAATATAAAATTAAGAGTGCCAACTCCAACAATACTCTTTATATTTGTTTTTAAATTATATTTTATTCATATTTTGGATTCAAACATTTGTTATGTAGTAGAGTCTAATATAAGAATTGAAGGAAATGATTTTTTCTCTATCCCCTTATATTTTAATTTAAGAACTAGTTTAACTAGTTTAAGAGTATTTTGGATATGCTCTCACCAACATGGCTCATTAAAAATAATTTTGGATAATTGCCAAGACAGGGTGTCAATTTACTTTAAGTTTATATAATTCTCTAGGCCAGGTTACAATTAAATTTACCTTCACAATTTACTGGGGAAAAATAAAATTAATATTTCACATAAAATTATTATTCAAATCAATTACTCATCTTGTTCGACAGTTGTCGGCAAGTGAGCTGGGATCATCTGTAATTCTGTATAGTTAACTCATCATGCACCTATCAACTGACCCTTCATGCATCATCTGGTGAAACTGTAACAGTAATTAATCCCAAACATATTTGCTTGAGAATGTGCTGTTTTGTAAAAACTCCTAATCATCCGAGCATCTATTAATATAGTTTTGTGTGTGTAGATAAAATTAGCAAATCTACAGAATGCGATGGCATCTGGTGTGGTCTTTGTCTTTAAGCAGTATAGTTGATATTTTAGTTTATGGCATCTTCATATTCCACTCAATAATATTAGCCATGTGAGCCAGCCAGCTTGTTCCATACTTCTGTGTGACCATGTTACACATGTCGTATCATTACACAAAACCACTACTCAATTGGCATCCACACCTGCACACTGCAGCTAAAAACACACACAAGTCGGAACTTGAATTGCAAATCGGGTTTAAACATATATTATCTCTTCTCTCTCGATAACAAGATGTAAGAAAGCTTAAAATTCAACAAAAAGATTAGGCCAGTGTACAATAATCATGTGTCTATTGGTGCAGGGAAGAGTGTTGCACAAAAGAACATGATAACTTTGAATTCTACAGGACACACCGTCACACCGACAGTTTAACTATTAATCTTCGCTTATTATATTGACGAAACTCAAAAGCAGGCAATCCTCCTATTATCACCGAATATATACGAGGCCACACTGTTTGTAACAACACAATTACAAAACTTATTCATTAATTTATCTTGATCGCATCTTTAAATTAATTGATTGCTCTACAACAACAAACAATAACATCAATAATGACATTATGATATAATAATTCCTGCATATAATAATAAATGGAAAATGATGATGACATTGGATCCTCGCACCTAACAAGGGAGCTTGAGCTGGACGAAAGCCGAGTGGGACTTAATACTTGCAGAGACGAGACACTGAAATGGACGCTACTCTATTTTATACAATTATTTTTATTTTTGCAATTTATTATTATATTTTCCCACCGCTTTAGACATATATCTATATTTTTTTTTAATTTGATGGTATATATAAGGAGTATATATATAAGAAGACACTGAATGTGAAAATTCTCTACTATATACAAAATTTACAACCGAAAATTCATATTATAATATAAAATGCCAAATATATTTTTGAAATATATAAAAATTTATTGTTATAAAAATGACTAGAATTATATAATTCTCCATATATTCACACATGATTTGATTAATAAAGAAATAATTAAAAAAATAAATACAGTTGCAGGGGTGTCATGGTAATTATAAGACGGGTGCGTACAAATTAGTCATCAAGCACCTTGCTGTCTCCCTTGATGTCCAGCTCAGCTCACTACTCCAAGTGGGCTTGATATGGGCCCACCATGAACAAATCCACATGGAATTATTAATTTATCTCTCTCCCATAGTATTATTTAGTGAAGAACAAATATCAGTGTCACACTCAGATCCTATCCCCGTAGAAACACTAGAAAAACACATCTTCCCTCCCCTGTACATCAAAGCAGAAAAATCAACATTTATTTGCAATAAAAAATGAGAGAAATTCTTCACATTCAAGCTGGCCAATGCGGTAACCAAATCGGAGGAAAATTCTGGGAAGTAGTCTGCGAAGAGCATGGCATCGACGCCACCGGAAACTACAAGGGAGACTCTCATGTTCAGCTGGAGAGGATCAATGTGTACTACAATGAGGCTAGTGGTGGGAGGTATGTGCCAAGAGCTGTCCTGGTGGATCTGGAGCCTGGAACTATGGATAGTTTGAGAACAGGGCCTTATGGCAACATTTTTAGGCCTGATAACTTTATTTTCGGACAAAATGGTGCTGGAAACAACTGGGCCAAGGGTCATTACACTGAAGGAGCTGAACTTGTTGATTCTGTTCTTGATGTTGTCCGAAAAGAGGCAGAGAATTGTGATTGCTTGCAGGGTAAGTCTTAAGTATACATCGCGCAAAATGTTACTACTGTTTTAAATTTTGTATTATGCAAGCTAATGTTGAATGTGTAACGCGCAGGTTTTCAAGTCTGTCACTCATTGGGAGGAGGTACTGGATCGGGGATGGGAACGCTATTGATATCAAAGATCAGGGAAGAGTATCCGGATCGGATGATGTTGACATTTTCAGTCTTTCCATCGCCCAAAGTGTCTGATACTGTGGTGGAACCTTACAATGCCACCCTCTCTGTCCACCAACTGGTTGAAAATGCTGATGAGTGTATGGTGCTTGATAATGAAGCTCTCTATGATATCTGTTTCCGGACACTCAAACTCACTAATCCCAGCTGTAAGTTCTCACCCTTTTTATGATTTCACTAGCTTGTGAGATGAATATATTGTTTGGACAAATTAATATGATTTATGAGCTAGTTGTAGACCAGTCATACTCATATCTTAACAACACTGCTATGTACTATTACTTGTTTAGGAAAAAAGGATAAAAAATGAAGACCGGAAGAATTACTTTTATGGCCTGTTTGGGAAACTGGATTTGATTTGAAATTCTGGATTTCGTCAAATAACATGTTTGAGAATTTGGATTTGGATTTCATCTAAAATCCACACATTCAAATACTAGTATAAATCTGAGAATTTGAAATAACAACTCAAATCCTGTCATTTGAAATCCATCATTTGAAATGAAATGTAAGTTTCCAAAAGGCCTCTTAGTTCAATTATCTCTGAAAAACTTAAAATTTCCTTATGAGTTTGTCTATCAATTGTATAGTTTTATATTGGTCAAACAGAGTGCTAATGTGACTCTGATACAAATTGTAAATGCAGTTGGTGATTTGAACCACTTGATCTCCACAACGATGAGTGGTGTGACATGCTGCCTCCGTTTCCCCGGCCAACTCAACTCGGATCTCCGAAAACTTGCTGTAAATTTAATCCCTTTCCCTCGTCTTCACTTTTTCATGGTTGGTTTTGCGCCTCTAACTTCCCGTGGATCTCAACAATACCGCTCCCTCACCATCCCTGAACTCACTCAACAAATGTGGGACTCTAAAAACATGATGTGCGCTGCTGATCCTCGTCACGGACGTTACCTCACTGCTTCTGCTATGTTTCGAGGCAAGATGAGTACCAAAGAAGTTGATGAACAAATGATCAATGTACAGAACAAGAACTCCTCATACTTTGTTGAGTGGATTCCTAACAATGTGAAGTCAAGTGTTTGTGACATTCCTCCAACAGGGTTGGCTATGTCTTCCACGTTTATGGGGAATTCGACGTCGATTCAAGAGATGTTTAGGCGTGTTTCGGAGCAGTTCACTGTTATGTTTAGGAGAAAGGCGTTTTTGCATTGGTATACTGGAGAAGGAATGGATGAAATGGAATTTACCGAGGCTGAAAGTAACATGAATGACTTGGTTTCGGAGTATCAGCAGTATCAAGAGGCTGTCTCTAATGAAGATCAAGACGAAGATTATGACGAAGAGGGGATGGAGAATTGAGATTGAAGGATCTGAGGTGGGAAATAAGACAACACCTATATGGTGTTGTAATATGGCTGTTCTCTTTGTATGTTCAGTGAAGCATCTGTTCCTCTTCCATTTTGCTTTTAAATTGTTATTGTTATTATTTTATAAAATTGTCAATTCTCTTTTTGTTCATGTTGAGTAAAAAACTGTGATAAGTAGTATAATATGCCTTGGTAAAGCCGTAAAGGATGGATGCAATGTAATTAAGTCAGCCTACAACATTGTTGTAGACTCCAATTAAGCCCCCTTTATCAAATCCTGGATCCGCCACCGCGTTTATATCCGTCACTGCTTGGAAGTAATATACCGGCAAATGTTATCATGTGCCTACCTTTATATTTGCATGAACACGCAATATTTACATTAATTTTTCAAGGCTGTACATCTGTCTAATGTGCCACAGCTGACCAACTCCAGAACCTATATAACGGCTAATCCGCTATGGTCACAAGAGAGTTCTTCAAGAAAACAAAATAATAATCTGATACTCAGTCCCAACCATTTTTTTACCTTTTTCTTTCTTTTTGGGGTGTCCCATCCAATTCTTTATATTTCAAAACTTACAAAAAATAGTCAATTAATCATACCACTTCTCCACTTTTCTTCCCTTTTCACACTACTTTTACTTCACTATCTTCTTTCTATACAATAGAGCATCTCCAAGAGCCTCTTAGAGCATCTCCAATGATACCCTTAACTCCTTCTTTAAAAAATAATATAATATGCGACTCCTAGTAAGTTAATACATTGAATATCGTGACAACAATCACACTCTTTATATTTACTCTTTACTCATATTTTATTATTATTTGAGAGAAAAGTTGGAGGGGGAATTAGAGATAAGTGAATAGAAATAAAAGAAAGTGATTATTTTATTTAATAAATATAAGTTGGGAGCAGCTAGATGCTCTTTAAAATAAAGGAGAGAGAGAAAACTCTTAAATTTTTAAAAAGCTACTAGGAGCCCGTTGGAGCTCCAATTTTTCATATCTTCCTAAAATTTAGATTTAAGAGCTTGTTTGAGGAGCACATCGAAGTTGCTCTTAGTTGGCTCCTAAACATGATATAAATAATGTAATTCTTAGCAATTTAGTACAAAGTTAAGAGGGTAAGCTCCAACAGTACTGTCTTTATCTCTTCTCTATTCCATATTTTATTTATATTGGGCTCCACTATAAAACAAAAAGAGAGAGAAATGTGGAGGTGAATGGGAGGGAAGAAATTTTTTATTGTCAAAAATAAGTTAAGAGTTATGTGGTGGATCTTAACTTTGAGAGGAAAGGAGAGAAAAATAAGAGGCTCTTGGTGATTTAAACAACCATTAAGAGTCTCCTGGAGTAATTTTTTTACTCGTGCCCCTCAAATCTCAAGTGCTCTTAAAAATTAATGGGTCCCACAACATTACGAAGGGAGTATATGCTGCTAACTGATACTCCCCCGTCCCAGCCATTTGTATACAAATGGTTGGGACACGGAGACCAAAAAATTGTGTAAGAAATGAGTAAAGTTAGATGAAAAGTGGGTATAATGGTGGGACCTATTTATATTTAATAATAGATTTGAGATAGTGGAGGAAAGTAGTGGGTGTAATAGTGTTTATATTATTATATAATGAAGATAGTGGAAGAAAGTATTTGGTGTAATGATGTTTTATATTATAAAAATTTACTACTTTTGAAACGTATACAATTGATGGGACGTCCCGGAAACTGTATACAATTCATTGGGAAGGAGGGGGTATTAGTTTATAGAGTTAAGTTCAATGGAGACCACATTTTTTCTGGAGACCTGAAGACCACATATGTTCTGCAAGTAAAATATTTCATAAAACCATTGCAAAACGTATAGTTTTACAAATCATGTTCTACGAAATCATTATTTCATTTAAAATCTTGAATATCATATAAGATTTACATGTGGAACATTACAAAATGTTTTGTTCTATGAAATATGTTTAGTTTGCAGAACATTTGTTCAACTTGCAGAACATACATTATCTACTTATTAAATAGAGATGATCTTCAACAATTTTAATGAATACATGATATTTGTAGAACATATTTTACAAAATAATGTATTTTATAGTGTTTTGATTGCAGAACATAAGTGGTCTCCGAGGTCTCCGATGAAACAGCGGTCTCCATAGAACTTTCCTCTTAGTTTATAAGCCTAATTATTAATTTTGCAGTGGTTTGACTCATGGGCTTGAACTGCGTGAAATCGTTAAGAAACATTAACAGCAGAAGGGAGGTGATTATAAAAAAAATATAATCATATCTGTTCTAATATATTTGACATCGTCAATATATATTTTAAAATGATTGATATATAATCTAATATATTTGATACCGTCAATATACATTTTAAAAAATATATTTGTCATCGTCAATATTTTTAATAATAATTATATCTCTTAGCTAAAATGTAAAAACTCACTAAAAGTCTTCGATATGATTATAATTATAATTTTTAACGTGAAATCAACAATTATGTAAAAAAATGTTAAAATTATTATTAAAAAGAGGAACATATAATGTTTTTTTGATAATTTAGAAGTATAATTAACTTTGATATTAAGTACTTTGGGATTTTGACTTAACTTAAGAAAAGTGACTTTAATTCAAAGTAAAAAAGAGGATTATAACTTATAAGTGATAAGTGAACTCGACTTATAAGTTATTAAAAGTGTTTGGATAACTTTATTTTATAAACCAATTGAGTGTTTGATAATTACATTTATAAATTCTAAAAAATGCAGATTATTAAATTACAAGCAATTTTATTAATATACAAAATTATTATATTTTAAAATTTTAAAAATTTCATAATATAATGCAAATCACTAAACAAGTCCAACGGAGGTGATAGGTGATGAGTGGTGGTGAGCGGAGCGGCAGTGATGAGTGGAGCGGTGGTGAGCGAGCTGAGTGGTGGTCGCAACGTACGGGAGAGATGAAAGAGGCAGCTGGTCGAGAGAGTGGTCGAGAGAGAGATGAGAGCTGGTCGGGAGAGAGTGATTGTGTCTGTAGAAATGTTTTAGTTTTTAGTTATTAGTTTAGAATTTAGATTTTATTTTTATGTTAATGTGTCTAAAGAGGAGGAGGAGGGAAGCATATTTTGTTCTAAAGCGGGGAATATTTGGTAATAAGCGGGGTTTTTTTGACTAAGGGGGTGAAAGAGGGATGGCTGCGTGTTTTGAAAAATTTTAATGATATTTTAGACATCGGTTCAAATTTCTTTGATGTCTTAAAATGCTAAAGACATCACCTTTAGAAGCGGTGATGTTAAAAATATTTTTTAACATCGGTGGCAAATTTGACCGATGTCTGACCTATGATGTCTATTAACAGTTTTCTTGTAGTGAAAAGTTAACATTTTTGACTTTCCGTGTGCATATATATATATATATATATATATATATATATATATATATATATATATATATATATATATATATATATATATATATATATGATTGTTTAGGTATGTTATATAGAGATTTGTACATGGGAAAGAAGAAGGAACATGAGAGTGAGAAATAGAAGTTATTAGCCTTTAGTATTGCAATAAATGGAGTAATATTACGTACAAACGATGAACTTTTATCTTGGAAAAATAGATGATATATTAAGATGCTTCCTTTTCAATATGAGATACTTCAGATTACAATTTGTTGATTTAGTTTTGTTTGGCATTAAGCGCTTTGATCTTCTTGTCAAGCGCATCATATCATGTTTATAGATTGTGTTTCTTTTACTTTTCAAAAAAAAGAATGAAGGAAGCAATTGTGCTACATGATTGTTTCCCATAATTTTATCTTGTCAAATTATAGGAGAGATTGAATTCTATAAGTATAGCGGTAGGAGTTTAATGTTAGTGTAGTTTCATAAGGGCTTCTCATCACCCACTTAAAACAAAATCTAGAAATTTCAAACACATTTTATAAAATGTTCTTAATTTTTGCAAATTTTTTTCCTACTTCTTATTCTAAGGAGATATCATAGTAGCAATTAATCAATTTTTAATTTGGACACATGCGACGCCCGTATTATAGACATTGTTATGCTAAGCGTACGAACTCTGTTTCATCGTTCTCTTAAAATTAAAAGCTTTCATACTCGATTTTATATGGGGAAATTTCATATATGTTTTATTTTGCTAATATAATGATGAACTCAACTTTCTTATAGAATTCCTTTGTATTATCAGCAAAATATTTTCATGAGTTTCAAAAGAGAAAAATATTTGTCAATTTCTTGGACACATAGATTCATATAAATGGTGTCTCTTCAAGAAACGTTTAAATAGTAAACATGTAGAGTTTACTGAAAATAAGATTTATAGTAACAAGGTTCGATAGGCGACTTCTTAGTAACTAAATTGGTACCATATACACTAGCCTCTACAAACGATTTAGTAGTTTATTTACATAAGAAAATTGATAAAATTTCATGTATACAAAATAAACCTAATAGAATTATTAAAAATTCAAGTTAGCCACCAATCAACCAGCTTGATCATCAAACCTAAGGATTTGATGCGGCATGCACAGATCCGGATCCGGATCCGGATCCCGAAAATTGGCCACCAAAGTTACCACCAAAAGAACCTCTTAGAGAACCAGAACCAAATAAATTTCCGCCACCACCTCCTTTAGCAGATGCATCACCGCTTGCACCCCCGTTACCGCCACCACTTGCGCTACCACTTGCACCACCTTTTGCACCCCAGTTACCACTTGCACCACCGCTTGCACCCCAGCTACCACTTGCACCACCGCTTCCACCACCACTTGCACCACCGCTTGCACCCCCACTACCGCCACCGCTTGCACCACCGCTTGCCCCACCGCTTGCCCCACCGCTTGCCCCACCGCTTGCCCCACCGCTTGCACCTCCGCTTGCACCACCACTTGCACCTCCGCTACCGCCACCACTTGCACCACCGCTTGCCCCACCACTTGCACCACCGCTTGCCCCACCACTTGCACCACCGCTTGCCGCGACGCTTCCGCCTGCACCTCCGCTTGCGCTGCCGCTTCCGCCTGCACCTCCGCTTGCGCCGCCGCTTCCGCCTGCACCTCCGCTTGCGCCGCCGCTTCCGCCTGCACCTCCGCTTGCGCCGCCGCTTCCGCCTGCACCTCCACTTGCCCCGCCGCTTCCACTCACGCTTCCGCTTGCCCCACCGCTTGCCCCACCGCTTGCCCCACCGCTTGCCCCACCGCTTGCGCCACCACTTGCTCCCCCACTTGCGCCACCACTTGCGCTACCACTTGCTCCCCCGCTTGCGCCACCACTTGCTCCACCGCCCCCACCGGCCGATGCACTACCTTTTGCACCACCTCCCCCACCAATTGATGCACTACCTTTGGCACCACCACCTCCACCGCCTGATGCGTCACCTTTTGCATCACCGCTTGCGCTACCTCCTCCACCGACTGATGCGTCACCTTTTGCATCACCGCTTGCGCTACCTCCCCCACTTGCTGATGCGTCACCTTTTGCACTACCACCCCCACTAGCTGATGCGCCACCTTTTGCACTACCGCCTCCGCTGATTGATGCATCACCTTTTACCCCACCGCTTGCACTACCGCCTCCACTGGCAGATGCACCACCTTTTATACTACCACTTGCACTACCACTTCCGCCACCACTTGCACCACCACCTCCGCTAGAGGATCCACCACCACTTGCGCCGCCGCCTCCGCTAGCGGATGCACCACCACTTGCGCCGCCGCCTCCGCTAGCGGATGCACCACCACTTGCGCCGCCAGCTCCTTGAATAGATCCAGCACCACTTAAACCACCACTAGCACTGCCTCCTCCACTAGATGATGCACCAGCACCCCCGCCTAAACTTCCACCTCCGCTAGCTGATGCATCTGCACTACCGTCTAAACTACCTCCTCCATTAGCTGATGCGTCCGCACCGCCGCTTGCACTCCCGCCTCCATGGGCACCACCACCAAGTGCTCCACCTATACCACCGGAAAATGAACCACCACCGCTTATACTTGCACTCACATTACCGGCCAATTCTTTTGAATAGTCAAGACTAGGGTTTATGATAAAAGTAGAAAAACAATGATAGATGCCCAAGGCATTTTGGATCAATTTGGAACAATCAATATTTTTTGCAGCTACTTGTAAAACCTTGTTGGTGACTTTGATGCCACTGCCATCACATTTTGCTACGCAACCGACCGCCTGGTTAAGGAAATCGGGAACTTGAGGTGTATTAACTTTTTGTTGCAAACATGTAGTTGCTTTTGTCATAACTTCGATAGCTGTCTTATATTCATTTGCACAAGTTGTGAGACTCTGTTTTATAGCTGGATCCGCAATAATTTGAGACTTCATATTTAATGACATGTTGATTATATCAAATGTGGCCTTAGCTGTTTTCATAGCTGCTTGAACAGCAAAGGTAGTAACATCACAAGGATTCATAAACGGATTGCTTGCTATCATCTTTAAAGTGGCGGCACAAAGTGGTGGTGCAGGAGTTTTGGCGCATCCCAATCTAATAAGATGGGCAGTTGTAACTTTTGGGGCCGGACCAAATGTCGCCACAGCGATGTACAGCTGCGTTACGAGACATACTACAAGTAGGCAAAATGTTAATCTCATGAATCTTGTCATATTAAAATTCAATCCTAAATTAGTTTTTGAAACAAAAATTATGAGAAGAAGGTAATTCTAATATTGATCCGATCGCTGGGAGAAATTCCTTTTATAAAAGAAGTTGAAGCAATGGAAGGAAAAGAGAAGATTGCGCTAGTACACTATACATGTAGTTTATGGTTGTAATGCATTTTCCAAAGAAAGAATGGTGGTTAGTCTCTTATTATTTCAGATCCCTTGGACTAGTTTAGTTGCGTTTGTGGGGAGATTTTATTCAACTTGTCACAAACATGTCCAATCAGTGCTACCATTCATTGGAGACTTAGAGTGTGATCCATCAAAAATAAGCATAACTCGCCAATATTGTTAGTTTTTAACCTGCACGGGCTAACATTAAAATTAATACACACACACATATATATATGTATGTATGTATATTATACACGTCTAAATGCATGTTTAGAAATAGTTGACGTCAGATTTCCTTTTAGAGCTGTAGTGTGGGTGGAGGAAATGTTGGTAAGAGTCGGAGACGGTTCAACTTATTAATTAAAAGATTAATTGTAAACAATGGCTGTCTCATTATAGTATCACTATTCAATAAATTAAATTTATATTTTATAAGAAGAAATATTCATATGTTTAGAATTATATCTATTGAAAGAAATATTTATTTGATTAGAATTAGTTTGTGTAAAAAATCATTTTTTTTACAGATTTTAGTGTGATGTAGAGTGGACTTTACGGTCGTTAAGAACAATTAAACTAATTAATTAATAAATATCAGAAACTTATTTTATTTAAATAAATATTTGTATATTTAAAAATATATAAAATTAGTAGATTAAAAAGAAGGGCTTTTTTTCTTAAATAAACAAGTTTAAAAGAATTTTTGCAAAAATACTGTCACTTTTTAAAATAAATTATAAAAATACTATATTTAAAAAATATTTACAAAAATACGGTGGTTGCATATGCAACCATATCTGCAACTGCTAGCAACCACATATCCAACCACAAATGTAGTGTTGTCGAAATCTGTTGAAAATTACATTTGATTGCAAACTAAGTTAGAAGTGGTTGCAAATATCGAAAAATATGAGGCCATGTGAGGCTAATACTAATATCACAAAAGTAACCACCATAAACTCCAGTGATTACCTCATTACAATTTCATCAAACAACATCCTGTTTCAACCCCACGCCACCAGACTCGCGACCTCCGATCGAGACTGTCAGCATCAACACATCTAATTCAACACCCAAACCTAAAGTCAGAAGAGATATAAAGATAGGTTATAATTTGAGAGAGAGATAGATATAAAGAGAAAAATCGAAGAGAGAGTATACAGATCGAGATAAAGCGAGAAGGGCGGAGCAAAGGTGTACTATGCAAGTTTTCAATTTGCTTTTAAAAGAAAACGTAAATATGCAATTTGTTTTTTTTTTTTGCCAGAAAAGGTCGATATTCATTAATAACGCAAATCACTCGACAATACATTATTAAACTCGGTGTGTTAGAAACAAAGCCACTTAACTTAAAAAAAATGCAATTTGTTTTTAGAAAAGACGTAAGTATGCAACAAGCGCAGGAGGACCGTATTACTGCAATTATTATGCTAAAACATAGTATGAGTGATAAATACCCCAAACACAATTGTCTTATAGTGGAAATTTGAATTGTAGCGAGCGTTTATAACTATCAAGGTAAGATATTTGTATGTTTAAGAATATATTTTATTATTAAAAATATATTTGTATGCTCAAAATTAATTATGGTAAGAAATAGTTCCAGAGTTGGAGGGTGAGTTTAATAGAATGTTTATAACGATTAAGAACAGTTTAACTAATTAAATTAATATAAATAGTGTTTGATTTTTTATGGACGTTGGTGTAAGAAATCGTTTTAAAAATAAAGTGTTCATATAATTAATTAATTATAAATAATATTTGATTTATAATGAAAACTTTACTAATTAATGCTATACCAACCAATTATATCTTATTATGTTTATCATTATGTAATATAGATGTCAAACACAACTAATTGATTGGTTCTTTTATATTTTAAATATGTGAAAATAGTTTTATATATATATATATATATAGAGAGAGAGAGAGAGTCATATTCAACTACAAACCACCTAAATCTAAAAACTAAAAACCTGGGACCAACCCACTTTTCTGATTAGCCCAGCCCACTTCTCTTACTACAGTTGCTTAGCGCTTCTCTGTAATTCATAGGAAAATGATATACACAGCATATACATACAAAACTACGCATAGTATATACATACAAAATGATTATCAATTAACACAAACTCATCCTCTCTGGTCTTCATCTTCTTCGATGTCTAATTCTATGTTTGGGAAGTAACATAATAGATAATCTGAGATGCCGTCATGTGAGAAGACATGAAAATCACTAAGCTTAACAGCACAAATCACTATTTTCCAAACTAATATCACTGATTTATAAAGCGGTTATCACTAATTTATAAAACGAATATCACTAATATGTATAGCAGAAATCATTAATTTCCATAACTATATCAAAGCTTTAACAACACCAAAATCCATGTCTGAGCTTTAATCATTCAAGACATTAAGAGAGAGGTCGTCGAAAAAGATTGGGGGAGGGAAGGAAAAGATGGAGAAAGTGATGACGGAGAATGGACAGATCTGGTGATAGCGGGGAAAGAAAGGTGATCTGATGATGGGGAAGATGAAGGGTGGAGCTGGTGACGATGATGGTGAAATCAAGGTCAGAGATGGATGGATAATGGTGGAGGATCGCACGTGGCAGGGGGTTGTTGGTCGGAGGCTAATTTGGGTGGATGGGGTGGGTGGGTGCTGGGTTTTACTAATTCCAAGTGTGGGGATTAGTTTCAGCAGAGTGTCTTTAGTAATTACAAGAGTTTTAATAGTGATTTTTAGTTTTTATTTCAAGATTGGTTTGTATTTGATCAAATGCCTATATATATATATATATATATATATATATATATATATATATATATATATATATATATATATATGAGAGGTCATTTGACTAATATTATTCTTCAGAAATAAGTCTTAGTTGTGGCAAAAAATATATAAAATTGTATTTTTTGAAATAAATCCTTAATTTTTTGTTAAATAACGAATATGAAACACCCCTTTAACATTTATATTTGAAAATGTTTATAAAAAGATAAATTTTCTTAAAAATAAGAATGTTTTTTTTTATAATAAGTTAGTAGCGAAACACCCCATAATATTCTAACACTCTTTGCTTCCACCCACCGGGCCTCACAAGTTAATTACAAGAGTGCATTTAAATTTCGATAAATGAATACATTAACACATGAGAAATATATTCTTTTTTCAAATTAAATATTATATTTTTGGAGAATTATTTTGTATACTGTTTTTTCAATCTTTTTTTCAAAAATACTACATTCTCCAATCTTATTTTCAAAAGTACTATCTTCTCTAAAATATTTTCAAAAATACTATCTTTTTGAAAATATTTTTCAAAAATACGATGGTTGCATATGCAACCATATATGCAACCACAATTCCTGATTTCAAGTTTCAGTTTTCAAATGTCATTTTCGACCTCATTTTTGGAGTCGATATATATATGGTTGCATATGGTTGTATTCAGTTGCATGCAACCTCATATGCAACTAAATGCAACTGAAAACTGTAAGTTGCAACTGATGTATGGTGCTCCTGGCGGGGCCATTAGATTACAATAGAATCAACTGAATACAACCTCATATGCAACCATATATGTAACCACAAATCCTGATTTCAAGTTTCAGTTTTCAAATGTCATTTTCGACCTCATTTTTGGACTCGATATATATATATATATATATATATATATATATATATATATATATATATATATATATATATATATATATATATATATATATATATATATATATATATATATATATAAAGTCATTCTCTAAAGTATTTTTGAAATTTTTTTAGAGAAGGTAGTATTTTTGAAAATAAGATCGGAGAATGTAATATTTTTGAAAATAAGATTGAAAACGTGGTTATGAATAATAAAAGCCCATATTATCTGTGTTATGTCAGTATTAGAATAATTATTCGTTCATAGTATTACTAAATAAGGAAACAAATATATAATGCATCAATTCAACAAAATCTGGTAAATCAAACTCTTCAATACTAATATTTGTGCGTTCCTTTTTATTTAGAGCAACTTAGAGATGTTTTATATAATTTTCGAAATTATAATTTAGGATATTTGATAAAACAAAGTTATCTAGCAATGTTCAAATGATGTCTTAAATCACTTCGAAAGAATATTTGTTCAATTTTCAAGACATTTCTATTCTTGGTTTAACTTATATTTTATAATAAATTATTATATATACTCTCATTCTCTCCATTTATATTGTCCAAAAATAATTTTGAAAAATAAATTATTAAATATACAGTAAATATAAGACATATTTATTGGAGTTATTTGTTAAAATTGAAGTTCATTAAATATATTTTCAATTATATATAATTGAATTACCAGATATTCGTGGAAGCATCCGATTTGTATAAAAAAACAAGCAGATTTGTGATTAAACACCTCCCGAAATTCAAACATGGAGTATCATATGATCAACTCCTATTAGGATTAAAAATGGGGTGGGCAAAATGGAGAACCCGCCCCGCTAATATGGGGAATGAGGTAGTGACGGAAATAATTTTCTGCCCCGTCAAAATTTGCGGCAAGTATGGTATATGTTAAGTCCCCCGTGGGGTTCCCCACCCCGCATATATCTAATATAAATAAATAATAATATTTGTTATATTTAATATTATTATTTTACAATACACAAAACTATAACTTTACACCTAGTAGACAGTATATCAACTTGTACTACAATTATGTATAACATGTATATTTGATTTCAATTCTATTTATGACTTATTTTAGTTTTCTTTTTTAATATACTTATATTGTATATTTTTATTAAATTTTGAAAAAAATGACTAAATTATTAATTAATTATTTAAAAATGAGATGGGGATTAAAAATATATCCCCGAGGAAAAAGGAGTGAGGACGGGGCATGAAAAATTTATATGGGCCCGAACACGCCTCATTTTTAACCCTAACTCCTATTATGGCCCATCATGTACTTTGTTGATTAAACTGGAGTAGCACGCTCATGTACATGATACCCAAAGTCCAGCTACCCCAACTTGGGCCTTTGGTCCAAACTCAAAAGTACCGAACACCTTCTCCCCCCACTCATATTCCCCACGCGTGAAAACCTGACATCATCTCAACCATTCAATCATCCACGTGTCGAAATCTAAATCATACACGTAAACACCCCATTGACGTCAACAGACAAAGCCCCTAAATCCACGTACTCTAGTGGCACAACTCGTAATTAAACCCGTCTTCAAACCCACTTTCATATCCGAAATTTCCGCAAATCTATAACGATCAAGTAAGTCTCTTCGGTGACTAACCTATACATACAACCTATACACACAGAAAAGTCTTGCTGAATTCAACTCCACCGTCTTCTCCAAGGTACTCTCTGTAAGTTCCTGCTTAATTAATATCGAAATTAATAAATATATATGTATTTGTTGAATTTGTATATATTTATGTGTATTGTGATAGTGTAAAATGGGGAAAGGAAGACCTAGGTCAGTAGAGAAAGGTGGATTAGGGCAAAATTCAAGTCTAGGGTTAGTTAATTCGATATGTATACCATCTGCGCCTGTGTATTATCCAACTGAAGATGAATTTAAGGATCCTCTAGAGTTTATTTACAAGATTAGGCCTGAGGCCGAGAGGTTTGGGATTTGTAAAATCGTTCCGCCCGAGAGCTGGAAGCCTCCGTTTGCTCTTGATTTGGAAAAGTTTATGTTTCCGACTAAGACGCAGGCCATTCATAGGTTGCAAGTTAGGGCTGCGTCCTGTGACTCGAAGACGTTTGAGTTGGAGTATAGTAGGTTTTTGGAGGGGAGTGGGGGGAAGAAGGCGAAGAAGAGGGTTGTGTTTGAGGGGGAGGATTTGGATTTGTGTAAGTTGTTTAATGCGGTGAAGAGGTTTGGGGGGTATGATAGGGTTGTCAAGGAGAAGAAGTGGGGGGAGGTTTCAAAGTTTGTGAGGTCGGTGAGGAAGGTTTCGGAGTGTGCTAAGCATGTGTTGTGTCAGTTGTATAGGGAGCATTTGTATGATTATGAGGTTTATTATAGTGAGTTGAATCGTGTGGCGGAGAAGAGTGGTGTGCGTGATGAGAGGAAATGTGAGCCAGAGGTGGATATGTTGAGTTCGAAAAGGAAAGGGAAGAATCAAGGGGACGGGGGAGTTGAGTTGGTTAAAGTGGAGGAGGGAGAGCTTGATCAAATATGTGAGCAATGTAGAAGCGGGCTGCATGGTGAAGTAATGCTGTTGTGCGACAGGTGTAATAAGGGTTGGCATATATATTGTTTGTCACCTCCTTTGAAACAGATTCCAGCTGGGAATTGGTACTGTTTAGATTGCTTAAATTCTGAGAAAGAATGTTTTGGATTTGTACCTGGTAGGCATATTTCACTAGAAGCTTTTAGGCGTGTAGCTGACAGAGCGAAGAAAAGATGGTTTGGTTCGGGACCTACCTCAAGAGTCCAACTGGAGAAGAAGTTTTGGGAAATTGTAGAGGGTTCAGCTGGTCCGGTTGAAGTTAAGTACGGTAGTGACTTGGATACGTCCGTGTATGGGAGTGGGTTTCCTCGGGTTAGCGACCAAAAACCAGAAGCTCTAGGAGAAGACGTTTGGGATGAATATCGTGCAAGTCCATGGAATCTCAATAACTTGCCCAAGCTACAAGGATCAATGCTTCGAACGGTTCATCATAGTATTGCTGGTGTTATGGTACCTTGGCTTTATATTGGAATGCTGTTTTCATCTTTCTGTTGGCATTTTGAAGATCATTGTTTTTACTCGATGAATTATCATCACTGGTATGCACCTCTTTTTTAGCCATCCGGTTGGGACAAGATTTTTGAATCTTAATTTGTCTTATTCTGAGGGTTTCCTATCTAAAGATGCGTGCTATAGTTCATTCTCGAAAATATTATTGAATTTATTCTTTTTTGTTAAAAAATATGTGCTCTGTGCTGCTTGTATGATTTAGGGGAGAACCAAAATGTTGGTACAGTGTCCCTGGCAGTGAAGCAAGTGCTTTCGAGAAGGTACTCTGTGTTTATGGTGCATTAAAATCTTTCTTTGTCCCCCCTCTTACTCCCCAAAAATGTGCTGTACAGACTTATAGTTTGTAATTTCATATTAATTGGTGTTATGAAAAAATTCCTCATCATTTTAACAGATATTTGTTAAGCATATTAATCCATTGCAGTTGTGTCAGTTAGCCCCATTTAATTTATTAGGTTCACTTCGGATTAATGATTAAAACAAGGTCAAGGAATGCAAAAGTAGATTCTTGTTTTTTTATTTAATTTGACTCCTGTGTCAGAACCTTACTATATTTTTTTTGCACAACAGTGGAAGTATGTACAATAGTGACCAAAAGGATCTGGTTAGTTAGGATGGAGGGTATTTTTTTCTTCCCCACGGAACAGAAATTCATAGAGACCATTGCAGGTTTCACCAACCCCCATTAAAGATTTTATTTAGCAGGAAACCAAAATGTGTAGCAAGTTCCCCTAAATTAAAAATTTGGATCCATACGGTTATCTAGATATATGAATTATCTTGCACAGTTAGGGCATACCTTTCTAACTGTCAGTAAGCAAATCTGTCCTTAGACACATTTTTTGCTTGGTGTCTCATACTTGGAACTGTTCTTGCTTCCAGCATCTATTTATTTCGCTACAAGAGTTCTTGTATTAGGTACGAAAATTGGAGGACCCATTTTGTTGTATGTTGCTATTTTTGATTGCAACTAGTTGTTGGGATACCTCTTCGCTACCTGTTTCAAAAAATATGTTCTTATTAGCCTCTATTAGTAAAAATATGTTGCCTGCCGCTTCATTTTTTGAAGGCATAAGGTTTTCTTCTAGCAATTATTCAATCAGTAGTGTATCTTTGGTAGCGACTGCTGTATGCTTCTTAGTCGGTGCTTAATTTGAACTTGGCAATATTATGCTTCTCCTCTGTTAAAGGAAAGAACTTTTGACAACTTTAATTGTAACTTGTTCAGATGGTTTGATTGGTTTTCTTCATGGTCAAAGAATTCTTGTGACTTTGAAGTTCCCTTTGCAGGTGATGAGAAATTCCCTTCCCGATCTATTCGATGCTCAACCAGATTTGCTTTTTCAGCTTGTCACCATGTTAAATCCATCTGTCCTGCAAAACAGTAATGTTCCGGTTTACAGTGTACTGCAGGTTTGATGCTTCAGTACATACATGTGCTTCACTAACACACACAAAAACACATACATACATACATATATATAGAGAGGGAGACACTCTATGGAAAACCACCTTATATAGAGTCTAGTAGAGAACATCCATATATACGCACAAAATACATGTATTAATCTCATTATTCATCAAATATATAATTAGTAAGTCAAAAAAATAAATATTCATCATTTTTCCTCCAAAAAAATGATCAAAATTAATCATAATATCCAGACTGGTTCTATAGTAGAATTATATTCATCCAAAGTGATTCTACAGTAGAATCAAATTTAACATTCAAATTTTTTACTTAAGATGTATGTGTTAGATTGTTTGTGCATGTTGATGTATGATTAGTATGCTACATTAGAATCAGATTTTATGCATAAGTATGATTAATTTTAAAGTTATTAATGAAATATTAGAGTAGAATCAAATGGTTCTCTACGGAATTCTATATAAGATAGTCCTCTATGCAACAATGGCGTGTGTGTGTGTGTGTGTGTGTATATATATATATATATAATGAGGCTTGAAGAGCAGAACTGTTTAGAGAATAGTATCGATGCAATAGTTTTGGTATTTGCCCTTTTTTGTGGCCCACTTTGGAGATTGTTCAAAATCTTTTATGCTGTTTGTTTTACACTATCAATTCCTTGTCACTTAGTGACACTGAAATATTGCCATGCTTCTACTGCAAGAAACAGATGCATATAACTTTTCCAGAGAGTTAGTTTTTTTTTCTTCTGATCAGAAGTTGAATGAATTTTGGTGTATACTCAAAATTATAAGTTGATATTCTAAATTTTCATGAGCTGTTTGTCTTTTTGTATTATGTTCAATCATGCTATGATCAATCCCACCAGGTGGTGGTTGAGTCTAGACAACGTTCAGTATTTTTTACAATGTTGTCAGACTTGGAGATGGGCTCAAGAGTTGTTAGTTGCAAGCAAAGTAGGCTAATAAATAGTTGTTACAAGTTGATTAAAAAGTAGTTGTTAGTTGATTAAATGGCAAAATGTGATTCTAGCATCTATGTCATAATAATAGTCAAAGTATGCCGTGATGTGAGGGGATATTATGAATTTCCGCTCTATTAACTTCTCACACCGTCTCTAAAGCCAGCATGATACAATCAAAATATATAAGATATATTATAGGCAAGCCTTTATTACCCGTTTCTCTATATCCAAGGGATGATTATTCTTGGAACCTTTTACCTGCTGAAACTCTTACCTCCTAGATGTCTAGGAGTAGGAGTACATTTGTATTGATTTTGATGCTCTCTTTTTTGTTACTTGGTTCAAGATTACAATAAATATAAATATAATAAACTATGAAGGTGATTTTACTATATTGTTATCTCCCTTCTGAAATGGTAATCATGTTTTTTACATATTGCTCAAGTAGGTGGTTCTTCTGTACTAGTCGACACTGTGACTTACAAAGATGTTCGTGAACCGAATTTTTTGGGTTTACATATTTTGAGAGTGTATGTATGAATGATATCACTGATTGTAATTTAGTTGTGTGCATGTTCTTTGTCAGGAGCCAGGAAACTTTGTCATCACCTTCCCCAGATCATATCATGGAGGTTTCAACTGTGGTAAGCTAAAGTGTTGCTAAATGTCTATGATGATAATTAAGAGAATTGATATTATGCTATGACCCCCAATCTTTTGGATGTCAGTTTGGGTCTTTGACCTTTTTACTTTGCAGGCTTAAATTGTGCAGAAGCAGTCAACTTTGCTCCTGCTGATTGGCTACCTCATGGAGGTTCCGGTGCGGATCTTTATAAACTTTATCGTAAATCTCCTGTTTTATCTCACGAGGAGCTTATCTGTGTTGTGGCCAAGGTCTTTCCTCACTTTTTATGTTTTCTTTTTAGTTTATAGAGATAATTGTGAGACCTTCACTTCTCATTTTCTTGAAAATTCCATATTTTAGTCATTTTATAACAAATGATGAGTGTTTACTGCAAGAATTACTATAGAGTAGTAAGAAATGATTTATACTTTGTGCCTTTGAAATTTGGCTGCCTTGTTTAGATAATTATGGTTGGATCATAGACTTTAGTTACCAGGACCAGTGCTTCTTTTGTACAAGGCTTAGTAGTATCTGTGTCTAACTGAAAAAACCCGATTGAAATCAGAGTAGAAGACTTTCTAATATCAGACAAGTATACAACCAAGAGACCTAGCCATCTCCTGAAAGAATGGAGGCCCAATATATAATTCTGTGGTTAATGCATCTGTTTGACCAATTTTATCTTGCTTGCAGACTGAATTTGATAGCAAAGTAACACCTTACCTAATGAAGGAATTGCTCCGTATTTACAACAAAGAGAAAAGCTGGAGAGCTAGACTTTGGAGAAATGGCATTGTGCGGTCTTCCTTAATGTCGCCTCGGGAGCAGCCTCAGTATGTGGGTGTCGAAGAGGTATATTTGAAATTACTCGCCTACCATTGGGTTTAAATTTTCAACAGAGCATCTAAAGTGACCAAAGTTATACTGATTGCGAATGTTGGTGGTATCAAAGGATCCTACGTGCATCATATGCCAACAATATTTGTATCTATCTGCTGTTGCTTGCCGTTGTAGGCCGTCTACTTTTGTGTGTCTTGAGGTCAGAGGCTTATTAATATTTGAATAGTAATATTAATCTGTAGATATCGTTATGATAAGTCATACTTCTTATTTTTTTCTCGTAAAACATTTGGTCCTTTTTTCCAATTTATGAAATACTATTTCTTTCAGGGTGATATTACTTGTCTAAAACTAATAATATATAACTGTATCTATTATGCAGCACTGGAAGCACCTTTGTGAATGCAAAGCAAATAAACATCGCCTCCTTTACCGTCATTCACTAGCAGAGTTAAATAATCTAATTCTGAATGTTGCTGGGAGGGGTGACTACACAGAGGCTACCCAAGATAAAAATTTACAAAAGCAGCAACTCTATTCGCTTGATATTGGTACATTGTCAAAAAAGGTAACAATAAGTTCAAATACACTCCCATTTACTTGCATTTTTAGCTTCATCGTGCTCTTTGATTCATCATAATTGGCCAGCCTCTTTTACAATATACAGTATATATATATATATATATATATATATATATATATATATATATATATATATATATATGTTACATGTAGTTTAACTGTTATTTTGTTTTAAAAGTTTCATTGGCCTATTTGAAGTTGCTATATATAAACTGTGAACATGTAATTGGAGACTTGTACATTTTTTAATGTTTCTAGAGGACAATGTATAATACCCATATTCGAAGAGAATCTTAACTCCTGTCGTGCAAATTGTTGTAATCCAACTCGAGCTGCTTGCGAATAAACCCAGCTCAGCTCAATGAGTAGAGTTTGTGCTCATCTAACTTTTACGAGCAGCTCAACTCACTTAAAAATACCCGGACTCCAATTCGGCTCAAATTACAGCTTTTCATAGGAACTATTATCTGGTTGTGACACAGAGAATTAATATTCTTGAATAATATAAGATTATTTTAAGCCCTTCCTCTGACACGTTAAAGTTGTAGATGGACTGGGTACTTAACATGGTATTTGAGCTTAATTTGGGCAGTGCCATCATATTGCAGAGAATTTTGGAGAACTTGTCATATCTGGACATGCTATTGACTTAGTGTAGAAGGATCAGTTACTCTGATTCATGTGGGAAGGGATTTAGTGGGGCATCTATGAGTCTATGACATCCTTTATTTGATAATTGTAAGGAAGTCATGTTTTTAGGCCAGCACTTATTATCTGCTCCGCTATGCTTGTAAACTTGTCACTGAGATATAGGTTAAACTACTTAATTTTGAAACAAGCATGTGAAGATTATACCAATTAGCCTTCGGGGAGTGCAGAGCTACTAATGGCATTATAATGGTTAATGATAGACGAAATAAAGAGTTCATGGTAGAGGTTAAAATTTGTGTCGCCAGTAACAAAATTCCATAATTTATACCAGCAGGATTTTGTAGATCATGCAAGTTGACTTTATAATGTTTGCAGGTAGGAAGTGTCCACGTCAACCTTGTGCAACTTGCTGAAGAGTGGCTTTCAAGATCTTGTAAGCTTCTTCAGATGCCATACTCCATTGTTGCTTTTGCAAATGCACTAAAGGAAGCTGAACAGTTTCTTTGGGGTGGTTCTGAAATGGACTCGGTTAGCTTTATCTCTTTATTTAATTTTCAAGATGTCCATACATTGTTATCCTGTAGTGTTATATGTATCCTTTTCTTCCTGGAACTAAAGGTGCGGGAAGCAACAAAGAACTTGATTGAAGCTCAGAATTGGGTAGAAGGTGTAAAAGATTGTGTAGACAAAGTGGAATTGCGGTTATGCCATGGCAACAATGACATGGACAGAGTACATATGAAACATGTTCGTGGGTTGCTGAATATCGATTCTGTGCCTTGCAATGAGCCTGAATTTCTCAAACTGAAGGTGTAGTATATTTTCACGTGGCAGCTGTTTGATGAGTGTGCATTCCTTTCTATTATAACTTTGGTCTCTTTTTTTTTTTTTTTTTTTTTTTTTTTTTTTTTTTTTTTTTTTTTATGTAGGAATATGCAGAAGAAGCTGAAGTATTAATTCAGGACATTGAGTCTGCTCTTTCTATGTGCCCCCAAGTCTCCGTAAAAAAGCTTGTCCCCTATATATGCTATTATTTATATATCTGTTTATGAATTAGATTGCTCCATTTTTTTTTTACTTTCAAAGTAAGATCTCCTCCAATTTTTTCCTGTCTACGATGACTGCTTTTAATTTATAGATGTGTTCGATCATTTATTGATATTGTGATGTTCAGATTGTTGATTGGGAGATTTTGCATAGCAGAGCGTTTGCCTTGGGGATCTTTGTCGAAGAAAGTGAAAAATTATCTAATAAGCTTTCTTTTGTGAAGGTACATTTTTTTTTGTATTATGGATAAAATCTGGCCTCCCATGCAGGCCGATATCTAAAACTGCCACCTATGGAACTACAAGCAAATTAGAAGAAAGAACATCAAACATACCAACTATATTCCAAATTCTTTTAACAAATAACATATGTCGAAACAAGCCCATCATAAAACCCAGCAACTGAACACAAACTCTACAAAACAGAACACCAAAATGTGCAATTTCCCTCGGCTCCCCACACAGAAACTTAAAGCCAGTCATCCACAATATCCTTAACAATCTACCACCATGAACGAACCATAAAACCTAAAATTAGGCACAGTACAAAACTACATTCAATGATCGCTATGCCAAAGCACTACTAATGAGATTTAGACAGACCTGAACATTCCATAAATACCTGACAAAAAAGCAATATTATTATTAACCCTATTAAAAGTTAAAAGAATTTATGGTGACTAGCTCTATTTTGAATGTAATTATGATTTTTTTTTTTTTTTTTGCAATATGATTTTTTGACACTAACTTACTTCGATTCTGTAGATCTGGGTCGAAGGTGTAAGAAAATGCATTATGGAAAAATCTCCAGCAGCGATTGAGGTAGACAGCTTGGACAAGTTGAAGTCTGAGGTATGTTCTGGATGTCGATCCAGATATTATATTGTAGTACACATGTATTCTCTATATGTTTATTCTCTGTTATATGATACCTGCAGGTCTCAGAACTCCAAATTCAACTCCCTGAAATCGAAATGCTTGGGGATTTAATGAGGCGAGTGGAATCATGTCAATCTCGGTGTAACAAGATATTGGATGGTTCTGTGAACCTAAAGGTTATGCTGCCAAGTAAATATTATTTGGTCTCAAATTGTTTATATATATTCAGATGTTCTTATATTGACGCTCAATTTTTTTTTTTTTGCAGCAACTTGAATTGTTTCTCCAGGAAATGGATGGTTTCACTGTCAATGTGCCCGAGTTGAAACTTTTGAGGCAATATCAGAAGGATGCTGTCTTATGGATCTCCCGCTTTCAAATTGCTGTGCAAAATTCTGAACAATGTAATGATCTGGAGAATGTTGTTACTGAGTTGACACGCATCATAAAAGATGGGACTCTTCTGAAAATTCAAGGTCTATTTAATACCTTATGATTTTTCTTAATTATCTAATATTTTGGGTAAATTTTGTTGAAATACATTATGCATGGTTGTCATGATCAGTTCTTTTTTCTTTTGTATAGTTGATGAGCTGTCACATGCTGAGATTGAGCTAAAAAAGGCGGAGTGCAGGCTGAATGGACTTGAGGTAAACTAGACCTTTGTATTAATTTATATATAGTATATTAGTGCAGCTGTGCTAATTTGTGGATATAAGGTGGGTTTGATTGAGTATGAAAAGGTCTGAAGAGGCTATCACATTTGCAACCCAATTTTAGTTAGAGGTAATTGCAATTCGGACCCCCTATCTTTCGTTCAAAAAAGATATTGTACCCATACTTTTGAAAACTCAAATCGGACCCCATAACTTTACATTCCAAGAACGATATGCACCCCCTCCGTTAACTGCCGTTAACTTCTTACAACTGCTGTTAAAATACTCTTTCCGTCCCTTTTTAGTTGTCACATTGGTTTTGTGCTTGTCAAACTGACCAAAGTTTGACTGAAATTTATTGATATTTTATCACATGATTAATAAATATGAATTATTCTATTTTAAAAAGAAAATATATATCACATTAAACATTAATAAATATGAATAAGATTAATTTAGAAAATGAGAATTAGATGAATCAAATGATTTTAAAAAACTGAAAATTACATCTTAAAGTAGATTAAAAGTTATTTCCGGTGATATATTTTTTTTATTTTATCAATTGATAAAATATCAATAAATTTCAGTCAAACTTTGGTCAATTTGACCGGCACAAAACCAAATGTGACAACTAAAAAGGGACGGAGGGAGTAATTTTAACGGCAGTTGTAAGAAGTTAGCGGCAATTAACGGAGGGGGTGCATATCGTTCTTGGAATGTAAAGTTATGTCCGATTTGAGTTTTCAAAAGTATGGGTACAATATCATTTTTGAACAAAAAATAAGGGGTCCGAATTGCAATTACTTCTTTTAATTATGTTTGAGCACTCATAGTTAGAGAACAGGTGACAGTTAGGAGCGTCTCCAGGATTGTGTGTGTGTTTATATATAGGTCATTGTTCCGTAGAGAACCATCTTATATAGAATCCCGTGGAGAACCATTTGGTTTTACTTTAAAATATTATTAATAATTTTAAAATTGATGATACTTGTGCATAAATTTTGATTCTAAAGAAAAATACTAATCATTATATAACATGCACAAACAATTTAACACTTACGACTTAGTAAAAAATTTGATTTTTAAATTTGGTTCCACTGCAAAAACAACCATTTTGGAGTGGAACCAATTTGGATATCATGATTAATTTCCAATGATTTTTTGGAGGAATGCGAAAAACTTTTTTTGATTTACTTATTAAATATTTGATGAATGATGAGATCGATACATTTATTTGTGGGTATACAGGTGTTCTCAACTAGATTCTATTTAAGGTGTTTCTTCATGGAGTGCGACTCATCTATATATATATATATATATAGGGTAGTACTCCATAGCATACCCTCTTATATGGAGTTACGTAGCACGCCATTATAAATATATACATAATATATATTCTATTATATTTTTTATGAAATATAATTGCAAATTTTGATTATTAAACAAGAAAATGAAGTTATACAATTTTTTTATTCCAAAGATCATCTAAAATTATGCAATATCTCAACATGATTCTATTACAGAATAATAATCATCCAGAATATTCTGTTGTAGAATCAATTTTGAAAATATACTTTTTTTAATCAAATTTTAAGTGTTAAATTACTTAAAATATATTTATTTTATAGTATTCTATATTAGAATCACGTTTTATATGTATTCTATAACAGAATTTATAATAAAATTGATGATTTATAGTGGCGCACTATGTAACTTCATATAAGGAGTCCCTTCCTGGAATGTTGGCCTACATATATATATATATATATATATATATATATATATATATATATATATATATATATAGAGTAAGGTTCGAGGGAGAACCTCACTATCAAGGGAACCGAGAGAACTCCCTTAGATGCCGTTCATTCATTAGATATAATATATTTATTACCATTTTTAAATTCAATCAGAATATGTCCAAATCTAATATTAACAAGGGCAATTTCGGACAAAATCTGTTTGTCAATATTTTCATATCTTCTAAGTTTGGTATTTTCCACATCTCAAGCTGTAAAGTAAATAACGCAAATTATTACAGAATCTGGAATCCAAATCTTGTATTTTTAAAATAATTTCTATTTTTGGTATTTCAGCCAACTCAACCTATTCATCATTAACTTAAATCAATTCACATATTTTTGTTTGTGTAAATCTAGTCCAAATTTCCAGATAACCTTAAGATATTCTAAATTATTTTAAATCAAATCCTACCTTATTTAAAAAGAACACATAACAAAATCGTATATTATATGTTAATAATTAAAGAAAGATCTAATAAAATTTTTTGTAGAATCTTGTATCTATTAAATAAACTTAATCAAATATTTGATTTATCTTACCCTTAAAATTTTTAGTAGAATCTTAAAGTATTTATTAAAAACTTAATCATATAGTTAAAAAAGTTATATTAAATTATATATATTGTTAATGGAACCTTTATTACAATATCAATAAAATTACTAAAAAAACTCTAATACACATAAAATATATTTAATATTAAAATAGTAGAATTATAGTGAAACACTTAATAGTATCTTAATATTATCAATGTGACACTGAGCAGAGAAGAGTATCAATAAATTTTTTACTAGAATCTTAATTTACTAGAATCAAATACACATTAGAAATATATCATAAATCTTGATTATCAAAATAGAAAGTTTAATACATTAGTAAGTAGAATCTTCATTAATGTATCTCTAAATGATTTTAATTTAAATTAAATTTTATTTGAGAAGATCACATAACAAAACTATATAATATATATGACCAAATAATGAAACACCTAATAAATTTTTTAAATAGAATCTTAATGTACTTATTAAAATACATATAAATTATATTCAATTAAATTTTATATTGATGTACCACCTAATAAATTTAATAATGAAACACCTAATAATTTTTTTAGTAGAATCTTCGTTGATGTACCACTAAATTATATTCAAATAAATTCTATTTTATTTGAAAAGAACACATAACAAATTTATATGTTGAATATGATCAACTAACGAGACACTTAATAAATTTTTAGTGGAATCTCAATGCACTTATTACTTACACTTGATCACGTTATTTACAGAATTATATTAACTTTTATATTGTTGGTAGAACACTTATTATAATTTTAATAATATAATATTAAAAATGTCTCACACACAATAATATTATATTAAAAAAATCTTGCTAGGTGTTCTAATATGTTAAATCAGATAATAAAAAAAATCTATTAACTATGTTCGAAAGTGTTTAAATGCCTTTTACCAATATTAATTAAGTATTCTATAATAAAGAAAAAGTATTTTTAATGCATCAATTAGTAGAATCGTATATAAAACATTTAATGCATCAATTAGTAGAATCGTAATTAATGTATCATTAAAATTAGTTTTATAAAATTAAATTTTACTTCAAAGAACACATAATAAAATCATAGTATATTATATATAACCAGCTAAATGAAACACCTAATAAAATATATTTATTATGGATAAAAAACTTAAGAGAATCTTAGTAAAATAATAAATGATGAAAATGTTTTACAAAGTATCTTTGAATATTTTGTACAAAGTCTTCTAATATTTTAAATCTTCTAGGGATTCTGGAATTAGTAAATAATGAAAATATTTTACTAAGATTCCGTTAAGTGTTTTTTTATATTTCAATTAAGAGAAGGATATATATGGAGCATTATCTATAAATTTTATGTTTTAATTGAGAAAAAATACAGAAGATACAGAAGCATTAAATCAAAGATAAGGAAAATATGAAAGCATTAAATATGAATCTCAATAAATACGGATAAAATACCTAAAAGAATCTTAGTAAAATAATAAAAAATGAAAATAGTAAAATATTTTAAATCTTTTACGTAATCTAGAATTAGTAAAGAATGAAAATATTTTACCAATGGATATTTTACTAAGATTCTGTGAAGTGTTTTCCATATTTCATTTAAGAGAAGAATATGAAAAACACATAGAAAGATATAGAAGCATTAAATTAAAGATAGGGAAGATATGAAAGCATTATATAAGAATCTCAATATATATGGTAATAAATTGTCATTGATTTCTTGTTTTTCAATGGTACAGAAATACCCCCAACATCACTAGATTTGATTGATTTTGTAAAGATATTATTTCAGAATATAATTATAGTAAGATTCTTAATCAACGGCAGATGTATGAGTTCTCTCGGTTCTCTTGATAGTATGAGTTCTCCCAGGATCTTACTCCTATATGAGTAAGGTTCGAGGGAGAACCTCACTATCAAGGGAACCGAGAGAACTCCCTTAGATGCCGTTCATTCATTAGATATAATATATTTATTACCATTTTTAAATTCAATCAGAATATGTCCAAATCTAATATTAACAAGGGCAATTTCGGACAAAATCTGTTTGTCAATATTTTCATATCTTCTAAGTTTGGTATTTTCCACATCTCAAGCTGTAAAGTAAATAACGCAAATTATTACAGAATCTGGAATCCAAATCTTGTATTTTTAAAATAATTTCTATTTTTGGTATTTCAGCCAACTCAACCTATTCATCATTAACTTAAATCAATTCACATATTTTTGTTTGTGTAAATCTAGTCCAAATTTCCAGATAACCTTAAGATATTCTAAATTATTTTAAATCAAATCCTACCTTATTTAAAAAGAACACATAACAAAATCGTATATTATATGTTAATAATTAAAGAAAGATCTAATAAAATTTTTTGTAGAATCTTGTATCTATTAAATAAACTTAATCAAATATTTGATTTATCTTACCCTTAAAATTTTTAGTAGAATCTTAAAGTATTTATTAAAAACTTAATCATATAGTTAAAAAAGTTATATTAAATTATATATATATTGTTAATGGAACCTTTATTACAATATCAATAAAATTACTAAAAAAACTCTAATACACATAAAATATATTTAATATTAAAATAGTAGAATTATAGTGAAACACTTAATAGTATCTTAATATTATCAATGTGACACTGAGCAGAGAAGAGTATCAATAAATTTTTTACTAGAATCTTAATTTACTAGAATCAAATACACATTAGAAATATATCATAAATCTTGATTATCAAAATAGAAAGTTTAATACATTAGTAAGTAGAATCTTCATTAATGTATCTCTAAATGATTTTAATTTAAATTAAATTTTATTTGAGAAGATCACATAACAAAACTATATAATATATATGACCAAATAATGAAACACCTAATAAATTTTTTAAATAGAATCTTAATGTACTTATTAAAATACATATAAATTATATTCAATTAAATTTTATATTGATGTACCACCTAATAAATTTAATAATGAAACACCTAATAATTTTTTTAGTAGAATCTTCGTTGATGTACCACTAAATTATATTCAAATAAATTCTATTTTATTTGAAAAGAACACATAACAAATTTATATGTTGAATATGATCAACTAACGAGACACTTAATAAATTTTTAGTGGAATCTCAATGCACTTATTACTTACACTTGATCACGTTATTTACAGAATTATATTAACTTTTATATTGTTGGTAGAACACTTATTATAATTTTAATAATATAATATTAAAAATGTCTCACACACAATAATATTATATTAAAAAAATCTTGCTAGGTGTTCTAATATGTTAAATCAGATAATAAAAAAAATCTATTAACTATGTTCGAAAGTGTTTAAATGCCTTTTACCAATATTAATTAAGTATTCTATAATAAAGAAAAAGTATTTTTAATGCATCAATTAGTAGAATCGTATATAAAACATTTAATGCATCAATTAGTAGAATCGTAATTAATGTATCATTAAAATTAGTTTTATAAAATTAAATTTTACTTCAAAGAACACATAATAAAATCATAGTATATTATATATAACCAGCTAAATGAAACACCTAATAAAATATATTTATTATGGATAAAAAACTTAAGAGAATCTTAGTAAAATAATAAATGATGAAAATGTTTTACAAAGTATCTTTGAATATTTTGTACAAAGTCTTCTAATATTTTAAATCTTCTAGGGATTCTGGAATTAGTAAATAATGAAAATATTTTACTAAGATTCCGTTAAGTGTTTTTTTATATTTCAATTAAGAGAAGGATATATATGGAGCATTATCTATAAATTTTATGTTTTAATTGAGAAAAAATACAGAAGATACAGAAGCATTAAATCAAAGATAAGGAAAATATGAAAGCATTAAATATGAATCTCAATAAATACGGATAAAATACCTAAAAGAATCTTAGTAAAATAATAAAAAATGAAAATAGTAAAATATTTTAAATCTTTTACGTAATCTAGAATTAGTAAAGAATGAAAATATTTTACCAATGGATATTTTACTAAGATTCTGTGAAGTGTTTTCCATATTTCATTTAAGAGAAGAATATGAAAAACACATAGAAAGATATAGAAGCATTAAATTAAAGATAGGGAAGATATGAAAGCATTATATAAGAATCTCAATATATATGGTAATAAATTGTCATTGATTTCTTGTTTTTCAATGGTACAGAAATACCCCCAACATCACTAGATTTGATTGATTTTGTAAAGATATTATTTCAGAATATAATTATAGTAAGATTCTTAATCAACGGCAGATGTATGAGTTCTCTCGGTTCTCTTGATAGTATGAGTTCTCCCAGGATCTTACTCCTATATATATATATATATATATAGAGAGAGAGAGAGAGAGAGAGAGAGAGAGGGAGAGAAAAGCTATAAGGAGCCCACATTTATAGTGGAGTTTTGGAGTCCCCTATTCATAAGATATAATCTGATAGTTTCAATTTTAATTTTTTTTGTTCTACAATTTTTTTAACATCGAACAACCTGAAGATATGTTCTACAGCGTAATCAACAAGTATTACAATAACATTTATAAATCACAGGAAACTATGTTCTACAGTATAACTAACAAGCAGAACAATCATCTTAATGACTATTAAAGTTGTAGGATATTAACGATTAATTAGATAATGATGTTTAAGATTACTTATAAATGATAACTTTTATATAAATTTTGATAATCAAAGATATCATCTATGATTAAATTAAAAAAGTATGACTGGTACCCCAAAACTTTAACTTGAATGTGGACTCCATAGAACCTAACTCTAGAATGTTGAAACTAATTTAAGGCGTTAAATCAATTTAATCTAATGGCCCCTAAAGAGGCACCACACACAATTAAAATACACTCTATCATACATAATCCCACATAATCCCCCTTGTTTTTAATCTGATTTTTCTTGTCAATCGGTGAGTTTTTTTTTATATCTGATTTCACTGTATTTTTCTCCATCTCCCAACGAATAATTTGCATAACATATGTGTTATAGTTTGACGCGATTTAGGATTTTTTTATTTATTTTAGTTTCTAGTTTTTATTTAAGGAGGTTTTTAATGGATGTGTTCGAAAGCAATAATACTTGAATATCTGTATATGTGCTAATTAAATTTAATGTACATCTTTATAGGCTCTTCGACGTAAAGTGCCTTTAGAAACTTTCAAAGAAGTACTGGGTGAGGCAAGCAGGTATAATCTGCAGCCCATATGATGCTCAAACTTTCTGCTTCATATCTTTTTTTTTCTTTGTACTTCTTATGTAAATGACAGCTAATTAAATTTTGAAGCACAATATTACTCTCAGACTGCAGATTGGTGATGAGAAACTGTTTATCAATATTTTTGAAGTACTTACTGCTGCTTTGTCTTGGGAGGAGAGAGCAAATCATATACTTTCAAGTGACGCTCAAATATCTGATTTTGAGGATCTTATAAGGTTTGTTGTACAGTTTTCGGTATTTTGTAATTTGTTGCCTTGTTTCTTAATCTGTGCTTATCTGATGCCTCTAGTTTGTGACATTCAGGACATCTGAGGGCATTTCAGTGTTTTTACCTTCTCTGGAAAATGTCAAGGAAGCAGTATCAACAGCTAGGTCATGGCTGAATGAATCCAAACCTTTTTTGTATCCGTGTATCCCTGTTACACCAGACTCAGATGGTTTGCTGAAATCGGAGGCCCTGAAGGTTGTACTTTTTTTTCTGTATGCTGTCTTCTCCAGGATCTAAGATGCATTTAACTGACCCATTTCATTTTGCAGGAGTTGGTTGCACAGTCAGAGAAACTGAAAATACGTTTGATAGAAATATCTATGCTTCAGAAAATATTAGATAATTGCATTCAGTGGGAGGTACAGGCATACTCTGTACTTGATTATACAGAGAGCCTACTAAAAATCAATTTAGAGGATGGTAGTGCCATTGGCTTAACAGCAAAAATTGAACTTCAAATTCATTCATTGGAATCCGTTCTCAAAATGGGTTCTTGTCTTCCTATTGACTTTGCTGTGACTCAGAGACTTGATGATGCTTCTGCTGTTCTTCGTTGTTGCTTAAAGTCTCTCTCCTTTCGTGATACAACTCCAGTAATTGAGGTGAAGAACTGTGCTTGTCTAAGATAGTCCGCAGATGTGGGCAATTAGCATTTACTCTCTCTATGTATAAAGACAGAAGGAGCAGATAAATGTTTATATTTCAAGAACTTTTAACTTTATATAACTTAACATGCATGTATTACCCTGTACTCGTACCATTTCTTGTATTCTTTCAAGGTTTCTAACGGTCATAATCATTAAATAGAAAAGTAAATATGCGACGTTGATATATATTTGGTAAACATAGAAGTTATGTTGCCAATTCAAGTTATACTGTGCAGGATATTGTCAGTAACTTAAAGTTTACCATCGTTCTTTATATTTAGTGTGTGTTTATGTACTAAAAGGCCATATCTCATTTTCTAAACTAGGAAGTTATGATGTTACTGGAGGTTGCCAGCCACCTCCCCACTACTTATGCATCCTGTGAATTATGGAGTTCCCTGGTTGGTGGGATGAGCTGGCTTAAGAATGCATTGGAAATATTCTTGCCTTGTAATCGTAGGAAATTCAAGTTGAGTTATGTTGAAGAAGTTTTTCGGCAATCACAGGTACCAGTTTTAATCTTTTTGCCTATTGCACCCTTACTCGTTAGAGCTTTATATACTTACTCTTGAACTTTACGCACTAACTCGAGCTCAGTGTAGGAGTTTTCTCATCATATTAGTATTATGAGTGATGCATCTTTGACTTTTTCAAATTGCAGATTTTAAATGTATCTTTCCCAGCGATAGTAGATCAACTTAAAAACGCTATCAAGAAGCACAAGTGAGTTATTGGATTTCTCTTGTGAATATCTCGTTAGTCCGATCTTGTGCTTGGTCTTGAATAACAATATCTTTGAATTTGTGACTAGCTACTTTGAGATGAATGTTGATTAAGACACGGGGAGCATTGTTTTAATTTTTAAACATAATCCTGACTAGAGGCTCAATAGTTTTTACTGTCTTGTTTCTACATGAATTCACTCTTGTGATTTATTGTATGTAAAATTGCAGTTTGTGGCTTGAGCAAGTCCAACAATATGCCAGTGTGAAGTCTGGTGACCGGTCATCGTTTTTGCTGTTCCAGATTAAGGTACAAACTTCATTTCCTCAACTTGTCTTTCTACTTGTATATATACAATCTGTAAATTTAGTTTAGCCTTGAGATGTTGTTGTTACCTATCACAGTAATGGTTTTAACTTTGCATTGATGTTCTTCTTTTACTAGATTCAGGGCATGATAATATCTTTCCTATAATGGTAATTGATGAATGTCCAGGAACTTGGCAGCACTGATGCCTTTAATTGTTTGGAACTGGAAATGGTCTTTTCTGATGTGGAACGGGTTGAGCAATGGAGGCACAACTGTGAAAATATTGCTGGGTTGGTTGGAAATGTTAAGTCACTACCAGATGCTTTGGCTGAGGTCTAAAAAGAAATTATGTCTTCCTGTCATTGTAAAGTTGCTTAGTAATGATGCTATATTGCTTCTTTCTTCTTACCGCTACTTCGATGTTGTGCAGATAAGCGGTACCCTTGATAGGTCCCTGCATATATATAATTGTAAGGGACGCAAACTAGAACAATTATGCATACACTGCTTCTGTGGGTCAAAGGATCAGAAGCTCTTGACTTGTTCTATCTGCAATGACTGGTAAGGTATCATGGCCAGAGCTATAATGTTAGTAATCTTACAATTTTGTGTCAGTCTTTCATATAGAAAGATGTTACAAAGTGTCCTTTCAATTATCATTGTTGAGCTCATTACTAAGTGAACTGGCTTCTGCTTACTGATTGGTATAGCAGTTTGATCCATAATGTTCTGTCATAATCTTTTTGTTTTTTTAGTCTGTCATTGTTATATATGACAATTTTGATATAGAAATCTCTTCATACATTTTCTGTGGCGGTGGTCCCAAAAGCCAATCGGCCTGAAATTCTTGTGTTGCTATTGTAAAGTTGAGCCCTGTACAGGTGCAATAGTCTTTTTTTATTTATTTATATTATTGCTGATGTTTTCTTGTGAACAGCTACCATTTCAGGTGCATTGAGCCGATAGGACACGGTGATCCAAATAATTGTTTAAAATGTATATGCCCGTATTGTAACTTTATAAGAAGTGGGAACATAGCTAGAAGTGGAGGGGGCTATTTGGTATGCACTACATATCCATCCTCAGAGTCTCTTTTTTTAATATAATATAAAGTTCTTCATGCTATTTCTCTTCCTCTATTTTACACATCTTTATTGGCAGACAAAGAGAAAGCAGTTACCTAGCCTGACTAAGCTCACTCGAATTTTATCTGAAGCGAAGCTTCTGTGTGTGTGGTGAGGATCCGTGTACCTCTTGGCTTTCTTTCTTACAAATGAATTGCAAAACGTCCTCAATCTGAATGTTTACACTGTATTATGTTTGGATTTAGCATCTTTTTGTTATGTTTTGTAATGCAAAGTTATTTGGGTGGAGCCATGGAAGTCCTATATATATAGGTCATTCTTCCATTGAGAACGATTGTATATAGAGTCAAGTAGAGAACTATTTGGTTCTACTCTGATAAAATCTCATAAATAATTTAAAATTAATCATACTTATGCATATAATTTGATTCTAATGTAGAATGCTAATCAGATATAACATGCACAAACAATTTAACACTTTTAATTTAAGAAAAAAATTTGATCATTAAATTTGGTTCTACTACAGAACCACTTTGGACGAATCTGATTCTACTATATAACCAGTTTGAATATTATGATTAATATTCAACGATTTTCTGGAGGAAAATGATGAAACTTTATATTTTGATTTACTAATTAAATATTTGATGGATAATAAGATTAATACATTTTTGTGTGTATATATAGATGTTGTCTATTAGACTCTATATAAGGTGGTTCTCCATAGAGCGTGACTCATATATGTATGGAAGAAATCCAAGATACAAAGACTTTATTTTTATTTCCCAAACTTTTAACAACAGCAAAACCACAGGTCAGAAAGTATAAGTAGCACGTGTGTAGCACAAACGTCTGGAGATTTAGAGATTTTTCCTATCCAAAAGAGTTGAGGTGTTTCTTAGGACTTTTACTTCAAATTTGTTAGACTACAGTTCTAATATCAAGCCAATCCGAAAGACCAGTATAAAAGGAAACTCTCACCATTTCCTGCCTGATTTATTACTGCTTAGATTTAAGTACTGCATTGACTCTGGTGGTTTCTGATGCATCTTTTATACCTGTTTATTTTATATTAGATGTGGTAGCTAATAAGATGGTTTTCCAGGATCAAGGAGAGGGATATACTTCTCCAAATTGTTGAAAAAGCTGAATTGTGCAGAACACGCTTAACAGAAGTAGCTGATAGAGTCTTGGCGCATGTTGACAAGGATCTCGATATAGTGGCTGAAAAGCTTTCCACAGCATTAAAGGTATTAATTAATGATTTTTCATGCATAATCTGCAGCTGATATGCCTTGTGCCTATGCGATTTTGACAGTATTGTCATAGCTCCTGAGCACCATGTTCTCCAACTTAAATCTCTTTTATTCCCGCCAAATCTTTTTACCCTCTTCGATATATGTTTTGACCATAACCATTAAAGGTTTATAAAAATACTAAGCGCTTTTACAAATGTAGTTATGTAGTTCATAAATAAATAGTGTGTGTGTGTGTGTGTGTGTGTGTGTGTATTATATAAAAGATATTTTTGTAACTTAAAAATCCTATATTTTCATTGTCATTCTACTTATAATCTTAATTTGATGAATTCTTTATTTTCGTCGTCATTCTACTTGTAATCTTAATTTGGACTGTCATATAATCTGCATCACTATTTAGAACATACGTGATACAACTATATAACATTTATGATTACATGGTCTCACAAATGGAAATGATATTGTTATGTAGGATTTGAGAATCTTTTAGTAGCAGCCGGGTATGTCGGATCTGAAATTTATTGCTCACACGTGTAACTATACATTACATTATGAACATGTATGTATGTTTGAGAATATATATGGAGAACTGCGAACGTCCTATCACTTCATGGATGCCTGCTACCCCTTTCCATCATTGTGGGGTCCAGCAATAATAGATGATAATACACATAAAGTTTTAATATTAGTTGTTGGGTTCATCTATATGGTTTCTTGTCCATTCTGCGAGTCTGTTGAGGCTTGTGTATCTACTGTCTTCTGTACGCAGGCAGTTGAAGCTGCAGGAGTGTATGACCATGATAGCAACTGCAAATTTGAGATGGCATTAGCAAGGAATTCATGGAGGGTTAGAGCCCAGAAACTGTTAGAATCTTCGCTCAAGCCTACAGTTCAACAGATTCAACGTCATTTAAAAGAGGTACTACACTTGCTCCTTAGTCCTTACTCATATAAGAGAAGTACACCATCATTATGGTGTATTTAAATCATCCCCCCCCCCCCCCCCCACCCCAAACACACACACACACACACACACACTCACAGGTAAAAAAAGGGTATCAAACTAAGTATATGTTTCAGGGTTCTGCCATCAGCATACCGGTGGGAGATTACTTCAGGGAGAAACTTATTGAAGTGAAGCATCGCTGCGTGCAATGGGTCGATACGGCGAAGAAGGTTGAAGTTGGTGGTCATTAATCGAACATATTTGATTTTCTTATTACTTATATCTTACGACACTTTGTTTGCATGTGAACAGGTTTCGGTGGATTCTGGGGAACTTGAGTTGGATAAAGTTTATGACCTAATAATAGAGGGGAATGATTTGCTTGTTGACGTTGAAAAAGAACTCAAGGTAATGAACCTAAATAGTGTCTGATGGGTTGGTGCCATTTGTTTTATACTTGACAAATAATTTGGTGTGACTGCAGCTTTTGCAAGATAGAAGTATGCTCTACTGCATATGTCGAAAGCCCTATGATCAGAGAGCAATGATTGCTTGTGATAAATGTGATGAATGGTATCATTTTGATTGCATCAAGTTAACTTCACCACCAAAGGTTTACACTTGCCCTGCATGTAAGCTGGACAATGAATATTTGTCTTCGTCACTATCATCATCACAGGAGAGGTAAATCTATATTAAGTATTATATTTCTTGGATGAGATTGCTATTGTTGGAGATTTTTCTTCAGTAACTGCTTTGATATTTGTTATTTTGCTGTTGATATTTGTTCTCTTGAATCTGCCTCGTCACACTATATATGTATGCCTCTTGATACAGTGGAAGTCCAATATTTTGTCAATTCTTTTGTCTTAACACTTTTATGCATCTCCTGATCTGTGATTAGGAAATCTTGAATGCATTAATAATTAAATATTACAGTAAGATTATATTTCAATACTTTGGCAATTGATAATGAAGATGACCAACGGTGTTTGGATATTCCAATTGATTTGTAATCCTCTGTTCACATCGTATATGTCCTCTGATCAAAACGTCTGAACAGGTCTACCAACAAATGTGAAGAGCCCCAGACACCTTCTCCAGGAAGACCAGGTTCAAGGAGGAGAACAAAACAGACGGATTCTCTCTGTAGAAAGAGAGACAAACCAGACAGCACTGAAAATAATATTATCTCAAGGCTTCCAACTGGTTTTGGAAATTTGTTGTGGAGAAATAGGAAGCCTTTTAGAAGAGTAGCCAGAAAACGTGAAGAGTTTAACATTCTGTCCCTTTATCATTTACAACAATGACTTTTATTTACTCTTAACATTTAATTTATTCAATTAATTCATATATCCGAGTATCTGGCACAATTTTCTTTTATGATTCCTACACTATATTTGCAACTTGTATGGAGCATCTCTATCGCTGTAACATTCAATGCTAAAGAATATCTACCACTATGTATAAAACTCTAACACAATAAAACCTTGGCTAAAAATCTGAATAACATGTTAAAAATAAAATTTGTAGCGATAATATAAAAAGTCCATAACATTTTTTTTTATTTTATCAATAGTTATTGATAGTTATATAATGTATTACTATACTATTTTTAAATGATATATATATTACGAGACAATAATGTGATAAATTAAAAGTTAAATTCGATGATATAGTTAGAATTAATTAAATTCTAATAATATTTAAAGATGATAAATTATTCTAATAATAGATTTTGTGGAATTATTCATGACATTTCATATTTTCAATTTTTTATTTTCCAAATTTTTGATTAGAAATATTTTATTGATTATACTCTAATTATTAATATTAAAATTCTGTACGCAATTAAATTATCCAATTACAATCATTCATTTATTTATCAAGTCTCAATAAAAATCGATTTATGCGATTGCACAGGTGAGTTAATTCATCATTGTACTTGACAGTCTGTTCAGTCTTTGATGTACTTTGATCACCCAACCCTTCGAATTAAAAGCTCCTAGTCAGAAACTTGAAGCCAGCTAGCCTCTCTACCTACACCTCTTTGACTGTATACTAGAATCCATTCACTTTTAACTCCATTAAATTACTAGTGCTTTGCTACTCAAACACACTCCTTTCATTCATTTTTACTTGGTTTAAGTTTCAAAGCAAAAGAAAGGCCACCTTCACTTTAATTTAAAAGATTCAATCCTATTTCATCTCCCTTTTGTCTTTACTCTTTACCCTCCCTGTCCTTCCTCTTTACCATTGTTCTCTCTTTCTTTTCTTGATTTCAAATCTAGGGTTTTTGTTTGTTTCACTTCAGTAGCTTTATCTTGGTTGAGCTTTTATTAAAGCTTCAAACTTCACACATTTTTGGAATAACAAACATTCTTTTGCTGCTTACTGGGGAATCTCTCTCTCTCTCAGAGAAACCCGCTAAAACTCTTGTTCAAGATTCTGTTTTTCTTCTTAATTAATTTTATTGGGGGTGTTGGGTTTCAGTTTCATCAGCTAAAATAAACTGCATTATATATAGATCATTTTTTGATAAAGATAGAAACTTTTGGTTGAGTGTTAACCTAGTAAATGCATGGATGGAAGGGAAGGAATAGCACTATCTGGCTCACCTCCTTACTACTTCAACACAGGGGTTAGTGAGTCAGGTCCCAATTCTGGTTCAATTTATGGTCCCAGTGAACAAGCTGAATTATCTCACCCAACTGCTTTTCAGAGCCTTGCAAGCCCTAATCTTTCAATTCAGACCAATGCTGGAGGCTCAGCTTACCAAGCTGGAGACCCATCACTTGATTTTAGTCAAGGCATTAATATGGGTGTTGCATCCAGTGTGTCATTGAGTGATTCTGGTAAGAAAAAGAGGGGAAGGCCCAGGAAGTATGGTCCTGATGGGGCCAATATGTCTTTGGCATTGTCTCCCTTGCCATCGAATCCCTCAGCAGGGGATGTAATGCAGGGGGAGATGGAGAAAAAGAATAGGGGAAGGCCTCGTGGGAGCGGAAGGAAGCAACGATTAGCATCTCTAGGCAAGTTTGTTGATGCTTTTTTAGCTGTTTAGTACAATATTGGCTCTGTTTTAATTGCATTTTACTTGCTTAGGTTGAATGTAGCATATACATGATATGGTTGAATAATGTCAATATATGCTTGTGTGGATTATTATTAATTGGGAGTACATTTTTTACATAGAAATTACAGCTTAGACCATTCACTCGGATTCTTTAAATATGTTCTTGCTTTTAGGCTACACTTTTTTTTGGTCCCAACTCTTGTTCACTTACCTTTACGGGGAAATCGATGTTGTCTGATAAATGTCGTTCACTATAACAGGTGAATGGATGAATAGTTCGGCAGGAATGGCTTTTACTCCGCATGTCATCCATATTGCTCAAGGAGAGGTATTATTCATATCATATGATACCTGCCCCACAGAGCAAGTGTGTGTTTCTACGACCATGGGTAAAACCCATTACCCCCATGAGCTTTAACCGAGTGTCCATTCCATGTAATAAAAAGAAGTTGTTAAAATGCATATTACTTTGTTGCATAAATACAGGGAAAGACGTCCTTACCTAAATCAAATACACAAATAAGATTAGTTGTTTCTGAGACAGGATTTTGAAAGGTTCTTCACATGTAATTTAATGAAGGGTTGATGATGAGCGGTCAGGATCGCTGATGGTGTGTATGCGTTTGAGTGCATGCGCACGCTCACATCTGAGAATTTAGTTGCTAAACTGATGGGTAAATGTTCTCGAGGTCACTTTTAAGAAGTGTGTGCATTGTTCCTTATTCTGCAGGATATCGCATCAAAATTATTGGCATTTGCTCAACAGAGGCCACGAGCTCTATGTGTCATGTCTGCAACTGGTTCTATCTCTGCAGTGACACTGCGTCAACCTCTGTCCTCTGACAGCACATTAACATACGAGGTTCAACTAAAATCCCTCTTACTTTTTTAAAGTTTTTTTCTAAGAGCTCTCTTCTTATTACATGCAATATTATTTTTCATTTGACTATCATCCAATTTTGACATGATGCATTGAACATTAAAAAATGTCTCCAATACTTCAGTCTTTCATATCCCACACAAGTCTAAAATTAAACGGAGTCATACTTGGTTTAAAGGTCATGTTCTACAAAGATTTAAAACTCTATCTCACTAACGTTGTTAATATTCGTGACTTTGTGTATATACGTAGCTTTACTGTTAGATGAAGACATGGTGATTCATGGTAGGTCAGTTGTTTACTGACCTTCTTCTATCCATTAAAAAGTAATAGATTATGTTGTTTACGAATTGATTAGAATATGAGACAAATTTCAGGTGCCAACAATTCCTGATATTTGAAATTATTGTAATAAGATCTGACTAAGGCAGTCAAAGCTTGAATGCGTCTATTTTAAAAAACAATAAAAGAGATAAGAGGAAAAAAAAGAAGAGAAAAGGAATGCCGTCATCCATTCTGGAAGAAAAGGATGTTGCTGTTTGCGACTGTATGATATATATCTAGCTTATCATGATATTGTCTGTTATTCTTGTTGGAAAGTGGTTCTTTCTTAATAGTACAAAGTACAAACTTCACAAATTCTTATAATAGTAGAACTGGAAATGGACGTTGACCTGCTACTTCAGAAATTATTAGTTGTAGAGAGTGTTTCTTCATTAATGAATAATGCAAGTTGGGGGGAATATGCTACATTTTTTTGAGTAATGCTAATATTTCAAAGTTTGGCTTTGGCCTTTAGGGTTGCACCCCTGATCATAATTTATGTAAGCATCTGCCTCTACGCTTTGTTCAGCAGCTACTTTCCACTTACTTTTGTTCATTGTGGCACATGTGTATTTTTATTTTCAATGAATGGCTGTACACTTTATGCTAGAGCAAAAGAAGTGTGTTATACAATTTCCTGGATCAAAATGATCAATTGTAAGGCCTGGTACATCTGCTGTTGCCTGTTGGTGTATTGCTAGCTTTGATTTCTTGAAAATATGCACAAGCCAAATATTTTCGTCCTCCAGTAGTTTTCGGTTGTATTCAGTCCCTGGTATTTAAAATTTAACAAGTGTTTTGGTTTTCTAATCTCTGGCATTGTCATAGTGACGTCTTTTCCTCATCGTCTAAATTGCTGCTTATATTACTTATATACTAAAAATGCAATAGCTAATTATAATAACTACTCGTTTCTTTCTACTGATGAGATATGCCTGCTCCGTACTCTTGTGTAGGGCCATTTTGAGATATTGTGCTTGTCGGGTTCTTATCTGGTTTCTGATGAAGGTGGGCCCACCAATCGGACAGGTGGTTTAAGTATTTCTGTCTGCACTCCTGATGGCCTTGTGATAGGAGGTGCAATAGGTGGTAGACTTGTCGCCGCAAGCTTGGTTCAAGTATGTTTATAATGTCCTGTTTTCCCTTCAAAATTGTTGTGTGTTCTTCTAACAAATGTATGTTATGATGCGAACACTACTCAACTAGGCAACAAATGTCATTTCTTGCAGGCAATTGTATGCAGTTTTGTTTATGATGGTCCCAAATCAAAAACCAAAACAGAAGTTAATGCAATAGGGGAGCAGGCTTCTGCGGTTCCTCCCAATGAAAGCTCATCTCCACCCCCACCATCGGATGCTACTCAAAATATGGATCCAATTCCTGAAGTGTCTCGTTGGCCTCCAAGTTCACCGCCAGATGCTAGAGATGTAAACACAGAAATTGACCTGGCTCAAGGATAATGCATTAGCTGTAGCCTGTACAAGAGTTGGATGACATTTCTTTGTAGAGTAGTTGTAAATGGAGCATTCGAAAGCTAGATCAGAAGCTGTATCCTAGTTGTTTCTGTTACCCGACATTTTTATCTAACAAATTCGATTAAGTGTAGTACTCTTGGAATATTACATAGTTGGATGACCTTTCTTGCCTTTGGGTTGTAGTTCAGTATCTCTTCTCTAACGAGTAGTAAATCAACCTGCAAGTCGGCAATGGGCTCAGAATCTTTGCAACTTCTGCTACAGCTGAATATTTGTAAACCAAAATTCTCTTGCAGCTAATTGGTTTTCATTCTGGAATCACTTCTCAAGGGGAAAAATTGGTGTGTTGGCATCTTTGGTTTGCAGACAAGTTTCAATTGCAGTAAAAAGTAAAAATTTGATACGAGGTGCTTGAATAATATTTCGATAATTGGGTGGCGAAGGGTATAGCTATTTATGTAGCATAGTCACACTACCATACTCCCTTATATTATTAGAATATAAATTGAAGAAAGAACAAATTTATTATATATATAGGACAATCAATACTTGGATTCAAGCATTTTAATATCAAAAGGAACCTTATGAATACAACTGAGAATGCTCAAAAGCTCTCTGAACTTGAGCATTTTCATGCACAACTCTATAAGTACATAACTGATAAAACATAAAACATTCTTCCACAATAGCTAGATAAAGACTTGATATGCGTTTGTGAAGGTAAGCTTAAGCAATTCCCAACAGTTTCTTCACATCCTTCTGCAAAGTAGAAAGTACAAATAATTATCAGCTACCTGTATAATGATCTTAATAGATCACGCTAATTATTTTAGCATGTTTTTAAAGTCTTACCTCAATGCTGAGAGGAGAGGTTGTGGGTGCATAGCGATCGACAACTTTCCCATCCTTATCAACCAAAAACTTGGAAAAATTCCATTTAATACCGTCACCAAAGAGTCCACCTTTGCTAGACTTGAGGTACTTGTACACTGGTGCAGCATTGGATCCATTGACATCGACCTGAAAGATCATATAGCAATTTTTAAGTATTCTACAGTCGCATGATACCAACTTAAATAAGAAATACCTGTATCTTCTGTTTGTTTTTTTTGTATGCATGCAATTACATCAAATCTAAAGTAGCCTCCAGATGTTACAGTTAATAACTTTTTTTTAACTGATTATGTGAATAAATATTATTTTTATAAACGAGATTACTTGTTTTAACCATTTGGTTCACGATTCTCATCATAACAAATATGCATACCTCGCATAGCTCCACTTATCTTACATCCTTATTCTTGCACTCACACCACCCCGATGTTACCAATGTGGATGCAACCTTATTATCTTGCTGAACTTACAAACTAAAAGTTTCATATATAGTTCTGTACCTTGTCAAATATGGGGTACTCTGCTTTGAAGCGAGTGCAAGCAAACTCTACAATCTCCTCATTGGTCCCAGGCTCCTGAGCCCCAAATTGGTTGCAAGGGAAAGCAAGAATTTCTAGACCTGTGTAAATGACCAAAAAGAAGGCATTAATTTTGGATAGCAGATATCTGTCGAATGATATCTGAGTCTTGGGTACCAAAAGATATTGAAAGGTATTCAAGACGAGAGAGCCATTTTCTTTAACAAAAGAATGCCGGTTGATAATTACTAACCTTGATTCTTGTACTTCTCGTATAACTGGGCCAACTCTGTGTAGTTTGAATTGGTGAGGCCACTGCAATTGATTATCAAGAGAAGGATCTGAAGTTAGAAACTATATTTTCCAAATCGACTAATTTAACAAAAAGACAGCTTGGTCAATCGACATTCAACATAGTTTATATACAAATTGTCTTAATCTGGAGACTTTGCAATATTTCTCAAAAGAAAGACCAGAAGCATCTCAAGAATTTACAGTTGCAATTTATATTTAATTCCTGTCAATGTTTGTCTAGAATTTCAACTAATCGGAAAACAGAAATTTTTTAACTTGTCAAAAGATGTGAAGCATACCATTGGGATGCAACATTAACAATAATCAGAACTTTTCCCTTGTACTTGCTAAGCTCCACATCATTACCCTTGGCATCCTGAAAATCAAGTTCATCCAACACATAAGACAATACATCGTTACACAGCGAATCAACGACAGCAGAAACCAATCAATACAAGGGGACACAAGGCATTGTAATTGTATCCACTATAACAGTGAGCTAAGATCTGGTGAATAGATAAAATAGGCAACTAATCCAATAGTACCCAACTGCCTAAAATAAATCTTCCATTGATAAAGCACTAAACACATATATAATGCTAAATTTCTGCATATTCTACTTAACATCTACATGAATTGATGAATCAAACACAAACACACACATTTATTGGTTAAAAACCGAAGCTTATAATTCCAATTAAAAACCAAGTAAAAAAAACATCAACCCTTGTATATATACAGGCTTAACTAGTAACCCAACTAATCAGAATCAGAAATTAAAACATAAAACTAAAAATGATAATACCTTGACAGTGAAGTCATGAATGGATTGGGGATTGCTGGACTGACTGGCCATTGACTGATCCGATCTGATACTTAAAAGCAGAAGCTTTGAGTTGAATTAATTGAAGAAGAAATGAAATATAACAAGGCTTGTTTGCAGAAAATATTAAAGCTGAAAGACAGATATGAAATAAGGGAGATGAACAAGGGTATATATAGGGATGGAGAGAGATACGCGTAGATATAAAATTATGTGAGGCGTGACGCAGGGATAAGTTTTCTGTTTGCTCGCCGCATCGTATGAATGTAACGGATATAATTCTAGAAACCCACATTGCAATAGAAGATGCTTTTCACAATTCACACATGCGTGCGTACACACAGGAAATATAGTTCGGTTACATATTTAACAAAATAATTGTTTTGTGCTAAAAGATAAAAATGACAGGAACAAGTACATCTTTACCTGTTTAGTTAATAAATTTCACTAAATTTTGAAACATATTTCTAGTAAAACTGGTTATATTGATGATTCGGTTTTATTTATATATGTGATTTGGATGAATGAATTTGTTTCAAAATTTGGTGTCGGACTAATATATTTTATTTTATTTTGACGAACAAATAATTTTATTAAGATGAAACACTTAACAAGAAAGATACTAAAGCTCAGCAGGTACAAATTCTCGAACTGTTAACTACAATTTAATTGTGAAATAAAGAACAAACTAAATACAGAGTCGATTTGTTTTCATATCGCTTTACACATAAAATATTCTTATTTTTTGATTTACAAAATATTAAAATAATATTTCAAGCAATTCAACCTACATCAACACCAAGGCTCGAGAGCACAAACGGAAACGGAGCTCTTCATTGAATTTTTATCTATTTATATTTGATTGATGATGATTTAATGTTTTTATATTTGATGATAGAATTCAATAAATCGATTTTCATATTTTAGGAATTTGGCCCTAAAAGGTTTACATCAATTAAGGCCCATTGGGGTCTGGTCCGATTGTCCGAGTGATTATAGCAGGTCTCAGTCCATTTACTCAATTTCGGGAGGTCTGGTCCAATTACTTTGATGTAAATTTGGTTTTTTAATTCTCAATAGTAAATACAGTATAGATTTTTTTTTTTAATTGAGAAACTACTTCCCAAAAATTTTAAAAAACACACATATTTTTTTTAGTGAAAATGACCATGTAGACAGGACTTCACTATATTAATAAAAGAATAATCAATAACAACTTCACATGTCTTTTTTTTAAATTTTTTGAACTTTTTTTCGGTACTGTCTTATAAAATGAGAAATATAAATTAGTACCATCCCAAGAACAATAAGTTCTTACAAAAAAATTTTATCTCGACTTATTTTAAATAAATTAAGTAATAATATATTTTCAATCTGAAATAGAATAAATGTTCAGAATATTTTATTTAGGATCTTTTCAAAATCCGTCAGTATGTAGAAGAAAAACTATAGTAAAAAACAGTATATAGACTTTTTTTACAATCTTTAGAAGAATGAAAACTAAAAATATGGTTGCTTTTAAATTTAATTTCCTAAAACTTATAAATTAGAATTGTTTTTACTAGTTTGCTTTTGCTCAATAGTTCTTTGCTCCATTAACCATGGAGACGTCACTGGTTCAGAACTGGAAGATGTTATTGGTTAATGGAACAAACAACATTATTCATCCAAAGTTTTTTTTTTTAAGAAGAGGAAATAAATCAATAAATAATAGTCATACGGCATCTACAAGACTCGATTCTTCATACCCAAGATGAGACAAATAAGCAATGTTGAAATTGACGATGGTACATGTATAGATTCTTGCTCTGTGTTCACCATTTTTTTCAAAAACTCCGTTTGAGCTATCAACCACAAATGTAATTCCCGAAAAGTTTTATCGATGAATCCAAACCACTCTCACAAAAGAAGGAGAGAAAAATCACACACTCTCATCAGGGAGAGAAATCAAATTGTAATCAAAACAAACTAAAACAATTAGATCTGCACCACGACGCTCGGGAGATAATCGATCCACCCACAAATCCAAAAGGGCCTCTGGAATAAGAACGAAAATCGAAAGTTTCGGTGATATAGATCTAATAAAACTTTCTCCGAAGAAGGAGATTTATTAAGAAAATCAATAAAAAAAGTAAGAACAATCAAAGAACTAACAATTAAAAGGAAAGATTTGGGGCTTTCCACCGGAAACCGATGGAAGCCCCGTCGGAGATGAAAAGAGGAAGACGAATAGAAAGAAGAGAGAAAAAGAAAACTATTCATCCAAAGTTATTTACCCAAAATTTATTTTCAATTTATTTTCGTGACATCCAGGCTGCATAAAATTATATATTTCAAAATAACCTATGCGGTACTTATTTTAGATTATCAGCACCTAAATCTAACTCCGTATATTAGTTACCAAATTAATAGCAATACCTTTAATAACACATTTGTTTGTTTTTTTTGACAAATAAAGAAATTTTCATTAGCCTGAACATAAAACAGCGAGAACAAACTCCCAACTGCAAGTACAATCAGGTTGAAAAACAAATAACATGCTAAAAACAATTAGCTGATTTATTTCCTGATCGTGTAACACATAGAATTTAAAAATTCTTGAAATTGAAGACGAGATCAAAGACATCTTAAGCAATCCAAACAGCACCAGCATCCTTGACAACAGCAGCATCACAATTGACCGTATCACATAAATACTATTGGTAGCTCGGTGTTCAGAAACCTCGGTTACATAAACTGAGGTCGGAGCGACAATACCCCAGCTATCTACTTGCCGGATAACAGCTATAGACATGCCGAAAGTGAAAACTCCATAAGGATGAACAATTTTTAATTGTGAAAGGTGAGCTCTTGCAACAATCACCATCGCCTTGGTTTCAATGTAGACTTTCCAGATTCCAAAAGATATCAATAGAATAATTCTCATAAGAACCAACACCGAACAAATCCAAATACAATTAAGCAATGATATAACTAAACACTCCAAAAAGAGAGACAGATGAACACTCCAAAAAGAGAGACACATAAACACCCAAAAGATTGGGTTCTTATTAAACAGAATTCAGTGAAAACGAGAGAAAAACAAGTATTTGGGGCTTTCCACTAGAAAAATCCGTCCAGTGGAAGCCCCTGGACTATCTTTGAGAGAAAACAAGAGGACGAAGGCTAGGGTTAATAACACATTTGTTAAGTACACATCAAATGGATTATGTAGGTGCATTTCCACCTAATAAAGCACCAGGCTGATCAGCTAAGTACTAGTTTATACAAGTGATTTACAACTCAGTTTGGATTACGAATCAAAAAGACTGTATAATTGTGTATAGATACGTGTGAATGAAAAAGGTTGAGCTCATTCTTACACATGCATTCTTTCTCTAAATAGAAGCTGCTTCGAAATTCTCCAATGAGATCATCACAAACCGTACTGGTTGGTTAGCACATCGTTTTAAGATTACCAGCTAATTAAGTATATATTAATTAGATTACACCCATTTCTGAATCAATAGGATTGCTAAGAATCAATATATAACATATAATAATCGGATAGGCAATTGCACTTCTTGTTTCTTATGACATGCATACCTATTGTCTTAACATTTTTCCACTAATTACACCCTAATTGTTTAATTAGGACAAGGACTGAAATGGACCGAAAGTCAATAAAGTATAAGAAAACAAATTATTTGTCCTAAAAGGTTTACTTTTAAATAGATAAATGTTGATCATCCAATTAACTAATTAATTGCGTAGGGGAATAATGTAGAGTTGCCATTTTCAATAAATTAACTTTACAGAAGATTCTACTGGTTTTTTAAGTATAAATTTGAACTTTTTATCACAAATATTCTCAGTCAAGTAGCAGAATAATTATCTTGTACTAGTATATATATGGCATTCATTGCTTTTGCAGATTAATTAAAAAGTTTTTAGTAGAAAACTAATCTTGTTATGTGTTCAATGTTGAAAGTTTCTCCTGAGATTAATCTCTTGTCACCTTTGAGTTGTGCAGAGACAGCAAGAGGCCACTCATATACTATATGGATGAAATCTCTGTTATTTAATGGATGTGGCTGCACTGTATTTGATTCAAATGGTGAAATTGTTTATCGTATTGACAACTATAGTATGAAATGTAGAAGCCAAGTGCACCTCATGAACCTCCAAGGAAAAGTTCTGGTCTCGTTGCGTCGTAAGGTGGGAATTATTAATTTCTGTTTTTGTTAATGATTATTGATTGTTAGTAGCATATGGCGTGATTTTGATCTTGAAAATGGGTATGTTGCTGCAGAAATTGCAGATTTTCGAACAGTGGGAAGGTTTTAGATGGACTGGTAGCGGAGACAGGACGAGGGAAAAAGAAAAGCCATGGTTTCAAGTAAGAAGAGACTGCAGGATTCTGAGAAGAAGTGTGAGTAGTTGTCATGTTACTTTTGGATGTGATTATAAAGCTAAGAAAAAATACTACAGGATAATAGGGTTCCCAGAAAGATCAGAGTTCAAGATAGTACTAGGGGAGAACCAACTTGTTGCTGAGGTAACTCTGAACAATTTTTCGTCTTGTTACTTTGATCAAAGATTGTTATAATGAAATTGCGGTGATTTCAGAGAAATAAGAATATAGGTTGTATAATGTGCAGGTGAAAAGAAAGCAATCTTGTGGTGGAGTTGTGCTAGGAAAAGATGTATTGAGTTTGAAAGTGGAAGCCTTGGCTCAGATTGATCATTTGCTTATCATGGCTCTTGTGATTGTCTATGGATTAATGAATGACAAACTCTAATGTTTTGGCAAGCACAGAATGTGAACTCTGATGGCTCCAGTAAATTGCATGTCGAGAAATATATTCATGATCGTGATGATCGAGAAAGAATTGCTGCATCTGATGTGATCACATGAGTTCAAAATCAGACAGAGAAGACTGTGTTATTCCATGCTACATGTATTCTGTTTGAAATTATATACTGCGTATACACATTACGATTCTTTGTTGTAGATTAGGCTTTTCCCTGAGAACATATATAAAACTCTTATCTTTATAACTGCAATTGATTCTGTTTTGTGGTACATGAATTAATTAGTAAGAGTTACGGTATTGAACAATCGATTACTAGCAACATACTATCTGCGGGAAAAAAATCATTGGATAATAAAAATCCTAACGATTTTTTTTCTGAAAGACGTGAATACAGGGAATATGTGTTTACAACCCTTTTTTTACTCCGTTTCAAGTTAGATGTTAGACTTTTAAAAAATCACATAATTTTCGAATTAGATGTCACTCTAAAAAAAACACATAGTTTAAGAAAAATGAATGTTCACAAATAAATTATATTAAATGAACTATATGTGGAACGAGGTTTATTTAGAAAATATAAATAGAGATATGTGAAGTAGATTTGACTTTGGAAATATAATTTTGTATTAAAAATTAAAGTAGACAATTAATTTGAAATAAATTTTTTCTTTAAAATGGACATGTAAATTGAAACAGAGCGAGTACATAGGAAAGGGAACAACGATGTGTTGCTCTAACATTTAAGAGCATCTGCAACGCGTTGAGCTAAATTGGACATGTAAAATATTATGTAAAATTTATTGAATCTGTGAAACATTGTGATTCAATGGTATTGGTTATATTGGTTGGCTATAATATAAAAATAATATGTTGTTAATATTTAGATTGTTATAAATTTAATATATCAGTTTAATAAGAAAATAAATGATGTGTAATGTTCCTGCATAATTTTTACAGATTTGTAGAGCTCTGACAAAATGATCATTTATAGAAGGATGAGTGCCGTTTTCTAAAAGCGTTGATTATAATTTTTATTTTTACTAAATCAATTAAGTTTTTAGCTAAGGATTTCTTAGCTTTCTCATCAGGAATGGTCTGATTCTCTGATGTCAATAGTATCATTTGCCAAGTCAACATTAAACACACTATATATATTACTCCCTCCGTCTCAATTTATAGGTCTAGTTTGGAAAAAAAATTTGTCTCAAAATACTTGTCCCTCTTTCCTTTCAATACAAATTTAGGGTCGCGCTCAAGAGAGAACCAGTCCTTAAAATAGAACCATAGAACCACTAAGGTTCTGCTGCGGAACCCTAAATTTTAAATAGATTTTTAGGATCTAAATCTAAATACATGTTTTTTTCATATTTTTTCATCGTTTTGTGTGTTCAAAAATAATTTTAAAATCAAATGCATAGATATTGACATTTTTTGCATGTGAAGTTCTGCTGCAGAACCCTAACTCATACCTAAGTTCTGCTGCAGAACCCTGCCTTATAAGGTAAGGGTTCTATGGTTCTCTCTCTAATGGTTCTCTCTAGAACATGACCCTACAAATTTATCTACATATTAATTGTGATTTTTTTGAAACTCAACATTATTCTCATTTCTCAATGCACTAAATCTTTACATTTATTGTGATTTTTTTGAAACTCAACAATATTCTCACTTATCAATGCACTAATTAATGATACATGAGATAAGATTCCATCTAACCAACTTTTTTCTTAATATGTGTGTTTATTCTAAAATGGACCTATAAATTGAGACGGAGGGAGTATATCATTTGATTGGTATTGAGAAATAAAAATATGAGTATAATTTAGTCTTTGTAATCGAGTAGTATTGAGTTATATATAAAACTTCGCTTCGTTGATTCCAGGCTACATGTGAAACATTCTGCTGGTTTATATTGTTGTACCCTCCAATGCTGGGGTTGAATGGGCTTACAGGGCCTAACAATTAATATACCTCATCGTCGGAGCTTTTGAGTGTGATTTTTTTTAGGCGGTGATGACAACTGGTTATTTAATTAGATATATCCTGCTGCTGGTGGTTGTAAATCCTAGTCTTAAGTGAAGAAGACGTAGTGTTGGTTGTAGAGAAGGAGAAACCTAGTAATAATACTGTGAGCTCTGTGCTAACACATGAGGTGTTTGATAAAATTCCTAAGAGAAACAAATTTTTCATTTGGTTATTTATTTGCTCTAATCGGTGTGGCAGTTGTTTTTTTTGAAATACATGGACTTGTTTACAATCTTTATTGCTGGGAAAGGGTTTGTCGTTTTGAGGCCAATCTTCTAAGCCTTCTCTGACTCCTGAGGAAATAAGAGAAAAGCGCCAGAGAAAAAATTCTACAAAAGTGCTAGAGAATTGAGGAAGTCGATTTCTGTAGTGTATCGGATTAACTAGCTGCGAATCCATGCCGTCTCGCCTTGCAAACGCCAATCCTCTCAGATTTTTCTCTTCTTTTCGAGAGGAACGAGATACTTTTGGTCCCATTCAAGTTCCTTCTGACAAGTTATGGGGTGCCCAAACCCAACGATCATTGCAAAATTTTAAAATTGGTGGTGAGCATGAAAGAATGCCCGAACCCATTGTTCGTGCTTCTAACATGGAGTATGGGCTTGACCCATCCATACGTAAAGCAATAATGCAAACTACTCAGGAAGTGGCTGAAGGGAAATTGAATGATCACTTCTTCCTAGTGATATGGCAGACTGGCAGTGGAACTCAAAGTAACATGAACGCCAATGAGCTGCAATGGAAATCAATTTATGATTTATACCGAAGTTGAAACAGTTGCATACTACCCTAAACTTGAAGTCGGTTGAGTTTAAAGATATTGTTAAGACTGGACGAACTCACACACAAGATATAACACCTTTGGCACAAGGGCAAGAGTTTAGTGGTTATACAACCGCAAGTGAAGTATGGAATTGATAGAGTTATGTTCACTCTCCCTCGCATGTATCAGCTTGCACTGGTGGCACTGCTGTGAGAACTGGATTGAATACAAAGAAAGGGTTTGATGTTAAAAGTGCTGCAGCAGTAGCTGAGGATACTAAGCTACCATTCATAACAGCAGGAAGCCCTGTAACTTGTAAGCCCATTCAACCCCAGCATTAGAGGGTGCAATAATAGCACCAGCAGAATGTTTCAAATGTAGCCTGGAATCAACCAAGTAAGGTTTTATATATAGCCCAATACCTACTCAATTACAAAGACTAAACTACCCTTACGTTTTTATTCGTCAATAATCTCTGTTGTCTCGGGAGACCCGGGTTCGACTCTGGCTCATCCGAAAAGTGTTAGAACAGGTACTAATTTGTAAGGCATATAAGCCTGCATTGTCAAAAAAAACAATTACAACAAAACGAAAGCTAATGACAATCTAACAACCTTAACGCTATATATTAGTTTTACAGTTCCAGTTTTCTTTTTTAAAGAAAAACGTTTGTTAATGTAGATGGCTGCTTTACTGGGGAACCTGATTTCTGACTCATGACTGGATTTAATACATTGACATTTAGTGTTACTAATTAATAATAGACATTAAAATGTTATTATTTTTATTTATAAATAGATACATATTACTTAATTAATTGATGAACTTTCTCATGTTTTGACCATTATCAGCGATCCTGCATAAAGAACATATAAAATTCTAATGCAAGAACCTCTGGGGTAAGACTATAATTATGTGAGCCGTGACGCAGAGACTATAATTCTAATGTTATAATGAAATTGTGGTACATATAATGTGCAGGTGAAAAGAAAGCAATCTTGTGGTGGAGTTGTGCTATGAAAAGATGTATTAAGTTTGAAAGTGGAAGCCTTGGCTCGGATTGATCATTTGCTTATCATGGCTCTTGTGATTGTCTATGGGTTAATGAATGACAAACTCTGATATTTTGGCAAGCACTGAATATAAACTCTGGTGGCTCCAGTTCATTGCATTTGCATGTCAAGAAATAGATTCATGATTGTGATGATCGAGAAAGAAGCTTCATCTGATGTGATCACATGAGTTTGAAATCAGACAGAGAAGACTGTTGTATTCCATGCTACATGTATTCTGTTTGAAATTATAAACTGCGTATACACATTATGATTCTTTGTTGTAGATTAGGCTTCTCCTTGAGAACATATATAAAACTCTTTTCTTTATATCTGCAATTGATTTTGTTTTGTGGTAAAAGAATTAATTAGTAAGAGTAATGGTCTTCAACAATAATTAGCAACATACTCTCAGCGGGGAAAAAGAAAATCGTTCGAATGATAAAAATTCTAGTGATTTTTTCGCTGAAAAACATTAATATAACAGAGAATATGAGTTTACATGTCGAAAGTAGAATAGTATACAGGACATGCAACCTTTTGTGTACATAGGAAAGGGAACATTGCTCAATTGCTTTAAAGCTAATGCCAATATTGCCATTCCACGTTAGACACACTGTTGGTCATTTGATTAGTTATTACCATTTGAAATTAAGTAACAACGAAACGAAAGCTAATGACAATCTAACAAGCTTAACACTTTAAATTAGATTTACAGTTCCAGTTTTCTTTCTTAAAGAAAAACGTTTGTTAAAGAAGATGGCTGCTTTACTGGAGAACCTGATTTCTGACTCCTGACTGGATTTAATACTTTGACATGTAGTCTTGATTAAGAATAGACATAAGAATTTTATTATTTTTATTAATAAGCAGATACATACTACTTAATCAGTTAATTAATTGTGAACTTTGTCATGTTTTGACCGTTATCGCAGCTAGAAGCATAAATTACGTATAAACACACAGGTCAAAAGCGCATGAAGCATAAACACTTATAATGTTGCACATATTGGACAATGCAATAATAACCTTCCTTTCTCACATGTGAACATTGATATACTGCATTTTTTGACCGCTCCAAAATGGTATATTGTTGAAAGGATGAATCTCATGCTATTCAACAATATTATCCGTACAAGTTAAGGTTAATCGGATTTTTGTCTAAGATGAAAAATGCATATCACGTTAAATTACTTATTATGAGTATCTTTGTTGGTCAAGCTCTCCTTACATTAACGTGTTTTTACACTCAGTTTTTTCCATCTTAAGGATCATAATATGAACTCTTCAACAATAAGGCCAAGAAGCATCCTTGCAAGCTCTCCTCCTCAGCATATGGATGAAATCACTTGTAGCCATTAATGGATCTTCACGGCAATGTCCCATTTTCCATGTTTCAAAAGGTTTCAGAATTGTTTTCAATACTTGATATCATAAAGGGATGGAATCACGTCGCCAACCCTGCTTGCCTTTGAAAAAACACTGACAGAAAGCTCCTTTGTGCAGAAATCATATGGATTTGGGCAATGGAATGGTTACAATGCAGATGATAATGCAAAGAATGAGAAGCCGTGCTTCGAAGTTAAAAACTGCAGCAACTTTTGGAACAGAAGACATGCAGAATATCATGTAAATATGGGATTTGATAGTACTAGCTTCTATACGATTAGAAGGTTGGCAGGAAAATCTGAATTTACCATAACTGACAAGCAAGGAAGAGTTGTTGTAGATGTCGAACAGAACATTAGGTTTATTGCACTATATCCAAAAAATGAAAAGAATAGACTGATCAAGTGTTCTCCAGAGTTGCAGTTCTCACAATTCTAAAACAATTACAGTACAGAAACTAAATTTCAGATACTTAAGCACACTACCTACACCGTAAGAACTACTTCGTACTATTTTCAAACAAGAACTGTATCATCGGAGGAAAAGAGAACATATGTGGCAATATACAATGTATTATTTTCTGAGACGGCCATCAAAAGTGTAATATCTAGATTCTCCACACACTCAAGATGAGCTCTTTTTCGAATTTTTTATGCTGCGCAATTTCATTACAAGCTTTTGTCTTTCACCCTCTACCTCGGCGAATTTGAGACTTATAGCTGAATATCTCTCTTGCATATCCTTCAATTCACCTTCCATTGATCGATTTCTGGCCTTCAGTAATGTCATTTCATGGGATGATTCACTGAGATTTCCATGATCTCTGGAATGGCTTGCAGAGTCTTCAAGTCCATCCTCTAATGAAGTGTCATTGTTGCTGCATATTTAAACAAAAGAATTATAAGATTCTTACCCCTGATTGGGATCTTCTGCTATAGGTTATTTTTGAATAAATCCTGATAAACAGACCAACAAGAACCCAAACCAATTGCATGTTGTGACCTTAAAGAGTACACATTGAACAATACCTATCTTTAAATGACGTCAGGCATCCATTCACAGTTGTGCTTTCTGTTGAACTTATATCTCCGGCAGCAATTACTGATTCTTCTGCTACTCCAATATTCAGAGTGAATCCCTCTGCATTGCCAGCTTCCTGCAATTATGGCCAGTTAACCTTTATTAGTTTTGGATTATGTTTTTTTTTTTTAATTTGCATACTCGAAACTGATCCCAAAGCTAGATTGACTTGATTATTAATATAATATCTACCAACGTTCATGAGTGGAAAAATTAGCAACAAGTCATGCAGACCATGCAGTGACCATCAATATTTTTCCATTCTTTTTATTTGCAGTAAGAGAGCAGGGTCTGGCTGATCCTGTTCCCTGATACTCACACACACATGCCACCCTCCACTGCCGCTCAGAATCATATACACATGTAAATCCTTACATTCTGGAAATTTTCTAGGGATGCGGACAGTACTTATTGCTGAACAATTAGTTGAAAAAATAAATCATGCATGCTCTTTTCTAAATCATTATATACATGTAAATCCTTACATTCTGGATCTTGTTTAGGTGGAAACTTTCAGCATTTTGATGAAGCATATCCAAACTTTTTTCCAACTCTTCAATCTTGATTTGGAGATCTTTCTCCTTGGCCAGAAATGCAGTTGATGAAGTTTCCAGAGAAATTTCCTTAAGCTTTATTTGATCCTGTTAAACATTTAAATTGTCAGTACAGCAGACATCTGCATCATTTTTTAGGGTGATGATTGTGACTGTAAAGCAAACACATAAAAGATTTCAAGGAATCCACATTTAATGATCCTATGTACTAGAGAATAAAGACAAGGGAAAGTCGATATTTTGTACCTAGGAACATTTGGGATCTACAATTTGTGGAAAATGTATAAAAAGCATTACATGGATTTTTTACCTCGAGCAATCTTATGTTCTCGACCAGATTTGCATATTCCATGGAATCACAGGCAGGGAGTGATTCAGCTCTTCTTGCTTCGTCAACCTTGAAGACTGGCGCTTGACTGTATTCATCTATTATCTTCTTCTCAACAATGCTTAACATATCTTCCCTTGATTTTATATCATCTGTAAGTTGAATTACCTGCTTTCTGAGTACTTGTTTCTCAAACTCATCTTCTAAGACGTAATGTTTCAATTCATTATATTTAGTCTTGAGGGTCTTGACCTCCGACTGAAGATTTTCAGCCATTAATTCTGTTTCGTTCTTGACACTCCTCATAGTGATTAATTCTTTTTGTAACTTCTCCAGTTCCACCTTGAGCAATGCGCCTGTAAGTTCTAATTCATCACCTTCAGCAATGCCTCTTAATACCTGGATCTCAGTCTCCTCAATAGATTCCTTCATATGATCTAGCTCCGCTCTCAAAGTTTCAATCTGCTCTTGCTGCTCAGAGAAAGCACTATTTTCTTGCCTAAGTCTTTCAATTTGAGACTGCAGTGAAATGATTTGTTCTGAGAGATCGTTAGTTGACAACTTCAATTGATTTAGCTCAGCTCTTAAATTATCATTCTGCCTTTCCTGCTCGGAGAAGACACTGTTTTCTCTTGTAAGTCTTTCAATTTCAGACTGCAGGATTAAGATTTCTTTTGAAAGGAGTCTGTGAGTTTCTTCAGCAAGCTTTCTTTGAGTTTCTGCCTTGGTGGACTTATATTCACTCTCTGATTGTACCTGCTCCATCTGTTTTGTCTTGGAATGTATTTGGTTTAAAAGTTCTAGCAATTTTGCTTCATAAAGGCCCTTAACTGACTCAACCTCTTCCTTGGCTTGATGGAGCATTTCCTCTAGATAGTTTTTCTCTAGACGAAATTCATTTGCTTCAGTTAGTGCTTTTGTAGCTAGCTTATCATTCACATCTAAAGTGGATGAGATTTTCAAATAAATCCCCCTGAATTCCTTTTGTAACCTCTCTGCTGTATTTACATTCTGCCGTTGTGCTTTCCTCAGGGTTTCCTCTGCTTTTATAGCTCTCTTTTCCTGCTCAACTTTAGCACTTATAAGTACTTCCAGATCAGCTTCAAAACCTTGTGCCTGCTTATCGAGCTCTTCATGTAAGATATTTATATGATTTTCAAGCTCACTTATGGTAATCAAAGATCCTGAAAATTCTTCTGACTGCTTCTTAAGCTCATTTTCCAAACTCTCAATCTGTGCTTCAAGATCATTTAAAGTGGCATAAGAAGTTGAACATTCATACTGCATCTTCAGTTGTTCTTGCACTTGACTCTGCTCCAGTTTATATGAGATGTCATGGTTTTCCTGCTTTAAAATTTCGTAATCAAGCGAAAGCTGCTCCATTTGCACTTCCAGATCATCTCTGTCCCTCCTACAACTTTCTAGTTCACCATAAAGGTCCGTGATCTTTTCCTCTAACTCGACAGCATCCTTAACATTACTGTGATCCCTAACAAGCTCTTCTAGTGCTATTTGGTCTTCATCAATATCAGCATCACATTTGGGATTACTTACATGTGAGCTATATGCAGTCTCACTTTTTGCTGATTTGTTTGATAGGTCTACTATCTCACTATTCTTTGCTTCTAGCATTTCATCTAGGTCACGCACAGCTAAAAGTAACTCAGAGTTCGATTCTTGTGTCTTTTGAAGTTGTATACGCAGATTTGCATTTAATTCCTTCTCATGGTTCAATTCTTGCCGGAGTTCTTCAAGAAAAGCCCGAGGATCCCCTCCATCAACTTGCAACTTGTTTCGAACTTTAGCAGCCTCAGCACGCTTTTGCAAGTCTTTGAGTTTTTCACACTCACATCTGAAAGCATCTCTCTCCTCTTTAACACTGGCTAGTTCTCTGGAAAGGTCCTGACCCCTTTTGCTTTCCTTTACAATATTCTTACGCAGAGTCTGTAACTCTAGTTCTGAAACCTCAGACTGTCTAGCTAAAACAGCAAGTTCAGTTTTAAGTTTGTCAATCAAGATAGCAGAGGTGTCAGACCTTTCTCTTGGCAGTGTCTCACTGGGGCTGTTTGATGAGTCATCTGTACTTACATCAGGAGCGGAACCTCCAGACCATTCTGATTGTAACCTCTGCTGTTCCTCATGGACTGCTGTTGAGGCATCAGGTGTTGGCTTCTGAAGTAACGAGACATGACCCTGTGATGATATCAAGTTAGTATGATCTTCATTAATATTGTTCTCCTTTGTGCCATATTCTTGAAATGTATCAAGACCAGAAACACTATCTGAACTTGATATAGTAACATCAGATGCAACAGAAGACCTGCGGTTTCCTTTTAACTCAGCAACATGGGTCACAACTTTATCTAAAGATCCATCCTGGTAAACAATAAAAAAGTAGCCCACGATATAAAAACAATATTGATAATTTCACATTAATCGAATCAATATCTTTGTGAACAACTACGGCCTTACTTGGGACAATTCGGTTTTTATGTTTACATCTATATCGCTACTGCTTAAATGTGCTTTTAAGCTCTCATCCTGCGAACCTTGTTTAAAGTTTTCACCCTCGCCAACTTCTCTACAACAACTCAGAAAACACAGTTAAAGTTAGATAATGCAAACAATGATCAGGGAATTATATCTTGACAATTTTACAGTACATACCTATGATCAACAGTATCCTGTATCCTTTCTATTGAAACCTGTTCCAATAACGACACATATAAGAAACAACTACAAACTATAATAACATGGACTGCCGTTACAGATTTTAATGAAAATTCCGGTTTTGACATCAAATAAATTAAGTAGGACAAGCAGTGTAATACATGGTTGCGAGAAGAAAGATTGGGAAAGATAGAGGAGTGACTAACATGCAACACAGCCTCAAATTTGGCGGTTTTAAGTGGCAGAGACAAGGAAGTAAGCTTTTTGGCCCCTGCATAATTTGCAAAATCAAACGAAACCTCGCCAAGTATACCAAATTTTGACGAATCCTACAAGTTATCAAGAAGCCATTAGTCGAAATTCCTTGAATTCCACTCTTGTTAGAGACACAAAGACTTAGAAATCACAGGTTCAAACATTTCTTACGGTTGCTATGATAAAGTGATATAGTCTCTCATTTATCTTCCCAGTTTTAGGATCATGAATGAACTTCACAGTCTCGTAAATAGGCTTTTCCCAGTAACACCCTGCATTATTAACTTTCACTTTCTCCAACTTTGCTGTTGGCTTTCCAACATCAGCAGGAATCACTGATATCATCAAAGAATCCCCTCCTGTAAGTGATACCTATATCACACACCATTGATAATCAATGTCAGTATAACACAAAAACCTAGTTTAAATCTTCTTTATAATCAATAAAAGCTTAAATTCCCTAACCATAGCAACAATAAAACACCTAGAGCAAAAGATAACTGATTTTCTGCAATGCCTTGTGAATCACATTTAATTCAGTAAGTAATGTAACACATTTTGACACACTAAACTAGATCAAAACTTTACACATGTAGAAAGACAAATACAGGGCATAATTAACATATTTGCCGGATTCGTTGATAGCCTAGTATCAAGACCACTCTTCATATACTAAAAAATCTAATAATGCACTGAAAATTACTAGACATTCCCAAAAAAACCTTGAATTTCCATAATAGCACAAAATATTTAAAACTTTTGAAACACCTACTAATCCACACTAAAATCACACACACATTTACATCCAATATAGTAATTTCTCGAATTAACAGAATGTAAAATTTGGGTTCTTATATTTTGACCTGAGTAGCATGAAACTGTAATCTGAAAACAGCTTTGATCTTGTTCTTGTCGCTCCTCCATCTCGCCGCCTTAAACATATTTCCCTTCTGATTTTCAGTTCAACTCACCGGAGCTCCGGCGAAACTGCCGGACTTCACCATTTCAGCTCAGGGATCACGAATATCGGTATTTCTAAAAATACCCGGTTCAAATTTTGAACAACAAATGTCAAATACGTGACTGGAACTAAAAGGTTGGAACACAGAAAGAAAGAGTGATGGGACTTGACAAGAGTGAGTTAACTCAATGTGAGTCCAACCGAGTTCAAAGATTCAATCTTTTCTTTACAAGATGTATGTTGGAAGTTTTTAAACTGAGCAAGAACTTGAGACACAAAGTTTAGCAGATCTTTGAAAGAATCTCTCTCTCTCTCTCGTGCATATACACACACACACTGTAATCACTCTGCTCTGTACTTATGTGTGTGAAACCAGAAATGTAACAGCCTATCTCGAAATATATGGATAAATCAGAGGAGGGGCATGTTGATTTACTCAAATTTTAAATAAATACGAGTACGTTATAGAGAAGTAATATTCTTAACTTTTTTCGTTTCGCTCAATTTTTTATAATTTTTTTACTTGTTTCATATTTTAACTATAATTTTGTTTCGTAAATTATTTTAAAATATTTTAAATAAATATTTAAGTCAAAAACTTAAAAATAAGTTGTTGTACTATATTTTATAAAAATACTGAAATGTGTGTTAAGCGGTTAAAAAAACGTATATAATTAAATGGGACAGGAAGAATATTATGTATAAATATTAAATTAGCGCACCTCGATTAACATTAAGAGAGTGGTATATAGGAATATTATGTTCGCCTAATTATATTTTTTCAGTAAACAATAAATTCTGTATTTCAAAGATAAAACAACCTTGGTAAGATATGGTCAATAATAAAAACATAAAATATAAACGTAAAAAGTTAAATAAGCTTCCACTAATTTATGTACTTCACACTTTTCAAGAAGTAGGTGAGGCAGTAATTAAAATTGAAGCGGAAGGTTCTCTGGATTTATAAATATAAAATGAAAATGCAGATGGTCTGACATGAATGTCCTTATTCTTTAATCTTTACTTTAGGAATTCTAGGATAGTAGCTAGGATATTGATATGTGTAATTTATTTAATTTAGACAAACTTGAATAATCATTGTTCCAAAAACTTGAATAAAAATCAATTTACAATTACATAAAAAAAAACAAAACTTGACAACACGATTTGATTTATTCCCTGTGTAAGAGCTGGGACTTGAGAGCCTAATGGTTTCTAAAAATAGAATTGCCTCGTATGTTTAGCTGCTTAATATTATAGGCAAGCATCTAAAATAACTCTGCAAGGTAAGTATGTCAAGTAAAAAAAAAAAAGAATGCTATTTAAATATGAAACGAAAATGAGAGGTGAGAAGCTGAGAGAGCTTTTGACTAGAAATAAGAATGAAGCTAATTCCATCAAGGCAAGTGCATAAATGGATGTGTCCGTGTTGTCATTCAGTGGATAGTGGTTAGGCTGCTTGGGTCACTTTCTATGCACCCTTGACCCTCCCCGCGTCGTATAAACAACATCTAATAAACAGATATATTTATATATTTTTTGGGCAAAATAATTGTGATCGAAAAAAGAGATAAAATTATTGTAACCACTGATTAAAAAATACTACTAGCAAAAACACAACACACAAATGCTGCATGAGTCAAACATACATATGCTTAAAGGTTGTGGCGGTAAGACAATAAAGACAAAAGATAGAGTAGTAACATAGTCTAATATATTAGTATTAAATCTGAGTTTCGTCGTCGGTGGCATAAAAATACAATCGTACAAGTGTACGCAGCTGTACAGCGAAAATAATCAACCATAACATGCGTTTTGCGTAGCTCAGTGACTCGGTCCATCTGCTATCTCATTGCCGGACTAAACAGCAACTTATAATTTACTTGCAACTTTACAAATTACTGCAAGTGAGAGCATTCAATATGTATGCTTTGTTATTGAATTCTAAATTTTGAAAATTTAGTTACAATGTTCATCAATCATCGCTACTATGACTTTTGTTGTAATTGTAGATTTTGTTTTAGTTATAATTTTTTTAATATTGTAATCTAAATATTATCACTTCAGCTTTATTTAATTTTAATTTATATTGAAGGATTTAATTGCTAAATTTGTTTATCAACATATATAATATGAACATATGAATCAAGTTCCTATTGCATCCATTTATCTGTTAAGAATTATTAAAGTTATAATTATAACATAATATATCTTCAATATAAAATAAAATAAAATAAAAGTTATATATTGCAATATAAATAATAAAAGAAAAAGGCAAACACTGAGAAAATCTATTCAAAAAGTGACACAATAAAATATTTATAAAAAATTATTAGCTATATACTTCTGGACAAACTCCGTCCTTATTTCAAAAGTAGCTCTCAAAGACTCATTCTCATTCTACTTTAAAATTCTACATTTTAAATTACAAAATATACATGAAAGGTGATTTATGACCTGCAGAGGTATACCAGTGTGAGTTGTGATTTTGGGATGAAATTTTTATTTGAGCAAGATATTATGTATATAATTATGTTTTATATTTCGATTAGCGTGAGCAATGGCAAAAATGAGCTGCATGCTTAACTACATTGCCCCTTGTGATAGTCTAGAAAATTGATTTCAAAAAATCCAAGGACAAGTCTCGATCAGCAGTTCAATGGTCAATAAAATTATGTTCAATCTTATAAATTTGGGATCTTTCAGTCCTAATTACAACTCAGCTTTCAAGTAAAATTCCTCAACAAGAATAAAACGACACGAAGTCCCGGTCTCCACCAAAATAACTGCTCTCTGGAAATGGGTTCACTCGAGAAAGCAGCTGGTCCATGGTGACGTGCATGTCTGTCTATATATATGTTGCTGACTCTATATTATGTTTTTTATCTGTCATAACTCATATATAGGCTGTATGATTAACAAGGGCAGATGAAAAAATATCACGTGGCTGGACCACCCCGGGTCGGGTTTAGGATTTGTACAATAAAAGAAGTATTGTTGACAAGTGCCCATGTTTACATGTTTTTTCTACTCATATCAATAAATTAACGGCTCTGTCTGGACTTGTCTTGCCTGGGACATTTTTTAGCTTTTTGACGTCCTTAAAACTTGTCCGCCAGAAGCTTTTGCCGTGTAACTTTTTGTATCTACTGTTGTTTCTTTCGAGGGAAATAATTTTCATTATGATATTTTCTAATAATTGTATTGATATTCCTAATATTTACAAACATAAACATATATATCTACTGAGTCTCAGTCCCTCTCCTTTTTTATAATTTTTTTCATTGACACGTATTTTAAGTTGTATATAAAATATATTCATAAAGTTTTTATTAAAATTTTCTTTTTTACAATTATTTAAATATTAAATTATTATTCAAATTTTTTGAAAAATTTATGTATAAAATTGTTTTATACAATCATAAAAGTGCCAACCTGGTCCGCTGAGTAACTTCCAACAATTTCAAAGTGAAGGGTGAATTATAGATCGAAGTAAGTTCTAATTATAGAGGGGTAACTAATAATTAACCTCTCCATTTGGGAAAAAGCAATTCACGAAAAGAAAGTAGAAATTGTTACATTGTGTCCGTTCTAGCTTACTTTACTATACGTATGAGTAAATTAGAAGAAAGATAATTGCTTTAGACAGATGGCCACAACTTTTCTTTCTTGTACTCACATGCAGATACGAAATCTAGTGGAGTTTTGATACACAAAAAGTCTATTTGCATATCATCAGTTGCCTAAACGGGCCATTTTAATTGGAAGATCACTGGTTAAGAATAATAAAAGAACATAGGCATATCTCCAGTTGATATTGAATATTATGCGCTGCCCCACATGCAGATCCACTTGAATAAGTGATGATCATGGTGCGAATATAATCATATATACATATAAATATTACTTTAATTCATTATGAAATAAAGTCTTGCTTTTTATTCAGGTTCACCAATTTATTTGTAAATTATATACACAAATAATTGTTTACGGGGAATAAATGGAGTATATACAAAGTCTGCACTGTGTAAAGGTTGTTAGTTGGAGACAAGGGAGATGCTGTGGTCGACCCCATGCACACACACTAATTTCCAGTGAGCTAGAGTGTGAGAGGGGGAGAAAGAATAATGAAACTTCAGTTTTCGAAGAAAGGAACACCACCACCTTATTATCTGTCTATTGCCTGCTTAGTTGTCCCCGTATTAATAAATGATTACTCCCCATCTATATACGCATCATTATTATATACAAACTCGAATAGAGTCTACTGTATTATTTTTATGGCGTTCAACTGTTGACTCCTTGAAATGTTCATTAAAATGTTCGTACTTACTACTACTAGTCGATAAACCGCGCGTTGCGGCGGCCTATAAAAAATATATTGATAATTTAAAATTAATATTTGTAGAATGAAAAAGAAAATATCGGAGACTAATCTGTGATTAATCCGAATACTAATCATGTGTTGCATGAATAATATTTTTATGTATACAAAGTGAACCATATAAAAATTAACAACAACAAACATGTTCGATAAAAAAAAACAAATATTATAAAAAAATAACCAATAAACATGTATCAATAACAGTTAATTTATTGACTTTTTCATACATCAATATCATATACAGACTATATGGTTCTCCGGTGTTTCGATTTGTCGACTCCCACATCCGACAAATTCTTAATTTTGTTAACCAATCATCTCTATCGTCATTCAAAACATCAAGCATAGTAACATAGTGTAACTCATTATTGTATTAGACGGAGAAGACAAATAAGCTAAAAAAAATTTGTGTGTAAAATTTTATGATGTCTAACCTGAATTTATAGGGGTTGATTTGAGAAAAAGACCGGTTTATCAAAAATTCTTTTGGTTTTTGATATACACTTTTTCCAAAAATATGATAATAGTTTCAAATTTTGATTTGATTTTGATATTTGGAAAAGGTAGTTTTGAAACCTTTTCCAAATATATCCGAAACTAAAAAAGGTAATTTTTATTTTTGATATTTTTTCATCTAAAAATTTTAGAAAATTAGAAAAATAGAACTGAGCTCTCTGAGAGACGCCACCTAACCGCCCCATGCTTCTCCTTTATATAAGTATATTGATTGACTAAAATTCATCCAAAAGTATAAAAACGCTCCTATTAAAAGTAAAATTGGTATTTTTTTTTCAAGTATAAGTCATTTGACCTTAAAAAAACAATAAAAAATATAACCAGTTTGATTGTTTGACACAGTTCTAAGTCTTTTGACCGCATACTTAAAATCATTAATTTTAAAAATTTTATTTTTTGAATAAAAATATAAAATTAATATTATAATTTTAAAAGATTAAAACGATACTCTCTCTGTTTTTTAATATATGACGTTTGACTTGTTGGCACACACTTTTAAGTGCTTTGACCGGGTAGTTGAAATTATCATTTTTAAAATTTTCTTTTTCTAAATAAAAATATGTAATCAAAATTTCAATTCACAAAAAAAATAATTAAAAATAATAATTTTTACTATCTGGTCAACTTACCTAAAAATACGTGCCCAAGTCAAAAATAACATATTAAAAAACAGTAAGAATTTTTTTTTTTTGAATAACAGTAAGAATTTTTAGTATGCAATCAAAAATATTTAGAAGTATTTCGGCTTATTTCTGACTCAGGACCCATGCCATACTTCAGAACTTGAGTCTTGAGGTAGGTGTAGCCGTGTAGGGTGTAAGGTATGGCTTGCACTGGGCAGTAGTGCAGTTACGGACTAGGCAGGGGGACTCATTAGTAATGGTTTAGGGCCCAAGATTTAATATATTGTACTACTTGAACGCTAGAAACATAGCTCAAGCAATACCTATCTGGCCCACGAGGCAGGCCCATTTTTCTTGCTGGCTTCAAACTGATTTATATGTCTCATTTTAGGTCTTTATGTATGCCCCACAACAAAATGCAGAGATTTGTTTGACCGTCAATAATGCATGTAATCCATGAGGACGAAAGTAATGGCACGGCCATCGGCTCAGTTCGACTCGAGGACAGTGCTGTCCCAGCCCACGTTCCAAATGTAATACTTAACCCGTCCAATCCTAAATGAGAATTCGTTTATTATAATTAATCTGTGAAGTAATTTGTTATCTTCATTGACAGAAATTATAATGTCAGTGTTTAACTGTTAAGAGCAAGTCCAATAGGTGTGCTAAATCAAGTCTTAAATCCAAAATAGGGAATATGGGATAAAATTGCACTTCAACACTATGCTAGTGATGTGCTAAATCACTAGCACAAGTCTCCCCTTCCCTATTTTTAGAATATGCTAGCCATTTCTAAACTATTTTTATCCTCCACATCATTTCCCTCTCTTAAATTGATGGTAGTTGTTTAAATTTAATATTATTATAATAATAGAGAATGGATATAGGGAGTACTATTGGAGCTCATGTGCTAAATCTTGTGCAAAATCACTAAGACATATTATTTTATAATATTTTTAGAGAACCTCCTAACTGCTAGTGTTGGACTTGCTCTAATAATCATAAAGTCCTTTACTGTGAGGCCATAATCATATCAACTGTTTTTAGGACACAAATAGGCCCAAGTCCAGAACAACAGACTCCTAAAGAAGATGATATGTATGTACAAATTATAGGCCCAGGTATATATAATACGATTACCTGAGAAAACAGTGACACTTAATAAGAAAGATCGAGGAAGCTGATGAATGAATTTCATCAGCTGCTTCATGAAAATTTGTATATGAATCATCATTTCACCCAACCTAATATATATCGAAACAATCAATGAAAAGTTTTTTATTTATTTAAATCCCGGTATATACTAATATATAAAAATTGTAACATCAAAATTTGCTGAAGCACTTTACACAAAACTAAGCCGAGAGACAGGTAAAAACAACACTAGTATGATCAGCATTGGAATCCGACTTCATGGTTCCTCCAGAATTATTATGTTCATTCTTCTTCTTCTTATTTCGATCGTCAGATGTATTCCATGCAGCCGTCTTGCTGGTTTTTGATCCTGCTCCGTTGGCTTCAGCTGCTGCCTTCTTTTCCATTCTTCTCTTCATCACATACTCTTCTGAAATATAAACATCCATCAGGTAATATTTAAACACTCCCTACTCTCTTCCTTATGCCTAGTAGTGCATGAATATGAGTATCATGAATAGGACGAGGTTATATATATACAAACGAGAAATGTGTTTGTTATGTATGTGCATGCAAAGTGTTGCATATGAATCATGACTGAATATTCTATGGGCTTGGGTACCATGTTTTCTGCTTAAACAATCAACAAGTTGTCGGGTTATATATCATTACCAAGGGCGCTTTTGTAATCGATTTCCGCTAAAGTTTTCAGATCTCCTCTTTAGCTTGCTTTTTCATTTCATGACTTAGTAGGGCTCTGGCAAAACCTATTTTTAGATTATAAATATTTATTTTTAAGAAGATATATACCCCTGTTGTCCCTAAATAGTGTGACTTTCGCTTTTTTTTCATCTAATTTGAGATGCAGAATAAATATATTTTTATAAATCATTTTTTAAAATTGTGTTTTTAAATAAAAATTTAATATCCATATTTCATTCTGAAAAACTATATTAAACATGTTTTTTTTCATCTCAAATTATGTGTAAAAAATCAGAAACACATTTATTTTAGGACAAAAAAAGTATTTTATTTACACTTTATTTCAGAAATAAATTATTATTTGCAAAATGAGATAAATCAAATATCCGTAGAGTCACCGATGAACCAAGTCGAATCGGGAATTTTTACGAAATGGAGTCAAATTCGGTAAATTTATTGAATAAAATCCTTTATCCGAACTACAATTTTTTAATGACGAGTACAAATCGAGTGAATATAATCATTCATTCTTGTTAATATTTTAAGTTTTAAAAATATATTCAAATCAAATAAAATTGCACGAGGTTAAAAAAATATCAAATCGTCCTAAATCAGTTACTAGTTTAATGTCTTATATATTTTATTATATATACATAATCCGAATTTGATTATAAATTATAATTAGTTTCTTATTTTGAATAATAAATATATTCTTTTAAAATTAAAAAAAAAGGCATGGCCAGGGAAGGGAAGAGAAAGTTGTAGCTGGACCATCTTCTCATGTGCAGGAAAATGTTCCTTTTCAAACTATCCATTAGTCTTCAGGTACTTTGAAACTCTCTATTTTTTTGTCAAACTTTTAGAAAGGGTAATTCGAAAGGAGGGGGGGCTTTATACCTTTGTCCAACTTCAGAAACATGCAAGCCGTGAGAGGTGTCACAAGTAAACAAAATTCTAATGTTAATGTTCTATAATGATATTGAAATAAGTGCAAAAATAAGTGCCTCTAAAAAAATTATATTCGTCTGTAAAAAATGGTTTTATTTGATACCCCATGGCATAAAGATAAAATGACTTGGTCTCTGTCCGCCGGCGCAGGATGCAGTTTCTGTCACCATCTTGAGTGACCACAAAATACATCAACTTCAAAGACTAAACGCATTGCATTTCGGAAATTTTATCTCTTTATGATCTATGTTTTTACTTGACCTTTTCCTTACAAGCTTGCATCTTTTATCTCCGTAGAAGATATTCTTCCTTCAATTTTGATAATCTACTTCATTCTAGAGAACAGACCTATGGGAAGGGAAGGAAAAGAGATAGTTGTAGCTGAATCATCTTCTCAAGTGCACCAAAACGCTTCCCTTCTTGATCACCAAGGTACTATTCTCTTTCTCTGTTACTCCATCCGTCGTCTCATTTCTTATGGAATTTTTGCATTACACATTTACACGTATTTTAACATGTATATAAAATATAATTTCAAAATATTCCTTTTCAATATAAATATTTAAATATTAAATTTTATTCATAAATAAAAAATAAAATAATTTATCAAATTATATTTATAAAAATCATAAAATGTGTGTCAAGCTCCGGCTTCAAGCTAACTTCTTAGCTAAACAATCTAGAGAGACGTGAGGGACAGACAGAATAATTTTAACTGTTATGCTTATGCAAGGATTCTGCACCAAGATTACGAGCAAGGCACGAATTGTCAATATTTCACATAATGATACGTTGAAATTGATAATTAAGATACGGATTTATCTATGTTGCCAAGAGATTCAAATGGCAAATGTAATAGAAAATAATACTACATGTCCTATTTAGAGATTGTTTAATTATTTGGACGTGACTATATAATTTCTCTAAAAAATACTGATATTTGATACGTGGTCAAAGCTTCTAAAATTACGTGTAAAAAGTCAAATTATGAGAGTATATTCCAAACAGATTGTGGATTTGTGGCAGAATCTGCAGCTAATGATTGCGAAAGAGCAGGAGGGAATTCAGTTGACAGAGGTGAGTTGAAGTGTACTTATTTATGATGCACTCTTTTCATGATGTTGAAGATGAAATGATGTGTGCCAAAACAAGGTTTCTTGTTGATTCCAGATGCAGCACTTGCACAGATTGCAATGGAGAAGAAATTTGCTTATATAAAAGCGTGGGAAGACAGTGAAAAATCAAAGGCAGACAATAAGTATAGAACTATTTCTTTATAAATTGATAGTACAAATTCTATAAAAGCAGGGGATTGATTATTAATTGACAGGGCATGCAAAAAGTTGTATGCAGTTGAAGCATGGGAGAACATAAGAAGAGCATGTATCGAAGTCGAATTGAAGCAGATTGAGGTAACACGAAATACATTTTACGAATAAAGATAAGACTGCATACATCAGAACCTTTCCGAGCCTTTTTTGACACGGGAGGGTATTTAGAGGTGTATTTACTGTGGAAAAGGTGAGCTGATAAATGTCCAAATGTGAACAGGAGCATTTTGAGAAAAAGAGAGCAGCCTATGAAGAAATAATGAAGAACAAGATGGCTGATATTCACAGGTCTGCAGAAGAAAAGAGAGCTGCTGTTGTTGCTAAGAAAGAAGAAGATAAACTCAGGCTAGAAGCAGCTGCCGAGAAGTTCCGGGTAACTGGGAATGCACCCAAAGTTACTTGATTACTTTGCTGTTAAATGCCCTAAATTTAGGTGAAAACTTCAATGTGGATAAAAGTACATTCATGCTATTGAATTCATGTTAACTTGTAAGTGTAGGAGTTGTTTATATTTGCTTCATTATGAATATTTTTCCTCGCAACTTATATATTATGTTGCTTTCTTGAGATCTTACCCGAGAGATATGATAGTCCAGTGAAAATTATGTCAAGTAAAGCTGAATACTACATTTGATTATTAAATACACTGAATTAGTACAAACTCTGTGTAAGATAACAACGCATCAGGATTTTACAATTGTGAAGTTGCATGATTTAGAACGTCGTAGATTCTTGCATCTCATAGAAGTAGCGGCCTGAAGGACCATCGTCAGGCAACATAGCCACCATCACAGGAGCTCTAGCACCCTCTTCGGGAGTTAAGGGTCCTGTCCTGTAAGACATGTCTGTTCTAACATATCCCGGGTGCACACAATTGATCAGGATATTCGGGTATTTCTTGCCCATGATTCTTGTGTAAGCAATAATAGCAGCTTTAGAAACTTTGTAGGCAGCTACTGTTAGTGGCCAACCGTTAGCCTTAAGCTTATCTTCTTCAAAGTCTTTCAAAAACCACTGCAGTATTCCATCTATCTTCTCTTCTGACAGGTTTTCGACATCACTCATCTCTGCTTTAAACTTTTTATTGTAGAAAAACTGCAAATGAAAGGTGAAATGAATAAATGCATGTTAATTATGTAAAATATTCTTACATATGTTGATACTTGCCTGTAGTTGTCCGAAAAAAGATGTGACATTCACTACTCTTGCGGATTTGGAGAGCTGAAGAAGAGGAAGCAGTGCTTCTGTCACTCTTTTGGTTCCGTAGTAATTTGTTCTGAGACACTGTACTGCCATCTCATATGTCTCTGTTGAAACTTCTTTCACCTTGTCAACATTCTCATCGAATACCTGTAGCTGTTCCACAACTGAGACATATTACTACTATGTAGTGCGACGACCTAGTGAGTTCCTTAATCTACCATGAGATTCTTAGAAAAGTTTGATATTCATGCCTTATAGTTCTGAAGTCTGAAACTTAAGCCTGTTCTTGAGGTCCAGTTAAATGAACAAGTAGCTAGGTCACAGTTTCGAACCCTGAGATTAAGAAGATACATATACTTACCATCCCGCCATTAATAATGCTTGGGAGTGCTTCTAAGTTTACTGCATTTCCATTTTCCCCTGCATTATTGATCTGCACAAATACATGAAATGCTTTTAGCTGTTCTATTTCTGTACAGCTAGATGCAGAGCAATAGGCATTAGATCTATTCCACTACTCACAAGAATATCAAGTTTCTTGTAGTTGGTCTCTACGAATTTAGCCATCGAAGCAATACTTGCTGGCTCTTTGACATCTAGAGGATGGAAAACCACATCCGAAAGGCCTGATGCTTTAAGCTTTTCAACAGCTACAGAACCATTTTTCTCGTTTCTTGCAGTTAATATAACTGTGATATCATTAGCTGCCAGTTTCCGACATGTCTCAAATCCAATTCCTTTGTTTGCCCCAGTAACAAGTGCAACCCTACATAGTACAGAGCCCGTTTTCGTTTTACAAAACCTCTCCTTGTTGTTTTACAGAAACTACCAATTAAACGCAGCTTAAAGAGTCTTACCTTTTGTCCGCCATCTCTTCTGAATTGTCTATAAGTTTTGTTGCCGCTTAGTGATACACTGGAGAATGTAAGATAAGAAGGTGGTGTATAAATTTTGCTAAGCATTTGTATATTATAGAAGATAAATGTGATATGTGACAACTAAGGCGATTATTACCACCAAGGCGGCTAGTAGGATATGCTCACTTGAATAGAAACCTTCATCTAAGGATTTATTATAATCATATGCTAGTTCAGAACAGCATTTTCTTTTATGTACAAACCTTTTCATTGTCGAGGTTTTGTGAGTCGTATCCTTGTTACCTTGCAGATTATGCAGGTGTCCGACGTGCTAGTTTGCACTGAAGAGTCTGCACAAACTGTTATAATCAACCATTTATCATCGTCCGTTAATCATCTCTATGCATTATAATGTCACTAGAGCATCGCAGGAATCAGGTCTTTAAAGATTTGCAGCTAAATTATTTTATAAGAACCTCTTCTGATATTGATTCCTCATCATTTGTACTGTCATAGATTGGTTCCTATATATATTGAAGAATAAGAAGACCATCAATTACCACTATACAGTATACAGACAAATAATAATCCAGTAGAAACATTAATACAACAGAAAAGGATACAGAGACATAGTAATGCAGAAACAGAAATGTCATGAAACCACAAGAGGTTTCAAAAGTTCTGGTCATAAAATAAAACTCATAAAATCAATACAAGCTCATCTGAAGCAGTGTTTTTTAAACAAATTTTGAACTTAAGGGCTAGTAGTGGATGGCGGTGGAGTGAAGAAAGGAATGGATGGGAATGTTGTAGGGATGTTAATGTTTGGGAAAGAAGGCAGCGTCGTTGGAATGGTTGGCAATGATGCTGGCAGAGGAGGTAATACCATCTTGGGAACTGTAGTAGGCATTGTGGGAAGTGTTGGAATAGTTGGTAGCGTAGGCAGAGGAGTCGTTGGCAATGGCGGTAATGCTACTTTTGGAAGCGTTGGCACTGCAGGCATTGGGGGCAACGAAACCTTAGGCAAGGCTGGAATAGTTGGCAGTGCTGGTGCTGAAGTTTGCAGCAAGTGGCGAGCTCCAGAACTCACATCTATGACTGAAAGTGATAGTGCTGCAACCAAGGACAGGATGAAGCAATGCCTGTAAGTAGCCATTTTTTTGTAAGAGGAAAAGGTAAGATGTTTTGGACTTAGAAATCTGTAGTTTGAGATGGAAACATGGTTTTTGTAGTGGCTAATATATAGAGAAAAATTGATATTGGTTGATGAAATGTAGGTGAGAATATTATGAAGTCTTTGTTAGTTCACCTTCTCAACTCTATGTCATCTGAAAGTTGAACAAATAAAACCTATTTCTACAATTCAATAGCTGCCTGGCTTGCTTATTACAATTCACACAGGGAAACAGGGATAAGAGACCTGCTCTTATCATGCATGTTGGGCCAGCGAGCGCCGAGCCTAACTCCATAATAGTACAATATTGTCCGCTTTGGGCCTAACTCGCACGGCTTTGTTTTTGGGCACCTCCCAAGAGGCCTCATACTATTGGAGTTGTTCTGCCTGCTTATATTATAGGTTTATGCCTCTCCCACAACCGATGTGGGACAACTCCTAACAATGCACTGGGAAGTAAATCTTGCGACTCTATTGAGATTGAGAACAGAAGGGCAGTCTAGACATTTCATGGTGCCTAATATTCACTATAACAAGCTCTGAATGGACCCAGATTACCAAACCAAATTAAACACTTTACAGCTTTCATTAGAGCAAACACAAAATTTAGTTGCTTCATCTGCATAATTTTCGTTTTTCAGCTACTTTGCATCATATAACAACTATGGAGTATCAGTATGCTAGGGCCTTCTGTATACTTATCATGATTATACTCGCCTTTACTCAACTCTCTAACTGCCGTGATATCCACACAAGTAGAACCGAAAGAGCAGAGATCGAAACGAAGCATTCATCATTCTCCTTCCCTTTTCATGCAAAAGCTCCAGCAGCAGCTATCGACAGTCATAAACACTGACAATATTTACGGCATGTCAAAGCGGACGGTACCAGGCGGACCAAACCCGCTCCACAACTAATTTAGCTACTTTCAAGTGTACAAAGGCTTTTGCAGTTCACAGGCGCAATTTTGGTGATGTTCTAACATTAAATTTTGTTTCATGATATGTATATTACAATTAATATCTAACAGATTGGCCACAAACTAGTTTAGAAACAAGTAAAACAGATCATTCATTTATAAATTCTGCAGTTGTATGAGATGTGTTAATTTGTATCAGAGAAGTTTTGCCTTCCTCTGTCTCAATCCAGATAATCATTATTAAAGAGCAACACTCTATCACTTTCTTCAGATGACATATTCTTTTTTATATTAAAGTAACGATCAACAAGAAGAGTATAGGATATTAAGATCTGGCGAAAAGCGTGAATTTTACTTATAAGTCCTCACCCTTCTCCTCACAGACTTATAAACCAAGTGCATTGGAAGAAATGTGGAACATGCCATCAAAAAGAGAGATAGACATATAGCTTAACTTTTAAATCACAAAAGTTAACTTGTATTAACAAAAGAAATAATACAAGTAAACACCAATCCAAGGAGGAGAGGGAGACTATCTAGTTTGATAAATAAAAAGATCAGAACAATCACTCGGAGTCGGAATCACAAAATAATGTTGGCGAATGGTATTCTTCTCCAGGAGGAAGCCAAAATTCAACAAGGTCAAAAGCTTTGGCAACTGCAGGAAAGAAGAAAAGATAAACATAAGTCAATTTTTCAAAGAAATGTACATGTAATAGTAGTTACATGTGCACATAATTCTACCTGGAGAAGGACGAGGTTTCAAGATACAGCACCTGATAACTTCATTAGCTGAATCACCACATGCCACCAACTCGGCAAAAAAGAGGTCGGGAGAGGAATCACTGTATTTAGGCTTAGCGAAGAAATTGACATAAGCATGCCAACCATGCACCGATTCCCAAAGATAGATGGGACAACTTACTAAAGGGGCAACAAGCTCGTAATCGGCACCCTAGATTAGATAATCAAACTCAACTGGATTAGTACAAACAATATACCTAGGAATAAATATACCAGACAGAAGAATGAAATTTAAGAGAGTACATGATTTTCATTGTAACTTGTCACTGCAAAATGAGCCCAGCAAAGAGTTTGCCTATAGTGCATCTTCATACCATTAGAGAGATCATCTGGAGGAAACAAAGAAATAATGTGATAGAAACGAAAGCGTCCATCCCTATCAAAGACTTGTGACCATTCTTCACGACTAGAGTTGTTTGAACTTTGGCTGCTAATGACAGTGCAAGACAACAACATCAGATAATACAATTTGCAGGAAACAGAAAAGAAGCAAACCTATACTAGAATATAAAAACATTACCCCTCGGATAAAGCAGAGTTAGAATCATAGCCAACACTGAAGAGAGTTGCCAAATGTTTTGGCCTGCAATAAAATCAAATTGAAAGAAAGCAAAAAAAAATGAAACAAAAAATGAAAGAAAAGGAAGAAGGGTACGGAATGCAACAAAAGGAAACACTATAAATACCCACAGATGGGCCAGAGAAAGGTAAGTGTAAGAAAAAGCTGTACTATACACCATACTAATTTAAGAGTCAGAAGCTCTCTGATAAACCTCGTTATTTATGCACCTAGCACTACTCACATCAAAAACAAGTATAAAAACGGAAACCAGGGCATCATTAATAATCATTAAAATAATCAAATAAATGTAGAAATCGAAAGTAGAACTGATACAAACATAAAAATTTCCGGAACACGGAGACCCTCCAATTGTTCAACTTTGAGTACACGGAAATGTTTGAAGAATCGCCTGGATGCACGAAAATCAATCGCCTTCTCTATCTTTTCAAGCAACTCGTTCGTCTCTCTCTCGCTCAGCCATCCCACCATCTTTTCGCTCTCGCTCGATCTCTTGAGGTTCCAATAGATTATAATTATACTTCGATGAAGTTTTTGTATTTTTTCCAAACAAAAATTTAAATGTAAGATTTTAAGCAAAAATTTTTGAACACCACACGTACTTTAATGTTTATGTAAAGTATAATTTTACAACTTGTTATTAAGATATTTTTTTTCTGAATACAAATTTATTATTCAAAATTTTATTCAAAAAATAAAATTTTAAAAATAAATTACACAACAATATTTGATACGAACTTTAAAATATGTGTCAAAAGTACCGAAATAACAATGGGAAGTAGGAATAGCCATGAGTGTTTACACCAAGCTTGCCCTTTTACGTCAAAGAAGGCATAGTTCACTTCATGGTCAGGTTTTTTGGCAACCACACACGCGCGGCTAATAGTTTCACAGACTTGTGATGAATCGAAACATTTTATAGTACATAACATTCAATAAACATGAATTCCAGTTTCACAAACTTGTGATAAATCGAAACACATTATAGTACATAGTATTCAATAAATATGGATTCCCAATTCAATCAGAACAGGGCCACTATAGATTTACCCTGTTTAGTATTTGAGGGCATACTCAAAATGGTTACTTGTCTTTCACGATACATAATGTAGGCCAGTAAAAATTGAACTTTAAAGACTTATGCAGTATTAAAGTCTAGCTGAATCAAGGATATCTGGTAACCACAGTCCACATATCTGGATCTAAAAGGAACTCCCCGTCATCAGGAACTTGAGGCAGGCTGGATTGACAGCTTGATAGACCATTATCAGCTGAGATTTTTGAACAACTCAGGAAGATGAGAATTAGTCAGCTTTGTCCTCTTGCTGATTTCATGTTTCTTCTTCTTTTGCTTGGGCTTGTTGGAGATGCCGTGAACCTGCGCTTGGGCTCTCCTCTTCGCAGTGTTTGTTGCAGGTTTCATGCCATTCTTCTGAAGATCCTTTTCGATGTCAATCATATCTCTTGGTAGTTCAATTCCCCTGAATAGTTGTTTCAGATCATCATCAACCTTTATAGGTACCCTAGGATCATTTGGGTATGCTATGTCTTCCTGTGAATCGAAGTTTGATAGGAGCCAGATTTCACCAGCAGCTTTCAGAGCCTAAGGGTAACACAATGAGAAAGGTATACAGCTACTTAAAATCATTATTTTTAAAGGAGAAAAAGAATAGTAATCTGAAACTATATACGGAGTGATATGCATAACATGGCAAATTAAGGTAAGCCAAAAAATTAACAAGTTACGGAGACTCAATACAACTTTCTAAAACAATCCCAAGTAGCATGCAATAATTAACGAACTGATGACAAAAATCCATTAGATTCAATACCAAAAAAACAATGTAGCCCAAGAATATTCTTTTCGTTATCACCATGTTACTCAACTCCATATATCCAAAAAATATGCTTTGAAAGTACCGCTTCCAAATTATAACTTGGACTACTTTATTAGAGTTTACATCAAATCAAATTAATCTTCAACTAGACTTAGATATACCTGTAAATCATCCATTACTGAAGGGTATGCATCCTTGAGATCAATAACAGCTATACCCTCGGGGAATTTCCGTATCAACTTAAGAAGCTGACCCTTATCTTTCAGATCATGCTTGGACTGTAAGCGCATCGGTCATGTAGTTAGTACATAGATATATACCCACAAAAAGGAAGCCCCAACAGGTAACAGTTTTTTCTAATCACAATAATGCTGATATTAAAATACATATTTCCTTTTCTCAATGCAAAATAATTAAGAAATAATAAAGACCCAAAGCTCAACATAAAAAACTTGTCAAGATAATATTACCTTGTACGAGAAGCGCCTTCCATCATAATAAACTTTTAAATTGTTACTCAAACTGTCAAATACAGCCTTGTTGGCCTTCACATCAACATAACATGCTTCGTTTATTTGCTCCGCTGTAAAGGCTTGCCTTGTCTGGAGATATGAACAAAATTCATGAACTGGAAAATGTACATAAACAAATTCCTGACAAGAATAAAATTGTACATAGTCCAGTTCCCAGCAAATTCTGGCATATCCTTGAAATATGTACACCACTACAACTGCAGAAATTCTAAAAAGGGAACCAAGTCAAGAAAAACATTCTAAACTTTGAGTCAAAGAAGGCAAATTTTAATAGATCACATACAATCAAGTTGCTTTGTTGTTCAAAACATTTTTCCATAATCCTGCATATTCGCAAAAGACTTTCTCTATGTAATATAATTAGAAAATGTAAATAATATTCAATTACTGCACTTAATCTTCATTTATTTTAATACAGTTCATATCACAACTTGCGTACTTATAAGCCCTAGAATCACTTTCAAATCAGAAATAATAACGAACTTCATTTTCTCACTATTCCACAATGCCAGAAATATTTAGGGGGGAATTTACATATATAATAGATCAAGAAAACCAGTAAAGCAGGTATGAAATAACTATGTACCTCGAGTAGCAAGTTTATAACACGCTTTATTTGAGCCCCCACAGGAGCTTTCCTTATGCTGTTAATGTGTTGGAGTCTTTCTGTATCACTTGAGAATTTTACTGCAGGGGCGGAAGACTTAGCATTTGCAGGGGTGCTATAAGGCGTGACTCTCGGAGTTGACTTTGAACCTGCTTTTATGCTGGAAAGGGTAGTCTGGCACATCTCTTGCTGCTTTTTGAACTTGTCTAAGCTCTCTTTTAATGCCATCTGATTAATTTGACAAAATAAATGATAAATTGTTAGCACAAAAAAAAACCAGAATAAAACAGATCAGTGCCTATTTCTAGAGCCTAAAACCGATATCAAATATCTTGCATCAACATGAGAATTTGGGATACAAACTGCTTCAAACACATGAAAGTAGCCAAAACTTAGATTGCAAATCCATCTGGCAGGTCTGCATATTTTCAAACAAGGAACTTATACTCATCTGAAGCAGCTTGTAAATGCGTGACAATGTGCGGTCATTCAATCTACTTATTTACATAGCTAGGAAGGGACCGAATATGCAAACAAAAGGACCTTAGCATTAAGCTGAAGCAAAGACTAATACAAAAGCATTCAAGTTGTACAACATCAACCCCAATCTGTGGTAGATCAGACTAAAATGATTAAATAATAAACTAAACCACATAATTGCAGAATGCATATGATTTGACATTCAATTTCTTTATCAAATCTAAATTCCAAACTTACTGTATTAACACATAAACTGAAAACCCTGATAGCCACTTCCAGATAAAACTAATGTGACTTTCACCATAAAACCAATTTCAAGCATCAAATTACACCTATTGTAGTCTCATATTCTACAACGAGTTGCAGATACGAAAACAATTGCAGAGGAATAACAAATAAGAAAATTCAAACTCCTACTTTGATCAAACACCTAACATATTAAGGATTAATCTTGAAATCCATCAAGGGCAGCTCTCAAATTTAGCAAAGAAGCAAAATCATGGGCAATCATCGATTTCAAAACCTCGTCATAACCTAACCGAAAATCACCGAACAAGTGACATCCATAAATCAAATCAAGATCGATAAGCACGGAAAACATGAAAGCAATACCCTTCGTCGCCTGAACTGAGCTGCACACGAATCAAATGAAAAGCTCGATCAGACACAAGGGAACGATTTGGGATCCTCGGATAGCGACCTAGGAGTCTTGCACAAAAGATATGGGTGTTCTTCCAAACAGACTCCCCACAACAATATGTCTGGACAACACCGTACGTAAATAAAATTGTCGGGCCGGGCTTACCAGTTACTCCCTGTGTGCCAGTAAATTGTATAAGTTTCTCGTTGACTTAATTATCGAAAAAACTATTAAATTTTTATGATTTTTTCACTTTAACCATAAAACTAATTTTGTTGCAGAAAAATGCAACTAACTAATGGAAAATGTATTTGAGTGAACCCAATTTAAATAATTTCTAACCATGGTTAAATGGATGTCTTATGCAACATTACTAAAATATCATTAATTTTTTATAATTTTAAATAATTTCTAACCAATATACACACGCCAAACAATCGTATTTTTCTTGAATTCCTATGGTTCATCATAATATAATTTTAAATTATTGTCGGATAAATAATTAATTTGATTTAATTTACATTTTATTTTGATTAGTAAGAATTTACTCTTATTTGAAAAATTACATATATTAATATTAATATCGTTGAAGAATTATATTTATTATCGAAAATTATAACATATAAATTGTTTGTTTAATTAGATGAATACTTGTTTAATAAAATTTTATTATTCAAACAGTTACTAACAAAATACATAAAAGAAAAATTATTATATTTATTAAAAATCATGTAAAAATCATGCAGAAATCTCAAAATATCAATGTATATTATATGTCCTTGTGTAGGTTGTATCCGAACAAAACACATTTATCATATCCATACTGCATTAATATTCATAGAGCGATCAAGAGTTCAAATAAATTTATAAATTCTATATATTATAAAAATTACATGAAAAATTATCGAAACCTAGTACCTGCAAACATAAATTATAATTCGCTCTATATGTGTATAAATATGAATTAGGATTTTGACCTTTTAATTGGATAGAAATTTTTTAATAAAATTCATATACTAATTAATTTAATAAATTGACGATATACAAAGCATACATCTCAAATTTAACTTAACCATGGTTATGGATTATTAGATTGGGTTTTTCTAAATATAATTTTTTAAAGTTACTTGCATTATCCTGTAACAAATATACTATTATGGTTTAATTGAAAAAAACATGATAGTTGTATAGTTTTTTTGGTAATTAAGTCTTTCTCGTTCACTGCTCGACACCCAGTAAACATTATACTTTCTTTTTCACTGCTAGACACGCATTTTAAGACTCTTATAAAACATATTTTTATGATTTATTTTTAATTTTTTTTTCTGTATAAAAATATAAATGTTGTATTTTTATTAAAAAAAAAATCTTAAAAATAAGTGTGGAACTATGTTTTATTAAAGTACTAAAGTCCGTGCCGCGCCCCCGTCCCCAATGTATAATATTGACTGGGACGGAGGGAGTACCTTATAATATTCGGTTTGAAACTGTATGCATTTTTTCGATAAAGAAATTCGATTTAAATACTTTTAAATGAGAATAATGGGTCCGACGTATTTCACGGAGTTCCCTAAAATATGAAGATTTTTTAATAAAATTTTACGGAGAATGAATTTGAAGATATTATTAGCGGAGGAGTATGAATGTGTAAATGTATATATTTGTTACCTTATTAAATAGTCATGTTTATTCTGACATATATATATATATATATATATATATATATATATATATATATATATATATATAAATTTCAAAAGAATACTGATTCTAAAATATTTTGATTATATATTAGACTTTATAATCGAAGTAAAAAATCTATGAAAACTTCTCTATTCTAGAATGCCAAGTGACTTTTGGAATCTTTGATTAGAGAACCCCATCAACCTCACAAGATACCCGATTCATTTTCCAACAGTCATGTGGGCACTTTTAAGTTTGGGTGATTCCAGTATTAGACAACGTCTTTGAGTAGATACAATATAAAATAAATTTTAGATATATTTTTGAGTGATTACTTTATAATGTTTATTTCAAATTATATATGGCTGATAAAATATATTCAACCGATTGTAAAACAAAGTATATGAATCTCTTGATTCATGAAATGTAACGGAGAAAATTACAAACAAAGATCTTTTTGTTAGAATTTTCAAAATGATGTGTTTTCTTTATCAACTAAATCGTTTTTTTTTTTGCTAGCAAGTTTGAGGGGTTGTCTATTAATTAAATTCGTTTTAATGATATAATATTTGAGCTTTTATGATTTCGTTAATAATACATGATTTTTCACGCATACAGCTGAAACTTTAAATTTTTGTTGTTATGTCTTCCAAAATCTTAATTTTGGAATGCCATCATGTTTTCGCACTTACATTCCGATAATTTATAATAATTTTTGCTTTTAGTTCTTCAAAGTCAAAGGTTTCCGTTCAGTTTTGACCCGAGACTTCTAATCATCTTTTTATAATAATAATAATAATAATATATCATTTTATTCGTCATTTCCATGATACATGATAAAGACCTTTCTAATGTATATATGTCACAGTGAAGTCTTAATTGATTAAGGGATGCTTAAATATATACGTGGGCAATAAACTTTTCAATTTGCTAATCATAAGAAGCAACTGCTTTTCTGTTTTGGTTTCAATTATCATTTTAATTAAAATGATAATTTGATCATGTCAGTATAATAAAGTGACTTCTACTTGTTTTCAGCTCGATCGATGGTTAGTATAAATTAAATTGTCTTATTACTAATAGATTAATTAGGTTTAGCAAAGTTGTTAATTAATGAAATTAATGTCGTCAGATACTTACTAAATCGCCTACTCTTACAAATAGTCAAGTGTTTAGTTGTTCTACAGATTTATGCAGAATTTTCCTTATAACATGTGTACACAAATTATAAGTGAAAAAATTTAGAATAGAAAATATTGGATACTAATGGAGAAATGTACAAAAACATAGCTTAATAAGATAGTTGAAGTTGCGTTCAGCATAACACTCACAGATACAATGTCCATAATTTCATTCAACTGAAAAGTACCAAGATTACAAATGAATACTTAAATTTCAATAATAAACCAGTTTCGCTTCTAATGTGCCTTACCTATGAGATTCTAATTTAAGAAAAAAGTCATTATCATTCTTAGTAAGTAGACTGTTTCCACCCTCCGTAGCTTTCCTCTTCTACACCACGATCGTTTACTTCCTGAATAAGAAAAAAAAAATTTAGAGAAGATCAACATATTACTTTGATTTTATGAAACACTTGCGCTCATACATGCAATTTAATTTCTTCAACCTATGATCAGCGGAGACTGGCATTGCATATACAAACTAGTAATTCTTCTAAGATCAAGAAAATAATGTAATGTATTTTTGATAAAGTTGAAAAATAATGTAGGAACTGTTACTTGCCTCTGGAGTGAACGTGAGGCCTACTCTAATATGCCCATAAAATTTTTCATCTTTCACCACATTATATGCTGTTGGAGGGATCTTCCTTTCCTCAAACACAGCTTCAAGTGGAATTCTGTAATACATGCATATTTTAATTAAACAACGATCATTTGTAAAAAAAAAAAAAAAAAGTCTCAACAATTAAGTTTAATTTCAGCAATAGCAAATACTATTATCCGAAAGATTGTATTTTATAAATCACTTACTTTGCCTGGCCTACAAAATCATCTGCGTTACCCATATCACTATCTAATATTTTAATCGATAATTCTGTAACATCACCAGACACATTGAACACAAAAGTCTCGTTCCATTCCGGCTCTGTTCCCATTCCTGGGCCAAAAACACCATACAGTTGGTTTTCACATTACAAATTTCATATTATACATAATTAACCATTTAACTCAACTAAAAATATATCAAAAATTGATCAAAGAGACAACTTTAGCTTTTCCTTAAGCAATCTTAATTTACACAAAAAATCAATATTGTATATAATCTCACTCTATTATATGAAGAAGTGTTTACGGGTTTCAACCTGATGCAACACTGCTTTTCTTCTCTTGAGTTCGGCAAGTAATGATGACATATGGATCCATGTTATCTATACAAAACAAAAATTATTAATCATACATTTAGCCAAACTTCACACGATTCAACAACTTATCATGAAACACGCATACACATTGACAATATGAATTCTCATTCACATTTTTTGTAATACAATATATAAAACTTTTGTAAATATATCAATGCTTATAAATATATTCAAAAAATGGTTAGTTTGATAAGTTATTAAACAAAGACATGGTATTAAAATCAAGAAAATAGATATTAAATAGAGCAGAAAATAGATATGTGTTCAAAGTTTTGTAGATCAAAAAATGCACGAGAAAGAGATGATGATGGATCTTTCATACATAAATTTGTATGTATGATATAAACACATATACAGATGTTTTAATGATAAAACACATTGCATACACATATATATATATATGAGATTAACATACTCAGGAAATCAGAATTCTCAAGCCCTTTAGCACCAATGAGGAGTACTTCAAGAGACCCATGTCTCATCTTCTCTTAAAAATTCAAGATTTGTAGAGAACTCAGGATCTTAAGGAGAAAGAGTGATCAAGAAAAACAGAAAAGGCAATGCTTTACGAGTATTCTTATTTGCTTTCTATTAATATATTGTCAATTGACATGTAATGGACATAAAATTTCGGAGTTTGGTCCGGAATTATAGACATAACCTGTGGGTTATGATTTACAAAACCTTGGTAGTTTGATTTTAAATGTATTTAATTTTTAAAATAACATTTCTACTAATTATACATCAATAAAATCTTCATAAAACATATATATTAAAGTATGTATGGAATTAAGAGATAGATTTTGATAAAAATATTTTAATATATTTAAAATATAATAAAAAGATCAATACATGATATGTTATTTATTATCAAGACCAGCAAATTCAAATATCGATTAAATTATCATGTTTTTAATATTTTAATTTTAATAATATAATGTAGTTTTATATTTTACCAAAAGTTAATAATTTTATAAAATGTAATATGTAATATTTATTAACAGAAATTGGATATTTTGAAAATCAAACATAATACTCCCTCCGTCCCTTTTTACATGTCTCTTTTGAAAAAAAAATTTGTCCCAAATTACTTGTCCACTTCTCTTTTCAAAACAATTTTTTGTATGTTTTTTCAAAATGTAACAATTTCCAATGTTTGACTAGCATATATATACACACAACTCTATCTAATTCATTACATTTATTAGGGATATGTATGAAAACAAGATATCCACCTAACATTTTCTTAAGATGCGTTATTTTTTCAAAAGGGACAAGTAAAAAGGGACGGAGGGAGTATTATTTTAACAAACATTTATGACGTCGTTGATTGGTAAATAAAACAATTTCGTCAAAATAGAGTCGAAGAAGAGAGCATTCATTTGGTTTGCTGATCCTTCACTATAAGCATCGACTCAAGATCTACGGAGCTTCGCCTCGATTCTCCCACCGATTCATAAGTACTCCACCACAAATCGATTCATCACTTAATATATACACACACATATATATATAATCTGTACGTACGTATGTATGTGTGTATAATCCATCCACTTTTTATTCGATCAATTATATTGTTAATTGAATCCTCACTATTTTATATTGTTTTTGAATTGATCCCCGTTTTGCTATACGTGCGTATATGTATTTGCTTTGATTTGAGTACAGTGATCAGATTGTATTGGGGAGGTTAATCATAGTTTCTGGATTAGTTGTTACTTAATTGATTACTGATAGATGATAGTGTTTTTCTCTGGCTAAATTTTAGGCGATTCGGTTATTTTGTGCTAAGCAACTTATTTCGATGGGTTCTGTTTGATTTTTGATTGATATATAGCTTAGGTTGGATAGCTTTATTTGATTTAATCCGTGACATGTTTTATGCTGGAAGCTACTTGAATGTAACAAACTTTCACGATTTCTGTACGCAACTGATGATATCGGATATATTACTTATGCCTTGTAGTTATGAGCCGAATGAAAAAATTAATTTGCATTCATTGTTTTACTAATTGATTGTTTATAATAATCTTATGTGGTGTCAACTGTTAAATGTGATGAGCCAATATTTGAATTGTTAAGCAGGATTCTTGTTTGATTGGAAACTTCTTACAGTTATGCTAATGCTAACTGTATTTTTATTTTTCCTTTTCGTACAGAAACATATCGTAAAATTGGGAAAAATCTGCCAAATAGGAATAAGGACCATGGTTGTACAATGAATTTGTGCTGTTAAAGTTCTGTTCTGCGATGTCGGGGCTTCTCAATGTATCTCTCTTTCTTAGTTCATTTCTTGAGCTTCTGCTATGCTCCAGCTATAATATTATGATGCAAAAGTTCTCCAAACTTCTCCGAGATTTGATTTATATTACTCTTCCTTATACACAAAGTGATGTCGCTCATACTATTATTTATATGTCATAATGAAGAATTCTAGTTTTCAAGTGGGTGGTGTAAAATGAAACCTATTGTGTAATTGATGTCCGCCTACAGTCTATAAGTTCTTGCACTCAGATATTCCATATGAATTGTTTGCTTGCAGTCAGGTCTGAATGCCTCCTCTAATCTTCCAGATTCTGGTGAAAGAGCTTACTCAACAGCTTATTCTGCTCAATCAGGTTAGAAATACTCTCTGGTTGTCTTTTATGTTTCCTTTTCTTGCTAATAAATTAACTGTCTCCAACCATTAGGTAATCTTTTAGGGCTACATAGCACCCACGGAAGCTACAACATACCCAATATGTCAGGTACATATGCCTCAAGAAATGCTGCAGCTAATGGTGGTCCTTCAAGTGGAGTTCAGCAAACTGCAGGAAGTATAGGAAACGGCCGATTTTCTATGAACAATCTCCCTGCTGCCCTTTCTCAGGTATTTTTTATTTTTCCTAATGCAAACAAGTTGACAAAACATGCAATTAAAAGTAGACATTACCCAGTCATAAGCCATGTTATGATGACAGAAGCACATCACACAAACATTACATTATAATTTGAGTCGTCATGGACCATGGTATTTTGTTATAATCGCAGCCATCTCCTGGAAGCTCACATGCACTCTCAGGCATAACTAATAATGGAGGTATGTGTTGCACAAGTTTAATAGATGAATATTTATGCTTTTATGTTACATGAGTTTTATGTGTGTGTGTGTGTGTGTGTGTATCTACTCAAATTTAATACTACAATTGCATGATCAGGCTTATCGCCAAATTTAGGAAATGGAGGAAGACTTATTAACTCAATGGGTAACCTTGTTAGTGGCGCAAATGTTGGAAGGAATTTGAGTTCTGCTGCTGGGTTAAATATACCTGGTGCTGGTTCGCGCCTAAATTTAACAGGTACTAATGATGTGACTGTCATGATTGGAACACTAGTTGCACCTTGGAATTACAAAGGAAAAACCGTATTCATGTAATTCAGCAAATAGCTAAAATTATATATATTATCTGTGTGTACTTGCTTTCATGCGAACACCATCTTATAATCATTGTGTATTGGTTCTTTATGATATTATGCATTTAAAACTTTGAACGTTATTTCTTTCAAATCTCTTAGCTGGGTAGTCTGTCTTCATGACATTTATTCTGTAGCTTGTGATATTGTGGGTGTGCTTGTTTTTAATAAGTGCACTACATGACATCACCACTTAGCATCTGGGTTTAAATGCATAATTCCGCTGCCATGGCATGTGCTATCTGAATTCTATGCATGCATAGTCTATTAGGCTTCTAGGAAAGTGACACTTGATACTGCAGCTCCACAGATGGTGTCTCTGCTAGGAAATTCTTATTCTGCTGGTGGAGGTCAACTGTCTCAAAATCACTTCCAAACAGGCAATAATCATCTCGCATTATTAAACGAGCTAAGCCGTGACCATGCAAGCTTCGATATAAATGATTTTCCTCAGTTAACTGGGCAACCTAATTCTGCTTCTGGTTCACAAGGGCAATTAGGTAAGTTCATAAAGTTTTCTTTTGCGCCGTTACCTTTATTATGCAATGTTCAGCTACAAAATGTGTTGTCTGATGTGCAGGATTGACTCGCAAACAAGGTGTTGGATTTCTCCAACAGAACCAAGAGTTCAGCATGCAAAATGAAGACTTTCCTGCTTTACCCGGATATAAAGGTGTGTATCCTTACTTTTTGATGTGGAACCTTGTCTGTGGTCTCCCACTTCCCTATCATTTGAGGACCGTTTCTTTCATAGAATCTATCGAGTTAATCTATACTCCTTTTTTTTTTACCAATATATCCTTCCTCTTTTGTTGTGAAACCTTGTCTGTTATTATACCATAATTGTACTACTTCCCTATCATATAAGGACCACTTTTTTCGTGTACATGGTTTTATTGAGTTTATCTATATTCATTTTGTACTGAAACTCTATCACATCAGTTTGTTTTTACCAATATCCAGCTCTGACGTCATGTGGTTTACACTGGATCACGGGATAAGCAAATTTTAGTTAGCTGAATAAGATGGACCCTTCAGCTGTGTTTAACTGAATACAGTAGTCCAAATATCACATATTAGAGTATTAGTGCTTGTCTTGTTAGTAAAATGTCCACAATGCATATATTTTAGTATCGCATCCTGCCACATTTCAGTAACCTAGCTATCCAAAATTTAGTTGTAGAGTGTGTTAGCTAATCCTGGATTAGATTTGTCCCTGAAGCAGGTGGTGGTGGTGGTAGTGAGTTTCAATCTAATATGCACCAGAAGGAACAGCTGCATGAAAGTGTGATGTCAATGATGCAATCACGCCACTTGCCTGTAAGCTCTATATTAATACACACATCTATGCTTATCGAATCGGAACCAGAGGATGTCCTCATGTGCTCCTACACTTTTTATCTTACAGGTGGGAAGGTCTTCTGGTTTCAACATAGGAGGTTCGTTTCCATCTCATCATCAGCAACAGCAGCAACATGCTCAATCAGTAACAGGTGGCGGACTCTCCTTTTTACCAGGAAACAACCAGGATATTCAATTCAACAGTTCTGAGGTATTGTCACTTTCCTGAGACAAGCTTAAAAAATCAATATACATTATCTGCTATTCTGCTTGTAGGATCAGAAATTTTATTACTATTATCCTTTGGTTAATTTGTTTGATGTTCGGCCTTATTTTCCTTCAGGTCAGAAGTGCTGGCTTACCTGCAAGTGGTTCAAGGCCTTCAAATTTGTCGAATGCCATATCAGGTGTCGGATCCTATGACCAACTAATTCAGCAGTATGAACACTTCCAGAAACAATCCCAATACCGATCTGGCAGTACATTTAGAGATCAGGAGTCGAAGTCTGGTCCGGCATTGCAAGGCGCTGCTGATAGATTTGGTTTGCTTGGTTTGTTGAGTGTCATTAGGATGAGTAATCCTGACTTGACCTCCCTTGCTTTGGGAATTGATCTAATGACACTAGGTCTAAATTTAAACTCTTCAGAGACTCTTAACAAAAAATTTGCTTCGCCATGGTCTGAAGAACCTGCCAAGGGAGAGCCACATTTTAGTGTTCCAGACTGTTTTAATTCCAAGCAACTGCCTCTGCTATCTGTGAGCTCTTCTTAGATGAATTACTGTTTCTCTTCTTCCTCGTATATAGAAATAAAAGCTTGCAACAGGTGTTTCCTGTCTCATGGGTTCTGATGTAATATTATGATATAATGTTATTGCAGCAAGCATTCTTTTCAAGATTTCGGCAAGAAACACTTTTTTATATATTTTACAGGTAAATATTCCTGTCCTACTAATTTGCATATTACCCTTTCTTCTGCTACTAACTGACAAAATGTGAAAATTTGATCCTCTGCAGCATGCCAAAAGAAGAGGCCCAGCTTTATGCTGCTAATGAACTGTATGTCTTTTTTAATTTTTAGCAATTTTTTTCCCTTTGGTAAAGTTACTTTAGTATATATAACAATATTAGCTTGAGGGAGACAGAACTGTTTAGCATAGTTCTATGATATAATGGATCGGATTGGGTAGAGAGGATTAGAATCTCTACTTGTGCAAACCCCGAACTAATTTTTTATTGTTAAATTCTTGTAGTTATACTAGAGGATGGTTTTATCACAGAGAATTTCGTTTGTGGTTCATACGGGTCCCCAAAATGGAACCCCTTGTTAAGACGAACACTTATGAAAGAGGTTGCTACTTTTGCTTTGATCCAAATTCTTGGGAGACAACTAGAAAGGTTAGCAGTAGCACACTCTTGTCTTGCCGCATCATTGTCGTCGTGTATCTGTAGCTGCTAACATATTTGCTCTGCTTGATTTTCAGGATAATTTTGTTGTTCAGTATGAAATGGTTGAGAAAAGACCTGTCCTCCCCCGCCAGTAGCCTTTGCTTTATTTTTGATGTGGTCACAATTCTAGGCGCTAAAGAATATATTCTGGAAGTGAACTCATTTCATGTTTTGGTAGTTTTTAGTCTTAGAAAATTCGCCAGTAGCTCTTGCTTTATTTTGGATGTGGTCATACATGATACATCTAGGCGATAAAGGATCTTTCTAAAATGGAACTCATTGCATGTTTTGGTAGTTTCTAGTTCTTACAGTATACTGAATACTTAGACTCGCATTGTGGGATGGTCCTGCCCTCTGAAGGCACATTCTCCAGCAACGCCAAGTAATATTTACAATTAGACTATTCATAGCATTGTAAATTGTTTGGTAGTTTGTTTTATGGAATCTGTAACAGTAGCCCAGAGCAATATATAAAGCAGCGGTTCAATTGCATCAAGTGCTATGCAAGCTATTATTTGCTTTACTGATGTTTTATTTTAATTTGTTGGAGGTTAGTATATTATTTGATTGAATTATAATGGATGAACATATTAAATTTGGGTCCTGTTCCCTGACAATTGATTGTCAGGGAACGTTTTGACAACACACTGTGTCTCAGCCATTGGATCGTCGTCGATTCAACGGCTGGGACAAAAGGAAAATTTTTTAAGTATCCGCAGTAAAAAACCGCGGACACCAAGTCTTTTTGTGTGTTTAACGCGGACAAAGAGGGGTATCCGCTGAAAATAACAGCGGACAACACATAAGTAGGATAAACTTTATTTTATATACAATATTAACTTTATTTTATATACAATATATAATATTAATTTTATTTTATATTCTAAACTTCATTTTATATACAATATACAATATTAACTTTATTTTATATTCTAAACTTTATATAAAATAAAGTTTAGATATATAAAGTATATAAAGTTTAGAATATAAAATAAAGTTTATAATATTGTATATAAAAGTTTAAAATAAAATTAATATTGTATATTGTATATAAAATAAAGTTTAAAATATACAATATATTAACTTTATTTTCTAAATAAAGTTTAGAATATACAATATATTCTAAAATAAAGTTTAGAATATTATTTTAAACTTTTATATACAATATATAAAAGTTTAAAATAATATTCTAAATTTTATTTTATATTTTATATTTTATTTTAGAATATATTGTATATTCTAAACTTTATTTAGAAAATAAAGTTAATATATTGTATATTCTAAACTTTATTTTATATACAATATACAATATTAACTTTATTTTAAACTTTTATATACAATATTGTATATAAAAGTTTAAAATAATATTCTAAACTTTATATATCTAAACTTTATTTTATATAAAGTTTGGAATATAAAATAAAGTTAATATTGAATATTGTATATAAAATAAAATTTAGAATATAATATAAAGTTAATATTGTATATTGTATATAAAAGTCTTCATGGCTGGTACTAGTCTGTCTTTATCCTTCCTCTGTTCGCTGTTATTTTCGGCGGATACCTCTCTGTGACCTAGTGTCAACGGTTTTTTACTGCGGATACTTAAAAAATTTTCCTTTTGTCCCGGCCGTTGGATCGTCGATACAACGGCTGAGACACAATGTGTTGTGTAAACGTTCCCTGACAATCAATTGTCAGGGAACAGGACCCATTAAATTTATACTACACTATTTTTAAAATATACACCCCCTCCAATAGTACCTCCATATTAGGATAATAGTTTTATTTGGAAAGGTATTTGAGAGAAAAATAAATATTATAATTTTATTCTTGTATAATTTGTAGAAAGATTTATTTCAATAGTAAGAACTGCTCCGCTTTCATTTTTCTTTTAATAGAAAAACTGAATTACGATAGTAACTGGCTTGAAATTATTTCCGTCCTTTCCAATTTCTCAAGGTCTTCTATTTTATGAATCAAAATATTATAATGTGTTCAATATTAATTTTTTATATAAAAGATGACCATGTAAAATTCAAGATTATTAGGAACTAATATCTAGTTAGTTTAGTGTCTATATAATGGTAAATATTTTTCTTGAGAAACAGAATTTCATAATTCCCTTCCATGGTCAATACAAAATATTTCTTCATCAAATTTATATATTGTTACAATTTTAATTTTAATTTCCAGATTCGGTTACCTGGCAAATATAATATTTCAAACAGAAAAGGAAAAAAAAAAGAGAAAATAAGTTTGAAGGTGACGTGAGCGTATTGTAATGAGAATTGAGGAGCAGTTACGCCCCGCCAAAAGCTCTCCCCATGACTCCCAACAAATACATAAACATTTCCCACACTGCAACTCAAAAAAAAACGAAGCAGTTCCAAAATGAGATCATCAGCCTCCATTTTAATCCTCTCACTACTTTCTCTCTCACTCATTCACTTCACCTCCGGCGTTCAAATCCTCTCCAAATCAAAACTCCAGAAGTGCGAAAAAGTCTCCGACGACTCAACTAACTTGAACTGCACTTCCAAGATCGTCATCAATCTCGCCGTGCCTAGTCAATCAGTAGCCTCTCGTCTCCGATTCTCGTTTTTTTTTTTTATTTTTTAAATTCAAGTATTGTGTGTTTATATTTACTGATTTTGGTTAATTGTGTTGTGTTTAGAGTGGTAGAGAGGCTTCAATCGTGGCGGAACTGCAGGAGGTGGAAGGGGAGGGGAATTCGAGTAATGCTAATATGCGAACGCTTCGGGTTCCGCCAGTTATTACTGTTAACAAGTCTGCTGCTTATGCGTCTTATGATTTGACTTACATTAGAGTATGCGTATCTTTTTATGCCTCATTTGGTAATTGTGTGCTCGTATGTTCTTTGCCTACTAGTAATCGCGTGATTAATGAGAATGCGAAAATGCAAGTGATATTTGTTAGAGAATTGTGTGCTCATGTTATTTGATTTTTAACCTATTAAAGTATTACTCCCTCTGTCCCCATACCTTGGAGACGGGACTTGGCACACATTTTAAAACTCTTTTAAAATGTAGCTTCAAAAATTATTTTAGACTTTCTTTTCTTCTGAATAAAAATTTATTGTTTAAATATTTATACAAAAAATGGAAAATTTAAAAATAAGTTATGAAACTATATTTTTATATGCACCTTAAAATGTGTGCCAAGTAATGCAAAAAAAAAACTGTAAAGAAATGAGAGGGATGGAGGGAATATTTGTTATGCATTACTATTTTGGTTTCAGTTGCTTGAAATATTGGTTTGGAAGATATAACTGTTGTCATTCTAATTAATTAGCAAATTTATGTTGCGATTTTGACATTATTCTTGCTGTTAAGGATATATACTGTGAACTCGCTCAAGAGCACAATATCTCTATGTTGATTATCTTGTATCTAAATTACCTACTTAGCAGCTTCTTTGTCATCTACACTTACTTTGGTGTCCGGCTTATATTGATGTTTTTGTTTTTTTGGGGCAGGATGTTTCTTACAAACCTGAAGAACTTTATGTTAAGACACGCAAATGTGAGCCGGACGCTGGTGCAGATGTCGTGAAACAGTGTGAAAGGCAAGTGATGTACTACAATTTTTTCTGCACTCTTTTCAATAGCAGCATGTTGTTAATCAAAGTGTAGTTCTTGTCAGTGCGATAATTTCTAGCTTTAGTTATATTAAAAATTGTGAGAACTGATCAATGCCCGTTATAGATTCCACGCACTAAACTAGCAGTATTTTTTTTGAACCTTAGTCAAGTTTCCTGATCAGTTACCAAGTCAACATTCAAAATTGCAATCATTCGTAACTGATAGATTGATTACAACTCAATTAGCAAAAATTAAATAAGTTCATTATCAGCTTTTATATATCTCATATAATTTGATATTCCAACTTATTGTATGTTTGAGCATGGAATTGTCTGTTGATGATAGTCATTGACTATGAGATGAGAACCTACAATGGTTGAGGGTTACTTTTTGCTATTGTCAAAAATGGTGTTTTGAAGTTAATGACCTTAAAGCTTTATAAAAAAAAAAGAAGTAAATCAGAGGTAAAAAGTAAGTTGCTAATTTTATAATTCTCTATTCAAATTTTCTTGCTTATTAATTGTTATTCAGTAAACATATTGATTTTTTCACTATTAATCTTACTTTTTATCTTGTATAAATCCTATCTTGTGTTTTATACACTTTACAATAACCTTTCACCACACTTCTTCCTCAGGTTGCGAGATGATCAAGGTCATATCATTGAGCACACTCAGGTAAGCTTTTATAGTAGGATACTAGCCTCCTCAATTGTAATTCTTCTGTTACTAAAAACAATTAATAAGATTACCATACATAGCTTCTTAGAGTATGAAGTTGAAAATTGTTTTGGGTATGCAGAAGATAAAATTAAAAATGATACAAACATGTAACATGTGACATGATGATTTAGGTTGAATGACATAGTCAGAAACTATCCAAAGAAAACCAAAAATCAGAAACAAGAGTCTTTAAACTAAATTTGTCTCCATACAGTTAACTTGGGTGCATAGTTCATAAGGCCATGCACTATCCTACAATCAATTCTTCGAGCATAAACTTATTAGTAAAAGGTATCACTGGGGATATCACTCTACACTTCTAATTTTCATTCATTATATATGGTTCACAGTGCACCATATCGTGTAAGTAAAATTGAGTTTTGACTTTAAACATTTCCGAAAGCTTAAAGTAGGGTCCCTTGATCTGGATCAGTAAATCGTATTATTAAGGATAGTGGTCCTGCATACTGCTGCATTGGTCCCATTTTGTTGCTGTCTCTCTGAGTCCTTGTTTGTCCTTGTCTGTTAGGCTGTTATTTGTTTCCTCTACTCGTGTCCTGCGCGACCGTTACTTTTGTTTCCTAGTATCTCTACCTAAATAGCAAGCTGTATCATAGCTGTGCTAGGCTATATATAACCCTTGTATGCAGCACTCTTTATGAGCAAGAAAGGAATATAATTTCCAACTTAACTTTTGTGCTCTCAGCCTTTTCTCTTCTGCATCTCAGCTTCTATATCAGTCTTTTAGAGCTTAATTTATAAAGCTCATCATGGTATCAGAGCCAGGTTCCTAAAGAACTGATTTGCAGTTGATTCACATCTCATTCCTTTCTTCACTGATTATATACACCAGATCCTAAAAACCTTTTTCTCCTTTTCAAACATTCATTCCAAGATCCACTTCCAACAATGGCAAATGGAAATGGAAGAATATCTTTCCAAGACATGTTAAACCCACTTTTTTTACACCCATCTGACAATGCTGCATCAATCCAAGTTGACAAACTACAAGGATCGGCAGATTACAGGACATGGAAAAGAACCATGGAAATTAACCTGGCTTCAAAGCGTAAGCTGGGGTTTGTTACTGGTACTGTCCCAGTTCCAGATGATGATGAACAGAAGGCAGAGCTCTGGGAGACCTGCAATAACATGGTAATAGCATGGATTACCTTTAATCTATCTCCAACTATTCGTAGATCTGTTATGTATATGACTACAGCCCATGAAATTTGGCTTAATCTTGAAAAGCGTTTTTCTGTCACTAACGGATCTAGAAAATACAAGTTGAATAGAGAACTCTATGAAATTAAACAAAATCATATGAGTGTCAATGATTATTACACTATGATGAAATCTTTGTGGGAAGAACTTGATTCCATAAATATATTGCCTGCTGTTAACTCACCTAGTGCAGAAGTTACCAAGCTTCTCACTACTATTGATGCTCAAAGAGAAGAGTGCAAACTATTCCAGTTTTTGAATGGGGTTGATGAAAGCTATAACCCACAGAGGAGCCACTTGTTGATGCTCACTCCTCTGCCCACCGTTGAAATTGCGTGTGCTGCGTTGATGCAAGAAGAAGCACAACGTGATGTTCTTCAATCATCAGTCAAGGTCGAGGACCCTGTGTCTGCTTTGTATGGAAAGGCAACTCCTAGACCTTCAAACCCGGATAGACCTGTGCCTAACTGCACTGCGTGTGGGGGTCGAGGGCACACTGCTGAAAGATGTTGGACAGTTGTGGGATACCCACCTTGGCACTCGAGACATGACCCAAACAAACCCTCACCAAAACCAAAATCCAGACCACCAAACAAATGGAACTCTACCCCTCAACCACATCGAATGGCAGCCACCTCCCAAGTAGTAGAAACACCTCAACTTCCTGCAATTTTTTCACCTCAACAACTCGAACAACTAGCCAAACTTCTCCCTCAAATACAACTAAACACAACCCAGCTGCCCGACACAGATGACGAATTAGAACACTTCTCAGGAATGATTACCTCCCTCAACTCATCCACTACACCTCAAGAATGGATAATTGATAGTGGAGCCTCTGACCATATGACCCCTTGCATAAACCAACTTCACTCTGTCCAAACTATTACCACACCAGTTCACACTAACTTACCCAACGGTACTCAAGCCCAAATAACCCACATGGGTACTGTTAAACTTGACACTGGCTTGCTCCTCCAGAAAGTTCTCTATGTTCCAAACTTCAAACACAGCCTCCTGTCTGTTCAGAAAATGGTCAAAGACTCGAAATGCCTTTTTCAGTTCTATCCAACTCACTGCTTGATTGTTGATTCCGTTTCTGGAAATGTGCTTGGGGTTGGCGAAGCCAGAAACGGGTTGTATTACTTGATAAACCACAAGACCCGACAACTACCATCGACTTGGTTTGCTGCTACAAATATGCCATCGAGTCTCAATGCTGCCTCAACTGTGTCGTTAGAAGTCTGGCACCACAGATTGGGCCATGCTCCTGTACCCAACATCAAGCATATCCCACAATTGTCAAATCTTAAATCTCCAGATAAGGTATGCATTTCGTGTCCTCTGGCTAAGTTCACTCATTTACCATACAACCTCAGTGACTCTCATGCTGTGTCTCGATTTGATCTTATCCACATTGATATATGGGGGCCCTATAAAGTGTTTACTAAGGGCAAATTCAAATTTTTTCTAACGATTGTTGATGACAATACTCGATACACTTGGGTATACTTGTTGCAACACAAATCTGATGCTTTACAGACTCTGGAAATATTCTTTCTATATGTGAAGAACCACTTTGAGGCTGACATTAAGGTTCTTCGCTCGGACAATGCTCTGGAATTTGACACAACACACTGTCAACAATTCTTCAACAAACATGGTGTTCTCCATGAGACTTCTTGTGTCTATCGCCCACAGCAAAATGCCCGAGTTGAAAGGAAGCATCGCCATATACTGGAAGTGGCTCGTTCCTTAAGATTTCAAGCCAATTTGCCGTTAGAATTCTGGGGTGACTGTGTCTTAACGGCTGTCTACTTAATCAACCGCCTTCCGTCAACTGTCTTGCAGCAAAAAACCCCATATGAAGCACTTTACAGATCTCCCCCGGACTATGACGAATTACGAGTGTTCGGTTGTCTTGCCTTTGCCTCCAACCCAACAATTTCAGGGGACAAATTCTCAAAAAGGGGAGTCCCATGTGCTTTTATGGGATACCCTCCACTCAAGAAGGGATACAAGCTTCTTAACCTCTCCACTATGCAGCCATTCATCTCTCGAGATGTCAAATTTGTGGAATCAGTCTTCCCATTCCACCCTAATTCCACCTCTTCATATATGCAGCCTCTACCACCTCAAACCATTCCTACTCCACCTCCTGTTATCTTAGATGATGAATACATCCTCACACCTACATCACAGAACACTCCACCCTCATCATCATCTCCTACAAACACCCCCACACCCCCATCCGAACCACTCAACCTTTCTCCTGTTATTCGCAGAAGCAACCGCCCTCATAACCCCCCTGCTTGGCAAAAAGACTTTGTCACTCAAACCTCCCATATCTCCAATTTGGCTGATACAGAAGTTGCCCCAACCTTTAACAGCTTCATGACCAGTCTCACTGCTGTGGCAGACCCTGTTCATTTTAAACACGCTGTCCATTCTCCACACTGGATTCAAGCTATGAACTCTGAATTAGACGCCCTCGAACGAAATGACACCTGGATACTCACTACCCTTCCACCAAACAAAACTGCTATTACCTGCAAATGGATTTTCAAAACCAAACTTCATCCTGATGGCACATTAGAGCGTTATAAGGCTCGACTCGTTATTATGGGCTGCAAACAGAAGCCCGGGGAAGACTATGATCAGACTTTCGCCCCAGTGGCAAAACTCACCACTGTGCGCACTTTACTTGCTGTTGCAGCCACACAAGATTGGATAGCCATTCAGATGGATGTCTCGAACGCATTCTTACACGGTGATCTGTTGGAAGACATTTACATGAAACTCCCCCCAGGGTATACTCATTATGGTTGTCGAATGGACTCAACTTATGCCACTGCCATCCCCACGCCAACCACCACCCTTGTCTGTAAGCTGAAGAAAACACTATATGGGTTAAAACAGTCACCTAGGCTGTGGTTCCACAAACTTACTTCTACTCTCCTGCAAGACGGCTTCCTTCAATCCAAAGCGGATTACAGCCTCTTCACAAAGACAAGTGACACCACTATCACGAACATTCTCATCTATGTGGATGATCTCATGATATGTGGAAACAGTGCTACTGAAATTGACAAGCTGAAATCCATGCTCTCCTCTCACTTTCATATGAAGGACCTGGGCACCCTTCGCTACTTCCTTGGAATAGAAATTGACAGATCACCATCAGGTTTCTTCATCTCCCAAGCCAAATACACACTCGATTTACTAAAGGAATATGGTCTGTTAAATGCCAAACCCCTGAAACTTCCAATGGATTCCCATCTCAAACTCACACATGACAAAGGTGATATCTTACCTGATCCTTCACCTTACCAACGCCTAGTAGGGAAGCTGATTTACCTCACAATTACTCGTCCAGACATATCCTTCACTATACAACTTCTAAGTCAATTTATGCACCAACCTACAACTGTTCATATGCAGGCTGGTAAAAGACTTCTGCGATATCTATGTGGCTCTCCCCATCAGGGCATTCTCCTGGCATCATCTTCAGCAGCTGAATTAACAGCATTTTGCGATAGCGATTGGGCCGGATGTCCAATCACCAGAAAATCTACCACTGGGTATTGTGTCTTTTTCGGATCATCGCCCATTTCATGGAAGTCTAAGAAGCAATCTGTCACTGCTCGTTCCTCTGCCGAAGCCGAATACCGTGCAATGGCACTAACCACCTGTGAAGTTACATGGCTTGCTGCTCTACTTAAAGACTTGGGTGTCAAAAAGCTTCCGCCAACCATCCTCAACTGTGACAATCAGGCTGCCCTAGCAATAGCAGCCAACCCTGTTTTACACGAAAAAACCAAACATATTGAGATTGACTGCCACTATGTGCGCGACAAAATCAAAGATGGCACCATAACAACTGCTCATGTTCCGTCCAAAGACCAAGTTGCTGATATTCTCACCAAGATTCTCCCAGTTCAACAGCATCAGCAGATTCTCAGCAAACTTGGAGCTACTCTCTGTTCTCGCTCCTCAGTTTGAAGGGGAGTATTAAGGATAGTGGTCCTGCATACTGCTGCATTGGTCCCATTTTGTTGCTGTCTCTCTGAGTCCTTGTTTGTCCTTGTCTGTTAGGCTGTTATTTGTTTCCTCTACTCGTGTCCTGCGCGACCGTTACTTTTGTTTCCTAGTATCTCTACCTAAATAGCAAGCTGTATCATAGCTGTGCTAGGCTATATATAACCCTTGTATGCAGCACTCTTTATGAGCAAGAAAGGAATATAATTTCCAACTTAACTTTTGTGCTCTCAGCCTTTTCTCTTCTGCATCTCAGCTTCTATATCAGTCTTTTAGAGCTTAATTTATAAAGCTCATCACGTATCTATCATAAAACTTAACCGATATACATTTCTTGCTAATATCAATAACTAATATTCAAAAAAATTACGTTTTACTCATATTCTTACTATTAACGTTTTGGAAAGAATCTTTCCCTGTGTTCAAAGAATACTATGTTAATCCTCGTTTAACTCTTTGTTAATTGACTATCTGTCCCAAAAACCACAGGTGTAGGGAGAAGTTACACATATCGTCCATAGGAGTAAATTACCATATTAAATCCACCTAGGGGCAGAAGCTCACCTAGATACCATACAAATGTGTCCTTGTTAAATCTGCAAAATACTGGGGGTAGCAGGGTTCGAACAGAAAACCACTGCTAATATGGTACCAACTAAGCCGACAAGAAAAGGTAGAATAATTCTATATGATATGTCCCAGACTCCCGTTACATAAGATTATATAAAGTCCTTTCAAGGAACACAAATATAAACTATTTCTAATAAAGGTGGTAATACCAAATTAATGAATAACTCCTAAGATCACAGTAATCACACTAGACTGATCGTACAGTTTACAAATCAAGAATGTTGCATAATTTACAATGATTAAAGGAATCCTGTAACCTTTTCTTTCGATGAATTATCTGTCAACACTTTTTTTATGAGTAATTTGTGAACAATTTTGCATAGCCTACCTGTTGTCCTTGTGGGAACGAGCGAAGAGTGCCTTCATCATGTGGAAATTTCTGTAAGTGCCTTGCTATCAGGTCTGGAAGTAGCATAGAACACGTAGATATAATTACACACTACTCATCTTAGAAGTTGATCCTTTTCTTTTTAATTAGTTGACAAGTTGGTGAAAGGGAAGGCCAATACTGCACATTGTCTTCGGTTTCCAGGTGATTGGTATGCCCTTGTTTACTCTAAATTACATATTATATATATAGTGCACACACATAGATGTATGTGTTTGTGCGCATGTGTGAAGATTGATGGATATAGGTGTAGTTTGTAAATGGTAATCACTCTTTAGAATTTGCAAGATATAAATGTCTCATATACTGTGTATTACCTAAGGTTAATTCAATCTGTATCTAAGGTTCATGCAAGCTGTTTACTTTATTTCTGCAATACCCTTATAGTTAAGAAGTTAGTGATTAATGGAGATAAGATCATTGAATCTGCGCAACATGATATATAGATAACTAGGATCATATCATATATTTTTGAATCTGTATGAAATATGTGGGTTGAAAATAATGAAAATTATGTCATGATTTAAAATGTTGGGATATTAACTCCATTCACATTTATTGATGCTTTTCTTCTAAATTCTTGGTACTTTGTTTATCCCCCCTTCTAATTTTTGACCCTAGTACTAATGCATAAATAATTGTTTTGGCTACGAAGGTTCCATGTATTTGGTATCGGGCAGCGGTCACTTGGATTTAGTGTTCGAATAGAAGTGAAGACAGGATCTACAATATCTGTACGTTGTTTATTGAACATCCATGTATAGTTGTAATCTCTATATTATTTAATAATAATCTTTCATATCTAGAGGATCCGAATTAAAATTCACACATTTGGAAAGTTGTAATACAGGACATACATGGTATTACTGGCTAGCATAACACGCAACCCACATCATCTTGACACTATTATGTATTTTTGAATTGATTACGAGAATCACAAAATTTTCTGGCAGGAAGTGACTGTGGGTCCCAGTAATAGAACAGCAATCTCAAATGATAAATTTCTAAGGGCGAATCTTATTGGGGATTATGTTGGATACACAAATATCCCATCATTTGATGATTACTATCTTGTTATACCAAGGCAGGTATGCTTTGTTGCCTTATAAATTTTAATGAAGTTTTTCAACCTGCTGTTGATGATCTTAACTGACATTCTTGTTTTTAACAAGGTACAAATGTCCACAAGCTAGTGAATAGGTGCGATTAATATAAAATAGGACGCTTTAACGGATATTCTTTTCTATCTAGTTCGAGATGAGCTCGGATTTGTGATCTATTTGTCTAAGTTTTGACTCATAAAGATAAAGTTATCCAAAGTCCATTAGAAGTGCAGGATTTATTTGTTTGAAAATTTTTGTGCAGAACTTCCCCATTGTTATATTTCTACTGAATTTTTGTATCTGTTGAAGGGTGGCCCAGGTCAACCAGAAAGTTTGGGAACAAATTTCACTATGTGGATGTTGCTGGAACGAGTCAGGTTTACCTTAGATGGACTTGAATGTAACAAAATTGGGGTCAGCTATGAGGCTTATAATGGGCAGCCGGGTTTTTGCTCTTCACCATTATGGAGTTGCTTGCATAACCAACTGTGGAACTTCTGGGATGTTAGTAAGCCAAGTCCTCTATCTTGTGTTATTTTTAAACAGAAATTTTGAATTTTTTTTATTAATACCTTCTTTGGCATTATGAAATTCCGCATCTTTATTGTATTGTAGCTTTTATTAAAATCAGAACTTGTCAAGCAATCATCCCCATCTTAGTGCAATAGTATTTGTCAAATGAATCATGTAATGATAGTATACTGAAACTTTAGTTCTTAAATACTAAACTGTTATCAAAATTAATGGTAGGTGTTACTAAGACAAAATCTTTGTGAAACAGGCTGACCAGAATCGAATTAGTAGGAAGCAGGTGCCACTATATTGCATCGAAGGAAGGTTTGAACGGATAAATCAGCATCCAGTTATGTTTCAGTAATATAGAATCCGATAGTCCGAAATCAAGCAAAATTGTGTATACATAAGTGTATATATGTTACAGAATCCTATTTTGACGATTTTCAGTATTCTGGATTTTAGTCAATCACAATTGTCTTTTGCAGAATGCAGGGAGTCGTTCGTTCTCCATTGGAATCACAGAAGTTCTTAATACAAATCTACTGATAGAACTAACCGCTGATGACATAGAGTATGTGTATCAAAGGTCAGAGAAATTCCTTTGTATTGATAAGATTAATCGACCTTTCTATGAAATGCTTAAGTTGATAATTAATATGTAATCTTGTAGATTACAGAACTGGCATTTCTTTGTTGAATAATCAAAAACCCTATATCTGATCTTCTCTGAATATTATTCAGTTCAAATTATTGAAGTTCAGATGCGCATTAAATGCCAGTCTTGACATATCCACTCTGACTTCTGATCAGTCAAAAGAGTTGGAACTTCCTTTCCTCATTATCTTTTTACAAACCAGCTTAAGCAACTACCGAAATTTCCCACAAGGACAACCTCAAATACTTCAATGATTCATGCGTTCTTATTTTGTATTTGTAATTGCTTCCTCTCTTATAGCTTAAAATCGTATCCAGGAATATTCCATCTTCAAGTTCTGTTCTTGATCAATTATTACGAGTTTTGTTCTTATCAGAAGCCTTAGTATCTGTGCTTTTTATCAACACAGCGCTTCTTAAATACTGCTTATTTTATGCTATTATGGAAAACTGAGCTGCATTTTCAAATTTGTATAGGAGTCCTGGAAAAATTGTAAGCATAACTGTTCCAACTTTTGAAGCTCTAACTCAGTTTGGAGCTGCTACAATTACAACTAAAAATATTGGTGAAGTTGAAGCATCATACAGCTTAACGGTACCCTACTCGCCTGAGTTGGCAGCTCCTTGTACTATCGCTTTAATCCTTAAGAGCAAGTCCAATGGTTATGCTAAAATAGATGGAGCTATTGCTATAATTTAGAACAAAAAATTATTTTTGATGCTAAACCAACAACATGTCTCCAATGGCTGGTGCTATATTTTGTTTCAAGTTTAACTTATTCTCCAAGTACCCCAATCTTTTATCTATAAATTTAATTTTTCAAGCTAACTCTACATCATGGACCCCACTATATTTACTATTTGGTTAACTTTTCAAGCTAGCTTTATACCAAGGACCCCACTATATTCACTTTTTGGTGTGGTGGAAATTATAGCTACATCTATTTTTTGTTCTATATTTAGAACAAATTATAACATTGTTCTATTTTAGCACAAGATACTGAACACCATTAGTATGGTGATTTTTACTTTTTGATCTATAATATAGCTATAGAACAAGATATTGCACACCATTGGACTTGCTCTAATATGCCTTTTGTTTCCTATAACTTTTTCAAGTCATGGTGCTAATTATGTGAATTGTTTCCTGTGACAATTTTCAAGCATTCAACTAAGTTAATTATTAACGGAATACAATGTTGTTAGCTGGTTAAGTTGTAGAGTCTATCTATCATGTTGTTCGAGTTTTTAGTGATTAAGCAAATAGACATCCTCATATGGTGAAAATATTTGGCATGTTGAAAGCACTTTTAGCATTTAACTTCAATTGTAAAAGGATGAAGGCTGCTATAATAGTTAATTAAATGAAATTAAAAGAAAAAACCGAAAGCAAAGAATTGAATTGGCAGCTACTTAAGGTTGATACTAAAACCTAATTGCTAGGAAGTAGTGGATAAAAAGGATCATTACCTAGTAGGTAAACTTATTCTTAGAACACATAAGATTTTGATATTATAATTAATTCCCTAATGACCCCCAGAAGAGCTTATGTGTGAAGGAATGGGTGTGACATTTTTTGTTTATCTCTGAGATACATTAAAGAAATTTGACCCACTAGGATAGAATGCCATAACCTCTTAACTCATCATTTTCCATTTTTCTTTATGATATTTTGTCATGTGCCGTATAAGAGTAAGCAGGTGTCTTTTTTTTATCTTTGTGTAATTACTAAATGGTGCTGCCATACATAGATTTGCAATTGCAGAAACTGTTCAAAAGCTTATCATGCTTAGTTTTCCTTGCAGTTTGATTGTTCTGCAGGTGTAAGCCAAATTGAGGTAGAGTTATATCTTCTTCATAGTGTGGTGTAAAACTTGTGATCAATTCATGATTGTGATTCAAGACAAACAAATCTGTGAATTTTTTGAAGGAACAATTTTATATAATGAAGCCAAAAGAAATGCTCACTCGATCATTTAAAATATACCCCACTTCCGATCAAGCAAGTAAATATGTGTGTGCAGGTATTCTAGTCAATGATTTTCTTTTTTGCTATCCTTTTGTGATGGTATGACAACAAACAGCTGTCCTTAATATATGTTGTATTGGATGCAGCTATACTAAAAGATTCCGATTTTAGTGAAGTTGACAGAGCAGAGTGCCAATTTACTACCACAAGCACAATTATCGATAATGGAACACAGGTTTCCATAGTAGACTCTAACTCTATAATTCCTCTTAGACTATGAATCATGGGAGTCTATCTTGAGAAGTATTTTCTCCACTTAATAAAAGTCTGTTTGACACTAATACCTGCCCGGTATGCTTGGATGACATATTCCCCATAAAGCTTCCAACGAATTGCTCGTTACTTATATTCTACGCCTATCAACAAAATTCTTGATCACTGAGAAGGTTTTTGTTTTTGGGATTACAGACTTGCTTGATGATGAAACCATGTTTTTTTTCCTTTAATTTCAGATTGCTTTTCAACCACCAAAGAGCGGCATAAAAGGCTTTTTTGAGTCTATTGAAATCTTTTGGAAAAGTTTGTGGGATGGTATGGCAGATTTCATTACAGGAAAAACTTGCAGGTATATCTTTAAAGAAATCTTAGCAGTTTTCTGTTGCCTTGGAAACACAGTGGGATGTAAATTTTTATGTTTATAGTATTTGGTGATCAGGAATATAATTTCAGTCCAATAATTTCCAGCATTTTAATTTTTATAATATCAAACTTTTCTTAGTTGCAAGTAATTGTGCTAATTTGTTAATCGGTTGGTTGTAATTAGATGCCGTTAGTTGTTTTGACCAAGCAGTATGCAGACATTCTTTCCTATTGTTTTAAAATTGAATTCCTTTAGATTTTTTAGGGACATGGCATTCATTTCAAATGACATAAATTGAGTTGTCAATTGAAATTCCTTAATTTATACTTGAATTTGAATGATTTGGATTTGATCAAATTCAAATGATTATATCCAAACCTGTCATTTGTTCAAATTCAAAATTTTAAATGAAATTTAAGTTCACGCCATTAGGTTAATCTATCGGGGATTTCAGGGTTGTGAGAACAACCCTCAAAATTTGGTTTAAAATTTTAGAGTACTTGCTTCCAATTATGCCTGCATATAGGAATATCAATTAGTTTCAGCTGCCTATATTAGTAATTTATTATGCAATCAGCGGTTGTCAAATCAATCTAAAGCTGAGATTCCACATACTTTTCTAATAATAATTTCTGATGATCATAGTGTGAATCCCCTCTAAAATCCATGAGATAGGAAGTACTGAAACATTCCTTTGACAGATATTGATTATCCATAATCAGAAAATTTTCTGCATTTAACTCTTCACCTGATGATTTATCCATGGTTTTTTTGAACAGACAAAAGTGCTCTGGTTTTTTTGACTTCAGCTGCCATATACAATACATCTGCATTAATTGGTTATTGATGTTTGGTCTATTTCTGGCAATTTTTCCTACAGGTAATCTCACATACTAATATATATATATATAACCTACAGCAAGGATCTGAAAGATTTTAATATCTGGTTTAAGTGCAGTGCTTTTGCTAGTGTGGCTTCTACATCAAAAGGGACTATTTGATCCTTTGTATGACTGGTGGGAAGATCACTTTTTGGCTGCTGAAGATATTCGTCCCTATAGAGGGGATGCCTACCCATCTCATGTTCATGTTAGGAAACATCATAAGCATGATATAAGGCATCATGAGGTGGATATGAAAAGAAAACATAAAAGCATCCATGGTGAACATAAAAACAAACCTTTAGAACATACTACTGATCATCACCATCATCTTCACCATGGTCACAAGGACAAACACAAACATTATAGAACAAGGAATTCCAGTCTCATAAAGCAAACTCCCTTGGACAGAAGGCATGACGACATAGTGGGCCATCAAAGACACAGAAAGGAAGGAGAATCTGTAGAACGACTATACAATATTTCAAGGCATGCTGATGAAAGTCAAGAGGAATTCCATAAGCACAAACATATGATGGATAACACACGGCATAAACTACACACTAAGAGGAACTATTAGTGGCAATTTATTATGTATCTTCTGTTGTTTGCTGTTCAAGTTAAAGCAGCCTAATTATATTTAAAACCACTTTTTTGGAGGGGATGAGGTATTGAGGTTGTTTTATCATAATCTTAGTAAACACATTTTAGTAGAGTCATTCAGGAACTAATAGTTGTTTACATGACTGACAATATCACAGAAGTCTCCCAATTTTACTACTGAATACGTATGATATTTACATGTTGATGTTTCTACATACATCAGTTTGATTTTCCTATTTCCAATCAAAGGCCAAATCTTGTTCAAGGGCAAAAATATACAGTCAATTCATAACAATATCCGTGGAGCATAGTTCCTTTTTTCTTCTAAGTTTCTATGCTGAGTCAGAGCTATTTGGTGTAGCTTAATGTTTGGAAATACAATGGATTTTCTGGTTCATTTCTGGGCTTGATGATGAATTGTATTAGCTCCGGCTTGTGATTCATCTGTCCGATACTTTAATATGAAGGCCATTGGGAAATTGTAAACCAGGAGTACGGACAGTGTCTCCTCCTTTGACTAGTATGAACCTGATGACGTCAAACATGACAGGTTAGTGATCCTTTACAATACTCAAGTCAGTGGTGGTCACTAATTATATTACGCTTGGATTATGTTTATTTATTACAGGATTTTAATCCCCGGACTATTACCTTGTCTATCTTAAATTTAAAGGACCATTATCTTCTAGAACTACCTTCCAATCATATTTTCAGTTCAATTTGTATATAATTATAAAGGAGAGGTTTACTATCTCATAAAAATGTGCCAAAAAGATGATTAAAATCTACTTCTATGGATATTAGTCCTTCAAATTTAGAATCATTGATGTAACAGTCCCGGGATTATAATCTCTAGAAAAAAGCATGGCCTTAAAGCTTACCTGTACTTGGTGACCAAGCAGTGGAGGAATATAGCCATCTGAACTTTAGTGAAGTCTGTTCCAACACAAAATCTCATTCCACCTCCGAATGCCATGAAATTTTTTGATGCGCCTTTTTGTTCCATATCCTGCATGATTGAATATACAGTACATGAAAGAGTTTAGAATAAACATTTCCTGGCTTCATGGCAGCTAATATATATTGTTTTAAATTTCAGACTGCTTGCAGGTGCATAAGTGTATAGATTTAGCACGGTATGCTTTGAGATTCTAGACTTACCTCCCATCTCCATGGGTTGAACACAAGAGGATCTTTGTATACTGATGGGTTCAAATGCACAGCTGGAGGACAGACCATAACTGCCCAACCAGCTGGAATGGTATGCCCTGCATTAGTGCCAATGCTTTATTATTGAGTTGTGTGTTTTGGCCTAATTATTATTGAGCTATGATTGCTTATACAAATATTGAAAAGCCACTGAAAATATTTAGGTTACCTTTAAACTTAATATCCTTGAGGGCTTTTCTGAATACTCCTGGAACTATATTTGCCAATCTGGCGGTTTCATTGATGAACTAGAGATAAGAATAAAGATTGAGCAAGACAAGATTACTCGTGAATGTATCTCTAAAATTCTAAAGAATTATACACAAGTGATTTTATATTTTGCTAACCTGAAATGTAAACTTCATTGATTTGTATTCTTTCCATGTGAGTTCTTCATCCAAGTTTTGCCTTTTGCATAGTATTGCATCATGTTCATCCTGTACATTTTGTGTGAAACATCTCAATGTGTTTCTTGTGATGATTTTAATTTACAACTGTTATCATTGCTTAGACAAATTATCATTACTTACTACTAGTTCTTTCAGGATATGTGGATGGTCCACTAGAATTTTGATCGCATAAGTTATAGCCAGGGAGGTTGTTTCGAAGCTAGCAAACAGTAGCACAAACATCAAGTCCAAAGCAATTGCTTCTGTAAGGACTGTATTCTTTCTTTGTAGTTCTTCAAGTACGTAATCATAAAAATCTTTTTGGAGCTTATTAGGTGTCACTTGTCTCTCTTCGAGCATCTGCTTCAACATTTTCATCGCCTTCTTTCGTCCCTGTACAATAATAATTATAATAATAATAACTAATAATAATAATAATAATAATAATAATAATAATAATGTTTAAAGTTGGATGTTAGCTTTAATCGATGTGATAGCATAGAATTACAGGAACAATATGGGTGATAGAATGACATCTAGGTACCTGTAAACACTTGTGATAAGCTGTTCCAGGAATGTTGACTGGAAAAGAGATCAACCCCTTTATGAAATCTACAAAGTTCTCCCTTAGGTTCTCTGATGATTTCTCTGGATCATGACTGATCAGTTTCTTAGCCGTCAGATCAAATATCATCTGCAGAACCAATGTGAAGCTGAAATAATGAATAACACAAGTTTTACTCACTAAAAGCATATGAAACATAGAAGTTGGTCTATACTTACGGATGCACTTCTATCCTTCAGTTCTACACTGTCCTGTTCCGACCATAATTTTAAGTGTCTTTTCGCTGCACATTCAACTTCAGGAAGCATCTTTTTTAAGCTTTCAGGACCAAACAGATTCAGTACCATTCCCTTAAGGTATTTGTAGAGGAACCCATGCAATGAACCTACATTCTGTTTCCCAAATATCTGTGTGAAGGTATCAGGATACCAGCTTTGAAACAGTTCGCCCTCTTGTTGGAAAACATAATGACTAAGATCAGGGTCCGTTGTTACAATAAGTGACCTTCCCACTAAACTGGTTCGGAAAGTTGGCCCATATCTGAATGTGGCAAGAATCAATATCAACAGGGCTTCCTATTTTAGGGTAGACTCTATTTAATAACTAACATGATAGCAATTTAAAATATAAACCAGAAAACATGCAATGCAAATGTAATACGTATTGTATGGAATAACTAAGAAATGTTATAGTAGCTGTTACCTTTTCATTCTCTCTTTAACGAAGGGATGGATGTCAGATGATGAGCTGGGGGCGAAAAACTGAAGTGTTTCGCCAAGTAGGGGCAAGCCCATTGAACCAGGGGGTAATTCTCGATTGCATACTGGATTCCTCCATTTGTAAATCCACCGCACAATGCTCATAGCTAGGAAAGCTGTAATGGTGAAGGCAACTGACCACATGTTTAAGTTATATATCTTATATCTTGAGGTAAGAACTAACAGTTGTTAATCTGATGTGTTTCTGAGAAGTTAAGGAAATGTAGAAGAGACACGGGGAGAGATGGATATGCTGGCATGTGTCTAGTATCTTGAGGTGATCGACTTATATAGGCTGGCTAGATTTAGCAACAAGGTAATGTTCATAATAATCTGAATTTTATTTATTTTCAAAAAGCTGTATAAGTAGCTGAGTCAAGAATATAGCTAGAATAGTCATATATTAGTTTAGGAAAAACAGTCTATCTAGCTTAGCTATGAAGCTTACAAGACGTTTCCGTAACCCCTTTATCTTGGATTATTGTTTTTATTTAAATTAAGTACTGCTGCTGCAGAATAGAAGGCATTCTCTCTAGATATGAAAACAAAATGGTTAGGTGTAACAATCTCTGTGACAAACTCATTCAGCAAAAAGGAAAAAAAAGAAAAAGAAAAAAGAAGAGAATCTCAGATGGATTAGAAGAAGATATATGATAGTTTTGGTAGAATTTCATGCTGTTCACTTTATATGTAGATTTATATGATCTAATCATAGATTTTCTCTTACCTGTAACCATATCCTATGCCGTTTACTAAATCTCTCTGTTGCATCACCACTATAAATTTTTCTAGATATGCAGAGGTACTAATATTCTTTAGAACATATACAGTCTTCTGACTAAGTGACTTGTACAGTATCTGTAACCAAAAAACAGAAAATCGAGTTTTATTTTTCTATTAGCAATCTGGTGCACGCATGAACACAATGTGAAACCTTTTTATTGAATTATATGCTCCCTGGTTCCTTCTACACTGTCGGCAGATGTAACGATTATATCCTTAAAGATTATCCAATTCTACGGAAACAGTTCCTCACTGTGCTAGACTCAGTTTTTTAACTCGATATATCGAATATGTTTGGCTCGGACTTCATTCATTGTGCTAGACTCTGTTTTTTAACTCAATATATCGAATATGTTTGGCTCGGACTTCACGTAAATATCTTCGTGCAGAATACATCAATCTTATTTACAGGTGGAGTGTGAAGTCAGCTGTAATGTAAAATTTATTCACAGCTTCGGTGTAACATAATGCAGGATGATTAACCTATTTTGACTAGAAAATGTAATTATTTGATTTGATAGAAAAATGAACATTTGGTACCTGAGAAGATTAACAGGTCATTCTACTTGGGTCTACTAGAGAAGATTCATGGGTAATACCTGGCTGTATTAGTGCAACAACTTTCATTCTTACAAGTCAGATTCTTCTAATCGCTAAATCCAATCACCGCCTTAGCTTCATGTGACGTGTGCTAATCATCTTACAAAAGCAAGATTTAATAAATAATTACAATATTATAATAATTATATAGCAATGCATGAATATAGTTTGTAACACATTGATCTGAAGTAAGGCATATGATTTTTGATTACTCCCTCCGTCCCCCTTATTTATATACATTGGGGGACGGGGACGCGGCATGGACTTTAATGCTCTCGTAAAGTATAGTTCTATAACTTATTTTTAAGATTTTTCTTCTCTGTATAAAAGTTTGAATGTTATATTTTTTTATTCAAAAAAGAAAATTTTAAAAATAAATTATAAAACTATGTTTTATAAGAGCATTGAAGTGCGTGTCGAGCAGTGAAAAAGAAACGTATAGAATTAAATGGGACAGAGGGAGCAGAACTTATGAGTTTGATGAGTCGGATGGGGTATGGCATTGCAGCAATAATGTTATATTATTGTGCATTTCATTAAATTAAAATCGATTAATTATACAAATTCAATTTGTGTTTGTTTAAGGATAAACGGTGAACAAGTGCTAAAAATATAAGGCATCCTTGCATGATGAATGGAAAGCTCAACTGACTTGGGTTGAGTTGGGAGAGGTCACCTAATGGAGTAGTACAGGGCTGTAACAGCTAAATTAAGACTTAATTTTCAAGTATTTATTAATAAATCTCAATTTGAGATGTTCTCTAAAGTCAATTACGTGGATACAATAAAGGGTTCAATTTAATAATATATGGTGGTGTTAACTTAATATCCTGTGGTGTGACATAATTTTTTTATACTTTTTTCTTTCTTGACAATATATTTTTGATTTTGTAGTTTGTATGTACGTCTTTGCTCATCTAACGGTACGGAACTCGCTTTCCAACGATTGCCTTCTGCATTCTTTACATCCAGACTAACAAGGCCAGGATATACAATTGTAAAAATCGGAAATAAAAATTAATTAATTAAAATATTGATAAGATTATTAAAATTAATTAGAAGGATTAATCAAATAAAAATTGGATATTCTATAATATTGCCATAATATCTAATATATTAGTTTAATTACTCTATAAGATATACTCCCTCCGTCCCCCTGAGTTGTATACATTGGGGGACGGGGACGCGGCACGGACTTTAATGCTCCTGCAAAGTGTAGTTGTGCAATTTATTTTTAAAATTTTTCTTTTCTGAATTAAAGTTTAGATGTTATATTTTTATACTGAAAAAGAAAATCTCAAAAATAAGTTACGGAACTATATTTTATAAGAGCATTGAAATGCGTGTCGAACAGTTAAAAAGAAACGTATAGAATTAAATGGGACAGAGGGAGTATCATTTAAGAAAATTCATAATGATTAATTGGATTTTAAAAATTGAATTCAGAGAGATATTTTGTAAGATGTTAATAGAAGATTAATCAACGGAATTTTAAATATCATGCATATACATCATAATCATAAATAAATGAATGAATAAAGTTGTACAAAATATATCAAAATATACATGCAAGTGCAATAATTCCAACAATTTTGGATCTCAATTATACCTTCAACTAAGATGACTTGACGATGAGTTTGCAACTTTTTCAATTCAAAATCCATACTTTCTTAGCGTAAGTTGGCATTTTGTTAGCTTAATATATTCTATATTATATCATAATTAAATTGGAATTACTTGGCACAAGTACTGAACACAAATAATTAAGGTATTGGAAACGATCATAAAGCGTACATGCCGCCACACTGGCCTGCTGAATGAATGAAAGTCAGAATTTCTCTGTACTAATAAAACAATTTCAGTGTGCACAGCACATAGATATCGAGTCTGGTCTTCAGTCGGCAGCCTAATTATGAACGCAACCTGAACTTTTGAACGTAAATATTCCAGGCAGAAAGCAAATTATATAATTGGTGGTTTGACCAATTAAATTAAAATCACACGCCTTAAAGATTCATTATAAACAAAAAAAATGAGTCTTCGAATAATAGTACTCTTTTTATCTTGCAGGTTTTCTATATTTGATGGGTTAATAATGACATGAATTCATCACTCGGCCCATCAAATTTTAAACTGCTGATGCACTAGCCCACTACCTGAAAACAAAACTTCTATCAAGCTGCAAGAGAAACAGCCAGAAGGGTTAGAGTCAAAATATAAGGTACACTAATTGGAAATAGTGAACAGATCCCTGCCAGGAAGATATATCAACTAGACCAAGACTTGATGTGTAGGACAACCATTAAGAAGAACAAGAGGGACTTTGCCAGGTTGTGATGCCAGTGAGTATCTGTGCATTGCAAGGAAAGGCTAAATTCACAAACTTGCTGCTAAGATAATCTGCAACGGCTCCTGTTAAGCATTATCTGCCTTCTTATATATATATCTTTTTGTCACAATTAGGAACTGTGTTTACGCTTTCAACCACCTGAACCATCTTCATAGGAAATATCAGTAAAGCATCAGAAGCTAATGGACGATATCATGGTTTTCCTCTGAAGGGAGGTCTATAATACTTTAGAAATTTTTTGGATTCCTACAGACTGAAAATGAACTTGTGCAATGCAACATAAAAGCACTTATAATAGCACATTTCCTTTTTAAGCATTTTCTAGGGGTTAATTAAGTTTAGCAACCCAACAACAATTGACAAACCTGAAGCAAGCATCAGCCATTGCAGTAGCCAAGTAGAAGTTTGCACTGCCAGTACCCTGTAACTATTAAAACTTAAGATCCATTAGATAATTCTTAATCTGTATAACCAAAAATATCTATGTGATCGTCAAATACATACTCTCCATATCCATAACTTGTGCATTATAGGGCTAATGAAAAGAACACCATGTACCAAGGAAAGTGGAAAACTGCATACCTGCAAGAAACCAACTAGATAGTAAGACAGTGGACGAATGAAAAACCAAACAGGATTTTCTAGGAATTACTGTACCATTTATTTCATTCACAACAAGCTTAACAAACCCGGGTAGAGTGCCAGATTTTCTACATTTTTAGCACATAAAAATAGAGATGCAAGTGAGCATATGATGAGCATCTTTTAGAACACCACTACAGTCTTTCTGAATCACAGTTCTTCATATTTTATATTAAAGTAATATTTACATTGACACAAGATTGTATCAAATAGCTGTCAGATAAATTGAAAAAGGGGTGAGAAATAGCAGTTTTCATAAATAAGGCCGGTAGTTGTATGATTAAAAGCTTTTTGAATAGAATATTGACATGGAAAACTATTAAAAAGAATTTTTTAAAGAAAATAAAATATTTTGCAAAAGATTTGCATGAGAAACTGATTAGGGAAAATTACATCTTAGACCAAATGACTCCAATATCGGGGAATAAAAGAAGAGAATCAATAATAATTAATTCAAAAGTGGAGATACTGACACAAAGAATAATAAGGTATTCTTTTCACAACCTCTAAAATAATTAAGTAAAGAAAATATAAATTTATAACTATGTTCCTTGCCATTAATGTTTGTTTCAATGTTTATGATTTATGAGTATTGACACCTAGTAGAGACCAAGTGAGTATGCAAGTAAATCTACCATACTAAAGAGAAGAATGATTTCAAGTTATGCATAACAAATTAGCTACTTGTGTTTCTAATTAGACAAATTGTTCAATACCAAGCATCTTAGTCAAACCATATTATATGAAGTGAGATTAACTGATTCTAAGGGGGAACCAAATGTAACAAAACAAAAATTTGTACCTGCTATTTTAATGCAGTTCATATATTTTGTATGAGGAGGAGAATTTAACCTCGAGGCGGCCTCTACCTCTCATTAGACATTAACATACCTGGATTAGGGTATGACAATTGCACGAATAAGATTGTGGCCAATCTCTCAAATAAGCATAGCGGTAGCAAAATCCACAATTACACAAACCAAATTGTATGAAAATGTATTGATATTTAGTTTGCATCTACAAAACCTCGTTGGATACAACTTGAATACTTAAAAATGAAGAAATTCTAAGCTCTGTAGAATCAAAAGTCACCACTTAGCTATTACTTATTAGTATCAATACATCTTTATTTAAATCATGTGAAAAAAACATCACAGAATCATAATCCTTGTTCTTGGATCCTCCAAGACTCGGCTCGCGCCAAGTTATCTCCCTCTTAATCTTGTAAGCAGGTGCCACACACTATCCATTACATATTATATTAATGATGTATGATTAGCCTAATTAAATCTCAAATAGACTTGCTACCACTAGAAAATGACCGTCAGTTCTCTTAAAACTTACGTTAGAAGGAGGATTTACCTGGATCATATAATATATTCTAACAATAACCATGTTCGTTGCTACAAACATACATTTACTTAAGACGATAATCACAAGCACGTTATAAAACAAGGCAAACCCACATAAATATAAAATTGACACCGGCAAATAGTTAACTAAAGAAACTAATATACCAATAGATAAAAACTTTACTGTAAAAAACTTACTTTACAACAGTCAGTGGACCAAGAAGTGAGTAAATCAGAAGATCCCTGGTAAATAGAATCTGATCAGAAGATCCATGGTAAATAGAAACTTACTTTACTTACGCATTTTATATATGTAGTTATTATTGTTTATTGTAGATGGATAAAATTTTGGTTGAATTAGGGTTTCGCTGTGAAAGAAGGTACAGAGGGTTACGACGACGTATTGTTTGGACACGTTTATCCCTCGTCCAACTCCCTGGAGCAGAGGTGGCAAGGTGTACACGGGTCGGCACCCGGCTAATCTGGTCCGGTCCAAACCACAACCTACACTCTCTTTCAATAACACAACCCTACTCCCTTCTGATGCCATTTTTATGCAACGACATCGTAACCCGTTTTATCCTGAGAAGTTATCGTTCTACGCATACGGTGAGGGGGCGAACACGTTTTATAAACAATTTTTATTTGCCTATTTATCTTCTCCATCTAATACAATAATGAGTTACACTATGATAAATATTTTGAATGGCGATAGATATGATTGATTGACAAGATTAAGAGTTTGTCGGATGTGGGAGTAGACTGCTATCTCATGAATTTAAACTGATGTTTTTGCGGACAGTCAATCCAAAGAAATTGGAGGAAGGAATCACTAATATACACCTGCATGGATTGCAATTCATACGTCCCGACATGATTAATGTTCGTATAACTAAAACATAATGTTTATCTCTATTAAAACTGGGATGGTTTCGGAGTTGCATCTCAATATCCTTTAGATTTTTACACACTTATGTTCTTGCAAATTTACTGTCTGTTTTATTGGTCTATTCTATTGGTCAATCAATGTATATGACTAGATGTCATCAATCAGTCCTGTTAAAGAGCCGTACTTTTTACATGTAGGGTATGGACGGTGTATATGTCTAAGAAGCAATATTTGGAAATTAATGACAAAGTTAGTGAAAAACATGATTACTTTTAAGAAAACACAACTAAAATTAAGATTCGTCATGCTTTAAACCGTTAATTATATGTAGAAATTTATTTTTATTGTTTTTCACTCATGAATTATAGTCCAATTTTTAATTCTATATATTAATATTGGTATTGCATCGAGATATTTGTAATATAAAATTTATTTTATTATATAAATATTAATTTTGAATGATTAATATAATTTTTATAGACTGCCACAAATTTATTTTATCTTACCAATACTAATTTTGAATTATTAATATAATTTTTATAGGCCGTCGCAACGCGCGGCATCTCAACTAGTGTCGTATAATTATGCTCACGCCTAGAGATATATGATAATAATACAATAAGATGAAAATTGGAGAGGAAGCAAGCAGTGTAAATAAAAAGACCAAACTAGGCATTCCTTTCCTCTCGAATTCTATGATCCTCTCTATTCCTTTCTTATAACAATTACAATCTCTCAATTTCACGCAAACTCTCTCTGTATCTAAAACACCCACCTTATAAATACTCGTATCTATCTTACTACACATATTGCTTTGCAGAAGATGGCGAGACCTGATCAAGAAGCAATCGATATGTTCATGAGCATCACAGGCGCATCTGAGCCTATTGCTGTTCAAAAACTAGTGGTACAAAACCCATCTTCTTGATGACCCAATTTAGTTTTCTATTTGATTATTTGATTTTTTTAATCGTTATTGATGTAGATTATGATTTCTTGAATGCCCACTAATTGATTTTTTGTTTTTAGCCCTCGGATGTTGTGTACTGTACAATTAGTAAGTTTTTTGTAAGCTTTAGTTGATTCAAATTGACTATGAATTTGTGGATTTGCTGATTGGCTAATGGTTGGGAAAGTTAAGCCCAAATGAATATTAAGCGTAAATTTACTAGAAAATTGTATATATAGCCAAGTTTTAGTCATTGCATTACTTTTTGTGTCAAAGCCAAAAACCCAAGTTGTTTTTTTTATCAGTTTTATAATTCTTATTTTTTTTCCATAATTTTATTTGGGTGAGAAGTTACATGGTACTCGTATTTTAAATCGATACACAATTCAAATGTTGACTTTATGTAGTACTCCATATGATTATATTAGTGCAGTTACACAATAAAAATGTTGACACTGGATTTCAATGATAAGATATACATGAATTTTGTGCTGCTTGTTATGCTGGTGAAATTCAAAAGTAAATTTTAAGCATGTACCATCAGTCTGATGATGTGGCTGTTGCTTGTGGTTGCATTTGTTTTTCCCAATATGTATTAGTACTGCTCAGATGAAACTCAAATGAATTGTTATGGATTCATTTCTGTTCAATTAGTTATTTAGAATCACAAATAATTAGTATTATATTTTTAAAAAAAATTCTGAAAGAAGCTAATATTCTTAGGAGGCTAATTTAAGTTTTTGAGTCTTGTATCTGCACTTTTCTGTTGGTCTTCCAGTGTTGATGTGGTTATTCTGGGTTTGTCCCACAAAATATTTTTTCTGTCAGCACCTTATGTTGCACTACACATATTTTGGAATGAAGCAATCTAATACGTTCAATACTGACTTATGTGATTAGCCGACACATGTTTCAGCATATATTGTAGTATATGAAGCATATCTTGGATTAGAGCAATCTGATACATTGTCACTTGTAGGCTAGTGTAATAAATTGACAAATGCCTCAGCATATATTGTGGTGCTTTTCTACATAACTGATGATTTCGGAGTTTTCTTCATTACCCTTAAAGGCTTCTGGGCCCAATTTATTTTTGAGCACGTCTTCATCTGACACATACACATTAATAACAATACTAACATTCTCTCTGCTCTATGTCATAACTCAATGTTAAGGATCAGTTTGGCTTGTATACTAGGAGTGTAAGACTAGTTAAAACATCTGCTCTCTGATGGATGTTATATACAAGTATTCAAGTCAAAATGGGACTGATGTCAAGATGGTACTGTACACAGAAACTTGTTAAACTGAAAGGTCAAAGATGTATTAAGTAGAGTCTGTTTAAGAAGAAAAAAAGAGATTCGTTGATGCATTTAGCTATGCATTTCTGTATATCAACCCTCTATTTGCAATATTAATATGGTTAATAAGTGGAATATGGTTCGAAAGTTAATCTGTGTGCTTATTAGGTGATCAGTTTCACTTTTCCTGTATCCTGCTGATATACCGCTTTCTTAAATATCACAATTTCTCTGTAACTAGGAAAATGCTGGAAATCTCAATGAAGCTGTTAATGCACATTTCAGTGAAGGGGATAGAAACAGGTAAGTGTTTGTTCTTCTCATTTTTCTATGTATGCGTATCTTTTATTCACTTCTTATGTATTATTTCAATGGTGGATTACTGTATTCTACTCTTATTTCAAAATTAAAAAACTCTTTCATTATTGTAAATTGTTTTCTTTTCTTCAGCACCCAAACAACAGCTATTGCTGAAGCTCAAGACGATTTAATGGACATCGATGAACCAATTAGAGAAGAATTTGGCAGACCTTTTCCAGCATTACCTTCTGGAATTATCAATCCCTTTTCACTCCTCGATTCTGACCTCAGTAGAACTTCATTTGATGGTGTTAGCGATTTGTCAAGCAGTGCCCACCTTGTTTCGCGTCGTAGAGAAGCAAGGCAGATACCAGTTGTGGTGAAGGATGGCACTGAGGAATCAAGTCATTCAGGCCTTCCTCCTACAGGAGGGGACTCCACTGGAAATGCAAATATACAAGGCTCGGAGATTCATAATACTGTGACAATTGATGACGAAGACGATGAAGACATTCTACCAGCTCCTGTTACAGGAATTGCTCCTACCTATGCGCAGGTTGCTGCTTCTGGACCAAGTGCTCCTACAATTGATGACTTGCCCGACTACAGAAATGATATAGAAGAGGAGATGGTTCGAGCTGCAATTGAGGCATCCAAGCGGGATTCTGAAATCAGTTACTCAGATCAAAATACTTCCATGTCGGCAATAAGACAATCTGATGTAGAGGATCCAGAACTAGCACATGCAGTTTCTCTGTCATTGAAGGTTTTTTGATCTATTATCTCCTAAAATGTTTATTATATTATCCTGGATCTTATCTCACCCGGTTTGAATTTAGGCAGCAGAGCAAGAAAAAGCAGTTAACAATTCAGGGGAGAGAGTTGGACCCTCAGAATCGGAAAATCTGAAGTCATCTGAGATGGAAGATCTAGGGAAATTAGCAAATGGGAGGTATATAACTATATGTGATTCAAAATGTGGCATTTGTCACATAGGTTGTGTTAAAGTCTGTGTATGTTTACTCGTATATCTGTTATCAAACACTTTTGGCTCTTTTGATGATATATGTTAACAAAAAAGGTTGGAGGTGGGAGGTTCATCGACCCACGATGAAGTTGAAGACATTGAAGATCATCCATTGGTGAGGCACAGGAGTAGACGAATGTCTTCTGGTTCTGTTGACTCTGGCACAGAAATTCGAGACAATGAAGGTAGCCCGCCAACAAATCCACAACACGATACTGGTACCGATCATCCTCAGCACCATGAAACTGACATCGGTTTGGAGGAGGTAAATTTTAAGTTTCCTTTATACTGAAGGAATTTGAAGATTATACTTGCATCATAATTTCGATCTTTATGCTTGCAATTTATCTTTATGAAAGTGGGGAGGAATCTCTTCTTTGGAACATGATGAAGCTGTAATGCTTGAGGCTGCTATTTTTGGTGGAATTCCAGAAGGGAGTTCGTATCATGTACCATATGCACCACATCAGTACATGCAGAATGGTTTCGATGGATCTGGAACTTATGCTAGGCCGGCGCCTCGTCCACCTTCGCCTTCTCTAACTGCTCAGCGCTTGATACGAGAACAGCAGGTTTGCTTTTTTTTTTTTTTTTTTGAATCAGTGACAGAGACTAAAGACATTGATTTTGATTAATCATAATTTTCTTCTATTCTATGCTATGCTTGCAGGATGATGAATATCTTGCGTCACTGCAAGCTGATCGAGAAAAAGAGTTAAAGGCCAGGGAAGAAGCTGAGGTACGTCTCATTGAGGAGCAAGCAGCCAGAGAAGCTGCACTTGTGGTGGAAAGACAACAGGCGGAAGAATTGCAGAGAAAATTGCAGGAAGAACAGGTAAAGCTCATAAATATTTTAGGCTTGGCTCAAGCAACAAGTGGTAGTAGTTAGAAGTTGTTTATTGTTGAATGAAAAATATGTGTAGATACTGTCAACTGTGTACATTATCTTAGTGTTCTGTGTAATTAATTTAGCATAAAAACCTATATCTACATGCGCAAGGATGTGTGTGCTTTGGTCTTTAAATTGTGCAGATAATGTAATGAATTAGATTTGCGAGTACTCTGTATTACTTACCTCTGTTATTTTTTAACTACTTGTTCGTAATTTAGCCAAGTTGCTCCCTTACCGTGGGGAACATCGCTGAAGTTCTGAAAGTATCTTTATCTGCGACAAGCTTGTCAAGGAGACTTAATTGCTTCTTTGTGAATGTTATTCTAGAGTCACATTCATGCTTATATTTTCTCAAGTCTTTTTTCCTCTTTATTTTATTTTATTTTTAATTTCTTATTTACAGGAAATGGAAAGACAATTGGCAGCAAAAGAAGCTTGTCTTCCTGATGAACCATCTCCAGATGATGAAAATGTTATAACCTTTCTTGTTCGAATGCCTGATGGCAGCCGCAGAGGTCGCAGATTTCTCAAGTCCCACAGACTGCAGGTACATATCATATGCTTCAAGTGGCTGGCAGTTATCCACTCATCGTGATTTAACTCATTAACTGAGTTGTGGTTTTATTTGCAGTATCTTTTCGACTATATTGATGTTGGTCGACAGGTCAAGCCTGGCACTTACAGATTGGTATTCTCGATCTGCCCTCTCTACATCTCTCTCTCTCTCTCTCTCTCTCTCTCTGAAATGCTTATTAGATTTTCTATTATTTTGAGTAGTAAAAATAAAAGGAGTCTTTTATATTTGTTAATAAATAGTTGAATCATGTTTAATGTTTGGGAATTAGTGTATTCATTTATTTAGTTTATCTGGGACTAATAGATTATTAAATAAATAGTTTATTTATAAGAAAGCCTAATTGTTATGGGACTTAGTCCGTTAGGTTATTTATTAGGATTTATATTCCCTGTATAAGCAATGTAGTCCCCCACATATTATAGTAAACTTGATTTTTGAAATATTGATCGAATATTAAATTAGGGCTCTCTGATGGATTGTGACCATAGAATGGACTCTTCTCCATTCTGCGGTTGGGAAACCTTCAGGGTAGGGGGTGTAGTGCGGACGCGGTTCATCCACCCAAGTTTATTATGTCCTGCATCAGTTTTCAATTAGGTACTTGGGACTTGATACATATAATAAGTTATAATAGTCACCACATAAAACCACGTAAAATTTAAATTTTGTTTAAAGGAGAAAGCGTAAAGGAAAAAAATCAAAAGCAGCGTCTGAAATTGAAGACAGGAAAAGATGCACTATTGATATGTATGGTACATTTCTAGTTATGTAGAAGGAATCACTTATTTTATTCAGCAAGCATATAAAACACCTAGTTAACATTCAATTTTGGCCAAATTATCAATTTTTGCCGCATCATTCATACTTCGTAGTCATGTCTTTTTCTTTTTATTTATATCAGTTTATATTGTGACCCGGAACGATTCACTTTAATTATTCCTTAACCTTAAAATGATAAATTTTGAAATCAATATTTGATGTAGCCTAGGTTCTTATCCGACAAAATATTTGACGTCATTCCTTCATATTATAAATGAAAATCATGAACCCAGAAGTGGAAAGAATTCTACAGGTCTGTACCAAGACTTTGATGTTTTCTTAAAATATATGATAATAATGTGTGTGTGTGTGTGTGTGTGTGTGTCTTTATATATATATATATATATAAGCTCTAAAAGGTTATTATTAATGTCTTGCACAAACTTATTTTATGGAGGAATAATTAATCTTTGTGTGTGTCAGTTAAGTATGAGTATGTGTTATCATTTTTTTACGATAAGCTTTTATGGTTGAGGACTGAATTTAAAGGTATCTTCTCTCTTGGGCAGGTAAGGCCATACCCTAGGCGGGCTTATGGTGATGGAGAGTGCGGTGTCACTTTTAATGAACTTGGGTTGACAAGCAGGCAAGAGGCCTTGTTTCTGGAATTGATTTAGCATTGTCTTTCTGTAATGTTATTTTGCATTTCACATTGTTGGGCTACACGAATTTACACAGCATTGCTTCTTCGAATTGGCCTGCTCTGATAGATTATATATGAAAGTGTAGGGCATATCATGCCAAGTTATTATATATGTGGAGTTGATGGCTGCTTTTTTTTCTTCTTTTTTTGGAAGGGGCTGCTAGCAGCTAGTTATGCAGTAACTAGTCAATTATCTGCATATTTAAACTGCATTAAATGGTTTAGTCTGTAAACTTTCATGAAAATACGCGTATTGGTGATCTGGTTTACACCAGCTCTTGTGATTTCTAAAAGTATGGTGTGTTTTTCACTACCTCTTGTGATTTAGAAAAGTATGGTAAGCAAGTGGATGACTTGTGCATCATTACTTAGCGGGTGAAGTACAAGTTATATGATATTTTGAAACATAAATGAAACAGAATTGTGACATTTTGGAGTTGATTAGTTATAAAGAAGGAATCAGGCTTGGTCGAGGATAATTGAGATTGATTAATCAAAATCAATTTAGTACTATTATTTTATAAATAATGTACAGTTATTTTATTTATATGGTAAATTCGTCTTATAAAATCAAATAGTACAAAATAATAACAAACTGTCATTAATTTGTACCACTACGTATTCAGATAACTTATTTTCAGCATTTTTTTTATAGTTAAATTATGCTGACAATCAAACAAACTAATAGATATTTTTAATTAACACAATATAGAAGCCGATACTCGCCGAGTCCGATAATGAGCGTTCTCTCCGTTTTCTGAATAATTAGTAACGTTTTCTGAATAAATACTAATTAAAATATTATAGATACTAATATTCCGTTCTCCAAATACTATAGAGTTCGATAATCATGTTACAAGCTGCCTTTCCATTCTCCAGATACTATAGAGTTCGATAATCAGGTTATAAGCTGCTTTTCCGTTCTCCAGTCTCGACAAAATAAGTAAATGATGGAATCACTACATAAGATCATCTCCAACCCTCACAAGCCCTTAGCTAAAAGTGCATGTGGCTTTCCAAAATTAAATTTTATAGCCAATGTTCACAAAAAATAGGATTTCAACTACACTAACCCCTTGTGCATAATTATAGTCATCCCCCTATGGATGACTATATTTGTCGATCCGCTACAGATCTGTAGCGAATTCCACGTCATCTCCCGCAATTTATTTTCCTCCTTCCCACTGATTACATATTATTTATTACCATATTAAACTGATATATTCTATTTATAACAATCTAAATATTAATAACATACTATTTTTAATTATAACCAACCAATATAGCCAATATCATTGAAGCACAATAATGTCTTACAGCTTCGGCAAATTTTACATAATGTCTTACAGATCCAATTTAGTCAACGCCATTGGAGATGCTCTAAAAGAAGTACTTTCACTTCATTTTTACATTACTTAGACACGTTCCATGAAAAAAAAATATATTATTTATTTTCAACAAATTCTGTTCCTGAGTTTAAGTATTAAAATTTTATAATGAAGAGTAAGAATTTTAAAATAATATATAAAATTATATTTTATATAATATATAAAAGTATTAGATTACATGTTAAACCGTCTCTCCCGAAAAAAATACCGATGACCGGGACATGGGAATTATAATATTATAATAGAGGTGTGATATTGAGTTTCACAGAAAATTACAGTGGAGTGCTTCTTGATTGAATGATGCCCGAGTCTAGTCCAATTTAGTTCATCAACAAATGCTGCAAGCCTGCCAATCTTAAATTGGAAATAGACTTGGACACGCAATATTTGAAATAATTTGTAGAGTAAAGTGCATTATGTGTACCTGCACTTTGGGCGAGACACCACTTGTAATACCGTAGTTCTAAAAGCTCCAGTTGAGATACTGTACTTAAGTTTTTGTTAAACTTTGTTGCCTTCCGTCTATTTAAGCTAACGCCGTTACATATTCCTAATACCCTTTTAGAACTACTGTTTATTGGCGGGGTTTTGGTAGCGCCCTTTTACAACCTCACTTTACATCAAGCACCACATCTGAAGCATCCAAACAACGATTGTCGAGTTGAATAGCAAAAGAGATGAGTTGGGTTCGTCGACCACGGGCAGATCGCAACATCTACGCACCAAATGAGTGCCCTTCTTATACTAGCTGTAAGTAAAACTAGGGTTAGAAATGTCGTGCTACTGCTATTGCTTGTTTGTAATACATGTAGTATGTTGTGCTGTTGCTCGGTTTAAGTTTGAATTGTTTATTGAAGCATTGTTGTTGTTTAGTTTATTCAGTGAATTAGGGTTCAGTTAAATATGATTGATTTTGCTGAAGTTGGGTTTTTTAATCTGTTATGGTCCCATATGTGTGTGTAAAGTTGTGTTCACTGTTATTTGTATATTCTGTCAAACGTGTTGCCCACTTGTGTTTGTTTTCTTGTTCCCAGCACCTGAGTTATTTACCATTAAATTGCATCATGGTGGGGTATTGAGAGAAGACCCAAAGGAATACATTGGTGGGGACTTCGATTATTTTGACTGCTGTGATTTTGACACGATGAGTTTGATAGAGCTGGGTAGTATGTTGAAAGAATGTGGAGTATTTGGTGCGTATATCTACTACTACAAATTACCTAAAGCTGATTTGGCTAGAGGTTTATAGCCATTAGAGACTGATGAGGAATTGTTGTTTATGGCTGAGATTATCCCCCCATCTAGGCTTATTTATGTTTATGTGGTAACCCTGAAACCCTTTTTTGGTGACCCCCCTGTTGACTTGGAGAGTCAAGTTTTAAACCCCTCACAGGTTCCACTGTTAGAGTACCACACTGGTGATAAAGATGATGCAGGAAATGAAAGAGTAGGTGGTGAGCATGCAGTAGAAGATGAGAGAAATGATGAAGGAGTTAGAGACCAGGCTGGAGAAGGTGAAATGAGTGAGGAAGGATGTGGACAAGGAGAAAGAAATGAGGATGGAAGTGTTGATATGTGGTGGAGTACAAGTGACTCTGAAGATGAGGATTATAAGGCAAGTACAGAGAGTGGTAGCTCATTCCATTCTGATTCTTCAAACATGGATAGCACCGATGAGGATTTTGCTAACCATAAGCAACAGAGGACAATTAATAAAGCTTCTAAGGCAAGTGCTAGTGCTAAGAAAGGTGGGAGAGAAAAGCATCTTGCAAAGAAGGGTTCTAATGTGGTTGACAAGGATAACGCAAGTGAAGCTGCATCTAAATCCAAAGGGAAGGAAAAAATTGGTGCAGCAGTTGACAATGAGGTACATACAGATGAAAATTCAAGTGACTCAACAAAGTATGCAGACTCTGAGGAGGAGAGGATGGCTCCTAACTCAACAGATGATGAGGAAATAACCTACTCAGTTTTTGATGAGAAAAGTGAGATGGATAATCCAAAGTTTGAACTTGGCCAAATGTTCCCTTCTGCCAAAGTCTTTAGAGATGCAGTCAAGAAGCAGGCTATTGTAGAGAGGAGGCCTATAATCCAATGCAGGAACTATGGTTCCAGAGTGAAGTTTATTTGTGAGGGTACTTGTGAGTGGTCTATATATGCTTCTAAGATGCAAAGGAGTGACACTTACCAGATCAAGGTTTATGAACCAAATCACACATGTACTCAGACATTCAATCAGAAGCAAATTAATTCCAAGTGGATAGCTGAGTATTATGAGGATGACATAAGAATGAACCCTACTTGGCCATTAAGTGCCTTTTTGAAGAAAGTTGTAAATGATTGGGGATGCCATGTCAGCATCTATGCTATTGCAAGGGCAAAGAGGAAGGCCTTGGAGAAAATAAATGGAAGACATGTGGAGCAGTATTCCAGGGTTTGGGATTATGCTCAAGAGTTACTTAAAGCCATGCCTGACAGCACTGTCTTGGTGACTACTGAGAATGCTGAGGAGCCAGAAAAGAAAAGATTCCAGAGATTCTATACCTGTTTTGGGCCCATTAAGAAGGGGTTTAGTAGTGGTTGCAGACCACTAATTGGACTAGATGGGTGCCACTTGAAGGGCCCTTATGGAGGCCAGTTGCTATCTGCCATTGGAACAGATGCCAATGATGGGATGTATCCCTTGGCATGGGCAGTTGTGGAGGCTGAGAATAGTGATAGTTGGTCATGGTTTCTAGCAAATGTAGTGTCAGACCTGAAAATTACAAATGATGGGAGCTGGACCTTTATTTCAGACAGGCAAAAGGGGCTCATTAATGCTTTGGAAAGTATTGTACCTAATGCTGAGCATAGGTTTTGTGTGATGCACTTGTATAGAAACATGTGGAAGGAGCACAAGGGAATTGGAGTTAGGCCGTGCCTGTGGAAGGCAGCAAGGGCCACCACAGAGTACACATATGTCAAATGCATGGATGAAATGAAAAAGGTACATACCACACTATTCTATTTTCACTTTAACTTTTGTCTTGTTCTGTAACTTTAATAACATGTGCTTTTTGTGGTCCATAATTGAAGTTGTCCAAGAAATGTCATGATTGGTTGGTTGAGAAACCAAGATCACAATGGACAAGGAGCCAATTTAGATTGACTCCAAAGTCTGATACTTTTGTCAATAATCAATGTGAAGTGTTCAACAGCACTATAAGGAAAAATATAGGGACCTACCAATTATCTGTATGCTTCAAGCAATTCACATTGACATAATGACTAGGATCCAGGAGAGGAGGGATAAAATGCTCAGTACTTTAGCAGCAAGCCCAATTTGCCCAAATGCCATCAAGAGATTGAATAAGTAAGTTTGACTGCATAATGTATATTCTTTCAACATATTTTTCTATAGCTGCATTAAATATGCTTTTTCCAATTATTGCTTTTCTGTTATGTAGGGCAGTTGCACAGATAAAAGGATGTCATGTAGTATGGTCAGGGGGGCCCCAAATATTTGGTACAGACGACAGCTGGGGGGTATCAAATGGTTGTAGATTTGGAGGCCAAAAGGTGTGCTTGCAATAAGTGGGAGTTGTCTGGAATTCCATGCTACCATGCATGTGCTGCTATTGCATGGTCTAAAAAATCATATGAAGACTTCATACATAGCTGCTATTCAAAAACAACCTTCATTGCATGCTATCAACATACATTGGAGCCTATTTCAGGTGAAGAACAGTGGCAAGAAACAGACTACCCAAGGCCATTGCCTCCAGTGAAGAAAGTGCAGACAGGAAGGCCTAAGAAAGTAAGGTCCAAGAAAACTGACACAACCCCTGCAGGTGCAACCAGATTAAAGAGACAAAACACTAAAGTCAGGTGCAGCTATTGCACAGAATATTCACATAATTTGAGGACATGTCCAGCAAAGGTAATATCTATATATTTGTGTATTAATCTGTCTTCATATAATTTGATTATTAATTTGAATTAACTCATCACAGGCCCATGACAAAGCTAATGGATGTGAAAGGAAGGTGAAGAGAAGAACAAAAAAACCAAAGAAAGATGACATAGATGATGGATCAACTGCAGATGATGGAGCAACTGCAGATGATGAAGCCAAGGCAGATGGAGGCACAGATGATGCCCAAACACATACACCAGCTGAGGGGAGTCAAGGAAGGGTTTTCAACATGCAGCAGCTAGGGGGTTCAACTGCAAGACCATCACCACTGGGTATTTATCCCTTGCAGTTCAAAACAAGAGGTAATGCAACTGTGACATCACTGAGGAACCTGGAACTTGCTAGGAGGAAAAGAGAAGCAAGATCAAAGCTCAAGCCTGTTTGGAAGCACTGATATGTTGGTCCTTAAATGACCTAGAATTCTACTTTTGTCTCCTTTATTATGTCACTACATTTGAATGGTTATTATTTAGCTTTTGTAAGTTTGGGAAGAATGACTTTGTTTGGTACTTTGGTAACAATGACACAGTTTGGTAGTTTGGTAACAATGACATTATTATGTATCTTTGCTTGAATGGTTCAATGGTTAAAACTTTGGTCATTTCTGGCCTATTTTCTTCAGTCAATTTGCAGTGTTCTTGTGGCATACTTTGTTTAGAAAGGGTGCTTGATTTTGTAAGGTCATTTTGTGGTCATATTTGTTGTCTTTTAGTAGCCATTCTTTCAGCAGCAACTTAGGTACATTTCATTGCACAAAAACATCATTACATAGATACTGAATATTTAAGCAAGAGCCTTACAGACGGCTCCATAACATCCAACAAACTTCAACAAAAGATACCATCATAACAACTTAAAACCTAGACATTACATAACCTATAATACGAAGCCACAACACAGGCCCTTAGTCGGAATCTTCTGACTCCTGGTACACGGGATCTGCGTCACCTGGGAGCTGGGTTTCAAGGGTCATGCCCTTGATCACATCACAGAGAAGATCCAGACCAACAAAAGTGTTGGTATGCTTCTCCTTCTCAGCAGCAAGCCTAGCTTCATACCAAGCCACAAGACGGTCCCTGCGACGACTAGCATGATCGAGATGCTTCCCATCGCGTTCCAGCAACTCCTTGATTATCTCCAGTGTGCGAGGAGATGGTTCTTCATCAACCCATTTGTGAAAGCCACACTCTTCCTCAGCACACTCGCGGAACCTCCGGCCTGCGTTCGGCCCGTACCACCTGGTCCTTACAACGCTCATGGCGTTACAATCACAAGCGAGGTCGAGGATTGCATCGCATTCTTCAAGTGTGCGGCTCATCTTTTGCTTTTGGAGTACTGTTTCTGTGAGAAATTAGGGTTAAAGATACTGATTTGGGGCTGTATCTTGCTTAAATAGCTGAAAAAGAAGGGAAATAGCCGTTGTATGTGTGAAAGTACTGAAATGCCCTTACCTCTGTTAACGGCGTCATGGATTTTTTGACGGCAGCACACAAACTGTGACGGGTTATAATGTACAGTATCTCAACTAGGGCTTTTAGAACTACGGTATTGCAAGTGGTGTCTCGCCCAAAGTGCAGGTACACATAATGCACTTTACTCTAATTTGTATAATAAATTACCATAGATGTTGAGAAGTAAAGAAGCATGGCCTGAGTAGGGATCCAAAAATAAATTAAAGTTGAGTGAAAACCTGGGAAAGAATGTTTTAAAAATATTTTTAATATAGTACTTGGTTTGCCTTAACTTGTCTAGTAGAATAATACTATACTTAACCTTCCGAGTCAGAACAACTTAATAAATGTTGCGTAATTTTCGAAAGCACCCCACACTGTGTAAAGAACATTGTTTGATGTTTAGTATGAAAGAAACGTCATTTGAAGTATTCAAAGAAATCGGTTCCTTTCATGGACAGGTAAACTACATTCAAAACAAACGTTTCCATCAACACTTTTCTGTACAGGAGGAGTCAATTTTTGAAACCATTTTAAAAAGTAAAGGTGAAAAATGGATCCATCTCGTTTTGGCTTTTCATTATACGTGTAACAGGGAGTATTACATAAATATGTATGTTTAGCTTGAAAATAAATGTCACTGCTCTGTATTATTGCTGCTGCAACAAGACATTCAAATACAGATATTTTGAAAAATACAAGGCAGGTTGCATGTTTCGAGGTTTAAATTTGAAAATTATGATATTTTCTTGAATCTCGACTTATACTTATAATATTGTATAAAAAAAATATTTTTCCAGTTTTGGGTGACGTTAAAAAATATGAATAAATAAATTCTATTCCATGTTTTTTCGGAATTTAATTCCATCAGTATACAAGTATATGGGCCTCTTTGGGCGAATTTTCTTTTCACATTCAAGAGCTTTTTTTTTATTAAAAGAATAAGGGTATAATTTGAATATAAAATATCTTCTTGACATTTACATCCAGAAAAATTATAAAATATGTAATTTTAAAAAAAAATTAACCCTTTCATTTATGGGCTTTTTATGTCTCCAAACAAAATTCATATTTAACATTTCTTTCATAAATGACCCCTTTTAGTGAAGGGCCACTGTACACCATATTTCTCTCTTTACGTGATTCCAGATCTGTTCACGGCTTCACGCTGACCGTAAAAGCCTGACGAGAATAATAACCTAAAATGCAAAGATCGGCGGTGAGAACCAAAATATTAAACCGGTTGTATGAGTTTGACCAAAATTTTATTCTCCTAGAACTATACTAGTTTATACTTTATAGTGGTTAAATCTGGTCCAGGATTTGTAAGATTCTTGTATGCATTATGAGATTATTATATCAGTTTCTGGAATCAAAACATTCTCCGTGAAGCATTTTGGAGAATGTTAATCAACTTATAATTTCCGGATATATATGCAAGGACAATTGTTTTCTATTACACTTTACAATCAACAATATTCTCTTCCTTTCTGATAATCCATTTAAGAAATATTTCTTAGTTACTTCTCTATAATAAAATTATAAGAATGTGTGCACACAATAATCCCTGCTTTTTACATGGATATTAGTTTTTTGTTGATAAAAAATTCTGTGCATATACGAAAGTCATCATTAATAATTAAATTAAAATTGATAAAAATTTATTTATATCTAAAAAGCAATTATTAGTTTATATGATCGTCCCACTAAAAAATTGAAATCATAATACGGACCAGGTGGGCATTTGCTGGGGAGAGTACTATGAAATACTTTTTTTTTATTATTATGAAACGATTAATGCTAGTATTCCTTAGCAATAATGTTGCGTAGCAGATAAAGACGGCTATATTAAAGCTTCTAGTTAATTAGCTAATCTAGGATTAAACTATTGTTTTACACAATAATCTCTATTCTTTTGACACGCATTTTAAAATTTATAGAGTATAGTTTATAGTTGATTTTTAAAGATTATTAAAATTTTAAAATTTCAATGTCATCTTTCTTTCTATTCAAAAAATTTAATAATATGTTACAAAAATATATGATCATCACACTTCAACTCGATTATCCTATTTCACCTCTCATTCTCTCAATACGTATAGAAATAACTTGAGACAGAGTACATTTTAATAAGTTAATAACTGCGTTCCGTTTATGTAAGACGACTACCATTTGATCCCTAAGATTAAAGCAATTTATGATATGCATTGAGGAGCATGCTTTCAGCGTAATTAAGCGACGTCGTTTGTGACACAAAATGTGTTTGCTTACTCATACACACGTTGAGTTAGTTGTCAAAAATAATTTTTTTTTGAAAAAGAAAATAGTCCCGGAAAAGAAAGTCACAGCCTAAGCACTCAGGTTTGTCATGTTAAAACTGAACAAAGAAGAGACAACCTAGCTGACTCATGTTTTTTTATTTAAAGTGGCATCCACAATATTGCACATGACATGACACGGCCGAGTATCTTCGAACAAAACATCTTTATTTATAAACGCTGGCATTACAAATAAAACATTTATTGCGCTTTCGATGCCGAGAAAATGATCAAGAGAGTCATGGGTACTTCAGAATTTTGGTATTCTCATGAAATCATTATTGAAATTTCAAATATGACCTACCTATAATCAAAAAATTTCATTTTTGTATGTCAAGATTTTGTATGAATGCGAATAATTACAACCTTTTCGATAAATGTTTATTCTTATATTAAAATAGCAAATATTAGCAAAATAGTTGATATTATGAACATTTGATTTTTTTAGTTACTATACATGTACTCTGAGACTCACGTTTAGGTTACGAGTTATACATACACATATATGTGTGATGTCCTATTGCAACCGGTGTTCTAAAAATAGGTCTAGGTGGCCGCCTAGGAGCTAGGCGGCCCTGAAACGTCCCGATTCGGTCCTAAACGGTGAATTAAGTGTTTTTTTTACAAAAATCGGTCCTAGGCGGTCAACATCCTGCCTAGGCGGTCCAGGCGGCCAATAACAATAAAAAATAATATTTTTAATAAATAAAATCTAAAATTATGATTATATTATAAAAAAAATTAAGTATTCACTTGTACTTAACTTAATATCTTATAAAAATGACTAATATTTTTTTTTAATATTTCTTTCATTATTTATAAAAGACTGATTGGTACATATTTATTTAATCAACGATTTTATATTACATGTATCAAGTATTAATTTTATATATGATATTATATTGTTTACCTGTTTGACTCTACTAGTAGTGAAAAGTAGATAAAATTATTAAATTACATTTAATTATAATAATTTAAAAATAATATATGTCCGATTAATGCTCTGATTAATCTTTTTAATTAATCCCCGATTTCCCGATTAATCGCTAGAAGGTACCCTGACCGTCCTGGGACGCCTGGCGATTTCTGGAACACTAATAAACCCTCAAAACATAAACTAAATACAAACTAGTGTGATAAAATAAAATGCAAAAGAAAGATTTTGAGGACAAGAAATGATTCCGAGACAAGGGACTTATTAAAATTGATACATAACATTGAAAGGAAAAGTTAATTTGATATATAGCATGCTCATGAATACCGAGTCAAAAAATATGATTAGTATTTAGTAGTGTTCTAAAAATCGGTCTAGGCGTCCGTCCAGGCGTTGTCTAGACGCTAGGCGGCTCCGAAAAGCCCCGATTCGGTCCTAGGCGGTGAATTAAGCGTTTTTTACAAAAGTCGGTCCTAGGCGGTCAACATCCCGCCTAGACGGTCCAAATCCCGCCTAGGCGGTTCAGGCGGCCAATAACAAAAAAAAATATTTTTAATAAAAAAATTCTAAAATTATGATTATATTATAAGAAATTAAATATTCACTTGTTCTTAACTTAATATCTTATAAAAAAAGTAAAATGACTAATATTTTTATTTAATATTTCTTACATTATTTATAAGAGACTGATTGGTATATATTTATTTAATCAACGATTTTGTATTACATGTATCAAGTATTTATTTTATATATGATATTATGTTGTTTACCGGTTTGACTCTACTAGTAGTGAAAAGTAGATAAAATTATTAAATTACATTTAATTATAATAATTTAAAAATAATATATGTCCGATTAATGCTCCGATTACTCTTTCCGATTAATCCCCGATTTACCGATTAATCGCTAGAAGGTACCCCGACCGCCCTGGGACGCCTGGCGATTTCTGGAACACTGGTATTTACTCCTAACTCCTAAAGTCCTAAATATTCAGACATGTCCGATAATTTTAGCAAAAAGTTATTGGGTGTGTTTGTGTGTATTTATTTTAATAATTTAAAATTTTATTTTAAAAATTATATTTATATAAACTTAAGATCATTTTTAATTATCATTTAATATTTCTCATTTGTAGAAATTATTATATATTCTTAATTAAAATTATATTTCTCCAGAAAAATAAGATAAAACAGATAATTTAATTTTTTTTTGTAAGTTTTGAGGGTGAGACAAATAAAAATCACATAAAGTAAGAATAAATATATTTTAAGAAAATCAACAATGGGTAAAACTGGTAATAAAGTCCAAAATACTCGGCGGTTTTCCCTTCTCATGGAAAAAGATTCTTTTATGATAGAAAGAGACTGCATATATTCTTTAACCATTGCGTTGTTGTCAATCCTTGTGGCCACTGTTTTTCTTTTGTTTAATACTCTCTTTTAAAAATGGTCGAAGCACGGAAAGCACCCAGAGAAAAGTTGTGTAAAAAGAGTGTAATAAGTGTGACTCAACATTTTCACAAATATATAATGAAGTCTTAGATTAAAGTAACCAAAACCAAGTGCGTTCATCTCTTTTGTCATTTGTCTTTTGTTTTCTTCACCCAAATTACCCAAATTTAATACCTCGCTCATAATGATTTGTCAAGAATCGAGCTTGGTAATGCTTGGTCCCTCAATTTTAGTCGAAATAAGAAATTTATTTTATAATGATTTTATTTGAAATGTAAAGTTTTATATTCTTCCATCTAAAAAGACATTTTACTCGGGTTTGGTATTTTTGTTTTTATGAATATAAATACGTCATATGAAAGTACATATAAAACGATATGTATTAATAAAAACTAATATTTTTTCATCAAAAATAACATAGTTAATCAAGACCGAGTCACATCCTGTATCAGTTCCATTAGTTAAGGCGGGAGTCTGACGATCTAATTAGGAGGATTTGATCGTTTACGTTAGAGCAATCTCAAATATAAAAAATTTTAAATAAAATTTTAATTGACAATCAGATCAAATTTTCATCGTTAGTAGTATCTAATATGTTCAAAGTAAATCTGAATTATAAGAAATATATTTTTATGTAAATTTTATTATGTAATATATATATAATTTTATGTTCTATTCTATGTATGATTTAGTAAGACTGTATGATATTTTTTCTTTCACACAAAATAAAAGCAATTTCATTAACAAGAATATAATACAGTCGGGACAAACCCCCAACTGACCCTACAATCAGGTTGGAAAACAATTAGATGATTTGTTTCCTGATCGTTTGACACATAGAATTTAAAAATTCTTAAAACTAAAAATGAAATCAAAGATATTCCCAGCAATCCAAATTGCACCATCACAGAAAGCAGCAACATCACAATTGACATTATCACATAAAAGCCGTTGTTAGAACAGTGTTCAGAAATCCTAATTTCATTAACTGAGATGGGAGAAGCGGCACCCCAACTATCTATATGCTGGATACCATATCTACATGCTGGATATCAATTATATATATGGCGAAAGTGTAAATCACAAACAGATGAACAATCATTGATTGTGAAAGGCGAGCTCTTGTCATAATTATCATCGTCTGATATTTAACGCGGATTTTCCAGATCCCAGAAGACATTAATGAAATCATTAACATAACTAACACACTCCAAAAGCAGAGACTACCAAACACACTCCAAAAGCAGAGACCCGCAAACATCCAAAAACCCTTTCCACCGGAGAAGAAACCAGTGGAAGCCCCACAACTAGCTTGTAAGAAGACGACCGCTTTTCAAACCCTAATTTTTGAAAGAGAGGGATAATATCAATAATTTAATTTCAATAATTTGCATGATATTAGATGTTTATGGTAAATTTAATTATTATAGATATATAATAATAATCATAACAACTCAATTATTATGAAAAATAAGGTGTTCTGGTAGTATTTCGTGTATTTTTATAAAAGAATTATTTTGAAATGTTTATATATATATATTGAGTTTTACTCCAATAGAAACCTCCTTATTCTAGAAACTAGAAACTATCACTAAATTTCTAAGAGAATATCACTAAATTCTCAAACAACCCCACTTTCTCCTTCTTCTTCTCCAACCCTCCACCCCACTTCCGGCAGCTTCACCTCGCCACCCCCGCCAAGTCTCTGCTACTCTCTCCACCTCCATGCCGCCCGACCCTCCATAGCCACCACCTCCATGTCGGCCTCCATTATTTATATCACCACCAAATCCAACCCCCCTCCGGCCTCCACCGCCCCTTCCATTCCACCCCCACCTCCACCTCCATCTCCACCTGCACCTTCGTCCCCACCTCCACCTCGGTCTTCCTCACCTACAGTACCGTATATCTAGCTTAATATCGATTTAAATTCCAGATCTTTGCCAAAAATCTGCCGGACAAAGCTAAAGGCTCCTTTCATGTCCACCACCTCCATCTCCACCTTCACCTCCATTATCTCCACCACCGCAACCACCACCTGAATCGGCAACTAGAACAGATTCAGAAATTCTGGGCAGTTTCCGCAAGTTTTCACTAATTCTTACAACACATATCACTAAATCCTAAAGAGAATATCACTAAATTGTATTGAGGATATCACTAACTTGTATTGGTTTCTAGTTTTTATTTTAAGAGTGGTTTCTATTTGATCATGAGCCTATATATATATATATATATATATATATATATATATATATATAGGGTTACTCTAGTGAGAACTTCTTAAAATGAGAACCGTGAGAACTTCCTTAATTTATCATATTTTGACTAATCTAAACATCAAACTAGTGGGTACCCAATATAAAAAGTGTATATAAAACTAGTCTCTCCCTAACTAGTCAAAAAAAAAATTCAAAAAAAAAGTCCACTGCCACGTCATCAGTGATTTTTTTTTTTCCCGGCTAGCTAGGTGGAGACCTTAATTATATACATTTTTTGTGAAGGTGCCTCTGGCGGGGCCCTTCAAATGAATGAGATATTGATAAATTAGAAAAGTTCTCACGATTCTCATTTTAAGAAAGTTCTCATTTGAGTAAGTGCCTATATATATATATATATATATATATATATATATATATATATATATATTGTATCATAATTTCAGTTTATATTTATTATATATTTTTGTATACTCTCGTTTGTATTTGAATATTTGAATATAGATAATACGTTATTATCGTAAACATATGGATAAGGCAATACTAGATTACCAAGAGTGTGTTTGATTTCATTCCAAGTGGAGGAGAGTTTGATTAAATATTTCGGTGCTGTAGGTAACTTCCCAATCCAAGCTTCCACCAAGTACCCAATTTAGTAGGTGCTACATAATATATTCTCATATTTAACCCTCTAAGCTTACCACAATTTTCTCTCAAAAAAGTTGTTTACTCCAATTTAAGCTGCCATGTCATCAAAACCACTCACTAACCTCCAATAATGAAATGATAAGAAGGGCAAATTAGTCCTCAAAAGTTCCATTCATCCAAACTTTAACCGCAAGATTAGAGATTAGAAAACTGTTTTAAAGAGAAAAAAGAAGATTATCCGTGTAAGTTGTAACAAATGTATCATATATAAATGCAAAATGTAATCCACAGTATCCAAATAATTCTCTATTGTACGCGGGGGTTTTGATGACAAATCTCACACGCCAATCCTCTCTTCTTCCTCTCGCTCTGCACTTTTCCTCACTTTCTCTCTCTACCCATCTCCATTTCCTCTTCAAAACCCCCCACTAAAATCTTCGTCTTTCGTTTTTTTTTCTTGATGGGCTCTATTTTTTCTTCAATTCTTGCAGACCCAGATGCGTGTTTGTCGCCGGAGACGAATCTCGGGGACTTGCCGGAGAGTTGTGTGGCCTCTGTTCTTGAGTACATGGACCCACAAGAGATCTGTAAAGTGGCTGTTCTTAATAGGGCTTTTCGGGGAGCTTCTTATGCTGATTTTGTTTGGGAATCTAAGCTTCCTTTGAATTATGAGTCTCTTATTCAGAAATTGTTTGATAAGTTTCCTGAGAATTTGTGTAAAAAGGATATTTATGCCTGTCTTTGTAGGCCTAATTCTTTTGATGGAGGCACTAAGGTTCGATCTTTATCTCAATTTTAGTTACCCTTTGTTGAATTTAGTATATATTGATCTGGGTTTTTGCTTGATTTGAGATTCCTAAAAATTGGAGCTTTACATGTTTGATTATTGTTTTTGACTCTTTATGCATACATGGACTGGTTTGATCTTTATATATTGAGAAGTACGCTTTGTTGAATTTAACATATTTTGATCTTGGTTCTTTATTTTGCGAATACTATAGGACTTTAGCAAAAAAAAGGAAAAGAAAAAAAGGAATACTATAGGCTGAATCTTTATGTGTGTGTGGGTAAATCAGATTTGCCAGAAGCATACTTTATTAGTTTTTGGTGTCTTATTACATACCAGCCTGCTGTTGATATATGGAAACTAATATGTATTTTGAAGCTAAATTTAGAAAATATATTTGTATAATTATCCACTTTCGATAATGTACTGATGACGGTGATTTGGGTCTTGTGCAGAAAGCTTGGTTAGATAAGAGGTCAGGAAAGATTTGTTTGATGATATCTTCATATGGGTTGGCGATCACTGGGATCGATGATAGGAGATATTGGAATCGAATACCTACCACAGAGTCTAGGTGAGGACAGTGGAGATGATTATCTTGCTATTCTTTCTAATTAAGTGGAAGATAGTCTGTGCATGTTATTTACTTGTTATGTTTTAGATTCTGCTGATCGAATCCCAGTGTTCGAGACATTTAATGCTCCAAATCAAGTAAAAACAGGTTCTTTGCTTTCCAGATTGTTTACATTCGAGTCATTTGACTGATAAGTGGCTTTGTATGGATGAGTATAGCCAAGTCGTTATTGCATATGAATTTATGCGATTTAGTGCCATATAGATACAGTTCTACGTGTTTGTCTTATCAGTGAGATTGTTTATATAGGCTACGTAACCAAAGTGCCTGAATTTTATGAAGATTTTTTTATATATGACGTGTTATCTATTTGTTTAGATTTGAGTCCCTGCATTTATGTGTGTGAAGGGGGCGGCGGCGGGAAGTTTTTAGTGATTGGAAACTTGGGTCATTTATTATTTATTATTATTTGCATTATGGTCAATTACAAGAATATAAGCTCTCTCTCAAACACACATGCCTTCTCCTGGACTTAAACCCTGAACATCTTATTACTGAGAGGAGAGTGGTATTCACTAGGCTAAATCACTGTCTCTCTTCTGCTCAGTGTTTGTTTTAGTTCTCTCCTTAAATGTCCAGAGTTTGGAGATTGATAATTTTTTATATTTTGATCTAGTTTTGTTTTCACTACCAGAGCCTTGTTTTTTAATTGGAATTTGGAAGCTGTGTTTGCATGGCCGATTTTGCAGTTTCATGTTTTTTTGTCATTTGATAATCTTATGGAACATCTTCTTCAGCAGTTTATTGGTGTATAGGGATACAGACTTCTAGCACCCCCAGCTCATTTTGAGAAAGTCTCTCAAACTAAAATCAGTTTAAAATACTATAATTATGAATGTTTCTGACCAAGTGTCAACTGTTATGTGCTAAATGTGCTCATGTATAATTTTTAATTTTTTATAATGTTGTGCAGAATTTTTCCAATTATTATTACATCAATATGTCTTTTTCATTTTACAATAAAGTATTTTATATTGATCTGGAGCTCTTCACTTGCATGTAGATTTCGCTCAATTGCCTATCTGCAGCAAACCTGGTGGTTCGAGGTTAACGGAGAAGTCGAGTTCCCTTTCCCAGTAGGAAGTTATAGTCTGTTCTTCAGGTTGCATCTAGGGAAGTCTACTAAAAGATTCTGTCGACAAGTTTGCAACTCTGAGCATGTCCACGGCTGGGATATCAAACCTGTAAAGTTCCAACTGGCAACATCAGATGGTCAGCATGCTACATCTCAGTGCTATCTGCGGGATCCTGGCTGTTGGATTTTGTACCACGGGGGAGATTTTGTCGTAGAAAATCCCACTGTACCAACAAAGGTCAAGTTTTCGATGACCCAGATTGATTGCACACACACCAAAGGCGGTCTTTGTGTAGATTCTGTGTTAATATACCCAAGTGAGTTGAAGAAAAGTTTAAAGCGCTTTTAATAGCTTTTTAACCTTTCTAGGTTTAGGCAGCTATATTAATAGTGAGCTAGGAAATCTTCTAAAGTTTTGAAACATATATTAGTTGTTTCAAGGCTTGCTTTTTATTTTTCTTCCTTAAAAGATGTATAATAGGAATGAGAATGTACAATACAATGGATGTTGTCTGGTTTGTGTTTTTTGAGTTAATCTGTTAAGTGTTAAGTATCCTGTGACCGAACCAAGACATTTGTTTACTATGGGTCTCTTGATTCCGCGGCAATGTATTATAGTTTTGGACAGATGACTCAACATTGAGGGAAAAAATATTGCGAAATTTTTAGTGTTTGTAAATGCCTTGCAGTATGTTCTACCAGACAACTTCATGCTTCATCCATGTTACTCCCTTACTAGAGATTTGGTAAATTTATACATATATCAATCTAGTACTACATATTTTCTGTTACAAAGGATCGGAGCTCTCTTTGGTACTACTACTACTACTACTACTAGATAAGAAGTCAGAAGACTCGAACTGTACATACATGATACAACTCTCAAAGCTCTGCCATCAGCGTAGTTTATAAAATACCTCATATATGAATCAAGGTATCGAGCTATCCAGATAAACATACTCATAATTAATCAAATCATTCCTTCTGATAGCAGAAGCAGATAAGCAAATTAATCCTTCTATCCACTGGATTCTGCTACAATGGGAATCAGTCCTAGTGTATGGTCATTGCTTTGAGGTTTCGCTGCAGTGGACATTGTCACTTGAAATGTGTCAGCACTCAGCAGCAGGTTCTGTAGTGGTTATTCGTTGGTAATATTATAAGTCTGCGGCTTTTGAGGAAGTGAAGTTCTTGCCTCTTCAAAAGAGTAAAGTAAGATATATCCCCTTTCTATTTCATAGGTCCTTACAATTTATGAATTTAAGTGTGACATCTGTTTAGAATAAGATAGTTTGAGCCCATTATAGATACAAGTTAATAAATACTGCATACTAATTTGCTATCACTTTTGGACCGACTTGTGGTGGGTTATTAAGTTCCGTAATGCATACCGTTGTGTGCTTGGAATGTCATAGGAAGCACTAAAGAAAATCTGAGCATTGATTGGCGTAGTTCGGTAGCTATCAACACCCCTCCTTGAAAGTATTGCCAGTCATCAACATTTTTATGGCCCGGTTTTGGGGTACAGGTTCCATTTTTTGTTCAGCCACCTGATTGTGAGCAATGAATAAATAATTGAAGAATTTTGAGTAAAGATCGACCAAGTTGTCAAAGAAGCTTTGACTTTCCAGGTAAGCGTATCCCTCGTGCATTCTAACATGTGTTCGCACCATCATAATCTTATTTGCTTCGCAGAAGAAATTGCTAGCTCTTTATATTGATAAAGCTTTTCCTTGTCGAACAAGTAGAGTTGCAGGGATAGTGTTTGGAACTTGATCAATAGCGTCTGGATACTTTGTTTTCTTCATCCTTTTCTGCAGTTCCTGTCAACAAAAGAAGCCATTTTTGTTGGTAGATAAAATTACATCTCTTCTTGAACCTATGAAATGTTTTCATCAATAATAATAAGTTAAATCTACTTATGTTTCCTAGATAGTTACACGTCAAGAAATTGCTGCATATTTTTCTACAGAATTTTGATTTGAAGAAAAATAAAAATGTAGTTTTGGAAAAATATTGAGCCACCTTGTTGCAGGAAAATTGTCGTCTAAAATAATAAAGAACAATTTAACAACCACATCATAATATGAACCACCTATTCAAGAATTGTTTATACAGTAGTTGTAATCTGTAATCAGTATTGCATCTTATATTGCAGATGACAAAAAAAAAGAACTGAAACTTCTTAGGGATGATCGATGGCCTCTGGCATTGTTCTATTTTCCAGAGGTCAATTGGTTCGGTTATTGACAAGGTTGGCGTGTGCTCGTGTCTAATTATAAGAAAAAACAGAAAAAATCTTAGGCACGGCCATCTAAAGTTTTAGTTAAAAATTAAGATTTGAAAAATGATAATTTACAGAATTTCGGTATCCATTAGCCTATCTAACCCCCTGTTCCATCAATGCTGATGAGTAGCAGCAACTGCTAATTTTGTAGCCAAAATGTAATAGCATGTATGTATCCAAATTAGTTCAACTTTATTATCATCATCTGCATACAAGAACAGAGTAAACACATCATTCACAAAGGATGATCTTCTCACTTGTGTGAAAAGCTGCAAAACATTATTCTCTTGTTCTGATAAAGTGAAAAGTAGAAGAAACAGTTAAAATGAATCAGATTCTACTATGTAATGAAGAGTGTGTGGTGTAGAGTTGTAGTAGATGTAGGCAGGATGACAAATCATATTACAGTAGTTGAACATGAACAATCTTTGAGTGACAACTGACTTACCACCTAACTGCATGCATGTCTTGTCTTGCTCTTTTCACTCACGGATTATAGCCACTAGCCCTACTATTTTTACACAATCAACCACACCAAAATTGTTCTCCTCAATCAATTTCTTCTTGTCCTCTTATGTAAAGATTTGAGGGCAATATCGTGAAATAAAGTGTAAAGAATTAGTTGGGACGGAGAAGTATCTAATTTAAACGGAGACTAATGTGAGGAAGAATTTAATAATTTATGTAGCTTGCATACACAACTAGGCAAGCATATTCTTTTCTATCCACCCTTCCTTTGCTGGCCATTCATTCTTTTCTTTCTCTCTGCGTGCATATCCATCTGTTTCTGTAAATGTCAGGACATGATCACAAATTCACAATCATATATCAAAATCCATTGACCTTTGATTTTGTACATACAATTATGATGAATTGTTTTTATCTTAACCTTCATAAACAGAGAATATGAAACTTACATTTCTCCAATAAATGTAGCTTGTCTCTCCACTCAACTTCAAAGATCTCTGTACATTGTTTCCTACAGCTCCAAATTCCTATATATATCATCTATCATTTGTGCATTCTCCTTGCCAAGGCTCTGAAACTTTTAGTATATGCGATGACAATGAGGCCAAAGTCCACCGGAATGTTTTTCTCTGGAAAAGCGACTACGGCTGCCGGGCAGCCGGAGGCTTGGGAAGTAAGGCCAGGGGGAATGTTGGTCCAGAAAAGGAACTCAGACTCAGATCATACTTCAATTCCAGTTCCTAACATAAAAATCAAAGTTAAACATGGGTCATCATATCTTGAATTCAATATTAGTTCTCGAGCAAGCTTTGGTAATTTTTTTTAATTTATTTTCGCAATAAAAATTTAAATATTCACACACTAATGTCTGCACCAAAACTCATATATACCATCGACAACTTGTTACCATGAAAATAACAGTAACAATCAGGCTATGATGCTGGCGGTTCAGTTTGTGTTATTTTTCCGGCTAAGTGGTTTGATTTGTGTTTTTTGCCTGTGCAGGGGATTTAAAGAAAATGTTGGCAGGACCAACTAAGGTGCACCATGAAGACCAGAAGTTGATATATAAAGATAAAGAGAGGGATTCAAGATCATTTCTTGATGTTTCTGGTGTCAAAAATGGATCCAAGATTGTTTTAGTTGAGGATCTAGTTAGCAGAGAAAAAAGGTACATTGAATTGAGGAAGAATGCAAAGATTGACAAGGCATCAAAGGAGATAGCAGATATTACTTTAGAAGTGGACAAATTTGCTAAGCAGGTGAATTAATATATTATCATATATTTTTGATTTAAGGGAGTTAAATTATGTTTTCTTGATTGAGGACTTAAAGTTTATTAACTTGGTAGGTTGCCAATCTGGATTCACAAATATTTGGTGGCAAGAGGGTTGTGGAGAAAGTATTGTTGAATTTGATTGAACAACTGATGTCACTATTGATTAAGCTGGATGGAATTGTTGCTGATGGCGATATAAAATCACGCAGGAGATTTCAGGTAGTCCATAATCAAACTTATAAAGGTCGTTGCATCGATGTTTACTGAAACTTGTGTGCTTAATTTGATAAATTCATGTTTTGAAGGTGAAGAGAGTGCAGAAATATATAGAAACACTTGACATGCTGAAGATTAAAAACTCTATGATCAACAATGTTGAGCAAATAATTCCAATGCAGAAGCATCCGAAGATTCAGCAAATGTCAAAAATCCCAATACAAAAACATCAAGAACATCAGAGAAGGCATGTTAGTCCAAAATCTCCTCTGAGAGAAGTTAGAATGCAGCAGCCAGTTGTGGTAACAACAAACTGGGAAACATTTGATTCGGGCTTGTCGACAAGTCCGCAGTTGATTAGCTCTGGAACAGCAGTTGGACCTAATGAAAATAATGGAAGTTCTAAGCAAAGCTGGGAGTATCTATTATGAAAACTTGTTTCTGTTTCCCATGTATGTAAAATATTTTACCATCATTAATAATAAGGTCAAAAACTAAAATAACTAAAACAGTCCTGTTCTTGAAGCAGATGGCTTGTTTCTTTTCACAATTTCAAGATTCAATTACTTTATATTTTAATTTAATTTTTAGGTTTTGGGCAATAGAAGATGTTATAAGAGACAGGGAACAAGATAGGACTTGACAGTTTAGAAACTCATCAGAACAGCAATGATAAAAGAACATATTTGAGCCTGGAGGATATGCATTATTATTTGATGATTATTGGTGCTATATTATTTATAAATTATACTGCATGTTTAAGCATAGCATTGTGCTATTTTAATTATTGTAATCTTAGATAATGCAAGTCTTTGTAATACTACTGCTGACTGCAGACCAGCTAAAATAGAAAATTCTGTCCAGTAACATTAAGGGTTAGAATATCTAACATTCTAGCTCTTTCTTACATTTTGTAGACATTTTGATTATATGTCTAAACATATGACACAAATACAAGGGTGATGCATTACAGACTAATGAGAATCTTTTTCTTTTAGCAGAAGATAATGAATCTTGTTGACCTAGAGCTGGCTACGGTAGCCCAGATCCTTGATGCATGTTATATCATATTATTTCAGTTATATAATCAGCTGTTGTCTTTGAAGTAAAAGGAAAAATTAAACAATTAGGCGACAAAGCCAAGGTTGTAAAATTATCCACCCGGAAATCCTTTTATTTTCAATATATTTAGCGAGTCCGATAATATTTTATTTGAATATAAACGACATTGAGTTCTGGGTTCAAACCGAATCAATAATGTTTTCATTTCCAGCCAGCTAGTTTATGATTAAGAACACCAGATACTGCTCTTAATTATTATTTTTATTTAAACTGCAAAGATGATTATTACAAAAGTGAATGCTTCCTCTGTACTCCTCATTTCTTTACTTTACTTTTTGACACATTTTTCTACACTCATTTAAAGTATACTTCAATAACATATTTTTTAAACACAAAAGTCTGGTGTTTAAATTTTTATTCTAAGAAAAAAAAATTAAAAAAAAGTTATGAAACTATATTTCATAAGAGTTTTAAAATACGTGCAAACAATCTACGTAAACTATAATGGGAAGGGAGGGACTATGATACTATAAAGACATATTTTTTACGAATTACGAAGTTGCAAATAGAATGTAATCGATATATGATGACGGTTAATCCATTATAACACAGGCAAATATTTAAAATTTATAGGAGTAAAAGATATTCGAATGTCACAAAATGAACAAATAATATTTAAATAAATTAATCAAAAATTTCCCTTCTTCAAGACCGCCAACAAATTGGGATACTGTATGCATATATTGGGCCTGAATATTTATTTTTGTCACAATACGGGCCGCGCATTGACGACTGCCTTCTCCCATGAGTCATGACCTGAGCTATTCGAGTAGCCCAATTGAACAGAATAAATTCGGTTCCGTCTTAAATTTAAACAAATCCGGGATATTTAGTTTGGACAGAATGAACAAAAATAAAATTAATCATCTAATAAAAGAAATAATCTGAATAATATTATAAACTGTAATTATAATATAGAAATTATAAATTTAATTATATATATCTTATTTAATTAGATAGTGATTATTGATATTTTTATAAATTATTTTGTTTATATTAATAATAAAACTTCCTTTTCTAAAAACTCAGTTTTTTGGAATTGGAACTAAAATAAATATTATACTGAACTTAAAATAGTTAAATGGCCAAGAGTTTATCTCTGTCATTTAGATCCAGAATTCGACTCTTAGCTCGCTCGAGAATTTTTTAAAATGCTCAATGTAAGTTATATTTGTCGAGGAAAAAACCATTAACCTAGCTAATAGGTGTGTGGCAAACGCTTAAATAACGTGTACATTTTTGCATTTTCGTGCGGGAGATAAAAACATTAAAATATGCACCAGTGGTGTCACTTTGGATAATAATTAAGCATTCCATTCTAGGAAAGGGAACCCACAAGTCCACAACACTGGGTAACTATGAATGAAGTTTGTAATATTGTCGGATGATTATTAAGGGACAACAATATATTATTACAAATGTCATGATCTGACCCTAGCTTATCTTAATTTTTAAATAACTTTTTGCTTTTACAAAATAAAGATCGTCAAACACCTTTTCAAACCAAAAAAAGGTATGCAAATAAAAATAAATTTTCTAAAAAAAAATAATTAATTTTGTACATGAAGTAACACCTAACATCCCATAATTATGTAACAACTTTGTGACTGAAAGTAAAAAGGGGTTACATTTTAATCAGCAGCATAATTGCTGCTCAACTTTAATCAATCTCTAATGTTTTGTGCTTTTAAGCCACAGATAGATTTACAAAAGTGTGTACTATCGCATACTTACCCAGTTCCAGGTGCATCACGATTATCTTCGAAATGTAAAAATCGTAATCGTTGTGCCTTTTGGGCGGCCGCAGAAATTGAAACGATAATAGGTTGGAGCGAGACAAAGCACCCACTGGGAACTGGAATAGTTGAATTGCCAAGCTTGTCGGCCAAATTTCTGGCACGTGCCATTGTTTTTGGACCGGATACTCAGCCCACGACAAACATCTTTTTCCTTTATTTTCAAAGATCTTGTATCGGCTGCCATGGAATTTCGGCGAGTTTGTCTAATTTCTTTCTGATAACATGACAGATTTTATAAGCCGAATTTAATTTGTGTGCGTGTCATATTAGTGGTCGTTTGTAATTCAGATTGTGCGCAACTTCGCTTGTTTAACATTGTGTATATGGCTAGTTTAAATCATTTTTAAGGAAATCTAACTCATTATATCGGCATATATCTCCTGTCGACTTGTCGATACATGCATGTTGTTTTTATGCATAAAATTCATGCGGAAGAAGAAACCTACGAAACTCGTCAGCATCGGATCTAAAAAGACATGCTCGCAAAAGAATGTTGTTATTAGCCTAATGTGATGGTAAAACTTATACAAAATACGGGTAAAAGATTCAGTACTTCTCCCTGAGTCTAGTGTGGCTCCTGGTTACCAAAACTTTTGTTTATCTTTGTTAAGCAATTAAAAGAACTTTTTTCTGGAATAAAATATATCCAAAAAACTGTATTATAATCTCTGACAATACATTTATCATCGGAAACAGTTGGTTCATTGTAAAACTATTGAAGAATATATATATATAATTATATACATATATTACAAACTATTGAAATTATTGAATAATAACATCAAAAAGATTATGGTAAATTCAAGAAGTCAATCTACGGGTGCCATTCTGTTCGCCAGCTGCTTCTGTATTGAAAATGGCCGATCATGTATTCCGCCAGAATTCTGCAATGTATTATATTCGATAGTTTGAAGCGCATGCAAGAAATACAATATTGTTATAGACAGGGGTAATCATGGTGACACGGGGTGTCTAAGTTATGGTTAGAGTAAAATTAATTTCAACTAATTAAATATTGCTGTTAATAGTAATTCCAATAAACAGGGTTTAGCTACTACTTGCACTCGTCATTTCTCCAATTAAATCTTCTTTCTTGCTGATCCCTGATCATTAACGTATCATGTATGATACACTGACACCTGTCAACAGTTATTATCGTTCATGCTCCGAATCAGAACGATTACGTCACTAATTTGAATGACACCTGATAAGAATGCATACTACTAGACTTGATTTGCTTTCAATTTTTCATTGATTTTTAAAGATCAGTCGGACCGACAACACATATAGTTCGGCATAACATCCGACCGTGGTATGAAGCAGAGCTAGGAGTATATATACTCTCCAGTGGCGTAATTAAGCTTCGTAATTATTTGTAATCCAGCCTAATAATTATAGCAAGGCGGCATGCCGCATGCATGCTTTAAGATTTAGCAAAAGAGAGTGGGAGTACTCATCCTCGTCACTTAATACTCTAGCTGCACACAGACAATACATATGTAATTCAGTCTTTTAAACTTACCAAGTTACTCAACAATAGCAGGAAAGTTCAAAACCTTTTAAGAAAAAAGATGAAATCGGCACAAAATCCCCCAGGATAAGATATAATATTTATGTAAAGCTGAATCATAATGAAATACTATTATAAAGACTCAGATATACTATTACACATGCAAGCACACAATATATGTATATGAAAACACTCTTTGGCGTACTAAAACCTTTTTCCAGGTTCCATGCATCCTTCTGTTTTTTTTTCCTAAAATCCATGGTTCAAAAATCTTTACCATCAGTTTTCTTTTATAAAACCACTCTCTTTTAGCAAGAAGGTGCAACCCTGTCAAAAACCCTTGATTAATTATCTTAGTTTTCTCCAAACCATTTCTTTAAATATGCTGTAGTGTTAAAAATGACCCCATAGCGAATCATAATAATCAGGCGGGGAGTTTTGTTGTGGGGGAGAATTGAGTCTCGGTGGAGTCATTAACATTCCCTCTGCCATATCCGCAAGCAAATTAGGGTCAAACAATGCCTCCTCATCAATAAACTCATGATCCCCCATTTCCGTACACACATTACTCGCTCTACTGTACTCAACCTCAGCCGCGGAGACCAAAGACCTCTCGGCACTCTCTGAGCCGATCAAAGCCGCTGCAGCTCCCGCCGCGTTTCGTATCGCGGTGGGGGAGGCAGACCCCGGGACAGGATACCAGTGAACATGATTAGGAAAATTAATAACAGCTTCACTCCCTTTGAGCGCCAACGCGGCCACATCATACGCCGCAGCAGCCATCTCGGGTGTCTGGAAGGTACCGAGCCATATTCGGGTGGTCTTGCGTGGCTCGCGAATCTCCGACACCCACTTGCCGCTTCGGCTTCGGATCCCGCGATAAACAGGGTGTTTCCCGGTCGCCGGACGGCTGGCCGAGCCAGCAGAGGAGCTAGTCGGCATGATGGATTTGGGCTTAGTAGGGGACTTAGTGTCACACGTGGGGGTGGATTGATTTCTAGTACTCAGAATTTGGTCTTGCGGCACAATGTGAATAGGAGGTTGATTTTGGTCAATGTTTTTCGTGGCCGCATTTATAGGGTCAGCCATTGGCTTATAAGTAAAAAATAAAAATACATAAAAAGGAATTATATAAATTATATAAATGTGAGTTTTATTTTTGGTAAGGTAGGCATGTACTAAAAGGAGGGGTGGGATCATGTTGGTTTATATATGTGAAGAGGATAAGTGAAAGCCGTGGGGAATTCGTGGCCAAACTGTCTAAATAGGAAACCTTCAGGTTTTGTAATAGTACAAATTAGTACTAGAACTTTATTAATTTAATATATGGTGTGTGTATGATTTGAGTTTTGAGAGAGGCACACGCTCAAGCTTGCTTGCAATTAGCTGTAATATTAACAAATGTCTCTATTCTGATTTTGGTGTCAGCCACTGAACATCTCAACATCTGTGTATGGCTTTCTTCCATTCCATAGTACTCAAACTGAATATTAGGTTTGGAAATAATTAGGTTAAGGAATCTTCAACGGAGGCTTGTTTTTAGTGGATTCGATGAAATAAGTTGTGAGTTACTGGTGAGACACGGATATCCTTAAACTCCCCAACAGGAGATGGATTGAAGCCATTAAGATGTGCCTGTATGCTACTAGAATAATATCAGAGCAAGAACTAACAGGATCAAATCTGTGATAAACCAACAGCAGATAGTTGGTTTGCATGTACTTCTAAAATTGTAGACAGGTTAATATCCATGTATAGTCAGATTGTTGATAGGTCATAGCTAGAAAGATCGGTAAAATGGGCTATGGTTCGTCACAATTCACGTATAATTAACAGAATCATGTCGTCACTCCTTTTGATTTCTGGGTAATGCCTCGGTTCCGAAATAGTAATCATTTTAATTTTTTATATGTATTTTGAGGTTTGAAAATATATTTTAATATGTTATTTTTTAATTTTTTGAATAAAAAAAATTGATCTTAAATTTTTATTCAGAAAAACTTGAAAATAATATATAAAAATATATTTTTTACATCTCAAATTACATGTAAAAAATAAATAATTATTATTTTGAAATGAAACGAAAATCTTACAGAAAATGTAAAACAAAATCTACTGCATCCATTAAACGAGGATCTAAACTACCAAATCATTCAGTATTCATTCCTGGCCTAACTTGTACTATACTATTGTTAGTGTTGATAATTACAGCTAGACTATCGAAATCGCACCTTTCGGCAACTGGTTTAGGATTTATCAGTTGAATGTCAGGGTCAAACAACTCATATATGAATTTGAACTTTAATCCATTGGTCAATAAAAGAGCCTAAAAACTAAAAACATACTGGAGTCATGGCCGAAATTCAGTGGACCATAAAGTACTATTACATCAATTCTTCTGGGTCATCAAATTAAATTTTTAAAATTTTCTTTGATTTAACTTTTCTCAAATATAAAATATTCAAATTTTATTAAAAAGTATAATATTATTAGTAAAATAATTTATATTTATTTGTCGATAAGTACGTAACTTCGCTAAATAAATATACTTCATAGGGCCAAGTATATTCATTTTTTAAAGATTTACCGATAATTCTATGGTAACTTTATTCTCTCTGTTACATGCAGAGCCGGGCCTGAGGGTGTGCTGGGTATTCAACGGAACAGGATCCTCAAATATTATGGGCACATTTTTTTTTATGTAAGTGTGTATATATATATATGTATAGTCAAAATGAAAAAATTAGCAAAAAAAGTAAATTTTATTTTTTAGATTAACAAATTGTAAATGAAAAAGAATTGAAATATGTTATACACTTCAACAATTTTTAAAATATTATCTTGAATAAGTCATATAAATTTTAAAAAATACTAATATTATAATCATGTTAATAGAAATAAATACTTGCATTAAAAATTGTAACAGTTACCCTACTCTCGAGATAAATTCTAATATAACTGTTAATTTCAATGACTTCATTAAAGTTAATTAATTTAACTACTTATACTATTTTTTTTCTTTCTTGATGACCATATGCAGTATTATATTATTAAAATAATGATTCAATCTTTAGTAGCTAATTTATTTTAAATTGTATTCATTTTTAATTTATACATGTATATATATATATACATACATACATATATATATATATATATACATATATACATATATATATCAAATATGAAACAAGTAATTTAAATATAAAATGACTTGAATAATAAGTTTATATAATTCTAAACAAGTATACATATAATATGAAAAAAAATATTTTATGCACTTTAATTATAATATGATTTTTACATTCTTGTGTCAATTTTTATTATTTCATGTACTTGTGTATTTTAGACTGTGAGGGCACATTTTTCACATTTTGAACGGGGCACTTTAAATTTCAGGCACGGTCCTATTACATGTAACAAATTTTCGGTGAAATTATATATACTATCATAAGCTTCTAATCATAAAAAATTCTCTTGTTGTTACGTTAGCGAGACAAACGTAACAAAAGATAAATTTGTTATTACGTATCTAAAATTTGCTCCCAAATTACCGGAAGAGAAACAATCATACATTATCATTTGGATTTGGAAAAAAAAAAATTAAAAACAGTTGTTGGGGTCCCTAACATTTTCCAAAATGAAATTCATGTGTACCTTAATATTAATGAAGATGTAATAAAAAAATTATCACTAATAAATATATTTATCTATTTTAGTATATACTTTTCAAGATAAAAAAAAAATTAGTCACTATTCAATCAATTTAAGTACCAAAAAGGCAAAAAATATATATAAAAAAATTGTAACTGAGGAAATATATATTATAAATTGGGCCTAATATTAAGAAATGGGTCTATCGTCTCTTCAAATTATCGCGCTGGACATTCCATTCAACAGGCCAGGAGCAGTAGTACAGGCCTTCCAAAGAGAAGTTGATGCCATGGTTTCATACAGCCCACTGCCCAGTCCGTAGTTCAACAGGACAACAGGTATACGTTCGATTTGTATATTTCTTTGGCGGTATTCAGTCTGGAGTTTTACGAATTTTTTTCTATTTATAAATTAGAGTTGGGCTCTTTGGAGTCTTTTTTAATTAGAGTACTTGGAGACCTAGTCTACAACCATTAGATTAAAACTGAAACAGACGGTAGATCTGGGAGACACCTGTCACTTTATATTTGAATGAGAAACTACAGGATATATACTTCTTCGATACAAGACCGTATAGACCATATATACGTCTCCCAAATCGTAGGCCCGTGTTAATCGGCATTCCAGTGACAGATAACTGCCGATTGTTCCCCTAAATTCACTCCCCCAAATCAAAATTGCCGATTTGATATGATAGACACGGCCGAGAAGCAAGCGCGAGGAGGACAACGATATCCTTTTGATAAGTGTCTACAAAGCAAAGATTGTTTCGAAGACGAGAAATGAGTTCAGGTCAGTGTATTTTTAATTATAGACAATGGTATGGTCGAATTGATTGTGGGTAATGTTTGATTAGTTTGAATTGCTTGTCAAACTCAGCAGACTATATGAAAACGTGATCGTTGGTTACTTGTTTATTGTCTCTTTGTTAATTGTTCCCTTGCTTGATATGGTAGGCGGAGTAATTGGAGTAGTCTACGATGATGGTGTTAATTCAAGTAACAGATTTCACACTTGCATGCCATTGTACAGTGTGGTCTTTGTGATAATTGTCTAATAGTGGACAATGGTATGGTCTATTTGTTAGTGGGTAATGTTTGTTTTGTTTGAATTGCTTGTCAAACTCAGCATACTATATGAAATCGTACTCGTTGTTTACTTGTTTATTGTATCTTTGTTAATTGATCCTTGGTTGATATGGTAGACGGAGTACTTGGAGTAGTCTATGACAATGGTGTTAATTCAAGAAACAGATTCCACAATTGTTAACTATGTGTTTGGAATTAGAAAATGGCTGTATTAATGCACTATATTACCACTTAATTTGATGATTGGGGTTTATTAGGTAATTAGTGAGGAACCACGTGTTTTGGTAAATATATGATTTGTGTTGTTTGCGGGTTATGTTTATTTAGTTTGAATATAATGCCAATCTCATCAGGACTATCTGAAAAAGTGCTCTTTGTTTAGCTGTTTGTATATGGTTGCAGAAAGAAGAAGGAGCGCCAGACTCATTGAGAATCCTTGGGTGTACAACTGACGAAACAAGCCCCAGTTTATTAATTTTATTAATTTTGATGAAAAGGTTGGGAACTGGATTTAGGAAGCAACCAATAAAGTAAGCAAGTCACCACAAGTTCAAGCAAACAAAATGAAAGCTGACAGAGAACTACAAGTGCAACTGATTTTGTTGTAAAGAACTGAACTTTAGATATAAGATCAGAATGGGTGCCGGGGAACGTGAGCCAAGCTGCGGAACATAGTGACGAAGATGATGACTTTGTTACTCCAGAGAGCAATTTGGGAAAACTAAGCTTGCATATAAAAGGTTTAATGTGAAAGATGGAGAAAGTAGAATTGGGAAACGAGATATTACAACAACAAAAAAAAGGAATAGAGAAACGGAGGTAATAGAAGTTGTAAACTTTTTTTGTTTCTATGACTTGTGCTCTTGCATGTTATTTTCAGTTGCGAATTGATCTAAACTCCTTTAATTTTGCAGAAGACTAAGATTTCTAATTTGGATGCTGCAAACGGTGAGCGAGGTCGTAGAGATGCATTAATTGGAGGCAGAGTTAAAAAAGGGAAGAAAATTGAAACAACTGGTGAAGGATATCCTGCAGTAACGAGATATTTTAAAATGACGGAGATTGGAAGAGCGATCTCACCTAATAAAGATGACAAAATTAAAAAGGTGAGATCGTATAAGGATATATTCAAAAAAAATTCTCCCCGTCCATCATGACAGACATCTTTAGGAACTTGGGTGACGAACAAATCAGTGGGGTAAAGAAAACAAGCTTTGGGAAATTACTAAATTTCCAGATCGTTTGCTATGCTCACAAGATAGGGTATAATATAGTGGAAGCTTTCGATGGTGAAGCCTGTGCGCTAGTTTTGGAATGTGGGATGATAGAAATCAGTGATATTGTTGTGAAACATGTGATTGGATTGCTCATTTGGAGTGTGCTGCTTACAAAAAGTGAAAATGATCATATTGTTCCTTATGGGGACGTGAAGACTATGTTGCGTAAATTATGTTTAAAATTTGAAAGTAGACCAGTTTATTTATTTTATTGATTCTCTGCTCATTTGGTGTGTTGTTTTTATTTAGTAAAATGTATTTCACTGGTATAGTTTTGCAAAAAAAATTTTAGAGCAAAAAATTGAGTTAAACAAACTAGATATCAGTGGTATATTTGGAAGGTCTGCTCAATTGTAATGCACATACCTTGGAGGTGGGAAAATGGGCACATGACTGAATTATAAAGCAGATAAAGTGATATTTATCAAATGAGCAACATTCGTGACATAAGTGAAAATTATAATACTGAACCATAGAGAGCTAAAATAAGCAGCTGATGAAAACTACTTGAAAACATGGACATTAGACTCTATGATTATAAACTGCAGAAACATAGAAAATCATGACATGAAATGCGTAAAACACAATTAAGTGAAATGTAATGTCCCACTCACTGATTATTACTTGTTATAAGCTCAAAATCCCCAAACAAACAGTAGAAAACTACAAGGAAATATCTACAAATATAATTTACATATAAATATAGTTGTCCACAATTGCCGCACTTCCTTTTTTTCCGATCTTGTTGAGATAGTTCTCTACTGCTTTTTATTCGGCTACCACATCCTTTGTTCCGACTAATGTCAGGATTCTGAACCATTACCTCATCGCATTAATCTGTAATCAAGCAGAAAGATGCATATGAATACATGAACACAACCTTGCAAATAGTACCACTAAAAACCACATAACACGCTAAAGGAAAAATTTATAACTAAAAACTAAGAACAGAACCATGTCAAGAAACAAGAACACATGTTTATAAATACACAACTCAGATACATATGCCCTGTTTCCAACAAAACACAATTGCAAAATACAAAACTGAATGCACATAAAAAAAAAGAGGAATATGAAAATTAACCACAAAGAAAAAACATTAAATTATCGACTTGCAATTGTACATGAAAATGAGTAATAACTTCTAATTTGAAATTGAAGAACACTAGAACACTGTTGTTCTCATCATAGTTGTTCTTCACTGGTTAAAGCTACCACACCTCTTAACCCAACTAATTAGGACTCCAACTAAAGTGTTTTCCAATTAGCAACAATTAATTAGAAAAAAATAAAACTAAAAACTAATAACAGAGCCATGTCAAGAAACAATAACACATTTTTATAAATGGCAAAGGTAAATACATTTATTTGTATTAGAATTTTTAGCATGAATAAAAGTTTAACAAAAACACAATTTTACAGGGAGGTGAAAGAAAATACACAACTCAAATACATATGCCTTTTTTCCAACAAAACACAATTACAAAATACAAAACTGATTGCACTGAAAAAAAGAGGAACATGAAAATTAAAGGCAAAGAAAAAAGATTAAATCACAGACTATTGTACATGAAAACGAGTGAGAAATTCTATTTTGAAATTGAGGAACACTAGAAAACTGTTGTTCTCATCATTGTTATTCTTCACTGGTTAAAGCTACACCTCTTAACCCAATACAATTAAGATTCCAATTAAAATTTATTCTATGTAAACAATCAATGAGGAAAAAGACCATTATCTGATAAGATAAACAACTATCTAGCAACGACTGTAAGTACTAATCCACATACCTCGTTGTTCATCTCCTAGTGCCATTTGCAGAACAAGGAGAAGATAAAAACTTGATAAATATGAGTGTTGAAAACAGCTGGCAATGGACAGAGCAAGAACTTAGAGTAGCAAAACAAGGGAACATATCGTGGATATACATCTATGTAGCCCCCTCTACCTCCATATATGCGCACTAGTATCCAGACCTTTTATTGCAGAACCATGTTGGTTGATTTAAACATAACACGGACTCTATTCTCGAGAGCTAATTGTTTTGTGTATAGCTTGTTGCCTTTTTTTTATTTAAAGAATGTGTTGTTCCTAAATTTGTAATTGTACTTTGTTTTAGGAAACGAGTGGTTTATTTTACTAGCGTAGTACAGATTGAGTTGTTGTTTTGTGCCTAATTGACTTCTAAGCATGTTTAGTTTATAATTATCTGTAGCACGAAGAAGGAGTTCAACTCATTAAGACTCCTTGGGTATACAACTGGCCTAAAAGAGCACCAGTCCATATCAATTTAGACAAAGAAGGGGGAACTCTGCTGAGGAACAACTGAAATTGATTAGCAAAGTACAAGTCACAAGAAATGCAATGCATTATAACAGGGGAATTACTCATAACTTTTCATATAAGTTGAATAAAAACTATCAACAAGGAATTACCATTTAATCAAAGAAAGTAATAAGATAAAAAATAGAGTCAAATCACTGGATAATCAGAATAAACAATCTTCTACAACATTTAATCTTGGTATGATCCAGCCTCTAATAGTAGATGAAAAGACAGAGTGGACCGAAAAAAATGTACAACTGAAAAACAAAATAAAATAAACTATAAGGATTGTATCAGAAGCTTCTCCACATCACAAAATTAATATAGGTCTACAAACACCAGTTCTCTTAGCTTAAAGTACTCAGAAGCATTTCCTGTGAACAATTGATGGCTCAGATTTCCTTAATCTTCATGTTACTTGGCGCCAATGCCGTGATTTCCTTGCTCATTTTGTCAAGAATTCCAGGGAACATGGTCGTTCCACCGCTGAGAACGATAGGACAACCAACCAACGATTACATATACATAACAACTGCAAGGAATAATAGCCATACCTGGATGTTCTTCACGGAGAACCATTTGCGGAACAATCACCGGAAAAAAGCTTGAAGAGGTAACAATTGAGAAACCAGTCAATTATACACCACAGAACAATAAGCCGAACAAACCAGCGGATAGTAAACAACGGAACATTTATCGGAGGAAGAGGGGAACACTTAGTGGATAATTTAATTGATAATAAGGGAAGCAACGCCATCCGTGAAAGGCGCGACCTCTATAACTGTCGACAATTATGAATGTTATTGATACTATACATATACTATACGTATCCCTTTATACTATACGGAAGTATGGTTGAGTGTTTTTTAAATTAATAAATATATTTTTAAGAACCGTTGGATTAGACTTAGATTAAGGGTGAGGATGGAGGTCTCCAAATCTCCAATAATTTTGAGTCTCCATTGAACTTAAACCTTATAAATTAAACACCTTTTCATTTTACATAAATTTACTGCAGTAGGTAGATGATATGAAATTTCCAAGCACAAGAATGAAAATCAAATTGTGTATGGATCAGCAATGTGAGTAAATTGCTAGCCTACCAGTTCAAACCTCCATAGAACTGATGGACCAAGGTACCAAGCTTTTACGAATTACAAATCAAACTTTTATTTAAAATGGCAAATATCTGAGATTCATCCTATACAAGATCAAACACTTTTTAAGCAGCCGATATTATTTGATTTTGTAACAAAAAAAAAAATGTACCCCACGCAACTTCTTCGAATCCCTGCCTGCTGAGTCCTTCGGCAACACAAACCTTAGTTGTTGTGATGTTGTCCATTATCAACATCGAACTAAAATTCATCAAAAACTAACAATAAGATCATTCACCAAAGAAGTGAAAATCTCAGCCTCCAACTCTAAAGCCACTTCTTGTCTATCTTGATCTAATTTACCCCACATGCCTCCTTTTTCCATTTCTCTGATGTACACTTCCCTGTTCTTCTGCACTTCCCATCCCAGTAACACCTCTTGCGGTCCTCCATTCATCCAATCTTTCGCCATATCCAGCAGCTCACAGTCAGACACGTTGTTATCTTCACATGTTGCCTCGATAAAGAAGTCCAAGAAAAGATTGTCGTCTGAGTTGAGTCTCAGACTCATTGATGGTGTTCTTGCCTTCATTTGTTCAAGTAGTTCCTCTGACTTTTTACCTGAATTTGTGTAATCTTCGTCATTGTCTGAGACGAGGTTTTCGTGGATGGACAACAAGGGAGATCCAACGGATTCGTTCTCACAGTCGGCTAGTGCAATGCGCTTCTCTAAAGCGACAGGCTCGAGTTTAGATAAGCTCTCCAGACGCCGAGGAGTCTTCTTGAGCTTGTGTTTTGATCCTGGTGATCAGGTGTACATAATTTATCAAACAATGGGCTTTGATAAAAGACATAACACCAACGAGATCAATGTGGAAATTTCTTAAGGAACTTGAAACTCTTTGACAAAATCACTAAAGCTAATAAAGCAGTACTATGTACACTTGCAATCATCTTTAGAAATTCAAGTACTAAAATTTTGACATTTTAGGGACTTAACGTGGATCACAACAGATAGTTTTGAGATAAAGGACCCCTCGAAGTAAGAATTATAGTAACTAGTTTTGCAGCAAATGGATATATTGAGCACAATTACTGAAACATTCTGACATATTTTTTAGATAGTTTTAACACTCTTGATTCTTGAATCACAACTAGAAAAATGAAGTATGATACAATACCTTCCACAGGAGGGGCCCTCTTGTGCTTAAAAGCAGAAGAAACCTCATCTTCTTCCTCCGCAGCATCATCATTGTCGAACGGACAATCAAGCACTGATACCGGACTGAATTGCTCCTTGTTCTCCTCACTAGGCCATGGTTTCTGTTAAAAAAATTTGGAAAATCAAGAAAATCACTATTAGCTCCAACAACTATCTTAATATTATTATTACTATTATTGTTGTATTAAAAAATTATTAGTAAGGAAATCATGTAAAAGACGTGGGAAATAGTGTGAAAAATATGAAAAATGAATATCTAATCATCAAAAATAAAATGAGAAATGACTAACCATTACCTACATAGGATCGAAAGGAAGACCCTAACCTTTTAGGAAATTATTAGGACTATCATCAAATGATGTTATGATAGTTCTATATCATAATCCTCAAAGTTATACAAAATTATAGATATGGTACTGTATTATTTAATCGATATGTTGGAGATGCTCTTAGCAGATAAATTTGAATTTTCTATTATATAATTTTATTACTATTTGTGTTGAGCAGTTCAATTTAATGTGACATATAGATATGCATGGATATTCAAATTTCAAAATAAAAATGAAATAAAGCATTGTAGAAGCATTCTTGAGAGGAAAGCTGGAGTATCGGTTAAGTATCGGCTAGGATTCCTTGTGAGCTAAATAGCTTTGTTAATTTATTGTCTCCTCCATTGATGTTGTTGGAAACCCTACTGGATGATAATATTCGTCAAGTTAATGGAATTTTCCTTTATTCAAAAAAAATGAAATAATAGAAAACAAGAACATTAAAGGCTAACAAGAATAAACAACACAGCAGTAGCAGTCACACAGGTCTGTACTGTGAGCCACATGAATGACTTGGATATAAACTCTGCTCAACTCAAACATGACATTTCAATCATACGTGCTTAACATTAACTTTCTTTAACGGTTCCCAATTAATGCTATATGGAACCGTTGCATGCATTCATTAGCCCACGAGGGGCTTTTTAGTAAATGCACAGTATGAACACAGTAGCCAGAATCTGTTATTTTGTCTATTCTGAAACTACTCGCGAGAATCAACGCCGTAGATACCGCCAATGAAGCGCACGTGGCAGAATGGACGGCTGTGCTGTAGCCTCCCGAAATTCTCCCCCGTTTCACAAGATATACACCACACGTGGATACATTAAGATCCCCGCGTCTCCAGCTGTTACTCTCCTTCTTTCACGCAGTAAATTTCAAATTTTGTCGACATTTTCCTAAAATACCCCTCTCAATTTTGAATTTATCATCACTGGTACGGTCTTAATCGAGCTTACGTTTGAATCCTCCCATTAGATTTGATCATGTGGAGTCGAAGTGTTTATATGAATATACAAACAGATGTTGATACATTCAGTTTAATGATTGTACAACTAGATGCATAAATAAATACATCTGCTATACATTATTTTCGTTTATGACTGTCCACTTCACATACTATATGCAATTCAATTTAAATATTAAATTAAATATTGCACAGCCCAACTATATGTATACCCATTTTATACGATCAATCAATAGTATATCTTCGATATTAATGAATCTCAACCCACATGTGGACACCATACAGCAAAGACGTTAACACACTGATTTGAATTGTTATGTACAAATTATTTATTACAGTAATGTTATTTAATATTTTGTACTTATTACTAATATTTGAACTAACAAAATTCTTTCTTCAATTTGGCCTATTTTTAGGTTTATATTTTATCATGCCCAAGTATATATTGTCTACAGACTACAATATATAAATAGGCTACTTACAAAGAGTATTTACTAAATTGTAAATATAATTCATCTGATTCAGCCCCAATAATATCTTCAGAAATAGTATCATTTTTTGGTTAATCACTATGCAAATATATCTGATCATGCATCATATATATCTTAGTGAACAATGCAACTGAAAGATACGTTTGCTTGGAAACGTGCATTCGAAATATAAAACGACAATAACGAACGATCAGAAGCTTCAATTTTAAACTACAGACAAGAGCAACAGGGGACTCTATTATAATTATTATAAAAATAATAAAATATAATCTCACATACCTTAGGGCTATCCACAGCACAGTTGGCATCAGAAGTAGTCATTGCTTCACCGACAATAACGTCTACTCTCTTGCCGATATTTACCCCTTGCTCCGAATTTTTCACCCCATCATTCTCTGATGAATTTACCGTCCCGGAATTACCGCTGGAACACGAGCTACTACTGTTGAACTCACTCTCTGTCCAGCTAACAGTGCTGCTGCTGTAACTTTTAACTTTTTTACTGTTTGTGATCACCGTGTTTGTCTGAACAGGAGAGTAAATTGGTGGCTCTGATTTAGTATCCACCACAGTGTGAAACGTGTTCCACCGTTGGATCTCCTTGCGATCAGATTTCTTCCAGAAGCTCCGCTTGAACAACTTTCGAGAAATACTTCTCGGTAAAATGGCTCGTCTAGGTTTTACGGATGATGCGAAGGGGAGTTTTTTCACGGCTTTATAGACCGCGGTGGAAGCTCTTTGAAGCATTGTTTTAGCAGGAGAATTTGATGGTTTTTGAGTCGGGGGAATTTGGTGAAGTTTGTGATTTTTTTTTGCGAGATCGAGATCGAGCAAGAATCGGACCGTGGTGGTGCAACATTGTCGTCTAGGGAACGAACGGAAGCCGTTGGATGAACATGAACTAAAATCATCTAGTAGAAAATCTTTTAGTAAATTAGGTTTTCTTAATTTTGGATCAGAATACGGAACTAGCAAAGCCATTACTGAATTATATCAATGATCACTGAGGAAATGATCAATGTATATGATCAGAAAGAAGAGAAAGAGATCATGAGAACTTGAATGAAGTGTTAGGGTTTATATTGAGTGAGATTTGAAAGTGAGGGGCAGCTTCTGAATTGAGGTGAAGATCTCAAGGTGATTAAATTAATATTTTTTGATAAAATTAATCTAGTGAAATTTTCAGAAGAATCAGAACTGAAGGAGGAGAAGCATTGGCAATGGAGATATTTATATGGAAAGAGAAGGCAAGGAATGACACAAAAGGTAGCTAGAATAAGCTAGGATGCTTCTTGTGGTAGTTATTTGAAATTTAAGCTATCACTAGTTTATGATTGTTTGAAATGTGTTCGTTACATGGACATTTACAAACACACACGTACAGTTGCAGATTAATTTCCTTTTCCAGTTTTCTTTATTATAGGGTGCGTGTCGTTTTCAATTCAGTTACAAAATAAATATATGTAATTTAATATGTGGTGTACTGGTGTTAAGTTGCACACTCTTGATGACTTACGTGAATATAGGGAGTTTCCGGAAATCGAACTCAAGTATTGTGCATGTATATCTAAACATACCATGCCAAGTTATTATTTGACGTAAAATTTTGATGTTAGAAATAGTACTTATTCCTACCAAGTTACTGTATATTCTAATACACCACTGTTTATTGTGATTTCTACCGAATCAATAATAAAAATGATGATACGTATGAAATATTTATAGACAAACATATAATTTCTGATTAATAAATAATGACGCGGTTTGGCTAAGTTTATTTTCCGTTTGGCTAAGTTTAAAATAAATACTTCTTGTTTAAAATAAAGAAATGAAGTAGAAATGAGAACCAAGTTAAGATTTATAGGTGATTTAAGTGTTTGGAAATGAAATAGAAGTCGTGAAATAAAAACTAGCATTCCTAACTTTTTATAAGTGTTTTTTGACTTTAATATAAACAGTATAAATAATATTTTAACTTATAAATCCAAAAGTCGAGCTTTTAAGTTCAGCCAAACACCTCCGATAATTGCGGGGTCCGAATAACATGCAGGCCTACACCAAGCTACTCCTGTTAATTATTGATCGAAATTAGAAGCAGGTTTTAACGGTAAACACTGAACCCCAATCGGCAAATCCTACAGATCTTGATAGGAGTAGTAAAAAGTAAAATCTACCGATACTAGTTGATTTTTTTCCCCTTATATGATCGCACCTTCCGAATCATTAAACAAACTATCTATTTTTTCACTCTGGCTCTTATTTCTTTCTGTCAAAAGGTAGGAAATATAAACTTATGCATAAAAAAATTATTATTTTACTACTCCTTCCGTCTATTATTACTTTCCACATTTGCCTTGGACACATTTGTCAACGCACACTTTATATCGTTAATATCTTTTATTTCATATTAATATTAAATATAAAAACTTTATCGTATTAAAATACTCATAAATATGAATCCAACACATGACTATATTTGGTCTTAAAGATATGACGTAAATTAATCATTTGTATCATGTTATGAACAGTTCCGATATTTCAAACGAGAGAAGTTCAAAGAAACGGGGAGTATGATATACTATCAACGTATGTCGCCTGAATGGCAGATTTTGGTCATTTTTATTAACCTTTTGCATTGGAGACAAAGGAAAGACAGAAAAGGTAGAAGAAGCTTGGATGCTTCTTGCGGTAGTAATTTGAATCTTAAGTTTGATTATTTTATAATTGTTTGAAATGTGTGTGTTAAGTGATTGCTAAACACACGGACTGTATAGATTTCGTAATTGTTTGTTGTATTCAAAGTATAAGCTGTTAGACTTGGTACTGACCAGGGTTGACCTTGTTGTGGAGTAAACTAATAGGGCATCTGTTGCGGCAAGAATCCCCAGGAGCTTTGGGGACAAATAATAAGAGATATTCTACAAATTTTGAAATAAATTCTTTTTATATTGCATGGTTCTGAGGGTGAATTTAATGTTATACTGTGATTTTAGGAGTCAAACACCACTTCTGAGGGTGCTGATCAGGACGGAGCCTGAAACTAGGAGTGGAGTGCGGCAGATGAACTCTTTTAGATTTAGTTCACATAAAAATATTCAGTTCAAATTTTGAATTTATTTTTATTTATTCTGATGAAAGGGTCAGTGCGGTTAACAATATATTATTTGCATTGATAAAAAAAAACAATATATTATTTGCATTGGACTTAGATTAAAGAATGACACCCTGACTTCATCATCAATTTTGGTTTAAAATTACCCAGAATTTGATAAAAAAAAATTTTTTGAAACGAGAATTTAATAAATATTAATATATGTTATATAATTAGAAAACTAATAAACTGTATTACTGAAAATTATATTAATATATAATTTTCAATTTTTAAAAATAAAAGTGTGAATAAAACTTAATATTTGATCAAAAATAAAAAATCAATCGTCAGGACTCAGGAGGAACCATCACAAAATGTGTAGCTGGTATCGGGGCTCTTTCTCTGTTTCTCATATCATCCAGAAGGGCAATACATATATTGGTGAATCCCGTATCCAGACCAAAGCATTATACAGCCCAATTTAAAGTCGTACCCAGCCCAAAGCATCTAACATATTTAAGCGAAACCTGTATGATAACTTGAGAAAAGAGCTTGTTCATATTCCGTCCCAGCCGGCCCACCATGGCACCACCACTCAAATGAGTACTCTATTTGAAAGCTACGTGTATTATCATGACGATGACGTCTTGCTTTATTGACACGTCTCTTCTCTCATGCACATCGGTCTTTTCACTGTTTCCAAGCTTTTGTCCCGACAACAAAAAAGGGAAAACGTGGATAATACATGTAGTTTTGTTTACTTATATTAGAGAGATAATTTATTTATTGTTGAATGAATTATTATATATATATATATATTCAAAGATAATTTTAATTACAAAATTTTAAACGCTTTCAAAATATTTTATTCTAAAAATTGGTATATAAATATGATTTTTTTTTTTAAAAAAACAAGTCTTTATCACTAAAATAAGTGGAGGCAAACGCCATCATATTTTGTAACTTATTTTAAATAATATTCAAGCAAATTGAGGAATAGGAAATACTTTTTGGGCTTTTTTCAGAAAATACAACTGAAAAATTATAAAAAATTACAAAGACACTTGATCAAGGTGATCTGGTTCACCTTAATAAGTGGTTTTAATATCGCGGACTATGGCCTTGTTCGAAAGTTAGAGGTTTGGGTCAAAATTAGAGATTTGGGGTGGTTTAGAGGTTTGACCATTAGAATCCGTTAATATAAGTGTTTGGTAGTTAGCGGATTAAAATAGAAGTTTGGATCCAAAAAGCTAATTTTGAAAAAACTACTTTGAGGAGTTTTTTGGGCTAGAGGTTTTGGTTTGTATCAGAAAAAACTAATCAATCAGCTATTAACCAAATAGTTTTACGAGAAACAACTAATTCAATCCGCTAGTCAAAATATCTAATTCAATCCGCTAATCAAAATATCTAATTCAATCCGCTAACCGCTAATCCAAAAAGGCCTATACCTTTTTGGGTTCATTAGTCTAGAAAACCAACTCATATATGAAAGAACTTCTCTTCATGTAGAATTTTACTTGAAGTGGTTTATATCAAAAAAAATCTGCAAGTCCTAATGTAGTTTGAAGCTTGTTAGCATGTTGTATTAGCACTATTATTAGAAAGAGAAAATATAAAACAAAAAATAGTCAACGAATTGTTGGTTAATTATGCCTTACATAACCTGTCTGGAGCCGGCTTGTTTGACGTCTGTAGTGGGGATAGAAAGTGAGTTTTATGTGTAACAGTGTTAGGCTGTTAGCAAAAAAATTGGTTAAACTGGAGCTCTAAATTTTGAAAAATAACTTAGCTCAAAAAATCGAAGAAAAACATCAGAGAGAATAAATATATAACCATAGTTAAAAAATAGGGGAATTATCTTGTATATTGTTTTTTCAATCTTATTTTCAAAAATACTACCTTATCCAATCTTATTTTCAAATCTCTAAAATATTTTCAAAAATACTACCTTTTTGAAAATATTTTCCAAAAATACGGTGGTTGCATATGCAACCATATATGCAACTACAAATCCTGATTTTCAGTTTCAGTTTTGAAATGTCATTTTCGACCTCATATTTGGAGTCGATATATATATATATATATATATGAGGTCGAAAATGACATTTCAAAACTGGAACTCGAAATCAGGAATTCAGTTGCATATATAGTTGCATATGGTTGTATTCAGTTGCATATGGTTGCATTCAGTTGATTCTATTGCAATCTAATGGCCCCGCCAGGGGCACACCATACATCCGTTGCAACTTACAGTTTTCAGTTGCATTTAGTTGCATATGAGGTTGCATATGAGGTTGCATTCAGTTGATTCTATTGCAATCTAATGGCCCCGCCAGGGGCACCCATACTTCAGTTGGAACTTACAGTTTTCAGTTGCATTTAGTTGCATATGAGGTTGCATTTAGTTGCATATGAGGTTGCATTCAGTTGATTCTATTGCAATCTAATGGCCCCGCCAGGGGCACCCATACTTCAGTTGGAACTTACAGTTTTCAGTTGCATTTAGTTGCATATGAGGTTGCATGTTGCATATGAGGTTGCATATGAGGTTGCGTGCAACCTCATATGCAACGGAAAACTGTAAGTTGCAACTGATGTATGGGTGCCCCTGGCGGGGCCATTAGATTACAATAGAATCAACTGAATACAACCCATATGCAACCATATATGCAACTGAATTCCTGATTTCAAGTTCCAGATTTCAAATGTCATTTTCGACCTCATCGTTGGAATCGATATATATATATATATATATATATATATATATATATATATATATATATATATATATATATATATATATATATATATATGGTTGCATATGCAACCACAGTATTTTTGAAAATATTTTAGAGAAGGTAGTATTTTTGAAAATAAGATTGGATAAGGTAGTATTTTTGGAAATAAGATTAAAAACGTGATTATTAATAAAAAAAGCCCTAAAAAATAAAATTCAGAAAAGTGACGTTAGTTTCATCCAAGACTATAAGAGTATTTCCGATATATTTTTTAAGAGGATGCTTTTCTTTGCTAAATATGTGACCAACTATATAATACTAGCGTATAACTCGTGTATTGGTCTTTTTAATCATTTTATAAATTTTTATATTTAATATGATTAAAAACATTTGTAGGTTAGTATTATTAGAAGAATTAATTTTAATTTTAAATTTTGTTAAAGATTTGCCAACTTCTATTATAACGTTAGGGTATTATTAATGTCTTTTTATTATAAATTTTTTTGTTGATATGTATTTGTATATATGTGATGCCAATTTTTATTAAATTATTAGATCATATATATGTAGTTAGAACTGTGATATGTAATTATGATTTATTTTTCTTAAGTCAAGAATTTGTAATTTAATTTTTTTTTTGATATGTTCTCTCAAATATTTTGATAAAGATGATTGTGTGACGTTATGTATGTAGGGTCGCATTCTGAAGATAGTTGATGTTTAAAATACAACCATGGAACCGCTAAGGTTCTGTTGGAGAACTCTATTTTTATTATAAATTTTCATGATTTAAATCTAAATACATGTTTTTTTCATCATTGTGCGTGATCAAAATTAAATTCAAAATATAACACATAAATAAGAAATTTTTTTTCATGTGCAGCTCTGCTGCAGAATCCTAACTAATAAATAAGCTAATGGTTCTAATGATTTCTATGTGGAACATGACTCTATGATAGTAAACACCCTTTTTTTTATACATATTTTTAAGTTTTTGATAAATATAATATTATAAATTTATTGAACATTTTAATAAGATGAACGGCTTATTGAAGTGAATTCCTTTTGCATATTCTCTTTATTATGATTTTTTTAATCAATTTTTCAATTGAAAATTTCAAGTGAATGCTCTTACATGCATATAATATAACCACACTATGTATGTGTATAGAGTCATGTTCCACGTAGAATCACTGGACATAAAATTGTTAGAATATTAGCTTATTTCTTGTATTAGTGAGGGTTCTGCAGCAGAGCTGCACATGAAAAAAAAATTCTTATTTATGTATTATATTTTGAATTTACTTTTAAACACACACAATGATATAAAAAATATATGTATTTGGATTTAGATTCTGAAAATTTATGTAATAAATATGGTTCTGCAGTATAACATTAGTGGTTCTATGATTCTATTTTAAGCATCGGTTCTTTTTTGAGCGCGACCCTACTATCATAATAATAATACTGAAATAATATGCATTTTATTTATGATTATCTATAATATTAATTTAATAATATTTTTAAAATATGTTCGAACCATGATACTTAAGAGCATAAAACCAGAATTTATGAGTTTATATTATTTTAATTATATTAATTCTATCTAGGGTCAAATCGACCGTCCTTGGTTCGATTTTTCCATGTCTATGGACTCCTATGTTTTAGAAAATATCTACATATAAAGTCAAAAATATATTTTAAACACATAAATATCATATACAATTAAATAAAATTAAATTAATAATACGGGTTTATTTCAAAAAAAAATAATTAATAATACGGGTTGAAACTTGAAAGTCTTGTGAGAGAGAGACGGGGCAGGCAAACCAAGTTTTGTCCATCTCCTAAAACCCTCCCTCCAGCTTTACGAACAGCACATGAAGTCTGCGTTTTCTCACTTGAATCAAGCCAAAATCTTCTCCCCTTTCTACCTCTCTCTTCACCATATTAATACCAATCTCACTCATCTATTTTATATGTATACACGCACTCTCTCTCTTTGTCTATGTATACATAAATGATGGGGGAATAAAGAGAGATTGTCGCAGAAGTATACTCAATTCTTTTCTTGTGCATGTTATTAAACACCCCTCTTTCTCTCTCTTGAACATCTCCCTGTCTTTGTCAATTAATTGAAGAGCCCGTTTGACTCACGGGTCAGTTGTATATTGATTGAATTGAAGCGATCAGGGTTTTGATATTATAAGAGTTCGGGGATGAAGGGTGGTGAAGATCAAGCGAGGTCTTTGTTTGGGATTTCACTTTCTGATCGACCCAAGTGGCAGCAATTTCTTATTTGCTCTTCTGGCTTCTTCTTTGGTTATCTTGTTAATGGCATTTGCGAGGTCTCCTCTCTCTCTCTCTCCCTCTCTCCCCCCCCCCCCCCCTTTCTCTCTGTGCGGGACTAGTCCCCTTTTATGTTGCTTGTATTTGTAATTGTTTAAAGAACTATTCTTTTTGCAAATTTATGTGCTTAATTTACAGTTTGGCCTTTTGGGTTTTACTAGTATGTTTTGTTTGAGTGTTTCGTGTATGTACAGTGTCTGATGATGTTGCCCTTTTCTTTTCTTTTTGTTCTGCAGGAATATGTATACAATAGACTCCACTTCAGGTGTGTTGATTTTACTGTTTATTGTATGAAGGATTTTTATCTGTGTTGTCATTAACAATTGCATATTTGGGTTTCAGCTATGGGTGGTATTTTACTTTTATACAAGGCTTTGTATACTTGGCCCTGCTATACTTGCAGGGGTTCACCACCAAGCAAATGGTGAACCCATGGAAAACATATGTGAAACTCTCTGCTGTTTTGATGGGGTCTCATGGTTTAACAAAAGGGTCTTTAGCTTTTCTTAATTATCCAGCACAGATCATGTTCAAATCCACAAAGGTACGTATGTATACATCAACTGCGTATTGCTCCTAATATATCTTACTTTGGTGATGATATTTGACTTTAATTCTTGGCATGACAATGTATAATTGTAGAATAGGAATTACTAATCCATTGGGTCTAGTACAGGTACTTCCTGTAATGGTGATGGGTGCTTTTATTCCTGGATTGAGAAGAAAATACCCGCCCCATGAATATCTCTCTGCTCTCCTTCTAGTTGTTGGTTTAATCCTCTTCACCTTAGCAGATGCCAATACATCTCCTAACTTCAGCGTCATTGGTGTTGTCATGGTATCTGGTGCTCTAGTCATGGATGCATTCCTGGGTAATTTGCAGGAAGCAATTTTTACCATGAATCCTGAGACCACGCAGGTAATAGTTGTTGTATATCTTGTAGTAATTAGTGTAGATGTGACGCATTTGCTGGTTTAGGCTCTTTTGTTCTGACTTTGTTGTTATAAATCTCGCAGATGGAGATGTTATTCTGTTCAACTGTAGTTGGGCTACCCTTCCTAATTCCGCCCATGATTCTAACTGGGGAGTTGTTCACGGCATGGAAGTCCTGTGCCCAGGTAAAGATTTGGTGATCACGCCAATTCAGTTTTCTTTCCCTTGTGGGAAAAATGTGTTTTGTGCTTTGAGTGAGATGATGTTGGTAGTTATTACTTATAATGTTTTCACAATATATGCACCTAAAATAGAGTCCTATGGTAAATTCATGATATGATAGTTGACCACCTAATTTATTAATTCTACCAGTCCACTACATGTATCGTGTAGGACGGTTCTGTTGCTTAAGTTGTGTTTGGAATTAAAAAATTGTAAGTAGCATTAAATTATTCATAAAGAAATTTAAAAGTGAGTACATGGCCAGCCAGCACCCTACATTAACTTCCATGCTTGCTTTACCTCTTCGTATCTCTCTTTACCAGGATTAGGTAAGTGTATACAGGATACTTGTTAACTGCATTATTTTTTTCACAATGAGTGAACTTGGTCAAACATTTTTTATTTTTTTTGGGAGGGGATGCATTGAAAGGGAAGTCAGTATTCGAGCTCATGACTTTTAGTCACTGAAAATGAGCCTTGCAGCTACTGTTTCAATGAATGCTTGTTTGGAATTGTTTTACTTATATTATGTCAAAGAAGACCATTCTAAATCTTTGCTTTTAGTTAGGTGTTCCAAGTTGGTACTTAAGAGCTTGCACGGTCATATAAGTTAATAACTGCCTCTTTGCAATTACTTTATACAGCATCCATATGTGTACGGGGTGTTGGTCTTTGAAGCCATGGCCACATTCATCGGACAAGTCTCTGTTTTGTCATTGATTGCTATATTTGGGGCTGCCACCACTGCGATGGTAATGATATCCTCTTTCTTTTGCTTTTCGCCACTTTGAAAATCCTTTTTCTGTATGTGGAATTGTATATTGTACAAGCACAACAGAGGAGCATGAGGCATTCAAGATTCTGGTTAAATTTTTGCTCACCACTTTGAACTGTTATGCAAGCCTAGCCTGCTCACATCTTACCAAACTATCAAAACAGACTCTGTTTCCCTCATAGATTTATGCAAATTCTGTACTGTTTAAAAATTCTATACTTGACGTATTCATTAATATTTGGTGGTAATGTTTATGTATGATCTTTGTACTAACTCTGAGGTTGTATCAAACGGGAATGCAGATAACCACTGCGAGAAAGGCGGTAACTTTGTTGCTATCATACTTAATCTTTACAAAGCCGCTGACTGAACAACACGGGTCAGGCCTGCTGCTTATCTCCATGGGAATCATCCTAAAGATGTTACCAGAGAACAAGGCTCCTACCCGGATTCCGATGTCAAATGTCAAGAACAAGCACGAAACATCATACACAAGGGAGGAGAAAAAAGCAGTACAAATTAGAGAAGATGTTGATCATGAAGAGGAGAGACCACTTGTTTGATAATGGGGGCAACTAAGCAAATATGGTCAGACAAGTTATTAGTTTTAACATCTTGCTCTTTTTTTCTTTTTTATTGTTAGTAAAATTTTCTGTCTCTTGTAGCCTCCGAGAGAAGTTGGGTTGTTTATTTGTAGAGAAGTTTTATCATGATAGGTTTTGCTATTTACTGGATTAATAAAGGGTAGTGGTTTTGATTTATGATTTAGTCAAGTAATTGTTCCAATATATTTACATAACAAATACCGATTTACATATATCGTTTTTTCCCAAGCCACATTTGTAAACAAAAGCGAGCAGATTGAAGAGGAAATGAACTGGTTATCATACCGCCTTCATACTCTTATCCTTTTCCTTGGTTGCACTTCTTTTAAGCAAGAAAAAATGTCAGAAAATATTGTAATTTCGTTTAATGCAGAGATTATCATACCACGAAATGGACCAACAACTTGTGAACCAAGGATCAATATGATGCGTGAGAATATATTAGATGCGTAAAGAAAAACCAAAATATTGGACGCATGCAACTGAACAATCACCGGACGAAGTATTTCTCTGTAAATCCAGTTATTGACGTTTAAAACGAAGAGCTCGACATAAATTTTAAAACTTATACAAAATATAATTTCATAACTTACTTTTAAAATTTTAATTTTTTAATATATAAAAATAATTTAGACATCTTTGGTCTTTTGGGCCAGCACCCCTCATAGCCCACAAAACATACTTATACAAAACTCAGGACACGAACAAAAACATACTAATCAACACGGGGCCCATACAATAAGTTAGCTGCCTTAAATCCATGGCGACCCATAAATTTAATCCAACGGCTCTTATCAAAATCAGAAAACCCCTAATTAAATCTAACGGGTAGGGCACAACTTACGCATTATATCCATTTGAACCCAAGCCCAAAGTCCGAAATTTATTCGATTGAGCTCAAATAACAAAGGGAGAAAAATAAAGAAACCCTAATTACCCCAAATTGACATCAATTCAATCGAAGGTGAAAATAATATCATGAAAGGAACAAAACGATTAGGTGCATTTGACTCGAACCCCGAGAGCAACGATTCTTTTGTAAGTTTTGTATCTGTAATCTCTATTTTATATCAATTGTGTTATTGTATATGTATGTATGTATAAGCATTTACTGTAATGTTGTCTAATTTTAATTTATGTTTGTTGGGGTTATTTTAATTGGTATGATATTTATTGGGTATATTTTTGTTTTTGAGATTGTTGGATTCTGACTTGAAAGCTAGAATTGTAATTACAGTTAAGTAATATGATAAGTGTGTGTATTGCTTGTATGGGTGTTAATTTGCTATTCTAAGACATTGTATGTGCATTATATGAAACAATCTTGGAGTAGAAATTTTTTAGTGGGAAGTGAGTTTGATATTCATTAAGCAGAATCTTCGCAGAAACAATCGAAGGAGGCACCATCACTTGACATGAGGAGAGCTGAGCTATCTAGACAGCATGTCAGAGCTCTCAATACTCAGTTTGCGAGGTCTGTTTTTTTTTTTTCTTTCTATTGCAGCATACCTACCTTGTGTTCAAGTCAGTGGTAGGCTGCATTAAACATTTAAATTAGTTTGTTTAGGAATTTTTTTGCAGTTGTAGCAATGCATATTTCCTTTAATATGTGATCTATATTACTTATTCAGTATGAGGCAAGTCATGGTAGTACTGAGCCTCCTTTGTTAGGTATGTGGCATGTAATATTTTTTCCTCAAATGTATAGATTTTGTTCTTCTAATTTCTTCAATATTATTGAAGATTGAATTAAGATGGGTTCTCGAATTGATCGTGATTGCACTATTGAGCTAAACTGGCGGATCTTAGTTCCTCAATTTTTTACTAGCATACTCAGTTTTTCGTTTCCGTGAATTTGTATTATCTATTTTGTCATCTGTCATCCATGTTTACCTATGTGTCCTTATACAGCTGGGTCCAAACACAGTTACAAAATCACCCGGATGAGCTTTGGGAAGATGGAATCCAAGACTATATTAATCATGCCTCAAGCATAATGGTAGGTATTGAAATTCTAGTGTCTTGTCAAAGTCTATGCTGTCCAAACTCCAAGTGCTTGTAAAGTGCAGTTATGTTTCTTAACCATTATTAACTCGCTTCAATGTTCTATATCTGTAATATTTTCACTCTTTCCTGTTGCAGGTAAAGTTTAGTGATGTTGTTGACTGGCTTAAGGCGAAGTCTGCACCGGACACCCAAACTGCTCCAAATAAGCTTCTTAAAGACAACAATAAGAATTCGTTCTTTGGGATTCCTCCGGCTAGTACAACTGCAAGCTTTGCTATGTCATGGAGCACTCCCAGTCAAAAAAATATCGTTTCAGAGAGTAAGGATAATAACGAGATAAAGAAAATTCCAGAGAAACCTGGATTTGCTTCTTCTGGGGCTAGTGCAGGCTTCCCTGTGTCCTGGGGAAATCCGGTTCAGAACAAACTCTTTCCTGAAATTAAGGATACAACCCAGAGGGAATCATCAGAAAACACTGGGAGTAGCCCTGCTGCTGTCAGTTCAGCCTTTGGGATAACATGGGGGGCTCCTGTTTCAAATAAGCCTGCTTCCGAAGATATTAACGGTAATGGGGTGAAACCGTTCCTCGAGAAACCAGGAATCATTGCATCCAGTGGTACAACTCCAAGTTTTGGAACTTCATGGAGCTCTGCACCTATCTTTGGTAGTCAGACTTCATTTTCATTTGGTATGTCTTGCCTAGTAAATTTTCTAATACAGTTCAGTTATCACTAGCTCATTGATTTGAGAAGTGAATACTGTTTATTCATCATTTTATACAAACTTCAACAACAAAAATTTATAATTCATTATATACCAATTGTATTTCCTCTGTGCTCATAGAAGATGCATGTTAGGGACGAGGCTACATAGGGGCCAAAGGTGCCCATGCCCCCCCCCCCCCCCCCCCACCACCACCACCACCACTGGGCGTTGTCACTATATTGGTATATGTCTATAATAATTTAAAATAAATAAATAAATAAATTTTAGTCTTTATATTTATATACATATAAATCATGGCCCCTGTAAAAAATTACAACTTGATTTTATTTTATGAGTCTTATCTGCTTGATTAAAGACTTCTTAGAACTATTGTGTGTGATTGACATGTTTGGCTAAAGTTCTGTTACTATTATTGTTAATTTGTTGCTTGTTAGTTACTTAGTTTTTTTGTAGTTATTATATGTTAATGTACTGTATTTGTTTACACTATTGGCTAAGCAAGTCAAAATTGATTCTATATTCAATTGTATGCTTATTTATATTGATAGAGAAATATCAAAAAGTTTTAGTATTGACTCTATTATAGACGGGTTTCGTGATTTGAAGGAACATAGAGCTTTATTATAAATTTTGTACTAGTGTTTTTGTGTATTTGCTACATTGAATATTTAAAAGTGTTGATGGGAAAAAAAATTTGGCCCCCTCTATATACATTTGCTGGCTTTGTCCCTGATGCATGTTATACACTCAGAGCTCATTTTTTGTGGTTAATAGTATCCGTGAGCTAATTTTCTAGAGGATATTTTTATCCAATAAACATTTATGCTTTTCAAACTGTTCTTGATATTATTGTTTATAGTCATATGTCATGTGTATTCATCAATTTAATAATAAAGGTCTTTTTCCCTTTAGAAGTAAAAAAAGCTATGTGAACCAATTAGTCATCTGAATATAAATATTTAATACATTACTAGCCATTGTTGCAACCTGCAACAACATATAGGGCAGCGAACATGTGCAGTCCAGCTTTATTAAGATCAATGTTGTTGACCTAATTGTTTTTAATTATGTTTTTCTTACATTCTTTTTATCAGGAAATCAAAACCCAGCTCCTGTCAACCATAATATTTCGAATGACACTGAGGGCGGCGGTGAGATATAAATCCTTTCTAATAGCACTTTTTCGTATTTATATCAGTGTATCAATGTTGAGTTTATTAATTGTAAGCATGTTGCATTTTCTATTTGTTCACAAGCCCTATCCGTGTAAAGTTATATTACAATGTTTATACACATTGCACAGCACGAGAGTCAGTTCAGAGTTTGGGTAGTTTCAGATGTATCATGTATGTGACCTACTTCTTCCCAAGAGGTCGCTTCAATAATCTGAGTCTATGAGTGGCTGATATCAATCTGGGTTCTTTTAGAGGCCCCTTTTCCTCCTGGGCAGTTTTTAAGAAGTCCCCTCCTGATCTGGGGGTTGCTGATGCCTTTGACGTATAACTAAGCTTCTACAAGTAAATGTGTATGGCTGCAGATAAAGTAAAAAGTAAAAACCTAATTTACTGAAATAGTGAAGCACTTTGCCTGTTTAATGGACTTTTGATTGAACAAACACCATGATAATGACTATTAATATCCTCAAGTTATTAAAACTTTTTAGTTGGGAGGCCAGTATATAGCAATATTACTACTTAAGCTTGTACTATGTCTTGAGTTGTCTAGCAACTAGTCATTGGTTTACTAATATCACGTGTGTATTACATAAAATTCAGTAGAAGACATGAAACACACAAGATATGGTACTTTTGAATTAGTTTTACTTTCTTTGTTCTCAATTTTATTGTACAAACTCACAATGTTACTCATAGATCCGAGTCTCTGGCTTCTCTGCGGACCTTTTTTGCGGGTCCAATATATCGTATCTAACCATACACACTTATAGTTGTTAACATGTATATGTACTGAATACGGTAGTCATCTTATACGTGGTTTCAGTTTTCCCATGCTATACTTCATGTGAGCTAATCCGAGAACGAATAAGAAGGCAATGTGATATTTGTTCGGAATCTGTTGTTTTTATTTTGATATAAAATTCCTTTTTCACCGGATCATTTGATGTTTTACATTATCATGGGCTTTATAATATGAAATATCACTTTGCAGATGATGAAGTTGAGCAGCCAAGCAGCCCATCGGTGAAAAAAAGCGAAGAGAAGGGTGTTACTGTGGTACATGAAATGAAATGCAAGCTTTATGTGAAGGTATCTACCCAATTGTTCTCTGAAATACCATACATACCTAATAGGGTCCTAATGCTATGTTAATTGAGGGAAAGAAAATAAAATCTTGAAATAGAACATAATATTTGTTACTTACTATCATGGTTCTTGTTCGTATATGCCACCTGTGTGATTGATTGAATCTGAACAGCTAAGATCAACTTTTTGTGATGGTACCATTGAGTAGTTTCTTTAACGTCAGCATTGTACCTGCATTGATGCTTCAAATTGAATAGCTGAGGTTAGGTTTCTAAGCTCGTCTATTTGAACAGTGTCATTGACAGAGTTAGCATCCTTGATGAACAGGACTATATGATTCACAAAAGCTAAATAATAAATATGCATGATAGTGTTCATAGTTGGCTGATAAAACAATTCCTCATGTCTCTAAGTTATTTTTTTATTTGATTTCATTATTGTATATGTGTGGCACTATCAGTTGAAGCATCCTGCTTAATATATTATTTAGCGCCTTAATTTTCATGCCAATTGCCTATTCAGTCAACTGATCCAGCAGATAAAGATGCATGGAAAGATAAAGGCGCTGGCCAATTATCTATAAAGTGCAAAGAAGGTTTTAGCAAGGGATCCAAAGAATCCAAACCAACAATTGTTGTCCGAAATGATGTGAGTTTTCTTTTTGAATTATTTTCTTTACACTATCTTTTTGAAAAACTTTTATTTGCCAAGAATTGTATTGAAAACTTGCATGTCCTTTTACTTTAAGCATGTTTAATTGTCAACATTCAGCATCAGTTAGTACAAGCTTCAAAATCTATTGACATTGGAGTAGATAGGTTTAAGTATTCAAATTAATTCGTTAGTTGTGAAGTATGCCTACAAATCTGTAATGCTTCCATGTTGAGGATCCCATTCCATTCTGCCTAATTATATTCAGATGTGAAGTATGATGTGAAGTATGCCTCCAAATCTATTCTGCTTGCATTTTGAGAAGCCCTTTATTCCTGCGTACTTATCTTCATATTTGTATTACTTTTATGACATTCCGATAAGTTGGTAGTCATCAAAGATGTAAATTTGTAGGCGTTTCTCGGTAGTGATTTAGAAATTGTTCTAATTGCAGGTAGGGAAGATATCACTTAATGCATTGCTGTACCCAGGAATCAAGACAAATATGCAGAAAAATTCAATAGTAGCAATTTTTCATACTTCGGTAATGCATCAATCCACACTTCAGTTTACTTTTTATCCATGAATCTACTTTATATGAATTTAACTAAAATGCTGATAAGGATGACTCTCCGGGTCATTTACTGCTGTAACATAAGGAAGCTTTAACATAATTTATTTATTCTATTGTAGGAGGATGAAAATAATGTCAATGTGGTAGCAAGGACATTTCTGATAAGAGCAAAGACAGAAGATGATCGAAATAAGTTAGCATCGGTGATCCAAGAATATGCACCAACAGCATAAAGACGATACCAACTCTGTTGTATTTTGCAATCTTACTTCTTACGATTGTACTGCTTCAACACTTTGCAGTTTGCCCTGACCCCTGGTGCAGTTTTCTTAGAAATTCAGTTTTATATGAGCACATTATATTTTGAAGGGGTCTAACGTTGGGGATGTATGTATTCATATGTCGAGATGACTAATACATCATATTCAAGAACTGGCAGTTAAATCACAGAGAGGAAAGAAAGTAATTTCCCGGGGTCTGAAATGTGTCATATGTATTGCAGATTTTTTTGATGGATATGATGTATTCCGTTCCGATATTTACATATAGTCAGTGAATTTTAATAGATTAAGTGAATTATATTCTCGTTCGGAGTTGCAGATTGGATTTAAGTAGAATTTCTTAAAATGTTGTAAATTTAGGATAGACTTTTCAAAAATATAAAATTATCAGCAAATTTACCTACAGTGTGCATTCAGTGAACTGAATATTGAAGTCAAATTCATTTTGATTTTAAATCTAACTGAAATATGGAATTCAGCTATAACTTATAACAGAAATCGTAAAATCGAAATTCAATAGCGGTGCTTGATAATTCAGAAGTAAAATTTGATTTACTCTAACCCAATTTTTTCAATGAAATGGCAAACCGTTTGCGAACCTCTACCCGAATCCGTTATTTTGTATTATATATATAATGAACTATATGTAAAAATAAATTAAAGTCCTTATCGGATATCCCAAAATTTAAAAATTTTATAATCTTGACTGAATGTTTCAGATATTTAAGAATGATTTATGATCGTGATTAAATATTCTAAAATTTTAAAAATTATTGTTAATACTGGTGGTATATCACATGATTTTCATGAAAAAATCAAATTTCAAATAAGTATACATAAAGCTCAACTATTCCAAAAAATATTATAGAAGCAGGGTCGCATACACTTCCACGTCGTCCTGAATTTCTGATTGTGCATGATGATAAATAAATGGCAGAAAGAAAAAGTCTGTACACATTTGAAGACGTGAATCCATAATCTTGCAGGAAAAATCTGCAAAATTCTGAAGACGTGTGAATTGTGATTCGTTTGAATCAATAATAATTTCGCTTTTTATAACACCTTATATGTATGAAAAAATAAAAAAAGGCAGTAACAAGTTACAAGAACAATACAGCACTGTGATGATGTAGGGAATGTCCCATTATTTCGATATTTGAGTACTCGAACTCACTTTTTGAAAGAACAAAACTTAAAATTTAGAGCTAAAAGGTTGCACAGAAATATTTAATGTATTAAAATGAAAAGAGTTGGATGCTTTTCCAGTAAAAATATACTCATTGAGCCGCACGCTAAACGGCAGAAATTTTTTCGCGACTTTTGCTGTTTTGTACGCAACAATCTCTTTATCTGTATAAAGTATGTATATTCTTTTTATCATTATATTAATAAAAAAGCAGAGGGTGTATATATATTCTCCATGATCATCAAGTAGTGTAGTATATTCTTTGTTACTGTTTATATTCTTTATATAACTGAGTTGGTCTAGAATGGAATTATATTCGGTATAAAGATATTTACATTTGTAAATAATATATTGAAATTAGGCTTGAATAAAAGTATATTTTTGTCATGAATTATATTTTTATATATTACTTGTATTAAGTATAATCTATGAAAAATGATTTTTGTATTTAAAATTTTTATCGTCTACACACAAATACCCAATTTTTTCTCAATCTTTTATATTTTCCCTGGAGAGTATTTATAGTAAAAAGATAGTTACAGTGCAACTTGGGGCAACTTTTGTTACAGGACTGAAGTGACAATAATTAAGAAATAATTAGTTCATGTCATATGCAGGTACTAGCACTATAAATGTACAGTATGCAAGCAGCCAAATGAAATCCAAGTCACTGAAATCAGTAGAGCTGTCAGGTCTGTAGCAAAAGGGGTCATTTTTCAGGATGATGTACAGAACGCACGTGAAATCAGTAGACATGAGAAACTTTTGTTTGGTTGGAGTTAATGATTCCGGAAGGAATGGAATGAAAAATGAACTATCTTATGGATGATTTTAAGAAATTTTATTCCTTCCACCATTCCATTCCCTACACATATGCTAGATATCATCCCTTCCATTTGAGATGGAATGCTCCATTCTCTCTCATCCTCAATTTCTTCTCAAATCTCATCAGAGCAATTTTGCACTTCTTCAAATTTTTTCAAACTTTCTTCCTATCTCTAATAATTTCAAGTATTTTTTACTCATTTCATTCCATTCCATTCCATTCTTCCCAACCAAACACAACATAAAAGATGCACAAAAGTGTGAGCGATCAAGAATCCGGCACTCACCTATTAACGTGATCAATAATCACGTTAATGGATAAGTATTCGTCAATTTATATAGTTATAAAAATCTTATCTTATGCATTTACGGTATATAAAATTCATACAAATAATTATGTTTATAGACAACATAATCCTACATTATTGCAAATCATATTTATGATATTATCATCTTTTTCTATCTCGGATAAAAATTCATGTGATTAATATTTATACCAACAACAAAATTATCTTAATTATCATAAATAAGACATTTCTTCAAATTAGATTCTTAACTTATTAATGGATTAACAAAATTGATGGCAACAGTTTTGGACATATCTGCGAATATGCAATTACATTTTTTTTTAACCATTTGTGGATGAACAAAAACTCTAATGGACTCACCATGGACTTCTTGTACAACAACAAGAAATGAAAGAAGAAATTCTTGTAAGTTCACTTGAAACAGAAGTGAACGGATAATTGTTCATAAGCTGTCTGATGCATAACAAAAATAAGTTATAAATAACTTTAATCACATAAGAGTATAAAAAGATTATTAGGTGTTAGATTTGATCGATAAGAAAAGCAAACCGAATCTTTTCCATTTTGAATTAGTAAACTATAATCAAAAGATATTCTTTTGTCTTAAAATAAAATTTTCATTCAAACTCCCAAATCATCCAACATTACATAGTGAAAATCGGGATGGACATCTCTCATCATCTAATTACGATCAACAATTAAACAGTTGTACCTTGCTATATAGCGAGCTACTCTATTCACGGATTTTTTAAACTTGCCACTAATGCACTAGTGTTATGCATTCTTCAACCAATCTCCTAAATAAGATAGTCTAGTAAAATACCTACAAATGGTTTAAAAAATTTGCAAGCAATCTGTCTCAATCTCTGCACCTCCTTGTGCTTTATTTTTGACTAACTCAATGCCTCAGTAGTGCCAATAACTTTGGTTAAATATGGTGAAATTTGACCATATGAGCATTTTGATATTGCTTATACAAACTCACCATTACACATAAGGATTACAAGGACATAGCTATAAATTTTGGATTCTTTAAAGATGGTCGCATCAGTGTTTATCATATCTCTATCAAACATACATCGGAGCTTGTCACTATTCATGACCATCATCTTTAGTCATATAACCTATGAATCTTGAACACTCTATCATTAATTAAGAACAAAATATGATGATTCCATCACTTCGATTGTTTCCAAACTGTATTATTTCCATACCAAGTCATTACGAGTTTTCCACGACATCCAGCACACCATAGCTATTAAATGAATAGGCAGGGAAAATGTATATGAATAATTCAGCATGAATAGTTTATATGAACTCTAATTTGTTGAGATGACTTAAACCGAACTGATAAAAACCGAACTAAGGTTTTTTAAACCGAAACCGATGGTTCAGTTGCGGTGGCGGTTTTTGACTTTAAAAATCGAAGATACGTGATTTCGATTTCGTTTTTATCTAAAAACCGAGTCGAATCAGTCCACGCTCTACCCTACGCCCGTAGTTAACTCACCCCGGGTCAATTTGAGTTTCGCCAAGATTTCGGACATTCGTCGGACAAACTCGAGACTTTTTTAAAAGCCAACACTAATTCGATTATGATCTTACACCGACTCTACTGGCCCATCCCACCTAAACTATTTCATAGTTCATCCCCGGCCTCAAAAATTTTCGCATTCAACTTGGTTTGTATTATAATTGTTTATATTATGGGCCTGTTTGTTTTTAAGAAGCAGAATCTGCTTCTGACTGCTGCTTTTCTTGACCCGTTTGTATAAATAAGTAGAAGCACTTTTAAGAAGCTGAGAATGCTAGCTTCTTTATCAGAGCTTCTACTTTTTTTCCAAACACTTTATTAACTTATTTACTTCTTACTTCTAATCCACTTTTTTACTTTAAGCGAGAAATCGTTTTTTTTGTTAAACTTGTCCAAACGACCCATATTATGTATGGCATTGGTCGCGTTATTTTTAATTTTAAAACTCATTTCTCACGCTTCTCAATTTAAAAAAGATTTTGAGTTTTAATATCTAGAATAAGACGTATTTGAGATAATAATTTTCATCCCCATTCAAAGATGAGTTTTAATATCTAAAATAAGGTGAATTTGAGATAATAATTTTCATATTGACATTACATCTTTATATATGAAGAAAAAATATATAAAATCTTTGATACTATTATCTTAAATTAAAGTTGTTTAAGAATTTTTTTCATAATATAAAAATTAATAGAAAAAAGGATGGGCCTTATATAACTAAAAAAGGAAGTTGTTGCGATACAAATCTAAAAAAATTTATATTTTCTAGGTCTAAAAATATGAAACTACATAAACATGTGTTGAAAGCCAAGTGTACAGACAGCAGTCCTATATAAATTAGTGCAATGTGATCACATGAACATTATAGGAAAAGGCGATTTTGCAAAACCGAGGGTTTAAGCCGCATTCTCCACCTCCGACAAAAAGCGTCCTTTTTATATATAAATCTTTGTCGACCGCCATAAATTCACATAAATCGACAGGTTAATTTCTGTAACTCATGTTTCGAAATCCATAATCATTACTTTTATTATATGTCTGTACTGTTGTATAGCATCATCTTATTATTTACAACCTGTCTGCTTTAAAGTTCGTACTTTCTCTTGGGACTAAACCCCACTTTTTCTTCTTGAAAGTTTGTGTTTGGTTTCCTGTTGCTTCTGTTCTAAACAGGGTTTGTTTGTTCTTGTTAAAAGGGCACTGATTCAGCTGATTTCTGGGGAGGTTTATGTGAAAGCTGAACTCTTTTGTGAGGTATGTCAAGTGGGGATTTAGTGGTTTTGTTTGTGGATTAAAATGTTTGGTTTGATGCTTGTGATATGTTTGATTGTTGGTTTTCTGTTTAATGAATGTTGGGGGAGGGAGTGTTGATGATCATTGTGGATTTTCTTGATGTGGGTTGGTTTTGATTTTGATAATGTGTGGTTTTTGTTTGATGGAGTGATGCTAATTTGTATATCTTGGTGATTTTGCTTAAGGGTTTTTTGAAGGGTTGGAATTAGAGGGTTTGCGCAATGTGGCCAGTGAGTCTGCTGGCATTTGTGATTATGATACTGGGGTTTGGTGCATGGAAATTTTAGAGAAATGCGAATCCAGTGTTCTTAGTTCATTTAAAGTTCATTCAATTGATAGTCTGTTTATGTCAGTGAATCCAGTGTGTTTGCAAGCGGGTAGATTGGGGCGGTCCTAAATTTATCAAAATTTGATAAAAATTAATATTGAAGTTGAAAAGATCAACAATTTAAGAAACTAGTCATTTCACGTCTTTTTCGGGCCAAACCATGTTAGTGTGATATTCGGATTTTGTCACTCTAAACTGTGTCATGAATCGGATCATTTTGAGTCACGTTTTAAATGTATCAAATATCACTGCCTCTAGCTGTGTGGAAGTTTAATTTTTTACTAATGTTTTGCTACATGGTGACACTAAGGAAAATTAGTTTCATTAAGATTGCAGACTTGTCAGTGGATGGTAAAATTTTGTAGGAGTGTGAGCCTTCTGCTGGATACATTGCATAAAGTGAAAAATCCATCGATCTTAAATTTATCATATTCTGGTTAACATATTAATATGTCAAGAATTGTAGGTTCTGGTGTTGGTATTGCTCATGAGATTATATTGTAGCAAAAGCATTGTTTCTGTTTGGGAATTCCCATAAGCCAAAAGCTTGTTTATAAAGTATCTAGCTGTCAATTCATCTCTGGGGCACCGGCAGATGTGATTTGAAAGTTCTTTACAATATTACTATCATATTTATTGTTTGTTATAATAATATATGAATTCCCTTGTTTAGAAGTTTTTGGTTATTATAGTTTCCAAGGGATCTTGACTCCAAATTTCAATGGATTATGATTGTGTGGAGCAAGGAGTTACATCAGGGTTCTTGAGCAGCATTAATTTTGGTATTGTGACGGATGAAGATGTGGTGAGTAATTATTTATATAATATGTTGGAATTTTTTTATTATTTCGAGAATGTTTCTCCTGGCAACTGGCAAGTAACTTATATGTTAAAAATTACTTATACATCTACTGTTTGACAATTTGTGTGATAAGTGAAAGTGATGTACAAGTGGTTACCTAAAGGTTCACTATATGACTATTTGTGTGATAAGTACTAATAAGTTGAATTTTTGTAAGTACAAAATGTCTACTTATTTAGATTTTTGCTATATGTCTCCACATAAACGGCTTCAGTTTTCTTTCTATATGGTAACTTTAAGTAATTCATTGTTTTCTTATCAATTTTTATACACTGTTCTATAAATTACTAATAAATTTAATTTAACTGATACTAACCTATAGATCAAAGGTTACTTTTTATTAGCAGGAAATTGATTGATTTTAAGTGAAAAGTAAGTTTGTTTTAAATGACCCTTTAAAGGTATTTTTACATATCTGATGATTATTTCTTCACTGTTTGCCTCCTAAAATTTTAAATTAATTAATATGCAGGAGAAGGTATCTGTTAAAGAAATTGAAGTTCCTAATGATGTAATACATCCAATGCTTGGAATTCCTACTCCAATGTCTTCTCAGTGCCTAACATGTGATGCAAAAAATGTGAAAACCTGTGAAGGTACAATGAAGTTACATTTTTCTCACGTCACCGCTGTTCACCTTTTTAACGGATTTCGTTTGTGTCCCATTTATACATATGCAGGTCACTTTGGGTTCATCAAATTTCCATACCCAGTTCTCCACCCTTACTTCATATCAGATGTGGTAAAGATTTTGAATAGAATCTGTGTAAAATGTAAATCTGAACGGATTAGGACCAAGGTCAGCTACTCCACCCTTTTGTGGTCACTGTAATAGAACTGTTATTGCTGTGTCTTTGTGCTGCAGTACAACACTCATTGTTGGAATGAGTAATGTTATTGATAAACTGGTCGCCTATCTTTACTTCTGGCTTTATAGTAGTAATAATGATAATTAAATTTCACACCCACTATGTGCTGCAGCTATCAACCCAAAAACATTATTTTAAATAATAATCTCACACAATAAATATGACATGGATTATGTGTTAAGTTGGTTATCTTCGTGCATGTATGCTCTATTACTCTGAAGTTACCTTTCATATTAAGTACTTTCTGTTCTGCTTCGTAGTGGATGTATAACTTTTAAATTACCATCGCCTTGAAAAGAGATTCATGAATATAGATTGGGCCATAGCCGCATAGGGCGGTGATTGCAAACTGCGGTTATCAGAGCTGACCGGGTGTATAAAATCGAACTAAGCCCCTGTTTGTTTACCAGAAGCAGCTTCTGCTTCTAGGCTTCTGCTTTTCTTGACCCGTTTGTGTAAATAAGTAGAAGCACTCTTAAGAAGTTAAGAATGCTAGCTTCCCTCTCAGAGCTTCTACTTCTTTTCCAAACACTTTGTTAACTTATTCACTTCTCACTTCTAATCCACTTCTTAACTTTAAGCAAGAAGTCACTTTTCTTAAGTTTGCCCAAACGGCCCCCAAGACTCCGGATGGTTTGCAACTATAATTATTTGCATGTGAAGGTTACAAATTGTTACTCGTGACGATTTTTTTTGCCAGGTTTGAATCATTTCTAAACCAATCTTAACAGCTATTTGAAATATGATGGGGAGGTGTCATGAATTTATAATTAATTTTAAGACGCACTGAGTTTATTCATATGAAATATAACTATATTGTCTTCTTTTAGATTAGAGATTAAGATGATCTCAAACAGACACTCACATATATATAGATGAAAAAGTACTATTAGCTATGTAATTATATAAAAGTTCGTGTTTAAATGCAAGGACCACTTGTAGACTAATTAGATTCATAGATTATGGCCATACAATGTTCATGAAATATGAAGTGGGGAAGCGTCCGGTGAATAGGGTGAATTGTCTGGCTGAAAGTGGTGAATTATGTTCATCACTGGCTCACTGCCACCACATTTTTAATAATTAACTATTAGAATTTAACTGGGATTAGTTTCTAGGATAAAATTAGTGTGTAGTGGAACATAGTTCATTATCTCATTTTCTAAAAAATTTATATATACAAATCAAGACATTCCAATCTATTCATTATAGAATGTTATATTAAGCATTCATATATTATATTCATTTAGCCATCATTTTCTCACCGCATATTATATTAGTATTGCTAATGCCATTGTTCTTCTCCTAATTGTCTTACCAGAGTGCTAGTTCACCATCAACTAAAAGGAAGCCTAAAAGGAAGCGTGGGTGTTGCAAATATTGTGATGTAAGTTGTAGGTATTATTTTTGCACTATTCCATGTATTGGCATCTCATATAATTGAATGCTTTATCCAAATCCAATGACAGGGGCGTTCAAAAGATGAATATCCAAGAACAATATTTAAAGTATCGGGCAAAGAAATGTTTGAAAGTACAGTGATATTGGCAAGAATAAATGAACGCTCGAGAACTCCACGCGTAGCCTCTGATTATTGGGATTTCCTTCAAAATGATCCACAAGAAGGAAATACATTAAAACCTCATGAAAGAATTTTAACATATACTCAGGTTTCTTCCTCATTTATTATTTCAACAGTATAAATGCATTTTCCCACATCTATCCCACAGTGTTTAGTCATATTCATCCAAACCAGTACAGAATTATATATTTCACATATTTGGAGTGTTACTGGTGTACTTATAGACAAATAGAGTTGTTAGTGCATGTGATTGGTGGATGAAGTTTTTGGTCAATCTTAAATCATGCGGTCTTATCAATTGATGATACTTGTAATCTTGCTTAAGCACCCTGAAAATTTAAGTTTAAAGCGGTGTGTATGTAGTTAATTAGGTGGATGTTATGGTATAATAGTAGATAATGTACAAAGACAAAGTTTGTAAGATCGGTAAAGTTGTTTCCCCAGGAAATAAAAATGTCTTAGTATTATCATAAACTAGAAATGTTCCCCGATTGCATTATAGATGTTTATATGACTGTAAAGTGAAGCTTACAAGCTTCGTATCCCCTTCCAGTTGAAATCAAACACGCTTTTACTATAGAGTAAAGCTGATTAAGCCTGAAACCGGTATGTTTGTTGAATGAGGTGAGGTTATTATGAGATATTGTGATGTTAGGTTACCATTTGGTATTTAAAGCTTGCCCTGAAATTGTATTTGCAACTGAAACCATACATTTATCCTTGTTCAGTTACCACTTAAGCTTCTACCTCTCCATAATTCTATGACTATTGTTGTTTTTTCTTGAAAGAACTATTAACCTCTCTGTCTTTTTTTCTAATTTTCTGTCATATCATACATAGGTGCAAGAATTGCTGAAAGGAATCGATCTCAGATTCATGAAAGATTTTGTTAAAGACGAAAAGAACTTGCTCTCGATGAACAATTTTCCTGTAACTCCCAACTCCCATCGCGTGAATGAATGCGGACAACAAATGAGATTTGTGAGTGAATTGTATATATATTAGTTAATTATGTGTATATGAATATAGCTTTTTTTCTTACTTTCTTTTGCACACTCTGCTTTTGACTGTTCAATCATATCAGGATGAACGGACAAGGTTTTACAGGAAGCTGGTCGATTTTAAAGGTCCAGCTAATGAGCTGAGTGCTCGTGTTCTGGACTGTCTTAAAATGGCTAAGGTGAGTAATGAATCATGCTTTCCTTTTCACCTTTTTTATCAATCATAACTTGTATACCTATCATCTCTTATGGAAAAATTATCTTCCAGCTAAAACCAGAGAAGGTGTCGGTGACAGCTAATGGCCCTCAAATGTTTCATAATTTTGAAGATGCTGCTCCAAAGATGTCTGGTCTAAAGTTCATTAAAGAGCTTATTCTGGGAAAACGATCTGATCATACTTTCCGTATGGTTGTAGTGGGTGATCCTAGTATAAAAATTGATGAAATTGGCGTGCCTTGTCATATTGCGCAGGCAATGCAAATTTCTGAACAGCTGAATTCACAGAACTGGGAAAATCTGGGTTTAAGGATTTTGACAAGAGGGGAAACCTATGTTCGCAGGGATGGGGGACTAGTTCGTGTCACAATGAAGAATGATAAATTGCGGATGGGGGACACTATACACAGACCTCTCCGTGATGGAGATATGGTTTTGATCAATAGGCCACCATCTATTCACCCTCATTCACTAATTGCTCTATCTGTCAAAATTCTTCCAACAAATTCCATTCTTTCTCTCAATCCATTAATCTGCTCCCCTTTTCGCGGGGATTTTGATGGTGACTGTTACCATGGTTATGTTCCACAATCCATGGATTCCAAAGTAGAGCTCCACGAACTGGTTGCTTTGGACAAGCAGTTAATAAATATTCAAAGTGGTCAAAATCTTCTCTCACTTACCCATGACAGTTTAACAGCCGCTCATTTAGTAATAGAGGATGAAGTGCTTCTCAACCGTCCCCAAATGCAGCAACTGCAGATGTTTTGTCCACAACATCGTTCACTACAATTGCCAGCCATTTTCAAGGCATCTTCTACTTCACCAGATACCCACTGGTGGACAGGCAAACAACTATTCAGCCTGCTCCTACCTCCAGATTTTAGTTATAATTGTCCGTCAAGAGCTGTTCAAGTAAGTGAAGGGGAAGTCATATGTTTTCAAAGTGCATCTTCTTGGCTGCGAGATACGAAGGGGAACCTTCTGTATAAACTACTAAGTCACTGCCAAGGGGAATTTCTTGACTTCCTACATGCTGCTCAGAGAGTTCTCGGTGAGTGGTTGTCTACGCGGGGACTAAGTGTTTCACTTGCTGATATGTACCTATCTTCAGACCCACACTCCCAAAAAAATATGATCGAAGAAGTTCGTTATGGTCTTCAGGAGGCTCAGTACGTATCTCATGTAAAACTATTAATGGTGGATTCCAATCTGGATTTCCTTAGTGGAAACCATGAAGAAACCGAGTCTACTAGAGCCTTTTCAGTTGACCACTCGTTTTGTGACCAACAAAAGTCTGCTGCTCTCAGTCAAGTCTCTGTCGGTGCATTCAAGCAGGTTTTTAAGAATATTCAGAACCTATTTTACCAATATGCAAGTGAAGACAATTCTTTTTTAGCCATGTTAAAGGCGGGAAGCAAGAAATGTAACTTGACTCGAGCTGTCCAGCATGGACTTTGCCTTGGCTTGCAGCATTCTTTGGTGCCATTGTCATTTAAGATACCCCAGCAACTTTCTTGTCTCACATGGAATTATCAAAAGGAACTAGAATCACTCGATTCATCTGCTGATCCTCCAGAATTCTCTAGTTCATACATCCCTTATGCAGTGATCCAAAGTTCTTTTCTTTCAGGATTGAACCCACTAGAGTCTTTTGTTCACTCATTGACAAGCAGAGACGGTTCTTTTGGTGGTCACGCAGATATATCTGGTACGTTGACTCGAAGGATAATGTTTTTCATGCGGGACTTGTGCATGGCGTACGATGGAACGGTGAGAAGTGCCTTTGGAAACCAAGTTGTTCAATTTTTTTATGGTATCAGCACCACTGCTCCAGAAAACAGTGACGAGACACTTACTGATGGTGCTTGCACAATGGGTGGCCAACCAGTTGGTTCATGGGCTGCTTGCGCAATTTCTGAAGCAGCCTATAGTGCTCTGGATCAACCAATTAGTGCATTTGAACCCTCTCCTCTCCTAAATTTGAAGGTCCTCTCTCTCTCCCTCCATTTCGCTCTTCCATCTTCTCTCTCTCTCTCTCTCCCCCTCCCTCCCTCCATCTTCGCTCTTCCATCCTCTCTCTCTCTCCCCCTCCCTCTCCCCCTCCCCCTCTCTCGCTCTCCCCTCCCCCTCCCTCATTTCACCGCTTTTTCTTTGTTCTCTCTCTCTCTCTCCCCCCCCCCCCTCGCTCCCTCCCTCATTTCACCGCTTTTTCTTTGTTGCACCATACTCCAGTATACTTTCACAATATTGCTCATTTCATCTAGGCTGCAATGTCACAGTTCTCTGAGCAATTAAAAAAAGTGCTTAAGATGTGGTGAGCAACATTGCAGTTATCCTTTATTTCCGACCACCTTACTAATTAAATGAAAATTATATCTGCTTTTGTAGGAAATACTAGAGTGTGGCGGCAATAAGGTGAACTGTACAGCCTCTTTATTTTTTTCCAAAAAGCTTGCAAGGTGGACCTATGGGTTTGAATATGCAGCTTTGGAGGTTAAAAATCGTTTGGAAAGAGTACAATTCTCAGACATTGTTTCTACAGTCATGATAATGTAAAAGCACATTCTGATAATCTCCCCCCCCCCCCCCCCCCCACGCAAACAAAAAACCCTGATTTTGTATTTGTATTTGATATTGTTTTTATGCAGGTATACTTTTTTTTCTTTTTTAATTCGTTATTCAATTGAAAAAAATCTGTATATGTCTATCAGGTTCTCCGCCGAGACTTGTGGACAGTCCCGTGATAGTCCATGGGTTTGCCATTTTCACATAAACAAGGTGAAAGACAACATAATTGTGAAAAATTCGCGAGCATTTTAAATAAATGATATTCTTTCCTTTATATTACAGTGCTTGCCATAACTTTGTGCTGTTGCAGGTCATGGCAACGAGAAAACAAATTAAAGTCCAATCTGTCATTGATGCACTTAAGATGAAGTGGAATTCTACTCGAGTGAAATCGAATGCCCATCTTCCAGACTTGAAGTTTACAAGCAAGTAGGCATCTCTTTGTCAAGACTCTTTTCTAGCTTAAGCTGTTCTTATATTGTAATATAGTTAGAGACTATAGGAAAATGCATGTGTTAAGATGCTGTGGATATAAATTTCTTGCAGTTTTAGTCGCTGAACAAAAACATATCTTTAATGAGCAGCGAAGACCTGCTTCATGCTTCTAGCTAATAATTATTTTATCGTAATTAGTAGAAAGCATGTGTAGAAGATGATGAGGTATTATGAATCTGAGAGAAGCTGGTTTAGTTATGTATCTCTTAAATATTTTGATAAATAGTTATACTTTGGACTCCTATACAACTGATTGAATTTGCACTTGTAAATTTTCATTCTGCTATATTAAATATTTGTATATGCATGAGGCCTTTATCACATTGTGGTAGATTAGAACTTCCAAGATAATTGTAGTACAACTGTATAAGAAGTTGTATTATCCTTCTCGCACATGAAGTCTCCTCCTTTGAGAACACTAAGACTTTGCTTGTCTGACAACTTGCAATATATCATCCATGTAACATGGTGTTTCTCAAAATGAATCTGCTTTTGTTTTTGGCAACCAACATTTGTCAAAAAATGCATGTTGGGTCTTTGAAACAGTACATAAGCTTATTATTCTTGCGTGAAACTTTGACGCCTTCTAATTTTACTCCATTATTAGCAGTGAGTGCTCCGAGAATATTACCTCGGTTTGTATCAATGTTAGAATTGTCGGGAGCAACAGGAACTCCGGTCCCCAGCTGGAAACCCTCGAGGAAACGGTGATACCATTACTTCTCAAAAGTGTCATAAAAGGTTATGATAGTTTCTTTATGATTTGAATACCACTCCACTGTTAACACTCTGGTATTAATGTTCTAATCCTCCGTTTTGTTTTATGTTACTGTGTCATTACTTAGTTCGAAGTATCAACATCTCCTTTGATCTTCAATGCATATAGTTTGTTTTTGTTAATCTGATTATTTTCTTAATGACACGTGATTATGTTTAGGATCCTCAAATGTGCATAAGGTGGATATCTTATGGAAAGATATCTCAAATAAATCAACTTCTCAAATGGGTGTATCTGGTGAGCTTTATGTACGAGTTTTCATGTCAGAGACCTGCGACAGATCGAGATTTTGGGCTGTCCTTATGGGTGATTGCCTCCAACTAATGGATTTGATTGATTGGAAGCGCAGTTATCCTGAAGATATTCATGCTGCAGCCTCGGCCTTTGGAATTGATTTTGCGAAAACACAGTTTTTAAGTGTAAGTTCATTGCATGTTAGATTAGGCTGCATATGTATGCGAAGTTTATTGATATATTTGAAAGAAAATTCTCATCTCTTTAGGCAAGTGTCCTTCTTTACCTCTTGTTGCAATGGGATAGTCTTTACTTAATAAAGAAAGATGTAAAAGTAAACTTTGTGTGCTATTTAATTGCAGAAATTGGCATCTGCTTTATCTGATACCGGAAAGGCTGTACTGCCTGAACATTCAATCCTTATTGCTGATTGTCTTTCATTAACGGGAGAATTCGTTGCTCTGAGTGCAAGCGGGCTTGCACGACAAAGAAAACAGACAGCAGTTTCTTCACCATTTACGCAAGCATGCTTTTCTGTTAGTTCATTTTAATCAATACTTTGTTTTTTTTTGCTAAATTCTATTTCATACACCCCCTTAATTTTCAGATTACATTTCTATAGCTATTGATCTGTTTGCATGTTGAATGTGTAACAGAGTCCTTCTGATTGCTTCATAAATGCTGGGAAGATGGGTTCCATGGATAAACTTCAGGGTAGTATAGATGCATTGGCTTGGGGAAACTCTCCTTCTCTAGGGACTGGTGCGCAATTTGATATCTTATACTCTGGCAAGGTTTGTCATGGTTCTTTTTTGTTAAAGGCAGTAAATAAGTGCATGAATTACATGACTGGTTTCTACAGCTGAAGTTTGCATGTGTAAGAAAGAAATTTAATTACTTAATATGCAATCATGCACATGCACCGATGTTGTACCCTTATTCTCAAGATTGTTCAATTCAGTGATTTCAAATTCTGAAGTCTCTTAGCATGTAGTCAACGCACATATGTTAAAAGCTCGAGATATATAGAATGAGAAAAAATGTTGTGGATAGTTTTTTCTGGTATAATTTGCTATGTTATCTATTTGAGTTTGAGTGGAATGGAAGGAATTAATTTTAAAAACTTGAATTCCCCCGGGGGTAGATCGTAGATATTATCTGGCTTCTTTGCCAAGTGCAAGCCCTATAATCATCTATTTATATAAGCTGCGAGGAAGCTCATGATGCCTATATGAGGTCCATCCGACTTTAGCTGTGAATACGAGTTCAAAGTTTTTTTTTTTTTTTTATGGCAGTTCGACTTCAAAATAATTTAAAATTCCTGTAATGTCGTGAAATTGCTATTTACTGTTATTGCATATAATTTTTCATATTTTCATCTCTGCTTCTCACACACTTTGGAGAAATAAATTAATATATTAGTGTTGTTTATGATTTAGTTAGCACATTTCTGATCTGGGGTGATCTTGTTTATCATCTTACCAGGGTCATGAAGTGGATAAACCTTCAGATATCTATAATCTGCTGGGTAGCGGAGTCGGTACTCAAGAGCAGAAAGTGAAGGTACCTCGTGAGTTCAGCAATATATCCATCAAATCTCTTGCCAAAAAAAGTGATTTCCTGAGGAAGAATTTTAAAGCAACACACTTTCTGTGGATGTCTAAAGAGTTGAGGCATATATTACACAAGTAAGTCGTTCTCTGTGGCTATGCTTTTATGGTCATATATTTATATTGCATGATATTAGATAATCCTCAAGGCCCTAAATATATTATATTAATGTGATTAAGCTATACCTTTTGACTAATTGCTAACTTTCGGTGGCTGTCCATAATATGTGGACCTGTGACCGTGGGCGCACCTGAAAATTAAGTTACATATATCCACTATAGGCAACAAGGAGTGCAACTTCAAAATTTTGCTAATCTCTTTTTACACTACAGGTTCCGCTGGAAATTCGAATGAATTAGTTCTAATTTTTTGGCCAATTGAAAAAAAGTTAATAATGAATCTATAAGATTTCCAAAAAATCAAAAGTTAAAATGTTTTGTGGTCAAACTTACCAGAAAAAGTTAGCACATGGCAGTTAAGGTGATACAGGCAGTGATGTGGTTTTACAAGAGTTTTTAATACAGATAAAAGAGAAAAATTATTTCTTTTTATCCAACTCACTAACATGAGGCAAAAATATAAATAATAATTGTAGGTTTGTGCATTTAACTCAATTCTAGTATCATCAAATTTAGCTCTAAAAAAATCATCATTCCAAAATCTTTATTTTATCATTTATCTTATATTTCACAATTCCCATCACCGAGGTTCATTATTTATGGTAAACTTTCTTACCTGTTTCATTCTGACCATCACCTGAATATAATTGATAAGCCCAAACCGAAAGGCACCCAAGGAGATCATGATTCTCAACTCCTCTAACTACACAGCTGACTAACCCAAGATTCAATCAATGTAGTGGCCATGTCATGACTGTTGGAGCGGTTGTCATTTCATTGGGGTTGGATCCAATTTGGGTCTGAAGCTGTGAGAAGTATGTACTATAAGTGTGTGGTGGGTGCCCCAATTGGTCACTGAATCTTATTACCTGGACTATAGCCCGGGTCAAGAACTCAAACATTTTTGAGTGGTCTGTCTACTGCTGATTCTCAGATATTTTGCTGAAGGTTGTGGATCGTCCAATGATTACCATCACGGGCTAGCATTTTAATAATGTGACTTATTTTTGCTATCAAACCCATGTCACGAGCTAAGTTACTTCTTGTTACTCTAGGTGTTGGTCTTCATCATGTTTTACCATAGATTTTTGGATTTAACTGTGTGCCTTAATTGACACTTGTCATTTTGAGAGCGATTTCACTTGAGTGACCCGCTTCCCTGAGTAAATATTACTGAATTATAAATGTATCTCACTTTTTCCTAATATTGGTACCATTTAAGGACTTAATAAGTGATGGATATACTTTCTCGCCAATCTTTTGTGTGTGTGCTGTTCCTGTTCAAAGCTTTTGTATGTGCGCTGTCCTTGTTCAAAGCTTAACATTTTGCATTTGGTTCATAATTTTCAATTTTTGTCAATCATCTTGTAGCTTCTAAATGTGTGTTTGGTTACCAATTTCTGTTATAATGTAATAAGTTGTACAGGAGAGTGGAACTAGTGGAAAAGGATTAGGCAGTGAACTATAGTTTCTTAAAATATTATGAAGTTTTTAGAAAGATGATAGTAAAGTAGAATAGGCATACAAATCTGGCAATTGGAGTTGAAATGCAGCAGATTAAGCAACCTAATAAGTTGCATTTAGTCACCATTTCTGTTGGACAGAACGGATATCTTTTTTTTCTTTTAAGGAACAAAAAGTACGAGTTATCCTACTTGCACGCCAACTTTAGGGCATATAATGATTGCTTTAGTGATTGAATATAAGAGCATTTGATTACGGACTTTGATCCTGGTGAAAAACTATAAATGAATGGTTATTGTTTCGTTTCAGGTATAAAGTTAATCAACAGTTAATTGAGTTGGACGAGGCCATTGCAGCAGCGGCTCTTTTCTTTCACCCTAGATCATCTGAAAAGATTGGATGCGGACTTCAAGGAATTAAGGTAAGTAATGCAAAAGCCTAAACAGTTGAGAGAGGAGTTTCTTTTAATCAGGTTACTCAGTAATTTATGAAAGCATAGTCAGAAGTCATAACTGTATTATGATAGTTATGCAGACATATTAGAATTTTTTCTTGTTTTAGATAGTCGGACATAGGAATTAGTAAGTGCTAAAAGGCGACTTTCAATGAAATACATTAAGTTAGGCTTCTTCCTGTATTTAATCGGTCGCTTCCCAGACTTCAGTTTCCATACTAACAACTTGGTATAGAATGGCTCTGACCTCGTAGATTTTTTCCGTCTCTCTTTGTGCTATATCATCAAAGAATCCTGTGCATGCCTAGTTTTTATATCTCAAATATATACACACACACATACAAGGTGGTCAGGCTGTTTAGAAGCTCAAATGAATACTACTATGGTCTTGATATATGACATGTTGAATCCTTTAATGTGCAAAATATACTTATATTGTGTTCTGGTATTCTGGAAATGCTGCAAGCCTGCAACCAATAGAAATGTCACATTAATTGCTGAGGTAAATGTACTTGGCAAGAATGGCGTTCAGTGACCCACTTGCACAGTATATAGCCATACTCCATATTAGAATGGCCTATTGGGGATTATTACATTAATGAAGTAAAGAGATCTGATATACTGAATATTAGTGGATATAATTTAAGGTCTATTATTAAGTCTGCATAAGTATGCCCCTGTTTCCCCTCCCCACCCCCTAACCCCCAACATAGATAGGGGATGGTACTTGTGATGTTATACATAGCCTGAATATTTATGTTGCTCATAAGCTTCTGGTCTGAGTTCGAATATGAGAAGGGATTAATTGCTCCAGATTTTTATGATCAGCAACTCTGTGTTTTTATTTATGAATTATGGATCATGGATGTATACTGTTCATTACTTTTAAAAGTGGACAATTTTCGCCACAACAATTTTAATAGTTGTAAGAACAGTTTTCCACAAGATTTACTTGTTCTGCAGGGTTCTTCTTATGTGAACAGTGCATGGCCTCCCTTGCATGTTTTAAAGCCTTAGTACTCATTCTTCTTTGAGTGTCTGTCTTTGTCTGTAGAGGATACTCTGTAGAATAGAGGATCTAGATCGATAATGTACATTTTCATGATCTTTCTGGAAAGTGTAACTGAAGTACCAGTACCCTTTTTGCGCCTGAAGTAATTTGTATTTGAATAACATGTCTGCTTGCTAATTAGATGTTGCAACAAGTCATAATGATTCATTCTCTTTCACTGTCAACTCACACACACCTCTTACAGATTGGTTTAAGCTTAAAGGGTGAAACCAGCCAGTGCTTTCAGCTGATAAGAACTGATGGCACCATCGAGGAATTTTCATATCACAAGTGCATACTTAACGCTCTGAAGCAAACTGCTCCCAGAAGTGCAGAAACATACGAATCGAAGTGGTTGGGTGAGAGACTCTAGTCCAGGTACCATCATGTTCGATAGCAAGGAAAAGGTTGTAGTGTAAGAATAAAAGTTGTTTAGCGAACACTGCAGTTTGACAAAACCTTCGGTGTAAACTACATTTCATTTAGCAGGACCGTAATAATTGTAGGTATGTTCTTAAGCCTCTTTTTGCTGCTTCCACTAAAAGTTGTTTGCCTAAAGTAGAAGGCAGATAAAATTTAGTGGAAGTAGCAACGAGATGCTTTTAAGAGCATATCTTTGTTATTCATCTTGTAATCTTGTAATCCGTCTTCTAGCAATCCAAGAACAACCTTTGGATACACGTTCAAAGTTTTAATATATTATATATAAGCACATGCATGATAGTATGAAATACATACAAGTTCAAAACTTTTATTAAAAGTATATAATATGATGTATATTTGAAAAAGAAAAAAAAAAGGATTCATAAATAATTTATATGTGGTGCATGGATGTACTATTCAAAATTATATCTTGCAAGTCATATAAATATTATTGATACCGTCTACAATTGATAAACAGAAAGTCTTTTTCTGACAGAATAAATAGATCTCAATTCTTTTAATCTACAATTAATATAGAGCGTCGTATTTCTATTCCTATAGTTTTATTGTTTTTACCTACATTGTATGCTTTTATTTTTACATTTCCAATCTTTAACCCGATTATTTGCTGGATATATTTTGTTTTAGAAAGTACAATATATTAGAACTTAATTTTTTAATCGATTTATGGGTTTATAATACTGATCTGTAGTTAATTTTAAGAATATGGGTGGGAGTAATTTTGATATACGAGAAAGTATAATTGGGTTGAAATGGAAGGAGGATGGAAGGTTTTGAGCATGTGGTGCAAAAATGAACGCCACCCTTGTCGTTAATTCATTATCATTGAGGCTCACATAGCAGCAAGTAGAGTCGTGGGGGTGGCTTGCTTAGTTGCTTGATAAGTCTCTTTCTCTCGCTTTCAACATTAGTATATTTTTGTAGCATTGTAGGAGTATCTGTCAGGAGAAAGCCACTCATTGTTGCAATGTTGAATCCATGGCTGTTAATAATAATAAATTGATATATCATTTATTAAGTGTTGAAAATAATTTTTATTATAAAAATTATAGGAATAAAATAATAAAAAAAAAATACATGTTGCACAATAGTCTTGAATCAATAATTGAACACATTTCTTATTGAAATTGAAGATGTTTTATGACTATGACAACAATATATCAATAAGTTAATTAATTGTTCTAGTAACAGGATTACATCGTTGACACGCCACCTTGAATCTCAGATTCATAAGCAGCATAATAAATCATCTGCCAATCTTAATTTCAATTTGACTTTATCTGTTAATTATAATTAATCTTGTATTAGCTTGAATTATTATAAATTTTCATTTAATTTCTAAGAAAAATATTAAATACCCCAAATTTCTTCCAAACTTTTTTCATAAATTATATATATATATGATAATTTTTTTAATAATAATAATAATATAAGATCCCGCGTGCACATCAATACAAGGACATATGACATATCTATATTTATACATGGCTAGTATGCACGTGTCTGGATCCTTAGATGTGTATCTAAATTCTAGACCATAAAACCGCAAGGGCCTTTATTAATGTAATAGTGGTTCCAGCCTTTTTTTATCTCAAAGTATTTAATTGGTATATTATATTATGTAGATTTGATTTTTCAAATTTAATTAAAAATTTCAAATAATTATAACATATTTTTAAAATAATGTTATTATATCATAATAATATTAATCAGTTCGATTAATTTTCAATTATACGATCAATTATTAAACAGTAACTCCATCGATTAGTTTTGATTTTCACAATTTTAAATTAACAATAATTCTATCATCAAAGTTATTACCCTCGCGCTTTTTTATTTGCTTAAAGATTTCATAAAACATTGATGTATGTTTTAATCTAATTTATTTCACTACCATTTGAATATTGTACATATAAGATGTATTATAGGTTAATAGTATGAAAGAAATTTAAAAAATGTAAAATAAAATAACCACATAATGATTTATATTTACGGGATGAGATACTCAGTTACTATTTTAGTACACGCACCACGTCGCTGGATAGATGGATTTGTCATTTTTTTACTATTCTTACGTTCATGCACGTATTTGAAACTTATGTAAAGTATAATTTCATAACATTTTCTTTATTTTTGTAATAAGAGTTTAAATGTTAAATTTTTATTTAAGAAGAATATTATGAAACTATATTTACATAAATGTGTGACAAAAAAATAACATAAACACCTGGAATTTTATTAAAAAAAATGTTATTCACTTATTCGGAGGCTCCTTCTCTGTTATACTCTCTTCTGTCCCCAGAATTGTATAGGCAGTGGAGCTACATACGCTTTAATATTTTTTTAATATAGAGTTTCATAATTTATTTTTAAAATAATTTTTTTCTGAATAAAAGTTTATTACTTTTTATTCAAAAACAGAAAATTGTAAAAATAAGTTATATAACCATATTTTATGAAACATTAAAATCCGTGTTAAAATGTATAAAATTAAACGAGAGGAACGGAGTAACATACCGTGACAAAAATGAAAGGATTGGTGGTTAAAAAGGCAGAGGATGATACCTAGAATATGCTTAAAGGAATGTGGTTGATTAGATTTGTCTAATAGTGTCCACACATATGTACACTCTTGTCCATTTCTTTTACAGCTTTACTCGAACACAAACACACCCGTACTTCAAGTCTTAAACACACACATTACACCCGCACTTAAGCCCATATATACGCGCACGCAGTAGTGTGTGTAAATAGCTTGATTACAGCTTCTCATTAAACAAATACCAACGAGCTGGTAAATTATCAATTCATCTAATCTCTGAAACTCAGATTTTCCCTTATTATTTTATTCATACTCATATTTATTAATGCCATGCTCTGCTTTGGCAGGTAGTTTTTATAGTTTGATGCTTAGTATTATTTTTATGAATTGTCAGTCTTGAATCTAAATTATCCTCTTAGCTTGCAGTTGTGGAGGCTTGTGTACTAGTGAAACAATCACTGTTTGTTGATGCTCATCTAACTACAGGCAAGTATGCTTGTGTATCTGTATGATTTCTTGTTCTCATATTAAACTTTTTACTTCTGCAAATTCTATGTATACTGTATCTATGTGGGTGTGTGTGATTTAAAGGTAAGGTCTTGAGAGGACAATGAAATAGTTGTGTTTATGTGGAAAGTAAAATGAATTGTTGGAAATTTACTCTTTTTTGCATCCACAAAAAAAGTGAGATTAACTTTAGTGTGTACAGTGATTGAGATAATGATTGGGAAGTAAGTGGTACCCTTTTTGCTGTTTGCTTTAGTAAGTCTACTTGGGTGCTAGGAGAATGGACGTTTCATTGTTTTTTTGTATAAACTGGCATGATCAGAGTATATGCTGCATCTCAATCATAATTCTTGTAATTGCCAAGTTTAGTTCGTGGTGTTTCATCCGTGTTTATGGGAATCTGAATTTTATTCTCATGTGTTGGTGTGTTCCGAGTTATTCGTGTTCCCGTTCCTTGTGTCCTTTTTCATTGACAATTCTTGATACGTATGAGAATTAGTTGATTCTTTTGATTATTCTGCTGCTAGTGGATAATTTGACGCTTTAACTGAATCGACTGAAAGTTGAAAGATGTGAATAGTAACCACCCTTAGCTGACATATGTTCCACCAGAGCCGCATTAAGTTTTCTTTGTAAAAATAGGCCTTCTACTTCCCTTTTTATTTAAGGTAAAAATCGTTGTGCACTCCTTTTGGAGGAAATATATTTGCCTTATTGTTCATGTTTTTGTTGCAGTGAAAGATGGTCGCTTTTGGAAAAAAGTTGAAGGATAGACAAATACAAGAATGGCAAGGGTATGTTTTAATGTATATTCACCTGTATGAGGTTTGGATTCTGCTTGAGACTGATTTTCGTGTTGCATTACGAAAAGAAGGCTGTCAATAATATATTTTGGTATAGAGGTTTCTGTTTGATGGTCATATAGTTGCTGTATCTGGGGAAAGAGAAACAAAACCTATTCAGTAGATATATACTATCTACTTGTTCTATTTTAGCTTCAAATTGCAGTCAGAAACATGCTTTGTATATATACCAAACGATTATAACATACTTGTTATACATCTTAAGCTGAATTTGTGACAAAGTCAGTACCTTTCAGATACTACATCAACTACAAATTGATGAAGAAAAAAGTAAAACAATATGCCCGCCAAATTGAAGTCGCAGCACTTGAACGTAGACATGTGCTCAAGGATTTCTCGAGGATGCTAGATGAAGAGGTAAGATATAGTGATTAGTTTCTTCCTAGTCCGGGCAACATATTGTGACTGATCCAGTAAGTTCTCATATATAGATTCCATAATGGGGAGCCTTATTAATTATTTTGCCAAAACCATAGGAAGTCTTATAGGGAGACAAATATCAAGGACATTGAGCAAGCATATTGTAGCCGGCTATTATTCAGATTTATGTTTTAGAGCAATTTTTTTGGTAATACTTGACATTTTTCAAAAAGTAGTACTCCCTCCGTCCCGGTGAGAAGTATACGTTCACTGTTTGCACACATTTTGAGGCTCCTATAAAGTATAGTTCTACAGTGTTTTTTTTAATTTTTTCTCTTATGAATAAAAGTTTAAACATCAAAATTTTTATTCAAACAAAAAAAATTTAAAAAATATTCTGAAACTATACTTTAAAGGAGTCTTAAAATGCGTGCCAAAAAGTAACGTATACAATTGAATGGGACAGAGGGAGTATTATTATGGGTCAATGATGGTTTTTGTTTATACACAAAGCTCTAACAAAAAAGTCGTTATTGGCTACATTCAAGCTTTCTGTCCTTGTAAAAGTTTGTTTATGATACAAAGACTTGGTGCATATTATCATGTGAACTGATCTATAAGCCCCAATTATAATTATTTACAGTTTTCCGCCAGTGCTTGTATTGTGCATAAGACTAAATTAATTATTCTGTGGTTATATCACTGTAGATTGAGAAAATCGTACTTTTCCTACTGGAGCAACAAGGGCTACTTGCAAGTCGGATCGCTGCACTAGGGGAACAGCAGGAAGCTCTTCGAGAGCAACCTGATATATCCAAGATATGTGAACTACGAGAAGCTTACAGGGATGTGGGGAGGGATCTGTTAAAGCTTTTATTTTTTATTGAGATAAATGCTATTGGTCTGCGTAAGATCCTCAAGAAGTTTGACAAACGTTTCGGCTATAAATTCACCAATTATTATGTCAAAACTCGTGCAAATCATCCTTATTCGCAGCTTCAGCAAGTGTTCAAGCATGTGGTAATCAACTCAATCAACGTGCTCTTGGTTCTTTATTGTAGACTTATTTTGTCACACATCTCTGTCTGTATAATCTGGACATACTAATTTTCTTATTATACTCTCTGCATGAATGAAATATATTGAGGGCTAGATAAGATAACCATTTGCTGCGGCTTCCTGAAAATACCATAACTAAGAGTGAACTCTTAAAGTCAGTAAAATTTGCAGGGGTTAGGTGCAGTTGTAGGAGCCATATCTCGCAATCTTTCAGATCTGCAGGATCGTCAAGGGAGCTACCTATCTATATACGACGAGCCCACTCTTCCCCTCCAGGTTTTTTTTGAGTGAACCTCTGTCTTTTGTCATATCACCCATATTTGTTTCTTATATGAACAGGAAGCAAGTGACCATATTATCTACTAACAAGAAAGTTAATCTGCAGGATTCTGTGATTGACTCTATAACAGTGGCAGCAGACCGTTTGAACCACTCAACCAATTTTCTAGATTTCTTGGGTCAACATGCACTTATTATGCAACAAGAGGAGTTGCCCACTCCTTCTGAAGAACAAATTGATGATGATAGATACCATTTTATGTCTCTTCTGCTGAACCTGGCCAACACATTTCTGTACATGGTCAATACATATATTATTGTCCCAACAGCAGATGACTACTCAATGAGCTTGGGTGCTGCAGCAACAGTCTGTGGTATTGTGATTGGTGCAATGGCTGTGGCACAAGTCTTTTCATCAGTTTATTTCAGTGCATGGTCAAACAAATCTTACTTCAAACCCCTTGTGTTCAGCAGCATTGTTCTTTTTGTGGGAAATGCTATGTATGCAGTTGCTTATGACTTCAACTCAATAGCAATTCTTATACTTGGTCGTCTATTTTGTGGGTAATTAATAACTATCTCTCTCTCTATATATATATGTGTGTGTGTGTGTGTGTGTCTAATTGTCTCTCTATATATATGTCTAGTTGTGTTGTAATATGCTGACCTATATCTAAAGTAGATGCGACTGTGTTAGGTTATTAGTTACTTAACCAGACAGAACAATTAGGAGGTTATTAGTTTTCGGTCAACAGAGAAGCTACAGAAACTTTAAAGAGTGTTACTCTTCTTATATCCTTTTATTTATGTTACAGATAAGTCGTTGCATTGCACCTAGTTGAAACTAATAACTCAATGTTATCTTATTCTCTTACCCCCTTTATTGCAGGTTAGGGTCTGCTAGAGCTGTTAATCGTCGCTATATTAGTGATTGTGTACCACTTAAAATCCGAATGCAGGCTTCAGCAGGATTTGTTAGTGCCAGTGCTCTTGGAATGGCATGTGGCCCTGCACTTGCTGGTTTACTTCAAACTAATTTCAAAATTTACAAGCTCACCATCAATCAAAATACGCTGCCTGGCTGGGTTATGTCTGTGGCGTGGTTGTTTTATTTGGTATGGTTGTGGATTTCATTTAGAGAACCTGCTCTCCCGAGTGAGGAGAATGATATGCCACAAGAAGCTAATGCTGGTTCGTTTACAGTTTTATTTTGCTACCTGGTTTAATTTTTTTTCAAGTGCCACATGCATATTATCTTTCTAGAAAAAACTGAAGATTTACCTTTGACTTGATATTTTGGTGAGTAATAGTGTGATACCAAATATTCCGCTGCATATATTGAAGGTCCCAATACCTCTAGTATTACCCTCCTGATTTTATGCTTTTATTAAGTTGCAAATTATCTGAACAAGGGATTTGCGCAATAGATACAGGTCCAACGGAGAATGAAGAGCTTGAAAAGGGTCTTGTCCAACCATTGCTCTTGACTTCTACTGACAATCAGCAAGATGATAATGATGGAGATCAAGAATATGATGCAAGTGAAGAAGCTCCCGAGGACTCTCGTAGGCCAGCCAATTCTATGAGATCAGCATATAGATTACTTACTCCTTCAGTAAAGGTAGGTGCCTGTTCTTGGTCCTTGCTGCTATTTCTGGATTTGATAAAGATATGCACTTGTGTGTGAGAGAGGGAGAGGGGGGGGGGGGGGGGGGGGGGGGGGGGGGGGGATGATAATTTAATCTGCATGTGTGTGAGTCTGAGACTCTGAGTCTTTAAGTAACTACAGCTTAGCTTCTTCAGCGAAATTAAGGTTGTGATGGCAATCACTCATCACTGTATTATCTTATGTTATGGTTACTGTGGTACTGCTAACTTTGTATGGTTTTCAAGTTATAACACAATATACAATTGTCTTTGTAGGTTCAATTACTGATATACTTCATGCTTAAGTATGCGATGGAGATTTTACTTTCCGAATCCAGTGTCATCACCACATACTATTTTAGCTGGTCTACCAGCAAAGTTGCAATATTTCTTGCATGCATTGGACTCACTGTTCTTCCAGTTAATATTGTTGTTGGGAGCTACATAAGCAATATGTTTGAAGACAGGTAGTTTTCTGAACAATGCAGGCATTATATATATTCCATGAAATTTTGTTAAATTGTTAATGTTTAAAGTCATGCTTGTTTATTTGATATAAAACAGTATGGAAATTGGTTATGTTTTTAAGTATTTGTTGTCTGCACTTTCACCAACCTTAATACTCTCCTCATGTGGCGCACTAGCAATTCAGAGCTTGAGCATGCATTATAGTTACCGAAATCAGATGCAGTACAAAATAAGAAACATGTTAGTATGTTTGTGCAATGACCTTGTTGATTATTGGCATTGTAAGAGTCATTCCATTCTCCAAGGTAACCAAGAAAATTTAAAGGTTGTGGCTACCCATATCTCTGACCTCTGTAATTTAGGGAGCCAGGAAACAATGGGTTAGTTTTTTTTTATTTTTAACATCAACTTATATACCAACAATGTATAAACATTACATAAAATATACTCCTACTTACTATTAATATCAAAAAAGTGTAAACTATACAATTTTGTAAGAGCAGTCTAATTGCTCTTGAGTAGGTTTGAGATGAAGAATTAACTGATCATCTGCATGCAGGCAAATTTTATTGGCATCTGAGATTATGGTTTGCGTTGGTATACTCCTAAGCTTCCAAGTCTTTGTGGCATATTCCGTGCCGCAATATGTCCTGTCAGGACTCATAATGTTTGTCTCTGCAGAAGTTTTGGAAGGTAAGATCTTTTTATTTTAGTATTAATTATCTATCATTTAGATCGCTGTTTTGGTATATCTACTACACAAATATGGGTTGAAATGCTCACTTTTTTGTTAGATGAATGAAATAAAAAATGCCTAAAACCATTTTTCTGATTAATTAAATGCATATGTATTACATATTGTTACTGCTAAATATCGCTTCAAACCCAGGTGTCAACTTGTCACTTCTCTCTCGGGTCATGTCATCGAGACTTGCTCGTGGTACATACAATGGCGGGCTGCTGTCGACTGAAGCAGGGACAATTGCTCGAGTGATTGCAGATGCAACAATAACCCTGGCAGGGTACTTGGGAGAGAGCAAGCTTCTCAATGTCACTCTAATCCCTTCTCTTGTCATCTGTGTATCGTCAATCGTCGCCACATGCTATACCTACAACTCACTATATTGAAGCTGCATTTTATACTACATGTTCTCTGGTCCCAACCTGGACTCCTCCAGCCCATAAATGATTTCTTAAATCTGCCTTTCTGGTTTTGATCTTCATGTAATAATAAATAAAAATGTGTACATTCTTGAAGTTAAATAGTTCATAGCTCTTTTTTCTTTTTCCTGTATGTATAGAACTATACCAGTAGAAAACATGGATTAATTTTATAATCAGGTGATTTGAGTCCATACTAGGGCTGTTAACGAAACGAATATTTAATGAAATATTCGGTATTCGAATTCGTTTAACATTATTCGTATTCGTTTGTTAGCAAATACAAATACGAATTCAAATCTTAAAAAATATTCGGTCTGTTAACGAATACAAATTCGAATAGATAAATATTCGTATTCGCTATTCGCTTAATTATTCGGAAATTAAATTATATATATATATATATTATTTTATATTATATAGAAAAATATTATATTTTTATTTAATAAGATTATGTACAGGTAAGGGGAGCTCTTCTAGTTATAGCCACAGACCGACAAATCAGAAACAAAATGTCACACCTTCTGGTTTATACCTTCTGGTTTGTTCAATCAGTAATTTGAATTTTTTTATATTATTTGAGTTGGATGACTGTAGTCTGTATTATTAGTACTTTTTATAGTTTGCTTGAATTGGTGAAGTATGGGAGTTTATAACTTTTGTCACGTGTCAGCAGTTTATTTATTTTTTTCATTTTCTTTTAAATGAGTGCCTTAAACGAATATGAATAGTTCGTGAACTTAACCGAATACGAATACGAATACAAATAACTATTCGGATAATAAACAAATACAAATCCGAATATGTATATTTAAACCGAATACAAATACAAAAACTATAGTATTCGTTTCGAATTCGTTTCGTTAACACCCCTAGTCCATACTACTGGACTACAGGATTCAAAGTCAATACCTTTGAACATTGAAGACAGCAAGTGGCTGGAAATGTTTAGTCACACTGCAAAATTCAACTTGTGGAAACTTAGGATTCATTAATTCATATCATGCCGTAGTAGCAGGGACTTTGGAGCCTTAAAACGACAGTGCCCTAAACTTGAAGCTAATTTATTTGGCTCCAACAGTTTCAGTCCTAGTCAATTGTCATCATCTAAAATACTCCACAAGGTCTCCTTTAAGTCTTCTAACCACCTTACCAGTCATTATTAAATCCATCAGTCTCATTGAAGTATAGCACAAAGTATATACTAAAATTAAACTGATCAAGATATTATATTGAATGTGCAAGTTCTTATATGATTAAATTCAAAACTTACCAGAACACTAGCTGTTAAACTTAACCCTACAGATGTGCAGCAACCCTACAAAATGCAAATGACTTGCTGATTAGCTTTTCTTGGTGGGGGACAAACATAATAATCTGCATGTGATGTTACACGATTATACGTGAGAACCAGGAGCCCTGTAGCAGAGGTCGAGATCAGATTCTGCCTGTCGTGGCCCCTGCGCACTACAAAAAGTTGGTCTGGCATTTTTCCAGGTTTCCAAATTTGCAAAAACATCAAATCCATCTCTAACTTGACAGCATATCAGTAATCGAGTTTTCCTTATTTAGTGAGAATTTTTGTAAAATTAAGATGCATCGTCGAAGAATCTGTTGAATCGTCTAATGAGGAGACTCAGACGACCTGGTCATAAGGATACATGAGATTGGTCAACTGCAGGATCTTCAAAGGGAGAAGGCAAATAGAACTTTGTTAACTAAAAGCAAGCAGAAAATCATTAAGAGCATATTATCATTACTAAACAGTATTGCATTAAGTACAACGAGTAGAGTCATGGACCCTTTAGTAAAACGCTCAGACAACGGATTGGTCTCAGAACCCGTTAACTAAGTTCCTTTTCCGTAGCTTATAAGTCAAAATTCATTGAGCTTAGTCAAGCAGGTTGCGCATAGGTGAACAGAAGAAAGCAAATCTAGCAAAGAAGTGGGGGAAAAGGGATACCCTTAAAAAAAAAAAGATGCATTCACCTTGCATCAGAGAAGCCACAACCTGCTTTCATGGCTTCTGCACAAATCCGTCTTTTGACAGACTAGACTCCCAGAGTTCTACCACAAGAAGTACAGCAACTACACAACATGACTTTGCAAATTCCACAAATTCTTCTCTTTCTCCAAACTCTCGATTCACAAACCATGAGAGTCTCCCTTCAGTGGCGGAGTTATTTTCCAATTTCACCAAAGCTTACCCGCAATACTTGAAAACTTATCAAGCTGATCAAATCCGAGTGCAAGAATACTATCATCTCTCAAATCACGTATGCCTTGATTACAATGGCCATGGACTCTTCTCTTATGACCAGCAACCAAGCCATCGCTCTTCATCTTTAATCGCCTCTACATCAACTTCTGCCCCTTCAACACAGTATTCTGTTGGTTCTGACGTACCCTTCTTTCAAATTTCCAACAAGTCAGCCAATTTGTACTCTAAGATACACTATGGTGGACAAGAATCAGAATTTGAGTCTATTATACGAAAGAGAATCACACGCTTTATGAACATTTCTGAAGATGAGTATTCCATGGTGTTCACTGCCAGCCAGTCATCTGCTTTCAAGCTTTTAGCGGAAAGTTATCCTTTCTGGTCTAACAGAGAGCTTCTGACTGTCTATGATTTTCAGAATGAGGCTGTGGAGATAATGATTGATTGCTCCAAGCAGAAAGGAGCCAAAGTAATGTCAGCTAAATTCTCATGGCCCAAAATGAGTATCCACTCCAAGAACTTGAAGAAAATGGTAGTAAGTAAAAGCAAGAACAGAAAGAGGGGCTTATTTGTTTTCCCTCTTCAATCGAAAATGACTGGAGCTCGGTATTCATATCAATGGTTAAGCATAGCACAGGAAAATGGGTGGCATGTCTTGCTTGATGCTACTGCATCAGGAGCTAAAGACATGGAGACTTTAGGCCTCTCCTTCTTCAGGCCAGATTTCCTATTTTGCTCCTTTTACAAGATTTTTGGGGATGACCCGTCGGGTTTCGGTTGCCTGTTCGTGAAAAAATCTAGTGCTTCAGTGTTTAAGAGTTCCAAAACTAAGAGTATAGGTATTGTTAGTCTTTTGCCAGCAACAACAAATGGTCAGTATTTCGACAAATCATCTAGCTTTGACATTGATACCGAACAGCAACCATCACCAGATGATCAACCACCTAAAGTTGAATTGGCTTTCGCAAGTTCACCCTCTAGTCCAGTGTCAGTTCAGCAGAATGAAGAAATCATTGAGCTGCAAGCACTACAAAAAGGCAATGAAAAACAAGAGCAAGAATCAGATTTTCAAATTATAGAACAAGAACAGCCCCAGGTCATAAACCAATTTGGAGACAGAGATGCAACCAGTAGCAGATACTCAGATATTGAATTTAGAGGCTTGAATCACGCAGATTCATTAGGCTTGATACTTATCCGTAACAGATCAAGGTACCTAATCAACTGGCTGATAAATGCATTGATGAGCCTCCAACACCCACATTCAGATTTCGGTCTTCCCTTGGTCTCTATATACGGACCTAAAGTAAGATTCGACAGAGGACCATCCCTGGCATTTAACATATTCGACTGGAGAGGAGAAAAAGTTGATCCTGCACTTGTGCAGAAGCTAGCTGATAGGAACAACATTTCACTTGGTTTTGGCTTCTTGAAAAATATTTGGCTCTCGGATAGGCACGAGGAAGGAAATACTTTGCTACATACAAGAACTCCAGAGCACAGAAAACTCCTAAAAAATAAGGAGAAACTCAATGTAAGTATATCTGTTGTAACAGCTTCACTGGGGATATTGACAAACTTCGACGACACTTACAAGCTCTGGGCGTTTGCGTCTAAGTTCCTTGATGCAGATTTCGTCGAGAAAGAGAGATGGAGGTACACTGCTCTCAATCAAAGGACCATTGAGCTGTAAGCTGACAATTGTTATTGTACGTCTAATCTTCATTCTTTCACATACTAGAAATTTTTCTTTTCTTTTTTGGTTTCGAGATGAGCTTAAATCGGCCAACGTATGACCTTCAAATTGCTGGGTACTTATGCTATGTGCTAAAATTTTCGCATCATATGCTAAATTCTACAGAAATGATACAAAAAGATGAGAAGAATAGCCATCAATAGGTTGTGTTTTCAATATGGCTAAACTGCATGACAAGTAAAAAGAGAAGAGACTCGCTGCTTTCGTCAAAAACCCTAGAATGAGTGGTTTTTCAACTGAAAGATACAGTAATCCCTGCATTTTCATCAAAAATCTGGATTAATATCATCCTAACGCAAAAAAATTGTTCATAGTATGCTGCATTATACTTTGCCAAGGACCCGGACCCTAACATACCTCAGCCATCAATAAAGTTTGTGTTTTCAGTATGGCTAAACTGCATGACAAATAATAAGAGAAAGAACTTGTTTTTTTCCTGTCAAGTTACCTCAGGCAAGGGAATGGGTTGAATCATATATTATTTTCGACACATAATCATGTCCGGCAACATTTTCTATTAGACGTTTTCTGAAATATTTGTCGAGATCCAGAAGCTTAGCATATATACGATGCAAAGGATTGAGTGAGGATACAAAGGATTGAGTGAGGATCGAGGACTGTAGATCATCTGTTTCACCGTGATGTTGTAAAGATTAGTCCAAAGGGTGATTATATAATTGGATTGTACATGCGAAATAACAAGTCAATTTTGTTTCTCAACTACTCAAGAAACTACCTGGTTTTATAGAGGCTTTGCTAAACAGAGTACAGACGGTCATAAAGAAAGACAACATAGCCCAAGCTCCAAACACTGTATAATTCACCTGCTCATTCTTATTGATAACCAAGTTGAAATACAAACACATACAATGATACAAACATTTAACACTATAAAGAAACCATACATGTCGCAGGGGAACTGTGATGTTACCAACTTCCCGCAAACCAATATTAAACAACATACAACAAAACTTTGAACCTGTCTCAAGCCGCAGAGGTCTTTTGATTGGGCTTGAACACATATTTTATGAGGGACTCTTTGATAGATAAGAGTTCTGGAAATTCCTTCTTCAGTTTGGAGGCGTCAAGTTCATTGTTGCTCCTAGGTGCAATGATAACTTTAGCCTGCTCCTCAAGGTTAAAATTTTTCCAAGTAAATTTTGGGTCAATGTAATCCCTGTACATCTCTAAAATCTCATTGTGGCTGACCACTCCAGGGTTGGTAAAGTTCCAAATTCCAGTAAGATTCCGCTTTGCCATCTCGATAGAAATGGGGAGGAGTTCGTCCAAGATAGTCATCGAGTTTGGTATATCGACCACTTTATCATATCGCGTGATCTTTGTGATAAAGTTGCGGGGATTGGATAAATCAGATGTGATTGGCATCCTGACACGTAGAGTGCATACATTTTCATAGTTTCCAAGCAAATCTTCCACCTTCAACAATACAGAAATCAATATACATATTAGGCACAGCAACATCACTAATCAGATGCCTATATAGTAGATCAGAGATGATACCTTAATCAGGTGCAAATTCAATACTACTCTCTTTGTTCTTTAAAGTTGATAACTTATTAATCTATAAAGTTGTATCTCGATTTCAGATCAATGTATTTACTTTAGAGACTCGTATAGTTCAAACTACAGATTTCCATTCAAATACAGCCTAAACAGAAAATCCATGTAGAGATTGAAGAACAAAGAAACACACACAAATTCCGGTTGACTAGTACATCAAAACTTAAATAAATTCCAGATCCCAGCACATAAAGCAGAAGCTTGCACATAAAAGCAGCAATATGTAGATCACTGCACAAAATTAATCAAATCCATACATAAATCACAGGCATATTAACTTCAAAAACACTATGAGTGTTCCTGAAGACTTCAACAGTCCAAAATATTCTTGTAAGAACACATATAACAAACTAGCACTCATAATTCATGTATTAACCACAACCAACTACACAGAGAGGGAGAGAGAGAGGGAGAGAGAGAAAGGGAGAGGGAGAGTCAGAGAGAGAGAGAGGGAGGGGGAGAGAGAGAGTCTGAGAGAGAGAGTGGGAGAGAGAGGAAGGGAGGGGGGGAGAGAGAGTGGGAGGGAGGGGGGAGTTGAAAAAAGCTGCAAAATTTAAGAATCAAGAAGCAGCATACCATAGCCTTAGTCTTGGAGTAGTAAGATCCAATAAAATTAGGAGTATCCTCCTCCTTAAACCCAAGACCCGACCCGAGAGGATGAGCATCATCATACTCAAAAATGCACCCAGTTGCAAAATTAATCACAACCAACCCCTTCTCCCTGCACACATCAGCAAGAGTCAAAGTGCCGACCACATTAGCCCTTATGGTCTCCACCTTGTGTGACTCACACCAATCAACATTGGGGCGGCCAGTGACGCCGGCGGCGTTGAAAACATGGGTGGGCTTGACAGTGGCAATGTCATTCTCGATGGAGGCCCGGTTTTCAAGACGCCCAGAAGCGTAGGAGTAGGTGATGCCTTGGGCCTGACAGAGCTTGCCCAGAAGGCCACCAATCCAGCCGGTGCGCCCGTATATCAAGAAGTTTAGTGGGCTCTCATCGGCTGGAAAACCCATTGACGAGATGAGATGTGGAGAGTAGATAGATACAACTATACAAGGGTGGGGAGATGTGTGTATGTATAGGTCAAGTGGAGTGAGATTGGATCTGAGTTATGTGAGTGAGTTACGAACGATTACGTCATGTTGTCAGATTGTAGACAAATCTTAAACCTTTTCTTCTCTTGTTTCGTTGTAAAATTAGATATTGAATTTTTATTCAAGAAAAATCTTAAAAATAAATTGTCAAATTATATTTTACATAAACACTAGATTATGAAACAAAAGTAGCAACTTTTTTTCTCTTCTGATTTAGCTTTAAAGAACTAAAGAAATAGTAATAACATCCAAGTCCCCTCAATTCCTTACTATACTTTTTGACACATTTTTAAAAACTTATTTAAAATATAATTTCATGATATATTTTTAAATTTTTTTTTCCCTATTTGATATTTAAACTTGTATTGAAAAAGAAATTTTTAAAAATGATTGTGGAACTATATTTACATAAGCCTCAAAATGCGTAAACAAGACTCGGGGAGTATTATATTCGTTTCCCGAGCAAAACTTATGAAGGCATATGGTAATAGACTTTACAGTGTTGAATTTTCATTCATTTTCGCTAATGCCAGTGCCAGTGTAATTGAATTTAACCTGAAAAGCTCAAACTATAACTGTGAAACTGCTTTGACATGTAAGTAGTAGATTGTCACTGTCCAGTGTCCAGCCAGGCTACCAGAGCCCACAATATTGACATAACATCAGTGTTATATCTTCATTATTCGAGTTTGTTTTTACCAAGCTTCAAGTAACAAGAGTGCTCTCCCCCGGCTATTATTGAGCCCGAGTGTAAATGGACACCAGGCTCTCAACGTGTCAGAAAATTCCTTTATGAGAACGTGCTATGTTAATGGAGGAATCAAATGAAATCTACAAGATCCGGATCAAGCATCTCATTCTCATTTTGTTCCCTTGTTTGTAATTCTTAAATCAGCTCCAATAAAACAAACTTATCTCAGTGCTATCCTTTTAACTAGTTAACTCACCCTACCCAAGTTTTCATCACTTTTGAGAAGCTATATCTATTCTGCTTAGTGAAAGAACGTATTCCGTCTATGTGAAATTGCTTTACAATTTTGGATGAGTAATTTAAGTTGGAGATCAAAGCGATGTTCTTGGACCCGTTTAATCTGCAAACATTAGTAAACTGGACGAAAGCGTGAAGAGTGTAATGCATAAATATCATTTTGTACTTGTAAACTGACTACTAGTGCTCAAGACATCAAGATCCACGGGTTCTGTACAATTAACATGTTCATCCTATAAACAACCAGAAAGCCTATCAGCCTAAAGAAAATGGAAACCCTATTGGTGACCAAGACATTCAGATTGGAGTGTGTGTTCAAATGGTAAGGTTTTCTTGAATTGCAACAAATGCTCCCACAATAGCCCCGCCAACATCTGGGAATGATTCACACCCAGGAATAGGTTTAACTTTACCTGTCCGATCAACAACAACTGGATACTTGAGAAGGTGACCTTTCATAGTGGTTGCTTCCTCGGCTGCAAACTGTTGCCAGTTTTTTTCGCTCAACAATCTAATATTTCTCACACATTCAAGACTTTCTGGCCGCTCAAAATATTCTTCGATACCACCTATGTGTTCTGCCCATAGTGACATTCTATATCCATAGACCTGTAAAAAAATGCAGATCATGTTAAATTTATGCTCAAATGAAGAACATGTAGAAAAGATCTATCGACTGTATATCATATCAGCAGCATAAGGAAGACTTAAGACACAAGCCACCTTCTTGTGTTATTATTTTTTCACACACTTGATCTAATTCATTTATACTTCTTGTAATTATTTTTTTCATGCCTCAGTGAATGTTTAAGTTCACCCAAGACCAAGTTGACAGAAACAAGAGCCTAACAGTCTATGAAAATACCTGTCCGCGTGGACCAGAATTTTTGCTTGCCCAAGAATAATGAGGCTGGTATGCACCCATTGCAATCTCAGTGTCTCTGGTCCCTTCAAGAGAACGCTGATTAATATTTGCAGACCCCAGTATAACAAACTCGTCATCCACTATCATTCCTTTTGAATGGACATATATCATAAAGCGTCGATTTTTATGTGCAAGTGCCTACAAATAGTACAGTATCAAGGTTGAGAACATTGAGGAGCGGAGATGACTTTAATAACAAGCACCAGGAAATACAATAACGATTAAAGAGATTTACTTGAGGACTGCAAGCTGGTTGGTTTCCAGCTTCTGGAAATCCTTCAACATCTGCCTCACGGTTGCCAAGACAGAAGAAGTTTAAATAGTCTTGAGGTTCATATTCATTCTCAAGCCCCGCCTCTACTAAAGCTTTGTATATTATGTCATACATCATCTGCATTGTATTATTCTGCGAAATACACAATATATTTAGTCTTCAAGAGTTTAAGGTATTCAATGACTTAATTTCTATATACTAATGGGATTAATGATGAAACTTTGTCAACACATATGGACTAGAATGTTATTACAACAATGAATTTTGTAAATTACCTGCAAATTAAGTACAGAATGAATACAGAATTTTCAAGAATCACATCTAATTAGGAGTGACTTTTTAATTGTACCTCCTAAATAATATGCTCTATGATAAGGAACAGTGGTCACCTGCCAAAAAAGAATCCTTTGGGTAGGACTGCTTGTAGGTACACCCTCAGGCCACATTGGAATGACGATATATGCACAGAACCTCTCGTTTGCTCTAATTTTGCTCGCTATTTTAAGAGCAACTTCAATTGGTATCAAGTTGTTCGCCCCTGAAGATATAAACAAAATTGTTTTAGCTGTTTGTTTTCCTTTGTCTCTGGTGCCCTACAAGCAGTCAGTATAGTTGCACGAGAGTGGGCAGCCATAATGTTGGTTGAGCAAGTTTGAGCTTGTAATGCATTACGACCATAACAAATAGCAAGAGAGTAACTTGTGATGGTCAAAGTAATATACCATACCGGCATTTAGTATTTTAGTTTTCATGGACCTAGAAGATGGAGATTTCTCACCTAAACTTCTGTAATGAGCCCAGTTGTATGACGAACCAATAAAATACTGATTTTCGATATATATGAAATGTTGGGCTGCACGGATTGCTTTTACATAAGCTGCATGTATACTCATGTCTATCAAAACGTTTTTCCCGCATACAAGGTTCTGCCATAAGAAGGGATTAGAAAATGCATCACTGATATAACAGGACAGAAACAAAGAGGCAGTAGTTCCCTCACCCTGCCTGTTGTAGTTTTTGGATCTTTCGGAAAGCCTTTAACCGAGCTAGAATCAATTGAACGGAAAACCTGCAGTTCACTAAAAAGTTTAATGTTCAAAATTTGACAACAATTCTCACCAGAGCATGTTCTTTACCTGCACATGCCAAGCCTCAGTATCCTCTCCACTCGAATCAGGAGCATCTTCCTGATTAATAATGTTAGGAATTCTTCCGATCTTCAGCAATGAATCATCGTATTGTTTTTTTATTTTATTAACGCCGCGTGGTTTTGATGCCTTTCTCCAGCGCTCCTCAAAATTCGTGAGTACGTCACGAGCTGCTGGCCCATCGATCAGAGAATGTAAATCATGCCATGGTTCTCGTGGACAACCAGCAGTACACCCCTATTTCAGTAAGAACAGAAATTACGAAAGAAAGCAGGGAGGGATGTGAGGATAAATTTGACACTTCTGTTCATTTATTTAAGCAATGAGCTCTTTCAGAATAAAAACTTCTGTTCATTTGGATTGTCCAACCCCATGTTACACTATATTGGTGTTCTTTGTCCATATTAAGCCCCAAGTAAGAATAGATTTGAGAAACCAAATGCAATTAAATACATTATAACACCAATAAAAAAATGCAGCCAGAGTTGGTTACCAGAAATGTAGGATTATGATAGTCATCTTTGTGCAACGTTCTCAATGACCTAAATAGAGGATGCTCTGGATTATCATATCGTCCGGTGCATAAATCAAGACCTCCAACAAACGCAATAATCTTTCTTTTACCATCACCGGCATCAGCATCCAGAATAACAGTTTTCTGATGATGAGTGTAGATTGTTCCAACTTCCTGGTGAAATAAAATTAGAACTACTGACTCAATGTAAACTCTTAATCTGAATGTACACTGCTGCAAGTATACACTACCAAAGTACAGATAATAACTTTTCTATTATTAAAGATTCATATTTCATAGAGATAGTAATTTAACACTTTTTTATAAGATGCAATGCTAATTTTGGCAAGCAGGAAAAGAAAGTGAAAGCTGCACTATGCAAGCACTTAAAAAGTAGTCTCAATGTTACTTCATCATGCAGTTTCAAGCTTGCCAAGAAAAGGTTAAGTTGATGCAGAGTAAATTACATTGCTGATGCATAGTTCCAGGTAAAATGACATTGAGAGTAAACTACACCGGAATAGGAACTAATGATGAACTGATGTCCGTCCGGATTGCTGATACACCAGGAAGTATGATGAAAATTTACCTAGGACTGATATATATTATTTAAACTGGTACATGCAACAGTAGATGTCTAGATGCCATGTTAACAAAAAAAGAAATAATGTGGACTAATATGGACACTGGTGATTAGTAGATCAGTAATATATTATTCTTCGTCCTCATATATCAATATGAGGTTATATAGAAGCATTACAGCATTTGAGTGCGCCAGAAGTGTTCAGAATAATCCATGTCGGAGTATCAAACATTCAATATATAGAAAAATATCCTGCAATTATACTAAACCTTCCCTCTACTTTCACTTTTATAGTGTCGTTCCTGAAAAGTCAAATCCCCAAACACTGAATTTTCTTCCAGTCCCAAAATAATTTAATCAACAAAATCCCATCATCAGAAAAATCACTATCAAGCAATTTCGTCTATACAGATTCTTAACTAATTACAGAAATACCTTTTTCTGGGCCCAACTATGGCCCTTTCCAGCCATTCTGGGGCACAGTAACACTTTAACTGAAGAACCCTTGAAAAAACGCCGAGTTTGCTCATCATTGGTATCCATGATCCCGTCCTACATTGGAGAGCTTAAATGCTTTAAAAGAATTATAACTTTTATGTTTGAATGATAAACACAAATTGCCATCGAAATGGATTTTAATAGCAGTGGTTAACAAAACAAGACTATAATTTTTAAGGAACTGATACAGGAACACAAAGGGTTACAGTCACCCACGAACTAAGTAGATGTGTTTGAGTACAGACGTATAGAACTATTCTTAGACTCAAGGACTTGAAACTATTGTACTGCAACTATCAGTGTTGTACCTGAAGTTGGGGTGAATCAAACTGGGATAGAATGGAAACTGTACTATTTTAAGGGTGAATGTTTAATATTTTCATTCCTTCTTCCACTACATTCCTATCAATCTACACTGGGCCTCAAGCCCACCAATTTGAGAAGAAACGCAACATTTTTCCTTCTCACGCAGTATTCTTTTGAAATTAATTTTATAAAGTCTGCACTCTCACATTTTTGTACAGTCTTCCCCTCTTACATCTTTCCTTGTTCTTAAACTTTGTTACACAATTTTTCATTCCGTTTCTTGCCCATTCCCTTCTCTTTAACCACTAAACACAATGTCAGAGCTTGGATCATAAAAATTTTAGTTCCTACGCCAGATGACAGATATCAGACCTGCAGAATTTTTGAAGCCATAGGATAGAAGATAACAATTGTTATCATATAAATATGATGCCATTAGTTTCCTTTGTTATTGATTTGCATAGAAACATCTTCTATGAAATTAAATATTACCACACATACATTGTAATATGCAAGCTCCTACTGAAGCGGCAAGAACAAATAGTATTTGTTTGTGTATGCATTTGTGTTTACTAAGCAAAGCTATGTTGTATAGGCTTAATTCTGCTGTGGTATTTTACTCGCTCATATGAATATAAAATCCACACACAAACTCACTTGTCTAAAACATCAACATGATCTTCAAGGCATATTGTATTTACCAGCAAAAAGGCAACATCCTTAAACTAATCCATTTCTAAATAATGTGATAAACATAGCAAAATGGGGATTATATGATTATTCTGTGTGTAACTGTTTATGCCTGAACATACTTGTGTCTGTGAGTGTGCACAATGATAATTTTTACCTTTCTGACTCCCATAATGCTGGTGGATGTAGGATCATCCCATACAAGGAGCAACACTCTGACACCTTCTTGTGACTTGATTTTAAGAAGTTCACCCAAACTGCTTCCTGTTATACTATCATCATCACGAACAAGTCTAACTCTGTGGACCACAGACCAACCTGTAATGTAAATCAAACGAGTAGCGTTCCCTATAGCAGAAAATATATCTCGCCAGCACTTTCCATGCACATAGTCTATATCATTGTCAAGCTTCACGGTTGGTAGTAAAGAATCAGGAACATGAGCATCTTGATAAAGACTAACCTTTCCACCTTTTCTAAGAGGAAAGTAAGTACCTGGTACACCAGGGTAATCCGGACCTAATCCAACATTATCATGATATAGAGGAATTTTATCATTTGAGGTGTATTGAATTGATGCAGTTAAAACAGCTCCTTTTCTACATGGCTTCCCACTTGCATTTAGAATAGGAAATGTACCCTCATATTTTTTCCCCCACCAAATTTGATCCACGGGAATTCCCACAACCCCGATAATCTCAGAACCCACAACGTCACTGTCCTTAATTAGAAAGAACAGTTCTGAAGCATAATGCGCTACAAGAACATTAAACTGCTGCATCCACTTTGGGTTTTCACTGTCCGGAATCACAAAAGTTCTAGCAATTGTAGCCTTGGATATCTTAACGGCAACATAAGGGTCACTCGTATTTTTCTTGCTTCTACCTCCGCATTTGCTATTAAACATGGAACTGATCGCATCCATATTTGGAAGATGCTTAGCCTCTTGGATATATATATCCAAAATCCCATGCAACAACATTACCTTTAAAGGCTCCTTTGTGGTCTTAAATGGCAGATTTTCGATAATTTCATCCTCATCCTCATCATATGTTTCTGACATTTGAACTTTTTACTCCTTGCCCAATACTAAATGGATGTAAAAGTTGATTAATTGGAGGGTGCACACACACAAACACAAAATCTGAAGATAATATAATCTACCCTTTACTTATACATACACACACATCATCCAAATCAGACCTAAGTGAAGAAGCCCTGGGTGATGTTTGATCATAAAGAAAGAAACTTGACAACATATATACAAATGGGTGAGAATTGTACAACAAGAGATTACCAGTGTTGTGCAAAACAAACTTTGGTAAGCCAAGAAAAGAGTTACCCAGTTGAGCAGACACAGGAAAAATAGCCAGGTTTCAGAAAGAAGGTTAATTTTGATTAATCCAAGTGTAATGAGTAAAAAGTCTTCGATGCCAGAAAATGCAGGAGTGAAAAAAGGGGACACTTCTTGGCTTCCTATAGCCATGCCGCCAGAGGTGGAAGATTGATGAAGCCCCTTTGTCTCCATTTTCAAGAATCAAGATTTTAACTAACATCTTCGTATGCATGTTTGATACCCATCATTTATTTATATTTAAAAGTTATTAAAATTTCCCCTAAAAAGAAGTTATTATAAGTAGACCTCGAATTCGGTACACGACACGAAAACACGCCACGAAAAGTTTGGGTTTGGTTTTCAATTTTCGGTACACGAACACGAAAAATACACGTTAATTTAGTGTCGGGTTCGATTTTTAATACAAGTACACGAATGACACGAAAGTACACGAACTAAATAAATAAATAAAAATTAAAAAATATATTTTATTTATTTATTATATATTTTTTTATCAAATTTTAAGTTTATATTTTACACAGCTATACAAATACAAGTAACAAAATAGATCTTATTAAAATAGATCTTATTTTAATTCCTATTTAAATAGGAGTTTGATGCTTTGGATGATGATTTTTGCAATGCTTTGATTGAGAAAACTGAGTTGGATAAATATTTGGAAGAGAAAAGAATTAATAGGAATGTCGAGCTAGATATCTTAGATTATTGGAAAACAAATCAATATTGATATATTAATCTTGCACTTATGGCTCGCGATATCCTTTCAATTTCAATCTCAACTGTTGCCTCGGAGTCGGCCTTTAGTGTCGGAGCAAGAGTGTTAGATCAATACCGTAGTTCTTTGGCGCATATTGTTGTGGAGGGTCTGATTTGCACTCGTGACTGGAAATTTAATGAAGAAGGTAATCCGCTTTTATATTAGAGCTTAAATCTATAGTTTTAATTTTTTGCTCGTGAACACATGCAATTCTGTAGCTTTAATTTTGTTTTCTTTTAATTTTTCAGTTGTTCCAAGTTATACATTGGAAGAACTCACTGAAGATGTTGTTAGTATAGCACTCAATGAAAATTCTCCGGCCCCTGGTTGCGACACTCCAGTCAATTGATCACATCAGGGGATGAAAAATCAAATTCCTGCCACTTTTGTTTAAGTTTTTAAGTTCTAGTTGGTGTTGAACAATTCCTATTTTGTTGTACTTGAACTCCAGTTGATGTTTGAACAATATTATCATCAATTTCATTTCTACTATTTTATGAATTTATTGTATAATTTTTATGTCTAAATTTTCATTTATCTCAAAAAATGTGAAAGTAACAGATTAATTATGTGAAAAACGTGTACTTTCGTGTACGAATGTGTACTACAATATTTCGTGTATATTTCATTCCGGAGTACACGGAAGGTACACGAAAATATTTCGTGTACTTAACGTGTACAGTTCGTGTTGACACGAAAATAAACACCGGAGTACACGGAAGGTACACGAAAATATTTCGTGTACTTAACGTGTACAGTTCGTGTTGACACGAAAATAAACAGTTCGTGTACGTGTCCCAAAATAGGTACACGAAACTCAAACGGTTCGGGTTCGGGTTTAGGGTCACGTACACGAAAACACGAAAGTACACGACACGAACCGTTTGTCAGGTATAATTATAAGTTCTATTTTGAAAAAAAAAAAAAAAAAACTTTTTACTTAAGTCACTTGTATGATTATGCAGGAAACAGATCCAAGCTTAAAGTTTTGAAAGGGTGGGCACTGAAAAGAAAAATGAAGATCTCATAGAAAATAACATCTAATCCAGATTACAAATACAAAAACTAAAGAAAATCACTTTGTTACATATAACCATTGTCCAATCCAGATTACATATATAAAAACTAAAGAAAATCACTTTGTTACATATAACCATTGTTTTAAAAGTCGGTGATTAATGGAGGCATTTGCACAAATCATTTTGTCAGAAGTTAAAATATCTTCCAGTGGAGCTCCACACCCTCTATACTACTATTTGTGACATCATTCTCTAAACTCATACAAATATATATGTTAAACTTCAAACTTGATTTCCACAAGTAGTATATGTTAGGTGTAGTAGTACAACTGCATCTTGGGGATAATAAAACAGCTAGACCAACATCATTAAGTACACTTTCTTGATCAGTCATGCTCTTTTATTGAAGATTAGATTCTTATTTTTATCTTTTACGCTTGGATTTGAGCGATGTCATTGAACTCGAGTTGCTGTGCCAGTTGCGCTTCCTTTGGTTGATGAACCAGTTGTTAATTTGCTTTAGCTGCAGCCCTGTGTCCTCCACAAGCTTTGCCTTGTCATCTTCCTGCATGTACATTGTGATATCAATCTCAGAACAAAACTCTACACCATGAAAATGGATGTTGAAATATAAATTTAGCGAGTTTTGATGAGTTGCAGAGCAAGAGAGAATCACTTACAGTTGGGTAAGGCCACTTGGAGTGTTGCTGCCACCATTCCTTTAGGACTGAAGTTGTGTCACCTGGTAATTTACCTGCCCTTCTTTTCCTCAGAATTTCCTCTCTGACATCTTCAATTTTCGAGCGAAATCCCTGCAAAACCAAACACAGGGCCAGATGAACTTTAACTTCCATGCTTACACAAATTTATGAATGTCACAGATTTGTTAATTGTCAACTTTCCCCCGTACTTTTAATCTCTATATCTAAATGATATAATCAAGGTAAGATCACCTGTTTCAGTTCAATCTTTAGTTCTTGTCGAACTCTTTCCATAAGAGACCTCTCAGATTCTGTTGGAAGAAGTGGACCAAATCCCATCATGTCATGTGCATCGCTGCCTGATTGGTCTAAAGAGAAATCCATTTGCAGTTCCTCATCATCATCTGACATAGTTGCTTCTGTCCCTTCGCCTAACGTTACTCCTAGAGAAAAATAAATATATTATACCGGACTGGTCATGCAAGATTTAAGAACACACCCTGTTTCTTTCTACATCGATCCCCACGCTTAATTGACAGAGCAAAATAATATTTTTAGAACATCATTTTTTTGCTCAAAGAACATGATCAAGGGTAGGAGAAAGCAGTTAGTACTGTAATCATTTTTTCTACTCATCAATTTTCCTTAAAATATTAAGAGTTTCCATGACATGTGGTAACTTGATCACCACAAGTACAAAATAATATTGATCAAGAGAACTGCAAAATAGTATTGACATAAACATCCAAATTAATTAAAGATATGAACGCATATATATATATTGATACATAAATAAACTGAAAACAGTAATCACCCCTACTAAAGATGCCTGAATTGGACATGCATGGTACTAAGAAACTTTAGCAGAGACTCTTCTAAATAAAGGAGAGGAGTAAGTGTTTGTAGTCATTGTAAGCAATGGCATCAGAGTAAACGTCTGGATTTTATGAAAAACACAGAGTTATCAGAGTTTTTTGGTAAAAGTTGATGGGCAAAATCTGGACTAGTCAGAATTTGGCCGATAAGAATTGGAAGGTTTAGACAACAATTAACTGTTTATATACATCCTATTGAAATATATATTCGATGAAGTACTCTCGATTAGCTGCTAGAAATATCTTTGCCGCCTAGACTCCCCTTCGCTGCTGGTGATATTGGTCCTAGGTGGGAACATCCTGCGGGCCAGGCGGTACCAAAACGTCGTCTAGACGGTGAACTATGTGTTTTTTTCCCTTCAAAAATTGGTTAAAATCATTTCTAACCGGTCAACATCCCGTCTAGTTAATAAAAAACTATATTATTAATATAATTCTAAAAAAAAAATAATTAAAAGAAATTAAATATTCACTTCTACTTAACTTAATATTCTATAAAAATTAATAATGATTAATTTTTATTTTTCTCTATATTTTGTGGATATAAGAAGTGTTGGTATATATTTATTTGCTCAATAATCTTGGTTTTTTATGTTTCAAGTATTTGTTTAATATATGATATTATATTGGTTACAAGTCAAATTCATTACTATAAAAATAGAGATGATCATGTTTTTCTTCTTGCTCATCCTCAAATTTCCAAATTTTATTTATATACGGAGTTGATTATTAAATTTTATATAATTATAATAATTTCAAATTAATATGTGTGTGAATAATCTTTCTAGCAAATCCTTAATTTTTGGATTATGTACTCCAACCGTCCTAACAATAGTTAGAACATTGATTGTATTCAAAGTGAAATCTTCAACAAATAGCAACCTGACAATTTCACTGACAGGAATGCTTTAAATATATAGGATTTATTTTGACGCTATTAAGCCCCTAAGTTAAAAGGATGTTTTCTTCTTGTAGCAGCTTAAAATGCTAAAAGAAGCCCGAAAATGTTTGTTTTAATCTAAGCCAAACATCCGAATCGATCATCTTGCCGTTTACGTTTGGGGTGGTTTATTTTTAACTACTAAGAGCAACTCCAACCCAAAACCAAAACACCAAAATGGTGTCACTTTTGGTGTAAAAGGTGCTCCAATGCAACACCAAAATGGTGTTAAAATTACACCAATTGAATTGGTTGACACCAAATTTGGTGTCAAGTGTTCATTTGGTGTAATTTTTACACCAAATTTGGAGTTTTTAAAAATGCCTACTATACCCTCACACTTATGAGACAAAACAAATTTATTCCTTCTATGTCCCATTACACTTATTTTATCTTATGTTTTTTATTTTTCAATCATAATCATTATAAATTTTCTTCCTTTACTATTTAATTCACATTTTTTATTTATTCCAAAATTTCAATAAATTTATATTCTTGTATTAAAAATTAAATAATTAAATTGTTCTCTTAAATTGGTTGATGAATATATAATTATTTGAGATCCTTGTTTAGTTAACTTGTTAAAATTTTATGTTAAGCAATGATATTGATAAATATTGATATAAATAACTTTAAAAAATGAAGAATATTCCATTTTATGTGTAAAAAGATTCTTTTGGTGTAAGATATGATGTTGATGGGTTGGAGTGAAAAATTTGAAATAGTGTAATTTTCACACCAAAATGATGTTAAAATTACACCATTTTGGTGTTATGGGTTGGAGATGGTGTTATATAATGTATCCAAATGAGCAAGTATATGCATAACAATACACAGTACTCCATGTTAAATGTGTTAACATGCACATCACACAGAGATCGATGTTGACCAGTACCTACGACTATACAAGTTGCAACAGAGATTGGAGGCCCAGGACCATACTAGGCATCTAGTTACTAGCTGGTTATGTTAGTAAACAACTACACTGTATACTACATTACTTTAGAACTAGCTAATCATAAACTCAACTAATCAACAATATAGCCAGTACTGCAAGGTTCTCAACCATAGAAACAGTGGGAAGATTAAGATTTAACAGGCGATCTTCTATAAAGTGATACAGCTTACCAGTTAATGCATGCAATAACACAATCTTTTTAGGTCATATCAGATGATTTTACTGTTTCATGTCTCATCATCAGCAACTGTGCACAATTAGCCCATGCAATGTTAAATACCTTAAATCTTACGGAATGATACGTCTCGTTTATCAAAAAATCTCCGATAAATCTAAATAGTAGGTGAACCAATTTACTCCATTTACCTGTTTCTCCAAATAATACTAGTAACATTCTTGGTAACAGTAAACCCTAGCAAACACAACACCGTACAAGGCTGCTGGAAAACGAATACATATAATTTGATGAAACCATATCTGAAAGCAAGCACAAGATCAGTTGGTAATGTTGTTGGTTCATTGTCAATACTAACTGCATAATATTAATACCCTTTTTTTCTTTTTTAATTATTGTTTGCCCAACCAACTCACAAACAGCACCCCTAACCAAACCTATAAACCAAGAATTTATTGGTGGGTCCCATCGCACCCACCTTTTAGCACAATTTCAAGAAACCCAATTTGTCTTCTTTCTCATCTACTTTATCCTCCTACCAAAACCATCATTCACGAATCTTAAAGTATCATCATATTCATACATTAACATAAACTAGTTCAAACTTTAACCATCAATTATCAACAGATAATAAAATAAATAAATGTACACAGCAGTACCACTTACCGGTGAGAGATTGTAAGTTTTGTTCGATTTCTCGGCAAGCCATGACAGCTTCAACAGCATGAACTCTCACATGTTGCTGGAGCTGCTCTTTGAATGAGCATAAAACCATCAAGTACTGTCCCTGTTATTCATTTATTACACTACTTGTTAAAAAAAAAGGAAAAATCCACATAAATTATTACAGTACGAGAAAACGTGAGAAGATCATAAACTATAGCCAACAAGGTGTTGATGCGGTGGTTAAGCTCTGGTACCTCTTGCGGGAGGTCAGGAGTTCAACTCCCGGGCGTGCGCGTCTAATAATTAGGAAAAAAAAGAACATAAACTATAAATAGAAATTTATGATATACAGGCCTACCATGAAGTTGTCGAGCTCTTGTCTTTGATGAGGATGAAGATGATGGTGTTGAGATGCATAAGTACGAAGAATATTATGAGAATTGGCGAGCTGAGCATCAATAAGTGGAAGCTGATCAATAGGAGTCGCCACCCGGAGACACGCTACATGGGCTGCCACCAGCTGCTCGTAAAGTGGGTGCGTGGCTATCTCCGCCTTCATGCGGTGGTTCTGCTCGCCGGAATAATCATGACTACCACTACTACTTCCCATCATGTTCATGTTCTGATCTTGCATCATTTTTAAAAAAAAATCAAAGCCACTCTTTTCTTGAAAATTTGTGTATATATAATGGGATTTGAGAAGAAGAGAGAGCATGTGAAGAAAAGGGTTTTTTCAGTTTTAGGACCACAAAAAAGTAGCTAGAGATGCTTGATCATGTAAATGAGCATATAATATGAATCAAGTGGCAGGGGGATTTCTTGATGTTGGTGTGAAATTGGGATCTGAGACACTCAAACTTTATGCATAAAACTGTGCACCTACAGTTTTTAACATATGCAGAGTTAAAAAAATATGATACTGATGATGCAAACAAAGATTCAGGGTGTGCAGGGCTAGGAGCAGATACTATGAAGATATAGGAAGGGGAGTTTTGCAAGTAAATGGGTAAAAAAGTGGTCTTGTTTTTGGCTGCTTCTGTTTTGTAGCTTTTCAACCTCCTTGAATAGATGCTACTGTTTGATACAGTAATACTAGTTTATTATTTTCAGAGGAGGAGAAGAGCTAAAGAATCATCATTATAAGGAAGAAGAGATTTTATGATTAGGTTAGCTTTTAAGCTACCTAGCTAGCTATACAGCTGTATTCTTTTGTACTAATAAAATACACCCGCTGAAATAAATATGATTTCAAAATAATATCAAAATGCTCTTTTATCATATTATTTAAACGGAGAACAAATACGCTAACAACCACTTTTCGAACAGATGAGGATTTTTATTACTAAACTCTTATTAATAATCAGGCCCTCCAGCATCACAAGATCAATAAAAACCCTCATCTCAACAAAATATAATTGTTGGTGTGTGCCATGAACACATACTAAAAAAACCTATTTCAATATATTTTGTTAAACTTCATAAATATAATTTCGAAATAATACCTAGCTAAAATCTATTATAAAATAATATCAAAAGAGGCCTAAATAATATTTGAATTTCAAATCTATTCTATCACAATAAATGATGATGAATAAGTAAGAGATTAGAGCAACTCCAATGCAATGTTATACTTGGTTCTATTGCAATATTATAGCATCAAAAGTAAAAAAACTCAACTCCAAAGAGGTACTATATTTGGATGCATAGATGCATATCCTTGGTTCTATATTTGAAACTAAGGATGGATCCATCCATGTTGCCACATCATCAATAACTAGAAATTGGAAACTAATTAATGAGTTAATGAGTTAGGTAAAAGTTAATGAGTTTGTTCTATATAGAAGTTAGGTAAAAATTAATGAGTTGGTTAAAGTTGAAACTAGTTATAGAACTTAGCATTGGAGTGCAAGTTTTATTTTAGCACCAAAAAACACTTTTTGGTGCTATATTATAGCAATAGCAATAAATATATAACATCTAGTATTGGACTTGCTCTTATGATGTACTCCCTTCGTCCCCCTCAATTGTTTACACTGTAGGGGGATACGGAGACTAAGACAATACGTATAGTTAGATGAAAAATGGGTAAACTGATGGGACCTATCAATATTTAATACTCCCCCGTTTCAAATTAGATGTCCACTTTAAAAAAAACACATAGTTTAATAATAGTGGTTGTTCACGAATTAGTTTCATTAAATGATCAAGATATGTGGAGTAAGATTGATCTAGGAAATATAAACAAGAGATATGTAGAGTAGAATTGACTTTGGAAATATGATTTTGCATTGAAAGTTGAAGTGGACAAGTAATTTGAAACAAATTTTTTTCCTGAAAGTGAACATGTAAATTGAAACGGAGGGAGTGATAGATTTGAGATAGTTGAGAAAAGTAGTGGGTGTAAAAGTAGTTTTTATTGTTAAATATGAGATAGTAGGGGAAGATAGTGGATGTAATGATGGAAAAAACTTAATTTTTATAATAATGTAAAAAAATGAGAAAGACATCTCAAAATAATAATTATAAAGAAATGAGAGGGACGGAGGGAGTATATACGTGTTCTAAAATTATGATTAAATCATATTTGACCCTTCCGGAGATGCACTGATACAGAGTTGATACGGAACGATTGGTGGTTGATACCGAGTATTAGTATTGATTTTGGTACGCCACCAAACAGTGTATGGTACTCCACCAAACAGTGTAAATCAGAAATTAAATATGTGATATGCAAAATCTTGTCCATTTTAGTTATATATTTCTTTTTCAAAAATAAGGTCAAATTATTAAGACATTGACTATATTTGTACAATCTCTAAAAACTTGTTATAAGATTTCACATAATCTATTATTAAATAATATATTTTATTTTTAATAATTTAAAATAATAATAACAACATATAAATTAACATAGTCAACATACAATAGTATTATAATAAATATTGTATAAATTCTACAAATTTTATAATAAAAAATTTACCAATCCAATTTAATCAACAAATTTTATCCTAATCTACTTTTTCAAATGCTCTAACTACCAGACTTGACTTTAGGGTTCGAGGCTACCTTCTTCCACCTTACATAAATTATAATTATTCAAATCTTATTACTTCCCATAAATATAATATAATAAATGTAATAAAGCCCCGTCCGTTCATCAAATAAAATGGAAATAATTAAGAAAGTCGGCTGATCATGGTTGAGCTGTCGCTGTTATACCTGGCCTTCGGCTAATACGCGTTGCTTAATTATCAGTTTATTACGGACTACCTCTTTGGGTCATAGCGTGCCCACAGGGTATTCGTAAATGTATTTACATTACACATGAGCAATTTCGTAGCATCTTCTTTTAAAACTCAAAGAACCACTGCAATAAAAATCAGGCGACTCCAACATTACAAAGGGATGAACCTCAGGAGGATAATGATTCATCCAAACCTGTTCCACATTAAAAGGTACCATTGTATTCTGGGTATTTGAAGAAAAAAAAGTACACATATGAAAAACTTTTTTAATATATTTGAAATTTGTAACTCATCTAATTGGTAATCAGGGGCGGCTCTATGTATAGGCCATTTAGGCGACCGCCTAAGGCCCTCAAATTTTTTAGGCCCCAAAAATTTAATATTATCCATATATAGGCATCGTGAAAAAAACTGAAAATTGAAAATTAATATATAAATCTGGTAAAAAGTTGTGATATAAATAATAATTTATATATGATCGTTGTGTTTTTATAAAAATAAATAATTATAGTTAGTTGTATTTATTTTTTGTGCTCACACAACGATTTTTCTATTTATATCTATAACCTAATAAATGTTAATCAATAATTATTTTTTTGGAAATGTAATCTATATAGAGGTCACAATTATCATAAAATGAGATATTGAACATTATATGTATTTTTATATCAATTCATTTTTATTTGAATTCATTTGATTTCTAAACTCTTCTTTTATGCTAACTTTTAGTTTTAATAGTACACTACTGTACACTAAAAATTTTCAAATAATAATAAATTATTTGGTAATAAAGTATAGATTAAAATCATTTAAATATTAATATTAAATTTAAAATATCTATTATTTAAAAATATTTTATTTACTTGAAAATAATAAGTATCTTCATACTAAACTATACATATACTTTATATTTTTATAATAGAAATACTAATATAAAGTAACATAATTTTTACGTAATGATGTTATATAAATTAACATTTAAATATACAACATGAAATAATGTGTTGGCCGCTCATAGAAAAAGTATTTTGAGATCGTTTCCTTCTCAAGAAAAAATAATACGAAGATATTGTAATGTTTAAATGATGTATTAATATTTTTATTAATATAAAATTTATTTTTCAAAGAATTAAGGCCTCATTTTAATTTTCGCCTAAGGCCCCAAAAGGTCTTGAGCCGGCCCTGTTGGTAATAAGAAGTATATAACACCATGGCTGTGTTCACTTCAATGGCGTACGAAAGAGTTGAAAATGAAATGAAAACTTGTAGAAACATTTCACGAAGAAAGAAGAATATATGAGAAAATAATGATTAAATATGATTGAGTTTTTTACGATTATTATAAAGAATAAATGAAACGAGCATTCTTTTTCAAAAAATGGGATTAAATTTCTGGACTCAAATAATTTAAAATGAAATGATCGAAAGAATGAAAATATATATTTTTTCTTCAATCAATTCCAATTTATGGTACAATTTCATCCATTCTCCTCTCGTTCAATTTCATTCCAGTCAAACGTATTGTAAAAGTTGTAATTTTCCATGTAGTAATTAGTTTACTTTAAGTCTATGTACAACCGTTTTTACACACAAAATCGATATATTTTAGTTCATTTGTTTAATTTTATAATATCACCTAGCTCAAATCAGATAGCTCGTATACATGTTAGATTCTACATTCACAAAGACAGTTCGAGATACCATTAATTAAGATGTCATTACATTTCACACGCAGACTTTACTTTGACAAAATATCAAACTGTCGAAATCTCAAGAAAATAGTGACATCAATAGTATATTTGGGAGATTTATTCTCATTTTCAAAAAAAAAAAAAAAATAGTATCACGCGCGCAAATATTTTTTTAATTTGCTTTGAATTATGAATATGGCATGCTATGATTTATGATGAATGGAAAGAGGTTGTACAAGTAGGTGCTACATATAGAAACATAAAATTGTGCGAGTTTGTTGTGGTTACTTGATATAGAATTAAGGGAGCAATATACTTAAAACATCGAACCTAACCTATATTCCTCTTTCTTTCTTGCTTCCCATTTCTTCACGGTTGTTGTGCACTTGTGCTGCTTGGTGCTTTTTCTTTTTTGTATAGTATATGAACGGTGAACCTAACCGATATTCTTTTATTTTCATTTTTATAAGTTGGGGGCTAAAGCTCGCCCTCTTCCCTTAATGACGATCAATATATCTTAAATTGTGTCCAAAACTAGTAAGCGCCCTCTTTCATAAAATTTTTATGTTTTTTTGAAAATAAATTTAATATACTAATCCAAAATCTTCTTTGATAAATCATAATTATCATTATTTAATACACTCAGATTTAACCCAAATTTATATGGATAAATCAAATTATATAATCTCATATGCCTTGTTTTATTTTAAAAAATAGTTATTTGTGAAAAGTATGAAATGATATATTTTTTTGGGTGAAATGAATGACTTATTTGTACAAATAAATAATACTAAACATATATGAAATGCTTAATACTAAAAAAAGGTTTACATAAGTGAAAGATGACGGCAAGGATGTGCACAGAAAGCTGTGACGATAGGTAGAGATGTGACAAGCGACTTGGACTTGGACGACCGACTCGCACCTTCTCTCTCGGTGATTACGATCATCATTCTTATTTTTCCACACATTTTAAATAACGGTCTTTCTAATGGGCACACATTAATCACTAAATTTCATAAAAATGATCTATTCTGATTGGTGGAGTTGATGTGAATGCAGGAGGTCATTATAATTTATTATTCATCCACCAATCAAAAAGAGCTATTTTGATTGGTGGAGTTGATGTGAATGCAGGGGTCATTATAATTTATTATTCATCCACCAATCAAAAAGAGTTATTGGAGTTAGATACTATTGTGTGCCCTTGGGCACACCATAAAAAATCCTTTTAAATAATAATAATGGAAGAGCGTAATTTAATCTATCCATCTTTTTGACCAGTTTGTGCAGCCACGTGTCGAAATGTGAGCAGAAAGCCTGACTGACAGCTAAAAAGGGGTAAAGAGACCAGCCGAGCCAAAGGGAGGCGATGAGAAAGAGCCCACCAGGCGTGAATGCCATATGGGCGTCCAGTTTACAAGACTGAACCACAGAGGGTAGAAATAGCATGGTCCCCCGTTTAAACCCTAGAGGGTTGCTGCTCTGCTGCTTATATAATTGTAAGTTGCACAAACACAGATAAAGGGGAAGAGGAACAACGATCTTGTGTTGTCCTTTTCATTCCCAATTATAGTACCAAATAGCAAGTTGTAAAAATAGCTGATCTCAGAAAGATTGATCGGATTAAAAATTAGACATTTTATAATGTTATAGCAATATTTGATATATAGGAAAATTTGTAATGATTAATCAGATTTTGAAAATCAAATCATCGAATCATCTTGCAAGATTAATCAATCAAATCAGAAAATTTTAAAACTATGACCAGTATAGTTTATTACCATGTCCTTTACTCGTTATAACTTGCTTTGATGTATGTACTTCCATATATTTCCCTCACCATACTTTAAAACACTCTCAAAGTCAGAATATATTTGATGGACGCTCGGAAACATGCATTTCATTTCAAATGATGAATTTTAAATCAGTTGACATTTTAAACTTTTTTAAGAACGTTGCATGACAACCAAAACTCTCTCTTCAAAACCTTAAAGCCGCCTCTGCCAACCATCCGACGGGCTTCCATCGGTTTTCACCGGTGGAAAGCCCCAATCTTGCCTTCTTATATTATTATTGTTATTATTAATTAATCTCTTGTTTTCTTCAAAAATTCTCAATTTATTTGGGTTTTGTTTGGTCTCTCCTTGTGAGAGTTAGGTTTTTGTTTGAATTTTGTGTGTTCATTATGTCCGGGATTACAGATCTGCAGGATTTTCATGGTGCTGATTCAGTGATGAAGGTTTGTATGGTGATACATTTATGATCGATTGCTCAAAACAACATTGAGAGTATTACAACATGTACATATCTCTTCAAAAAATCGTTTGATTGCCTACCGAAGAAGGAAGGATTCAAAAGCGATATGATTATGCGTTTGTTCAATTTCGATTATATCTGTAGATGCCGTATGATTTTTCATTATTGAATTATTTTCTTTTTTCAAAAAAAATAAAATCAGTTGACATTTCAAATTATCAGGCTACTTATATTTGAATGTCGTGAATTTCAAATGATATCCAAATCCATAATCCCAAATAGGTTATTCATTTAAATTCAGAATTTCAAATTAAATCGAGATTTCAAATAGACCATTGTATCATTCTTTCCGGACCTTATCTTCTTTTTTTTTTGATAAATGAGTTAATTTAATAATAAAAAGTCATACGGCATCTACATAAACAGTCGCGTCGAACAAACAAAATACAGAAACAATCACTGATTAATCCATTCTTCTTGGATATAAAATCACGTGATTTGTTGAAGATGATATATACACATACTTCGCCACTTTCGCTTCCGCCACAAACAGTTTGAGCTATCGACTGAGAATGCAATCCCTTAACAATTTCTATTACTAAATCAAGCACCATACTCACACAAACGGTGAGAAAATAACAAAACTCACACAAACAGTGAGACAACAAAAAGACCAAAACCAGTGACAACCTAACAATCAAATGCGTAAATGAAAAATTAGCTAAATCAAAGCAATCCTTAGATCTGGAAAACAAACCCACAAAGATAACTTGGATCACTTTCGAGGATAAAAACACCGGAAAAAACAAGAAATCCGTAGCTCCGTGGACTTGAGATCTAAGGAAAAAAAGGCTCAATCGGAAAAGACTTTGAATCCTTAGCTCCGTGGACTTGAGATCTAAGGAAAAAAAGGCTAAATCGGAAAAGGTTTTGAATCCTTAGATCCGGAAAAACAAACTAATGTTTAAAAAGCTTTATTGAAAGAAGGAAGAAAACACAAAAGAAGAAAGAAAATAAAAGGTTTTGGGGCTTTCCACCGGTAGAGATCCGGTGGAAGCCCCTACTGCTGTGGCGCAAAAGAAAAAGACGAGGAGAGAACTAGGGTTTTTCTCGAGCGATAAAACTAATTCAGAGAGGGGTAAAAAAAATGTTATAGATATTGTTACTGTAGCTTTCCAGACCTTATCTTAAAAACAATCTTACCACAAAGGAGTTGATTACATAGACTACACCTTACCACTATGTAAACATTCAACATTTCACAGAATAACAGGTGCTTTAAGATCTATACAGACTACAAGTAAACATTTTGTACTTGAAAATTCTTCAATAAACATTCCAAATTCCTCGGGAAAAAATTCTCTGTGACAAAATTATACAGATTGACATCTCCTATAATATAGAGCTTTGAAGGGGATGACATATGGGCCAGCGACACATCCATTTTTTTTTTTGGATGAGATAACTACGATTCAATGGACCTTCTTAAGATCACAATTATTAGTGTTTATAAAAAAGCCTCATGTATGGGCCAAATATTTACTTCATTTACACCTGAAAAGCTGGATGTTCTAAAATTACAGTCTAAAGTTTAAGATGGAAAGCAATCTGTCAACAGATAGTCACAACTCATTTACACGGCGGACCTCTACTTGAACACAGTTTTCACATTACCACGCACTTATCCTTTGACGGTTTAGAAACTGGCTTGGAAGGTTGGGGCAAGTACCTGTTGTTGTTGCCACTCCTCGAGCCCTGCAGCATTTCATTAATTAATGAGCCATGTGAAGCCATGAACGATGTACTTCTTAGAAGACAGTGGGTCAGTTTAAACTTATTAGCAAAGCTATATTTACAACCAACACCAGTAAAAAAAAAAAAAAACCCAAACTAGTAAAGATGGTAGTTCGAGTGTCCCAAGGTTTCTAAATGTGGGATCTCGTGCTAGTGAAATCAGGCACAAATTTGAAGACGCCTCCAGTAAGCAAAGGCAAAATAAGGTATTCTGTACTGTGGAGATTTTAATACAAAATAATCCATCAATCCAATACATGATGGAGACAATGTTATTGTTAACGAGTCAACTGCTCAGCCAAATATGGATACAGCTTATTTGTCACGAATTGTAAAGGAGAAGTGATTGGATGCAGCCTATTTGTCGCGAATTAAAAAGGAGAAAATTATTCGCATATGGGTCAAACTGCAAAAATATACTCTCTTTTTTCAAATAAATGACACTTGACTTTTTGGCACGCAATTCTAAGAGCATTGACTGCATATCTAAATATTTTTTTTCAAAACATTTTTTCTGAATAAAAATATTAAACTTATACTTTAATTCACAAAATGAAAATTTGAAAAATAATAATTCTAGCTATGAGGTCAATTCACTTAAAAATGTGTGCCAAAATGTCAAACGTCATTTATTTGACTTTAAGCCTACGAGTATCCCACTTTAAGCCACTTCAGAATGGTGGTTTACTCTACATAACAGGAAAGGAAAAGATAATATGTCTGCCTGAAAGTTTTCTCCCCTTGCACTGCGGAAAGTTGACTTCTGGGTAATGTGTGTTCAGAGGGACATATGTAATGTTTAACCGCAGTATCTTTAAGATTAGTAGATCAATTTACAGGCGAATCGAAATTAATGCAAAAATCTGTCCTAATTTATAGAAATTCAACAAAAATACCAAAACTTTTATATATTTGTACAAGAATACCAATTACCAAAATTATGGCCAAAAATACCATTCTATTACCCCTTCTGAGAATGGATAACCCCATTTATTCATATTTTCTAGCCTATAATTCTTTAATGAGGGGATAATTGTTTATAAGATGGCAACGTTGATGATCGTTGGTGTTGAATTGACGGTGTTATATGTGTAGATGAAGGTGTGGTGTTGGTGTGGTATAAGATAAGAATTTTAGGATAAAAAAATGAAATTTATTCGGTTAGTAACCCATTCCTGAAATGAGTAACATCTCTTCAAGAAAAATTAAAAAAATAAATATTCAGTTAGTTAACCATTTTGAGAAAGGGTAATATGTGATACGGTGATACCCAATCTGACAATGCGTAACAGGTCTTCCAGAAAAAATTACAAAAAATTATTTACTTGGGTAGTAACAGGTCTTCCAGAAAAATTTCAAAAAAATTTTTATTATTTAGTTATCCGTTTTGAGAATGCTTAACATGTGATACCCTAATCCAGAATGCGTATTAGGATAGTATTTTTGGCCATTTTTCTGCGAAGTGGTATTTACGTCAACAGAAGTTATAAATATAGTGTTTTTGCCCATTAGCCTAGTTTATATAAAGTTAAAAACCCACCTGAGGACCTGTAACCAACCCTGAACCACCAGAAACATTTTGCTGCTGTGTATTACGTTGAGGCTGCTGCTCAAATTCCTGTTCTTGCAGAGCCATTGCCAATTGCAGATCAGAACTGCCACAACCAATATAACAACCGATCCCACTCAATATGCCAACAGGTAAGATAAAGTTTAACTACAGACTACAGAGATGTATTTCAGAGACAGAGACTGACAAGATAGTTGACAAAAATTCAAAAATTCAGAGATATTTCAATGTAGAAAACAACAATGCTAGATCAAGAAACAAAGATCAACTAATTTATGCAAGGAAAAGGAAGGAAACTTACTTGAAACTGGAATTGTCCTGTGCTGGGTCTTTAATACTGGCAAGATACTCCTACAAAAATTTAGGTAGAATAAGTCTTTCAGCACAAAGTTACAGCTAAACAATTGAATATCAATTAGCAAATACTACAAATGTTTATTTAGATTCAAACAAGGGAAGAAGAAAGTACTGCGGTACTGGCACGGGCATTTTGTTCATCCCAGGTGTCCTTCACATGATCATCTTCTGCCTTGAATTCCTTAAAACTCCCAGTCATGAATACTGTATTCCCATTTACCTGAAAATCACCAAGGGCAATCGAAGTTTACAGGCTTGGAGGGATATACTTTTCCAAGTAAAAGAATAATTCCCCGTGATTTAACAGTATCATCTTCAGAATTTTCTTGAGGGAAAAAGGAGAAATAAAACCTCCGAACATAAGTTTCAGCAAAGACTAGATTATGCGAAGACTTGTTTAAGAAAACCTCATCTCTGGAGCAAATTCACAGTAAGCCACGTCCAAGGACATAAGTAGTCATTAGTAAACCTATATATACCCGTTGATACAGAAAATTTGAGCAAGGACCCCATGTCCCGGACCCAGATGCAAATCTCACTACATAGCATCTCATAGAAACCAAATACATCAAGTGCATGTTGTTAGAGTTTTTTCAGAACCCTGTACCACCAACAACCCCCTCGCCACACACAAAACCTAGAAGATCGTGTTCATCATATGCCATTTTTCTCTTACTAAAAGACTGCATCTCAATAACATTACAGTTGCTTAACTAACAAGCATACATACAGATTTGTTAATACAGGACATTGACAATCAGCAATCAATCATGAAGAGGCAGGACATACCTCGTTCAGCATCTCCCATACCAGGTCAGGCTGGTTTATATAACCTTGGTCTGTTGCCAAAAGATACAGCTGACCACCAAACTGCAAATAAGATCTGCAATTAGCAAATTCCCAGAAAATTCATTTTGAAGGAACCCAAGCTCTAAATGCTGTTTCTCTCTACTTATACATTCACCAACACCTAACACTATAAGAGCTGACATGCAGCACTGACCTTGAACATGGTGTTGAAGTGATTATTACGAAAAAATACGCAAAGTTCACGTTCTTTTAATTGCTCTTGCAAACAGACCAGGCTGCAGAAAGTTAAAAATCCGATAAAGTTAATACTCTGCTTATTCATCACATTCGAGCATATTGTTTTCATAGTACATACTGCAAGTGTACATAGTAGAAGTCAACATACCCATATACAGTCAATTGACTAGCATTTGTCTTCAGGAAATCTTTTATCAATTCTCCTGTTATAAATTAATATGAATCAACTCAGATCTCATTAATAAATTTGCAAGCACAAACCAATTAAAAATTTCCTGCTCCTACTTTAATCATTTAATGTTAATTTACCTTGTTGTGGAGTGATTTCATTCTTACTAGCCACATCACTGGCATTTGTACTGTGTTTATCCACTTGTTTAGCAATAACTACCTCACCTTCATACACAGGTTCTTGATCTTCATATGTAGTACCTGGCTCTAAAATGCATTCTTCTCCTGCGTAAATGGGCTCAGTGCTATCGCCAGCGGGAGTAACAACTTCATAAACATCTCTATTTCCCGTGCTATCACCAGATGCATCCAACTCAATAACTACCGGAGAAAAGGCAATACTCAATGCTTCAGGAGCAATCTGGTTATCTTCTTTCGGTACATTAGTTTTTGATACTGATTGGTCATGAATGTCTTTATTACCTTCAGAGTCAACGATACTACTTGCAGCTGTGGATAGAAAATCCGGTTGTAGAGAATCAGATACTGCAGGTTTTTGCAAATCCAGAAAATCAATTCTCGTTTTTTCACCTACATCTTTCGTTTCATTACATTCCCCGGCTTCCTTGCAGCTTAACTGACTATTTGAGATCTTCTGATCCTTTTCCGTAGACAAACAGTCATCTTTCTCTGGAATTGTTTCAAAGGTTATAAGATCATTATTGATGTCCGCCAAGTCATTGCTTACATTAGATGATGGTTCTTGCTGCCAAGTCTTCTGAGTTTCAACACCAACAACCACTTCTGTTGTGCCTGAAGGAACCAAAGGTTCAGACTTTTTGACATTTACACTTTCTTTTGGGAAGGCGGACACATTCTGCTCATCACTCTGGTCTGAGCATACATCTTTAGATGAATCTGTAAAAGGAGCCTCAGACAATTTCATGGCCCTCAGCAGCTCGGCTTCTTCTTGAAGATCTCCTTTTCTAGCATCACAATTGTCTAAAGATACATCTTTGGATGAATTGGGAAAATCAGCCTCTGATATTTTCATGGCTCTCAGCAGCTCGGCTTCTTCTTCGAGGTCCCCTTTTCTAGCTTTGCTATGCTGGGAACCAGAACCAGGAGGATTATCAAAAGATATATTTCTTGAAAGACCAGGAGAAGGCACTCCTAAAGTTGCAGTCGTTGCAGCAACAAAATCAACAGAATCTTCTTCAGGCTTTTTCTTGTCTTCACTTGCCGTGGTTCCTGTTTCAAGGCCAACAAGATCCCCCATTATAGTGTTGTACGACTTGGATCCAATTGCATTGTAAGTGTCACTATCCTGCACAAATGCAACAAGATATCACATGGTTATTATTAGAAGATACACAAACATGCACATTTGCTAACATCTCAATAAAGTTTGTTAGTCACTTGGAGAATGGAGAACAAATAGTTGTGTAACTGTCTAATCAACACCACAAAAAATGATGTCATCAAACACAATTTATTTATTTTTGAAAATCAGTGTAAAGTACTTGAGCACCAAAAATCATTTGGTGAAACCTGTTCAAAGTTGGGCATGAAAATATTGAAATATTACACACAAGCACAATTAGAAACAATGTCATTACAGCAAGCCGGAATATGTCTGTATGGCTCCCATAGCAATTTTTTATATATACACATAAAATTATCATTTATTAAGCTTTGATACAGTAAATATTATCACAAGTCACTGGGTCAATTATAATGTTTCACTTGTTGACTAAGAGTCATCTACAAAAGTATAAATCACATTTACTGTGAATAATGCTACAGTATGCTATCATTGTGGATCTTTTCTTTTCGATATACAAATAAACAAAACATGCACCATGTACATCTGAAATACAAATAGTGAGTGAAACACAATATTTATGACAATAAAAAATACGCTGTTTATATAATTGACCAGTATGTGTTATTTGATACATATAAGCAAGCAATTAGACAGTGCAGTCATCAGCTAGTTGTACAAAGTCAACAAGTCATTTAATCCACTAGATTATATATATAATATAGCTAAATACACATCAATTTCGTAGTTAAAATCATTTGTAAGACTGATAAGTTCGAATGCAACACATATTCATCATGCTAATATAGAACTGCCCACATAATTGATAATTTGACTTGAGAATATGTGTACCACAGAATTCAGTCGAATGACCAGAAGAGATCTTCATTATGTATACATATCCCATATGTATCTAGATGTGTATAAAGTGAAAAAACGGCGTATCTGTTTGAACTTTAAACCCCACTTTCCTAAATTTTGGGTGAGAATTTCAGGTAAAATCCCTGGACACCAAAACAAATTAGTCACGAAACAACTAGTTTCAATATCTCAACTGGTCAACTAATTATTGACTTGATGACACTGATTACACTGTTCCCAGACACAATCTAGAGGATTTTTAATGAAATCCAAATTCTCATGGTTATCCAAACAAGTCATTTGACCATCCTAGAATTCAAATGAAATCCAAGTTCTCAAAGAGGCCACTGTTTTACTTTCAAATTCAATGAAGCCATGAAGAAAGTTACTATACCCACCCTATAAGTTAACTAGTTTGATGAATTAAGGTGATTAAGGGCAATCTATCACGTAAAAATCAAAGAGGTGCTACAAATGATATGTAATTGCATTGACCTAAATATAATTTACACTTCACTTCACATATAAATAATCTAAAAGTTGCAATAAGAATACAAGATTCTGGATAAAAAACAAAGTTAAAGTGTGCACAAAGATTATTATTGAAGTTGTTTAAAATTTAAGAAAAACTGTGTTCACTGGATTGTTAGACAAGGAACCGCGTAAAAAAGAACAATTGATGGAGACTCCGTATACTGCTCATCCTCCTGAAAGTGAAATTACCGAATGTGTTTAACAAGGAGACCTATGCATATTCTATTATTTCTACATTTATATTCCGGGAAGGGGCTTTGTGACAATAAATAATATATGATAGCAGGTTTCTTAGATTTTTGCCAAAGTATCGATTCCAGGGATGGTAGATCACCTGCCTGACCATCTATTGTCTTAGCAGGCCAACAAGAGAAGTCCAACGGAGAAATGATGTGTACCACTAGTCTGGAACAAATATTAGGTGAAATATATTCGATTTGTAAAATACGATGTATATTTTGTTTGATTTAAAAAAAGCTTATAAGAACAAATCTAATGTCTATTCTGGCAGAAACTAAAGTGAAACTTTAGAAATTTAGGAGAGCCCTTATATTGCTAATTCTGGATAGTTAGTAAACGTTTCGCTTCATGTTCCAAACTCAAAGATGGTATCATATTTCTAGGTCAGTATTGAAGGTTTAGTTTCTATAATTTAATCATATTTGAAATTTTAGCATACGTATTTGTTCGTGGTCCACCATGATCCAAGTAAATAATATCTTTATACTGTCAGCATTGATTATGGTATTTGACTAAACAAAATATGGTTAGTTAATTGCAATACGTGTCAAAAAATTAGAGAAAATAGGTAAAAATCTGTTATCAAGTGTTCTGACCTCTTGCTGTTTACTATAAATTTTGAGTGACAACCATGATGCTCACATTAAAAAAAGAGTCATAATAAGTGATAAATATGAGTTGTAAAATCCAAGATTGTGAATAAGGACAATCAGATTCGATGTTCACTTAAGAGATAATATATAGTTTCAATAAGATATTAGATACTATGATAATTATTGATATTGATTTACTCTTATTTGTTATCTATTCACATAAAATTTCCGAATCCAGATAATGCGTGTTAGTTTGATAAACTATAAGCAGAGGTGACACACGTAATCAATGCAACAGCACCAGTTTTGTGGAATGTCATATTTTTTAATTTAAGTATGAACACATTAACTGATCCATATAAAATATAAAATGAAGGCATACTTGTTAGGTAGGAGTATTATACAATGTCCGAAGGTATGTTTAAGACCATGACGGCTTACGTGTGTAGCACTCGACTAAAAAAATGCCCATGCTTGTTCTGCTTTTAATTCTAATCAGAAAAGAAGGGAAGAGGGAAAAAAAAACTCATCGGCATCCAAAAGGCTGGATTATTTTTTCAACTTCTATACAACTTTCCAAGTTTAATTGTGCGAGTTAACTAGTCTAGCAGGTTCTTGGCAGTACACTTTCTAATATATGTGAGATTAACATCTTGACAAAAGTTTGATATATTACAAGAAACAGTACATATATAATCAATAGTAAATAGCAACTGCTTTCAAATGAATTCATATGGTTCATACCTGAGGATCAACTATCCAACCATGATAGAGCGGTATATCCAACAAATCAAATATTGCACACTCCCTTGTAAATTCAAATTCAGTAATACTGCAATAACCCAAAAAAAAAACAGAATGTTTAACAAAAAAGTAAATAGTGCAGAATAGGCAATGTACAAGTAATATATTGTACTATCACGTACAAGGGAACTTTATATGGACAATGCACAATTATTACAGGATACATATGACCTAATAGGGAACTTCACACAGAAGGAAACAACATAAATATGACCTAAAAGGGAACTTCACACAGAAGGAAAAAGTAGATTGTACCCCTTAAATTTTATATTGACATCAATCCCGGTTGTCAGACGAGGGAGCAAATCAATTGCATCAGCTATGTTCTGTTGTTGATTCTCGACATAACCGGCTTCCTTGTTCTGCGCAAAAATAAAAAGAAAAAAGCAAGTTTATCTTGGTTCGACCCAACATTCATGGCAGGAAGATTTACATTGCAAGCCATCACAAAGAAGCAAACAACCACTTACATCAAGATTACTATTTGAATCTATCAACCGCTCGGCAACAAGTGAAAGCAATCTCTCTTGAGAGACTTCGGGGATGTCCGGACTCAGATTCAAATTATTCTTCAACAAAAGAACATTACCTTCAAAATAACCAAACTATCATCAAATGCAATTCTAGGTCAAAGCAAACATTAGAATCACATAATAATTGCAAAATCAACTTTGCATCACACATAACGATGATCATCACATCACCTCACTGTAAATCATAAATAACCACAATATAACACTACAATTAGTTCCAACAAAACATGGGAAGGAATCAAAATCGATCAAGAACACAATAGTATGCATAAGAGCTATATATATGACAAAAAGTAAGAAACCCTAACAGCTCTAAAACACACAATGACCATCATATCATCTCAATGTGAATCGTAAACATTATAAGCAAACAAATAGTCAACACACTAACAAAAACTAAAAGAGGATGATCGCTAGACAAACCAAATAAGCAAACACAACTGAATTAAACATGGGCAAGAATAAAGATTGATCAAGAACACGACAGCATAAAAAACAGTTAAAAAAACATAAAAAATTGGAGAAACCCTAAAAGTTGAGGGGGTAGAGAAGATTACAAATAGCAAGAAGAGGACAGGGGCCATTATCATTTTGAAGAATGATTGGCGTAGACCTCCCAAAGAATTGAATGAGTTTGGTCTTGTGGGTCAATTCTTCAACTCCCTCACTTGTTCTTTCCTCGCCAGAACCACTCGCCATGGTTGTATCTATGTTTTTCTTGTAATTGTCTTGAGTTTATTTTCCAGAGAGAGATAGAGAGTGAGATAATTTAGAGAGAGGAAAACAGGAACGCAGTTAAGCAGGTGCTGAATTTATATTCCGGGGAGGGGACAACCAGGATATGAGGAGATATGTATATATACTGTGTGTGTGACTGTGTGTGGAGAGAGAGAGAGAGAGAGAGAGAGAGAATTTTTGTGCTTGAAAATTGCAAATGTCTTGAGGTGAAACTTGAAAGTGAAAATTGGAAATTATTAGGAAGGTTCATGTTTTGTTTAATTTTGTTGATTGTGTTTCTCTTTTATTCTTTTTACTTGCAAACTAAGAGACGGAATTATTTGTTATGTGATGGATAAAATAATAATATTTTATATTTGTAAATAATAACGCAGACTTTGGTTCATATAAAAATTCTATATTTTATTACAAAAAATAATTTAATTAGTATAATTTCAGTCTCCTATTTTCCAAATATTGTCTCTCACAAGTGAATTACACAAATTCTCACATTATACCGGCTCTTCACTGAATTTGGTAGATATTTTTCAGTTAGCGAAAAGAAAATTAATTCCCTTTTAATTGCTTTAATGTTTTGGATATATAGACTCTGCCGCCATAAGTCTTAAAAATCCTTGGTTATTCAGCCCTGTGCATACGGCAGTCTTTTATATCGTAGCTTAAAATACAACAATGTCTATCTGGCTCATGGCCCAGTCTATATTCTACTTCTGGCCTGAACGTGGGGATGCCATATTGCCATGTTTATTAGAGCATCTCCAAGGTTGATAACAAAAACTGTTAGTTAAAATATAATAAAATAATGATTATGTAAATTTTTACCTAAGGGGAAGGGTAGACACTCCAATGGTATTATGTATAATATGATAGCTAATATTATACCTAAAAGGTTTGTTGGTTCAGCAAATATAACCAATCAAAATATGATTATCTATAATTTTTGCTAAGAGGAATATGGTTGGAGTCCAAAACTTTTACATATTTTCTAATAATTGACACTTAAATGCCACTTAAGTGCCATGTAGACATTTTAGCTAAGGGTTTTGTTCCCTTGGAGATGCTCTAATAATACCAACTTTATATATAGATGATCCTGAGAAAAGGACAACACCAGCTTCATAAATTATATAATACGAGATGTTTAGTTCATGGTTAACGAAATTCGAACTCAAATCCATGCATGACATTAAATGGAAATACCAATCTCATTTGGAGGCTAAATCACGATCCAAACACCTTCATAAATTTACTAGGCACATTTTGTCGAAAACAAGAGAAACGGAAAATAATAAAAATGGGGCAAACATGTTCAAGGGATTGCTGTGATTGTTGCTTCCTACCAGTGAATTGAGTTCAGTTTCTTGGTTTCAGCACACTTGGTTCTCAAACTAATAATGTGATTCAACACATCAACTAGTAATATACTTGCATACATATTCATGACGGTGAGATAGTAAATGTAAAGAACACATCGTCGATAAGCTTAAAAGACTCCAGACTTTTATTACAAGCTTCAGAGACGTGTGCCCTCCAAGGCTTTGCTACAAACTAACTTGGGAAATACTACAGCAAAGTTTTGTTAGTCTGTGCAGTGAGATGCAATAAGACTTTGTTAGGGAAGAAGCTATCGAGAATAAATAACGCCTCCCAGGTTCTCTCTATACATATTCGTATATCATGCTTAAAGGAAAGATGGCACTTAAGTTATATATTTGCAGTATATATCCATCACTTCCAGTTGCATATTGGTTTGCTTCTAAGCCTCCCGCAGATGCTTTTAATCTTCATTGTTTGGTTAAAGTTTACCAAACATCTTACTGATATTTGTATGCACGTCCAAAGGAACTTCCAATAGCTCCCTACTTCGAAGCATGCAGCAGTTACCGGATTTGCGTTCTTCCCAGAAATGATGCTCCAATTTCGCTTTCTGTGTTCTGCACAAAGAGGTCCCAGTAATATATCAGCTTCTTTTTCATTGACAGAGATATACAGAAACCTTATCCGGAAACAAGTAATATGCAAGGAAACATGCTTTCTTCTTCCATTCTGCTAATTGCGGGGAAACATTAATTACCATGTCCCACGACATGCCAAAATCTAGTATTACCAAATTTACAGTGCATATGCATACATAAGTTTTAGAATATGACAAGTAGATAGCATGTGTCAGTACAATATTGGTACCAATAAGACCACATATTATTGTATCCATCAGAGACCATTCACTTGGACACCATCTAATCAATTGCATATATTTGTGGGGTACAAGTAAATTCATCAATAGCTACCTGGGATTTCGGGGAAGGAAAAACATTCCAAAACCGCAGTGTTTCATCTCCTGCTCCAGTTACAATAGTCTGCAACACCAATTACCATAGGTAAAGAATATGAATTTTCAAATGGGCCTAGAAAGATTTACAGGTAATTATATAATAAAGCATGCATCTAATAACTTACCTGCCCGTCTGGAGAAATGGCAAGATAAAGAACTCTAAATGTGTGACCGGTAAGGGTTGCTAACTGCATAAATGAAAAACTCATATTTAGTTAGGATGTAGATAAATTAAACAAAACAGTGTCATGCTGTTTCTCCAAGGATTAAAGCGCAATACCTTCGACATTGTTGGATATCTCCAAACTATTATCTGGTTCTGGGAATATCCATGTGTGCTGACAAGTTCGTTGACATTTTTTGACCAAACTAAATTGCACACCTGTCATAGGAAGAGCGAAAATTAGTACCCCATAATGTTATCGCACATATCAAAGCACTCCAAGGTAATGAAAACTGGAAACCAGAAAGCGATTGGGGAAATTAAAGGACAGAAATTCCTGTCACCAAGAATCGACTTCATCAAACACAATAAGCTAACTGAATAATGGAAAGAAAATCTTTTGATGGATCAGATCACATGTTGATTCATCTAATTATGTGGTATTAAGATTTGTTATCGCATTGCAGTCAATAACATTGATGCAAAAATTTGCAAAGAATGGTCTAAAATAAAATCCCAAAGAAACAACAAATAACCTACATAGCAGAACTTGAGTCGTTCAAGATAAGCCTAAGCCTAAACCCAGAACAGAAATCTATATTCTTGTTAAAAATACTTACTATCAAAAAGCCTTCAAAACTAATTGACATAACAATGTCAAAAAGTGATGTACAAGAAAATAATCTAATATAGCTCTTTCTCAGTTTTTGCTTTTAATACAAGCCGTACAATAATTTATACAAAATTTTGACACCTTAGATCCTTGAAGCATACATGTCGGTTCAAGGCTCCATTTGTTTGCAGAAATAATTACATGACTTTGGAATATAATTACTACAAAAACATCTACCCAATAGTTTCCCAATTCCCACAACTTTCTCTTTTACTTTTATGACAAATGATTTATTTTCTGCATAATATTCATCTTCATCATGACAATGTAATGTAAATAAAGAATTTAATATTTTGGGAGAAAAAATTACAAAGGGGAAGTTATTTTTCGGATATCATAGCATTTTTTTTCTGATATCATAGCATTAATTGAGGGACTTTACTCCTTTAAAACAATACCTTTTGAATACCGGAATATCTTAAACATATCTCTAAACTAAAAAAGGAAAAAAAAATCAGGAAAATATTATTCCTCAATCAGACAAACACCAGAAAATCAGAATAATAACTTCCCCACAATACAAAACGAAACCTAAGATATAACTAATATATGAGTCTTTAGTATCCAAAATAAGTAAGATGGCCCAGAAATAGCATATATCTTCTGCAAGAATCACAAATCAAATATTTAATACTAGAACACATGTTCATAATGCGGAAATGAATTCATAGTCACCTGACTTCCAGTATCCATGCAGCTCAAGTGGGAATTAGTGGTAGTGTTCCAAAAACGGATGCACCGATCAGCAGTACCACCGCCTGAAGCTAAAAGTCCATGAAGATGGGGTGACCATGCAATTGCTTTCACAGCCGCTGTATGCTCGCAGTATTTCAGTACAGGTTGAGTTGAATGCTGATTCCACACATAAAGCTGAAAAGAGAAGAGAAAATGTAATTTCAGATTTCCTCTAGATATTAATGTACTGATTTTCTTTATTTTTTAACAATTTAACTCATGAGAAAGTACAGGCCGCTCCAGTCACATACTCTGTTATCATTTCCTCCAGATGCTAATTCACGGTTATCGTAGGACCACTTCAACCCACAAACCTGCATAGCAATAAACAGTATATGTAAATGGTAGTAACAAGGAAAATATGAGAAGAGCAAACAAAAATGCTAAACCAGGCTTATTAGATACTGGTAACTGACCTCAGACTTGTGTCCGCTCAGTTTACTAACATAGTTCTCCTGAGCACGTATATCACGTTGAAGAATACTTTTGTCCCTACTTCCAGAAGATAGTTGAGATGTACTCCAGGCTAGGGTCCCAACACGCAGCCGATGTCCCTCCATAGTTCTTATCCTTTTACACCGAGAGGCATCCCAAATCTATAATAAAGTTAAAGATATAGAGTGTTAAGTAGTGCACCTGAAATCTATATCTTAATGGGCCATATATGCAAAAAATTCTATGGTTTTAAGGTGGTAGTTCAGAAATTTGTATATATAGTTTGCTGAAGGTCAGGTAGCTCTTGTTTGAAACAATTCATATATGTACCGGTGCTTAAGTTAAAAGCTTTTGCCAGGTATCCTGCACAAATATCAAGTGGTACGATGATGCATCACGTGATTTACATTTATTCAGTTTAAGTGAATAACTTTATGAATCTCGGTTAGTAGTAGACATATATGTGGTCAATAACAAGAGAAATTATCTGCCAGTTTCAGGTACAGAAGGGTTGCACACGTCTTTGATTATGTGTTTCCATGTGTCTACTTTAGATATAAATAGTAGTAATAATAAGCATGATACAGATTCAATTGCATTATATCTAGTCCTAAGTCAGTACTAGAAAAATCAGGTTCTCATTCATTAATTAGTACACGATGAGGAATGCTATACATTATGACTTTAACAAGCCAACAAATGGCAATAAATAACATGGAGGAAAGGAATGTGCTGGTACAGATAAGAACTATATTAGATGGGAGAAGGGGGGGGGGGGGGGGGGGGTCATTCTGTTTCCACCTCCATCCATATCATCTTTTAGACACATGAATGTTGACAACTTTATCAAACTTTAGGCGCACACACTATATATGTAATTGCTGCTATCCTGTTTTCACCGCCAACTTCCTAGCCGGTAAAAATCAAGAAGGTCCCCAAAAAATATTTTGTAGTGCATTAAAAGCACATATTCGTAGGTCAAAATGGTTCTTCTTGCGCTCTTAAGAGGGCCTACCGGACTCTTTCCACTACAGATAGTAATAAGCAGAATACAGAATTTGGAATAGAGTATAGCACGGTGCTGACTATAAAAAACCTTCCACCATAAATTCTTGCAACACTGTGATACAACTCAGTGCTCATTCAATTATTAAACCTTTAAAGTGACGATTCACATGTTTTAGCACATAGAAAAACTGTATCTCTATCACGATGCATATCGTTGAGAACGCATAAAGCACATGGCACAGATATAAAGATTCTTACACATATTATGTACTTGACCTAGGGTTACTGCATTATATCCAAGTTCTGGCTTAGGTGCCTCAGGGTTAGAGAATTATATATAAGTAGTTAAGTACCTTCATCTGCTAAAATTTATCTCGCTATGCAATTCCAAAACCGACACAGATTAAAATACATAATTAAGTGATTTTTTTTCCCACATTTTCGTGTGTAGAATCTAGTCAAAATAATCACCTGGACTTTTCCATTACTTGTTCCGACTGCAAGATGAGTACCACGCTGAGCCCACCCAACTGAACATACACTGTCATCAGTACCCAAGTCGCACAACTTCGTCACCTGTAAGTATCAAACAAGTACTAATCAGTAACACACAAATCCTAAAAAAACCACAAGAAAAATAACAAAATACACAAATCCAAATCACCTTACTACTACAAGCATTCCATAGGTACACACAATTACCCAGCCCGACGGCCAATATATTATGTGATGACCAATCGACAAGATTTAGGTAAAAATCATCTTGTAATGCAGGTGCATCCAGTACCTATAATAAACATCAAAACCAAATTTACAACATTATACACACAATCAATTGATAGGGCTATGCACATACACACAAAATACACAAAAACACAGATTAATAAAATGAATCAAAGGCTAACCTTATAAGGGGATCTAGGAACCTTCCGGGCCGCCTTAACCGGACTATGACTAACACCAGGCAAGTTATCATCAGTCTCAAAAGGCAACAAAGAATGCAAAGACTGTCTAGTCTCACTCTTAAACCTAAAAATATTCCTCGAGGGCGAGACCACCGGAAAATTCCTCCCGCCGACAGACTTATCAGGCGTAACCGGCGGCGTAAAGCCGGAATCAGGGCCGAACAATGCCGTCCTAAGAAGGGTAGTATAAGCGGCAGAAGAAGAAGAAAGAGGGTCATCGGAATTATTAGGGGGAGAGATATTGAAGAGATTAAAATTGGAAGAAGATCTACTGGGAATAAAGCGATCACTGATGATTGTGCGAGATGGGGAGGGTTGGTAACCTAGAGAGAGGAGATTTGGGGTAGTGGGGGTGATGGAAAGATTGGGTCTTGATGACATTGTTGAGGGGATATTGAGCTCTGATGATGATGGGGTTGGTGGAAATTGGGGTGGGGTTTCTTCCATGGCGGAGAGATTGATGTGGGTGTGGAGAGAGATAGGGATTTGTACGTATATGACGAGAGCGAGAGAGCGAGAGACAGAGAGAGAGACAGAGAGAGAGATGGGTAAAAGGATGAATCTTGAAAGTTTGAGAGATTTATTTGTCTACAGCGGAGGGAGGGTGAGCCGGCTGTTAATTTTCCCGGGAAAAAAACAAGAAAGAGAGTAAATTTCAGGGACAGTTACCATATCTGAGTTTTACCGCGTTTGACTTCATATAGGACATGAACAAAACATATAGAAACATTGATTAATGTTATTGTTACGTTGCGATAACTCATACAAGAAACAGATATATACAGATACTGTGTTACGTTTATGGGAAATATAGAAATTAAAAGATCATTTTTTACTCATATTTTAACAAAGTTTAACAGTACAATTAAAATAATTATCCTTAACAAAAGTTTGTGATTAAAAGTAAGTAATTAATCTAATTCATAAAATAATTTTAGTTATGTGTTTGAGAAGTCTTAAGAATGTTAAAAGCTCAAGCAATTTATACGTGAATATATTTCAAATCAGGATTCATTAATAATTTTATTATTATTGTTAGAGTAGGCTAAAGTAGATATGCCATAAGTACATGTAAAGTAAATATGAAGTCAGGGTATGTATTGATTGACCAATAACGTCAAATTAAATAAAAACTTAATTTCACAGTTTAATTTCGTATAGTTTTATTATGAGTTGTTATTAAAAGATTTAAGTTATATTCTCGAAAAGTTTTTTTTCTCTTTTCTGCTTTAGCCGGCAGCCGCCTCCCTCTTTTCTTATTCCGACGGGGCTTCCATCAGTTATCCGGACTCCGGTGGAAAACCCCAAACCCTTTCATTATCAAATTGGTCACTGAACTCAAAACAGTATCAAGATGGCCACTGAAGTGGCCATAAATATCAAACAAGTATCTTGAAATATAAGTTCAAGCAGAAAAAATATTATTTATAAAGTTTTACACATTATTTATGAATGTTACCAAAACCAAGTAAAAGGTTATGACTTCTAATATTTATGATAATATATTTAGATTTTATCAAGTTTATTTATTATTTATTTTTAATTAAAACAAAAAAATAACTATATAATAAAATATAAATAATAAATAAACTTGATAAAATATAAATATATTATTTTAAATACTAGAAGTCATAAGTTTTTAGTTGGTTGTGGTGACATTTAAAAATAATGTGTAAAATTTTATAAATAATATTTTTACTACTTGAACTCATATTTCAAGGTACTTTTTTGATATTTTTGGTGACTTTAGTGACCATCTTGATACTGTTTTGAGTTCAGTGACCAACTTGATACATTAAACCCACTTCAGTGACCAACTTAATAATTAACCCTTGTTTTTTGTTTGTTCATACTTGTTGATTGATTTTCTCAATAAAACTCCTTCTTTGAGCAAAGTTATTTTAGATCTATATCATCGAAACTTTCAATTTTCATTCTTATCTGCTTCAAGAGGGGTTTTTGGATTTGTAAGTGGATCGATTATCTCCCAGTAGGTTCGTGTTTTAGTTTATAGTTGGATTTTCTCTTGTGTGTTATAATTATAATTTGATAATTTGATTTCTCTCCCCAGTGAGAGTGTTTGATTTTTTTTCTCCATTTTTTTGTGAGAGTTTAGTTTGGATTTAACGATAAAAGCCTTCTGAGAATTGCATTTGTGGTTGATAGCCCAAACGGATTTTTTGGAAAAGACGGTGAACACAGAGTAAGGATCCATAAATATACCATCGTCAATTTCAACATCGCTTATTTGTCTCATCTTGGATACGAAGACATGCATGTTAATCTATTATTATAGTTTGTTCGACTCGATCATATTTGTTGATACCATATGACTGTTATTTATGAATTATCCCCTTCTCTTAAAAAAAGTTATATTCTCAAAAAGATAGAATAAGAATTAGTTTATATTTGAAAACCCAAAAGTGCATAAAAGTCTAATCATAACTTTCAATAATAAAAAATCGCTACATAAACAAAGTGATTAACTCCGGTGTGCTCATGACATAACCAATTTTTTTAGGTCACAAATTTTAAATACATTAACAATGATAGCAACTATTTTTTAATTAGGTGATAAATTTATATTAGCTCCAGTTTTATTAATAATGATGTCTCTACGTTCATAAAAAATCTATTCTATCAAAAATCTTCTATTTAAATAAAAATAAGTCATCAGAGCTAACTCGAAAGACTTTTTAGAAAATATTCATCACTGGCAGAATTAAATAACAAACTTATACTCCCTCCGTCCCTCTGAAATGTATACATATAGATTGGACACGGAGACTAAGAAAAGTGTATAAAATAATGTAAAATGAGAAGAAAAAAAAAGAAAAGTGGATAAAGTAGTGGGACCCATTAATATATAATTGATAGATTGGGAAAAGTAGTTGAAAGTAGTGGGTGGGTGGAGTTTTTATATTATAAAATGTTGCTATTTTGGGAAAATTTTGAAATGTATAGAATTGAGCGGGACATCCAAAAAAGGAAAGTGTTTATAATTAAATGGGACGAAGAAAGTAAATATTTAATGATATTAGCATTGGTGAGCAGAATCGAATAAAAACAAAAATAGAACCAAATCGTGCGAATTTAGTTCGGGTATGTCTTAATTTTCTACTAAATATAGTGTGCTTAGATAGTTTTTTCTCATCATTACGAGTTTGATGAAGATTTTTCAATACTAATATAGTGGATCATGAGTAATAATTCCCGATTTTAGTTAAAATTGCAAGACATATTAATAATTTTCGTCTTAACAACTTTTTCGAGTTTGTTTTCAGTGCAGGCAGAAAAAGTGTTAGATAAAAACAGAACTAGTCTTGCGGCAGACATGATAAAAATGTGTATCTGGGAAAAGATAAACAAAAAGACACCAAGATGAAAAAATGACACCAAGAAAATTAAAAAAAATGACCTGGATGGTAAAGACGATCCATGGACGGCGATGATTACTTCATCACAATTATCCGCCAACGATGAATGAAGGTAATATAATTTTTTTTTTAATTTTAACGCTTGTTTGATTTCATTTGTTTGAAAATGTGTTTTGTTTATATTTTTGTTTATTGTATTGATGCGGTCAGTTTCATTTTTTGGAGAGTAGTGTCTCAAATTATTTATAAAATTTTTATAAGGGATTTTCTATGGTGTGCCCAAGGGCACACAATAGTCCCTAACTCCAATAAAAATAACTCCTTTTGATTGGTGGATGAATAATAAATGATAATGGCCCCCCTGCATTCACATCAACTCCACCAATCAGAATAGGTCATTTTTATAGAATTTAGTGATTTTTGTGTGCCCTTGGGCACACATTAGAAAGACCGTTTTTATAATTAATAAGAACTATACAAGGTCCCGTGTTCTTGTTTCTCAAAAAAAAAAGGTCCCGTGTTCTTGTAAATAAAAAATAAAAATTTTGATCAAATTATATTCATTTAAAAATTAAAATATTATTTAAATTAAATTGAATTGAATAAAGAAACCGTCACAAATTTGTAATTAATCGCGGATTCGCTAACTGAAACCCGACCTGAGATCAAACCGAACCCCTGCACAGGGCTGACAATATCAGACACGACCCGAACCCGCAACCCGATTTACTGAGACAAAATCCGAAAATCACCCGTTTGACACGAAATGACCCGAAATTAGAATTTTGTTTCTAATAATTTCAATTTTCAGTTTTATTCAATTTTAAGTGATTTTAGCTTGACCCGAAATCGACTCGAAATCGACCCGATTGCTGATACGAACACGATCCGTTACCGAAATTACCACCCCTGCCCCTGCACTAACGGGCCGATCACGAGCCAATCTGCCGCAAGCCGGACCTTGGCCAACCCGGCAGAGCGTTGTTGCATAGAATCATATAAATGTTGACCGCCCGGTCCGGGCCAGGTCTACCGGAGACAGACAGTCATAAACTAGATTATCATACCTAGAACAAGTCACTGAAAACTGATCTAAGATTTTTATTCTACGATATATTAGTATACTTAATTTCTGGTAACAATCATACAACGTACTAAAAGAATCGAAGTATTTTTCATTAGACAAATGAAGTAGGACGACGAGGTTGTCTGGAGCCATGTTCAATAGTTGGCACTGTCCTAGCCCCATTCGCAACATGAGCTCCAACATGTCCCACCATTGACACCTGCAAAGCCTCCTCCTCATAAGTCCTCCTCTCAATCTCATCCATTCTCGCTTTCTTCTTCACCTGCACCAGCATTGCAATCAGAAGCAACCCGAGAAGAGAAGCTCCTATTGCTGCTCCTATCGAGCTCCCCACCGCGATTTTCCAACGACTAATGCCTTTTTTCTTGAATGGCAACAACGGAGACTGAACCACCATCCCGAAATGACCATGCCCTTTTGCAAAACACACGTTTTCGGACACTTGATTGGTCAGTGTCACCTTGCCATCATGTTCAAAGCTGGCACACATTGGTATAAGGCCTGTTGTGAGGTTCACAAGCCTTGTGGTGTTACTGAAATCTACGGTGATCAGTTCTTTATTTGCTTGAATTACGACCTCGTATGGAGTACTAAAGTTCATGTCGTCGCCAGCATTGTAAGCGAGTAGGCCTAAGACAGGGGAAATGAGCTGGTAACCTGTCAACTCGTAGTTGTCGTAATATATGTATGACCAGTTGTGTCCGAGATTTTGTTTCACGAGAAGAACTCTTTGAGCACAAGGGCGGATGGAAATACCAGTGCCTAAGTGGAATTCTTCAAATTTTGCACCATACCTCCGGAGACTGCCACAACGGTACCTTACTGTACTAACGACGATGCCTGATAGATTTGCTGGTAAATGAATGGTATGCAATTGGCCTGTTCCAAAGTTGTTGCTGTATGTCTGGAATGTGTAGTCTCTGATGAGGAGATCAAGAAGACGAGATGATTTGATCCCTGGAGCCTCGGTACTAGTCATTGTTGTTGAGGATGCTAACCAAAGAATTACACAAAGAAAAATCAGGGATCCCATATGACGAAGCTGTTGGTTGTTTCCAAAGAAGTAGTTAGCTAGAGAAGTATTTCACATAGAAATTCTTGACAATTTGAATGAATGGGAGAGTAAATCTAGCCGGATTTTTTTTTCTACAAAGAAAAACTAGGCCGAGATCGGGAATGAAAAAGTTGAATCTCTTAGAGAAGTGGTAAATCATAGAAGCTTTAAAGGACTTATGAAAAGAGAGCGTAAATGAAGTTATAATATGAGATTGGTGGCCTGAGGCTCTGAGATTGTCGAATACTCTAGTTCATAGGACTGTCTGCTGGTATAGAGAAAGTTTAAGGGTAAGATGTACTGCGTATTACTTCAGTCGTAGGGAGCCTTGTGAATTAGGTACGTTATTTTTATCAAGTGTACATATGACTACATGAGGAGTGGTAGTGATAAGGTTGAAGAAATGATTTGGAGCATGGGCTTAATGATTAAGGTTGATATTTAAAGTCAAAAGGAGAGAAGGCGTGCTTAGTGAAGGGAATGAACGGAAAGTCCTCTGTTTTCTCTTTATGCATGGGGACACAATACTCTGATTGTGTTTTCTAACATCATGTCCCACTCCAGCTGCTTGCCTCTGTCATCTGACTGAATCCAAATCTCAACATTCTAAGTCCATTGTTTTATAATTTATATCCAGAGATGTCTGAGATTTATGAGTTTAATCAGTCACCCTAATTATACTCAAAGATTAATAAAGTATACTGCAAAAACATGTGATTAATCCTTTTATGATGCATAACTCAACTTGTAATTCAATACTATATCTTCTGAGATAACGGTTACATTAAGAAAATGATACCTGTGGTAAAATGATTATGAGAATGTCGATAAATAAAAGCGAAATGCCTCAAAAAGGAAGAGCCAAGAGCATCAATGGAAATTGACCATGGTGCTGTATGTCAATCCTGCATTCCAGTTTGAAGGAGCAACATTCCAGGCTACAATGGTCTCTTTAGATGTATACGAGGTGATCTTGAAAGAAAGAGCCTGGCCTTGCAATGTCGCGAAAGCTTGATATGAAGCTCCCCAGTTGTGGCTCATGCTAATCCACCCTGTTTTGCTTCCTTTTACCCACATGTTGGATATGTCACCACCTCCAGCTACATTCATTACATATACCAACAACCAGTAGCCATTTCCCTCGAATGAAAATCGAAGCCCCCCTTTTTTGATGCATGGAACTCTGCAACAGAAAAGCAAATAAGAATCAGCAAAAATTATTATTGTTATTTTTGTATGTCGCTTGTTAAGACTGGGAAAGTGTTTCTTACCTGCGGTACATGACAGGAACAATGCCACCTTTCCACTGCGCGATTTTCATAAAGGCGGGCTTAGCCATGTCAAAGTGAGTTCGGGGAGGGTTGCACCAGCCACCATTGTTGGAATCTTGGTTCCAGTTTGGAGGGCAGATGTTTGTTGCTGTGACTGTTGTAAAAGGTGAGCCTGCAAAGCACCAAGGAGAGTGCACACACTTTATTTGATAACAAGTCCCACATGCATATCCATTGTTAAATAACGTCGAGCTTAATGCTGCTGTATCTACCCCATAACCATTGTTGAACAAATTCCCATAACCACAAGCTCCTCCTGTAAATCAAAAAGAAAAAAAAAATTCGTTAACAAGATATTTGTTTGTATATGTACAATGAATATGATTTTTAAGTAGAACCGAATATTAATACCACTGCTATTAAAGCAACAACTAAAGAAGCATCGAAGCTAAATAAAGAGAAATTGGCAATGAACGAACCCATGGTTGCAGAGGCAGATTCATCTCCATAAAAAGTGGCATTAGCAAGAGACCATGGGCTAGGTCGATATATCGGTGCATAAGCTGATATAAATCTCCCAAAGATTGTAGCAGACAAGGCCATGAACAAGATGCGGAGTCTCCACAAATATAGAAAAGAAGGCATGGCTTGAAAAACCGGAGAAAGCAAGCACAGTGAGCATTGTAATGCGGATTTGATGTTTATATATCCAGAGGCGCAGAGTTCAGAATGCAGAGGAGGAGCTGGAGTTTTTGTATTTCGTGCTTTCACGAAGATGGTGGTCTTCAATTTTGTTATGTGTGATCACGTATATTTGCTTAGTCAGTGTTGTATGCCATAAAAAAAGACAAGGAGATTACATGAACAACGTGCAGGCAGGTATAACATATACGCTGTATGCAAATACATTAACCATTAAATTAAATCTACTTAAAAGTTTTAATTTTCGGTTAAGCTTAGCTACTGATTGAGAGGAGGTTCTCTAACCACCAGTCAAGCAAGTTAACTACTTTCCATTTTCAGTTTGGTCAAGTGGGAGTTCAACTTACCACGTGCACCCTCCTTTCCTATTTCCATCACCCTCAACATGTCCATTACCTTTATAAATAAATTTTCACCTCAAGCTTCAATTTCAGAAATAAACACAGAGCACATACTAAATCACGATGGTCGCGACTACCTTAGAATCTCCAAGAGTAGAGACCCTGGCTGGGAGTGGCATTCAGCTAATCCCGAAAGAATACGTGAGGCCGAAAGATGAACTTGTCAGCATCACCAACATTTTCGAGGAGGAAAAGAGTGATGAAGGCCCTCAGGTGCCCACAGTCGACATAGCTGATATTCTGTCTGATGACAGAGCTGTCAGGGAGAAATGCTATGAAAGAATTAAGGATGCTGCCGTGGACTGGGGAGTCATGCACCTTGTTAACCACGGGATCTCAAATGAGCTCATGGATCGTGTTAGAGTGGCTGGACAGGCGTTTTTTGCTGAACCAATTGGCGAGAAGGAGAAGTATGCAAATGATCCGGGCACTGGAATGATTCAAGGGTATGGAAGCAAGCTAGCCAACAATGCCAGCGGCCAGCTTGAGTGGGAAGACTATTTCTTCCACCTTGTTTACCCCGAAGAGAAAGCTGATTTGTCTATTTGGCCTAAGAAACCACAGGACTACATGTAAGTCGCCACAAACTGATAAAAACTTTCAACTATGGATTATAGTAGATAGCATGACATGAATTTGTTTTTGTATATATTGCAGTCCGGCAACAAGGGAGTACGCGAAGGAGTTAAGAGGCCTCGCGACAAAGTTACTATCTGCATTATCTATAGGACTGGGACTTGAAGAAGGAAGGCTAGAAAAAGAAGTTGGCGGAATGGAAGAGCTAATACTCCAGATGAAGATCAATTACTACCCGAAGTGTCCTCAACCTGAACTGGCTCTCGGTGTTGAAGCTCACACTGATGTGAGTGCACTCAGTTTCATACTCCATAATATGGTTCCTGGGCTACAACTCTTCTATGGAGGCAAGTGGGTGACCGCTAAATGTGTTCCAGACTCTATTATAGTACACATTGGGGACACACTTGAAATTTTAAGCAATGGCAAGTATAAAAGCATTCTTCACAGGGGACTTGTGAACAAGGAGAAAGTTAGAATTTCGTGGGCTGTTTTCTGTGAGCCTCCTAAAGAGAAGATTATTCTAAAGCCACTGCCAGAGACAGTAACTGAGGCTGAGCCACCGCTCTTTCCACCCCGTACCTTTGCTCAGCATATGGCACACAAGCTGTTCAGGAAGAGCCAGGAAGCTATTGATGACTCGAAAAAGGTTCAGCCACAGGAACAAAATAATGCTGAAACTGATATTCCTCAGCCAGAAGAACAACAAAAAACCGTAGAAAGTAAACCTCAGAAAATTGAAATATTAAAGCCTGGAGAAGAGGCATCTACTTCTCCATAATTTGAAATTTCTCAGCTGCTGGAACAGAATAACTATCCTCTAAAAGTAGATATCCGAATCCTTCTATCAAGAGTTGATTTGTCACAGGCTTCAGACATTACTATCTCAGTTGCCACATGTTTGAAATATGTTAAATAACCTTGTTGCAATATATTCAAGTATTGGTTTCTATAATAAATTATGAGAATATCCGTAAAATCAGTTACTCTATGCTGTGCATGAAATCATAACCTGGAACAGTATCAGGATAATCCCAACTAGAGAATATTATTCACCCTAAATTGGTTTGAGCGTCACTTGTTATCAAATAACTCTATTTCAAGCTTGTGCAGAAAAACAACAGAGCGAAAAAAATGTAAAATCTCCGTGCTGATATAACATGGTATTGTTTAAATGATGTTCTGGACAATTTTAACTTTGTTATCGATGTAGATTAGTTATTGTCTGTAAGATATAGAAGATTACTTTTTCATATAGGTTCCACCTCTGAGAGGAAGGGCTGCTTTGCAAAGAATGCATCCAAGTTACCCACAATTACTCTCACCAATGCTGAAAAGGATTCCGGGGTTGTAACAGCTTTGTGTGCAGATAGCACCACATTGTTCAATGCAAGTAACTCTTCTGGCACATGAGGCTCATTCTCAAAAACATCAAGAGCAGCTCCTCCAATCTCACCATGTAGCAATGACTGTACAAGTTCCTTCTCATCAATGAGAGGTCCACGCCCAACATTAACTATGACACCGGTCTTTCCCAGAGCTGTCAAGACTTCCTTGTTTATCAAGTGGTGAGTTTCGTTTGTTAATGTGCAACAAACGATGAGAGCATCACTATTCCTGGCAAGGTCATGAATAGTTTCGTAATATGGAAAAGTAACAAGCTCTTTCTTTTTCCTCGAGTTGTAAGCAATGATGCAGCCGAATGCCTCTAGCCTTTTCGCTATCTCAGAACCAATACTTCCAAGTCCAACAATCCCAACCTGTTTCCCACCTAACTGCAGTATGAAGACTGTAATTATTAGAACCTGTATGTCGAGTCTCATGAGGATAGCATTGTGTTAAGGCGAAGACAAACATTTCAGATTCAATCAACTTTTATTGTTGTGAGAAATTTATATGCATTAGATGTGATTACAAAGTATAATACTTAAACAAATTAGGATACTGACCTTCAAACCAAGAGGATACTCTCCTTTTACAGGCCACATTCCATCCCGCACAAATCGATCAGCAGATGACAATCGACGAAGAACAGCTATCAATAGGCCAACTGCATAATCCGCAACATCCTCAGTAAAGGCATCACCAGCACTGGTGACTTTAATTCCACGGCGGCAACACTCTGCAACATCGATGTGGTTGACTCCAACACTAGAACCCACCACACACTCCAGTGAAGGGAGCTGGTCTAGAATTTCAGAGGTCACTTCTGAAATGCCTACGCAGAGTAAGACCCGGACAGAGCAAGATAGGGTTGGAAAGGTTGAGTCAGAGGGCTCGAGGAGGCGATAACGAGTCCCGATCCATTCTCTAAAGGGTATGCCCCTATATTTTTGACCGCAATGATAGAATACCAGAGGAAGTCCATCATTGTTGATGTTTGAATCATGGAATTCTGAAGAAGTAGCCGCCATTGATGATTTTTGGAGAAAGGTATTCTACCCACTGTCTTATCTTTATTTACTTACTGGGTGGACCAAAGAGCATAGAGAGACAAGTCAGTAGGTAACAAGAAGATTCAAGATGCAATATTCTAGCTGCTAGTAGCATTACTTTTATTCAATTTGAGTAATGTCAAGAATTGCCGTCCATATAGTAACATTAATGTTCTTCATCAGATGAGGTATCCAGATATGTTTCATAAAGATTCCAATACAAGTGAAATAAGATATAAAGATTACAGCAGTAAGTGTTATTTTTTCTTGTTAGCCCAAGTGACCAAGGATTTATCTTCTTTTGTCCCGGGTCCTGGTTCGACTCTGATTCATCTCGGGAATATCTGAGAATAGATAACATAGTCATGCATTTAAGACAAAAGAAGATTATTTTGTTATTTAAGTTTCATCTCTGAAAGCAAGGGCTGGTTCGCGAAGAATGCATCCAAGTTACCCAAAATTACGCTAACTAATGCTGAAAAGGATTCCGGGGTTGCCATAGCTCCGTGTGGAGAGAGCACAACATTGTCCAATGCAAGTAGCTCTTCTGGCACATGTGGTTCATTCTCGAAAACATCAAGAGCAGCTCCTCCAATCTCATCTCGTAGCAAACATTGTACTAATTCCTTCTCATCAATGAGAGGCCCGCGTCCGACATTGACAATAACACCAGTCTTTCCCAGAGCTTTCATGACATCCTTGTTAATCAAGTGGCGAGTTTCATTTGTTAATGCACAACAGAGAATGAGAGCATCACTATTCCTTGCAAGGTCATGAGCACTTTCATAAAATGGGAAGGTTACATGTGTCTTCTTCTTCCTCGAATTGTAGGCGATGATGCAGCCAAAAGCCTCTAACCTCTTCGCAATCTCAGAACCAATACTTCCAAGCCCCACAATCCCAACACGTTTCCCCCCTAACTGCAGTTCGAACAGTGTGTAAGTGTTGTACTTGAAGCTATATAGTTAACTGATGCACACCGACACGTATCGAAAAAAAATAAAATTCTAGTGTATTAGTTTCTTATAGATGTGTCCTGATCCGAGTATGTGTATATCCAACGGCTGTGATTTTAACAAATTTCTGTCATGTTAAACTTTTTTGTCAATGTTCAAACATTTTTCCGCTGAATACATAAATACTCATTTTGATCGTCTAGCCGAGAAGACCATTACAAACAAATAACCATATTAGTCGTACAGCAGGAAAAAATCACCGGACGTGACAGAAATTTGTTATAATCACGACCACTTGATACATCATCCACATCCGCGTCTATAAAACTTTAGGGGGGCCAGGACCCATTTAGGTGCAAAGTACTGATTAGACACTCACAAAACTTGAATTTTCAATGATATATTGCATATTCAAGAATTTGTTTTATTAGAAGCATTTACGGTATAACATCCAAATTAAAATATTGACCTTAGAAGCAAGAGGGTAGTCTCCTTTTGAAGCCCACATTCCAACCCGCACAAATCGATCAGCAGTTGACAACCGACGAAGAACATCTATCAATAGCCCAACTGCATAATCCGCCACATCTTCCGTGTAGGCATCACCGGCGGTGGTGACTTTGATTCCACGGCGGCAACACTCTGCAACATCGATGTGGTTCACCCCAACGCTAGATCCCACCACACATTCCAGTGAAGGCAGTTGGTCTAGATTTTCAGAGGTCACTGCTGAAATGCCTACGCAGAGCAAGATAGGGCGGGAAAGGATGGGTCGGAGACTTCGAGGAGGCGAAAACGAGTTCGGATCAGATTGCTTATAGGGTTGTCTTTGTACTTTTGATTGTAATGATGGAGTACCAGAGAAAGTTCAGTAACGTTGTTTGGGTTGGATATTTCAGAGGAGGCGGCCTCCATTGAGGATTCTTGATTTCTTGGAGAAGGATTAATCAACGGTTACTTGTAAGGTCATATTTGTTAAAAAAAAAAAGAAATTTTATATTAATTTTGAAAAAATATTTTATCATTTTATAAAACATATTTAATTTAATTTAGATATTTTGATTTATTAAAAAATCTGATAAATTGATTAGTTTCAATGCTTAATTTTTACATAATAAAATTATGCAGTTTTTTTTTTTTTGAAAATATAAAATTATGCAGTTAGATATTCAAGAAACCAGACTGTAGAAAAAACAAGGAGTTTCGTCTATATAAATCTCAACCCAAGAAGACAAGATGTAATATTTTAACTAATCATGGGCATTACTTCATTCCATATGAGCAAGACAAAATCGCCTACAGTAATTTTCTTTGTACATGTTTGAGAAGTTTACGATACAAGGACAAAATTACTAAAAACAGGAATTACTGTATAAAGAAAATTAATTATATGTTAATGATCAATGAAAAGAAGCTTAGCCAGCTATTGGTAGCATTATTTTAATCATTTTGAGCAAGGACAAAATTGCCTGCAGCATATTGCAATTATCTTTTCCTATCAATGATCAATATAGTTAAGTATATATGCTTCAGAAGTTTACAATATAAGTGAGACAACAAGGGTAGAATATCTTCACTCAGGCATGATCTGGGACAGCAAAGGCTTATCTGCAAAGAACGCGCTTAAATTTCCAATGACCACATTTCTTAATGCAACCATAGATTCCGGGGTCGCAACAGCTCTATGAGGAGATAAAACAACATTGTCTAATCCAATTAGCTCTTCTGGCACTCTAGGTTCGTCCTGGAAAACATCAAGACCTGCTCCTCCAATCTCACCTCGCACCAAAAACTTGACAAGTTCCTTCTCATCAATGAGAGCTCCACGACCCACATTAATGACAACTCCAGTCTTTCCTAAAGCAGTCATAACATCCTTGTTAATCAAGTGATGAGTTTCTTTGGTTAATGCGCAGCAAACAATGAGAACATCACTGTTGGCTGCAAGGTCATTAACATTGGCGTAATAAGGGTATGAAACATGCGGCTTCTTGTTCCTTGAATTGTAGGCGATTACGCAACCAAATGCTTCCAGCCTTTTGGCAATCTCAGAGCCGATTCTTCCCAGTCCGATGATTCCAATGACCTTGCCCCCTAACTGCATTTCTAAAGATTTCAGTGCCTTTGTTATTCACAACATAAACAACGTTCAACAAAATAACATCAACACATAGAAAACCTCAAAATTAGTGGACCGAAGCATATATTGGGCCTGTTTGGCCAAGAGAAGCAGAAGCTGCTTCTGACTTCTGCTTCTCTTGACCCGTTTGTGTAAAGAAGTAGAAGCACTTTTAAGAAGCTGAGAATGCTAGCTTCTCTCTCACAGCTTCTGCTTCTTTTCCAAACACTTTATTAACTTATTTACTTCTCACTTCTACTCCACTTCTTTACTATAAGCAAGAAGTCACTTCTTTTAAGCTAACCCAAACGGCCCCATAATCATCTCAGTGAAACACAAAGGACTTAAAAAAGATTTATAGTAATGCGATTCATCATTGACTAAATTAGTTTGTATATCATTGAACTAGACTAATTAAAACAACCGTCCTGTCCGGTATATATTTAACAAAATATTATAATATTTGATCGAACATCTGTATAAGCCACCTCATTTTGTACATAATCAAACGCTTATATTTATTTACCGAAAGACTATAATATTTGATCAAACACTGATGGGTACTAAGTTATGTTTGTAGATATATATTATGATCAGAAAGTGACCTTAGAACCAAGAGGGTAGACTCCGTTAAGTGGCCACAAGCCAGCCCGAACAAAACGATCGGCGGCAGAAACTCGCCGGAGAACATCAACCAACAAGCCAACAGCATAGTCGGCAACATCTTCAGAGAAAGCATCTCCGGCGTTGGTGACTTTGACGCCACGGCGATGACACTCAGCGACATCCATGTGGTTCACGCCGGCGCTGGTACCCACCACTATCTCCACACCCGGAAGCTTGTCGAGAGTCTCTCCGGTGAGTGGAGTGGGACCCACAACCACAAGGGCCTTGACGGTTTGAGAAAGAGAAGAGAATTCCGGGTGATCGGGTTCGAGAAGCCGGAAGCTGGGTTCGAGCCATTGATTTATGGAGAAGTTGAAACTTGGTGATCGATGGTAATAAACTAATGGTAGATGTTCATTTTTAGTAGTCGATGAATGTGAGTTTTGTGTTTCTTGGACAGTGGCCATTCAGAACTTATGTTGCGTTCTGTAATGAAACACGTCCGAATATAGCAAATACAATGTTACTATGTATATATGTATGCTATATAGGGTCCATGTCAGGGGTGAGACTTAAATTGCTATGGAATACTTTTCTTTTTTTGTTGCTTTTTAATTGGCTGTGGTTGTGTTTGGTGTGCTGTCGTTGAAAGCAATTGTCACTAACAAAAGAATCAGTTTGACAGATAATTAGGGCGTAGTTAGGCGTATTTGATTAGGATTTCATAACAAAAAAATTTCGTCCGTAAGATGTATTTGTTGGGATGTCTATCATCTCCTTGACTGCTGCACTATATAAACTATTGTTACCCCATCTCCAATAAGTAGCTGGTGTAATGGTTAGCGCTAAGATCAGAGTAGGTCAGTGTTAGTGCGGGAGATTGTTAAAGAAAATCTCAAAAATAAGTTACACAACTATATTTTAAAGGAGTATTAAAATGCGTGTCGCGTCTCCGTCTCTCGATACATACTACTTAGGAGGACGGATGGAGTATATTTTATGTTTCCAGATACCATATCAAAATCTACTTGATTTTGGTGGATTGTGTTTAAATCTTAAGGTTTCAGCGTTAACTTTGCGATATTTTACCTTAAATGCGTGCGTAACATCAAACTCACATGCAATTCATTAAAATCTATAGATTATATTCAATTCATTAGAATCTGGATTGAATACACCAGTAAGCAGCCTAAACAAAAAAAATGCTAAATCGTATATTATATTGTAGTTAATTGAAAGTTTGCGCACTTGCATGTATCACAGCTTAGATCTTTGATGATTGAGTGCTTAGAATATGATTTTGTCCTTAAAATGTAGCTTTTCATTTGTTTGCATTTACAGCTTGGATTTTTGATGATTGAGTGCTTAAACTAGCTTAACAGAGATTGGGCTCCTGACTGTATGATGCGTTGATGTCCATTTCAAGAACCCTTGGGCATATTGAGTGTATATAGTTTCAGTTGACCTGCCAAATGTTACTCGATAAGTTAATTGCTGGTTTGCTTCTGTGAAATCGAGACTTGTAGGATTCACTGTCACGAGAACACCTTTTGGTGGAATGATTTCAATGTAGTATGATGAGTTTGGTTCTCCGACGTTAGTCATTGTTCTTGTGTATGTTTGGTTGATAGAGGCAAGCGTGATTGAAAATGAAGGGTAGTTTAGTTGTGCTTCTGGTATGCTTGTTTCATTGGTGCAATTTGTTTCATTGGTGCAACTTGTTTCATCCTGTCATTGGCTGTTTTGAAATCTCCAGAAATTTGTTTCACCACCAACTGTGAATCACAAAATATGTCGATGACTTTTACTTCGAGGTGCTGGGCGAGTTTTAATCCGGCGATGAGAGCCTCATACTCTGCTTCGTTGTTTGTTGTTGGAAACATGAACTTGATTGCTTGTTGTACTTTGAAGCCTTCCGGGCTTGTCAGAAGTGATAAGATGTTGATGGCCTCCTGTTTGTCAGTAGAAAAGAGGCGTTTCTTTTGTTTTACAGGCCTTATCTCAGGTTTGATGTTCAATCTGTGGAGCCCAACATTGTCGGGTATACCCGGCATGTCTTTTGGAGACCATGCAAAAACATCCGAGTACTCCCTTAAGGTGCTGATTATTGTTTCTTTTACTTCTTTGGAAAGAGTAGTCCCTACGGTAACTGTCCTCTCCGGCCTTGCCAGGTCAAGAGGTATTTGCTCTGTCGCCTCAGCAGGCTCATGTAGTGGGGGCTTGGGGACCTCCAGAACTGATTGAGGGTCAAGGACCACGTTCTCTTCAGACTCGATAGTTTGAACTTGATTTGCCACAATATCAGCAGCCGTTGCCAATCTTTTCTTAGGAATTACGTTTGTGATATAGCACTGGCGTGACATTTGTTGGTCGCCTGTTACTTCACCAACTCCGAACTCTGTTGGAAATTTCATTTTTAGATGGGTTATTGAGGTGATGGCCCGAAGGGCTGATATGGTGGTGCGGCCTATAATGGCATTGTACCCTGATATTGCATTAACCACGTGGAACTTCACCATCTGCCAAGTCTGCTGAGGTGGCGAGCCAAATAGGACCGGAAGGTCAATTGTGCCCAAAGCTTTTACCTCATTACCCGTGAACCCATATAGGGGTGAGCTCCTTACATCTTCTAGCTTTCTGTCCCCCATGTCCATCCTGGTGAAAGCACTGTGGTATAAGATGTCGGCTGAACTTCCATTGTCGATTAAGATCTTCTTGACCGTATTGGCCCCAATCTTAGTTGTGATGACCAGTGCATCCTGATGAGTGTGAAGGATACCCTCTGGATAATCTTCATCCGAGAATGAAATGACTGGAGATGGGTTCCTTTTGGGGCGCTTGTTATCCACTCTATACACCTCTCTAGCGTATGCCTTCTTGGCGTTGTTCGACGCCCCGCCTGCCGCTAGGCCACCAGATATCACGTCAATGATTCTATCCCTTGTGTGCACCGCTTCTGGGCTTTTCTCCCTTTGCACAAAGTGCGTGTACTGGCCTTTTTGAATTCTGTCCTCTATCATATTTTTGAGCTGGTAACACCTTTCAGTTGTGTGGCCCGTGTCCTCGTGATAATCGCAGTATTTGTTGCTTGGAGGGCGGTTTGGGTTCATTGGCCTTGGAGGCTTGTAATCTGGCTCTGTCTTTATGATTGCCAGAATCGAAGCGATCTCCGTGTTAAGCTTTGTGAAATCTTTTTCCTCTCTTGGAGGCCTTGGAGGCCACTGCCTTGGGGGACGCTGAGATGTGTTAGTGGCAGGCCCTTTCTCTGGCAAGTCCTTTTTCTCAATAGGTGGCAAGGCCTTAGAGTCTGCCTTTCTGTTATCCCATTTGTTGTACTGAGATGACTTGTCCCACTTCTTGTGAGGTGGCGAAGTGTCTTGGATGCTACCTACCGCCTCCTGAAGTGTCAACCTCCTTTCAAGTATCTTTAATGCGGCCTCCAAACTGCGGGGGCTTTTTTCAAAAAACTCCTCCAATAGTTGTCCATGGCGAGATTTGTCCACTCCCGCAGCCAAGTAATTCACCGCGAGTTCATCTATGAGATTGGGGATGTCTGCTACTGCGGCTCTAAAACGCCCTAAGAAGTCCCTTAGAGATTCGGAGGATCTTTGGCGGATTGTCATTAGAGATGCAGTGATCTTTCCGCCTCTCTTGTTGCTAGAGAATCTGGTGCGAAACTTAGTTTTTAGCACCTCCCAGGAATCAATGGAGCGAGGTGGCAAGTTGTTGAACCACTGAAGTGCTGTGCCCTTAAGGCATGTGTAGAAGAAGCGGCACCTTGCCACATCGGGATGTCCACAGAAACTCATCCTGCCATCAAAGAGATTTATGAAGTCTGACGGGTCCGTGGATCCGTCAAACTGATCAATCGATGGAATCTTCAGGTGCCTGTCTATTTTTGCATTTTCGATATCTTCAGAGAGAGGACTTTCTGAGGGGAGTTCCACCCCGCCGGTCTGAGTCCTCATGAAATCCTTAAACACAGCGAAATCACTTTGCAGCTTGGAGATGTCTTTATCTCTATGCTTGTTCCCTTCGGCATATCTGGAGCTTACCTCCTGGTACTCTTCGTCAGACTCGTCCATCCTTTTCTTGCGAAAGGAACTATACGAGCCTGCGGAGTCGCCACCTCGAGATGGAGGCTTGTACGACCGATCTTCATCGTCAGTTTGGTACTCTGAGGATGTTCCAAAGGCAGGGTACTTCCCCAGCTCAGATCTGATCCTTGCTATCTCTTGCTTCTGCCTGAGTTCAGCCTCTAAAATACATCTCTCTCTGTCGAGAGCTTCGAACTTATGCTCCTCGCTCTTTTTCCCGGCGTTTCCACCCATGGACTCCGCCTTTTTTAAGGCCTTCATCCTTTCCAAGTGGAGTCTAGCGTCGCTAGAGAGCACATGTTTCCCCTGCGGCGTTCGAACCAAAGTTCTCATGGTGCCTCTGCGGCGCTTCCTCCGGCCAGTAGGATCAGAAGCCGCCGGGCCTTCCTCCTCACTGCCTTGAGTCTCATCATTCTCAAACTGCAAGCGCCTGGTAGCGGAGCTTGTTTTCCGACATGGCCTCTCGGGGATCGGGGGCACATCTCTCGTCGCTGGTTGCGGCGGCGAGTCGTAGCACTCCTCGTTGTCTCCGATTATCACCATGCTTGTGGAGCTTCGAAATTTCTGGTTGGAAGGGTGAGATCCCCTCCTTCTAGCGCCAAATGTAAGTATATGTGTATATATTTATGAGGGAAGTTATAATCTCTATTATCCAACCCCTTTTCCGGGTGTAGTTACATCATATTTATACTAGTTGTCATACGTGCTGCTCACGTGTTATGCCTATGGGCTTACATCGGTTATGGGCTTTCTATTAAGTCTTATCTTTACATGGGCTATGGCCCAACAGGTATGAAACATGCGGCTTCTTGTTCCTTGAATTGTAGGCGATTACGCAACCAAATGCTTCCAGCCTTTTGGCAATCTCAGAGCCGATTCTTCCCAGTCCGATGATTCCAATGACCTTGCCCCCTAACTGCATTTCTAAAGATTTCAGTGCCTTTGTTATTCACAACATAAACAACGTTCAACAAAATAACATCAACACATAGAAAACCTCAAAATTAGTGGACCGAAGCATATATTGGGCCTGTTTGGCCAAGAGAAGCAGAAGCTGCTTCTGACTTCTGCTTCTCTTGACCCGTTTGTGTAAAGAAGTAGAAGCACTTTTAAGAAGCTGAGAATGCTAGCTTCTCTCTCACAGCTTCTGCTTCTTTTCCAAACACTTTATTAACTTATTTACTTCTCACTTCTACTCCACTTCTTTACTATAAGCAAGAAGTCACTTCTTTTAAGCTAACCCAAACGGCCCCATAATCATCTCAGTGAAACACAAAGGACTTAAAAAAGATTTATAGTAATGCGATTCATCATTGACTAAATTAGTTTGTATATCATTGAACTAGACTAATTAAAACAACCGTCCTGTCCGGTATATATTTAACAAAATATTATAATATTTGATCGAACATCTGTATAAGCCACCTCATTTTGTACATAATCAAACGCTTATATTTATTTACCGAAAGACTATAATATTTGATCAAACACTGATGGGTACTAAGTTATGTTTGTAGATATATATTATGATCAGAAAGTGACCTTAGAACCAAGAGGGTAGACTCCGTTAAGTGGCCACAAGCCAGCCCGAACAAAACGATCGGCGGCAGAAACTCGCCGGAGAACATCAACCAACAAGCCAACAGCATAGTCGGCAACATCTTCAGAGAAAGCATCTCCGGCGTTGGTGACTTTGACGCCACGGCGATGACACTCAGCGACATCCATGTGGTTCACGCCGGCGCTGGTACCCACCACTATCTCCACACCCGGAAGCTTGTCGAGAGTCTCTCCGGTGAGTGGAGTGGGACCCACAACCACAAGGGCCTTGACGGTTTGAGAAAGAGAAGAGAATTCCGGGTGATCGGGTTCGAGAAGCCGGAAGCTGGGTTCGAGCCATTGATTTATGGAGAAGTTGAAACTTGGTGATCGATGGTAATAAACTAATGGTAGATGTTCATTTTTAGTAGTCGATGAATGTGAGTTTTGTGTTTCTTGGACAGTGGCCATTCAGAACTTATGTTGCGTTCTGTAATGAAACACGTCCGAATATAGCAAATACAATGTTACTATGTATATATGTATGCTATATAGGGTCCATGTCAGGGGTGAGACTTAAATTGCTATGGAATACTTTTCTTTTTTTGTTGCTTTTTAATTGGCTGTGGTTGTGTTTGGTGTGCTGTCGTTGAAAGCAATTGTCACTAACAAAAGAATCAGTTTGACAGATAATTAGGGCGTAGTTAGGCGTATTTGATTAGGATTTCATAACAAAAAAATTTCGTCCGTAAGATGTATTTGTTGGGATGTCTATCATCTCCTTGACTGCTGCACTATATAAACTATTGTTACCCCATCTCCAATAAGTAGCTGGTGTAATGGTTAGCGCTAAGATCAGAGTAGGTCAGTGTTAGTGCGGGAGATTGTTAAAGAAAATCTCAAAAATAAGTTACACAACTATATTTTAAAGGAGTATTAAAATGCGTGTCGCGTCTCCGTCTCTCGATACATACTACTTAGGAGGACGGATGGAGTATATTTTATGTTTCCAGATACCATATCAAAATCTACTTGATTTTGGTGGATTGTGTTTAAATCTTAAGGTTTCAGCGTTAACTTTGCGATATTTTACCTTAAATGCGTGCGTAACATCAAACTCACATGCAATTCATTAAAATCTATAGATTATATTCAATTCATTAGAATCTGGATTGAATACCACTACTAGAAAAATGACATTAGACATCGCACTTTAGACATCGGTTAGAAATACCCCTGATGTTAAAAGTATATCTTACATCAAATAAATCAAAAACGATGTCTATTAACAATCTAAACATCAGTTATTGTTAAAAATGATGTCTTATTCCCAGTTTCAAAAAATGAAAAACAACCCGCTCATTATTCCCCCTTATTACAGATATATTCCTCCTTAACCAAATTTTATTTCCCACCTTCACCAAAATCTTATTTCCCCTCTTTCTTTCTTTTCTTCTCGGCTATGTCTCTCGAGTCTCGACTGACGACTTTCTCGACCCTCTCTCTCTTTTTCGACTCTCTCGACTCTCTCTTCTCCCACCTCTACTCTCCCTATCTCGTCTATCTGGTCTCTCTCACACCATCGATCTTGCTCCGACATTCATATAGTAGTTAGGGTTCAATTGGGTAAACCCTAATTTGTTTCTATTGGAGACACAACTCGAAGAAATTAGCAACTTGAAGCAATTAGTAGATTGAAACTCAGCTCTGAGAAACGCAACCTGCAAATTATAAGTTCGATTGGGTTTAAGGGTTTGATTGGTTCAATTGGGTTTTAGGGTTCTTTTCCGAGTCTCCATCTTCTTTTTCAAGGTATCTTACTTTCTTATAAAAAAGTTCAATTAGTTTTGTGGTTCTTGTTCTTTACTTTTATTCAATCATAGTTCTACATCTACTAATTAGATGTGTCTACCTGAGTCCTGTCTTGTATACATATGCAGGGAACCAAATCAGAGATGCCATGGTCATTGCAGTATATTTTTTTTTGTCTTGTTCACCTTGCTGTTTACGGAATCTTTCGAGTAACAACACTGAACTATAAGTCTCTTTAAAGTTGAATGTTAAGTGATAGATTTGACTATGATATGTTTCCATCGTGTTAGTACTAAGTTGAATAGCAAAGACTCTTTACATTTTTGTATCAGTTTATTATAGTCTCTACTAATTTGTCAATTATTATGTTTATGTTTTTGGCAGTAATATGTTTATGGCTGGGTCAAGAAAGTACTCTGTTTGTTTATATCAGAGGCTCACAGAACTAGATGGATTTGTTCTCTCATTCGACCCAAAACCCATCCCGGTCTGTCCTAATATTCTGCTCCTGCTATTAGTTTCAGGCTTTCAGCTTCCTAGTACAATTTATATATGTTTTTATATTTGTGCGCGGTCTAATATTTCATGACAACAGTTTTAAAAAACAATGAGCTGCAGTAAATTAATTAAATACTCACACGTCCAATATTTATGTTCATAGGACTTGGCTCTTTGTTTAGTCTCAAACTAGCAAACAGTTCTCTGAGACCTCTTTCTCTAACCTGGCTCTTTGTTGAGTGCACCTTCTATTGTAGTGTGGTTATTCTTCTCCTACTCAAGCTGCTGATGAAGTACCTATAGTGTCAAATGATATGATGCCTTCTGATTTACTTCATGCAGTTGCAAGTCAGGTTTTCTGGATTCCAAAAAGTTAAATGATTATCCTCTTTTACTATTTCATTAAGATATAAGCATGATTTATATATGAGAGCTTGTGATTTGACATGGCATAACAACTTCTCTACAGGCTCTGCTAAGGAGGCAGAGTTTCCAAAGAGAAGAGTCTCCTACTATGTGCTGCAAGCTAGAGACATTTGCTAGAGTTTACAAGCTAGGCCAAAAATTTTGGCAGTATAATTTGATGGATTAATGGATAATGTAATTTTGTGTTTAATCTGCATTGGTTGTGTTGATATCAATGTAGTTTTGATATTGTATGGTTTGGATTATGTAGTTGGTTTCAATATTTGATGAATGAGATAATGTATTTGACTGCTTGAATGCATGTTTATATTTTGGTTTTCAGTTTTGATATATTGCTCTTCAGTTTTGGTATATTGGTTTTGGTAATATCAGTGTTTTGGTTTTGGTATTTTGGCGGATTACAAAGCAGGTGATTCATGGCTAAAATTTAAATCAGAAAACAAAAGAACTGATGTCTAACAGGACAACAGACATCGGTCATCTTAAAAGAAACTGAGGTCTAACTCGGTAAAACAAATTAGGCACTAAAAAGAAATGATGTGAAAGAGTCATATAGACATCATAAATTATAAAGAACTGATGTCATAACATGGAAAGCACATCATGTTCACTAATGCATCGATGTTAAAGCTATAAAAGAACATCAGTACCTCCAACAAACTGATGTTAAATGGACAAGTGGACATCGGGGTTTTTAAAATAACCGATGTCCATGCCTTATTTTCTTTCACATGTCATACATTTAAGATGATATAAATAGCATATCAAAGCTATATTCAAATGATAATCATGGTAATTTATGGTGATTTTGATGCAAAGACATCGGGTTTTTATAAGGAATCGATGTCTAAGATGCTCGCAGACATCGGCTAAAAACCGATGTCTAATACCCCTACCTTTCACATCACATGCGAAGACATCAGTTCGGTTTTCAATAGACATCGGTTTTTAGCCGATGTCTAAGCCCTTTTTTCTAGTAGTGTACACCAGTAAGCAGCCTAAACAAAAAAAATGCTAAATCGTATATTATATTGTAGTTAATTGAAAGTTTGCGCACTTGCATGTATCACAGCTTAGATCTTTGATGATTGAGTGCTTAGAATATGATTTTGTCCTTAAAATGTAGCTTTTCATTTGTTTGCATTTACAGCTTGGATTTTTGATGATTGAGTGCTTAAACTAGCTTAACAGAGATTGGGCTCCTGACTGTATGATGCGTTGATGTCCATTTCAAGAACCCTTGGGCATATTGAGTGTATATAGTTTCAGTTGACCTGCCAAATGTTACTCGATAAGTTAATTGCTGGTTTGCTTCTGTGAAATCGAGACTTGTAGGATTCACTGTCACGAGAACACCTTTTGGTGGAATGATTTCAATGTAGTATGATGAGTTTGGTTCTCCGACGTTAGTCATTGTTCTTGTGTATGTTTGGTTGATAGAGGCAAGCGTGATTGAAAATGAAGGGTAGTTTAGTTGTGCTTCTGGTATGCTTGTTTCATTGGTGCAATTGATTGGTCGCTGTGTGATTACCCCAACTTGATCGTTTGTGTATCCCAGACCACATAAGTATGGTATGTATTCGTCTGGATGAATGTCGTATACAAGTCCAGGATTATTGGCTTTTGATGGATTGACATGGCCTGCACCTATGGCAAAGACATCAGCTGGCACTGATCTTTCTGTGACAATGGGACTTTCATTGAGGTTGTTTAGATCAGCAGTGGTCATGATCGCAGACTTAATTGCAGCTGGTGACCAATTAGGATGAGCACTTTTGAGCAATGCAGCAATTCCACTGAGGTGAGGACATGACATTGATGTACCGGATTGCACGTTAAAAGTGGACAATGAATTTGAATCACCACCAACAGAGAACGGCCATGCTGATAAAATGTTCACTCCAGGTCCCACTATGTCTGGTTTGAGAATTCCGGGGGTTGTAATGCTAGGACCTCTTGCGGAGAAGGAAGCAACTGCTGGAGCCAGTGGATCTCCACTTCTAGTTCCTTTAAACACTATGGCTGCTTTAGGCTCTACGGTTGAATTTATGAAAGCTTTTATTCTGAGTCCTGTGGCATAACTCACATGAGCTGCAGGGAGAACATGACTTTCCGCTATAGTGGTTGATCCATCTATTTCTTGATTCATCAATATCATTGCTGCACCTCCAGCCTTTCTGACCGTCTCTCCTTTAGACACTCTTGTAGATAGTCCTCGCTCACATAGTACTATCTTTCCTTTGACATCAATCCCTTCTAAGGATCCTTCAACGCAAAATGAAGAGTTGGAATTGCTACTTGAACCAGCATAGATAAGAGGCATTAGGACTGCAGAGAAACCTTCTGGTTGGAACAAGGATTCACCAGCAAACTCTTCACCATTTCCTAGTTTTGTTGTGACTTTGAAGCTTCTATCCGTAGTGCTTGCGCCAACAGTTAAAATCCAAGGGGCATCATTCAACACAGTGCTGTTTGAAGGGCCTGTGTTTCCTGCAGAGCAGCTTACAAATATTCCTTTTTGAATTGCTGCAAATGATCCAACAGCAATAGCATCTTGAAAAAATGGCACAGCAAACTTGCCCACTATAGAAATTGAGATAACATCAACTCCATCATTGACAGCAGCATCAATTCCTGCAAGTAGGTCACTTTCAAAACACTTGTCTGTTGTCGGACACACTTTATAGATTGCCAAGTGAGCTTTAGGCGCAACCCCAACAGCCGTGCCATTACCAAGTCCAAGCACTGCAGCATTTTTCACAAACCTTCCAGCAGCTATACCCGCTACATGGCTTCCATGTCCTTCTTGATCAAAGGGAGAGACAATTGTTGCAGAGTTGTTGAATGATCTTGCCCCAATGATTTTATTGTTACACTTTGAAGTAACAAATTCACACTTCCCTTTCCATCTGGCTGGTGGAGAAGGCATTCCTTCGTCTGTAAACGAAGGATGTGTAGGCAGAATTCCTCCATCCAACACTCCAATAATCACCCCCTTTCCAAAATTCGATTCTCTCCACAAACCAGTATCTTGGTGCAATCCCAAGAACCGGGGCGTGTGGGTTGTCTGTTGATGCAACACTTTCTCTAGATGCGCAGACACAAAACCCTCCATTTCTTTCATAGCCTCCACATCTTCTTCAGAGAGTCTTGCTGCAAAACCATTAATCACATGTTTGTATGAGTAGAGAAAGTCTTGCTCCTGGTTTAAGGCTGCTGTTGCGCGAGCAGACATAAATGACTTATGATAGTTGCTTAGATCATCCGCTTGGGCAAGTATATGAGCCTCAGGCTTCTTGACGTGTATAATATAAGTTTTTAGCTCATTTTTGCTACTGACATAATTTAAAGGCTCGAAATCATTTCCTCTAGCAAGCTCAGCGGAAAATGTAAATATAATCACGAGACTGATAAGTGAAAGAATGGCCATATCTGGCAACATTTTAAGCTACAGAAGGATAGAAAAGAAAAAACGTGCTACTCTTTGTACATCATTTAATGATCGTCCAATGTGTATTTATAACGCCTTTAAAACTATAAAAAAAGAAGGTCTCTTGGTAAATTTATTCAAGGGCTACTGATGTTTTACACTTGCTCACATCTAGCTAAAATGCAAATTGTTTAGGTTAAGCGAAACAATAAAAAACAGCCTGCGGAGACTTGTTCAGACTGATGTTAGCACTCCCTTTTAAAACCGGTGGTAAAGATATGTCAACTTGTTAAACATGTTAAATTGTTAGCGGAGTTCACAATGTGGTGATCAAACGGCAGTGGTTGAAAATGAGCATGCTTCACCGGCAACATTTGGCATATATTACAATGCAATATGGATAGCTGTTGAATGAATGATATAAAATCAAGCTAGTTACTCTTTCAATACGTTCATCTGCATATTTGACTTCTTCGCTCAATGTTATGTTTTGTTGTATACTTTTGGACGATAATGCAAACTCGTTTAGCTCATGTCAACCTTTTGTGCAACGGAAACGATTGCGAGTTTCGTTTATTTTAGATTTACTAGCCTTTGACCCGTGCGAAACACGTCAGATATATAGTTCGTAATTTATTATTTATAATTTAAATTATATTATTCGACTGACTATATTCTCTCCCGATTACTTGAAAATGGACAAACATTAACAAATATATATATATATATATATATATATATATAATACATTTAATCCGATTTTAGTACATGTAGATTTAAAAATTTAAAAAATCAGAAAATTCAAATTTTTTCCAAACATAGACGATCTTGTAATACATTTGAAAGATTCAACATAATTCTGTAATGTTGATTTTTTTTACAACAGAAACTTTTAAGATTAGAATTAGAAAGGGTTATATAATGTGTGGTGTTTATATTTATATAGAACACGTTAAAGTTAAAAAGAGTTATATAAAGCTTCTTGTTAAAAAAAGATATTCAAAATTATTATTTATAATTTTATTTATAACATCATTATAATTTTTTAATGAAATATTATATGATAAGATATTATTAGGAGTGTTTTTAATATAAACTGTGTAAGACTAATGGATCCACATTTGTAGATTTGTAGTACCAAAAGGAGAGTACCAAACCAAAAAATATAACTAAAACCTAGGACTACAAATTATACCCATGTTGGCTTATTATACTATAGTATAGATATACGGTATTTGTTGTTCACTTGTACCTTAAACCTTCAAATATGGAATTTTTGTTATAGTTAAGATGAAGTATGAAAATCAATTTATATTTTTGATTTTCTATTTAAATAATTAAATTTAATTAAATATTAATATTTAATATAAGAATAATCAATGATGTAACAATACATAATAATAATAATAATAATAATAATAATAATAATAATAATAATAATAATAATAATTTTCTTAATATTTTTGAGTAACCCATTTGATTATAAATTAACTAAAATTAGATTATAATTTTTGATATAACTAAAATCAATTATAATTTATTAATTTTATAAATTATTATTAATTTCTTAAAACCTAAATAAAATACAGCATATCCAAATATTTTTCTACGGTGCTACCAAACAAATAAAACATGAAATAGTTTTTTCATTTCAATAGAACCTTATTTACTTTTTACAAGTTACAACACAAATAAAACATGAAATACATATTTTTTTCATTTCAATAGAACCTGATTTACTTTTACAACACTTGTGTTGGTACACAAATAAAAGATCACATACTTTTGTGGTAAAAATAATCAAAAAACTATTATTTTGGACAGAAAATTCAAAAAAAGAAAAAAAAGAAATGAATGATAGTCCACACAAGATTATTCTAGAGTGTCTAGAAGAAGGTAATGGGTTTCCTCAGGTCAGCTGCGACAACCACCACTGCAGCAGCAGCTGTAGCAGCTCTATCTTTCACTTCTCTCTCTTCCCCATCTTCTTCTTCCTCCTCCTCTTCTTTCTCACTCCCCCAAGCCCTAAAGTTTCAATCTTTTTCAATAAATAAGCCAATTGATCATCTGGGTCTCTCCAAGAATCTCACCAAACCTCCCTCTGCTCTTCACATGGATGCTCCCTCGTCAGATTACAAACCCTCTTCACCCCAGGTCATATATTTTCTTCATAAAGTTTTCATTTTTTTTATTTAAATAAACATGTAAAATTATTTTTAGATGAATTTATCGATTCTCATATGTTTATCATTTTTTTTGTACTTTTGGTTGATTTACAGAATGGGGCTGTGTTGCCGGATCTTCTGGTGAGTTTTGATTTATATGTGTTAAGATAGTTATATAGAATAGGGTTCTTTTTCTTGATTTTCTACTTGATTTGTATACTGATATTATGACCGCAATTTGTTTGATTTAATTATAAGATGTTTTTGACTGCGATTTTGTGGATAAGAGATTAGTGGGAACTTCTGGCTTTGGCGTGGTTAGCTATTGGGTTATTGATTTTTTCGCTGGCTGTTGCAAAGTTCCAACATTTATTAAAATTTGATAAAATTGAAATGGACATAGAAGGAATACAATCTTTAAGTCATGTCCTTGTTGTCTGGTTTTTCTTGTTAGAATCATGTCGATAATGAGGCCAGCTTCCAGTAGTTCTCGACCTTGGCACACCTAATTTTGACTTTGATTGTAGAACTATAGAAATGTACTAATTTACACAGTTTTTAATTTTATGGTATTTTTATTATGACAGACCGAGTTTATGGTGGATATGAAGTGTGATGGTTGTGTTAATGCTGTCAAGAATAAGTTGAATACCCTTACGGGTGAGTTATCATGCTTTAGTAACTGATAAGATTACTTGTTGATTTTCGTAATTTGGATTATATCATATAGCTGAATTTTGTGTATTTTTTTAGGAGTGAAGAATGTGGAAGTAGATCTGAGCAATCAAGTGGTTAGAGTCCTTGGGTCATCTCCTGTGAAGAGTATGAGTGAAGCTTTGGAGCAGACAGGTAGAAAAGCCCGACTGATCGGGCAAGGGGTTCCAGAAGGTTAGTTGGCAAGTTATCATGTCATCTTGATGTAGCTATAATAATTTGAACAGGTCATGCACTTTTACGGCATGTTTTCCCCCTTGTAAACCGAACTACATAGATATGTTGATTTGCATCCATTATCTGCGGCATGACCATTTCAATGTGGTTTTAACTGATGCCTGCTTTTATATGGAAGCGTTGGACTATTTGTGTTTCCAAATCAGCAATGCAATGTGGCAGGGAAAAGTTTATGATTGAAACAGTTGCATTGCACTGAATTCAAGTATTTAGTTTTGATATAACTACAACACTATAGCCCCATTTGGTTAAATGAAATTGGGTGGATAATAAATGTTCTCTTTACTATTTTAGGAGTAAATATTTATAATTTCGATTTAATTCTCCATTCTCTCTATACTTAATGCCACCGGTATAAGAAATAATACCTACTCCTCCTTTGATATATGACAACAATTAAAGTGATAGGAGTACAATAGAAAGATACAATTTGACGGATCCATAACTAAAAATTCGCTAGGCTTGAGGTGATTTGGTGGTAGATCTGTAGTACCACTAGTTCTCCCTTGGATTTCTCAGCCACAAATGAAAAGAACCTGCAAGGATCACGACCCACTGTAATAAACCTAAAACTTAAACATCAACTAAATTCTTTATAACAAGAACTCACAAATAGAGAACACCAGTAAATGAAGAATTTTTTTTTATTATTATTGTCACATGATAATTGATCATGAATGAAAATAAAGAGGACTTTTTTGTTATTATTGGTAAACGGATCCAGTTTATTCATTTAAATTTATTGACATTCTTGATTATATCTCATGGATCAAGAAATTCTTGAAATATTAATTTCCACTTGTATAGTTATCTTACTTCAGGTCAACCTATATATATAGTCCATGAAATAAACATGGTCCATATACTTGTCTATATGTTTTTTGGACATACATAGCTTGATAATCAGGACGAGGAACCCAATTTGGCTAATCCATCTGTAGTTGCTGGACTGCAATAAAAACAGTGTCGTTCCTAAATCCTACCTTCTATTTCCCTTTAAGTTTTAATTTACTCCTTGATAATTCACATAATTGACCTAGTCTACATGTGTCTGATTGAGGATTTTAACTCAACTAAGTTTCAATAATTTGTTCAAGAAGAAACATCAGATGCATCAGTAGAAAGTTGTCTGCTGCTTTTGAATTTTTGTTTCTGTTTTGTAGGTGTTAGTCAGTGAAACTAATGTTTAATTACTGTCATACAGATTTTTTAGTATCTGCTGCTGTTTCTGAGTTCAAAGGACCTAATATATTTGGTGTTGTTCGTCTGGCCCAAGTTAACATGGAATTGGCCAGGGTTGAAGCCAACTTCAGTGGATTGCCAACAGGAAAACATGGTTGGTCTATAAATGAATATGGTGATTTGACAAAAGGAGTAGCGAGCACCGGAAAGGTGTTTAATCCAACAACTGAAAAAAAGGTTTCTTCTCCACTTTTTGGTACTATGTATCATATTATCATTCGTTATCCGTAGGCGGGCTGTTTTTTCCAAGAAAAGAGTTTTAACGCTTAACAATATAATAGAACTTAGTAAAAAGTGCCTCAAGCCTGTAGTTTTACCTCCCCCTTGTTGCAAATTGGACTTATTGTGGTTCCTTCTCAAATTTTCTTTTCAGCCTCTTGGTGACCTGGGAACACTAGAAGCTGATGAGGATGGCAAGGCTTTCTTCTCGGGTACTAAAGATAAGCTGCGAGTATCAGATCTCATTGGTCGATCCATTGCAGTCTATTCGACTGAAGATAAATCTGATAAAGGTCTTACAGCTGCAGTGATAGCTAGAAGTGCTGGTGTCGGCGAGAATTACAAAAAACTGTGCACGTGTGATGGCACCACTATCTGGGAAGCAAGTGATGCAGATTTTGTTACCAGCAAAGTTTGATGATGACAAACAGGGCCCCTAGGTATTAAGATTGTTACGCACTCTGTACATCCAAAATAATTGTGCAAGTTTTACAATCTTGTATCAAGAAAACTCTCAAGTAAAAACGTTAAACCAGAGCAAAAGTACATCTCAATACTCATAAGTGCATGCAAGCTGTGGTGCCTGTTCATCTAAGCTTACAAGTAAAAGAAAGTACTCAAAGCAGTTTATTCTGATGCTTTTAGTGACACTGGTGTCTTCTGATGTTTAAGTTGATCCAAAATTAACTGAAAGCACTTTCAAATCGCAACTCAATGTACTGATACAGCTCGTAGAGTAAACTGAACTAATACTATACGGGTTTGGGTTGTGTCTTGTACTGTTCATGAATAACATTCAAGCTTGGCCCATTTTAGTGAGCGGTTATTAAAAAAAAATTATCTTAAAAATGAAACTGTTAGTAAACGAACATTTTAGATATTTTGGTTAGGCCATAACTCTTGAATCATTCTTTAAAAAATATATAATATGTGATTATTTTCAAAAAATATAAAATATATGATTATATTAAATATCGTGACAATTTAAATTGTATTATTTATACTTGTTTTTTATTTATATTTTATTATTATTCGAAAAAAATAGTGGAGAGAGAATTAAATAGAATTGGAGTGAATTCAATATTGTTGTTTAATGATAACAATTTAAGGGCGTCTTGATATTAAAGGGAGAAAGAATAGGAGATTCTTAAAATTTTAAAATTTTAAAGATTTACTAGTAATCTGTTAAAGTACTAATTTTTCAATGTTTTTTAAATTTAAAATTAAGAGTTTCTTCGAATTTTTTTTTCAAATTTAAAATTAACCTGTTCGAAGAATCTATTGAGGCGTTAGTAATAAGGCTTTTTTGTCATAGTAAGATAGTTTAGATAATAGAATTTGATCTGAATTGTATTTGTAATCCTATAAACTTTATACTAATGCAAACTTTATGAAACCCATGTCAGCAGGGAAGAGTAAAGGGCGGTTCGGCTCGGTTTCGGGATAAAATCAGAACCGCAATCATATATTTTTGATTTTTAGAATCGAAAACTGCAACCGCCAGTTCGGATTTGATTTCGGGTTAAAACCCCCAGTTCGGTTGTAATCGGCTCGATTTTGATTACAAAATCGACAAACATAAGAATGAAAAATACTTATAATTGAACATCTTGAGCAAGTAAAATAGACTCTGGCCATAACATGACATTCTTATAATCAAGAAAACCTTCTAGTGACATGTGCTTTGTAATAAGATGGTGTAGAGAAAAGAGAAAATTAAAAAAATTTCTAGCTCAGTGAAATCCAACAAAGAAGCGGAGTGTCCATGCATAAATTCTTCCATTTCACGTCTTCGGAAGTTCTACTCTTGGTGATATAGATATTTATAAATCTACAAAAATTAATAAGAAGGGACAACAGGAGCATCTCCAATAGTCTCTTAACTCACTCTTAAATATAGTATAAAATATTACTATAATATTGACTTTTAGTGAGTTAATGTGGGTTCAACTCCAACAACACTTCTTATATTCACTCCTTATTTTATTTTATACTAGCCTTAAACCCGTGCAAAACACGGGCGACAATATAATTGTATATTATTATTTATAATTTAAATTTTAATATTATTTTATTAGTGTTTTAGTATTAATGAATTAAAATTTTATTAAATTATATTGATCGGGTGATTATATTCACTCCTAAAAATTTAACTAATTATAAATTATATTTAAAAAAAGAATGGTGGAGTTTTTATCTCTATCTCTTAGTACATGACAAAGTGTTTGTAATTTGAAGAGTATGAAACTGTTTAATGATGTAAGGGGAATATAACTCTACTTGTTGCATGCAAAACACGGGCGACTATATAATTGTATATTATTATTTATAATTTAAATTTTAATATTATTTTATTAGTGTTTTCGTATTAATGAATTAAAATTTTATTAAATTATATTGATTGGCTGATTATATTCACTCCTAAAAATTTAACTAATTATAAATTATATTTAAAAAAGGAATGGTGGAGTTTTTATCTGGTAGTACATGACAAAGTGTTTGTAATTTGTGGAATGATAATGTGTGTGTGAAGGTGTTGTCCTGGTCAAAAGGTCATATTCATGCAAGAGTAGCAGGTAATGGTTTTTTGCCATGGTTTTTGACTGGATTTTATGGTCATCCAGTGCCTTCATTGAGAGTGCAATCATGGGAGTTGTTGCGAAGATTAGGTAAAGATGCTAATGGAGGGTGGATGTGTATGGGTGATTTTAATGAAATAATTGGAAACTACGAGAAGGTGGGTGGTAATCTAAGAAGTATAGGTGCAATGAACAGATTCAGAGAGGTGTTAGACGATTGCAGACTTATCGACTTTGGTCAGGTTAAAAATGAAATGACTTGGAGGAATAAAGTTGTATTAGAAAGACTTGATCGATGTTTATGTAATTGGGAGTGGCTGAATATTTTTCCGAATGCAAGGGTTTCAGTACTTGATTGGTGGTGCTCAGATCATAGACCGTTGTTGATTGATTGTCCAAGTTTGGATACTGATAACAAGTGTGGGAAAGTTAATCGAAAAACAAGGTTCCATTTTGAAGAAGCTTGGTGTGACGACGAAAATTGCAAAGTAATGATTTCTAACATATGGAAAAATAAGCTAAACGAGGGGTGTGTTCAGCAGCTTAAAAATAGATTGAAGAAATGTGGTAACCAGTTTGATAAGTGGAATAAGAAGAAAAGGAAGGAGCTTAATAGCAAGGTTCGCGAGTCAAAAAATAAACTGGCTTATCTTAGCTCTCTTAATGATCCTATGGTTTGGAGAGAGATTAAAGATGAAGAGCAGGTTTTAAATAGTTTAACAGAAAAAAATGAGATTTTTTGGAGGCAAAGAAGTAGAGCTTTATGGCTTAAATGGGGTGACAAAAATACGAAATATTTTCATCACAAAGCTTCTGTAAGAAGAAGAAAGAATGAGATTTTGGGTCTAAAAGACGAGGCTGGTATATGGCAAGATGAGGAGGCTATTGTTACAGATATAATAAACAGGTACTTTCAAAATCTATTCAAATCATCTTGTCCAGATAGTGTTGTTATTGAGGCAGTTACTAATTGTTTAAATACAAAAGTAACAAATAGCATGAATAATATTTTAATGTATGATTTTTGTGAAAATGATATTTGTGAAGCTGTAAAAGAAATGAATCCTACAAAAGCTCCAGGGGAGGATGGATTGCCAGCTTTGTTTTATCAAAATTTCTGGGAGACTATTAAAAATGATATTGTGGCAGTCTGTCTAAATATTTTGAATAATAATGCTTATTTGGATTGTCTTAACGACACATTGATTGCTTTGATTCCTAAAGTTGAGAAGCCAGATAAAGTTGAAAATTTTCGTCCCATAAGTCTTTGTAATGTCATCTATAAAATTGTGGCAAAATGTTTGGCAAATAGATTGAAGTTCACGCTGGGAGAGGTTATTTCAGAAAATCAGAGTGCTTTTGTGCCAGGACGGATGATCATTGATAATGTTGTGATTGGTTTTGAAGGGATGCATAGTATGAAGAAAGATAGATTTAAGAATGGTTCTAAGTTGGCGTTAAAGCTAGATATGGCTAAGGCATATGATAGAGTTGAGTGGTGTTTTTTAGAAAAAGTTATGTTGAAGCTTGGATATTGTACAGAGTGGGTGAAAAAAATCATAAATTGTATATCATCGGTGAAATTTTCTTTCATAATAAATGGAGAAGTGAAGGGTCATGTCATTCCAGAAAGAGGGCTTAGACAAGGGGATCCGTTATCCCCTTATCTATTTCTTTTGTGCGCTGAAGCGTTGTCTTGTCTTATTCAAAAGGCTGAGAGGGAAGGTAAAATTACAGGGCTCAAGTTTGGAAGGGGAGATATTGGGGTTTCTCATCTTTTCTTTGCTGATGACAGTTTGGTGTTTATGGAAGCTAATAGAAGAGAGGTGAATACTTTTAAGGAAATTATAAATGTGTATGCAAAGGCTTCTGGACAAGCTATCAATTTTCATAAATCAGAGTTATGCATTGGTCAAAAGGTTGAAGAAAATGTGGGTGGTGAGCTTGCAAGAATTCTTGGAGTTAAAGTGGTGAGTAAATATGAGAGGTATCTTGGGTTACCGATTTTTGTTGGAAGAAAGAAAAAAGAAATTTTTGAAGGTATCAAAAATAAAGCGTGGAACAAGTTAAAAGGGTGGAAGGGCTCTCTTTTTTCGAGCGCAGGGAGGGAAGTGCTTATTAAATCGATTATTCAGGCCATTCCAACCTATACAATGAGTTGTTTCAAGCTGCCAAAAAGTGTTATAAATGATCTTCATAGGCTGGCAGCAAGATTTTGGTGGGGATCTTCGGATGAAAAAAGGAGAATACACTGGTGTAAATGGAGAGTCTTATGCTTGCCTAAAGATCGTGGTGGGTTGGGATTCAGAGATTTGGAAGCGTTTAATCAGGCTCTCTTAGCAAAGCAGGTCTGGAGATTAATCAGAAATCAAAATTCTCTTTATTTTAAGGTACTTAAAGCTTGTTATTTTCCAACTTGTGATATTTTGGAAGCAAAGTGTGGTTCTAAAGCTTCATTAATTTGGAGAAGTTTTATTTGGGGTCGAGATGTTATTAAAAAAGGTTATAGGTGGAGAATCGGTGATGGAAACAAAGTTAAAATTCTGAAAGATCCATGGATTCCTAGACCGAATAATTTCTCGTTTTATGATCAACCACCAATTCCAGAAGATTTATATGTTATTGATATGAAGAATAATGATGGGTCCTGGGATGAGAATTTTATTACAAAAAATTTTAATGAAGAAGACGCTCGAGTTATCTTATCAATTCCATGTGAGGGATGGGGAACAGAGGATAAAATCCTTTGGCATTATTCTAAAAATGGGGAGTATACTGTCAGGAGTGGCTACAAAGTTGCTATCCGAAATTATGAATATGCAGAGAGCTCGGAGATGAAGAATACAGAAAATTGGTGGAATAGCATCTGGAAATTGAGAGTTCCCCAAAAAATGAAACATTTTGTTTGGAAGCTTAGTCACCAATGGCTGCCAACGAACCAGGTGCTTCATTACAGAGGTGTAATTTCAAATGCATCTTGTTTTAGATGTGGAGCTCAATGTGAAGATATATTTCATGCATTATGGTTATGTCCGAAAATTAGTGAGGTGTGGAGATCATATAACTTTTGGAAAATTATTAAAGATTATCAATGTCCAGATGTTGGTGCTTTTCTATCCAAGATAGTACAAGCTACATCATTGGACGATTTTGAGGTGTTTATTGCGGCTTCCTGGCATATGTGGCAGGTAAGAAATAAAAGTCTTCATGGTGAGAAAGTTCATTTTTCTAGAGATTTGGTGGAGTGGTGTTACAAGTACATTGATGATTATAAGAAAGTGAATTCATCGCATAAACCGGGGAAGAACGACTCTGTTAAAAGTAAATGGAGGCCTCCCCAACATGATTGTTTCAAGATTAATGTTGATGCTTCTATCTCTAAGGGACATATAGGATGCAGTGTTGCTACAGTTTTAAGAAACGAAAAAGGGTCAGTTATTGAAGCACGATCCAGGTATTTTCATAGAGCTTTTAGTCCGTTGGTTGCAGAACTTTATGCAATAAAAGAGGGACTAGTCATGGCAGCTGATATGAAAATATCAAACTTTAGTATTGAATCTGATTGTGCAAATGCTGTAAGTTTGTTAAATAAGTCCTACTATGGATGTAGCGACTTTGATGGTTTAGTTGATAAAATCAAAACATTGACCCCTCGTGTAGGTTTTAAGAGTGTTGATTATGTAGCACGATCCGCTAATGGTCTTGCTCATTGTTTAGCCAAGATAGCTTCATCAAGTCGAGCTAGCGCTGTATGGAATAGGGATATTCCCTCTGTTGCAAGATCTGTTTTTCTGGCAGACTTGCCAATTCCTGTGTAAGTTTTCTTTTCTGAATGGAAGTCTTTGTTTTCAAAAAAAAAAAAAAAGAAACTGTTAATGATGTAAGGGGAATAGAATTCTACTTGTTGCATGCTTGCAGTTATAAATGAAAATGACCAAACCAAAATTTTGGACGACTACCAATTATACTTATGTTGCCTTATTATATTATAGTATAGATTATTAAAAGTAAGTCATGTGCATAAAGGTACAAAAGAAAGTGGATGTTTGCTTACAAATTTATTATAAAATAATAGTTAAGAGTGACTAGTAGCTCCTAAAAGTGAGGAGAGAGAAGAGAAATTTGAGAAATTTAAGAGTGACTAGGAGCTTATTGGAGCAAGCAAAATTACAATCCTCTTCAAATTTCAATTTAGGAGCTTCTATGAAGAGGCTATTGGAGATGCTCTGAGCCATCTCGAATGGTGCTCTTAAGAGCAACTCCAAGGGGCTCTCTAAACAAGCTCCTAAGTCTAAATTTTAGGAGCAAATCAAAATTTAGTGCTCCAATGGGCTTCTAGATGCTCTTTAAAAATTTAGGAGCCTACTCTCTCTCCTTTCTTTTAAAGAGCATCTAGTAGCTCTTAACTCAATATTATATTAATTTCCCTCCAATTTTCTCTCTCTTTTAGTTAACTTTTTCCTCTCATTTATATAAAATAAATATAAAATGTGAATAAGGAGCCAAGTATAAAGAGTAGCATTGGAGTTCTCACGTTTTTTAGTGCATTAACTTACTAGGAGCCACATTTTATATTATTGTTTAAGGAATGATTTAGGAACACCGTTGGAGATGCTCTAAATCGCTCTTTAAAATATATTATAATATTTGGCTCCTAGTGAGTTAAGACATTGGAAAAGATTTCAACTCCAATGCTCCTCTTTATACTTGCTCCTTATTAATATTTTATTAATATAAATGAGAGAGAAAAGTAAAAAGAGAGAAATGTTGGAGGTAAAGTTGGAGGAAAATCAATATTATATTCATGAAAAAAAGTTAAAAGCTCTTACATGCTTTTTAAAAGAGAGGAGAGATGATGAGCTCTTAAATTTTTAAAGAGTTTCTAGGAGCCCATTGGAGCTCTAATTTTTGCTTTGCTCTTTAAATTTAAAGTTAAGAGCTCATTTAAAGAACCCCTTGAAGATGCTCTTAGAGCAACTCCAATGCACCCATTCCTTACCTATATTTGATCTACATGGACAAGATTTGAGGATTGAGAACAAAAAGAGCTCCTCCAACGCAACTCTCTATCCCCTATTAATTTTAGGTGAGAGAAAGTTCAACCCCTTATTTGAGGGATGAAAAAGCAACCCCCTACATGCTCCATGTCATCACCAGCTCATATCTCCTCTTATTTTTCTGTTATTTATTAGTGCAATCTTTCTCTCTCCTTGAGTTGTATATATAGATTTAAAATATAGGGAATCAAATAGGGAACACCGTTAGAGCAAAATAGCTTTTTGATCCCCAATATTTTAGGTATCCATTAATATAAAATATTTTAGGGGTTGAAAATAGGGAATTGCATTGGACTTGCTTTACTCAACTTAATTAACAACTAGCAAGCTAACCAAACCTATTACGGTAACATTAGCCCATCTTATAAAATATAATATATTTATTTATTTGAAATTATTTTTAAAATTGAGATAATATATATTTTATTTATTTATTTATTTAAATAGTCGGTTCGGTTCGGGTTTTTTTGGTTCGATTTTAACTAATAACCGTAACCGAACCTATAATATCAGTTCGGTTTTTTATTTTTCGATTTCGGTTTTGGATCAGGTTTTTTCAGCTCGGTTTTAAGGGTTTTTATCGATTTCGGTTTTTTGCTCAGCCCTACATGTCGCCATGACTTTAAAAGCAATTATACCGTTGACTCTGCTAATCATAAGTTTTATCGCGATACATGTCAATCTCCCCTCACTAAGGGGACCTTCTTCTCATCATCATGTCAGTTCTCCGGCGAAAGATGAAAATTCTTCGGCGACAGACGACGACAACGACCTCATATCCACACTAATCAATGAAATAAGTCTGGATATTTCTCCAATATTTAGTCCATACGATGACAACAACCTCATATTCAAGGGCGGATCCTGATAGGGGCAAGAGGGTCCTTAAATTTTTCTCCAAGGTGGACATGACTTATTTATGTTATACAACGGTAAACAATTACATAATTAAATACTATTAAATTTCTTCTTTATGTTTTATTCCGATTAATCATCACTACAAAATATTATATACGACCATCGTTATTTCCGGAGTTGAATCGGCCAATGATCATATACACACTAATCAATGAAATAAGTGAGGATATTTTTCTGATATTCAATCCGATCATTTCTCCGACAACATCTCCGGTTCCGACGATGGGTGACTATAACGAAGGCAACTTATCAAATTTAAATGGAGTTCGGCTCGCCTCAGGTGACTCTTGAGCTAAACTCATATGTAGCTCGTTTATTATCAAGACGGGGTTCAACTTAGTTTATTTGAACCCTGGATCTTATAGCGCTGCTCAGCATTTTCAATTTCAATGTGTCTTCCAGATTTCTATAAGAAAATGATAAGAAAATGAAAAACATATATAGATATCAGTCAATTTTGATAACATAAGATTTGATTGCATAGAAATTCATTAAGAGTACAAAATCATATTAATAGCTTCTTTCACAAATAGAAATACAATCTTATTATCTAATCACGAAATGTTACATCCACCTGATAACATTTACAATCTAAAGCAGAAAAGGCTCGAACAATATGAACGCTGGATTCTTGCTTGCGCAAGGAATCTTCTGAATCTGATTGCCGCTTGAAAGAAATATTACTAAGGAAATCTCTGATCACAGGTTTAAACTTTTCCACTCCCTTGGTAATCAGAAAGAACAAGATCCTGTAAGCAGCCACCATGGCCAGCAGGATTGTCATATCAACCCACTTAGAATAACCCTTTTTCACTTGCCAAATATCTCGCAAAATCTCATTACCTGTAATATTTGGAGGCCCTCTAGCCTTTTCATTAGGAAATGTCAGGCCTATGTATTCGTTCTTGTAAAAACCTTGAAATGCATACTTGTGAAAGGAAATATAATGTATTGGGTATTTCCAGAATGGCTTTGGCATATCATCTGGTAGTCGACAAAATCCGCCAGTTAGCATCATTATGCCTTGAATTCCAGCACCTGCTATGATTCCCATAAGAAAATCTGGTACGACGCTGGCCACCACCATCATTAGACTCTCGACCAGCATCATGCAGATGAAGAGTAGTAAGGCGTAGTACACAAAATGGCCGAATTCCTTTTGGAGGCCAACAAGATAATAAGATATCACTCCTGGTATAAGCCCAATCAGGAACAAGAAAGGAACTGATGATAATGTGTTGGCCACAACAAATGCAGCTACACCGTAGTGTCCGTTCAATCTTTCTCTCGTAAAAATCTGAAACGTAAGTTACATCGTGAGGATTTTAGTTTCGGTGTTCTATAACAAATGATTGTACTTAGCTCAGAGATGAAATGTAGATTAGTTTGGTTAATTAACCTTCATATCTTCTACAAAGGAAGGGAAACCACCGACTGCCATAAAAGTCAGAAAGGCTGCAATAAACATGAGCATCGAACCTCTAGCCTGTAGATTATGCCAACTATAAGATAAGACACCATAATGATGATGTTCTACTAATAAAGTATTCTAATATATCAATTGTGGTTACCTGAATTGAGCCATAAGTGTGGCCAATATCGCGAAACAAAGAACCTATGCAGACAGCAAGTGTAGTATAGATGATCAAACGTAGCCAGTAATACCCGAGATCCCTGTGCATGTTGAGGAACGATCTTCTAGTAAGAACAAGGCATTGAGTAACAAAGCTTGCTTGGCTTCCCTTACGAGTCACAGTTTCTACATTCTGCAGACATAATGAGAGTATTAATAAAGTAAAGGGTCCTCGTCCTGACATGTGTATGTTGGGGAGGGCTTATGTAATATTTTTATTTTGGACTATTGGATGCATGGTCAGGATTATAACAAAATTCTGTCATGCTCAGCCTTTTTTTTCCGCTGGATACTAATGAGTATTTATCTCTTTAGCGGTTTTTTAATAGAAAGTTCAAATGGTTATCTACATGTCTAACAATTTTTTTTAACTTTGATGACTGAAATGAATATTTACTGTGCAGCGGAAAAAGACGTTGAACATAACAGAATTTTGTTCTAATTCTTCATGTTGGATACAATCCAAAATCAGTATGTTATATAAGCTCTTCCTAACATACACATGTCAGGACCCTAAAGTAAAACATATATGGGTTTATAAATTTTAAGCATCAAAAGCTTGCATTAACTGAACACATAACACTATTGGAATGCTTGTGTACCATTTGACATATCTCAGAAACTCGATTTTGAACTTGTTTGCTCTGCTCTGATGATTGAAATGCCTTGACAAGAATATCAATAGCTTCCGCAGCAGTTTGACCGCCATTGATTTTTTGCTCATCTTCCTATTAATGATATGTCCATATACGAATAGTTTCTTAATAACCAAGTATGCTGATAAAATAAAGAAATGGTTCCTTAAAGAAGGCTGTAGGTAAAGTAACTTGAACCAAATTGATACTTACAGTGTCAAAATCTTTGTTAATGGTTCGGAGGAAGTGATCAGAGGGGCTCCTCATTGCCGGGCATGGGAAACCATTTGATGTAAAAAACTGCAAAGATACCAGATTTTAGATCAAGGAGTGGTAATCTCATAATTCTCGAGACGTAAAGAATACTTGTACCTCATTCGTTCCTCCAGTGGAACCAAAGTAAACTTGTCTGCCTGAGGATAGAAGACAGAGATTGTGAAAAAGCTCAAAGACTTCGGCACTAGGCTGATGAATGGAAGCTATGATGGTTCTCTTGTCTTGCTGAGCTAGTCTGATAATACGGCTCATGACATGATAAGAGGCTGCACTATCCAGTCCACTGGTGGGCTCATCAAGAAAAAGAAGACTCGGATGTGTTAGGATTTCAATGCAAATGCTCACTCTTCTCTTCTGTCCACCACTAAGACCCTTCACAGTCCACCCTCCGATTCTTGTGTTCATGGCATTTTGTAAACCCATATCAATTATGGTCGTCTCGGCTCTTTCTCTCTTTTCAGCAATCGGCATTGAATTAGGGAGTTGAAGTTGAGCAGAGAAGTAGACCGCTTCCCGCACAGTAAGTGTAGTCATCAGTGAATCATCTTGAGTCACGTATGCCTGCATCATTCAAAATATTATTCTAACTAGTTTATGCCCGTGCCAAGCACAAAATTATATAAATTTTTTTTTTTTAGCAAAAAATTATATAAATTTTTTAAGTTTATTATTTATTTGAAATTTAATATTATTTTTAATATATTTATTTTAATATATTTATTTAAATTATTATTGTCGAGATACAAAACTTGTTACATTAACATACTCATATCTAATTATGTTTAATATTACTTTTAAAAAAAAAATATTTTCAGAATACATGTTATGAGATGAATTTATTTCAAAATAGGTAGTTTTATTTTAATAAAACCATTATGTTGTTTTTGATTCTAAATAGACGGAAAAAAAATTCGACACCAGCATATATAAATTGGCTGAGAGGGTATTATATCTTTAGTACAACTAAATTTTTTTAATTCAATTGTTTTAGACCGTGTAATAAATATTATTAAGTGTAACGCTAATTGAAGTTCTTATAAATTTAATATTGATAGATATTTGTCAAATTAATATAGAATTATAACAGAGATTTTAAATTATTTTTTTGACAAAGTCTTGTAAACTCCTTTTTATGACTATAACCAGATAATTTACGGTAATTTTATTCTCCTTGAGGTTTGCATTTGTCATGATAATGCTGCCACCACCTTTTCACGACAGTGCTACCACCACCTTTTAACTACGGTAAAAATCTTTCTTCAATAGTATAACATTGAAGTTTTTAATTATAAAATACTAATCAATATCATCTGATAATTATAAAATCCTACTGATATTGAAGTCTTTAATTATAAAATCCTAATTAATATAAATGTCTTTTATAATAATATAATGAAATTATAAAATCCTAAGCAATATGAATTTTCTTTGATATTAGTTTAATGATTATTGTTATTATTAAATAAAAAATTATCTAATTATAAAATCCTAATAACTATAGAAGTCGTCTTTAATTATAATATCTTAATCAATTTCATGAATATTATAAAATCCTTACCAATATAAGTATTTCAATGATAATACAATACTTAGGTGTATAATAATAATAATAAATTAAATATAATATAAGATAACCAAATTTTGATATTTTTGGTACTGATATTCCACCTAAACATATGGTTAATACCTGGTCATGTTGTCATTCGACTCATTCTTATTATCAAAATCAAAGTGTGAGAGCTGGAATGTGATTTCCATCTGTGTAACTTACTGAAGTGCCGAAGGCCAGCGTTTGTTTGCGGCCATTAACTAGGATATCTCCACTTTGTTTTGTGTTTGAGCCTAGCCGCCCTGAAACGTTTGATCATTGAGCAAAGTTGTTACTGTATAGATCCTGATTGAGTTAGTACCACAAGGAAATGATCTTAAACCTGATTATGCTTTTGGAACCTAAGGCTTCTTTATATGTGAGCATGAATTAATTGTTTACTTATACAGTTATTGTTGATACTCTATATTCTCTGCTGATCTAAAGGCTACCATACTGTCACTAGTACAAAAGCTGCTTTTGGCATCGGCTAATTGGCATCTGTTGTAAAAGTATCCAAAGCACATAGCATGTACCAATTGTTCCATTTATAAAATTAGAGTACAAACTTAATTAGGTTGGTTTGTTATGTGGATCAGTAGTTCACCCAAGTGTGTGCATGTACCTGAAATATTTGATCATTGAGCAAAGCTGTTACTGTATAAATTACTGCGAGCACTGAGTAAGTTAGTACAACAATGCAACGAACTTAAACCTTATTACGCTTCTGGAACCTATAGCTTATTTATATTTTTGGATTTTCTAGTGTTTGCCCATGACACACACTAACAATCACTTTTTAGTTAGGTGATGTATTTTTATTAGTTCTCTTCTCATTAATAATGATGGCCCTCTGCATGCACAAAAATCTCTCCCAATTAAAATTTTCCATCTACGTAAAAAGTAGTTGTCAGTTTGTACCTACGAGCACACACTAGAAAGACCCTTGACATCGGTTGTCAAGGTATCCAAAGCACATAGCATGTACCAAGTTCCATTTCTAAAATTAGAGTAGAAACTTAGGTAGGTTTGTTATGTGGATCAGTAATTCACCCAAGTGTGTGTACCTGCTAACGTGTCAAGAAGAGTGGACTTGCCGCAACCCGAAGGACCCATGATGGCCAATGACTGACCAGGTTCGACAAATCCAGTTAGTCCCTCCAGAATGGGGTTAATAGGCTAAATCATAATCAAACTGACCTCTAAGTTGCAATTTCATAACTGAACTCAAAAAGTTTGCAATCGACTAACTAAACTAATATTTAGTTGCATTTTGATAATTAAACGAGAAAAAAGTTGCACAGCCGTTAACTTATACTCAATTGTAACGGAGAGACGTTAAATTTTTTAAACCGGCTGATTTTGTTGTTATTTTTTTCCAAGCGCAAGTGACCTTAAATAGTGGCTTCATTGTTTACCATATACTGATTTCTTCATCTTAAAATGATGGTTCTGCATTCGAAAGAATATGGACCTACTTGGAGCTATGTTCTCCTGAGTCCTAAATGTGGATAAGTTCATCAAGTTAAAGCTGATGCTTTCCGTATCCGCATATTATTATATGTTCATTTATCGGCCAAAATCCTCAGCCACATCTCTCCATTTGTTCCAGGCAAGTGAATTTCATATATTTGAGTTTTCTTATTAAAGCTGAATTTGTAGCAGTGAAAATCTAGAGAAAGAAGTCGAGTTCAGTAATGGTGTTAGGTGCTTCTGTATGAACATGTAAGTATATATTGTAATTGGGTCGGGTTCTTCATTTAACTACTGATGGGTTATGACAAGCAGCAAGCTTAATGGATGTTTTTTTTACACGTCATCCAGCCACATCAGCGCTCCGTTAACTCTGTTAAATATTTTAACGGCAATCATGTAAATGCAATTAAATATTAGTTTAGTTAGTCGATTGCAAATTTTTTGAGTTCAGTTATGAAATTGCAACTTAGAGGTCAGTTTGATTATGATTTAGCCTATTAACCCCTCCAGAATGGGGTGTCGACCACCTTTCTTAGATGGCACCGTCACCCACACATCGTTCCATGTCATGTAAATTCTGGCACCGTCATCTCTAGGTGCACTCTGCACTCTTTCAATATCTGACACTCTCGATGATCGATTTTTCCATGATCTTTTTTCATCATACAGTCTTAGCGAAGCGGCTTCATGGCGGCTCGCATTCGCAATCAGAGGCGGCTCTGGCTGCGGGGGAGGCACGCAGTTAGGACAAGGGGCATTGGGAAATGGAAACTTAGTACTAGGATATGGATGGTTGTATAATTGTTGTTGATGCAGAGCAGGAGCTATAGTTTCCTCCTGAGCAACCTTTTCGGCTGTCAAGAACTCTAGCAGAGTTCTTGTCGGGCTGCCACCTGGAGTCCATGCTGGAACCTCAACTGTAGAGTCCATGCTCACACTCTCTGTTACTCTGTAGTCTGTGTATATATAATGTGCTTCTTTAATCTGGGATACGACACTGTATTTATAGGTTTTCTTTGTTGCCCGTTTTTGTTGAATTTTTTGTTTTTTAATTTTTTATGTGAGGTCGTTTTTGTTGCTTTTGTGCACATATTGTTTCATAGGCGTTTTAGTCGTTTATGGTACCAGGTTCATTGACTATTAATTACCATTCTTAAATTCTTTCTGTGATTTTAATATGTCCCGCTCTCCTGAGAATTAAGATCTTTTTCATCTATTATTATTTTTATTACAACTTGAGACCTGAGGTGATGTCCATTCTGTATTTTACTCGATAGTACAAGAAACAAGTATCTGTTTTTCAATATTTGACGTTTTGACTTTTGACACATATTTTTAAATGTTCTAATCGGATTGTTAAAAATATTATTTTTATTGATTTTTTTTGTGAATTAAAATTTTGATTATATATTTTATTCAGCAAAAGAAAATTTTAAAAATAATATTTTTAACTACCCGGTCAAAAAACTTAAAAGTGTGTGTCAAAAATCAAAACATCAAATAATAAAAAATGGAGGGAGTATATCGTACCGTATTATATACTCCCTCCTTCTCAGGCATTTCTTTAAGCTTTCTTTTTTGGATGTCTCGTCTAATTTTTTATATTTCAAATTTACCAAAAATAGTTTAATGAGTCCTACCACTTCTCCTCTTTTTTTTTTTTTTGCCTTTTCACATTACTTTACTCCACTCTATATTTTTATACATTAAAAATCAATGAGACCCACCACTTCACTAATTTTTCTTTATCTTTTTCACTACTTTATACATAGTATTTCTTAACCTCCATGCTCAATCCATTACATAAGAAATGGGAGGGACGGAGGGAGTACGATGAAAGGAGGCATTTGTATATTAATCTTTTATTTTTTGTATAAAAATATTTATATGTAGAAATTTATTGAACAAAGAAGATTAAAAAATTAACATATGAAGGTCACATTGTTTTTGTGTGTGAAAAGTATATTTACTACTAGGTACCCCTAATTTTTATACAACGTTTTTGTATTGCTGGGCAAGTATTTTAAGATTTTTATTATAATTTATTCTTAAAACTACTTGTTTCAAAAAAATATTTAAATATTACATTTTATTAAAAATTTAATTTCAAAATAATTTATAAAATCATATTACTTTAATTTTTAAAATACGAGCCAAACTCTCACCACCAAAATAAGTGATAAGGAGTAGAATATTTAAAGTAATTTGGAGGAAGAAAATATATGATAAGGACGTATAGAAACAAAATTTCTTTGGGAAAATTTTCTAGTCGTAGTCAAAATAGATGGACTTGAAATTGATGCCAAAATTAACAGCCCCCGATCCATATTGTTGTATAATAATAAAAGTAATGGAAAATGGATTTTTTTTTTTCACCCAATTTATTGTTTGTTTAGAATTCTACCATTAAATTATAATCTTTTTTCTTTTAGTCACTAATATTAAATTCGAATTTTTTTAATCACTTAAATTAAGTTTGGATTTGATTATTAACAATATATTATTTTTTGTAACATTATTAAAACATAATTATAGTATGCGATATTATGGTAATCTGATATATGTTCCTATCTTTATATATAGGACTTCATATATCCTAGATAGTTTGTGTTGGAGGACAAGTGTTTGACACACATTTTAAGGTTCCTAAAAAGTTTAGTTTTATAAATTATTTTAAATTTTTTCCTGCATAAAAATTTAATATTTGAATTTATATACAAGAAAAAGAAAATCTCAAAATTTTAGGTAATGAACTATGTTCTATTAGAATTAAAAAATCTAAAAAATTGAGAAGAATTATAATTTGAATTCTAAAAATTTATTAAATCATCAATATGAAATATGAAGTCAAATGACTTCAAACAGTATTTAGGCCGGAATCCTTGGACGAAATTACTAAGCCCAAATTGAAGATTTACACGATCAACCAAACAAACAAACTCAACCGTAAGACTTCAACTCTTACAAAAGTAAACAATTGTTTTACTCTATGAATTTGCTAAAAATAATATTATAAGCCTCTCAGTAATCCTCTCACATATCACATATCAATAGATGACTCATAAGCTTTTTTCTCATGGATTAAAAAAATTTAAAATGACTATAATAACATAAGCCATTGTAATTATAGTATGAGATCATACGACATACAAGAAAATTTAAATAATTCGTAGTTGTAATTCGAATACCAAGGGTTCGCACGAGTCCCTTTATTTGTACAATCTATTTATTATACATTTAGAATAAAACTTCGTCAAAAGGACGAAGTGGGACAATCCCATTATTTAATTAATTTCGTCACGCAATTAATGAAATGGAAATGTTTTAGAGGTCATTTGAACATGAGAGGACCATATTTCAGTGCTAGTTTGGCCAAAGATTGATGGGGATTTTGGCCAATTTCAAGCAAGTTTCCAAGAATGGGAAGCCCTTTGCTAGTTTGGCCAAGGATTGGTGGAGATTTTGGCCAATTTCAAGCAAGTTTTCAAGAATGGGAAGCCCTCTCGGACCGGGTGGAAGGTTTTTTCGTCGAAAGATTGAGGTGAAATACCCCGGAAGCAAGAGAATGAAGGACAAATATTAAAGATAGCTTTGAAACAATTCCATTTAAGGTGGACGGGGATCTTAAAATCAAGTAGATGATAATAAAAGCAACTGACTATAAGTACGAAATATTACTGATTTTCCGGCGAAAGACGACGACAACGACCTCTTATCCAACACTAATCAATAAAATAAGTTGAGATATTTCTCCGATATTCAGTCTAGACGACAACGACCTCATATCCACAGTAATCATTGAAATAAATGGGTATATTTCTCCGACATTCGGTCCGGCCATTTCTCCGACAACTTTTCCGGTTCCGACGATGGGTGACTATAACGAAGACAACTTATCTCACCTGACTCCGACGTTTCCCGATCAGAATTCCACAAATTTACCCAATCAGAATTCAACAAGTCCAGATCCGCCCAATCAGAATTTCACAAGTCCAGATTCGCTAACACCAGCGGCAGAGATCGAGAAAGCGAAACCGGCGATTCCTCTGTGGCGAAAGCGAAAAGTTCGGGGACTCGGGAGTGTGCCGTTTCTAATGTGTATGTGTGACAATAAGGATTCAGAGGCGAGCTGTGTTGACTAGACAGTGAAGGGATAATTTATTTTGCAAATCCTGTTTAAATTTGATGTATAAAAATTGATGTTAGAATAACATTCTGTTTTGATGTTTTTTATTTTTGTTGTTTGTTTGGATTTTCTTGGTTAAGAAGATAAGTAACACATCCCCTCTCCCATGTTTTTCAATATAAATTATATGTATACAATGCTAGATTAAAAGAGCTTGTTCAAATTTAGATGGAGTTTGGCTCAATTTAGATGGCTCTTGAGCTAAACTCATGTTTAGCTCGTTTATTATCAAGACGGGGTTCAGTTTAGTTTATTTGGGGATCAGGATCCTGTAGCGCTACTCAGCATTTTCAATTTCAGTGTGCCTTCCAGATTTCTATAAGAAAATGACAAAAATATATAGATATCAGTCAATTTTGATAACATAAGATTTGATTGCATAGAAATTCATTAAGAGTGCAAAATCATATTAATAGCTTCTTTCACAAATAGAAATACAACCCTACGATCTAATCACGAAATGTTACATCCACCTGATAACATTTACAATCTAAAACCGAAAAGGAACGCTGGATTCTTGCTGGTGCAAGGAATCTTCTGAATCTGATTGCTGCTTGAAAGAAATATTACTGAGAAAATCTCTGATCACGGGTTTAAACTTTTCCACTCCCTTAGTAATCAGAAAGAACAAAACCCTGTAAGTAGCCACCATCGCCAGCAGAATTGTCATATCAACCCACTTAGAATAACCCTTTTCCACTTGCCAAATATCTCGCAGAATCTCATCACCTGTAATCGTTGGCGGTCCTCCAGCCTTTTCATTAGGAAATGTCAGGCCTATGTATTCATTCTTGTAAAAGCCTTGGAATGCATACTTGTGAAAGGAAATGTAGTACATTGGGTATTTCCACACTGGCTTTGGCATATCATCTGGTAGTCGATAAAATCCGCCAGTTAGCATCATTATGCCTTGAATTCCAGCGCCTGCTATGATCCCCATAAGAAAATCTGGTACGACGCTAGCCACCACCATCATTAGGCTCTCGACCAGCATCATACAGACGAAGAGTAGTAAGGCGTAGTACACAAAATGACCGAATTCCTTTTGGAGGCCAACAAGATAGTAAGATATCGCTCCTGGTATAAGCCCAATCAAGAACAAGAAAGGAACTGATGAAAATGTGTTCGCCACAACAAATGCAGCTACACCATAGTGTCCGTTCAATCTTTCTCTCGTAAAAATCTGAAATATAAGTTACATCGTGAGGATTTTAGTTTCAGTGTTCTATAACAGATGATATGAACTTGAGCTCTGAAATGAAATGTATATTATGTTTGGTTAATTAACCTTCATATCTTCTACAAAGGAAGGGAAGCCACCGATGGCCATAAAAGTCAGAAAGGCTGCAATAAACATGAGCATCGAACCTCTAGCCTGTAGATTATGAAGAGTATTTGATAAGACATCATTATGATGATGTTCTGCTAAGAAATTATTCTAATATATCAATTGTGGTTACCTGAATTGAGCCATAAGTGTGGCCAATATCGTGAAACAAAGTACCTATGCAGACAGCAAGTGCAGTATAGATGATCAAACGGAGCCAGTAATATCCTAGATCCCTGTGCATGTTGAGGAAGGATCTTCTAGTAAGAACAAGGCATTGAGTAACAAAGCTTGCTTGGCTTCGCTTACTCGCCACAGTTTGTACATTCTGCAGTAAGAAAAAGTAAGAAAAAGAGACATAATGATATGTTAATTAGAGTAAAGGATCCTCGTCCCTTCCTAACATGTGTATGCTAGTAAGGGTTTATGTAACATATTGATTTTGGACCGTTGGATGATTCATCCAACGTGCAGGATTATAACAAAATTCTGTCATGTTCGTGCTTCTTTTCCACCGGATACTAAAATCAGAAATTTCCTATTCAGCAGAAAAAGTGCGTTGAACATGACGAAATTTTATTATAATCCTGCCCGTTGAATGCATCATCCCACGGTTCAAGATCAATACACAATATGTTATAGAAGTCATACACATGGGCCCTAAAGTAATATATATGGTAGATAAGTTGTAAGCATCAAACGCTTGCATTAACTGAACACATAATAATATTGGAATGCTTGTGTACCATTTGACATATCTCAGAAACTCGATTTTGGACTTGATTGCGCTGCTCTGATGATTGAAATGCCTTGACAAGAATATCAATAGCTTCCGCAGCAGTTTGGCCTCCATTAATTTTTTGCTCTTCTTCCTATATATGATGTGTCCATATACGAATAGTTTCTTCATAACTAAGTATGCTTATATAATAACGAAATGGTTCTTAAAAGCAGGTTGCAGGTAAGTAACTTGAACCAAATTGAACTTACAGTGTCAAAATCTTTGTTAATGGTTCGGAGGAAATGATCAGAGGGGTTCCTCATTGTTGGGCATGGGAAACCATTTGATGTAAAAAACTGCACGAATACCAGATTTTAGATCAAGGAGCGGTAATCTCATAATTCTTAAAGCGCAGAGAATAATTGTACCTCATTTGCTGCTCCAGTGGAACCAAAGTAAACTTGTCTGCCTGAGGATAGAAGACAGAGATTGTGAAAAAGCTCAAAGACTTCGGCACTAGGCTGATGAATGGAAGCTATAATGGTTCTCTTGTCTTGTTGAGCTAGTCTGATAATACGGCTCATGACATGATAAGAGGCTGCACTATCCAGTCCACTGGTGGGCTCATCAAGAAAAAGAAGACTCGGACGTGTTAGGATTTCAATGCAAATGCTCACTCTTCTCTTTTGTCCACCACTAAGACCCTTCACAGTCCACCCTCCGATTCTTGTGTTCATGGCATTTTGTAAACCCATATCAGTTATTGTTGTCTCCGCTCTTTCCCTCTTTTCAGCTATGGGCATTGAATTAGGGAGTTGAAGTTGAGCAGAGAAGTAGACTGCTTCCCGGACAGTCAGTGTAGTCATTAGTGAATCATCTTGAGTCACATATGCCTACATCATTCAAAATATTCTTATTCCACTGTCATAATTTATAAACTTATAATAACTTGAGTCCGTTTGGCTGACTTAAAATTGTGACTTATGACTTAAACGTAATCTAATGTGATAACTTAAAGTCCAGACAAACATGCTCCTAGTCATGTTGTCATAGACTCATACGACTGATTCTTAATATCAAAATCAAAGTGTGAGAGAATATTTAAACCTAGACAATGATTAGCTGGAAAATGATTTCCATCTGTGTAACTTACTGAAGTGCCAAAGGCCAGCGTTTGTTTGCGGCCATTAACTAGGATATCTCCACTTTGTTTTGTGTTTGAGCCGAGCCGCCCTGAAATATATGATCATTGAGCAAAGTTGTTACTGTATAAATCCTGATTAAGTTAGTAAACAAGGAAATGAACTTAAACCTTATTATGCTTTTGGAACCTAAGGCTTCTTTATATGTGAGCATGAGTTAATTGTTTACTTATACAGATATACTTGATACTCTATATTCTCTGCTGATCTAAAGGCTACCATACTGTCACTAGTACAAAAACTTCTTTTGGCATCGGCTAATTGGCATCTGTTGTAAAAGTATCCAAAGCACATAGCATGTCCCAAGTTCCATTTATAAAATTAGAGTACAAACTTAATTAGGTTGGTCTGTTATGTGGATCAGTAGTTCACCCAAGTGTGTGCATGTACCTGCTAATGTATCGAGAAGAGTCGACTTGCCGCAACCCGAAGGACCCATGATGGCCAATGACTGACCAGGTTCAACAAACCCGGTTAGTCCCTGCAGAATAGGGCGTCGACCACCTTTCTTTGATGGCACCGTCACCCACACATCGTTCCACGTTATGTAAATTCTGGCACCGTCATCTCTAGGTGCACTCTGTACTCTTTCAATATCTGACACTCTCGATGATCGATTTTTCCATGATCTTTTTTCATCATACAGTCGTAGCGAAGCTGCTTCATGGCGGCTCGCATTCGCAATCAGAGGCGGCTCTGGCTGCAGGGGAGGCACGCAATTAGGACAAGGCGCATGGGGAAATGGAAAGTTAGTACTAGGATATGGTGGTTGTTGATGCAGATCAGGAGCTATAGTTTCCTCCTGAGCATCCTTTTCGGCTGTCATGAACTCTAGCACAAGTGTTCTCGTCGGGCTGCCACCTGGAGTCCATGCCGGAACCTCAACTGTAGAGTCCATGCTCACACTCCCTGTAGTGTCTGTATAATGTGCTTCTTGAATCTGGGATACGACACTGCATTTATAGGTTTTTTTTGTTGCCCGTTTTTGTTGAATTTTTTGTTATTCTGTTTTTTCTGTGATGTCGTTTTTGGTGCTTTTGTGCACATATTGTTCATAGGCGTTTTAGTCGTTTGGTACCACAGTCATTTGACTAGTAAATACCATGCTTGAATTCTATCTGTGATTTTATTTTGTCCAGCTCTCTGAAATTTAACATCCTTTTCATCTTTTTGCTGTATTGATTGGAATACTTACGTTCTTTGACAATTTTCCAAAATTGTTTTTAATTTTTTTAAAATTTTAATTAATAATATATAATTTATTTCACCTATATTGATTATGATAAATTCATGTATGCACATGAATCACCCGACTACAAGTCTACAAATAATAATATATCTGATACATATAAAATCAAAATTTGGTATAATATTGCTACTTACCACGACGTATAAATTAAGTACCGTATAATATTGCTACTTATATGTACACACTTAAAATTTGCATCAAACGGTTCATATTATTATCGTCTTGTGTCTTGTTGTTATTTTTCTTTCTTCGATAGGAATGCTAACTAAACTTGCTTATTCATCAAAAATATTACTATATATATTATTTTCTCTCTTTTTATTTGTATCTTCGACAACTTTTACATAAAAATTTGTTTCAATTATTGACATCCAAAGTTACCAAATATTTAAACATATGTATAATAAGATAAAAAAAACTATATATCTTTAAGTTGATAATACATTTTTTATTTTATTTTAGGAGGATGTCAAAAATTACGATTTTGTTTGGAACTCCTTCCAATCCAACGAAGAGCTAAAAAAATTGTTAGAGTATATCACATCGTGACACAAAATATTTTAACACTTTTTTTTGATATCCCCGTTTGAGTTGCTCTAGCACACTGGATTTGATTGACGTTGATACTCAGCAACTGGCATGAATTATTTAACAAATGTGTAATTTTGGCGTCTACTATAAGTAAACAAATATACATTGTGCCTTTTTATGATGAAAGGACGCGTTTCTATATATTATCTTTTATTTTCTATATAGAAGTAAAAGTAGTAAGATTTTATCAAATAAAGGAGATTAAAAAATTCATAAAAGAGGGTCATATTTCTTCTTCTTTTGTGTGTGATTGAAAAGTATATTTCCTCTTCTGTTCCCTCATTTCTATATAATTTTTCTAATTAATTGACATGTACTTAAAAAAATTATTATAATTTATTAAAAAATTTTGTTTCAAATAAATATTTAAATGTTACTCCCTCCGTCCCTAAATACTTTTCCGTGTTTATCTTTATCACGTTTGCCAATACATACTTTTGATCATTAATATCTTTGATTTTATATTAGTACTAGCTTATAACCCGTGCAATGCACGGGCGGTTAACATATTTATTATTTTATCGTATATATTTTAAATTTACCTAATTTTATTGTAAAAATAAAATTATGATGGAATAATGTGGTTGAATAAATATGTTAATCAACAGTTGGATAAATTCTTCATAGTTAAGTCCGTCAAATGACTAATTAAAAATTAGGTCGAACATATATATTTTAATGAAAATGTTAAAATAAAAAGTATACTATAACATGTTATAAATTCAAGAGCTCCGTGGACCATGGGTCGAATACCAACCGATTCACCAAACCCAACTAATTAACCAACCAACTGAACTTTTTATTTTCGGCTTTAATAGTGTAATAATATACAGGGGCCGTTTGGGTTAACTTAAAAGAAGTGCTTTCTTACTTAAATCAGAGAAGAAAGTAGAAGTGAGAAGTAAATAAGTTAATAAAGTGTTTGGGAAAGAAGCAGAAACTCAAAGAGAAAAGCTAGCATTCTCATCTTGTTAAAAGTGCTTCTACTTATTTACACAAAGGGTCATGAAAAGCAGAAGGCAGAAGCAGCTCCTCCTGCTTTCGCGAAACAAACACCCCCCATATTATATGATAGATTTGTAATATCTCTTTTAATGTGAGATCAATAGAGTATTTAAAAATAATGTTATTAATGTATTTTGGTTGAATAATATCACATGTTATTTATTAATAATTATATTTAACGATATTATATTTTTATATATATGTAGCCCGTGTTAATTGTAAAAGCTCGATTTTTTTAGTTAGAAAATCTAAAAAGGATAATGCGTTTTGATTAAAAAGGCAATTACTATGTTTCTCGATATTATTTTAGAAGATTGAATTTTTTTAGCTAAAAAATATATAAAAGATAATTTATATTAGTTAAAAAGAATAATTTGTTATATATATAGGCCCATACTTTGGCCCAAGTACCAACCGCCCGACCAATACAATAATACTCCTTCTATTTTTTATTATTTGACGTTTAGACTTTTGACACATATCTTTACGTATAAATATGTCGCCCATGTCCTTATTAATTGTCAAATATTGATTTTTTTAGTTAGAAAATTTATAAACAGATAATATATTTTAGTTAAAAAAGTAATTACCATGTTTCTCAATGTTATTTTAGAAGATTGAATTTTTTACTCAAAAATATAAAAGAGGTAATATATTTTAATTAAAAGGATTAATTGGTTATATAGATAATCCCGTACTTTGGCCCAAATTAAAAAGAATAATTGGTTATATAGATAGGCCCAGAATAATTGGTTATATAGATAGGCCCGTACTTTGACCCAAATTGAAAAGAATAATTGGTTATATCGATGGGCCCAGAATAACTGATTATATAAATAGGTCCGTATTTTGGCTCAAGTACGGACCGACCAAACTTTTAATGTTTCGGTTTTAATAGTATAGTATAGATTAAATATAAAAATTTCACCGTATTAAAGTACTCATAAATACGAATCCAACAAAAACACTCATGACTATATTAATCTTATAGATTAGACATGAATTAGTAATTTGTCTCGTGTTATAAACAGTGCCGATATTTCAAACGGACAATATTTTTAGAGACGATGGGAGTATATATTTATAAAAGAAAAATAATTACACATGACTAACTTGTGAAATTTATTATATAAAAATACATGTCGAAGAATGTCAAATATATACAAATGCATACAACTCCCACTTATTAGGGAGTATACCGTTAAAGTAATTTGAAAGGAAGAAAATATATGATAAGTTTATATAAAAGCAAAATTTTCTAGTTATAGACTTAATAGTCAAAATAGATGGACTTGAAATTGATGCCAAAAGTATTTACCACCCGGTCCAAATTGTTGTATAAAAGCAATGACATGTAATAGCAATATTACAGTGTTGTAAAAAGCGGGAATCAGATTTAGTCGGTGAAATTACGGAACAAGGATTAATCGGAGATTAATTGAATTGATCGGGGATTAATCGGATTAATTGGTGATTAATCTGATATTTAATTAGTTTGACGATTTACGGAACATGGATTAATCGTGATTAATCACCGATTTTTAGAACAAAAGTAATAAGTACTGTAATTAAGAAAACAGACTGCCATCCGTGTTTGACCGGGAACGAATTTTCGTATGCATGTAACTATGCAAGTACCACAAAGTAAGACTAAGTTCAATAACTTACGCAATTTCTAAAATCTTAATTTTTTTAATTGTCCCATTCTATTTTTTTGTTAGTTAAATTAACTCTCATTTCAAATTTCATTCCAATCAAATGATCCGCGGCTGCCAATATATCTCGCGGTAACAAAAATGTATCTTTTATTTATCATAGGTTAGGGGGCGGCTTTGAAGCTGTAGAAACAAAAAGAAGGCTGATGCTTTCGGCCACTGGACTCTCGCCATCTAGGGTGGACTAAAAATTATAAATTACTCTTTTATTATTTTAAAAAACTAAAAATTACATCTTAAACTAGATTAAAAATTATTTCCAGTGACATATTCTTTTTTATTTTATCAATTAATAACATATTAATAAATTTCAGTTAAACTTGGGTCAATTTGACCAGCACAAAAAACCAAATGTGACAACTAAAAAGGGACGGATGTAGTATTTAAGTAATGTAACAAAAAATGTTAACCCATTTTCGAAAATTTTAGCCATTACTTATTTTTAGGTGATCTCTATTCATTACTTATTTAGTATTTGTGAATATAAAATTCATTTTCCTCTTTTTTACTTTATCTTTTCCCTTCTTTTCTCCTTCTTTCCCGCAAATTTATTATTAAAATAATAAAGGAACAAAAATAGGAATTATTATTAGAATTGATACTGAGACTTAATATTTTATATTATTAATAGATAATGATATATGTAAAGATGCACTCTCAAACATTTAATTATAAATATATATATTAATATTTTTAATATTAACTTGATTGATGTTGAGAGCCTACCCATATAAAAGTTGTTAGAAAAAAGCTTAATAAGTCATCTTTCTTATACCATGTGACGAAAGTCCTGCACTTTGAAGTTTGAAGACATGAAATCATTCACAGCAGAGGACCAAGAGTCAGTCCCTCCATTCTTTTTCCAATTAGGAGTCCTGCCTTGCGAGCATCCCGGCAAGTTTGGAATAAGGAATCGGGTTAGGATGAATGGGGTTAGGTATAATTTATAATATCATGTGTTTGGTTAAGTATTGAAATAAATTTGTTTAATTTTAAATATTATTATGTTATTGATTAAATTATTTTATTTTATTAGATGAAAATTTATAAATATTTTTATTATTATTGATAACATTTATTTGTACAAAATAAATTTTTGTTATTAATAATAATTATTCAGAAAATAAAAGAAAAACACTAATATGATACCCATACACCATCTCATACTCACCTCTTTCTTTGAGTTTCTAAAACTCATCATAATTTAGTATTTGAGGTATGAGTATGAGAATTAAAAATGTCCAACCAAACATCAAGTATATATTGGTTTGGTTGATTTCACACTTGCCGATTGTTTATGTCATCCATGAATCTGACACCTGAAACATTTATTTCATTAAGGGTAAACATTTAATAGCCCGCGGAGAAAAAAGATACATATACCTCCAATTATTCAAACCGCAGGATACAAGGTGACAAAAATGCAGACAACACATGCAGTTTTTAACAATGTCAGGAGAATTCTGAGTCACTTCATTCTCCGTAAGACTTCCTCTTAATTACAAAAAGTAAACAATTGTTAGAATTTACGCTATTAATTTGCTAAAATTAATATTATTGTTATTGATATAAAACACAAATCGTGGCAAAAAAAAAAAAAGATATAAAACACAAATAGAAGACTCTCGGTAATCCTCTCACATATCACATATCAATAGATGATACTATAAACTCTTCTCTTACGGATACAAGATATTCAAAATGACTATAACAAGAGATGTATAGTACAGTATTAATTAGTACCAGCGGATTTACATAATTCGTAGCTTGTATTCGAATGCCAAGGCCCAAGGGTTTGCATGAGTCCCTTTATTTATACAATTTATTTATTAGGAGTCCAGTATATATTTAGGTATAAGATTTCGTTACATTATTTAATTAACGGGAACAGCAAAGTGGGCCAGCTCCATTATTTAATTAATTGTATGAGGTAACTTGTGTAACGGGGACAGGGACAGTAACCAGTGGGACAGCCCTAACGAGAGTTAGGCCGTACGTCTGGTTCATGTCAAGTTCTTGAGGCTTCATTCCGTGTGGTAGCTTCCATTCAAAATGATACACCAAAGAAGCAATCATCAAGCTCACCACCCTGTGCGCCAATGGAATCCCGGGGCATATCCGACGACCCGACCCAAATGGAAGAAATGAGAAATGTTGTCCCTTAAAATCCACTTCTGAGTCCAAGAATCTTTCGGGCTTAAAACTTGTAGGGTCTTCCCAGGAAGTAGGATCTCTGGCAATGGCCCATGCATTCACTAGCACGGGTGTGTTCTTTGGTATCTCGTAACTGTTTAGATTAACATTTGTTTCTGTCTTGTGGGGGAATAAAAATGGAACAGCTAAGTGTAATCTCATGGTTTCCTTCACAATTGCTTGCAAGTAGGGTAGCTTGAGAAGCTCAGATTCTTGGATTCTTCCTTTTAATCTTACGGACTCTGATATTTCGTTACGTAGTTTCGTCATTTTGTCAGGATGAAGTATTAGCTCTGTCATTGCCCATTCAGTGGTGTTGGTGCTCGTGTCGGTTCCACCTAAGAATAACTCCTGAAAAATGAAGAAATTATGAATTTTTCACGTAATTAATGAAATGGAAATGTTTTAGAGTGTTGTGAATTGTGATGTACCACTAACAGGACTTGAATGTGTTTCAAGGTAAAATCAGATTGATTTTCTTGGCTGAAATCAATTAAGGAATCCAAGAGATCTCCGTGTTTCGGTAACTTATTCTCTCTATGTTGTAAGCGCTGATGAATATAATCATCGCAGAGTTCCTCGAGGCAACCGTATGCAGCGTTCGCCATAGGCCTTAATTTTTGAAGATCAAAGGCTTTAAGCAGAGGAAAATAATCTGCAACGTTGAATTTCATCGCGACATCCATGATAGTCGCCACAGCATTTTTGAATCCTTTGCTATCTTGATGGTCATATTCGTCGACATTAGTAGAGAAACAGGTGTTTGACATTTGGTTTAAAGCCGTGGTAAAGGCCAACTTGGCAATTTCCACGCCTTGTTCTCCTTCTGATTTGCTAATTTTTTCAACATGTCGAACCATTTGGTCCATCACACCGTGACGTAGCTCACATAACGAGTCTAGCTTGTGTGAGTTTGTTAAAAAAGTAGTTAAAACTCGTCGAATCATGCGCCACTCGTCTCCTGTGTGCAGCCACGCCACTGCATGGGAGGGGTGTTCTAGCGTGCTGATGGCATCTGGGATGATCCTGCCAGAAATATCAGCGTCGTGCTTTTGCAGAACAAGGCGAGCCGTATCTGCTGAAGAGGCAACGATGGTGGTGACACTGCCTTGGTGAATGGTCATGAGAGGACCATATTTCTGTGCTAGTTTGGCCAAGGATTGGTGGGGATTTGGGCCAATTTCAAGCAAGTTTCCGAGAATGGAAAGCCCTCTCGGACCGGGAGGAAGGTTTTTTCGTCGAAAGATTGAGGTGCAATACCCCAGAATTAGCAAGAGAATCATGGACAAATAAAGATAGCTTTGAAACAATTCCATTTCAGTAGATGCTAATAAAAGCAACAGACTATAAGCACAGAATAGTAGTATAGTACTGATTCTTGTAGTGTAATAATACTACTGATTATGTTTCCAGAATGCAGTACATGCTATGCTGAAGGCTTCAGCTAGCACTCATATTTATATGCAAAATTCTACTGTTGGATAACATAAACACTAAACAGATCTAACATGATAATTAAATTGGCTTTCCAAAAAATTCAAAATCTGTAATTTGTTAGATTAAATTGAATATAAAACTGCAATTCTATAGAAAAAGGACTGAAGGATAGTTAGATTACCTAACAGTCTTATACTCGATGGTTAAAACATTGTTACGAAGTGCATAACATTTTTTATTATGAAAATAATTCCAGTTATATCTTTACAGAGTAATTATCCATTAGGGTAGTAAAAGTGAGTTACCATCTGATCACAATATTGATCAAATAAGAACAGTGACTTCTTTGTTTCTTTATTGAAGTACAGAAGCGCAATCACTTTTCAGAAATCAAATGTGGTGTGCGCGCATTAGGGTTGTAGAACTTCATCCTTAGATTGTGTTCACCTCATAAAATGAAATGAGGGAATAATCGAATGAAACTATATAAACAAGTTTTATGGAAATTGAAGAAATTATGAGGCAATAATGATCATGATCAAATATGAGTGAGTTAAAATTTTTCATGAAAAATATGATAGGAAAAGATGATGAACATATGTAATCAACAATTCTTTCAAAACATGTAGGTTAGATTTTTAGTTAAAATAGTTAGAATGAAATGATTGAAATAATGAAAATTATAGACAATTTCACTAATCAATCATAATTTATAAGACAAATTTCATTTCATTCTCTCCTCGTTTCATTTGATAAAGTGAACACAACCTTAGTGTTTTATTTTATTGATAGTTTTTTCATGTTAAATCCGAAAAGAAATATTTTACTCAATAATTATGAATTCATTAAATATTAATTAGAAAGATTTACTTCTATGTCGCAGTAGGTACTTATCTTTATGTTAATTTTTGTTACGAATTTTGAAACTTCTATAAAATATAGTTCATAATTTTTCTTTATTTTTTTATTTAATAAAAGTTTGACATTTAAATTTTTATTCTAACTTTTTTTTTAAAAGAATGTTATGCCTCAAATGCGTGCAAATTAACATGAATCCAAACAATACGTATGTTCCTTCGATTAGAAGACTTCTTAATAATGCTCATTTCAAAACCTTTAAAATCTGTTAATAAAAAATATTTATATTCTATATTATACATATGATAAACATTTTCAGCTTCCTGTACCTTAGCTCAAAATTATGGTCGTGTTTGGGAGTTAGAAATTTTGGACAAAATTAGAGGTTTGAGATATTTTAAAATTTTGATTATTAAAATAAGTTAATATTTGTGTTTGGTAGTTAGCGGATTAAATAGTGTTTTGGACCCAAAAAGCTAATTTTAAAAAAGCTACTTTGAGAAGTTTTTGAATTAGAGGTTTGGTTTGTATCAGAAAAAACTAATCAATCAGCTATTTATCAAATAATTTTATGAGAAACCGCTAATTTAATCCGCTAATCAAAATATTTATTTCAATCAATTAATCAAAACATCTAATTCAATTCGCTAAAAGTTAACCGTTAATCCAAACACGGCGGCTACAGTAGACAACAAAATTAACGTAAGGCCTCGAAGAAGATGCTCGATTTGGAAGTATAGGCAGACTCATTTCCTGACAAATATGGAGGGCCTCCAGGCCGCACATGTGGACTCAACTATTTTGACTACTACGTTAGAACTTAGAACAGGATTCTCAGCAGTGCCATCTAATTCATGCACATTTGTATTTTAGAAAACAAGCCATCGAATTTGGCGCCATTTGGCTCATTATGTAGAATTACTTCAAGTAAAGAATTAATATAAATCAAAACTATCACCTATAATATCTAAAAAGGAAGAATATTTATTTAATATCAATAAATATAAGTTGATTTACAAGATATCTATATTTTAGTAAAATTTATAATTTACAATTATTTTAGATATTTAATAATAAAATTTTATACGCAATACAAAATTTAAACATGTAGGAATTTTATAGAAATTCTATCATGTTTAAACAAAAAAGGTTTTAAACATGATAGGAATTTTATATACCTGTTTCAGAAATCAAATTGTTTGAGAGTTTTAAAAATTAAACAAGTAATTTTGTTTAATGAGTTTATGTTTTACTTGATATCATACCGGGTATATTACATTATTTTAAAATTTGTTATTTATAATTTTATTTAAATTTTAAACACATGCATATTTATAATTTTAAGAATATCTAATCTTCTATTTATCGTTTGCATGAAGTGATCAAATCACTGCTTTTCTTTTTTAGAACATTACGAGTCCTCGTATAACCAAAAATCCAGAATTGTTAACTAAGGATTGCAAATATATAAAATACTGACCGACTAAATATACATGACATTATTATGGGGGCAGCCGGCAGGTGATAAACATTGTGCTTTAAAGCATTTGACAAGGGGAAAGGAGTCTCGTATATTCTTCTTACCTCTTCTTGTTTATTATTATTAATCATGATTTCAAAATAATTAGACCCACAATTATGGACGGTGTCCGGTGCCCACATTGTTGTCCCAGGCAACGCTTTGGCTTTCAGCCACAGCTTTCACATGTTTATGCGACTATGCATGAATAATTTGGCACCTGACACTGACGTCAAGCTAAATGTTTAGGGGCTGATATGTTAAATCTTTAAAAACTTTATTATTAAAATAATAAAGGAACAAAAATAGCAATTATTATTAGAGTTGACACCAAAAATAGATTCTCCAAATTACTGAGACTTAATATTTTATATTATTAATAGATAATGATATATGTAAAGATGCACTCTCAAACATTTAATTATAAATATATATTAATATTCTTAATATTAACTTGATTGATGTTGAGAACCTATGTGACAACCCGGATTTTCAGGAATTATTTTATTATTTTTATTCATAATTTTTCCAGAAAAATGAGAAATAAAATTCAATATTTTATTCTAGTTTGTTAATTTAAAAAAAATATTTGTTTAAATTATATCTTTGCCATTTGGGCATGGAAAAATATATGTTGATCGTGCAATTATTTGTTATGAGATTTAATTGAATTATTGGTGTACGATTATGTGTGTGTGCATTTACTTCTGTTTTAATATTATTATATTATTTTATTAAATTTGTTTTCCTCTTAAATGGATTGTTATTTTTGGAAAAATATAAAGATGATTTGAGAAATTATTATAATTGCTCAATAGTGATTAAAAATATTTTTATGAGTTTTTAAAAATATTAAAATTATATTTCTATAAGGACATGTTTTTTAATTAGTTTCCGAACGCAGCTAATTTCGTAATTTTGTATAAATTGTGAAAATGCTCTATAAATCCCAAAACTTTTATTTGATTAGTTTTATAATATTCCGAGATTTGTAAAAATATTTCGGTAATTGTCGGGAGAAATATTACTAGTATGTTATTCCTGTAAATTAGTCAAAGGGATAAGTGATTATTGAGCAATTGATCTATAGTGGGCTAATTGCAGTGTTCTAAAAATCCCCGATTTAACCGATAAATCCCCGATTAATCCTCTGCAAGGTCGGCTACCGATCCGATTTTTGAAATCCGATTAATCCTTATATATATTTCATAATCGAAGTATATGTGATAAATTATTAAAATTAAAATACTATATCACTTTAAATATGAATAATTATAGTGTTTATGAATATAGTAAATATATTAGTTACTAAATAGCTAATATAATAATAACTAAATATTAAATAATATTTTAATATTAAAATAAACCCGATTTTAACTCCGATTAATCCTTCCGATTAATCCTCGATTTCCGATTAATCCTTAAATCAGTAGCTCAACCGATTAGGTCCGATTCCCGATTTCTGTAACACTGGCTAATTGTGATAATAGCATGTGCTCACACCCTTTTTCTTGTTTTGTGCCACGTATCAACCCCTCCGTTAATCTCTCGACCTCACCGTCCACCCAGTGGACCGCTACATCCCGACACATCTTTCCGTCTCCATCTTTCACATCTCTACTCACCGCACACTTCATCTTCATCACCGTTGGGCTCCGCCGGAATCACCTGCTGCCGCCGCGAGTTTTCACCGCCACTGCCCTTTGTTTCTTCCCATGCTCGAAGCCAGTCACGATCCTTCAATTCTTCTGCCAATTAACTCCGTTTTCTGACCAGCAGTCCACCCCATCTTTGATTATTCCGATTGGGTATATCTCGAATTTTCTCCTCTATTAGTTATGTGTGTATGTATATGTGTAGAACTGATTGTGTGATGTCTATTGCTGTGAATTAGTAAATTTTAATTCAAATCAGATTACACACAAATATATGCAGTTATATGGGTTGTGTTAATTATAATATTTGTTAATTGCAAGGGTTGTGTGGTATTAAACTGAATAGTTTAGTATGGCTTATTGTTGTGTACTTGAATTAACAAGAGTATATGACCGGGTATCAAACTTTTTGATTTGAGAATATATGTATAAGTATGTTGCTTGTTTATATGTTATTGGAAGGATAGTTTAAGAGTTTAAATAGTGGATTAAAGATTTAGAATTATACATAATCAAGTCGAAGTTTTTAGACTGCTGCTGGGCTGTTTTTGAAGCACAGTTCTGGGCTTATTGAGTCAAGTTTTATGTTTAATATTTCTGTGATAAAAGTCTCCTTGATGTCTAGTTTATGTGCGCGAAAGAATCGAATCGATTCGATTAGCGAGCTAGGAGATATGACAGTGTTTTAGTATGGTATGTGCAGAGTACAAAACTGCTTCGTTTTTCGACCTTCTAAACTAAAGTTTAATTACTTAAACTTTGATTTCCAAGCCAAAACTTATTTTGTAGCTACTCAGGGAGTTTAGGGAGGTCTTACAAAAATTCAAGTGAAAAACTTGTATTTTTGATTTATTAAAAATGTTTGAATGTCGGCAGCGCAAACTTGTGAAAAAATTCTGTTTTGATGTCACAAAGAGAATTTTTGTTTTTACAAGTTTAAATCTATGAGTTGGGTTTGAAATTTCTATGACCTCTGCGTATAAGATTTATAAAGATCTCGGAGGTATATTTTGTTAAAAAGTTGAATTATTGACTTATAATTTAGCTATGATTTCAGAGTTTGCTAATTATTTAAATTCAGTCAATGAGTAATGGTTGATGTTATTTGATTGGTATATTGAGTTGATTACTTGTTGAATAGTATAGGGAAACAGGTGGATAGTCCGATAAACAGGGGAGATGCTGCCGAATTTTCGATAGAAATTATATATGTTTTACTTGTTGGAGGATATTAAGTAGTTAAGAATAAGGTAACATGGTTGATTGAAACATGTTATTTGTTAATTTATCAATATTGACTTTTAATAGCTATAAAAGTTAATTGTTCAACTATGTGCTATGTGTTTATTTGACTGTAGTATGCATATGGATTTACGAAGGGTAGCTAATTACGGATTTTATACGTTATTCGATATTAGTTAACTTCATCGGCATCGACAACTGAAGTACCGTGTCACTCTTGGAGAATCAACCGAGACTTGTCTATCAAGGACATTCAGAAGTAGTTAAATAGCTTTGCGAATTGAATGAGGAATAGTTCATTAAGATGAAGCTGTGCTGTGAGATAGTCTAGTAGAATTAAATCGGTATGAAAATCAGCAGAACTGAGGCAAGTATCCCTATCTCCACTTATTGTTCAAGTGAGATATTTTGTTCAATCATGATATTGATGGATTTATTTCTCTCAAGCTTTCTTGCAAGTAATTCTATTCTCTAACTTATAATTACTGCAAGTATTCCTATTCAAATTCTATATTTAGAAGCAAGCGCTCTTTCCTTGAAACTTTTATTTATTACAAATGCACGACTTAAGTACGATTTTGAGTTGGAAAGAGTAACTTACCAAATTGATACACATGGTTTCAAAATCTCTATAAATGATTTTCATAACTCGGTTTAGTTCCTCGGTTGTAAGACTTATCCGTTGTAATTATACTTCCTCTGGAATAAACCTTTTCTTAAAAATGCAATTCTTTAGAACTGGGAAGTAAAAACTCAGATATAATTGGAGTTGCGTACGAGGACCGTTATTTGGTAACGGCCCAGCCTATTTGTTTGCGTAAGAGGACCATTGTAAGGCAATGGCCCAGCGTTATTTGAAGACCTAGCTAGTCTTCAGTTCCAGAACATGTTATTTCAGGGCAATGCGTAACCATTGTCCAAGTTACTGTAGACTGATCATCTAAGTGACTATTAACGTCCAATATATCTGAATGCTTTGGAAATTATATGTACTTTTGAATTGTTTTGGTTTCAAGTTAAAAGCATGTTGTTTTGTATACTTTCAGTTCAATTATTTTTTCTGCTTTAACTCCTGTTTCTTTTTAACTATTACACTTGCTGGGCATTCTTTTGCTCATTCTTGCTATTTCTTCTAACCCCTTTCAGATAGTGTTAAAGATGATTCATATGTCTAGGCTGCGCGTAAGAATAATGCTAGGCAAGGATTTCAAGTGATTAGTTTTAACTGAATGATCAGGTAAAGTATTCAGGAAGATGTCTGCGAGATTAGTGGTAATTAGAGTTGGCTTAATTTCGCTTCAAATGTAAAATAAATTTATTAAATATTATCAGCTACTCTGATAATTTAGATTGTGTTGTAATAAGATTTATTAGTTTATTTTTCCGATTTCAATACTAAAGCCTGTATGCGATCCTGTTTTCAGGGGGTGAAATTGAGTTTTAATTTAAATCATTTTTTTTATTTTATATCCAGGTTTTGGTTTTGAAATATTTATTTTTGCACTCTTTCAAAATTACAGGGTTCTAAATTGTTTTTTCTTTTAGTGGCACCAAATCCACCCTCCGGATTTGAGGGCTGTCACAACCTACCCATATAAAAGTTGTTAGAAAAAGGCTTAAGAAGTCATCTTTCTTATACCATGTGACGAAAGTCCTGCACTTTGAAGACATGAAATCATTCACAGCAGAGGACCAAAAATCAGTCCCTCCATTCTTTTTCCAATTAGGAGTCCTGCTTTGGGAGCATCCTGGGCAAGTTTGGAATAAAAAAATCGTTAGGATGGATGGGGTTATTGGTATAAAACACAGATAGAAGACTCTCGGTGATCCTCTCACATATCACATATCAATAGATGATACTATAAACTCTTCTCTCATGGATAAAAGATATTCAAAATGACTATAAAAACAGAATTCATTTGTACTTATAACAAGAGATCATCTATATATATATAGTACCAGCGGGTTTACATAATTCGTAGTTGTATTCGAATGCCAAGGGTTTGCATGAGTCCCTTTATTTCTACAATTTATTTATTAGGAGTACAGTGTATGTTTAGGTATAAGATTTCGTTACATTATTTAATTAACGGGAACAGCAAATTGGGACAGCTCCATTATTTAATTATTTATATGAGGAAACCTGTGTAACGGGGACAGGGACAGGAACCAGTGGGACAGCCCTAACGAGTGTTAGGCCGTACGTCTGGTTCATGTCAAGTTCTTCAGGCTTCATTCCGTGCGGGAGCTTCCATTCAAAATGATACACCAAAGAAGCAATCATCAAGCTCACCACCCTGTGCGCCAATGGTATCCCGGGGCAGATCCGACGACCCGACCCAAATGGAAGAAACGAGAAATGTTGTCCCTTAAAATCCACTTCTGAGTCCAAGAATCTTTCGGGCTTAAAACTTGTAGGGTCTTCCCAGGAAGTAGGATCTCTGGCAATGGCCCATGCATTCACTAGCACGGGTGTGTTCTTTGGTATCTCGTAACCGTTTAGATTAACATCTGTTTCGGTCTTGTGGGGAAATAAAAATGGAACAGCTAAATGGAGTCTCATTGTTTCCTTCACAATTGCTTGCAAGTAGGGTAGCTTGAGAAGCTCGGATTCTTGGATTCTTCCTTTTGCTCTTACGGACTCTGATATTTCGTTACGTAGTTTCGTCATCTTGTCGGGATGGAGTATCAGCTCTGTCATTGCCCATTCAGTTGTGTTGGTGCTCGTGTCGGTTCCTCCTAAGAATAACTCCTGAAAATGAAGAAATTATGAATGTTTCACGTAATTAATGAAATGGAAATGTTTTAGAGTGTTGTGAATTGTGATGTACCACTAACAGGACTTGAATGTGTTTCAAGGTAAAATCAGATGGATTTTCTTGGCTGAATTCAATTAAAGAATCCAAGAGATCTCCGTGTTTTGGTAACTTTTTCTCTCTATGTTGTAAGCGCTGATGAATATAATCATCGCAGAGTTCCTCGAGGCAACCGTATGCAGCGTTAGCCATAGGCCTTAATTTTTGAAGATCAAAGGCTTTAAGCAGAGGGAAATAATCTGCAACGTTGAATTTCATCGCGACATCCATGATAGTTGCCACAGCATTTTTGAATCCTTTGCTATCTTGATAGTCATATTAATTCGTCGACATTAGTAGAGAAACAAGTGTTTGACATTTGGTTTAAAGCCGTCGTAAAGGCCAACTTGGCAATTTCCACGCCTTGTTCTCCTTCTGATTTGCTAATTTTTTCAACATGCCGAACCATTTGGTCCATGACACCGTGACGTAGCTCACATAAGGAGTCTAGCTTGTGTGAGTTCGTTAAAAAAGTAGTTAAAACTCGTCGAATCATGCGCCACTCTTGTCCTGTGTGCAGCCACGCCACTGCATGAGAGGGGTGCTCCAGGGTACTGATGGCATCTGGGATGATCCTGCCAGAAATATCCGCGTCGTGCTTTTGCAGAACAAGGCGAGCCATATCTGCTGAAGAAGCCACGATGGTGGTGACACTGCCTTGCTGAATGGTCATGAGAGGACCATATTTCTGTGCTAGTTTGGCCAAGGATTGGTGAGGATTTGGGCCAATTTCTAGCAAGTTTCCAAGAATTGGAAGCCCTCTCGGACCCGGGGGAAGGTTTTTTCGTCGAAAGATTGAGGTGCAATACCCCAGAATTAGCAAGAGAATCAAGGACAAATAAAGATAGCTTTGAAACAATTCCATTTAAGTAGAGGCTAATAAAAGCAACTGACTATAAGCACAGAATAATACTGATTCTTGTAGTGTAATAATACTGATTATGTTTCCAGAATGCAGTACATGCTATGCTGAAGGCTTCAGCTAGCACTCACATTTATATGCAAAATTTTACTGTTGGATAAGATAAACAGATCTAACATGATAAATTGGCTTTCCAAAAAATTCAAAATCTGTAATTTGTTAGATTGATTAATTTGAATATAAAACTGCAATTCTATAGTAAAAAGACTGAAGGATAGTTAGATTACCTAACAGTCTTATACTCGATGGTTAAAACATTGTTAACAAGTGCATAACATTTTTTATTATGAAAATAATTCCAGTTATATCTTTACCGAGTAATTATCCATTAGGGTAGTAAAAGTGAGTTACCATCTGATCACAATATTGATCAAATAATAAGAACAGTGACTTCTTTGTTTCTTTATTGAAGTACGAAGCGCAATCACTTTTCAGAAATCAAATGTGGTGTGCGCGCATTAGGGTTATAGACCTGGGCCAAACTGAAGACTGAGTAACTATTTGATACGGAAAAAAATGCATCGTTAATTCTTAATTTGATTTTGATTTTCTTATAATAAAAACTAAACTGGTTTGAATCTATTGTTAAATATTATTGTTATAACCTAGGATACTGGTCCTTCAAGAACTTCATCCTTAGATTGTGTTCACTTCATTAAATGAAATGAGGGGAGAATAGAATAAAACTATATGAACAAGTTTTATGGAGATTGGAGAAAGTATGAGGCAATAATGATCATGATCAAATATGAGTGAGTTAAAATTTTTCATGAAATGTGATAGGAAAAGATGATAAACATATGGAATCAAAAATTCTTTCAAAACATGTAGGTTAGATTTTTAGTTAAAATAGTTAGAATAGAATGATTGAAAGAATGAAAATTATAAACAATTTCACTAATCATTCACAATTTATAAGACAAATTTCATTTCATTCTCCCCTCATTTCATTTGATGAAAGGAGGAGAGAATGAAATTAACGTAAGCCCTCGAAGAAGATGGTCGATTTGGAAGTATAGGCAGACTCATTTCCTGACAAATATAGAGGGCCTCCAGGCCGCACATGTGGACTCAACTATTTTGACTACTACGTTAGAACTTAGAACAGGATTCTCAGCGGTGCCATCTAATTTATGCACATTTGTATTTTAGAAAACAAGCCATCGAATTTGGCGCCATTTGGCTCATCATCTTGTTTCGGATGCATTATGTAGAATTACTTCAAGTGTCAAGTTAATCTATATCGGGTTATCATCGATAAAGAATTAATATAAATCAAAACTATCACCTATAATATCTAAAAAGGAAGAATATTTATTTAATATCAATAAATATAAATTGATTTACAAGATATTTATAATTTAGTAAAATTTATAATTTATAATTTATAATTATTTTAGATATATAATAATAAAATTTTATACGTAATACAAAATTTAAACATGAAGGAATTTTATAGAAATTCTATCATGTTTAAACAAAAAAGGTTTTAAACATGATAGGAATTTTATATACAAATCAAATTGTTTGAGAGTTTTAAAAATTAAACAAATAATTTTGTTTAATGAGTTTATGTTTTACTTGATATATCATACCGGGTATATTACAATAATTTAAAATTTGTTATCTATAATTTTATTTCAATTTTAAACACATGCATATTTATAATTTTAAAAATATCTAATCTTCTATATTTCGTTTGCATGAAGTGAAGTCACTGCTTTTCTCTTTAGAACATTACGAGTCCTCGTATAACCAAATGTCTAGAATTGTTTTTTTTTTTGAATAAAAAATATCCAGAATTGTTGACTAAGGATTGCAAATATATAAAATACTGACCGACTAAATATTGTGCTTTAAAGCATTTGACAAGGGGAAAGGAGTCTCATATAATATTCTTCTAACCTCTTCTTCTGCATTACTATTATTAAATGATTTCAAAATAATTAGACCAACAATTATGGACGGTGTCCGGTGCCCACATTGTTGTCCCAGGCAACGCTTTGGCTTTCAGCTACAGCTTCCACATGTTTATGCGACTACGCATGACTAATTTGGCAACTGACACTGACGTCGAGCTAAAACTTTTGGGGGCTGATATATTAAATCTATGAAAAGTTTATTTATTGTTTGAAGTTAATGTAAAAAAGATATATAATAGGTGTCTTAGGATTTATAGGTTATTAAAAAAATTGGATGACGTGATTTATAATATTTGTAAAGGATGGTATGATGGTTGTTCTATGTTTATGTTAACATTGTTCATGAGTCATGACTAAACATATAATTAGGTGCTGATCTTAATTAATCTTTGATTCTCATAGCTTAACCTGTATTTAGATGTCCCATTCACAATCTTTCAAAATAAGAATCTATGACATGCGGAGGTGATGGAAAATGCTGTATTCGGTTGTTATAGAGAGGTGATGGAAAATGCTGTATTCGGTTGTTATAGAGAAGTCATTGATTGTGTTTTAGAAACAGTAAAATAGTCATTTTGAGCCGTGAGATTTTATTACTGCACACGTGCACACTAATTAACTAATTATTGATAATAACGCTATGAATGAAATGAAAATGGTTTTTCTAGTGTGTGTCTTGACACATACTAAGAACTAAAATCTATCAATTTGCAGAGTTTTGATTAGTTTACACTCCTTAATAATGATGGACTATCTACATTTACAACAGTCATACCAATCAATCCAAATTCATGGATTTTAATGCTTAGTATGTGTCCTGGGACACACAGTAGACGAACCCAATGAAACATAAAAAATTTATGAAGAGAGAAAAATATGATAAAATAATGACTAAATATGGACGAGTTTAGTGGAAAGAAATCATAGATGAAGAAGTTACTACTGTTATGATTGCTGCCATTTCAAATACTAAAATGAGTTTGGTTTCCTCTGATTTGATCCCAACTGTGTCCTCACTCTCTCTGTAGGGCCGGTCTGACACATATAAAACACTCTCTTAATATTTTTCATGTTTGTGTCTGACACGTTTGCCAATATACATTTTTGATCGTTAATATCTTTAGTTTCATAGTGATATTAAATATAAAAACTTGACCGTATTAAAGTACACATGAATACGAATCCATCATTATATTTAGTTTTACAGATTTAACGTAAATTAATAATTTGTCTCATGTTATGAACAGTCCCGACATTGCAAATAAGAAATGAAAAAAGACACAGAGGGAGTACTATTATGAGAAAAGGGTAATAGATAATAAATTGATGATTTTTTTAGAACAATTAAAAAATAAAGATATCTTTTTTTTAAACCAAAAATTAAAGATATCTAACAAGCATTTTATCAAAATATTTAAGAACCTGTGTTTGATATTTTTTTTAAATAAAAATTAAAAATATGCGTCCCTAAAAAAATTTGTTGTGTAATTTTTTGTTTGCTCCTTTCTAACATAACAAGCTTGACATCGGGTAGGCCTTATTTTTCTGGTACAAGTTACTACTTCATCACAGAGTTGCACATAATAGAGTTAATTAATCCTTCTGCTGTATTGTACTGTACTGTATGTCAGTCTGCCTTGCCTGAGAAATTTCGATGACAATTTGGCCTACGCACCATCACAGTTTGCCACTTTGCCTGCCAGCCGGAATGCTGATTTTGTGAAAAAGTACGTATATGATATTTTTGCCTACCGAATGCCGATTTTGTGAAAAAATGGATGATATTTTTGCCTGCCTTCATATTTCGAAAACTGCATGCAGTATTTTATAGACCTTACTGAAAGTCTGAAAACAACAACATGGCCATAGAGGGCCGGCCCCAACACTTAAGAGACCTGACGCGAACTTAAGGAAAAAGGCCCCATATATAAATAACAGTAATCTCATCTCTTAAAAATTGCTATTCAGGCCCCATGCCATTACATGGGCCGCATGGAGTTAGAACCGGGTTTAGTTTACACGATACATATTGCACAGAAGAGCTCGAATATTTTCCCTAGAAATAATCTAGTATATACCAGATTACTAGCTAGTCTAATATTTTCTTTTATCACCACCGGTGAAGTTTCATGCTAAAAGAACCTCCTAATCTTTTGCAGCTAGTCTAATATTTGTTTAAAATTTACATGTGTAACCTCATGTATTCATCTTTCGGAATTTAAAAGAATATAACGTTATGCAGCAGGAAAATCTCTCGATAAGGAATATATGGTTTTCATTTTTTCATAAGTGTGTGTGACACAATAAACCAATACATAAAGCCAACCATTTTGTTCCACTGAATTACAAATACTCGGTTCAAAATGAGTAAAATTAGATGAAAAATTGGTAACGTGATAAAAATAATTTATATTTTATAACATATTTGAGATAGTCTAAGAAAGTAATGAATCTAATAGTGTTTTATATTATCACATAATAGAAATAATGAAATAAAATAATCAGCATTATAATATTTTGATATCATATTAAAAGTTTATATTTTTGAATATATAAAAATGTGAGAATATTCCAAAATAGATATCTTATATCTTATATATTTGAATGGACAAAAAGGGTATGGTGAACTGGTCGAGCTCATGAGGAAGGGAATTAATGTTATCCCAATATATATAGCTTTCAGAATATTGTGATTCTGTTACTTCTGTAACAGTATAGCTGTCATATTGGAGTAGGCCTGGCAATTTGACACGTGACACGCTAACACGAAACGAAACGACACGAAAAAAATGGATATGGGTTTTGATTTTCGATACACGAAACTTCGAAAGTACACGAACACGAAATTACACGATAGATTTCGTGTCGGATATGGGTTTTCATTTGGGGTACACGAAATACACGAAAGTACACGAAATATTTGTAGATAATATTTATTATATATATGTTATGATATATTAAATATATAATTGAGTAAAAAGTATATATTTATATGTATGTGTGGATATATATTGTAGATACATTAACAAATTTATAGAAAATTGTATACAAGTATAAATATATCATTCACATTTAATAAATTTATAAAGGAAAATATATATTAAATCCAATTTTTGATTAAAAAATATATTAATATTTTTATATATAATATACACGAAAAGTACACGAAATATACACGAAACGATTCGGATCGGATACGGGTTTCATATTAGGTACACGAAATTAATAACGGGCGGATACGGATTTCACCTTCGAGTACACGAAACACGAAAATACACGAAACGAAAGTATACGAAACGAAACGATTGCCACCCATATATTGGAGTGAGTCAGTCAGCTACTTTTCTGGATGTCAATTTTCATTTCCACAAAATGCAGATACACTATTCTTGTAACATTGCTCTCTAGTGTTTGTATCTTTATATTACTGCTCGTTTGTGTGTGTAAAGTGAAGCTAATTACACAAGTTCATCTTCTCTAAAGGGCTGATCTCGTTAATTTCTATTTCTTGCACGACTCGAGAAAGCCTAAATTTATTAAGGGCAGGTGATATATGACAATTTAATCGACCGCTATCCAAATCATTTCGTGTGCCAATTGATCAAGTACTAAACAATGAAAATGGGTAAATGTATTTGTACAGATACCAGTTGCCAAATTTGTAGAGGACGTTTGGATCATAAGTGAGAATGAGAATCGGATATGAAAATGGGGGTTTGGGAATAGATATTTCAAGATGGTAGGAAATGATCTACTTTCCAAGTGATATAGAGATTCTCATTCCATGTCAGAAAATTTCTAATCCAAACACAAACTCATATATTTGAGATTCTGATTTCCGTTAACATGACTCAATAACTATGAACATACGCCTCCATAGTCAACACGGGCCTTACCCAGAAAAGGATCTTTACTTGCATCCATCAATAACATGACCACTTATCATGTTTTAAAAACTTCCATTCATAACATGGCCATCCATAACATGATAAATCTGGCGGTTCGTCTGGCCCTCGAGTTAGATTGGCCAGGATGAAAGATGTGGAGCCAAATTCAGCACATCTTCATGCCGAAACTACAAGTTGCATGCAAACGACTGATCACCTACCTGCCAAACTTGATTAGGTGTGTGCTTGTTTGATTATTAGCTTTTGTTTCTCTTCCTTCTGGCACATTGCCAAAAAAAAAATCAGGACTCGGTAATTTAACCATTAATTTTATGTGTACAGGTATATGGATCCTTTTAATCTTGAATTCTAAAACATTCTAGCTTCTATCGTCACATTCTGACATAGTATGCAAAGATGTAACACACAAGAAAACAAAAAAAAATAAAAAATTAATATAATATTATAGTAATGACTATCTTGTACTCCCTCCGTTTCAATTTACATGTCCACTTTGAAGAAATTTTTTTGTTTCAAATTACTTGTCCAATTCAACTTTCAATGCAAAATCATATTTCCAAAGTCAATTCTACTCCACATATCTCTTATTTATATTTCCTAGATCAATCTCACTCCACATATTTTGATCATTTAATGCAATTAATTTGTGAACAACCACTTTTCTTAAACTGTGTGATTTTTTTAAAGTGGACATCTAATTTGAAACGGAGGGAGTATCTAGTACATGACGTATACCTGCTTAAAAGTTTGGAAGTTTGGAACATGCAAGTTGTGTTCGAAAATGTAATACATCTTGAATTTGACGAGCATGTGCGAAACTAGCTAAATTTCCGGCAAGAAATTACAATGACAAAAGCTTAAAAATGAATCATAAATATTTGAGCAATTTCTAATAACAAAATTTATTTTGCATCAAACCCACGACGATTCGCAGGAATAAAAACAGATATTATATATATATAAATATGGGGATATGATTTGCTGAGATCCATTTCAGTCTAGTACTGTAGTACATGTATTATTGATCGAAGGTGATGGGTACAGCGACCAGTGGGACAGCTCTCACGAGTGTAAGTCCAAAACTCTGGCTCATATCAAGTTCCTCTGGTTTCATGCCATTTGGAAGCTTCCACTCAAAATGATAAACCAATGAAGCAATCATCAAGCTCACCACTCTGTGCGCCAATGGAATCCCGGGGCATATCCGACGACCCGACCCAAATGGAAGAAATGAGAAATGCTGTCCCTTGAAATCCACTTCTGAGTCCAAGAATCTCTCCGGCTTAAAACTTGTCGGGTTTTCCCAGGAACTAGAATCTCTAGCAATTGCCCATGCATTCACTAGCACTTGTGTGTTTTTCGGTATCTCGTAGCCATTGAGATTAACATCTGTTTCGGTCTTGTGGGGAACTAAAAATGGAACAGCTAAATGCAACCTCATTGTTTCTTTCACAACTGCTTGCAAGTAGGGTAGTTTGAGAAGCTCTGATTCTTCTATCCTTCCTCTGGCTTTCACTGATTCAGCGATTTCATTGCGTAGCTTCGTCATCTTGTCCGGGTGGAGTATCAGCTCTGTCATTGCCCATTCAGTCGTGTTGGTACTAGTTTCGGTTCCTGCTAAGAATAACTCCTGAAAATTAAAAGCACAAAATATATTAGCCGTGTTTATTGAAATGATATCATGTTTAATATGAAAATGCTTTAGAGTGTTTTGCTGTACCACTAAGAGGACTTGAATGTGTTTCAAGGTAAAATCAGATTGATTTTCTTGGTTGAAATCAATCAAAGAATCCAGGAGATCTCCGTGTCTTGGTAACTTATTCTCTCTGTGTTGTAACCGCTGATAAATATACTCATCGCAGAGTCCTTCAAGGCACCCGTAAGCAGCATTAGCCCTCGGCCTTAATCTCTGAGGATCAAAGGCCTTGAGCAGAGGAAAATAATCCGCCACGTTGAATTTCATAGCAAGCTCCATGATAGTTGCGACAGCACTCTTGAAGCCTTTGCTATCTTGATAGTTATACTCATCCACATTAGTCGAAAAACAAGTGTTTGACATTTGGTTTAAGGCCGTGGTAAAGGCCAACTTGGCAATTTCCACACCGTGTTCTTCTCCTAATTCGCTAATTTTCTTGACATGCTTAACCATTTGCCCCATCACCCCATGCCGCAGCTCACATAGCGAGTCTAGCTTGTGCGTGTTCGTCAAAAAAGTAGCCAAAACTCTTCGGATCAAGCGCCATTCTTCTCCCGCGTGCAGCCACGCCACTGCATGGGAGGGGTGCTCCAGCGTCGTGATGGCATCCGGGATGATCCTGCCAGACATATCCGCATCATGCTTTTGCAGAACGAGGCGCGCCGTATCGGCTGAAGAGGCCACAATTGTCGTGACACCGCCTTGGCGAATGGTCATGAGAGGTCCATATGTCTTAGCCAGTCTAGCCAAGGACTGGTGCGGAAGCGGACCAATCTGAAGCAAGTTTCCGAGAATCGGGAGCCCTCTCGGACCCGGTGGCAGCTTCCTTCGTTGAAAGTATGAGCTGCAATACCCCGCAAGCAAGAAAATCAAGGACAGAAAAAGATAACTTAGATAGAACTCCATAACGCAGAGTCTGATTTCAGGTTGGTGGGTACTGACAGAAATAACTAATTTAGAGTCCAAGGCAGAGAAGTAGTAAATATGAAGTTGAGTAGAGGATGAGTTTAAACACTTCAGCTAGGCACTCATATTTATAGAATTATAGGGACATTTATTAGAGTCATTCTAAAGTGTGCTTATGGACACTTGCTAACAACTATTTTTTGTTGAGACGAAGAGTTTTAACTGATCATGATTTTTGTGCATATGCATGTAGTCATGATTGTTAATAAGATTTTGGCCAATAAAAACCCTCCACCCCAACAAAAAGTGGTTTTTAGTGTGTGCGCACACTGCATTTATTAATATTTGCATGTTTTAGTAATGCCACCATCTCCATCCATTTTTCCATAATTGCAAGTCACCCTTGCCAGTTGCCACTTGCCAGGCTCCAAGCTAGAGATAAAAGTCCACTGCAAAGTCTGCGTACTCTGTAATTATTTTATTTACAACACTCCGATTCTACCAAATTTCTTGTTGGACCGTAGTGTTCTGTTTACGCAATGTTCACGAATCACGATGCTTGCTTGGTACCGTCGGTTCAATAGATTTACCTTTAAAAATACATTAATTTATTTTCAGCGGAATATATAATTTTGGGATAGTAATTCATCTTCATTTAAGGGAATCAAACTTTTGTTTGCGTTAAGATGCTTCCGAAATTCATGAAATGTTGAGGTTTACTCCCTCGTCCGTCTCAATATAGAAGATCCTTTTGACTTTTGACTATTCAAATTAATTAAACTTTGACTGAAATTTTTATATGTTATAATTTGAAAAATATTATAAAAAATATCATCGAAAAGTAAATTTAGTCTATTTTAATATGTAACTTTCTATTTTCTAAGATAATAAGTAAATATTTTTTAATAGTTGATCAAAAATTAGTCAATTTGACTTCTCGAAAGGCAAAAAAGACTTGTAAATTGAGACGGGGAGTATTTTAAAGGTATGGTTTAATATAAATTTTTTTAAGTTAGGAACTTCCGAGGCCAGCATTGTGCGTATAAATAGAGATTAAACCTATGAATAACTATGACTGAAGTTAACATCATTCTGTAAAAAAAAATTGATATCATTTACCGGCGCCGCCGGCGGGGATAAATATTCATTTATTTATTATTATTCGTGAATACGGACACCTGTAGGCTAGTGTCAATAAGGTTATTATTTATTTATTTTTGTTGAGAAGTGTTAGAAATTTCAAAAAAAGGGAAAATATCAAACTTTTATCTCAAATCTTTATCAGCTGATTAGTTTCATTCAAATTAATAATAATAAGATATTAAAATCAATTATCAAGTTATTTAGAAAAAATTGGGGTATATTCTGAACAGTGTTCTAAAAATCGCCGAGTCGGCCGAGTACCGAGTACTAACCCCTCATCCGATCAGAATTCCGAGTAATCGGGTTCAAAATCGATTTATCAAAAAATCGGTCAAAACTCGGTTTGACTCCGAGTACTCAAGGTCAAATCTGAGTTTGAATTCTCAATTTTTTTATTGTTTTTTTTAAAATTATTTCAAAAGAGACTAAACATAAATTTATATATGTTTTGGTCTTTTTTTGCAAAGTATTGACATTAATTGGAAAGTATATATGATTTATCATTAAAACTTGTGAATGATTATGATGTCAAAAATTATCAAATCAGGTAGTAACTTTTATTTGAATTTCATTATTTCAAGTGTGTTATTGAAATATTAATATTATTAGACAGTTTTATTATTAATCACTATATAACCATGTATGAGAGAAAAAATTAATTAAAATAATACCCGATTAGTTATCCGATAACTCATTCCGAATACTCTCCCGAGTTCCGAGTACTCATTTTTCCGGAACCAAACCGAGTTCCGATTTTTACGACCTTAGATTCTGGACACTCAGCACAATTCTTCTTTTTTGTCGCAATAACAAGGTGATTATTATTTTGTTTGTTTTCGTGAAGATCAAAAATCAGTTATCAAGTCTACCATGCATAAATAGCCGCCCGTACCCTATGGTAGTATTATTTAACCGGTTTCGGTAATGTTTCCCTAGTGCATTTTCTTGTATTTGCCGGTGTAGTTTTTTTTTATTTAAGTCAATGAATTATTCTTACCGTTTTGCAGTTTTTAAGTTTTCTTATGTAAGAGCAAGCCCAATGCAATTCCCTATTTTCAACCCCTAAAATATTATATAATAATGGTTACCTAAAATATAGGGGACCAAAAAATTGTTTTGCTCCAATGGCATTCCCTATATTGATCCCCTATATTTCAAATTCACATATGCAACTGAAATAGAGAGAGAAATTGCAGTGGTAAATGACAGAAAAACAAGAGGATATATGAGCTGATGATGACATGGAGAATATAGGGGTTTGCTTTTCCATCCCTCAAATATGGGGTTGAACTTTCTCTCACCTAAAATAAATGAGGGATAGGGATTTACGTTGGAGTTGTGTTTTTTGTTCTCAATCCTCAAATATTGTCCATGCAGACTAAATATAGGTAAAGAGTGGGTGCATTGGAGTTGCTCTAAGTCAATGAATTATTCTTACCGTTTTGGAGTATTTTATAAAAGTTATAAAGATCAATTCTTGAAATAATAATAGTGTTATACTCTACCACGCCTGCCTGAGTTGCAAACAGTATGAAAAGAACCTGTACATCTCCTTGGACCAAGCATAGTGATGGCAATTTTACCCGATCCGATGGATACCCGACCCGATTGGGTCTACCCGAACCCGATTTTTTTGGATTTGGATCCGGATCTGGATCTTATTTTTGGACCCGAAAAAATTTGGATCTGGATCTGGATCTCAGGTATTCCGAACCGAGACCCAACCCGAAACCCGATTTAAACCCGATCCGAACCCAAAACCCGATAAAAACCCGATACAAAATATTATATATGTATATATTTATATATACATATATACACACACACACTTATAGATACATATATGCTAAATGTAAAGTATATATATTGAAATATTATGAATTATTAGATATGAATATTAACATTTTACTTAATTTTATAGTTGCAATACAGAATTTATATTTGTTTCATTAATATTTTTTTTTCCTCAATTATTGTGCATTAAAAATCTAAATACAATAAAGATAAAAAAATATAAATGATAAGCTGAATGATTATATACAATTGAGTTAACATGTTCACGTGTTTATTGTACTAAATGAAGCTTGTAATTCCCCTTTTTACATTTCTAAAGTTTAAAAAAAATCCATAATCACATTTTTTTATGGATATATAATTTTTAATTTTTATTTTATTTTATTTTTTAAATACCCGAATTAGACCCGAACCCGAACCGAAACCCGAAAAAACCCGACGGATCGGATCTGGATCTTCATTTTCCAGACCCGGACCCGAACCCGATCCGAACCGAAATATAATAGATCGGGTCTGGATCTCAAGAAACCCGACCCGATCCGACCCGTTGCCATCCCTGGACCAAGCATATGCCATCAATTCTGGGGACCAATAGGCCTCGATTGTCTTTAGAATTATTAAGTTATACAATCATCTTTTATCTTTAAGCATCTTCAAAGATAGTAACTACAATGATTAGCATTGTTAAAAAAAAAACTACAACGATTAACAAAAATAATATAAAATAATGTATACGTAAAAAATTTCTAATTTGTAAGAAATTATGTTCCAACAAATTAGCTATAATTTAAAAATACCATTTTATTAATATTTTTGAAATTCAAAAAGAGTGCCGACTAGAAATTATTTCTAAATTATGATATATTTGTAAGTGTAAATATGTTTTTCTATAAAAGTGAATTATAAATACACTTTGATCATAACAGAAGAGCGCCTCCAATTGTGTTGGCTAAAAGTGGTTGACTAAATTGGACATGTAAGACATTAGGTAAAATTTGTCGAAACTGTAAGTCATTTTTGCTTCAATGGTACTAGCTATATTGGTCGGCTATATTTCAGAAATAATAAGTTACTATTCTTTCAAGTTGTTATAAATAAAATGTATATTATCATATGGTGATAAATGATACGAAATCTTGCTACAGATATTGCTACAGGCCTGTAGTGATTGGTTGGTCAATATAGCCAACATCAATTGGTTGGCTATATTTTTAGTCTTTTAGACAAGGGTTATGTGTGATTGGAATGGAGCAAATTTCACACATTATTTATAATTTTTATTTATAATATGATTTAATGAATTTTAGCTAAGGGTTTCGATGGGTTGAAGATACCCTAAGAGCATCTCCAACGGTGTTGGCTATAATCGTTGACTAAATTGGACCTGTAAGACATTATGTAAAATTTGCTGAAGCTGTAATACATTTTGCTTCAATGGTATTGGCTATATTGGTTGGCTATAATTTAAAAATAGTATGTTATTAATATTTTAAATTGTTAAAATAGAATATATCAGTTTAATATGGTAACAAATGATGTGCAATCTTCCTACAGATTTCTTACAGACCTGTAGAGGTTCGACAAATTTAGCCATCCATAAGGTGTTGGCTAAAATTTTAGACAACAGGTTCACATGGTTGGAGTGCTATTTTTTCAGGACGTTGGTTATATTTTTTAATTTTGGAATGCCAACTTATTTTTTAGCCAAATGTTTTGTATGGTTGGAGATGCTCTAAGCTTTAAATTATAAGTTCAACTATTATAAAAATAGACAAAACAATACATTCGATTTTCATCTGCTTCATTTAAAACCCCGTAATCTTTGCACGTTTCTGCAACAATGAACGATTATCGTTTATTGTGTATCATAACTTCACCTTCTAAATTACCTTATTCAATCTTCATTTGTCATACATATACTCATTTTTTTCGTTTTGAAGGTAATAAGTATTGTAAATTTGACCCGATTTCGCTGTTTATGACCTGATCTCGATCTTTTCTTATCGAGTTCGACCAATCATGATGGCTAGTGGGAAAAAAAAAAGGAGAAATAGCAGGAGATGAAGCGGCGGATTATGAAATGTCTTCTTTTTTTTTTTCTTTTTTTTTTTTTAAAAACCGGTCTTCTTCCAAGAATCCTGAAAATAAAACAGGAGAAACAAAAAGAATATAAGTCGATATATTTAACAGATTACATCAAAATATTCCCACAATCATGATAACTCATAATTGAGACAAGTAAGCTCTTAATTAAGGCAAAATAATAAAATATTAATATCCTTAATTAAGACACAATTAACGCTCTTAAATAAGGCCCAATTAACGCCCTCAATAAAGAGGCACAATTTACGCTCTCAATAATTGAGGCACAATTTACGCCCTCAATAAAGAGGCACAATTAACGAGGCACAATTACCGCCCTGAATTAAGGCACAATTAGTGCGCTTTCCTTTCTGAAACCGGATCTCGTCCTGAAACCAACGTCACCGCCACCATCGGCCACCATCGCTATGCTATCGGTCAAGTTGCCTCGTCGTATGTGAAGCGAACAACGAAGCGTCTCACATGTAACATGAAAAATCGCCAAAAACACCAAAAACCAAACAAACACAGGGATTAAACAAGGGATAATTAATTTATACGTCCTTGAACTTTGGCCCATTTTTGATTCGCGTCCTTGAACTAAATTTGTCAATTTATGCATCTTCAAACTTTGTAAATTTCCAATTCAGGTCCTTCCGTCAGTTTTTGACTAACGAAAATTAGTCAATTAGGGTTTTCAATTTGAGGGTTTTCGATTTGTTCATGGATTGATGAAATTGATGGTATGGGAAGTTTCGGGAGGTCAAACCGAACAGATTAATGTAGGTTTTAATGATGGAGGATTGCCGGAATGGTGGCAATGTCTCCGCCGGCCGGAAAATGGCCATTGATTCCGGCCATCATTCCGGCAATCCTCCGCCATTGAAACCTACATGAATCTCTTCGGTTTGACCTCCCGAAACTTCCCATACCATCAATTTCAACAATCCATTAACGAGTCAAAAACCCCCAAATTTAAAACCCTAATTACTAACTTCTGTTAGTCAAAAACTGACGGAGGGACCTGAATTGGAAATTTACAAAGTTTGAGGATGCATAAATTGACAAACTTAGTTCAAGGACGCGAATCAAAAATGGGCCAAAGTTCAAGGATGTATAAATTAATTAGACAAACAAACACCTTTCGCAATTCCACTCAAAATCATGAGAAAAAGAAAAAATATTGTAAATAATTGTAATAGAAGGGCATACTAGTTGAGCCATGAGGAACCCTATAAGATTTGAAAGTCGGAGCAGCATTATGTGTTTGTGTTCGGATTTGAAACCCTTAGCAGCACACTTCCGATTTTCTATGATAATGGCGCTGCCAGATCGCTTTTTCACCAATATAACCACGCCTGCTATTTCCTTTCTTGGTGGAGCCAACTTTAACCCCGAATATGAAATGTCTTTGGAATCGATACATATAGCCTATAAATTTTGAAAGTGCATGAAAGGATGGTTAGAATGTTTGGAGATGAATGAAACGCCTTATCAATATTTTGATACTCGTTTTTTATTATTCAACGTTTTGATTTTTGACACATATTTTTATTTTTAAGTACTTTGATTGGATAATTAAAATTATTATAATTAATTGATTTTTTTTGTAATTTTAAATTTAAATTATATATTTTATTCTAGAAAAAAAATCTAAAAATAATTTATTTAATTATCCGGTCAAAACGTCAAATCATAAAAAAGGAGAATTATTTTTAGGTGTCTTTTTAGGAATGTTTGAAATGAAACGCCTATTTGTAATTTTCGTATAATCATACTCGTAGTTTGCACACAAATTTTATTCCGGTTTTTACTCGTGTTTAAAACGGACTATCATGTAGTTTCATGTCACATTATTTCGTATTTCACATGATTAAAAAAGGGGTTAATTATCAAACTCATCACCGAAGTGGACAAATAGTATCAACTTCATCATTGATCTCCACGGGGTCTCAAGTTGTTCACTAAACTCGTTTAATGGTATCAAACTCATCACTGCCGTTAAAAAAAAGTAACGGAGGTTAGACGGAGTGACAGATTGGCGGTTGACGTGGCACATTAATCAAAAAGACTGAAAAAAAACAAATGAAAGAAAATAAAAAAAAAAGTAGAAGATAGAAATGCCACATAATTTGAAGTTTATATGGAAATAAGTATGCAAACTTTTTATTAAATTGATTCTAGGATATAATTATCTAAATAAACGTATCGAACTAAATTTTAATATATAATTAAAATTGATTTTTTTCACATATAATAAAATTTTCAAAAAATAATCATAACTCACTCCTCTTTCAAATAAAAATTAATCATAAAATTACACAAATATTCAATCTAAATAAAAGAGATTATAATATTTATAAAAAATTTTAACTACATACGGCTACCAACTTCAAATTATATATTAAAATTTAGTTCCATACATTTATTTAGATAATTATATCCTAAAATCAATTTAATAAAAAGTTTGCATACTTTATTTTCATATAAATTTCAAATTATGTGGCATTTCTATTTTCTATTTTTTTTTATTTTCTTTCATTTATTTTTCTTCAGTCTTTTTTATTAATGTGCCACGTCAACCGCCAATCAGTCACTCCGTCTAACCTCCGTTAATTTTTTTAACGGCAGTGATGAGTTTGATACCATTAAGAGAGTTTAGTGAGCAACTTGAAATCCCGTGGAGATCAGTGATGAAGTTGATACCATTTGTCCACTTGAGTGATGAGTTTGATAATTAACCCATTAAAAAAGTAAAACTTGTATGCGGTCCCTTATTAAGTCTGTATATCAATATGTTTGACGATAATTATGTGTCACCTCGTTATTGAAGTGGGGAATAGTTCTAAGAAGTAGAATTTAAAAATGAGAATGCTTCACAATAATTTAAGAGTAAGAACACATTCTACAAAAGCATACTCATTTAATATGTCGTGATACAATATATTCATCGCAATAATTAAAAATAGTTGTGCTAGACATTATCGTGTACAAAAAATCTGTATATATTTATATTTTTTTTACGTAAGAACCCGCAGCCGCTATCATTCAGGTGCGCACGGGATAAACCCACGAGCTCACGTGACCAAGAGGATACAAGTCTTCTCTTTGACCAGCTGAATCAACTTTTGCGGGCCATATTTGATATTTATACTAGGATTGTGCCCGCTGCCGCGGACTGTTAAATATGAACTCTCTTTTTTTAATAATTGTCAATTTATTCTTCTGCTTTTGTTATCAGACATTTATGCAAATTAAACACATAGTATTGGAAATTAATGAAATAAATGAGAGGTTGCTCTAAGAATATTACACACAAATTCAATTGATAATTTCATAATAACTGCTAAATTTTTTAGTACGTTGGGTAAAAGACAAAAGCATACATACAATTAAATTATATAGATAAATTTTATTTAATAAATTGGAGATTAAATAAAAAAAAATTCTTTGTTGTGAGACTCCATTGTTGACAACTATTGTAATTAAATTAAATTTTATATCATAAAAGAAAAACTGATATAATCTAAATATCTGTATTTAGAATATTCTCATTTAAATGATTTCATGATACGTAAACAATTTGTAACATATAACCAATTAGATTCAAATACATACATCAAATTTGAATTAGATCCAAAATCTTTTAAAAGATAGTTTATATTTTATATTTGTCTCGTGTTTTGTTCAAATAATTTATATTTCAAAATTTTGCAATCAATATTAATTTACATGCAATTCGTAGTTTTCTTAAATAAAAGATAATGATTAATATAAAGAGTCACATTTACTTGAAAATATGTGAATGCAGGTCAATAATATATACTCCCTCCGTCTAACTAATTTCTTATCTATATTTTTGTATAAGATTATTATAATAAAATAAAATTTATTTCAAGAAAGGTATAATATAATAAAAATCCATCACATGCATTCTAAAATTAATTAATATTTTATTAGAACGTAAATAGTCGTATTTTATTAAGTATTCCTCGACGTCGCCGAGCTGCGACGCCTCCCACTTTAATCAAATATTTTATATTATAATATTTTATAATCAAATCAAAATAATTATATAGCTAGTGACGTCTCGCGTTTTGTTCAAATAATTTATATTTTAAAATTTTGCAATCAATATTAATTTACATGCAATTCGTAATTTTATTAAATAAAAGATAATCATTAATATAAAAAGTCACATTTACATGAAAATTTGCGAATGTAGGTCAATAGTATATACTCCCTCCGTCTAACTAATTTCTCATCTATATTTTTGTATAAGATTATTATAATAAAATAAAATAAAATTTATTTCAAGAAAGGTATAATATAATAAAAGTCCATCACAAACATTCTAAAATTACGTAATATTTTATTAGAATGTAAATAGTAGTATTTTATAAAGTATTCCTCGTCGCCGAGCGACGACGCCTCGCACTTTAATCGAATATTTTATATTATAATATTTTATAATCAAATCAAAATAATTATATAACTAATGACGTCTCGCGTTTTGTTCAAATAATTTATATTTCAAAATTTTGCAATCAATATTAATTTACATGCAATTCGTAGTTTTATTAAATAAAAGATAATCATTAATATAAAGAGTCATTTACATGAAAATTTGCGATTGCAGGTCAATAATATATACTCCCTCCGTCTAACTAATTTCTTATCTATATTTTTGTATAAGATTATTATAATAAAATAAAATAAAATTTATTTCAAGAAAGGTATAATATAATAAAAGTCCATCACATACATTCTAAAATTATGTAATATTTTATTAGAACGTAAATAGTAGTATTTTATAAAGTATTCCTCGACGTCGCCGAGCGGCGACGCCTCACACTTTAATCGAATATTTTATATTATAATATCTTATAATCAAATCAAAATAATTATATAGCTAATGACGTCTCGCGTTTTGTTCAAATAAGTTATATTTTAAAATTTTGCAATCAATATTAATTTACATGCAATTCGTAGTTTTATTAAATAAAAGATAATCATTAATATAAAGAGTCACATTTACCTGAAAATTTGCGAATACAGGTCAATAATATATACTCCCTCCGTCTAACTAATTTCGTATCTATATTTTTGTATAAGATTATTAAAATAAAATTTATTTCAAGAAAGGTATAATATAATAAAAATGCATCACTTACATTCTGAAATTACGTAATATTTTATTAGTGCGTAAATAATCATATTTTATAAAGTATTCCTCGGCGTCGAGCGGCGACGCCTCGCACTTTAATCGAATATGCTCGACGACGCCTCGCACTTTAATCGAATAGTTTATATTTTAATATTTTATAATCAAATCAAAATAATTATATAGCTAATGACGTCTCGCATTTTGTTCATATAATTTATATTTTAAAATTTTGCAATCAATATTAATTTACATTCATAGTTTTCTAAAATAAAAGATAACGATTAATATAAAGAGTCACATTTACATGAAAATTTGCGAATGCATGTCAATAATATATACTCCTTCCGTCTAACTAATTTCTTATCTATATTTTTGTATAGGATTATTAGAAAAGAAAGCATTGGCAATGAGTGGAATATCATTTTGAAATTTGAACGTGGGATAGTTATGTGTATTTTTATCAGTTTAGGTATATAAGAAAGAGAAAGCGTACTTTGAGAAGCCAAACTTCTCATATAAGCTGTAGTAGTTAAAATCTGTTTTAATTTCGTGTGCACATGCTGTGGGCCCGTTATAGTGGCAGCTCGGAGCTCGCTGTCAATGTACACTTGCACGTAAGTGGTGGCAATTTCGCAATTACGGAGTAAAGTAGGGTTGAAATGTTTTCATGAGTAGTAAACACGCTTCAGAAGCTATAATATAGGTTGATCAATCAAAGATTTTTAAAACAATGCTTACCTACTCCTATAATCATGTGATTAGTGTAGCTGTATTGAAAATAGGATCACGTGTGTTTCATAAGGCATAGCCCTATTATCAATTCAAAAGAGCTAAACATGTTCTTGACAATATTGATGGAAAATCTTTCTTATTTGATTGGTCGTATAAAAATTATTCATTGAAACTTAAACATGAGAGTATATTATAATAGTTACTTACCCTCTCCGTTCTATTCAAATATTTATATCTAAGTTGGGCGTGGAAGTTATAAAAATAAGTATAAGTAAAATAATGAGAACATTTTCAAAAATTGAATATAGTGATGGGATTAATTGGTATTTAGTGTATAAAATAAGTATATTGCAGAAAAGTAGTGCGATTAGTGGATTTTTATATTATAAAATTATATTAAATTTTGTAAAATTTGAAATGTAAAGAACTGGAACGACATTATAAAAAAAATATAAAGAAATAGTTGGCACATAATGAGTAGTTATTAGTTTTTTGTATTATAAGATTCATTGATAAATCACGATTCATAAGCGATAATAATTGTTATTTGGACGGTTGTCATGAATAGATGATAAATATGGGAATTTTGATAATATCAAAGATAATAGTCAAATATCAAAATATTTGGTCAAAACTTTGATATTTAGTCATATATTTGATTTTATATATTAATATAAAATGTAAAAATTGAATTTTTTTGGAAAAAAAGAATTATTTTTATGGAAAAACCAGACCACTTGTTCTTATCAAATTTTTTATTAAGAGTATTGTAAATAGCTATGTATATTATAATAGATATGATAATATAAAAACATTACATCATTTGAATAGCCTAAACGAATAATATTAAAGCAATCATATTCATCATAATAAAAATGAAAATTAAATACCATACAATCTGGTATTTATATTAAAATTTGAAGTTCAACATATAATCTGGTATCCTTATTAAAATTTATGCTTATTTTAAACAAAACGTATAAATATAATTTTTCATTACAAATATTTATTTTTGCCAAACAAAACACGTTAAACATGTCATAAGTGATAATTCTCTTATAAATTAGAAAATTTTATAATTATATGAGAAAAAAAATCTTAAATTAGATATCATAAACACGCCTATCAAGTGAGCTCGGAATGATCTATTAAAAATATATTATACACATGGATTACATGGGCGGGAATAATACATAAATTTGGAATGATTTGAATTACAAATCTTAGTACAGACTTAGCCTGGATCTAGGAAGGACGGACGAAAAAGAAAATAGGGAGGAGTATGGGAAGTAGGGAGATGCAGGACCGAGCGAGGCTTGTGTATATACTCATTGCCCATCTTAAAATATTGAGTAAAAAGTATGGAAGGGTTTGATGGGTAAAACTTTAGCACAACATTAGCCTACCTCTTTGTAACAAATCTTTGTTTAATAAAATTAGTTTCTTTTAAAAAAAACATTTCTTTTTGAAAATAGTGGAGGATATCTCGTAATAACACTAACATGATTACCTCATTCGTTTCAATTTGCATGTCCATTTTAAAATATCATAGAGTTCAAAAAAAATGAACATTCATGAATTAATTACATTAAATAATCATAATATGTGAAATGAGATTAATGAAATATAAATAAGAGATATTTGAAGTAAAAATTGATTTTAGAAATATAATTTTGCATTGAAAGCTAAAGTGAACAACTAATTCGAAACTATTTTTTCGTAAATAAATTGATTATATTTTAGAGAATGAAAATAAACTAAATATATTTGCAAATATTAAATAATTCAATTCAATTATATATTAGAGAATGACTACTGAAGTTGTAAATATCAAACACAAAATCCAAATAACGTTGTTAGGTTGCTTTCTTTGATACTCCCTTAGTTCCGGCGGCAGGTTTTTTACGTTACTTTTTAACATGCATTTTTAAATAATGCATTTTGAAATATATGCGTGCTAAACTTTATATGCCGCTACTTTTTTTCCTACATGCTTGCTATTATGAACATGTTTGGGTGAGTTACTATTCTTTACGCTGAGTGCTCTGTATTTCAATTCTTTACGCCGTACCCATATTTTTGGGATGTTAGTATGTCATGTTTTGTGTTTTGTGTGTGTTTTCTTATTGTTGTCGGAGGTTTCTCTAAGAAGGATTCATATGGTATCTTGGGTGATCTGTAAGACTTGCATCAATTCTGAGATGACGGTGGATATCGCAAAATCTCACCTTTCACTACAAAAATTTGTTCATATTTTGGGAGTCCGGTTGCTCCAATATCAGTTGATACAACTGATAGTTCTGAACGTTGGGCTACAGATGATGCTTATGTGAATGTCAATTGTGATGCTACCAGTTTCATAGGTGATGTAGGTTGGATTGCTCGATATTTCATTGTATTACTTTTTAGATCAAAGAATTTAAATATTCTATGTTTTAAGCGATCCGAAAACAAAACGGCTATTTGTGTAGCTCGTTCTTTGTTTCACAATCAGATTGTAGTTAACAGTTGGGGGTTTGTCCCGACTGTGTTTCGATGAGTGATTTCTATTAATAAAATCATTTGTTTGTCAAAAAAATAGTTTATTCAAGTGATTTTATATCATAGATTATCCGACAATACATTTAATTTGACAGATAATTCATTTGAGTGAAAAAATTGATTTTAATTTTAAATTTCTTTTGAAAATAAATTAGGTTAATAAAAAAAATATCCAATGAACTTCTAATTTTAAATCAATTCTGATCTTATTTTTAATTTTAAGTTGTTTTCCAACATATTACACAAATATATGTTTTTCAGTTTTGAAAGTCTGATAATAAATTGAAACCCAAGACTAATTCCCCGCCGCACATACTCTATATGTTTTAACATATATTTTTCATTAAATTATTAGTGATATAAAAAAATTAGTGTTAGTAATTTTATTTAATATTATAAGAAATTTGTATGAAAGGTAAGATTCATAATATAATAAGAAATTTGTATGAAAGGTAAGATTTATAGTGGGTGTTTGGCAACTCCACTTCTGAGCTTATTTATAAAAAAAGTGCTCTCTCTGTTTTTATGGCTTGTTTGGCAAATAAATTTAAGTACTTATCATGGGTATTGCTCAAAAAAATAAGGTATGGATCCTAGCTTTTTTTGTTCACCACAACTTCTTCTTGTTTTAATTAACTTCAAACTTATAAGTCATCATATTCAAACACTTATAACAACTTATAAATCCAAATCAACTTCTCACTTATAATTCACTTTTTTATTTTAAGCAATAAATCACTTCTTTTAAGTTTAGCCAAACGGTCCTGCGGTGTTTTTGAAACTTAAATTTGGTGATATAAATTATGTGCATGTGCGGAAGAGTGGTGTTTTCTATCCGACGATGTGCTCAAATCTCATTACATTTCCCGCGTCCATCAGATTTTCTGACTAATATGGATGCACAGCCGCACAGGACCTGATGGCAGTGGAGCAAGTACTCTCGAGTCTCGATCATGGGTTTTCAAAACTCTGGGCAAGATGTCACTGTTAAGCAAGGTGGTACTGACAGTACCAGTCCAAAGAAATCCTGTAGGGCTGCAAGTATCTAGTGTCAAAGTAGCAATCTAGTTTAGTTTAGTCTGCTGATCTTCTTCTTCTTCCGTCCCGTTGGTTGTACGGGCTTATTGTTTGCCTGTATTTTGAGACTTCTCTAAAGCAGAATTTCATAATATTTTTTATAATTCTCTTTTAATTAAATAAAGGTCAAATATCAAATTTTTATTCAGGAAAAAATGAATTTAGAAAATATAATATAATTATATTTTAAAAGAATCTTAAAAAACGTGTCAAAAAGTCCAGTATATAATGGGACGATGGGAGTACGGTGTCACATTTGGTGTAAAAATTACTCCAATCCAACATGTGTAAAAATTATTGGTTGACACTAAATTTGGGGTCAAATTTTAATTTGGTGTAATTTTTAGGCTAATTTGGAGTTTTTTAAAATGCGTATTATGTCTCCACACTTATTAAAGAAAACAGATTAATTTCTTTTATGTCCCATTAAAGTTGTTTTATCGTATATTTTTTATTCTTCAATCATAATCATTTTATTTTTTTTTACTATTTAATTCATATTTTTTATTTATTTCAACATATCAATAAATTTATATTTTTATATAAAATTTTTTTTTCTTAAATAAATTTGATTCAAAAATAAAATACACAATGATTAAAAACACAAACTTAATAAGGAAGCTCATTTTGAACTTCGCAACCCCTTCGGCCTTGATGAAACTTAATATCCTTTTAATCAATGGAGTAGTGTTGTTCAGTAGTTTTAAAAGACCTCCAACCTAGACATTTTGTTTTATATATTATTTACGCATTTTGTTAATTACATAAAATTATTAATTATTAAATTTGAAATTTCAAAATAAATAAATAAATAAATTAGGACTCATGACATATTTGTCACAAAATAATATTTTTAAATTCACTTCCCAATACATATTACGTAGAGTGAATTAATTTGTACTTTTTTTTTGACAGAATTAATTTGTACTTTTGAAAAATCTAATTTCTTTTTTGTTTTTTCTAAATTTTAAATGTGTGGATTTCCTGATTCCTAAGATTTTGTTAATTATTTTTATCTAACATAAAATTATATATATAATTGAGGGTGTTACAATATCTCTGATCATAGAAAATTCAGTGACAAATAGAGGTGGCCCGACAAATATATTTATTTCCTTTAAACCATTCAGTTCTCTATTACACTCATGGGTGGAGTGATAATTGGTTTACAAATAGCTTTTTTGGAAAGTCCCAGAACACTTGAACAGAGGCGCTGCAATTGTTTTTGCAGCTTCAAATCCAGATTCTTTGCGAATTCCTCATATTCTCTTAAACTCCTCTCTTTTCCCCGATTCAATGCCAACATGATCATATTACTATCAACTGCATTGTTTAATCTTATGCAAGAACTGGTGTCCGAGTATTCAGGCACTACTGCATTGTTAAAGTAATTAATTATGTACGTCAAAGATAATGATAATGTTTCACACATAAGTTATGAATATATGTAAGAGCATTTATTTATAGAAATGCTCACCTTCATGAAGATGACTTCTCCTTTTGCGACACTTTCAAACATCTCCTCCTCTAAAATTGAATCTGTTGTTTCTAAGTGCAGGGTATTCAAATACATGCATGCCAGCATGAGCCTTGTTAAAGTGATACCTAAAAACATTTAAACAACCACAAAAGTCTGTAGATGTCTTCTTATCAGGTTTAAGCATTTAGACATCACTAACCATTTCACACGGACTCTTCTCTTTGCCATCTTCTCCGGCTGCTGCGGTCCATTTCAAAGAATTCTGTCAAGCACTGCCGGAGCAGCAGGACCTGGACAATTCCTGGGCAACACCTCCGAGAGGGGAGATACCATTTACAGTAAAAAATACAACGATGATCTCGAATAATAGGACATTAAACAAAGATGGTATACATTTTTAAGTACCTGAGACGGTAGACATTTCCTTTAGCACATGAGTACTGTTCTAGCAAAAGAAGACGATAATCTCTTGTAGATCTTGGTTTTTTCATCAAGAACTCATCAAAAATGCCAAATTCAAAATCCAGATGACTGAAAAACAAACAAACAACATGCATTACATTATATGTGTGGCAAAATTAGTGTAATTAATGTTTCTTAAAACATTGCATAAATACATAGTTACATACAAAACAATCAATTTGTTAAATGCAGAAACTTGAGAGAGGGAAAGTAAATAAGCTGAGCGAGAGAGAGGTTTTGCAAATTTCAAGTAAATAAGTTGAGAGAGTGAGAGGGTTTTCAAATTTTGAAATTTGAAGATGACTAAAACAGATGAGAAAGATGACTTACATGAATTGTACTATATATGATTTTAAGTACAATAACCCATCAACTTTTCACATTGGGAGTGAGAAGCACAACACATATTGTACAACATACAGCTGTTCTATTACAAAAACACAACACGCACGCAAATTCTCCATGTAGTACTGATACTAGTATGTTTGCCCGCGTTGCGGGTGGATCAATTAAATTATGTTCCCAACATAACAATAGATTTTTATATTTATAAAATAAAATTTTTTCTCTGTTAATGAAGTATATTGAATTAATTAATTAATTAATTGATATGTAATTTCTATGTTAATAAACCCTTTTTTTTGCTAAGATTTTTTTATCTTGTCTTTTTTTTCTTTGTATTTGTATAGATAAATACTTGTTTGCGAATAGTTTTTTTGTTTTTTGGTGTTGAAATGTAAAGAATTTATTATTTATAATTTTTGACAATAATATAAATGAATCAATATACTTCCTCCGTCCATTTTTAGTTGACACATTTGGTTTTGTGCTGGTCAAATTGACTAAAGTTTGACTGAAATTTATTAATATTTTATCAATTGACAAAATTAAAAAAATGTCACCAGAAATAACTTTTAATCTATAGATGTAATTTTTAGTTTTTTAAAATAATGATTGGGTGACTTATAATCTTTAGTCAAAATTTAATCAATTTGACTAACAAAAATGGAAATGACAACTAAAAAGGAACGGAGGAAGTAATCTATTTTTTAGTACTTTCATTATATATCAGAACTCTTTTTTTTAAAAAGACATTTTTAAAAGAAATCATTGACTTATGACAAATGAGAGTATAAGTGAATATTACACTAACTATGAAAACAATTTCAAAACCCAAAGCAATACAATATTTCATTTAAGAGACATAAGTCCACGTTTGTATTTGTCTCCCACTAAAGATTACTCCAGTGAGTACATTTATTTTCTGTCTAAATAAACAAATTTACACGATGAAAGCAATAATTTAACGGCGTTGATTGTGATAGCCAACAGTTTACTCTGGACTCTAGCGGCTGAATTGAATATGGGATTTGTCCAAATAGCCTGTTAAAGCTCAAATCTCTGCAAAGAAACAAAGCTTATATGACCCAAATAAAAAGAGAAATAAGTGCAATAATATCATGAATAAGAACTTCATACATCATGCTGCATGTAGGAGCTCACCACAACAATCAAATACATAGTACTAAGCATTGGCGGAAAGATAATCCCATAATCATAATTTTATTTAACAAAAGGGCATACTCTAAAGCTCTGCAGTGTTAAACAGTCGCAAGAAACGAACCCAAACCAATGAAGTACTCGACATATCACAGGTAGAAAAACTATATAAGTTCAGTACAAAGGTAGTATTATGCTTCATTTAGTAGACAAAATAGATTTGGTTTAGACAAATTTATTGAGATACTCGTCCATAGTTGTGTATTTGACATAGGATAAAGTGCTAAAGTCTCCCCACCAAATGAAGGTTAAATCTCAAAGCTGGTTTAATCTCCCTTCATAAATGTAGAATGACTGATAAATAGCAGCACATTGATCATAACAGGGGATTCTACAAAGAGTTCAACATAAAGGACAAAAAATAGCAGCAATATGATCATTGGTCTGGTCATATTTGATATATAGTCATGCTCGAGTTGTCCAGCGTGTCATGAATGTACTGAGCCATGGCCTAATTCACAAAATTCAGCATTGTTGGAACAATAAAAATGCTAGATCATTTTTTGTAATAGAACAAAATGGTGTGAATTCAGAAATCTTTATTGCTACTCTTTTGTGTGCATACCTCATGGCCTTTATATCCTCACTGTCTTTAATAATCTGCTAGTGAGAAAAATAGCTGCATATTCTCTCTTTCTCTTGATGATTTCCTACGCCTTGTAGACGAACTGAATCAGGTTCGAACGTTCTATTCCATTTAATTCTGGAACTGAGACGTGTAAGAAATTAAATTGACTTCCCCCATTGCTTCACGGCTCTAGAAGCATCAGCCATATCAGCCACTGATCTGTAGCCACCAATGTTCCTAGTGAGCAAGACCAATGCAATAACATCTCCATTTCTCGACTTCTAGCTTGTTGCATCCATGTAGATTATATAATATACAATAACTCTTCTGAAAGGTCGTATCTACCAACATTATGTTTATAAATTATATAATATATAGGCATACAGAGGTGTAGCATATAATACAGTACAGTTAAGTTCTGAACAGAATTTCAAAATTACAACAGGAAATGCAATCATTTTTATTAACAGATTACATCTTAGGAAGTTGCAAATTTGTCAAATTGATCAAATTAAAAATATTTTCTACTAATTTGGATGAGTAAAGAGATTCTTTAAATATTATGGAATCATGAAATCATAGTGAAGTAAAATTAAGACATACCACTCCAAGCTTGGCCTTGCTTTCTTGATTTCATCAAGTGAAAATGACATGGTAGTCAGATTCATTGCCAGAACTCCACTCATTCAGTCCCGGATCTTATTGGCATCTTATTATCTTGCAGAACGCTACTTTTCTGGAGACTCCATCCAAAATTATAAGCAGAGTTAAACACAGTAGAAAACCTCTTAGTCAAACGCTTAAAAAAACACTCTTCATTTAGAAAATGAAATTTATTATAAACCGTTAATAACAGGAATCAAGAAAGAAATCAAGCAAATAGAAATTTAATAAAGAAAGAAATCAAGCAAATAGAAATTTATTAAAGACAGAAATCAAGCAAATAGAAGTTTTCAGTGTTATGTGACTAAAGCTGTTTGTGCAAATGGAAATTGGGGCAAATTCTATAAATAAAATCCCTTTAACATTTTCCTAATATTTTTGTGAGTGGAAATCCTTTAACACTTTCCTAACAGGATAGGGAACTAAAAAGGACTGGAATTAATATAATTAAGATGAATATACTATAAATTATTCTTGTAAAATAATTACAAACAGAATACACATAATATATATTTACAAATAAATTACACAAAGTATATTATAATTCATTTAGACAGCATGTATAACTGATTTCTATGTTGTATGGAATCAAACTTAAATGGAAACCTTAATATCCTACCCTCATAAAATTAATCCAAAATAAATTCAAAGGTCCACAGTTTGGGTCTTTGTATTATATATGCTTCTACACAGAGTCCAAGGAAGGCATACCACTCCAAGCTTGCCCTTGATTTCTTGATTTCATCAAGTGAAAATAACATGGTAATCAGATTGATTGCCAGAACTCCACTCCTTCAGCCGCGGATTTTATCGGTGTCTTACCATCATGCAGAACGCTACTTTTCTGGAGACTCCATCCAAAATTATAAACAGAGTTAAACACAGTAGAAAACCTCTGTTAATAACAGGAATCAAGAAAGAAATCAAGCAAATAGAAATTTATTAAAGACAGGAATCAAGAAAGAAATCAAGCAAATAAAAGTTTTCAGTGTTATGTGATCAGCTGTTTGTGCAAATGGAAAATCCAACTACATATTAAATTGGGGCAAATTCTGTAAAGAAAATTCCTTTAACATTTTCCTAGCATTTTTGTGAGTGGAAATCCATTAACACTTTCCTAACACGATAGGAAATTAAAAAGGACTTGAATTAATGTAATTAAGGTGAATATACTGTAAATTATTTTTGTAATTAATTTACAAATAAAATACACATAATATATATTTACAAATAAATTACACAGACTTGCAGGTACTGCAAGAATTCTATCAACAGCTTATACATATCAGAGGATATGCGTGCCTGATCAAACAATGGATGCTGAGCTAAATAAGTAGGCACAATAGTACCGTCATTGTTGGGAATCCTCTTGAAAAACTCAGAAAATGCGATTAGTTCTTACTCCCATTATGTGCTTAAGTAGTTTTTTCCAACCTATAGGGACATAAAACATTATTCTTTTTCAAATGTAAAGTGAAACATGTCTCAAGTTTAAAAAGAGATAAATATGTATAAATTAATAGTTATGTTATAGTTTACTTATGCCAGTGTTCTTTTTTCTTCTTTTTTTGCAAAGTTTCTTGAATAATAACGCATATCGAACTCATCACATACCAGTCCTGGATGCGAGACTGTGATAGAAGGCACGTAACATATAAACTAACGCTGCAATAACAGCGATCATTTTAATCCAAAGACATATCATTACTAAACCTGTGGCAGCAGTTAACCTAACTTGAGTTGAGCTAACCACCTTAAATTAAAACTACAATCCACTGTCTGAACTGGAGGTTTTGTATAAAAAATGTGCTATTAAATCGATAAGACTGTATAGTTGTATAACATGAAATGTCTATTGGTGATTAAGACACAACACTTGATAATTTTAGCATATGTATATGACCTAATGACACCCAATCAATTCAGTAACATAGAATTTATACCTTCAGAAATTATTTAAAGCCGAATTGCATGTGCTACTTATCAAAAATAGGACATTTATATATTTATATATATAAAGGTTTGCAGATACTATCCAAAATTTAAGGAACAAAAATTAATGAAACTTTCTATTCACAGTACACAAACCTAGAAAGTTATTTGCCTATATTTTATTGCATAAAATAGAAGATTTATACCACTCCATGTAAACAAAAGTAGATGAATAGTTGCCAGACTTGGTATAGAGCTGACGGTGATGATAGTCATGGAAATCAGCTCTGGGAATGAATCAAACATACTTGTGAGGTGGAATATACAATAAGGATAATGAACAAATATAGGAACAACTATAAGAAAGCTAGATGTGAGAATTATACTAACCCCCCATATAAGGGCAAGAAGTTTGAAATGCTCCAGGAGAAATGGTAACCACAATGTGCTTCAGCAGTTTCGAGGACTCTCACTACATCCACAACCACAGAGTGATCAAATGGGGTCCAGTGATGGCAGGACCAGTAATAGTAGCAAAACCAAGAAACAGTATCTCATCTGGATGAGCATATTTAGAATTCAGTCCAAAGGGTATTGCATACCTGAATATCGAGAACCCTTTATTAAACACTGTGGACATGCTTGTACAATCATTTTGGATTATAAGAGGCAGCACAAGATTAATAATTAAATTAATAGATGAAACAATATGGAACAAACTCATGGATTGTTATGTGGTCAGAATTAACATGACCAAAATGAAACTCATCTTTACCAAATAACAAATACGGGCAAAGAAAAGTAATCACACTTTACAGGAGCAAACAACAAATAGAGAACAAAATCTTATACAAAATTACAATAGGCAGAGGTATCGAAAACAGAGATGGGTCACAGAAAATTACCCAACTGTGGAGGCGACGATTTGAGAGTACTCCGTTTCAACTCCGGAGCCGGCGAATGAAGATTACTCCGTTCCAAAGAATCCATCAATTACGAATCTAAGAAGACAACCAAAAGAAGATAAGAGTTTTGTGCAAAAACTACAAATCAAATACTACAAAAACAAACAATTGATACAATGAATGGAGTCATTTTGGATTAAACCGAAACGCAACAAAGAACTGAACGGAGAAGATCTTTACCTGCCGCAGTTGCAATGTAAATCGAACAAAATTTGAAGGAGATGAAGCTTTACCTAGAACAATTGCAATTAGTTTTGAAAATCTCGATTGTATCCGATATGAGAGGGAGAAAAGCGGGAAGAAGGGCGGAAACTTTACCCTAAAACAGATGAGCCGATGAGTCTGATTTTTTGAAAGTAGATGTTTAGAGTAGAAACTTGATTTGAGCTGATACAGATACGGAAAGACCGATGAGCGACACGTGCGAGTAATCAACGGTTTGGAACGATTGAACGTATACTTCAGTGGCGTATTTGTAATTAGATGAGTTATAGTGTGGGTGAAGTAGTCATTCTAAAGGGATTTACGCAACAGGCTTTATAATATAGATAGATAGATAGATAGATAGATAGGACAAAGCTTTAATGACAGCATGTCCTTCATTTTTTAAAAAAATAAAAAGCATGCAGGAGAGTAGAGAACTACACTATATGTATATGCAATTGCACATGCAAAAACAGGAGAAGTATTATACATGTAGGCATACATAGTATATCAGTCGTACAAAAATCATAATACATCAGCTTTTCCTTTGTAAATTTGTACAAATGTAGTATTAGTAGGTAAATACATAGTATTATACGTAAGAGGGAGTAGAAAAAGTACAGTATGAAGGTACTGAAATTTTTCAGGAATTATAAGTTATATAGATTGTAATCGAAGTGAAATGTTTTAGTTGAGGTTGTTGATATGAATACAAGATCTCATTTCAATTAAAACCCACCACATGTCATTATGTACAAAACAATTTATACACAATTATGCACACCAAATATTTTTATTTTCTAATCACAAATAACACTTTATACTGACGCCATAGCGGACGACCTGCTCTGAAATATGATAGAGCAGCTTTTATCCGTTTTATTCGTCTCCTTTGGTTATCTCTGGTCTGTGTATTTTAATCTGTTTTTATTAATAAATAATTGTGTTTTTAATGTAGACAGTGATTCGGATTCAAATGATTCAAACGAGAACAGTTTAGTTGTGAGAACAAACAACTATTTTACTATTATTTTTAATATTGTATTGTATTTGAATTATAAACTGTCATAAAATGGTATAAGCACTCTTATATTTTAGATAAAATTAAAAAATATAAATCATAATAACTCATAAATCCAATTTTCTTTGATTGCTAAATTATAAGCTAAGACGGTATCCAAATTTGTGTCAGGTTCCAAAAGGAAATTATTAAATTTTTGGGCCACCCTCAATAAAGTTGCTGGGTCCGGTACAGACTTACGCCGTTAAATAAAAGTATGCAACAGTATCGGGAAAAATAATCCAAACAACAATACAACATCCGAAATTATTTCTACTATTATTACTTTCTTAAACCAAATATACATCATATAACAAACCACGGCTTCACCATAGAGCTTTACAAGATCTGAGCTCAGGGGATATCTTCGTCTAAGAAGATCAAAATAAAATAAGCATAGGAAATATCGAAAAGCTTGCTGGTGCGAGAGGTTACCGGCGTCCCATTTTCAGCTGGTCAGCACCCATCACCAACATACTGGCCTCATCGTCTTCATCATCGGAAATTTCAATAATCTTCTTAACTCATAATTGTTTTTTTTCCCCAACAGACTCGATGAACTGTTATTTAGACCAGGTGAAATCTTAATGTTATAAACTTGTGCATCGATCAATTCTCTAGATTTGATATTGCCCCGAAAGTATTTATCGAAATTCTATGCTCGTTAAATTTTATGAGCGATTTATTTCGAATTTTCTGCGAAATGAGAACTCAATGAAGTGTGTAGCATCGTGGCAAGAAATGGTCGTAGAGCACCTTTGGCTGAACTTATAACTTATGACTTAATGTGACTTATGATTTAAAATGATTTAAGTCATAAGTCGGGAGTTTAAAATATATGTTTAGATAATTTTGACTTACATTTTTCAGCTTGAAATTGAAGAAAAAAGATCTCAGCGCCGACACAAACAGGCTCTACTCTCTAGGTCCGATGTATTTCCTTTTTTCCATATTGAATTCAAACATGTGCACTTAAAGTCCTATATTGAGAACGAGGTTAATGACTGTTGACGCTAGCCGCTAGGGTATGGTCGAGAAATAGACAAGGCTCGAACGCCAAGGGAAAAAAAAGAAAATACTCCCTCTGTTCCATCAGATTCTTTACATTTTCTATTTTTATATCTTATTTAATTTTTTACATTTCAAAACTTATCAAAAATAGTCTATGAGTCCCACCACTATCCAACTTTTTCTCCCTTTTCACACTAATTTTACTCCTCTCTCCTTTTTATACATTAAAAATTAATGGGTCTCACCACTTCACCTATTTTTCCTTATATTTTGCACTACTTTATATATATTTCTTAGCCTCCTGCCAAACAGAACATAAAGAATTGGCTGGGACGGGGAGTAAATAATAGGAGTTCCATGGTTGTCACTTGTACACGACTGAAGTTGCCTATAAATTTATGCAGAACTACACTCAACTCGCAAACCAACTGAGCCTCCTCATCAAAACACAAAACCAACACGAACTTGATATACATAATTTCACAGACTCTTCCATGGAGTTGTTGAGTATTCTTATTTGCTCATCAATATTCTTCATATTTCTCCATGCATATTCACTATTGCATCGACGAAACCTCCCCCCAGGCCCCAAAGGCATCCCTATCTTCGGGAGCCTCTTTGCCATAGGTGACAAACCTCACGAAACATTCTCTAAATTATCAAAGAAATATGGCCCTTTAATGTCCATCCGATTAGGTGGTGTGACAAGCATTGTGGCATCTTCACCGGAGATGGCCAGAGAAATTCTCCAGAAAAACGACGAGGCCTTTTCTGGTAGGGTAGTCCCTTCAGCTATAACTAAGCTAGAGCATTCTTCTTATGCTGTGGTGTGGCTTTCTACGAATGATCAATGGCGAACACTTAGAAAAGTTCTAGCCACCTACTTGACAAACACTCAGAAACTAGACACGTTACGAGACTTGAGGCACAAAGTGGTGCAAGAAATGGTTCAACATCTCAAAGAGGTGAGTGGGAAAGGAGAAGCAGCTGATATTGTGAAGCTGGGGTTTGCCACAGCTGTAAATCAGATCTCGAATACATGTTTCTCTGTGAACGTAGCTGACTACAAGACTCAAGATGTTAAGGGGTTTCAGAATGCAGTGAAATCAGTCATGGAGGTTGATATAAAATTTAATGTTGCAGATTATTTTCCTCTGCTTAGAGCTTTGGATCCTCAGGGATTAAGAGGAAAGGCCAAGGATGCTTATGGATATCTTGAACAACTATGTGATAAGTTCATAGTCGAACGTTTGAAGCAGAGACAGAGCAAGGCGCAGAAACATGGCGATCTCTTGGATTGTTTTCTTGATTTCAGCCAAGAAAATGAATCCGAGTTCAGCTTAAAGCATGTCCAAGTTTTACTAGTGGTATGAAATGCCCTCTTCTCTGCTCATACGCTTTAAACTCTCGTTCATTCAAACATATATGAAAAATGTTTCATGCACAAAATTGGGTACAAAATTTTTCACAAAATGACATGTGTTACGTTTTGATTGGAATGGGCCTCATGTATTCACATACATAACACCAATTAAAACACCACACCTCATCTATCATGTCATTTTGTTCAATATTTTGTACCAAATTTTGTGCATGTAGCACTATTATGATTATGACAGTGATCTTAAATTTGTTCAGGAATTATTTCTTGCGGGAACAGAAACAACTGCAAATACAGTCGAATGGGCGCTAACTGAACTACTACTCCACCCTCAAACAATGGCCAAGCTACGAAAGGAGGTCATTGATAGTGTAAAAGCAAACGGGAAAATAGAAGAAGGTGCAGTCATGGGGCTGCCATATCTACAAGCAGTTGTTAAAGAAACAATGAGGCTCCATTTACTAGTTCCTTTTCTAGTTCCTCGCAGAGCAGAAAAGGATGTAAAACTGAAAGGCTACACAATACCTAAAGACACTCAAATACTTGTGAACGCATGGGGCATTGCTCGAGATCCGGAATATTGGGAGAATTCCACAAGCTTTATCCCAGAGAGGTTCTTGAATAGTGAAGTGGATGTCAAGGGACAAGATTTTTCATTGCTTCCGTTTGGTTCGGGCCGGAGAATGTGTGCAGGAATTGCTCTGGGACAGAGGGTGGTGAGCTTGATGATAGCATCTTTGGTTTATCATTTTGATTGGGAGCTTCCTAATGGAATGAGTTGGGAAGTTGATACGAGCGAAAGATTTGCATTATCACTACAGAAGGCAAAGCCTCTGCTTGCCATCCCCAAGATCCTGAATGCATAAACTAAGAGTAGTATCAGTCAGAAATTCAGTGTTTGCACCTTTTTATCCGCATTATTAACAAGTGATCGTAACACCACACAACTACTTAGTTGTAACTTGGAAGTGTGTTATGGTGTACACTACACATAAATAAATGAATAAATAAATAAATATGGCTCCTTTGTTTCATTGTCGTTCTTTCACTGTCCACTTGTTTCCTGGGACGTTTACTCGGACTTCTGTTGATTTTATTGCGCAAGGAGACTGTTGAAAATGTTGCGAATACTTTGACACCATTATGGATAGGACATATGTCATCGTTCTAAAATTTCGCGATATAGTGAATTAATCATCCGATTTATTTAAAAATAGTATGTCGATTTAAATTTTTTTAATTCAATTAATCGCAACATATTTTTTCCAAAACTAATATTAACTAATATAATTAAGTTACTCACCATGTACCTACAGGTTTTTTATGTTACTTTTTGGCACGTATTTTGACGTTCTTATAAAATATAGTTTCATAATAATTTTTAAAACTTTTCTTCGCTGAATAAAGATTTAACTTTTGAACTTTTATTTTATTTTTTTTATTTTTTTGAAACAACTTTTAAACTTTTATCAAAAAATAAAATAAGATAAATGTTATGAGACTATATTTTATAAGAACATCAAAATACATGCAAACAATTACATGGAGCGGAGAGAGTAAACAAATAAAGGTGGTGTTTGTTTAGAGCTTAAAAGCTCAGCTTCTAGTTTATAAGTTATAAGCACTTATTCATACCGTTTGTGTAAAAAATCAAGAAACACTTATAAAAAGCTAGGAATGCTAGCTTTTGTTTCAGGATTTCTACTTCTTTCCCAAACACTTTAATCACTTATAAGTCTTAACTTGTTTTTAACTTCTACTCCACTTTTTTGCACTTATTTTAAGCTCACCCAAACGGCCCCAAAATATTAAGGCACTTATTTTAAGCTCACCCAAACGGCCCCAAAATATTATATATTCTTTAAATATATCTGATTAATATCTCGATTCATCATTTCGATTAATCTTCAATTACCTTCTAAAATGTGACTCCATAGATCAATTATGATTTCTGCTTCTTACAATAGTGGATAGGGATGTCAAAATCTGAGAGCTCCATGAACCCAACACGAAAAGCACAAATTATATTCGGGTGTTCTTAGTGCAGGTCGTGTTCGTTAATTCTTCATCTGAAAAACTCATTTAATCAAGTCTAATTCGGTTGACTCAGTACTACCCAAACCTGAAACAAAAAAATTTCATATATAATGTACAACTAGCATAAAAACCCGTGCGAGGCACGGGACTCTAGTTTTTATTATGTTTTAAATAATATTCGTGTGTTATCATATCATTTCGAGCATAACTATTACGTCTTAAACAACATTTGAACTGATTTTTCTATATTCAAATTCGTTAGGATATAGAGGCCACTACCATATTATCTACATGTTAAAATTATATTCGAAATTAACACTAAAATTTTTAGAATTTAAATATATTATACCTCGTTAAAAAAATCTGTAATTTATTGTTGAAGATTATTAAATTATTACATCCAATATGAAAACTTGTTCTTGATATGTGAATTACGATATCCTAAGTCATGATTAGTTGAAGATGTGTGGTCCGCGTTGTTTTATATTTATTTCTCTTTTTTTAGCATACATTTGTGTAATAGTTAAGTGATATATGATGGACAGACCATCGACACATTCTTTTTTATCATATGTTGCACACACCTTGTATAAATAATAATTGAAACATGGGTCTTTCTAGTGTGTGCCCAAGGGCACACATTAAGCACTAAATTTGATGAGTTTGATGGATTTTAATTGGTGGAGTTGGTGTAAATGCAGGAGGGGCCATCCATATTTATGATTGCATGACCAATAAGAATGCACCAAACTCATAAGAGTTAGTGCTTATTGTGTGTCCATGGGCACACCATAGAAAAACCGTTGAAACATATATTGCAAGTAAAAGACCCTACCTTACTTTATTATAAAAGCATCAATTGAACTATATAATTGTACCCGAAAAATTCCGACACGTTTGATGTGGATGACCCTTTTAATTTTCATATCAATTATATAATACTTCAATGTCTTATATATTTTTTTTGTTAATTTAAAATATTAGATGAATATTACTTTGATACCGCGTGTTATAATAGTGTCTTTTTATAAAATATTAATTTTTTATCATTAGTTTTCTGAGCTTGTTGATTAAGACTTTTAATGATTTTTCATGTAATTGTTATATATAAACCATATCTCAAATAGCAAAAATAGAGTAGATGTCAGTTAGGCACCATGAAGTTCATAAAAATAAGAAATATTTAGTTTAATTAATCGTATAGTTACTTTTTTAGCTTTGCGCAAACTCACATTTTTAAATATTTTGATACTCTTATTTCTTAGGGGTGAGCAATGTAGTATATTATGTTCAATTGTTAAAGATCAAATCAGGTGTTCGATATTCTGGATTATGGAAAACTATTCTTGTTCTATTCCCGTTTAATCATATATTAGTTTTCACCTTATCGCGTCGGATTATCCATTTCAAAATTAATTATATTTTATTAGTTTAATTTGTAAATGATTAAATAATTTAATTATAGTTTGAATCATTTTATTTAACTTGTATGTTATACATTGATGGATGGCATATTAAAATTATAGTCTTAAGACTTTAATATATATATAACTTATTTCTTTGTGTTATTTTATTTTAAGCAAGTGAAATTTATAACTTAATTCTTTTTAGCAGGTCTTGTAAACACGTTTTATTATTATTTGGTTGACTTTTGAGTAACAACATAGAATTTTCCTAAATTCACCTTTGCATCACAAGTTATAATCTTTCAAATTCATGTATCACCATCATTTAGACATATTTTCTAACACCAAATTTGATATCTTTGTCACTATTCTTATATCTATAATTTTTTTTGAAAAGATTTGGTTACACGTCAAATTCTGAATTCATAAGTTTAAAATAAAAAGTAATCTAAATAAAAATATTCTTTCAGTTATCTTATTTCATGTTCTTCAAAATATTGTAATCTCTTTATAAGTCACCTATTATAATTAAAAAATAATGACATAGTCAATGTTGAAAGTCCATCAATTTTTCCTTTTCAAAGATGCTCACCAAAATCTTAGTTTTTGTGCTTATTTCTCACATTCATGACTTAAATTTCTCTAATATTGTATCGGTACTCGTTTAAAGTATTAAGTTAGATTTGAATTCGTCCAATTTTATTCAAATATGAATTATATCCATTTTTTGAAGTCTGAAACATGGCTCGGGCCCAATTGTTCAAATTCTTTTTCAAATTTAAATTTATTACGTAAGTAATAAATCTATGGATATTAATCTATCATGTAAAAAACATATGAGACTTACCTGAAATAATAACTTATCTCAAATAAATAAGATATTGAAAAGAATATAAATACAACAGTTTTAATGTATGAGTTTAATGCTTTTGAATAAAAAAATTAATTGCCTGTGTAGCTCAAGTGGTTTGATTGGTGTAATTGTAATGAAGAGAGCTTGGTTCGAGTCCCATGAATAACATTTTTTTTATATGTATGAGAAGGAGATAGGTTCGGAGTTAGGGTTTAGAGCTAGGTAATTTATTTGCTCAGGAGGGAGGCTTGACCCGAACGTGTTGGGCTATTATATATATAAGTAGATATATAACCTCTGTTCTAAGTTAGTGATTAATTATGTTTAATCACCGATTAATCAATTTTCCATTGTTTGACGATTAATTCATGTACCATAACTCGTCAAACTGATTAAAACTATGATTATTTAATTAATCATGCGATTAATTCCCGACCAATTAAGTCCGTTTTCACTTTTTACAACACCGTATATAATATATAAATATACGTACACAATTACATTTATTTGTTATATATTTATATATTGTTTGAACAAATTTATCCACTTATAATTCATTAAATTATTATCTATTTTTAAAATTTATTATAATAAAAATTATTTTATATAATGAAAGTAATCAATTATATTTAAAATTCAGATCAAATTGAGCCGCGTTCGATTTCATCAAGTACTGATACCAACGTAAAGGTCAGGGATCTTGCCTCTATGCCTTCGAAGAAGAGTGATTACGACTAGAAGAAGCCCAGCAAACTCTTGAAATATCAGAAGCTCCTTTCAGAAAAGCTGAAGGAAAGAGACAAAAAATTGAAGCAAATCTAGCTCTCCGACGACGAGGAGCCATTGAAATAAAGAAAGTGAGTGACCCACTACAATGACGGAACGTCCTGAAAATTCGACTTGTTTGTCAAGCAAAGTCTCGCGAAATTTTCTGTCTTTGTCTTCAATTACATCTGAAAATGACTTGTAAACTTTATTATGCCCGTCCTTCATCAGTTGTCCCCAGATATTATTATCAAGAAGTGTATGCACGGCTTCTTAAACCAATTTCTGCCGACACATTACTAACTCTCCTGTCTGTGACTATGACTGAGTATAAAGATGATGGTTATGGCAATCGACTTCTTCTTGATAAGGTTTTTAGAGACAAAGCTAGAAGAGAGGTAAAACCTCCTGTTGCTCAACCAACAAGGAATGTACTTATAACAGCAATATATCACCCTGCGAATATTGGCAAAATTACAATTATTGGATAAAAAATTGTAGTAAAGATAAGATATGTTTCGACCTGAAAAAATTGTGCTAAAAAAATATATGTTATTTTGAGCATGATCTACAAAAAAATCAAATGGATTCAAGTAGAGTTTTGTGGAACATATCAATAAGCAGACCCGGAGTGGGTTCAGATTGATCAGATCAGGTGAGACAACCCAACCCCATAATCCAATACGTCCAATTATCGAAATCTGGACGATAGTTCACGTCTATGTTCTAAAAGTAGGTGATTAATCCATGTTCCGTAACTCGCCGAACTGATTAAATCTCCAACTAATTTCCGATCAATCCGATTAATCTCTAATCAAATCCAATCAATCTTTAATTGATTCTTATTTCAAGACTTCACCAATTAATTCTGATTCCCGCTTTTTACAACACTGGTTCACGTACAATATCTAAATACTGAGAAGCACGCAAATGGATATATGTCATTTTTCCTTTTCTTTTTTTTTTTTGTTACTAATCGAAGATATGCGAATATATATGTACAGAGCTCAGTGACGTGGCACGTTATGACTGAAGTTACGCATGCGCGCTCGTGCGATTAAACTCGATCAACATACTGACAAGTGACAAGAAAGCTATACCTTAGGTGAATACCCACACAAGACAAGTATTGCATGTAATAAATTGAGTCATTTTTCAAAACTGAAGTCATTTAAAATATCGTTTTAATTCAAATTTGTGATTGTTAAAAATAAATGACTAGCGGTCTACAAACCATTTTTCTCTCGTATTGAAAAAAATGCCCTGATTACATGTCGTTTATTCTTTGCCAAAACTCACTTATAAACTCCTTTTGAGGAAGAAAAGTGTTGATCTCCAATATTTCCTTTATAGTCATTAATTACCTATATGTTATAAGCATTATCAAACAGTACGAAAATGTCATTAGCAATCCATAAAAAGCAAGATGAAGCTACCTCCTTTATAGTAATGCAAAGAGAGAACAAGGTCAGCTTCTTTGTGGAGGCAGCAGCCCTTCTTTCTTGCTCATCTCATAAAGGGCAATCGCCATGAGAGCTTTCGCATCAGCTGTACTGCGCCACAGTTTTTCATACGGGATGACATGCACCTTGATCAACTCACCATGTTCCCGAAGCCCCGTCTCTTTTCCTTGGAGCTGTGTGATAGTCTCTTTACTTACATTTCCTCTATACAGAAACAAACTAATTTCTTCGTCGCACCCACCCTAAAAATACAAGTTATGATACCAATGAATATCAAAAAAAAAATACTCAAAACAATTAAATAGTGAGACATATACATAGAACCTCCCGTCTTTACATGATAGACAAAATTTAGAAACTAGTTTCATCAGAGTTGAAGTGTTTCTTTAATATAAAAATGAGGTTTCACCTCAAATATTGCCAGATAGGTTTCACATTCACTAGTTTTTGCGTTCAAAATAACATGCATACAATTTCTAAAATAGATTCTATCAAGTATTTCCACAATATTACAAATGTAGTGTGCAGGGTTTTCCTCTTTATAATAAAACTCCAATTTTACCAATTCGACACCAGCTTGTAAGTTATAACGCCTCTTGTATGATTAGTATCTTTTACATACCGGGGAAGGAAAAACTGCGCAACCAGTTGATGGATCCAGAAAGGCAGTAAGGTCAACCATGTCTTCCAGATTCAACTGTATCCCTGTCTCCTCCTCAACCTATCATAGATTAAGAAACACAATATTAAAAAGTTCCTATTACGCTGTTGTTCTCTCATCAATCTTATGATGTAAGAATTAATATATTACAAAGTAAATCAAGTTAATTACACAAGATAACCAATCAATAATCCAGTAAGAGATAAATTTTGTATAAAGAATTTTTACAAGGTAATAATTAAGTTAATTAACACAAGATAAAAATCATCAATACCATAAAAGAGACCAATTGTGCATAAAGCATTACAAAAGTTTTTAATCCATTATAGCCAACCAATTTAATTTAAACTTCCGGTACAAGAAACCATGTGAATATAATGAAAATATAAAAACCGTGGTGTTGAAACATTACAAATACTTGTCAAAGGTAGTAAAAAAGAAAAACTGACCTCCCGAACAGCTGTCCCAACAACATCACCATTATCATCATCCAACATTCCAGCTGGTAACTCCAGTATAAGTTTTCCAACAGGAACCCTAACCTTCCAAATATATAAATATGCATTAGCGTTCTGGTTCTTAATTTACCAGGAGACATGAAATTGTGAATGTTATTTTCTTCCAAATCTAGAAGCAAATTTTGCAGAACCCAAATAATAAGAAATGTAATTAAAAAAAAAGAAGCTAAAACCTGCTCTGTGAGCACAGCATATGTCTTGCCTTCCGAGTCCAAAAGGATTAGCACTGCTACAGCTGGCCCTCGAGCAAACACAATACCTGGAACCTAACCGCATTTGTTGCAAATTCAAAAGGATAGATCTCAACCATCTAAGCCTCACATTTTATTATCAAAGATGATATATAACTTCCAATAATTACAAAACATACAAGAATTTGCATAGTAATGAAAAGAAGGAATTATATTGGAGATTAGGCCATTCATGATGTTATTAAGCATTTTTAGACTTCAAATGCACTATCAACAATAGCAGAGAAACTTTGTGTGCGCACGAGTGATTTCCAAGAAATCATGTATCATTATATTAATATAATACCTTACTCCCTGTTTCCTTGTCGACAATATCTGCTTTGAATTTGAGAAAGCCCACACGCTTGCCAAACATATCCACTCCCTACATAAATTTTTCACAGAAAGCCAACAGCTTACAAAATATTGTGTCGTGTGGCCTAGAAATTTGTATATGACAACAAAGTAGTTTCGGTTTACAAACTCACAAAATTAACGATAACCAAATGAGAATAGTGCAAATGCGTGACAAAGTTTATTCTTATCATGTTTGTTCCTTGAGACGGAGTTGGCTTGAGAGTTATTTCTCTCTTGACTGTATATATCTTTTTGTTATAAAATTTACACGATGTACCGCCCTCAATTACCCAAAAGAAAAAAATAGTGCAAATGCATGACATAGTTTATTCTTATCATGTTTAAAGAAATTTCTGAAGGTTACGAGTCTTCCAAACTACTTATTTATAACACCATGAAATGATACCTGTATAAGTACTTGTTTCAAGGACATCTGCCCATTTACCAGTAACCCAGAGTCTGTCTGGATATTTTTAAGCCACTGGTGAAACAAAGAGGAGTCAATAGCATTCCTGTATTGCCAAAAGGAGCCTTAAAGTAATGATCTAGATTCATGCAATAGCACATATATCTACACCACAATAGCAATGAATTTACATATATTTCCTAAGCAACAACTACATTTATACATTACGAAATTATAACAGCAATTCTTCGTGCCACAGTAAACGTGTTTGCGACTGTCATATATAATCCATATTCAAGCAAACATATTAAACTCAAGTTGATGAAGGTATAATCCAGCTTCATATGACCTGTTATCAACCAATATCCTAAAAATTAACACAAAGATCTATCATTCCTTTACACTAATTGCTATAAGGTCCTTAAACAATCCAAGTTTTGCAAAAAAAAAATCGTATCTACTAATTAAGATAGCCTAAACAAATTTCAAATATGCCATAAAAGTGGAAACTTAAATAAATATCTGACACAGAAAAAAAAAAAAAAAACTTTTTCAAGCATTAGCTACCCGGTTAATGTTTCTCATCAATCCTCAAGTAATTTAACAATTATAATGTAGAGAACTCAACACACAACAACTTGGCCGAATTACAAACTTACAAACTATAATTACAATTGACCCAAAAAATGAAGTCAATCCTGGCAAGTCTTCAACTTCAGTTGAAAATTAAGTCAATCCTTCACTAACCCAATTAATTAATCTCGAATAAATCAATAAAGCGCATGTAAAACTACAACAACAAGACTATCACATAACGAGGATCATATTAATTTTCACTTGGCATTAAGAAATTGATCATAAAAGTTTCAAGAAACGCCAAGAAAACGAAAAGGGTCACCTAAAATCAGACTCGGAGAGTCCGGGAGCGGCGATAACTTGAACGGGTTCGCCGGAGCGAGTGGGCAAGCTAATGGAGTGAGTGAGTTTTGGAGATGACTCGGAAGACATTTTGGAACAAAAAGCCCTAAAGTTGCACTTACTGTAAATTGAAATTGGGGAAGATGATAGTAATCTCAGATGGAACACTGCGGAATTGAGCGCCGTCGTCATGGCCGATTACGTACGGAAACGTGTATTATATGAATAGTAGCTTATAGCCCGTGAAGGAACGGGAGCTTTTTAATTATTTATAAACTTTTTAATTATATTTTAAATGATGTGAAAAAATTTAATTTATAAATAATAAATTAAAATTGTATGTATCATGTCAAAGTATTAAATTCTTTCTATCAAATTTTAAATTATTTTAAGTAGAATATGTGACGCCAACTCCTATTAGATTATATTTATAAATGTATTTTATATTAGAATTATTATAATGTGATTTAAATATTTTTCTAAAAATTTTTATGGTTCGAGATTAAAATTGATAAACACAATTTGTTTTGAATTAAGAAGATGAATCATAAACATGCAATAAGATGGTAGAATTTGTTTTGGATTAAAAAAAGTTTTTGTATTCGTTCCTCACATAAATCGGGCTTATTAATTTTAAAATATATTAGATAAAAATAATTTTGTGACGGGACGATTTATATGATTCTACAAATAAAATTGGTAGAAAATATTTATTTTGGATTAAAAAAAATTATAAACACAAATACCGAATTTGTTTTGGATTCAGAAAAAGAATTATAAACATGCAGGTAGATATCAGTTGTCTAATGGAACAGAAGTTAATTTTGTTCTAATATAACGATGCTTATTTGTTCAATATATGATCCGATGGATAAAAATAATTTTGTGACGGTGCGATTTATACGATTCTACAATTAAAATTTGTAGGAAATATTTATTTTGGATTAAAAAAACCAAAAACACATGAAAGACAGAATTTGTTTCAGATTCAGAAAATAGATTATAAACATGCAAGTAGATGTCAGTTTCCTTATAGAACAGAATTTAATTTTGTTCTAATCTAACGGTGCTTATTTGTTCAATATACAATCCAACGGATGATAAACTTTTGGACCATAGGACCATGCGACCAAATTATCTCCCTTACGCTTATTATATATAAGTATATAATATAGTCGTTATTACCTGCCCTTCATATTAATTTTCTCTAAATATATATTTGATGTACTTTAGTTTTATTTTTAAATATAAAAAGAATATTATGCAAAAAAATGTAACCGTATTTTTTTTAATGTCATTTTAAATTATAATTATACTTAATATATTATATAATGGGAAAATAAATTGTAAAATTTTATTTGCAGCAAATCAGTGATCCGTGATTAATAAAAAGTTAAAAGAAACAAATATTTAAATGTTTAATATAATAATTGTTAGATTATATAATTTGCAATATATAATTTACAATAGTTGAGAGAGACCTTGATATGAGGGAAGAGAGAGAAGCAAATAATGAGAGTACAATTAGCAAACAATTAAGAAAGAAACTATCACATATAACAAATGAGGCAAATCCGAGTGAAACAAAAATATGAGAAAGACCTTGATTTGAGGAGTCTCGATTCGGTAGAAAGATGATTTGGGAGGGAGAAAAAATGAAAATAAGACGAAATTCTGATTTCAAATTTTGAGTCGAACAGAATCTTAACCAATGACCTATCCAATCGTGATCTCTCACGATCTTAATATACTCGACCATATCTTCTACATAGATTAAAGTTACAAAATTAGATAAAGGGCAAGTCTTTGTTCGCAGAACAAAGTTGAGGATTCTATTCTCTCAACATCTTCATAATTTAGTCTACTCTCAATGTAAATTCTCCCTCTGCCAATGCTCATAAGTAATTTATAAGTGGTACCAAATGTGAGTGTATAGTGCGCCTCTGATATAAGATTATACATATCTAATTTTTATTTTATAAGAAATTTATACAGAGACTGCAGGACAAAGGCAGAAGACTTTGCAGTAGTGCTATTAATATTTTTTGTCTCTTGTGTTACTGTTGTCATACCAAACGTGAAGCAACTATAATCACAAAGCTTCATGCTCCTTTTGTTCAATCATTTTACTTCCAGCAACTTGTAAAGGCACGTACAAGTATATTCTCTAATAACTTCTGGTTCCATTCTGATGGAACCATGTAATCCTTCTTCCAAGATTGCTCGAATTGCTGAACATGGTAGCTTTATATTTTTTTCAGCCGATGGCCATTACGTATGTGCATCGATATATATTCTCGTTACTAATAATAATTTATTTCAATTTTCTGCTTATTATGCAGGCAGGGAATCCAGAATTTGTGACAAGGGGAGACCGCGTAGCAACTGCAGCTTCACATTTTTACAGCTCGAAGAGCTTAAAGATCAAGTGCTGATTTACAAATATATAGAGAATGCAATCCCCGTTCCTCATCATCTACTTGTTCCTATATGTAAAAGTGTTGCTCATTCCCTCAATGGTCTTAAAGGTGATCAATCAGCTCTTTTTTTCTTTAATATTCCAGAACTCTTCATTAGTAATTACACGTTTCACAATTGCAGCTCTTTTGTACTTGCGTAGAGTAAGTTATAGCATTTTGGAGAAAATGATTGCTAAATGTTAATCAGGTTTGGAGTTTGTTGGTGGGTTGGATTGTTGCAACTATAGGAAGAACATGGAACCTGAACCAGGGAGGTGCAGGAGAACTGATGGGAAGAAATGGAGGTGTAACAGAGATGTTGCTAGACCAGATCAGAAGTACTGCGACAGGCATTTGCACCGAGGAGGCAGCCGGTTAAAACAGCAGCATAATTCAGGGGGGGAAATGTTACCGGCTAAAAGTGTGAGTTGTATCCCAAACACCACAGATGCCTTGAACTAATTGATTGTTACAGCGGTGTTACTGTTTTATTGTCTAGTTATATAAGAATCAAGTCTACGAATCTTAGTTCACTGAATGTATGTTATTTCTGCTCCTAACCATTATTGTGGATTGGACTCTAATAAGTTTGGGTTTTTTGTGGATTTTGACAAGATAATAAAACACTCAGAATATACTATTATTTATACGAATACCAATACAAACAAATAAAATGACAAGGAAGAATAGTAGCATTTGCTCAAAAAGGAAAATATACAAAAATTAGACTACTCCAGTCTGAATCAATTCATAATCATCATCATGATGAATGTACCAAGTGCTGCAGCAATCCATGCCAAACATATTGTAGCAGCTCCATGTCTAGTAGCTGCTGAATAAGCAGGTGCCAGTGCCGGTGCTAGTGCTGGAGACCCTACTTGAGGCAACACTGTTATAGCAAGCTTCATATTTCCGGTGGCACAATGAGTGGCTTTGGTGCACAAATACCATTTTCTCCCTGAACTTGCAAGAGCAACCTTATCATTTCCGGTAGTAAGAGCCACACTTGTCGCGGATGGTGTACAATTTTGAAACGAGACTAAATCCGCTCTGTGAACATTGTGAAGTCCCGGAGAGTACCTGAAAACTGCATAAAAATGGACACCAAAATTTAAGTAAAGCAAAAAAAAAAAAAAAAAAAGTGGAATGTCAAGTGTAACTTTAATTGTGCATGCAACAATTATAATGACTTCACGAAACGTACTGAGATTGTCGCCAACGTGAAACTCTTTGCTGGCGGCCCAGGTTTTGTAATCAAAATTGGTTCTCCAACCGTCTGAGTCTCCAACTATAAAGTCAGTGGCGGATGCAGGACCAACAACTGCTGAAAAAAGAACCAATGCAACAAAATATTTAATCGAGGCCATTGCAAAAATAAATCGAGTCGAGTCGAGTCGGCAGCGACAGATCAAATTTTAGCTTCTTTCTGCGGTTAAATGATAAGTTTGATTTGGCTCTATACGCTTTCATGTGTAAATGAGGTTTCCTTTATAATGATTGTGCTCTTGACTAATATTTCGCCGGCTAACGTCGGCATTGCAGTTTTTATGCCATGTGGGATAATTTGACTGCAAGAACTCTGAACTTGATTAGGCATGGACGTATGTTTAATATAAACTAGCTTCTTAACCCGTGCAAAGCACGGGTTGCTTTAAATTTTTTTTGATATATTGTTATATTTTTGTTCATTTTTTTAAAAAAATTAAGATTATTTGTATTATAAAAATAATTTAAATTTATATTTACTTGTATTTTAAGTCTTATTATCTTGATTAAATGTACATATATCCTCACTATGATGATATTTATTAAAATGTAAATATAATAAATATACACTATTTAAAATTTATTATATAATTAAATTATCATTCACCTAAAATTATTGAAAATTTGATAAAAACAAATAAGATTCTTGTCGAATCAGAGTCTTTGTCGTATAGTTAAAAAATCATATATATAATTTTATTAAATCACAATAAATAAATATTCTAAAAATCGACCGATTAATCGAATAATCGAAAACAGATAAATTTTTAATACGATTTGGTAAAATTCGATTAAATCGATGATTAATTGGTCAAAACTGGATTAATCAGTCAAAAATCAGGTAAAATATTAAAATTTACAAAATTTGTGGGGAAAATTTAAAATTTTAAAAATGATTAGATATATATTATTTGTATGTATAATATTAAAATAATTCCAAATAATGATCATGTTATAATTAATGTATATTAATGCTTAGACATTAATGTATAATAAATACATTGCTTAGCATTAATGTATAATAAATGCGTTAGTATTAAAAGTCAATAATAACCTTCATACTCCCTCCGTCCCCTTTTACTTGTCCCTTTTGAAAAAATAACGCATCTTAAGAAAATGTTAGGTGGATATCTTGTTTTCATACATATCCCTAATAAATGTAATGAATTAGATAGAGTTGTGTATATATACATGCTAATCAAACATTGGAAGTTGTTACATTTTGAAAAAACATACAAAAAGTTGCTTTGAAAAGAGAAGTGGACAAGTAATTTGGGACAATTTTTTTTTCCAAAAGGGACATGTAAAAAGGGACGGAGGGAGTATATATTAAAATATGTGTAATAAGCGAAGGGTATATTAGTCATATTGAATTAATTTACTCAAGTTTGTTCTATTAGATATATAATAGATTAAAGAGTAGTGCTCGGTGCACATAATTGTTTACAGAAAATTTGTACATAATGATGATGTGACAAGTGATGTGGTGGGTTTTAATTGGGGTGGTTGGTGTAAATGCAGGGGGACCATCCAATTAAAATCTGCAACATGTCATTATGTACATGTTTTTGTACACAATTATGTGCACCAAGCATTTTCCAAAATTAAATATAAAACCAATCTGCATTTCATTGAGGGATGGACTGTATATAGACTCAGTCAATCGAATAATTGTGGGAAAAACAATAGAGACTTTTTCTTTGTTATCCTGCTCATAACTGTCACTTTTATTTATCATTTTGTCATTTTTATGGGAATAGAATATACCGCTAAAACGGTAATAATTTTATATATACTAAAACTTCGATTAGTTAATAATTAATTAACAAATTGTTATAATTAAAATTTAAATTACATATTTTTGTTGATAATTAAAATTTAAATTACATATTTTTGTCTCAACAAAAATATGTAATTTAAATTTTAATTATAACAAATTGTTAATTAATTATTAACTAATCGAAGTTTTAGTTTATATAATAAGATTATATCAACTTATTAATAATAGCAATCTTATTAATAAGTCTCAGCATTATATTAACTTATTAATAATAGCAATCTTATTAATAATAGAAATCTTATTAATAAGATTTCTAATAGCGGGATCGCTAAAGTCGTACGCCTGATGTATAAATGCAAGTAGTTTTCAAAAGATCTTGTATATTTGCAATGATTTTAATGAAACCGTACTTTTGCAATAAACATGCTAAAACGTAGTATATACGCTAAATACCCTTTAATTAATCTCGATAAATTAATAAGATTTAGCGATCCCGCTATTATTAATCAGGTTTTACTGTATATTCATTTAAAATTGCAATTAAAATTGTACCAGATATTATTTATACAACTTGTAATTCATTGTTTATAGCTTTGATTGTTCATATACTATATAAATATTTATATATTCCACAGAAATTTACTCAATAACGCTTTAAATGGGCTGGGCCTGTATGGGCTTAAAATGAAGTAGAGGAGCAACAATTTCCGGATAGACGACTGTGATCCCGATTGCTTTTAAAATTAAAAGAAAGAAATTGAGAGAAAAATATGTTATGTATGATGAAAAATAATTGGATTTTTGCCTCCTTTCACCCGAATCTGAACTGAGCAATACAGTTGTTATAGAATGGAAGGTTTTGCTTTCATGTCTAGAACTCCATCTAACATAAGCCATACATTCCTTTTAGATACGTGTTCTTACTTTATTCAATCTTCCATATATTTAGGCACCTCAAAAAATTTGAATATTATTTGCGCTTGAGAAAATCATGCATTGACATAATTAATTAATAATGAAGCTGACATGAACCTCGGTTCCAGTTGAGTTGATTCCGTCAATGGAGAAATTTGGTGATACATGATTCCAAAGTGAGTAGAATAAACTTGACGTTTAGTTCCACCAGTCAGTCATCGTTGGCATTTTCTTGGCCTAACTTCTGCGATTAGCATGTGGTTCTCCTGAAAATTTCAGATTTAATGAAAAAATTTGAATTTATTTTTGATTAATATTAAAAAATATTTCACCAATTTATCAACTATATATAGATTTATATTGATCTAGTAGATTCTTTTTAAACTCGTGTAGTTTAATTCATGCATCAATATTAATTTACAATTTCAACACTAATCATTATTTTACTCCATATGATAGTTTTATTCTACTCTTTGTAAAATTATGACGAATACTAGGTAGGTCATATTAATTTGAAGGTAAATTTCAGCGTCATGGGCCTAGATGGCTAGATTGATCTTTTGTTTTCTATAATACGCCGAGACTGCAACGTAACGTCACTGAGGCCCGAGGGTAATGCAGCAAATTATCATGACTTTATACTAGTAGACTAGTAGTAAGAGTGATTTTTCCATATAAACACTGAATAGTAGCCTCTCAAATCTCAATCATATTCATGGCCATGCAGAGTCTTTTGTGTGCCTTGGTTCTCATGGTTGTGAACGGTGCACTAATCCAAGGCCTCACCGTGGAGCTCATCCACCGAAACTCACCGCAATCTCCTCTCTACAACGCCTCCGCCACTCCCGAGGACTTGTCCACTGACGCCGCAACTCGCTCACTTGCCCGTTACCGAAACTACTACACCCAAACTAAAATCCAGTCCACTGTCATCCCAAACGGTGGAAACTACCTAATGAAACTCGCCATCGGAACTCCCCCGGTCGAACAATTCGCTATCCTCGACACCGGCAGTGACCTTATATGGATACAGTGCCAGCCTTGCGACAACTGCTACAAACAAGATTATCCCTTGTTTGATCCATCTCAATCGTCCACTTTCTCCAACAATGTTGGGTGTGATTCGAATGCTTGTAATGCGCTTCCTAGAAGCGGATGCGGCCAGACAAATAACCAGTGTCTGTACGATTATCGATACGGAGACAAATCGTATACAGACGGGGAGTTAGCCACTGATACGTTCACTTTTGATGGCCAGGCCGATACGGAGTTTCCAGGGACTGTTTTTGGTTGCGGTCACATGAATGCGGGGACTTTTTCTCATGGCTCTGGACTGGTTGGTCTAGGCCAAGGGGCTTTGTCTCTCAATTCTCAGCTATCAGACACAATTCACAACAAATTTTCTTACTGTTTAGTCCCTTTCATTTCGGGATTAAACAGCAAACTAAAATTCGGGGACGATGTCGATGTAAATTCAGCTGCTAATGCTGTTTCGACGCCTCTGCAGGCTCAGGATGATAGTTTTTATCATCTCAACCTCGAGGCCGTTACAGTCGGAGGCAATACGATATCTGGAGGAGGAGATATAATCATTGATTCCGGAACTACACTCAATTACTTAGACCCGGGGTTGTATGATGCTTTGGAAGCGGCAGTACGTGAGATGGTCGGCCTTAACTCTGTCCAACATCCGAACGGAGCTTACAATTTATGTTACGAAACGGAATCACTGACAGCAGTCCCTGCAATAGAAATGACATTTCATTTTACAGGAGCTGATGTTGTGTTGAATTCGATCAACATATTTAGAAATGTAGGTTACGGTTTGAGTTGCTTGTCGATGTTACCTTCGGATGGAAATGGTCCGAGAATATATGGCAACCGAGCTCAAATCAACTTCCAGGTTGAGTATGACCTCGGAAGTAAACAAATTTCGTTTGCACCTGCAGATTGTACCCAGTTCTAACTTCAGGCATTTACAAGTTACAACATCCTTATATATGTGTATTTATCAAATCAATAAAACCATGCATATTATATCATTGTTTATTTTAATTCTGGTTAATACCAGGGAACTCAATAGTATTCGGCATATTTCAACTATCCATCTTTTAGGTACGAAGAAAAATGTATTATTAGTTGAATAATAGATGTTGCCCTACAATAATACTCAGTACACATATATAACATGGTCACTAGGCTACCCATGGGCGCTGTTAGGTTGATGAAAAGAGTTTGCTAGAGTCTGTATGAATTTCATGAGTTTCTATTAAACACGCTTAAGCATTTAGATTTGTTTTTTTATATTTATTTCATCTTATATATATATATATATTCTTAAAACAGTTCTTTTATAAAAAAAAAAATTGTTAACAGTAAATATAAAAATGTTTTTGTCACTTTATAAGGAAGAAATAAGAAAAACTAGTTAAATAATTGTTTAATAATGTGTTTATATTAATATTATATACATATATATTTATAAATTCATCAATTTTTATAGAATAATTTACAATAATATTGTATATGAATATTTTAATTTTACTTGTTGCTCCATTAGAAGCAGTATATATTTTGTTCTTTTACAAATTCATAATTTCAGTGACAATATATTTGCTGCAAATATTTTTTGATAATTATATAAATAGTAATTAATAAAATCAGATGTATTAGTATAAAAGTCTCGGTATAACGTGTGTGAAGCGAACAAATTTAGAGTAGTAATAATGAACCGGTAAGGATGTAACTACGTAACCATGGGTATTTGAATATTGAAGAAAATTATTGAATTATAAACTGCATTTCATATGAATCAACTGTGTTACTTGGGGGAATTGAATCTACAAATAAATATTTCCAATAAACCCAAAAAAAGACTAAAAATTTATGTGGTTAAAGATATTCGGCAGACAGATTCAGGACCACAGTTTTGTTCTATGCCATGTAACATAATATGGCGGAGATTTAACATAAGACTGTCCCTTCCTGTCACCAATTCACAGTTATCTCCAAATTTCTCTGAATATATGAGCCTCAAATGTCAATTCATATACATTGAAATAAATCAAGAAATGAAAGAACCACGCTGTTAATCAATATAAGCGGCTGGCAAGCATGATATTGAGCATGTTTCAGACTCTGGCTCATCCGAAAAATATTACAATATGTAATAATTTGTAAGGTATATAAGCCTGCATTGTTAAAAAAAACTGAGATTTAAAAGAGTTTCTAACTTTAAGCTGAAAAATATCTACTATTTGTGTAAAAAAGTTATACTCCCTCTATCCCCTCATTTTTTTACGTTACTTTCCGGCACGTTTTTCCACGCTCATTTAAAGTACAGTTTCATAATATATTATTTAATTTTTTTTTCTCTGAATAAAAATTTGATGTTTAAACTTTTATTCAAAAAAAGAAAATTTTAAAAAAAAGTTATGAAGCTATGCTTTATAAGAGCCTCAAAATGCATTCAAACAGTTTATGTAAACTACTCAGGGGAACGGGGGAAGTAATCAATTTCAGGAAGTAATAATCTGAGAATTGACAATTTTAAGTATACACTTGAACAGTTTAAAAGAGAATAAATAATATTTTATTATTACATTAATAATTTTCATATCAAATAGATTGTAAATATCAAAAACAATCTGATCGCATTATTAAAAAAAAAAAATTCTCACTTCTGCATTTTCCAAACCGCCATCAATATGACAATATATGGTGCAGCATGTAGAACTTTATAGTTCTCACATCAAATGGCATGCTTTAGACAGTACATGTTAGCGAAAACATTCATTTTCATGTACCATTAATAAGGCTTTCTACTTTCAGAACATTTAAAGATAATCGGCATCAGCTACAGGACCGGTAAAAGAATGTATACTCTAAGAAAAGCTGTGAAGTTGATCATTAGCACACATATATCAACGGCAGTGATACAAGTATAGAAAGATTACAGTTGTCGACTAATTACTTGCAGCTGCTGCCGGGGAGGCTCAATGAAGGGCCCAGAATAACCAGCCATTTGTTTGAGCTTTTATATACAGGCTCAGCTCAAGTTGTGGTAAAATTAGTTGATTGACAATTCTGACTGAACTTTTCTATTTTCTTCAGATTTTCGGTTTGTGAAGTTAAAAAGTACATAGAAAGCATAGATGCTACTCCAATGGTTGATATATACAGGCAAACAGTCATCTTCTTTGTTATGTACTTGTCATATATTGCTGACTAAGAGACACAGTTCAGAGCTTAAGGATTTCTACAAAGGATTTTAGTGTACACTTGAGCTCCTGCAGCATACTTCATAGTCAAAAATATATCTGCATGTCACATTTTCAAAGCAACTTGTTGAAGTTACATTAAGTGCATACCTGCTCATGTTAGATGGCAAACCAATTTTAGTAACTCCTGTATGTGCTGAAATCTGCTTCGCCTTGAGGCATGTAGCTTTTCCTTGTGATGGTTTTTTAATCTGCACCACCAACTTAAGAAATGATTTACATGCTTATACTATAGACAATTCCCAAGTAGAACTGGTCATTTCAGGTAAGTTAATATTACATGACAGTAGGAACCATTCACACCTCGGTTTCTCGTTGGAACAAGCCCAATTTGTTCTCTTTTGTTCCCTTAAATAAAATTAGACAATTGAATCAGAAGGTTAAATATGAATCAAAGACCTAAATCAATTCAACATTTGATAGGACTAGAAACCTTTGATAATGTACAGGTAGGACGGGGCAAATTTATGCGTGGTCCAGTGCTGGGTTGAATTTCAGCTGTCAGAGTGAGCTATATAGAACATAATGCCATATATGAGTCATGATAGAACTGAAGAACACACACACACACACAAGCACACATATACAACAAATTTTGAGACGGGAAATAAAGATATAAAGAGAAATTGCAAGAAAAGTTGTCAAAAGAGTTGCTGTGATTTGTAAAAGGTAAGTTAATAGGTATCTTGCTTATTGGTTTCAGTGAAATCGAGAGAGACGCAAAATTAACAAACTAAGTTCAGCTGATGAAAAACAACTCCACAATTTACCATGCTAAAAAGCTCTACAGGTGGATCATGTTGAGCCCCTCGTTCTGTATGAAGTTTAAATTCCTGCGACAAAACCAGAACTTCATGCTGCCACTATTTCATAACTTAATGCAAATTTGAGAGATGTAATACATAAAACTATATTTGAATCTGGGGTACCGTTGGAAGTGTGCTGTCTTTCTTGTTATTTCGAGAAACCCTAATGTCTGCTTTACTGGAGAAGATCTGCATTATGGGAAAATGTATTACCTTTAAATTACCTTTCAATATTTTCACTGACAAAGTCCTATGCACAATATAATACCTTCTTGTTCGGTGGTAGAGCTTTAAATTTGTGAACTAATTCACAGCCCTCTTTCTTAGGAGTGTTGATTACGTGCCACCTAGTAATAAGTGGAAATGCACAATAAAAAAAATTATAAAGTCAAAAAAGTAATATAATAAAATTTCCAAACACACAAGAACATAAAAGTCTTCAATTATAACCCTTTATAGAGTTCTAAGAGCAAGTCCAATGGTAGTTGTGAAATACATATAGCTATAGCTATATTATGAAATTAAAAAGTGATTTTTGATGTTAAAATAGAACTTGTAATCCGATGATAGTTTTAAAATAACACCAAATTATCTAAATATAGCTATATTTTACTCACAAAAACTTTAAATGCACTACTTTATCTGTCAACATTACTTTAAATATGGATTTTCCCACTTGCATGCTTTTACGGCGATTATAGTAACATCTATACTTGATTCAATATTTAGCACCAAGTATAGCAGTTTGCTATTTTACATCCATGTTTAACACCCCATTGAAGTGAGGTTTTTTGCTTGGGTGCTACTCCCTCTGTCCCATTAATTTTTGTACAATTTTTTTTTGCATTGTTTGACACGCATTTTAAGACTTCTATAAAGTATAGTTTTATAACTTATTTAAACAAAAAAATTTAAATAAAAATTTAAATATTATATTTTTAGTCAGAAGACTAAGAATTTTAAAATAATTTGTGAAACTATATTCTATAAGAGCCTTAAAATGTGTGTCGAGCCCTCTATCCCAAACGTATGCTACCTGCCGGGACAAAGGGAGTATATTATAGATATAGCACCACTTTAAGCACCTCCATTGGACTTGCTCTAACAAGTGCAATTTAAAATTTGACCTTTTGATATCCTTGTTGCTACAATCTGCAATCGATCCAGCAACAGAATGGTGCAAAACCTGCAATATGCCTTCAATTAAAAAATTGCTAAATGGTTACTTACATTAAACAGATAAGATTAGCCTTATTACACTAGATAGATATACTTGATTCTTTTCAACTATTAATTGAATTTTTTGTAAGATAACCTTAGGTTTACTAGAATGAGCTGAGGATGATGGAACATTGTGCTGCATAGCCCTTTCTGATGTTTTCAAATAAAATTCCTGGAGAGCAATGAGATTCAGAAAATGTTAGCACCTAAAACTGCTAAAGGGTGTCCACTCACAAAAGGATATCTCGAAATATAGTGAAGTTGTAAAGAGTAATATATTAAGAACTTACTTGAAACTCTGGTTTCCGAGGAATGCTACGTTTCGGAAGCAACATTGATGGGGCCTCTAGCATCTGCATGTTATAAACAAAATATTTGAATGAGGTAAATATGTTATTAAACTTGTTTCCTATTTCTCCATGTTACCGACCTTTCTATTTAATGGACGAGCTCTGAATTTAGGAGCTGTGGAGGTGAGTTGTTCATCATCTCTAACTTTTGACCTGTGATGTAAAGTAGCTTGTTAAAGCAACCTATGCAAGGACATGGCAATATTGTTAATGTCAAAAAGAATATGCAAAAGAAACCTCATCCTCTGTGCCCTTTGAGCTGTTTCAAAGGCAGGCTCTTTAGGAATAGTAAGCCGTAACTTAGCATGTGCCAAACTCTTGTCAGGTTTTATATCCTGCATCATTATTTGATAATATTCTGAGAAGATAGAATAGATTACAAAAGTCTTCTTCACATCATTTTTCCTAATACAAGGCAGATAATTGCCTGTCCAACTAATTAAAAGTCCAAATTCACCATTAAGAACAACTGTTGCTGAAAAAACAAATGCAGAAGGTGGAATGTGCGCTTCCATTTTCAGTGTAACATACCTTTTTGGGTTCCTTGTGAACTAAATGAGTTTGTTGATGTGTATCAGCAAACTGTCATGAAGAAAAATTAAATGTTAAACCAAAATTCTAGAACCGCTAACTGACAAGTCAAGTCTTCCTTCAGTGACTAATTATAGAAAGGATTTAGTCTGCACTAGCAAAATGCACATACAAACATGTCTTCAGTTAATATGCATGCAAGGAAACGCATGACATCTGATGTGGTACAGATAGAGGAACTCATAAACTTCAAATCAGAAAATCAGATTTAACTTGCAGTACAAAGGTGTTATACCGTTACAGATTAACAAAATATGAACAGAGAAGAGTCGCAATTATCTCCGACAGGGCCATTATAAATGGAAGGTAGTGGGACCAAACTGAAACATAATATATAGAGGCCTGTCTTGTGGCGTTACTTATATACTTTTAAAAGAAAAACTATACTGTGTGCGCTGCTTTGTCCTTTGCATTGTAAACAGTGGGACCAACTATACAAAAGCTACAATGAGCACTCACTGTGCTTGCAAAAAGAATAACTATCAGAAAAACCAAAAATTATGGCCAATCTTAACCTTACAGAGTTGACCTCCTTCGAGCTTTTGTCGTTTAGCAGGTTGACTCTCCAATGGAGAAATTTTTGGAACAATGCTTTTATAGTTCTCCAACTTTAGATACCTAAATTCAGAGAAAATGAATCATCAGAAATTAAACTTAAAAGTGGAACACTAGCCTATGATGGTTAATGCTTTAGTATAAGCTGTTCCAACACGGCAAAATCAGAAGGTCTAAAATCTCTGTTGTGTAAAATTCAGTAAAAAAGAAAGATGATAAAATAATCAAGTACAAATTTCTATGAAAAAATAGGTAAGATCTACCTGGAATCGCTGATTTTATGGGTTTGATTTTGTTTGGCTAATTGGCTTGCTGTTGGCTTCATGAGGGTTGAGATTCTTGGAAGGGACTTTTTGACAATTTTGTTTCTTCGATCCTCTGATTCGATATTGCAGTCATAAAACTTCAAATCTGTAAAGATTAAGGTGGTATTTGGCTTTTGCATATAAAGTCAACAAGTAAACAAACCTATTTACCAACACAAAGTTTTGGAGACCGTAATGAAGGAAAACAAAAGGGAGGACTTCACAACCTATAATTAGAGTGCCAAAGTGAACTCTGGACACTACAAGTATTTCATATCAAAATAAATAATTCAAATCACCTGCAGGTATGTTGGAGCATTGATCAGAAATCAGCTGTGTACAACCATTTAACTCGATGGAAGTCTTTCTATTAACACCTCCACATTCTGCAAGATATATACAGTCACTATTTATGACACAAAAATTGCATCACGTGCTAGTAATGCAAATAAATCAGCATTCAGCATATTAATGACAATCACCAGTCATGCATCCTATAGGGAACATAAAACCAACTCATGGAGGCTGGCCAATAAGCCCGGTAATTTTTTGAAGAATGCCTACTCTAATCCATGCCCACATTAACTACAAAAGTTCATATACGGCTATAATCTCTAAGAATGATTAAAGAGACCTAATTGATTATAATAAATAGTATGAACATCATAATCAAGAGTACAAGTCTACAAAAATATGACTACAGCACATTATAAAAACCAATTGTACCTTCGCGGCTCATATCCATTCTTAAAATTTCCATGTCACCACCCAAATCAGAGTCACTTTCTGTGAAATCCATGTTCTCGAAACCTTCAAATTTTGATGAGGCCGTGACATTATCTGGCAGAACGTTCTCCCTCAACACCGGCTTTTTAACAAAAGCTAGAAAGAAATCAAAAAACGGGAAACTTTTCCAGTCAATAAAACGTGCATTTAAACCAGGAGCAAAAGCAAAATAAAAGCCTGGCCCTTCTCAATTTCAATTGTATATAGAATATAGATACAGAATGACCATATAAATTCTAGTAACCATTATCGTGTGAGTTCGTCCAGAATACATAGGTATATAACTTCATCGCTTTAATCTTGATAATAGGTTGGGGCTTGGGTTAGGATGCACCAAGTAATTAAAATTTTATGCATTCGACCATTTAAAAAAAAGGCAGGACTGAGCACAGATATACAGCTGATATCCAAAAGGGGATTGATAAAATTAATCAAACTGGGACACGGTTCTTCAAAATCTTGAAAAAGAAAAGGCCCACACTAACTCCTTAAAACTAAAAATGAACACATTATTACAACACAGACACATTCAAACAGAATACAAGCTTCAGAGTTCAGACCACCTAAACCCACATTTATTTTTCACAAAATTACAAACCCCACATTACACTAGTTACAAAATACAATGTTTAAAGCAATCAAACCCACATTCTTTTGTACGAATTAAAAAGAACGCATTATTACAACATATGAAGATTAAAAACTTTATAGCAAAAAAGCCCACATGTCATGTATAAATAACAAAAAGTCAAATCTTTACCAAAAAAGATGATTAAAAATGCAAACTTTACAGCAACTAAGTAAGATCATTAGGTTTAGTGGTTACGAGAAGGAGGATAGCTTGGTCGAGATTGGAACCAAAGCTCAGCTTGAAGAGTCTCATCTACAGACTCTTGACGACTAAAATCAAAGAATCGAGCAGCGTCAAACTCGTAGTCAAGGTCGATTTCAATAGCTGTGAATGTGTACATTACAGTCTCTTCCATTTCTTCATCCATTCTCTCCCTCTCTCTCTGAATCTCTCTATCTCTCTGTGTGTTTCTGATAGAGGATAAAATAGATAGGAGGGAATGTATGTATAAGCGGGGACAATGTTGGTAATCGCGCCGAATGGAAGGGAAGATCCGGAATTTAAACAGTGGGGCTCCGAATAAATGTTGTTTGTACTTGTAATAATTCCTCCCCAAAGTGCCCTTGTATCTAGATAACTCAACTCAGTCTCGTCGCCTTTTTCCTCTCCTGTCTTGATTTGACAGGTGCTGCTCTTGTCTAGTTTTGTCAAATAATTACTCCCCCTCTTTCTCACCTATCTCTATACACCCGTCAATTTATAAATTCCAAACTTTTTTTTTTTTAATTATAAATTCCAAACTTATTACAGTAAAATTTTATAAATATAAAAATTTAATTATATCCATTATTTTATTTTAATATATTTATTTTATTTATCAAATATTAGTTGATCATAACACTTTATTCGCACTACACCAATTTTATATATTAAATATTAAATATTAATTGGTATCATCACGTTAATTATTTGTATTACATTTTTTCGCTGGATTACAAAAGAAATTTAATCTCTGTGCCACACCTGACACCTCATTTGTATCTAACTCTGCGGACAGAGGGAGTACTGTATAAAACTCCCAGCTTGACGAATTAGCAGTTGAGTACTCTCTCCGTCCCCCTCAATTGTTTACATTGGAGGGGGACACGGAGACCAAGACGATGTATGAAAAATGAGTAAAGTTAGATGAAAAGTGGGTAAAATGGTGGGACATACTAATATTTAATAATAGATTTGAGATAGTGGAGGAAAATAGTGGGTGTCATAGTAGTTTTTAATGTTAAATATGAGATAGTAGAGGAAGATAGTGGGTGTAATGATTAGAAAAACTTACTATTTATAGTAACGTAAAGAAATGAGAGGGACATCCCAAAATAGTACTCCCTCCGTCCCTCTCATTTCTTTACGGTTACTATTTTGAGATGTCCCTCTCATTTCTTTACGTTACTATAAATAGTAAAGTTTTCCCATCATTACACCCACTATCTTCCCCCACTATCTCATATTTAACAATAAAAACTACTATTACACCCACTACTTTCCTTCACTATCTCAAATTTATTATTAAATATTGGTAGGTCCCACCACTTTACCCACTTTTCATCTAACTTTACTCATTTTTCACCCATTGTCTTGGTCTCCGTGTCCCCCTCCAATGTAAACAATTGAGGGGGACGGAGGGAGTAACTGTAAAAAATTGAGAGGGACAGAGGGAGTATATAATAAATAATTTGAATTTTAAAAAATTAAGGATTTTATAATATATGCAGCAATAATTTTTATTCGTGTTTTTATTATTGTAGTACTAAATTTAATATCTATTATCAGTAGAATAATATAAAAATGTTATCAAAGTGTACAAAAGATGTGAAGTTAATATCTAATCATTAAAATTTAAATTGAGTAAACAAATTAGTATTATTATTCATGAAGAATCATAAATAAATCATAAATAAAGGATTATTATAAATATTTTTCTCCAACTATACCCTCAATTTAGAGTATGAATATTATTTCATTTTATTTAAATGTACGAAATTTAGCATTATTGGGTGAAGAATCGAGTAAATTGTTTTTGAATTTTGAGACGCGATGTCTTAAGTTTTGTGTGTACTTGGGTTCGGGGAGCTGACAAGTTCACCGGCTTTCGAGCCTCCGTTTCTGGGCCGCACAACTCTGTCGGACGAAATGCGTGGGCAGTTGAAAAATCGGGTCCGACTTCTTCACCGATTTCCAGATTACGCTTAACTATTTACTCCCTCCGTCCCGGTAGATTATATACGTTTGATTTGGATACGGAGACCAAGAAAAAGTGTAAAAAGTGAGTAAATTGAGATGAAAAGTGAGTAAAGTGGTGGGACCCATTTATATTTAATGATAGATTTGAGATAGTGGGGGAAAATAGTGGGTATAATAATGTTTATATTATTATAGAATGGAGATAGTGGAAGAATGTAGTGGGTGGAGTAGTATTTTATATTATAAAAAGTTACTATATTTGGTATGTATAGAAATGATGGGACGTCCCAAAAAGGAAACTGTATAGAAATGAGTGGGACGGAGGGAGTAATTCGTTTGTGGGTCTGCAGATTTGTGTGACCGAATGGCCCGTTTTCTGCCAATTCAAAGATCAACAGTGCGAAGAAACTACTCCCAGACCCAGAACCAGCCCAATATTATTTTTGTGCGTATTGCTATGTGTTTTTATTGGGCTCGGCTTTAAATTTCCGGCTTATTTTAACACTTTGGATGTCTTGGTTTTTGTGTATGGTTTGGGACTCTGGGCAAAAAGATAGAAGTGTTTTTTTTTTTTAGTTTCTTAAACTAGGAACTTAAGAAATACTGTACTACTTTATTTTGCTGATTTTCATTTTATTACAAAGTTTTCAACTTTTTAACGTGTAATAAATTTTATTTATTAATAAAAAAATTTGAATTATAATAATTTGATTTTTTTAATTTATAAATTTAAATAACCGAAAACTCATAATATAAATATTAATTGTAAATAATACTTTATATTTTATTTAAATATCAATTGTTGAACATTTAAGGTGAGTCATTTTTAGTCAAATTCGATTTCATTCTCGAATTTTGTATTATATTATATAGGAACGAGCAAAATTCATATTTACAAAAAAATTGATTCACATATCTTAATCTTAAAATTATATTTTTTATAACCAATCATCAAATATGTGTTTGGAATGGACGAAATTCATTCGTAATTCTATATCATAATGAACTAAACAAAACTTTTACTTTAATTATATCTCATATTATATATCTAAATTCTCCAATATATATTAATAAATATTTTAATACATAATAAATGAAATATTTGGATGAATTGCACTCAATTTTCTTCAAATTATGGCATTACCCAATTAAATTGAAGAAAATTTTAAATTCCAAAATTATATGATTTTATGAAATATCCAATTCCTAGAAAGCAGAAATAAATTAGTTCTCATCTCAGTTTTAACTCATTCCCGAATCTATCCACGACTACTAGTATTGAATAATTTCATTTGTCATCGTAATTAAAGAATGAAGTACGGTGGTTATCATAAATTTAGAAATTTATGTAGGAGCTTCACATATCTCGTACACGGACACTCCATAAATTACAGTATCCGTCCTACTCTGCAATGTATCCCTCCCCACAAACATGACACACTTTCAAATCTCCGGCCACCCCAACGCCCGATCACCGCCGTTTACGTCGGAGCGATGAGGATAATCGTGCCCCTCCAAGGCGTTGTTCAAGGCCGTGGTGGTCTTCTTCTAGGCTCAGCTATACCCTGCGCTCTCTTTTATTTTTTCCAGCTTTATCTCAAGCAACGTCAACGACGCCAATCTCCGCCGGAGCCGGAGCCTCCGGAGGTGTCTCCCAGGCTCAACAGAGTGCTTTCTCGCTCCATTTCGTCTCCTAGAGGCTCAAGTGGTCCGGCCCATGTTTCTTTAAGGGCTAATAGTATTGTTAAACTAGTTGATAGTGCTTATTTTGTTGGATTAAATAGGGTTTGTGAGGACCCTTTTCATGAATCTGAAAACCCAGATGGTGTTTTTCAGCTCGGATTGTCTGAAAACATGGTTGGTCTTTCGTTTTTGGTTACATACTCCTATATATGTTGTGTGCCTAATTGTCTATGTATATTACTATATTTTTGTTGATGTGTGCTCTTTTTGGAAATTGTAGTTATGTAAGGATTTGGTTGAAAAATGGCTGGCAGATAATGGAGAGAGTATATGTGGAATTGCTGCTAATTTACCAAATGATGGGCTTATGGAATTGAAAGTGGTAAGTGTTTTTCCATATGTTTTTTTTTTTTTGTTGAATATGGCTTAGAGATATCGTACTACTATAGTCTATATGTGTTCATGCCTCATGGTTCTTGGTTCGCCTTTCCACGTGTAATTGATATATAGTGCTTGTCAGATTAATCACTATATAGAGCCTTATAGTATTTTAAATTTCGTCTATACTGTAAGAGTGAACTTCATTATCGCCATCAAGCTTTAGTGTTCCAGCATATTATAATTACTCATACATTGCTCTGTTGGCTACAATCTACATGGTACCCATGAAATGAAGTTTGACAATGAATCAGTCAACTAAAATAAAAAAAATTCTGAATTGTTAAACTGTTTACTTGCTCAGTTATAGGTAGTATCACACTGTCCTTGCCATCATATTTGATTGATTCGTTTGGAACGCAAAATTCATGCTGAAAAGATGTCAAGACTAGTTCACTATATTCTATTATCCATTATATGCATCAATTGCAGCATTTATCTAGTTGACTTCAGAGTTCCTGCCCACTTCTTAGGCGTAGATCATTATTGCTAAAAATCCAGTTATTTGGAAGAATTGAACAAAGAATATTTATAAAATATCCTACAGTAATTAATCTCTTGTTTAGTGGTTATTGAATATAGAAAAGATGGGAAGTGAAGTTGTGGTTCTACTCGGTCATGGCTATGGGCTTTCCTATTAAATTAAGTAGAACATCGTATTGTTGTCATTCAAGGTATAATTGAATATGACTTGCTAAATAAACTTTCTTCCCTTCCATTTCCTACCAATATTATTAACTCCTAAGCAAGTCTTCAAATGCTAGTTGTTTAGGGGGTAGTTAATTGCTTTTGAATTGTCTGTGTTTACCTTTATCTATATCATAATTTGTATGCACTCCTTGTAACTCTGGGTTCTAGTATTGAACATCTCACTGTGGTGTGCAATTATCTGTATGTGGCGGGTTTTCTCTAGTTACTTTATACAATTCGAACTTGAGCAAACAATTAGTTCTATCATGTTACTCCTTCCTCTCTCCCCTGTGTATCAGTATATGTACGTAAGGTTTCAATTCCAATGCAGGAATTAACACGAATCATGTCAAGGGCCATAGATAAAATAGTCTTCTTCAACCCATCTCAAATGGTGATGACAGCTGGTGTAACTTCTGCAATTGAGATGCTTAGCTTCTGTCTTGCTGATGCAGGAAACGCTTTTCTTGTTCCATCACCTTATGACCCAGAGTAATTTTCTGAACTTCGCTGATGAAATTCTTTAGATGGCCATTTTCCATATCTTGAAAGTAAAGTAAGTAAATTTGGAACACAAATTGTAGTCTTGACAGGGCTGTCCAATGGCGGACTGGGGTTGAAATTATCCCTGTTCCATGCCGCAGTGCGGACAACTTCAATTTGGGTACACCTGCTCTTTACCGAGCATTTAATCAGGCAAGGAAACGTGGTCTTAAAGTTCGTGGAGTTATAATTTCGAACCCATCGAATCCAGTAGGCAGTTTGCTCAATAGGGAAACAATCAACAACCTACTGGACTTTGCTACTGAAAAGAACATTCATGTCATCTCCATTGAAATGTTGGCAGGATCCAGTCATGGTGATGATCAGTTTGTCAGTATGGTAGACATCATTGATTCTGGAGATTTTGACCGTAACAGAATTCATATAGTTTATAATCTTTCGGGAGACCTTTCTCTTACTGGCTTCAGTGTGGGGGTTGTTTATACATATAATGATATTGTTTTGGCTGCAGCTGAGAAACTTCTAAAATTCTCATCTATTTCAGTTCCAACTCATCAATTACTTGTCTCCATGCTCTCGAATCGAAGATTTGTTCAGATGTTCATAGAGGCAAATAAAGATAGGCTCAAAATGATGCACACTGAATTTCTGGCTGGGTTGAAGCAATTGGGAGTTGAGTGCGTGAAGAGCAGTGGAGGCTTCTACTGTTGGGCTGATATGAGAAAGTTTATTAGCTCATATAATGAGAAAGGAGAGCTTGGGCTTTGGGACAAGTTGTTAAATGTTTCGAAGATTAATGTAACTCCTGGTTCCTGTTGTCACTGTATCGAACCTGGATGGTTCCGGTTTTGTTTCACTGCATTGAAGGTAAAGGAAATCCCTGTAGTCATGGAACGTATTCAAAGAGTTACTGGAAAAGTATCTCAGAGTTGACAGTCATGGAGTAACTGGTGTTCAACAAGTAACTTACGAATATCTAGCTTGGTGAGAGACACCCTTTTGCAAGAATCTTGCAATTGCTAACTTCAAGGGTAGCCTCACAGATATGGATCCAAGTGACAAGGGGGAGAAGCCAAGCGATTCACTTAATTGATCTGGAAATGGAAGCTTAATGAATTCCAGTTGCTTTTAGTCTGCTCATACAAGATATCCCATAAACCTCCTCTCAGTGGTAAGAGCAAGCTAATGACTATCCAATTCCTAACCCTTGAGTTAGAGTTTATTCAAGTTATGGCTTCTTTCTTCAATTTGTTTGCAGTCTATTCATTTGTCGTGGTCTTTTCCACGCAAACCTTACACCCACTTCTGCCTCCTCTCCAGTCTTACGACATATTCATACTTGAAAAGTTCAAGTCTTAGTGGATAGTCTGAAAAATTGTATGTAAAGATCCAATCTGTTTTACGGTCAATTCCATAGTATGTATCTCAATCAGCAACAATGCACCGAAGATGCATAAATTTGTTAGCTCATTCTATGTTTAAGGTATAAACTCTTAGCTTGCTTTCGCTTGGATGAAACTTCAAGTTGTAACATTGCCATATTGCTAATTGTGCAACCATGTTAAGAAATTTTAGGAAAAATGAAACTGGCTGAAAGCCACAAGCATCTTTATAATGTCTAATCTGTCCATACAGGTCCACTTTGGACCACAGAAGCAAGTTAAATGAAATGAAATGGGAAGGAAAGAAAAACAAAACAAAACTACTCTACCTGTTAATTGACTATGATGCTACAAGTGTCAAGAATCCAACCCTAATCTAACAGATTCGAGAATCTGAACTGCTTCAGACATACTTGGTCTCCTAGAAGGCATTTCTGAAGTACAAAACAATCCCAACTTCATCACTTGAATCAACTCATTCTCTACAAAACCATGCAAACTTCTGTCCAAACAATCTGAAACATTACCACTCTCAATCAGCCTCCTAACATATTCACACAAAATCACCACTTCATTTTGATGATACTCCACCGGCTTCTTACTTGTAACAAGCTCCAGTACCACTACTCCGAAGCTATAAACATCGCATTTTTCACTCAGCTTCCAACTCTGTGCCAACTCTGGAGCAATGTATCCGACAGCATTGTGAAATTTTGTTATTCCACCGTTATTGAGCAGAGGGAGAAATTTTACTAGCCCGAAATCAGATAACTTTGCCTTAAAGTTTTCGTCTAGCAGGATATTAGCAGACTTGATGTTAAGATGAAGAATTGGAGGTTTACAATCATGGTGGAGATATGCAAGAGCTTTTGCTATCCCTAGAGCAATATGATACCTTCTAGACCAGTTCAATACATGATTACCAATACTCGTACTAGTGCTGGGATGATTGAGTCCGTAAAGATTGTCGTATAAATTTCCATTAGAAATAAAATCTGACAGAACTAGCTGCATTCTAGAGGACCAGTAGTAACCTTGAAAAGAAACAAGATTAGGATGGCGAAGGTTTCCTAATCGTCCGATTTCTTGCTCAAATTCATCCTGGTTCCGGATCCTTCCTAAAGTTTCGAGCTTCTTTACTGCAATCAAGATCCCACCTTCAAATTTCGTCTTGTAGACTGTTCCAATCGAACCCCCGCCTATAAGGGACTCTTTGTCCAGTAAAGCTTTAGTGCCAGCTTCCCAGTCTGCGTACTTTGAGGGCAAAGTTTTACTAAAAAGGACTAATTTTCCGACTATGACATCTGAATCTGCTGATCCCATCGGTGTGCTTTCTTCAACCACTGTCACTTCATCACTTCTCCAACGACGAGCCCTCCTGTTGAAAATGGTTACCATTCCAACACCAATGAGAATCACTGCAGCTGCGACAATTGCAACAATGGCCGAAACACTCAGAAGTTTAGATTTCCCTGTCGTAGGAATAGTGTCATTGCGCGAACAAGATGTAAGAGGAGCACCACATAGCCCTGGATTGTGAGAAAATGCTGATGCTCCAAATTGCTGGATGGTAGAAGAGGATGGTATGACACCAGACAGGTTGTTGTAAGAGAGATTAAAATGAGTCAAGTTCAACAGATTCCACAGTAAAGGGATTTGGCCTGATAGCAAATTTTCTGATAGATCAATCAGCTGGAGATTCGACATATTTCCAAGAACTGATGGTATGCTTCCATTCAGACTATTCTGGTGCAGATCAAGAATCACAAGATACGACATGTTGTAAAGTTTGCTCGGAATATTTCCTTGCAAAGCATTACCTGAAACATCCCTGCACAAAGATGTAGATTTGGTAAAAATGTTATCCAGTAAACATAGTAAATGATGCTGAATAGAGAATGAAAGTAAGACTTACAGTTCCAGCAGAAACCTGCAATTACTTATCTCATCTGGAATTTCACCAACAAGGCTAAGATTGTGCAGATCCAGAACTTGAAGTAATTCAATACTTCCAAATTCTGTGGGAATTGTTCCACTAATCAAATTACTCCCCAGTCGAATGACAAGAAGCCTCTTTAAGTCTAAAATGTTAACAGAAATGCTTCCATTCAACATATTATACCCAAGATCCAAAACCTTTAAGCCACTGCATTTCGCGATGCTACCTGGGATCTCAGCAGAAAGTTCATTACTTGATGCACCTAATATTTCCAATCTCTGGCTGCAAGATTCTACTTTTGGGATCATCCCCACAAACTCATTAGAAGAAACATTGAAATAGGTGAGATTACTAAATTGAAGAACATCAAAAGGGGCTGACCCAGTAAACCTATTGCTAGCAAGATCCAAAAATTCCAAACTTTTACACCGCGATATCTGTTCCTCAACAGGTCCTGCTAACCCATTGTTGCTCACAGAAAAGTACACTAAACCTGAAATATCACAAATTTGTGGTGGCAAGCCCCCACTAAGATTGTTGAATGAAAAATCCACCCCAAGAAGATTGAAGCATTTCCCAATTGTCACAGGAATCGAACCAGAAAGGTTATTTCTTGACAGAGAAATGAACTTGTTATTGAAACAATTTGTAAACAATGCTGAAGGAATCTCTCCGCTAAATCCATTTCTTGACAAATCAAGATACCGAATATTTGATAATTTCCCAATAAAATCTGGGATATCCCCAGATAACGAATTGGAACTGAAATTCATTTTCCATAATGTGTCAATCTCACCATACTCAGTTGGAATGTTCCCGGAGAATTTATTTCCAAAAAATGAAAGAATTCTTAAAGACTTTAAACCTGATAAGGCTGGTGACAAAATGCCACCCAAACTAGTATTCCACAACAGAATCTTATACACATTTCCAGCAGAATTACAGGACACACCATTGAAATCTTGGCAAAGGCTCTTACTTGAATCCCATGAACTCAAACTCTTGTAAGGATCACTTAATATGTTACCTTTGAATTGCAGCAAGATCTCCTTCTCAGTGAGTGGACACACTGCTGCAAACTGGTATCCAAGCAACACAAAAATGCACAGAACATACTTTCGTAATCTTTTCATTTTCGTGTGCAGCATCAAGAATTGCTGATCAAATTGTGTAAACAGGCAATTTCATAGAACATGATAATTTCAAGAATACAGTAGCAGCACATTTGTACTTAACATGTACTGTATATACAGATATATCTTCTGCAAGCTTGAGATGGCTTTGACTAGAAACTTTCTATAAAAAAATTGAAATTTCTGGGTGTTTTATGGGGACATTGAATCAAGAACACTAAAATCTATGTAAAATAAAATAAGAAAGTGAAGGGTTCAGAAGAGCAGAGAGATATGAGCACATGGGACATGCAAATTGCAAAGGAATGAGCAACAGAAATAAAAGAAAACTGAGTTGGGCTTTGCTGGAAAGGGCAAGAAGCAGGTAATGGCCATTTTTTACAACTGCTCATATATAAAACTTATGTGTCCATGTCTAAAAGGTTGTCACCACATGCTCTATTCATATTGCATCCTCTCTTGTCTCTCCTCCCCACTCTCTCAACACTCACTTTCTCTCTTTATATTTTGTCTTATATTATATACATATATTTCACACACACAGCTCTTATTCTCTAAAGAATGATATGTTGTAACTTGTAATAACATGCTGTAAAGTTACAAAACAATAAACATATAATACCTTGATCTAAAACCATAAGGTGTAACGAGGAGGATGGTTTACAAGGATCATATTATATTCCGACACTGAACAGAGACCGAAGGATGAAACAATTAGTGCCACTCTGCACAGTGAACACCATTACTATCATGCCCACCAATATTCTGCAGGGTCTTTGTCCAAATGACTTCACTACAATATTTATTTTATCCACCAACCAAGCCAGAGCGCACCACTATTAATCTTTCACCTTGATATCGAATCATACAAAACAACGCAAGTCACAAGTGGCTGTTGAAATTTAATGAGAGTTGCTGCATTAAATTTGAGTCCCAGTTCAAGGATGAAAAAGACATTCTTGTTTTAACATCTAACGTTTCTATGTTTTGATGATTTTTATAAAGGGTTTGGTATCTGAATTATTAGGGGAGTAATTTTATATAAATGTAAGGAGAAAGCAGGGCTTTGCAACTATATTACCGTTGTAGTCACATCTGTTTCGCATATAAATTTGTTCGTCTTATGTTTGACTACCAAACACAAGAAACAAATGCTGGCATTCAAATTAGATGAGATACAACATTTGACAAAGAACGTCCAAATTATCATGATCATGACAACAGCTTGACAAAATAGAAAGAGATGAAGAACCGCTGAAAAAATTTAGCAGATCATATGTATAACCAATATGTATTTTATATAATCTGTGGATAAGTTCACGAGGGTAACTAAGCTCTACAGGAACACAACTTCTTCACTTGATGGATAGATCTGTTGGGCCTTCTATCGTGTTAGTCACACTCAAAAGTTATATACAAATGAAATTACTGTGGAAAATAAAAGGGCTCGACTCCTGACGACAAAGGGTAGAAGAAACTATACAACAAAACTACAACTTGTTGCCACTTTCAAGTTTAAGAGATCAACATACTGGCTCAAGACTTCAATAGATGGACTTGACCATGTTAGCTTTTCTTCTTGATGGCCTCCCCATCCTTTCATCTACTTTTTGATTATCAACAGATAACTAAAAGCCCGCCTGATATAAATATTTTCTCGTCTACCGATCACTAAGCTCCTTCCCTCTAATTACATGCCCTTAAAGAACTGATTATTAAAAAGCCCCCGTACTCTTATTTATTGTATGCAAATTTAACTTGGCCCTTCCAATAGTTTGCCTTGCCCGCCTTGACCTAGACACACAAGGCTACACCAGTAGCTCTTCTTCCTTTTGCATTCCCTTAAGCCGCCTTTTCGCATACATTGTAACTATCACCGTGGTTGTAATGGATAAAGCAAAACCAAGAACATTGAAGATGATCTGGGTTGCACTAAGGGCGTGGTTATCATTTGAAGCATCAGCCAACGTTTTTATCATAATGCCACTAGAAAAATATAAAAAGATAGATTAGTAGAACACCATCAACACACCTGCGGAAAAATATAGCAGCATTGATTTTCTTAATACAAAGACTGCTGAAAACATCGTAGGCATACACACAAACTTCTGCACAGTCTTATCTGTATACGCTGCACAGTCAATGCTCAAATTACATTTTGTACAGCTTTATCTCCTGTTGATTAGATGTCTAGTTGTCTGCACATGCAAGCTTAGAGTAAAGGTCTATATATAAGGACTTGGACCAAGAAAAACTCTTTGTTTGGATCAAGTCCGTCCTAAGAATGATTATCAGCAAACAGTTTGGACCTAGTTAAGATTATCAGCTAAACAGTGACGAATGGGAGAAAATAATCCCAGGGTACTACAAAAAAACATTTTGCTAGAAGCATTAAACCACCCGAGCAAGCTTAGTTGTTCTAAATACTGAGATATATGAATACTATAGCTAAGATATACATGGCGCACAGAGGGAAAATGATGCAGGACAGGTGTAAAAAATGGGTGAAAACAACGGACAAAATTCGAAATACCTACCTCTGGGAGAATAAGAGAAGCGGCAAGAAACACAATAAATCCACAAATTCAATCTATAATTCATATCTATTACATAAAGAAGATTACAAATTTACAATTGTTTATATTGAATTCCTAACATGTTCACCAGGTAAATTTGGAAAATAAGTAAAATTTCTAGATAAAAGGGAACAGATCCTTTTACTGTTAACTAATGTCTATTTTTTGTCTACAACCATACATCTAAATTAAAATATATCAATTTTCCAGAATATTCATGAATATAATGTAATAATTGATTAAAAACATACCTATATTTAAACAACTAATTTAATTATGCCCTGCATCACTCTCTTCTCCTCTGAAAGAAACTCGGACACAATTTATAAGATAAAGAAGAACTAAATCTGTAAGTGGGATCTAAATGAGAGGACAATTTAAATAAATATGTTTGAATAAGAATAATAAAATTATTATCAATTGATTTTACTTATTCTATGCTCTGGCTCAAAAAAAGTATATTGTTTTGTAGTGAACTAATACAACATGCTTCAACTCAAGAAAGGAACCTGAGTACTTGAATCAAGCCCTAAATTACAGCAACCAGGCTTCATGTCAGAAAGCGTGTATATCCTAAATGTTGCATTGCACTCACTTTGTTTTATCCAAATAAACTGAGGTTGCCTTCACTTGGATAGAATGGAATGCAAAATATATAGAGAAGTTTTATGGAGAAAAAAGAAAGTAGAAGACAATAATGATTAAAGATTTGTGAGTTAAAACTTTTCATGAAGAAGATGATAGGAAAACATGATGAACAAATGGAATGAACATTCCTTCCAAAACATGTGGGTTAGATTTGTAGTTCAAATAGTTGGAATGGAATGATTGAATGAATGAAAATTACAGACAATTTTTCTAATCACCCCCAATTTTTAGTACAAATTCCATTCCATTCTTCTCTCATTCCATTCCATCCAAGTGAACACAACCTAAGAGTCTATGTTACCCCGGCTATTTACCTTGCCTTGAGTAGAAAGTTGGACAAGGGTATGAATACCTAACACCTCATATTGGACCAAAAACATGCAAAATGTCTGAAAAGAATTGCCAAGTTCGACACTTGGACACATATCCATATTGAACAGTCCCATCAAAGTCCAAGGAAATCGTAAAGGGATAAGATCTAATCTAGTTTTATGAAGGACATAACTTGATTAAAACATGCAACAATGCGACCTTCAGTGTTGAGGTTATGCGTTCTATTTTAAGTTGGCTACCAAAGAGGAAAACCAACATAAATTTCTAAAGAACACAATTGGTCACACTACTTCTCTACTCCAATAGCAAAAAAAAAAAAAAAAAAGCCGCATCCTCCTTGTTGTGATCTGTATTGGATTAACTTAATTATATCTTACTTTCTAATAAAGTCGATTGGGAGGAGACAGTTTAGAAATCCGCTTCAAGTTGGTTTTACTATTACATTTGTGATTGATTTGGAAAAATATGTATTACATATGGGTTAAGTTTGTATACTATAAAAGTAATATAACTTTTGGTGTTTAAATCAAGAACATATTAAGAACAATGACCTAGTAAAATGATGTACGGGATTAAGTATGCCAACATGAAGTGTCTTCTTAGTTAAGGTTAAAACTTTTCATCAAGTAAATAGTCTCAAGGTGCAAGATGTTCTAGTAGCAAACAGATACACGTGTCGAGTCGCATTGACTGACAATCTAAGTAGAATACACAACACCAACGAGCGACATACAAAGAGGTAGAAGTAGAGATCTTACGTATATATTGCAACAAAGATTTCTGGTACCATTCCAACCAATGTCCCCAACAAGTATGGAACATACTTCACGTTTGTTGCCACAGCACAGTAATTAAAGATTATATATGGAAATGGAGATATCCTGATTAATGTGACAGCTTTAAATTGATGATACCAATTTCCTTCCCCAGCTAACCTAATGACTGAAGCTTTCTTTGGGTCTCTTCCTAACCAGTCCTGTGTAAGAGAGGAAACAGATTAGCAAATATATGAGTCCACAGGCACAGACACTCAGAGAATTCATGTTCCCTCCACAAAATATAGTAGATTACAATGTAGAAGGTACATACTTCCATTCGACGGTGGAAAAGAGTGCCAATGAAATAGGGTAGGGATACGCCAATAGGCACTGCAGTAATTATTATCAGAAATCCTAAGCTGTAACCAAAAGTCATCCCTGCCACCCACATGGAGGGAGTAGATGGTATAAGTATTACAGGGAATACAGCTACAGATGCAAAGATTATAGCTGCTAGCACTGGTTTGCTAAATGTTTTTCTTTCCCAGTTTAACAAAGGGATGATTTCCTGCAAAGGAACAATATATCAGCTAAAAAACCCAAAATATACGGGAGCAATAATATTCGAAAGGCTTGTGTACTTCTTTGGTTGTTAATCTGAATAAAATATTCCAAATATATACCTTAATCCCAGTCACATTGCATAATAATTTATCAGATAAAAGCACATGGCAGAAGCAAATATGGATACAACACTCTTAGGCATTAGTTGAACTCGAAAATTTCTTCAGCCTCCACCTATCAGCTAGATGAGGCCTAATAACATAAAACACCACTACCCGAAAACAAGAGTCTTTCACATTATTTGTATTTTGTAAAAAACCTGGTTCTTCCTCAACTTCATAGCTTTCCAGTTTATACTTTTAAGTAAGCGGCACCACACCTAGCTTATTTAAAGCATTTTCATTGCTACTTGATTAGATGGTAAAGTGAAACCAAATTTAAAACTAACCACTCTGCATTGCTCATGGGAAAAAAAAAAGTTATTTCAAACCTTGACCATCTCATAGGTATACAACAAACCAAATCCAAGTTAAGTTTGCCATGAGCAATGGCATGTGCATCCAAGAAATATTCAACAACAGAAAACATACAAGCAGAAGTGACAACTGACATACATATTTACCTTGTTCATGAGAAAAGGGACAACCCACTTAAAGGAAACAGCAATAAGAAGCCCTGCAAAAACCAACAAAATAATGAGCCTAGCCCACCACCAAACTAACCAGCATCTGCTCCTTGTAATCACCAAACCAGTATCCCCAACACCATCATCACAACAATTATTTGCATCATCATCATCAGCATTTTGAGCCTGAGCTTCCCTCAGATTCACATAATCACCCTTTGGGTCTTCAATTCTCGAACTCGAATGCGCCACCCCCACAACACTCACCATCTTACCCGACCCGACCCGACCCGGCAACCAATTTGTTGAAACCCAATACAATTCGAGCTCAAAATTGAATCTTTAAGACACCCCTCTCAATCTTTTCAATTTGGGTCTCCAAACCAAACCGATTCTTAGTTAAACGCCACGGAAAAGGAGGATCAAGAAAAAGCAAGAATTTGATTAAAAGCAAAAGATACACACACGATTGAATTTGTATATACACAATTATTACGTGTGTATATGTATCAATGCGTGTGTGTATGTAATAGCAACACTTTCGCAGAGAAGAATAGAGGCAACCTGAGGATTATAAAGTGCGTAACCCATGAAGGCAAGCAGTTCTACTCCAAGGATAGTGGATTCAAAGAATCAAACGACGTCGTGTTAACTGTTTTGTCTGCCTATTTGACGCGTGTCGTCAAGTGCAGCGCTGCTGGAAGGAAATAAGTTATATGGCCCCACGTTTCCTTTATGGCCATGATAAAGTGGGTAACGCATTTACAATAAATTGCGCCCAAGTCGACTATCATAATTGTTCCGTATAGTTGTAACCGGAAAAGATGATTTAAAGATCATGACAAATTTTTTTCTCTGTTATTCCAAATTTATACTCTCTCGTCCCCTCATTTCTCTACGTTACTTTAGCATGTTTTTCTACACTTATTTAAAATATAGTTTATAATATATTTTTTAAATTTTTTTCTGTGAATAAAAGTTTGATGTTTAAATTTTTATTCAAGAAAAAAAATTTATAAAAAATAGTTATGAAACTATATACTTTATAAAAGCCTCAAAATGAGTGCACAGTATACGTAAACTATTGAAAGGGACAGAGAGAGTAGTATTTATGTATCAATTACAACCAGGGACGGAGCTAGGATTTGAATGTAGGAAGAAAAAATATAATAGAGAGGAAATAAAAGGAAGAGGGCAAAAAAATTCTATCATAACTGCCTGAATCGAACATGCACTTTCTGTAAGAAAAACCAGTGCCTCAACCATGGGGCCAACTAAGCAAATCAATCAAACATATAGTGAAACTATAGATGGATTGTGGAGGTCAGTGGGGGCAAGTACCCCCACGGGCCACTGCTCCCACGCTAAATCCGTCCCTGATTACAACAAATAGTTTGATTATGTATCCACAAAGATATTAATTAACGATATGGTTCGTTTTATATATGTTAATTGTATTTTAGATGTCATACCAGTTTCCAATATTTAATATATTTATTTTTTGAAACAAATGTGTTAATCTAATAATAGAAAGACATACGGCATCTACGCCAATGATCGAGTCGAACAAACTGGAAATTGCAATCGCCTGTTCTCATGAAAAGACAGTTAAACGATATTTTGAAGATAAATTATATACAAATACAAATACTCGCTTCATGCATCCTCGCTGAATCACCGGTACCCTCTTCATCATGCCCTAATAGAGCTATCAACCAGAACTGCGATTCCATGCAAACTTTCATCATCAAATAAAGACACCCGCTTACAATGAAGAAGCGAAAATAAAACTCTCACGAGGGAGAGAAAACAACCCTAAATCTGAAGCGGAACCACAAAAACAAGATAAATCAGACTGAAAATCCACCCGATTGAAACAGAGAGGAAAGACAGCGAAATCTCCGATGGTTTTAGATCTAAAAATCTTTCCGAGAATAGATCTGGAACAGAACCATAAAAACAAGAGAAATCAGACTGAAAACTCACCCACTTGGAAGAGAAAAGGCGAAATCTCCGATGGTTTTCGATCTAAGTTTTCAGAGAAGAAGTATTATTCAAAAACTATATAAAAAAAAAAAAAACAAAGTAATTAACTGATTTTGGGCTTTCCACCGGTGAAAACCGATGGAAGCCCCAGGCGGCTACGACAAGAAAGAGGCTAAACTCCAGGGCCAAGAGATTAGGTTTCAAAAACTAATACTTACATAATATTTAATTAATTTCTCTTTAAAAAACAACTTTAATGTAAATTAAACAAAATCCAAATAATATTAATTTTATAGTATTTTAAATAGTACTTTGTATAATTATCTTGTTTACGACATGCCTATTTATTTATCTGTTTTTATAGAATATATGAGTTCGATTCCCTTACTTAAACGAGTGAGAATATAAAATTTACTGTTTAACAATATATAATAATATTAACCACGATATTTTTAAAAAATTTTATGCATCATAAACATATTTGGACTGATTTGCTCGTATTGTCGAATATAGATTAAGTTTCATGATATTACGAGAATTCTTTTTATGGATATATAATTTTCATTATTTTGATTGGATTAGATGTCCATGTATCACCACCACTATCCCACACTCCTATATTCTTTTTATTATGAGCAGCCTTATATGTTGTTAAAATGATTCCAATACTTAAGGTATCTTCGAAATTAATGTGTAATTTTTTAATATTTAAGATTGAGTCACCTGAGAGTGTTTATTTTAATGGTTGTGATTGTGAAGTTTAAATAAAAAAATTTCATAATTATATGATAAATGAGGGTATGTTCAACATTCCAACCTCAATTTAAAGCTCTTTTCGTCATTTGCTATTCTTATATGTATATAAAAATAAATAGATTTTAAGTAAAATAAATAAAATTCATGAGAGATATCATTTAAGTGATTATGATTGCGAAGTTTAAATAAAAAGTCGCAAATCAATATACATGAATATTTTTTTGTTAATTGATTAAATATTACATGAATTAATTGCTTAATTAATGACTCCTAAAATTTTGTATCAATAAATTATTCATTGATAACTTTATAAATGAAAGTTTTATGTAAGATGAAAAATATAACTAATGTCATTAATATTTAATATATTTTGGCTGGCATTTTTGTAATTATATGATCAGTAGGGGTATATGAGACATTTCATAGCTATTTTCTTGGCAATTTTTACCCCTAGTTGCCTTATTATAGATACAAGTAGATAAGTAGATAGATAGATTCTTATTGACATTTTATACTCCCTCCGTCCCGTTTTAGTTGTCACATTACTTTTTTTGTTGGTCAAATTGACTAATTTTTGACCAAAGATTACAAGTCACTCTTTTATTATTTTAAAAAACTGAAAATTACATTTTAAAGTAGATTAAAAGTTATTTACGGTGGCATATTTTTTTTATCTTTTCAATTGATAAAATATTAATAAATTTCATTCAAATTTTGGTCAATTTGACCGACACAAAACCAAATGTGACAACTAAAATGGGACGGAAGGAGTATATCTAACCAATATATGTAATTGTCTTTTATACAACAATATTTTGTTGGAAACAAAATTAACTAACCTCGCTTAGATCTTCTATATTTGTTTTCATCATTCATAAATGTCTACCTAGTCTCCCTTCATTTTTATATTAATATTTTACACTTATCACATGTCCAATCAATTATTCGTCGAATGATAATAATAATAAAATATTATTTTTGACATGGAGCTAATATACATACATATATAATTAATAGTGTTAGATCATCAATTAATCATTATTAATATAATATCTTATCTAACCAATTTGATGAATAATAACATTAAAGGTGTTCTTGATACTTATTTTAAACGGTGTATTGATTTCATTCATGAAATCGAAGGGTAATATCAATTCGGATTATAAGAAATGCATCAAAATCTTGGAATATTCAGTTAGATTTTTAAATTATACCGTTAAATCTGGTGGTATTCAATCAGGATTTTAAATCATACTTGAAAATTCAATGATGTTCAATTTACGAGGCGTATTCAATTGAATTTTAAAGAATTCTTTTTCATTCACAAGTTCTGAGATTCAACTGGAATTTTTTTTTTTAAAAAAATAACGGCACCTTTGGGTTTTCGGTTGAGATTTTAAATAATGCTACAACATCGTGATATTCGATCAAGATTTTAAATTATGCTCTAAAATATGAATATCTTGGGATTATTTAAAATCTGATGATATTCAAATACTGGTTATTTTTTTGAATTTTATAAAATATCGATTTTGCAGGATTGATCAATGTATTTTAAAAATTTTGAAATTTCATCAAAATCGATAAGATTTCGAAGAACTGTGCTTAAATCCTAAAGAATCTATATCAACTCTGTCACATTTTATCAAGAATTCGTATAAAATCAAAATCAAAATCAAATACAGTCTATTAAAAATCACATATTAAAATTAATCTATTGAAATTCTAATTGAATAGATTATTTACGATCTACTAAAATCTGATAATATTCTGATAAATATTTTTAAATTTTATAAAATGACCGATTTTCCATGTAGCCTAGCGTCCGGTATAAATTTATTCTTCTATGGTCAAACAACATCAGTGGAGCCAATAACAACAGTCCACACAGTACTTAATCGCCGGTGTACTTTTACTGACCACCGGCCGCCTAACTTTCCGGTTCCCGATAATGATGATGACAGTGAAACTTAACGGTCATCCAGCAATTCTGCCGCCGCAATCCTCTTTTTACCGCAGGGGTAAAAACCCGCTTCACGGTTTCACAAAAAACGATTCTTGCATTTCTCTAGGTAATAGGTATCTTCTTTCTTACTAAAGATTCATTTTTTTATTCCTCTTTGCCACAGCTTAATTTTTCTTTAAAAATTTACTTTTATTTCTCATGTGGGGTTTTTCCTGGGTATTATTGTTTGTCTTTTAAATTAGTGCAATTATTGAGTCTTGTGTAATTTTGAATAAAAATTGTAGGTGGTGGATCAAAGCTACTGAGACTGAGATGTGTATCAGAGAAGTTTGAATATGGTCATGATTCTGATGATTCTCTAGATCATGCATTCAAATCTACACAGGTATGTGACAAGAGAATATCTATTAGTATTATGCACTTGATGGTGATAACATAATATGTTATTTTGGTCTGATCTTGAATCAATTATTGTTTAAGTCCCGCCTGCGCAAACTTTACTTGCTAAGTATTTACTTGTAGGAGCTTATACAAAATTGTTCTAACTGGAGAATAGATGAATTTGTATAAAATCATAAACCACAAATTAGGAGAAGGTCTCAATAGTCAAAATAAATTTTTCGGTAGAAAATAAGAACCAGAATATCTTGCTATATATCCTGGAATGTTCCTATGCCTTTTTTCTAATATGTTTTGAGTTTTCAAAACTCCATGGGAATCAAAGCCAATAAAATATATGATAATTTATAGAACAATAGATGTTTCCTGATTTTTTGGTTGCATTTTATCATGCTCCACTATTTATAAAACTCGAACTTGAGATTATACGAGAGAACAGGTTAAAAAGAGATTGATAAAAGTGATGTAAAATGTGTATATTCAGAGAAAGAAAAGATGCAGAGCAAAGTTTGTTACAGAGATATCACCAGAGAGCTTTACATAAATTGGTTCGAGAAACTCGGGCAAAAATATTTTTTACGATAACTGTCTTTGCACTCAAATTTGTTATGAGGAATTTTTTCAAGTAATAAATCTATTATGATCAATCTTGATGATCACATATTATGCCATATACTTCTCGTAAACATTTTAACATGCTCCACATAAATTTTAGAGGATCTCTACAACTATGCCATAAACATCTTTGTTATTATGATTTGTCCAAATTATAGAATCTAAAGTAACCACATTGTGATTGTGCAACTATTTTCCCATATTTACGTATTAACATGCTTCAGTCATATTTGAACTAGGCGATTGCGTCTTGCTCCAGGTGTGACCTATTGTGTTTCATGTTATGTAATAGTCTCTCTTTGTACTCTTCTTCTCCCCATACGTCTGACCTTTACATCCTCGGCCCCAAGAGTCAAACTATCAAGTTTGATAACAAATTAACAATGTTAGTGACTATCACAGTTATGCTTCGGATCCTCTGGAAAAACCATCGACGACTTGGGAGCCAGGCCGTTTATTCTTTATGGTGAATAGTACCCGTGTAAATGCATAGTGCATTGTAAGAATAATTACTGCAGTGAATAGTAGCTGAAAAGGATTTTATTTCTTTCCCATGGTTAATAGAATTGCATAGTTACGGTGATGAGCATTTTTTTCCCCTTGAGATCCCTATATCTCCCAACACCTAGGAGTTTGATGGAGTAGCCTCAACTCTGGTATTAGAAAGATAAGGTGTGGATCAAGTGCACTATCTTAAAAAAGGATATAATATCTAGTCAATTTTTTTTTTTTACCAGCTTCTTCAGTGTGTGGAATTGCAAAACTTGTATATGAAAGAGAATCCTTGCCTATATTGTCAAAGTGAGACAAGTATATATATGATTATCTCCTAGTTTTATTTAATAATACAGATTTAAAGTTAACGATATTTTCCTAAATAACCACAAATTGTGGTCCACAATTATCTAAAATCAAATGTTTTTACCCAGTACGTAGAATTCCTAGTATTGAAACTACTAGAATATCATTCTGGTGTTTCCTATCATTAAGTTTACGTTTATAAGTGAAGTTCTTCATTTGGTTACTTATCAACCTCAAAGTTGGTAAATTCAACTGCTTTACTTATTAGGTTAAAATTTTGCAAAAGGTTACCTTGTGGTTCTTTGTGCTATTAAGACTAAACTTGGCACTTTTAAATGCTTTCTTCTTGTCGGGAGATCATATATAATGTGCAGAGCGTAGAATTTTTCCAATCATTTGTTTGATTTTTTATTGCAGAAGCTTAAGCAAGAGGAGTCTTCTTTTTTAGACATTTTGAAGGGAGCAAATCGTATTCTGCCTCATGTAGTCATTGCCAGTACAGTACTAGCCCTTGTTTATCCACCTTCCTTCACATGGTTTACCAGCAGGTTTTTTACTACCACAGAAAAATCTTAATTATCTACATGTACTGGCAGGGCCCTGCTATCTAAACATTTATATAAAAGCCATCTAAAGGGATGAACTGAATTTGGAAGAGCTGAGATGTTACATCAGCTAGTGGATGAATTAAACACTTTTCAAAAGTATAGCTCTATTATTTTAACTGGGTAGTGGGTATAAAATAGTCAAATTTTATATCATTCTTTGTAAAAGTTTCTGTATAAACTCTACGGTAATTGGTCATCTGCTAGAAGAATAAAAATGATAAGAGGATATTTGTGTATTCTATCATTATATAATGATATAATTATAATATTCTAAGCTTGCTACTTGATTTGGCAAGTGCTATGAACTTAAGATTTCAATAGGTTCTTGTCATAATATTTCATTCAAGCAAAAAGAAATATGTTGCCCTTAATATTTGTACTGCTTGCAGGTACTATGCCCCAGCATTAGGGTTCTTGATGTTTGCAGTTGGAGTTAATTCAAGCGCAAAAGATTTTCTCGAAGCATTTAACAGGCCATCTGCTATAGCTGCAGGTTATGCTGGCCAGTTTGTTCTGAAACCATTCCTTGGGTATTTGTTTGGTGCACTGTCAATGACTTTGTTTGATCTCCCAACTTCTTTAGGTTGCTACTTGCTTCATATTTTGTTATTTTCATTTTCCAATGGGAAGAATCTAGTTGTAAAGGTTACCACATGAAAAGTAGGTTGGGGGAAAAAACATGAAGAACATTACTGTTATAATTTCGTCTGCAAATTAATGCAATATAGTGGTTTTTATAAGTTGCTTAATCAGGTGCTGGAATCTTATTGACTTCTTGCGTAAGCGGCGCACAGCTATCAAATTATGCTACTTTTCTAACTGATCCACAAATGGCTCCCCTTAGCATTGTAATGACATCCTTATCTACTGCAACTGCGGCTTTTGTCACCCCAATCTTATCACTATTGCTTATTGGGAAGAGGTTACCTGTTGATGTGAAAGGGATGGTAGCTAATATATTGCAGATTGTTGTTGCACCTGTTATGGCTGGGTTGCTCTTAAATAGGTAATTATCTATCTTTCTAATTAATTTTTTCTTAAACATGACCGTTGATGTTCTTCTGTGTAAATTCATATCTACAGGTTCTTTCCCCAAGTGTGTGGTGCTATCCGGCCTTTACTTCCTCCACTCTCTGTATTTGTGACTGCTCTCTGTGTTGGAGCTCCACTTGCCATCAACATCAACTCTGTTTTATCTCCCTTTGGCATGTCAATTGTGTTGCTTGTAACTGCATTTCACTTGTCAGCATTTGTTTCTGGTTATGTTCTATCTGGCATTGCCTTCAGCAAAATGCCTGATGTGAAAGCGCTACAAAGGACGATTTCCTATGAGACAGGTTGTTACAGTTTCCATATTCCGGTTACTAATGATTTTGTAATGATAATGATTTAATTCTCTCTGGTCTGTATATCCTCCTTGCTATGCAGGCATGCAGAGCAGTCTTCTTGCCCTTGCACTTGCAAATAAATTTTTTGAAGATCCGCTTGTGGGGGTGCCTCCTGCTATATCTGTAAGTCAACTATTTTCCTCTGCATTTATTCTGGATGTATTGCCTCTGCTGCTATTGTATATAGGATTGTTAGTGGGATTATAATACCCGTCTGTTGGAAAGAGGCACGTTTATCCATAATAATTGATTGTACATAGTATTGAATCAATGCCCTTCTTCTAAATGTGAGTATGCGTGCTGCAGGTGATTTCTTTATCTAATCTATTAATATCGTTTGTATGTTAAGTACAATCTTCTAAATAATTTGTTACTGTATTTATGTGTCTACTGGGTCATCACCAATCTCAAAATGAATAAATGTGAGCTGAAGGTGTTAGGACAGATCGATAGAAAGTAAAATGTATGTAAGGTGTTAGGACAGATCAATCAGAATTGAAGATATATGTGAATTTGAAGTGTCAGGAAACTTTAGTTATAGTCCAATTGTTATTCCAGGAGGATGTGCAAGGTCAACTTTTTTTGTCTATGCATCGTGCAAGTTCATTGGGCTTGCAGCGAAGAAGATCGAGATGAGATTGTGCAAAAAATTTAAACTTTGCCAACTTCGAAATTTTAAATATATAACGGGTATCATCACTCTTTATATTAATTTGCTATAATTCTTGTATACAATGACCTATTTTTGATGATTTTTTATATATTCTTAAGCTTAAGTTGAATTTCATAGGATACTCGTAGAACATTTGGAAAATTAACATTACTTTTAAATGTTTGCAGGTTGTTATCATGTCATTGATGGGATTCTCCCTTGTCATGTTATGGGCAAAGAAGAAAGAACAAAAGTTAAATTACTCTGATCGTTTATAGATAGTATGCTCTTCTCGATGGGGCTTTCTGGAGACTCTTGGCAAACATTCGGGAGTCTCTACACTTGTGCTATTGTACTCTATCCATTAACTATAAAATGCATCAGATACTTAGATGAAGGTCCTCGATATTTAATACAATAGTTGAGGCAAAAATGCAAAACTAATGATAGTAAAACTTATACCTGTTGTAAACATTTAGCTGTTACCAGTTACTTCCATGTTAAGCAGATGTTTGACAAAACCTAAAATAACATGGTTATGTAACAGTTCAGAAAGGTCTTGGGGTCAAGCCTGCACTTTTATGACCTATAACTTTCGAGTTTGTCTAATTTATCCATTTGCATCTAGAGTCGATGGCTATAATGAGTTCCTTTTCCATCTGTTTCTTCAATACCCTTCTTACCGTTACGCAAGCAGAATATCCCTGTATACTACCGGATAGGAAAGACTTTGTATGTGCATGTTGGACATGGCAATTGGCAAGGTGCTCAACTGCTCATCAAGAGCATGAAAGAGTAGGCATCCATTTACAGGTGATCTCATGCATAATCTGTATCGTACCCACGACAATCGAATCTTGTTTCGCTTGTATCTTAATGGCTCAGATGAGAATCCAATTTCCAAAAAAAAATTATGTTCTGTGTATTATATTTATGTATATGTATATTACAATAATATCCTCACGTACGTTCTTGTTGACACAGCCCGTCGAGGTCTAATGAATAATGTCATGAATATACATGTTTTGTTAATTTATAATAATATTTTTTAAAATAAATAATCTTTCTTATTTTTATAAATAATATTTCTGACAAAAGAATAGCATATAAATTATAAAATAAAAAGTTTTTCCGCAAAACACTCTAACTGAATATCAAAATTTTGGAAGTAAAATATCACCAGCTTTAAAAAAAAAGGCCAAGTTACAAATTTCTTTTCAATAAAATATGGTTCATATATATATCCAATCTCAATTGTTATTGTTTAAATTTTAAAAATAATTGTTTTCAATAGTCATTACAACTTTAATCATATTTTTAAAATAAATTTAGAAATATGAGTAGTTTTGTAAAATTTTCAAATATCATTAAAGTGTATTTACAATATGTAAAATAAAGCATCTGCCAAAATTACAGTATTAAAAGTAAATAAATTTTTAGCCACCTTACCTTACAAAAATAGATATCTCACGCTAGTAAAAAATCTGGAGTCGACACGCCACCACTGCACCACATACATACGAAGTCCACTCTGTATGAAGAGATGCAAGGACCTTAGAGAAAGAGCAAGACACAGAGACCAGAGTGCAAAGCAAAAGTGAAAAGTAAATCGAAGAAGTGTATGAGAAGAAGCAGTTGGTGAGGTTGTGATGTGAATGTGATGATGATCCAGTACAAAGAATCTGATAGCTGGGATTCAGCTGCGTACTTTCCCTCCCTGAACACTTTCCAGTATCTAGCTGGATGAGAGACAAAAACACATAATGGCACGCACACACACTCTCTCACTCAGTAACTCTGTCACTGTGTATCACTACACTATTATGCAATAGCATGTGTTAGCTAGACTTCTTCAATGAAACCATTTTATTTAATTATGAGGATAGGGTAAGCTCAGCCTGAATCTCAATCCAACTAATTGATGGTTTCGAATTAGATTTTAGTTTGATTGATTTTTGGAGGGAAGGAGCTACCAAACTGCTGTTTTTGTATTGTTTTGGAGTTTATGATAAAAATAATCTTTCGCACGTTGCATAAAAATAGTGAAATGTTTTATAGTTTCTTTTTAGTTTTGCGGATATAGTCTCACAAATAATAAATTAATAACACTTCTTGTGACATACTCTCAACGTTTTTGTATGTTTAGGCTTTAGCGGTTCTGATCGAATAATAAAATATTACTATGTTGGAAAAAAATGTGAATATAAATCAAAAAAATTAAATATATGATAAAACATCTTATAATTATAAAATATTATATTAATATTTTTAAATAAAAAATTAAAATTCTTAAAAATACAAAAAAAAAAAAATGAGAGCGAGAGTTGTCATTACATGAGGACTAGGGAGGGAGGTGTGTAAAGTAAATTAGGTGAGTCAAGGTGGGAAGTTGTTGGGTTTGAATGTACTAGCAGTAGTATTACACAGAGTCTCGGGGTTGGGAGTTGAGTAAGAGAGTGAGTGAGTGACTGACGACTACAACTCCTACTTACTTTGCCTCGAAAAGGAGCTTCATCAGAGCAGTGCACGTGTATACCAGCAGCAACTACCCCCCACCTTACTCCTCCATGTCTCCTCCCCCATGTAAAATCTCTCTCCCTCTCTCTCATCCTTCACTAACATACATGTATGTGTAAATGGATATAGCTACTCGTAATAGGAGTATTATGCGCAACACACATCTGTTTGTTGCATCAAACCCACGGACATCATTAACTAAACTCAAATAATCGCACTATCTTATTCGGACATCAAATCTTACGTTTGGTCTTGGACTAACTGCATTGACCTAGTGAAATTAAAGAGACGGGATATTTACACACAAAAATAAAACTAATGAAGCCTAGCTAGATGCCTACATTTGTCGTGAAAATCAAAACGAGCAAATTAATATCCAGCCCTAATATTTTCCCGCTATGTAATAAAAATATACTAAGCTGACAATTTCGGCGCCATCGCTTCATCAGTTTGTCACCATCCGGGCATAACAAGTCGAGTCTCATTATTTTCATCCCCCGTGTATGTGTGCTTGGCTCGGTTTCCCGACCACAAAATCAAGTCCTTGTTTACTTGCAACTTATTTTAGTTTTTCAAATCCAGTGGCAGAGAGAGGTCCTGAACATCGAAGGTATATATTCGACGATTAACTTCTGATTAGTCGTCACTATTTACTTAAAACAATGACTTTTATACGATCATATATATGTATGTATATATTCACGAATTATATATCCAATCTCTCTCTTTGTTACTGGGAGGAATTAGAAAAGCGATCGAGAAATATTAGCTAGCTAGGTTTTAACATACAGTCATATCATACTCTATCATAGATCCCCAACTCATTATCGCCCAGAAGTTGACAAACTTATTTAGCAAAAAAAAGAAGCTTGAAATAGTTTGTTCTTCATGTCCAACATTGTCAAGTACATGCAGCAATTTCGTTTCATATGATCATCAAGACTACAAAAACAATCTAAAGTAAAAAATGCAAATTCGAATGCGCAAACAACCCCAATCCAAATTCTTGAATAATACACTCAGCTCCCTAATCAACAATTAGTTAAACAACATTCAAATATTATAAATTTTATCGAATTAAAAAAGTGTTTAAATTAATCATCATCAACAATGCAATACGGAGCTTAATACGGAGGCCTACCGGTAGCCCAAAACGCTGGATCAGGCGGTAACTGTATAGAGTTGAGAAGATTCGGCGGCATGTTATGAAACAGCGAGGGATCAGGCAGCAAGTGCTGCTGACTATGTTGCACATTTTGCCCTCCCGGAGATCCAAGTGAACTACTCCCACCACCACCACCACCTCCTCCGCCTTGTAAAGGCAGCGCCACCTCCTCCTCCTCCTCCAGCGGCAGCCTCTCGTACGCCGCATTACTAAAAGAAGCCGCCATCACCACAACCGGACCCGATGCCAGAAGCGCCCCCACCACGCTTCCGCCCACTACTTGACCCTGACCCCCGGCTAGGTATATAGTGAGCCCGGTGGCTGCTGGCGGAGCTGGCGGCGGGAGGAATGAACCGGCGAGAGAGAGTATCTCGAACCGGCCGTGTAATGTGATCACGGCGCCGGGGGACGTGGGCTGACGAAGCGTGACGTTCGTGACAGTTCCGTTCCCGCTCAAGATGCAGACGCCACGTTGGCGTCTGCGCGCGAATGTCGCTACACTCTCCATCAAGTCACATCCGTCAGCGATTTCCATCACGTGGGTTCGCAGCGCGTTGGCGCTGTCGCGCGTGATGATGATGGGCGGCTTCGGCTTGTTTTTTGAGCCGGCGGGGCGGCCTCTCGGCCGCCTCGAGTTCTCGCCTTCTTTTCCTTCGCTAGTTCCGCCGGTATTTAGGTCATCGTTGTTCTTGTCATCACGCTCACGCTTCAAACCACTCGAGCCGCTTTGTTCGTCTTCGGAGTTTTGCTGCTGCGGCTGTTGGTGGTGGAGAAACTGCTGTTGTTGGTGGTGGTGCTGTTGGAGATTGAAATCTCTGGTGTGAAAAGGAGGTGGCAGAGAGTTCCCCGGATCCATTTTCTCCACCCAAATTTAATTAAACAAACTTTGATTTAGTCCAAGCAAGTGAAACACAACAGATCATAGAAATGAAATAGGTAAGTTTTGGGTTTTGCCTAGCTAGGGTTTAAGGATTTAGGTAATTGATGGAATTAGGGTTTGGATTTAGAGGAAGGAGGAATGGATAGAGATGAGAGGAAGATGATGGGGTCTGGTCTGTTAAGGTAAAGACTGCGTGGGTATGGGCGGTGGATGGATGAATGGTTTCTTCTATCTTTACTCTCCTTTCTTGGATTACTATATTATATACTATAATAATCTTGCTTAAACCAGATTTTCAGCTCCTCACCCATCCACAAAGAAATACTAAAATAATATTTGTATCTTGTTCAGTTCTCATTTGATAAACCATTTGTTTCCTTGAAGATTGGTAGTAATGTTAAACAACTTAATAGTAATAATTGGTTGCCCACCGCAATGCACATATGTTAATGACTATTGGTTAATGTCCTCCACACTTGGTTAAGGAATCATTTATGTTGTACTATGATGTCCGAGAATCCCATGATAATTTCAGTTTGTGTACTCCCTCCGTCTCAATTTATAGGTCCACTTTGGGAAAAAAATTTGTCCCAAAATACTTGTCCCTCCCTTCTTTGAATACAAATTTATCTACATATTAATTGTGTTTTTTTTGAAACTCAACATCATTCTCATTTCTCAATGCACTAAATCACTATATTTATTGTGATTTTTTTGAAACTCAACCATATTCTCACTTATCAATGCACTAATTAATGATACATGAGATAAGATTCTATCTAACCAACTTTTTTCTTAATATGCGTGTTTATTCCAAAATGGACCTATAAATTGAGACGGAGGGAGTATATTATTAGCTACACTTCTGTAATTAAGGGAAGCCAGGCAAGATGGTGGTACTGTTGGGATGTGCGAATCGGAGTTGATATTAAAGGGGTGCAATGTGAGATTGAAGTTTCCGGTTGAGACTCACATGAGCCTGCCAAAGAGGGGCAAACTCTGATCCCATCTCATTAATTCTGTCTACTCAATATTAGTCTTAAAAACGAAGAGAGGGAGGAGACCATACATGATACATCTCTCAAATTCAACACTGACCCGAACCAATATACGTCCTCCCAGTAAGGTAGGGTACAATAGGCTGCTCATGCCTCATATTGGGTATGTTTTGGTGCGCATTTTTTGTCGAACCGAAAAATATTAATATTTACATAATAATTATAAATATTTAATATTCTTTCATACCTTTTTAGTTGTCACGTTTATAAAACACACACATGTCAACAAGAATCAAATATTATAAATTATTTTCATATATGCGCTTATTTATTACATTAAATGTTAATCTATAATTGTACGGTATATATTTGTTGGAAATTCAAATATTGAAATTAAGCAAACCATTTTCTCACTATTTCTCACCTTCTCTCCAAAACCCTAGCCTCCATTAAAGATTTTTGAGGGGGCTTCCATCATTTTCCATCGGTGAGAGTTGATTTTTGTTTTGATGTGTTTTGATACTCTCCATAACCAGGATTTTAGATCAGCATGATTTTCATCAGTTTGATCAGGTGTGAAGGTTATTATGAGATCGGATCATGACCGATTGTTGTCAAGTGAAAGCCAATTGGGTGAAAATAAGTACATATATTCAAACATTTTCAAATCTTTTAGTTGTCTCTCAAAGAAGAAAGCAACGATATTTTTCGGCGTCTGTCCGATTTCGATTATATTTGTAAATGTCGTATGATTTTTAATCAATGAATTGATTCCTTTTTATTTAAAAAAACAATCAAGAGGTATAGAAAAATATGTATATTTATGTACTGGAACAAGAATGGGACAACTATTTAGGGATATTTTATTTTTTTAAAATGTCACGACTAAAAAAAACAGAGGAAATACATGTCTAATATTCTTTGTTATATAAATGAAAAAACTTATTTTCAGAAAAATTTGCATATTTGTACTTTATTAGAAATAAATGACTTATTTCTGAAAAATAATATAAGTCAGGCAGGCTTGTTATATTCAAACAAAGATTCATTTTTAAAGAATTTTATTTCTATACTAATTTTGAAAAATTATATTAACATAAATTATTTACAAGAGAAATATATCAAAGGTGAAGTCACCTAAAACAAACACGAGTGTGTGCAGGGCAGTGAACAATGAAGTGGTATATAGCGAGTGAAAACAGGAGAATTAGGACACAGATTTGAGATATACGTCAAGTGGTAAATGGTACTCGTACGTAACGGCCGGGGAGGTCTGGTTTGACCGATAAAACGGCATGATTGAAGAAGTGGAGCTGGTGTAGGTGAAAATGACGGAGAAAAGACGCGTGTATAGCGCTGACATTAAATATACAAACAGAGAGTCAACAGACTAGATAGAGCTCCCTCTTTCCAGACTTGATCCATTGCCAATGGCTATTATCACGTCAAAACTCAAAACATACAACAACGTCTGTAAAAAGAAACATAACCAGGGAGCCTCGTCACTGATACGTTGCCATCTTATACTATATGCATGACTATATTTATCAAGATTATGTTGTAATTCTGCCACTTTTTATTTCTGCAGGAGCCTTTATTTCTTCTGCTAGGTGGTTCTAAAGCTCAGTTTCGCTGTTTTGAGTCTTCATTCGCATGACTCTTTTTTTGGGTGAAATTCTATGTAATAAAGATACCCTCTGTCGGCTCTCTCTCACCTTAATAAAATCTTGACTCCATGATTTATTTCTGAGCCCTCTATTTATGTTTACTGTTCATTTGCACACAATTATTTACATTGACCAATCAGCTGATTAGCTTGCTAGATTCTCACTTGATTATTTGCGCATTTGATTACTAAATAATTGATCCAATAATAGTAGTAGTAGTTATTTGCACCCTGATGATTGTTTGGTGGATTGACACAACCCATGCCACTTACGGTACAGTTTAGAATGAAGACTTCATATTTAACTACTACCAGTATCTAACAACCCTTGTATGCAACAAATTAATATTTTGTGTTAAAAATATACACATTTTCAAACCTGTTTTGATGGAAAGGGGAGTTTAAAACCATAGAAAAATCGGATTTTATTATTGTTGCACAAGTGTCTACTTCTCGAAGTCAGTGATTATCCAAATACTTAACCCCTTTCTGCTTAAAGAAGTCAGTCCCTCTATATCTCAGCAAAGATTAATTTGCAGGGAGCGGGGTGGTTTGGTAAAGACTCGTGTTGAATGAGGCGTCAGATTTTGATTTTTGCTCATCTAAGTAATGTCAAGAATATTTATTAATCCATAAAATTATAAATTTACTTATGAATAAAGATTAATTTGTATATATATAAGGGCGTTTTTTAAAAATATACATTTCTTTCCCAATTTTCACAAAAAACCTATATTTTTTAAAAATTAAACAAATACTATATATCCCCCTAGTGTGTCGCAACCACATGCAACCAAATTCAAAATTAAATGCAAGCAATAGTTGTTCTAATATTTTTCGGGAAAAAAGTTATTTTGGATTATATTTGATTACAAATTGTATGAAAATAGTTGCTTTTAGTTCAGTATTTTCATAAATATTTTTAAAAAATAATAAAAATATAAAGACTTAAAAAAACTGAGTATTTTTGATAAATTACCTGTATATAATAACAAGAAGTAAACCCATGAAGGGCTTTGGAGCAGTTTAATAGGATATATAATTATATATACAGGCATACAGTTACATGTATATAAACAAAGGGGAAAGAGTTGATTAAGTGGCCATGTGAAGGGCACATATAGCATGGGAATCTAACATATAATGCTGCATGTTTCTGCTTTCTTACGAACCCCCCACTCTTTCCGGTTCAAGACTGCATCCCATTTGCTTATCCCTCTTGGAAAACTACCTACTTGATCCAGAGATTCCTTTTTTATATTGCATTTTCTTTATTCGAATGCTATTCTTTCTATTAAACTAATGACAACATGCCATTATCTTAACCTCGTAATTTTTTGCTTGATTAAATTAGTGACAGCCTGCATTATTTAAAAGATGATTGTTATTATGTGATTTATCAATCAATTTCACAAGGCACAACTTTCTTGATAAAAGAAATATAAAAAAAATCAAGCCACAACTTCATAATGTTATTTTGGCTTTAAATTTTCAATAGTGAATTGTTCATGCCAGTCAGTTCACTGTTGCTGATATTTCAAGTTCACTGTTGCTGATATTTCAACAATTATGGAGTGAATATTTCTTATGTTTCTCATTTTCTCATAAAATAGAACCTCATTTTTCAAAAACTAAAATATAATAATAAAAGTTTATATCATATCTTTTTTGAATTTGTTGAAGTAAATATTTACTTTCAAGTTCTCCCAATTTTCTTATTTTGGGTAGGAATTTGAGTTTAGAAACATGTATAACAAGTTTTTAAAAATTAGGTATACTATGGGTTTATAATTATTTTTATTTTTCTACTGGTTTAGAAATATACTAGACTCAAGATCTAATTCATAACCGCAAATTATCTAACAAGAACACTTCCGGGGATTATAATTAGAATGAGATTTGCTTTATACTATAATAATTCACCTTTTCTGGTAAGTTTTGATACATAAAAATTTAGATTATCCCATTCTTTACATCATACTTACATACAAAGTTTTGATACGAAATTTTTTTCATTTATTATCTCATTCTTTACATTATACTCACATAGAAATTTAACTATTTAATAATTATCTTAAATTAATTGAACTGACATTATTATAATTTATAAATTATTTTTTTAATTTTAAATTTTGTATAATATATCACTGGTTTAACATATTATAAACAAAATAAAATGAGATAAAATAGTTTAAAGATAAAACGAAGCAAGCCGACGTTGTGACAAGATAATTTGTAAATAAATTATTCACAAAATTTTTATTCTAAAATGAGATATGAATTTTTTGAAATTAACGCCCATGCGAAGCGGGCAAAATTACTAGTCTAACATGTAACGCTGCATGTTTCTGCTTTCTTACGAACCCCCCACTCTTTCCGGTTTAAGACTGCATCCCATTTGCTTATCCCTCTTGGAAAACTACCTACTTGATCCAGAGATTCCTTTTTTATATTGCATTTTCTTTATTCGAATGCTATTCTTTCTATTAAACTAATGACAACATGCCATTATCTTAACCTCGTAATTTTTTGCTTGATTAAATTAGTGACAGCCTGCATTATTTAAAAGATACTCCCTCTGTCCCTCTCATTTCTTTACCGTTACTATTTTGGGATGTCCCTCTCATTTCTTTACATTACTATAAATAGTAAGTTTTTCTCATCATTACACCCACTATCTTCCTCTACTATCTCATATTTAACAATAAAAACTACTATTACACCCACTACTTTCCTCCACTATCTCAAATCTACTATTAAATATTGGTAGGCCCCACCATTTTACCCACTTTTCATCTAACTTTACTAATTTTTCATACATTGTCTTGGTCTCCGTGTCCTCCTCCAATGTAAACAATTGAGGGGGACGGAGGGAGTAAAGACTAAGCTAACGACAAATGTGAGGCGCGCATGTGGATAATTCTGATCATTTTCGAATCCTGCCAATTAGAGATTGACTAATTAGCAGTTGTGTTTTATTTATCAGATTAATCTCTGCTTGAACGTTTGACTTTTCTTGCTTTGAGTTGTTAACAAAACTATAATCATGTTTAAATTTAGTTAATCTCCAATCTCCGACAACCTGGTTTATATATGAATATCATCTGTACTATTTTGATGGTAAGTATTGATTAAATTATGGTTTCTGTAAACTTATAAGCACAATCATGATCAGGGTAAAGTGTAAACGACCAACTCATGTGTATAAAACTCGTTATTAATTATATATGTTTTTTATTTTTTTTGTCATAAGAGTTATTAATTATATTTAACTTTAATAATATAGTACGAATTAAACTATGTAATAAACAATTTTACCTTCAAGATGAACGAGATCTAAATAAAAAGTTTTATTATTATATATTAATTAATATATTTTTAACAAGTCTTTTAAAAATATATTATTTATACTTAGACCTTTTAATATGATATAAATTATATCACCCCCTCGGTCTCTTTCATTTTTTATAATTATTTCATATAATTTGACACATATTTTAATATAGCATAAACTTCAAAATTGTTGCCAAAATTTACACCGATTTTCAAAAATTTGGCCAAAATTCAAAATTCTCAGAAAGGTGGCCAAATTTTGACTCCACTTTTTAAAAGCGTGACTCCCGTTAAATGTCACTAACGGAGTAAAGGACAGAAGGGTAAAAATGAGTTTTAAATTATCAGAAAATTGGCCAAACTTTGGCCCGCTTTTCAAAAATGTGGCTTCTGATAGGCTCCCGTTAGTGACATTTAACGGTAGCCACACTTTTAAAAAGCGTAGCCAAAGTTTGACCATTTTTTTTAGAATTTGGAATTATGACCAACTTTTCAAAAATCGGTGTAAATTTTGGCCATAAACCTGAAATTCACTCTTTAATATACTTATAAAACATAACCAATATACTTTACCTTTCAACTCCATTCTCGGCTTACTAGTATTAAAGGACTTATATTCATATTAATTTTAAATGGGTTAATTATCAAACTCATCACTGAAGTGGACAAATGATATCAACTTCATTACTGATCTCCACGGGGTCTCAAGTTGCTCACTAAACTCGCTTAATGGTATCAAACTCATCACTGCCGTTAAAAAAAAGTAACGGAGGTTAGACGGAGTGAGCGGTTGACGTGGCACATTAATAAAAAAGACTGAATAAAAACAAATGAAAGAAAATAAAAAAAAGTAGAAAATAGAAATGATACATAATTTGAAGTTTATATGTAAATAAAGTATGCAAACTTTTTATTAAATTGATTTTAGGATATAATTGTCTAAATAAACGTATCGAACTAAATTTTAATATATAATTAACTAAACAATTAAGATTAACTTTTATGTTTTTTATTAGATTATAAATATTTTTGAATAATATTGAAATGTTTTCTCTTTTAATAAATTTTATTTATGTGAATATTACTGTTGGCAAAAAAATATTTTCAAATTTTTTTTATATCACCAACTTTTTTAAAATTTTAAGAAAAATCTAGAGATAGAACATAAAGAAATTCATTTCGATTTTTAACACTTCTATTTTTTTTGAAATTTCTTGTACCAAACAAAAACATGAAAATAAATATATGTAAATTTAACATATGAAGCAACACACATTGTCCAAATCTTCAAAAACAACACATAGTGTTTAAAAATATTTTTTTGCCAACACTAATATTCACATAAATAAAAATTTATTAAAAGAGAAAATATTTCAATATTATTCAAAAATAATTATAATCTATTAAAAAACATAAAAGTTAATCTTAATTGTTTGGTAAATTATATATTAAAATTTAGTTCCATACATTTATTTAGATAATTATATCTTAAAATCAATTTAATAAAACATTTGCATACTTTATTTCCATATAAAATTCAAATTATGTGACATTTCTATTTTCTACTTTTTTATTTATTTTCTTTCATTTGTTTTTCTTCGCTCTTTTTTATTAATGTGCCACGCCAACCGCCAATCTGTCACTCCGTCTAATTTCCGTTACTTTTTAACGGTAGTGATGAGTTTGATACCATTAAGCGAGTTTAGTGAGCAACTTGAGACCCCGTAGAGATCAGTGATGAAGTTGATACCATTTGTCCACTTCAAGTGATAAGTTTGATAATTAACCCAATTTTAAATTAGACTGGTATCGTTAACATGGAGTTTTAGATTTATCATGTATCTACATATTTGGTTTGTTGGTTTATTGTAGAACTTATGCATCTTTAATTGGTTGAAGGCTTGTCCAGTCTTATAAGCACCAAAAAATGCATCTCAATGTCAAGTTTAAAATGATTATAGACTTATTTGATTATTTAGCTCCACGGCAAAAAAAAACACAAGGAAGCTGATTATTCATTAATCGAACCGATGTATTCCCTCCGTCCCTATTTATCTGTCCATTTTTAACATTTTCACGCATATTAAGAAAATTTAAGTTTGATAAAAAACTTCCAGCAATACCCTTATTTAATGCCTTAAATGTAGGAAAATACTGGTGGGATTACTCCATTATCCAATACAAATTTAATGAATCAGTCAGTAATAGTCATGATATTTATAGCTAGAAGAACAAAGTCAAAGACTCTTCACGTTTTTAGATGAGTTATTGGCATTAAACTAACATGTTTATCAGTCACGTTGAAAATATAAATAAGGGTAAAAATGAATTTTTTTGCTTTGGTCATATAAAGGACAGATAAATAGAGACAAGTTTTTACTTCCAAAGTGGACTATAAATAGGGACAGAGGGAGTGCTTGTCAACCAGCAGAAGTGTAAATTACTTTGTGTGATGTGGATATTACTTTGCAACGAACTAATTACAGTAATAAATTATATTAATGAGTTGTGAATTTCGCAAGATAAGTTATTTCTGGTGGACTTAAAGACGATAATGATGATGCGTCTGTTATAGATAGACATGCATTATAGTAAATTACTCCGTCCATTCCAAAATAATAGTCGTTTTGATTTTGTGCACGTATTTTGAGATGTAAAAAAATCATACTTCTACACATTATTTTTGAAATTTTTTTTTCCTGAATAAAAGTTTAACATCTCTATTTTTATTCAGAAAAAGAAAATTTCAAAAATAATGTGTAAAAGTATGGTTTTTTTACACCTCAAAATACGTGCACAAAGTCAAAGCGACTATTATTTTGGAATGGAGTAGTAATTAAGTACATGGAACAAATATATTTTAGATAAATGGATAAGACTGCATAGGCGTAGAAATAAAGATTGATCAGGGCAAAAAACAAATGTATGAAGCTAATAAAAGTTGATTAGTGGTTGTGTATGCGGTAGGAGTACTAAATAGTACAACTCTTTAACACTTCTGGCGTCTTATTAGAATGAACAATCTCAAGATTCAAACTGAGGAGTTTGATTCTTCGCAAGTTCTATTCATGTTTATTATTATTGCTACTTCACTACTTCAGATCATAAAGTTGGTGTACAATGATGATTCAATGAAGTCATAGGTGTCACAGAGTGGGCTCAGATGATATAAGCTCTTGGAGAAGGCGCAAATGGTAAAGCTCTAGCATAGGGGAGGCGGTTAACATTTCAATAGAAAGTATCTCAAACAATGCATTAGACTTGAGCTATGCAAGTGGTAGTTATAACAAATAATTTTAATCTAATATAATTGACATATTTATCAATTAACAAATATATATATGCATTTTAGCTGGCTGTTCTTATTTCTTCACCAGATAAGTAACCAAAGTTATCTTTGATGGAACCATTATGTATGCTACAGTTTTGTTAGATGAAACTGTAAACGATAACAATGATCTTTTTTCTGACCCTGCAATCCGCCATCTAATTCTCTTCCTGCAAAGAAAAAACCAACTCCAAAAAAGCAAATTTTTATAGTCATATTTAAAGACCTGAGCTGCTGAGCAGATGACAATTAACATGACACTGCAATCAAACACATATTTGTAATCTTGAAGTTCCTTCCATATAGTACAATACACATCTCAGCGTCGCGTATTAGGGTTATTATGACAATGTAAATTTCAAGGGGTGAAAAATTTTATAGTACATTCCTTACGCCGGTTTCTGCTCAAAAACATCAAGAAACAACTACAATCAAGTTACATACCATGTGACTTTAATCATTAATATCAGGCCTGTATTCCTGTTATTTAAGCGATGTCAACAGCAAAACTTAAATTTTGTAAGTAACCAATACAAAGGATATGTGGAGCTAAAGACCAATCAACAATGTGCATTAGCATAAAAAGACATGTACAAGTTAAAGATACGTATCCAGACACTCCTGCCAGCAATATAAAACTAGTCCTTAAGCAGAATTCCCATACAGAACAGCTTCTGTTACGGTGATCAGATACCAACTTACCCATAACAAGACTTGAAAAGCCTACGGAGACCTTTTAGTTTTAGTAGAAGAAACCCAAATGATTATCTGCAGCATAATATATTATACAGATCAGAACTCTATGGCATAGACTATAGATGTTCAAAAAATCTGAAATCTGAAATCCGATCCGATTTGGAAAAAAATCTGAAAAACCCTTCGAAAAAAACCCGTTCTGACCCGGCCCGGTCCAAAGGCCTAAAACAGGCCTAGTATTTTCTGAAATCCAGATAAAATCCGGGTCTTTTATAACTAAACCAAGCCTAGTATTTTTGGAAAAGCCCGGCGTGGTCCGGCCCGATCTGGTTTTAAAAAAATCCGAATTTTTTTGGTCCAGTATAGATGTGGCCCGAACAGATCTTTTGTGCATCTCTAGCAGAGACATCTCCGGGCTTTTTTAGCAACTGGGTTTAGGAAGATTGAGTAGCCGCCGAAGCATATTTATCTGCATACTGCTTGGGCGATCATTCAGGAATTGGGCCTGTATATTGGATTCATTAAAAATTATATATACAAAGCATTGTGGCCCATTATTCACTAATGCAAACATAGCCTTTCACCGTAACTTTTACACATGGTATTACTTGATCATTTTTTGTGATCGTACTGGCATATAGTTTAACTTCTAAAATCTAATGTCTATCATTTACCAAATTTGATTATTAACATAAACAAATTTTGTAAAAGTTAAACTAAATTAAACTACAAATTATAAATATCAAATTATATACTTGTTCATGTTTTGAACGGATTTAAAGCTACCGCGCATAAAATGGAAGACAAAGAAAAAAAATAGGGTACGAGTGAGGGATCAGACGATAGCTGTAATACTGAAAATCATGTGATATAAATAATAATCGACCCTACTCCCTACTCCCTACTCGTTGTCTTCTAGAGTGTTTTGAGGGTTGGTAGATAAAACACATTGAGGAGTAATAGGTTGAGCAAGCAGAGTCTCTTTGGCAAACAAACAGAAATGACAATGGATTAGACATTTGATGCATCATGTGAACTAGTAAATTTCGGTTCAAGGACATGTGATGTTTGGACAATTGGACTGCCTGGCCGAATTACCAAAAGTTTTTGGTTTCTGCCCCAGCAGCTGATAAATAGCCTCCTCCTCGACGTCTTATTTCCGAAGGAAAGTAAATTTTGCGTAAATGTCATCCGATTTTATAGCCATGATTATTTCTTGTTAAAACACAAGTTATCAAGCAACAAGGGCTTATGCTTAAATTTATATCAGGATCCAGGATCATTTATTTACTTCTTGCATGCCAAGCCGTACAAAGAGTTACTGGGTTGGTCGTCTAAGTTTGAATGCTCATAATTTTTGTATTTAAATCAATGTGGATTTTAATAATAAAACCCCAGAATTTGATTGATCATCCAAAATATAAAGTAAAATAAATTCTCTGGACCATGAACGTGGCTCACCCGTCAGGCCGTCACCAACCGAGCATATAAACATATACTAACAAAATAAATAGAATCGAGAGTCCATTGTCCCGACTTTAAACCGGGACTTAAAACTATATCTAACTTTAAGCTGAAAAATATTTATTTGTGTAATAAGTCAGAAGTCGATTTAAAAATCAAAAATAAGTTAGAAGCTAACTTAAAGTCAGAAGTTAGTTTGAGGTACTTATTCTAGTGACTTAATTTTTTTGAATTTTTTTATAAAAATCACACCTAAGTCAGGAGTTATCCACAAATCAATATAAATATTTTTATATTTATAATAATCTTTAAATTGTTAATAAGTCACAATTATACAAACAATTTTTTTAAACTCCAAATCAATTGTGTAAGTCATTTTAAGTCATAAATCCCCAAAGGACTCATAATATTTTGATGCGCAGACATCAAAGAACAGGAGTAATAGGTAAAGGAGGGCAGTGCATGTGAGAAGGTATACATGGTGACCCATGCCTCCACGACTCAAATTTATGTCAACAATACTTAAATTCAGCGGTTTGGTGTGGTATGCTTTATCGTACATTGCATGTACTATGGCACATTACTGCATTAGGCATGCCGTGTGGTGTCAATGTGTCATGTAATTGATGCACCTCTGCATGATTATAAATTTATAATTTATATTTCTTGGTGATCATAAATATCCTAATTAAATATTTCAACAAAATAATAACGCCATATTAAAATATCTTTACTGTTCATAATAACTGCCCCTCATTTGACATCTGAAAAACAAGATGCAAAATTATGAGCTGTAATGGGTCTAGGCCCGCGAATCTACGAGCATCTCTAAGAACTCGGGATGAAGAACTCAAAATTATTTGAGTCTTTTCTAAATACAAGTAAATAAGTGCGAGTATTGCAGAGTACTAATTTGTTACTTCCTCCATCCCTATGTAGTCTATTTTGATATTTAGATGTGTAAAGAAAATAGTCTAACGTCACAGTATTGACTAAATTTTTTAGAAAAAGGAATGTGGTGTCGGAGGGGATAATTTTTTTACAGTTTTTTATATAATTTTTATTGATGATATTATTTATTCTATTTTTTGAGGATCGGAGATGATCTTATACGAGTAATTATTTTAAAATTTTCTTGTATAATAAAGTTTTGTACTGTAAATTATTTAATTTATTTCTAAATAAAAATTTACAGTATTCGATATATTTGTTCAAAAACAAAAAAAAATCTAAAAATAATAAAATTATATTTTATAAAAATTTTAAAATACGTGACAAATAATGGAGTAAAATGAAATAAATGAAACTGGAAACAGCAAATATACGATCTCGTGCTTAGCAAAAAATCTGGTTGCAACACTTTAATAAAAGGAAAAGATCTAGTCCAAGCATGTATAGTCACGTTTAGAAGAAAAACATGGGTGGAGTGAGAGTGACCCATGGGCGCCGCTGCGTTTATATGCACACCGTAACGACTTTCTCTACCTCGAAATTGGCGCCGTGATTTAAACGGTCAAAAAGACAAATACTTGTGCAGTAAAATAACTTGGCGGGATTTTCAATGACAGACCTATAGCTGTTAACCACGTTGTCACGTTGATGACTTCCCGATCTCCGAAGGGCCACTTCTCGAACATCAGTTGTAGAATTACTCCTCTTAGTGTTTGAATATTTGATGATTGTAATAATGCATTGTGACCGTACGATGTGGCGCGAAGATTTGGAGATTGGAGTTTTTTCCCGCCAAGACTTGCTATGAAGTCAAATTCAGCAGTATCAGTTTGTCACGTGTCAAGATCTTTCACAGGATCGTATGGTTAGAAAAAGAGGAAGTGTGTCGGACAGCTGGCGAGTAATGGTGCTGTGCCACGGTGGCAGGGACAACATGGAAACATAGGATCGTGACTTATGGGTTTGCTGCACGTGATAGTCAGACCAAGATGGGAGACCCGTATTTATCGTGCTTGGGTGTTTTCAAATTTTTTGATTTAAATAGGTATTTGTTTATTTTATTTACAGACAGCTTTCTTTTTTTAAGGATGGCAGAGGGTCTGAGACTATGGTACTTAGAGATATAGAAAAGAAAAAAAAACTACGAGCTTGCTTGTGTAGGATTAAAGTTGGAGGTTTTGGTCATCTTTACTTTAATCTGAAAATTATATATTTATGTATTAAATTAGAATCTAAATAAAAACTTAAAAGTTAGGATAAAAATAAATTCAAAATTAGATATGATATATTTATGTGAATGATTTATTTTATTTTTTAAAATTGTACTAATAAAATTCAATTTCAATGTTAAAATAATAACTTCTTTGGTATGGCTAATGAAAATGCTTTAAGAAGAATCTGAGTTCTTTCATATAAATCTGTACAGTTAGTAGTAATGTCATAAATAGAGAAGTACTATTGATAATTTTTCTATAATTTATTCATGCAAATTTTTTTATACATGATCATTGTAATTTTATATTCATGTTATTAATATTTTATTAATAATATAAATATTTTTAGAAGAATAAAATTTCACTTTATATTAAGTAACAAAGTAATTTTTTCAAAAAATAATAATATTTTTCTTGGTCGTTTATATCTGAGATATTTGCACGACTAGCAAACGGGGGGCATATCCTAGAACGTTTCTGGCACTAATTATAGTAAACTACTCCCTCCATCCCATTTTAAGTGTCCATTTTGCAAATTTCACACATCTTAAGAAACAATTAATGTAATGTTTTTTTTCATTATCTTCACACACCTATTCACCTTGATTTTTATAAAGGGTTTGTCTAGTGTGTGCCCAAGGGCACATACTAAGCACCAAAATCTATAATTTTGGTGGATTTTGATTGGTGTGGTTGGTGAATTTGCAGGGGGTCCACCATTATAAAGAAGCATGAGCCAATCACAATCCACCAAACTTATAAAATTTGGTGCTTAATGTGTGCCCATGGGCACACACTAGAAAAACCGTTTTATAAATATTAATTACGTATAGCACCACTCCTATTGTGTATTTGACCTTTCTTCATTTTGGAACTAGTTGGTTGTATTTAATGCTATATTGGAACTAGTAAAAAATTGCATGGGTTAAAGAGTATGACACATATTTTGAGAATTTTTTTTTTGGCAAAGTGGACACTTAAAATGGGATGGAGGGAGTAGTAATGTTGGAAAATAAAGCGTCATGCTTCACGGTTTTCTGTTGACGGCCGCATTTTTCAAAAATAATTTCTCCTCATCCGGCCCATACCTCGACTATTAAAAGAAAAAAAAACCCGGAGTGGAGAGTTTTCCGCCCTTTGTTGTATACCCTCATTTGCCGCTACTTCGGTGATGGAACATCCCACCAAATTGCTAACTACTCTACCGATAGTTCTAATTTATTACATTTATTTGTATATATTATATATATTACATACTGTAATTTTATAAACAAATATATTAACAAGTATATATGGATAATGGATGTGATGGAAACACACACGCTTCTATAGTTCTATGCAATAAAAATGAAACTCTATGGATCCATACTAGTCTTTTTAGAACTAAAGCAATAAAAATTGTGGTTGGCGTGTTGTTTAATTGATATTTGTACTTATTTACAAGTTTAATCGTTCTATAACATATTTTTACTGAGAAATTTTTATTATAACTCAAACAAATTCAAATATTTATTGAAATGTGAGTCGAGTCATTTATAGTCTTTATTTATAGTCTATTAGACGTATTTACTTTTTTATTTTTTTGTTAAATCTGTTAGACATATTTAACAGCAACACTTTAGATAATAGCAGTATTTTATCTCATCAATTACGATTCACGGGATATTTAAAATATTTGGTAGCATGGAGGTGTGTTGAAAATGATCACGAGATCATGCCCGAGAAAACAGCATGATTATAGCAACGAGACTACCGGCCGCAACATAGGAGTAATTAGATTGACAAGCAATAAAAGCTGAGCATGCAGGCTTTCATGTTAATTTAAATTTCACTTATGGCCTTAATAATATGTGTCGGTAGATCTCGACTTCATAAGAAAGCATGTACTATTCCTCTAAGAGTATTTATCACCAAATTACATGACACGTGGATATCGTATGTTGCTTAAAGTAGGCATTTTTAACTGCTGAGTAATGTGGCAACAACATTCCAGCTGGACAAGCTGTAAGATTAATGAAGATGACAGCAAACTTTCAACAAACATTGCTTTGACAGTTATCCACGTCGATTCGTAGGTAAACCCAATGTTCCAGAAATCGCTAGGCGTCCCAGGGCGGTCGGGGTACCTTCTAGCGATTAATCGGGAAATCGGGGATTAATCGGAAAGATTAATCGGAGCATTAATCGGACATATATTATTTTTAAATTATTATAATTAAACATAATTTAATGATTTTATCTACTTTTCACTACTAGCCGGTAAACAATATAATATCATATATTGAAATTAAATACTTGATACATGTAATACAAAATCATTGATTAAACAAATATATACCAACCACTATCTTATAAATAATGTAAGAAATATTAAATAAAATTAATCATTTTACTTGTTTTATAGGATATTAAGTTAAGTACAAGTAAATACTTAATTTTTTATAATAAAATCATAATTTTCGATTTTATTTATTAAAAATCTTTTTTTTTTGTTATTGGCCGCCTGGACCGCCTAGGCGGTATGTGGACCGCCTAGGACCGATTTTTGTAAAAAAACGCCTAATTCACCGCCTAGCACCGAATCGGGGCGTTTCGGGGCCGCCTAGCGCCTAGGCACCGCCTAGGCGGCCGCCTAGACCGATTTTTAGAACACTGGGTAAACCACCAGCAACAACTGCTAATAATTATGTCTGTCCGACCATTTAGATCTTAAAGATAGACGAAATTGTTTTATCATGCTCAAATATATTGAAAAATATGAAATATATATATATATATATATATATATATATTCACTCAGACTTTGGTTCTGCCCGTTCATTAAATTCGGGAATTATTGTTTTTGGTGATTTTGAGCTTTCCTCGATCGTTGATTTCTTGAATATACTATTTAATAATATAAATCGAAATGATATCAAATTATTATACTGTATGTGACGCCCCCAGATCTGCATCTCGCAGATCTGGTCTGTCACTAAACATCTAGCTCAAAACAACACTTGCATTACATTTTAATATTTATACAAACCAACTCTTGCCCCACAAGTCCTGGGTCGATCGTTTACAACACTACTACCAAGTCTAAGTTTATTACATAATAGCGAGTCTGATAACAGACTATTATAATAACTATAGTTGGCATCACCAAACAGCGTTGCCTAGCAGCTTCAGCTCATGTGATGTGCCTTGTCATTTTACTTGCCAAAACCCGCTTCCGGGCGATTCTCTTGAGTTGTGCCATACTCACTCTTTACTGCTCAAAAGGAATAAGGTAGATGCAAGAATGAGCAACTAATTGCTCAGCAAGTCCACATAGCACAAAACAACAATTAACAAGATATGCGAATAAAGCATAGAAGACAATTCAAGTCAAAGCAACAAAACAGTTACCATCAAATGACAACACAATTTTAAGTAAAGAAAATGCTGGTCTTCCACCTTTCGGTAACACTACATGGCTCGATCAGCACCATTTCGTGAATACCGTTCTCCTGTGTAGTCCTAGTGGTCTGATCATAACCACTGAAGATACACCAACACTCTCTTTGCTAGCATCAGGGTTTAACACTGGAACCCCACTATCTGCCTTACCAGATAGTAAATTTCAACTCTACCACGAATTTAATAAATTCGTGTTGACCAGCTTGAACAGATTCCTCCGAATACAAGAGAATTTTCCCAAACAAACACTTCTCAATCATCACTACTCATCTTTATCAAAGAAGTGCGAACAATGGACCCTTCCGTCATAACAAAGATTAACCGAAGGTAGAAGTGAAAGATAATTAAAAGAACTAGAACCCAAAGAATAAGATGATCTTCGAAAGGAGTAAATTGAGATCATTGCTGCGATGTATTCACATCAAGCTTTAAAGATTCAAAACATCATCGTTATAGGATCAACTCATTCCCGAACAATGGGAAGGCTCGAATTATAGAAAGTAATATATGAACAATATCTTTAAAATCTACAAAATGAAACGTGGATATCTTCTCGATTCACAATGGTACGAAATATAACATTTTTACAATCAACACTTATCACAATAGGCACGAAAAACTTCACGTCAAGAAAAAGATAGTGAACTTGCCTGGAGTCCTTAACTTGAAATATTTTGTAATTATCACGTATAACCAGGCTTCGTCCTTCCGGATATAAAATATTCCAAATCATGCAAAGTAAATATTCAGTATTCTCATTTTAAATCTTAAATGATTTATTACATAATAAATACAGTCTCTAGCTCAAATAATATCATGAGTCTTTTAATCAATTAACCAAGTCTCATAGCTTCTCACTTTTATACTTGTACAAATTTTGAATTACATCAAAACCGGATAACAATCAATTCTCTTTTACTATTCAAATAATTATCTATTCTCTTATCCAGATTTCATTTCTAATAATGTCCCCGTTATTCACCCATTTTTTAAATAATAAATTGAGATGATTAAACTGTCTCTAAGTTATAAATCTCTTTTAAATATTTTACCCAAATTTATTATCCAATTATTAAACTAAATTCCTAAATTCCAAAATTTCCAATCCAACAATTAATATTAAACTCCTTCTCTTTGACTCTTTTCAATATTAATCTCACTTCTTTATTCAATTTCATTATCCAAATAAATATGCGCTCATTTAATATGAGGCTTGTATATATATATCCAACTAACCATGAATATTTATCGACCTTTCAATCTAAATTCTGAATTATTCTTTAATCCACAACTTTTACTTATTCTAAATCTTATTCCCAATACACTACTAAAATTTATGATTCTATTCATGTTATTATATCTCATTCTTATTTTAACTACCTTTTAACTCCTAAAATTCTTTACTACAAATTTCTTAATTTATTATCCCATTTTTTTTCCCATTTATTTATTTAATACCCATATTAGCTCCGGCTTGCAAATCCATACCCCAGCAAACACAACGGCCAAGCAATAAATTAATTGGACTCAAAATCCCCAATTATCAAAACCCCGAATAAGTTAATTAATAAGGTTGGGGAGGGGAGGGGTGGGTGTTTACTATTTCATAGTGTTTTTAGATATAAGCATAAGTGATAGTACTACAGATCAGTAACCAAACAGCTCCATCAGTGGGTTCATGTAATGATATTAAAGAATCAATCTTGCTGAAAGAAAAGTAATAATATGTTACCTTGTCTTATCCTTTTCTCTTGCTTAACGAGTATGTACTAGTACCATTTCTTTCTTTACTGAGCCAAAATGGTGAACCACTCTTTTGGGTTGGTTTTTATACTACCACTTAATCACAGTTAGCCTCTAATAACTCTTTTTAATTAACCTTAATTAGATAATTACTTGGCCGCTACACAACAGGGCACCAAGTTTTCTAATTCCAGTGTGCAATCAAAACCACCGGCTTGTTTAATGGTTTTGTATTTAAATTATTTTATTTAATTATTATCTCGCACCGTAGTTACGTCTCGTTTTAATTACTCCTGTTTCGTTTATTTACCAATATTTCAGTCCCGACTCACTTAACGATTCCTATTAGAATATATATCTTTTGAGATTATAAAAAAAAATACTAGAATAATTAATTGAATAATTATTCCAATACTTTTCTAAATATTTTAGAGCGTTAAAAAATTATATCGAAATATTTATTTTAGCTAACCCGCAATATTTATAATCTCTGGTTCTGAACAAAACTATACATCTACCAACTGATTTACATAACCGAAATTTAATATGCTAGCAATATAATTTAGACTCGTACTAGCCTTAATTATTTACGTACCAATATCTTATTAACAATAAATTCATAATTATTCCAATAATAACCTTAACCGTATAAAATAATTAAATTCTTTACAAACTTGAAATTTCGCGGTTGTTACATCCTTCCCTCCTTTAAAGGATTCCGACCTCGGAATCAGATTTGATGCTGAAACAATTCCAGATACTTCTCTTTCATTGCTTCTTCCAGTTCCCACGTGGCTTCTTCTACAACTTGATTTCGCCAAATTACTTTTACTAATTTCACTTTCTTATTTCTTAATTCTTGTAATTTTGAATCCACAACCTTTATTGGCTTCTCTTCATATGTTAAATCAGACTGGACGTTTATTGGCTCATAATATAGAATATGCCGATCATCGGTCTTGTAAGCTTTCAAAAGAGATACATGAAATACATCATGAATATGTTGTAGATATGGAGGTAAAGCTAGTTGATAGGACACAGCTCCAACTTTTCTTAAAATCTCAAATGATCCGATATATCTAGGATTCAATTTGCTTCTCTTTCCAAACCTGACTATTCCTTTCCAAGGTGATACTTTCAAAAGTGCTTTCTCTCCGACCTCAAATGTTTTCTCTTTTCATTCTAAGTCCGCATATTTCTTTTGTCTATCTTGAGCTGCAACTAATCTTTTACGTATCTTCTCGATTGACTGGGTGGTTTGTTGGACTAATTTGGTCCCAATATCTTTTTTTTTTCTCGAACCTCATCCCAAACAAGAGGTGATCTACACTTTCTGACTTAACGCTTCATAAGGGGCCATTCCTATGCTAGAATGATAGCTATTGTTGTAAGAAAACTCCACTAAAGGTAAGTGATCATCTCAGCTTCCTTTTAAATCCAAAGAACAAATTCTTAACATATCTTCCATGGTTTGTATTGTTCTTTCACTTTGCCCATTTGTCTAGGGATGATATGCAGTACTTAGATTGAGCTTAGTCCCAAAACATTTCTGAAAAGCTTGCCAAAATCTTGAAATTAATCTTGCATCCCTATCTGAAACAATTGACACTGGCACTCCATGTCTAGTCACCATCTCATTCATATATAACTTTACTAATCTCTCCATTGTGTACTTTTCACTAATAGGAAGGAAATGTGCAAATTTCGTCAGCTGATCTACAATAACCTAAATAGCATCATGATTAGCTCGAGTCTTTGGTAATCCAACTATAAAATCGATGGTGATGTGTTTCTATTTTTATTTTGGGATCTCTAACGGCTGCAATAATCCACTAGGTCTTTGATGCTCCGCTTTCACTTTTTGACAAGTCAGACGTTTACTTACCCAGTCAACGATTTCTCTTTTCATGTTAGACCACCAATAATTCTTCTTTAAATCTTGGTACATCTTGGTGCTTCCCGGGTGAATAGAATATCTTGATTCGTGTGCTTCACTTAAAATATATCTTTTTAGATCTGTCATGTTAGGAATCCGAATCCTGTTTACAAATATTCTAATTCCTTTATCATCCTTTACACTTAAATACTCGTCTCCTGACAACTCCGAACGCTTTTCCTCAAATAATATATTCTTGACTCTTTTTGATTCTTTCTAACAAATCTGTTTGTATTACCATTTCAAAAATATTTCCTTCTTTAGGGTCTGAACCCTTATCCTTTAACTTTTCCAGCTCTCTAATCAACTCTTTTGGTAAAGACATCACATTGATTCTTTCTTTTCTACTTAAAGCATCATCAACTAAATTGGCTTCTCCTGAGTGATAGTTAATCGTACAATCATAATCCTTGATCAATTTTAACCATCTTCTTTGTCTCATATTCAGTTGCTTCCGAGTAAACAGATACTTTAAACTTTTATGATCCGTAAATATCTCATACTTCTCACCATACAAGTAATTTGTCATCAAATCTTTAAAGCAAACATTATAGTAGCTAATTCTAGGTCATGGGTAGGATATCTCAGTTTATAATCCTTAAGTTGCCTAGAAGCACATGTTATCACTTTTTCATGTTGTCCAGACGTGTCACTATAGATCACCAAAATTCCATATTTCGTCAGGTAGGGTCGGCATAGGAGCCGTTGTTAGTCACTTCTTTTATTCCTGAAAACTCTCCCCGCACTTAGGGGTCCATTCAAACTTCTCTCCTTTTCTAGTCGACTTGGTCAAAAGAATTGCAATCTTAGAGAAACCTTTTACAAATCTTCTATAATATCCTACTAAACCAAGAAAACTTCTCACTTTGGTTGGGGTTTATATTTTTTTTTTTTCCAAATTTGTTATTGCCCCAATCTTCACGGGTCTATCAATATTCCTTCCTTAGAAAATATTTGCCCTTAAAAATTTTACTTGCTCTATCAAAATTTCACATTCCGAAAATTTCGCATATAGCTATTCTTTCCTCAAAATTTCCATGGTATCCTAAGATACTTATCATGTTATTCTTTCGTCTTAGAATAAATCAAAATATCATTGATAATGAACTTATTCAAATATTTCTTAAATACTCTATTTATAAAAACCATAAATGTTGCAGGTGCATTAGTTAATCCAAAAAGGCATCACCAAGAACTCATAATGTCCATATTGGGTTCTAAAGGATGTTTTAGGTACATTCTCAAACCTGATTCTTTCACTGATGGTATCCAGATCTCAAGTTTATCTTAGAAAAGTAAGATGCTCCCTTCAATTGATCAAACAAACCATCCATCTTCAGTGGAAGATACTAATTCTTAATAGTCATCTTATTTTACTCTCGATCATCGATGTGGCATCTCTCAAATCCGATGGTCTGGATTTGACGTCTTCATACAACACCTTCTTAAGAACACTTTAGGAAAAACTATATTTCTGAAAAGAACAAAACCAAAGAATTTGAAACCTGAGCATTTCGAAAAGAATTTAAAGGAAATCAGAAATTTAAAACTTTCTTGGACATATGGAATTCTTTCACAATGGTAATCACCGATTCATGAGTGTTCAAAGTAGCTTTCATTTGAAATAAAAGGATGATTGGGAGACTAATACGATCGAACGAACTAAGTGTTGCGTGTCCAAATTAGGACACTACTAAAGGTTATTAACCTTCTTGTAATCACAACACACACAAGTGATGGCGTCCCATCCAACTCCTATCACACAGACAGGTATACCTTGTGTCCCCTATAATTAGGGTTGTTCATCCCAATCAGATTGAAGAAATATCAAGGAAATAAGATTTATCTCAAAGATTTTCTTTTGAATCGTTATCTCACAGTTTGGACAAACTTGATCTACCATAATTGCTTCTCAACACACTTCTTCCAAGGAATGCGAGCGATGCATCCTTTAATCAAAAATCAAGGATTTCCAGTGGATAGAATCGAAATAGGATCAAATATGGGACGATCTCTTAAAATTATTAGATCGAGTTCATCATCGTGGTATATATGTATTCCAATTCTTTTATATTAAATCATGAATCACAAAAGATTTTGTAACATTAAAGGAATATCGATTATTAGGAGTAGTCACTTCCAAACAAAGAAAGGACTCAAGATACAAAATAAACTTCTCAGTTTTCAAAATGACATTTGATGTCAACTTGAGCCGAAATAGTGTGCAACGTGATATTATCATAAATAGCGTTTTTCACAAATCTTATACTCAGGCAATGGGGTTTCCCTTGTAACACGTTCGCGGTATGCGAAGTTCTGAACCTTTGATTTCCTTCTATTTTACCTATGCTCGCGGCATCTCTTACTTCACAAAAGTTTCTTCACACTATGAGTCCAGGGTTTCTTTTCAACATTTTGATTATTTTGCAGGGGTTTCCGCTTCTTATCGACTTTCTCTTTGTTAAACAACTCACTGCTTAACTCCACAATACAAGCTTTATGCACTCACGTCGCATAGCTAGCAATTTCGAGAACAGCAACCTTATTCTGAATCCAGGGCTTTAAGCCCGACTAAAAACGTCTAGCTTTATTTTCATTCGAATTTACTTGATGTGGACTAAATTTCGAAAAGTTCGATAAACTGGGCTTCGAGTTCAGTTACCAACATATTCTCTTGCTTAAGCTCTAGAAATTTGAGTTCCATTTGATTCTCTAGGTGTTTAAGAACATACTTCTCTAGGAATAACTTTGTAAACTTAACCATGGTATCACACTAGAATTTGCTTAGCTTCCCACCAATATGTAAGCATATAATCATAAAAGATAACTTTCTTATCTTCTTTTGCACCAATTATTTCAAAGTCTTCTCTATCTCTCTTAGCCATATCTTGGCCTCATGGGGATCTACAGTCCCTTTAAACTCTGGGGGTTGCAAAAACTTGAAAGATTTGAATGGAAAAGTTGGTTTGGTAAGTTGACTCGAAGAACTTCTTTTCAGGATTGTTTTGAAAATTCTGGGTATGTTGTTGAAGAAGATCAACAAGTAATTGAACAAGATTGGGTCTGGGTTGAAATTCAGGTGAAGAATCTGGTATTAATTCATCAACAAGGTTTTCATTCAGGTTTAAATTCATCTCAATCTATAAGAGTAGACAAAATCGTTTAATAGATCTCATCATTATACAAACTACAAGGTTTAACCAAAGGTACAACAAGGTGCAATTTTGTAACATACACAATATAAAACTTTTGAAAACAGGTTGCACATTTTGGTTGAAAACATAATTTGTATCAAGATTGCATTTCTTTGAAAACTTTTAGAAACTTTAAAGGTTGCACCTTTACTTTTTAAAAACTTTAAAACTTTAGCAAGTTGAACATTTCTCTTTTTTGAAAACCTCTAAAAACTCTAAAGGTTGAACACATACATTTTTTTTTTTTTTTCCATAAGATTTCACATTGGATCATTGATGTAGCAAATGCAGGATAGTTGACAGAAATGAAACAGGTCAAAAGTAGTTGACAACTGCAAGAAGTATAAGGAAGGTATAAACAAAGAAAGAGACAATAATATGACATAAAGATTTATCATCCCTCCCAAAGTGGTCATAATATCTGAAGTTTTTATGAGTCATGATATAGAAAGTACATCTGATCTGGTCATCATCCTTCCATATCGAGTCTGATCTGGACATCATTTTACAAAAGATCACCTATACACATCTCTACTGCTAGAATGATCTACTGATCGAAATCATAACCTCTGCATCTAAATAAAAGTGCTCGATTCTCTATTCTGATAATATACAGTGTCTACATATCCTGCAGATACATCATATGCCATAATAGAGATACATACAGACTACGTGTTTTATCTCCCGAAAGTCAAATTATACATGAAACAACAAATATATCAACCAGATTTCCCTGAGACCCTACGCTGGAACTCAGAAAAGCCTCTATATATCAGGATTGTAGCAAGTTTAACATTTACATATCATGAGTTGGTGGAGGGTATCTCACAGATATCAGTACGGAGTCCCTCAAATATAGAAACAGAAATCTTATACAAAATCTCCATACTAAACACTCGGGTCAGAAATCCTGAACCCGCGGAAACAGACATAGGATCATAAGATCCTGGAATTCCAAATCTAGAGTCACAAGTAGGCTCTCTTAATTGCTGGTACTGTTGAACCAAAGATATATAATGTGAAAGTGGTACAAAGTTGCCACTCGGAGGTATTAAAACTGGTACAAAAGAAGATCCACTAATCTGAAAAGGAGTAATTTGAGATGAAGAAAACTAGAATAGTGGATAAAGCTGTAAGTGATACAAAGTCTCGGATAAAGTGGTAACAGTGGAGGAATCTCAAACTCAAGGCTCATAGATGTCCCAAAATAACAACAATCAAAAGTATGTGAGGTAGCAAGGCTATATAGAAGAGGTGTAAGCTCAAAATCTCGAAGCAAGTCAAAAATGAAAGGTCTCCCTTTTAAAAAAAAAAAAAAAAAAAAAAAAAAATAGGTGGAGGAACGATAGAAGTGGTAACCGAAAAGGAGGTGGTCAAAGAAGTCATCTCAGGTGAAGATGGAAAGATGTCCATCCCATGACTCTCATTGAACTCAGAAGATTCTCTATCCTGGATCTCCTCAAATACTAAGTTAATGATCTCAGGTGTTGGTGGCTCTACTATCTGTATAGAAGAATTCTCATAACTACTATTTATCATCTTGATCTCCATTGATGGATCAAAATAGCCTCGTAACCTGACATACAACACACATCATTACCAATAGTTACTACTACGATTGCTCGTAATTATAAATGTGTATACTCGTAGGTTCTACTAACCTATATCAAAAGGTTTACTTAGCACGTATGCACTATAACATAAAAAGGTAGGCTCAACTAGGGCACCTATTTTAATCTTCGTGTCATTCCTGCTCGTTATATTCCTAGGGTTTCTCAAATCCTAAGGATATAACTATAGCTCTGATACCAAACTTGTGACGCCCCCAGATCTGCATCTCGCAGATCTGGTCTGTCACTAAACATCTAGCTCAAAACAACACTTGCATTACATTTTAATATTTATACAAACCAACTCTTGCCCCACAAGTCCTGGGTCGATCGTTTACAACACTACTACCAAGTCTAAGTTTATTACATAATAGCGAGTCTGATAACAGACTATTATAATAACTATAGTTGGCATCACCAAACAGCGTTGCCTAGCAGCTTCAGCTCATGTGATGTGCCTTGTCATTTTACTTGCCAAAACCCGCTTCCGGGCGATTCTCTTGAGTTGTGCCATACTCACTCTTTACTGCTCAAAAGGAATAAGGTAGATGCAAGAATGAGCAACTAATTGCTCAGCAAGTCCACATAGCACAAAACAACAATTAACAAGATATGCGAATAAAGCATAGAAGACAATTCAAGTCAAAGCAACAAAACAGTTACCATCAAATGACAACACAATTTTAAGTAAAGAAAATGCTGGTCTTCCACCTTTCGGTAACACTACATGGCTCGATCAGCACCATTTCGTGAATACCGTTCTCCTGTGTAGTCCTAGTGGTCTGATCATAACCACTGAAGACACACCAACACTCTCTTTGCTAGCATCAGGGTTTAACACTGGAACCCCACTATCTGCCTTACCAGATAGTAAATTTCAACTCTACCACGAATTTAATAAATTCGTGTTGACCAGCTTGAACAGATTCCTCCGAATACAAGAGAATTTTCCCAAACAAACACTTCTCAATCATCACTACTCATCTTTATCAAAGAAGTGCGAACAATGGACCCTTCCGTCATAACAAAGATTAACCGAAGGTAGAAGTGAAAGATAATTAAAAGAACTAGAACCCAAAGAATAAGATGATCTTCGAAAGGAGTAAATTGAGATCATTGCTGCGATGTATTCACATCAAGCTTTAAAGATTCAAAACATCATCGTTATAGGATCAACTCATTCCCGAACAATGGGAAGGCTCGAATTATAGAAAGTAATATATGAACAATATCTTTAAAATCTACAAAATGAAACGTGGATATCTTCTCGATTCACAATGGTACGAAATATAACATTTTTACAATCAACACTTATCACAATAGGCACGAAAAACTTCACGTCAAGAAAAAGATAGTGAACTTGCCTGGAGTCCTTAACTTGAAATATTTTGTAATTATCACGTATAACCAGGCTTCGTCCTTCCGGATATAAAATATTCCAAATCATGCAAAGTAAATATTCAGTATTCTCATTTTAAATCTTAAATGATTTATTACATAATAAATACAGTCTCTAGCTCAAATAATATCATGAGTCTTTTAATCAATTAACCAAGTCTCATAGCTTCTCACTTTTATACTTGTACAAATTTTGAATTACATCAAAACCGGATAACAATCAATTCTCTTTTACTATTCAAATAATTATCTATTCTCTTATCCAGATTTCATTTCTAATAATGTCCCCGTTATTCACCCATTTTTTAAATAATAAATTGAGATGATTAAACTGTCTCTAAGTTATAAATCTCTTTTAAATATTTTACCCAAATTTATTATCCAATTATTAAACTAAATTCCTAAATTCCAAAATTTCCAATCCAACAATTAATATTAAACTCCTTCTCTTTGACTCTTTTCAATATTAATCTCACTTCTTTATTCAATTTCATTATCCAAATAAATATGCGCTCATTTAATATGAGGCTTGTATATATATATCCAACTAACCATGAATATTTATCGACCTTTCAATCTAAATTCTGAATTATTCTTTAATCCACAACTTTTACTTATTCTAAATCTTATTCCCAATACACTACTAAAATTTATGATTCTATTCATGTTATTATATCTCATTCTTATTTTAACTACCTTTTAACTCCTAAAATTCTTTACTACAAATTTCTTAATTTATTATCCCATTTTTTTTCCCATTTATTTATTTAATACCCATATTAGCTCCGGCTTGCAAATCCATACCCCAGCAAACACAACGGCCAAGCAATAAATTAATTGGACTCAAAATCCCCAATTATCAAAACCCCGAATAAGTTAATTAATAAGGTTGGGGAGGGGAGGGGTGGGTGTTTACTATTTCATAGTGTTTTTAGATATAAGCATAAGTGATAGTACTACAGATCAGTAACCAAACAGCTCCATCAGTGGGTTCATGTAATGATATTAAAGAATCAATCTTGCTGAAAGAAAAGTAATAATATGTTACCTTGTCTTATCCTTTTCTCTTGCTTAACGAGTATGTACTAGTACCATTTCTTTCTTTACTGAGCCAAAATGGTGAACCACTCTTTTGGGTTGGTTTTTATACTACCACTTAATCACAGTTAGCCTCTAATAACTCTTTTTAATTAACCTTAATTAGATAATTACTTGGCCGCTACACAACAGGGCACCAAGTTTTCTAATTCCAGTGTGCAATCAAAACCACCGGCTTGTTTAATGGTTTTGTATTTAAATTATTTTATTTAATTATTATCTCGCACCGTAGTTACGTCTCGTTTTAATTACTCCTGTTTCGTTTATTTACCAATATTTCAGTCCCGACTCACTTAACGATTCCTATTAGAATATATATCTTTTGAGATTATAAAAAAAAATACTAGAATAATTAATTGAATAATTATTCCAATACTTTTCTAAATATTTTAGAGCGTTAAAAAATTATATCGAAATATTTATTTTAGCTAACCCGCAATATTTATAATCTCTGGTTCTGAACAAAACTATACATCTACCAACTGATTTACATAACCGAAATTTAATATGCTAGCAATATAATTTAGACTCGTACTAGCCTTAATTATTTACGTACCAATATCTTATTAACAATAAATTCATAATTATTCCAATAATAACCTTAACCGTATAAAATAATTAAATTCTTTACAAACTTGAAATTTCGCGGTTGTTACATCGTATTCCATTGATTCGATTAATGTTATAATATAAATTAGACTTACGTTTAAATTTAAAATATGATTTATTACAAAATTCAGTAGAAATATATAATATTAAATAATTTATTCACTCTTGGTTAAATTAGAAATCGAATATTGATGATACATAGTTGACTTGGTATCAAAAGACAAGAAGGGGCGGAATGTATGCCGGGATGGCACTTGTGTTAGTGGCTAGCTCGTGACTCGCTAGGGGTGATATCATAAGAGCATCTCCAATAGTCTCCTAGTTTGCTCCTAAATATAATATAAAATATTGAGCTCTTAGCAAGTTAGTACATTATTAAGAGTGTGAGCTCCAACAATGCTCTTTATACCCACTCCTAACATTATATTTTATTCTTATTTGAACTCCATTATGACAAAAGTTCAAATTCCAATGGGTGAGAGAGAATATTGTATTATAAAATACAACTTAAGAGCTATGTAGTGACTCTTAAAAGAGAGGAGAGATAATGGACTCTTAGTGTTTTTAAGAGCCACTAAGAGTCTATTGGAGCTCTATATTTTTCCATGCTCTTTATTTTTAGTCTTAAGAGCCAATTTAAGAGACTATTGGAGATGCTCTAAATACATTACATCTCTGTCACGTCTTCCCCATGCCATTACCATTACAATATTTTATTGTAACAAATTTATCTGAAATATATAAATGATAAATAGTAAATCATTTCATGAATTTTCTCTATTTTTAACAAAGATCACTCCATGAATTATGACAGCTTATCAATATTTTGTTTGTCAACAACGCAGAACCTTTTTTTAAAAATCATCCATTGATACAAATATGAATTTATTAAGTTCAAAACTTTCATGTATTTCACCCACTATATTATTAAATTATTTAACATACACACAAATATATAAATTACTGTCAAAATAATTTCTAGTATATCAAAAAATGTCAATAAAGCCACTTATTTATCGAAGCTAATTATTCTTTAGAATAATTGATGGTATTCTTTCTTTTTTTTGTTGCTAAATGGTATTTTTTTCTATTTAAAAACACATATTGAAAAATATTGATATAAATTTAAGTGTGAATTATAAAGTATATGAATGTGACTTAATTATGACATCAAAGTGGAATAACGTGTAAATTTTGAAACCGCACCATTTTTCAATATACACATATATCCTTTATTCAGTGTTACAGAAATCGGGAATCGGACCTAATCGGTTGAGCTACCGATTCAAGGATTAATCGGAAATCGGGGATTAATCGGAAGGATTAATCGGAGTTAAAATCGGGTTTATTTTAATATTAAAATATTACTTAATATTTAGTTATTATTATATTAGCTATTTAGTAACTAATATATTTATTATATTCATAAACTCTATAATTATTCATATTTAAAGTAATATAGTATTTTAATTTTAATAATTTATCACATATACTTCGATTATGAAATATATATAAGGATTAATCGGATTTCAAAAATCGGATCGGTGGCCGACCTTGCAAGGGATTAATCGGGGATTTATCGGTTAAATCGGGGATTTTTAGAACACTGCCTTTATTTGGCTTAAAATAGTACTTTCCTTGTATTTAATTATTCCATTCTAAAAATATCCCACTTACCTAATACCCCGAAGCATTAATCCACCGTCCAGCTAGTATAAGAAGACAGATCCTAATCACTCTAGGAGAGAGAAACTTAACCACAGCGTGCTTTCCTTTTGAGATTAGTATACTTTCCAGAGAGAGAAGTTTCTTGTAATAACGCTCAAGCGTTTCAGGAAACAGCCCTGTTTAAGTTACAAACACTTCTGCCTATAAGTACTATTTGAGTTGTTGACGAAGAAGAAACAAGATGGAGTGGCCTGCTCATCTCGATGAATATGAAAAGCTTGTTATTCGAATGAACACGCCTAGGTTTGTTTATTTCTCTTTACATATTACAGTCAAACTCCCCTGTTTTTTTGTTTTTTTTTTTGGTTTTTGATTCTTGTGGGCAGGCAAGATCACTTGTGAATTTATTGAATTTTCTTGAGTTTTTTAATTTTTAATTTTTCTGATCATGGTGGTGTTATTGCAGGGTGATGGTTGATAATGCTGGCTGTGCTAATGCCACCAGAGTTATGGTATGCACTACAGTAGTTTCTTAGAACCAGCTAACTTTTTGTATTTTAATAAAAAGTTTTTTTTTGACTAATAATAGTTGATTATTTGACCATTGTCCTGTTTTTTCTCAAAGATTGACAGTGCTAGAAAACATGGAATTCTTTTAGAAGCCATTCAAATTCTCACAGATCTTGACATGTCGATTAAGAAAGCTTATATTTCTTCTGATGGAAGATGGTTCATGGATGGTAAGTTTAATCATCACTAATCCTTTTCAAAAACTTAAACTTTGCTACCTAATCTTTTTTTTTTTAAAACTAATTATGATGTATATTATTTTGTTGGTCACAGTTTTTCATGTGACTGATTTGAATGGAAACAAGTTAACAGATGAAAGTGTAATCGACTACATGGAACAGGTTAATATTATTAACTTCTTAATTTTTGTGTTTCTTTATCGGATTAATTAAGACTGCTACATATGTGGGGGTATGATTGTTATTGAATTTGTGTTACTTGTTTTGATTTTACAGTCTCTAGGTAAAATCCAATTTGCTGGATCGAAAAGTATTGAGGGCTTAACAGCATTAGAATTAACAGGAACTGATAGAGTTGGGTTACTATCCGAGGTGTTTGCAGTATTATCTGATTTGCAAGTCAATGTAGTTGAATCGAAGGTGTGGACACACAATGGCCGGATTGCTTCTTTAATTTATGTTAAAGACTGTGATTCGGGGTTCCCCATTGAGGACGAATTGAGAATTGATAGGATTGAAGCACGGTTAAGGAATGTGCTTAAGGGGGATAATGACATTCGAAGTGCTAAAACATTGGTGTCTCTAGAAGTTACTCATACGGAAAGAAGGCTTCATCAGATGATGTTTGCTGATCGTGATTATGAACAAAAGCCTATAATTAGGACTAATGAGGATTCCCCTATTGTTACGATCCAGAACTGCTTTGAAAGGGGTTATTCTGGGGTAAATGTTCACTGTAAGGATCGAGCTAAACTTCTGTTTGATGTCGTCTGCACTTTAACTGACATGGACTATGTCGTGTTCCATGCCACTCTCAACACAACAGGGGACAGAGCTTATATGGTACGCATACATTATAAGATTCATAATATTGCTGCAAGTTTATTCTCTTGCAGTTGGCAATATAGTGTATTAGTGTTTACCTAATATAAATTTGTTTATCTTCTTCTTTTTAGGAATTTTTCATTCGACATGCTGATGGGACGCCAATTAGTTCAGATGCTGAAAAGCAACGAGTGATTCTTTGCTTATGTGCTGCAATTGAAAGAAGAGCATCCGAGGTACTAATTTATGACTCTGGATGTCCTGAATTCATTGATCGTTTTAGTCCGCTTGCAAAATTCTCAATTTTACACTTTCACTCATAGTTCATATGTTATGATCACAGGGTGTGAGACTAGAGCTATGTGCAGATGACAGACCAGGTCTATTAGCGGAAGTAATGCGGACATTCCGAGAAAATGGTCTTAATGTAACAAGGGCAGAAATCTCAACTACATGTGACACAGCTCGAAACTTCTTCCATGTAACGGATGCCAATGGGTATCCAGCTGATCCCAAGATTATCGAATCAGTTAGACAGAAAATTGGATTCAGTAACTTAAAAGTGAAGGAACTGCCTTTAATATATCATCAGAAGCCAGAAAGGGAGGATCATCCACCCCCAGCAGGTGTTGGTGGGGCAGTCTTGGTATCAATAGGAAGCCTAGTGAAGAGGAATCTCTACAATTTGGGATTGATCAGATCATATTCTTGATTGAAGAAAGGTAAATTGTGTTGGCATATACTTTGCTTGAAGAGTGAGCTTGTGTGCATAAAAGAGAAGTAGGTAAAAATTTGGCAGAGATTGTTAGAGATTGCTGGGATTGTTGGTGTAATAGTTAAAACACACACAGTTAAAGATTTTCTTGGATTGAGAAGAATCAGAAAAGTGGTATAGGAAGATTTGTAGTAGATTAGGTAGAAAATTATAATTTCTTGTAGAATTTTCTTGTGAATACCAATAGTGCAAAATTGCATTTGTATATAATGATCCTTTTAAGTACTAATTAATGGTTGACCTTGTGTCTTTCTTTTCTTTGCTTTCTGTGGTGGGATCCGGTAATTACACTTGGTGATAGTGTCTTAACTAAACCGAGTTTTGTCTTGGCACATAGATTAGAGATGGATTTGAGGCTGCTCCACTTGAACAGATAACAACTGGCACTAATAAAACAAGGTCTTCATAGAGAAGATTTAAGGCTGCTTAACTAGAATAATTACAGCTATTACAGATAAAACGGGGTTGATCTGCGTTATCTAATTTCTGCACAATATTTCACAAATTAAACTGTAGTGAAGTCGGTTTCGAGTGAAACAATATGGGGTAATATTATTATTGGACATGTTTCTTGATCCAAATTCGACTTTGACAACTCACAGAACGAACTTATCAAATTTGACCCGAGCTGAGTTTCACCTTCGATCTTAGCCAAGCAAAGAGAAAAATGACTTTTGTACTAGGTTTAATTTGATACAGTTAAAACAAGATAAAAATTTAAAAACATTTAATTAGTGGGCTTTTGACTTATTTTTTTTAAGTGACTGCTTATTTATAAGTGAAAAGTGATTTTTAGTTTATCTGTTTGGATAAAAAAAATTTAGATTTACAAACTATAAATATTAAATTTATAATTTATAAATTAATACTTAAATAATTACATACATTTTTGTGAACTCAAATCAAAAAATAAAATAAATCGGTTAAAGAAATTATCATTATCATTTTTAAATTCTAAAATCAATTTTATTATACAAATTCAGATAAGTTGATTTTGCTAGGAAGATGTCTAAAGCGAAATATACATATACATCACAACTGTTACAGTATATACTTTCTTTTTTTTTGAAACTAGAGTATATACTTTTTTGATTACACCAAAAATAATTGTTTAATATAGTTACCGATTTGATTATTTGAAATTGGTCAAAGAGAGTAGAGAGACACTGGGCGGCCACCTGCGGTTTCTTCTGTCTTTAAGCTTCCAAGAGTGACATATCAATGTTCGGAAAATACTTCCAAATTATTATATTATTATAATTGAGAAACTGATGGAATAAAAAAAGGAGTGAGTTACAATATACTAATAAAAAGTAGTTGCTGTAAACAACTGGCTTGACTTAAAAACAAGTGGAACTGTAACAAGGAAAAGGATTTGTCTTGCAGTGTGTCGGATAGTTGGGATTGTCTGGAGTGTATGTACACGTAAAATGTTGAGCCGGGGTTGAATATGTGTGTGACTTTATGAACATGCCTGCCTTCATTTGCTCCGGATATGGTGCATTGCTTAGCTGGTTTCCTCCTTTCTATGGCACAAGGGTGAAGAATCTCTTCAAACTACATCCACCATCACTGTAACAAACACATCACCGAGTTTATTCACGTGGACCTATAAATTGGTAAATTATTAGTTAATGTTCAAAATTGAAATCATTTGTTCTGTATTTTCTACAGTAAATTTTAAATGACATTACACCTAAATACCAGAGATTCTACCTCACTCACTCACGCACATTTTATCTAAAATCTACACAGAATCAAAATTATATATTATCAATTAAAATTTATAGATTATAGTGTAATTTTTTAAAATCTCAATTAAATACACACCTAACTCACTGCATTGAAGTTTCATTCCTTATTAATTGTCATGTTTTGATCCAGTGATGAAATTGACCAAGTTGTTAGATCAAAGAATTAACACTTTTTTCTTTATTTCAAAACTAAATTATAATATTTAAATTAATAAGATATATTTTATGCTGCACAAATTTTTTTATATTTTTTTTATGTATAATTTAACTTAAACGTAGTAACTCATTGGTGGGGGGATAGTTGGTTTTTTTTACGGGAAAGTTCACAACTCAAAGTGTAACTCGCTCCCATCCCCTGAATCGTAGATATTGGAAGTCGGAGACGCGACACGGATAGTATAGTTCTGTAATAATTTTTTTTAAAATTTTCTTCATTAAATAAAGATCTTACAATTATATTTTTATTCAGAAAAGATATTTTAAAATTTAGATAACTTTTTAATTCACCGTTGGAGTGGTTTGAGGCAGAACTGCCTCAAATTTGGATTTTTGGATCACGGTAGATGCCTAGGTAGTTCCAAGTTTGTGTTTAAAAATTAGTGAAATTACAAAAGAATCAAGCACTCGTTAATTAACCTGAAATGCAGAAGTTGGTAATTATTCTTCTTGGATTGTCTTTCCCGCTTTTCACAACTTTAAGTTATCTTATTCTCCTTTGTGAAGAATACATGCTACTAATAGGTTCAATAAACCATGTGTTTACTCCTCACTAAGATGATAAAGTAAATATATTCCATTGATTTTATTCACTTTAGCTATCAACTAAGAAACTGAGTAATGAGAACAAGCCATGCGGATTAAAGGTATCTTAGTTAACAAGTGAAAGCAAATGCCACACCACTTAAACAGTATATTACAATATCTAGGTGCTTAATCTATTACATGTTAAATTTACATGTCATTTGCTGCGTAATGCTCCGATAACTTTTGGTAGAAGCAAAGCCAAGTGCTTCTGAAATCAGTATCTTATGACACGACAATATAGTGCCAAGAAAAGCTAATATGGCATAGATAGCATCTCCTGTCTGAGAATAATGGGAGTATAGTATCGATCAATTTGTCATTTACATAACATTTTTGCTATATTTTCATTCTCATTCTACTTGCATGGAATCTCCGTACCAACCTTGCCAGATGTTCATTTGAATTAATGTATAGGCTTCTGCTAAATTCACCTCATAGGTATGATCTTAAACAAGAATCAAAATGTTCCTCAAGGAATCTCTTGTTGTATTAGGAGTAGATAACTACAAGATGTAAGCTTATGATCTAATCAAAGATGCTACACAAATAGAAAGTGATGGGACTTAAATTATTTGTTCTGCAGGCCAATATTAATTATTCTGATAATTAAGGGCTAAAAAATTAGCAACACCTTTTGAAGAAGATTGTCTAATATTCTACAGAATATATTCCAAATTATTGAAATAAATAATTAATATTCAGCTACTATACAAACAATTTATATATGTGACTAACAAAATGGCAAACATATGTGCTTTGCATTCCAAATTGTCATTTGGATCTTTGTCTTGTTATCCATTTCTTGTTAACAAGTTGCAATCTTAACCCTGAGTTGGGGTTTAGTGCAGAAAGTGTTGGATTCAGATACATGTCATTTAATTTGTTGGCTAGAATAAATCTGAAAAATCTTTGTTTTTCCCACTGTTTTATTCTTCAGTCATTTGACTGCTTACCTGTCAATCATCATATTGAATTGGTAAACTATAATTAGCTGCTAATGATGACACTTGGGTTGTCATTATTTGAAAATGACTAATTATATTTTCATTGAAATTCAAACTATACAACAAGAAGTATTAAGTTATCAAATCGTCAAATAGACTAAACGAGCTCAGTGCTTCACAAGGTACACTATTATGTTACACCATTTTCCTTTTGGACATATCATATTAGTATGTTACTTTAGTTATGTTTAATATGGTCAATAATGTCTTTATTCAAATTATTTAAGTTTGTGGTTCAAAAAAATATAATAATTTTTGAATGAAGGAAAACATAATCATCCCGTTAGATATGACTTATTTGTATTATGAAAAATGTGATTCGGACTTGCGTAATTCCTAAATTCACACCGAAGTATATGACTTAAAAGCATGCTTTCATTAGTTATTGGGCTGGTAAATATACCACTAAAGAATGTGCATGTGGCCTGTGGCCTGTGGCCTGTGGGATGGTCGAATTATTTTATGGACTTTGCGTACGAACTTAAGAAAACAGTCCTCAGCCCATTTATTACATTCAGTCGGATATGTGTTACCTGGGTCCTAACTTCTCTGTCCTTCGCACTTCGCAGCAGACAATGTGTTATGTGTTCATTTTAATATTCAGTATTATATGGTACTTTTATATATATATATATATATATATATATAGGCTATTGTTCCATGGAGAACCATCTTATATGGAGTCCCGTGGAGAACCATTTGATTCTACTTTAAAATTTCATTAATAATTTTAAAATTAGACATACTTATGCATAAATTTTGATTCTAATGTAGAATACTAATCATACATAACATGTATAAACAATTTAACACATACAATCTAAGTAAAAAAATTGATTTTTAAATTTGGTTCTACTGTAGAATCACTCTGGATGAATATGGTTCTACTGTAGAACCAGTTTGTATATTATGATTAATTTCCAACGTTTTTTTGAAGAAAAAATAGTGAAACTTTATTTTTTGATTCACTAATTATATATTTTACGAATAATGAGATTGATACAAAAATTTTATGTGTATATATAGGTGTTCTCTACTAGACTCTATATAAGGTGGTTCTCCATAGAGTGTGACTCATATATATATATATATATATATATGGATATTTATTTATATATAATTATTCAATATAGTTTACTATAATTACATATAATAAATAATACACAATAAATTTTATGGTGAAGTTATGAATTGGACATGTACGATCATATAACATAAATCTAACATAAGAAAATATATTTTATTCATATCTATAATACTCTCTCCGTCTTATTTTAGTTGTCACATTTCTATTTTTGTTGGCCAAATTGACTAATTTTCGACCAAAGATTATAAGTCACTTTTTCATTATTTTAAAAAAACTGAAAATTACATCTTAAAGTAGATTAAAAGTTATTTCCGGCGACATATTTTTTTTATTTTTTCAATTAATAAAAAATTAATAAATTTCAGTCAAACTTTGATCAATTTGACCGACACAAAACCAAATGTGACAACTAAAATGAGACGGAGGGAGTAATATAATTACTTATAACATGTGCATTTTCATATGATTCACAAGTCTTATTTAATACGTTATGAAAATTATATAATCTAAATAATGTTAGAAATTATTAATTATTATAATATGAATAATAAAATTTAATTTCTAATAAACTATAATAAATTTTTTTAATTTATTCTCAATATGTCACTCAATTACATTCGGCACGTAGGACTTAGTTCATCCAACACGTACACGTCATGGGCAGTGTCAGTATCGGCTCAACAGAGTGCTTTCATCAAAATGGCTTATGTGTGAACAAGGATTAATTTTACTGAAACCCATTCTATAGTGTTGAATTGTTTTAATTCAGGTGTGTTTAGTTTTAAGTTGTTTTGTTTATTTTTTTGAGGTTGTTGTGTTTATGTGTTGGTTTTAATTATAACTCTTGCAGTATATCAAGTGTTGTTTTGAAAAATATAGTATTTCAACTGATTCGACGCATAAAAGTGAACCCGGAAAAATTAACAGTGCATTGAAATTGACGTGATACACGACATGTTTAGCGCTCGGGAAGTTTAGTATAGCAAGTGTTGCTTACAAAACTGCAGTATTACAAGTGCTAGACGTCTCTAACTCTAGGTACGCCATAGTGTAGTTTTCTATAGAGATATTGACTATTATATCAAAGTGCCCATTATTCTCATCAAAAATTATCTAAGTGATTCCCCGATCTACACGAGGACTCAATTAAACCACCATACTCATTATATATCACTCCGTTAAATCTTGAAAAAAGATTAATGAAAAATTGACAAACAATGTGTTTGCCAATATATCTCTGTAATCTTCATTTCTAGTTTTTTTTTGCAATTCATGTGGTCCACACATCATCTGCAGATTAGGATTTCATTAAGTTTTGTATTAATTATTTTCAAAATTTAACATAGTGATATATATAGTGATTCTAGTGGTTAAAATAAGTTCTCATGGAGATCGGGTCTTGATAGTTTATTGCAAGAGTGGTGGGCATTTTAATATAAAACTCTGAATATATAATATTGATAGTATCTCGAGCTGAAGATTTTATATATATTAAATGTCATTAAATAATTATACGAGGTTAGATGTTTAAATGTTTAACGTTCTCATAACCATTCAAAACAGTTTCAGAAAACCGTCACCCGTTTCTGATTTGTTGAATTTTTTATACTATATCTTTTAAGTGCATTGATCGTTTTCATTACCGTTCAAAACAGTTTCAGAAAACCGTCACCCGTTTCTAATTTCTTGAATTTTTTATATTATATCTTTTAACATACATATTAATATTTTATAAAATTAACATATATATTTAATGTGATAAAAAAACATACAAAAAATAGAGTTAAAAGTTGAAGTCATGAGCTATATTTTAAAACACAAGAAAAGGTGCTTGAAGAATATATAAGAAAATTTAAGTTTCCTCAAACAAAGATGAAAAATTCTATCAATAATGGTTATTTTTGTTGAGTTTTTATTTTTTTCTTCAATGAATTAAATATAAAAATGATATCATACTAAATTTAAACGATTCACAAACTTTCCTTCAGATTCTAACTAAATACTATGGAAAATACTTTTATTTGAGACATTGAAGTTAAACCTTTTTAAACTTAATCATGAAAAAAATTTCTCATTAAATTTCCATTTTCTTAAATTAGTAGTATAAACTATGCATTTTGAAAATAGCATATGCGCTTATTGTCAAAACCGTCCTTATTTGTATAGGAGTATTTGTTTGGTGAGGTTGTATTAATGTATGCAATGTAGATGTGTGCATATTAAAATATAAATATCATTTTCTTTGGAAAAGTGAGTCTTTCTGGCTTGCCAACCTAATTTCACTTTTCCCAACCACAACAAGAGAGTTTTTAATTTCCTTTCACCGGACTCCAAACTATTTCTTAACCAAAATACATAATTGCTCCTGCTTTATTTTAATAGAAATAATTAATGACAAAATATTTTATACCAATATCTTATAAAATACACATGATTTCAAGATTTATTAATTATGACAGTCTGAGAAATCAAACTACATTTCACACCAAAACTCCTCATTTTTCTCATCAATATTAAAAATCAAAGCTTTATCTTTCTTCAGCCCATCAAACCTCTTTATCTTTTTCTCTCAAAATTATATATACACAGTATATATATTTGAGAATGAACAGTTTATGCTTTCTACTAGCTTGAAATTTTTACTTGGGGTAGGTCGGCTTGATCTTTATTTTACTTTAATGCTTTCATCTCTCTTGAATTTTAATTCTACTTTCTTGTGCATCATTCTCAAGCTTTAAAGCTTCTTTAAATTGTTTACTTCTTTTTATTTGTTTATTATTTTCTGGGTTTTGGGTTTTATAGTCTCAGCTGTTTAACAGATTGTAACCTTTTTTTTTCTTGATTTTTTTCAAGATTCTTGAAGTTTCAGGTACTTGATCTTGAAGAATCAACTGGGTTTTCAAGAAATCTCGAGAAAAGAATTTTGGAATTAAGAATTTAATATTATTGTGAGGAAAAGTTGAAGTATGGAAAATATGAGCAGCAGTGGGGTCACAGTAGTTAGATCAGATGCCCCATCTGAGTATCATGTAGCTCCAAGAACTGAAACCACTGTCACTGGATCAGTTACTCACGTGACCCCCCACGTGGGTGTTTCTCCGGTGCCGGCGCCGGTGATGGTTGTGCCGCCGGTGGGTGTGGATGTGACAGCTGTCAAGAAGAAGAGAGGGAGGCCACGGAAGTATGGCCCAGATGGCTCTGTGACCAAGGCTTTGTCTCCCAAGCCCATTTCCTCCTCGGCGCCGCCGCCGGTCATTGATTTCTCGGCGGAGAAGCCGCGTGGTAAAGTCCGGCCGGTGGGGCTTACAGCTAAGCAACACCAACCTAAGATGCAGATGGAAGGCTTGGGTAAAAATTTTAATTCTTGTTTTATTGAGATTTTAAAATTTTGAAGTTTTGATTTTTGTTTTGCATGCATGTTGATGTTTATTGTTTTGGAATTGTGGGATGTTTGGGTTAGTGCTGTCCTGAAGCTGTAGTTGTGTTTGGTATTTAATTTTTATGTGAAGAAAATTGTTGTAGGGCCTTAAAAGTTGCAATAGTGGTGACTTGGTCATTGATGTTAATGGCTGATGTTAATGTGTTGTTCAAAAGGACTAATAAGTAGGATTAGTGGGATGAGGTGGGAATATTTGAGATGTTGAAGTCATATGGAGTGTGTCATTCTAAGGAACTGGTTCTTTTAAGTGTGAAATGGTATGAAAAGTGTAAACTTGTTGCCTTACTATTTTTGGTTGGTATGTGCTAAGTGATGCAGTTTTATTAATTTTATGTTTCGTAACTCAAACTAGCTGAAGTTCAGTATTATGGATGTCGAAGTTATCTGGAGTCTTTCATTGTGAGGAACTGGTTGTCCGAAAAGTGTAAAGTTGTTGCTTACTATTTTTGATTGGTCTGTGGCTAGCTGATGTAGTTTTATGGATCATGTTTCGGAACTCAAACTAGCTGAAGTAAACTGTTTCGAACTTTTATGCCCTGTTCTTCCTCAAAGTAAACCTCTCTGATAGTCGGATGTATTTTATCGCACAAGGTCTGATTTTTTAGTAGCCGGTGGAAGTCCTCAATGTCCTGTATTGATAGAAGATCATGGATTTCCTTGTGAGCATCTAGTTGTTACAGCTTATTAATCCTTATATCATATAATGTTTGGTGCTTAGTTTACATCACATTGGCATTAGCAAGCTATAATAGTTTATGCTATTAAGATTTCTCTTACTAAAACTTATTAGCTGTGTTGCATGTGTTTTGTTCTGGTGAACTAATCTTTTTTGATATTGCAGGTGAATGGTTTTCATCTGCTGGTGCTAATTTTACGCCTCACATCGTGACGGTGAATGCTGGAGAGGTAAAAGAGTTTAAATAGCATTTATATTTCTCTACTAATTTTTGCTTTTGGAGTTGTTTCGTTGCAAGTGAATTGTTTTCAAATTTATTCCTAATAGCTGCACTTTGTACCATGTGTATAGATGTAAAGTGTATGAGTATGTTTGTGTTTTGTGTCCAAGTGTGAACTCATGTCTTTTTGTTGTTTAGGATGTAATGATGAAGATTATATCCTTCTCTCAGCAAGGACCTCGAGCAATTTGCATCCTATCTGCAAATGGTGTTATATCCAGTGTGACACTTCGACAGCCTGATTCTTCTGGGGGTACACTGACTTATGAGGTGCCATATTCCACTACATTCATATGAATACATCTTTTGCAATACTTACTGTAGTATGCGACAAACTATTATGTTTTCAGTACTTTCATACCATTTTTGGGATCATGCAATAATAACATTTGCCGTTATGCATACAATCCTTATGAGCTTAAAGTAGTTAAAAGAATGTATATGTGTTTATATAAATAATACATCGAACAAGGGTTCTGTAGTCTTGCTTATCCTAGACATTAAAAAATCTCTCCTACCCTAATCCAATCATAATGTACAGACATTTGACCTCTACCTCATCCTGTTCTTTCAGGGTCGTTTTGACATACTGTCATTATCTGGATCATTTATGCCTACTGAAGTTGGAGGAATAAGGAACAGGTCTGGAGGAATGAGTGTCTCGTTAGCAAGCCCAGATGGACGTATTATTGGGGGGAGTGTCGCTGGGCTGCTGGTAGCTGCTTGCCCTGTGCAGGTCTGCCTTCTCTCTACCTTGAAATGACAGTTCTTAGCTGTTTCCCAATCAGTATAAAATTAATGCAGATGTTATTGTAAATGTATTTAAACATAACTTCTGGTGTAGAAGTTCTTCTTTCCACCTTGTGCCTTACAGAATACAGACATACATGCATATCGACCCAGTATTTTATTGATACATCTCTCTAGTGTTTGAAACTATGAAGTTGAATAGTTTCCTTATTTATCATTTTCATTGATGAAATCAGATTGTCATAGGCAGCTTCTATGCTGGCAGTCGGCAGGATCAAAGTGCCAAGAATTTTTTTGCACAGACAGCTGCTGCTCCTGTCCCTATTACACAATCTGATGATCTTCGTGGTCAGCAAAACTCAGCTCCTCCAATGCAAAATCTTTCAGCGACTTCTCTTGGTGGAAATGGCTGGGCCACATATGCTGATGAGTCCAGGAGCAAACCTACTGACATCAATGTGACTTTGCCCGCACCATTCAAGCCTGCTGATATGAACACAACTTTGCATGCACCATTCAAGCCTACTGATATAAATGTAACTTTGCCTGCTCCGTTCAAGCCTACTGACATAAATGTGACCTTGCCTGAATCGTTCAAGCCTACCGACATAAACGTGACTTTGCCAGCATAATCTGGATGATGAGGCCTTTCCTGCTACTGACCAAAATGGTTTTGGATGTCAACCAATGAAAATTCTCACCTCCTATGTGTAACTGTAAAAGTAGTCACCGTGGTCATTTCTGACCATGCAGCTAGGTTCTTCCTCCTTTCTTTAACTGTAAAAGTAGTTTTTGCTGTGATCATTTCTGACCATGCAGCTGGGGTTTGAGTTTAATTTGTGCAGTAGTTTGACTAGGCAATTAGCTCATTCTTCAGTTCTATTAGCGGATGATATGGAATTTTTGGATTTGCAGTATCTGTATGTGGAGTTAAATCTTAGTCTCAGTTGAACTGAATCTGTTTCTGGGTCTCTTTCTGCTGTTTTATTCATTTGCAGTATTCCATAGATTCCATAAAATTTGACAGCTGTTTCATTGTCTTGATAACTTGGACATGAGAAGCTCATTTTTGAAATCAGAGAGCGGGGCATCTTTAAAATGCGGATAGGTACCAAACACCGACTTGAATGCTAAACACCAAGCACACATTCATGTTTGACTCTATTTCATTTTTAATGAGTCGATAACTTTGTGCTCTGATCCTGATCAGTTATATGATACCATAGATTATGATAACTTTTCCGCTCAGAATATCTTCAAAATATTAGCTATATGATATCATAAACTATGATTTTGGTTCTTAATGATTAAATATTCCATTCCTATTTTTTTACTCTCTCTCACATTTTTTACATGATCTTTTTCCAAATAGATTTTGAACTTTATAGTATAACAACATATGAAACAAAAATAAGAATTATGATTGAAATTGTCATTCAATTATAGAATCCTTGTATATTAGAAATTAAATCATTTATTATATGTTTCAGAAACATAGTTAGTACATTGCTGGAGATGCTCTTATATACATAGTACTACAGCTGAGCAACATTTTTTGGGCTAGCATTTTAAGTAAAATCTGTATGTAGCAAGTTTCAAAAACAAGATCAACGTAAACTGGTGGTTCTCATTCTCCAGTTGGAAAGTGGTGGAACCATGAAGTTACTGCTGTAATTTTGCTAAAATAACATCTTGACTCTCATGATTGATTCTAAATCTTGTTTGACATTTAACCAACTTCCAAATACATCTCTCAAAACCAACTTTTTGACGAGTGTGCTCTCTCTGTGCACTTTTTGATGAGATGACAATTAATATCCATCTATTTCTTGTTCTCAAAACAACAGAAATTATAGCATTGTTCTATTTGAGCACAAAATATAAAATATAGAACATCGTCGTAGCATTGAATTTTAGTTTTTGTTTTATAGTAGAGATATAACACAAGATATAGCACACTACCGGACTTGCCCGAGCGAAGAAGACTTACAACAGCAAAAAAGGCAAACTTTGAATGCTGTAAGCAGTAGCTGAATCATAAACATGTCTACAGTAACTAATTCCGATTTCCAAGTGTTGCGGAGTTCTCAGAAGACAAGATGATGGTTAAGCCAGAGTGCCAGACAAACGATGTCGAGAAGCAAAGAAGTCAACTTAAGAGTATGGGCAAATCAAGTTGCACATACACTAACCAAGACCAGTTCCAGCATTTCTTGATGCTGCATCTGCCTTGATTCGGGGAGGCCTAACCATACGATCAATAAGACCATATTCCAGAGCTTCTTTAGCATTAAAGCGTTTCATCCAGCTCAGGTCATTATATATCTATGCAATGTAGAAATTAAATATACAATCATATTAAGCATTGTAATGTTATTAGTTATCTAGATGAAGAGTCTGGATGATGCATATTAGTTCGAGATATATAATTAAATTAGTGTATGAAGACATCTATATATGCTCTAATATCATTTTTGTTGACAAGAATCAAAGGAGGGACACTAAGCTTGCAAACAAGTCGAAGGAATATTACTCGGCAAGATTTCAACTATACCTTCTCGGCAGGCTGGCCCGTCTTCTGAGATACTCCCTCCGTCCCACCAGGTAGTTTACGTTCACTGTTTGCACGCATTTTGAGGCTCTTATAAAGAATAGGTCAATAATATTTTTTAAAATTATTTTTTTTCAGAATAAAAGTTTAGACATCAAACTTTTTTTCAAGATTTTTTTAAAAAATATATATATAATGTAGGTATACTTTATAGGAGTCTTAAAATGCGTGCCGAAAAGTAACGTAAAGAACCTGATGGGACGGAGGGAGTAACTCTTTAAAGATAATCTCTAATCCTGAGAAGCTCATTTGCTTCATTGCGAATGTCATCGCCCTGTTGATTACAGATTTCAGTCCTACAAAGGCTAGATTGATCGACGGTAGTTTATAAATGCAACATTAGAAGTGAAAATCATGAATATGGTTTTGAAGCCCATGGTGGTTAGATATTTAATTTATGGAAGTAGTCCATGTTTTCCAAAACAACAAATGCGTGCCTTTAATTGTCCGATCCTCTCTTGTAACACAATATCTTTCCTCCTGCAATATTTATTTTTAATCCAATCTACCATTGTACTATTAGAATATAAGTGTGTAGCTACCTTTTCTCCAGCTGCTAGAAGAAAACCGGCCAGATTGTATGCGTAGCCCGCACAGTGGGTACCAACAGGGCTCTTTAGGCTTTGCAATGTGTCATATATAGCCATACTGGGAGTGAGCTAAACAAGTAGACAACAATCCAGCAAAGATGAACAGAAAATAAGATTTGAATCTGGCACTAAATCTCTGAAAAGAATGTGCTTATGGCTTTGTAATGGTAACTAAATTGAAGAGTAACTCACATCTCCGCCAGGGCCATTAATGTACATATACATCATCTTGGACGTTCAATGCTGTCAAGGTATAACAGGTTGCCAGTATCTGGTTGCTAAATTCTTCATCTATATTTTTCCCATTGAATATAACACGTTCCCGATACTGCGACAACATTAAAGCAAATAACCACCAGTCTTATAAATAATTATATGCTGCGTGGTAATTCAGTTCAGCAAACAAAGTTTACTTGTACACGGGATTATATATAGTACAACATGAATAAATATATAGTTCCGCTAACTTTTTCAGTTCATGCAAAAAGGTTACGTCCCATTTGCCAGTTATGTGCCATGACTAACTTCGAGTATAGATCTCAGCATACAGCAATGGAAGATAAAGATTAGAAGGTCATAAACTAATTCAGCCAGGATGACTCACCAGGGCATTTCATAAATCAACCCATTGCCAACTGCCCTCACCAGGTGTTCTATAGGGAACTCTTGGTGTACCTATGGGCATCATTCTAACATGTCCCCAATTTGCCTTACCATTTACTGTCCTGCAATCGAAGAATGTATCATCACACATCACTCATAGAACCCTTCTATCCCAGACAAGTGCTTATACTTTCTCTTGTCATGACGTTACAAGTACCACATATCCATCTTACATACAATGTCCAATATGAATCTTAAACCACAAAGTTGTCCATAAACTATGGATCATAATACATTCAATCCTCGATCATAATTTAATCTTTCATGTCGCTTGATCAATAAACTACAAAATACAACAAGGAACCATAATCTAACGACATATGACTAGTTTCAAGTTACCTAAATTATAAAAGAGGCGACTGATAACTTTAAAAAGATATTGCTATAGAGAAAATCTGACACACACCTGGAGTCAATACTGTTATGCACCTTGTTATGAAATTCAACATTCAAATTAGATCTTCAATCCCATAAGAATCTGCCAAAAATCGAGGGAATTTAAATAAAAAGTCATAATTTAGGCAATAAAGAAAAGCCCATCAAATGAAATTATAGAATATTTAGCGAAAATGGTAAGAGATAGAGCCTTGGGGGAGAAGAGAGATGGAAAAACAAGACATCATAAACAGTTTTAATGATCCAACTGCATTATTTTGCAACAGAATCTTCTTGATATACTTGGTGTTGGGAGAAGCGTGGGCAGCTAGAGCGCGATCCCTCCAGGAACCTTTATTCTTCATGAGCAACACATTATGCTGAGATTCGGGAACAATCTTTGTTCACACATGAATAGCATAAGATCCTTCTAGAACCCGTCTATCTAGAACCTTAAGGTGTTAGAGGAAGTCCCGAGATGGATCTCATGTTATATTTATACAATTTATGCATGAAAGAAAATATCGCAAATAGTTTCTATATGTAACTATACAATTGTGGCAACAGAAACAATTGTATCAATGGTTTGATGGTGACATTTGTCCAGACTGCGAAAAGCAACTTCCACATTCTTACGTAGTAGATTATAAGCTGAAAGCAATTCTCCAGATGCCCTAGCATGAGGTTGCATAGGCTTGCACTTCATTAGTTCTCAGGCTTTAACTAACTTCCGTGTTCGACCAATAGGATCAACCGTGAGATCATAGTGATCCAGATGAACTGCTGAAACAATGATAACATGTTCCACATTTTTCCTTCCAGAAAATGTACAGGGAGCTGTATCATAGACAAGTGATGAGCAATGCTACCAGAAACCAAAGGTTACCGACTAACTGGAATTTTTGTAAAAAAAGAATGCTGGTAATTGTACAATGATACTTCCATGTCAATTGTATTTACAACAGTTCATATTATGTCCAATATATCAAAGTTCAGATTTTGATAACAACAAAACTTAGCTGCTTCAAAATTGAATATGGTGATATGGAGACTCTGAATCTCGATTTCAATGACTTATCAGCAGAAGGTTGAGAAACACAGGAGGCACAAGTTTCAATTTTCCAAGGTACTTGAAATAAAATTCTTTATGCATTTGTACAGGATAACTGACATATACATACGCGCTCAAAAAAAAAATAATAATGATGAGGAAACTGCAAAATCAGCAAGTTAAATGGAAGTATAACGATTTTATTGAATGATATCATTGATATGTAACACCATATCCAACTAAAATATATAATATATATCCGAGTTCCTTGAAGTTCTAATTTCATTGTCAAATTTATTACTTCCCAATGTGATCTGGTCCATAATAGAGATCATCACGAGCCCCTAAAGCACCATAATCAGTTTGAACCTGCAAATCATCACCACCATGATTCTTGAAATAATCATGACTATCAGAAACCAATTCACCATTCACAAAGCTATAACCATTAAACCCACTGGGATCATAATTAACAGGCTGCATCATCAAACTGTCATCAGCAAAACCCACATTATGAGGAACAAACTGATCTAAATTAGGCAACATTATTTGATCATCAAGTAATAATCCCTCAACCGAATTCCTCAACTCATCCGCTCTCCTTGTCGCATTATTCTTCAATTCTTCCATCGACTTAATATAACAATCAAGTTCATCCATCTCCAGATCCTCAAAAGATCTCTGCCACCAAAACTCCCCACTTTCCTCCACATTATTTGATTTAATCTTCTCAACTTCCATCTCCTTAGCAATCTCCAAGTACTTCTTATTATACTCTTCATACATGCACGCAGAATTTTCATCCACAGGAGGCGAATTCGAAACATTATTTCCCAGATAAGTATCGATAAGAGAATCGACATTGGGATGACCAAAAGCATACACACGGCTTCCCACAGATTGAACAAGAATGAGTATCTCAGCACCGGTTAAAACACATAGTTCACTAGCTTTGTTGAACAGTCCAGCTCGGCGTTTCGAGAACGTGACTTGCTTCCTACCAGGATTTTCTATCTTCTTGATCTCAATTTTTTGACGGCCTCTTGTTTTTTTCATCGGCACTGTTTCTTGGCTTGATGAGCAACCTGTTTTTTTCATCGTCATTGTTTCTTGGTTTGAAGAGAAAAAACAAGAATTGTATCAGTGCAAGAGGGTTTAAGGAAAAGAAGAGGGTGTGTGTAATAAATATGGGAGCTCCACGATTTTAGGACAGAGATTAGATCCGATTAGTAGCTATAATAATGGTTTTAAAAGAAATCACATCAACTAATGGACAATAGAGGGATCCTCTGCCCGATTTTTTTTTTATTAATAACATGTCCAATTTTTAAAATCAAAATTGAGTATGATTTAAATTTAAATAAATCAAGATTTTATATTAAGGAACAAATTGAAAACCGATGGAATTTTGAAAATTTATAAGCACAAAAAGGTATGTGTTAAATATGAGAGTTTCACGACTTTTAGACAGATTATTCGCGTACAATGGATTTTAAAAAAAATCACATCAACGGATGGATAAGAGAAGGACCCTCCAATTCTGACCAAATTTTTTTTAAAAGATAATAATATATCCAATTCAGTAAAAATCAAAATTGAGTATGATTTAATTTTAAATAAATCGAGATTTTATATTGTGGAACAAACTGAAAACTAATGGGATTTTAAAATTTTATAAAAACAAGAAGACGATGTGGAATAAATATGAGAGCTTCTCGGACAGAAATTAGATATCGATTAATCGCCTATATTAGGTTTGTAAAAAAATCAATCAATGGATATACAAAGGAAGCGCCCTCTCATCCCTGTCCGGAACTTTTTGAATATAACAATTTATATATCTAATTTTGTAAAATCAAAATTGAGTATGATTTAATTTAAAATAAATCGAAATTTTATATAATGAGGAACAAATAGAAAACTGATGGGATTTAAAAAAATTATTTCCGTTCAACAAATTCTAAGAAATTAGTGCTCTTTATTAACATGTTGATTATATTAAAATATTATTCCTCTTATTATTTATAACTAAATTGTTAAAATTTATTTTCTTTCAAAAAAAAAAAGACAAAATAGGATAATGGTAAATGGTTTATGAATAGTAATATCATATTTTGTCGAAACGATTTATTTAAATATGAAATTTATTATAGTATTAGATCGCACGTAAATTTAAGAATTTCTAAGAATACTTTATACTCTCTCCCTTCCTTTGGGCCCTGCTCCCGAGTTATAGTCAGGGAGGAAAAGTGAAAAAGGGTAAAATTATGTAACTTTCACTCATGTTTGTGCTCCCGAATTTTTTTAAAAGAGGAAGAGTTATAGTTAGGGAGGAAAACAAGTGAAAAAAAGTAAAATTATGTAACTTTTACTCATGTTTGTGCTCCCGAATTTTTAAAAAAAAATGAAAGCAAGTGAAAGTGGATGCAAATATAACATATTTTGTGAAATAAAAGTAAAAACACATTAACTTTCGCTTGTTTTCTCTGCTAAGAGTAGGGCCTTAGAGCAAGTCCAATAGGTGTGCTAAATCAAGTCTTAAATTCAAAAATAAGGAACATGGGATAAAATTGCACTCCAACACTATGCTAGTGATGTGCTAAATCACTAGCACAAGCCTTCCCTTCCCTATTTTTAGAATATGCTAGCCACTTCTAAACTATTTTTATCATTAAAATATTCATTTCCCTCTCTCCTCCACATCATTTCCCTTTTCACAACATCCCAAAGTGTTTAAATTTAATATTATTATAATCATAGGGAATGGATATAGGGAGTACTATTGGAGCTCATGTGCTAAATCTTGTGCTAAATCACTAAGACATATTATTTTATAATATTTTTAGGAAACCTCTTCGCATAGTGTTGGACTATACCCAATTACTAGAATGTTCGGGAGCAGTCTATCATCATCCACCATCCCTCTACCCTACGCGTGTCTGTGATCCAGGTACGACTATATAAAATCACCGCTACTTAATCAATTTTTAGTTTTCATAATATCATTTCTTTAATAGTAATTGAGATAAAATTTGGTTGCCCTACATCGATTCTAAGGATTTCTAATTTCTCTTCTCCTCTTAATCAGGTACCAGTTTTTTCATGTCGTTCGTGGTTTATTTTGTGTATGTATGTGTATCGCTTGAATCGAGATTATTGGCGTTGATATCGTCACAATCCGTCGTGTTTGTTTATATTTATATGTATTGGTTCGTTTTTATTTAATGATTACTGTTGTAGATTGATCAATTTGCTTGTTGTCTTGTGGTTTTGAGGCGTTAATTGAAGTTTTTGCCGGTGATGTTTTTTAGTAAGGTTGGTTTGATTTAGATTAATAAACCCTATGTATTTAATTACCCACTTGCTGTTGAATATTTTTGGAATGATTTCACCTCTGTCGTTCTACAAAATTGGTGTTTCTATGTCTTTGTGGAAGTGTGTAATGATTTGGAACTATGTGATGGTACTTTTTGTGAGGGAACTTGGGCTTTCGTAAATATAAATATGATTGTGTTGTGATTTCCAGTGATACATTTGGGGGAAAAATGAGTGGGCGAAGGGGAAACGGCGATCCTTTTTCTCAATTTGGTGACCTGTTTGATGGCTTTGGTGTTCACCGGAATTTAACATCGAGCTTTTTTGGAGGACGAGACCCATTTGATGATCCTTTCTTCTCGCGCCCATCTGGTGGAATGTTAGGTCCTATGATGAATTTGGATCCATTTAGTGCATCCATGGGTCTTCCATCTGGTTTTTCTACACATGAGCATTTGATGAACGCTCATCCCTCTGCTGGAGCTAATAGGTCCAGGGGGCCAATTATTGAGGAATTAAATTCTGATGATGAAGTAGTAGAAGATGAAGAGAAGAAGCACGCTCCTAAAAAGCATTGTAGGTCAAGTGAAGGGCCTTTGGAAATTCAAGGTGAAGTGCATTCCTTATGTTTTGTCAAATATGTATGACTCAACGATATGTTGATATCGTATTAAATTTTGTTTTGGATTGTAGGTGGACGTGGTAAGCAGCTGCAGCAGCGGAATGACTTCAACACTCTGAATAACTCGCGTACGAATTCCCGATCGCAAAGCTTCACATTTCAGAGCTCAAGTTTTACATATGGTGGTTCTGATGGATCTTATTATACTAAATCAAGAAGTATGAGGACAGGAAGTGACGGAGTAAGTGTCTTTATCCTTTTTCTTTTGTGCTGCAGGTTTACTAGCTTGTACCTGCTTTGCATATTAAGTAACATCTGATTCGTTGATGTTTTGTGGTGGTTTCCAGTTGACAGTAGATGAAAGTAAGGAAGCTGATTCAACTACTGGCCGAGCTTCTCACAGGCTCTCTAGAGGAATTTATGATAAGGTAGATGATATATAAATTTTTTTGCCAACTAATTTCTGACAAGTTAGATAATGCATCCTTTCTTTTTAAATAAGAGGCTTTGCATCATCATCGTCATCATCATCATCATCATGCATTCCAGTTTTTAACAAGTTATCGTTTTCAAGAGTGTTATTGGGGACATCAATAATAACTATACTCAACTAGTGGGAGCATCAGTGAATTAAATATTCATATATGCGACATGTACAGTATTTGTTTTACGGGCTTATCTTATATGGAGGGTTATCTGCAGGGTCATACTGTTTCAAGGAACTTGCAGTCAGATGGAAGAGTGGACACTCAGCAGATTTTGCACAATATTGATGAAGGTATTTCATATCCTAGTTGGTGACTCTTGTCATTTTGTCTGAGCCAAAATGATTTATTTATATTTAGAGTAATGATTTTTTTTACCTGTCTCTTAGATGAACTTGTTGGCTTTGAAGAAGCGTGGAAAGAAAATGCAGGGAAACATTTGCCAGGTTGGAGTGAAGGCCTTAGAGTCCAGAATGGTACGGTTCCTTGTCTCTGCATTTACATCTTTGTTGCTTATATGATAAATTTTAACTCTTCAGTTCTATTTTATCATGATCTTGGTATGTATTAGAAATCAACTGCTATGCTTCGTAGTTAATTGCTGATTTATGTGGTGATTGTTAATTGTAATTTAGGGCCTGGGAGCAGCGCACTAAGTGACCAGCATAGTAGGGGAGGCTTGGCACTTCCTTCGACTGAAGATGGAGCTGGTTCTTCTCAGATGCAACATATTGCTACTGAAAGGGCGAGGAAAAAAGTTGGAGACCCGAAACGTTCTGCTCGACGTAGATCAGGAGGCAATTAGAGTTGGTATGGTGGCGCACACATTCTGAGGGCACTGAGATGACGAAATGGTGCTATATTACCGCACTCAAAGTAGTACTAGTAGGAAAGTAGGACCTTCTGGGTATCTAGAAGATGCTTGTATGTATTCTAAGACAATTATGCTTGGTGCCATCAGTTCTATTTTGTGGTTGAGATGATTGAGATGAGACAGGATGTTGCTGCAATATGCTATATGCTATATATAATGTAGACCTATATATTTGACAACTTACTATTCAGCAGTGGCATTATTTTCATTATGATGTTCAATTTTGCTTCCTACTGGATGATACATTTACTGGGTCATTGCTTCCTACTAATAAATGAAGTGCATTGTGGCTACATACAAATTCAAAAGATAGGTCACAAGCCAACAAGTTGAATCTAATCAATTTGCTTGAGCCAAGTAAAGGAGCTGTTAGCGGGAAAATGGGCTCCGTTGTTTTAGGCAGAAGATCTAAGTAGGAGATGATCTATTGGTTGGTGAAGTCGGGCTCTAGCCAATGCTTAAGAGCATCTCCAATGGGGGGTGCTAAGTAGAGTTGCTTAAAATGCCAAATCATCAAAATTACTACTGTACTATTTTATTTTCTCTCTCCTCATTTGTACTTTTGGCAACTTCTACCTTCATTGGTTGGTGAAGTCGGGCTCTAGCCAATGCTTAAGAGCATCTCCAATGAGGGGTGCTAAGTAGAGTTGCTTAAAATGTCAAATCATCAAAAGTACTACTATTTTATTTTCTCTCTCCTCATTTGTACTTTTGGCAACTTCTACCTAAATATTTGCTCCAATGGTTGGCACCAAAAGTTGCCACACATTTATAGAATATAGTTCTTTTATATAAACCAAACAAAATACATTCAATTAATTTATGCTAATATAATTAATTTTAAAATTGAGTAAATACTAAAGTCAAATATGATCTCTAAATTTTGACCAAATATGCTCCACTAAATCCGCTTGAAGATCACGATGAATGCTTCTATCACGAATTTCTGCATTTATTTGAAGCATTGTTGAAAATTCGGAAGTAGGCCCATGCGATACTTGAATTGTTGGAGTGTCAACCGGACTTTCATCATAATTAAAATCTGAAAAAATCTCATATGCATCTCTTTCATCCTCCACAATAATATTGTGCAATATGATACATGCGTACATAATATTTTTAAGAACGTCTCGTCGCCAAAAACGTCCCGGTCCTCGTACAATAGCAAAACGAGATTGAAGTACTCCAAATGCTCGCTCAACATCTTTACGGGCTGCTTCTTGACATCGGGAAAATAATTTTCTTTTATCTCTTTGAGGTAATGGAATAGTTTTTACAAATGTACTCCATTCCGGATATATACCGTCCGCTAAATAATATCCTTTATTATATTGTGTACCATTTACCATGAACTCAACTATGGGAGCTTGTCCTTGTAAAATATTTGCCATGCCATGTCATGCCACATGGCACTTAAGCACTCTTCTTGATACCCCCATTGGAGATGCTCTAATAGTCTTTGTATGAAATTCGAATGTCTCACCTGCTAAGAAGTTCATCATACGTCTTGTAGTGGTATTGAGTCAATTGTAAATTAGCAAATATGTTTTAACATTGTGTATTAATTAAAAGGCCTCTAGTATTTGTTTTATATATTGGATAGTACCAAATGAATATGATTTGATTAGTCGTAATATTTCAATATGTACACAACTTATTCAAAGTTTATAATTAAACAATTTATTATGCACAAAATGTTGGATTCGACGGGATCCAATCCAATTATTTATGGCCTATCGGGTATTAATATTTATCAGCAAGATAAGACTTGAGCCTTAGTGATTATTAAATATATAAATAGCATTTAATTATATTCAATTATTACATCTAATATATATCTATTCAGATATATTTATTCATAACGATTCATGTACCCAAGCTCATAACTTTGATGGACGGTTATGGGTTTAGCCTAATAGGGTTGGTCCCATTATTCCCTCTATATAATGAATATTGTATGAGAAGAAAGCTATGCTTGCACTCTCGATATTCAGAAAAATACACACACCCATCCTTATGTTTAGAGGAGAATAGTGAAGATCAAATACCTCAAGAACTCACGCTCTTCGTGCTCTCTCACGATCATCAATGGCCTCTTTTGATTCAGGTACGCTTCCGCTACTAATATATACTCATAGTCTTGATCTGGAGATTCATGTTTATATTTACATGATTTAATCTTACATTTGGTATCAGAGCCTTCTCCTTGATTAATTCCTTGAGTTTATTATTTTAATTGAATTGGGTATTTTTGATTCAGTATCAGGCCTTAATGATTTTGACATGTACCGGTAGTTATATAATCTGTATTACGCCACCATCCTTCCCGATTATCAAGAAAACTATTTTTAAAAGCCACCCACTTAATCTGCATATAGTTTTCAATTTTATATACGCAGAATTGTAGATGCATGTCTGGACAATGTACTGAGTAATTGTTTGTTAGTCAATATGGCCGTGTTGATTGGAATTGTCTATTACTTACATTTGATAGATTATGACTTTTTAGTTTATATGATTATAAGTCTTAATTTAATTTATTATATTTAAAGGGATACTTATGATTATTAATAAATTATTAGTCCCTCATGTAAAAATATTATGATTTTATTTTATGGACTAATATAGTGATTTCTTAATTATTAAAGTATTGGGTAGACCAACGAAAGCCTTTTACTTTAATTATTTGAGAAAATTGTAAATCACCTAATGTAGTGTACAAGTTGATGTACGAATCGGCCCAACGGAAGATTTTGTATATTAATTTTGTAAAACGGTATTTTAAAGTTCAAATTGTAGGATTTAAATTATTTTTGCCCAACGGTGATATAATTGATATTCTACTATTTGTAATATTATGCTTAATGATAAAATTAATTTCATTTTAGTTATCGGCCCAACGGAAGATATTAAAATTAAATTAATTTTTTAATGAAAGGAAAAGTTTTGTGTATTTTATTTTTCCTATTTGAATAAACTGTTTATCCCTCGGTTTATTTAACTCATGTATTATTTGGTGAACTAACTATTTTTCATCATGTGGATTAAATTTATTGTACTGATATGCATGATTATGATTAACCTTGATTCAGCTTTTGGTCCTACTTCACTTACCAACTACTTTGCGCATATTGAACCGTTAAGTGGCTCTAATTTCAAGAAGTGGAAAGAGCAAATTGATCTTACCTTGGGAGTTACTACCCTTGATTATGCAATAAGGGTTGCAAAACCTGCTGCCATTACGGCTCAAAGCTCTGCTGAGCAAAAGGCCGATTATGAAAAATGGGAGCACAGCAACCGTGTTTCCTTAATGCTTCTTAAGGGCTCCATTACTAGTGCAATTCGTGGAGCAATTCCCGAATCTGAGAATGCAAAGGAGTACCTAGCGAACATTGAGGAACAATTCAAGGCTTCCACTAAGGCTCAAGCCACTACACTGATCTCGAAAATGGTCACTTTAAAGTACAATGGTTCAAGTGGTGTTCGTGATCACATAATGAGAATGAATGATATGGCTGCTCAGTTAAAGGACATGAAAATGGAAATCTCTGAAGGTTTTCTCGTTCACTTCATAATGACTTCTCTTCCTGCACAGTTCAGTGCTTTTAAGATTAACTACAATACACAGAAAGAGAAGTGGAAGATGAGCGAGTTGATTTCTATGTGCGTTCAAGAAGAAGAACGCCTTAAGTCTGAGAAAGTCGAAAGTGCTCATGTTGTGACAACGACACCATCTAAAGGTAAAGGAAAGAAATATGGCAATAGTCAAAAGAAAAAGGGAAATGATGCACCTGTCTCGAAAGATAAGGGACATGCTTCTGGTGCAAAGTTTGGAGGTCCTAAATGTAACTTCTGCAGGGCTAAGGGACACATAAGGAAAGAATGTTCCAAATTTCGCGAGTGGTTAGACAAGAAAGGTAATGCAACTACTGATGTTTGTTATGAATCTTTTACAGCTGAAGCTCCTTTAAATACATGGTGGATAGATACTGGTGCAACTGTGCATATAACTAATTCATTGCAGGGATTCCTTTCCGTGAAGAAGCTAAATGAAGGAGACCGATATCTGCTCGTTGGAAATGGAGAAAAGGCACAAATTGAAGCTGTAGGAACTTTCCGACTTATGTTGGAAAGTGGTTTTAATTTGGATTTAGTGGATACTGTTTATGTTCCCAGTATTACTAGAAACCTTATTTCTGTTTCAAAATTAGACGCTTATGGATACTCGTTTAAATTTGAAAATAAAGGCTTTTCTCTATTCCTTTATTCTGAGTGTATTGGCTCTGGGCTGTTAGAGGGAAACCTTTACAGATTATGTTTGAATGCTTCTTTTAGTGAATCCTTAATTTCAATGAATATGCAAGATGAGGTTGCAATAGTTTCTAAAAAGAGAAAGAGAAAAGATGAGAATTCCTCTAAATTATGGCACGAACGACTAGGTCATATATCTAGAGTCAGAATGGAAAGACTTATTAAAGAAGGAATTCTTCATCCTTTAGATTTCTCAGATTTTGACACATGTGTTAAATGTATTAAAGGAAAATTTGTAAAAACAAACAAAAAGGGTGCAACTCGTAGCACTGGACGCTTGGAATTAATCCACACTGATATTAGTGGTCCATACACTCCAGGTTTAGGTGGTCATAAGTATTTTATTACTTTTATTGATGACTACTCACGTTATGGCTACATTTACCTTTTGCATGAAAAATCTGAAGCACTTGAAATGTTTAAGATTTACAAAGCAGAAGTTGAGAAACAACTTGAATTAAATATTAAAGTTGTTAGATCTGATAGAGGAGGAGAGTATTATGGAAAATTCTCTGAATCTGGACAGAATCCAGGCCCTTTTGCATTATTCTTACGAGAATGTGGCATCGTTCCTCAGTACACAATGCCGGGCACACCGCAACAGAATGGTGTTGCTGAGAGACGTAATCGAACTCTTATGGACATGGTTCGAAGCATGATATGTCACAGTACTCTACCAGAATTTTTGTGGGTTGAGGCCCTTAAAACAGCCATGCATATCCTTAATCGAGTTCCGAGTAAGTCTGTGCCTAAAACACCTTATGAAATATGGACTAAAAGGAAACTTAGTTTGGGATATTTGCATGTATGGGGTTGTTTGGCTGAAGCGAAAATATATAACCCACACATCAAGAAATTGGACCCTAAGACTATAACTTGTCATTTTATAGGCTACCCGGAAAGAACTAAAGGTTTTAGATTTTATTGTCCATCACATACCACTCGAATAGTTGAAACTAGAAATGCAGTATTTTTTGAGGATGCTGAGGTCAGTGGGAGTACATCTCGAAAGATTAATCTGGAAGAGATTCAGGATAATGTCACTATTCCTATCATTCCAGATATTGGTGCACCAGAAAATGAAAATCAAAATATTGGTGCACATGAGAATGTACGTCAGGACCCACCTCATGATGACGAGAACACTAATGAACCTCTCAGAAGGTCAGAAAGAGTAAGACGATCAGCAATCTCAGATGATTATATTGTGTATTTAGATGAAATTGAGTCTAATCTAGGCATGGGACATGATCCTATTTCTTATAAAAGAAGCTGTCGCTAGTAACCATTCAACTCAGTGGCTTACAGCCATGGAGGATGAGTTGAAATCCATGAAAGATAACAATGTGTGGGATCTAGTTGAGTTGCCACCGGGAGTCAAAGCTGTAGACTGTAAATGGGTCTACAAAACTAAGCTTGATTCTAGTGGTAATATCGAACGATATAAAGCTAGACTGGTTGCTAAGGGCTTTACACAAAGAAAAGGAATAGACTATAATGATACTTTTTCCCCTGTGTCGAGTAAGGATTCTTTTCGAATTGTCATGGCTCTAGTAGCTCATTATGATTTAGAGTTACACCAAATGGATGTAAAAACTGCTTTTCTTAATGGTGACTTGCATGAGGATGTCTACATGTCACAACCGGAAGGTTTTGTAGTCAAAGGCAAGGAACACATGAAATGTCGGTTAAAGAAGTCCATATATGGGTTAAGGCAAGCATCTAGAGAGTGGAATATTAAATTTGATGATGTGATTGGAAAATTTGGGTTCCAAAGTAATGTTGTAGACCAATGCATATATCTAAAAGTGAGTGGGAGCAAGTACATTATATTAGTACTATATGTGGATGATATTCTACTCGCTAGTAGTGATATGAATTTAATGCATGAGACAAAAAGATTCCTTCAAAAGAATTTTGATATGAAGGATCTGGGGGAAGCTTCTTATGTCTTGGGCATTGAAATTCATAGAAACAGATCTCATGGAGTTTTGGGTTTATCACAGAGAGCTTATATTGATAAAGTTCTCAAACGGTTTAACATGCAAAATTGTTCTCCAAGTGTTGCTCCTGTAGTCAAGGGTGACAAATTTAGCTTGAAACAATGTCCTAAAAATAAGCTAGAACTGGATCAAATGGAGCATATTCCTTATGCTTCGGCAGTGGGGAGTCTTATGTATGCTCAGGTATGCACTCGTCCAGACTTAGCACATATTGTCGGTATGCTGGGGCGATACCAAATAAATCCAGGTGGAGATCATTGGAAGGCAGTTAAAAAGGTCATGCGGTATTTACAGGGTACAAAAGATTTTATGCTCACATATCGAAAAACGGATAATCTTGAAGTCATTGGTTATTCGGATTCCGATTATGCTGGGTGTAAAGATGAGTTAAAATCCACTTCAGGTTACATTTTTATGCTTTCTGGAGGAGCTATATCATGGAAAAGCGCTAAGCAGTCGTTGCACACCTCTTCTACTATGGAAGCTGAATTTGTGGCTTGCTATAAAGCAACGAAGCAAGCCTTATGGTTGAGGAATTTTGTCACTTATCTCAAAATAGTCGACACTATTTCTAGACCGTTGAGAATTTATTGTGATAATAACGCTGCTGTTTCTTTCTCTAAAGACTACAAGATAAGTGACGCAACAAAACACATAGATTTAAAGTATCTTGTAGTGCGAGAAAGAGTTCAAAAACAACAAGTGTCTATTGAGCAAATTAGTACAGTTGCTATGTTGGCGGATCCATTGACAAAAGGTTTACCGCCCAATCTCTTTCGAGAACATGTTGCTAGCATGGGTTTGGTTGATAGTCTTTCTTACTGATTCATGGATTTTATTGTAAGACACTAGTATTGTGATCACCTTATGTTAAGGTTTTGGACAAAGTATTTAGTTTGTTACTTCTATTTTGTGCACATTCGAAGTTTATGGAACAAACAATTATGTAAGGACCTCATGGACATCTTGATTTGCTATTGATTATGATTTATTATGTTGTTCATGACTTGAAGCTAGTATTTTGTTGAGTTTTATAATTATACTTGGAATGTAACTAGAGGACGGTTTCATATTTGTACATGAGTGTGATACTACCTTTAGTTCAGTTTTAGTATGATGTAAAACTTAGCCTGTCTAATGAGATGTAAAGCTCAACAGGAAAATTCTTGTTATATGAATGTTGATGATATACTGACCCTTGGCCAAGTGGGAGAATGTTGGATTCGACGGGATCCAATCCAATTATTTATGGCCTATCGGGTATTAATATTTATCAGCAAGATAAGACTTGAGCCTTAGTGATTATTAAATATATAAATAGCATTTAATTATATTCAATTATTACATCTAATATATATCTATTCAGATATATTTATTCATAACGATTCATGTACCCAAGCTCATAACTTTGATGGACGGTTATGGGTTTAGCCTAATAGGGTTGGTCCCATTATTCCCTCTATATAATGAATATTGTATGAGAAGAAAGCTATGCTTGCACTCTCGATATTCAGAAAAATACACACACCCATCCTTATGTTTAGAGGAGAATAGTGAAGATCAAATACCTCAAGAACTCACGCTCTTCGTGCTCTCTCACGATCATCAATGGCCTCTTTTGATTCAGGTACGCTTCCGCTACTAATATATACTCATAGTCTTGATCTGGAGATTCATGTTTATATTTACATGATTTAATCTTACACAAAAGTGTAAGTAAGATGATGTCATTTATCATAAGAAAATCCAAAACGTTTCGTCCAGGTGGTGGATTTATTCTTTGTTGTCCCGGGACATCCGACTTTGACTCAGACTCATCCTAGAAATATTAGAATAAATATGAAATGTAAGTCTAAATTATTGAAAAGAAACAATATGAACAAAACGTAAATAAGATAAGGGGAGTTTTATTAATTCAAATGTACTCTCACTCGAGACCATCGTAACATCACTCGGGTTAAATTATGTTACTCGGGTTAAATTATGTTACTCCATGTTGGAATTATATACGTTACGTTTTGATATGTTTTTAAGACTCGTTTTAAGTATAATTTTATAATATTTTTTTAAATCTTCTCTTTTCTAAATAAAAATTTGATGTTTAAAATTTGATATAACTATAATTTATAAAAGTCTTAAAATACGCATAAACAGTTAATATACTATATTTTGGGACGGAGTGACTAATGAACAATATTTTACAATCAAAAGAGGCCAGAGGGAAAGTTAAAAAAATCAACTTAGTAATATATAAAACATATAAAATATTTTATGAAAATCATGCACATACTACACTGACATTAGTCTAAACAAAATATAAAAGAAATCCATTAAATGGATATAAATTATAATTAAGATATTCATTTTTCCTTACGTTTGATTAAATACTACATAAATTATTTATTATATAAAAAAATTCCCTTTATATTTGTAGTGACCTTGCGTTAATTTTAAAGTTTCAAAAAAAAAAAAAAAAGTTCCGGCTCAAAAATTCATATCAAAGTCATTTTTATTTTTTCAGGAAATATTACTAGTAGTCTAGTACTAGTATTGTTGACAAACGCCACGTGGCACATTATCAACCCCTTTCCTCGTGAGACACAGAGATCGTATGTAAAACTTGCCCCAAATTTGAAAAACTAGGGTTCCGACATAACTCAAAACAGAAATGGCGGCAATTAGAGCAACAAGCAGCATAATCATGAGAGATGTCTTCTCATATTCATCTCAATCTTCCTTAAAGTCTCTGCCCATGTTCCGTACAATGATGTTCCCCGAATTTAGTATTGCCCTCTGCCGTGTGCCACGTGTCAGGACTATCAGTCACACACCAGTTATTCGGTGCGCCGCCGGAGAAGATGGCCGGAAAAAGACGTCGTCGAGACTGTCTCAGGTTCAGCAAATCTTGCACGAAGCCCAAGAGAGAGCTAAGTCTGCTGGCAATGACCCTATCCCTAAAATCACTCTTGGTACTACTTTTCTTTCTTCTTTATATGTGCGTGTGTTCTATTCTTCACTGTACTATTTAATTGAACCATCGAAAGCTGTGTAATTTTTTTTTTGCTGAGCAAGCTGTGTAATTTTGGTTGCAGAGAAATGACAAAGATTGCATCTTTATTAATGCAAGCTTGAAATGTTTGAATTCTCCTTTTTGAAAATGGGGTAGTATATATTACTATATCTTATTGTCTTTGATTGTAAGTTATCTGATTGATGTTATTGCGCTGCGATCCAGGCGTGTTTGTGATTTAATGCTGACTTTTGGTTGTTGAACTTAGCATGTGAATATAGTTTGAAGATGCTTCTTCATTTTAACTTTTGAATCATTTGTACTCGATTAGCCTGGTTTGGGTAATGATACTATTAGAAATCGTGTTATCTTAGCTCTTCATAAAGACGGTTGAGCATTTGAGACTCCTGCTAGTGGGAAGTGACAAAAGTATGGTAATGTCATCCGTGCTGCTATAGCAAGAGGCCAAGAGCGGTAAACAAGTAGCAAGTCTGTACTTTCTTGTGTATAGAACTAGAGGTAGTAATTATTTGACTAAAAATATGCATTGATTAATTTCAATTTGATTTGTAGAAACATTAAAGTTGTCTGTCCCTTGAACTATATGCGCATAATGTGTAATTCTTGTGTTCAACATATGGCTACAATATTCTTCGAGTCGTGGACAGTGCTTAGATTTTGAAATTTGTTGTCATCAATTGATCATGTGCATTATAGTGTTTTGTGACTTGCTCATGATTTTTGAGTTCTGCATACTTCTGATAAGTGCAAGTACTGTGTTATACACCTAGATCATGTCACCGTGAGCTTTGCCAGAAGTGGCGGCCCTGGAGGTCAAAATGTCAATAAAGGTCTGTAAAAACCTGTCTTCCAAATGCATTTTAAGCAGTTTTACTTCTATACATTCAGTGGCTTTTTAACATTTTTGATTTCATCCCTCCCTTTCTTTTCTTAGCTGTGCATTGTTTATCGCTTTATGTATGTTTTACAGTGAACACCAAGGTGGACATGCGGTTTAATGTCAAAGATGCACATTGGTTAAGTGACAGAGTGAAGGAGCGGATTATGCAAGTGGTTAGTTTTGGTCATTCCTATATACTTTTCTCGTAAAGAATCTTTTTATGTTAGTTTATTATTAGAATGTGATACTGGACTCTGAGATTGCAATGAAATTTGGGCACCTTTTTAAAATTATTTAGCATGCTCTAGAAGGTTTGTGGTTTCTCTATTCTCTATATTGACACACAGTTATCTAATTCTTGTATTTTACCTGTATTTCCATGTCCTAAGTTTTTATTCTTATAGTCCTTACAATGTGTAATCGTCATGGATTTTTCTACTTCTCATGTTAGATAATGCTCTTATCCAAATGTATGCACTTCTTTTTGAATCAGGTGTTCATGCAATGAAAGGATTATCATTTCTATTATTTAGTGATGCTATTATGTAAATCTCAATATCATTATGCATGTTTTGGTGATGTCGTCAACAGGAAAAGAATCGGATCAATAAAGACGGAGAAATTGTAATTTCTTCAACAAAGACTAGAACACAGAAGTAAGTCTGTGCATGCGGTAATTCTTTTCATGTATGAGATGATACTAGTGACATGGTTTTTTTGTCAGGGGTAATATTGAAGATGCGCTGGGGAAACTTCAGGTACTATAAATGACATTTAAGGTGTTGAGAGATTCATGCATACCTGCTTTATAAATTGATTTCTAAGAGTGCAAAACTATGTGACTATCATTCATAATGGTAAAACCATAAAAGGTATAGTGATAACCCTATTTATGGATTTCACTTTTTAGCTGAAAGAAACTGCATCATGTCCACTGTTTAAGTTGTTGAAGATGTGCTGCATTTGTTCTGTACAATAGTTTTAGATGTGCATATATTTTGCATTATTTCTTTTAACTGTATTACAAAATGAAATATCAGGCAATTATAGATGCTGCTTCTTATGTCCCACCACCACCTTCTGAAGAGCAGATAAAGAAAATAGCCAAAATGTAAGAAAATGTTGTCATATCAACTATATATTTTGTTGATGTTAGCTTTATTTATATTGCCTATAATGCTACCGCTCGACAGTGAATCTTGATTTCAGCTTACCTTTTGATTTTGTTCTATCTATTCTCAGCTTTGTCTTATATGATTATAATGGTATGGAATCCACAATTACTATATAATTTTTTCTTATCATTGTTTATAGAGCTGCCATTGGGGATAAGAAAAGGCTGCAGAGCAAGAAGATTCTTTCCGATAAGAAAGCTTTTCGAAGGAGTCGAGACAGTTATGACTAAGCTCTTTCTATCTGTAAACTTTTTTGTGCTGCAATTTTCTATGAAAAAGGTCAATGAATATTTAAGATCAGACCACCAACTAGCAACTTGAATTTCTTAAAAATTAGCTGAAATTCTCAGGGGATGTATACCAAAGTTTTTGATACATTAGAAGGGCCCAAATTATGCTAGACATCAAGACTACGAAAATGTTGTATATAAAATGCAGTTATGCTAACACTTATAATGAAAATGACTTTCTGCTTTATCCTTGCACGCCTTCATGGTTTTAATTGTTAAATTTATTTAATTGCGTGATAACGACGCTTTTATAGTTTTAATTGTTAAATTCATGTAATTGCGTGATAACGAGTATATAGATATCTCTTAGTTCGCACACTCGAACCCCATGGTTCTTATATTCTTTTTCTTTTCCTCTGTGCAAGATATATCATATGATATGTAAATTGTAATACAGAAGATGCTTTGAATGTGATATTTTTACAAAATTTTTGTCTTATTCAGTATCTAAGTCATGATTAGCAATATTGGCTACAGGCCACAGCTAATAAATCTAGTTAATAGCATACTCCACTGCATAAAAATATAAATAATAGAACAAACGTGGACATGATAAGAACACAGCCTTATTATATCAGGACAGGTTCTTATAATAAGAATGTATAATACAGTATACTAGTAGTTTCAGAGGTGATAAGAATTGACCTTTTATCAGAATGTGACAACTAGGACATATTTTATACATGTAGCAGATCAAGTTGAACTAGGATATAGTAGATGCTTATCTTGGCAATTGAGTAATTGACATAACGGAATTGAACTGCAAGATATGTACTGTAGTATTCCCTTCAAAGTTTTGACCAACTGATGGTGATATATACCGTAGTATATTGTAAGCATTGTATGCAATAATTAATGAATCTTTTGTAACATACATTTGGAAGTAGATTCTAATCAAATGTTGCATATGTTTGATCTTATTTTGTGCCCCTTCAATATTTTTAGTTCTTTTTCTCTTTTATAAGAAAAAGATTATGTTCCCAGTATTCAATTTTTGAGTATGTGGTTCGTTAGCATAAGTGGCTTGGTGTGAGAAGCGGCTCTGCAAAGAATCAGTCCGGGACATTTTTTTTTGTAATGGTTACTTGTAGAATTCAATTATGGGAGACTCGTCTCATACAGAAACTGGAGTTGTCACCCTACTGTACCGCGTAAGAAAAGACGATTATAATGACAACTCCTTTTTATTAATTTAAAGCAAGATACATATTTAAATTGTGAGCCTGAGATGAACGTAATGATTGTATATGTCTTAAACGTGATCAAGAAGACCCGTAAAGTTAGATTCACAATCCTTTGTAGGCCAAGGGAAAGCACGCGACCATTTCCCTTGCTCCTAAATCATTTTTAAAAAAATAATATAATATATTATTTTGACAAGTTAAAATATTAAATATAGGCACAATTCCAACCCTATTTTTGCAACTGCTCTCTCTTTTATATTTTTATTATTGTTTGAAAGAAATGTTGAGAGAGAAGTGATTATAATTAAAGAGAACTGAATTTTATATTCAATAATAATAAGTTAAAAAAAGTTGTTAGATACTCTTTTGATAAAAAGAGAGATGTATTAAATTTTTAAAAAGTCTCTAGAAACTTTTTAGAACATTATTTTTTTATATTCTTTTTCAATTTAAAATTAAGAATTTGTTGGAAGAAATTATTAAAGACACTCCGGAAACATTATGCCCAAGTTGGTAACATCAAGTAGCCAATTGTGATAAGATCGAAAAGCATTCGTGTTTTCATAAGTTTGATGATGATGCCGCAGCAAAACGTACCTTTCTGTTTGATCCCAAATCTAGGGTGTAAACACTAATTCCCTTCTTCTCTGTCACCAACATATTAATTAGATTATAGGTGTTTATTTTTTTTCGATCTCTGAAATTACTACTCTCTCCGTCCCCCTGAGTAGTATACATTCGGGGACGGGGACGCGGCACGGACTTTAATGCTCCTGCAAAATGTAGTTGTGCAATTTATTTTTAAATTTTTTTTCTTCTGAATTAAAGTTTGGATGTTATATTTTTATATAGAAAAAGAAAATCTCAAAAATAAATTACGGAGCTATATTTTATAATAGCATTGAAATGCGTATCGAGCAGTGAAAAAGAAACGTATAAAATTAAATGGGACTGAGGGAGTATGTTTCTAAACTCTTTCACTTCCGCGCTGCATAAAAAACAAACGAAAGAGACGAGAAAAAAAAAAACAAATCCATTACTACCAATTTACACGAGCTGACAAAAAAAAAGGTTGACAAGTTTCGAGAATTTATTTCCTAAATACAAACTCCTCACCAGATTGTCTATCAAACCGTCTAATCCACCTGCTTTCAACTTTATTCCCGGAGCTTCTCACCGCCCCAACATGCGCTATATCCAGCCCCTCCCCCACCGGCAAGATCACCGACCGGACCAGCCGCGAACCTCCTTCCACCACCCCACGCCACCTGAACTCCGACGACGGCGATCTCATCGTACTCGTCACATTCTTCGAGACCAACACTGCACCCCTGTGGCCTAACTTGACCACCTTGAGTATTCTCGACGGATTGTCTATTTCACAATTTATTACCAAGAAATCAATGCCTTGCAGTGTTTGAAACGCTTCTTCGGGGTCTCCCACGATGATTTCCGGGGCTAAGCCGGAGATTTTCATGGCTTTGAGATACTCGGTTCTTGAGAGATTGTCTGGGACGATACAAACGTGTCTCCCGTTTGTGTGGTGGCTTGCGATGGCTAAACCAATGCTAGTTGCTATTGCGCCGCCTCGGGACCATGTCTCCACCGTTAGTTTTGCGTTCCATCCGGCAGCCATCGCCGAGATGAGCTCCGCTACGCTCGAATCTTGAAATATCTTGCACTGCACCAAAATTAAATATTCATAGACTTTTCTTTGAATGTTTACGAACAGATATATTAAAATTATTTTTTCAGCTTCTAAAAAAAGATGAATTTAAATCGACTGTGGTCAGATGAATTTAACCGTTTTTGTTGTAGTAACGAAGATTGAAGATTGTTATACAGAGAATATGAGAAAGAGTTAGTTGAGAAAAGGCTTACAGAATTAACAGTGTCGATATAAGCTTTAGAGGCTGTCTCCGGAGACCAAACTAACTTCATTGTTCCTGTGTTGTGACTTGTTGATATCTTTGTTTGGGTGTTATAAAGGTATATATGTATGTTGGTGAGGGAGATATGGGGGTTTTATATGAGAAACGGTCGGTCTGTTTGGTTTTAATTAAGGGTAGTTGTAGTGGCACAAGGGTTGACTAAATGAAACCGCGCATTTCCAACGTGTTAATGTGTGGAGGATTGGCACGAAACCCAATGGATTACCATTCGTAGGTAGAGGTATATATGTAGCTCCGAACTAAACAATTTTATAAGTGGTTACAACTTCTAACTAATTTACCAAATGGAGTATACCAAGTTGTTCATGCAAGTTTGCAACTTATGCACAATTGGATTTACTTCTGTAATTTACTACTCCTAAGTTGTCTACAGGCTTAGCCGAGCCGGTCGAGTTTCGAGTCGAGTCTAATTCGAGCCAAGTTTAATCGAGCGAAGCCAACTTGTTTAACTAATCGAGTCTAAATTTCTGCTCGAACTCGAATCGTTTAATTTCACGAGTCGAGTCCAGCCGGCTTGTTTAGCTAGACGAGCCAGTTTTAACGAAGTCGAACGAGCCAGCTCGTATCATTTTACACTTAATCGAGCTTAAATCTCTGCCTGAACTCGTCTCGTTTATTTTTACGAGTTGAGTCGAGACGGTTCGTTTAATTAAACGAGATGGAACTTTGCTTGAATTCGGGTCATTTAACGAGTCGAGTCGAGCCCAGATAATTGTTTCCTTTTACGAAAACACTTCTCAGAGTATTCTGAGAAGTGTTTTCGTAAACTTACGTAGGGATGGCAAAATCCGACCCGATGGATACCCGATCCGTTCCGATCTGATTGGATCTACTCGAATCCGATTTTTTTGGATCTGGATCCGAATTTGGATCTTATTTTTAGACCCGAAAAAATTTGGATTTGGATCTTACATGTTCCGAACCGAGATCTGGCCCGAAACCCGATTTAAACCTGATCCGAACGTAAAACCCGGAAAAAACCCGATACAAATATTATACATGTGTGTGTGTTATATGTTAAATGTAAAGTATATATATGAATTATTATGAATTATTATGTATGCATATTAACACCTTAATTTTATATGCGCAATACAAAATTTATATTTATTTCATCAATATTTTATTTTTCCTAATTATTGTGCATTAAAAAATTTAAATATAATAAAATACAAATGATAAGTTGAATGATTGTATATAATTAAGTTAACATGTTTCACGTGTTTGTTGTAGTAAATAAAACCTGTAAAATCCTTTTTTATATTCCTAAATTAGAAAGAAATTTTTTTTAAGCCATCACATTTTTTATAGATATATAATTTTTAATTTTTATTTTATTTTTTTAAATATCCGAATTAAACCCGAACCCGAACCGAAACCCGAAAAAATCCGACGGATCGAATTTGAATCTTCATTTTCCAGATCCGGACCCAGACCCAACCCAACCCGAAATATAATGAATCGGATATGAATCTCAAGAAATCCGAACCGAAGCCGACCCGTGGCCATCCCTAAACTTACGCGTGCATTATCTCCCCACCAACTAAAAAACATATTTTCATGTGTATATAGAACTATGGCCCAACAGGCAACCGTTAACTGATTATCAACTCCACAAAGGTGCGTACGTAACAGACAAATGCAGCAAACAAGGGGACTGCGCCCGCGGTAATATAGAAGAATACGGTGTGCGAATAAAACATTCACACGCAATGAGACGCCACCTTTGCTCCGCAGTACCTCTGATTTCTACTTCCTCCGTCTTGTTACATAAAACATTTCTCAATTTCTCAATTTTTGATTTTTACTATTTTTATGTATTGACTTATTTCAAAATTAAGACCGAGAACGGACCTTTTCCACGTATTAATCATTTTAGTAGTCAATAATTATATTGAAATTAGTTATTTATTTAAAAATAATTAAAGATCAACATGAAGTAAGATATCAGAATTTATTAATATTATATACGTAATTTTTTGAAAAGTGAAATGTATAATATTTCGTAAAAGAGTAATACCAAAGTGGTCATACTAATTATATTAATAAATAGTGTTGTTATGATTTCACCTTTTTATTTAAAAATAAATGCTTGTGGATTTAAATTATATTTTATTTATTTATTATTTTTGTTGATTGACGAGCTATTATGTTATTTGTCTAATCTTATTTTTCGAAAATAAAGACTTACTTCTTTATAAAATTTATTAAGAAATCGGTTGAGATCGGGTATTAATTGTGATCACTTTATCATAAAATTTTTACACAAAAGTTCAGAAAAGTAATAATAATAATAGAATTGGGTTGTCTTGAATTGGGCTGGATGTCATTACCATCACAAATCCATAATAGTGGTAGGAAAGGTGACTGGGCTGGATCTCGTTATCGTCACAAATCCATAGCCAGTGGTTATGCTGTAGACCCACGTATATGAGTTTGTGCGTACATAATCCATTTCTCAAGCTCATTCAGTCATTTTATCGAACACCTTTCGGGAAAAAATAATTTATCAGACAACAAGAAACCAAACACGCGCCACGTGTCCCAAAATCAAAATTCAGTTACACGTGTCCACGCCACGTTATCCTGCCGCCATTACTAACCTCCTCTCCAAGCTCTAGCTCTTAAGCTTCTTTCAAAACCCTAAATTTTCAAGAAAACACACACACACACACTATGTTTCAATTAACAAGAAAAAGCCTACAGTTCAGCAAACCCGCCAAGCAAAGCTACCTAAAATCAATCAAGAACAACTATTCACAAAAATCCCATCTTAAAGATGTCGGCCCAATGGCCTCCCATCTCAAGACCCGGTCCGTGATCCGGATCCGAGGACCCGATTCGGTGAAGTTCCTACAGGGTTTAGTAACAAACGATGTAAGAAGATTTGGCGAAGCTATTGGAGAGAAGACATCGAATGTACCTACGCCTAATTTGTCGTCTGTTTCGATTCCGCCCATGTACGCAGCAATGTTGACACCTCAGGGAAGGTTTTTGTATGATATGTTTTTATATAGACCTTCTTGGCCTGTTGAGAAGCTTGATCAATCCGGGTCTGGACCCGGCCCGAACCCGGATGAGCTTGAGTTGTTTGCTGATGTTGATGGGTCTGTGGTGGATGAGCTATTGGGTACCTTAAAGAAGTGAGTTTTGTGTTTTTAATCCTTTTTTATGTACAAATTGTTCATTTATACAGTATTATTTTTGATGTTACTGTTTTATTGTTTTAATCTAGCTCTTCTACGTGCTCTTGTCTAGGTGCATAATGATTTAGCCTTAAAAATTATTAACTCATGCTGTGTTTTGTTTGGGTGAGTGTAATGGAATGGAATGGAATGAGTGGAATAAAAGGAAATAAAAGAGGGTAGAAGGGAGGACTTGAAAAAAAAAATGAGTGGATGCAAGTTTTGTATGATGAGGTTTGGGTAGAAAATAACCATGATAAGGAATGGAGTATTCCTTCACAAAATGGAGGGTTTAAGCTCTACTTAAGGGTGATAAGAATGGAATGGTTCTGGGAATGAAATTCTTAAACATTTAACTAAATTATAGTTCAAATTTCATTCCATTCCCTCCAATTTCATTCATTCCAACATAACTGAGTCGTATTGTGTTAATGAGGATGAGAATCGTAGCTGGTTTATAGAGTTTTAGAGTAGAATAGTGTGGTGTGACCCGACCCTTTGTGTGTGCACATAACTATACAAATAGTTAATCGGTTTTTCTATGGTGTGCCCATGGGCCAATCAAAATGAGCTAAATGCATAGAATTTAGTGCTTAGCATGTGCCCGTGGGCACACACTAGACAAACCGATAGTTAATTGATACACAACTAGGTAGTTGATTTTTCGGGGTGATTAATTCACTAGGCCAAGATTAGATTTTGGGAATCCGGATGCCAGATTTTAAAGTTCTGCTTTGCAGTGTGGTAAATTACAACTTGGGAGTTAGTTGTGGAAGACTGCTTGATTTACTGTGCATCTAACATAGTGCACTGTACTGTAATATGGCACTGCTGTATATTCTCGCATAGCATAGTAATTGAATGTGTTGATGCTGCAGATATCGATTGAGGTCTAAGGTTGAGATTGAGAGTGCTGGAAAGGAATTCTTATGTTGGCAACGTTTTGGTGGGAACCTAGATGAGGACTTTTGTACAGATGACCCAGAAGCTTCTGGAATAGGCTACGGTGGTGCAGTTGATCGTTTAGGTGGCTCAACTGCAGAAGGAGGTAAACATGGGTGGCAATGGTATAAGGATCCCAGATTAGATTGCCTCGGATTCAGGGGCATCTTTCCAGCCGATACTACACGTCAGTTCCCTTCACTTTGGCTACTTCTGCGGGTTACCAAATAAAATTAGAATTAGAATGTTCATTCAATTGTCATAAACAAAAACCTTCAAACTTGAGTAATGAATGCTAGGTTATCAAATAATTTGGAAAGTAACATATATAATATACACTTAACTGTTTTCTGTATGTTGCAGCACCTTTGGTGGAGGCTGACAAGGAAACTGATGAACAAAATTACCTACTCTGGAGATTGGAGAAGGGAGTTGCGGAAGGCTCGATTGAGATGCCAAAAGGTTGATATTGATTCCTTTTGTGTTTGGCTATATTTACATCTTGTTTTCCTGAAAAGTTTGTTAGTGTGAAAATGTTGTGTTCCTATACATAAAGAGTTCCCTGTACATTATAAACAAAGGTTTAGAAAACTATGGATGAGATAGGAATTTCACCATGTGGACTTGATTTAACAAAGTTCTTCCCTTTTTTTCTTTTGGCTAAAAAAATTTCCTCCCTTTATATTTTCTCTGGTGTTATTGATTTTAATTTGAGAATATTTTTTAACCCGTGTTGTTTCTTATATGTTAGAACTTAGCATTATTAGCTCAGAATCGTGGAAGCCTATTTTTTGATTGGGAATCATGTCGCCTTGTTTTATTTTTATACGAGTAAAAACTACCATTCAACCAAAACTGGTTGTCTGATTTTTTGATTAACATTATCAGGTGAAGCTATCCCACTTGAGTACAATTTCGCTGGTTTGAATGCCATAAGCTTTGACAAGGGATGTTACGTTGGTCAGGAACTCATTGCACGCTCCCATCATCGTGGAGTTGTTAGGAAGCGCTTGATTCCTTTAAGGTTTCTTGATGACAGTGGAAAAGGTAAAATACGCCGGTCTTAACAACATTTTGCTGTCACTTGTTATCAACTGAATTGTTTTTCTGTACTCCAGAGTTGGAACAAGAAGTTGCTCCTAGATCAGAAGTTTTGGTTGCTGCTTCAGGTAAAAAGGCCGGGACTGTTACTACTGCACTTGGGTCTCGTGGGCTTGGACTTTTGCGCCTAGAAGAAGCTTTTAAAAGCCCAGAAACCTTGGTGATTAAAGGACATGAAGGTGTGAAAGTTGAGACTAGAAGACCAGATTGGTGGCCCTCAGAATGGTCTGTAGATAATCAACAGGATAGGGCAGCTGCGTAGATGTTTGTTTGTTCCATCTAATTTCAACTCTAATTGCTGTTAGAAACTCCACTTGTGCACTTAAAAAGTCGAAGACCGACTCCACTTTTAAGAAGAATAAAGATCAACCAGAGAGATGGTTTTGATGTATGCAATGTAATTTTATTTGTAAAATAACCTTTTGATTTTTGGAAGTTTGGTAGGGATGCAAACCTGTAAATGTGCACCGTACTTGCGAATCTCGAAGCAGTAGAATCTAGAGTTAAATGAATTGAAGTTGAAGCCTTTGTTTTTAAGGTCAAAATTATGAAGGATTTCAATTTGATTTGTGAATGTTTACATGATAAATGAAGAATAAGATTTTGCTCAGAGTTTAATGTGTCGCCTACTGTGTAAATTTTACCTGCAAGTGAAGTGAAAGATCTCCTTCACTTTGTATTATTGGTTTTAGTATAGATAGTAAACATAATGTTAATTTCTTCAGATTTTCTTTGTACCAGCTCTACTATACAATCGGCCAACTACATCTGTTACTCTTTCACCATCAGTTCTAGAGCAGCAGGATTAGCAAGTACAGAACAAATCATAAAGTTACAGAGCCAAGGTTGCTTAAATCTTGAATTACTGTCTTCATAGTTGGCCTGGAATCTGGAAGTTCATCTGTACTGATGACTGCAATTTTTGTTAGAATAGCTGCTTCAGTTTTTGAGAACTTGCCCTTCAAATTTGCATCTATGAACTCCTCGTATCTGCCTGATTCAGCTGCTAATCGTATTGAGCTATTGAGATATGTTTTGCCTGATAGAATCTGAAGCATGATCACCCCAAATGCATACACGTCGCTCTTTTCTGTGCATCCGCCAGTGGTGATGTACTCTGGAGCCATGTACCCTAATGAAGCACTGACTTTGAGGGTGGAAAATATAATGTCATCAACAAGGAGCTTTTGAAGGCCAGAATCCGTGATGATCGGTTTAAATTGCTCGTCGAGGAGAATATTTTTTACAGATATGCTTTTGTGAACTATAGCAGGTCTGTTTGTTTCACTTCTGTGAAGATACCCAATACCTAGTTGGAGGAAGTAAACATAAACATTGAGAAGAAATATGTTAGTATTATCCAAGGATAGTAGGGTCCGAACAAAACTTACTCCTACTGCAAGAAGTAGAAACTGTTTTCGTGAATACCCCGACTTAAAAAGAAAGAAAGTACAGTACATCAAAATAAATGCAATGACCAACTTTTTTTCAATAAGTTTATTGACTGTCCTGGGATCTGAGTTCAGATCTCTTAGCTTGTACATTGTCCAAGATTATATGGCACCAACAGGAAAAATAGTTGGAACTATATATTAAAAATCTGATTTGACATGCTATCTCACTGCCCTATTTTTCAGATTCAAACTGCAAAATTTAACTATTTAAGCCATTACTGAAGCTAATTATGAACAATTAACATGAAAACTATCATACACGAATCTAATCAAGATTTCAGACGTTATTATCATGACTATCTTCTTTCATAAGGCGCGTGTCATATCAGAACATCGTCCACTCTAGGGACTCACATACATTGCCATTCTGCTTGGCTAATGTGCTTTAAATTGTTTCTACATCACTGGACCAACAGGAATAAAAGATACAACTGAAACAATAACTCTAACCAATCTTATGTCTCTTACCAAGATAACAATATCAAGTGCTGTGCCTTGAAATAATTCTGGGAATCTAATATGTGCAACTAACTGGAGGCTTATGCCGCAACTACATTAGTGCTGGCACATTCTAGTTTCAACAGATCATAGTAGAAAGTTTAAACATAGTGTATGTATGTGCACACACGTTGACACGTGAGATAAGTCGAATACTTGCAATGATTTGGAGGAGGAAAAGTTAACAAAAAATCTTTGAATAAACATACTAACCTTTCGCTATCCCTTTGATGATGGAAACCCTCGTGGCCCAGTCAAGATTGTGCTCACTTCCATCAACCAGGTCCAGATATCGCAACAGATTACCTCTAGAGGCAAAATCATAGATCAAGTAACACTCGCCCCTGCTCATTGAGCAGCAAAAACCGCGTAATTTAGCAAGGTTTTCATGTCTTAGAGAAGTCAATAAGCGTAATCCACTCAAGAACTCGGCTTCCTCTGATTTGCAGTTGATCACATGCACACATTTGATAGCTACAACTGATCCGTCTTTCAGAATCCCTTTGTAGACAGCAAAAAATTTGCTCTTTCCCAACAAATTTAAATCTGAGAAGTACTGTGTTGCAGACTCAATTTCTTCCAAATTGAAAGTGAACCTATGTAAAAAATTATCAGAATCTTCAGTGCCAATCTGATAACTCATCATTGGATCCCATTTATTGCTGTACTCCAGAGTTATAAGGGGAGAAGCACTTCTTGAGGTCAAATCCTTGGCCTCATTCGTGCTAAGCCGGTCCTCGGAGGTACTATCAGCTGTGAACCCTATCTTCTGTTTTCGCCTACGCAACTGAAATACGAACAGAAAAGCCCCAACCAACAATGTAATACTGCAGATAATCACACCTGTTATAACTGCGACTCTAGGGAGTTTCGATGATTTTGAGCAATTTGTTTGGCTGCAAGCTACCGGAATCTTAGCATTCATAGGTACATGCTTTGTACCAGTAGAATTTATTCTAGGTGCAAAGGGTTCTGCTTGGTTGATATTTGAATTATCCCAAGTGCTGCAAACTCTTAATGAAGAAAACCCAGCTCCACATAAACCAAGATTGTTTTCGCCCTTGAATCCTCCATTTAATCTCTTCAAAGCTTCATAATCAAACAAGAAAGCATTCATATCATTGTGGAGATACCTTAAGGCTTAAACCAGAAGATAGCTAGATATGCTAAAAATTGACTAACAAGATTAAAACAAAAGGGACTAAACTTACCAGGAGGAACAACTCCGGACAGCGTGTTGTTTTGAAGATCAAGAATCTTCAACTCAGGAGGATTAGCTATAGTAGAAGGAATGTTGCCAGATAACTGGTTAAAGCTCAAATCAAGCCTTTTTAACATTCCAAGATTTCCAATACTCGATGGAATTGGACCTGTCAATCTGTTATGCTGCAATGTTACAGCACTTAGCTTCTTTAAGTTCCCAATTTCTCTTGGTATGCTCCCATTCAGTTGATTACAACAGAGATCCAGAACTACAGAACCAACAAATTCATATACTATGTTAGCTAATCTTTAGAAGGAAAATATTAAAACAATCATAACAGAATAATCATGGACAAAATCTTTTCATATAGAAAAATTACATCTTTATGCACAAGATTAAACACACATGCTTAAATGATGATGCATGATAGAATAAAAACTAAAACAAGCAATTTTGAATATAATTACAAACCTTGAAGACTAGCCATTTTTCCAATTTCTGGAGGAATGATCCCCGAAAAATTATTCACATTGAGATAAAGATCAAGCAGCTCAGTGAGCCCATAAATTTCTCTTGGTATCTCACCAGACAAAAAATTGTAATGCAAGTAAAGACCAGACAAGCACTTGAGTCCAGCCACAGCAGGTGACAATCTTCCAGTGAGGCCTTTACCTTGTAATGTAATATTAGCAACCTTAAGATGCTGATTACAAGCAACACCTTGAAAAGAGCTACAAGGGTCCCCTTCAAAAGTCCATGATTTCAAGAACTTGTTATCTGGATCTAAAGAAGATTTGAGCTCCATCAGAGCTCTGAGCTCTGCATTTGCACTGATCAATATGGGAAAGAAAAGTGTGAAATATGAGAGAAATGTGAAGAAAACAGTATGGGAATTGTTGTTCATTGTTTTATTAGTGAAATTTATGCAGAGAGCTGATACATATACAGTATTTAGGTAGGAAATGAATTGTATAGCCAGGGGAATGTGTATGAATGTTGTTAGATTTTTTGAGTTTGAGGATTGATATTTGATAGTAGTGAGTATGTAGTGTGTGAAAAGTAGGACTTTTAAGGAGTCATGGCTTTAAATCTGGGGCTGCCACTGACATGATCATGCAATCACATTTTTCTATACTAGTAGGTGTATAATTAATGGACTTGAGGAGCATTATTTTTTGTTTTCTTATAATAAATTGAAACAAATTGGTTATTAGATCTTTAGCTATTTCATTGTTGACTTTCTTTCATTTGTTTGGTTGCATATTGTCAAGTAGAAAAGTCAGGCTGGAGACCTAATTTGGTTGAATAAGCTCAACAAGTATATGAATTGGCTAATAAGATTCTAAAAAACTTGTGGAAACAATTATAAAAATATATTAAAAGGGTGTTTTTCATTGGGTTTTAGAATAGTAGATGGTTATTGGTTTGAGCTTGCTTGCTTTGTTTGGAACATAAGTGAATGTTTAATTTGGTTAATCAATATTTAACTCAGAGATAGAAAAAGGACAGATGGATTTAGTTATGCTCAATGATTTCAAAAGTTAATCAGGAAGATCTGTCTTAGTCCTGGACAAGGACAAGGAAAAAGACAATCACCATCTCAATTAAAGATTAATTTTTTGTCATAGTCCTCCACTCCTCCTCCATTAGTGCCAAGGCAAGAACTTGCTTAATTGAAATCTGCCGGACGTTGGGCAGTAAAAATTGGATGAAGATGCTGGAGGTCTAACACCTTTCTCCCGAATTTTAAACAAGAAGGAAAGCCTGTGAAAAGGAGATAAAATAGCATAACTTTCACTATTATTTTTGTTCTTGAATATTTTTAAAAGGAAGGAAGCAGGTGGAAAAAAAATGCAACTTTAACATAATTCCACTTCAAAATCTTCATTCCAAAAATGACATAAAAGGAAAAACAAGGCCGACTCTCATTTACTTTCTTTTACATTTAAATTTTTTTTATTAATAATATAAATCAAAGTTAGCTTTTTGGTTTTGGAAAGAAAAAGGTTGGCCTTTTGAGTTGTACAATCATATAGTAATATTAATTGTTTTTGAAATGTTATGCAAAATCCAATTTGAAATTTGAATTTAATTCTCTCTTTTTTAACTAATTTCGAATGATAAAATTATGGTAGGTCAGATATAAATATGCAGCAAATTAAATATAACCAGTGCTGGCCTGCTGGGTCACAACTTAGCAGTCATAATAAAGTAGCTATAATTAATATTTGATTAATGATTATATGCAAGACTCTGCCATTTTGAATAAAATGATTAAAATATTGTACATGAATAAAATACTCAATGGAACAGAGGAGATGGAGAACTGTACTGGATTTTGGTAGCTGTTGCTTCAGAAACACACACACCATGATGAATCCAAATGAAATATTTGAAACAAGGAGTGGATATACAGAGCATTATTTGGAAAAAGGTTCTCTCTTTTGCTGCCACTTTTCCTCATCATCAAAGTCAAGAAACAGTGTCCACAAGAAAAGGAAAGGTAGCATTATAGCAACTTCATCATTCATCACTTCCTTTATTCTTTTTTCAAATTCTTGATACATCTTCATAGATGAGCAGTTATAAGCATAATTTTCTGTCATGCTGATGTAAAAATAATAGCAGAAAGTTGAGTCTTTAGACTTTAGGTGGCAACTCGCCAGGGCAACATATTTCAACAGGCAGCAGCATCAAAATTTTACTCTTTGAAAAATGAAACATTTTTTATCCAAATATGGGATCAATTTCCCTTTTTTTATTACAACAGATTGCACAATATTTTAATGAAAATAGCAAAGAGGTGCCTTTACATAGACAGAGGATTAAAAAAACATCAAGCTTGTTTCAACCAACAATTTGCAGCAAAAGCGGTACATTACAAAATTTTTACATCAGATGTTTCAATTTACATGGAAAAATTCAAAAGTCCCTGTTGTTCAAGCACTCATATCGAATTTCAGCAAAATACCCAGAAATTGTTATGATCACACAAGTTATTTAAGTTTCAACAAATTCTCCCTATTAATGTACAATGTTAAGATATAGCCGGAAAGCAGTTCACAAACTAAAAATTCAAATGCTATATGTAGAAAGGATGTAGCGGCTACTGTCTGGTGTTGTTTCTGTGGGAGTATATGTGAAATTATGGGGACTGAACAACTGCAATTGGTAACAGAAGAAATTGCAGCAATTACCTGGTTCTCTAGATTTTTCATATGTGCACTTGTAGGCATTAGGGGTGGCTGATTTTCATTCGATGGGCTTTCAGAGATTTCAGCATCTTCAGATGGTGAATCTCCGGCATCATTATTAGGTGAGCCATCAGAATCTCTATTTTCTGGATCATTAGAATCTTCCTTTCCCCCATTTTGTTCACTAGAACTTCCACCACCATCATTTGAGGCACCTTGGACCAAGTCTGCCCGAGGTTCAACGCCTACTCGTCTCAAGTGTAGCTGTTGCATCGTACTTTCCACTTTAGAAAAACATATGCACTACCAATTTATCAGCATAAAAAGAATAGGAACATTCAACCTAAATGAAATATATACCTGAAGATGGAGATTTACTTCGTCTGAGCGTGAGAGAAATGGAAAATCACCTCCAGTCTTCAAGTATGCACGTCTAGCACCAGGGTACCTTTCAGTCACTTGATCCTTTAGTTCTTGAGGGGTTGCAGATTGGTCATTTGTCTTCCAGATAGTAGCAAGTACAAACAAAAAATAATAATACAAGAGTCAGCATATTTTCTTCAGGCCTCTTTTATTCAAAAGCTAAAAACAACCTAAGAGTAGGTTTACAAGTGCTCCATAATCAAGTTGGACCATAAAGCAAGAACACGACAATATTTTATTAGACATTAATGACAAATATTATCAGGTTAAATAGAAAATGCAGGCAACTTCAACTCTGTTGCAAGACTAGTTGATTGCCATACAATGCAAGTTTCTCACGAGCCAGATAATTAAATCTAGTGAAGCTGCAATACCATATCATTATTAAACTTCCTGGATCAGTATGTTGCATCAGTTTCTGTTTTTAAAGAAGTCTTGATTGGGTGCAAGTAAAGAATAGGGATTTTATGAATTTAAACAAGAAAAGAGAAGTTTAAGTGGATTAACTGCAGAAAATCCACTGCCACTATGGTGACTCGACCGCAGGGTACACTACCTATAGGACTTCTCGTGCACTCTAGCTATTGCAATTTGCAAGAGAAAGATCACAAATGCAATACTCATACAACCTAATTAACAAGTAAACCCTAATAATATATACTAGTCTAATTAATAACCACTTCTTCAAATTAACATACTAATATAATTAAATAAATAAAACAAATATTACTACACCTACTTATCAATTTCACGACATATAACAATTAACTTTATTTCTATATTTTAACATACAAAATTTATAATTTTAAACGGGAGGCTACCATCTACGTCCTAACAGGTATTCTTATTAGCTACTGATGCCCTGTAAGTCGCTAAAATCACGGGCAAGTGGTATAGAGGAGTCCAAGTATCATTTTAATACCTCTTTATAAAATAAGTTCTAACATAATTCTGATTGTAAAAGCTAAAAATAGAACAGATAAAATTATCTAACCAACAACATTCAATGTTGCAAGTGATTATAAATGCATGTCAATTGTTCCATCAACATACATCCATCAGTGTGATATTAGAATCTGGAAGGAGAAGCGGACCAACTGATGCAGCATCCACCGTTAAAGTCAATCTGGAGGCCAAGTCATCTTTTTTGAGTGTTTCTACCTGCAATTCAAACTTGGCAGCATAAGATGACTTAACAATTCTTTATATGGGAACAGTAACTATAAAACTATTAGTAACACAAGTTACTAATTTTAAATCATGCTACACAATTACAATGCTCCAACAGAAATGTTTGCACAAACAAGAATAATACTGCTATTAGCACAGAGCATTTCATGGAATAAAAGATAAATACTGAAACAGTTGGCTTCATTTGATTGCTTAAAAACATCAGTACACTACTTCCAGACAGTCCTGGATGTCGAATCAGTTGGATACTAGAATACATATTCCAAAGAACATATATCAATTCATGTTGAAATATTAGCTATTATCAGTAATTTAAAATTTATAAATCAGCGCAACAAAATGATACCCAGATAAATATAAGTACAAAAGCAAGTTGATAGAGGAATAAAATCTGAGATGGACATTGGTCTATCATATCATAATGAAGTTGGAAATAATGCCTATTTTTCTTCTGAAATTCCAATGCAAGATGCAAAATAACTATAGCTATTGTTGTAATTTAGCACCAAAAAGTGTTTTTTATTGCTAAAGTAGTACTTCAACTCCAATGCTAGATGCATTTTGCATCCAAATAATTCCAAATTTAAGCAACTTTAGTCCCTCTCTCCTAAAATTTATTTAAAGTTCACCACTATACATACCAATTATAGTTAGTTGATGATGTGGCATGGATGCATAAATGCATCCTTGGTTTCAAATTTAGAACCAAGGATGCATATATGCATATTTGCATCCAAATATAGAACCCCATTGGAGTTGGGATTTTTAGCATTTGATTTCAAATTATAGAAATGGCACCACTTATAACATTGCATTGGACTTGCTCTTAGTCCAAGATTGAAAAGTTTCCCAGGTACTTCTATAATTCAAGTTGAAAACATTACTTTTTAAACAAACTTCAATCTATATGGTTTCATGGAGTCTAATATGTAGTGACTGAAGTAACCGTGTATTTATTTACCTGAGAAACTACAAAGTCTATAGAATCAGCTATAAATGGTTCATGAGGACCCTTTGGGATTCCTGTCAAGACATATCGCTTCAGCAAAAAAGAAGGGGTCCAACCAACACTGCAACCAAATAGTTGATTGAATACAAATTCCTTTCAGATGAAGAATCAGTGCATGCAAATAGAGACATTCTGTAGTGATACAGAAATAAAGATATAAGAAATCTAGCAAATAAATTTAAATCAAATTTTAATAATTGCATCGTAGTTAACTGCTACCCTTTATGATGTGGACTAATAATATTTGTTTGTGTCACATGAATTTCCAACAGTTCTATTTCTTTTTTTTCAAATTTGGGAACATCTTAAAGTTAATATTTAGGAATGCTGAAAAATTAATGCAATTAAGTCAAAAAACAGCAGGAAGAGAGAGAAAACAGGTTCAAAAATAAACAGTGATGCCTAAATGTTATTATCCTGCAACTGTAAGTTTATTCAAAACTCGAATCATGTGATTCCTCATATCTACAACAGCTGTTAAACTGTTTAGCAATTATATGAAGTGACTGGTGGAAGCAACAGACCAACTCGGAGAACCACGAACAAACCTAGCATCTATCTGATGCTTGAACCACCCTCCCCCAAGATCTAATAGTGAAGTCGTCTGTTGACATTATGCTACACAAAACAAGCTTAAATAGAGCCTTGTAAAATAAAATTGCTTAAGCTAATTCATCAAACTGAGATTGGAGGGGACAGTGCAGCACAATTCTGTAAGTGCGAGATGATACATGTATCGATATCAAACAAGTAAAGTGTCTTACATAGGAGACCATGGCATTGAAGATGAGAAACTAAGTGTATCCAAGAAAGTATTTGATAGTAGCAACGACTTGACCCTTCGTGGACGATACTGAGCAAAAAGTTGAGCTAGGAATCCTCCAAGGGCTGTACCATAAAGATGTATCTGTAGAATACAGATGATCAGTAAGCTCTGTTTGCCATCACTACTACTTAATTAAATTGCTTTTTTAATTTTTAAAAAAGGAAATACTAAAAGTCTCATAAAGCTGATGCAGTAATAAAGGGCACGGAAGTGGACAAAAAGTGAGCTTACATGATGGACATCAATTACGTCCAAAAATTTCTCAAATGCTTGAACCCACTCCTGATGGTTCCATACCCGGGGAATATCAACTGAGATTACTCGATAGCCCTTAAAATATAATACAGAACACAAAATTGTCTTTAATCAATATCAGGGTCCGGTTTTTATTCAAGACAAATTAAATAGCCACACACGGAAAACAACAAAATGTATACCATATGCAATTTCAAAACCAGCTTAGGTTTAACCCCTAGAAAAAAAGAACCCAAATGTTGGAAGTAATCCTAAATCTTAATGAAAGATAAAAAAATCTTTTAAAATGTATTCTTTACATATGTAAGGCCTTCTTTTAGGACTAAAATAAGAAGATAAAAAAAAACGGAAATTGCCGTAATAGTATTAAAGGTTTTCTTCAAAATTCTGCATAATGCTAGAATTAAAAAGATAAGAAATCTAGTAAGTGGACAATGGCGGCACCATTTAATCCATTACCCAAGCTTAGGTTTAACCCCTAGAAAAAAAAAAGAACCCAAATGTTGGAAGTAAAGCCTAAATCTTAACGAAAGATCAGAGGGCAGACTGTGCTCTTTTAATCAATAGACAGTGACTTGATATTTTTAAAAAAAAATGGGTACCTACCATGTCCTTTGCAAGGATTTTGCATGCCTGCATATTTCCAAGTCCAGTTGGCGCTCATTGGTGAATAATTTTACTCGACATATTATGATTCTTATCACTACTGTAATTCTTTATGTTAGCATTATTCAGTAATAATCACTGCTTTTATCTATCCTTTCATGTATTTTAGGTACTTGTTAGAAAAATATAATGAAGCTTAAACTATAAAACAGTAACTTCATTTTTACATAGTAAATTCACAACCTTCATTGAAAGCGACATGATTTGCTTATAGTATACATCTGCGGTTCCTGCAGTGCCAGGAAGACAGATAACTGGAGGCACCACTTTTGGACCAAAGTCATAGTATCGCCACTGCTTTAAGCCAATCTGCAGTTTAAAAGACAACACGAAAAAATCTTATCTAGAAAGATCTTGAAACACATCAACAAACCAGTAAAAAATGAGTCGCCCAATGTAAATTTGCATCATAGGACTAAGAAACTAGCTAATACACATATATTAAATAAAAACAGTTTTACCATTATAAAGATTTCAAGACTTCCATTGTTTTAGCTTATTTTGGTTGAATAAGAGCATCTCCAACAGGCTCTTAAATCATTTTTTAAGAAGATAATAAAATATGTGGCTCCTAGTAAGTTAATACATTTAATGACATGACAACTCCGAAACTACTCTCTATAGTCTATACTTCCTCTCTATTTATATTTTATTCTTATTTGAGGAAAAAGTTGGAGACAGAATTGGAGGGAAGTGAATATTATATTCATAAACAATAAGTTAAGAGCAACTTGATATTCTTTAAAAGTGAGGAGAGAGAAGAGGCTCTTAAATTTTAAAGAGCTTCTAAGAGCATATTGGAGCACGAATTTTACACATATTCTTTTAATTTGAAGTTAAGAGCTTGTTTGAAAAGCCTATTGGAGATGCTCTAATTACTCGTGTTAGTACTCACTTAATCAAGACATCTGATATATGAGAAAGTAGTTCATTCTAGGAGTGAAATTCATTGTCCCAAGGTAATACAATCATGTAAAAATGTAGCACTGTGCTAATTGCTCAATGATCAACGTAATAACTTGCAGACGCATCCAAACACAGATTGAGCATTCCATGCATCATCATAATCAATATACCATAAATGGGAATTACTCTAAAGTCTAAACCAATCAAACATACAATTAGTGACATCAGAGGCCAAGTCTCCACAGTGCCAATCTCCAGATTTTATGGATACATACGATCCAATCAGACCTCTCAACTCAACAACAAATTACGATCCCATCTTAATATCTCTCGTTTAAAACACACTAAGAACACTAAATCCAGTTCAAATCAACAAAAGAAACTAAACCCACCTATATTTAAACCCAAAGAACTATATGCAATTTCAAAATCTTGAAATTAGCCCATCCATCTTCAACATTTCATCTAAAAAAGTGAATAAAAGCAACCTCATATGTACAATCAAGCTATACTCATATACAAAATCAATTTCAAGAAAAGACACAAAATATATAACAAGAAAGATAGGAAACAGATGATTACAGGGATCTTGTGAAGTGGGACTTGAGATTTGAAGTAGATGTAATCTCCAGGAGCCGACGACCCTCCTCCTTTCATAGCCTATTTTCTCACAGAGATGATTATAGATACGTATATTCCTCGCGCATTACATATAAAACTCTTGTGTGTGTATTACTCTGTAACCAGCATGAGAGACTGGACTTAGAAGAGTTGGCCTAGCTAGTCCACTACCAACAAGCCCAATTACAGCTAGGCCCATTTGAGCCCAATCGAGTTTTTATGCTATATTAACAGTGTTATACAGAAGGGAGGATCATCGAAAAATCAGCTGCCTTTCTCGTCTATTTCAATTTCTGCAATTTCATTTCAGTACTTCTCAATCTATCATGTCTTGTATTTCCTTGCTCAGTTTATTTTAAGTACTTTGTCCTTGTTTTATCAGCTATTAAACTTATACAAAAACATGAGCTTCCATGGTTTTCCTCAAGTAATTGATGATTCCTATTTTTCACATCCTTATAATGGTTTAGAGGAGTTGACCAGCCCCGAGGTTGGTTACAAATGGTATCAGAGCGAGGTTCCTCCGATTTGCCGGTGATGAATTTGGCGTCTCCTACATCATGCTATCAAGGTGCATATTATTTTCCCCAACATCAGGTCAGTAACCCTGGCTTGTACTATTCACACGAGTATGAACCACCACCCACAGTTACATCAAAATCATATGCTTCTGACATTTATGCATATCAGATGTTTGATACAAGTTCTGAAAGAGAGTATGTTTTTGCTAATGACAACTTTGACACCACTAGCACAATTGCTTCACTCTATACTCTCACATGTCATACCCTTTCTACTGGCCAACCATATTATGCTCTTGAATTAGCAAGTTCAATAACAGCTCCCTGTCCTAATGTTGCATCTAGCATTGAATTGTCTTCAGTTCTCAATAATCATGAGTTTGGTGAAGAATTTACGAATATAAATGAAGTCGTGAATAGTGTTTCTGTACTTGTCAAAACTGATGGTTCTAAGGAATGTGGAGATGGACGTAGCATGGTTGTGGGTGGAAATGACGAAGATAGGAGATTAAGAGGAAATCTTTTAGAAAATAACATCAATTTAGGAGAGGTGATTAAAGATGATAATAATGAAAAGAACGAAGTGAAAAGTGATGTTGAAGAAATTGAGAATGACATTGATGATGTTTTTGGTGATGGAAGTTTAACAGATCTGACTAGAACTGTAAATTGTTCGGAGAAATTGACAAATATTTGTGATGATTTGTTTGTGATGGACAACTTCCGAATACATCAAAATTCAAGTTCTATTACAGATTATGTTGAGGATTTTATGTATGTTAAAAACAGGGCTGAGCTCATTTTTAAGCGCAAATTTGATGATGATCTTCTCTCTTACTGCTTCGTTGAAGGATTGAAAGAAGATCTTCGAGATGCTTTGGAATTGTGGGCACCTCGGACTCTACAAGAGGCTATTATTTTGGCTAAATATAAGGAGTTGTTGCTTGAAGAAAGCTTGATGGTTGTTAATGTAGTGATGAAATGTGAGAAGGGTCCGGTTACAAATTATTGTGTTAAAAATTTGTCGGCAGGACTTCGCAAAGATGAGAAACCAATGGTTGCAGAAGAATTACCTGCCATGGTTAATAACAAGAGGCAAACCCCAAATGATCATATGTTGCAAACTATCAAAAAGCTTACAAGTACTATATATTCAGTTGATCTGGGTATAAATTCTGGTAATATAGGCGAGGACAATGTGCTTATATTTGATCCTGGTGGTAATTCACATAATGCACATGAAGCTCGTATAATTAATCTGTTCAAAGAGATAATAGTTAAAAAGGGTTGTGAAGATGATGAAGGTGGAGAACAGAGAGATAACTGTTCAAAAATTAGAAGTTTTTTATTAGAGGAACTCAATGTAATGCTGAAAGCTACAAAGATGTGTTTAGCCTTTGAAGTTGCTGGTATTACACTATTTAGTGTTACAAGGTCTGATTTACTTGGTGGAGCCATATCAGGTGATAAATTTTTTGGGTTTATGCTTGCTGGGAATTTTGGTTTTAAGGAGGTACTTTCTTATGCAATAGAATGTTCAGCTTTTATATTGCTGTATCAGGCTCTTTTGGAGAAACTTCAAACATGTGTCCAACACTCAAACAACACGGCTACTGAAGTATTTACTAGGGACCAGCTGGGGAGGTTATTAAACTGGATTCATGGACTCCGTGGCGGCATTGTGAGGTTTAAGGTACCAATCAGCAAGAAAATGGCTAGTGCTTGGCATCGGTGTGAGATAACACTAGTTTTTGATCCTGGAAATTTGTTTATTAATGGTGCTATCTTGGTAAAGCTTGTTGCTGCTACAATGGATGAGCTGGAAATTTTATTTAATAACATTAGTCAAGCTCCAGGTCATACTCCCTGGACATGGACTGCGGTTTTTGCTAGTGGTATTATTGAATGTGAAGAAACAGTATATACGTGGGTTCAACATCACAATTATCTGGTTTCATCCATTGCTAGGAGGATGGCTTCTGCTTGGTATTGGAGTATCGCTATACTGGTATTTGATCCTGGAGATTTCAATTACTCCCATCCTGGAGATTTGAGTTGCTGTTATCTGAAGATAATTGGAACATCCTTGAGGACAAGGATGTTTTTAAGGGAGATGGATTGTAACCAGCATGAGAGACTGGACTTAGAAGAGTTGGCCTAGCTAGTCCACTACCAACAAGCCCAATTACAGCTAGGCCCATTTGAGCCCAATCGAGTTTTTATGCTATATTAACAGTGTTATACAGAAGGGAGGATCATCGAAAAATCAGCTGCCTTTCTCGTCTATTTCAATTTCTGCAATTTCATTTCAGTACTTCTCAATCTATCATGTCTTGTATTTCCTTGCTCAGTTTATTTTAAGTACTTTGTCCTTGTTTTATCAGCTATTAAACTTATACAAAAACATGAGCTTCCATGGTTTTCCTCAAGTAATTGATGATTCCTATTTTTCACATCCTTATAATGGTTTAGAGGAGTTGACCAGCCCCGAGGTTGGTTACATACTCTATATAATAGTAGGTCTGTGTATGAATTTAATGATTGAACAGGATTTACCTCGAATTTGGTCTTTGATGTTCTTGCAAACTTCTGTTTCGCCGGTCAAATTGTTAAAGAGTTAAATTATGGAGTCTTTACTCTGGTGTTTAATTTTTTAATGCCAGTAGAAATTAGTTGTAATATCACCTATTAATCATTACTCTCAGGGAGATAATTTTCATCCCCAAAGAGCATCTCCAAGGTGTTATGTATAGTTGTTAGCTATAATACAATATATGGATAATAATCTAAAATTACAGGTAATAGGTTCTATGTTAACTCCAATGGTGTTATGTATAATCATATTATATAAAATTATGCATAATTCATTTAGAGGTCCTCCAAATCTAGCTACCCAAATTTTAGTTATCCATATTTTTTTGCTAAAGGGTAATGGTTGGAGTGTTTCACATTTTATATATCCTCTAAACATGCCAACTAGATGACACATAGATGTCAAATGGATGATATAGCTGATATGTCTCTACCTTTGGAGATGCACTAACCATCTGCATAAAAGAAATTAGTTTTAAAATTTAAAACATAAAAATTAGAAACTAATTTAAATGACTAATATTTGAATGTCGTTACATTCTATTTACGTATTATTTTTATTCTATTCTTTAATGTAAAAACAGTCTCAATGTTTATATTTGTCTTATTGAAAATTGTAAAATTGTCCAATCAAATATTCTCAAATTTTTTTCATATAGCATCATCCTTTTATAGATTGATAGGAATTTCTTTCAAGTTTTTAGATAAATTTTATTTTTTTATTATACTTAAAAGTAGATTCTTTTTTAATTCTAATGATCATTCATAGATAATAACATATGAGTATTTCTTAATTTTAAAATTAGAAAATTTACATGAAAAAAAATCATATATGTACTATTTTATCTACTTCTAATTCAATTCAGGTGATGAGATATCATCCACTCCAACTATTTGATATCCACTCCAACTATTTGATTGTTGAAAAATATTAACTATCTCAGTTTTGTTCAGATTTTCCCTACTTTTATTTTCTTCGTATATCTTTCTTCGTTATTTATATCGTTACAATTTATATATTATGTGTGTATCATCGTCATCTCCAGCTAACACATAATAATCATCTTTTATATTTATTCATACACACATTCTATATATGGGATATAGGGTATATGCACCATAGATTGATGCACGATGTTGATATTTACTAATTCACATTCAAAACAAAATAGATTTAAATTGTTTCTGTCGGAAGTAAAACTATAAATGTCCGTCCTATATAATTATTTATTATTAGTTAATAGGCATAAAAATTATATTTGTGAGATCAGATTATACTTATTTAATTGAGTTGTGATGTGTAAAATTATATCTACCGCAAGTGCACGGTGCCTGTTGTAAACAGATACTAGCAAGTACGGGTCGAATCCACAGGGAGACAAGTTTCAAGAATCTTAATCTGACTATTGCAAATTGTTTCACAAGACAAACGAATATTTAAGAATTTTTTTTACTAACTAAATAAAGCAATGCAAAGATGATTTAAATCAATTAACTAAAGTCTAGGACAATTCAGGTTCACCATGCTTACACCAAAACTAGCTATTCATATAATAATTCAACAAGTCATGTAATTAGAGCAATTGTTAATCTCTCTCAAGCATTAACACTCTCAGGAATCCATTGATGCTCTCGCACTCAATTTCAGTCCCGCTAATCTTATGTGTGCCTCTAGTAAGTACATCTCTCGATCTTGTACTCCTATTTGCATACAATCAATCTATGATATTGGCCAATTACACAGATCAAACATCAAGACATATAGACTAGAATTACACATTACCCATTAAACCACTAATGAAAATAAAGCATTATAATGGTGCAAACATGGCTCCCCTTCCGTCCTAGAATGGAATTACTCACACATAGTAGAGACTAAAGCAACAAAAGTAATGAAGAGAGCCATATAAAACATTAACAAGTAAAACAAGAGATGAAAAGGGAATACCTCAAACTTATATTAATGGAGAAAACAATGTCTAGAACAAAGTATGGAGAGAAGGAGAAGAAGACCTAACCCTCTGTATAATAGCGTAAGTAACTAATGTAACTAATGATAATCTCTAATAATAAAATCTGATCCTCTTTCTATAATAAAAGTCTTTCTAATATTTTAAATCAATATACAAAATAGAACTCCAAAACCAACAAGGATTCTCTCTCAAAATTCGCAGCTTTCTTTTCTGCTCTGTTTTCGGGCTTTTTCAGTTGGACTTTGCTTACTGGACCACTTCTAAATTAAAGAAAATTCCAAGAGCTTCGCGTGGGCTGTAAGATCGTCCAAATCCGACATCCAGAACTCAAGTTATGGGCCAAACAGTGCAGAAATCGGGTAGAACCCAATTAATCCGAATTTTAATAGAAATTAGCTCCAAAATAGCTAATTTATCTCCAAATCCTTCTCAACTTGGAATTCTTTATTTCCTACAATAAAACATGAAAATATATTAAATAAATATCCAAATCAGTGCAAAATATAATTAAATCTAGGAATAAAATCATATAGAATATATATAAAAATATATTCTATCAAACATCCCCACACTAAGCTTTTGCACGTCCTCGGGCAAATAAGCGAAATAAAATCTAAGTCCTAACTAACTAACACCACTTTCGTAGATGACACGATTGCATTGAGCGTATGCAACAAGCCGTTAAACCCCTAGGCAGCCCTAGTAGGACGAGTTTTGTCTCGTGAGGGTTTATAGTGAATCTACCCACAAAATTCATTATTTTCTACCAAGTCTCAAAAATGCAACTAATATGGATGCAAACTAAATGAATATGCCTAAAAACAAATCATGAAAGCATCAACCTCGTCAATATATATCCTCAGAATATGCAACAATCAAGGCATTCATCTATCTCACATACTAGTCATGCAACTTTTCCACTGCAAATACGGAGTGCATCGTGTGTGCTGAACATGCCCTCTAGTGAAACAAAACAGAGACCAACAAATTTCAACAGAGTCTTAACCATGAGTCGTTTATCAGAATAATGCTTAAACACTTCGTTACATTAGAGTCAACTACAGCTCAGGGTCGCAAAGGAATTTCTAATGCCTCTCTTATTTTTTCTACTCTTTTTTTTTTCATGCTCGGCCTAAGGTCGGGACGCTTCTCAGGGTAAGTGAGTTACGACCACCATAAGACTTTGCTAGCTCATTTTTTTTTTTTTAAGCCAAGTAATTCTCCAGTAACCAAGGGTTGTGAAAAGTCACCAAGAAATTTTATTTCCAGTACAATTGCACTTAATACCAGCACAAGTACGTGGATCGTCCCTTTCACATTTACCACCCGTTGATCTCAAAGGAGTGCCTGATACTTTATTTGCAATATTCTTTTTTTTTTCATTTTTTTTAGAAAGGCATATACATCCTAAAGCTCCCCTAAACTTAAGATTTACATACTCTAAGCTCAAAAGGGAATAGTCAAAATTCTACACTCGACTCATAGATAAAACTCAAGAATTAAGTTAGTCTACGTCTTGTCTCTAGAGCATTTTATAGTGTATTTAAAATTTCCGCACAAACAATTTCTAAGCATGCAAGACATCACATATGATCAAGACTACTAGTCAAGAAATTATACAAATGAAATCATCACGAGAAATTAACTTGGTATTATTTACTTTCATGAAATTATGCAAACTAAATGAAATAAAAAAAAAACTACTAAAAAATGCATACAAAATTAATAACTACATGCTCTAATTTAAATGCAACTAACATGAATTTTCTAATTTTTTTTTTTTTGAATTTTATAATAAATAATTTTTTTAAATTTTTTAGTCATTGAGAAACCATCCCCACACTAAAGTGGTTCATTGTCCTCAATGAACAAATATGACAAAGATATATGGATATAATAATATAATTATATAAATATTAGTTAAAAAGAATACTCCCCTAAAATGTCATGAATTGATTCCAACTTCTGAATTCTTTATTGAAGCGGATGCAGATTTTAAACAAGTGCAGTAGTTGTCACACCGGTTGGCAGGTGGCTCTAAAAATCTTTATCCTGAGGTGCAAGGATCAACTCCTAGCAGCATCATTTCTTTTTAAAATTATACAGCAAGTACTGGGCCTCCTGGCGGGCTGGAATTGGGCTTGGGCTCCTGGACTGCTAGATTAAACCTGGACAGGCAGCAACACTTCAAGGAGTGCGCTAGTGTGGAATTGTGCAAATGTGCTTCAAGTAAACATGGGCTGGGCTCCAGCTTGCGTTGGGCTTGAGAAATGTGTGGGCCTGGTACTGGTGGATTGGTGGACTCGCCAACTGGACCCGTGTGCTTGTAACATGGGTTGGTGCTTCAAGTAAACAGCAGGAGAAAACAGGTTTGGAAAAAACACGTGAAGCAGACATCGTGGATGCGGCTTTAATATGAGGACTGGACTTGGATGCTAGATGGGCTTGAGTCCAGCCCAGCCCAGCGGAAGAAAAAAAGAAAGCGCGAAGAATTTGAGCGCGGTGACAGTAGCTGTTGCACGCCCAGCAGAAATATGCACGTCCAGCAGAATCTTCCGCGCAGCAACAAAACAGTTGGCAGAAGCTCCCGCACCGCCAGCAGAAAATCAAGCTGACCGTGCCAATACATCTGCTCCCCTCTGTTTTTTTTTTTTTTCTCGACAAACAGCTCCAACCAGCGTGCACCCATCTCTTCCTAATTTTTTCAAATCATCGCGGTGTTTGCAAACTCAATATTATCTGAAACACTTCACACAAATTCATCAAGGCATCTTATGGGAGTAAAAAAATAAGAATAAAAATTCTAAAATCCTAAAAAAAATTACAAAAATATATTATATAAATTAATTAACTTACAGAGACCTTGGGTTGCCTCCCAAGAAGCGCTCTTTTAAAGTCATTAGCTTGACTTTTTACCTCCAATCAAGCTTTCAAGGAGGGGTTATCGAGACAAAATGTCTCAATTTTTCCGACAAATGCACCTTCCACATATAATTTCAAGCGTTGTCCGTTCACTTTAAACTTGGTCCCATCTTGTCCCATAATCTCAATAGCACCATGAAATTTGACATCAGTTACCATGAAAGGTCCGGACCATCTAGATTTGAGCTTCCCAGGGAAGAGTCGAAGTCTCGAATTAAATAGTAACACCTTATCACCGACTTGAAAATCTCTTTGCTGGATCAATTTGTCATGCATTTTCTTTGTCCTCTCCTTGTAAAGTCGAGAATTGTCATAAGCATCAAAACGAAGCTCATCCAATTCATTCATTTGAAGAAGCCTGACTTCACCCGCGGCCTCTAAATCCATATTTAGCTCTTTTATCGCCCAAAAAGCACGATGTTCGAGCTCAACTGGCAAATGGCACGCCTTACCATAGATTAATCGATAAGGAGTAGTGCCAATAGGAGTTTTGTAGGCAGTCCGATAGGCCCATAAAGCATCATCTAACTTCAAGGACCAATCCTTTCGAGATTTTGCAACTACTTTTTCCAAGATGCTTTTGATTTGACGATTTGAAACTTCAACTTGGCCACTTGTCTGAGGATGATAGGCTAGGCCAACCTTGTGAGTAACACCATATTTCTTGAGCAAAGTTTCAAATTGTCGGTGGCGAAAATGAGATCCACCATCACTAATTACGGTCCTTGGAACCCCAAAACGTGGGAATATGATCTTCTTGAACAGCTTCATAACAACCTTAGAATCATTGGTTGGTGAGGCAATAGCTTCAACCCACTTTGACACGTAGTCAACTGCAACTAAGATGTATCTATTTCCGCAAGAAGCTGGGAAAGGTCCCATGAAATCAACACCCCACACATCAAAAATCTCAACCTCTAGAATCCCGGTTTGTGGCATCTCTTGGCGTTTAGAAATATTCCCCGTCCTTTGACAAGCATCACAAGAAAGACAAAAAGCACGCGCATCTTTGAATAGAGAAGGCCAGTAGAAACCAGAATGAAGTACCTTTGCAGCAGTCTTAGAAGGACCATGATGACCTCCACATGGAAGAGAATGACAATGTCGGAGAATGTCATTTACTTCACCCTCGGGGACACATTTACGAAAGATTCCATCAGCACACTTCCGATACAAGAAAGGGTCATCCCAAAAGTACTGTTTAGCATCATAATAGAACCTCTTTCGTTGTTGATAAGTTAAATCTGGAGGATGGGAGCCACTCACACAAAAATTTGCAAAGTCTGCATACCATGGGGTGCTTGCGGCAACAGCAAATAAGTGGTCATCAGGGAAGGAATCATCAATTGGAATGTCAGGAGCAACATCAGATCTGAACCGCAATCGTGAAAGATGGTCTGCAACCACATTCTCAGCACCCTTCTTATCTATGATTTCCAAGTCAAATTCTTGGAGTAACAGAATCCAACGAATAAGCCTTGGTTTTGCTTCCTTCTTGGCCAATAGATATTTCAGCGCCGAATGATCAGTGTGAACAATGACTTTGGAACCGATGAGATAAGTTCGAAACTTATCGAGAGCATAAACAACAGCTAAGAGTTCCTTCTCAGTAGTAGCATAATTCACCTGAGCTCCATCCAAGGTTTTACTTGCATAGTAAATTGCGTGCAAAACCTTATCTTTCCGTTGACCAAGAACAGCTCCAATAGCATAATCACTCGCATCACACATGATCTCAAATGGAAGATTCCAATCTGGAGGTTGTATGATCGGTGCACTTATCAACGCCTGCTTAATCCTGTAAAAAGACTCCAAACAAGCATCAGTAAACTCAAATGTAGCATCCTTAAGCAATAATTGAGTGAGGGGTTTTGCAATTTTTGAAAAATCTTTAATGAAACGTCGATAAAACCCCGCATGACCCAAGAAACTCCTGACTCCCTTAACATTAACAGGAGGAGGAAGTTTCTCGATCACCTCAATTTTTGCTCTGTCAACCTGGATGCCATGTTCAGAAATAAGATGACCAAGTACCACTCCTTCATTGACCATGAAGTGGCACTTTTCCCAATTAAGAACCAGATTTACCTCTTCACATCTTTTTAGCACTTTTGAAAGATTATGCAAACACACATCAAAATCAGAACCATAAACACTGAAATCATCCATAAATACTTCCATAATAGACTCAATAAAATCAGAAAATATGGATGTCATGCAACGCTGAAAAGTAGCAGGCGCGTTGCACAGTCCAAAAGGCACCCTTCGATATGCGAAAGTACCATATGGACATGTGAATGTAGTCTTTTCCTGATCATCAGGGTGTATAGGGATCTGGAAGAACCCTGAATACCCATCTAGATAGCAAAAGAACTTATGTTTAGCAAGTCTTTCAAGCATTTGATCAATGAATGGGAGAGGGTAATGGTCCTTTTTAGTAGCAGTGTTTAACCTACGATAGTCAATACACATTCGCCAGTCTGTGATAACTCTAGTGGGAATCAATTCATCTTTATCATTCCTAATTACCGTGGTCCCTCCTTTTTTAGGAACTACTTGAACCGGACTCACCCATTTAGAATCAGAAATTGGGTAGATGATGCCCGCATCAAGTAGTTTTATCACCTCCTTTTTAACTACCTCTTGCATGTTAGGGTTCAAGCGACGTTGTCCCTGTATGCAAGGCTTATGATCATCATCAAGATTAATTCTATGCATGCAAAAGTCTGGGCTAATTCCCTTAAGATCATCAATACTATACCCAATAGCTTTCCTATGCATACGCAACACAACAAGCAGTTGAGAAATTTGATAATCATCAAGTTTAGAACTAACAATCGCAGGACAAGACTCATCATCATCAAGAAACACATACTTAAGAGTAGATGGCAAAGGTTTTAACTCTAACTTTTTCACATGAGGTTTATCATAAGGAGTGATAGCATTTGTTACCTCACAGTTCCTCAAATTTGCCTTACCATCAAGCTCAAGAATCAGTAAATCAATTTCAGCGTGTCCTTCTCCTTCGGAAGCTTCAAGCATAAGAACTGCTTCCAATGGATCATCTAATAGAACCTGTGGTAGCTCATCTTGGACAATTGCATCAATGACATCTATCCTGCAACAAGTATTCTCAAGCATAGGGGACTTAAGAGCAGATGTTAGCGTAAAGGTACTTTTATTATCCCCTACACACAAAGTTAATGTCCCATTTTTGACATCAATAACAGCACCAGCAGTACAGGGAAATGGTCTACCCAAAATAATGGGAATTTGACTATCCTCTTCCATGTCCAAAACCACAAAGTCTACAGGAATGTAAAATTTTCCAACTCTAACAGGCACATCCTCTAAAATACCCAAAGGATATTTTATAGAACGGTCTGCCATTTGCAATGTCATTTGTGTGCATTTAAGATCTCCCATGTTTAATTTTTGAAAAATGGAGAGAGGCATAACAGAGACGCTAGCGCCTAAGTCACATAAAGCTTTGTCAATAAATAATGCACCCAAGTGACATGGAATTGAAAAACTTCCAGGATCTTTAAGTTTAGGTGGAGACTTATTTTGTAAAACAGCACTACACTCTTCAGTAAAAGCAACTGTCTCCACCTCACCAAAAGATCGTTTCTTTGTAAGAATATCCTTTAAAAACTTTGCGTATGATGGAACTTGGGAAATTAAATCAGTGAAAGGAACTGTTACCTCAAGATTTTTGACAAGTTTCATAAACTTACCAAACTGTTGGTCTACCTTTGTCTTGTTCATCCTGCTAGGGAATGGCAGATTAGGCACAAAAGGTGGAGGAGCATTAACGGTCTTCTCGGTATCATCATTCTTGCTTCCTTCAGTTCCATCCTTGTTTGTCAAATCAATAGCTTCATTCACCTTATCACCATTGGAGCTTTCCTTTTCTTTCTCATCAATCACATCATCCACAGGCATTGGAGGACCATCATATGTGAGACCACTCCTCAAAGCAATTGCATTTATATTCTCCTTTGAATGAGTTGGTTGAGATGGTAAAGAACCAGGTTGCCTTGTAGTTGAAGAGCTGGCTAATTGTGCAATCTGAGTCTCCATCATCTTATTGTGAACTTTCATGTCTTTAATTTCTTGCATCAACAACTTTAACATCTCTTGCGTCTGATCAGGTTGTGCAGCTGGGCTAGATGGATGAGCATGTTGTTGAGCAGGTTTCTGAAATCCAGGAGGGTTCATAGGCCCTTGAGAAGGCCTATATTGTTGTTGTTGAGGATGCTGCTGATATTGTTGCTGCTGATTGGGTGGAGGATTTTGACCATTATTATTCCTGTAGGAGAAATTAGGATGATCTCTCCACCCCGGATTGTAAGTGTTGGAGTACGGATTATATTGCTGCCTCTGCTGAAAAGCATTTGCCTGCTCCATCTGAAAATTCTGTGCATTCTGAACATTGTACAAACAATCATTACCAAGGTGTCCTTGAATACCACATACTTCACAAATCTGATTATTCATAGGAGCCATAGAAGATAGTGCATTAATACTCATAGGTTGAGTATTAGAGGCTTGTGAAGTTTTCAACGAGTGAATCTCTTGTGTCAATGTTGCGAGTTGAGATGATAAAAGAGAATAAGCATCAACTTCAAGTTTACCCCCTTTCTTAGGTGCTCTCGGGTTATTGAAGTGATTTGCAGCTAGATTTGCAAGAAAAGCATAACCATCATCAACTCCTTTGTCTAGAAAAACACCACCTGCAGCATTATCTACCGTGCTCTTCGTTTCGGAGTCAAGACCATAATAGAAGCGCTTGAGAAGAAACCACTTCTCAAGACCATGATGAGGACACGAGCGTTGAATATCTTTGAATCTGTCCCATGCATCCTTAAGAGTTTCATCATATTCTTGTTTGAAAGTGGTCAACTTGTCAACCAAATCATTAGTTTTGTTGGGAGGGAAATACTCAGTGAGAAAGGCTTGAGCAATTGCATCCCACTCGGTCACATTGATATCATTCAACCACTTCTGAGCTTTATCACGAAGAGAAAACCCGAACAACATAACTTTCACTTGATCTGCAGTGACTCCCTGAAACTTGATGGTAGAGCAGAGCTGTTGAAACCTTTGCAAGTGAAGTGTAGGATCTTCAGTCGGAAGACCAGCAAACTGATTCTGTTGGATCATAGTAAGCAACGCCGGTTTGATCTCAAAGTTTGCTGCTTGAATATTTGGCATAGCAATGCCAGTAGGCACACCACTCGGAGAGGGCTGCGAATAATTCTTCAAAGATTTAATTGGAAGATCACCCATTTTAATCTTTGACCCTTGTTTCCCTTTCTTTCGTTGATCAAGATATTGCTGTAGAGTAGTGTCAAAATCAGGATCAGGAGTAGTTGATTCCACGTCTCCTGTAGACCTGGGCATGAACAACTAAACAAGGAAAACAGTGAAAACAGTCTCGATTGGAACTAAAGCTCCAATGAGACAAAGGAAACAATCTAAATAATCAAACTAAAATATATAGAAAACTAGCGCCTCCCCGGCAGCGGCGCCAAAAACTTGATGTGTAAAATTATATCTACCGCAAGTGCACGGTGCCTGTTGTAAACAGATACTAGCAAGTACGGGTCGAATCCACAGGGAGACAAGTTTCAAGAATCTTAATCTGACTATTGCAAATTGTTTCACAAGACAAACGAATATTTAAGAATTTTTTTTACTAACTAAATAAAGCAATGCAAAGATGATTTAAATCAATTAACTAAAGTCTAGGACAATTCAGGTTCACCATGCTTACACCAAAACTAGCTATTCATATAATAATTCAACAAGTCATGTAATTAGAGCAATTGTTAATCTCTCTCAAGCATTAACACTCTCAGGAATCCATTGATGCTCTCGCACTCAATTTCAGTCCCGCTAATCTTATGTGTGCCTCTAGTAAGTACATCTCTCGATCTTGTACTCCTATTTGCATACAATCAATCTATGATATTGGCCAATTACACAGATCAAACATCAAGACATATAGACTAGAATTACACATTACCCATTAAACCACTAATGAAAATAAAGCATTATAATGGTGCAAACATGGCTCCCCTTCCGTCCTAGAATGGAATTACTCACACATAGTAGAGACTAAAGCAACAAAAGTAATGAAGAGAGCCATATAAAACATTAACAAGTAAAACAAGAGATGAAAAGGGAATACCTCAAACTTATATTAATGGAGAAAACAATGTCTAGAACAAAGTATGGAGAGAAGGAGAAGAAGACCTAACCCTCTGTATAATAGCGTAAGTAACTAATGTAACTAATGATAATCTCTAATAATAAAATCTGATCCTCTTTCTATAATAAAAGTCTTTCTAATATTTTAAATCAATATACAAAATAGAACTCCAAAACCAACAAGGATTCTCTCTCAAAATTCGCAGCTTTCTTTTCTGCTCTGTTTTCGGGCTTTTTCAGTTGGACTTTGCTTACTGGACCACTTCTAAATTAAAGAAAATTCCAAGAGCTTCGCGTGGGCTGTAAGATCGTCCAAATCCGACATCCAGAACTCAAGTTATGGGCCAAACAGTGCAGAAATCGGGTAGAACCCAATTAATCCGAATTTTAATAGAAATTAGCTCCAAAATAGCTAATTTATCTCCAAATCCTTCTCAACTTGGAATTCTTTATTTCCTACAATAAAACATGAAAATATATTAAATAAATATCCAAATCAGTGCAAAATATAATTAAATCTAGGAATAAAATCATATAGAATATATATAAAAATATATTCTATCAAGTTGATACAGAATAAGTGATGGTCGACAGTCGACAACATATGTCTGATGAAAAAAGATGTACACGAAAATTTAAGAAAGAATTGATTTATCGTCGGACGATATTATAACGTACATATGCATTAAAATTAGTTTCCACCAGTGTTGTAAAAATCCCCGATTTAACCGATAAATTCCCGATTAATCCTCTGCAAGGTCGGCCACCGATCCGATTTTTGAAATCCGATTAATCCTTATATATATTTCACAATCGAAGTATATGTGATAAATTATTAAAATTAAAATACTATATTACTTTAAATATGAATAATTATGGAGTTTATGAATATAGTAAATATATTAGTTACTAAATAGCTAATATAATAATAACTAAATATTAAATAATATTAAAATATTAAAATAAACCCGATTTTAGCTCCGATTAATCCCCGATTTCTGATTAATCCTTGAATCGGTAGCTCAACCGATTAGGTCCGATTCCCGATTTCTGTAACACTGGTTTCCACCAATAATATATTTTGATATATGATTGTTATGAATACAAACTCTATTTAAAAAACACTCGTAATATTAATTATAAAGTTTAAAAATATGATGATGATAATTATCATACTGTATGAACAAATTTTTTGGAAATATAAATAACATAAGCGTAACTTTTGAACTAAATAATGGAGTATTAATTATAGAGAATAATATTCAAATATTTTTCGATTCTCTGCTAGTTACAGTACAAGTTTATTTTGTAGAGAGAACAATACCAATTACCAAGAACACCTAAAACATAAAAACTGATGCGCAAACAATATCATTGAATTTCCAATATATATGAAGCGGATATGTATGCACGTGGATGGCATAAACTCACGCATGCATCCTTTATGAATTATGGTATACTCCTCACTCCTCAGCATCAATCTATCAGGTTTCTATAAATAGCGAGCCTTGTTCAACTGCATAGAGAAACCTTAGTCTAGCACCACCAACATGGAAAGAAGACGCTTACTACGCTTTCTATTTCTCATCTTCACCTCTATTTTTCTCTTCTTTCTCACCTTTCTCAACCTCCCCTACTCTCCTTCCACCGCCGGCTGTGACAGCTCCGGTAACCACCCTTCCCCTTGGTACTGCACCAACCGTTTCCTTCTGAAGAGCCCCACGCGCCATCTTCATAAGTCCACGCGCCACCACTCCTCCGACGTACCGCACCACCCACTTGACCCGTTGACACTACAAGAGTTCAAGAAAGTTCAATCAATTATCAAATCCCACGCGCTGTTCAGAAACTCGGCTTACGCGTTACACTCTGTTGTTCTCGAGGAACCCGCGAAGCAAACTGTTCTGACGTGGCAAAAGGGCGACCCGCTTCCGACCCGAAAAGCATCCGTGGTGGCTCGGGTCAACGGGGAGGCTCACGTGCTCAGTATTGATATCGGTGCACAAGAGGTGACCCGGCGTGAAACGGGTCATTTATCGGGTTACCCGATGATGACCATCGAGGATATGACAACTGCCACGTGGGCGCCACTTGGAAACGCCGACTTCAATCGCTCTATATTGGCGCGTGGAGTGAAGTTAGCTGACCTGGCATGTTTACCGATCTCAAGTGGATGGTACGGAACGAGTGAGCTCGAAGAAAAAATGAGATTAATTAAAATACAATGCTACTCTATGGAAGGCACTGCAAATTTTTATATGAGACCGATCGAAGGGCTCACAGTGCTTCTCGATTTAGATACCAAACGTGTGGTCGAGATTGTAGATAAAGGAAAGAGCATCCCAATACCAAAGTCCGCCAACACAGACTATCGTTTCTCAGCCCAAAACAAACAGCCCAATCTAGTCAACCCAATATCCATTGAACAACCAAAAGGCCCAAGTTTCACCGTGGATGACCATATAGTGAAATGGGCTAGTTGGGAGTTTCACTTAAAACCCGACCCGAGAGCCGGGGTGATAATATCTCGGGTCAAGGTGCGTGACCCGGGAACCGGGAAAATGAGAAATGTGATGTACCAAGGCTTTACGTCAGAGTTGTTTGTGCCTTATATGGACCCGACCGATGCATGGTATTTTAAAACGTATATGGATGCGGGTGAATACGGGTTCGGGTTGCAAGCAATGCCACTTGACCCGCTAAATGATTGCCCGAGAAATGCGTATTATATGGATGGAATATTTGCAGCTGGTGACGGCACACCTTATATTAGAGAAAATATGGTTTGTATATTTGAAAGCTATGGAGGTGACATTGGGTGGCGACATTCCGAAAGTCCTATCACAGGAATGGAGGTACATTTAACTCCGTCTTATACACGTTATTACAATTTTGATTGCTACCCCTCCGTCCTCTTGAGTTATATATGCAGGGGACGGCACGCACTTTAATATTCCTCTAAAATATTGTCGGCTAATGTTGATGTTATTTCTCGTTTATATTTAAAAATTAGTTGCATAAATTTAAATAATCACTCACTTACTGCTCGACTTACATTTCTTAACACCAATATTGAAACTATTACATTCTTGTGACCAAAATATACCAAACATGTTGGCCAGTACTTTTATGACTTGGGAAATGGGAAGTGATATTTATCTTTATTGATTTGTTGTGTAGTTGAGAGAAGTTATACGGGTTGATGGTAGAAATTTGTTTGATTATTTTGTCAGATTCGAGAAGTGAGGCCAAAGGTGACCCTAGTGGTGAGAATGGCAGCATCAGTGGCTAACTATGACTATATCATGGACTGGGAGTTCCAAACTGATGGACTAATCAGAATTAAGGTTGGTGATTAGTGAATGTTTATAATATTACTTGGTGTTCCGTGATTCATGAATGTTAACCCGTGTACGTAGTTGTCAGATTTTGTCTTTTTAAGGCTAAGATTCTGGGGATAATACAGCTAGAGTTTATAATTAAGTGGGTCAAGCACTAATATCTTGACATAGGTCGCATGTCCTTTCTTTTCTATTCGTCACTCTCACACAATTGAAATTATCTAAATGGTTGGTAGCACCAATCTCAATTCTCATACGCATCTTTTTTGTTACGTAATTCTAGTTTGTAACTATCAACATACGCTGATAATCACTTTTTAGTTAGATGACAGATTTTTATTGATTTCAATCTTATGATGACCCTAGTCATGCATAATTGTTAGTATGTGTCCCCGTATCAACAAATTCTAATATGTACTATAGTTAATTGCTGTATTGTTGAATGAATAAATGGTGAGAGATGAGTCGGATAAAAAAACATAAAAGACTATGTGGTGAAGGATGACACCAAATACGTTATGTGTGACTGTGTGTATATGATTATGACATGCACAACACCGAAGAAAAGTCCTATGAACGTGTTTGAACTGGACTCTCAGTATCAGTGTTTGATGACTAATAATCGCAGGTGGGACTTAGTGGAATCTTGATGGTGAAAGGGACATCTTATGTGAACATGAATGAGGTGAATCAAGAGGAGAATCTGTACGGTACCCTCTTGTCCGAAAACGTTATCGGAGTCATCCATGATCACTACATCACATACCGTCTTGACATGGACGTGGATGGTTCAGAAAATTCGTTTGTTAAGGTGGACATCAAGAGGCAAGAGACCTCACCAGGTGAATCACCGAGAAAAAGTTACATAAAAGCTGTCAGAAATGTGGCTAAAACAGAGAAGGATGCACAAATCAAGCTCAAGCTCTATCAGCCATCTGAATTTCACCTAATAAACCCCGCAAAAATGACCCGAGTGGGAAACCCTGTGGGGTATAAGGTGGTTCCTGGTGGCACCGCGGCTAGTTTGCTTGATGTTGATGATCCTCCTCAGAAACGAGGCGCCTTCACGAATAACCAGATATGGGTCACACCGTATAATGAAACCGAGTATTGGGCAGGGGGATTGTTTGTTTACCAGAACAAAGGAGAAGACACTCTAGCAGTATGGTCCGAAAGGCGAGTTTTTTTTTTTTAATTGTTGTGTATTAATATTTATTTTTCGATCTGCAACAGAGATTCTTATCTGGTGCCACCAGGCTATTTTGAATCCTCAATGCGAGTGGTTATAGTATGTTAATTTACGACTGATATTCATAAAAACAGTTGATAATGTTATATGTTTACTGCAGGGATCGGCCAATTGAGAACAAGGATCTTGTAATGTGGTACACATTAGGATTCCATCATATACCGTGTCAAGAAGATTTCCCAATCATGCCAACAGTATCATCGAGCTTTGATCTAAAGCCTGTTAACTTCTTCGAGAGCAATCCGATCCTCGGGGCTCCTCCTAACGATGAAAAAGATCTCCCAATTTGTAAGGCTTCTGCAGCAGCTTGATCCCCTGCTCATTAGGCTTTTTTCTCTCATTGTACATGACTCTAAACACAGAACTGTTGTGTCGCACGGTCTAACCTTAAATCCACATGAATAATACCATATGTTCAATGGGATCTATGTAATTAATGGTTGTTAATTAATGGATTATAAACTAAGCACTTTTGTTTGATTATAGTGTCTACATGTAAAGTATGATAGTAGCATTTTATTAGTTGTGAAGAAGATACTGCTGGATATTATATAGAGGTTGCAGCATGCTAGTGGAATCTGAATGTTGAGGAATCAACAACAATAATGCAACTTGAATAAAGTCGATTGATACTGTCACTTACCCCACTGGCCCTTTCCAAATTCCAATTATTCATGCATAAAGAGAACCTTTCTCTGGTGATCCGGAGAATTGGAATGTCACTCTCCATCTTATTTTAAATCGGGATGGAGGGAGTACTATGCATCATCTCTCCGGTCATCTTACTCCCTCTGTCCCCTAAATTCTTTAAAATTCTTATAAAATATAAATTTAATATTTATTTTATTTTTTAATGAAAAATTTATATTTCGGTATTTATACAGAAAAGAAGAATTCAAAAAATAAATTATGAAAATATATTTTATATCTTAAAATACGTGTCAAAAAAGATACACCGTGAGTGTAGGAGTAAGATTTGGGGACAGGGAGTAGGATCAGGGGGAATGCTTAATTCACGAGGGAGAACTAAATTTGTTGGGTGGCATCCATGATTTTCAGAGGAGTTTAAAAATTTTAAGTTACCATTCATCCCTAAATTTGAAAACCATAATCCGAAGTAGTGAGACTTGTGATATGACAATAGATATCCACCGGGCATGATAAAAGATGGATGTTCAGCTTTCATTATCCAATTTCATTTCTAGTGTAAGCAAGCTTCGGGTAATTGACTGGGCGGGATAAGCATGTGAATTTTGCAGCTTCAGGGTCGATATACTTTGTGCATGGGATCCAAGTCGGACACAGCACAAATATAATAATGACTCAAACCACATAACCTTAAGACACAATTTATTATGTTTTGAAATACGTGGAATGCAACTCAACAATCATTGCTTCAGGTGGGACGAAAATGTAAGTTAGGAAGGACCAGTGCAGCAACTTGTATAGACAATGAAATACACACACTTGCTTTGGTTATGAAGAGAACTACAAGAAGGAATTCTCGCCCGTATGCTACAAGTGTGTCATTATCCGTCTTGCTTTCACTATTTGCACGCATCTTGAGACTTCTGCAAAATATAGTTTAATAACGTTTTTCTAATTATTATTATTTTTGAATAAAAGTTTAAGCGTCAAATTTTTATTCAGGAAAACAATTTTTTTTTAAATTATTATGGAACTATACTTTATAGAAGCTTCAAAATGTGTGCAAAAAATAACGTCAAGAACCAGCTGGGCACAGGAAGTATATAATATGATCATACCACAAAACTTTAGATAGTATACTAATCCTCGTCGCATTTCACTTTCAATATCGGGGGTTCAAGGATTAAAAGAAGCAGAACTTCTTTGATGCAGTTCTGCAGTTCTGCCATGGTGTATAATATGCCTATAATGTACAAGGTCTTAGAGAAGGTTTCCTATAGACTTATTAAAGATTATGTTTTATAACTAGAGGTGGCAATATGGTTGCAAAACCATTAAACCAATCCAAACCAAACCAAAATTATGGATTTGGATCCATTTGAAATTACACTTAGAAAAATGAATTTGGTTTGGTTTTTAGTCTCACATTTCTCACAAAATATGGTTCTAACCACATTTTGTCTCACTTTTAAGATTTTTTATAACTCTCCACACACTATTATGTTCTTTTCCTTCTCTTTCTTTTGTTTTGCTAGTTACCACATGAGAGCCAAAAGCTTAAACCACTACACCAACTCACACACTCAAACACACTATCGTTATATTTAGTATTCATTATATTGTCACTTGAGTGTATTAATTTTTGCTCATTATATAATACTTATTTTTACTTACTAAACTAGTTACCCATAATTCAAACTAAAACCATAACCACATTTATTAATATATGGTTTGAGAATGGTTTTGGTTCATTTATCCAAACCAAATCCATTTTGTAAGAACCAAAACCAAACCAAAACCATATTTTGCCGCGTCTTTATAACATTACCATAGCTCTTAAAATACAAAGGACTTGGGCAATCCAATATAAGACAAATTTATTTACCAATCAGAGGAAAAGTTTGCATGAAATCATGAGCTCAATCAAAATTTCAAAGTGCAGGACAAAACTGACTTCCTACCTTCCACTACAAGATCAATTGAAGTTTTATGTATGTGGTGCATAAAGAATTAGTATAACTAGGACTTTGGCGTGTGCAAACAATTAACAAGCTATAATACCGGATCTCTTTCGATCTCTACATGAGAAACAACTTTATGCAGCAATTGCTTCCATTTCCACTAAGACTCCATGAGAATAAACACATCAAGCAGCAACTGGATCCTCCTTTGTGGCAAGCTGGTTTTGGATGTGTTGAGGGACAACGTCAAATTTGGCCAATTGCATAGTATATGAAGCACGACCTTTTGTCATTCCTCGAAGTGTACTAACATACTGAAACATCTCAGCTAAAGGAACAAGGGAATCAACAACCTGTAGCAGTAAGAACCAAAACATCAATAGTTGGATACAGAGACTCTGATCAATATGTTGATCTTTAATAAAGTCTGCCTTCTAATACACTGTTGAAGTACTTCGGTAAGGTGCGAGATTCCTTATTTAACTATTCTTTAATTTAATACTCCCTCCGTTCCTAAATAATAGTCGCTTTGATTTTTTGCACGTATTTTGAGGTGCAATAAAAACGTATTTTTTACATGTTATTTTTTAAATTTTCTTTTTTTGAATAAAAATATAGATGTCAAACTTTTATTCAGAAAAAGAAAATTTGAAAAATAATATGTAGAAATATATTTTTTGTACACCTCAAATTACGTGCACAAAGTCAAAGCGACTATTATTTAGGAACGGAGGGAGTCCTATGTTACAAAAACAAGGAACTGCATGAAATTTTATAAGAGATGCAGAAAACATGTTTAATTTACAGCTAAAAAGTTCAGAATAGCATCAATCATGTGGTATTCATAATTTTACTTATATAAGTCACGACTCACGACAACTGCAAACAAACTCAACCTATAACTATAAGTTTAAACTTCAATACCTTCATTATCAGTAATGCATTACTCATGATTAATTTTATTACTACTGGGGTAAAAAAAAAAATTGTCCTCACAATCTATACAACATATCAGGTCAATATCTACTTCAACATTGGCCCATTGCCAAATGATGAGGCTACGTCTGAGTTGCCAGAATAGCCACAGAAACATCATTTTCAGATATAGGTTGCCAAAAAGTCGAGTAGAACATACCTTAAGACCTCCGGGTTTGTCACCGAAGCTGTTGATTTGACCTCTTCTCGAGTTGAGATCACCAATCACGTCTCCTAAGTGTTCTTCGGGCGTAACAACCTCCACTTTCATAATTGGTTCTAGCATCTTTGGAGCCGCTTTTCTGATTCCTTCCCTGAAAGCTCCTCTAGCTGCCAATTGAAATGCTAAAACACTTGAATCAACATCATGGTAGGAGCCATCTACCAATACAGCACGTACATCTACAACAGGAAAGCCTGCAAGAACTCCATTACTCATGCACTCCTCCAGTCCTTTCATCACACCTGGTATATATTCTCTGGGCACTGCACCTCCTTTAATTTCACTCTTAAACTCATATCCCATACCTGGTTCCATCGGTTCAAATCTTACTGTAATATCAGCAAACTGTCCTTGCCCACCTGATTGCTTTTTATGAACGTACTTAACTTCTGCAATTCTGGAAATGCTTTCGCGGTAATTTACTTGGGGCGCACCAACATTAGCTTCTACCTGCAGTTGCCACCTCAAATTACTAATTACACGTCAAACATATGTTGAAAAGAGTTTGTGTAGTACAAACCTTTAAAGGTATTAAGAACTATCAATAAAAAACACAGCAACAGGGAAGTGGGAAAGCATATGAAAGATTGATTAACATTTATACCCCAAGCGACAGGTGAATTGGCTAAGCTAGAGTTGTGAACATATTACATAGTTATTCCATACAACATGTGGGTACATATACACACAAGTCACCAACATATACTATATAGTATCCATGAGGGTGTTTTTGTGCATCTGACCTGTCACTTGTGTACTTGTGCATAAGCATTGCAAAAAACAAAGTTGTGAAAGCCAAACACTTGGAAACAATATATTATCACAAATTAAAAAGATGGTTCATACCTTGTATTCTCTCTTTAGTCGATCAACAATAATTTCAAGGTGCAATTCACCCATTCCTTCAATAACTGTTTGGTTGATCTCTTCATCTCGTGAGAAGTGGAAAGATGGATCTTCTTGAGCTAGTTTGACTAAACCAGCTCCCATCTTATCAACATCAGCTTTAGTTTTGGGTTCAATAGCAACCTTTATGACAGGATCAGGGAAATCCATCCGCTCAAGTACAATAGGATGCTCCGTATCAGACAATGTTTCTCCGGTAACTGTGTCTTTTAGCCCTGCAAGAGCAACGATATCACCTGCTAAGGCTACCTTAACATCTTCTCTACTGTTGGCATGCATCTCCAGAAGTCTACCAATTCTCTCTTTCTTCCCCTTATTCGCATTTAATACATAAGATCCTGCAGCAAGCTTTCCTGAGTATACTCTTACAAATGTCAGAGAACCCACAAAAGAATCAGTCATGATCTTGAAAGCGAGTCCACTGAATGGTTCATCATCACTAGCAGCCCTCTCGATTATCAATTCTGGGTTTTCAGGGTCTGTTCCTTTCATTGGAGGCACATCAAGAGGAGAAGGCAGATAATCCACAACAGCATCAAGCAATGGCTGGACACCCTTGTTCTTGAATGCTGAACCGCATAAAACAGGGACAAAACTGTTTAAGATGGTTCCCTTTCTAATCAACTTCTTGATGGTAGCCTCATCTGGCTCAATTCCTTCTAGGTATGCCTCCATAGCTTCATCATCCATGTCAACTATAGTCTCAACCATCAGTGCTTGGTACTCTTTAGCCAACTCTAGAAGATCCTCTGGAATGTCTTGATATTCAAATTTAGCACCTAATTCTTCCCCTGACCAAACTATAGCCTTCATTCTCACAAGATCAACAACTCCTTTGAAAGTATCCTCTGCACCTATAGGTATCTGAAGCACTACTGGTTTGGCACCCAAATTTGTTACTATCATATCTCTTGTTCGAAAGAAGTTTGCCCCAAGCCGATCCATTTTGTTAACAAAACAAATTCTGGGTACCCCATACTTATCAGCTTGCCTCCACACAGTTTCAGATTGAGGTTCCACCCCAGCAACACTATCAAATAGGCAGATAGCACCATCCAGAACCCTGAGAGCACGCTCAACTTCAAGTGTAAAGTCAACATGGCCCGGGGTATCGATAATATTAATCCGATGTTTGTCCCAAAATGTGGTGGTTGCAGCTGAGGTTATAGTTATTCCTCTTTCTTGTTCTTGTTCCATCCAGTCCATTGTAGCTGTTCCCTCGTGTACCTCACCAATTTTATAGTTTCTCCCAGTATAAAATAAGACACGTTCAGTAGTAGTAGTCTTACCCGCATCAATATGAGCCATAATTCCAATATTTCGGTAGTCCTCCAGCGGCACTGCACGTTTTGACTCTGCAAAAGAAACAACAAAGATCAGAACAATGGTTCAACTATATCATACAAATAAAATGGCAAGCAAGCTTTCAACTACCTGAAAGGACTAACTAATAAGTTTAGAGCACCTAATATATCTTTAAAATTGAGCAATTCCAGATTTATCATTTCAAAAACTTTTTTGCCATGGTACAGAATATATAAGCTAGTGAACCAGCTGAGAAGTCAACAAAATAAACATGTACACAGATACGGCATCAAGCAATGAATTTATGCAAAGGGCAACATTCAACCATTAAAAGAAAATATACAACTGCTTCATACTGCAGCACTTGATCAATGATAGTCGTTTATTACAAATGAACAAGTTAAAATTTTATATACAAAAACAGTACAAGAAATATACACTACGCAATTGAGTCTTTAGTATACAAAAATCCAATCTTTCACCCAAAGCAAAAAGTAACAAAAAAACCAATCTTTCAACATAGACAAATACTATAAATCCAATCTTTAAATTTCATCCATAACAAGAACATGTAATTGCAACACGGGGAGAGGAAGGGAGAGGGAGGGGGAGGGGGAGGGGGGGAGAGAGAGAGAGAGAAATTACCTTCAGGGGTAGCCATGGCTGAAACAGAGAAGCCTCGTCTAGGAAGCACAGAAGAGAAGTTTCTAGAAGAAGTGAGTACAACAGGTCCAAAGAATTGAGAACAAGATGAAGAAGAGGAGACAGAGCTTCGTCGGGAAATGGGTCGGAGTAAAAACCGGCGAGGAGAGAATTGAATTGGGCGGCGCGCGTTACAGATAGAAGAAGAAGTTGGGAGTGTAGACATTGTTGAAGTTGCTGCGACTGCTGATTCTCCCGCCATTCTTACTGCAGAGATTGTCTCTCTGCTGCTCGGTGTTGGGGATAACGAAAGAGCGCACACACACTCTCTGATTTTGTGTATGGGTTTTGGATTTTTTGGGTCTCTTTTCTTTTATTATCTTCGCTATTTTTCAGTTTTCTAAAATCGATTATGAGATAAAATTTATGTGGTTTAAGAATTGGATAATAAATTATTATATCTACTTTTATTTCCACTATTGCCCCTTTCTATTGCCGTTTTTGGTTAAATGGCAGTCTTATTTAATGAAATTCTTTTGTCTAATTTGCAGAAATAAAAATGTTTGTGAATACTAAAAATGGACTTTCTTTCCCCCATGAAAATATGTTTTTAGTATTTATTTTTTGTTTAAATATAAAATAACATGCCATGTTAATTTTATATTGTGAATTTATTATTATAAGTTGAGAAATGGTAAAAAATAGAAATTGCCAATCTTAATTCTCCTGAAAAGATTTATACAATAAAATTTATTTCATAGCTTAATAAATTGAATATTCATATCCTTTAAAAAATGTTATGCACCGGTTTATTTCACTTGTAAGAAAGTTATATATTAGAAATCCAAATTAAAATTTTATGATATTATTATAAAATCATGATTACAATTTTTGAACAAAATATTTAAATAATATATTAGTATGACGATTTCATTTTAAATATGCTTTAATTATACGTCAGTAATATAAAAAACCTCAAGTCAGTGCTATTGGTTTTGGAGCTCCCACGTCACACGGTTTTGCAACCTCAAAAAGTGCAAGGCAAAGGCTGGACCCACTTATCCGGAAAAAATGTAGCGGGCAAGATGTGGTCTGAGCCCACAAGGCCTAATATCTTTCCTTGGTTTTAGACGTGGATCAAAGCCCATCAGAAAGAAAAGAAAATTGACAGATGTTTACAATGACAATCAACTTGAACCCAGGCTGGCCAAATAAAAAATTTCATGAATCAACTTCCAAGTTCCAACACAGATGAACAAGCAGTGGGGATATATGGGAGGCCATAGTTTGACAAAATATTATATTAACAAATACAAGTGGTTTTGAGATATTGGATGCTATAAACTTAAGAATTTGATGAACTATACATACGTTGATGAGAATAGTTTTAGTAATTTTTTTTATCGGAGCGGATTTAGTAAAACGCACGCGGGTACACATGGATCCGTCCTGAATCCGATCCCGTAAGTTCTTGTTTTACCGAGTCTACCTACCATCAAGCTAGAATTGTGAAGTTTGTAAAACCCTGCTCATCCAATTTTCTTGCACCAGTTAGGACCCATTTTCCTTTAAAAATGATCTCTGCTGATTACTGTTAAATCCTATTGTTGAGAATATACCACCACAGCATCATGCTTTATGCAGTACATCGCATATAGTTGATATATCCACCCTGTACAATGACATGTCACCTGCTGAGCTGTATAAGTTGGTTACAAATTGTATAGATACATATAGCATTAGATGAGATATATGTATAGGAGTTAGTTAGATAGTTGCTTGTATATATACAGAGCTCCACTCATAGATTAGTTAGTTATTCATTCCACCAATACAGTTTTGTATAGTTTTCTTCTTCTGCAATATACAAGAGCTTGCTTCTCTGTATTTTCATGGCTTCCGGTGCATATTTTAACATGGTATCAGAGCAGTACGATCTCGGATAAACATTTCTATGGCGATTCCGCTCACCTATCTCTCTTGAAATGCTGGTTCAAAATTTAAAAAATACTCCTCAATACCAGAAATCAAAACCATGCAGTAAATCAACAATTGGTCACTGCAAATTAAAATAAACCTTATGAACTGTTATATACATACTAGTATACTACTACAGAACAGGAAAGAAAGAGAGGAGTGCATTACAGTTTACGAAGTATCCTCAGACACTCGATCATATACATATTATGTACTGTACACTTGTTATCTTACACTTATTTTCTCTGCTTTATAATACATATATGTTCTTCAACACTTGAGGCCGAGTTTGATTGAGTTCTCAAACCAAATTTTAGGGAATATTGATGGGAGCAATAGTAGCTTGGTGTCGCTCCATGAACTGATTCACCAGTGCCAGAGCGTTAGTAGTGACCTGAACAACAGTAAAGACCCTTCGCTTGACAGCCGCCTTCACCCTTCCTTCCAAGAGAGGCCCGGAGAAGCCATCAATGCAGGTGTTTTCATATGTGACAGCAGCACTAACCCATGTCTGCACATTGCTCATGTGCCACGCAAAGTCCTGAACCCTGACCCGATTCATGAGATCAAACTCCTTCATCGAATGGTTAAGCTGATTGACGGTATTGAGCATATTTTCAATGCAGTCCTTGACTGCTTGAAACTCCCTTGGCTTTATTCCTGGCACTTTAGGCATCCGAGAGACGAACACTGTGGTTGATTGAGCTTTGGCAAGACTCACAGACAGGGCAGCTCGAGCTAGTTCGTGCTCATTTTGCTGGATTTTACCAGCATAGATTGAAAGCAACTGAAAACATAATACAGGATAGAAAGTAGCCGTGCACGAGGTCCGGATGAAATTTGTGGCGCTGGGTTTTGAATCTGTCACAACAGACCCCCTGGTTTTACTTGTGTATTGACAAGAGAAGATTAGCAACATGTAAAGGCCAAGACTCGCCATTTCCTTGGAACAGATAGAAGAAAGATGATGACTAAGGCAATAAAAACGAAGCTTTAAATAGTGTAAATTCTCTCGAAAGATGCGGAAAAATGTTAATTTAATAACAGTGATATACTTCTTCCCCTAAAGAGTAAACTGCAATAAATCCGGGATTTGAAGTATGAGTCACCAGTAAAGCTTTGTGGTGGTTCCATTCCCAGCACTCGTATTCCCAAGTATTCTATTCTTTACACAAGGTTGTAAACCGCAGCAGGAACAAAATTAAATAAATAAGACTGTCCAAGGAGATAAGCATTGATGCTAGTCCGGAATTCAAGTAAGTCAACACATGAATAATGTCTATTATCATTATATAACTCATTCTTTCCACTAAACAATATATAAAATCAAAAGCTACAGATGACCATGAATAAACAGTAACAGCAAAGCAGATGATAAGAATGGAGAGTTCTGAAAACTAAATATAGAACTAGAAGGTTTATATAAAATGCAGAGGTCTCCGCCTCGTATTCCAAACTAACAATACATATATTTCTTTAAGAAAACTTTGATAAAAGGGACCCTAACACACACATTATTAATACATATCTAGTAACAGCTAAACCTAAAAAGCAGATAAAATCTCTGTTAAAACAGGGTGTGGGTAAGGGGCCAACAGTTTAACCAAATCCTTGGACATTTTGACTTCATGATCAACACCATCCACAGTTAGACGTATAACCTCTAAATTATGTAAAGATCAAATAACACCTGGTATGGTCTTTGACGCCCTACAAGTCTACAAGTTAGCAACAAAGCTCATTATCTCGTAAAACACTGAAAGGTAAAAATAGTAATTGAGATTATGGCATTATGCTGAACCAGTCGCACTAAAGATGGGGAAAAAGGATTCCAGATTTCCTTTGAATTACTCTTTTATTATGTAAATTAACAGATACATTTCAGTGCATATTAAAATACATTGTCACAGTATAAAATTATTTTAAACACCTAGTTATGTAAAATTCAATTGTGAAAAAGGACACTATAAAAAAGCATGTTACAAAAATACTCACTTCCTATAGCCGATGTAACAATACTAAAATTTCAAAAATTTACAGATACTATACTGTAATGTACTTCAACATTGCCCCACGAAGTTTTTCCATGAAATCAGCTGCTTCTTTCTGCAATGAATATGCACATAAAAGGTAAAGTTTAGTATGTAGCTATCAACTTTTATGACCTTCTTTAAACTATGACTTGTTGCATATATACAGTATGATCTTAAACATACAAGCTTCAACAAACTTATAAGCCCGCACTATTTTCATTATCTGATTTGACTAGCCATCTGCCCATCTCTAATATCAGTGCAAAGTTGTTAGTCAACTAACTCATCATGCGGTAAGATGGAAGATAAACTAGCAATACATGAACTCTTTGTCTTGATATTCAAAGGGTTCATCGGCACTTTTCTCTTTAAAATTTATAACTATCAGGTTCTACTATAACCTTGTCCCTCATCTGAAATTATGGATGGACTGAACTTTAAGAGTTAAAATTAAATGTTAAGAGAGCACTTGTGTTCTTTTTTTATATTTTTTGTGGCCTCATCACTTAACAATAAACTTCATATCTCAAAACCGGAAAAAGAAAAATTACAATAACTATGACCGTTGACAGCTTATATTTTTGATCTCCAAGCATTTAATAAGTCCACTACAAGGTACCTAATGTGTGAAACTTTAATGATTATATGATAAAATAAATATAAATAATAAGATACCCTTAATATACAAGGGCAAGACAAGAGAAATTCAACTTATTTGTCTCGATTTACTGTGATTAAGAATATATCCCACATCAAGCATAATTGGCTTTTAAGGCATGCCACATTGATCAGTAGTGCAGCAGTACCAATAAGGATCAATCTTCAACGATCGAAAAAAGGTGCTCGTATTTCAGGTTTGCGCAAGGATAACCCTTGGCACAGAATTTATAATTCTTTTAACTGTCCTTCTAAAGACATATATCATGACATCGACTATAACCTCAACAGCTCAAGGATTTTATTTTTCTGGAGTTCTTTATATTCTAATAAATTTTTTATATTTTAAAAAATTTATTAGATTATACCCATATTTGCAGCTATTATCACAGTGAACTGAACATTACATGGAGGGTACAGGTTCTAAGTAGATATGATTAAGAATAGCAAGATCATATCCTGACAAGATACGAAGTTTTTTCCTGATATGTCCTACCTGGTTGCTTCTCTGCGCACTTGCTATGTTTTCATCAAGAAGTGTCAACAGGGATTTGTTGAGCTCATTGCGTTCAAGCATCTCAAGCAACTGCATAACAAGATACAGGTTGATTAGGCTCACAATTTCTTTAGTGTTATAACATTTGAATAGAAACAGAAGCAAAAGTATATGAACATACAGTCGCTTTTATATCCTTTGATGTCAATATCTTCGTCAATCTTTCTCTTGCCTTGACAATGTTAGTTTGCAACTTATCATAGGCTTCTGCAGAAACACAAGGGACAGATATGCTTAGGGCTTTTTCAATGAATTCAAACAAAACATTGTGCTTAACAACTGTACTAGTTAAGCAAACCTGTTCCTTCCTGAAGTGCTTTTTGCAGTGCTTCCAGCTCAAGCACTCTATCTTCCATATCCTACACATGTTATCAATTTATCATGGAAAACATTAGTTCTGTTTTAGGATCCACCCGTTGTTCAATTGAGTACATCAACATATACTAACCTGTGTTTTGTTCACCGCAAAACGCAACTGTCCGAGTTCAAATTTTACGCAAGCAAAAAATTCGTCATCCAACCTATGAAATTGCAACTATGTCATTATGAAGAGTTTCCGGGATGAAGCTTGACATGTCTAATAGTTAATAACAAAAACTGACAATGCAATGCGACATGATCTTGGATGGAAAGAATTACAGGGATTAGTGATTTGCACTGAAATTGCGATAATATATATGATTCATTTGGTAAGATTAGTAAGCCTGAAATTAGCATTGTTCAGCATACAGAGTTGCTTGGTGAGCATTGTGGGTTTGGGGCATTATATTAAGTTGGCAAATTTAGCATGGCCATTGGCCGATACAAAACCAATAAAATCACCCCCATCGATATTAAATTGTTCAACAAGAAACTTAGAGGGTCACACAAACAATTCGAACAATCAAAATTATTCATCAAGCTAATATTGCCACAAGCAACTCAAAGCTAACCAATTCAAAATATATGAGTTATACACCAAGTTAAAATCAGCACACCAAATAATTGTCCCAAATCCCCAACACAAAAACTTCTAAAAAACATAAGCAAGTGAAAAATTTACCGAGGCCTCAACCGGGCAATTTCGAATTCAAGTTCCTGAGCTTCCGTATCAAGAAAATACTCAATCAAACCCGCAGGAGTATCCGGAACCACACGAGCCTAACACAATCAAATCAAAACAAAACATCACTCACCCCTCCAACCAACACAAACACAGACATCCAAAAACACTTAAAATACAAGAAAATTACAGCTCTGAGATTTCGAAGACGCTCTTGTTCTTCAAGAATCTGACGCTTAAAGTCTTCTCTAGCACCAGCATCCTTCTGAAGACGTTGTTGGAACTCTCGTCTCGCAATGTGACCTGTACTTGGGGGGCCCAGTACTCCTTCTGGGTCCTTTCTTCAACAAAAACACACACACAAAACCTCCATTTCAGTGTTGTATACACACACATATACATACAAATGTTAAAAGAGGGAAAGAAGAATACCCAGCCTATGCAGCGAATTTTGGTGGTATAGCTGGTGGGTTTTGGAAAAGCTGAGGTTTTCCGGTAGGTGGTAACGCCGGCGCCGGAGAAGCTGAGGCCGAGACTGAGAGTGATGGCCATTTAACTGCGGTCCGTTCAAAAAAAAGTATGGGTTTTTCTAGGTGATAAGTGTTCTTATCTGCTTCAAAACCTTCTAAAAACAAACTCACTTCTAACAGTAATTCTCTTTCCAAATTTATTACACTCTAATAAATTTAATATCTTAATAGCATCTCCAGCAGCTTCCCTATATGATGTCCTAAGCTATTAATATAAGGAATATGACATAAAACACAACTCCAGCAGAGTCCTAACCATTCCTTAAAAAGTTAGGATGCCCACTTCATTCCTCATTTTTAAGGAATGTGGAACCATTCCTCATACTATTTTGAAGAATAAAATATTTACTTCTCTTCTCTTTCCCCCTCTTGCCCTCCTTTCTCTCTCCTACTTACTTACAAGTTGAATATAATATTATAATAATAATAGGGAATAGAAATAGGGGATGTTGTTGGAGTTCCCATTCAATAAAATGTAGTAATCCCTTAAAAGATGAATATTTTATTATATATTTAGGGAACATGTTAGGACTCTGCCGGAGATGCTCTAAAAAACCCTAAACTATTAGTATTTCTAATGTAGTAGTAGTAGTTGATATCAAGTTACCAATCTTATTATTTATTTTTTCCTTCAAAATATTAGTATTTTTTATCGATTCATGCAGTCTATTTTTAACATATTTGAGTTTCTGTAAGTATCTAACGGTGTCGAATTCGTATAAAAATAAAAATATAGTTGGAATTTTTTTTTCCGTATCAGTGTTTATATATTTTTATATATTCTTTTTAAAGCCATCCGTTGAGATAAGAAATTTCCCTACTATAGCAAGGAAAAAGAAAAGAAACAAAGGTGGACACAGACCAAAGCACTGCCACTCATGTCTCAGCACTCAGCTTATACCAAAGAAACTAATAGTCACCACCTTCTTGATATGCCATGAACACAGTCATTTTTCAGACTTGCATGGCCACTGCTCCATCTTCAACATCCAAATCATCTTCATAAACCAAATTATTGAGGACCCTCCCCTGCCTGATCAGCTTAAAAAGCAGCTTGCATGACGAAATCAGCAGCTAAAATGAATAAATTTAATTAAATAAAATAACAAACTAATAGCTACAAGGGAATGAGACTGCAAGAGTTTCATTGTATGTGCGCCATATATATAAAGCTCTTACTATCATTTTTGCTAGCCCCTCAAGCTGCTTCAAATTTCATGTTAAATCAAGTTTCACACAGTTAGATATATTCCTTCCCCTTCTGAATTTGTGAGCTAGACAACATTGTAAATACTTTTGATCGTCTGCCTAAAGTAGAGAGATTGTGTGCTTCTTCACAATAGGTGTCTTGTCTTTGTATGATAGTTGAGCTCTGTCTTCGTCTTCTTTAACACTCCCCAGTTGATCAACCCTCTCGTTAGCCTGCAACAAGTAGCTAATAATTAAACTATGGTGTGTGACAGAATATGATGTTATCCATATACTCAATGTGCTGTTTAAGTAGTTCTTGATTCATAAACAGTCAAAAACTTTTTCTATTTCTCTTTTGAGCCAGATTACAGTAGTAGTAAACTTTGACAATGCCTCGTCATCTGTTCATTTTGTTTAGGAGTATATGCTAAAATCTTAAAAGTTTACTACATACCTTAATTACTAACTAATCTGAACAGAAACTTAATTGGGTATCTTACTCATTTGTGGTAATTTCCGGTATCGTACAGTTGCATCTCTGTTATTTTCTGTAAGACCTATGTGAAAAGGCCTTGTTTTAATCAAAAACTCAAAAGAGTTAATCTATTTACGATACATTCAAGATCATACAACCAGCTGCTATTCCGTTTAAGCCTTTCTACAATTACACAACGTGTTTTTCTTGTATCACAATTTTAGGATCTGCATTACGCGAACGGTCGCATAAACACTTGCAAGACCTGACAAGTGACAAACATACAACAGAATGACATATATATAATGAACTGCACCAGACTTGCAAAAGCCCAACCCCAGCAATTATTACTCTCTGACACAACCAAATAGTCGGAAAATATTATTAGTTGGAGTGCCGGTTTAGCCAGGATGAAGAGCTTTATTGTCGTGGTACTGGTGGTGGCCGTAATGTTAAATTTCCAGGTGGAAGGACAAGGCATTCCACCATGCGTCACAAACCTAGTGGGCTGCGTAGATTATCTGAACACAACTACGACACCTCCAGCGACTTGTTGTGTGCCATTGAAAGAAGCTATTACTGATCAGCTTCCTTGTCTGTGTAACGTCTACAATGACCCTGCTTTTCTTAAATCTCTTGGAATTAATGTTACTCAGGCTATTGAGCTTCCTGCTCGGTGTGGCATCGCCTTCAGTATCAGCGAATGCTCAGGTGATTGTTTTGTGGATTTATGGAATTTCTTTTAGGCCTTAATAAGTTTTAAGTGTGTATCTAATTCTTTCGGGGTTTGTAACACAGAACTAAGTGGTACCACTCAAATACTATGAATAAATAAGTAACAATTTTTTTCCTTTACAGGATCACCAGCTCCATCACCATTTCTGATATCTCCTATGCCCCAAATGCAACCAGGTAATCAGTTTGTTTCAAATAATGCAAAATTTGATTACATATCTTAGTATCCGGATTTGCAGCATTTGATGCAGTAGATTAAAGACACCTACGAGCCTCCCCTTGCCAGCATAACAGCTTTTTAATGTAATGGACTGGTAGCTCGGATTTTAGTTATGTTAGAGATCACTCTTTAGATGGAAGCAGTACTATGCTTATCATATCCTTAATTCCTAACTAGAGTACTAGACTGATCGGTCAGAATACTGTGTGCTTCTGTTTCAAGTATGTTTTACTTCGAGTGGGAACATGTGCTCATTTCAATTTTTTTTCCTTTCCAGGAGGATCAACAACTCCGGGTAATCCGACAACTCCATCAGGTAATGAAATTATTTAAATTACTACTAGTATATGTATCCTGAATTCCTGATATCCGGGTTTGCCTTGGTTCTCTGTTTTTTTTTGTTTTTGCTAAATTGTTTGCCTTAGTTCTGTATTGTGTATACTTAATTTATAGGTAATTGGTGTATTGATATATTCAATTTATTATTAGTAGTCCCTTTAAAGCCATGTTAACAGTAGCTTGAATCTTGGTAATGTTAGAAATTATGACTATTTTAGATGGTGGTTATTGTCCATAAACCAGACTGACTGGTGTGAATATAAACTGTTTGCTTTGCAGCACCGTCGCCAAGCAGTGCTGGACAGAGTGCTGCTGCAACATTTAGCTGCTTGTTCATTATGGCTGCTGCCGTGCTCTATTTGGCGTGACTTTCCATATAGACATTCTGATATTAACGTAGAGCCATTCAAGGACTGGGAGCAAAATCAGCGGATACATAACTTCTACAATTTCATGTTGTCTATTGTTGTATCATTAATAGGTGGGAGATTTAATCAAATAGTATCACGTGTTCTTAGCATAAGCTACGTTACACTTGTGTCCATGTCATCTGTCCTGTTAAAACTTCCATTGCAATAAAATTCTTAATGAGAAATTTACCAAAGCTGAGCACATGTTTCTTTCTGTCTATGGTACCAGTTCACAGCACTCTCCGTAGTATACTCCTGTAGAAAAATGACATTGAAACATAAAAAACCTGTGTCACACAACTATGTAAACTATTCTTCAAGGGTGATGAATCCGATTTGTACGAGTCAAAGTTTGTATTCCAAGTTGTAACAACATATGCAAGATAAATTGTTAATGTTTCCTCGGGCTCTTTGGCTGAGCAGCTGAGACCGATTATAAGCCTTTTTTTAGAGTCCATCAAGGATTTAGTAATTTTCTTGCTAAATTAACTCTCTCTCAGTTTGATATATTCTGTATATCATACCTCACCTTCCCATTTTATATCCGTGAGCTAGACAACATCGTAAATAGTTTTGATCCTTTGCCTAATTAAGCAAAGATCTTGATCTTCTTTTACAAAGTGTTGGTGTCTCTTAGTATCATACTATAATTCGATAGCTGAGTTCTTGTCTTCTTTAACACTACGATCAACACCAAACTAACCTACAATAAGTAACTGTGATGGTGAAAGCTAACAAATAAACTATGGTGTGTAACAGTTTATAATGTTATCCCTGTACTCAATGTTCTACGTAATTTTTGATTCACAAACGTCAAAAACTTTGACAATGCCTTCATCATCGGTTCATTTGTGTATATGCTAAACCTTAAAAGTTTGCTACAAACATTACAAACTAATCTCAACGGAAACTTGGATAATTTACTAATTTTAGTCTCCGGTATCTAGATAATCTCTGTCGCTTTGTATAATATATCAATGTAAACTATATGATAAGGCCTTGTTTTTATCAAAAGCTCAGTTAATCTGTTACGATTTATACAAGATCATATATAACCAGCTGCTAGTCTGTCTTTAGTTGCAGACGGAGAAACCTTATGACTCATTTTCTACTCCCTTTTTTCTGATCGGTATACTCATGTGAATCATGTTCATAATCTTGATGCCCTGGTCTGGTTGGTTCTTGTCAATTCCTTTTGTTAATATTTGAACCTGATAAGTAACAAATATTGACAGAAACAAGAAATTAAAATTGTGAATCTTACCTTGTTGGTTAAGTGAGTTTCTACAATTACATAACACCAATGTCTCAGCCCAATGTATCATAATCTTGGGGCCTGGACGGTCGCATCTCGCATAACCACATGCAATACCTGACAAGTGATAAACATACACATCTACATATATATAATCTCCACCACACTTGTGAAAGCCCAACTCCAACAATTATAACCCCGGACACAAAACCAATTAGTAGGCGGGTTTAGTCAGGATGAAGAGCTTGATTGTGGCGGTGATGGTGGTGGCCATGATATCAAATTTGGTGGTGGAAGGACAAGAAGACCTTCCAGTGTGCGTCGCAAACCTTGTGAGCTGTGTGGAATATCTGAACACAACCACGCCACCTCCAGTGACGTGTTGCCTACCACTAAAAGAAGCTGTAACAGATCAGCTTCCGTGTCTGTGTGGCATCTATAATGACCCTTCTTTGCTTATATCTTTCGGAATTAATGTTACACAGGCTATTCAGCTTCCTGTTCGGTGTGGCATCAACTTCAGTATCACTGAATGCACAGGTCTGTGAGTTCCTGAACTATTTGGATATTGTTTAATTTTTTGGACTTTAAAATTTCACACAGTGTGTGTACTGTATCTCTTGGGAGATTTACTTCTCATTGGTTCAATGATATTCTGATATGCGCATACATATATGATATAACCTCTCAACTTCTTCTGGCGGAGGAAAAAGAGGTTTTGTAACTTTTGTTAGAATACAAAGAATGATATATAATTTTTTTCGCCCTTGCAGGATCACAAGCTCCAACTCCTGGACCAGGTAATCAATGTGTTTTAAACAATACGCAATTCAAATTTTGTATTTTGTTATCTGAATTTGCAATATTTGATAAAGATTACAGAGTTGATTTGCTTCTATAAGCCGGTCTGGACTTAGACACGAGAGCTAAGTACACCCTTGACCTTGTCTGTCCTCTTACCAGCATAACATTTACTCCTTAGTCGTATTCAGTTCTTTTCCTTGCGTAAAGTTCTTTCTGAATAGGAATGAGATTAATATGTAGGAGTATACTAACATGAAGAATTAGAGGGAGCACATGATAATTAAGAAGCCGAGGGTACTTAAATTTTTGAAGAACTTAGTTTTGAGATTAAGTAGGTCTTCAATGTTATGAAATACTGGATTGGTAGCTCAGACCTTAGTTTAGGTTAGACCGTTATGTTGTGTTTGGTTGGGGTGAATAAAAATGGAAGGAATGGAATGAGATTTGAACTATAATTTAGTTGAATGTATAATAATTTCATTCCTTCCACCATTCCATTTCTATCACTCTTAACTAGAACTCAAAACCTCCATTTTTGTGAAGGAATGCTCCATTCCTTTTCATACTTATTTTTTACCCAAATCTTATCATACAAAATTTGCACTCACTCATTTTTTTCAAAGTCCTCCTACCTACACTCTATTATTTTCTTTTATTTTTACTCATTCCATTCCATTCCATTCACCCCAACCAAACACAACATATATAGAGATTACTGTCATTTGATGGAAGCAGTTTTATGCTCTTCATATCCTTCACTCCTTAAACTAGAGTCCTCTACTAATTGGTGTGAATATTCAATATCATCTGCTTTCGTATCAGGTTTGTTTAACTCTGCATTTGAATGTGTACTCATTCATTATTTTTTCCCTTTCCAGGATCAACCCCAAATTCCCCTACAACCCCAGGTAATGAACATATATACTTGTCTTGTTAATTCACTAGGGGCAATACTTAAGTTTCATACAACAAATTTACGAATCCCCTGAAAGTAAAACTGCTCATGTATCCTTTTACTTGTTACCTGATAATTTGATCTTTATTACTAACATTTTTCAATTTTATTTTGATCTGCAGCAACACCACCAAGCAGTGCTAGCCAGAGTGCTACGGCAACATTTAGCAGCTTGTTCATTTTGGCTGCTGCCATGCTCTATTGAGCGCGACTCCTCTCCACATAGACGTTCTGAGATTAATGTAGAGCCATTAAAGTACTGGGAGCGAAATCAGCTGCTACATAACTTCCATATTTTCATGATGTCTATCTTGCTGTATCATTAATTGGTGTGTGATTTAATCAAGTACTGGTATATATCATGTTCGTAATCTATGTTACACTTGTGCGCATGTTGTCCGTCCTGTTAAAACTTTTCTTCGAATAAATTTCTTGATGAAAGAATTAGTTTTTGTCCATGGTAACAGTTCATACTTGACAGGACTCCTGTAAGAAAATGACATTTAAACAAAGCATAGACCATTTGGTGTCACATAAATATGTAATCAGTTCTACTGGTGTGGTGAATCTGAGTTATACAAGTTAATTATAAACTTCTTCCTGTCCTGCGCAATGGACATGAACTGATGTTCTCGAATTTCAACTAGTTATCAATGAAATAGAAAGCAAAATATCGAGTGAGTTGGCTAAGGGTTTTTTTTATTAAGGGAGTGACTTGCTAAGTTTGGACAAATAAACATAAGAATATGTTAAAATGTGATTATTATACTACTTATTACAAATATATGATATCATTGTTATTCGAATTTTTTAAGTGATTATTATACTACTTATTACAAATATCGAAACATGATAGGGTTGTTATTCGAATTTTTATAAAATATCTATGTTTTCAAATTTATTTTCAAAAACACGATCATAGTTATAGAGGCCGTTTGGCTGGGCTTAAAAGAAGTGATTTATTGCTTAAAGTAAAGAAGTAGATTAAAAATGAGAAGTTGGTTTGGACTTATAAGTTATTATAAGGGTTTGGATACCGTAACTTATAAGTTTTTAAGTGTTTGGATAATTTGACTTATAAGTTGGTATAGTTTCATATTTTTGTAATATAATTATTTGATATTTACGAAATAGATTGAAAAAAGTTGATGAAAATATGAAATTAGATTAATATTTATATTATATAAAAAATGGCCTTTTGTTTACTTTGTCTCTCATTTTGTTATAATTTTCATTTATTTATTTTTTAGGATTATATTAAAAATATAATTAAGGAATAACAGGAATAAATATGAGATAACATGAAATAGTTTGTAGGAATGAAAAATGAACAAACACAATAGCAAGTTAACAACCAAAGAGGAGGGGTGGAGGCTGAAAGAATAAGTTGAAAGAATAAGTTGTGTCCTGAAAAAAGCCAGGATGTATAGTTTTTTCTCCCGACTTCTTTTGCTGTTTTTAAGTACTTTAAATTGTTTGCCAAACGCTTGTCAAGAAAGTGGAACTGGGCTTCTGGACTTTTAAGTCCAGAAGTATCATTCCCAAACACCCACATAATATAGTTGATTTTCATATTAATAAAAGTCACAATTCAGATCGCAAGAATTACTAAAGCTAATTGCATCATATTTTTGAGGGAAAAAAAATCATAATTTAGATATTTTTTTAAAAAAAAAATTCTCGAAGACACGTAATAAAATTTCATTCCAACTTTCTATAAGATCGTTGCTAGTATCCCCAGGCTACTTGTAAATTTATTTCTTCTTCTTGACCAACGAGAGTAAAAATAAACGGATAAACATTTAGATCCTTATCCATACAAGTATAGTATTTGGAAGGTACTGGAAGCATCTAGTGAGGCTACTCAAGGCGAGCCCACTGTTTCGCATTCTCCTGGTTTTCTTTTCATTTTCTATTAATTAAAACCACTCTTCTGTCTCATTTTACATCTTCATTCTCTAAAACCCTAACTATCTAGCACAGCCATGGACGCCAAAAAGCTCAGCGAATTGAAGCAATTCATCGAACAGTGCAAAGCCAATCCTTCTATTCTCAGCGATCCTTCTCTCTCGTTCTTCCGAGATTATCTCGAAAGGTCTGATTATTTCTTCTTTTTAATTTCTAGGGTTTTGAAATTTTGATTATCAGATTTTAGAGTTATTGATTGCATATTTTTCGATTTGCGTGTCAGTGTTGGTTGTAAGCTTCCTCAGTCTGCTTACAAATCGGGAGATCACAAACCGGTAACTCTTATGTCTCTTTCCATACACATAGTGAAATGATTTGTGGAGCTTAGTCTGTGTGTGTATGAGTGTACTTGCTTGAATCGATTTCGTTTAGGTTATTGTGTGTTTGATGTGCGATTTGTGTGTGTTTTAAGGCGTATGAGGTGGATCTCTTTCCATACACATAGTGAAATGATTTGTGGAGCTTAGTCTGTGTGTGTATGAGTGTACTTGCTTGAATCGATTTCGTTTAGGTTATTGTGTGTTTGATGTGCGATTTGTGTGTGTTTTAAGGCGTATGAGGTGGATGATAGCGATGAGGATGATATGGATGAGGTGAAGGAGACCGGAGGAGTGCCGGTTTATGAAGAAGAGGATGAGATTGTTGAATCTGATGTTGAACTCGAAGGAGAGACTGTTGAGCCTGATAATGATCCTCCACAGAAGGTAATTATATTTTTTATGTACATTGTGTTTTAATCCTATGTCAGCTTTGTTTATCTGTGTTGGAGTTGAGATTGTGCTATTCGTTGTGGTAGATGGGAGATTCGTCTGTTGAGGTTAGTGAGGAGAATATGGATGCTGCTCAAGAGGCCAAGGGGAAGGCTATGGAAGCTATATCTGAAGGTATATATTTTGTCAATTTTCTTGTTGGTGTTTTTATGCATTCTGTAATTGGGTGTGCAAATGGTTGCCGTAATTTTAGAGCTGTATTACATTTATTGTTCATGATAACGTAGTTCGTATTGCAAACATTATCATAATGTGCCATAATTTTTTTATTTTTTTTTGCTGTTGTGTTATTGACTGTGATTGATAATGAAAAGCTCTGATTTAAGCTCATCGAAATGACGTCAAGTGTGGTGTTACTTATTTGTTTTAGCAGAGGTCCTGAATGCAAGTCATCAAGTTGATTTCATGCTTTGATGGATTTATTTATAACATGCTCGTTATTATTTGTTAGATACCCTTAATGCCACTGTATTATGATCCACGTGTCTAATATTGTGAGGTATTGGTCAGGTAACTTTGAGGAAGCAATTGAGCACCTTACGCAGGCTATCTTGCTCAACCCTACATCAGCTATAATGTATGCCACTAGAGGTATATGTCTGACTAAAGTTTCCTTTGAAGTTAAATTGTGGTTACGTCCAATTTGTTAATTTATCTCTTACTTCTGTTTGCCTTTTATACAGCGACTGTTTACATCAAGATGAAGAAACCCAATGCTGCTATTCGAGATGCCAATGCTGCTTTGGAGGTAGTTTTTCTTGATGAGCTAACCAAAGTATCGGTCAGATGATGTATATTACAAGCCTGACTTTCTGTAAATGTGAATTGTTAATGGATTATGCAACCGCAGAGTGGTCAGTTTTCATGGGTGTACATGGTTTCCCAAAATCACACTGTTGACTACTATTATTTTATAATTTTTTTTAATATAAATTTGGCTGTATCCAGTGATTTAGTTTGTCAATGCCACTTTTACGGCACTTTTACTTTATGCATACTTTGTTGTGCTGCATGTGTTCAACAATTGTGCATTAATTATTCGTTAGGGCTGTGGTGGTTCAATTTCTAAAATTCTGTTCAAGTCAATCTATTCTATAATTATCTGACAATTGTACGGATCGACTACTTTGCAGATTAATCCTGATTCTGCGAAAGGCCACAAATCTCGGGGAATGGCACGGGCAATGCTTGGCCAGTGGGAAGATGCTGCCAAAGATCTACATGTAGCTTCTAACATAGACTATGATGAGGAGATAAGTGCTGTACTCAAGAAGGTTGGCCCATGAAACTTTCATTTTATGCTATTATTATGTTATTTAGTGTAGATATCATAACATGGGTCTTTGTATGTTATACATCCGGTTCGGTGTATGCAGGTGGAACCTAATGCTCACAAAATTGAGGAGCACCGAAGGAAATATGACAGGCTGCGGAAGGAGAGGGAGGACAGAAAGGCTGAACGTGAAAGACAGCGACGTAAAGCTGAAGCTCAGGTGGACAGTCACCACCCTTTGACTTATATGTCAACTTTAATGCTTCTTCTGTTATGTTATTTCATGTATCTAATAAATTAATTGTAATCATCATATAGGCTGCTTATGAAAAGGCAAAGAAGCAAGAGAAGGCATCATCAAGTAGAGGATCCGGAGGGATGCCTGGTGGAATGCCTTTTCCTGGTGGCATGCCTGGAGGCTTTCCTGGTGGGATGCCCGGAGGCTTTCCTGGTGGCATGCCCGGTGGTTTCCCTGGTGGCATGCCTGGAGGGTTTGGTGGCATGCCTGGCGCTGGTGGTATGCCGGGTGGCATGCCTGGTGCTGGTGGTATGCCAGGTGGCATGCCTGGAGCTGGGGGTATGCCTGGAGCCGGGGGTATGCCTGGTAACATGGATTATAGCAAAATATTAAATGTAAGTTGATGTTGATTTTTTTCCCTTAGTCATCTGTATTATATACTGTAGTTCTCTTTTAGTACCTTGACTTTGTTGACATTAATATAGCTTATTAACTTATCTAAAAAATTTGGCATCACAATATAGCTGTGGAATGTTCCGGGGCCACATTTGTTTACATCTATATTGATAATAGATTCCAGCTTTCCTATTACTAACTTGAATCTATTACTTCTGTTTCTATATTCGACCAGGACCCTGAGTTGATGGCAGCATTTAAGGATCCTGAAATCATGGCTGCTCTTCAAGATGGTATGCTACACTGTTTTATTGTCTACTAGACCTATATAGTAATTGATTCAAAACCATATCAGGTTAAAAAGGCATAAAATCTCAGGAGATGAAGCTTTGAATTTATAGCCTTAACATTAATTATTAAAATTTTGTAGTAATATTACAATGTGTCATTTAATGCCGTTAATTTTTGTGCGCTGTCAATAATATTGAGTGGCACAAACGCTTGCAGTATGATCTTTTCTTTGTTGCCTATTTACTATATTAAGCCTTGAATTTGAATGTTCACCTTTGTGCTGCTCTGATGAGAAATTTACATGATGTCAATATATGGATAAAATAAGCCAGGACCAGAATATTGCTGTTTTGCATCTTGCCTTTACGTTTATGTGTATACTCTGCATTTGATTGTTTCATTTCTTTTTGATGTCTTTTGTTGTGCATGCTGTTAATTATCCTGTGATATGTATATTTCTTCTTGCTGGTTTCTTCCAACTTGTTCTAAATTTTTCGTAACCCTGCATTTGTGATCTTGCAGTGATGAAAGATCCAGCGAATCTTTCAAAGCATCAGTCGAACCCTAAGGTGGCTCCCATAATTGCGAAGATGATGAGCAAATTTGCTGGCCCAAAGTGATCACCCTTTTCAGACTCTGGATAGCAATATAGCATTGTTAATCTTGAATGTTCTTAACTTTTTCTTTTTCACGAGGTTAAATTGGGTTGTGATGAATTGGTTATACTGGAGGTGGATCTTAACTGTTTTGAAGTTAATTGAACAAGTTACTCAGTGTTACAGAGCTTTTGCTGTATAATACAATTTCGATGTTAAAGATGGATATAAAGGGTCCATTTTGTTGTGATATTGCTTACGGCTTACTCTTGTTTAGGGGGTATACTTGGGATCATTGTAAAAGGTTCAGTTGATAGCTGTAGTGGTTTTTTTTTTTTTTTTTGTGGGTGGGGTGGAGAATGTGAAAAGGTAGCAACAAATATGAAATCGTTTCTTGATCCAAGTGTTTGTGGGTATTTTGCCTTGGACTTTTTTCATGACTGTCTCTCCCTCTACTCTCTAGTCATAGGTAATAGGTTATTGAAGGAAATTATTAGAGATGGTTATTGTTGTGAGAATGAGTGTGGTCTTCTTGGCCTTTTTGTAACTTGGTGTTTAGAATGATGATAATCATTTGAAGGGTAAAAGAGCGACCCAGGTGAAGGAGTATTGTTCTGATTATCTGGGGTGGATCGTTGTGATTTCATGAGAAAATGTAAATGTCAAGTTTTTTTATAAATCTCAGAATGCAAGAGCCGCACCAAGGCACTCATACTAAGGGCTCTTTGTACAAATGTATGTGATCTGCGCTCATGGTAAATCAGACCACATTCAGTGGCTTAGGCGACGCGGGAATAGAGTACAATGTTGGTGCCTCGGTGATAGTAGGGAATAACGGTCTTCTCTTTTTTGTTTTTGTTGAAGAGGTAACCATTTTGTTGGTATTAGTGAAGGGTTAATTATCAAATGGATCACTTATTCCGATCTAATGTATCATCCGCATTTTTGCGAAATTTTTGGTTTCATATAAATCAGTAATCACTCAACAGACTAACAGTTGCATTCTGTTAAATCAAATTAAAAAAGCTAAATTTTGCTGATTGTGTGTTCCACTTCACTTTAATCCTAGTAAATATAAGTGTGTGTATCCGGCGTTTTAGACTTGTACTTGAATTAAAAACTTAATACAACTATTTAGTGTTATTAATATAAAATCTTTTGTCACATTTTTTTGTATTTGATTTATTTACTTAATTGAAAGAATCAAGAGCTGCAAAATTTAAAGACAAACATAAATACTTAAGTTTCAAAAGAACAAGCAAACGAATAATGCTAAACATCATGGTTCCCTAAACCAAACATAAACATAAGCATAATTTCTCTAAAAGATACTTCATCTGTTTCAAAATACATGTCCACTTTAGAAAAAAATATTTGTTTCAAAATATTTGTCCATTTCAACTTTCAATGTAAATTTATATTTCCAAAATCAACTCTTCTTCGCATATTTCAAATTTATATTTCCAAGATCAAACATATACCACATATTAGGTTCAATTAATGACTTGATGTACCTCTTTTTTCTCAAAATCCACTTTTCTTAAACTATGTGATTTTTTGAAAGTGGACATGTAATTTGAAACGAAGGGAGTAATTGAAATCAGTGAGCATCCACTGCAAAAGAGCAAGCATAGTCTTCATTGTCGTCATCGAGGTCTAGTGCAGCCTCGGGTATATTTTTGAACTTGAATTGATATTTCGTTTTAGTTTATTTGTTTAGTTTAAATTTATTTTATTTTTTTATCCACGTAAGCGTTATTTCACTTGAGTTTAACAAAAAAAGTTCACTTTAACATTTATTTTGATTTGATTTAACGGCATGCAATCGTTACTCTGATGAGTGGTTTATGTGAGACCAAAAATTTCGCAGCGAAGCGGATGGTATATTGGATTGGAATGAGTGATCCAATTGATAATTAACCTGTTAGTAAACATTAAAGTGAAAGTGAGTATTAAAATCTCCAATCACACACAGTGGACAAAATAACAAAAGGTTATGTGTAAAATAAATTTATCATTTTATATGAATTGATTATTTTGTGTATTTGCTCTCTGATAATTTAGTTAATTTTATGTGTGAGATTTTATATTTGAATAAATTATTTGTCTAAAAACTTTTATTCCAATATTTGTTTCATTAATATCAATTCAAACTTCTATATAATCATCATTCATATATTCAACACTTATATTAGTATTATTTTACGTGTTCTTCTATTTTTACTAGATATTAGATATTATTTTCGAGCAGTATTTTTATTGATTTTTCGTCTTTTTTGCTTTCCAGAAAAAATTTTCACGAGTAAAACAAAAGCAGATAAAAAAGGAATCCTAAAAAACATTTTCTTGGGTCTGTTTTGTTCATGAAAATATAAATATTTCTCACAAAGTAAATTAGTTTCTCTTTTCGAGAAAAATTAAAATCAAATATAAGTACAGTAATGAGTAATCCAGTGAATGGAATATTCATTGTTTGTTGAATCAAGCCCATAAAACACTCTTTAGTCAGATAAATCCCACACTAATCAGGCCCATAAACACATGACTCCGAAGGATCTAGAAGTACCAACACCATAAAAACACACTGTATACATAAACAAACACACAACGCTTAACTCACACTAACTAATAATTATCATCGTCTCGACTCTTCGACTCTCTTCTTCTAATGGCAGACGAAGCCAAAGCGAAAGGCAACGCCGCTTTCTCCGCCGGCAAATTCGCCGACGCAATCGCTCACTTCTCCGACGCAATCAACTTATCTCCGACCAATCACGTCCTCTATTCCAACAGATCCGCCGCGCACGCTTCCCTAGGTAACTACTCCGAAGCTTTAGTCGACGCTAAAAAGACCGTCGAGCTTGAGCCGTATTGGGCTAAAGGCTACTCTCGCCTCGGTGCGGCTCATCTGGGCCTCCGTAATTATAAGGAAGCGGTTGAGTCGTACAAGAAAGGTCTCGACTTTGACCCCAATAATCAGGCTCTGAAGTCCGGCTTAGCCGATGCGGAGGCTGCTGCCTCGGCCCGACCCGACCCGAGGCCTTCCGGGTCGCCGTTTGGAGATGCGTTTGGGCCGGATATGTGGACCAAATTGACGTCTGATCCCAAGACGAGGGGGTTTATGCAGCAGCCTGATTTCGTTAACATGATGAAGGATTTGCAGCGAAACCCTAATAATTTGAATTTGTATTTGCAAGATCCTAGGGTTATGCAATCGCTTGGGGTTTTGTTGAATATTAATATTCAGACTACTACTCCGGAGGAGATGGAGGTGAATGATGCTCAGACGGAGCGCAAGAGGCCGGCTGAGGAGAAGCAGGAGGAGCCTGTCAAAGTCAAGGAGACGAAGAAGGAACCTGAGAAGGATGAGTTGTCGGAGGAGGAGAGGGAGATTAGGGAGAGGAAGGCGGAGGCGCAGAAGGAGAAGGAGAGTGGGAATGCTGCTTATAAGAAGAAGGAATTCGAGATGGCTATTCAGCATTATAGTAAAGCTATTGAATTGGATGATGCGGATATTTCATTTCTTACCAATAGGGCTGCTGTGTATTTGGAGATGGGAAAGGTATTTTGAAGTTTCGAAGTTAAAAGTTTTGATGTTTTAAGTGTCTCTGAGTTCTGACTTTACAATGTGTTAGTATTCTTGTTAATTTTGCATAAGTGCTGAGGGTATTTTCGAGTTTATCTTAAATTTTCAATGTTGCATGTTTAAACCCTTAATGTTATAGTTGCACCTGCTGTTTTACCATTGATGTTAGTTTGTCTAAGTAGCATTATGTATTTCATGATGTATCAATGAGAAAAGATTTTTTTGTCCTTGTTTAAAATGTAGTCCCACTTCTTAAATACAATCCTTTTGTTTTTTTTGACATCTGATCACTATTCAGTTTTTCATTAGCAGGGCTTAGTTGCCTAGAGTATGGTCCAGTAAGTCTCATGTTAAACGGAGGTGCACACACAGTAGATTCATTTCTCTCCTGTAAATCAATTTTTTTTTTCTATCATGCTACACTGCCCTCTAGTTGTCATTTATCTGCAAATTATATCATGTACGGTTGGTATTTATATGTAATCTGTTCAAAATGTTTTTAATTGTGTATTAAACCATATTCGGATAATATAAGGCTTATAAGTGTGTCCATATATGATATAAGCTTAAGCTATTATTCAAGTTAAAAAGGTTAGATATTAGGCGATTACTTTTTTGGAGGAACTTCAGCACCACACTTGCAAAATTATCTTTTGTTGAGTTGTACTGTATAAATTGCACTATTTATACTACATGATGGTTTTTTTTGTCAAAATAAAATACTTATTTTCAGGGGTGCATGTAGTAAAAACCAGGGTTAATGATGGCATAGCCTCAAATTTTCATTTATAATCATATATAAAATTATAACTTGCCAAAAAATTATTATTATATATACAAAAATATTGGTGCCCCTTGTCCCTTATTACTTGGGGTAAAGATAGAAAAATGGTATTTAAAATAAGTTAATTAATCTGTTTTTTTGTACTTAAAAGTAAGTTGAGTATGATCTTTATAAAGCTTTTGTACCTAAAAACGTTTGTAATTAAGAGTGTGGTTTGGCTCTGCCTACCTTTTTGTTGTTATGCCAATGCTTTTACTTGCAAGTTGTAAAATTGGTTTGAAGTAATGAGGAACTTTATGAAGGCAAGCCGAACAAGCCTTAGCTAAAATGCTTCGATTCTTTATTCATATAAATTGCTATATGTACATGTCCATGTGAGAGAGATTTTGATAAATTGTTACTAATACTAACTTTTTAATTCTAGTATGAAGAATGCATTCAAGATTGTGATAAAGCTGTCGAAAGAGGACGGGAACTACGGTCGGATTATAAGATGGTTGCAAGGGCTCTGACAAGAAAAGGAACTGCTTTGGTGAAGATGGCGAAAATCTCAAAGGACTTTGAACCTGCTATTGAGGCATTCCAGAAAGCATTGACCGAGCATCGTAACCCTGACACACTGAAGAAACTCAATGATGCTGAGAAAGCAAAGAAAGATCTGGAGCAACAAGAGTACTTTGATCCAAAAATAGCTGATGAGGAGCGTGAGAAAGGTACTGTCATATTTTACGTTTCTTTTGAGGATTATTTCTCTCATTTATTCTTGTGGGACTGTATTCGTTGTCTTACTGCTTGATTTATCTGTGTTAGGCAATGAACTTTTCAAACAACAGAAGTATCCAGAAGCAATTAAGCAGTACACCGAAGCTTTAAGAAGGAATCCCAAGGATCACAAGGTTACTACACTTATTTATGGTTTTATATATTTTTATATTGTTACTAGCTACATTAATTCCATGGTATATTTTTTTTTTCCTTTTAAGAATAATTCAAATTCTATTAACAATCATGTGTGGATGTATTACTATATTTAAATTTTATTAATGGCTTAGTATTTTTAATTTAAATACATATATATATGAAAACAGTCAAACAGATTTTAAATACATATATATTATAAAAGCATTAGAATACTTTTTTGAATGTTTTTAATACTTCTATATTTTTTGTTTAGATGCATGCATATTATAATATATCTGAATTAGAATATTTCTATTGAACAAGTTCATTTCATTTGTATGTATTTTGAATAGAAGTAGCTTATATGAGTATCTAGTTTAATCCTTGTTTTTAGTATTGTGGGACCTGATGAAGTCCAAACGACCAACTACCTGAAGTCTCTTACAGAATTGTATATAGAATAAAAATAGAATATAATCTGCTATAGAGTGTATCTGTTTGCTCTAGTGTTAAGATGTACTCCTGTTTGCTTTACTCCAGGTGTACAGCAACAGGGCTGCTTGCTACACAAAACTTGGTGCATTGCCAGAGGGGTTAAAAGATGCAGAAAAATGTATTGAGCTTGATCCGACATTTGCTAAGGGCTATACCAGAAAAGGTGCTGCACAATTTCTCATGAAAGATTATGACAAAGCTTTGGAAACATATCAAGAGGGACTGAAACACGATGCTCGCAACCAAGAATTGCTAGATGGTGTTAGGAGGTATGTTAAATTCACAAAACTAAATTTGTTTGTGTTGCTGAGGTCAATTACTAAAATCTCCACTGTGCTATTGACCCCAACAATCCTTTTCTTTTGCAGATGTGTAGATCAGATTAATAGAACTGGTCGTGGAGATCTTAGCCCTGAGGAATTGAAGGAGCGACAGGTTTAAACAGAGTTCCCGAGTTGTTTTTTTTTTAAATAATGTAGGATAACTTAGATTTTGTTTTGAGTTCATTTGATTATTTGTTTTGCAGGCCAAGGCAATGCAGGACCCTGAGATCCAGAACATTCTCTCTGATCCTGTCATGAGACAGGTACCCTTATAAGCAAAGTTTGTTAGGTTGATGAAAATCTGGTATACTTGTTGCTTGTGATTCACCTTGAGTGTGGTATTTGTGGCCACAGGTTTTGGTTGATTTACAGGAAAATCCCAAGGCTTCACAGGAGCACATGAAGAACCCTTCCGTGATGAGTAAGATTCAGAAATTGATAAGCTCGGGGATTGTTCAGATGAAGTAAGTTACTGGTGTCCTCCTAAATCGTATGTAGAATGAGGGTGGAGGCATAAATGATATCTTGAGTTTTGCCTGATGTATTATGTTTTGGAATTTTTCATTTGATTTGCATATACTTTCGACAAGAGATTCTGACTACATTAATATCTGTTTAATTCTGTTAATTCAATGAGCAAGTCGGTCAAGTCTGAATTGCTTTACTGAGTCTTATATTTTTTTAAGCGAAATTTTCATTTTGCCAAGTTAAATATCTTGACAAAGTGCAATTTTAGAAGAAGACCACGGTTTCAAATCAATAATGAATATTAAATAATTGCAACTTGCTGTTCAACATTTTTAGAAAAAATGTTGAATCTTTGGTAAACCTGTTTTTCACTGGAAAGTTACGGCTCTGCAAACAGCAATGTCGAATGGGAAAGACAATGTATTCCAAACGGGAAGAGCAGTCATCTAGGCTACAAAGTATACACTTCTTGTGCTGTGTAACAATAGGTCTGAGACTGCTTACGTCTGGGTAACATTGCATTGTTTGGTGCAAGATTTAGATTATTGTGGCGAACCTAATTTTTTTTGCAAAATGGACGTAGCAGCAGCTCCACAAGTGTGATTAGATTATACAAGGATATATTTTATACAGCAAAACCCTATTCTTCTCTCTAGCCGCTCCTCTTTCTTTTCTTTTGCTTAGCAGCTGTCGTGGCTTCCACCGGATCTCTACCGGTGGAAAGCCTCAAAAACTATTTATTTTTTGTTTGTTTTCTTCCTTCTTTCGATAAAACTTGTTTTAAAACTTTGATTATTCTAAAAACTTCCTTGTTAGGTGAAGATTGGTCCATTTTTTCTTAAGATTTGACATTAGTTTGTTTTTTCGGATCTAAAGATTCAAAACCTTTTCTGATTTGGTCTTCTTTTTATTACATCTCAGTTTCACGGAGCGACAGATTTCTCGTTTTCTCAGTAATTAATTTGGATCGCCTTGGTTTAGCTAGTGTTTCATTTGTGCATTTGCATATTGGGTTTGTCTAACCTGTGCCCTTAAGAACATTTAATGTGCTTAGTTTTCTGTAGATAATGCACATTATCACACACAAAGCATTAATTATTAATCAGGAATTCAAATGTTCACATTTGTTAATCAAATTTGATATTTTATTTACTCTTATATTATATTATTATATTTTTTTAATAATATTAAATAATAAAAAACTCATAGATTTATTATTAAATATTAAATTGGATAGTTTTAGCTAGAAGGCTGATTTTAATTAGGAAACTAGTGTGCATGCAGGGGGCCTCGTTATTATTTGTAGAATGGAATTAATTAAAATTTTCATTTAAAATTTGATAAAAAATTTATTCTATATTCTCTGACTTTTTTTAAAAGAAAATAATATTTTGTTATAATTATAAATTTTGAAGAATAAATCAAAAGTAAATATATAATTAGTATTTATTAAAATTTTGTTAATGATAGCCGTTATGACTTATCCTGTGCCCTGAGGGCACAGGTTAGACATTCCGTTGTATATTTAAGGTCGCTAGTTTGTCTGGTTTGATTTTGATTTTTTTGTTGTCTCACCGTTTGTGTAAGTTTTGTTATTTTCTCACCGTTTATGTGAGCTTGGTGCTTGATTAAGTGTAAAATTGTTTAGAGATTGCATTCTCAGTCGATAGCTCAAACTGGTTATGACAGAAGCAAAAGTGACGAAGCATGTGTACATATCATCTTCAACAAATCACGTGATTTTATCTCAAAAAAAATAGATTAATCAGTGATTGTTGTGTTTTATTTGTTCGATGCGACTATTTAAATAGATCTCGTAGACTTTTATTATTTAATTAACTCATATATCAAAAAGAAAAAAAAGATTATACAAGGATAAACATGTATTATTGAAACTTAATGAATAGTCATCACAAGAATAAATAAATTGTATAGTAGAAGGTTGAGAATCCAAATAAATCGAAAATTTCAGGAGTTCTAGCAGATATAACAACAAGAATTAATAAATCAAGATATGCTATTATGCTATTAACCCTCCTGGAGGTGCAACTCAGATGCCACTAACATGCAGTACAAATTAAGCAAGTAATGCTCCCAAGCTGCATAAAACTTGCATCAACGCTGGAAAATGATTACTGGAAAATGGATATAAATGTGCATATCATCAGCAGCAGAGAGAAGAAAACATCTGTCATGACCGATGTTGCAGAAGAAACGTCTTGTGGCCTGAATAATCAAGTGATGTTGTAAAATTTAATAATAGAATAGAAAATGATATCATCGATATTGAAAAAGGATTATGCTTTGTAATTTTATTAAACACATACTTTTGACGACTGCTGAGAGCACCACAGAATAGGGCATTGTCAGGAATAGGCAATTCTGTTTTGTTAGTAGGTTCTGGATTGACAACCTTAACATAAGTTTCTTGGCCGAGATACCATGTGTCGAGGTTCTCTGCTCTTATATTCCAAATTCCAACATTGTCAAGTGAGATTAAAACGGCTGTCCATGCTCCGGGGAAAACCTATGATATATATGTTTTTACATGAAACAATTCATGTTAGGCAGCATATACATAATGAATAATTATTTGACTAGATGCTACATAATAACTCCATATACCTGGAGAGGCGCACAATAATTAATTCGTCTCACATCTAAAATATAATCTCAATGCACTAAAAAAAAGATAGTGTCGTCTAGAGAAGTTCTCTCTTATTTAGAGTCCTGTAGACTCTGGCAAGTACTAGAATATATTAAGGCAACCATGAAGCACTTGAAAGAGGAATTCATTTGCTGATGGATCTAATTAATAAAAAATCACGAAGAAAAATAAAATATTCACTTTTACAAAAAACCAGGTTCTGTTTTACAAATCTTTACTTTGGCTAATATTATAGTTAATGAGAATGTCACAGTAAAACCTCAAGTCTACATATAAATAACAGAAAGTGCAATATATCTGGATCCAACATAGTTGTTTGCTTTGTAAGTTTAATATTATTTCGTATTCGACAATTTGGTAATAGTTATCTATCACAGCAGGAAACAGTTAAAGCACAAGCCCTAGGCTGTCTGGATAGGACAATATTGAAAGGCGCTAATTTAAGTTTAGGCGTATGTCGTTCAACAGTCAACAAATAGTCTATACTCAACATTAGTAACAACCTAAATGCTTCAAAAGTATGAACTTACTAAGCTTCACAAACTAGGAAGGGTATATGGGAACTAAAACCTAGTATTTATCAGAGAGACATATTAATAGCAAAATTTACAAATGTTACCTGTGTTGTGGAGCGAGCAATACCATCCCACTTATTATATGTTCCCCTACTGTTATTTGTCCACTCACCATAATCCATCCTGCACTCGAGTAATTAATAGATAGGTTGTGACTACTAGGGAAATATAGGCATCAAAAAGAAAAAAAGATTATTTTGAAGACAGGGCTTACCCTACTACAAAAAATGCATATCCATCCATGTGGTAGCTTTGCATCTTAGTGTCATTGTTTTGAAAAATTACTTCCATGAATCCTCTAAATGTGCCATTAATTATTTTTGTTTCCATCTTAGGAGGTCCAGTAATCGGCCCTTTGGGAAAATCAGCCGTATATACATTCTTCACTTTGTACCAGTCAGCAAGTCTGATTGGTGTGTGAGGATTGACAAATGATATCCCATTAAGTGTTGTACGCCGTTTGCCATCAATAGTAACAGGCGGCTTATTTCTTAATACATATACGTCAGTCACATTTATCGAGCCATATTTAAATGAACCCTGTGGGTTTGGGCGAGCACCACTGGCAGACACATTCCACCTATATAAATAAAATGGGCTGATTAATTCAGAAGAATTTCTTGCTACTGGTTAGAGACTACAATATTTAGTGAATTCACTGCCATGCTTGACAGATGAAATAAACACAGCAATTTCAAATTTAATGTCTTAAATCATTCAAAAAGCCAGCACAAACCTGATGGACCTTGCTTGGTTCATCGAGAATGTTTTGTCAAACTGATCTTGTGGCGGTTCTGGAAGGGGGCCAGACGCCTTTCCTTTAGAGTTTGAATAACGCAAAATGCCAACACCAGTAACTCTTCTCCAAACAGATTCATTTACAAATCTTGCACTTGCCACTATGTAATAATCAGTACTTGCATTCTGATCCATTGTTACCAAGAAAGAGTATGTTTGTCCAACATGTATATCTAAGCTAGTGTAGTTCTGTTGTACTGTATATGATCCCTCGGTTTCAGCTAATAGCAGGTTATGGTTCTGGATTCTAAAGTTTAAACTAGTTGATATCCCAACATTGCTGACACGAAATCGATAAGTTTTACCTGCCCAACAACATGCATTTAGTTTAGTAAAAATGAACAAAATGTGTTGAAGTCGGTGAAAAAACACCAGGGCTCCAATCAATTGTTCATAGAACAAAAGCATGCTTCAATAAAATATGGTCTAATGAAAAACTGAAAACTCAAGAATCATATATCTAGATCACGGCCTATATTGCAAAACAACAAAACAATTGCAAGTGAGTTGAGAAGCAGAATCATAAACCAACATGGTCATTAAGGGGGACCAAAAGTAACATGCAACAAGTAAAAAATATATATACATCTTCCATTTAAATAACAAAATGTCTAGAACCAAGGCTTAAGCAGAAGAAACAGATACAGCAATTGAATTAGCTACACTATTTGCTCACCTGGGTGAACATCAATTGTTTCAAAGTCAATGCCATCAGGCACAAGTGTATCATTATATCTGTACGGGCCTTTTCCGTTAATAAGAACACCATCTGGCATACCAAGATCTTTCCCACCATTAAGGGTCCTTCTCAGTGCCTATAATCAATGCACAAGGAAATAATAAATCATATTACATCATTTGCTATTATGCATAGGTATAAATAGCAGAAATTAACAAATCACTAAACACTAACCGTGTGGTTACTAGTATACCAATCACCGATCATGATTGGAACATCCTGATCTGGGGTTGAAAAGGGAATTGCAATCACATCTCTATTGTTAATAATAATGCCTCCAAAACCACCAGAGGCTCTTTGAAAATTAAGCGAAGGGAAGTAAAAGAAACTTCCAATCTGATCTTTTACTTGAAAATTATAAGTCCAATTCCACTTGGGAGGAATTGGACAGTTGGTACCGAGCACTCCATCTTGCCAAGAAGTGCGCCTTTGCTGAACACCATCCCTGATTCACCATTTAAATTTCAAAACCTCAGATATCATTCTACACATTATCAAGAAAACCAAATTTAATCACCATCATCTTACCAAGTCATTAGGAGGTCTTCATCTAATTTATTTTTAACATTCACTTTAACGTTGTTGTTTGTAGTGACATTAATGACAGGCCCCGGAAACTTTCCGTTAATAGCAATAACCTGCAGAATCAAAGGCACTGCATCTTAAAAATTGACTTCTAACAAAAAAGAAACACAAAAGTCAAACCTCCTAAAAACAGAAAGCCATTCAAAGTTTACTTAAACCCCACTTGAGAAGTAAACACATTAAGCAAAGATCTAATCACATTGTCCAGATCTGAAGCTAAAGACCAATAACATCAAGAATCTAAAACCAACCCACCTAATTTTTTTGCAAAATAAACAGACCCAACATTACTAAAAACAGGATATACATACATTATACACACATTCCAAGACACACACACATATGCAAGTATATAAAGAGTAGAACAGAAAAGAAAATACCTGTTGGGGAACACCAAGAGGGGAAGCAGTGATGTAAGAGACCACAAAATCATAACTTACAGTTGCATCTTCAGCATAAGAGTAGCTCAAGAAAAGAGAAATGTACACAAAGAGAAGTGAGAGAGAACTAAAAGAAGCCATGAAAATAACTTAAAGCTGACAAGTGAAGTATATAAGCGAATAAAAATTTGAGCTTTTTTGAGTTTACATTATCAGATTGAAGAAAGCTATAGAAGAAGAGAAGTACAGAGAGAGAAGCAAGAGAGAGAGAGAGAGAAAGAGAGCAGAAGAGACGAGAACAGCTGAAATTGCTTAGATGTGAGGCGCACACGTTAAAGAAGGAAATAAAGGGCTAAATTTTATTTTATGTTAGACTTTTTTGTGTATGGGGGCCATCAACATCATCAAGAGCGTGCAATAACGGGAGGAGAGGGAGGCTACAAAATCTTGTAATTTAGGGACCATGCTCAATTTTACTGGTAAAAGATTGCAACGTTTTTTTTTTTTTAATTTCAAATAATTTTCATTACATTGGATTTTAACGAGTTTAACTTCACTTCACTCAATTACACGAGGATTTTATAGCATAATATAATTTTTTTATTTTAATTTTTTTTACTGTGATTCTAAATTATAATGTTATAAACCTTTATATTTTGATATATATGTATTTGTTAAACTTCTTTTTCTAATAAAACTTGCTTGAGGCTGATTCTCTAAATTCATGAAATTTGACAGTGAAACTCATATATCTAGTTAACATTTTACACAGGATAAAAATTTTCTAAGTCGAAATCGAGAACCGAAATGAATTGAAATTCTGATATGGTTCGAACCTTCAAAGTTCAAGCCGATGAATGATTACTAATCTATTTATCTATTAATTTTGAAAATGTCTAATTAATTGATAAGTGATTATTATAATATTTGTAAGTACGTATTTATTCATACTTTTTTTGAAGTAATGCATAAAGGAAAAAGAACAGAGGGGGTGGAGGTGAGAACGGATAATGTGGCCCTTGCCAGCCAATAGCCAGTTCAAAATGCAGAGTATTAGTGCCTTTGCACATGTTTTACAATACATCTTTCCGTTGGATGGCTACGTCTATCAACTTTCCGTTGTACATAAAACAATTGTATTGTGCTCCATATAATATTATTATTATTATACTAACTAGCTTATAACCCGTGAAATGCACGGGCGGTTAAAATATTTGTTTTTTTATCGTATATATTTTAACCTAGAAAATGATTAAATAACTTTTTTTAACAACTGATAAATTTTTAATAGTTAAATCCGTCAAATGACTGATTAAAAATTAGGTCGAACACACACACACACACACACACACACACACACACATATATATATTTACTGAGAATGTTAAAATATGTTTTTTTTCTCATGTTATAATTTAAGGAGATCTATAAAATTTGATATAATCAGTATTTTAATATTTCGTTATTAATAATTAATAATTAAGTATGGAACATATTATAAGTTAAAAGAGACGCGTAAAACCAAATATCGACCGGTCATACTAATCTCAGTTTTAACAGTTTTAATGTTTCGATTTAATAGATAATAAAAAATATATTATAACATGTTATTTTAAATTAAGGAGGTTCGTGGGTTGAATACCAACCGTCTCATCGAACTCGACTGATCGACCGATTAACTGAACTTTTTCATGTTTCGGCTTAACAATATAATAGTATATTACAAATTTATAATATTACTTTTAAGGTGAGTCCATTAGAGTATTGAAAAAATATTGTTAATGTATTTTGGTTGAAAAATATTACAGGTTATTTATTAATAATTATATATAATAATATCATATTTTTATATATACGTGGCCCTTGTTAATTGTAGAAGATCCGTTTTTTTAGTTAAAAACACTAAAAAAGATATGTGTTTTAGTTAAAAAAAGTAATTACTAAGTTGCTCGATGTTATTTTAAATGATGGAGTTTTTTCAGTTAGAAATTATAAAAAAATAACATGTTTTAGTTTAAAAAAAATAATTAGTTATATAGATAGGCTCATATTTTGGCCCCAGACTGAACAAACTTTCAATATTTTGATTTTAATAGTATAATAAAAATATAAAATATTTTTTTTATATGAATGTTGCATGTGTTATTTTTGGAAAATCAGTTTTTTATTTAGGATTCTGAAAAAGATAATAGATTTAGTTAAAAAAAATAATTGATTATAGAATTAGGCTCATAATTTGGCCCAATTAACGACCGACCGACCGAACGATCAAGTTTTTAATGTTTCGGCTTTAAAAGTGAGATAAAAATTTAAAGCATTAATCTTAACACATACTTTAACACAATCAAATTGTAAAACCTCAATTATATAACCAATTAATAACCTGAGTTTACAACATAAGAAACCACGGGAAAATATAATACTCACGAACAAAAAAACATATGCAGGCATATATATATAGATACTCATATACATATAAGTGTGTTAGAGAAGGAGAACAGATTACGGGAGATTATGAGAGAAGGTGTGTCCCTCTGCCTCTCATGAGGGGTATGAATTTCGGTAAGCTGGCCTGAAGAAAATTGGAAGCAGGCGTATATATTTTTTAAAGGTTTTGAATTTAGCTTTATATTATATCTTATTTAATTTATGTTTTGACTCGTTTTAAATTTATGTTTTGGCTCGTTTATGTTTTGTTCTGAAGCCCACTAATCGTACAACCCATATAAAAGCCCGTGTACCGACCGACCGACCAAACTTTTAATGTTTCGGCTTTAATAGTATAGTATAGATTTCATCTGCTAATGCGTACAAAAACTGCGGATGTTTACATGGCTACGCAGTGGTGGGAACTTTCCTAATCCGTCTTATGCACAAGATGCAAATACTACTTGCAGTTGGAGCGGCCTAGAGCTACAATTTTGGGTCCGATGATCAGAGGAAATATAATGGGGGTGTTTGGCTGGGCTTTTAAGCCCAGCTTATGAATTTATAAGTTACAAGCACTTATTGTACTGTTTGTGTAAAAAGTGACGAAGCATTTATAAAAAACTAGGAATGCTAGTTTTTATCTCACGACTTCTACTTATTTCCCAAACATTTTAATCACTTATAAGTCTTAACTTGCTTCTCACTTCTATTTCACTTCTTTACTTTAAGCAAGAAGCACTTATTTTAATCTCAGCCAAACGGCTCCAATAATTTCAACATAACTTTTGAAATATTAAAAATATTTTAAAACAAAAAAAGTTTGAAACCCTAATCTAACCCTAATTCTCTCTAGAGTCTAGTCTCTCTCTTGTCGTAGCCGCCTGGGGCTTCCATCGGTTTTCACCGGTGGAAAGCCCTAAATCAGTTAATTATTTTGTTTTCTTTATAGTTTTTGAATAATACTTCTTCTCTGAAAACTTAGATCGAAAACCATCGGAGATTTCGCTGTTTCTCTTCCAAGTGGGTGGGTTTTCAGTCCGATTTCTCTTGTTTTTTGTGGTTCTGTTCCTGATCTATTCTCGGAAAGATTCTTAGATCTAAAACCATAAGAGATTTCGCTGTTTTTCCTCTCTGTTTCAATCGGGTGGATTTTCAATCTGATTTCTCTTGTTTTTGTGGTTCCGCTCCAGATCTAAGGTTGTTTTCTCTCCCTCGTGAGAGTTTTGTTTTCGCTTCTTCATTATAAGCGGGTGTCTTGATTTGACGATGAAAGTTTGTATGGAATCACAGTTATGGTCGATAGCTCAAACGATAGCTCTATTAGGGCATGATGAAGAGGGTACCGATGATTCAACGAGGATGCATGAAGCGGGTATTTGTATTTGTATATACTTTATCTTCAAAATATCGTTTAACTGTCTCTTCGTGAGAACAGACGATTGCAATTTCCAGTTTGTTTGACTCGATCATTGTTGTAGATGCCGTATGGCTTTCTATTATTAGATTAACACCTTTGTTTAAAAAAAAATATTTTAAAACAATGATACACTATTGATCATGATCTTCAATATAATACAGTTAATATAATAAATATGATTATAAATAAAAAATTTATATAAAATTTAAAATTTTCTTAATATGCTGATGGATATATAATTTGAAAGGAAAGAAGTATAAAATAATAAAACTGGAAAACAGGGAGAAATAATGATACGAAGATGTAAAATGCCAAAACTGAAACACAGGTTGTCAGCTGGCGATGGAAAATGTAAATTTGTCAACATCCACTACATCTCAAAGTAATATTTCTATGGGCTGTAGCTGTACCTGCCTTCCAATGTCATATACTACGTTTTTTCTTTCCTCGCTCAACAGTCTGTTCTTTGGATGTTTCAGAACAGCTGATTACTACTGCTTTCAAGATCTGATGAAAATTATTATCATTTGGTCAACTGTTCAATAATTTTCTTTTCACAGAATTCCAATTTACTATTTCATTGTGGCATTGAAGTCCAAAGTGATCATATTTCTTTTGTCGGATCAGATGGACTAATTAGATATTGTACCGATAAATAGAAAAACTCTACTCACAAGTTATGTTTCTTCAACATAACTGATAAAGAGAACTCCTATATTTACAAGACTAGCATTTGTATGAAACCCATAAGAGATTACATGCTTGTCACCATGTTCAAGTCTTCACCGAATGAATAAAAATAATTGTGTATATCAATTAATTATTACAAGGTGGATAGTCGGCGTCAGCTATTACAGGCACGATCTTTACATAAAATAAAACTCAGAGCTTTACAAGTAGTCGCTAGAAGATTCCAACATGTATGCAATGTATTAATGAATGTATAAACACACACCACCAGTGTCAAAATCCAGCATGTTTTGGTTGTCATGTCATTTTCTCCTCAAACATGTTATGCACATTCACATTCACGCTGAGTAGAGTTTAACTAATTGCTAAACTAAAAAACACTTAGTTTAGAAACTCTACTTAACCTCTTCCCCAAAACACTTCATCTTACTATACTACTCATCTAACCCATATTGGTGATTATATAGTAATTTTGGTGGTTGGATTTCAACTTTTACCTTCAATATATGCTTCATAGTTCTAGAAAGCGAAATTTGCTTAGGAATTTCTGATGCATATCAATTAAAACAAATCCGTATAATGTAATGTGCATCACCGATAAAAATTAATGTGAAATCAAACATGTCTCTGATGCTCATCATCTCTGCAAATGAAGTATCAGACCACTGTGCATAAACTATTTTTATCTGATTATTGTGTTATTTACCAATATTTTGATCCAGTACTCTTTTTTCTCTTTATATGAATCGGATATTGATGTAATACTAGGATGACAGTGCACACATGTAATGGAATGAAAGGATTTTAGTTTAATGAATATACTGTGATTTACATCATCAAATTGGCGTAATGGAAATGCCTTTAATTAGTACTAGTACTATTCATCTGCCAAATATTTACCGAAGCAGTGATATTAGCTTCAGTAGCATTGTTAAACAAGAAAATCTTGGCATCATCGGAGAAAGCTTTTGTTGGATACACCCTGGAGGTGATACAAGTCCTTCCTCCCTGAGAAAAGCTCTCCACAATAGAATGATCCACCTGGGAATAAATATCAATTTTATCTGAGTTAATACCCTATATTTGTGTAATTCTACAATCAAACGAAAGTAAACATATTCAGTTTATCTGATTCGGAAGCAGTGACATAGAATTAGATACTTCATCTGTATAAACTGATAACTTTTGATTTTTTGTTCAGTTCTGATTCTTTTTGTCTAGTTTTGTCTAGAAAATGATAGAACTATATATCTACTTGTGTGTGTGTATTTTCATGTCCCCGGATAATAAAGAACTTACCAGTATCCTGACTGTCACTTTTTCACCTTCGAGTACTGGAACTGTGCTGCCATATATTTCCTTGTCGACATCGTCTGCCTCAGATGACCTGCAAATATAAGCAATGCATTAAGCATTTCGTCGGACTGTATCTTATAATACCAATTGCAAATTTATATGTGCAGAATGAATAATTAAATACAGCTGATGTTAATGTCTTATTACTCGACCCCTTATAAATATGTAAGCAACAATTTAATTAGCGCGCATATCAGAACAAGGAAATAGTAAAACACACACCTTGAATGATCAGCACAGAAGAAGGTCTTGAGATTCCCATCTGACCCTTTAACAATGTAAAAGTATATAGGTGTTTGCTCAGACAAATCTTGGTAAGCAAGAACCAACAAACCAAATGGTCCTAATGCGCCACGTCCAGCAGCTCCTGTACTGTTATTACAAGCATACACCTCATCTGTTTTCTGTGCTCTCTCCAAGCTTTCCTTATCTACCTCAAATTCCGCTACAATGTCTAACTGCAGGACATTCAGGTATATATTATCTATAATATTCTATATGTATGTGCTACACTTTTTATATGCCAAAAACATAAATTGTACAAACCTGACTTGTCAAGCCGATTTCGAGTGGCACAACTGCACCGCTGTTAATCTCCAAATTTTGGAAAACTGAATGATTTGATCTTAGTGTGTCAACCTCTGCAACAGGCCATTGAAGTAAATTGTTACCTGTTGTATTATCCAACATTACCGTCCTTGGAATACCCTGTCAAGCATAGCAACATCAACTCTGGTTACAAAAAGAATATACACCATAAACTAAGACGTAATAATAAAAAAGTATGAAGTATACCTGAACGGAAGCCCAATCCTTTTGAATGTCCGTATTATTACTATCAGTTTCTTTAATCCAACTCCACAATACTCTCCTGTTCTTATTTGTATCATTAAATGTTTTTGAGGCATAATATATCCCATAATCATATCTCAGCCCAATACCAACATCTAATGCTGGATCATCTGGAACCCATGTACCGTTAACCGGGTCATAAGTACCAATGGCATAATAATCATTTCTATCATCGTCAAGACTAGCCTTCATAACATATTTGACTTCAAGCTCATCAACTGATGTCTTCACCCTATCTTCCCCAGGTTTTGAAACCGGGTACAAGTCTACACATTCCCACATACCTGTACCCTTAACCTCATGTAAAAACCCGTCTACAAGGGTAATATTTTTAAAATCTTCGGTATCAAAAACCAAAGAAATGCCTGTTGTGTTTTGCTTTGAGCCAATAATAAAACGCCACTTTCCCTCAGGCGTTAACCAGGCAGTTGTCGGGTCACGAAAGTCCTTGGGACCAATTCCAGGAGGTGGGACTATAATCGGGTTATTAGGGTACTTAACCCATTTAATGAGGAGCGGATCAGATGGATCAGCCGGATATGCTAAATTCTGCACTTGCACTGATTCATTGGTTGATCCGGTGTACAGCATCATAATTCGACCATCAGGGAGTATTGTAGCAGAGCCTGTCCAAACACCATTGGTATCATACCATTGATCAGTGGTCATGGCAACCGGAAGATACTCCCAGTGGATCAAGTCCTTTGAAGCCGCATGGCCCCAAACAATTTTCGGTCCCCATTCTGCCCCATCCGGGTTGTATTGATAGAACAGATGGTACCATCCTTTGTAAAATAAAGGGCCTGCCAATAAACATCCATCTTTAAATTCATTGATTGAATATCACCAAAATTCACAAGTATAGTAGCTCTGTGTTAATAATCAATCTCAGTCCTCTTCATCTAAAAACATAAATTTGTTGGATTCATATCGAATCTACGAATCAATGGACTAGCTAGACACTTTAAATAAGTCTTGAGAGCTTATAATCAAACAAACAATGTTACATTAGACGGCATTATGATATATTGTTGCTGCGAAATTATAAATATGCATGCAATGTGATTGGAATAATGAATTAAAGAATCGAGATAAGAATATGAATATGAGATGGGAATTGAGCAACTTACCATCAGGATCTGATCAAAGGAATGAAGAGCAGATTCATTGGCGCCGTTGACAGATAGAGAGCAATCATGCGTAAAACAAAGAAATGAAATTAAGCCCAAAATAAATGAGATTTGCGCATATATTAATTTATTTTAAAGAAATTATAAGGAAAATTTTAAATTTAGTTAAAAATAATTATATTATTCTCTTATAAATAAAAATATGTATGTATAAATAAAATACATCACTGGCAAAAATAAATAAATAAATAAAGTACATCACTATTTTGTGTTGATTTAATCAAGACGTTTATATTATAAATGAGAAGAGTAACAAAAATAATAATTTACCAAATCAAGAATTTTATATCATGAAATGTTTAATCAAGGATAAAAATATTTTAATAAAAATAATTATGGATATAGGGTAAAATAGTTTCTTTTAGGGGACATTCAACACTGAATTTACCAAAAAAAAACACATCCCAATGCATGAGAGATTTCTGCATAATTGTGCAAGTTGAATAATTAACTATAAAACAAAGATTTATAAATTTGAAATGCAATTAAAAAGGTTTTAGCAGGGATCATATATGTAATGTACCATTCATCCAATTCTTGGGGGGTCGAAAATGAAACGCTGGTCTCTGCCAATACAACATGGTGGAGTTCCATGCAAAATTATCTCCCTGCTTTGATCCCCCTACATTCCACCGGAATGACTTCATCGAAACTCCTTCAGACACCCCTGGCGGTTGCGTAGCTTGGACAACCGCCGCACCGTAACCGTTTGATAGCAAAAACACCACAACAATTATCTTAAATATTGCATACACAAACTTCAAAGTATTTGGACTGTGAGAGACGGTGCTTTGGTTCTCCATTTTGAGATTAAGAAAAATATGGTTGAAGGTGTACTAATGTTGGTATTTAACGATTTAAAGATCACTTAATAGATAAAGAAGTAAATGGAAATTATGTTTATATGCATTTATTGTATTTCTGCTAACTGTTTTTAAACGAAAGAAGAAAAAACGACGAGAGAAGTCATTTATGAGTAGCTGTACTACGTACCAAAAATTAACTAACCAAACCCACAGGATACCGGACTTCGAATTGCTATTTTGATAAAGGGTCTTTCTAGTGTGTGCCCATAACAACCACTTTATGTTGAGGTGGAGGTTTTACTAACAACCATTTATGAGGGTTTTTTTGTTGTGCAAAAGTATGTTCTACAAATTCTATTGAAACTAGACGAGATCTCCTAGATTTTTAACCTATTACTCTTTCTGATAAGAAGATCTCAAATAACAAAATTTGGTAGTATATCTATAAATTTTTGAAAATAGGATGATGACTCATAAATGTGGTCTTGAAATTTTTTGATTTCACAAATATATAGATTTTAATAATAATTTCTAGATTTGTAGGGGGTCATCAAATTTGATTTTTGAAGAGTCTTGGATCACAGATCGTTAGAGGAAGTATTTATCTCAAATTCTAAAAATTTAATTTTGAAGGATCATAATCGTTAGAGGATGTATTTAATTCAAATTTTAGAAATTTGTAGAAGCTATTAATAATTATCAATTTAGTAATCAATAGCATGTTATTATTATTTCAAGTTATAAATATAATCATGTATTGCTTTAATATAATAACTCATAAGGTGGGATTTGCTCGAGATCTTTAATGGTTCGACATATATAATTATCAATAACAACTTGGCTAAAATTATGGCTAAAATTATAGATAAAGTATGGTTGAAGTGTGATATTTTCGTGAGATTATGTTAATGTTTATTTTTTGGTATGTTAACTCAGTTAAAGATTTTTAATGATCGGAATTTCTCTAACCAGTCTTGTTCACACAAAATGTGTTATATTTCGGCAAATATTACATAATATATTACAAGTCCAATTTAGTCAAATATTATAATCAACTTTTATAACTTGGATGTGTAATAGACCATCTTTTCATCTTTGTTTATTGAAGTAAAACTCTATCAAAGTACATCCAAAAATAAAATGAAACAATTTTAATTGAAAGAATATATAATGAATATTGCAATTTACATCATTAATTCTGTGAAATGGGAATGTCTTTGAGCAGTGTTCATCTGCCAAATATTGAGGGAAGCAGTGATCTTAGCTTCAGTAGCATTATTAAACAAGAAAACCTTGGCATTATTGTAGATGGCTTTTGTTGGATAAACCCGAGAAGTTATACATGTCCTCCCTCCTTGAGAAAAGCTTTCCACAATTGAATGATCCACCTGAGAATTAATATCAATTTTAGGTTATGTTAATAACAGTCTTTGTAGTTTTTGCATATAAACAAAACTAAATCAAATCATTTGATGTCTAACTTGGCAAACGAGTCTAAGAATTATAGCTTAAGATATCATATAGTTAATCTCTTGAAAATGCTCTGAGACACTGTTTCGGCCGCCAAAAAATTATTTACTATGTCCTTTTCTTGAATTTAATCTATTTTCTGTTTTGTATTGTCCTAAATATATTGAGTGCATATAAAAAAATACATTTAAATTTATACTCAACATCTTTAAACAATCAGACTACAGTATTCCCAAGAACAGTGAAAAACAGAACTTACCAATATCCTGACTGTTAATTTTTCACCTCTTAGTACTGGAACTATGCTGCCATAAATTTCCTTGTCAACATCGGTTGCCTCAGAAGACCTGGAAAAATAAGCAACACAACAGTTATGAACGTGGTCATTTTTTCAGTAACTTTCTGGGTTGACTGCCAGGGAGACGCCTTGTTGATAAATAAACAATGATTTAACAGGGGAAAGTAGATCGCAATAAGGATATACTACAAAACAGACCTTGAATGATCAGCACAGAAGAAGGTCTTGAGATCTCCACCTGACCCTTTAACAATGTAAAAGTATATAGGTGTTTGCTCCAAAAGTTGTTCATCAGCAAGAATCAACAAACCAAATGGTCCTAATGCGCCACGTCCAGCAGCTCCCATACTGTTTTTACAATCATACACCTCATTTGATTCTTGTACACTCTCCAAGCTTTTCTTATCAACCTCAAATTCAGCTGTAATATCTAACTGCAAGATTGACATATGGCACCAGCTTAATTTTAGCTACAAAGTTTAGCCTAGTAAATACTCCCTCCATCCCATTTTAAGTATCATGTTTGACTTTTGAATGGTCAAATTGACCAAATTTTGACTGAGATTTACACATATTATATAATTTTTAAAAGTAAAAAAAATTATATCATTATAAAGTACATACAATATATTATAAAATGTAATTTTTAGTTTTTTAGAATAATATCAACTTTTTTCTTTATGCTTGGTCAAAAATTGGTCAATTTGACCGTTGAAAGTCAAAACAGAACACTTAAAATGGGATGGAGGGAGTACTATATATATCCGTAACATCTTCAGTTACAGTTATGCCAAAAACATGAATTGTACAAACCTGACTCCCTAAGCCAATTTCAAGTGGCACAACTGCACCGCCGTTGACCTCCAAATTTTCAAATACCGTTTTGTTTGATCTTAACTTGTTCACCTCCTCAACTGGCCATTGAAGTAGATTGCTACCAGTTTTATGATCAAACAATATCGTCCTTGGAATGCCCTATTGAGAAGAACATCATCAATTTTGCAATAATTAGTTTACTTAAATGATTTATTCAAAATCTTGAAATTTCAACTCTTTGTATTCTTCTATGCCCAGAGTATACTGGATCTACAGAATCATGTGTAACTGTGTAAGCGGATTTCCATGATTAGCATTAACAAACAAGTAATATAACTACGGTTTGTCTAGTGTGTGCCCATGGGCACATGCTAAGCGCGGAAATTTTTGTATTTGGGAGATTTTGATTGGGGTGGTTGGTGTATTTGCAGGGGGGTCCACCATTATCAAAAGAGAAGAACCAATCAAAATGATCTAAGCACAAAATTTTCCGCGCTTAGCATGTGCCCATGGGCACACCATAGAAAAACCGATATAACTAAGAGAAATATTTCCATGTGATGCCAAGTATGAATTAACTATCAATATAGTTCTAAAATACAAATATATAATTATATGATAGGCAATATGATAATATTACTACATCATTACTATATATTAAGTAAAATATGAACTTAAAAATTATGTATAAAGATATACCTGAACGGATGCCCAACCCTTTTTAATGTCGCTAAGTTCGCTATCAGTTTCTTTAATCCAACTCCACAACACTCTCCTCTTCTTGTTTGAATCATAAAATGTTTTTGAGGCATAATATATCCCATAATCGTACCTCAGTCCTATACCAACATCCATTTTCGGATTATCCGGAACCCAAGTAGTGGAGACCGGGTCATAAGTTCCAAGTGCATAATAATCATTTCTATCATCATCAAGGCTGGCCTTCATAACATGTTTCACTCCAAGACCATTAATTGATGTGTCCAGCCCATTTTCCCCAACTTTCGAAATTGGGTAGAAGTCCACACATTCCCACATACCTGTACCATGGACTGCATGGAGCAATCCATCTAGCAGGGTAAAATTTTTAAAATCTACGGTGTCGTAAACCAATGAAATGCCGGTTTTGTTAAGTTTTGATCCAATAACAAAACGCCACATACCCTCAGGCGTTAACCACGCAGTTGTCGGGTCACGAAAATCCTTGAAATCAATACCAGGCGGTGGGACTAAAACAGGGTTATTGGGATACTTGATCCATTCAATGAGGAGGGGATCAGATGGATCAGCAGGATATGCTAGATTTTGCACCTGTACTGATTCATTGGTTGATCCGGTATATAACATCACAATTTGACCATCAGGAAGAATTGTAGCAGACCCAGTCCACACACCGTTGACATCATACCATTGATCAGTGACCATAGCCACTGGAAGATGGTTCCAGTGAATCAAGTCTCTTGATACTGCATGGCCCCAAACAATTTTTTTACCCCATATTGCACCATCTCGGTTGTATTGATAGAATAAATGGTACCATCCTTTGTAGAACAATGGACCTGCCAAAAATAATATATGAGCTTAGCACTACTAGTTTCGCGATTAATTATGATCTTAGCACATATATTTTGCTCGGATCTGATGCAGGCTGATTAATGGACAAGGATATGCCGATCCATAATATAACACTTATTTGTCTATATTACATTCAAATTCAGGTCTATGGACTACACATGCAATACATATATATCAGTAGTTTCTCTGGAGAATTTCTTGAAAGTAATTCATTATAAAATTTTAAAAATTATATATTTCTTTACTACTGATATTTAATTCACATAACCACAAGATGATATTAAGATTTTGAAGGATATTCAATACCAATATAGTACTGTAACACTTACAGAACTTGAATACATTAAACATAGATGTCCGGTTGGCAGGTGGGAATGAAATGAGAATGGATATCCCAGGTGTGTGTGGGATGATTGATTTACCCGCACAACAAAATTGCAAATCTCAACACCAACCATGAATTTAAATTTCTAATACTCCCGTTAACCGGACTCATCAACCTCAAACCAAATACTTCTTGAATAACCAGCTTACATTAAAACCTCTATTCTATGAATTAATAACGTCGGAACCATTAAAATTTTATTAATTTATTGAGCTTAAATATGTATTATCACTATTATATTGTGACTAAAAATCTGTAATGCAAATATCAAGTTATCGCGGGTTATTAATAAATCAGTTATTATCTTTTCCAGGTTATACAGTATTAAGTTCACTCATACCATCCCCTCGTAATCATCGCCTAATGGAACAATTATTTAACGTCTGATGGAGTATGAGTTGTGGGCTGCGGCACAATTTAAGAGTTTCTTTATTCATGTACACAAACTGCTGTAATTTTAAAGTGAATAATGCAACAAGTAGGTATGCTTTTTTGGAACAAAACAGTAAAGTTTCTTCATTCTTGGTTCATGCAGAAACAGCTACAAGATGGGCATAAAAAAAATACTGCAAGAAGGATGAGTTTTTTGAAGAGTTTTAGGTGGCCAAGAACACAAGTCTAGATTCAATTTGAGAGTGACAGGGATGCTGAATATACTCATTCTTTGAATAATCAATGAAATAAATCAAACGTCACAATCTATACAAAGAACACAAGTTAAGGAACTTACCATTAGGATCTGGTCAACGGAATAAAGAGAAGATACATCGGCACCATGCAACAATTATGCCAATCCAGCGCATGCCAAAACATAAACAACAATTAATTAATTGAGTAACATGAGATTAAACATGATAATGCTAATTTTATTTATTTTTATTTTTCGAGGTGAATAAACATTTTAAAAAAAATTAACGTAAGTACCGTTCATCCAATTCTTGGTCGGTTGAAAATGAAACGCAGTTCTTTGCCAAGACAACGCGTTGGAGTTCCACGGAAAATTCGCTGGCGGCTCGTTTCCCAATAATGGCCGCCGGAACGACTTCATCGACACTCCTTCCGACACGCCACGCCCCACCAACTCCGATATTTTCTCCGGCGACTCCGTACTCATTTTCACGGCACCACCGTCGTTAGTTGAAAACGAAAACATCGCACCCATGATCAACCCAACTGCCAAAACCCCACTCAACACAAGCACAAACTTCAAGGATCGCCGCCGACCATTTTGCGTGGCCGGAGAGACGCCTGAAGACGGCGCATTGTCGCCGTCCGGGAGAGGAGTGTACGGATGATGAGAGATGGTTATTCGATCCTCCATATGAAATATAAGAAACTGTGCAGCTAAATGAATTCGAGATTTTATTTAACGAATACAAAAACACAAATACAGAAACGTATAGTATTATTTGTATGTAGGAAATCTGAGAGTGGTTATGATTTATGAAGAGACCATTAGCAGCTTATATACGCTGGATATTTGTAGGTTGAAAAACAAGTGGATTCTTGACAGGAGAGTTTTACTAGGTGTATATTCTCGTGAAGTGTCGTCTTGTACCAATTATTACATGATTTGTCAATTAAATTATCCCTTTTTTTATTCTTGGAGTATCATGCAAAAAAGCTGTGTTTCTTTTTTGACGAAAAGGAACTAATTTGATATTTTATTGCGGAATTATCTATGGGTATTTTAATTTTAATTTGGAATATGTACTGACGTCTTTCCCCTGCATAATGGATTAAAGATTTTCCTTATTTTGTAAACGAACGAAATGCAGTTATTGTGAAAATAAATACTTGTGCGATAAACTCTAATTTACTTGAGATTGAGATCTCCAATGATTGTATGAATATAATTCTTTTTACTGAATGAGCTGGCATAACAGGTGGTGCATAAGTTACTTTTGGAAAGCTACAGGTGGCACATAATATACCATAATTGATTATACATTTTCAAACCAATAATACGTGTCTAATACACATTAGTAAATTGACATCGGGATGACATAATTTATAAATTTATTATGTACTAAATTAAAAATATTATTTTCTTTATTTATGATTAACACAAATATCAATTTTCGGATTTTTAAATTATTTATATACTCGAACAATGTTATGAGAAGTCACTTGTTTCTTGAGATGTGGAAATGAGTTATGAGTTTTTTACATATCAAACTCATATATGATATTTGGTTATAGAATGTTAAGATTTCAATCTAGTATCTCAGGTTCCCACAGTATGAGGTTTCGATATCGAAGGAGAGAGATGGATAATGAAATGGAGCTACGGAATCAATTTTATTTTTTGTTTTTTATTAAATAATTAAATATTCATATTTGCTACACGAATATTAATTATTGATCTAAATATATATATGATAATATTTTTTATTAATATTTTTAATTAATATAAATTAATAACTCGATTTTTTTTATTAATTAAATATATTTAGTTCGAGACTCGGACACATGATATTACACATAAATATTTTAATTATTATTATTTGTTATAAATAGAATATTTTATTTTAGTACGATAATAGATGATGCGAAGTCTTGTTACATGTATGTGAAAATTGGCCAAACAGAATTAATATCATGAGCTTGACTAAAATCATAGAGAATAATAATGTCTTGAAATTAATATTTTTCTTCTATTTACATACATTGTTTACAATTTATAAATATCTTAACCTTTAATAACTTTTAAATAATCTATATTTTATATAATTTAACCGTTCAATTTTAACCAACATGAAGATACTTTAAATAATTATATTCTTGCTATTTATCATTTCAGGTAAGAATTAAAAACATTTTTTTCAACATGCATATCGCTCGTCATCGAGCAAAATTGCCTAATATTGTTGTCCAATAGTGTATTTCCAGAATAACGTAGTTCTGGTTAGGAAATTATGAAGCAAAAGAATATGAATATTAGTCGCGGGATTTGCGGAAATTGGGAAAGTTACATGCGTCTTCTATTAGTTTTTTTTTTGCCAATTAGTTAAATGAATACTATGGATCTAATAATCTCCGTTGCTCGTGCCTAATTGTTTTCCTGTCTGTTGTCAATCACTTAAAAATATTAAATGTTAATCAAAAATAAAATTTATGGAAGGATAAAAACAAGGAAGACTAAACTTGAACCAGATACAAACTCTCTTTTCCCCTCGGCTCGGTGCAAATAAGCGTAATACTACAATTAGGAGGCCTAAAATTTATTCATGAGATTATTTGTTGACTGAACTATCAAATCGGAACCTTATAGTATAGATTTTATTTCGTAAAAACCTGTTTTAGAAAATGGTGATAACAAACACCTTTTCTTAATATATTTTCTAGTTATAAATTAAATCTCCGCTCAATCACTGGATTCGAATAATATCCATAGACTTGTTCCTAATTGTCTTTCGCTCTTTAGGTGTTAACTAATTGAATGTTAATCATGAATACTCTCTTTTCCCCCATCTCCTGTCCAAATAATATCACATATACGGCCCATAAGTTTAATGTAAACATGCCTATATGATAATGTGGGGAATATACTGTGAATTAACTATGTTATCAACAACTACGATTTTCATATCATCTGCATTTGCAAATTGCAAAGACAGAATAAGCAGACACAGATACAAAACCACATGTTCCCAGCTGCCCCATAACATGAAAGAAGCAATTCATGTGCTCATGTAACCTACCACTCAAGTAGAATAAACAATTCTGAATCATTCAAACTCCAATCAGCATTACCAACTCTAAATTTTAAATGGATCATCATGGCCTGGGTGTATATTTTTGCAGCATATTCCCAATCATAAGAACATGTCTTTCGCCATCTTAGCAGTTCATTGCATCTAAATTTAATCATGAATCTATTATCCGAACAATTTACTTGCACTGAACAATCTAACATGAAAGTACAATAAAAAAAAACATGACTCTGCGTTGCAACATGCATGAGAGAAGGGTCACTACAGAAGATTAACAGAGAAACAGCGCAAAGGACAGAGCCGCAGAGCTTGAACATTACAGAAAAAACTTGGACTCAACTTGTTTTATTTAGGACTGTCAACTTCTCTGCAGTAACATAATACTTAGACGTTTGGTGGTGGCCAAATCTTTCCGAAAAACTCCTCAACTCGTTTCGCTTGATTAGCATAGCCATCTAAACCAGCAGCCAAAAGCTCAACAGCAGCGGGTCCCATAGCTGATGCAAAACTGTATTGGTCCCACTGTACAAGCTGAAATGAAGGGAAACAAATATAAGTCACGCTTTTTATTTGGAATTTATATAGCCAGAAGAATTTAAAAACTTATTTGGCTTGACACGACACCACAAGTCTGTTAATATCACCAAGTCGGCAAGTCCAAGTGTATATACAGTAATACACTCAAATTGCCTGACTGCATAAAATAAACTTACTTATATGCTGTCGGAAATCCCCTCTTGTGAATGGAAAGGTCCATGGAGGTAAAACTGACAACATTTATATTTGGTAATCATAGTAGCGGACTATGCTAAACCGTTCCAGCAAACACATACTAAACTGATCTCGATCGAGGTACATACATATCTAGTTTTAACTGTTATGTATATGTTCTTTCTATAATTGGCAATGATGTAGGAAGGTTGGCCAAACATATAGAGGATAAAATGGTTCGCAGGAATGGTACGACAAGAATTACACAGAATTGAAAGTGTCCGAATGACCATTATTATATGTTTTTAAAAAGGGAAACATCCTATGGGCTTTTTAGGCCATTCCGAGTTTAGGGCCTTAAATCAGGCTTTCAACTATTTTAGCAAAATATAATTTTAATTCGGTTTTGGTTTAGTTTTGTTTCATGGTTTTATACGCATATATCAACATCTTTAAGTTTTGTTAGACAATAAACTCCGGAGTTATTGCTTGGAGTTCGTGCTTCAGGACTTTCAAGGATAAAGCTTGTTTTTCCTAGATTCCTACTGCGTCAGGTAGCCTGACCTACATACAAATGCATCCTGATTCCTGACTCTGCGATGTCTTTTACGACGTCACAAGGGAAACGCTAGCTGCAACTACACTAATTTCAAACTCAAACTTTATTTTAAGGATCAAATCGGAGAAAGATATGTAACAATTCTCTTTAATTAGCTCTAGTTTTCAATATCTGGGACAAAAGAAAGAGGTCGTTTCAGTAGAAACAAGCCAACAAGACCTGCCCCTTTTTGGGAAGCATATTTTCTGGAGGACCAACCAATGTTATTTTATGGTAGGTAAAACATAAATAATCTATAATAAGAATTAGTTATGCTCAAACCTCTTCTTCACTGAAATTGTAAGCATTAGCTGACTCTGGGGATAGTCTTTTCACAAAAGAATATTTGTCGTCAGGAGTCACAGATTCCTTCAGCGCTTGCAATATCTTCAACGGAGTAATGATATAGTCAACCCTGAAATTGAAGAAAAAAATTGCATCAGATCATTTCTTGAGTACATAATCTTAAAATTTTGTAAATGTCAATTGGAAGGAAAATATAGCTACCCTAAAACATGAAGCACGTCCTGTTTGTTCCGAATAGCTGCAGCCATTAGCTTAGAATTATGGCCATATTTGTGAATGTAACTGTAAGATTTCGTCACCTACATAATCATAAATACAGTAAGCTCATAACTTGTGCAAATTCTTAAAGACTCTTGATTCATGCAGCACAGCACAAAATTAATCAGAACTTCACATTTGTCTGTAAAAGGCAAATAAATAAAAGAAAAGGAAGGAGGAAGGAGAAGACGGAGATTATATTGAATCTATTTCCTATATCCCATTCCAGGGGCGTTAGTACTCATCTCCAGATTCTGACATATCATTATGCAAAAATCTCTTCCAAACAGCCTACAATTTGCATTCCCACGAGATCTCAATTCAAAACAAAGCCTATATATACTCATATCAGATAAGCACTTTATAATCATTATGATTTTAGCATATATGTAAACTCTAGAGGTGAAATACTAAAGAGATCATACCTTATGTAAATACAATTAATTAATTAATTAATCAATTCATTTATATATTCATATAGTTAGTTATATATGGATAATCGTGTACAAATAATTATATGATTAACGAGGAAGCAACAGCTAAGATAAAAATTTAGCTATATATATATTTGACTGAATATCAGCTGGTGATACATCGCCGACTTCAGCATGCAGAACTTTGAAGAAAGACAGCTACAACCCACTCTTATATGCAGTGTTCTTAAAGTCTAAATAATGTATAATGATTTCAAGTTTGTCATATGTTATTATAGCATAATTTGCAAATCATTAATTTGCAAAATTTATCTATATTATAAAAGAAATTACTACGTTCAATTTTCACACAAATTTCGAATTTTTGCAACACTGCTTATATGTAATGTTAATATCTAGATTCTTTCAATAACTGCAGGCTTACCAAAGCTAATCCAGGATCTTCTCCTCTCTTGAGAGCAGCTTCTATCTCAGGATCACCACTGCGATGACGTGCCCAATCCTGATCATGTGCACAGCTTAGCAATCAGCTCTAAATATTAAATAAGGAACATTCTTATGTGAATGAAGATAACTAATTTACCCTGATTCGACCAACAAAGATCTGAATAACTGAAGCTCCAGCCTGAGCAGCTGCTGCAGCTTGACAAAAGCTAAAGAAAACATTGTTTATCATCAGCAACTGAGCTATTGTAAAATTCATTTATTTTCCTATGCAATGGAATCAAAAATGATTTGGCAGTCAATTAACTGGTTGATATCTGACAATCTATAATTTGCAACAGTGTAGTTTTAAAGACCCTCGGTGCAAATAAATAAAAAATAACTTTAACAAGGTGTTATTTGTTGCAGTGATTAAAATAACACCAGGTCTGCCTTCACTGTAACGCAAACCCTAGACCTTTTGTTGCCAACACAAGAGGGCCATCCACCAGGTTACAGATGCCTTTAACAAGTTGCTCAGTTGCTGGTATACTTCTAGACTCTAGTGCCAACAAGGTAATGATCACAAGAAAAACTAGTCTGAATTGTATAGCATATCATTACAATGAGAATGGGTAACTTCCACTAGAAAAGCATATGATCAATCGATGACATGCTGAAACATCTTATCAGTCAGGCGAGAACAACACCGACTAGGACTCTGAAATCTACGGACCATGTATGATGTTCTACCATAGAACTTTAAATGTGAGTACATATATAAGTGACCAGTAAACGTTGTTCATCTTTGGAAGCTTCACCGATTCTGTACGAGAAACATGCTTGTTATAACACATTTACTTATTGTAGTCGCAATACTAGATATTTGTTACATAATCATGTGTTAAGTCATCGCCGAAGGAAAAACTAAAACGTATGCATACCTGTAAACAAAAGTCATGTGAGTCCGTATACCCTCAGATTCCAATATTCTTGATGCCTCAATTCCCTTATCAAAAATACAGTAACAAAGGTGAAGATATCAGATCATTAGATATGGTAGAGCAATCTAGTTTCATGTAGACGAATTAATTTCATTAAAATGCTTAAGACCTTAGTTCTTTTCGAATACTTACTTGCCAAGTTGCTGGAATTTTAAACAACAAACGCTCTGGGGGAACTTCAACTTCACGGTACAAATTCAACAGGTCGTGCACCTGACCAGTACGGTAAACACATGTGTGATACATATTAATATAATGAATTAAATAGCCAGTGGGACATGAGAATGAGTTTTGTATGTCATTTCTGAATTAAGAATATTGACAGAGACCTACAGCTGTTTTAATCTGTGGATAGTTGGGTTACAGTTCTTGTACGAAACTATATGTAAGCATGTAAAATAACGATGCACTTAAAAACACATTTGTTGGTACATTTCTCATGAGTCTCAAAATCCATACCTTGCTAATGATGCCATTTGTGTCATACGCAAGACGAGCATCAATTTCAGTCGAGACTCTACCTGGAACTAGCTTTGCTAGATCACATCCAACATTTACTAAAGCCTGCATATTAGTAACCAAAAGTCACCAATTGACATGATGAAACAGAACAAAAAATTGGCATTGCATTAAAAAACTAGACTTGCCTGGTTAAAGAAGCATGACATTCGAGCATCTGAGCTATCAGAAGCGTTGCATTTCCTGTCTGCCAATGCAGTGTCAACAGCACCCTGAATCCCCAAATATATGTATATAATATATGTGGAAGTTGGTGCACGTACATACAGTATGTGAAGCAATCAATCACAAAAACACCCATTCATTCAGATTTAAAATTACAATTAAAGATAATAAAATGAAAAACAGAACTTCATAAACATTTTACTTAATCTAACTAGACAAGCCTTGTTTACATGCCCCATACCCAGAACAGATAATTACATGAGAAAGACCTATTTTTTAATGCAAATACCACAATATATAGTTGCACTATATCTCAATTCCGGCCCAAACTAACTCTTGAACTTGTCAGTCAAAGCAAATTACCCATTAATGTACTACGACAAGGATCACAAGGTAATTATACATAACTGATCCAATAAAGCATGCAAAGACATAAAATTTTAAACATTTGAAAAGGCAAATACTTAAACTTACCCTAAATGTGGTATCAGGAAGACTGCAAATACCAAGGAGCAGAGAAGAGCTAACAGTGGCAGCAGTAGGAGGGAACCTATAATAATTTGATACAGAACTTAAAATAAGTTTCTTACATTATGCTTTACTCAAGACAACACTATTAAAATTCAAGTGGACTCAGTTAAGGGGAAATCTAACCTTTCGAAATCATCGAAAATAACAGTATCAGGAACTACTTCACTGTGGGAAGACACAGCATCGAGCTCAGTAGTCAAACCTAAGAACCCATCAATTAACACTAATCAAAACCACATCAATCAAAACAAAACAAGTGTAACTAATTCAAGAAGACCAAAAGTATTTACTAGTAAAAAGGGCTAACCAGTATCAAGAGAAGAAGAAGAAATTGCAGAGAAAGCTTGCTTTTGAATTAGGGGAAATGATCTGGGGAAGTTGAAAATGTGATTAGGCCTTACAGATTGAACTGGGAATCTCAATCTTCTGTCCTGCAAAATGTAACTCAAACAAAAATTAAGTTGAAACTTGAAGCTATATGAAGATGTGCACATAGAGAGAGTGAGAATGAAGAAATTACCAGAAGGGTGGGAGAGGAGGAGAGGAGATGAAAGGAAGATGCCATGGCTAGTCAATTTGAAGAAAGAGCAGAGTTAAAGATGCAATTTTTATGATCAAGAAAGCTCAAGAATTTGCACTTGTTTTTCTTACCTCGGTTTGATCGAACAAGAGATGACTATGATGTTTTATCTTGTTTGTTTATAACACTACCAACTTTGTATGTATTGTAGATTTGTAGTGTAGTACACTTTGCAATTTTATGTTCCCGGTTAAAATTCCGGTTCGACTCGTTAATCCCCAGTTAATTTTCAATTTAATTAATTATTATAAAAAATAATAATATATTATATAATAAATTAAATTAATATATAATATTATTATAATTTATAATATTATAAAATATCTGATTTTCAATCCGATTAACTCTTCTTATTAATTTCGGTCATGTGATTAATCCTTAATCAACATAATAATGATTAATCCCAATTTCCAATTTTTACGTTTCTGTATACAAATTATCATCGACAGGATAATACTTTCAGGAAATAAATGAGCAATTTTATTTCTATAATCGAGACTCAATAAGAAGTTTTATTTCAAATGTATAGCATAAGATATCCATTATATATCATTCGTACACAAGGCTGAATTTCATTGATGCCGGAGATTTTATTGAACTCCCACCAGGGAGAAAGAATAGACCAATATGTTACGATTTACTAAAAATAAAGAAACACTAGCATCTGAATTGGCAGTTCCAGACTGCTTTAAACAGAAAAAAGACCATAAATCTCATGAAGCTCTAGTAAGAGCATATGTATTAGTACTTTGTGGGCTTGTGGCTTTGTTGTATCTACAGGGAACTCTGTTCTTTCCATCTCACAAGGGACTCAAGAAATTCTTTGACCTGCAAGTAACGAGTAATTTATTTTCAGGTAGAATTGGTAATGCATTACGAAGCAAAAATTATAATAAAGGGGCGAAAAATTGAAGACAATGTGCAAATGCAAGAAAGATTTGTACCTCTGAAGGGTCCTTCAATGAAAAGAGTGCCTGGCTCTCTTTCGGAGTAGAAGCAACCAGAATACCATAACCCCGATTTTTCTGCCTTAATACCTGTTGAAAACGAGCTTAGGCGTCCAAATTTTTGTATCAATCAATATACCAGGGAGGAGGATAATATTTATACCGTAAATGCATCTTCATCTGTCCTGTCATCTCCAATATAGATAGGAAGCACATCATCACTATTTTCAAGTCCTGCGTAATTATGTGAAAATATGAATCATTTAGCAGTAAAAAGAGAGTAATATGTACGATGTAAAAAAAAGTGAGGTACACTCCCGGATATATATACTAGAACAGAGAAGATAAGGTACTTAACGTGTAGTTTACAAACCTAATGACTTGAGCAAGAATTCCACAGCTTTCCCTTTGTCCCAGTCAATCACCGGACGAACCTCTAAAACCTAAAGAGATGTGCAAAAAACCAATGCTCGCAATTGATTATAAAAAAAGGATTACAAAACATTTTATGCATGCAATGCAGTAATTACCTTCCGCCCATGTGTTAATCGCAACTGGGGGTAATCATCTACAACCCTGTGAACACACTCTGCAATTGTAACCCAACTCTGCAAGAATATACCATACAGGAGGAATCCTCAGAATGCGAACTAGATGACCAAAACCAGTTAACATTTGAGAAGAATAGTTAAAAGTATCCTACACATCACCTTCTCAGACACGTTACGGTAGTGTACTGAGACACAAAATTTGTGATTCTCAACTTTTGCACCTTTTATATCTCTAGTGTTTTTCTCTAGAGTTCGGAAAACCTGCAGGAGAAGAAATTTTGAGATTTTATTTGACTACAGTAACGAGCTTTAATCTTGAAAAGATATTGAATGACACAGAAAAAGTACCAACCTCATCAATCACAGGTACAAATTCCTTAGCGGGCTGGAATAAGGTGACACCTTTGCTCTGCCATGTTTAAAATTAGCTAAGAAACAAGTAGGAGTAGTAAATTCAACAAAATTAAGTATAAAAATATAAGTTGGGCTCAAGCGTCTAGAGGTTTATATTAAAAAACCTTTAACGGTCCTATGGTTTCCTAAACCATTTATTTTCAGAAAAAGAATGGGACATTACGAAGTGCAGTTTAGAGTTTAAAGGAATGATTGAGGGTGAAGGATATGATAGTACATTAAGAAAATTTTGAAGACAACAAAAGTGAATCATTTACCTGAGTGTTTCCGAGCTCACTGCAGACTGTGTGATCAGTAGATTTTGGGTCCTTGTGCGGGAACAATATATCCATACCATGACTACCAGCATAGTAGAGCTCTTTTAGGCCGACCAAATCAAAAACCTGGAATTTGAAGGATGGCCAATAACAAGGCAATAATTTTAATAATCAAATTGAACTGTGCACATTTTAAAATAGATAAACGTGTGTGTTAAATTATTTGAAACGTAATTTTAACTGAACACGAATATCAACTACCTTATCGCGGCTTCTTCCACTGATGATTGCAGTGGGGAAATAACTTGCAACACCCCTAACAGCAGAGCGCATCTGGCATATAAAGTACATATTGCATTTAGCCGTTATTAACTATATTAATATTATGTACAAAAGAAAGAAAATTTAAGACCACTTACATCAGTAGACATGTAAGCACGATCAGGGTCATCTACTATGGGAGAAAGTGTCCCATCATAATCTAAAAATATAGCAATCTTCTTGTTACTTGCAAAGTCTGTAATTTTATCGAAGGATCGGAGTGCAGATGGATAACTAAGCTGCAATTTGGTCAGCAAGATGAGGAAATAGGTCAGATGGTATTAATAAACTTGTCCGCATAAGTCATAGGATTAATATTATAGGTAAGTATTATAGAATAGTATAAATAAATTCTTTTTAAAATTTATAAACTACTAGAATACCAGCCATGAGTGATAAGCGTAGTCATGGTCATCTGAAGCAACCTCAACATTATGGTCCTTCACAAGTTTTCTCTTAGGAGGTGAAGAAGATTTCATGGATTCAAGCCAACCATTAGGGAGAGCATCATCAAGTTTTTCCGGCTTCTTTCTTGGGACGGTCAGCACTGTACTTGAAAATGAGGATCCTCCTGTCTGTGAGTACGGAAACAGACTAGAATAGAGGCTTTGTCCAGACTTGTTTAAGGAAGATCGAGCAGGATTATTGAGTGAAGAGGGTGATTTTGCTGATTTGAATTCCATTGTTCCAGAGTCTTTTACTGTTACAACTAACTGTCGTCTGTTGATCACTTGATGTTAATTAGTTTTAAAGTGAAATGTGTTCAAGGATCAAGATATGGTACTACCCGACTCTCTTGTCAATAAAAAACCACCTCTTCAAAGTTTTCTTGTCGCTACTACTTGGCATGAAGTCCATCAAGCACAAGCTACCAAAAATCTGATACCAAACAACATGCATGTTACACAAGTTTGATCAGCATTATAACAGACAACTCTATACTATAAATGTAATACCTCATCTCCGCTACACCGCATCTATAAGAGGCCGCTTGACATAATTTCTGCAAGCTTCACAATAGATGGTCTGATATAGCCTTCACAACAAGCACAGCAAATTAGCTATTATCATAAAGACAACAATGATACTTCTGCGATATATGTGCCTAAAAGACTTTTTATAAATGAGACAAAACATGGGTGGTAAACGTTTAATCACAAACATCCAGTTAGGCCAGAGATAGAAGTTGCTTAATGTGGCAATCCATACAAACAAAGAGATTTCATTGGTCTGGTCTCAAATTTTTCCACTAGATTGTCAAAATCAGAGATTTAGTCAATAATCAATAAGATACTCCCCACCAGAGAGGCTCTACCAAGTCTGTATCACAAACATTTATGGAAGTACATGAGATTTTCCTTAAGATACAGTTGGAAAAAAGCACTCTTCAACATATATTTAACATGACTTTCATATCTTTCTCTTGTAAAACCAGAACTATTATTTAAGAAGATACCTCATGAAATGTCAACATCTTTCCTAACTGTAGCAACAGATAAATAAATTATATTATTAATTACAAAAACCAAGAAAGAAATCAAAAACAGACACAATTTATAATTATATGTCCTAATCAATGTACATACACTACCTACATAATAAAACATAAAACACCCACATGGGCAGAAGCTAAAATCTCTAACCTTTTAACTATTCCCTTGGAAAAGACCCACATGGTGATCAAGTCACATAAATTTCACCTAATACCCGAAAGCTTGAAACTTTGCATGTGTAACCAAACAGATCTTCCACAATAAAGAAATGGGAGACAGAAATACAATGAGATTTGCATATTTATTTTTGCCATACAAAAGCCCAAAAGACATTACATTTTAAGCAATAAAAAAAGCAAGATTTCTTAATGAACAATCAAGAAAACATTAAATTAACAGAAATCATAGTATGAAAATTAGGATTTTGGATTAAAATTTAAGTGAAGAACAATCGGAGGCGGAACTAAAAGAAGAGAAATTACCAGAGAATGAAAATTAGTCCCAAAAACTGCTGGCCACAGGTGAGGTTGTAGAGAGGGAAAGAAACCCTAGAAACGGATGGAGGCGAGAGAGGAAAATGAGGGAGGGGATTGAAAAGGGGAGAATGAGAATGTTATTTATAGAGTTTCCATGTCCAAAAGACTTGCCAAACAAGGTAACTGGCTTACTTGTGCTCATGTTGGGAAACAAAAACGGTCTTTCTATTATTTTTGGAAAATTCTTGGTATCTCATTATTTTTTTCCTTTTTTCTTATGATTTTTAATCGGAATTATTTGAATAATGATTTCCGTGTGTGTGTATTATATACCACCCAATTAAAATCATATATTTATTTATCATGTCATTAGAAAAAAAATCAAGAAAAGATTTGGGATTTCAAAAATTTCCTCAAATTTGATGCGCCAATTTTTGATTGGTTTCACTCCCATTAATTATAACGGGATCGTGGGTATCAATTAATATCAATTGATTAAAATCAGCCATTTCTCGGTAATATTATTTTGAGAAAATAATTTGAAACAAAATTTAAGATACATAACAACATCTCCAACCATGAAGATCCCTTAATTAAAAGTTGAATTGGCATATTAAAAATGAAAAATATAGTCAATCTTTTCAAAAATTTACACTTCAACCATACCGACCCCTTATCTATAATTTTAGTTTTCTTATAAATGGCTAAATTTGTCGAATATCTACATACCTGAAAGAAATTCGTACGAAGATTACACATCATTTATTACCATATTAAACTAATATATTCTATTATATTAATAGCATACTATTTTTAAATTATAACCAACCAGTATAGCCAATACCATCGAAGCACAATGTCTTACATGTTCACCAAATTTATATAAAACCTGCAAGTCCAATTTAGCCAACGATTATAACCAACTCCATTGGAAAATACTCTGAAATTGTTTAATATTTATATATTTATTTATTAGAGCTAGTTAAGTTTCTTGGAGTCCTTATTTCAGTAGAGTCTTGGAGTCCTCGTTCCTCAATATTAGATAAAATATAATCTAGTGATTTCAAATTTAATTTTTTTTTCAACAATATTTTTAAAAGTAATTAACATTTTGCACCTCTCAAGTTTAGGCGTTTTTTCAATTTAGTCTTAAACAATTTTTTTAGGCTATATGCACCCTAAAGTTTAAAAAGTGCAATTTTACCATATTCCGTCAAATTGACTGTTAAAATTAACCGGGGTAAAATAATATTCTAGGAGGCGAGAAGAGGGGTTCGATGATAGAGCGATTGTATTTTATGATTTTACTGAAATGTAATTTAACAGTCAATTGGATGGAATATGGTCAAAGGATGCAAATCAAAGCGATTTTTAAATTTTAGGTTGCATATTGCCAAAAAAAATGTTTGAGATCAAATCGAAAAAACGCATAAACTTAAAGGTTACAAAATGTCAATTACACTATTTTAAAACATCCGACAAAGCTAAAGATTATGTTCTAAGTTGTAATCAACCTGCACAACTATTTGTTTGCGCGGTTAATGTACCTTTGGGAGGGTAAAGAGCCGTACAAACTGATCTAGCACAAGGAAATAAGCTCACCCAGCGTAGAACTAATGTGATCTCGGTACCCATATATACTGCACAAGCGCCAGGCTCGATCTTTAAGCATGATTTTTTTATCATCTAGTTATCACATTATTAATACTTGATACATGCAATGGCATAAATAGATGATTAAAAACAGTTCAAGTTAAACTAACGTGGGCTGCAGCATACCTCATTTAGTTATAAGAATATGAAAGGTGATCAAAGATCTTGTTCAAGTGATAACATTATCAAATTGATAGCAAAGATCCTGCCACATATTTCTTGATAACCAAACCTTATAATAATACAGACTATACAGTGATAATTTCACTCGTGTCAAAACTGCTAATCAAATGATATATAATTACGGGTCCAAATCCGAATAAAAATTTTATTCTTAAATTTTTATATAAAAAAGAAAAATTTTAAAAATAAGTTATATATAGAACTATGTTTTATATACGTCTTAAAATGCGGTCGAGCGGTGTAAAAAAATTGTAAAGGAATAAGAGGGACAGAAGGAGTATTTATTAATAATACAACATAGAATACAGGACTTAACAATTCCGGTATACCTAAAGCATTCATTTTACTGCTGTATATTTGCATGGAACATTCATAAAATTAAAGACTTCCATACCAGACTGTAAGTCCATAAGATTCAACATTATGAACTGCGGAGTTACTCAATGCTAGGGAACATCGATCGATTTGACATTGAAGTCATGTGTTTGAAATTTTTAATTGCATGCTGTTGTGGTGATCACTGTATATATAGGTAGGGTCTTTCTAGTGTGTGCCCAAGGGCACACATTAAGCACTAAATTTGATGGGTTTAGTGGATTTTGATTGGTGGAGTTTGGTGTAAATGAGGGGGGCCATCCATATTTATGATTACATGACTAATAAGAATGCACCAAACTCATAAAATTTAGTGCTTAGTGTATGCTCTTGGGCACACCATAAAAAAACCGATATAGGTATTATAAACCTGCTGAGGAAATTGTGCACGAAACGAAATGCTTTAGTTTTTCTGAAACAAAATGCCGATACAGAAACAAATCAAGAGCAATGATATGAACACTCCAAACAAAGAGCGGCAGCTTAATGTAGAGAAATCAGAAGTGTGCTGCTACGGGTTTCAAATCCGAACACAAACACATGATGCTGCTCCGACTTTCAAATCCTATGGGGTTTCTCATGACTCAACTGGTATGCTCTTCTATTACAATTATTTACAATATTCTTTCTTTTTCTCATGATTTTGAGTGGAATTGCGAAAGGGTTGACTTTAATCTTGTTTGTTTATGGGTATTTGTTTGCTTGTTTAATCCTTGTGTTTTGTTTGGTTTTTGATGTTTTTGGCGATTTTTCGTGTTACATGTGAGACGCTTCGTTCGCTTCGCATACGACGAGGCAACTTGATCGATAGCATAGCGGTGGTGGCCGATGGTGGCGGTGACGACGATTTCAGAACCGGATCCGGTTTCAGAAAGGAAAGCGCGCTAATTATGCCTTAATTGAGGGCGGTAATCGTGCATGGTTAATTGCGCCTCTTTATTGAGGACGTAAATTTTGCCTCAATTATTGAGTGCGTAAATTGTGCCTCTTCATTGAGGGCGTTAATTGGGCCTTATTTAAGGGCGTTAATTGTGTCTTAATTAAGGATATTAATATTTTATTATTATGCCTTAATTAAGAGCTTAATTGTCTCAATCATGAGTTATCATGATTGTGGGAATATTTTGATGTAATTTGTTAAATATATCGACTTATATTTCTTCTTGTTTTCTTGTTTTATTTTCAGGATTATTGGAAGAAGACCGGTTTTCTTTTCGGACATTAAAGTTTTATTGTCTAAATTTCCCCGGTCATCTTGCATGTCCGACGGTTAGATAATAAGCTTTCTTGAATGAAAGAATTATCACGGTGAATTGCCGATTCTCGTTGAGATTTATTCTCATTTTCAAAAAAAAAAAAAAAAAAAAAAAACCTGCTGAGGAAACAGAATGGGTTTAGTGGATTTTGATTGGTGGAGTTTGGTGTAAATGAGGGGGGCCATCCATATTTATGATTACATGATCAATAAGAATGCACCAAACTCATAAAATTTAGTGCTTAGTGTATGCTCTTGGGCACACCATAGAAAAACCGATATAGGTATTATAAACCTGCTGAGGAAACAGAAGAACAGGTGTTTATATTCACTAATATCATGTCTGCATTTGCTAAAAAAGAGGAAAATATGCCATAAATGGGTATGTACGAGAAGACCACGTGTCTTTGACCATCACCGAGTTATGCTATATAGAAATCTTTTCATGGACTCCTGGGCCCTGGCTATCCCGAAAGGCTGATCAAACCGTTTTCGTTATTACTCTTTCTGTCCCTCTCATTTCTTTACCGTTACTATTTTGGGATGTACTTTTCATTTCTTTACGTTATTATAAATAGTAAGTTTTTCCCATCATTACACCCACTATTTTCCCCTATTATCTCATATTTAACAATAAAAACGAGTACTATTACACCCACTACTTTCCTTCACTATCTCAAATCTATTATTAAATATTGATAGGTCCCACCACTTTGCCCACTTTTCATCTAACTTTGCTCATTTTTTATACATTGTCTTGGTCTCCGTGTCCCCTCCAATATAAACAACTAGTTGAGAAACCGCGCGTTGCGACGGCCTATAAAAATTATATTAATGATTTAATATTAATATTTATAGAATAAAATAATCTTGTGGCTGTATATAAAAAGTAAATTAATGTATATAAATCCGTGAGATAGTGGTCTATAACTACCCTTGCTTGTAACAAACTTTATTCTTTGATACTGTATAAACAGCCTTCACTTAAAAGTTGTTTGAACGGAGCAAACAGATAATGCATGAATATTTTTATATAGGGGTATTTATAGGTGCAGAGAGACTTGTGTGCTACTCTTTCCCATAATTAAATAATCTGAAACAAAATCAGATTAAAATTTTCAAGCTACTATATTCCATAAATAATCTGAAACAAAATCAGATGTGACACTTGCTTCTAATATACCCAAAACTAAAAAAGGTAATTCTAATTATTGATATTTTTATCCAAAAATTCCAGAAAATTAGAAAAATAGAACTGAGCGATGCGAGAAGCGCCACATACACGCCCCTCGCTTCTCCTTTATATAAGTATATTGATATTGATTTCAAGTTACTATATTCCATAAATAATCTGAAACAAAATCAGATTCTGAAACTTACTTATAATGTGCTACTCTTTCCCATAATTAAATAATCTGAAACAAAATCAATTAAAACTTTCAAGTTACTATATTCCATAAATAATCTGAAACAAAATCAGATTCAGAAACTTACTTCTAATATACCAGAAACTAAAAAAAGTAGTTCTAATTTTTGATATTTTTCATCCAAAAATTCTAGAAAATTAGAAAAATAGAACGGAGCGATGTGAGATGCGCCACCTACACAAACATGTCCGGTAAACAAAACAAATATTATTAAAAAAAATAACCAACAAACATACATCACTGATAGTTAATTTATTGATATCATCCATCAATATCATGTCAAGACTATATTCTTTTCTCATATTTGGATTTGTCGACTCTCACATAGCGGTCTATAACTACTTTTGCTTGCAACAATTTTTTTTTAATACAATATAAACAGCCTTCACTTATCGTTGCAGAAGAACGACACCACCGAATTAGAAATCGAGCAAGAGAACTATCACCAGTGTGGTATTGAGAGAGAGGAGGTTGTGTTTAGATGATCCAAAATCGTACAATCGATAGGGGTATTTATAGGTGCAGAGAGACTTGTGTGCTACTCTTTCCCATAATTAAATAATCTGAAACAAAATCAGATTAAAATTTTCAAGCTACTATATTCCATAAATAATCTGAAACAAAATCAGATGTGACACTTGCTTCTAATATACCCAAAACTAAAAAAGATAATTCTAATTTTGATATTTTTATCCAAAAATTCCAGAAAATTAGAAAAATAGAACTGAGCGATGCGAGAAGCGCCACATACACGCCCCTCGCTTCTCCTTTATATAAGTATATTGATTGAGGGGGACGGAGGGAGTAATCGATAGTCTCGGTTCGGTTAAATAGTGTAACTTTTATGTACTTTTAACGTTAAAACCAAATAATTCATAAAGTAAATTGTAGTTATTAAAAACTTATAATTTATATAAAAAGAATATCTTTATATGATATAAAAAGAATAAATTTGTTTTTGACATTGTACTTTACACTAAAAAGAATTTTCTATAACATAAAAGGAACAAATTCATTTTATAAACAAAAATAAAGATATTGTTGGAATTATGAGAGACACCAGATTTCTTTCGGCATCAAATTTGATATTACATTAAACATTTGGTGTAAAAACATTTGGTGCAAGTATTTGCTCGACCACCTCTAAAATCGGGCAAACTTATGGTATACTGGTATAGTCTGGCTGCGAATCTCCGCTTTGGGTCACCGTGCCAACGGAATAAAATGACGACGATTTAGCTTATAATAATAAAATCGACATGACTGCCAAAAAAGGTGGGCGTAGTCAATTTCAACATTAATTAGCATGGGAAAAACCAACATCGTTCTTTATGTTGCGACATAATTAAACTGATCTCACCAAGTTCTTCGGCCCAATGGGTTATGAATTTCATTAACGGAACGACGACTTTAATATAGAATATTTCTACTTTAACCAAAGCGTCATTTTGAGGTGGTCCTCGATTAAGATATGCGGGATTATGAGAATTTTGTAGGAAATTAACTATGAGTACTTTTTATACTCATCTGTGGTTTTTTTAAGAAGTCCAGGAAATTAATACAAGATCAAGGAAGATGATTAAAGAAGAGAAGAGTGAAAATTAATACAAAATTCGACATCCTCTCAAATTGAAAGTCCTCGACATTTTGCCTTCATAAATTATATTTCAATCTTTTTCTAAGAAAAACTTGAATTTCGTAATCAACTAGGTTTACCATTCTCCTAATCTAAACTTGTGAATAGCAGTAATATAAAATTGCAAGGCTGATTTATTAGCCTGGTTAAGATGGATTGTCAAAAGCCCGAAAATATAATGAGGCCACGCCAAGAATCATGGGATATAAGTTTAGCTCTCATATATGGTTGCCGTTGATAGCATAAACAGTAAAAGCCCAATCATTTTAAATTATCTTTTATACGAATAATTTTATATTTATATCCTCCACAATAGTGATTGGTTAAAAACAAAAAAAAGTTTATCTATATCGATAATGACATTAATATTCCTTCCTTTTTCAATTTTTATACAGGTTTCTTTGACGACATATGTTTTTGAGACTTTTATAGAATATAATTTTATAATTTGTTAAAGTTTTATTTCTAAATAAATATTTAAATATTATATTTTTATTCAAAAAAATATTATTTAAAATAATTTATAAAAGTATAATATATAAAATTTTAAAATACGTACCAAACTCCGGTCTCTCACACACACACACCCCACACACACAATAACCGACAGAATATATATCATGTAAAAGATTACCTCTACTTTTTATTTAAAGAGATAAAAAACGACCAACCTTTGAACTTTCAGTTGAAACTTTTCTCAAAAACCCTCCAAAATACATTCCCATATTATTTGTACAATATGCTAAACATACAACCTTAGTTACACATGGCAAATAAATCACCAAAATTATTCTATATGTGGAAAATACAAGACTATATATATTTATGCATGGTAAGCTGCAGATTCTTCCTCTTCCAACTCAATTCCCTCTTCAAGAAGCCTCTTGTCCTTGTACACATACCAATTAGCCCCCAGCAGGAACAGAACCATATTGAAACTACTCAAAATGGCTACCAGCCAATAGAAGTTATAGAGCTTCCCTTGGTTAAGATTATCGGCCAGCCATGGCTTATTGCCAGTGATCTTGTGAACAATTGTAACCAACACGGAGCTAAAGAAAAACCCTAGTGAAAGTGTGCTTAGAAACAGCCCCGTGCTCATGGTCTTCATCCCTTTAGGACACTCTTTGAGGAAAAAGTCTAGCTGCCCTATATACATAAATGCCTCACCCGCACCCACAAAGAAAAACTGCGGCACTAGCCAGAATACGCTCATGGGTATGATGACATCCGAATGATCAACTAATTTATGTGACCGCGCAATGTTTAGTCTTTTGATCTCGATTAGTGCTGCCGAAACCATGGCAAGTATTGAGAGAACGAGGCCGACCCCGATACGCTGTAACGGGGTTAGAGCCTGTGGATTTTTCAGCAGTTTTTTGGCGATCGGAGAGATGATTCGATCGTAAACGGGGACGGTTAAGAGGATGGTGCCGACGAAGAAAATGGCCAGGGATGCTGGGGGGATTTGGAATGATTTGCCAATGTGACGGTCCATGGTTGTGGCTTGTGACACTGAGAATGTGGTCATTTGGGCATGAACTGTCCAGAACATTATTGTGGTGGCCCAAATGGGTAGCATTCTGATCACCAATTTCACTTCTTCGACATCTGTTAGAGTCGAGAGGGACCATTTATCCACCACACCATTCTTGTTGGTGCTCATTTTGTTATCAGCATTTATGATGGCAGCCTTATCCAAGAAGCTGCAACAAGATTACATAACAAATCAATGATCATAGCTAAAGGCAATGAAATTTTATGACCTGTTTTGCTTGAAACAGTGTTTTAAAAATTCTCCATTTATTTGAAATCACTTAATCCTTTAATAATATTGTTCTGATTTATCGATTAAATTTTGATTTGACTTAAATTTCGAATTCATAAAAGAATCATATATTGATATATCAATTAATTAGTTTCGATTCCAGGTATTTGAAATTAATTATGGTGGTGTTTGGCCGGGCTTAAAAACCCTACCTCTCGGTTCATAAGTTAAAAACATTTATTCATACTGTTTGCTGTTTGCGTAAAAAATAAGAAGTCCCTATAAAAAGTTGAAAATACTGGTTTTTGTTTCATGACTTATATACCTTTCCAAATACTTTAGTCACTTCACTTCTTCATTTTAGTCTAAACTTGCTTTTAACTTCTGTTTCATTTCTTTGTTTTAAACAAGAATCACTTATTTTAAACTCGTTCAAACATCCGGTATGCCTAGAGGAATGTATTAATAATTATTTTAGCATGGTGGGTTCATAATTCCATATACCATAGGTGTTGTGACAGGATTCACACAATGTATATCAATCAAGATGTCCCTCTTCTAATAGCTAACAACCTGCCCCACCTAAAAAATAGGCCACTGGATCTTTGTCATTGACCTACTTGTAGGACTCGATTTACGTGGATTCTTCCAGTCCAATAGCATATTCTCGGTCCCAGCCTACTTTTCATTTTTTGGAATATTACAAATCACTGCCCTTCTATTATCATGTAAAAATTATATTTATATATGCATGTTGATATGCAAGTCCAAACGGTAGGTCATGCAAATATCATGAATTCATGATATGATCGATTGATCATCAACTTTAAAGCTTTAAATAAAATTGATTAAAACAGTTGAGTGTTAGTTAGCTCTTACCAGAACTGTTCACTATGTGGTAGCTTTTGCTTCTTCTTTGAGCCTTCATTTTCAATGTCATCAATATTGAACAAGACTGTGAAATCAGACGGAGCTTCCAGTTTCCTCTTCCTCCAAGCACCCACAAACACCGTAGCAATCTGGGTTAACGGGCTGCCCACAAGTTTCTTGAACCGGTATCTTTTTGTACCCGACACGAACACGAGGAGCCCGAGAACTATTGCGCACGCGCAAATACCGTAACCCCAACGCCTCCCAACGTTATCTTGTATGTAAACAAGAACCGAAACAGCTGCTAGTGATCCGATGCTGATGAAGAAAAAGAACCAGTTGAAAAAACTGGTCATTTGGTTTTTCTCTTGTTGGTTCGTGTCGTCGAATTGATCCGATCCGAAGCCCGAAACGCTGGATTTTAACCCACCGGTTCCGAGTGCAGTGAGGTATAGGGCTGTGTATAGAACGCCGAGTTGCATACCGTCTGCTGGGACACAAGAGGATGAACCCGTATTGCATTTCGGAGGACGTAGGCTCGGGATTGTGGTCGAGATTGTCAAGACTGTCACACCCTGAATAATAGTAATATTTAAGCTAAGTATACTTAAAAATCTCGACAAATTAGTAGTAATATTTGGTCAAAAAAGTTACTTACAATCCCTTGAATGGTCGTGAAAATTGCAATGGTGAGGTACCTAATAATGTCGCATCATGCATAACAATAAATTTAATTAATCTTTGATCATACAATTGTGTTTACGAAAGATCATATGACTTGAACAGAAGCGAACAAGGTTGATCACGAGTACCTTCCGAGGAAAGTGTCCGCTACGAAACCACCAAGCAAACACAGCATAAAGGAGGTTCCGAGAAAATTGGTGACTGTGTTGGCGGAGCTAGCATTGCCTAAATGCATGCTACTTGTTAAGTAAGTCACCAAGTTCACGGCAATGCCTAGAGTCGTCAACCTTTCGCAAGCTTCAACACCTGACGATCCACAAAAACATAATTACATATTGAACGTACGTAAGGACGATTAATTAGAGCGTAATTAACGAACCTAGAATCATGGCGGCAGCCGTCCAGCCACCGGTGGTGGATCGGGTGGCCTGGCGGCCTTTGTAGTCCCAAGCATCTTGGAGAGTTTTGTCGGACTGTGTTTCGTCTAGTGCCATCCGGCCTTTCGAAAATAAAAGAGGTGCGAAGACTGAAATTAAGAGCGATAGAGACAAAGTGTTCGCTGACTACGCTTAGGATATGTGCATTTTTATAGTGTGGCTGTGGAGCTAACTAGCCCCATGCCTCGTGCTCATCTTTGCAATCGCCAATCTAGCTAGCTACATACTATTAACTTTTTTTCCATGAACAAAAGGGCGGGGTCGCCAACCAGGCCAGAAATTCTATCGATACAAAATATATTACTGTAGAGAGGCTCAACTTATGCATACTTGTTTAGCTTCTTTTTTTTGTAGCAAGTAATTTAGTAAATAAAAGGAATAAATTTGGTAATAATCAAATTTTTATTTTTGTTTCTTTATAATTAGGTATATACAATATTGATAATCAACTTTTAATTCCTTCATAATAAAAGGCGATCGTACTTTACAAATTATAAATAACAGCAACTTTGTTTTCAAACTTTTTAGTTGTGAAAATTAAATTATCCACTATCCACTATTAGATTAAAATCCTTTTTTATGTCTCGCGGAAATCAGTGACAGTTTAAACATTCTAGGGCCGTATATCTTTACAGATGTCTTTGATTAAGATTTTAATAATTAAGAATATTTTTCTATTTTGATATATTATAGTTGATATTGATTTTATACGGAGTCTAGTAACTTAATTATAAATAAAATATTCGTGTAGAGTTTTTTAAATGCGTTACTTGGATGTAATGAAAATAGGGATGAATTGAAATAAAAAAAATTATAAAACAAGTTTTATGAAGAGAACTGAGAGTGACAACAATGATTTAATATGAGTGAGTCGAATTTTTAATATAAAAACTAAAAATATCCTATGGATAAGTAGAAAATGAGCGTGTCTCCCAAAACATGTAAGTTATATTTCTAGTTCATATAATTTGGAAATTATGACAATTTCTCCCATCATCCCAATTTAAATAATAAATTCATTTCATTATCTTTTCATTCCATTCCATTATTTTCTACATTCCTGCTATTTTAAAATTTAAACACTATATTTTAATATCTCGTAGATTATTATGATTAAAAAGCATAAAATATATTGAACAATCTCACGCAATCATCATTCATGAAATCCAAAGGAATTATAATCAATTGAATATCATCAAACTTTAATAAATTTCATAATTTAAAATAATTATTGAGTGTCACCAGATTTGTTAAACTAAATTGACATCGTAATTTAATATTTTAAAAATTCTGATGATATTTAAATTTTAAAGTAAATATATCTAAATTTCATAAATAATTTTCTTTAAGAAAATACCGGTCCATTATACCTCTACAAATATTTATTTTGGGATGCGCTGAGAACGGCCGTCAATACTAATGGCGTAAAGTCTTTCCACAATTCCATCCTGAGTATAAAAAAATTGGTTGGTTTTACACCCCAAGCTGCAGGGAGAAGAGTAGGACATGACGTCGGGGTGTTTGGGAGCAAGAAGCAGGAGCTTCTTTTGAGCAGAAGCTAGGTTAAGTAGTTATATCCATGTTTGGAAAAAAAAGCAAATGGCTTATTTTGGATTTTAGAAGTGGAAGTTGAGAAGCTAGAAGTTCTAGCTTCTTTCCTTCTTCTTCTCACCTATTCACTGAAAAAAATTATAAGTTCAAAAGTAACCGAACACCAACTTAAAAATTTTACATCTACTTTTCATTTCTACTCCATTTTTTTATTTTAGCAGAAGCTAGGTTAAGTAGTTATATCCATGTTTGGAAAAAAAAGCAAATGGCTTATTTTGGATTTTAGAAGTGGAAGTTGAGAAGCTAGAAGTTCTAGCTTCTTTCCTTCTTCTTCTCACCTATTCACTGAAAAAAATTATAAGTTCAAAAGTAACCGAACACCAACTTAAAAATTTTACATCTACTTTTCATTTCTACTCCATTTTTTTATTTTAAACAAAAAGCGCTTCTTTTAAATTTAGCCAAAGGGCCCCGACGTCTTCTAATTATATTCTTCAGTTCCGTCCGGTTTAATTGTCAGTGGAACTGACATACCATACTTTACTAGTCTCGCCGGCAAATATTTTTATTCTCCCATCACTTTCAAAAATTCGATTAATTTTCTTATTTCTTTTTCTCCTTTATTAATTTTCTATTTTATGAATTCAGTTACATGCATATCGCCTCTAAACTTAGTCAATATTAGAAAATATAATTATATCATACAACAAAAAAAATAACTAATTGATGTTTTTAAAATAATTTATATCTAAGTGTTACGTTAAATAAGTATTTAAAGGATATTATTAATAAAGTATACAAAATAAATTATCCATAGTAGTCTGCTATATAGATAAATCGTCACACACATAACCATAGAAAGACAAAAAAAACATAAATTAATGCAATGCAATCAGTTGCATCAATGATTTTACCTGGTAAAGTAATCTCAACCGATATGTACAAGTTTTCTGGTGACCAGGAGTCCAGGGGCACATCTTTCACTTTCAGTCATATAATACGATTGATTAGGATTAATCCATCAGCTTGCTTAGGTGACAAAAACCATTGATTGAGCAAGTGGATATATATATATACAGACGAATAGACGATTATTAATTGGTCTCACAATGAACATCATGCACTATACTAGCATGCAAGTTGAAAGAAAATTTGACACACTTTAAGTCACCGTCATAGGTGTGAAAACTTGAATTTCTCATATAAATCTTGAATCCTCTAAAGAGTTGCTAACCACTCTATCCGGCCCTATATGGTTTTCTAACTTGTGGGCTCAAATTATTCTTGTGATTTCAGATTAAAGAGTAATTTTGATTTTAAATATGAAAATGTTTTAATGTACCATATTAAAATGAAGCAATTATATTTAAATACATTAGCACTTTTAATAGAAAATATAATTCATTTTTTCTTCATATGCTGGTTTTCCCTTAGTAAGTAGTTTTAAGCTTAGAATTATACATAATTTTTTTAATTTATAATTAAACTATTTATACTTCTATTAAAATCAGCCCCATTTATAGATATAATGAGTATTTGGTTGACATTATTAACTAGAAATAAGTGACTTTCTATTAAAAAATAACGTTGCTCCTCTCTTGATTCTTTATATTTGGGACGGACGACTTGACGCAGAAAAATATTAAAATAAATAATAAAATTATGTTTTATATATACATCTTATAATAAGTATCAAATAGTAAAAAAATTATAAATAAATTAGTGGAATAAAAAAGAAATTATTTAGAAGAAATTTACTTATTCCCATAAAAAAAGATCGTCACGGATCACATAACTCATTATAATTTCCTTGAAACGATGATATAAAATATGTTTGTTTATCCAAAGCTAAATCCTTACTCAATAAAAAACATATCTGCTTGAAAATACATAGCAGTAATAATTAGACTACATCTAACGTCAAGGTATAGCGTCGATGTAAACACACCACCGTATTTGTGTACAATTGCAAGTGTAAGCTAACTCATTAACAAAACCGCCAACTTGATACGAAAATATATGCCGTTGAATAATGTCGAACAAGATACTTCTTGGTTTTAATTAGCCTGCTGTTGCTTATAATGACATTATTCCATCCGTGCCCGTGGTAGTTTACGTGCACTGTTTGCAAGCATTTTGAGGCTCTTATAAAATATAGTTTTATAACTTTTTTTCTAAATTTTTTTTTATAAATAAAAGTTTAAACATCAAACTTTTATTCAGAAGAATTTTTTTAAAAAAAAACAATTATGAAACTATACTTTAAATGAGTGTGGTGGGTGCCAAAAAATAACGTAAAAAAATGAGAAGGACAGAGAGAGTATAAGAATGCCGTTCCATAAATAAGTGTTGGAAAATATGGGTATAAGTCCCATATTGGTAAATAATATTTTGAGCATTATGTGTGAGATATGATGATATCTTTTTGATAATGGAAATTATTTTTTCCAAATGGAATTTGGCTCAAATATTATGACATAAATTAATTTGATTTTGTTTCAGATTACGCCGATTACCCCCCGAACCGTACAAGATAGTTACCACCTATCATACGGCTTTCTAACCCGCTTTTCGTTCATTTCCGCCACGCCAACATAACCGCCTTAATAAGAAGCAGGCTTGATGGACTCCCCTTCCCCTTCGATTCTCAGTACTAGAGATGAACTCAACAGAGAAGCTCTTGCGCTAGATTGAGCCCTCAATGCGGCCTTCATTGCCGGGGTATCGCCCTCTCTCATCCAGATGATGATGGCCCCTTCGGGCGAAGGAAGCCTATGACTCTGGTTTGGTTACAGGTGCAGGAGCTATTTTTAGTAGCGAATCCGGAATAGGTCATCTGGAAAGTCTCCCGTATTCAGCCAATCTGTGTTCTCTCTATCTGTCTCGGCAGGGAACTTTCCGGGAGCAGGGCTTACAAAGGGAACTCCAATTGGAATTCAAAGTAACTTGGCAGGGCACATCATCGGCTCATCCGGAGTCAAGATAGGTCCTGAGAAGACGAAGTCTGTCCGGGAATGGGGATGAGCCGATGATGTGCCCCAAGTATACCAGCTCCCTCTCCCTTTTTGCTCATAAGTAAGCTCTTCTCCGTATGGGCTTTCAGCTAGTGCTCACGCAGGACATTGGCTTCCGCCAACAGTGAACTATTAAGGGCAATCAAACTAAAGCGCTAACGAGCGAGTGAAGTATACGTAACGAGGCCCATCTTTATTCCATTTCATATATGTCTGAGGATCCGCATAGCCCTCGATTTATGTGTTATTTATCCAACCATACCTTTTGACTTAACTCTACTCTAGTAGTCACTAGACTCATTATAGTAGTCCGTCCGGTAAATACTGCATATTTGATTCCATCCATAAATATATCGGTATAACTCGCGCATTCGTGTACAAATCGCTCGTTAGCGCTTGACTAATAGAAAGTAAAGGGCTTTTCTTGCTTGTTTAGTAAAGTAAAGCTTTTTGATAGGAGTAGGTGCTTGCTAGGGCGGAGCACTCTTCATTCGAAACTAATGAATGTCGGGTCGGGGGTTTCTGCCTTGTTATCAAAAAGTTAGGTACTAGGCCCTTTTTGTTTCGTGTTTAGCCGTTGAACGACCACCACTACATAAGCCACTAGTGGCCGAGAGAAAGCGAGCAGCACCTTGTATAGGTTTGGGCGGAGCTTGAAGAAGCGAGCCCCACTTGTGATATTTCGGCTTGGGACGCATTTGATTTTGAAGTTTTTTGGATGTTCAATACTATTGGATGAGCGAACTGTAGCGTCGGAGCTAAAGATGCTGTTGTTCCCGCTGTTAGGAGCTAATTAGTTAGAGTAGCTTCGCTAAGAGCCTTTCTTCAAGCTATGGACCCCGTAGTGTAGGACACTAAGCAAGTTGACTCTTTGAACATTTGAGATGTATATTTATGAAACTGCGGGAGTATAGCCTTTATGTCAAAGAAACCACGCTTTTTGCTTGAAATGCGATAAATGAATTTTTTTTTTACTCTGCATCTTAAAGTGACTCAATATGGCCCATTTCCTACTTTTTTGAATACCAAAAATTCAACTCAAAAGCAAGCATTCAATTTTTTATAATCGAAAAAGTTTACTATTTCGATATAATTATTTGAATAAAGTTTTACAGTAAAGACTAAAAATTTGATTATCATAAAAAAAATATCTTTTATTTTCGAATTGAACCATCAACGATTTAAAGCAGATAAATGAATTGAACAAAAACCCCATTTTTGTTCTGGAAAGCGCCTACACCTAATGGCTTAAGCCGCTGTTCCCATTTCCTCGCTGACCCATCATGCAAAAGGTACGCCGTTAGAGTGAGTGCGCGCTAAAGCTAGGTCCGATGGACCCGAAGGATCGGGCAGTGAAGGGGGCAGTGTATTCAAAGATCCAGAGTATGTTCCTATCCACCGATTAAAGAAATAACTATCAAGAACGAAGTAATCCTTTACTTTCCCTTCAAACAAAATTATAAAAAAAGGTCGGCGAATAGCATAGCTCTTTCTTTCCCCAGCCTCCTTTACCCTTCCCCTATTTCTGCATTTCATTTTATATTTGGCCCGCTTCAAACAAAATTATAAAAAAGGAATGTTTACAGTTGTTGTAGTACGACTTTTCATTTTCTGTTCGGTCTTTCAATAAGTAGTCAGCTGCGGGCTAAGAAGCCTCGTAGTCAGACTTAACATTGACCCGTCCTTTCTTTCTCTCGGTCTCACCCAGCAAGATACGGCCCCGCCAAAAACGCGAGCGTCCCTGCGCGAGACAAGCTTTCACGTTCCAAGGAATGACATGGCTGTTCAAGAACCCGTTCAAAACGCGGGAAAAAGAAATGCCTAAAGTCACGAGTAGGTCCTCACGTCAATTTAAACTCCACTCTCGTCGCTTCGCTAATTGGATCTCTTTGGCGGTTTACCGGGCAATGCCATCATCCCTTTCCCCACTTCCATCGGGGAGCGACATTGGGAAACTTCTTCCAAACTGTTGGGGTCCTTGCTCCGGATGTTGTTCTCCTGGTGTGAAAGAAGTTGGTTCCGCAGTTTTAGAATTCTGCTGATCCCAAGTAGTCCCCCCCCCTAAGACCTAAAAAGAGTTCCGTCTATGGAGCCTAAAGCTCCAACCATGGCAGTAAGTAGTAAGCTGGCGCCCGGAACCCCCGCGACTGATTGGGAGAAAGAGCGAAAGCGAGAAAGATGGATTGTTATCCATAGGAAATCGATAGGAATTCCCCCGGGATTGCCTTCTAATATATGTTCTGTCTTTCATTATTAACATCCGCGGCCTTTACGCTACTACTACTGTGATGTGAGCGGTTCAAATGGGTTTGATCTTTCCCAATCATTCTGGCCGAAACTTGTACGCAGCACTTGTACGGAGGTGCATTCTTCCTTTTAGCTCTTCGTTCATCCGGGTAGCTCATCCCTTTTTTAACGAATTGCTTCTTCCCCTCTCTTTCTTTCCATTCCAGTAGTTTTATGCAGTCTGGTCTGTCCATCTCCCAGCATCCAGAAATCATGTTCCTACAAGCCCCCCTTTTGCGCGATGGAGGCTAAATAAGTTGGGCTAATATAGTTTACTACACTAGCCAAGAAAGAGTGTAGTATACTATATTTGCCCGTGGAGAAAGAATCCAAAAATAGAAAGGTATTGCTTATAATAGTTGCTCGTTCATAAATCCACTCGACCACTTGTTAGTCTTGCTACTTGCTATAAACCAGATGTCGTCGTCGTAAACCGTGACGAATTCATCCAATCTAAATAAGGCCTAAGAACATCGTTCATCAGCCGCATAAAGGTTGCAGGTGCGTTGGCCTTACCGTAATAGGGCCGAATGGCATGACGACCCCAACCTAGAGTAGCTAGGTGAGGAAGTAAAATTAATCCTTGTTCATACATAGGCTTTTCTGGTACGAAATGAGCCACTTCAAATAGGTTCATTCCTCCGGCCCAGAATACGATTAATCTGGCATGGGCTACATGAGCCCGTCTCATGGTTCTTTGCCTTCCCCTGCTTTCAGGGAAGATCCGACGAAGCTTCTTTGTCCACCCCCTTCTTGGATCTCATGGTTTGGAGCAAGCGGAGCTTAGCCAAGAGGGGAAATTTATATCCTATAGATGTCTCGGCGCTTTCATTATCCTTTTCTTTTTTTTTCTTTCCCTTCTTGATCTCCAAGTCTGTAAAAAATTGAATAGGAACTATGTATGTGGCTAACGAGCGAGTGAAGTATACGTAACGAGGCATTAGAGCAACGGCTTTCAGCTCAATCCGTTGCTTGTTGCCCCTTATGGAGAACTGCTCAAGTTTCGCGCAAGTTGCTTAATCCGTTGCTTTCGAGCCTACGCTTGCTGGGTAGTGAAGTGGTCCGTGAAGGTTAAATAAGACTTGTGTTAAGCAAGCAGAGTAGTCAAGCCAGATAGGCAAAAAAAGCAAGAAGCTGTCCTCGTTCCCTCCTTTCAGCTGAAAAGCCAGTTCTTCCTCTTATGAATCTTAATTGTCACAACTTTCTGACTTCTTGTATGAACAAAGCAAAGTGGAAAATTAGAACTAGCCAAGGAAGGAAAGTAAGGAAAGCGGGAAAGGTCCGATACAAAGGAAAGGGGACTGGTTAAAGCAAGAAGTCCTCTTTCTTCTGTCTTAGTCGATCGAGGTGATTCTATCTCAGGTGATTCCCCGGTTGAGGGTTACCCCATTTCTGATTCCGAACTCGATTCTGATTCTCTTTCTGATGTTGGAACCCCCTCTGCTGCTTAGCCGAGCTTCTTTCTTTGAAGCTTTTAGCCGAGCGCCCTTCCTTAAGACTAGCATACCCCTGGTTGGGATGGGTAGGCCCACCACTTAACTTTCACTTAGGCCCGGGCCAAGTAAGTGGGGGGACCCTGCCGGCCCCCCCAAAAAAAACTGTACGTGAGAGTTTCCCTTCATACGGCTCGAATCATTCTCAGATGCCCAGAGAGGCGTCCTTTCCTTGTTTGTTGGGTTGGTTCACGCGCGCGCAAACGCTGGAATCATAAAGATAAAGGGGTTGTATCCTTTCTGATGCATGAAAAGTCTTTTTCAAAACCTAGCATTAAGGGTGTTACGACGATATACGAGAGGAATAGAGAAAAACTCGTGATTGGTGTGGAGGGGAAGATCTGTTTATGATATAGTGAAAGAAAGAGTCGTCTCATTTCCTTACTTCTTCGTTCTTTCTAATTCATTTGAAAATGGAAGAAAAGATAGCAAAAGCTACCCAACCTACCCTTATCCATCCCAGGAGATGCAGATGATGGAAATGGAGCTAGAGAAGATATAGGAGAGCGCGATGGAATAGCATGGGGAAGGTGATGTCTTATAAGGACTAGCCCTCTAGCCTTCGACTGAGGGGGAGACGTCAATAGAGAGGGAGAATAATGATATATCAATGAATGCGGATTCTGAGAATGCGGATACGGGGCGGCACAAAGTACACCTCTTCCGTATAAGTAGGTAGTAACCTTTAAGAGTCTGTTCAAGTGCCGCCCACGCGTGTAACACTAGAGTTTTTAATGTCTTATATTTTATTTGCGATAATCTCATTTTTTTTGTATACTGCGCGATCAGGACAAGAAGAGAAAGTAGAGTTGGATGTCCGAAAGGAGGGGAAGCGTCTGTTGCTGGATCTCAATCTGATTTTCTAATTCTTTTTCTGAGTCTAAATCAATGGACATTAATGAACCACCATTGATGGACGTTGCACATGACACGATCAATTCGACTCAAGGTCCGGCGCTAATAGAAGTAGCTTACTCTCCTAGTAGCGAAGGAAAGGGGAGGTGACTGCAATGAGCAGAAACCTCACTTACCGGCCTAAACGACGAGCAAACACTCGAACGTGAGAGCAAGGGATCTATTTTGAAAGTCCCCCCTTCCTATTTAGGGAGTTGAGGCGAAAACCCATAGCCCCGATGTGACGAAAAAGACTGATTCAACGCGATGACAACCAGGAGGTGGGCTTGGAAGCAGCCATCCTTTGAAGAAAGCGTAATAGCTCACTGGTCTAGCTCCATGGCACCGAAAATGTATCTTCCAACACTTTAGAAGCGAAAGATCTGCTGAGTCAAGTTCCGGCTGGCCCGGCCGAAAACGCCCGCCCTTCGACGGCAGGTTGCTCAGCTTATTCAGGGCCGAAAGAAGGGGGCTTTGAAACTTTTCGAGCAGTTAAGTCTTTCTCGTCGAAGCCTGATTACAGAAAAACCTTCCGAAAAAAGGGGGACTTCTGCAACGGGCTATGCCGTCCCGCTTCTTCATTGATAAATTCTAGGTTCGAAACCTAATCCACCTACCCGCTCATCAATCACGGTGTTCAGCATAATTCGAATGGAGGCCGACCGCTGGGCCCACTCTGGCCTCGCGGGGCGGGCCCCTGTGGTTGCGAGCTGGAGCTGCCATAGCTTATGGCTAGAGCAATGGGAGGGACCCCGGCAGAGATAAATGTTGCCTTCAATGACTAAGTCAGAGGAGGAGCTTTTGGACTCTATTCGAAAACCTTCGCATTCTGGTTCCTCGGCGAACCAGCCTCCGGCGGGGTCCGTAGGAGTAGAGCAGGGGACTTCCGGAGCATCAAGCTCCGAACTTACACTCGAAGAGGCGGTTCAAATAGAAATCTTAATGCAGGCACGGCGTATCTTGTTGAATCAGTCTTTTTCGTCACATCGGGGCTATGGGAGTCGAACCCACACCAAAGGCGGGGGGGGGGGGAACCGTTGTGGACGAGACCCCCGGCCTCGATTCTTTTGCATAGTCCGGGGGCCGGCCGCAAAAGAAAATGTCTTCCCTTAAGCGTAAAACTTCAGATTGTAAGGCATTTCCACTACATAAGAAAAAACTTGAATTAGATCTTGGAAATGATCGACTCAAATAGATGGTCATCATATTTCACATACGAGGTGCTTTTTGACTTATTCATGAATTCCGGTTTCTTTGCACGTGAGACAGGTCCACAGGTCAAGAGATATTTGCAGATCTGTTCCAATGCATTCTTTTTGATCTTGGTCTCCTCGGGTAAGAGCGCTGGTGGTACTTTGTTACCTAATAAGGAAGGGGATTCGCTTCTTCTTTTCGTCGTAACTCAAGGGAACGGTTGACTCCGTTGTTGTGCTACAGGATTGTGTCCCGCTACCACTCTACCGAGGTTAGAACCGGGGTTCTACCACAAACAGGCCAACATTTGGTTAGGTAACTAGGATTCAGAGATCCAGTAACTGGGGGTCTATGGCTGACCGATATGGCGCCGAATGGGTGTAGAATCAACTCGCAGAAATGCCCGGTCAAAGAAGGGCTTGCTAGAACTCTGAAGAAAGGCTTAAAGCAGAGTTTTCTCACTAACTCAGGAAAGGCTCAATCATCAGAAATGGTTCGAGGAGAGCTTCAACCGAAAAAGCCTACTTATTCTACTCGGTGAAGACCCTGATTCAAAGCCAAAGGATTTCCCGCCGCTACCATATAGTCTTGATATATTTAATCTGATTCTATTTCAGATTATGTATGGGATATAATAACTTGTAAATATTTATTTGATTCTGTTTCATATTATTTATGGAATAGTGTGGCGTGCAAGTTTTACACCGATTCTGTAATTAATGACGATTAATTATGGAAAAAAGTAGTGCGCAAGTCTTTCTTCACCTATAAATACCCATATAGGTTGAAGGGTTGATAGTTGTTTTGCTCGATTCAAGCTCGCCGAAGGTACCGTTCTTGTTAACCACATCGCAATCCGTTTTATCTTGAGAAGCTTTCGTTCCACACATACGGTGAGTAGGCGAATACGCTTTAAGGAGACAGTTTCGCACTGGACTCGGATTATCTTCGTATCCTTCTGTTTAATCTGTCTCCTTCATTCTTCTTCTGTTTTGCACACACAAACACATATATTGGTTTTTTGCACAGATTGTCTGACAATAAGAACATATACAAGTACAACGAGATCAATCATTTGACATAATCTATTCTTTTATAACAGGTAAAATTAAGTAGTAGTCTCCGGAAAAAATGAAATTGAAGATATATAAGACACCCATGCAAATGGTTCTCGTTGAGTACTCAATATTTAGCGTCACACACTGCACAGTGAAATAGTGGCCCCAACTCTACGTTCAAAGTAAGACGATTAAACATGGTTTTTCCCCAGAACTGTCCCAGATAATGACTACTGACGACTACTTTTGAAAGATTCTCTTCCAATATTCATTGGTACTATATGAAACGTTTTTCTCTTTTCGTTTGTGCCTTTTCGTGATCTTCAAGTGATAATTTGGTCATATGCCACAAGTGTATACATTATTTCGCACTACTGTTTGATGCTGGTTATCGTAGTCAAACTACTGGACTCTGACCTCGTTGTTTATACATTTGTATAATAAAATATAAATTAATTTGAAATTAGAAATAAATTAAAAACTAACTTAATACAAGAAGTTGACAGGATGTATACTTTTATCAGCTTATTTTATATTTATGATTTTCTTAATAAAATTATTTTTTATATTATGTTAATAACCCATAAGTCATCTATAATAAAATTACTCAACCTGACAAAATAAACTCTACGCTTGTTAATTAAGTCACTATAAATCATAAATATATAATTTTAACTATATCCAAATGGGCTCTTAATTTGAATATTTTTAAAACCTCTTTCCAAACTTGCACTTTGATATCACAATGAGTGTTTATAAAACTTAAAGATGGTAAAAAAGAGTCCAAATGGAATTCATGTTTTCAACATAATACGAGAAAACAAATTATGAAACAGAAACCTGAAATTATTCTAAAAATGAATCGCAAATACAATGAGATGGAGAGTTTAAAAAGCTCTGGAATCGTTACAATCAAACCAGAAAACTCATACATAACTAAATAACAATTACTAAGAGCATGTTTGGTTGAACTTAAAATAAGTTACTTATAATTTAAAGTTGGGTATTGTGGCTTTAGGTCAACTGTGAAAGTTTTGACTTTAAGCTGAAGGTGTGTGTTTGGGTATTTAAACTTAAATAGGAGAAATGAAAGGAGGCGCAGAAGAAAAAAAGCTGAGAAGTACCAGCTGTGAGCAGCTTCTCGCTTTTGGGCTGTTTTTAACTTAAAGCCCGCCTAAACGGTGGGTTGCCAAACAGCTCACAGCTAGCTTAAAGTCTTGATAAGCCCGCTTAAATTGTTCCCAAACGGGCTAGAGAATAATAAGATGGTCTAGATCAGCTTATGTGCTCTATATGACATATTGCAAAGGGTCATGGTTGAGATCACGCTTCTGTGTCAAGCACACAGAAAGTCTCAAGTGAAGTTTTCGCCCAATGTTGATTAGCAAACTCAGTGCAATGGGTATATCAAGGTTGATGCCGAGAATGTTACTGTAGCTTTTAAGGCTGTGCAGAGGCAAAGTGCAGCTTCGAGATCAATAAGCCCGCTGAGCAGTGAGCAACAATGTGAATCCTTTTTGAGAAGAAGATTTCTGATGATCCTTTTTCACAAGACATAGCTAATTATATCATCAACTCCTAGATGGTTTTGATGTAGAGATATTCAAGTTGTACTGTTACAGCGTGTGTGGTATACTTATAGAATGAAGTGATCACTGGATAATTAATTGATCCGCAAACTTGATTGTTTGAGAAATGCACATTAATTAAGCACCAATTAAGTAGGAATTGAATACTTAATTGTGCGTCGAACATGTTTCCCTATAGCTTATAAATGTGACTCACGTCGTTTGCAAATTAATGGCCAGGCACAATCACTCTGTTGGAGTTGGTATTTGCTTTCTTTCCTTGTCAAATACATGAATGCCTTGAAAAACAAGAGATCAAACGGGCCTTTTCGACAGATTACTTGTGATTTTGATATTAGTAGTGTACAACAATATGCAGAGGATATATAGCTGTTCGATGAATAAAAAAGTTTGCATTTATATAAATCAGATACACTTACAAAGATAACAACAAATCAGACGGAATTATAATGAATCAACAAATATGAAATTATTAATACAATTTGACAGCAAACAAAAATAAAACAGTTACGGAGAATTCCCTCACTTAGTAACACTGAAAACCCGTTGGAACTTTCTTGCCACAGTTATTGAGAACCAAGCTAAGTGCAACAGGAACGTTGAGGTTAATGCCCAAAACATTGGCTCTAATGGCAGTGCAAAGACAAAGCGCAGCCTCCAGGTCCACAAGGCCCTGGATGAGACTGCAGCATGGCAGCGTCGGAGGGGATCCAACCACAACATCAACCAAGTTGAGTACATTTACGCACACTCCTAACTTTATGACATCGGGGCATTTTGCAGCATAAGTATAAGTCGGAGTTGGTACTGCAGGAGTTGGGGATGGTTTCTGTACGTCGGGGCTAGTTTTAGTGTCGCATGCACTCACTAGGCTAACGAAAACAAGGGCGAGGGACAGAAACAGAGAGAGTGAAGCTGCAGTAGTGTTGGAACCCATTTTGTAGTAATTTTCTAGGCTGAATAGGTCTGGTAAATGCAAATGCTGATCGGAGATGGCAGGATGAATTGAAGTGATCTCAAGGGTTATGTACTTATAGGGCTCATCAGGGACTAGAATGATTTGTTCGAGATAGAAATTCTTAAGCTGTATGAGCTGGCTAGAAGAACAACTTCACCACGTCGAGGGAAAAACTGAATGCATGATGTATATGGCATATTTAAAATATTGAACCAGGATCTCATAAAATCTGACTAATATATAAAAATTTAAGCCATTGCATATATAACATGAGATCGACTATCAAAACTTGAATTAGTTATTTTCCATCAACAATATATCTTAACAGACTATGGGGCGGTTTGGGTGAATTTAAAATAAATATTTTTTATTTAAAGTAAAAAATAAGTAGAGTCTGGTTATTTAATTAATTAGTTAAAATAAGTGTTTTTCAAAATAATTATTTTTTGCTTAAACTAATCGTTGATCTGTAATTCATCTAGTTATTTAATTAGTTAAGAAATGGAATAAGATTAATCGGATTAATTGGATAATTAATTAAATAACAAGATGAATTACGGATCAACGGTTAGTTGATAATTAATCGGTGATTAATAATTCAGTAATTTTTGCAAACAGAAAATAAATTATTATAAAATTCAGAATTTATTTCCGGTTCTTATTTTCAGTTTTAATTTGAATATAATTATCAAAATTATCATAAAATTAAATATTATTACTAGTTTCGTGTTGAAGACGTATAACTGTTTAACAGCCAGTAGCACTGTGGCAGTACTTGAACTGGCTACTTTTGGAACCGCGGCTCTGGGCCTCTGGCCTCTGTGTCGTTGCTCGCATGTACGAAACATGAAGTGCAAATAAACTTTGAACATCGAATTAAAAAAAAAAATTTAAAGTATTTAGAGATTTAAAATTTTAATTTATTGGAAGAAAACATCAATAAATAGTAGAAAACTCAAGACAGGCAGAAAATGATGTGAGAAAAAGAAAATGAAAATGTGAGAGAAATTATTTGAATATGATCCATAATATTGCTTAAGGTCTCATCACCAGTAAACTAAATAAATATCATAAACAATAAACAAATCATAGTAGTAGGTGGAATAGTAACTGTACATTCACACACCAACTATGTGTCACACTTATTCAGAAGAAATTAATTTTAACTTAATTGCAGATTTCATTTCGTTCTGAAGAAAAGGAAGGTCCGGAATTCTCAATATCTTCGATACATGGGAAGGAACTTCTGTCACTGTTGTATTCCAAGGGGCACAAATAAGTGTCAATTTCAATTTCAAGTATTTGAAAGCAACACATAACTGGTTGTTGTTTTGCCTTTTCCTGGGGACCACAAATCAGTTCCGTTGAAGGAGTATGCTCACACTTCATCTTAAGGAGAGCACTCCTCACAGCCCCAATTCGAAAATTATTCAAATCAGAGACGCTTGGAACATAGGCATCAGTCAACTTGCTGTTATTAGGTTGACACTCTGAAAGGAATAAATAAAAACCAGGGTAATAACAGGTTGATCCATAAATAGTTTAGCAATATGTTCCTCAGATTAGAAAGTTAAATAATGTTGCTACAACATAACAATTTTTACAGAGGAGCTACTTTCTCCTGAGCATATTTTGTATGTCATTTTTCATTTACATAACATTTAGACAATCACAACAATGATTCACCCTTACTGTTTTCAAAAAAATTTGGATACAGGGGAGTTTCACAAATCTTCTGCATAATTAAAAAAAATGGAATAAACAACATTTTGTCGACGGTAACATACAAACATTTCGGACTACTGTGCTTTAAATAATATTCGTGTGTCATTATATTGTTATGGTACGGGCCTTGAGTTTGTATTGTGTTTTAAATAATATCCGTGTGTCATCATATTGTTTCGAGCGTAACTATTATGTTTTATTTTTTGACTAAAAATGTAAATATGAAAAATGTAATATTTGCAACTTAATAGCATTAATAATAATAATACGTATTATTCCCTCCGTCCGATTTTATATGACCCTTATTTCTTTTTGGAACATCTCTGTAATAATGAACTTATTATACATACTATTTTTTAAACATTACTTTTCACTATTACACCCACTACTTCTCGGATGAGCCAGAGTCGAACCCGGGTGTCCGGGGACAACAGAGGATAAACCCACCACTAATCTCCGTGAAAGTCAAATAAGATCACTTAAAATGGGACGAATGGAGTATATTTTTAAAAAAAATTATGGATCAAAAACTACATTCGAACTGATATTTCTATATTCAAATTCGTTAAGATATGAAGACCATTATCATATTATCCATGTTCAAAAATATATTCGAAATTAATACTGAAATTTTAGATTTTAAATATATTATACCTGATTAGAAGTATATGTAATTCATTATTGAAATTATTAAATTATTTCAACTAATATGCCATGATTTTGATGAAAACTTGTTCTTGATATGTGAATTACAATATCCTAAATCATGATTAAATGAAGATGTGTGGTCCGCGTTGCCTTGCATTTATTTCTTTTTTTTTTAGCGTACCTTTGCATAATTGTTAAAGTGATACATGATCGAGCAGATCATCAACACATTCTTTTTAGCATATGTTGCACACATTTTGTATAAATAGAAATTGAAACATATGTTGTATGTAAAAAGACACATACTTTATTTTATTATAAAATCATCAATTGAACTACTAACAGTATAATTGCACCCCAAAAATTTCTGACACATTTGATGTGTCTTATCCTTCTATTATTCATTCAATTATATAGTACTTCAACATATTATATTTTTATTGTTAATTTAAAAATATTAGATGATTATTAATTTGATACCGTATGTTATAACATTATCTCGTTATTAAATTTTAATTTTTTATAATTAGTTTTTTGAGCTTGTCGATTAAGACTTTTAATGATTTTTCATGTGATCGTTATAAACCAGATCCCAAACAAATGATTTTCAGGAATTTCAAATAGCAAAAAGAGAGTAGATATGAGTTAGGCATCATGAAGTTCATAAAACCATGAAATAATTAGTTCGATTAGTCTTGTAGTTACCTTTTTAGCTTTGTGCAAACTCATATTTTTAAATATATTGATACTCGTGATGTATCATATCATGTTCAATTGTTAAAGATCAAGTCATATATTTGATATTTTGAATTATGAAAAAACATTGTATCGGTGCTCGTTTAAACTATTTCTCACATTCATGACTTAAAATTTTTATAACATTGTATCGGTGCTCGTTTAAACTATTAAGTTAGATTTGAATTCGTTCATTTTTATTCGAATATGAATTATATCTATTTTTAGAAATCTGAATCATGGCTCAAACCCGATTATTCATATTCTTTTTCAATTTTATATTTATTTACATAAATAATTAATTTATAGATATTAATCTTCATGTAAATAATATATGAAACTTAACTGAAATAAAAACTTATCTCAAATAAATAAGATATTGAAATGAATATAAATACAAAAATTTTAAAGTATGTGGTTAATGCTTTTGAATAACAAACTAATTTTTTGTGTAGTTCAAGTGGTTTCAGTGATGTATTTGTATCGTAGAGGTCCTGAGTTCGAGTCTTATGAATAATATTTTTTTATATATATGAGATGAGGTTAGGTTCGGAGTTAGGCTCAGGTTCAGAGCTAGGTAATTTATTTGCTCAGGAGGGAGGCTTGACACTAACCTGTTGGGTTACTATATAGATAAGTAGATAGATTACATAGATGCGGGTGTGTAGTAGGGGTGAGCAAAACCGGATATCCGGTCCGGTTAGTAATAATCAAACCGGATATCCGGTTGGTTTTCCGGATCATTGAAAATCAATTCCGGTTCCGGTTCCGGTTCCGGTTTAATCTGATATCCAGAATTCGGATATCCGTTTTAACCGGATCGAAAAACCAGATTATGTGGATCCGAATTTGTTACATATAATTAAGTTTAATTTGTAAATTATTCTTTAATTTAATTATGTTTTTAACATGTTACAACTAAATTTATAAATTAAAAGTGATTAATAGCAACTTAAAAATCAAAATTTTAAGGTATATTTTATTTTAATTAAATAGAATATTTAATTCAACTCTTATAATAATTCTCTTAAATGATATTTGTGATTAATCATATTACAATATTTGATCAAAAAATAATGAATCCTTTTATATATACATTAGTGTTATAAGATATAATAATTTATATCAACAATTACTACTTTATTTATTATATTTTGTATTGCACTATTTATCTTTAATAAGTATATTAATCATGAAAAAAATTAATTTTTTGACTGGAAATCAAAAACCGAATCGGATCCGGATATCCGGTTTTATGGAATTTAATGATCCGGATCCGAATCCGAATTTACAAAAAAAATCCGGATCGGATATCCGGTCCGGTTTTTCGGATAAAATATCCGTATTTTCGGATTTTTTAAAACTGGATACCGGATGGGAAAATCGGATAATCCATTTTTCGGATTTTTATGCTCACCCCTAGTGTGTAGGAGTATTGTTTACAGTGATATATAAATATCAAATTTTGCTTTAATTAATGAAGCCGCTCTATTCTTAACCTTATCATTAGTCTTATTGCATCTATATAGATAAATCACACTTCGAAATCCTATTTATCGTAATAAATCTACTCTCGAACTTAAAGATGTGTGATTTTATCACGTAATGTCAATAAGTAACTTATTTTAAATCAATTTACACCTAGTATCCAATCTCACATCAAGAATCAAGAATTGTGAAGATTTTAGTTTAATTTATGAATATAAATACTATTATCAATTATACTAACTAATCAAAATTTTTAAAACCTATGATGAGCTTGTGAATTGTTTAAATTATTGTATTAAATTCAGTTTATTTTAACTTATTTTCGAATATGAATTCCGGGATTGAACTCAATTTTCGAGAAAAATTCGAAATTTAACCAAAATTTGCGTTATATATTTTGCGATTCTTAAGTATGATTGAATTTTGTTCAACAAATGCATAAATACATAACCACACGGCTCCACCCAATTTGCATTTTTGTTTTAGTCCAGTCATTTTGGACTAACATCCATTCCATCATCGATCACAATATCACAAAGCACTAGCTAAAATTTGAATTATTGAAGTTATAAATACATAGGGGGTGTTTGTTTAGGGCTTTTAAGCCCGACTTCTGTTTTATAAGTTAGAAGCACTTATTTGTACCGTTTGTGTAAAAAGTCAAGAAGCACTTATAAAAAGCTAGGAATATTAGCTTTTGTTTCAGGACTTCTGCTTATTTCACAAACACTTTAATCACTTATAAGTCTTATATAACTTGCTTCTGACTTCTATTATATTTTTTTATTTTAAGCAAGAAGCACTTATTTTAAATTCACCCAAACGAACCCATAATGTTCATTATAGAACGTGCCAACAAATTTATTAACTAGAATTCTTCACTGGCCGTGCCCGTGACCCTGCACTCCATGTAACGTGACAGCGATGTTTCAATACTGGCGTTTCCTATTATTAGCATCTTCTTTTTGCCCACGTCAACACTCACGACCCATGTAACATTACTTTCTTTGTTTTAAAATATAAATTATTTGATTTTTTGGCTCACAATTCTAAATTCTTTAACCGCATAGTTAGAATCATCATTATTTAAATTTTCTTCTTCTAAATAAAATTATATATTTAATATTATCATTTGAAATAAGAAAATTCTAAAAACAACAATTTCAACCGGATGTTTCAATATTGGAGTTTACTATTATTAGCATCTTCTTGTTGCCCACGTGCACATGCTAAGCACTAAAATTTATTCCCTCTGTTTTAAAATATAAATAGTTTGACTTTTTAGCACACAATTCTAAGTTCTTTGACCGCATAGTTAAAATCATTATTTTTAAAATTTTCTTCTTCTGAATAAAATTATATATTTAATATTATCACTTGAAGTAAGAAAATTTTAAAAACAAACAATTTCAACTAGATGCTTCAATACTGGCGTTTACTATTATTAGCATCTTCTTGTTACCCACGTCCACATGCTAAGCACTAAAATTTACTCTCTCTGTTTTGAAATATAAATTATTTGACTTTTTGGCACACAATTCTAAGTTCTTCGACCGCATAGTTAAAATGATTATTTTTAAATTGTTTTTTGAATAAAATTATATATTTAATATTATCATTTTTTAAAAAAGAAAATTTTAAAAACAACAATTTCAACTAAACAGTCAAAAGACTTGAAAGCGTGTGCCAAAAAGTCAAGCGACCTATATTTCAAAACGAAAAGAGTATGAAATCGGAGAGTTTTGATTGATATAGTTGTAAATGCAGGGGAGGTCCATCATGGTCAGAGAATATAAACTAATCAAAAACTTTTGAATTTATTGATTTTAACACTTAGTATATACTCATGGGCACACCATAGATATATTGGTTTAGCTGATCATCTCACCAATATATAAAATTTTAAATTATAGTATAAAATTCATTTGATATTAAAAACCTTCCTCTGACCTCTTCCGCAAATAAAACTTGTATTATGGTTCAACGAAGCGCAGTGTTCTGTCATAAACGATAAACAAGCAGTATATACACTGACTTGTAAATATACGCACAGTATCCTAGTTTTCTAAATGTCACAATGAGTTCTCTACAATTTCATCAATACGTAAGTCTGCCCTCTTGACAACTTAATTAAGGCTGTTTAGAATTCTTATTAAGTCTAACTTAAAAGTTATTTGGCATTCGGCCTCTCGCGACATGATAATTGAGTTATGATGTTTTATTGATGGTAGTTACTCCCTTTGTCCCTCTGGCTAGTTTACATTTGCAAGCATTTTGAGATTTCTATAAAATATAATTTTATACGGTTTGGCTAGTGTGTGCCCATGGGCACATGCTAAGCACTAACATTAATAAAAATGGAGGGCTTTGATTGGTGTGGTTGTTGTAACTGCAGGGGGGTCCACCATTATTAAAGAAGGTAAGCCAATAGAAATCCTCTAATTTCATAAATTTTAGTGCTTAGTGTGTGCCCATGGGCACACCATAGAAAAACCGAATTTTATAATATGTTTTTGAATTTTTTTTTTGAATAAAAATTTAAATATCAAATTTTTATTCATGAAAAATAAATTATATTTTATGAAATTATATTTTAAATGAATCTTAAAAAACGTGTCAAAAATTAACGTAGGAATAGAAGGAGTATATGAATACAAAATGCTCATTTCAATCAAAACTTAACACATATCATTTTACGAAATATTTATATCTAATTTTATGTTTGAAGTATTTTCCTTACATTAATATGTGCTTTCGTTATATACTTCATTAATAAATTAAAGTTTTTGAAATTTTTCCCAGGAGTTCATCAGATTGGTATAAAAAGACTGAAAAATATTATTATGGCCCTCAATTCCATTATTTGGAGACGCGCTAAAGTAGTTCTGCACGCAAGTTATATAATAACATAAACACGTACGGTTTGTGCAGTGAACATGCATGGCCATATCGACCAGCTAGCTAGCTAGATCGAAAAATATTCCTAAAAATACAATGCTTGGTGATTGCATTGCATGCCAACTAATATACCTAATATTTAATCTGCAAAATTTCATTTTATTTTTAAATTACGTTTTTCTAACCCCCAAGTGCCTATAAATACCTTACCTAGGATATAAACTAAAGCATTCCATACCACACTTAAAACACTCCCGGTCTTTCTCTGCTTTCATATAGTTCTAAAGATTATGAAGATGAGTGGCAAGAGTACTTCTTCACTGGCTCTCTTCTTGTCCCTAAACCTCGTCTTCTTTTCCCTAGCCAGTGCAGCAGAATTTCCTGCTATTCCCATTCCTTCATTAGGGAAGTGCCCCAGGGACCAGCTCAAGCTAGGTGTCTGTGCTGATGTGCTTAACTTGGTGAAAAACGTAGTGGTCGGAGCCCCGCCGACACTCCCTTGCTGTGCTCTCCTTGAAGGCCTTGTGAACCTCGAGGCGGCGCTATGTCTTTGCACTGCCATTAAAGCCAACATTCTGGGACTCAATCTCAATCTTCCTGTTGCACTTAGCCTGGTTCTCAACAACTGTGGCAAGACTCTTCCAAACGGCTTTGAATGTACCTAAAAACATCTGAACCTATTTAGCTACGTATCATTCTTCCTTGTGATCGCCTCATTCTGGCTTGCTGTTGTTCCTCCAACTACTTGTGGTCTGCATGTTTAAATTATTTTCAGTGTCGTGTGAGCGTTGTATGCGTCGTTGCACTTTGCAAATATTTTCTCTTCGTATGGTGCTCAATTAAAGGGCCTTCTTGTTTTCTAGTATTCGGTGAATGTACGATGTAGTCTTTCATTAATTTTAATAAATTAATGTGTGCCAATATATAATGAATGCATCGTATATAAATTAAATAAAATTTTTATCTTCATATTACTATTATTACACTATAAGAAAAGTAGGTAAAAATGATCGACTTCAGATATGACTGCTCGCGGTCATATTTAAGGTCAAATCACGAAATTTACATGTTAAAACTAAATAAGATCAAATAAATTTGATTGCCACTTATGGCAGTCATATTAAATGACGGTCATATTTATCATCACGCCGGCTTATTTCTGGCTTTTGTCGTCGTCTTTTTTTTTTTTTTAAATTCAATATTATAAAATATATAATATCTTCTTATTTATAAGTAAAAAATAATTCATTTAAACAATTCCGAACTGAGACTAGCGGCAGGCGGTAGCGACCCAACTGCATAAATAGGTCCCTTCAAATGTTCAAACACACAAAATAGATGAGCCATCCATGAAAATGCAGATTAATTTTAAATTTAAGTATCCACTTGCGATTAATAGTGGTTTGGGGGAGTGAATTGCATGAAATATAATAAATAAAGGCAATATGATTGGAGAGCTGATTTATTATAAAAATAAAGTGAAAAAAAATAAAATCTTGCAGTGAAATTTGTGTGGCCGCGCAACACCCGTTAACTCCGCATTAATATGATATTGTCCGTTCTGGGCCGTGGTCAAACCCGCATGAATTTATTTCTGGACTGCTCCCAAAAAAGCCTCATACTAATGGAGTTTTTTTGCTGCTTATATTCAAGACAAATCTTCTTTATCTTTCCGACGTAGGACTTGGGTTGACACTCACTAAACAATTTGAACCTAAATTATTTTAGTAGAATAATTCTTATTCATACTCAAAATGAGAGATCTGAACTCTAATTTTAGAGGCAAGAAATACAAAGGAGATATTTGAACTTCTTTTTTATAATCGGATTGTATTTAGTTGCAAGGTTTTTTTTTTTTTTTTTTTTGAATTGAAATACGGACAACTCCTAAATAATTCAATTTGAATTTTCTTTAGTTATCAGTCGTCATCAACTTGGTAACTTTAGAACTTCAAGGGGTAAAACTTGGATTGTATCCTCATAAATTTTTCTTGATGATGTTTAAATATTTAAGTTTGATTAATTCAATTATGTATTTCAAGAACCAATTATTTTGAATCGCTTCGAGCGCTGTATAAAGGCCTGCCCACAATCCCTACAATTGAGGTTAGAAACTTCGCTCGTGAAACTTCGGCGCATTCTTTGTTTGTTCTCTATGGGAAAGTAATCAATTGTAGAAAGGTACATATATAGAAGCTTGTCCGCAGAACCTGTGGCACTAAATAAAAGAGAGTATCCGCATGTGAAATTAGATTGAGACGCCCATATAATTGAGGTTAGAAACTTCGCTCGTGAAGAAACAGTGCTGGGCCATCCATAAACATTCATTTAGAAGATGCCATGCGATTATGTATATTTCATTATTTTCAAGTATCCATACAGCTCCCTAACTTATAACTAACTTTTACGAGAAGGTATATTTCATTATTTTTAAATATACATATGCACGGGTAGCACTCCATAGTATAACCTCTTATATGGAGTTACATAGCACAGTATTATAAATATATACATAATATACATTTTATTATATTTTTTATGAAATATAATTGCAAATTTTGATTATTAAACCAAAAACGAAGTTATACAATTTTTTTCTTCCAAAAATCATCTAAAATTATGCAATATCTCAACATGATTCTATAACAGAATAATAATCATCCAGAATTATTCTATTGTAGAATCAGTTTTGAAAATATACTTTTTTCATCAAATTTTAAGTGTTAAATTACTTAAAATATATATATTTTATATTAGAATCATGTTTTATATGCATTCTATAACAGAATTTATAATAAAATTGATGATTTATAGTGGCGCACTATGTAACTCCATATAAGGAGTCTCTCTCTGGAATGTTGGCATGTATATATTATGTATTAGTTTCTTTCTCCATAATTTAATTTTAAATTAAATTTAATATTTATCAAAATTTTGATTCAGGGAACAGTCTCGAGCCCTCCCTCCTATGTCTTCGTTTTAGTATAAATTTTAGTAGAGTTATATGTGGGTTTGCACCACCTATATGTACAATTTACCGCATATATGTATACACAGCATGATAAGATAACTATGAAAGTAAGCAGTAAGAAATGATATCGTCTACATGCACAAGTATGTTGATCGATAATGCAGAAAGCCAGAGATCGATTCATTCTGAAGCACGGAACATGGCATTCTGTATAATTTGATCCCACTTGATTATATACGTCCGAATAATTTTAATGTGCCTGACAGCTCATCAATTTCCCCGCACAGATACGAATGAGCTGAGATCTTGTTTTGTGTCGAACCACCACAAAAACCTATCATTTCGCACACTATAAATGCGCTACCCTAGCTTCATAATTTAGCACCATCAAAGAAAAAGCAGAAGCCTTCTCTTTCTCATCTCTTAAAACTTAGTTGAGTTCAACAAATGGCTTCCCCTAAAAATGTTTCCCTGGCTCTGTTCCTCACACTCAACGTTCTCTTCTTTTCTTTGGTCAGTTCATGCAAGACTTGCACCGGAAGCCTTCCGGTCATTCCCGAGGTTCCTACTGGAAAATGCCCTAGAGACCAACTCAAGCTAGGAGTCTGCGCTGATGTACTTAACTTGGTGAAGAACGTTGTCGTCGGAGCTCCTCCAACGCTGCCATGTTGTGCTCTCCTTGAGGGTCTTGTCAATCTTGAGGCGGCTCTTTGCCTTTGCACTGCAATTAAGGCCAACATTTTGGGCATCAACCTCAATCTTCCTGTTGCGCTGAGCCTAGTTCTTAACAACTGTGGGAAGACACTACCCAATGGCTTTGAATGTACCTAATTAGCTATATATGATCTTAAACCAAGTTTAAATCTTATATTGCTGCAGATGTGTTTGGGATTTGTTGTAATTTCTTTTATTAATGCGACTTCTTGTTGCACTTTCTTTGTATCAATATCATTTGGTGGATGAATAAAATTTTATTCTGCAATGTCTGCTCTGTGAGTAGGATCATGTACGTGTGCTGTAAGTGTTTAGTGAAGAAATGCTTATTAATAATATATCATGTCCATGGTTAGCTCTCTTTTATTCATTTGATCACTTTGCATTTGAAGCTTCGGGTACATTTTCACATGTGAAAGTACTTAAAAATTGCTATTGTTAATGCTTCAAACAATGAAACTATTATCTGATGATACAACTAATAACATTAAACAGTAGGCTTAACATATATTTTCTACTTCATGTTTGGATATATGTTAATCATTAGAGGTGGTTTAGAAGCTGATCTAGTTTATTATCTAATGACGTTTTGAAATTTTAACTGAGAGTTACGAATATTTTATATTTCTGTTGCTAGCAAACCAAATGCTAGCTACATGATCAGATATCATATGATAGACATTGTTAAAAAAGAAAAGACAACTGTTTCCGGATTGAAAAAAGATCGGACTATGACAAGGCCACCTCTTGGAAGAAAGAATGTAGTACTGTCTCATGAGTCATAATCAACTAATGGCAATTACTCCAATGTTGGAACCGCAGTCGCGCATATGTATATATCAAATCAGCAATAGAGACAATGTACGTGATCCCTTTATTACAGAAAAAATATTTAGCATGTATTCAACGTAACTTTTTATTATATAATTATTTTTTTATGTTTTAATTAAAAATATATAGTAAATAAACTTGATAAAATCTAAATATATTATTATAAATACTAGAAGTCATAATCATGTACTTAGTTGTAATAACATTCAAAAATTATGTAAATTTTATTAATAATAGTTTTACACCTTAAACTCATATCTGACTTAAATGACCGATTTGAAACTGTTTTGAGTTTGGTGACCAACTTGATATATCGAGTTCAACTACAAAACATCCATTTCTTACTCCAACAATATTGATATTAATGAATATAATTTCTTTTTCCCGTAATTACTTCTTTATAATATTAATTAGTTTTGGTGGATCCTCCATCCGGCGGTGAGAAAGATCCGTCGCAATTTCAGTTTTTCCTTCCTGTTTTTATTACCATTACCATCCATAGGAAAATCTACTAAACCTTAAGCATCTATAGATCTTAGGGGGCGTTTAGATCAAGGTTGGGAATAAAAATGAGAATCGGGAATGGGAATGAAGGGTATGGAAATGGAGTTAATGGGAATGGGAATGGTATGGTAACCCAAAGGGTGGGAAGGATATGATTTAACCACCTAAAAGGATTGGGGTTCCCATTCCATAACACCAAATAACTAATCCAAACACTTGTTATGGGATTAGGGTTCCGATTCCCGTTAACCGGACTCATTAACCATGAACCAAACACCCCCTTAATGATTACTGGTACTTAAATATATTTGTAGAAAATAAAGATGAAGCTTATATAATCTCGTATAGTTGCATGTACGTACTAATTCATAATTAATCAACATTTCATTATCAGATGCAGCAGCAGTTTGCGAACGGACAGTCATCAATTATTGTGTTTACGATACTTCATGATTACTTGACATGTATATATATCTTCTATCTCCACTATTTCTTTGTGTGAGAGTAAAGGATAATAAGCTTTGTAATCTAGCGGCACGAAATTTGATTATTTGTCCTGTCTAGTTAAAAATAATTGTTGATGGACCCCGTCGTTTAAATGAAGCACAGTCCCGTGAGCAATTTTTGGTGGCATTCGAATAAATATAAAGAACACCATGACAGCTTAAAGTTGCTTCAGGATGAAGAGAAAATGCAAATATAAACGACAAGACCCCTACACCCCCACATTCTATCAGATTGTGACCACATCAAAACTGTATGTCTGCCACATTCTTTCAGATTCAGACCACAAGAGACTAGCTATAGCCTCAAGGCATACAAGGTATGACAAGTTGAGCCATCACAGATGTGAATTATTCATGAAGCAGTTGGTGAATCGTATACGTTTAAAACGTTCACGTGAATGGTGATAACATAGGGATAGTATTGGAAAATGTCACCACTTTGTTGCTATATAAAATTTCTCAAACTTCAATTAATTTTTAGAGAGGTTGTTTCAGAATCAAATATGCGTATAACAATTACTCCCTTTAATCAAATAACGCTGCAATCTGAGTCTTCTTTTAGGGTTAGGGAAAGTTGACGAAATGGCGAGTCATTTAGCTTATTGAATAGCAAAACTAGCTCTCAAGTACTTTCTTTAATCTTCTTTCTACATAAGTTAAATCATTTAAATAATTCCCTGGAGACCCAAGTTAATTAAGTAGTATCATCTTTCTGTGGTGGGCTGATATATATAAAAGCCCGGTATACTATATGAGGCAAATGGATCCGATCGATCAGTAGAACTGAGCCCTAAAAAGTTATATCGGTCAATATGACATATACCTTCTCTAACTATTTAATTTCGCCGTTCATTTATTATTGGGCCTTCTGTGGGACGTTCCACTATACTTCTCATGTAATCCCGTATATAAGAGCAAGTCCAATGCAATGTTATAAGTGGTGCCATTTCTATAATTTGAAATCAAATGCTAAAAATCTCAACTCCAATGGGGTTCTATACATGGATGCAAATATGCATATATGCATCCTTGGTTTTAAATTTGAAACCAAGGATGCATTTATGCATCCATGCCACATCATCAACTAACTATAATTGATATATATAGTGGTGAACTTTAAACAAAGTTTAGGAGAGAGGGACTAAAGTTACTTAATTTTGGAATTATTTGGATGCAAAATGCATCTAGCATTGGAGTTGAAGTTCTATTTTAGCAACAAAAAACACTTTTTGGTGCCAAATTATAACAATAGCTATAGCTATTTTGCATCTTGCATTGGACTTGCTCTAAGCAACTTTAAACAAAGATTGCCTATATTTTCCATAACACAAATGGTGCCCTATGTCTCGTACATTTACTCCCTACTGACATGCCTTTGTTTCTATGACAGTACAGTGAACTTTTTAGTGTTCCAAATTTTATTTTATCAATTTATGAATTATATGTTTTAACTAAAAATTTCTGATCTATTAAAAAATCCTTTAATATTTTTTCCCAAATACCGATTTCAACATGTTCTCTTTCGCTCAATATCTTTGCTGGGGTTTTTGAATGATTATTGGACCCGTTCAGACCTAATTAATTATCTTGAACTTCACGGTTAGCGGGTCCTTTGATCAGAGAGGTGTTTGCACTGCAGATCAAAATGTCTAGATTAGCCAGCGAGATGTTATTGTTGCCGAATTCTTTAGGGACTGGGAAGAATTATATAGTGAGCCTGTTGAAATATTCACATATCTAAAGTGTGTAGAAATAGTGATGAACATTAGGACATTCACGGAATATCCTGATATATTATGAGCTCGCTAGGTTAAATGTTTCGAGATTACTCTAACATTGACATTGGATACCAAGCATGACCAGCTGAGCTAGAATTCAGATCATATGACTACTTATGAAATCCATTATCATAAAAACAAACTAAAGAAAAGGTGATGTAGGACGATTAGCTGCACATATAGAAGACGCAATGGATAGAAAGAAGAGCGTCTACGGACGGCGTGATCATGCTAAAGGCTTAGCATGAACCTGCCAAAACTTGCATGATCATGCCAGATTGGCAAAACCATCCAGTAGCACAGGCGAGGGATGGAGGGCTTGGTTGCATGGTCATGCTCAAAGCAACATGATCATGCTTACTTTATTAATATTTGATTTTAATTAGGATTTTCCTACTTTATTATTATTTGACTTTAATTAGGACATGTCTTTATTTCCTTGTAGGGTTTTTATATCCCTATAAAAACCATATTATGATGGATATGATGAATTATGATTGATATCAAAACCTAGAGAGTTTTCTCATCTTTCTGGTGGATTCCGGAATTATCAATTGAATTTGTGCTTGCGGATTCAATCTTGTTCTTTAGGATTAACGTTTGTTTTTCCTACGCTTCCGTACTGCGTCAAAAGGTGAAGAAGCCAGAAGACCAGTAGTATATTATTCATACGATATTACAAGATCCCCAGAAAAGTACATACTAAGAGGCCAAAATATCAGTCGCATCTGGCCTTAATTATATTCGACATTAAAGTCTCGTTCCAGGCATAACACGCACGTTAATAAAAACCCTAACTATTGAACAACTAGCTAGGATATGGAGAATATATGCATGCATGATTATATTACACCAAAGGAGGGCATACGAAGCCAGGAGGAGGAGTTATTCCACAAGTTGCTAGTACTTGAAGAGCGAGAGGGATGAAAATGTTGAGGTTAAGAAGTTTAAGCCTAATGGTGGTGCAGAGGCAGATAGCTGCTTCTAGCTCAAGCAAACCTTGAAGTACTGGACAACATACATTCTCTACTGGATCTCCCAAACCAATATGCACCAATCCTCCCAACACATCCACACACAGCCCTAGTTTTAGTGCATTGATGGGACAAGTAGCAGGCGGAGGGACGAGACCTGGTCCTCCACCGCAACCACCACAGCCAGGTCCACCACCCCCACCTCCTGGAGATCCACCTCCGCCACCACCACTACCAGGTGATCCACCACCACCATGTCCACCTCCGCCACTACCAGGCGATCCACCACCTCCGCCACTACCAGGTGATCCACCACCGCCATGTCCACCTCCACCACTGCCCGGTGATCCACCACCTCCACCGTGTCCACCTCCACCACTGCCAGGTGATCCACCACCTCCACCGTGTCCACCACCACCATGTCCACCTCCACCACTGCCAGGTGATCCACCACCTCCTCCGTGTCCACCACCACCATGTCCACCTCCACCACTGCCAGGTGATCCACCACCTCCACCACTACCAGGCGATCCACCACCTCCACCACTACCAGGCGATCCACCACCTCCACCACTACCAGGCGATCCACCATGTCCACCTCCGCCACTACCAGGTGATCCACCACCACCACCTCCCCCGCCACTTCCTGGAGGGCTTGTGTAAGGTGGATAGCTGGATGAAGGCGGTGGTATTGTTCCAGGAGGATTAACTATGGGCGGCAACACGATTGGAGGAATATGACCAGGAGGATTAGTTACCGGAGGGGGCATCACAATGGGTGGAAGAACACCCGGTGGCTTTCCACCAGGCCCTCCTCCGCCATGTTCGGGCGGATGTGGCCGAGGATGAGTCGGAGGGTTAGGCTGCCTGTAAGGTGGCCGCGGCTCACAATAACCACAAGCATAGATAGGTGGCAAAGAAATCACAATGCAAATCATATATATCAACAACATGGCTAAAACCTTAGAACCCATCACTCATTCAGGGTTCCAAATCAAACCCTCACTCTTTCTCTTGCACTTCAAAGTTTGATACCCTTTGTTACTTTATAGCTGAATTTTAATGTCACAAACTAATAAAATAATAATGTTTGCCTCATTAGCTGGAGGATTCATATAAGAGAGATAAAATCTTACATACTAGAAATATACACATGCATGCAATTTTAGAGTATCTCATTGTTTTTTTACGCTGCACCAATTTCAAGACACAAATCCGTGACTACTTCTATCCATCCGTGACACTGAACAGAATCATCAATTTTAGAAAAATAGTGTCATTTGCACAGATTTATGTGTATCTTTTTCGTACTATTTGTTTCATTGCCTATATATTTCGAACTTATTACTGTACAGCTTTAGTCTATATCGCTGTTTTCTTTCCTTTTTCTAAAGAAACAACCATTCCATTAACTTTTTTTTTCTACATGGACGGGAATAAGCTTTCATTCAATTGACAACTGGGCATTTTGTTTTCTTCTCTGTGAATTGAAGCTGTAAAGGATTCGGGTTGCCACATCTTTCGAGGAGAGCATGTGAACTATTTTCAGAACACCGGAAGTGGAATATCATCAGTTTTAGGAGTAGTCCAAAGTAGTAGTCCTCGTCAGATTTAGTTTCGGCAAGTCCTCCTGGAGTAATAATTTTTGAATATAATATTGTGTATAATGAATGGCGTTACATAATCGATGTCTGTGTTTGAACCTATGTAAACCTAGTCAGCTGCCTTCTTAGTTCCAGCTTCCTCAGTGTCGTCCGAACAAATTTTTTACTCTTTTCTGCGATGAATAAATATATAACAACCCAAAGGCAAAAAACGAAAACATTATCACACTAGAATATTAATTATGTATGAGCGTGATGGTTTAGTAAACGTGGCAGTGCACGCTGGCTAGTATATGATCATAATATGTGGGTGTTTGGGAGTGATGGTTTATGGGCTTAAAAACCTGCAACGCCCGCTTCTGCTCTTAAGTGTGCGTTTGGCAAAATTCTGCAAGTGCTTAATAGAGTGAAAAGAAGCTCAGGAAAAAAAAAGCTTCCTAACCCAGCTTATTTTGGAGACCCAACTTCTGCTTCTTTTTTAAAAGAAAATGACTTCGACTTTCAGCAGCTAAAGAGTTGATATGCTTATAGTGCCAAAGATTTATTTCGCGTTATTTTTATTTTTACTTTTAAAGAAGTTGTTTACGGGATCCCGGGTGGTTAGAGGTATCACAAGTGTCTTGTACTATTTTTACTTGTATTATTTGTAGTTATTAATTTTTTTATTTTAATGCAGATTTTAAAATTTTGTACTATAAAATTTTCTACAGAACTTTTGAGCTGAAGTTCACCATATAAGATTTTCTTCAACAACTCGAGTTTATAATTTATGAACTATCTTTTTCTACAGAACTTGAATGGATCGGATGATGGCTACAAGAAACAATTAAATGTTAAGAGTAGAAGATTAGACGAGTTACGAGAATAGTTTACTTTAAATTAAAAAAAATGTCTATTAATTACAAATGAAAATTACTTAAATGTAATAAGTAACTTCTCAGAACTGTCATGCTGATGTGGCAACTCTTCCATCTTAGTGGTGGTATCTTCTGCATAAATATGGAAGTTGAGCTTTTAAATCTAGTCAAAGAACCCCATAATCTTATAAATCAACAAATGTAACAGTAGTGGGTTAATTTAATTACTGGAAATAATAATATAAAAAAAATATCTCAGACAAATTTGCCTGTCGTACATTCACTTGCAATATTTTATGTTCTTCGCATCTTAACCAGATCGATGTCATCGATGTGTGTACACTTGTGTAAGTGTGTTTCTTGCATGTACGTGTTATGATCATACGTACATTTACACGTACATTTTTGGATATCTCGTGCTCTGTGCATATATATATAGTCTATTTTAAAATATTATATATATAGTCTATTTTAAAATACCATCGTCCATATGTATGTTGGTTTGATATGAGAAAGTTCTATTTTCTGTCTCAATTTATTTAGCATACAGAGAAGAAGTTTAATTAATTAGAAGAATCAATTGACTATTTGTCAAGCAAAACCGCTTAATTATGTATACAAGGCGCTTAATTATAATCCTTAGAGCATCTCCAGCAACATCTTAGCACATTCCTTAAATATAATATAAAATATTAGATCCTAGTGACTTAAGATGATAATGGCTATTCTCACCAACAACAATATTCCTTATATTCATTCTTTACATACTATTTTATTATTAAAAATTACCATTATTACAATAGGTGAAAAGAGAGAACATGTTTGTTTTCAAAATTTATTATAAAATAAGATTTGAGAGAGGAGAGAAGTTAGCTAAAGATAAGGCATGGCTAATGGATCTTAGTGATTTGGGGAATCATTAGGATACAGTTGGAGTGGATTATTTTTTCATATTTCTCATATTTTGGTTTAAGACTCCAAATAGCTAAGCTATTGGAGTTGCTCTCTGACGTTAGGGATTTAGGCAGGTCTTGTTCTCCCAAATCTACCAGCACGTAATAACCAAGACCAGGGTCTACTTGATGTAGTAATGCCCATAATACTCTTTGCTGCCACAAATGAGATTCTATTCCAATTCCAAATATAACAAATGGCTGACAGTGTACACCAAATTAATAACTAACTTCTACTGAATAATAAGTCAAAAGCTTCTTATAGGCCTTTCTCTCGAGTAAATTATAGTCATAAGATTCTCGAACACGATCAATACTAATCATGCAGATGATTCTGCGGTTTGATACGTTGATTATCAGAATATATCGTGCAGCGAGAGATCGATCCGGTCACGCGTGTGATCACTTCGTAAATACCACCTTATTTCGGGAAGTAAAGTAGGTATGTCCATGCACACAAGGTGGTGATGGATGGTTGCGATCCACATCAAGATAAATATTTTAAGCACTGAATTTGAAATTGTTCGTATACATATGAACTGAATTACCAAACGGAAGAGAAAACACGCACGCTAAATCTTATGACACTTACTTAATCATAAGACACTGTGATAATAGTAGTACTTGAAGATCCCTCGAGAAATCAAGGATAAACGGAGAATGTGAACTCAGGCGCATTTGAAACCGGCGGGAGCCTTCTTGCCACAATAGTTAAGCAGCAAGCTCAAATCAACGGGTACATTGAGGTTAAGGCCCAAGACATTAGCTTTAATGGCGGTGCAAAGACAAAGAGCAGCATCAAGATCAGCTACACCTTGGAGGAGACTACAGCATGGCTTTTTGTCCGGAGTTCCCACGACAGTACCCACCAAACCTCCCAAAACTTTGGCGCAAACACCCAATTTTAGACCATCGCATTTCGCAGATTTTGGAGTAGGGGTTGCCGGAGGCTTCGGGGTGGGTGTTGTGCCGCAAGGGCATTTTGGTGATTTGGGTTTTGGTGGTGGAGGACAAGGAGCGGTAGAAGTGACCAAAGAGAAGAAGAGAAGGTTCAAGACCAAAAGAAGAGTGGCACTATATGATAGAACCTTTGACGCCATCTCAAGAAGAAGAAAAATACTAATTAAGCTGGTTTGTGGTGAATATAAATGGTTACAGGGCGTGCTATTTATAGATAAAATGATATGAGATCTTTCGTTCATTTTTAGTTAAGAAATTCCCGAATCGAAAATAATTAAAGATCCATATTATTATAATGTGAATAGATTTGGTTAAAGTGAGGATCATCTTAGACTTGGGCGTTAATTTGCAACTTGAGAGATGCGACAAGACGAGTTTTGGATGTAACAGCTAATTGAAATGAATGTGTGCCTTGGGATTCAATGTTTGTATATAGCTATTGGTTCTTATTAGCAAAATGAATTAGAAATAGATTGGTTTTATTGTCATCCACGAAACACTTCATTCTTTTCAGACTCCAGTCATTTTCAAAGGGAGCCGATTTGAACTAGTCTCAAAACTGAAATCATCATTTTGTTTGTAACAGTTGATTAATTTGTTTGTAATAGTTGATTTTATACGAGTGATCGATGATTTACGAAATATCTGCTTGTGTTATATATGAAGCCTATCGAGCAAGTCGCAACTATATATTAATCAACCATGTTCAGAAATAAATATATCTGGTGTATAGGCATTTACATTTATATCGTCTTAAATCTAATTAATATTAATTTCTTTAAGATTTCATTTTCATTTCCAGTACAGAGAAAGAAGAGCGACCACTTGAACGAAGGGCCGACAGTGACGAAGACTTGCCCAAGCTGTACGCAGTTGGGTTGAGATGAAAGTTATATATGCTACTAGGCTTTCAAAATCTTTAGATAATTTGATAAGAAGAATTTTATATTAATTCAATTATATTGCAGTGTGTTACAGGAAAATTATAGTGACGCGGCATCCATAATGAATAAGTGAAGACGCGTTTTTAAGTTTTTGTCTTGTTTTCTTTATAGATACCGAAATTCCAATCCAAATCAATAATCAATGGTCACACTCCAATTGCCAGTATATATATTGGCAGAATCGAGATTATGAAATATCAGGAGGGAAATTTTAAAAAAAAAAGTTAATTAATTACCTGACTGTGGTTGAGATTTAAAAAGGAATTGAACTGATTTTGAAGTACAAAATGAGACTTAATTAAATAGACACAATTAATAATTCCCGCAGTTTAGAGCATATAACAATCACTGGATTATACTACACTCTAAAGTCTTGGACTCCTCTCACCATAGGATCCCGAATAAATTTGGTGCATTGTAAATATTGCATTGACTTGACTTGAGAGATCTTACGATTTTAATTGGTCTGCAGCGAATCAAACGTCGTCTATATATGTTGTTTTATAAGGCGCACAATTTGCAGATATGAACTAATAAGAGGACAATTATGAAGTATCCGCTCGTATATATCTAAATTAAAAGGAAAACGATAGCTCGCAATAGTGAGTTTGGCATACTTCACAGGTCGTCTAGAATGAATAATTTATGCAGGGGTTATAATTAGATTCTTCTCAAATTTCAACTCTTGTACTCGATTAGAAAAGATAATTAAATTCAAATAAAGCTGCTAGGGGAGGGGCAGATGTATTCTTACCAAACTTGAAGCAGTCACAACCTCTTAACAAACACACTACAGAATTTTCTAAGAATCAAATTACCATAGAAGATAGTGATGACTTATGAGACAGGAAAAGAGGCTTGTAACAAGGACAAGTGAATTTGGACCTATATTTGGATCACATGGTTGGAATAGGAGATAGATCTCGACCTATATTTGGATTATTTTGTGATCCAAATTTGGATCTATGGTTGGAGTTCGCCTTAGACAAAAGATTCTAGGTGGAAATATTGTATTCCATAGTAGATTTTGTATAATGTGGTTCTGCACGATGTCTAGTACTCTTTCCGTCCCATTTAATTTTATACGTTCAGTATTTAGCACATAGCTTAATGCTTCTATAAAATATACTCCCTCTGTCTCATTTAATTGTATACGTTTCTTTTTAACTGCTCGACACGCATTTCAATACTCTTATAAAATATAGTTCTGTAACTTATTTTTGAGATTTTCTTTTTCTGTATAAAAATATAACATCCAAACTTTAATTCAGAAAAAGAAAATTTTAAAAATAAATTACACAACTACACTTTACAGGAGCATAAAGTCCGTGCCGCGTCCCCGTCCCCCAATGTATACTACTCAGGGGGACGGAGGGAGTAGTTGAATAACTTATTTTTAAGATTTTTTTCGGAATAAAAATTTAAGTTAAACTTTTATTCAGTAAAAAGTTTGAAAAATAATTTATAGAACTATATTTAGAGAAGCATTAAATGTCTGCCGCTCCCCTACGCATACAACTCAGGGATGGAAGTCGGAGTATATATCAAACGATTTGAGATTTGGTGTTGATGAGACAGTTGAGTGTAAGCCGCATATGAATCTTATTTTTGAAGGAATGTCGGAGGAAGTTGCATGTGAGAGTATTCTCCCCAGTTCCTTGTAATTATATTATCGTTGTTTTCTGTATGCATGTGTACCATTCTCTACTGATGTTCATGTGATTGAATAAAAATAGAGTTTGGGGGAATAAAATGTACCATGCATGAATTCCAAGAAAGTACAAATATGGCTCAAGCTAAGGAGCTAGGGTGTGTTTAGAGTTCACTATATATATGCATCATGTAATTAATCATGCACCAAGTGTTGACTTTGAAATGAAGATATTGGCTGGTTTAGGGCTTTAGGCATGCATCAGGCCAGTATTAATGTATTAGTATTATGTTACATTCTCGGCACCTTGACTTTGACATGCATGCATGTGCATGTATACTGTATATTCTCAAGTGGTATAAGTATAAACTATCTAAGTAATTAAACACATATATATATATATATGAGATTCACGTGAATTACTGAATAGCAATGCATTACAGAAAACGCAAGGAGAAATTTGAAGTGGATAGACGGGAAAGAAGATTACATTTATCTGTTAACTGAATGAAAAAGGATACAAATACGAGGTATGTTCTTACAGAAGACCTGAAAGAAGGCGAGGTGCCTCCCTCCTTTATTCAAAACATGACATAAGATTACATAAATGAAAAGACATATCACTGGCAAACAGAGAAGAAGATTTCGAAAGTAAAAACTTAAGAACATTGGAAGCCCTCGGGGGTTTTCTTGTCACAGTAGTTGAGCAACAAGCTCAAATTAACCGGTATGTTGAGGTTAATACCCAAGACATTAGCTTTAAGGGCGGTGCAAAGACATAGAGCTGCATCAAGATCACCAACTCCTTGAAGGAGACTACAGCATGGCTCCTTATCCGGGGTTCCGAGGACAAGACCAAGCAAACCTCCTAGAAGATTACCGCAGACACCCAATTTTAGAGCATCGCATTTTGGTGATGCCGGAGCCGTCGGGGTACTTGGTGGTGTAGGAGTAGGTGTGGTCGGAGGTTTAGGAGTAGGTGACTTCGGTGTTTTCGGAGTTTTCGGGGTTTTCGGGGTTGGTGTTGTTTCGCACGGGCATTTTGGTGATTTAGGTTTTGGTGGTGGAGGACAAGGAGTATTTGAAGTGACCAATGTGAAGAAAAGAAGGTTCAAGACCAAAAGAAGAGTGGTGCTTGATGCTAAAACCTTTGAAGCCATCTCAACAAGAAGAGTTTATAATATGAGCTTGTAAAGAGGCAAAGGGCTAGTTGTAGTGTGAGTATATAGGGTTACATGTTGGGCTATTTATACACAAAAATAGTTAGGATCTTGTAATTTGTTCTTATTTAGGGAAAAGAAAAGTTTATATTGCCGATGGAGACGTACCTAGTGTGAAATTGTGAAAAACTTGGGTTTAAACTTGAAGGGGAAAATATCTTGAACTGGGCTTACAACTTGAACAATGCGACAAAATTGAATTGTTTAGAGAGCAGGGAATCGAAATGAATATGTGCCTTGAATCTATGAAAATATTGTCTTCGCCTGACTGGTTCTTAATTGGAAAATAATAGAGGAGATTCATTTGTATTTTCGTCCACACACAAAACCTTATTCTCTGCATTTGAAATACAAGACGGAGGCGAAACCAGTTAACCTTAAGCTTTTATGTAATGAGAAGTTACATTTCATGCATGCTAGTTATATATATAGCTTCAACTTAACTATAACAATGTTATTCTCTTGATATTTTTCGAGTTAGTAGGTTTATGAATTCTTAAATGATCAGTATTTATTCTCCTAATATATAATTCTTAAAATTTTAAAACTCAAAGAGTCCAAGTCGAATACGTAATAAGAGGAGATAAATTCTTACCTCGTCCTAGGTGTGTTGAATTTTTAATATCAAAAATCAATATATAAATTAACAATAACTTTCAAGATAAGCAAAAGTCAGGTTTTAAAATGTAGTAAGAGTTAAACTCTTCCGGCCTAAACTATACAATCTTTCTCTTGATCATCTGCTTCACTCTGACTCTCGGACAACCGAGGAAACCAATAGATGTAAAATTAAGGACCATTAGCTAATTAAGTACTCTATCACAATTCACATGGACCACCCTAGCTAGATAGAGTTTTACTTCGTAAATTATGACTTTGATAGAGTTTTACTTCACACAATACTGATTTTGACAGTTCGATGTATATACTTGGAGGTGGGTATTTCCCGCTCGGCTTGGCCTTTCAGTTCGAAAATAGTTATTTTCGATCATTTCTGGTATTTTCGACGATAGAAAAACAGTTGAAGATAAGCTAGTCGAAATTCACATTTTGGCCGGAAATTTTCGACCGTATTTGGTTGAAAATATTCTGCCAAAAAACTCTGCCAGACTTTGAAATTTTTGGAATTTTTGAAAATTTTCATTTTGCCGCTCAAAATTTTGAAATTTTGGTCGAAAATATAAATTTGACCGGAATTGGAAACTCCCGCCAATTGAAATAAGGGAATTTATCAAATATACTACTTTTTAAGATCTTATTTGCAAAAATACCATCTTCCTAAATTAATTGCATATTTACTAAACCAAGTTTCTAAATTGCAAAAATACTACCCCCTCCCCCTGCAACTAAATGCAACCTCATATGCAACTGAATGCCTGATTTCAAGTTCCACTTTTCAAATGTCATTTTCGACCTCATCCTTGGAATCCATATATATATATATATATATATATATATATATATAGATTCTGAAAATCTGGTCACTAGGCGACCCGCTGAGCTTCTGCAACTAAATGCAACCACATGCAACTCCTGATTTCAGGTTCCAGTTTTCAAATGTTATTTTCGACCTCATCCTTGGAATCCATATACATATATATATATACATATATATATATATATATATATATATATATATATATATATATATATATATATATATTCTGAAAATCTGGTCGAAAATGACATTTGGAGACTGGAACTTGAAATCAGGCATTCAGTTGCATTCAGTTGATTCTATTTTGATCTAATGGCCCCGCCTTGCATTTAGTTGCTTATGAGATTGCATATTCAGTTGAATATTGCCCCTGCGGGGCCTGCAACCCAAATCCACCACAATATCACCCCACCCTAAAAAAATTCAGTTGCTTATGAGGTTGCATTCAGTTGATTCTATTTTGATCTAATGGCCCCGCCAGGGGCACCCATACATCAATTGTAACTTACAGTTTTCAGTTGCATATGAGATTGCATTTGACCATCTGCAACTGAATGCAACCACATGCAACTCCTGATTTCAGGTTCCAGTTCTCAAATGTCATTTTCGACATTTGAGAACTGGAACCTGAAATCAGGAGTTGCAGTTGCATGTGGTTGTATTCAGTTGCAGAAGGGAGAGGTAGTATTTTTGCAATTTAGAAACTTAGTGTAGTAAAACTACAAATAGCTATTCTTGATAAAAGTAAATATGCAAAAATTTACTTTTTCTTATATATTTATGAAAAAACCCCATGAAATAACTTCGACCATATCTAGTCGAAAATAATTTCGGCTAAAAATAGTCGAAATTATCGTCATTATTTAGTCGAAGTTATTTTACCATTCTTTTTTCCCGGTCAAATTTATTTATTTATTTAGATCGAAATTATTTTGCCATTTATTTTTCCGGTCAAATTTATTATGCAATTACTCACTTTTCTTGTAGTGTATATGTTATAGGCAGAGAGTTAAAAAAGAACATATAAAAAATTCTGGAATTAATAGGTTTTTGTGTTAGTGTTTATTGTCTCGGTCTGTCCCAAAATCTTATAATGTGAATATCTATGATTATATATTGATATTATATTATATAAAATATTGCATCCGTCAACAAAGTGTTGGTGTGGCGGTAGAGCTCTTGTACCCCCTTGCGGGAGGTCGGGAGTTCGACTCCCCACGTGTGCGTGTGTAATCGATTAGCAAAAAAAAAAAAATTGCATCCGAAAATACTCATCAATCTATCGATACAAGAAAAAAAATGCTGTTTTATTGCATCCGAAAATACTCATCAATCTATCGATACAAGAAAAAAATTCTGCTTAAAGTAACTAATACTGATACTATATTATATACTTACTTATATATAATAAGCGCAAAGGAGATAATTTGGTCGTATGGTCCTATAGCCCAAAAGCTTATCATCCGTTGGATCGTATTTTGAACAAATAAGCACCGTTAAATTTAAACAAAATTAAATTATGTTCTATAAGAAAACTGATATCTACTAGCATGTTTATAATTCTAATCTGAATCCAAAACAAATTCTGTCTTTCACGTGTTTTTTGTTTTTTTTAATACAAAATAAATATTTCATACCAATTTTAATTGTGAAATCATATAAATCGCACCGTCACAAAATTATTTTTATCCATCAGATCGTATATTTAACAAATAAGCACCGTTAGATTAGAACAAAATTAACTTTTGTTCCATAAGACAACTGATATCTACTTGCATGTTTATAATTCCTTTTCTGAATACAAAACAAATTTTGTCTTTCACGTGTTTATGATTTTTTTTTAAAACCAAAATAAATATTTTCTATCAGTTTTATTTGTAGAATCATATAAATCGCACCGTCACAAAATTATTTTTATCTAATATATTTTAAAATTAATAAGCCGGATTTATGTGAGGAACGAATACAGAAACTTTTTCTTAATCCAAAACAAATTCTACCATCTTATTGCATGTTTATGATTCATTTTCTTAATTCAAAACAAATTATGTTTATCAATTTTAATCTCGAACCATAAATATTTTTAGAAAAATATTTAAATCACATTATAATAATTCTAATATAAAATACATTTATAAACATAATCTAATAGAAGTTGACGTCACTAACTACTTAAAATAATTTAAAATTTGATAGAAAAAATTTAATACTTTGGCATGATACATACAATTTTAATTTAATATTTATAGGTTAAATTTTTTCACACCATTTAAATATATTTAAAAAGTTTATAAATAATTAAAAAGCTCCCGTGCCTTGCATGGGCTATAAGCTAGTATAGTTAACACTTGTAACACAATTCGTGAATGCCGTGGTTGATAAATTACTTTTTTTAGTAGTGCAGATGCTTCGTCGTATATAACCGTAAAAAATATGAAACAGGGACGAATGGAGTAAACATCTAGAAACTTAGAAACAAACTTCTTTGGTCGACCTGATCGGTATATATACAGTTTGGCGGAATTAAAAAACTAGGAACTACTCTATCAACTTTATGACCGACGGGACATCTGTGCCCTTCAAATGAAGACTTCCAAATTTCATTTAATACAATCAAACTCATATGCACAACTAGCTAGCTATTCATGCATGATGATTTCTTTCATTGTAATATTCGAATAGATTGATGGCCAATAGGGGTGTAAACAAACCAAACTATTCGTGAGCTACTCGAGTTCGGCTTGGAAAATATTCGAATTTGGTTCGGTAAAAATCGAGCCGAGCTCGAGCTCGAGCTATTTGGACGTTTTACCGAGCCGAGCTCGAGCTTCAAATTACTCAGCTCGTAAGGTTCGCGAGCCTTATCGAGCCTCTATTATTTTTTAATTTTTTTATTATAAATATATTTTTACAAATATATTTAATATTTTATTTATAATTTACATATTTAATCAAATCGAACTCAAGTCGAACCGATCATATTTCGAGTTTTTGTCAATATTTGGTGACTCGATTCGAGCTTTCGAGCCGAACTCGAACCTCTCGAACTATTTACAAGCCGAGCTTCGAACTTGAAATTAAAGGCTCGGTCGAACTCGAACTTGAGCCCCGAACTTTTCAGTCGAGCTCGAGTCGAGCCTGACAGTGTTCGACTCGGCTCGGCTCGTTTACACCCCTAATGGCCACAAGCTCAAAGAGTACAGTAGCTTATAAGATTAAAGTCCGGCCCGTTCTAGGGTTAGTGTTTGAAATTTCAAGTCTTGGGCAGAATCTTACCGGACATCTATGTTACTCGTACTTCTCATTTTTTTTCGTAGTATCCGTGTCGAACATTCGACACTCAGACATGGACACTTAGACCAAAACACTTATTTTAAGCTAAAAACATGTAAAATTTTCAGAATATTACTCCGACACATAAACAAGTATCCATGCTGGACACTTCAAACCGGGTTCGAGTAACATAGCCGGACATTAGAAGGATACAAGGAATTGATGGTCTTTTTCTGCTGCTAACATACAGGAAATGGTTTAACGTTGATTTTAAAAAATGAGATATTTTCTACTGGTCACATCGGTAAGATTGAAATTGGAAAATGATACTATTACGGTATTATCCACATGCCAAGAGTAATTAACGACTCAGCGTAGCATGAGTGAGGAGAGAACATTAACAAATGCATGTACAGGCCATTTTATACCGTCCATTTCCTACCTCCTTTTCATTTCTTATCAGTTATTTTTTACTGTTATTTGACAGAAATTACTGAATTTGATACAGAAAGGACGGTAACAAATGACCAAAATTCGGTAGATATTACCAGAAATTTTATAATCCCTCCGTCCCCTTGAGTAGTATACATTGGGGGAGGGAACGTGGCACGGACTTTAATGCTCCTGCAAAGTGTAGTTGCGAAATTTATTTTTAAAATTTTTCTTTTCAGAATTAAAGTTTGGATGTTATATTTTTATACAGAAAAAGAAAATCTCAAAAATAAGTTACGAAACTATATTTTATAAGAGCATTGAAATATGTGTCGAGTAGTTAAAAAAAACGTATAGAATTAAATGAGATAGAATTAAATGGGACAGAGGGAGTTCTTCATGTTACCGCATTACTTTTTCTTACTTTCAATAAACCATGCAATTGCACTAATGTCAGAGAACTATATCTCGGGTTATTTTCCATAATGTCAGATTTTGAATCGGATTAAAATCATAGTTTCAGATTCTTAGATTATTAATTTTGGGCAATAAAGATCAAAGTTTATTAATTCGAAATTATGAGATATCCCGTACATGTTACCGTATATATAACACAGAGGGCCAGAGTGGGATCAAAGACCAATAGGTACCAATAAAAGAAATTGGCGAGTTGGGCTTCATTCATACATGACACCTAAAACTGCCATGTAGCACGCAACAATGTGTATATGCAGCCTTACCTCACGCTGCCACTCGATAGGGTTCGGCCCAGCATTTGAATTTGGGTCCAGCAACTATTTGCTCTCCACCTATTCAGTGTTTGGTTTAGAATTTAAGTTATTTAAAAGTTAAAACCTTGCAATGTTTTTTGCTGGCAAAGTTTGTCACTTAAACTTTTTATTTAGAAAATTTTTATTTTGTCTTATTTCTGATAGTCAAGAGTAAAGATATACTGTACATCTAAATAAGAAAATTTGACAAGCTGGAAATTTTAGTGCAATTCATATACTCAGTTTATTTTTAAGGATTCCCCATTTATTTACCAACCAACCAGCCACAGTTCAATCCCTAAATTGCACAACAGAAAGACATTGAGTTCTTTGTTACTCAATCAAACACCCAACTGGCTTTGCACCTCCAGTATAGTCTTGGCCGAGTCCCTGAGCTGTTGTGCCTCTTCATCAGTGAGATGCACATTGGTCACACCTAATACTCCGCTTCGGCCAAGCTGCGCAGGCAAGCTCAAGAAAACTTCTCCAAAGTCGATGCCGTAGAAGCCCTTTGCGAGAACTGAGACAGGGTGGATCCTCCTCTGGTTCCTAAGAATGTCTCGAGCCAAGCTAGCCACAGAGTAGCCAATTGCCCAAGATGTATAACCTTTGAGACTGATGACTTGATATGCACTTTCAACAACTTCTCTGTGAATCTTCTCTAGTGTTTCCTTCTCGTAAACAATTTGTTGCCTTTCCAAGAAGCTGAGAACCGGTACTCCTCCAACACTTATGCTCGACCACAGTGCCACGGAACTGTCACCATGCTCCCCAACAATATATGCCTAAATAGGCAATCGCAGTGTGGCCAAAAAGTACAGTAAGGTGACATTATATATGATAAGAAGGCTGCTAATTGCAATCCAAAAAAGGGCCAGAACTGAATTATACTGTTAGCAAGTAGTAATGCACTAGCGACTGAAAGAGATAAATGAATTATCAAATTCTAATCAGCTGATCTAGGAAATCATTTATCTTACTAATATCAAGTTTTAGTGTTTCTTATATAGAGAGACATAAACCAGTAAGATTAGTTAGAGTTAGAACTATCCAATGTGCCCTCTAGCTTCATTAAGATTGTTCATTCACGGTCCACGGATTCTGCCAGATGGCCCACATCCAAGAATCCCGAAAGTCAGGCTAGAGGTTGCTGTATACTAAATCTCACAAGAAACTAAGGTTGTGTTCACTTGGAGTGAATGGAATGGAGGGAGAATGAAATGAATTTTGTACTCTAAAATGGTGTTGATCAAAGAAAATATATATAATTTTCATTCTTTCAATCATTCCAACCTCACTATTTTAACTATAACTCTAACCCACATGTTTTGGAAGGAATGCCCATTCCATTTCAACATCATGTTTCTTCACAATCCTTCTCACAAAAAAATTAACAACATTCATATTTTGTCAACATTATCTCATACTTTCTTCTTTCTCCTTAAAACTTCTATATAATTTTTCATTCCATTCTCCCCTCATTCCATTCTATGAAGTGAACACAGCCTAAGATCACTACTTGTTAACATATATTAGAGATGTTATTGCTGTATACTTAAGTTCACTAATCCTAAGACTTGTATACAATACAGAATTGCTACAAAATAAATATTAGAGTATCTATAAACTATAAAGAGCAAATTGACATGACGACTACGATAAATTACAAATCTGAAAATTATTTTACTGGTGTTCTAGATCTAGTACTCGTAAAATTTACTAGGAATGATTAAATTTTAATCACATAAATGTGCATCCCAAGATTAATGTCCACAATGTATATCATTGTTCCTTAAAACAAAAGTTGTTAAAGCATGGAATCAAGTAGCAACGGTGATCTCACCTGCACATCTTGAGCATTAACATCAAGATGATCCGCAATGAGGAACCGAAACCTGGAAGAATCCAAGTTGGTACCCGACCCAATAACCCGATTTGAAGGAAACCCGGAAAGCTTCCAAGCAACATATGTCAAAACATCCACTGGATTGGAAACAATCAGCAGGATCGCCTCCGGAGAGTGTTTAGCTAAAGGTGGTATAATCGTCTTGTACATGGCCAGATTCCTCTGCAATAAGTTAAGCCGTGACTCACCCGGATTCTGTCGGGCTCCAGCAGTCACAATGCAAAGATCCGACCCGGCAGTGACTTGATAGTCAACTGAAGCCTGGATCTTAGTCCTGGGTAGAAAAGCAGCCGCGTGCTGCAGGTCAAGCATTTCACCTGTCATCATACATAAACATAAATTAAAATAATGTAAGATACTCTAAAAAACGGAAAAAATATATTTAATTTATATTTATGTACGATACCTTGGAGTTTATCGGGTTTTGCATCGACGAGAGCGAGCTCGTCGACAAGATCTTGAGTGAGGATAGTTTGGGCTATGGCCATTCCGACGTTGCCAACACCGATAACGGAGACTTTGGTGGGGCGATTGGTGGGGGAAGGTTGAGAAGAGCTTTTGATGGGTTTAAAAAAGGCTTGAGTTAAGTCTAGGCCTCCTGGGCCTAAGCTTGAAGATGATGAGCTCTGATGCATCTTTCTTTCTCTAAAGAATATTTGACAGATTTTGTTTTATTGTTTGATTTCTTGTTCTCCGATATGTGGAAGCAGTTGATGGTTTTATAGACGAGAGAAGATGTGAAGGTTTTTGAGAAAGAAGAGGTTTTAAGTTTCAACGGTCTTGTGTTTTTTATTAGATAATGTAACAACTCACAGTGCAAACAAAAGTAGAAATATAAAATATCTATGACAGAATATACACTTACTTAACTCTGTATTAGAAATATTTAGCAGGAAAAAAAAGTTCTCTACTGCAGCTCTGCAAGATGTTTAACAGCAAAATATACTGCAGAAATTATCAATATGATTTTAATATGGTGCTATAACAGAAATTATTTTTTATTCTTGAATTTAAAATAAACAGTGATTTCGGCTTTTCTTTTTTCACATCACAATGTGACAGTGTATTCTTGTCGATCTGTCTCCGTCACTCTTATTTATTTACAAATGAGTAGGTAATGGGGTTAACAAAATTAATGAAGTAATGTGAAAAAAAAATTGATAAATTATATATTCATATATTTAGAATTCATTCAGCATTATCAGCAAGCAGCAGAACGAAATAGTAATATTTTAGTGGGTTAGTTGCGGTCTCGGGTAAATTTACAAATAGAATGTTCCGAATATTGTGAAAGAAAAGAAGAATTTTTTTTTCTTGGGGAAAGTCAAATAAAGAAGACTAAAGCAAATAAAGAAGACTAAAGCATTGTGTACAACCGTACAGGTTAAGGCAAATGGTTTTCAAGAATTGTATATCAGAGTCCCTGTTTTCGACTCTTGTAAACTCATTACCACCAGCGCTTACAATTTTATATATGGAGCAACTTTAACTTTATTCTAAAAAATACTGATTGATCGAGAATTGTATGTGTTGCTGTGTATATGACGCTTTTCTTTCTTTCTTGCTACAAATATTGTAAATTAGGGCCGTCTCTTTGGGTCTATCCGGTGGATCATCATCTTTTGTCATTCTTGCTTTTCTCTTTACTGAAATTCTTCCAAAAACCAAATATTTATTATAAAAGCATGATACAATTTAACGAGGCGTTTGGATTGTAAAATAGGGAATGAGAATATTTACCGGCCAAGTGAAATTAGGAATTTTACGTCTTGCAATAAAATTGCTAATTGATCGAAACACCAACACATGAATTTGAGGTTCTGATTCCTTGTAACCGGCTCATTAGTATCCGAGCTGCATACTTAAATAATATCCGCAGAAGTAGAGGGCAACCGTTAATTTACCACTTATGTTGTGTTTGGTTGGGGAGAATGGAATGGAATGGAATGAAATGAGTAAAAAATACTTGAAACTAATAGAGATAGGAAGAAAATTTTGAAAAAATTTGAAAGAGTGCAAAATTGCTATGATGAGATTTGAGAAGAAATTGAGGATGAGAGAGAATGGAGCATTCCATCTCAAATGGAAGGGATCATATCTAGCATATGATGTAGAGAATGGAATGGAGGAAAGAATGAAATTTCTTAAAAATCATCTATAAGATAGTTCATTTTTCATTCCATTCCTTCCGGAATCATTCACCCCAACCAAACACAACCTTAGAGCTAGGTCCCAAACAGGATTAGTAATAGTATAATACCCTAAATCTGCAACATGCAGGGTTCAATACTTGGAGTATCTTCTTGCATCTTCTTGCAATACTCTCACGGTTTAGTAATACGCATTTGTTGATGTTTAATACGCATTCGCTGCAGGTCGGTCAAAACGAGAAGAATATGTGTGAATAATGCATGCTTTCAGTAAAGGGAAGATAGAAATACCCACACTATGAGATATAATATCTAAAACGACAAACCAGTACTATTACATACTAGTATTTCATTTTAAAGGAACATTTAACTGTGAATTGCAGTAAATCTTGATTTCCCAGCAGATACATACATATTCACTCGCTAGTCCACCGTGATTCCAGCTTAGCGACGTCATGCTCATGAGTCATGACACTTTCAGTGATGAAAACTTTCAAGAACTGCTATTTAGTACCCGCTCGCTAGCTATTTATCATAGTTAATAGCTTGGCTAGAATCAGGTTTTGGTGCTTGATGAGAGTTGATTTTAGTCATTTGAAAAAAAATTAGCAGCTGCTTAAGCTCTTCCGTTAAAAACATTGCAGCTCTGAAATTTCAACAGAAATCATATATAGTCATAGTGTTATAGAAACTAAACGATAAACTTGTCAGACATTTTTTTGAATCAGGCACAATTATTACAGAAAAAACAAATAAAAGATGGAACCATGTATTATGCCAAATGCTACAAATTGTTACAGGAAGAAGCAGTCTCGCTGCAATATAACTTTTCAACTCCGGAACATTAGGAAATATTGTAATCCATAGCAGTGTTGTAAAGTTGAATTGGAATCTTAATTGAACTTTACATCTCATTTATTATATAGGAGTATCATATGTGAAACGGCATCAAACAGCTGGGGTTGTCGCGGTGTGTATGGGAAGTCCTATATGTTATGCTTCACAAAATTTAATAGTGGTACTTGTGATCATGAGATATCTAGTCTTTTGTGTTGTGAATAGGAGGCTTGCGATGTGGCTGTGCATAATCCATAACCACGACATCTTCTATGATATCTTTTGAGTTGGAGTCTGCTGGTTCCTCAACATCTTGCGCCACAGATCCTGATGTCGACAATGCTTGCCTCCTCCATTCCTGAAAAAGAAATTTGCATAACCTTGATTAGATACTGAGGTAGAGACTGTAATATTTGGATGTGAAGCATCTTATTTCTGAATTATTTTTTGGTGAAAATGTTTTTTTCAATCTGCTAACTGTAAATTATGTCCATTTCTGTCATATCTGGTGGAAGCAATTGAGGAATACAGAAGGATTTTTAAACAGTTTGTTTTGTTGAAGTGGGAAAAATCATAGCAAGTGAAACAGCAATAAGTTTGTCTTGCCTGCATATGCATGGCATAGGCATATACTGATTTGGTTTAATTTCTAAGAAACTATAGACTTCTTACAGACACTACGAGACAATTATATGTAGAGAGAGAAAAGTGACCAATTTTTTTACCTTTGTTATTTTTTGGTTTAGGGTTTCCTCAGAGGGAATTCCCTTAACAGAAACTGCACAAGGGGGAGACTGTGAGATTTTTGATTGGCCAGTTTCCGCATTATGATTTTCTAGTGATTGGAGTTCCTCAGTTCCAAAATGCTGAAGCTTGGAAGTAGCCAAGGTACTGTGAAGGTTTGAGTTATGTACATCCTGCACCAGATTCTGAAATCAGTAAGATATTCCACTACTTATCACTACATCAGTGCATTATGTATTTATCAAATTGTGAGAGTATGTTGCACCTAGCCACTTACCGTGCCAAAAAAGTCACCTTTGTCAGTATATAGGCCAAGAATGCGGCCATTACATGCATCCAGAGAAAGAAATAGGATGACATAAACAACATAAGAGTGCATGCTGAATGATGATTGCGAAAGATCTTCTGCAGGTTGAGGTTTGTGAAGAACTGCAAGCTTTCTGTATGAGTTTGATTTTGCTTGTAGCCCAGCTGTGTATATGTACTGAATGTAAGAAGGAAGGGCATTTAATGTGGACTTCTTGGATTGTTTTGGAGAACATGCAGGTGTTTTTGAATGATGAGCCATGAATTAAAATCACGGATTTTTTTGCCTTATATGTCCCCTTCGCCTCGCCTTTTTAAGAATTGAGGGACCGAAGAAGGAGAGATCATAAAGAAGATACGTAGATGCATGGACTGTATACTCTTTTGTTGAGGAGAGACTTGGACCTTACTACCATTTTTACTTCTGTCAAAAGATATAGGAAGACAAAAAGTGGTAGCATTCAGCAAGATAACTAAGGTAAATCCAGAAGGAAGTTGATGACCTTCTCATATATATGTCTCTGCAGAAATATTTCATGCCTTCCTTATAGGGATAAATTAATTCCATACCTCGTCTTAACTTGACCACTCAATGTCTGCATGGCTCTAGAATATTCCTTTCGTTTGTTTTTCCTCCTCCCCTTTCCATTATCAGATGAGGATAGCAGTAGGGGTAATTTGCAGAACAAGTACTTTCTAGAAGATGAGTAGTTGATCGATAAGAACTATTTATGCCACAGGTGAAATTACCTTGATCCTTGAGGTGATGAACTTCCCCAATGGAGCTAACAAAATACATTTATATAAATTTGGTATTACTAGCATTTGTGCAATATTGTGTCAACACAACCATTTCACTTTGGCTCTTGTCATATATTTGTCTATTTTACGTTCATCTGATTAGGTAGGGAAGAGTTGTATCGTAGATGGTTTTGGATATATGCATATGGAGACCTTGGCCTCGCAATCTCAAATTTTCATTTCTTCATCATTTTTTCCCGGAATATTGATGCTCAGCAGAATTATCTCCGCGATATTACATGCATTGTGATTGTGATACTTGGAGTTAAAAGCATGTCCATATCCTATATGCAATACACTGATTGAATCACATGGTATTCCACTTATCATTATATGCCCTTGTTGCAGCACGAAACAGCCAGGGCCTACGGAGTATGGAGAGTAGGACTGGAGTGTGAACAGATTGGGAGACAGGGTTGCATGGCCAGGCCACCAATTGCATTACCTGAGACAGAATATGGGGACTTGAAGAAAACGCTACTGCTGTAATATTTTTTGCAGCCTGCTGTGTCGTCTAGTATATTGACAGTGTCATTTAACTGTATATCGCTATCTCAGTCCTATCAAAATGAATATCCTTAAATCTAGCCATTCTTATTCCTCCAAAAGCAGAGCAGAGCATCTCAAAAGTCATGTCATATTACAGCATGAATAGACAAACTCACATTTCAGATTGTGTCACTGGTGCCACTTATTTGGTCCTGATATTGCTAAAGATCTTTATTTATACAGGCTGCCAACAATTGAATGCATTAACCAGTTGCAATATCTGACCCAAACTCTAATAAGATGTTAGATATCCCCCAACATGTGCAGCTAAGCCTCTCTTGTGATTTGTGCACTGCATTGCTGTATCTGTTCTAATCACCAAGCCTCCGTCCCACCAAAACGATTATGCGTGTATGTGCTCTGAGGGGGATTTCAGAACTGTGTTTTCGACATGGCATGTTTCACATGCTACGTAAAACTTGCTCATAAGTACACATTAACAAATTCAAAGGGAAGACCACTGGAACTAGACAGATCTCATTTGAAAATAGTGAATACTGGTCGGCAATTCACCAAACAATAGTACAGGTATAGTAACTTATAAGTTTCCCAAGAGCTGTTTGTTCAAATTTCTGTACATAACATACTGGTATGAGAGACAGTTTTTATCAGTGAGAGAGTACGCAAAATTAACGTTGTTGTGTCCGAATGTGAACCACTTAGACTGTGGCTCAGAAAATATGATAGAAGCAGAGATGAAAATTGGTCACTCTCGGCTAACAGAAAAATGTTACCAGAATTATATTTGACAGATAAATCCCCGGTGATCTTATTGTAGGGAATAGTTAGCTGAACAGACTATACTAAATGAGCCTATAGAGCTTCTGTAAAAAATATTTGCTAAAGGCCTAAAGCAATCTACAGTATATTTCTGTGGATGATTTTGGTACTCAGTTAGCAGCAACCACAATTTTAAAGAACAGTGTCATGTTAGAGAAACTACAAACAATATCTCAAAGAATAATTAAAAGCACACATATAATAGAAGGAATGGAGGCTATATAAATAAGATGAAATGAATAGCTAACCACACATTGTGCACCTGAATGTGCATAATGTGTGTGTAAATCAATACCTTCTTAAAGATGGGATGGGATGTTAATTCTCATGACAGCTATCACTTGAGTAGCTGAGTTTATGTCGTCGATCATATGACCAGGGGCGGATCTAGTAAGAGGCACGGGGGACACGTGTCCCCTCTAAATTTATTTATTTTTACATTTTTTCACCAATCTAAATTTTACAAAATATAGAAGTGCCCCCCAAAATTTAAAAATATATAGATGTTTTTTGAAAATTTGCTTGGTGCCTCCCTAAGATTTCGTTTCTAGACTGATGACATATATACAACATTAATTAAGGATAGCATATCATCCTTTCTTAGTTGTTGATAGTTAAATTTGAGTAGCTTCATCTCTGCATGACTGGAACTACACCATGTACACTTGTTTGCAGTTTTATGCTGTGCTATATGATTGCAGGTGTTGAAACATCACAGGATGAAAGAAGAAATGTAAAAATACAGAAAGAGCATCGAAAAATTGTGGATATTCACAAAGCAGAGCATATGAGGAATTCGCAATTCTGTCAAAGAGGAACCTTATGAAAAAATATAACACGAGAGAGAACCATATCTGGCTGCTCAAACTATACCATTGATGGGCTGGGCCTGAGTTGGGCTCGAGTTTTGTCTGATTGGATTCAGTGCAGCAATTACATGATTTCTTTTGTTACATAATTCTCGGTCGGTGGAAGGTATTAACGTTTTTCAACTCCTTCACTATTTAAATCAACGGACAACGGGGCTTAAAAGAATTGAGCACTGACAAAAGAATTAAAGAAAAACATTCAAAAAAATGTTAAAAGTATACTCCATGTACAACGAATCATTTTGATACACATCTTCGAAAGTAGCCATATTATTAGATTTTTAATAAGCAATATTCATGAAATAAATTCAGATATTAATTTAAGTCACGTCGTTAGATTAAACAAGTGAAGCCAAACTATATCATTGAAAAGAATATCCAACATTAAATATTTAATGTGATAAATCTTAAAATATTATTATTATGCATCAAAGAGCAATTTCAACAAGAGTCTGTCTTCGCGTTACAATACGCTCTTGTTGATCATATATCTTACTCATTTATTTTAAATTAGATTTTATTGTGCAATACTCATGTGATTAGCTAGAAAACGACCATAAATGTACATTTCACAGGCTTGTCAAATTTTTGATAACAAAATCACAAACCATTCTGGTGTTGGGTTTTGTATTAGGCACACAGGCATGTCAAATGTCCAATACTAGTTTGGACACCGCCCTACACAGCATGATGGTTAGCTTCGAATTTGATTGTGTCCCTCTAGATCAGCTATCAGAAGAACAAGTTGCTATTTTCTTGTCTTTGGATTCATATGTCACTACTCACCTATCAATCCATTTTACAATTCAGCCCTTCAAACCACCCTCTCTTGAGTCCTACTCCTAGCCTCTAAAACGCGCACACAAATATTTTCTAGTTATCTTTTCTAGGACCCTTTTGTTTTTTAACCTTTTGACAGCTAAATTTACCATTAAATTCCCTTTTATAGTGATAAAGCATGCTTTGCCTAAAAACTCTACTTTATTTTTCGAGGGAAAGCAATCCTTTTTTTCCTTAAAACCATAGTTATATATTTGCGACTCTTTTCAAGAAAATGTTTACAATGTTAACTTTAAAACACAAACAGGTGGGCGGTGTTTATAGTATGTATTGTTTACCATGGTCTGCAATCTTGAGGCACTGTTCTTTAAATTATTGTATTGCGTAATAATACCTTTATAGTTATACATATTTAATCAGCCTGCCACTAATTATTTTCTTGTCTACTGTTTGGAGATATTTTAATCTTAACTTTCTTTGGTGACATAATGAGGTCTATAAAATACTCCTTTTGATTGTTTGAATAATTTAACATCAAATATAGTACGAAAGACTTCTTAGCAACTCACCCAACACACATATATTTAATTGAATCTTAAACAATTCTCTGAGTTAAAATAGACCACTAAGAGGCGGTTTAGTTCGCTTCGACTTGATTCGATTTGGACTCGAACTCGAATTTACTTGTTGAAGTCGAATCCAACTTGTTAAATTATATATATGTGAAAAAATAATATTTTTATATAATTTAAATCAAGACTGGACTAATAATGAATGGTCATTTGACTAATGGTATGATGATCTCCCATAATCAATAAAAATTTTAAAAAATGAAAAAAGGTTTTAAAAAATTATCTATCGACTCGGTTGTTAACGAAATCGAATTTGAACCAAGAAAAAAGATTAACAAAATAAACAAGTTCAATTCGATTTGATAAATAAAAACTTAACTCAAACTCGAATCCAGTAAAACTCGACTCAATTGATTTACTCTTTAGTCATGTTATTAGAGCAAGTCGAAGACAAGCCTTATATCATGTCTTAAGTTAAAATTTAGGGTATTGTCCTAGTGATACTTTATATCACTAGGACATCCCCTTCGAGCACTATTTTTGAGTCTCTCTCCCTCCTTGCTCTATCTCATATTTTTAGTCTCTCTCTCCTTGTTCTAAACTAATAAGACATAATTTTTTATATTATATTTAGGATTTCACCTAAAATACGGCCGTTTATATATGTTTATGAACCCTACATGACATGATGACGTTTCCTTGAAATCAGAATCATGAGCGAAATAGAAAAAACTGAAATTCATCATTATTATTTTGTATGTCCTCTTTCCTAAATATCTGTTTTCATCCATCAAGTATAAAACTAAATTTCTGTTACATGAATCAATTTTTATACCTCGAATCATGATTTATTAAAATGCATATATTTTAATTGGAATTTCTGAACTCAAATAAAACTAAAAGAATGTAGGAGCCAAGATTTGTGGTCTGTGCCTTAGTGGGGTACCCCTCTGCCACCATTTTGTATTACCAAAGAAAAAACAATAAAAAATTACGTAAAAAAAGAGATTATTGTGTGTGTGTCTGTACGTGAGAGAGAAAATGGCCAGCTTTGTTTTCCCCTTTTTCATGATGCACGCATCCATGGCAGCATAACACAGAAGCCTACACAAAAACAGTACCAGATCTACAAAGTAACCAAAGGGTAAAAAGGAGAAGTAAAGAAGATAAGAAACAAGAAGCTGCAGCTGTTTCTTCAGAATAAGAACAACAAGAAGAGAAAAGAAGGGCCTTTGTGTGAATTTACTGGAGGGTATGCAGGTTCTAATGTGGTGAAAACATGGAAGTTAAGTGAAAGAGAGAACACTGGAATGAAGAGATGAACATGGGGTTCTTTAACTTGGCCTTAAGTTTTTTACACTCAACTTTTTGAATCTGGAAGATATAGAAGAAACCCAATTTGGTTCCCAGGCAAGTTAGTAGATTTTGTTTGCTTATGTTATGTTTATAGTTTTTCTTGATTTTGTGTTTCTGGGTTTGGTTACAATGGCAAGTTAGTAGATTCTTTATTTATTTAAGTTGTGTTTTCTTGATTTTTTGTTTGTTGGTTTAGTACTATTTTGTTGCGAAAAGAGAAAATATGAAAGTTAATGTTGATTTAGATGTTTTCAGATGAGAGGAATAGGATACAACTTACAAGCAATTGTAGATAACAATAAAGGTTCAAGCTTTGAAGCAAGTTGCAAAAAAGAAGCTCTTTTGAGTGGCATTCATGAGCCACTCTTTGCTTTGGATACTAAGAGGAGTCCTAGCCCTTCCACATCCACCTCCACTCTGTCCTCTTCTTTTGGAGGCGGCGGAGGCAACACAAGCTCTGGTGGTGGTGGTCATAACAACTCAGCTAACTTGGTGTTGATATCCGAGGATACCATGAACCCCAAATGGCAAGTTTCTGTACCGGAAAATGAGAGAGAAAGTAGTGGTAGGAAAGATGAGTGGGCAACGGAGCTGCAGCCCATTTCTGGAGCTGGAAGTCCTCAGAGATTTGGTCTTGGAAATGGTATGGAAGATTGGGAAAGCTTGTTTTCGGATTCAGCATCGCATGACCAGCTCAGATGGATTTCTGGTGAAGTTGATGAAACTCCATTGAGCTTGAAACAGCTTCTGCAAGGCGGAAACAACGACGAAATTGAAGACTCCTCTGCTATACAGCCTTGGGGTAATGCAGCTACTAATTTCAATTCGAATATGGGTGTTTCAAATTCTGGTTTTACTTCAGCTTTAGCTCCAAATTCTAGGGCTTTGAACTACAACCCTAACCCACAAAACCCGATTTCTCCTTTGCCTGCGAATCATCTGTTAATGAACCAGAATATGAACAATCTTGACATGTCCTCTGTATTATTACAAGCTAATATTAATAATAGCCAGAAGGACCAACATCAGTACGAGCCTCAACCGAAAAGGCACAATCTGGGCATACCAAACTGCACTACTGGTGTCGCTAAAACCCCATTTGCTGACGAATTTCTACCGTCAATAAAACAGCCTCAACTAGGTTTTGGTAACCAGTTCAATCTACTGCCTCCTCATCAGCTTCTGCAGAAACCATTTATTACTCCAAAGCAGGAGTTAACAGGTGGAATTCGCGAGCAAATTTCAGCTGCAAGCCACCTCCATCAGCACCAGCAGCAGCAACAGGTAATATATGACCAGCTTTATAAGGCAACAGAGTTAATATTGTCTGGGAATTTCTCACACGCGCAAGCGATATTGGCGCGGCTCAATCACCAGCTTTCTCTCAATATAAAGCCTTTCCAGAGGGCTGCTTTTTATTTCAAGGAGGCTTTGCAAACGTCTCTCCTCGAAATATCTGATCCAGTATCCCCGATTACATCAAGAATTCCTACACCAGTTGATGGTATGTTTAAGATAGGTGCCTATAAAGTGCTTTCGGAAGTTTCACCATTAGTTCAATTTATGAATTTCACTTCAAACCAGGCTCTTCTTGAAGCACTTGGCAATGCAGATAGCATTCATATCATAGACTTTGATATTGGGTTTGGTGCACAATGGTCTTCTTTCTTGCAGGAGCTTCCGAGGACAGACAGAAGTCCTCCCTCATTAAAAATTACTGCTTTTGCCTCCCCTGCAACCCACCATCACATTGAGCTGGGTCTTATGCATGAGAATCTTACACAATTTGCTACTAAGATGGGTGTTTCTTTTGAACTTGAAGTAGTAAATTTTGACTCGTTTGACCCAAATTCTTATTCAGTGTCATTGGAAAATGAAGCAGTTGCTGTGAATTTTCCTCTCTGGTCTGCATCAAATCACCTGCCGGCCCTTCCCTCTCTTTTGTCCTTTATAAAACGGCTCTCCCCAAAAATCATGGTATCAATGGACCGTGGATGTGAACGAATTGATCTCCCCTACCCACAACACCTCCTCCATACCTTACAATACTATGAGATTCTGTTTGACTCGCTGGATGCTGCTAATGTAACTTCCGACACAGTCAGCAAAATAGAAAGGTTTCTTTTTCAGCCAAAAATTAGAAGCATGGTTTCAGGACGTCTCCATTTTCCAGAACAGATGCTCCCTTGGAAATCAGTTTTTGCCTCTATGGGTTTCTCACCAGTGGCATTTAGTAACTTTGCTGAAACCCAGGCTGAGTGTTTGGCAAAGAGAACCCAGGTTAGGGGATTTCATGTGGAGAAGCACCAGACATCACTCGTGTTATGCTGGAAAAACCGTGAGCTCATGTCATTGTCAGCTTGGAGGTGCTAGAGCTGTGGATTGCAAGTCTCTTGGCTCTTGTGCACAGAGCAAAGGTTTTAACTGACTTCACTCCTTAGGTACCAGCAATACATATATTTTAAACCCTGATTATGGTATCTCCTTACGACTATGTTTGTATATTTACGTTCGTCCAAGTCTATTATGCTTGTTATGAAATTATCCATGTAGTCTTGACATAGGCAAACTATATTGTCTTGGTGCAAAAAATTTAAACTGCAATTCAGTAGTCAGTATTTCATTTGGACCACTGGTGCTTTGTATGGTGATAATTTTATGCTCATAGGTTGCAATTGAATGATTATAGGCTATAGCATTTAGAAAACTGACAAGATGGTGAGAACTGAAAACTGACTTCGGTGTTTTGTATGGTTCAGGCAAAAAAAGTTATATGTGGTACTTGCCTTGTAATAATGTTAAATAGTCTTGTACTCTTGTATATTCTTTAGATTGAACTGAAGTGTCTACTGCCATCAATTTTGGGCTATCGAGGGGCTTAGAGGAACGACTAAAACTGAATCCGATCTTTTCTTAATCAAGTAAAAATGAGAACCTTAGATCTGGGCATCAAAATTGCATGAAAATCTTAAAGCACGACATTACTAAATAGCACAACCCTTGCACTTCATTTTTGTCTGTATTTGATGCAGAACATCCGCTTTTGATACATGCCTACTTTGTTTAGGATTGTTCTTATTCAATCACGATTCACGGTGTTCAACCCTCTCTGTAGCCTAGGTTAATAGTCTTCGATATAAAAACAGAGTTCGATTCCTTTATTTAGGTTTTACCCAGTACGTCCACCCTATCCTTCCAAGATTTTCTCTCTTCATTTTGAGTATGGGCCAAAGCCAGGTCCCTGGGTCATTTAATCTTGCCCTCGCTGCACCCTAGATAAACCGAATATGTTTTGTTTATGTACTTCCAGTCTTCCGCTATGGAATTAGTTCCTAGATATACCAAATATATTTTGTTTATGTACTTGAAATATGGATGGAGCGCACTTGGATTACTACTGACATCAAGATTTAGAGTTTACACTTCTATGCAAGTCTGATGATTAGAGACAGCATTATTTTGTTATGCTCAACTAAAAAAGCTAGGTTGATAACCTCCTCACATGCTTCATTTTATTACTTTAATCATGTTTATTGCAAATTGCTATTACTTTAGTGGTAAGCATTGTTTATATGTTCAACCAAGGTTAGTTCCTTAGTTTACATATGAGATACATCGATACATTGAATTTGTAATACCGTCTTATATGAGTTTCTTATACATCTACTAATCAGACCACATGGGTGTGTATATAACTATGTATCAAACAAGTTTAGTAATATAAAGATAAGTCATATTCAATTGGTCTTTCTCCAGTTTATATAGCTGTTCTTTTATTGACGTAAAAAGTGTAGCTTCTTTGCCAACAACTTTGATAATGTTTGATGATTATTAGCCGGTTGCATCTTATTTTAATTTTAGATTAGGTTGCTCTCTCTGTATTATTTGGTGGCTAACACACGTCTATATATCTATGGCGGTAACAAGTCAGAAGTATTAAGGTCAGCTCCTGCTCTGTCTTTTTGTATTCATTAGCTCCTACTCAGTTTTATCGTACTGAATGCTAGTTAAATATGTGTAGGATATCAGATAACTTGTTTGCAAACTAATGGAATAGAATCTGCCTATCGTGTTTGAGTGAAAAAGTTAGATTGATTAGGTTCTTTATAATCTAGAAGTGTTATATACATGATATATTGAATATAGGGGCAGTTTGGGTGAGCTTAAAATAAGTGCTTATTGTTTAAAGTAAAAAAGTGAAGGAGAAGTTAGAAGCAAGTTAAGACTTGATAAAAGTGTTTGGGAAATGAGTAGAAGCACAAAAACTAGTAATCGTAACTTTTTTTAAGTACTTCTTATCCAAACGGTACACTTTTTAACACTGACGAAAACCAATTTCCACCAATTTCCAGTTTATGTATAATATATATACATAAGGATTGCAAAAGTTAATTAGAGTTTATTTTTACGTTGATTTGAAACACCAACCTCCCTCCATTATTCTGAATTAGAAATTACACGAGATGACGATGATATATATGGTGTATCTGATTTACATATTTATATAAGCGAGTCAGACGATCAAAAGCTAGTTGTTTATAAACTCCTTTTTTGTAATTCAAGTGGACTTGATGAAAGAATTGTCGTACGATAAAATATCACTAAAATTGTCAAATGCTTGCGATAACAAAATCGAGAAAATTGATGTATCCTCTGCCAAATAATTTATTTAGTTTTTATTCTTACGAAAAAAAATTTATTATTATTTAAACTGCTCGATAGCCATGATTTTAAATATTTAACAGGAAAGAACAATAAAACTTGGCTCAATACCAAACTTAATATACTCACTATATCCAGTTAGAGCAGGGTGTATTGCCATAAAATCTCCCGGGTATTTATTTTTTGATACAGGTTGTATTGAGTTGGGCCGAATAAGATACTTATCCAGCAAAAACTTCTTAACAACCCACTAGGCCCACTAAATATGTAGCTAGCCGTTAATCATATACTACAACAATGGTGTCTTCTTAACAAAAACACGAAGCCGTTTATACTAAGCGGTTTGTACTAATAGTCTATAGTATCAGTGTTTTCAACAACAGTGACTGTTTCAATCTTGTGATATATGACATACTGACAAACAAACTAGGTTACCTTTTCTTCTGATTTGATTCAATGTGATTGTGATATGTGGTGGTTTCAATGATTAAATGCAATAAAAAAATTTAAGTTAAGATGATTTCTCAAAATGTCACATGTTCCTTGTATCGTAATACAATTTCTTGCTTATGCCAAAAATTATCACCGTCAAGGTCCTAATATGACAAAGACACTGAAAAATTGTTAATGTCCTAGTATTTATGTTCCCATACTGTATAATACTGTAATATATTTTATATTATGTTTATAATCCTTTGGTGAATATGCTGTAACATATCTATTTATCATATTCGTCTTTCATATAATATTTAATGAATGAGCACAAAAGGAATTTTGGGAAAGGGCCCAGATAAATTGGTACAAAAATGATAATATCTATATAATTGAAAATGGTCCCAATTTTTTTTATGACGGACCCGTATTACTGCAAGAAAGAAAAAAAAAAGAACGAAAGGGTTAAGGTAATTAGTAACAAAAATGATTATATTTGCATGACTGGAAATAATGTTAAATTTTCTACGTGTACTATAATTAGAAAAACAAAAACGAAACATTCAAATAGAATTAGTACTGATATGAAAACTTTTGCGAAATATTTACACATGTTTTTAATGTCGACTGAGGATATTTTAAAACAAAATATCTAGGGGTGTAAATTCGTCAACCAAAAACATAACAAGTCTCAAGTCTTGTTAATAAATTTTTTCCTATACATATTTAATATTACCTTGCAGTTGTTTGTATGTAAGCCTATATTCTAATTTTCATTTAGTCTTGAATTTAAAATGCTCATAATAAAATTTCGATTCTAACTTGTGACGATCATGTGATTGTTAGAACAGAACTGCTTATGTACTCCACAGGGTTGTGAAACTTTTGATAGCAACCTACAACATCCATTGTGGTCTTGGGTTTTGTATGATTGTATCAGGCAGTAGGCACACAGGCATGTCAAATGTCCAATACAGTACTATGGTCAGCTTACTTGATCAGTTTGTTTGAATTTGATAGTGTCCCCTGTTCATTTTTACTACTCCCTCCGTCCCCCCTGAGTAGTATATATTGGAGGACGGGGATGCGGCACGGATTTTAATGCTCCTGTAAAGTGTAGTTGTGCAATCTATTTTTTAAATATTTTTTTTCTGAATTAAAGTTTGGATGTTATATTTTTATACAGAAAAAGAAAATCTCAAAAATAAGTTACGGAACTATATTTAATAAGAGCATTGAAATGCGTGTCGAGCAGTTAAAAAGAAACGTATATAATTAAATGGGACTGAGGGAGTAGGCTATAGCAAGAAGTTGCTATTCTTACCTGTTAGTACCCATCCTTCAACCCAATTTATCATTTAGCCCTTTAAACTACTCTCTCTTATGTGTCACACATATTTCTAATTTTCATTTCATGTTAATAGGCTAAATTACTATTAAATTATTAAATTGACCCACAACATACAATTGAATCACTATTTCAGTTGCCCTGGTAGCTTCACAAGCACCCGATATAAAGATTGCGACTCACGACTTAAAATGATTTAATGAATAAATTCGGAGTTTAAAATATTTATTTTAAATAATTTTCACTTATTAATAATTTATGTCTTATTAAAATATAATAATAACAAAAATGATTTATTTTGGCAAAAAATGATTTGTGAATAATTTGTAATCAACAAAAAAATTATCAAGAGAAAGTTTAAATATATTAAGTCGTTAAAAATAATATCTCAAACTGATTCTTAGTTTTAATTCGATTTATAGCTCAGTTTTGAGGCTGACTTTAAGTAATGTTCTGACTTATTACACGAGACCATGAGTTTGAAACCTTTGATGCAAATCTCCGCCTCCAACCTTCAATTAAGTGAAAAACCAATCACCTTTACAGTTTACTCACAAATCATTTAAATAGGCGTTACAAGGTTCGATTTTTCAGAGATTTGTTTAGAATTATATGGTGGGTTGAAAGAAGTGACGATGAAGATGTATGTGAGCTTATGTTTGGGACTTGTGAGAATGATTTTTCTTGGTTCCTTATATGTTTTTTATTCGATTTTCATCAGTTATAATTATATGCAAGTGTCTCTCTACCGTAGAATATATGTTCACAACTTCACATCGTGTTTATGTATTAGGAATGACGGTGTATGTTTAATTTAAAACTTATCATCGTTATATATCGGATAAATTTAGGTCAGGTGGTTTGAATAAAACAATCATGTATATCAAAACTAATGACATCCCGCTATAATCAACGATCATACAAGAATATAATAATTAATTTAATATCCCAGTCGCAAGAATATAATAATTTAATTAATCGATCGTAAATTTTTGCAGTTTAGCTGCCAAGTTACGAGTTGAGTTTTAGCTAGGCTATGATTTAGCCTAATAACCCTTTTCCACTTCTGCATTTTAAATTTTTTAACCTTTTGACAGGTAAGGAAACACAAACATGAGGGCGGTGTTTCTAGTATGTATTCGGGCAAATTAAGTGATTCTTGCTTAAAATAAAAAAATAAAATAAAAATTAAAAACAAGTTAAAACTTATAAGTGATTAAAGAGTTTGAGAAATAAGTAGAAATTCAGAAACAACAGCTAGCATTCCTAGTTAGTCCTTCTTGACTTTTTACACAAACAGTACAAATAAGTGCTTTTAACTCATAAACCACTAAACCAGAATTTGGGTTTAAAACCAGTAAACAAACGCTTTAAAGCGGTCTGCAATCTTGAGGCACTGTTCTTTTAATTTATTAATTAATAATGTATATTACCTTTTTTACTTGTACATTTTTTTAAGGTACTTGTACATATTTAATCAGCCTGCCGATAATTATTTTCTTGTCTACTGTTGGGGATCTTATTTTAATCTTAACTTTCTTTGGTGAAATAATGAGGTCTATAGAATACTCATATTCATTGTTTGAATATTTTAACATCAAACCGGGGAAGACTTATGAGCAACTCAACCAACACACATTTAAATAAGGGGGCGTTTGACTTAACTTAAAAGTGTGGCTTATTGCTTAAAATAAAGAAGTGGATTATAATTGATAAAGTGAACTTGACTTATAAGTTATTAAAAATGTTTGGATAACTTTTTCTTATAAGTCAATTGAGTGTTTGGTAATTTAAATGTATAAATTTAAAAAAAAAATCAAATTATTAAAATAAAAAAGACTTTATTAATAAATAAAATTTATTATATATTAAAATTTTTAAAACTTCATAATAAATGCAAATCACTGGAAAAGCTCAAAAAAAGCTAGCATGTCTAGCTTCCAGCTTCTGGCTTAAAAAACCCAAAATAAGCACTTCTGCTTATTTTTGCCAAACACCACATAAAAAGTAGAAGCTGCTTAAAGTGCTAAAAGAAACCCGGAAGCACTTATAAGAAGTTTAGCCAAACACCCACTAAGTCTCTAAGTTAATCTTGATTCGTGTCTGGGTTTAGGCTGTGAAATTTAAAAGTTGTTTTAAAGTTTAAATTAAAACTTATTTTTTGTATAATTAATTACTAAGTTCATTAAATCTAGAGTTTAATTATAAATTATAAGTTATATTTTTAAATTATTTATTTCTTTGTTATTTTATTTGATAAATATAATATCATCATTCTTATGTAATCTATAAATTTTACATTTATTTTTATTTTTTTACTAACTTAAAAGCTAAATACATTTAAAAAATATTACACACACACACACATACATACATACATACATACATCAATTAAAAATTTCCAAGTTGGTATTTTTAATTTTCGAATTGTTTGTGTGTGTGTTAGCTTATAAATGGTACGAGTAATTTATAATATTTATAATTTTATCATTTTTATTTTAAATTTAATTGGAATACAAATCGATTATACTGACCGAATATTTAAATATTTTTATTTAATTGATAATAAAAAAATATCATAAATTATATATTAAGAAGATTTATAAGATAAAATTCGATCTACCAATAAAATTATTAATATAATAGAATAATATAATATAAATAGAGAGCATACGCCAGCAGTCCAGATAAAATGTTACGGTATTTTGTATTTACCCTAAAAAAATATAATGATATTATACAGTAGATTTTTATTTTTATTTTTAGACAGAGAGAGAAGGAGATTATTTTGTGTGTGTCTGTATGTGAGAGAGAAAATGGCCAGCTTTGTTTCCCCTTTTTCATGATACACGCATCCATGGCACCACAACACAGAAGCCTACACAGAAACAGTACTAGATCTACAAAGTAACCAAAGGGTAAAAAGGGCAAGTAAAGAAGATAAGATACAATAAGCTGCAGCTGTTACCTTGGAATACCAAGAAGAAGAAGAAAGGGGCCCTTCTGAAATTATTTCTGGAGGCTTCTTATGTGGTGAAAGAGGAAAGACTTGAGTGAAGAGATGAAGATGGTGTTCTTGAAAGATTCATACTCTTGGCCTTGACTTTCTTACACTCAGCTTTTTGAATCTGGAAGATATAGAAAAAACCCATTTTGGTTACCAGGCAAGTTACTAGATTTTGTATATGTAAATAGAGTTTCTTGATGTTATGTTTCTGGGTTTGTTTACAAGGCAAGTTAGTAGATTCTGTATATGTTAAAAATAACTTGTGTTTTCTTGATTATTTGTTGTAAAAAAAATTAAAAATATTGAAAGTTGTTTTTGGTTTATTGATGTTTTCAGATGAGAGGAATAGGGTACAACTTACAAGCAATAGTAGATAATAAAGGTTCAAGCTTTGAAGCAAAGTGCAAGAAAGAAGCTATTTTGGGTGGCATTCATGAATCACTCTTTCCTTTGGATACTAAGAGGAGTCCTAGCCCTTCTACCTCCACCTCCGCTCTCTCCTCTTCTTTCGGAGGCGGCGGAGGCAATGCAAGCTCTGGGGGCGGTGGTCATAACAACTCAGCTAACTTGGTATTGATTTCTGAGGATACCATGAACCCCAAATGGCAAGTTTCTGAACCAGAAAATGAACGAGAAAGTGGTGGTAGGAAAGATGAGTGGGCGGTGGAGCTGCAGCCCATTTCTGGAGCTGGAAGTCCTCAAAGATTTGGTCTTGGAAATGGAATGGAAGATTGGGAAAGCTTGTTTTCGGATACGGCATCACATGACCAGCTCAGATGGATTTCTGGTGATGTTGATGAGACTCCCTTGAGCTTGAAACAGCTTTTGCAAGGCGGAAACAATCACGAAATTGAAGACGCCTCTGCGATACAGCCTTGGGGTAATGCAGCTACTAATTTCAATTCTAATATGGGTGTTTCCAATTCTGGTTTTACTTCAGCTTTAGCTCCAAATTCTAGGGTTTTAAACTACAACCCTAACCCACAAGCCCCCAATTCTCCTTTGCCTGTGAATCATCAGTTTATGAACCAGAATATGGGCAATCTCGACATGTCCTCTGTATTATTACAAGCTAATAGTAATAATGGCCAAAAAGACCATAATCACTACGAGCCTCAACCAAAAAGGCACAATCTTGGCATACCAAACTGCACTACTGGTGTCGCTAAATCCCCATTTGACGGGTTTCTACCATCAATAAAACAGCATCAAATGGGTTTTGCTAACCAGTGCAATCTACTACCTCCTCATCAGCTTCTGCAGAAACCATTTATTACTCCAAAGCAGGAGTTAACAGGTGGAATTCGTGAGAAAATATCACCTGCAAGCCACCTCCATCAGCACCAGCAGCAGCAACAGGTAATATATGACCAGCTTTATAAGACAACAGAGTTGATGTTGTCTGGGAATTTCTCACACGCGCAAGCGATATTGGCGCGGCTCAATCACCAGCTTTCTCTCAATATAAAGCCTTTCCAGAGGGCTGCTTTTTATTTCAAGGAGGCTTTGCAAACGTCCCTCCTCGAAATATCTGATCCAGTATCCCCGATTTCATCAAGAATTCCTACACCAGTCGATGGTATGTTTAAGATAGGTGCCTATAAAGTGCTTTCGGAAGTTTCACCATTAGTACAATTCATGAATTTCACTTCGAACCAGGCTCTTCTTGAAGCACTTGGCAATGCAGATAGCATTCATATCATAGACTTTGATATTGGGTTTGGTGCACAATGGTCTTCTTTCTTGCAGGAGCTTCCGAGGACGGACAGAAGTCCTCCCTCATTAAAAATTACTGCTTTTGCCTCCCCTGCAACCCACCATGCCATTGAGCTGGGTCTTATGCATGAAAATCTTACACAATTTGCTACTAAGATGGGTGTTTCTTTTGAACTTGAAGTAGTTAATTTTGACTCGTTTGACCCAAATTCTTATGCAACGTCGTTAGAAAATGAAGCAGTTGCTGTGAATTTTCCTCTCTGGTCTGCATCGAATCACCTGCCTGCCCTTCCCTCTCTTTTGTCATTTATAAAGCGGCTCTCCCCTAAAATCATGATATCGATGGACCGTGGATGTGAACGAATCGATCTCCCCTATCCACAACACCTCCTTCATGCACTCCAATACTATGAGATTTTATTCGATTCCCTCAATGCTGCTAATGTAACTTCTGATACAGTCAGCAAAATGGAAAGGTTTCTTTTTCAGCCAAAAATCAGAAGCATGGTGTCGGGGCGCCTGCGTTTTCCTGAACAGATGCTCCCTTGGAAATCAGTTTTTGCCTCTATGGGTTTCTCACCAGTGGCATTTAGTAACTTTGCTGAGACCCAGGCTGAGTGTTTGGCAAAGAGAACCCAGGTTAGGGGATTTCATGTGGAGAAGCACCAGGCATCACTTGTGTTGTGCTGGCAAAACTGTGAGCTTATGTCCTTGTCAGCTTGGAGGTGCTGAGCTGCGGAATGTCAAGTCTCTTGGCAGAGCAAAGGTTTTAACTGACTTCACTCCTTAGGTACCAGGAATCCATTTATTTTAAACCCTGATTATGGTATCTCGTTACAACTTATGTTTGTATATTTACTTCCGTCCAAGTCTGTTATGCTTATTATGAAATTGTCTATGTAGTCTTGACTTAGGCAAACTATATTGTCCTACGGCAAAAACTTAAACTGCAGCATTTAGTAGTCAGTATTTCATCCGGACCAAGGTGCTTTGTATGATAATTTTATGCTAAAAAGGTCGCAATTCTCCTGTGAATGATTGTAGGCTATAGCATTCTGATAACTGACAAGATGGTGAGAATTGAAATTCGGTATCTCCCTTTGTTTGGTGCTTTTTATCGTTCAGGCAAATTCAGCTATATGTGGGACACTGGTACTTGCCTTTTAATAATGTTCAATAGTCTTGTATATTCTTAAGATTGAACTGAAGTGTCTACTAATAGCAATCATGGGCTATTGCGGGGCTTAGAGTTAAAGGGACTACTAAAAATGAAACTGATCATTCCTTAATCAAATAAAAATGAGAACCTTAGATTTGGGCATCAAAATTGCATGTAAGTCTTAAAGCTTGGCATTACTAAAGAGGACAACCCTTGGACTTCAATTTCTTCTGTAATTAAATGCAGGACATCTGCATTTGATGCATTCCTACGCGTCGCTGTTTAGGGATGTTCTTGTTATATTACGGTGTTCAACCCTTTCTGCAGCCTAGGTAAGCCTTCGATAAAGAAACGGAATTCGATTCCTAAGGTTTTTTTTTACCCAAATGGTCCACACAATCTTCCCAAGATTGTTCTCTCTTCATTAGGAGTTGGGGCCAAAAGCCAGGTTCTTGGATCATTCACTAGTGAGGGGTAAGGTCTGCAAAATCCTTAATATGTTTTGTATGTACTTATACAGTTACACTATGGAATTAGTTTCTAGATATACCAAATATATTTTGTTTATGTACTTAAACTACGGATTGAGCACTTATATTACTACTTCTGACATCAAGATTTAGAGTCTAGACTTTTATATAAGTCTGATGATTAGAGACAGCATTATTTTGTTATGCTCAACTAAAGGAGTTAGGTTGATAACTCCTCCACATGCTTTATCTTATTACATTACTCATGTTAATTGCAAATTGCTAATACTTTAGTAGTAAACACTGTCTATATGTTCAACCAAGGGTAGTTCCTTAGTTTACATATGAGATACATAGATTCATTGAATTTGTAACACCCAACTCATACGAGTTTTTTTTATACAACTACTAATCAGACCACATGGGTATGTATTTAAATGAGTATGAGACAAGTTTAGTAATATAAACAAAAGTCTTATGCATTTGGTTTTTCTCCAGTAATATAAAAGGTGTAGCTTCTTTGTCAACAACTTTGATAATGTGTGATGATTATTGGCCGGTTGCATCTTATTTTAATTTTGAGATTAGGGTGTCCTGTCCTGTATTATTTGGTGGCTAACACTTATGTCTATTTATCTGTGGCGAAAACAAGTCAAAAGTATTGAGGATAGCTCCTGCTCATATTCTTTATACTAATTAGCTCCTGTTTCTTGTACTGAATATGAGTTGAAAACGTATAGGCTAAGTCGTTTGCAAACTAGTTGAATACGAACCTGGGGATCGAGTTTGAGTTGAGAAAAACTTATTCTGGAATCTGGACTTCAATTGATTATGCTTTTTAAGTGGTAGATATTATTTGGCATGGTTTGTCTTTACAGAAGCAGCTATTCTGTCATCTTCATAGCCTGCTCGATGTATCATCTTCATATTGTATTATACCTGATGGCCGATATTATTCAGTATAGTTTGAAATTATTCAGTATAGTTTGAAATGCAAAGTAGACACTTTTTAACACAACTAAAAGCTCAAAGCTGCATGCAATACAATTTTAGTTCTTGGCTCTACCAAGCAATTTTCTGGGCACTTTTCTGCATAGTGGTTTTGTCTTGAAAAAAGAGATATTCGAGCACAGGATTTTTCTATTTTTCTTTTTCATTTGCTTGAACTCTTTAAACTCGGGGTTACACAATCACATTCATAAAAATCTGATCTTTGAGCTTGACTAAAATGTTTGCACATAACATAATTATGGTCATAAACGTAGGAAAATGGATTCACATAGTTTATGACCTCGTTTACAAATCAAGGTTGCTCTTACTCTTTCCCAAACTTTTCTTGGACATAAGATGCTCAGAAGAATTTCTGTGATTCCATAACTGGTCAACCTAACAATCATTGTTATTATACTTGTGTTTTACTTTGGTCCATCATATCATCATTCTTTTTTTACTTTTATGTTACTTTGCTCGATTATTTGATCGTCATCAAGTGAAGTAGGCCAGTTTTGTTTCTTCTCGTATGTTCTGCGAGCTTTTAGTCTTTAGTCTTTAGTCTCGTAAGTTCATTTAACATTTAAAATTTCGAAAGGACGGGAAGACAACGATATTCAGTTTGTTTATTATATTTGTTCAGTGTTACAGAAATCGGAAATCGGACCTAATCGGTTGAGCTACCGATTCAAGGATTAATCAGAAATCGGAGATTAATCGGAGTTAAAATCGGGTTTATTTTAATATTAAAATATTATATAATATTTAGTTATTATTATATTACCTATTTAGTAACTAATATATTTACTATATCCATAAACTCTATAATTATTCATATTTAAAGTAATATAGTATTTTAATTTTAATAATTTATCACGGATACTTCGATTAAGAAATATATATAAGGATTAATCGGATTTCAAAAATCGGATCGGTGGCAGACCTTGCAGGGGATTAATCGGCGAGTAATCGGTTAAATCGGGGATTTTTAGAACAATGTATTTGTTTCATTAAACGTGAAAGTTTAGACGTTAATTTAACTTTTGTACTAAAATTTTTATCCAATTTTTATGTAGTTTATAAATCTGAGAGAGTTCAGACTTCAGATACAATTTTATGTGCATCATTCATCACTTAGAAATTTATTCAAACTCACTTTACAAGAAGTATCAAATATTATAAAAATAAAATTGGATTATTATTATAGATTTTTTTTTGAAAGGAATTATAGATTTTTCTTGTTTAATAATAAAAATATCGCTATAAAAAGATACAACTACTCGTAAGCTATGATTTGTGTTTATTGTTATATTAATGATTTTATAATTTAAAAGTTATAATTAATAATAAAATTTATTCAAATTATTTTTCTCATATAATAATTCTTTGTTTCACGTGATGAATAACTTTTTTTTAACATAAGTCAACTGCTCCTGTATTGAATGAATTACTCGGACAACGATCTTTCCTTTATGTTTTTTGTTATCATTATGATATTAAATTCAAAATAAGGGAATTAATTTGTAAGAAAGAAAAATGAGAAGGAAAAAATAAAAATAAATATTGTAATATGAAAAGTTATGATAAATGATTTCATATTCCTCGAAATCAAGGAATGAAACATATTAGTTTCAACAAAAAAAAAAAGGGATGATACATATCTTAAATTATAACTTAAAACATAATCTTTTATGGACTTCATTGTTCAATATCATCCCTTATTTTATTTATTATTCATTTTCATCTTTTCTCACACTATTCTCTTTTGCTTTCACATCAATTCTCTCTTTACAAGTAAAAACTCTTGTTGAAATCATTATAATATGGGGCCGTGACACAATTTAAAAAAGTGACTTATTACTTAAAATAATAAATAGATTATAATGGATAAGTGAACTTGATTTATAAGTTATTAAAAGTGTTTGGATAACTTTTATTTATAAGTCAATTGTGTGTTTGGTAATTTAAATTTATAAATTAAAAAAAATTCAAATTATTAAAATAAATAAAAGAAAATAAATAAAGTTTATTACATATTAAAATTTTAAAATTTTCATAAAAAATGCAAATCATTAAAAAAATCCAAAAAAACTAGCATTTCTAACTTACAGCTTCTGACTTAAAAAATCCAAAATAAGCCCTCCTACTTTTTTTTGCCAAACGTTACCTATATTATTCTAGTCTACTAAAAATCACTATATAGTTTTTGTTCCGGCCTGTTAAAATATACTCCCTCTGTTTTTTTTTATATGACACTTTTGACTTGAGCACGTATCTTTAGGTGGGTTGACCGGGTAGTAAAAAATATTATTTTTAATTAATTTTTTTTGTGAATTAAAATTTTGATTACATATTTTTATTCAGAAAAAGAAAATTTCAAAAATAATACTTTTAACTACCCGGTCAAAGCACTTAAAAGTGTGTGCCAAAAAGTCAAAATTAAAAAACGGAGGGAGTATAGATTTCTTGAGCTAATATTGAACAATGTAACAAGGAACGGGCCATCGGCCCAGTTATTATGAAGTTTAAAAATTGTTTTAACCTAAGTGGGCGCTTTTTCGGACATACAAGACAGAAACAATGGGCTCAAACTCCTCTTCAGCCTTAACGTTAAAGCAAAAAAGGACGAAAATTTGTTCTTACCAAGAAAAGAACAAGTTCCCACTATTACCTAAAAATAACAATCTGAGGCAAATTTGAAGATCAAAGAGGTAGACATGGAGCAAGTGACAGAGAATTGTATATCACTAATCTTATCATTCACAACACCCTTGGACACATGCAGAGCTTCGTGTGTTTCAACTGAGTTCAGGTCAGCTGCTGATTCTGATGAGCTATGGAATAAGTTCTCGCCATCTGATCTCTCTCAAATCCTTAGCAGATCGCTCTCTACTTTGACTTACAACACTAAAAGACAGCTCTACTTTCTTCTCTGTGACTCCCCGGTTCTGTTAGATGATGGCAATGTGGTAATGTTTCACTCTTCAATTTATTGAATTGAATTTGTTATTTCTTTGATAATTTAGTGGGTGTTTGGCTAAGTTTCTTAGAAGTGTTTCCGGACTTCTTTTAGCACTTTAAGCAGCTTCCACTTTCACGTAGACCGTAGTGTTTAGAAAAATAAGTAAAAATGTTTTTTTTTTGGTTTTCTAAGTGAGAAGCCGGAAGTTAGAAATGCTAATTTTTTTTGAGTTTTTTAGTGATTTGCATTTTATTATGAAGTTTGAAAATTTTTAATATGTAATAAACTTTATTTATTAATTAAGTTTTTTTATTTTAATCATTTGAAATTTTTTTGAATTTATAAATTCAAATTACCAAACACTTAATTGACTTATAAGCAAAAGTTATCCAAACACTTTTAATAACTTATAAGTCAAGTTTAGTTATCACTTATAATCCACTTATTTCTTTTAAACAATAAGTCACCTCTTCTAAGGTTACGCCAAACGGCCTCAAGTTGTGTAGCTTGGCTTTTTTGGAAGAATTTCGAGCTTAAATAATTTTATTTGTTCTTTTATTTGTGGGTCATGGTGTGATGTACGGTATTAGTTAGAATATTTGCTGGCCTTGACTTGTATAGTGTTCTATTCTTTATATAAAAAAATCGGATGATTTTAGTGTGGTTAATTTGAAGTCTAGGGTCCCAATCTCTGTAAATTATAATGGCTTTGCAAATTAAAACTGTCGGATCAAGATATGGAAAGCAAAAATATTTAAAATAGAAATTTGCTTTTCGTGTTAATATGAGCTGAAGAATTTTATTTTTATTTAAAAATCTTGGCTGTTCTGGGAAATTTGCAAGGTTTGTTTCATCACCTCAATAGTGAGAACTCACCAATGCTATCTCATTGTTGTTCTGAGCAGAGCTTTTCACTAGATAAAACGAGTGGGAAGAAATGCTTTATGTTAGCGGCTAGGCGACTTCTGATTTCATGGGGTGATACTCCCTCTTACTGGAGCTGGGCATCTAACTATAAGTCAAGGTATCTAGATTATCTGTGTTATATCATCTACAACTAATATAATCATTATTCAATGATGTTTTCAAGCCAAGATGTTTTGATAATTTTTTCACCCTCTGGTATATTACGTACATCCACATTGTGTGGTTTTCATTTTTCAACGAATCTATGACTCTTTGTGCATCTCTCTGTCATTCATCATTTCAATAACTATGAATAAGTGTTTTTTTTCTGGTATCATTAATCATAATTATTTTTATTTAAATGTTTAATAATATTATTTTTTGATGGAGGGCTGTGAACGAAGTTAAGGTATCAAAACATTTTTGAACTTTCACTCTATAGATAACTGAAAAGATATATGTGGTGAGATGTGTAAGGGGTTAGGTCCCTGTCAGATGTAGCATCATACATTCCACGCATATTATCCACAGAAAAACTGCGAGCCCTTTTTTATTTACCCTGAGCTCCCGAAAGCAGGTAGGGATATACATAAGAAAAACATGCTTTTCTCCCTTCTGCGGATAAGAAACACGGAATGGTATGCTCCAAGCACCTGGACTCTATATATGATTGCCTGGATTTCAGTAGAAAAATGCTAGTTTGTGGGTGAAGCTATGCAATATAACATTATAATTCTGTATACAATAATTATAAAGAGGTATTTATGTTTAGTAAAGATGTAATTTAGATGAGAAAACAACTCCCACATGTATCATGCCTTAATGTTTTATTTGCACAGATTTTCAGAGGTTGCTGTACTTCAGTATGTTTGGTGGCTTTGTATTCGTGGCAAAATGAAAACTGGAATGTTGTCTCCACACACTACTTACGAAGCATATCTTATATTTAAATTATATGAGAATGCCTACGGACTTGAATCAGCAAAGACATCGATCAGATTTGTTAGTGAAAGAGAGGACGTGCCTTCTGATGAAGCTATAACAGTTTATCCTTACACAAGATCATCTGCATCCAACTCTGAGCAACGAAATGGAGAGGTTAGTTGGAGGAGGAAGGACGGATGGATGGAAATTAAGACGGGAGAGTTTGAGACTGGTACAAGAGATGATGACGAGGTGGAGACACGATTCATGTCAATTGAAGGACAAGTCAAGGGTGGCCTTATCGTTCAAGGTATCGAGTTTAGGCCCAAACAACCCGTAGCTGTTAAATAAATTGATATATCGGCATGCTTTATATATTAGAAAACTTAACCCATGTAATATGTATTAACTCTTATCTGAAGGATGTTACATGGAGTATGCTGTATATGATAATTTTTTGGTGTTTTGCTATGTAACATTGTTGCCTTTCTTATTATATGCTGAAGCGGCATCTCTGTAGTACAAGTGTGAAATATGTTGTGCTTCAACTGCATGAAATAATGTCTTTAGGGCATAACATTGTCTTGGAGGTCGAATAGTCGAATCGAGCCTCCGGTGAGACTGAGCTCTCATATCATATTAAGTGATCAATTTTCCTAAAACTCGAGATGTTGAGGGAGAAATGATCAATTTCTTGTGAAACTAGAGGTGCTGGGAGACCTTAGCAGAATTATATTATATTCTTTTTTTTTTTTAAGGCCTACATATACGTAGATGAATTGTATCGAAATACAATAAACCGCATGCGGGATATCTTTCTTTTAAGAAAGTTTATCATCTAACCGAAAGTCATGCAAGCACAACTCCGGACGCTTAGACAATAAAGCTTAAATGAATGAGAAAAAAGCACCTATAAGTCACGAACCAGCTCGCTTCCAAATTATCCTGAAAAAAACAAAACAAACCAAACAAAACATATCTGTATACAAGTAAATCACACACACGCACACATATATATATTTAAAGTAATGTAAAAATGATAGAAAATCTAATAAAAAACAAAACAAAAGAGTATATATATCAAAAATAAATTAAAAAAATATAGAAATATAAACTAATTTCTAACCAAAGGAAAATCCTTCGGTTAGACACATTAAAAATTAATAATTTAAGTGAGGAATAAAATAAAGTTTAAAACATGATTAAATATATTATATATAATTATCATCAAAATGTCGAATAAGCCATAAAAATGGCATCCAAATTGGAACAAAAAGCCATTAAAGGCACAATAAAGCCCCATTAAAGGCACAATAAAGCCATTAAAGGCACAATAAAGTCATGATTAATGACTCCCATAAATGGTACTTAAAGGTATTTAAATATTCATAAAGAATATTTATCCAATCACAATTACAATTTTAAATGTAACTGTTCTAATTAAAGCTAATGGAGACAAATAAAATGAATAGAGAATAAAAGAGATCTCGTAATTAAAAACAATATAATTTATTAGGATCTCAAATTTTACTTTTCATTGGTCGAAGGTATTTTGCTGCCATTCACAAGTACTGATTCTAGCATACCTTTTTTTTTTGAAAGCAAAGCAAAAACTTTCATTAAGGAGAAGCGTCATACATGATAGCCTCCACCACACAATCCGGAGGAGACGAAAAACAAACATGGCAATGAACTAAACAAGGATATCGAGCTAAGCTATGAGCTACCCTGTTAGCACTTTTCCGAACAAAACAAACTGAAGCGTAGCGGAGTTTGTTAAGCATATTGCAGCAGCTGTCAATAACCTCTCCCACTTCCAAATAATTGACTTCCTTCCTGTGAATGGCATTAACCGTAGTCAGTGAATCAGATTCAATGACGACATTCTCATTCTACAAATTATTATCATAAATCCAAGACAATGCCTCACGAACACCTATTGATTCTGCCTCAAACACCGAATCTGCAACACTGAAACGACTGGTTTTGCCTGCTACAAAAACTCCATCATGACCTCGAAGGACCATACCAATCGAAAACGAATTCACTCCTGGCATTACTGAAGCATCAACATTAATTTTAAAACCTCCCTGCTCTGGTGGTCTCCACTTACTACACTCTTCTGTTCTCTGGGAAACTGGTACAGTACTTTTCACAATCTTTCTTGCCTCCCTCCAGGTTGTAAGAGTTTTGAAACTCTCATCCATAGCAAAAGCACCTGTGACTGATTTATTGTCCCAGACTTTCCTGTTTCTCCAGTTCCAAATTCCCCATAGAACCATACTTATCTTTTCAAGCTCCTCTACGGATGCAGTGGCCAGTTTATCGAGAAGCCAGCTTGGCGCAGCTTCAACTTCTGTCATATCCTGCATTATATTAGCATGAGCCCAACAATCTGCGGCAAAATTACAGTCAAAAAACAGGTGTAGCATATGTTCAACGTCATTGTTACACATAGGGCAGGTGATAGGAACTATGATACCCCTCGACCTAAGTCGCCATCGAATTGGCATCGTATTACGACAAAACCGCCATAAGAAGATTTTCACTTTATGAGGAATATTCAATTTCCAAAGCTTCTTCCATCCTTCATGCTGATGAATCACATTCGACCCCAAGTTGCGTTCCACCCAGTAGTGATATCCAGACTTAGCCGTGTACTGACCACTTGGTGCCTACCCAAGCCACTCTGTCCTTAACTTCTCTTTGAGGGCGTATTTACAATAGCCAGAGCATCCTCCTCCAGAAACAGATCCTGAATAATATTAACACGCCACGATCTCGTATCTGCATCAATGAGGGTAGAGACTAACTCTGATCGACCTGCATATCTGTGCGAGTCCTCCACGACAAAATTTGTCTTTTGTCTCAACCAAGGATCTTTAGTTGCCACTATATCTTTACCATCTCCAAGCACCCATCTAAACCCCTTGACGAGTTCTTCTTTTGCTTGCCATATTCCTGTCCAGATAAAACTAGAACCCTGACCCTTCACGGCCTTTAGAACAGTAGTGGAGGGGAAATATTTAGCTTTGAAAACCCGAGAAACCAAAGAAGAAGGGTTATGCATGAATTTCCAACAGTGCTTCCCTAGAAATGCGATATTAAAACCGTATAAGTCCTTGAATCCCATACCGCCAGAGCTTTTCGAGTAGCTCATGTTTCTCCACGAGAGCCAATTTAACCCTCTCCTCTCTACCTTACCTGAACTCCACCAATAATTGTTAAATTTACGTTCGAGTTCCTGACAGAGAGTCTTAGGAAGGAGAAAACACGACATGGTATAAGACGGAATTTCCTGCGCCACATTACGCACCAATATCGATTTGCCAGCTCGAGAAATAGGCTTTGGCTGCCAAGATTGAATCCGAGAACTAGCTTTGTCTTTCAAGTACCCAAAAACTCGTTTCTTAGAACGACCCACCAACGACGGAAGTCCCAGGTATTTAGAATTTGACAGATCATTAGACACTCCTAACACCGCTGACAGTTGATGCTGCAAGTCTCTTCTCACATTAGCACTATAAAAAATCCCCGACTTCAAGAAATTAACTGATTGACCTGAGCACTTTTCATAGTTATTCAATATAGTTTTTACGGTGTCTGCTTCCTCCAGCGTTCCTTTGAAAAAAAGGAAACTATCGTCCGCGAAGAGAAGATGAGAAACTGTAGGAGCTGTAGGGCTAATACGACAGCCGTGAACCCTCCCTTCCCTACTGGCCTTATCAATTACGTTTGAAAGTCCTTCAACACAGAGTAAGAAAAGATAAGGAGATAGAGGGTCTCCTTGTCTTAACCCCCGCTTAGGTATAATCGGACCAATATAATCACCATTAAGACAAAAGTTGTATGACACAGTCTTGACACACAACATCATCCAAGCAATCCATTTATCACAAAATCCCATCAAAACAAGCCTATGCTGTAAATATCTCCAGTTAACCCGATCATAAGCTTTGCTAATGTCAAGTTTGAGAGCAACTTCACCTTCATTTCCCCTGTTCTTTGTCTTCATGTGGTGAATCACTTCGAAAGCTACCAGGACATTATCCGTAATGCTTCGATTCTTAACAAACGCTGATTGATTCTCTGATATAATGTCTGGTAAAACTCCTTGTAGACGATTAGCTAAAACTTTGGCAACAATTTTGTAAAGCACGTTGCACAGTGCTATAGGCCTGAGGTCTTTCATACACTCCGCATCCTTTTTCTTCGGAATAAGAACGACATTCGTACAATTTAATTCCCCTGGGAACTCAGCTGCGGTTAGCCAACCCTTACAATAGACGAATATCTCCTTTCCCATTACAGTCCAGAAGCGTTGATAGAATGCCGGATTAAGCCCATCCGGGCCTGCTGCCTTATCAGGATGCATTTGCTTTACGGCTGTAGAGAATTCCTCAAAAGCAAACTCATTAACAAGCATTGAGTTCTGTTCTGGCGAGATCAATCGCACCCCTTCTTCTTGAGTTAAGTCCCCTTCTTCTAAATCACTTGTGAACAGTTCTGTAAAATACTTACGTACTATCTCACTCATTCCTTCTTGATCGTCAACTCTGTCACCATCTTCTCCCAACAGATGGGTGATTTTATTCACTTTCTTTCGTGCAGATGCAAACGAGTGAAAAAACTTTGTATTTTCATCTCCCTCTACTAGCCAATGAAGTTTGGCCCTTTGTTTCCAATATTCCTCCTCTTGAAGCAGCAAAACATTAATCTCATCCCGTTCTTTCAAATATTGTTGGACACTGTCGTGATCAGTACAATCAACTAGTCGACCCAATTTAGCTTTATGAGCTTTCAATTTCTCTCGAAATTTATGAAAGAATGTCTTACCCCACTTAGCCATAAAAGAAGAGACAGCAAAAAGCTTAGGTAGCAGGTGAAACTTAGGGAGTTCCTCCCACGTTTTAGTCACTTCATCTACAAAGCCTGGCTCTCTTAGCCACATGTTTTCAAAACGAAACCTGAAAGTTCTCGGGGGGATATCAATGCGAAGCAAGTCTAGAAAAATAGGTTCATGATCCGAGGTAGAAGTATGCAGCACCTTTAAATGACACATAGGAAACTTCGACCACCAACCCATTGTACCAAAAGCTCGATCCAACTTTTCTCGCACCCAGTTACTACTGCCTCTGCTACGCTCCCATGTAAACTTACCTCCAAAAAGTTCAATCTCGGACAACTGACATTGCTCTATCACATTTCGAAAACCTTCCAATAGATACTGTGGGTGAGGGATATTCCCTTTCTTGTCTGATTCATACATCAAGTCGTTAAAATCTCCCCAAACACACCACGGAAGTGGTGATAAACCTGCCAGAGTTCGAAGAAAATTCCATGACTCCCGTCTTCGTTCTCGTTCTGGGTAACCATAAAAACAGGTTAGACGCCACACTTCTATATTATTTTCAATAAACACCACATCAATGTGGTTCTGAGAATAGCTGGTAATGTTGCATTGAGCTGGAGATTTCCACATAATAGCTAACCCACCGCTTCTACCCACTCTATCAACAGAAAAACAATGCTCAAAACCGTGCTTAACTCTGAGATTTTCTATTCTACTAGCAACTGAAATAGTTTCAATCAAAAAAACAAACTGGGGACTGTGATCTCTAAGCAGATCACGTAAGTTACGAACTGATCGAGGTTTCCCTAAGCCTCGACAGTTCCATCCTAAGCATTTCATTTCGACTGGCTAGCTTGCATCGCAAGCTTAGCCATTTCTGAGTTGTTGGTATCTGCCCCATCAAATGAGAAAAAAGCAGATTCCTGTGAGAGATATTGTGTGACATAGCCGTATCAGATAGTCCATGGGCCTCACTTCTTTGTCTTTTCCTTTCTTCTAATTTAAGCCCAACTAATTCCTCATCGGCAGGCCCATTATTAAATGTATTTCCCTCCTCATTGGATAACGTTGAATTCAAACAAAAGTTGCCTTCCGGGTTTTTTGCCTTATCAGTTACCTGATTGCTGTTATCTCGCCGCTGCACCAAATCCGATTTTTGAAATCCCGAAAATTTCTCATTGTTTGTTCCTCCGTCAATCTTGTTACCCCAATCTCCATCATCTTCCTCCCGCAGCCACTTACTCCGGCTACTCCCGCCAGCTCTACGCGGTGGTGCCCTTAGCCAGCTTCCCCATTCCTTGTTAACTGACTCAGACTCAGCAGTGCTCCTCTTTGAACAGAACCTCTCCGTGTGTGTTAGTAAGCCACAAACGAAGCAGAGATCACCTAGCTTTTCATACTTGCAATGAACAATGACATCGGACTTATCCTTTTTACATATCTTCTTTTTACGCTTTAAGGGTCGACGCACATCCACTTTTATACGAATCCTCATGAATTCCCTCCAGATACTTTTGTTATTACTTGAATCATATTGCACGAAAGTTCCGAAAAAATTCCCCAGTTGTTTTCCAATTGATTCAGACATATATCCCACTGGCAAGTCATAAATTTGGATCCAGAACTCGACCTCATTTAACAAAACTTTAGTTGGATCTTCTCCATTGCCCACTGTGTTAAACACCAAAATGGCTCCGTCAAAAGACCAAGGCCCTCCTTTAACCACCCATTGCATATCATCCTTGTGGTAGAATTGAAAGAGAAAGAGACCAGTTTTTATCTCTTTGATGTTGATACCCCTTGCAGGACGCCATATATCCGCCATCTTGGATTTCATAGCCCGTACATTGATGTTCTTCTCCGTCAAGAATTTGTCCACAGACATAACTCGAATCTGTTAACATTCTCCTCTACACCTTCGTCAATTATTAATTCCTCATTTTCCTCGTTTTCGATATCTAAATCCTCCATCTGCATTTCTATGTCACGAATGTTTGCCATGAATGACAACTCTCACAAATCTAGAATGATTAGCCTGGAGAGAAAACTCGACCCTCTCACAAAGACTGGAGAGAAAACTCTAATTACGCATACTTTTAAACACAATCAAAATTTCTGATAATTATCAGAAAATTCTGACTTCAATAAAATCAATTTATGGTGCGATTATGTATTTATATTTCAAAAGAATTATTTTAATATATATTTATATTTCAAAAGAATTTTTTTAATAATTACTTTAGATAACTAATCGATTTTTTTAAGGAAGAGGAAGATCTAATAGAAGTGAGTTATATAATATGACCTGCAAAACAAACCTAATAAATTTTAAATATATTTTGATTAGGGGTTTAATCGAGCCGAGTCGAACACTGTGAGGCTCGGCTTGAGCTCAATTGAAAAGTTCGGAATTCGAGTTCAATCAAGTCTTTAATTTCGAGCCGAGTAATTTAAAACTCGAACTCGGCTTGGTAAAACATCAAAATAGCTCGAGTTATATGGAGTTTGAAAATTATAAATCGGCGGTCATCGGACCTATAATATTGAACATTGTAACGTGGAATGGCCCATCGGGCCCAGTTATTATGAACTTAAAAAAACTGTTTTAACATTGGGGGCTTTTTCGGAGATGCAAAACATAAACATATGGGCTCAAACTCCTGTTCAGCCTTAACTTTTAAGCAAAAACGGACGAAAAGAACAAGAACTTACCACTCATACTTGATACTACAATATTATCGACTTGACCGCCTCTGTACATTTTATATACCTAAAAGTAACAATCGTAGGCAAATTTGAAGATCAAAGAGGTAAACATGGAGCAAGTGACCGAGAATTGTATATCACTGATGTTATCATTCACAACGCCCTTGGATACATGCAGAGCTTCTTGTGTTTCAGCTGATTTCAGGTCAGCTGCTGATTCTGATGAGCTTTGGAACAAGTTTTTGCCATCTGATCTCTCTCAAATCCTTAGCAGATCACTCTCTACTTTGGCTTACAACACTAAAAGAGAGCTTTACTTTCTGCTTTGTGACTCCCCTGTTCTGCTAGATGATGGCAATGTGGTAATTCTTCGCTCTGTAATTTGTTAAATTTGTTGATTTAGTCGTGTGTAAATTTAGGTCCCCTGCCTGGTTGAAAATAGTGGAGTCCTTGATATAAAGTATTAAACACCTATTAAATACGTAATATTAAAAAATATTTTATAAATATAACCTTTTTTTTGGAAATAAGTCCATGTTTTAAAAAGACCGAAATATGCCCTGGTATAACTATAGTTGATTTTCTTCCTGAGCTTCGTTCTGTTGATGATCTTATTTTGTGGGTCATAGACTCATAGCGGGATGTATTAGTGCAGGTCCGGTTGTGCTAAAACAGATGGAGATATTGTTATAATTAGTACCGAAAAGTGTTTTTTTCTCATTAATATAATTTGGCATTAAAAAGGTGATTTTCTCTCGCTAGAATAACATGTCTCTGATCATTGGTTATATATCTTCTTCCAAATTTTACTTATTTTACTTATTTCTCAAGTATCCTGCTCTTTTAAATACAAATTTTATATTTTAACCTAAGTTTATATCAAAGACTCCAATGTTTTCACTTTTTGAGTTTTTGGTAAGGTGGCAGCTCCATTTTATTTTAGTATAAGATAAAGAACAACATAAGAGTGGTGATTCATAGTTTTTGTTCTATAATATGGATATGGAACAAGATAATAAGATATAACACACTATTGGACTTGCTCTTGGAGTCTTGGGAAGAATATTTGTTGGCCTTGATTTGTACAATCCATTCTATTTTTAAAGATTCCACAATTTTGGTGTGGTTAATTCCAGCTCCAGATATGTATAGTTTATAGGGTCATGTTCACTGAAAATCATTAGTGTTTAGATTTGGCCATCCTGATCTTGATCTTAACGTGCCAAATGTTCCTGGTTAATGATTGCCGCAAATTAATACCAAAGTTCAATAGTTCATCATCTATCTATGTATATATAACTTTTACTCTGTTGTGTTATTTTTCGTTTGACATATTACAAGGCACAACCTGAAGATGTACTCTTATTTTTGTTTTGTTCTAAAAGAAAGTGGTCTAGCAAATTTGCAGACTCTGTCTTAGCATTTCGTTACATTGCCTCATTGGTGAGAGACTTATGGATGTAATCTCATTCTTGTTCTATAAACAGAGCTTTTCACTAGATAAAAAGAGCGGGAAGAAGTGCTTCATGGTAGCAGCTAGGCAACTTTCAATTTCATGGGGTGATACTCCTACTTACTGGATCTGGTCATCCAACTATAATTCAAGGTATCTAGAGATTCTTTGGTGTATTATCTACATATATACAACAGGATCATTTTTAAAATTATTGGCGACAGCCAGCACATTTTTTTAGATATTCAACACTTGCTATTTTACATCCATTGAATGCAGTTCTCTACGAGTAGTTGAGCATCCAGCATTCCCCTATTATTCATCAGTACCATAGCTGCTCTAATAAGTTTTATAATCAATTTTCGTAGAAGATTAACAATGCCATTCTTGATGAAGAGATGCGAATGAAATTTAGGTATCTAATAAATTTCCAACTCCGATTACGTAAGGGGTTAGATAACTTGCAGACAGATGTTGCAACATTTGTTTTGTGTTTATTAGCCTCAGAAAGCCGGAAACCTTATCCTTATCCTATGTGGAAAGGAGAGCCCCCTCCCTTCGTATACACGCATAGAGGCATTACTCCTTTCTGCACATTATTAGCGTACAAAGATATACTGCAACAATTGTCTGGTTCGTCATATATAATTGCTTGCAGTTCAGTAGATAAATGTTAGTTTGGTTGCTAGGTTTCACAATATCGCTTCATTTTTCTGTATACATCAGAAAAGAGGTGCTAATGTACATGTAGTGTTGGTCATACTAGTTGTTACTTGTCAAAGCGTGTTTTTTTTTTTTTTTTGAAATAAAAGAAATTGGTGAAACGTTGGGGCTTACCCAAAGATTTGTATTCACCCTTCAGCTGTTCGTTTCAATGTCGTTTTTTCCACCCACAAAAAAAAAACTAGATCATGCATATCGGGGAATCTGGGATCAAAGACACACACTCCACATATGGCAGCAACAGCAAGTGTTCATATTGGGGAATCTGAAATCAAAGGCACAAACTCCACATATGGCAGCAACAGCAAATGTATAGATAGCAGACGTTTCGGAAAGATATGTAGGAGAAAAGAGAGGGATCAACACGCATGCTTCTATTTTAACTAATGTGGTTGGGCCTAGAGTGGGTCTCAATTTTAAAGCTATTAAAGTCATTATTATCTTTGTTTTCCCTATAAGATTCAACCCATTAGTTAAGTAGTAATTATCTAGTAAAGATGCAAGCTAAGTAATATATAATATTAGCATATGTAAGTGGTATATATGACTAACACCCCCTAACCTGCTGACCTTCATGTATTAAATTCATGCCTCGGTATTTATTATGTGAACAGATTTTCGGAGGTTGCTGTACTTCAGTATGTCTGGTGGCTTGATATTCGTGGCAGAATGGAAACTGGATTGCTGTCTCCACACACTACTTACGAAACATATCTTGTATATAAACTACATGAAGATGCCAGGGGACTTAATTCAGCAAGGACATCGATCAGATTTGTTAATGAAATAGAAGAGGTGCCTTCAGATGAAACTAACATAGTTTATCCTGATACAAGAACATCTGCAGCCAACAGGCCCAACACTGAGCAGCGAAATGGAGAGGTTAGTCAGAGGAGGAAGGACGGATGGATGGAGATTAAGACGGGAGAGTTTGAGACTGGTGCAAGAGATGATGATGAGGTGGAGACGCGATTTATGTCAACTGGAGGATATCAGGTCAAGGCTGGACTTATCGTTCAAGGTATCGAGTTTAGACCTAAACAATCGTAGCAGTTGCTTGAGGAATTTCATCTATAGGCAATGCTTTATATCATAGAAAATTATCTCATGTATTATGAAATCTCTTCTATCTGAAGGATGTCGAATGGAGTGTGCTATATATAATCGTTGTGCTATGTAATATGTTATTGCCTATCTTATTGTATGTCCAATTTGAAAATATGTAATATGACTGAAATTATAATGATTTTCCATTACTTGCATGACATACATGAATCTCGAACAAATCCATGAATGTCTTGGGAAGAGAAAATGTTATAGGAAACTATAGATTCTTGGGTTTCATTGTCAATTTTTACTGTTCTACTCATATTGCATCTGCCATTTTTTCAGAGATAAAATTCCAAATATCACTACGGGAGAATTGATAGCTTTTCTGTTCATGTTAGTTAATGAATAAAGGGTTATCTGATATCTCTCAAGCCCTAAGTACTTAATCAGTTTTATGTAAATGAACTAAGGTACTGTTTGGGTTGCAAGGGGTTGCTGTTGCAGACAGCAACAACAGCTTTTTGCTGAAAAGCAGGTGAAAAACTTTTTGGTAAATCTAAAAGAAGCTTTTCTGAACAGCAGCTTTTAGCTGAAAAGCTGCTTTTAGAAAAAACAGGTCCTCCCATGATTTTGGAAAAAGCTGTTTTCAGCTTTTGCAGGAAGCTATTATGAATTTCAATATCAAACCTCAACAAAAAAATAATTTTTTTTTAAAAAAATTACCAAACAGTTATCTGATTTCTACAACAACACTTTTTTTACCAACACTTTTTCTGACCGCACATCAATTTTTAACGGTACTCCCAAACAGACCCTAAAATGAGAACTAAAAAATTTATTGCAACTTAAGACAAAGAATACCAACTTAAGACAAAAAAATTTCTGACCACAGATATTTTTTGAAATTTTCCTTAATACTATTAGCATGTGCTTGATAACGTTTGCAGCTTCTTTTCCCAATTATTGAAAAGTTTGCGAATAAAGAGATGGTTAGTAAAATGCAAAAAGATTACAAGTTCATTAAATCATTGGTTAGTCTTAGTCACATGTATTATGATTCAATTTCCCAACAAAAACTAATACAGTATAGTGATTATCAACCTATAAACATTGAACACATAGTAATAAATCAACAATGCCAGAATAATAAGAAAGTACCTAGTATTTAAAAAGAAAATATTTCTTGAAGTCGCAACGAAAGAATGCATGGTAATAAAGAAAGACACAATGAGCAGCATTTTGCAAGTGCCAACAACTATAGAAACCATGACTTCACCTAAAGAGCTTTCCTAGACCTATTTTAGGGGTGAGAAACCTCTAACAAACCGGTTTTCTGTTCTATATCAACCTCTTAAGATTGCCAAAACAACAAGAATATCGTCAAAATGTTGATTGCAATAAAAGAGTACCACAGAAATAATTATCCCCTCTTCAAGAGATACCCAAGAACTATACCAATCAAGCCAACAATGGCCACGAACGCCATTGAAACACCACCTTGACTTTTGCCTCCACTAGAACGCCTCAAGAATTCCTGTAAATTGCAATTCATGGGGATGAGCCTTTTGCATGTACAATAAGCATTAAAGAAACAGTTTAGACCGTACACCATGTGCATCAAGAAAGCAGTTGTTCTCTTCTAGATCTCAAATTTGAAGGAAAATTCTTTATTAAAAATTTGTAAATACATACCAAAAGGCAAAAGACACTACCGTTAAGCTTAGTATTATGCTACATTGGAGTTTGATAAGCTTAATTCCATCACCAATAAATTAGCTAAGTTTTTACTTCTAATAGTCGTTTAACTCAATTATAAAGTAAGGATAATCGAGAGACCATAGCATTCGACTGAAACAAAAATACCAAAAAAATGGACAAATTATTCTTAAGGTGTGGATCAGAAATGCATTGTTTTACACTTTAAGCTTAAAATGACTTGAGCACATGCATAACAGTTTGGGCCTCAAGCTATTCAGCTAATTTTTACTTATTAACAGATATCACAGCAGGCCTGGGTCAGCGACTCAGCGGGCATAAGAGTAAAATACATTCCGCTTGAGCAGTAATATATATATATATATATATATATATATATATATATATATATATATATATATATATATATATATATATATATATATATAATAACGATTTTCAGTTGTCTTTTAATATTTTCATAATTTTAGAAATCGTATTTGGTTGTTCTAAAGTTTCTATATACTTGCTCTGATTTCCAAGTTCACTTGAACTCAAATTTCTAAATTCACTGTATGTATATGAAAAATATTTTCTATGATCAGAAGAACTACGCAATTTTTTGTTTCATGGGATTAATTTTGGGATAGAATTGTAAATCCCAAATCTTTTAATCCCATGTTTGGTTTATAAAAACTTATTTAGAAATAGTCCAGAAATTATAATCTTTTAAAACAGTAATTCCCTGCCCGCTGTTTTGTGGGAGCAAGCGGGATGATTATAATCCCCATTAATACTTGGTTGGAGGAGGTATTTTCCTCTAGCAAGTCATCTTTATAGAATTATAATCCTTTCACTATAATCCCTAAACTTATTTCTACAAAACAAGCATATTTAAAGGATTACAATCCATCTTCAAAACAAACATAATGCATGATTTCTAATCTGAGGGTTAAAGCAAAAACAAACAAACCAACATAGCGACGGAGGGGCATTGAACGAATATGCAAACTGAAAAAGCAAAGGGTTTTACATGAAGACAGCCTAGAGAACAGATACTTCAAAATTTAGACAGCTGAGTTCAGTTGTTATTCTCACCAATTCCTGACGAAGTTTATTTCCCTGCTGAAGTGCAGCAGCTTTTTCTTCAGTCAATTTCGAAATAAGGGCCCTTACCTGAAACAATATGATATAATTTATACCAAGCTCGTGCATATAAGACAAAAATTAATAACCAAAACAAAACGATGTGAATTCAGTTGTAGAAAAACACAAGCAAATGGACTCCAGAAGAGCCCCAAGAGCAGACAGTGCAGCATACAAAAAGGTATATCTCATAACTAGGCCATTTCATCATATCCTCAGACTAGAATTGCATTGAGGATTTAGGAGTCAAATAGTCTCCATCCACTGAATAAGTCATTGCAGATAAGAACTTTGAAACCATACATCACTAGAAGATTGCAATAGAATCAGAACTTAACAGATGCGTTCTTAACTGATGACTAAATTTTGTATCCACTTGTATCAAAGGGTTGTAGTCATCTAACTATAAAGAGTACAAATAAGCAAAGCCAAAGCAACAAAGATATACAGTTATCCACCAGTTATAGGAAAATCAGACAAATAAGTTGAGCAACTTTCTGTTCTGACAAGCTTAAATCTTAATCTTTTTTGTAACAGAAATTTAAATACAAGCGCACACATGTCTCTACTGATGTTCAAACCCTCAGATCTTAATACTGCACGGCCATCATTTTCCAATTGCACTGATTAAGAATTTCCCCCCAACTTTTAGACCAAGCCACTCAGCATTATTTCTGGATTCCAGAGGTTATGTTTTATGCTATATCAAATTGTAATAAATGTTCCCCTCAATAGTGGGCATTACCTCAGCTCTACTTACAAATATTACCATGCAAGCAGTTACGTTCTGCACAACATCTAGGCTGTGGGAAAAACTCAAATTAACAACTTCAAAAATCTAAGCAAGTTGAGGGCATTGCCTCAACTCTACTAACAAATATTACCATCCAATGACTTTCTAATCACAGATTAGCAGATCAACTTAGGTTATGAGTAAGCAGAAGGGAACTATTTGGAGGTTCATTTATCTGTGTAAGCTGGCAGCCAGCCTCCACCCAAGCGGTAGTGTGAATGAAGCCCATTCCCTATAAAGTAAAGTAAATATGCCCCTATAGATATAGGTTTCCTGCTGCGTGACCCCTATTGTTGGCTGTGAGTTCAATTTGAACACAAGGCTATTTAGGACACAGTGCTGTTAAATATTACTTGCTCCATATACTAAAAACTTGCATCATTTCATACAGCAGGCTGTGAGTTCACATAAACAGATAGATTAAACTCGCTTTACTAACATGAGACTCGCCCCAGATTCTTCTACTTTAAGTCCAGCCAGATAATTAGACACTTAAACTATACATATCAGACAATTATTAGCCTGCATATTTCGGTGTAGAAATTAAAATCTATCCGAGTACATCGTGTTTACCTCTGAAGATTTATCATGAGAATCAACAAATGATCGTGACACCTATAAGCACAATTTGGAAGAATTCCATCATAATCACTTGAGATTAACAAAGCATAATTTACTCTTCTTTAAATACAAAAGGATCTTAAAACCAACCTCAGAACTGTTTGAAATTCCATTGTCCATGTGTGAGGCTCTGGGGGAAGAACCCTCATCCGATCCCTCCGCCACAGGTGAGGGTGGTTGGGGTGGAGCAACATAGACCACTTTCAATTTGCATTCCTCCACAACATGTCCAGCCTCCTTAGAGAACTATAAGCAAGAAACCAAAGTTAAAAAATATATATAACAAGTGTAGCAAATTAATCGACATTTCTTGTTGATACAGAAACCTAGTGGGTACCATTTCAGCGGTAATGTCCTTCGCTGTTGCTCCATCTGGTGCAATCACACTCTGAAGGAGAAATTTGTCCTTGCATTGCATGTCTGGAGGTGCCTCCTTCTGTGCTTGCATTGTAACTGGAGAAAAGTCATCTATTTTGTGAGTTGGTTGCAGAAAGATTAAGAGCACACAAAGTTGTAGCATAATAGACAGGATTATAGTGCACCTTAATTTGCCAAAAAAATTAGGACTTTAAAAGTAGGTAAAAGTTCGATATAAGTGAGGTAAAGGAATTTGAGCTCTACTTTAAATTCGTACAAACGAAATGTAGAAAGGAATTATATTTTTGTCCTCATCCTAAATTAAGAAAAAGGGATGGAAGTAATGAATATATTACGGCAATAATTTTACAAATTTCATTCCATGGAACCCAATTCCATTTATTCTAACCAAACGGGGCATTACTGTTTGTTTGACTGAAGTTCTGCATAGACAAAGCTATAGCTTTCTTATCCTAGGAACAATAATTATTCACAATATCTTCATAGCCAATTATCCATTGTCTCTTGTACATCAAATCATTTTGTCCTTACATCGCTAATATACATTCACTAAAGTAAATCCAACAAAACCAAGTTCCATTCAGGACAAACCTAACCATTCTACTACATAAAAATCCAAACTTTATTTCAAAAAACTAAAATTTCAAAAACACCATATATGAATTCAAATACACACCCATTATATCACACGTTGATCGCGGAGAAACAACCCCCGTATTGGGACGAACGCAATACTTCTTCGGATTCGTTGTCTTAACCTGAACATAACACATTCATAATTCACAATGCTATAAACAAATATACACATACATAAGCATATATAGACATAAAGATCAGACCTTGAAAGCGACATGATTATCGGTTTTATTCGACAATTGAAGGGACGAAGAGATCTGTTTTTTTAGCTCAACTGCAATCAAGATTTAACAAAATTTAAATAAAAATCAAAATCAAAACTTTAAAAAGATTGAGATCAAGGGAGCGGACAGATCGGAGATGGGATCGCCGGAAATTACATTGGAATTTGAGCTCTGTTGGTTCGATGGAGAGAAGCTCGCCGGTGCTCATTGTTCCGGTGAAGTTCTTTTTCTTGAGAAATGTGAAATTGATTTTTGCAGAAATGGAGATGAAGAAGAACAAAGTATAAAAGGGGGCGAAATAGAGAGATAGAGATCATCTAATTAATATTTTTTTTAAAGGAAAATGATTTTTATTATATTATATTTTTTTTACAATGCAGGCTATGCCTTACAAATTAGTATCTGTTCTAATACTTTTCGGGTGAGTCAGAGTCGAACCCGGGTCTCCGGGGACAACAGAGGATAAACCCACCACTTGGGCTATCCAATCGTGCTCATTATATTATATATTTGATCGTGGCAATTTGAAGGTGTTCCGGAATTGTCTAGCTCTAGAATTTGTTTATTTTTCAAAAATGGTTAGCTCTGAAACAATAAAGTACTCTAGATATAAATATAAGTGATAATTTAATTTTTATTTGACGTATTATAAGTTGTATTGTTTCGATAAAAATTACAAATTTTAATATTAATATATTATTCCGTGATCAATCTGATTCAATTGAATATTACAGATTTTGAGAATTTGATTTAAAATTAATGCTTAAAAAAATTAAATTTAAATTCAGATTTTATATGTATTAAATTGAACTTAATCTATAATTCAAAATCTTATTCAACTTCAAAATTGAATCAAAATTTGATATAAGATATAAGATATCTAGAGATATATTTTTTATGTTAGTTCTTTTACTTGCCTCTTATATTAAAGAATTTCGAGGCGTTTTTGGGTTTTTTTGTCGATCGATTGTCGAGATGTTTTAAATAATAAGTATTTTTTGACCGTCAGATAGATATCCAACGATCAAGATTAAAATCATTTTTTTATATGTTCACTAATTTTCAATTGTTAAACAGGGTCCAACACTTTTAACCGCCGAAAAGGTTCATTTACAAGTCAGCAATTAAAATACAATGAAAAACCGCTGAACGTGTTAAGATTTTGTTATAATCCTCACTGAATATTAATCCATGAATATAAAATTAAAATAAATTTAGTGATCTTTAACATTTTGTTCATATTCAATTATGTATATATGTTTATACCTATTTAAAAATTATAGAGAATTAAAAAAAAAAACGTTTTAGAGTTTGTATTTTTGAGAGATTTTTAAAATTAGAGTTCTGGCCGTCTCTTCTCCGCTATTCGATCTTCATCCCTTCACCGATTAAGTCTCTTCACTCTTTCATCCTTTCTCGTTCTTATTGAGTACCTTGTTATGAAGATTGTTAATCGTGTTCTTTTTTTTTGGGATGTTGGTGTTTTATATTTTGATGTATTCGTTTACTTTGTTATGGATTTTGGTTTCTATTACTTATTATATATATATATATATATATATATATATATATATATATATATATATATATTATATTTTGGGTGATCAGCAAGATTGACATCAAATATGACATTGTGCCAGTGGTGAATATTACAAGATCTTACTTTTCACGATAAAAAATTATTCATATTTTAAGAGCAATTTTCGTTCCAATATCCGTTGATGTAACTGACAATTATGAACATTCAAAATTATATAGACTGAATTACTCGAGATATAATTATAATAAATTTTAAATTTTAGAATTTGAAAAATATTCTATCATGTTAACTATCTGAAAACAAAATGATTAATTCTTTTGCTCCTTTTTCGTCCACAATAAGGTAACAATTGATGGTCAATTCTTTGCCTTTCGGGGAAAAAAAAAAAAAAAGATGTAACGAGAATTAAGATTACAGATTATTCTGGTTTCAAAAAAAAAAAAAAGATTACAGATTATTCTTATATTGGTAAGTCTAACGGTAAGAAAATCTAAACAGTATCTCAACTATGGCAATGTCCATGATAACCTCTTCAACATTAATTGCCCCACCACACCACATCCATCTCTCTCTCCTTCCCTCCTTCCTTCCCTCCCTCTCTGCCGCGTATATATACACACAGAAATAAGCACCCTCTATGACAAAAAGAAAAAGAAAAAAAGAAATAAGCACCCTGTCATCTCAAAGTTCTCCTACATTGATATTGTTTCTTGTTATTTCCTCTGCAAAGTTGAATTCAACAAACATGACGCAGAAAAAAACAATGGGGCGCAGAAAAATCGAGATGAAGAGAATCGAGTTAAGAAAAAGCCGGCAGGTCACGTTCTCGAAACGCCGCAACGGACTCTTTAAAAAAGCTAGTGAATTGTGTGTTTTAGCCGGTGCTCAGATAGCCATTCTCGTTCAATCTCCGGGGAACCATGTCTATGCTTTCGGTCACCCTGATGTCGATTCAGTCATCGACGCTTATCTCGGAAATAACGTCTCAAATTCACTGATGAAAAACTCTCTTCTCGAAGAGTATAATGACAAGTACTTGGAGATGGCTTATGAATTGGAAGCAGAGAAGAATAAATTAGATGATGTGGAAGAAAGTGGTGAATCTTGGTGGGAAAATTCTTTTGAAGATTTGGAGATTGATGAGCTTGAGAATTACATTGAGTCGATGGAGAAACTGAAGAATAATGTGTTAAAGAGAGCTGATGAGTTGAGGAATTTGGCTGTGAGTCCTTCGTTTGACACGAATACGAATGCAAGTAATGTGGATGGATTACTTGATGATCAAGTTGCCTTGCCTGATTTAGATGATCAAGTAGTCTTGCCTAATTTGGATGAGTTTCTTCCATATGAAGTTGGGGTTACTAATGCAGATATGATGATGATGCAGGCTTTTCATAATTCCATCGGGTTTAATAATTATAGTTTTGGGTATGGTGAATTATTTTTTGATGATGGTGGTGATGGTAATAATCAGGTTTCAAGTGATTCTGGTACTTTTGGGGTTCCTGATGTGAAACATCTCTGAGAGGGTTTGATTCCAAGTGAAGTGAAGGCTTACTTAGCTTGATTTGATCAGGATTAGTTACTAATTTTGAGTAATTAGGAGCTCAGATTTAATTAGTTAGTTTCAAGTGGTACTTGAAGGTTTTTGGATGATAAGATTGAAATTGTAGGTATTTCTGAATATCTTTTTATGAAGTTATGCTATATATTGTGTCACATATTGTGATATCAACTAATAAAATCCTCACTTTTGTTCAATTTTTTTTTTTTTTTGGGTTTTTGATTGTCTAGTTTCTCCTTCACTATTATTGTAGCCATGTATATTTGTGTTCGCAGTTGTTATGAAAATAAAAAATAGTTTATCAACATTAATAGCGCATCATGATCCTGTTGGTGAATATGTATGAATTATATGGTGAGGTTAAATGATCCGCGTCAGGTGTTTGTTCTTGTTTCTCCACTCGCTGTTGAGTTTGATTTGAATTTTAGTTCAAATCTTCGAGGTATCGACTAAAATCATAAGAATTCTGATCTGATCCAGTTGTTTTGTTGTTTCAATTATTTATTTGTTTTGAAGGATTGTGTTCAGAGTTGGGAGAAAAATGACAATCAGAGTTTATTATAGAACTTTTTAGGTTTGGCTTGGAGAAGACTCTTAAATTGTGGCTGGTGTTGGACTCTGTAGATGACCTTTCCAAGCACTTGAATAAAACAGAGGTTAGAACTTAGAATGATACCTATGATCAAGCTAATATGATCTGCATTTATATAAGCAATCATGCTATTATCTTCTCTGCACATCATAAAGATGTCTTGATTGTATATGCAGTCCACAGAATCGTTACATTCTTTGGACAGCTAGTCTTTCCTCTGCTACATCCGCTGATCAGTCACGTGAATTCCAACTAAATCTATTCACATGTGAAATTTTACGTCTACATGAAATATACAAACTTCGATGTCAATATGCACACACAGAAACTTCTGGACTTAAAAGGATTGTAAGCTGGATGATAACATTAACATCTAGCATGAATATCTTGTAACCGTGACCTGCAGCTTTTTTCTGGTAGCGATGGGTGTAGCCGTTGACACATATAACATCTTGTAACGGTCAATGTAGCGGTTACATATCATATATACTCCCTCTATATCAAATTACTTGTCCACTTTGACTTTTACACGTATGTTTGTTGTGAATAAAAATTTGAGTGACTTGCAACTTTCTACTTGTAGCGGTGGGTGTAGGAGTTTGACAGATATAACATTTTAAAACAGTCAATGTAGCGGTTACATTAACATTTTTCTCTACATTATCACTTATTTCTTTCTTTGTAACAACAGAAAATTTACAGATAAATATTCCTTATCCTTAGTCCTTACCATGGTTGAATTCTATTAATAAACACCTTACATGATTGCTAATCACAATATTCTCTATATTCGTTGACTTGTGCTACCTACCTACAAATATGGTGTTACATTTGCTAGCTCTGGTAAAACTAAAGCTCTTAGCAGCCACATCAATTTCTACTTTTCATCCATTGGTCCCCTTCTTGGTATACCCCTTTGTGCTTAAAGTCTGGTTATGTACTATATATGATCTTCGTCATGTATATGCAAAAACCACAGACTGTTTCAGGCTCTTCTTCTTTCGGTTAAGTCTTATAGTTTTTCGTGAAAGGCAAGAAGATGGTCTTCCAAATACTAGTAGATGGAGGAGAGTTCTCCGATTAGTTAACGACATGGTCAACGGTGCAATACCAACAGCTGCAGATTTACCATGGTCGCCACCATCGAACAATGACCTCAGGCACTTGGCATACATGCCTTTCTAGTGATAAGAATTTGATGTTTAGCAGTAAGCATGCATATATGATGAATCCATTCAGGGAGGACTTTGTAGCTTCAGCGACATTTTCTACTCTAAATTACTGTAATCAGATGTGAAGCTTGTTCTTGTTCTGGAGACTACTCTTTAAAACTTTTTAATTTGGGAGTAATAAACGTGATGGCATGCTTATTCTAAGATCATTATATTTTCGTATGTTAATTTACTCTGTTATTTGTTATCATATAAATATCTGTTCTTGTTATGCATATAGGTGTTCTTTGATTGACATCTAAAATAAGTGACTTGTAATTTTCAGTCACCAGTAAACTGAGGCTTAATTTGAATTGCATTTCTAGCTTTTCTGTTGAGTACAGTCAAGGTAATGGTTGGGAGATCGGAAAACTACAGATTCATACAAGTCAAAATGGTGGTTCATCCAATGGCCCCGGTCCAGGTATCTCCATCGCTCCTTTTATGAGATGTCGAGGATTCAAACCTTGTCAAAGATGAGGCGGATGTCTGTGTTTGATTATTAAAAACTCTATGTCTGTGTGCGCTGTAATTTTTGTTTTAAAGACTATTCAGTCAAGTTCATTCAACTGATATGCTGAAATATCACATACTAGATAGTCAGATTTGATTTTTTCTTTTCTTTTCACTTTCTGCTAGTAGACTGGGTAGGAGTTAGGAAGATCCCTGCTTCTTGCATCATACGGGAGGAGATTAATGGTTTTTTAAGAAATTAATTTTACTTGGCATTGCACATTAGTAATCCTAATCAACTTCATTGGATGCTTGGTTAGGTTAGTGTCTCAAGTCATCAACATCTCTAAACTCTGGTTTCCAATTCACGAAGCTTCCGCATCAGCCAAAAATTGAAAACGTCTTAATTTATTTTACTCTTCTTTTACATAAAAGGGCTGCTGTCATTATCATTGCTGATTAGTCAATAATATAGAAGCACGTCACATTCTGTTTCATCATCTGTCATTTATTCCTTCCAAGGAAAGAATTTTATTAATTCCTTGAAAGTAACTTCTTCTACTATATTCAATATACTTTGTTCTTACCATTGTCCAGATCCATTAATGAACACCTCAAATTATTGCATTCTATCATAATATTCTACAGACATGGCACTACATTTGCTGGCTCTGGTAAAACTAAAACTCCTAGCCACCACTCGTTCTTCTTTTAACCTATTGTTTCCCTGCTTGGTTTATCCTTTTGTGCTCAAAGTCTGCATTGGCCTCAGATATGATCTTCCTCGAATTTATGCCAGTATCTCATACTTTACGAGGTTCTTCTTGTTTCGGTTAGGGCACATAGTTTTCCATGGAAGGAACGAGGGTGGTTTTGGAAGCGCTAGAAGATGGAGGCGAGCTCTTCAACTAGTCGGTGACCTGGTTGACGACATAATCAACCTTTCCACACCAACAGCTGCAGATTCACCGCCCTCATCTAACAATGTACATAGCATGCATACCTATGGAATGATAACACTTTGATGTACATATATATTTCTGAAATATTGTGAGTACCAAGTACTGCCTGCAAGAGGAACAAGTTTCTGATATGAGCGAAATTTTTCATGTTACAGCAATATTTCGTCCTCTTTAAGTGCAGTCATCATGTGGCCGGACTTGTATATCAGTCTGTGAACTACTTTCTAAAACTCTGTTTATTCGGAATGAATGAAACATGAGGATAGATTTATGAAAGAGGCTACTAACTTTTCAACAGCTTCGATTTGGAATGAAACGTTGCTGTGTTTTCTAGTACTGGAAACAAACTCTTCACCGTAGAACGAGCCAGACCGTGTAGCTGTAGATTGTTCATTCAAGCACGACAGTGCAACAAATATATGGCTAATAACAGCTTATGTTTTGGAAAAATGTTCTCCCAGAAATATATTTCTTTTGTCTATAATTAAACAAAACCACCTGGCCACCCACCCACCTTGTTTTCAACAAGATTGAATCTTCGATTTCTGATAAACGTAGCAAGGACACACTCACCCATCTTGTTTTCAACATGATTGAACCTTTGACTTCTGACAAACAGAGAGTGGACTCGGAAATATATTTCACTTGCTGGCAGTAATTTTTATGAAGATATGAAATATATATAGTCCCAAAAGACCTGATGAATAATATTCCTAAGACTTGAAAAGTACAAGAACATATTCTGAAGTCATAATATTATAAAAATTGCATTATTATTATTATACCATATTTCAATCAGATGTTTCCATCTCCATCGAAAGAAATACACTTTAATATAAAAAGGAAACAAACTAATATCAATGAAGCATCTAATACCTTAATACTCCAAACAATAACATTTATTCTTACTTGTTGCTTGCAAATTATATAAAGTACAATGGAAATTCCAAAGGACAAGATAGAAGCAACAAATATACTCTTAGTCTTCTCACATAATACAACAATTTTCTTGAGAATCGAGCATCTCTGGAGATCTGCAAGAACATATACACAAAATGCAGTTTATTAAAGAGGCGAAACTACTTACACAGGGAAATAAAGTGAACTGCTGCAAACCATCTCCATCCATTCCAAATTAGTAGTCACTTCTGAAAGTTTTCGCATATTAATAAATTCTAAATGTCATCGTTCTTATAGATGTCTACCATAATTATTGCATTAAGTCGATATGTTTAAAAAGAGAACTTACATTAAAAATGACAAATAAGAGAGGTAATTGTTGGGAAAATGTTCAAAAGCATTGGACATATAGGACATTTATTATGGGACAGAACTTATTTCCCAAGTGGCTACTAATTTCGGATGGAGGGAGGAGTAGAAAAGAAGCATCAGAGTACATATTATAGCAGCAAATAAATAGCCTGAATCAAAAATTACTTATATTTAATAAAACTAATGAAAAGAACACAAATATCGATAGAGCCATATACAATTCTTCTTTGCCAAAATAATCAGCATCATTAGAGTGCCAAACCTATTATTGTTTTCCTAATAGCATATTTCATTGTAATCACTCGACATCTAAAACATGTCATGGATTAGGTCAGCATATCAAATGTTCCAACTATTCATATTAATCATCTGGAAAACATTAATGCCGTACCATACAAAACTCTATTGCATAACATTATATCCAAATAGAAAATATAGTTATGCTGAAAGAAACAGAGTAAGCACTTACAATTGGCCAAGAGTTGAAATGTCAAAATCAGGAGCAAGCTCTTGCACAATATCATTAGGAGGTTGGCCGCACTCCTGCATCTTCTGCATGAGCTCAACAATCTTGTTGAAGTTTCCTGGCTCAGTTTCGTAAACTCCATTTAGTTCCTTTATGAGCTCATGCTGGTGGAAGTACCGATCATAATCTTCTTTGGTTAATGTAGCTTTATGGTCTTCCAACCATTTTGGATATCTTTCACCAATTTCTTTCATTGGATCCTGAAGCACATCTTTAGACAAAAGCTGTTGCATCATTGTCTCCATGATAGAGTCCATGTCCTACACATGTCAGTATTTTCAGAGTTATGCCTTCATTTCTCAGAAATATAGAGAAAGCTTAAATTCTCACAGATGGAAAGCTGTTTAGCTAGTCAAAATAACAACAAAAGAACATGACTGGGTGTCATAGATTTCTTGTCCAAAAGAACATGACTACGGGTATCATAGATTTCTGGTCTATAGCAGTAGTTTAAATTGAGGGATTATATGACCCCAGCCTCTTCCAAGATTTCACCTTAACTTGTTTAGCTGTTTGGTATCTTAGGTTTGTCCAAGTAGAGTACTTGTTAGATAAAAATTGGTAACTTTTACGTTCTAAATTTCCTGTACCGAGACTAAAGACATATCCACAACCCGGGATAACCTTATTCCCTAGCAAATATTCTTATATATAAATGCAGAAACTGAAGCACTTTCAGGAAAATACAACGATTCCAGCCTCTATGTGTAGCATGCAGGTGCAGAGGGATGATGATCATTTAGATAAGTTACAATCGTAACTACTAGAAGCTGTGTGTGTTGCTCAGGAAAGAGTATTCAGTAAATGCTTCATGTCTTTTTCAGGGATGTCACATCCACATTCCAGTGTCTGATGATAGAGGTCCCCCCCCCCCCCCCCCCCCAAAAAAAAAAAAAAAGAAGTCGGAAATTGGTTATAGCGATTACACAAGAACAAACGAAAAATTCTCCAACTTTATTTGAGGAGACAATAGTAAATAAAAGATAATAAGCAAACCATAACATATATGGCCATAATAACTGTAAAGGCTAATATGTCACTATAATACCTAATAACTGTAAAGGCTAATACGTCACTATATAAGTCATATGATCAAAGACTAGATCATAAGATATAAGGAAACAATTATGCACATGTGACCTTAATAACCAAAAAAGATAAACAGAAAACGCAAAATTGATTGGTATTAGGGCACAGTATGTACCTGAGAACCAGCAAGCTCCTCAAACTGCTTGACCCAATCTTCCATCATTGCATCATTACCAAACTCGGGCATTGGAGCGGTGATAGACTCCAACCCCCTGACAGTCTCCCTCGTCTGCTCTCTAAGCTTGTCGAGAGCCTCCGAAACATGGTGAGACTCCTTAACCACCTTCTGCTTCCCCATTTTCTTGCTTTTTAAATCAGGCAAACCCATCCCTAGCCCTTGTACTCCACCACCAATCATAGAAGTCCCACTATATTCCTTGTTTCCTCCATCTCCACTTCTGCAACAAAAACTCAACAATTCACCTCATTCCTTTCAACACAAATAACAAAATAACAATACTACAATAACCCAATTCAAAACACAATCTTTTTGCATATGTTCATCACTATATGTCAAATAAACAGTCTAGCTTCAACATAAATCAACCACCCCAAGAAAAATAATCACATAAAAAGGCAGAAACATTAAAGAACAGGCCTAAAACACAGAAACACAAAAAGGGTTATAAAAAAAGAGTTAAAAGGAAGGACCTTTGAGCAGAAGAAGTGAGATTGAGGGTCTGAAAATCATCCAAAGCGCCTGAAATCAACAAGTTTGTAAGAAACCAATTTACATATCAAACTATCACACACAATTTGAATATTATTATCAGATATTTGTGTTAATATGAACACACACAAAACTTACTGTCAAGAAGTTGGTCCAAGTCATCGGATTGGTCAGCCATGGTCAAGATAGAATTGTGTGTGTATCTGTGTGTATATGTATGTGCAAGGGGGATCTTTCAAGTCTTGGTGGGAAAGAAATCTCAAAGTGGAAAGGGGGAGAAGATGACTGCGCGAGGTTATCTGGCTGGCTGGCTGGCGGAGTTTTTTAATATTTTCTTGGTCTCCATATGTTAGAATATCTGTACCATTAATTTTTATTTTTTTGTGTTTGCGATAGTATTTTACTTAATTTACTATCTCAAACAAGTATTCAATATTCAATTCCGATCCCGGAGAAAAGTTTATGCATTATGTTTCTTTTCCCAAACAAACAAAAGCAATATTTACCATTGTCATTAAAAAATATATAATGGCTTCCCTTATATTTTTATTTTTTGAATTCTTTATTCAAACAAATGTGAAATTATTGAGTCTATACTATATTATAGTATAATAAAACATGTGTCTCATTTACAATATTTATAAACATATATTTATAGATAGAAAATAAAAATATTTATTATTTATACTATCGAATTATAATACAAAAAAAATATTATAAAAACTAAAATTCTAAGAGAAAATATTATCAAATTTCAATTTATTTTCATAAAAATGTCCATTCAAAAAAGTTCTGACATACACAAATACAAATAATAAAATATAATATTTTTAAAAAATTACTCCCTCTGTCCCTCTCATTTCTTTACAGTTACTATTTTGGGATGTCCCCCTACTATCTCATATTTAACAATAAAAACTACTATTACACCCACTACCTTCCTCCACTATCTCAAATCTATAATTAAATATTGATAAGTCCCACCACTTTACCCACTTTTCATCTAACTTTACTCATTTTTCATACATTGTCTTGGTCCCCGTGTCCCCCTCCAATGTAAACAATTGAGGGGGACGGAGGGAGTAAATTATAAATAATATATTTTGTACTACATAATCACTCGTAGCAAGGGTTCAAGGCTGTTATATAATAATATCCAGAAATATTGGGAACGTGTTGCACAAATAAGTTCTTTATTCATTCCGAAAAGAAGTAATATTCTGAAAAGAAGTAACTAACCTTTTTTTGAATATAAGTACTTATTTTTATTAAATGACCAATCTAAACTCCAAAAATTTGTATAAATATTAATTTTTTATTGAAAAAGAAGTCCTTATCTGATTAAATTTAAGCTAAGAAAAAAAAAATGTTCAACACTATTGTTAAGCATCTCACAGTGATGGAAAGCCCACGTGAGTATAACTTCGATTACTGATGTGGTAGAGCATCTCCAATAGGCTCTTAAATATGCTCTAACTCAAGATATAAAGAGCATGATCAAAAATTATTTTAGGAGTCATGTAGTGGCTCTTAACTTGTTTTTAATATTAAAAAATCTATTCCCTCCACTACATGAATTTGAATCTTTGACATAGTGGGTTTAGATATGAATAAAATATACAATAGTGAGAGGATATAGAGAACACTGCTGGAGTTGTCACTTTTAAATTTACACTACATTATTAAGAACCATATTTTTTATATTATATTTAGGAGCATACTAGGAGACTATTGAAGATGCTCTTATACTACAAATCTCGGCCAAGATAATCCTAAAGCTTGCATCATTAAGACTAGGATGGTATGTCATTCATCTAATCTCATTTGCACAAGTAAAATAAGCCATATAAATCATGCCCCAATCAAAAATGTTTTCATTTACTAAACCAGTATTACAATTACCCCACTGAAGCTAATAAAATCAACAACAAAAGATAAAACATATGTAGCAAACTTGCGGCCTTGCAGGGCCAAGTGAATGTAATCTACTACCATGTTGCTTAGTTTATCTCTGTGTGCTGAGGCCAATTGTTGATGAACTAGTACAAGGCCTATTGTTGATGAACTTGGGGAAACTGGGGTGCAGCATCAACACCTGGAGGTAGAGGGTTTGAGTCCTGAGGACCGGAGAGGTTTAGTTGATGGTCTTGGTTTCCATCCGAAGATTGACTGGGAGCTCCTGCTGGATGAATTTGAGGTGTGGTATGAGCACCTGGTGGAAAAAGGTTTGAGCTTTGAGAAGCAAAGATATTTTGTAGAGGATCTTGAGGTTGACTTAAAGTCTGCATAACAGGGTTAGGGGGGTAAAGAACCTGAAGTTCTGCTGGTCCATACATAGCTTGGTGGCTCTCAAAACGCTTATACTTCGATTTGTGTTTCTTACCAGATAAGTGACGGTTAAAGACCTCTTGTGTGTCACACGTCACATTGCACAAATTGCAGATTAAGGGAGCGGCCACTTTTGGCTCCTTTGGCCATCTGTGTGTATTGCTACGCTTCCCTCCGCCACGACCAGTTCTCATCTTCCTCTTCCTCTTCATGCCAGATTTCTGGTTGTCTAACTGCTGTGTTTCAGGATTTTGAGGCTGGTTTTCAAGATTATTTTCGACAGGCACAGTTTCAGAATGGAGATTTTCTGAAATAGTCTCTTTGTTCCCTTCACTATTTTGCATATTCTCCGGCTGCAGCTTCCCAGCAGGGTAAGAATCAGCACTTTTTGCATTGCTTTGTACATTAAAAACAGGTTGACAAGTCTTTTGTTCTTCCAATTTTTGCAAATTCTTTTTATGTTTTTTCCCACCCTTGTGCTGTTCAAGAATTTCCAAACTATTGCAGTCCACTGTACAAATTTCACACCGGTATACTTGAATATGACGTTGTGGACCTGAGGTGGTGACATTTGGCTGCACAGTTGGCATATCAGCTTGGGCACCCTGGTCAATGTTAACAGCTGAAGCTTCTGTGCGCGCTTCAACAGAATTGGTCGCCTCAGACGAAAGATTTCCGGGACCCGAAGATAAAATTTGTTGTGGGTTTTCTCTAGGTGTCCATCGACCCCTCCCACGGTTTCCGAAATTTCCCCTACCCCCACGTCGATATCGATCCACACCCCTCCTACCACCACCCCTGTATGGAGGATGACTGATCTGCAAAAGGGCCTCAGAAGAGTTTGCAATATTTAAAAAATCAAGGACCGCTAAGTGACAACGCCGAAATAGCATAATAATGACCATATTGAACAACTGTAACTCCATTTTACAAAATACATGGATAATTTAAAAATCGCAGCAGAGCTACAATATGTTACCAATACTTTAGATTTTATCTGATTGAACCCTCAACATTTTATATTTTTATAATACGTATATGATTGTAGTCCTAGCAAAGCATTAATACATGTTATACATATACTCATGTAAAATACATAATTATAATTCTTCTAATTCTTAATTGATTGGTTAACCAATGCCATTAGTAAAAAAAGGACAAAACATAAATCCTTAAAACTTTAGTTAGCCAAAAATATGCTATACAGATAAAAACTTAAAGAACTAGCATCAATTGTCACCCAAACTCGAATTTTGTGCCCCTAGACCCCTACAAAATGAATGATATCCTCTTACAACTGGTCAAAAAAGAAAACTTAATCCTAGTTTACTTAAACTATTCCGTCTTTTTCCGAAGACCGGTGTTCCCAACCTATGTTACTCCGACTCTTCTATTTAGGTTGCCGTACCCGTGTCGGACACTTGGACACTCGGACACGACACTTATTTCGTGTCGGATCCTTTGACTAAAATGTGGACACTTTAACCAATTTAAAAATCAAGTATGAGTAAAATTTACAATTCAAAAGAAATATGTGAGAAAAAAGAAAGAAGCAAGAATGGGATTTAAGTAAAAAAGACGCCTAATTTGCAAAATCCCTTACAAAATCATGTTTAATATGAGTTTTATTGTTACTTTTTGTTAAGATGTCTAACTTACAATACTTGTCTATTAGTATATTATGATGTGTCCCCGTACCCGTGTCCAAAAATAGGACAGTGTCCCCGTGTCCCCAATTTTCATAGTTCCCAAGTCCGACACTCGGATATGTGTCGTGTCCGACACTCCGTACCCGAGTCGGAGTAACATAGTTCCCAACCAATGTGGAGAGAAGACTTGTCGACATTAATGCATACTCCCTCCGTCCCATTTAATTTTATACGTTCGCTATTTGACACACTTTAATGCTTCTATAAAATATGGTTCTATAACTTATTTTTAAGATTTTCTTTTTCTGAATAAAAATTTAATAGTTAAATTTTTATTCAGAAAAAATAAAATAAAAATAAGTTATAGAACTATACTTTAGAGAAGCATTAAAGTGCGTATACAACTCAGGGGGGCGGAGGGAGTATAATGTTAAATCATCCAAAACTCAATTCAACATTAATATTAAATTATAACTAAGAGGGACTCTGATTTGGCTCGACCCCTTTTTCATACTGAGACTGCCGGCGACTGGCACCTGGCGACTGCAATAGAAGATTTAAACCACTTTGTCGACGCCGGAAATCTCCGATGGAGACACCGGGAGGAAACTAGTGGTGAGAGAGATATGTAGACAAAACACGGTTCTGGTGTAGCGGCCAATGAGAAAAGAATGGGAGAGAGCATTACCAAACTCCGGACTACGGTTGGCATTAATGGCTTTAATCGATTGGTGTCATAGTTAATTCCATGTGCCTCGAGTTCCGACTTGCTAAAAGCAACCAGCACGCCAATAGACAATGGACAAGATTTTTGCACCAAAAAAGGGTGTACTCTTCCCATATCATAGTCTTACATGTTTATGATATTATTTGTTGATTTAGTGTATACAGCATTGCGCTCTTAAATAAATTTTGCAGTACATACTTGGATTTTTTTTATTAACTTTGTTGTTGTGAGCTAAAATTATTTATAGGTGCTTCATGTTTTAATTTAGTCGTTTTGTCTGCTTTTATTGTCTAAATATGAGGAAGTTGGCCAGGTGCTAGGAAGCATGAGTGTGGGTGCGGGTACGGGAGTGCGCGGTATGGGGATACGGGAATTCGGCAAATATTGCTATATTAAAAATATATATATATATTATGCATGTATTTCAAGAGTTGCATATATATTCAAACCAAATAATCAAATAATTAAGTTCAATATCCCTTACAATTTATAATAGAATTATTTAATAACACAATTATTACACTATAAGGTAGTTAAGTGATAAAATATTCAACTAATCACAAAATTAATCATTAACAAGAATCCCCAAGTATCGAAAAATCCCCAAGAATCAAGAGCACAGTGCGGCAGGTGAGTGAAGAATCCCTGCTTTCTAGGCCAGGGGTAATCAAACTTATCTTATATTATTACTTGCATAATATGTTGTTGCATAATATGTTTTTCTGTATAATCCATTACCATTTCAAGACTTAATAAAGGGCAGATTGAATTGGTGATCATCTTGTGAAGTATGAGTTTCTTTGTGTGTTTTGTGTGTATGTGTGTTTTATAGGGTAATCATGACTAGCAATGTTTGTTTGCAACTGTGATATGGCCTGGTTGTGGCCTGGTTGGGGGCTTGGGCTTTGTATATTATCATAGTGACTAGTAAGTGACAATGATGTATTAATTGCTTTTAGCGAAGGGTTTTACGGGGTTGGAGATGCTCTAACAAGCAACAAATTGAAACTACATCTAGCGATATACAAACATAAAATCAAACAAAACTTAAGATGAATGCAGGCACCAATGACTGATCAAATTACGGGAAATAAAAACTACCGGAGCATAATGCGGAGGTCCTTGACCCATAAAAGGAGCTGCACCCAAGAAAGCTCCAAGCCCACCAGCAGCAATAAGCCCCTGAAGCTCCACCATTGCCCTCTCCACATCACCCATGTTACCCGCAAACTGAGTCAACTGTGAAAGCGCAGCCACGGCTGCAGCAGCAGCTGGATTGAGACCCTGAAGCCCTAAATTCTGTTGATCCCCGCCCACAACATTCTGTGGATAATACGCATTCTGCTGATGCTGTATCTGAACCTGCCCTTCACCCAACACTTCCGGGGTTATGGAGCCTGATTCAACGGGCGGTTCCGCAATCTCCGGCGGTTTTTCTGGCCCCACGGCTTGTTGGGTGTCATTGTTTTGGTCAGATTGTGGTGGGTTTTGGAAATCTTGGGCTGAAACGAGGGGAGAATGTGACGGGTCGGTTTGTGTTTTGTTGTGTTCATCTTCTTGAAATTGTTGGTTAGGTTCTTGATTTAGGGGTTCTGGGAGAGATGGAGCACTCATTTTTCACAGGGAATGAATGAATCTTGTCCGAGTGGTTATATGTTTTTTGGGAATTGAAAACTAGGGTTTCTTTTCTTTGATGGAAACATCGTGAAGATTATTGGGAGTTTGGGACAATGTAACACCCTCTCCTGTCAGCTGTCACTATATTTCAGAAAAAAATAAGGAACTAGGAAGGGCATTCTTTTGCCCACAATTCACAAAACTTTGTGTAGTTTTATATATATTGTAAGTTTCTTCTCTCAAAGTATATTGGCAAGTTTGATACTATTGTGGTTTTTTTATTTTACTAATTTATTTATAGATATTTGTTTCTTGTTTTAAACCAAAACTGAAAAATATTTACTTGTGTGATAAATTAAAAAACTAGTTTAATATAAAAACTGGTTTTTATTATTATCTCATCGTCTTTGTGAATTTTGTTAGAGAATTACATTCTCTGTCGATAACTCAAACTGGTCATGAAAAAAGCGTGTTTTTTTTTTGTTAGACGCAGCTGTTTATGCAGATATCGTATGATTTTTTATTATTGAATTAACTCATTTATAAAAAAGAAAAAAAGGAAAAAACGTGAGTTTCTTAAAACCTTGGTATATGTTTCAATTACATGTATAACTTAATTCTATAGCCCCTTGCTATATGTAGTTTAATATTCTCTCTGTTATAAAACCACCAGCTCCTCGAGCACCACTTATGGCGTCAATTTCTGAAAAATTCTGCTGCCTCATAAATCCTAAAATGAAATATGAGCAGATACACTTTGGTATACAAAATATATGTGAAAGGGGACTGGTACTTCTCTATGCCCCGGTTACGTTGGGACTTTTTATTGATATGGACAGTGTGTTAGTTGCCAGGAACAAAATGAGATGTACACGCCATCTTTGCATCAGAGTTCAACTTCATGTAAATTTTCCCCATAGCTGCCACCACTAACGGAGGAGTGTACTGAAGCAGGGCCACTAGACCTAAAAGATGGTGGTGGCATGCCCGACGCCTCTCCGAGAAGTTTTGCTTCAGCGCTGCTCTGAGGAGACTCTTTAGAGATCCCACTCCATGATGCTGCTCTCCTAGAGTGGGACAAAAGGGAGCTGTTGCCTGTACCGGCCAATGTTGTTCCCTTATTTGGGATGTTGTTCATACTTGGAAACTTTTGCATGTTATGTGGTGGTGGGGCAGCAGACTGAATCGAGTCGTTCACAGATGACATGACATGATTTTCATTACCAGATATTGGTTGTTGGGTGTTGTCCGAGGCCGCCGGCTGATCAACCGAGGATATTAGCGCGGGAACAAAAAACTTTGGACTCGCACTGCTAGTGGGTCTATTGGCAGGCACAGATGGTGATTTGAATAAGTTTGTTGAGTTTCCACCACCTTTGTTGAAGGTGTCAACATACCTGCCAAAAACAAGAAAAGACGTGCATAATAAAGTTGCAAACTGAAATGGTAGTGGACAAACACAGTGGTCCAAATTTAGCTAGTAAATAAACCTCAATATATGCATGCAAAAAGTGTATGTGGGCAGAATTAGGCTTAGAAGTAGCCACTGTGATGTTACTAACCCAACACAAAGATATGCCTTAAATATCAGAAAATTGGCAATTCTATTTAGTGTCCTGGGTCTCTTAAAACTATTATAGTGATAGACAAAGATCAACTTTCCAACAACTCTATCTTTAGAGATACTTCACCATCAGATGATCAGAAAGCAATTATACATACTTAGCTGCTTGGATACAGTGATAAAGTTTAGTTCAATAAATTAGATATACATACTGTAACTTCATTGCCAAAGTTTCATGTCATAACCCTTCTAATCCATTATTACTATTCTACAGTCTAACTACTGGAATATAGGTACATACACTAATACACATTATAAGCAGCACAAGAGATATATTTTAACTCAAATATTCTAGTTACCTTGATCTGACACCCATCTGTCCACGGGCTGAAAATTGATTTGAGGTGGGTGGAACTGGAGGTGTCCCTGCATTATGTCCCAAAGAGGTCGGACTTTGATAATTTGGCCCTCCATTGCTGAGGGCTCCTTCAGTTTTCACTGCACTATTCGCATTGTTATTTGATGTTCCGATTGGGAAAGCTGAAGTTGTTGGAGGGGGTGGCAAGACTGCTTCCTCGGGAGGCGGGTCAACACCTTCCTCTACCCATCTTTTAAGTTTTTCATCATAATAGAACTTATTTGCTTCACCCAATTTAGCCTGTAGAAGTGAAGTAAAGAAGCAGTAACAATTTGACATCACAATCATACAGAAATGGCACCCAGGAATTTTTATATAAAAGAAAAAAGCAAGTGAAATTCAACGAGAAAAGGTGGTAGCCAAGAGTGCTGAAGTAATCAAGAAAATCTACCTGTTTGTCTTGGCGAGGTTTCAGAATTTTTTGTAAGAGCTGCGAACCAGAGCCAAAGCCAAATCCAAAGCGGCTAAATCGAGACGTCCCCGCAGATACTGATGCTTTACCTTGTGAGTTACTAGTATTCGCATCTTTTGATGATAAACTCTCAGTCTATATAAAAGATGACAAACATTAGCTGTACCACAACCACATGCTAAGTTACAGACGCAGATTTTTTATACATATAAAGAGCACCAACCTGTGAGGGAGTTCTACCAATGTCTGGCTCTGAGACACTTCTGTTGGGCATTGTGCTATTTTCAGTGGCATGCCATTCACTTCTAGGCTCCATTGATGTCGAAGGCATTAACGTTGATATTGCCATAGTTGATTGACTAGTAGATACTCTAAAGTTTGATTGATTGTAGTTTTCACTACCCTGAAAACTATTAACTGTTGGTGATGGTGCAGGTGGTGGTGATCCCCCAACAACACGGTGAGCAGTACTATCAAACAAATTGAGCAGTTTACCCACTAATTTTGCAGGGGCCATATTTGTTGAAAACCCGCCCTGAAAGATGGAAGTATAACCAATGAGATACATACACATTGACCTAATGAAGACTAGATAGAGCAGATGGAAGTACCTCTTGATAAGCTTTGATCCTCTCCTCGAGAGATGATGCTAACTGTCTCCATGTTTCTACTTCAGGTGCTCGGCCAGTTTTTAAAGATTTAGATACTGCTTGACAGTATCTGCAAGGAGACAGTTAAGCTAAGAAACAGGGTTTTAAATGCATAAATACACACACACACACACACACACATAAATCAATATGTATACGTATGTATATATATCAACACAAGCTTTTTTTTTACAGGCAAGTACAAATACTTACTTTAACGAATCAGATACTCTTCCCACTTCAGCTAGCATGTATGCGTATACAAGCTTATATGGTTGAAATGGTAGCAGGAGAAACTGAGAGTTACCAAGCAACTTTGAGTATTCATATATCTCAGTCCTCTGCCCATAAACAAAAAGCCACTTCAGCAAGATGAATGTGTCTCTGACTATTTAGTATTTATCCAGGTCTCAGTAATTATTATTATGTTGCATATGCTTTTTTCCATATAATTTAACAGAATCCTTCAATATATTATAGTTGGCATTTTATATATAGTTAGCATCTCATAAAAAGGAAGATATACCATTATTATTAAAACTTCAATAAGAAATCTGGATATACGTACAATTCATAGCCATGTAAATGTGTCATATATAGAGCCAACTAGCCTAACAAACATTTCTAATCTCCCTAAAAATCTCTTACAATTCAAAATATTATTCCTACAAGTACAAGAAAAAAATTCTAATATATAAATGTATATTTATAATGGTGTGCTGAATTAATGAATGCACCAGCACTTTAAAGCGATACTTTATAATACAAATATAGTTACTTCAGTTTCTGAAAGGGCATCCATTCTTCAAACAAATTAGATATGAAGTTGAAGGGAGTAAAATAGCACCTGTATAGCATCAGGACTGACATATGTTCGAGGAAATTTAAAATGATCTGCACCAACAAGACAAAGTCTAGCACTATCTGAGTATGGCTCAAAGCTTGCCTCAGCAATCAAGTAGCATATGTGTGCAGCAGTTATCTGAACCATAAATTTTTCAACAATCCAAACAGCAATTATTAGGACTATTAACATCTATGGAACAAGGAAAAAAGAAGTTGCAACAGAATGATGCGCGGAAATGACATATATACATCATTTCTTTCTTTCCACAAGCTATCTCCAAGATGAATAAGCACAAGTTCATCATCTTTTGTTCTATTTGCAATCAACATAGCCAGATTCTCCTTCCAAGTATCAAGCATAGCACTGGAACCAATCTGAGATTAGAGCAAAGAAAAAGTTGAGCATATGTGAAGCAGTTTACCAGAGGCGAAATAGGTGACTCAGGAAAAAAAAAAATGCACAAATTGAAATAGTTAAGGAGTTTTCTCTTGTAACAGGACTTGTGAGTGAAATCAGAGAAGTTACATATTCATTCACAGGTGGTTCAAAAAATGTGCCAACTCTTACTCAATAATCAAGCACCTAGGGCTTTAGAAGTAGAGTTAACATGGAACTAATTAGTTTGAAAGGCATTTCATCAAGAATTCAAGATTGAGACAATCATACATGTGCGGGTTGCTGAGACATATTTACAGCACTAGCAAAAGCACCACCAACAGCAGTTTCCGCAGTAAACACCTCAGCCGGTTGACCAGCTATTAACAAGCACAATGTTCGCAAAGGCGACCCTGCTACCAATTGACGAAGTGCCAGTTGCTTCACAGTGTCAGCATAGAACTGTGCGCAGATCACACAACCACCAAAAAAAGAAAAAAGATGTGCAATAGTAAGAGAGCTAAGTCAAAATTGATATTGTAACATGAATAAGATCAATGTAGGTTAAAACAAAAATAAGCACAGAAGACAGTAGAACAGACCTGATTGCCTAGCTGAGCAGCAAGAACAAGTGCAGGTCCCCACAACTGATTCTCCTGTGCACATTGTAACGCTTCTTGCTTTCTACCAGAAACCAGAAGAGTTTGAACCTCAGCTGCGGTTGCCTGAGGGAAGATTGTGCACAATTAGGGTTTAATAATTTTTCCAGTATATACAAGTACCAGTATCCCCATTTACACATACCCTCATATGTTCTTCAGAAGGTAGCTTTTGCAAACAGTTGGATGCAGCACCATACATGTTGATTTTTTGATTATTGCTATTAGAGGCAAGTAGTCTGGCAACTGCAATGTCAGGACCATCACCTTCCTAATAAAAGGAATAAGTTAAAACAATTTTAATCCAGTCTTAATTCATGACATTACTTCAACCATTTTTTGACAAGAATTTATGATGTAAAAGGGATCTAACCCCAAAAATCTATATGCATCAGATTAGTTTAGAAGACAAGTGAGAGACCTTTAAGTTGATGTCAGTGCCAAAAGGAGAACGTAGCTTTCCATAATGCTGACAAGCTAATTTAAGTAATGAGAGGAGCAATTTCATCACTTCTCCCTTCTCATAATCCATATCAGAAGATTCAGAGTATGCAATCCTCTCATCAGTCCACTTATTCAATTCTTTACTGGCAACACTACCACCAGCTAGTGGACCAGGAAATGCTTGACCACAGAGACTGTGAAAGTAGTCCAACACACCAGCTCCAGTACTCATAGCATCAGTACTTCCATTCACAACTTCCATCAAGTTGTGAACAGATATTGAGGAACCTACTGAATCCTTAAACACGGATTTAACAAGTATTCCGTATCAAATATTTGTATTGTAATAAATATGCAATTTGAATTTGTATTATTAAAACTAATGATATACCTGTGCTCCATAGGGAGAGTTGTGTACAAGATTATTATCTTTCATCGTGATAAGTTTCCCACCAAAACCAAAAGCAACCAGGGCATGTGGAGGACGCCCGTCTGATGATCTTCCTGCAGCTGGAGCATAAGAGAATTGATGGCCACTCTGTTGCTGCTGCTCCATGTAACTTGCCTTATTCTGATTGCCATAGTAATTATTTGATGTAAACGTCTGTGCATCCTGCTCAAATTTTGTTTGATCCAATTGTTGACTAAAATTTCGAGGAACAAAGCCCTGGCTTCGATCCTGACTTGACTTCCCATTATATGAAACAGCTTCTCCAATGCTATATGGAATTTGCTGGCTAACATTGTTGTTCACGGAGAATACTGAGTCATGGTGATTATTCAATTGCTGGTTTTCACCAAAATCTGAAGCGCCAAAACTTGAGGTGACAGGATCAGGTTGCCAGATCTTTAAATTCTGTTGACTGTAATTACTGAAGGACCCACCAAAGTTGTGATCTTCTACTTGGTTGTCATATTTTCCAGAACTGTATACAAGATCATTCCCTGGTACATCCTTATTTTGCGCATCACTTTGATGATAAGAATGAAAACCATTTTGATTGAGATGATTCTCAGCTTGAAGATTAGATTGAGTTGATAAAATATATGCATCTAAAGAGAGCCACTCTTGGGCAATTGAATCGTAGTACCAACCAGGATACTGAGGATCAAAAATCATATGAGGGGGATATGCATTGTTCCCTTGTGAAATCTCATTCATATTTGACACATTTGCAACACTGGTATCTCCCGCTTTCGAAGCCTGCTGGTTCCAGTCAGTAACGTTCTCAATAGAATCCTGCTGATTCCAACTAGTAACATTCTCAATTGTGCCGCTCTGGGGTATAGCCCCCACAGCGGACTGAGCAGTTTGCTGCAAATAAGAAACCTCTGAGTTCTCCTGGACAGCTAGATCAAAGCTTTCTTGTACATCCGTGGTTGTACCATAACCATCAACTTGATACCACTGCCCTGTATTATGGTCATACTTCCACCCTGGATACATATTCTCCCATGTCTGGCTGTTACTCAAATCTTGCACATCTGCGATTTTGTGACCTTCAGCACCAGAAACCTGGGCATCATGATGTTGTGAGTCGTTATGAACATTACCCAAATAGGCAGCATTAAACATATCACCATCTGACACCACCATGTTTGACGATGCACTTTCAACAAAATCCCCAGCATTAGCACCATCTCCAAGTTCACCGAAAAGATCTGAGTATGAACCGAAGCCATTACCACCATCCTGCAAGACATCAGAACTGAATGCAGTCCATTGCACCTCCTTGACACCCGAAGCACTAGATCCACTATTTATACTTGCAGTCAAATCATACGCCGCTGCTGTACCTAGATTGCCGTCATTCAATCCACTGAAACTACTTGAAATACTGCTGCCGCCAACTTCAGCCAAACTGGATGCCACCTCTATCCCTGCAATTCCACTATTCAATCCACCGACATCATTAGAGATACTGCTGCCATTGACTTCAGTCGAATCATACACGCCAGCTATCCCTGCATCACTGTTAATCAAACCACTGGCACTACTAGAAATGCCACTGCCACTGACATCACTAGAAACACCAGTCCCAGCATCACTATTAATTACTCCACCGATATTACTAAAACTACTACCAGCTCTAACTTCATCCAAACCAAATGCCAATTCAGACCCTAAATCGACATTCTTAGATTCACCTACATCCTCAAAGTCAACTAAACTCAACGCATCCACAGAACCCCCATTCTCCCCTTTCTTACCCACCAAAGACACCTTTTTACCATCTCCCACAATACCTTCACCGACAGCACCCTCCCCCAAACTCAAACTACCGCGATTTGAATCCTCCACTACACTCACTTCCGCAACCACATTCCCTACACTCAAACCACCAAATGCTTTCACATCATCATCATCATCCTCTACACTCAAATTAGCAAACGCTTTCGCATCATCAGAATCACTACCACTAACCAATTTCGAAACCGCAGATGAAGAAGCCTCGACAACAAAATCATCATCATCATCAATCACCAACTTATCAAAAAAATCCTCATCAGTCTGATCCTCCAACTCGAATGGAGGACCCGAAGCCATCATTCAAGAACCCTAATTTCAACTCAAAATTCACAAATCATACAAACACAATTGCACTAAATTATCAACTATCAACTTCACAAATCACCCCTAAAATAACCGAACATATTAAAATTAGAGAATAAAACAATTGATTTTGACTTGAGAATTGAATAGTTTTTACCTTGTTTCAACGCGTGTCGATGTTGAACCGAAAATAAATAACTGAATATCCGTGTCATAAAATAAAGTCGGAGATTAATATGATCGAGAGATTATTATAGTGGGCCCCAAGTTATAAGTTAGATATAAATAGGTAATGTGGATACATATAGATATCGATCTTGCGACTAAAAGTAGGTGGGGTTTATCTCTTACTTTTCGCCTCTCTTCCCCGTAAATGAAATTATTTTATACTTATATTTATAATAAATATATTATTTATATATAGTTTATTATTTATTTAATTAATATTGGATATTTTAAATATGTATTGTTTTTATTTATGGGGTATATTACTTAAGAAACGATTAAACGAATATCACCTAACAAAATTTAATAACTACAGTCTACAAGTTGAAGCATCCTTTTTCTAACTTGCGGATACAAGTCCATGGAACAATTACAGGAATATGGAAAATATGCATTACTCCAAATTCGTGTTTCAGCATGTAGCACGAGCAGTTAGTGCTTGTTTGGTTGACATCTAGATATGTGGGGAGTAGAAGTTCCTAGGAAGTTGTATTTGATGAAACTGTTTGGTTGACATCAATTGGGGAAGTGTAAGTTTCTTGGAATTTTAAATACCTACAAAACATAGGAAGTTATTGACCTAGACCCCCTGCTAACTTGCACTTCCGGTAGGAAGTTAAAACCTATCTACCAACCAAACACAAATTTTAACTTCCCATTTATTATAATTTCCATAGTAATTTCAAATTACATAGGATTTAACTTCCTATTGGTAACCAAACAAGCACATAGTTTCTGACTCTATTTAAGATTGGTTATCTTGACAAGAATCGGATTTAACTACAAACTGTATATAAGTCAAAAGATAACTTCATTTTGGGGAATTTATCAAAAATATCATTTTTTTCTAAGTTTTTTTGCGATTTTACTATATTTTGAAAAAAATTGCAAAAATATTAACTTTTTAAAAAATATTTGCAAAAATATGGTCTGCGACTAAATGACCATATGCAACTTCAGTTAATTGACCTCGCAGGGGTTGCAAATATGGTTGTATCTGGTTGAAAGTAAGGTTGCATGTGGTTGCAACGAGTTGCATACAGTATTTTTGCAAATATTTTCAAAAGTTTGGTATTTTTGCAAAATATTTAAAAAGATGTAGTGTTTTTGCAAAAACAATTTTAGACTTAGGTATTTATGAGAAACCCCTTTATTTTATGTGTTTGCATAATATTTTTTATATTTAAATTTCAGGTATAAAAAGTATAAATATAATAATAATATATATTATATATTACTTTAAAATGATCATTTATATTTTATAAAAACCAGATTAAAAAATAAAATAAGTGACTAGGAAAAGTTACGATTTTAAACTTCTCAAATCCGGACTCATAAATTGTAAATTAACTTGTAAATTTTTGATACAAAGAAAACGAATATAGTGTGTTTTTCAATTTTAAACCAACTAATTCCTATTAATCATTGGTATTTACATATGAGCTCTAAATATGAAAAATAAAATAAAGTATTGACATGCACAAATTAAGAAGTCAAATTAATCGACTATAAAAAATGTTACTCTGTCCCATTCAATTGTACATTACTTTTTAACACGTTTTTTAAACATTTTTTAAGTTATAGTTTCATAATATATTTTTAAATTATTATTTTTTTTAATAAAAATGATGTTAATTATATTATACTTTATAAGAGTCTCCAAATATGTGACGTAAACTAATTAGGAGAGTTACCTTGTATACTGTTTTTTCAATCTTATTTTCAAAAAACTATCTTCTCCACTCTTATTTTAAAAAATACTACATTCTCTAAAATCTTTCAAATATACTATCTTTTTGAAAATATTTTCCAAAAATACGGTGGTCGAAAGATGAGGTCGAAAATGACATTTGAAAATTGGAACTTGAAATCAGAAATTCAGTTGCATATATGGTTGCATATGGTTGTATTCAGTTTCATATGGTTGCATTCAGTTTTTCTATTGTAATCTAATGGCCCCGCCAGGGGCACACCATACATCCGTTGTAAATTACAGTTTTCAGTTGCATTTAGTTGCATACGAGGTTGCATTTGGTTGCATATGAGGTTACATTCAGTTGATTCTATTGTAATCTAATGGCCCCGCCAGGGGCACCCATAAATCAGTTGTAACTTACAGTTTTCAGTTGCATTTAGTTGCAAACTCATATGCAACGGAAAACTGTAAGTTACAACTGATGCATGGGTGCCCGTGACAGGGACATTAGATTACAATAGAATCAACTGAATACAACCTCATATGATTCCAAAGATGAGGTCGAAAATGACATTTGAAAACTGGAACTTGAAATCAGGAATTCAGTTGCATATATGGTTGCATATGCAACCACCGTATTTTTGAAAATATTTAGAGAATGTAGTATTTTTGAAAATAAGATTGAAGAAGGTAGTATTTTTGAAAATAAGATTGAAAATTTGGTTATGAATAAAAAAAAACATAACTAATTAATACGGTGAACATTGGCTAGGTACGCTCACCTCACTTTTATAAAGGGACTGATGTAAAATGAAAATTACAAATTTGAGTGATTTATATTTATATTATGAGTGATTTATAAGTTTTTTACTATGTAATAATAAAAAATGAATTTGATGAATAATTCATATGAATAATAACGCTAATTTTTTCACATAAAATCACTCAAAAAAATTTTAAAAATATCATCTAACTTCTTCTATTTTGTAAGACAAAAGAAATTCATTGATTAGGATACTAACTTCGATTTAAGTCATACTTCGATTCTTTTTTAATTATGAATAAATTTCTTATTTATTATATATAGATGTTTTTTACTTTAAAATAGAAAATGACTTCTTAAAGAGCCCGTCGACTCATTCTCTGAGTTCAAGGACAACTGGTTACTCTAACCATGCCAATATTCGACACAAGAAATTAAATTTTGAGTCATCAACTCATTTTCTTTTATCAGACTCGTTTTCTTTGTCCAAATACAATCTATTATTATAAACATAAACATGTCCGTAGAGAATTTGAAAATGACTAGAATATTATAAAAGGCTAAAGTTTTATTCTGCACTTAAAGCAAGATGTATTATAAGTTCTGATTATTATGATTAATCTTAGCCGTATTGTTTTATTTTTTATAACATTTTACATACACGTGAGAGAAGGGTATTTCAGTAACTTAACCTCCAGCCAGTACCAGGAAAGTGAAACAGAACATGAACCGCTGCTTCTACTAATCACTCAACTGGACAAAGCCCACAAAAGCCAAAGTAATGATGAAATAAAATTGTTTTTGAAGATCTGTTTGGCTCTTTAGAGCAACACAAAAGATACACAACCTGCCAATAAAGAAGCTAGGCATACAAAAAACAAAAGATTTCTCATCTTCCAGCATAAAAGACAGCAACCACATTTCATCCTTTCCTAACCAAGACCCCCATCCACAGAAGTGAACACACCTCCTCCTTTGCTTTATATATGTGCCTGATGCATGTTTATGTCTGATGTTTACGGTGTTAATAAATAGTCCATCTAAAATCTTAAATTGTTACCAGAAGTTCCCAAATACATTTTATATTATATTTTAACACTTCTCTAACTCCAAGTCTAATTTTTTAAGTTGAAATTGATCACGACCACCCATTTCTGAGACAATTGTGAGAATATCGAAAATGACCGAATATCGAACCTCAAGATTCCACCAAACTTAAACTCTAATACCAAATAAATTGAGAACTGTTAAGATTTTAGAGAACATTGGCAGATATATTCGCCATAAAACCGAAAGAGTGGAATTGAACTAATGAAGTGACTAGGAACTAGGAATAGGACCCCATTGTGCTGGATTTTACAAGTTGCAGCTACTGCAAAAAGTCCTAAATGCTACCCTAGCAGCAGCTGCTCTACTTGTACTAGTCCATTAACTTGAGAAAGACTCAAAGCATGTGTCAAACAACAACTAACACAAATCTTCCAAAGCCTGCAACTCATTCATTCATCATTGCCTTACAATTCAGTTTAACTTCAAATTACCAATGTCCATAATTAGCTAAAATTTAAACAAACAAAACAACAATCACTTGACTAACTCACCCAAATCACCTAAGTGGGCTTGAGTGTTAATATATATTATACTAAATGCAGAGGCTCAAGTGGGCTGGAGTCTTCAAATTCCATTGGAGCTGGCAAGTTAAGATCTATGAAACTGAACCTAAAGTTTTCATTTTCATTCTTACCATGTTCTTCATCATCAAGTAGTGGATGCTTAGTAGGACTAGTTGATGAAGTTGTTGAAGCACTGGTTGATGAAGAACCCAAGAAGTGTGATCTCTTGTGCCCACCAAGAGCTTGACCCGACCCGAACACTTTAAAACAAACCGGACACTCATGCATTAATTTTTTAACCACATTTTTATTGCCAATCATTTTTTTCCTTGGTTTCTCCTCCAATGACTTTTCCCCATCATCTAGCCGCTTCTTGACTTTCTTGTGACTCGTTCTGTGCCCACCCAGTGCTTGAAACGATCCAAACACTTTGCTACAGCTCTCACATTGGTATCTCTCCCGAGTCTGACTCACTGAGTTGAACCTCCACTTATCTCGAGCCATCATCATCAAGCATGACGCCACGTCTTCTTCATCTTCGAAACAGTCACTAGTAGTGTCATCACAGACTGAGCTGACCACTTCCAACTCGGGCCCGGACTCAGTTGAACTAGGCTTCTTGGAGATGCTTTCAAGCTCTACCACCTTGATGGTTCTTCGAGTCCGGATGGATCTTTTCCGAGTTGGGTTTCTTGACTCGGTCTCACTCTCTCTGTCTTGAGGTTGAGGATCCTTTGGAGGGAGTGGCAGAGGAAAGAGATGAGACCTCATGTGGCCTCCTAGAGCTTTGCCATTGATGAAGCTTCGAGTACAGAGTTGACACTGGTGCAGCTGTCTCTCCATGGCTCCAAAGACAAGGCTGTAGAGTGTGTGTGGAAGTGGAAGTAGAAGAGCAAGAGGAGTAGAGAGGAGTATGGGGAACTAAAGAGGGAGTAGGTGACAAGCATTCCTCCACCAAAAGGACTCATACCTTCTATGCATATATACAGACACCACATGTGTGTGTAATATGCTCTTCTCTTTCTATAAATTGCTATATAAATTTTAAATTTATTATTGTTTTGTAAATTATAATTTTTTGTTCTATTATATATATTTGCACGACATTATTCAAGTTCCGGAACGTTAACAGAGATAAAAGGCTTTGGGATTAGCTGTTAGCAAATTGAATTAGATATTTTGACTAGCGGATTGAATTAGATGTTTTGACTAGCGGATTAAATTAGCTGTTTCTCGTAAAACTGTTTGGTTAGTAGTTTATTGATTATCTTTTTTTGACACAAACCAAAACCTCTAACCCAAAAAACTCCTCAAAGTAGCTTTTTTAAAATTAGCTTTTTGGGTCTAAACCTCTGTTTCAATCCGCTAACTACCAAACACTCATATTAGCAGATTGTAGTGGTCAAACCTCTAAACCACCCCAAAACTCTAATTTTGTTTCAAACCTCTAACTTCCAAACAAGACCAAAATCATCATTTAGGCTATCAGATCATACTCATTAATATTCACTATTTTTAGAACAATAACACCGTAGAATTTCACATCAGTGTTGCTCAAAAATGAATATATTTATTTTTTGAAATTAATAACAGAAGAAATGGTGTAGTTAAATGCAGTCGACCACAAAATTAATCAGGTTTTGGTTGAATGAGAAGATATAAATAAGCCATAATTGAGTATTTATAGTTTGCCGAATTGGGTGGTCACGGAGAGATTCATGGAATTATTTTATTTCACTGAAACGGCAAATTAGTAAAGAAGATGCGGGTGAATAAAGAGGGACAAGTAACATGCAAATCTCGGTGCTAATTTATTTCTACTTTTTACTTCTTGCATGTAACTTTTACCCGCAGGTGCCGCTACACTATCACCTTTTCTCTACAAACTAGAGTTAAATGCAGTATGTGTACTCAAAGTATGCTTCATATGCACTTTGTGTACCTCAAATAACAATTGAACATATTGTGTACCTAATATATACAATTTGGTGCAATGTGTGTGTTGATGATGTTTTCCGTCATCTCCGTTACTACACCTCCGTTAGTAAAGCTCCTTTGTTCAATGTATAGCAGGCATGTGGTTCTAAATAGGAATTTAAATTTAAAATTTAAAATATTTATTTGTTTAATAAATCAAATTAGATTAATATTAAAACAAGATAAATTGATCTAAATCCATATATCGGTAGAACTTACTTAATTATCAATTTATTTTATTTTTATAATTGGTTTAATAAAACTTAATTTTAACTCTTAAATAAATGAAGTACCAATTTTTTTTATTATATTTTAAATAAAGAAATATATTACTATTTTTTTCCTAAGTAAAAATATATTTATAAATAATATTAATGTATATTAGTTGAAATATATCATTTGTTATTTATTAATAATTAAGTATAGTAATATTATATTTTTTATATATAGCCCGGTGTTATTTTAGAAGATCATTTTTTAATTACAGAATCTAAAAAAATAATGTGTTTAGTTAAAAATGGTAAATGATATGTTGCTCAATGTTATTTTTAGAAAATTGTGTTTTTTTTAGTTAGAAAAATGTACAAAAAGTAATATGTTGTAGTTAAAAAAGATACTTAGTATCATAGATACGCTCATAGTTCGGTCACGGGATCGGCCAAATTTTTTATGGTTCGATTTTAATAGTGTAGTATAAATTTGCTTATAAAAAAAATTAATTATTTGAACGTCTTCTTTATTTAATTCATAATATAAAATCAATATATGGATTGTTACATTGAAACACATAAACTAATATATATTACTGAGGAAAAAATAATATATATTTTTATTAAAAATATAATAATAAAAATAAATTAGGTACATTATTCATTTAAGAGTTAAAATTAAATTTTATTAAGACAATAATACAAATAATCCAATATATGGATTTAGAACCATCAATCTTATTTTGATATTAATCTAATTTGATTTGTTAAACAAATAAATATTTTAAATTTAAAATATAAATTCCGATTTAGAATCACATACAGACAATATGTTCGAAAGAGTACAACAGGGGTTTACTAACGGAGGTGTAGTAACGGAGTTAACGGAAAACATGATCAACACACACATTGCATCAAATTGTATATATAAGGTACACAATGTGTTCAATTCTTACTTGAGGTACACAAAGTGCAAATGAAGCATACTTTAGATACACATGTTGCATTTAACTCCTACAAACTATGCTAACTTGACAAAAAATATTTCAGGACTATTAACCATTTCATCCTGTTCACTGCTCAAATTCACAAAATTCATTCATATATTTAACAATGCATGAGCCGAGAGTAAACTAACGAGGGTGTATTCGATTGGGATTTTAATGCATTGTTTTCGGTCTATGAATTTTAATGGATTGTATGGGATTTTGATTTTGTGCGAATTTTTGATGAAATGTCGCAGAGTTGATAGAATTTAGGTACAATGCTTCAAAATCCCACTGAATTTGGTGGAATTTCAAAAAACTTAAAATACACTGAAGAATGCCACAAAATCCATCATTTTATGAAATGAAAAAAAATCCATCAGCATTTGAATACCATCAGATTTTAATGGATTTTAAACAATCCCAAATGAATACCATCGGATTTTAAAACATAATTTAAAATCCCAATTGAATACCATCAGATTTTGTAGCATAATTTAAAATCACAATTGAATACCTCGAGATTTTAATGGATTTCAAACAATCCCAATCGAATACCCTCGGATTTCATGAATGCAAAAAAATGCTTTAAAATCCCAATCCAATACACCCCTCTAAATCCCTTCAATTTTTTAGCATTCTTGATTTACAGGCACGTATTCTACTTTCTAAGTACTTCAAAAACTGTTATATTATATTTCCTCTCTTCCCCTCTACTTTCTTTATAATTAAAGATGAGGGCCCGTCAAACATTTAATACTTAAATAAAATATCATAGATAAAATTGTTTTCTAAATAAAAATTAAATATTTAACTTTTTATATAAAAAATAAATTATGAAGATATATTTTTTATACATCCTAAAATGTGTGCAGTAATTTTTTAGAAAAATGAGAGAGATGGAGGGGTAGATTTGTATGAAATATTAAATTTTATATAGTACTTTTCATTCATGTGATTGACGTATTTAGAGTGTGTGTTAAAAATAAAAAATAGGTAATCATATAAAAATAATATTGTATTAAAGTTATAACATCTGAAATAAGAAAGCTCTGTGACCGTAGCGGTGGATTCGGGATATTACGAGGTGATGGACAACAAACCAACACGCTAAAAAGCTCACGACTCACGAGTGATGAGTATGTTTGAATGTATGTAGAGAAGTATGAAATGAATTTGTAAAAGATGGCAAGGTTTGTGGCGAGCAAGCAATGAAAGTGTAAAAAGAGAAACGAGATACGATGTGTCTTGTCTTTGGCAAACTCTTTTGTGCGATTTTGGGTAGCAGAGTCACACTTTCCTAGGCGCATAAAATAAGATGGTGCTGGGGCCTACTGCCTACCTAGCTCTGCTCAGATGGAGGAGGAGGGGCGTATTCTTAACGCCTCACCTGTATCAATTCTGTAAAGTACTACTCCATTTCGTACAAACTTGATACTTCCATTTATTTTCATATTATGAGGTCATCTAGATGAGCTTAAAATAAGTGTTTCTTACTTAAAAATAAAAAAAAAAGTGAATGAGAAGTCAGAAATTAGTTAGGACTTAGAAGTGATTAAAATGTTTGGGAAAAAAAGTAGAAATCATGGAACAAAAGCTAAGAATCTTAGCATTTTATAAATGTTTCTCGACTTTTTATACAAACAGTACGAATAAGTGTTTCTAATTTAAAATTTCACAAGTGGGGCTTTTAAGCCGCGCCCAAACACCCGCAATGTCTATTCTTCGTATATATGTCGTATATATGTAGTTTTCACCGTTGTTTTCTTCTTAATTTTTCCTGATATTTTAATCATTTACTTGGAAAGATAATGATATTAAAATATGATTTGGTGCAAAAGTGCAGTTAGATCTAACAATGCAGAGAGTGTTGATAATAATGATAGCAAAGTCAAAAAAGCAGCAGTACACATTAATAGTGTTACACAACACTCTTGAAGTTAGTCCGGCGCAGAAGCAGCATGCATGACATGTATGTGCATACAATTGCATGCTTCCTTCGCCTTGCAGTTTGCACTATCATGTGAACATGATGCATGTATCCCACCATCTCTTAATCATTACCGGAATGCTTATGTTTATGCGTGAGTTTCAACATATCACCACACTTTTTTTTTTTTTTTTTTTTATCAAATCGGAGTTCTAACTCATGTAAGAGCAAGTCCAAGAGTGTCTTAATACATGCTTTATAAAAATAATAAAATATGATGTCCTAATAGTTTAGGACATCACTTTTATACATTCACTCTAACAAGAAGCCTTATTCACAAGTCCTATTATTAAAATATTAGTATTTTTGAATGAAAAAGTAGAGGGAAAAGTAGTGGGGAGAGAGGGAATGATAATATTTTATTATTAAAAGTGAAATGAGGCTCAAGTAGGTGAGCCCTAAAACTAAGGCTGGAATAAGTTGTCCTAGTGATTTAAGGTATCACTAGGACATTGTTGGAGCAATATTTTTAATCAAATGCCTCAAATTATGACTTAGGACATCATTTGAGGCAGCTGTTGGACTTGCTCCAAAGACACACTCTTGCTCTACGCTAAATCAAGCCTCAGCTTCTACCCGGACTAATTTCGTTCATTTTCATGAGTCGAGTCGAGCCAGCTCGTGTAATTAAACGAATCAGAACCTTTGTCCGAATTCAAAATGAGTTGAGCCGAGCTTCAGACGAAGGGATAGGAGTCAGTGTTGTTATTAAGATGTTTGTGGAAATGGGTGCGTCATAAATTTAACGTGAGTCCATTTAACTTCTATTGAACTGGAATAAGCTAACCGGGCGCCGCGGTAAATAGTGGCTGAAAGTGATAAGAGAATCATGGTCAAGCCCACCAGATTAAGTCCAAGATCATGCACAGGAAGAGGCCCCAGGAGACTTCCTCTCCGTATTATTCACGGCTTTTTTTTCAACTTCGAGGAAATCATTTTTTTTATCTCTTAAAAGTTACTAAAACTAATCCCTCCGTCTCTATAAGACAGAGGTCTTTGCTGCGTATTTTAAACGTTTTCATAATATCTAATTTAAAATGTTTAACATAATTTTTTTTTAAAAATCTAAAAATAAATTACTATATTATATTTTACATATATTTTAAAATACATGACAAACAATCTGAAAGAAACGAACAGTGTCCGAAACTCGCATATCTAAATTGAGAATTGCTTCACTTGAATAAATTTTAACGCATAAAATACGTATCATCGATATGTCTATCACCAAGAATATCTCTTCCACGATCATTAAATATCTGAACTTATTATAAACTGTACTCGTTTGTAATTTGTATTAGCACAAAAGTATTCGGAAATCACAGATTATTGGATCTAAATAAGTATTCAGAGTTTAGTTATTTATTTTGTAAAAGTTTGTCATCGTGAAATAATATCGTAAATATGTATAGTTTATACTCTCTACTTCTTATAAGGCAATTCAATTTTTGGCATATATAATATTTTGAGCATATGATAAAAATTATAATATTATAAATAATCTTGTTGTAACTTAAGTTCATGAAACTATATTACAATATTTACTATGAGGTTGAGTATTTAAATATTTTTGTCAAAAATTTTTTTTTTAAAAAAGGGGAAGAGTAGAATACATCAATTTTAAGATACAGGGCGTGTTTGTTTACGGGAAGTGGCTCCTGCTTTTAATTTCTGCTTTTCTTAATCTGTTTGTCCAAATAAGTAGAAGCACTTTTAAGAAGCTGAGGATGGCTTCTCTCTCAGAGCTTATGCTTCTTTTTCAAACACTTTTTTAACTTATTTACTTCTCACTTCTAATCTACTTTTTTATTTTAAGTAAAGAATCACTTAAACACTTTTTTAACTTATTTACTTCTCACTTCTCATCTATTTTTTTTTTTTGCGTCTAATCTATTTTTTTTATTTTAAATAAACAATCACATTTTTTTAAGTTTGCCAAAACGGTCTCAGCCTATTCTTTTAAGCACAATTTGATTTTATCTTAGCGAGGGGGCAAACACCGCGATGGAGGCATTTAGCCTTTGCCTCCAAATGAAGCAGCTCTGAAATCCCAAATTATTCGGTTTGTGTAATGCTTAAACCTCGAAGCAAACCACTCGACTACCTAAAGCATTCCTTTTCTTTTTTGTTAAATCACGTCAGAGCAATTAGTGGACATCGACAATTCAGTGGAGAAGTTGATCCTCGTTCAGTTTTTCTTAAAGCGTCTCAAATCATTAACTCTGATAAAAAACTGGATGGCTATTCTCTAGTCTCCTTAATCCGAGCATGTACCCAATTGGGTTGCTCTTGTTATGGCCAACAGCTTCATTCCTATGTTTTGCAATCTGGGTTTTTGTCCAATAGCTATGTATCCACTGCCTTCGTCAATTTCTATGTAAAGTTTGAGTCTTTAGATCATGCCCACAAGCTGTTTGATGAAATTCCTGAACCAGGTGTTGTTTCTTGGAATTCTTTGATTTCTGGGCACGTGCATTGTGGGGAGTTTAGCAAGGCGTTGTGCTTGTTTATGCAGCTGGAAAGTTCTGGAGTTGGCTCTGATGCTTTTTCATTTACGGCGGCTTTAGCTGCTTGTGGGAGGTTAAGCTTGTTGCGGTTGGGGAAGACGATTCATTCGAAGATTGTCAAGTATGGAGATGATTGCAGTGTTGTTACCTCTAATTGCTTGATTGATATGTATGGGAAATGTGGGTGTGTTGAAGAGGCGATTCGCTTGTTTGTTGAAATGAATGGTAAGGATACTATTTCTTGGAATTCTGTTATAGCTGCTTGTGCTAGGAACCAAAGACTTGAACAAGCTTCTAGCTTTCTGAAGCAAATGCCTGAGTCGGATACCATCTCATATAATGAGTTAATTAATGGCATTGCTCAGTTTGGAAACATTGAAGATGCCATTGCTATCTTAGCAACTATGCCGCAGCCAGACTCATCTTCTTGGAATTCGATAATAACAGGGTATGTCAATAGGAATCATGCACGAGAAGCTCTTGAATTCTTCAGTAAAATGCATTTTGAGGGAATAAGAATGGATCAGTTCACATTCTCAAGCATTCTAAGTGGCGTTGGAAGTATTTCAGCTCTTGCATGGGGGACTCTGGTTCATTGTTGCTCAATTAGATCTGGGTTGGATAAATCTGTAGTGGTTGGAAGTGCTCTGATCGATATGTACTCAAAGTGTGGGCAGGTAAAAGAAGCTGAATTATTGTTCCAGTCATTATCTTGTAAGAACTTAATAACTTGGAACGCGATGATTTCTGGTTATGCCCACAATGGCCGTTCAACTAAGGTGATTGAGCTTTTTGAGCAGTTGAAATCAGTGAAACACCTGAAACCAAATGGGATCACCTTTGTTAACGTTCTATCTGCATGTTGGCATAACAGAATGCCATTTAAGGTCGCGAATAGTTACCTCGAATCAATGCAGAGAGATTATGGGATTGATCCTACCGCAGAGCATTGTTCAGCTATTATTAGGATAATGGGACAAGAAGGGGAGGTGTGGAGAGCACAGGATATGATTACTGATTTAGGGCTTGGCTCGGATGGGAAGGTTTGGAGGGCATTGCTCGGTGCTTGTGGAATGTGTAGTGATGTAGATGTTGCCGAGATTGCAGCTGCAAAGTTGACCGAGTTGGAAGGTGAGGATGAGTTTATATATGTCAAATTGTCTAACATTTATGCAATGCACGAAAAATGGGAACATGTGGGCGACATCAGGAAGCTAATGAGGGACAAACAAGTGCAGAAAGAAGTTGGCTGTAGTTGGATGGAGGTCTAAATGAATATGCATGAAAGCTTGACGATGACTTAGGTTAAGACATGATTGTATGGATTCTCGCATTTAAGTTCATTTCAATGATAGACACATTAAGTTAATTTTTTAAACCCTCTTGCTTTCGGGATCGAAAACACATTGTCCAGTTAATAGGTTATTTCATGTACAGTATGTGGGAAGGAAAAAGATCCACAACACTAAGAAATATATCAACAGCGAGTCAAAAAACCTGATAATTATCTATGTATCTAAGGATTTCTGATCTTCAATATAAGATCCGGCACACTAAGCAATATATAAATAAATGTTTGAACAAACAAAAGAATGTTAACCAAACTTCATAAAGGAAATGATTAATATACTCTGAAGAAGTTCAAGCTTATTACATTAGTATGTAATTATCTCATAATAGAAAGCAAAACATTTATCTAGCCATGCTGCAATATTTGAACTTGTTTCATAGCAGTATAACACTAAAGCTGTTTTTATGAATTAGGATATTGGCTGCCATAGTTACAAAACCTTGCCTCCCTTCAGATGAAGTTGCGGAGATTGTCTGTGGATACATTCACCTTGGTACAGAAAGACCCAGCTCTATTTCAACAAACAAAAATCGTGCATCAGAAACTACTCATAGAACATTTCAAGCTGCCATGTGAAATATCAAACCAAACCCGCTTCTATAGTATACCATCAAACATTGTTTATCATTTCCAACATAAACCTTTAATCAAGCACTTGCTTATACAAACTCCTACTGCAAAAGGTAAAAACATGAAAGTAATAAAATGGCTAGCTAATCATGCTCATTTAGTTGTGTATCTTGTATTATGATCTGAATCAAATGGGTATTCTACATAACTAGTGTCTTCAGGAGCCGGATTACAATGTCCATCTCTAGAATTGCAAACATGTATCACGTTCCATCGATTTCATCTGGGAAATGAGAAGGCTTGTGTTACATGATATCTTGAGAAATAACATAATCGACTAAGCAAGATTTATTGAACATAGAGTCATTTTTCGAACAGTTTGGGAACAATTATCTAATATTTCCTCACTCACAAACAAAGAACGTAAAATTATTTCAATTCAAATATTTGAAAAGAACTTCGATGAACGTTAACGTACTTGGACTTTAAAGGGACTTTGACTTATAATACATCATTCCCTAGACTAGCATTAAATTAAAGGTTGGCAGCACAGGTTTCTCCTATATCTACTGTAAAGGAAGACGGCCTATGAAAACAACCTTACTAATTGCTCTTCCACTGAATTAAGAGGCCAAGACCTCATAATCGTTGGGGCCTTAAAGCTGTTTTTGACTTTAAGCTGAAAAATGTCTGTTTGTATAATAAGTCAGAAGCCGGGTTAAAGTCAAGAATAAGCCAGAAGCTGACTTAAAGCCAAAAGTTAGTTTAAGTTACTTTTTTCAGTGACTTAATTTTTTTGAACTTTTTTTTATAAGAATTAACCATAAGTAATAAATTATCCATAAATCACTTTTATTTTTATTATTATAATTTTAATAACGCATAAGTCATTAATAAATCAAAATTACCCAAACAGATATTTTAAGCTCTCACCTTATCAAATAAGTCACGTAAAGTCATAAGCCATAACCTCAGCCAAACGGGCTCTAAGAAGGCAAGCCACTAATTTCCTCCCCAAAGATCAAGGGGGTATTGAAAGTTTCATATAAAAGGTTTTGCTTGTGAGCTTCGATGGTTCCATTGAACAATTTGGAGAGTAAATTATTTGACGCATTCAAAATTTAAAATACATATCTAAACCTTTGACAGTTTTGTTATAAAGCATCAAAACTAAAATAATGAAGTGATGAGAAATAATCGGCAGCCATGTAAAAAGACCCTTACATTCTCTCTTAAGCTTTGGAATATCATGTGCCTGCACGAAACAAATTTCCTGTCAGAAATCTGATCGGTGCACATCACGCGTCAGACTGCCTATTTCTTTTTATGTGAATTAAAAATATAACCACTCTGCTCTTGTTCAAGATTCCAAACGAGGTAAGTATAAAATCAAGGTTGATTTCTTGTGCTCAAATGATTCTTGAAAAATTAAAGCAAATATCTCCCATACAAAAACAAAAGGAGAGTACATATATCCAACATTTGTGGAAACTTTAGCAAGAAGAACCCCAGATTATATAAATCTTATAGCTGGAAGTCAAATACATAATGAGTATGGAAATAAGTAGACTTAACATTACATTTGACCCTGATGTTGTTGGAAACCAGCAATCAATGTATCATGTTTCGTCTAAGTTTATGCAGTAGAGAAACTTACATGGAATGTTATACAAACTATAAAATAAATATCTGAATATATTTGTTACAAAACAAATCATGTTAATCTTAATAGAATAAGAAATTAACTATCATATGAGCCTACTTAACAAAACAAAATCATAAAACTGGAACCTATTTGTAGTTAATTGCTATGTTACCCGGACTCGGCTAAAAAGTGTTCAACATGGATACTTTTACAAGTGTCGGACTCGGCAATAATTTGAAAATTTTACATGTATTTGGCCTAAAGTAAGTGTATGAGTGTCCATACTCATGTCCGAGTGTTGGGTGTCCGACATAGGTACTTGAGACAGAATGAAGAGTCTGGGTAACATAGCTTAATTGTGATTTGCCATTTATTGCAGACAGATTGTATTACATAAATAAATAAGTAAATAACAAGGGATAAAGTTTATACCCTGAGAGAGAGCTCTGCAACTTCTGGAAGCAGTACTGAGGCAAGACGTCATCCTAGCTGCAGCGACCGCACTATGCAGTGGCATCATTGACTGCACCGCTCCTAACTCCGATGGAATTCTATTATTAATTTAACAACATTTTCATCAATTTATTGCAGCCAATTCAAAATTCAACCATATGCATCCACAAACATGTAAGTAAAGCGGAGAGAGAGAGAGGGGGGGGGGGGGAGGGAGAGAGACCTGGAGAGAGAGAAACGGCGGAGAGGAGTGGATTTGGAAGATTTGGCTGAGGAAGCTGCTGCGGATGCTGATGATGTTGATTTAAAGGCGGATTTAAGGAACGATGTTGAACTTCTTGTCAATAATCTACTGCAGCATTTCGACGCCATCACATATAAGCGTACCCACAGAGAGATTGATGATGAAGATGATAAATTGAGATGATAAAAAGGGCTTAAGATGAATCTTAAAGATCTGAGAAAATGTATTGCTTTTCGTTTGAGTGAAAGGGGTTTATTACAGTATAGGGTTTTAGGCTTTTCGCCGGTTTTAGCCCATAACCCTTAGCATCTCCTTCTATTTGGGCCTCCATTATTAGGCCCCATTTCTTTATGCCAAGCCCAGTAAGTAAAACTTTTGAAAGATGCTTATTATGCAATACAGTATTATTTTTTCTTATTCGGAAGGATGACTGGATGAGTAATGTTCTTTTTTTTTTTTTTTAAGGAAAGATGAGTAATATTCTAAATATAGGCAATTAGGCATAGATGTTCCAGACTCATAATGTCGACGTTAATAATGAATTGCGATTCAGACCTTCAAATATCGACTCACAAGCCAATTTACTAGACAACTAGACAATAATCGGAAATTGAGTGTTAATAATATTTTTGACACTTAAGTATTAAACATCAATAAATTTTAAACAATTTTATCTTAATTTTATATTGATCGATACAAAAATGACTCGATTACCTCGAATCCTTGCACGTTACGAGAATAAAGAACACAACACTGCCCAAACATATGTATATCACACTGCAACCCAACTTTTTAACTTTTTAGCAAAAAAAAACCCAACTTTATAACCATCATCGGCTTCATTTACTACTCTTGTACTGTCTTACATCATCTCCGATAACAAATATGATTATGAGAAAATGCTACCAAAAGAAACCCAACTCTAATACATTTGTCCTGTATATAAATAAAACTAACCTTTTTATATGTATTATATTTGTCGAATATCAACAAACTTATGAAATATGAAATATATATTGTTATGGCCAGATTTGGCCCTGGTAATCTTATAGAGGGCGCGCCCTTTTCGGAGGTAATTCCGAGGGCGCGGCCTCCTGGCAGGGGGGAGCATGTCAGTGGAGTATCTTGAATAGCCATGGGAAGAAGACCAAGGGCGCGCCCTTGGCGGGGTGATCCCGTGGGCGCGGCCTTCGGATATTAGAAGACATGTCTGACCTGTTGAGACGACTCATGGGACAAGACATCGAAGATGAAGGGCGCGCCCTCAGGGGTCGCGCCCACATGTGGACGCATTGAATGAGAGGGCGTACCCCTTGGAGGTGTAACCTCTATGAGAGGGCGTAGCCCTCGGAAGGCTTGGCCTATGTGATAGGGCGCGGCCCTCGGAGGTATGACCTCTTTGAGAGGGCGTACCCCTTGGAAGTGTAACCTCTGTGGGAGGTGTGACCTCTATGAGAGGCTTGAACTCAATGAGAGGGCGTAGCCTTTGGAGGTGTAACCTCTATGAGAGGCTTGACCATATTTGGCCACATTTGGCCACGTGAATTGGGAGAGGGCGCGCCCTCCGCGGGTAATTCGGGAGGCGCGGCCCTTTGTCTCAAGAGCACGATGTCACGTGTCTGAAGTGTGAAGAGAATGAGGAACAAGGATCAAGGGCGCGCCCTCCGTGGTCGCGCCCACAGGTGATGAATATGTGTGAGGTTGAGTGAGTCTCGACGACGACCCTTCCGAGGGATACGAAGACCTACCCTTCCGAGGGATATGAAGACTAGTGCCAGAGCTCATCTGGTAGTTATCAGGCTCATCTGGTAGTTCCCGGGTTACGTCCGGGCATGATCTATAATCCCCAGTCCTGCTATCTTCCGGGTTGTCCTCGTGCGGGGGCCTGGGGTGATCATGGTTGTAGAAGGCCCTCAGGGGTAACATGAAGGCCGATCATATGTCCGGGTCCTGTATTCTGGTGAGTTAGTCCTCATTGGGGGACTAGGACGATCGTGTAACTTGGCTCCTCAATTGTCTTATCTCTTAGTGAGAACCTTCACTAGGGGGTAAGGACGCGTCCCTACGCCTCATGGAAGTGGTCACGACTCTGTCCGATGTCTCCTCCATGTTACGAAGAGTAGCGGTTAGTGTCACCTCTCGTAGTGGAGGTGATGCCGTATCCGTGATGTACTTGGACTAGGATTCTAAGGTAGTTGTCTCAAGGCTTACTTCTAACTGGAGTAGAACTCTAAGTGATAAGTCTCCGACCCACAGTTGGTCTTATCCCCAAGAGGCCTAGTCCTGATCAAACTAGGAGTCTTGGTTCTATAGAACTACGTACGGCTTGATCCCCTATATAAAGGGGTACGTAGGCACATCAAGGGGATATATCGAGAGTTGTGAGAACGAGAGCAGAAATATATTCCCTTGATCTCAGCCACCCTCAAACAAACAACCACCACTCTCCGGCGACCAAAACCACCGTCACGGATCTTGATTCCGGCCATGAACCTCATCTTTGTTGATTACCAAATTCCTCTATCAACAAATTGGCGCTAGAAGGAGGGGCTATTCAAGATCATCATCTTAAGAGGAAGAGATGTCACACGACGGAGATTCGCACGTAGAGGAGGATCGTTTTCCGGCAGGGCGATGGCTAGAGCACAAGAGAAGATGAGACCTTCATCGGGAGTTTGAAGGAGGACGATCATCAACGAAATTCTAGGAGGTAACCTAATATGCGAACAAGGTATTCTGGACCGGGGAGTCGGTGAAGGATGCGATTTTCGGAGACCTAACACCTACGAAGAGGGTACACCTCCCCCGAACAGGGTACGCCTCCCCCGGACAGAGTACACCTCCCCCCGACAGGGTACGCCTCCAGGTGATGTGGTGTCCGTCGACCACCGTTAGGAATGCATCCCTTGACACCTACGAAGAGGGTACGCCTCCCCCGGACAGAAGAGCCTAGGTGGAGGGAGTATGGACTTTTCCAAGCTTATACGGTGGGTTGGAAGTCGAGAAATGAAGCGAAAAGAAAGAAAATCACGAGCGCCCTAGAGCGCCCTGGTAGCGCCCGGGGTCTGCCCATGTGGCGCGCCCGCGCCCTGGAGCGGCGCGCCCGCGCCCTGGGTGCGCCCGCGCCCTGGAGCGGCGCGCCCGCGCCCTGGGTGCGCCCTGTGAGCGCCCGCGCCCTGGAGCGGCGCGCCCGCGCCCTGGGAGCGCCCGCGCCCTGGCGCGGCGCGCCCGCGCCCTGGGAGCGCCCTTGGAGCGCCCGTGTCTGTCATTGTGGCGCGCCTGCGCCCTGGAGCGGCGCGCCCTGGAGCGGCGCGCCCGCGCCCTGGGAGCGCCCGCGCCCTGGAGCGGCGCGCCCGCGCCCTGGGTGCGCCCTGGTAGCGCGCCCGCGCTACCCCGATTGTGGAAAGTTTCGTTTTTTAGGTCCGTTTGGATTAGCTGCTGGCCCGGTCAACTTAGGGCACTTAAATATGAATTAAAGGAAGAAAAAGCCCTAAACACCTCCCCCGGATAGAGTACACCTCCCCTGGACAGGGTACACCTCCCCCTGACAGGGTACGCCTCCAAGTGATGTGGTGCTCAATTACCACCGTGAGGAACGAATTCCCTAACACCTTCGAAGAAGGCGCACCTCCGGGTAATACGGTGTTACCTTTATGAGGAGTACACCTCTTTGCCGTGAGGAGTAGTCGCATTTTCCTCCAACAAGACAAACATACTCAGGAAGGAGCTCACTAGTGTTGAAGAGGTCACGTCCCTCCCTAGGGCGCGCCCCCTCGGAAGTACTCATCACTTGAGGAAGCGCATGAGGGCGCGCCCCCAGGATAATAAGGTTGAGAAGGGAGATGCTTCAAAGGCGCGCCTCCTTCTAGTTGGACGCACCCCGAGTTCCAAAGTCATGTTTCCAGGGTTGATAATTCGGGAGGACACGCCTTCCCCCTAACAGGGCACGTCATGAGGTAACACTGACCGCCATTATTAAGTGGTATACATGATTGAGTGCAGGTCAAGTCCGACATGCTAAAGGAGCTGTACATCTTGATGAGAGCGCGTCCTCCGTTCATCATGAACGTAGCATGATACCTACAAGGTCTTTGACCATGATACACTTAAGGCCTTTCAAAAGTTGCCTAATTATCAATGACCAGCTCTGGGTGCTATGAATTTTAACCATCCATGATATTCTCTGGGTAACGCTTTATACTATTGATTCCCCATTGAGCTATGAGCTCTGGGACCCGTGCGATGCACCGGAGTTATATAAACCACGATAAGATTCGTGATGCCCCATATGGGATGATGTATGGACCGGGGAGTGGTCCTTTTGAATTTCTTAAGCAAGTGATTCACGCGTGAAAAAGTAAGGCTGCGCCAAAGGCTGCGCCCTCTACTTAATCCTTGGAAAAGATCAAAAGAGCCCACGTTACAAGTAAGGCTGCGCCGTAGGCTGCGCCCTCCGCTTATACAGTCCTTGAAAGAAAAGAAATATTGCAAGGCAGCGCCATCAGCCGCGCCCTCTGCTTAGGCAATTCTTTAGAAAAAGATAAAAAAGGGGTCATATTATAACAAGGCGGCGCCGTTTTGTAAGTCGCGCCTTATATGTACTGTTCCTAGGTACCATGGACACACTAAGGCTGAAAAACAGCCACCAACCTTCGCACCGCGAAGGCGCGCCCTTCTTTTGTTGAAGTTCATTGGCGCGAATGTTATGGTTGAATGTGTTCTTTGGAGGGAATAAGCGAAGCTGCGCCACTGTCAACGACAGATAGGTCGCGTCCCCTGTTTTCTTTTATAAAGATTGCTCATTACTTATGAACACATCATAAAGATGCGCCAGCCTCATGTCTAGCCACTTTGCTAAAATAATCAAAGATACCGACATTATATACTTGCATTGCAAGGTCTGTGCACAACCTGCATCTTGGAATGTCGAGGAATAATAGTGGCTTATGTCGCGCCTCTATGCGCGGACGCGCTTTCGGAAGAGGATGTGTGGTATGGGGTAAAAATTTCCCTGATATCTCCAATATCAAGAAAATTTGGGGAGTACTTGTTATGGCCAGATTTGGCCCTGGTAATCTTATAGAGGGCGCGCCCTTTTCGGAGGTAATTCCGAGGGCGCGGCCTCCTGGCAGGGGGGAGCATGTCAGTGGAGTATCTTGAATAGCCATGGGAAGAAGACCAAGGGCGCGCCCTTGGCGGGGTGATCCCGTGGGCGCGGCCTTCGGATATTAGAAGACATGTCTGACCTGTTGAGACGACTCATGGGACAAGACATCGAAGATGAAGGGCGCGCCCTCAGGGGTCGCGCCCACATGTGGACGCATTGAATGAGAGGGCGTACCCCTTGGAGGTGTAACCTCTATGAGAGGGCGTAGCCCTCGGAAGGCTTGGCCTATGTGATAGGGCGCGGCCCTCGGAGGTATGACCTCTTTGAGAGGGCGTACCCCTTGGAAGTGTAACCTCTGTGGGAGGTGTGACCTCTATGAGAGGCTTGAACTCAATGAGAGGGCGTAGCCTTTGGAGGTGTAACCTCTATGAGAGGCTTGACCATATTTGGCCACATTTGGCCACGTGAATTGGGAGAGGGCGCGCCCTCCGCGGGTAATTCGGGAGGCGCGACCCTTTGTCTCAAGAGCACGATGTCACGTGTCTGAAGTGTGAAGAGAATGAGGAACAAGGATCAAGGGCGCGCCCTCCGTGGTCGCGCCCACAGGTGATGAATATGTGTGAGGTTGAGTGAGTCTCGACGACGACCCTTCCGAGGGATACGAAGACCTACCCTTCCGAGGGATATGAAGACTAGTGCCAGAGCTCATCTGGTAGTTATCAGGCTCATCTGGTAGTTCCCGGGTTACGTCCGGGCATGATCTATAATCCCCAGTCCTGCTATCTGCCGGGTTGTCCTCGTGCGGGGGCCTGGGGTGATCATGGTTGTAGAAGGCCCTCAGGGGTAACACGAAGGCCGATCATATGTCCGGGTCCTGTATTCTGGTGAGTTAGTCCTCATTGGGGGACTGGGACGATCGTGTAACTTGGCTCCTCAATTGTCTTATCTCTTAGTGAGAACCTTCACTAGGGGGTAAGGACGCGTCCCTACGCCTCATGGAAGTGGTCACGACTCTGTCCGATGTCACCTCCATGTTACGAAGAGTAGCGGTTAGTGTCACCTCTCGTAGTGGAGGTGATGCCGTATCCGTGATGTACTTGGACTAGGATTCTAAGGTAGTTGTCTCAAGGCTTACTTCTAACTGGAGTAGAACTCTAAGTGATAAGTCTCCGACCCACAGTTGGTCTTATCCCCAAGAGGCCTAGTCCTGATCAAACTAGGAGTCTTGGTTCTATAGAACTACGTACGGCTTGATCCCCTATATAAAGGGGTACGTAGGCACATCAAGGGGATATATCGAGAGTTGTGAGAACGAGAGCAGAAATATATTCCCTTGATCTCAGCCACCCTCAAACAAACAACCACCACTCTCCGGCGACCAAAACCACCGTCACGGATCTTGATTCCGGCCATGAACCTCATCTTTGTTGATTACCAAATTCCTCTATCAACATATATATATATATATATATATATATATATATATATACTTTCAAAAAAAATAAAAATATATATATAAGATGTGTGCCAAGGGCACACAATAGTCACTAAATTTTATAAAAATGGTCTATTCTGATTGGTGGAGTTGATGTGAATAGAGGGGGGCCATTCTCATTAATTATTCATCCACCAATCAAAAAGAGCTATTTTTATTGGAGTTAGGGACTATTGTGTGCCCTTGGACGCACCATGGAAAATCCCATAAGAGATTTCATATTATCTATTATTATATTAAAATAATATATATATTATTTATAATAATCTAAAATATTAATATGGAATGTTAATAGCATATTAAATTATTAATTTTTAGAATTATCGTTTATCAATAATCAATATGATCAATACAGTCTGAGTCTAATATCTTTCAGATTCAACAAATCTTAACGAATAATATAAAATTTAATTTGATAAACCACTCTTAAGTCTTACCCAAGATATTGGTGAATCGGGTTCAAATCCAAATTAAACTATTCAATTTAAATTGAAAGATGGATATTTGTGTCATTCGATTTCAAAGTTAAAAATGTCTATTTGTGCATCGAGTTAGAAATCAGTTTGAAATTTGAAATGAACCGGAAACTGACTTAAAGTCAATAATAAATTCAGATGCTATTTTGAGTGACTTAAGTCTTTTTAACCCTTTTTTTTTTTATAAAAATCACCCATAAAATATAAATTGCTCATAATCATTTTTATTATTCTGTTATTATATTTTTAATAATTCATAAATTATTAATAAATTAAAATTATTTTTCTCAACTTCACATGAGTCACAATCACATCGTAATTTATAAGCTGGCCTAAATAAACTCGTAGTAAAGCTTTAATAAAGCGATCGCCTAATCATTTTATCCGGCTTTCTATGTCCATAAAGTACTAATCAACCATACTACTCTATTAGTAGGATAAGCATGTTGAACAACCCTAATTAACGAAGAATATTAATGAAAAGACGGCACTGTGACAATAATCATTAGCTCACTGTACATTAGAGCAAGTCCAACAGCTGTCCTATTTAGTGTCCTAAGTCATAATATAAGGCACTTGACTAAAATTATTGATCCAACAGTGTCTTAGTGGTGCCTTAAAACACTAGGACAACTAAGAAGTGCCTTATTAATAAGGCACCACTAGGCATGACCTAAACCATGTCAATCAATAAAATCTGTTTAAATCTAATAAATTAATATGCAAGAGCTCCAAAAATGAGAAAGAGATTTATAAACTGAACTGCACCTCACAGATATTAGAGACAAATAGTGGGGCTAAACCACACCTGGTAAAAGCAAGATCACTACAGACTAGGGGGGGAAAGGGATACATCAGGGCCAAATATTATGGCAGCGTTGAGTGGAAATAATAAAATTGATATTGCACCACAACGTGATTATATTTTGTTTTTGTCTTAATGTCTTGAGAATCAATTAGATAATTTAATTAAGACCTTAGTCAATATTCCAAATATAAGATGGTATTTAATAATCAAATATGAATAGTATATGATTGACAAGCAGTGGTTTTCATTCAAAGAGGTTCAAGACAAATGGCCTTTATTCTGCACATTTTGTTTTTGAGAAAGTAAACCATATTGCAAAGTTATTTTTTATTATTTTATCTAAAAATTGATAAATTAGTTGAGTTTGAAAAATGCAATTGTGAGAAAATAAATACACACACATATATTAATATAATACTTGAAATTACAAATTTAAATATTAAACTTTTGCTTCTTTATTATCAAATGAATATAAAAATGATACAAGAAGAATGCACATAAATGATATATTTGGGTATTTACAAATTTCATCCTTTTATAGAAAATTCTAAAGTATAGTTTAAATAGTTTGGAGAGTTCTTTTATATATATTTCAGTCTCTGTTTTAAAGATCTCTTATTTATTAAAAATCGTTATTAATCTTAATTGATATTTAAATAATATATTTATCAATTTATTGGTTACAATTCAATTATGCTAAGATGTGAGAATTTAAAATTTATATTTATTCCACCGAAATCTAATGAGAAGATAGTGAAATTAGAGTTACACCTGTATATTTTTGAAAATAATAATAATAAATTTTATTTTATTCATGTAAATCAATTTTTTTCCACGTACCTTTCATGATAAAAATATCTATTAAACAATATTATTCATTATTCCGAAATTTGATAAAGGAGAGGTAATGGAATTTATGCATCTACTTTTCATTTGACCATACCCGGGTCAACATTTCTAGTCGGAGCTAACTGTATTTCACATGGCTACATTTACTTCCCTTTTTATCAGGGACTTGGATCCATTTACGTCGAAGTCGAGTGTTAAATCCGAATTTACATACGAGTGCACATCATTTATATAATTTGGTAATATATATTCATATATTTTATTTTTTTCAAAACCAAAGTATATTCACATATTGTTCCAAACCTTTTTTTAATCTTTTCAATTACTCTTTTCAGTCTCTAATATTAATTAATGTTTTATATTTAATTTTGTTCCGGATGTTAACATGTCAAATCACATTTCCTGATTCACGAATACTCAATTGACATTATTTTTCAGAATCGATAATTAATACACCCACAATATAAAGATTCACATTAAGAATGCAAAATACGAGTACTACTTTAGATATTGAATGTTCGAAATTAATGATCAGTAATCACAGTATTTAATTTCACATTTCACTTAATGGAGCACACTACTACTGAGTCAACTGTGCTAATATTTCGATTTACGTAAAAATACTTCACAGCCTAAAAATAGAAACCCCAGCATTACCATCTCTCTCCTCTCTCTCTCTCTCCCCCTCCCCCGTCTCTCCCTCTCTCTCTCCCGCGGCAAAGCTTCAGCGAGTTCCGCCATTTCAGGAACTGTGATCTTCACAAAACCCTAATTTCTTTCCTCCTCAGTTCAAGTTTTTAACTGTGTCAATGTACTAATACACACACATAAGCACACACACTCATTCACATTTACATCTACATCAACAAAGTTGGGGAAAAGCTCAGATTTTTACTAGGGTGAGATTAGGCACATAGATTCTTGACTTTTAAGTGTGTTTATAAAATACCCAATTGGGGTTTGCTACTGTATGTAATATACTGTAATTATATATTTACACACACAATAAACAAATAGACCCACAAAAGCACTCACATTTACTACATCTAAATCAAGAAAGTTGGGGGAAAAGGTGAGATTTTTATTGGGTGGAACATGAGATTAGGGGAAGGGATTGTTGAATTTGAGTGTGATTTTAGTTATGGGTGTGGCTAAAGGTTGGAGATTTAGTGGTAAGGTTTTTATTTGGGCAAATCATAATCTGGATTTAGTGCATACTCAAAATGGTGGTACAAAGAAGCAAGATTTTTCTTGGAAATGGTCTACGACTGTGCCTGCGCCGAGGCGCCCGATCCGGTGGTCATTGGTTTGCGGGGTTATGCTTTTTGTGTTGGGATTGATTTCTTTGTTTACTGGACATATTGTGTCTGATCTTGAGTGGTACTCTCAGAGATTGTTAGTTAAGCGTAGCTGGTATTATAAACTGGTAAACTTCACTGCCTATCTTTATTTGTGTATATATTGGTCTATGTTAGTTCTGAGTAGCATTCTTGATTTGTGATGATGGCTTTTGCAAAGTTGGAGTTTTTGTTGAGTTTTGCAATTATCATATTGTTTTGGTCGTTTTGTGGTTTCTTACCAACCATCGTTGATTTGCTATGTGGTCTATTTGGTTAATTTTAGCTATTTATTAATAATGTTATTTGTGGTTTGTTATCATTAACTATTAATAGGATTATGTTTGGTATGCTGAAATGATTCTGTTAGTTTTTTTATGCATGATAAAAATGGAGAATAGTGGTTTTAATACATCTATAAGTTGTGCCACCCAATTCCTATATAATAATGCAAGTATGAAGCCTATACATAGGCTACAATGTTAAGTAAAAATAAGTCTAAATGATGATCCTAATTCACTTCTACTTATCCTGTGAACCACTAGATAACAAAATTGATAAATTTGGAATAATCCATTCACATTTCTATTATCTTCTACAAAGTCAATAATAAGTGTTATGTTGTATCGTGTTTTCTTATAGAAGACAAATCTCTCCTTCCCCTTCTGTTTATTGAGAATGATAGGGAATACAAAATACTGCCTGAGATGATAATACGGGGATACATTGATGCCCGTGCCAACCATTTAGAAAAGTAAATTGCCCATACAGTTCTCTGTCTATAGTATTCTGGAGCTTCCTTTCTTCTGTGCTAATCTAGTTCTTTTCTACACGGGGGCCTGTGGTTGCTAGTTCACTATCTTTTGCTCACTGTCAAACTCCATATTTTAGTTTTCATTGTGATGTTTACACTCTGCCTTTTCCTAAAAAGTAGCTAGCTATTTTGTTGACAGTCACAGGGATTGAATAGGTATTGTATTGAGATCTCAGATTCGTACTTAGTTTTGCAAGGCTCAATCATTTACATGGTACACAATACATCTATAGTCCAACACCAACTACTCATCTTAATTCACAAACTGTGAAAAATTGCACATTTGAAGCCAAAAGATCCTTTTTTCTTGTCAAACAGATCCATCTGGGTGTAATAAATATATCAAAGGTCTTAAAATACTGGATTAATTTAGTATGGTTTGTATTCTGATAGTACTCGTGAATATACAGTTAACCTTTATTTGCTTTATGCAACCTCTGCATTTCCATCATTATATGAATTCAATAATCTAAATGGTGCAAAGCAATGTTGACCAGTCTTAATTTTGCATCCATATTAAAACTACACTATTACTGATTATATAGGTTAACACTAAACCTTTGTCTGGATAAATGTAAAGTTAGTGACTGACTGACTGGTGATATTATTAGTTTTATGAATATGCATGTACGTTCTCTTGGTAAACATATGATATCTAATGTTTTTGGTCCTTTACATTCCTGTTTTGATCTATTTGTGTGTTCCTTAAACGGTATCTGTATACTTTTTTCTTTTTTTTTTTTGCTGAATTGGTATCTATATACATGTTTCTTTTAATCTGATCACATGATGCCCTATATAAATTAATGTCTGCCTGCATTTTAGAATGGAGCTCGTGCACCAGTGGATATCTGGAAATCTGAGTTCTCGAAGTACTATTACGGATGTAGTGAAAGAGGTTCGCGTTTTGCTCGTAAGTTGGCTTGCCTGTACTATGGTTTACTTAAAAGATTTCACTTTGTTATCTGAAGCAACTATATATGGTTTATTTTGATTTCCTTGTTTAAAAAGGTGTAACTTGATTTGTCTATAATTTACTTTTGTTGCCTGTCTAATGTTTCTTTTACCAAATATTATTTGATTTTGCAAACATAAAAAAAACAGCTTAAATAGAAATGTATGCTTTGTAATTTTTTATCTTATGATTTTGTTTTTGGAGATGCTGGAGCCTAGCTTTCGCCGGAACATGATATTCTAGAGTTTATGCCTAGAAATTGTTCTACATAAGACATTGTAGTATGATAGGCTGTTAGTATTGTAGTTGTGCATGTGCTAACATTCTTTTGTCATGTCATGCTTCACATAATAGGATAAATTGTAATTCAGTTTTAACGGTGTTTTGGTGTAATCTGTGTATGGATTTCTTGATGGTCTTGTTCTTGTGTTCATAATTGATTTGCATGCCCTAGTGGGGAATGGTTTGGTTGTTGCTGCTTGAATAACTTCCTTTGTTTAAATTGTATTAAGGTTCTTCCTTTTTTGTTGTTTCATTATGTATGTATGCACACAGACATCTTATTTTGTAATGCCCTTTAGTTACCTTGTTGGACACCTTACCAATACTTTTAATTTGAGTGGTCTTTAGTATACTGCTATCATTTCTTTCTGAATAGCTCTGCTGCTCTCTATTATATATTTTCAAACACTATAAATTGTGTAATTTCACTGGTGAATTTTTAGCTGCTGTACGCGAGAAACACTCTAATGGTTACTTACTTATTGCGGCAAGTGGAGGACTTAACCAACAACGGACAGGAGTAAGTGTTCTGTTCCATACAATTAAATACCAATGCATGTAACAGTTTTGACCTGACATTTATATATGACAGTCTTACTTTTTTGTAATCATGGGAAGTAAAAATGATCATTTGATGTATCTCACCTTACTAAATAATTCATCATTTGAATTTAGATTACTGATGCTGTTGTTGTTGCGCGAATTTTGAATGCTACTCTTGTTGTACCGGAGTTGGATCATAATTCATTCTGGAAGGATAATAGGTAATTTGACATCTCATTATTGAGCTATAAATTATGTCTATGTGCTAATTGCTCTCAAAGCTTGTTATCTGCTATAGAATAAAGCAATATATACACAATACGGCATGACATATCTCTTTCTTTGTTACTCTTTTCCAAGTGCTGCTTGGAACTGAGGTAGTTAGGTGCACTATACATCAGAATGCACAAACCGGTCGTAATCCAAATTATCAAGCATATAAAGCGCAAATTGCAAAATGCTCACAAACTTGACTCAAGGAATTATCTTATCATTGCCAAAATACATTGCTTCCAATGCTGTAGTAGCCAAGTTGTAGATTTTACCAAATTTATATTATCATTTAACTTCCAAAGAGTTGTTTTAATTGTATTGCTATAATGATTATTGAAGAGAATTTGTCATCCATTCACACTTTTTCACATTTTGCAGCGACTTTCTCAACATATTTGATGTTGATTGGTTCATCTCTTCCCTTGCCAAGGATGTCCCCGTTGTCAAAAGAGTCCCGGATAAAGTTATGAGATCAATGTTAAAGCCCCCATACACGATGCGCGTTCCAAGGAAATCAGAACCAGATTATTATTTGGACGAAGTGCTGCCCATACTCTTAAGGAGACGTGTAGGAACACCATATTCCCTAGTGTAGTATAGATATTGCCTGTCCTGAGTTATAAACTAGCATTTTACATGCTATGTTTATGTTAATTCTTACTAATAGAATTGAACATGAACAAACATTATGAGAAATCAGATATGTATAGCTCTGAGTAAACATATATAGTATCACCCACTACTGACAATTGAACTTACTCAGCCTACCTCGACCAATTAAGTTTATTCAGCCAGAATCAAATCTTGGCTATCTGTTCTTACATTGACATTTCATCCAGCCTTTTCTTCTTGCAGGTTGTTCAGTTAACTAAGTTCGACTATAGGCTTTCTAATGACCTTCCTGAAGAGCTTCAGAAGTTGCGTTGCCGTGTTAATTATCATGCTTTGAGGTTTACCAAACCTATAAGGAGTATAGGCCAGAAGGTGGTCACAAGAATGCGAAAAATGGCAAAACGCTTCATAGCAGTTCACTTAAGGTTTGCTATTTATACTATATTGAAAGAATATTACTGTTTAAGTAGGTCTACTGGTTATTCTCATTCCTTCGATATTTGAAGTTAACGATTATACTCCAGAATTATGATGTGGCCTATGCTGTACACTACATATAATTAAAAAATGCAACATTATGTCTTTAAAACCCAAAGCAACAGATAATATATAGATAAAAGTAATATATGCAAGATGATATTATTAAAACCTTTTTGGAATTTGGAATGTTAGTACTGGCTTCTTCTAATTCCTCCTAAGATTGAATTAGAATTTTGTGTTCTTCAGGTGAAAAGCAGCAAAACTAAATACAATTCAACAATGATAATTGCAGTGATAACAATATTACTATCTATATTATCTATACTATCTACTATCTGTACTATACCATTATAACCAAACTTGAAATAATTAGCACTCAGGCGGTTTGACAATTAAAGGTCTTGAGTTGGAATCCTATCAATTATATACCCCATTATACTACTAGCTCTAAGTATACTACCAAAGGTGTAGGATTCAAATTCCATGAAGTAGGTGTTATAAATATAATATTGTATATTTTTAACTCTAAAGATACCAAAAAAGATTTATGAGTTGAATCCCATCATTAACATATTAAAATTTTATATTCATATTTTTAGAACTAAAATACTAACAAAGGTTTGGGAGTTAATAAAATTACAAGTATTACAAGAGATCATGAGATCAATATTAATAATTACATATTCATATATATACACAAGTACTTGCAAAGATATGTAAAATATTTAAGATTATTTATAATGTAAGATATTTTTATATTTTCGGTATCAACACTGTCACCTTTCACGGGTTTTATATGTGCTTATACTAAAAAGAAAATGTGAATATGTGACAGAGGAAAGAACTAGCTGTCGAATTGTGACTTGCATTGTTGCATACATATTATATTTGCATGTGCGTACTATTATATCTTTATAATTACATATTGATATGATATCATGATATTTTATTAGGTACCTCAAATTTCTATTAATCATATGTCAATATGCCAGGTTTGAGCCTGATATGCTAGCCTTTTCTGGTTGTTATTATGGCGGGGGTGATAAAGAGAGATACGAGCTTGGTGAAATAAGAAAACGATGGACAACATTACCTGTGAGATTATATCTTTTACAGCTTTTACAAAAAAAATATCTAGATGCATGCAGTGAGCTACTTAGTATCTACTAGTTGAACACATGCTATGGCATAGAAAACGTCATGAAGAGTGGTATTCATAGAATGTATTGCTCTATTTCATTTTCGTATTTATTCATTACAGGAGACATCCCCTGACGGGGAGCGAAAGCGAGGAAAATGCCCACTTACACCTCATGAAGTGGGTTTGATGCTGCGAGCACTTGGTTTTAAGAATGACACGTTCATTTATGTTGCATCTGGTGAAATATATGGTGGAGAAGAGACTCTTAGACCTCTTCGTGAGCTCTTTCCAAACTTCTACACAAAGGAGATGCTTGCGGGTGAAGAGATACAGCCTTTATTGTCCTTTTCTTCTCGCCTTGCTGCCATTGACTACATAGTAAGCGATGAAAGTGATGTCTTTGTTACGAACAATAATGGGAACATGGCAAAGATTATTGCTGGTAGAAGGTATGGATTATAAAATCAGATGCTACTTGATCACCATAAACTAGTTCTAATCTGAAGCCTCTCTCTTTTTCACACACGCGCACATAGATGCACACAGGAAGACTAAACTGACACTTGTGCTTGAACTGAAAAAGAGACTACTTAATTACACAGCCATGTTTCAAACTATGAAAGCTCCTAGGTGTAGGCTAGAGGCCCCAAAATATCATAACTTTTAATCTCGGTATTGGGACACAATATTATCTTTTCGGAAGTGAAATAACTCATTACCGATACTTTAATACTAAACCAAACAGACCGAGTATTCTCGATTGATTACTCTGACTTTAATTTTGATTTAATTATTCTTAGATCGAGTATTCTCGATTGATTTGACTGAAGGAATATGTGGCTGAAGTATTTCTGAGAAAATGCACCAAAAAACAAGGCCCAACACCACTCATCAAACTGTATATCTCTGATTTTAAAAATACTGCAGAAGTAATGAATAGTTAATAATTTGATTCAGAGCCCATTAGGTAAGTTAGCTCCTTAGTATTGCATTATTTTTCTTCATTCAAGGAAGCAACTGATCCAGACGTGTACTATACATACGTACAGAGACACACTTCTATCTGAATAATTTTATGATATAAAGTATAAAGGTTGATGCTAATAACTTTATGATATAATTATAGAGGTTTACGCAATAGCCATGCTGTCACATCATAACGCATCCCTCACTTTCTAAGCACTTTTATTGTTAGGGTGTCGATTTTATTGGATTACCTGTTTATGCTCTTCTTTTCATGGGTGAAAGGAGGTATATGGGGCACAAAAGAACCATCAGACCAAATGCAAAAAGACTTAGTGCGATATTCATGGAACGTGATAAGATGGGATGGAATACATTCGCAAGAAAGGTAAAATCATGCCAACGAGGTTTCATGGGAGAACCAGAAGAGGTTAGACCAGGACGTGGTGAGTTTCACGAGTATCCAGCTGCTTGCATCTGCAAGAAAACATTCAAGTTCTCTCGTATAAGAAGCAGAAATATTGGAGACCGGTCTTCAGATAAAGTTCTAAACAGTACAGAGGCCAGAGTTGAGCATGGAGATGACACCGATTATCAAAGGCCAGAAACTTATGACCGGCTAAATAACACGGGCATGGTAAAAGTGCCAGTATCTCTAACAGAAGTTGATGAAGATGACTTTTTGGCTGACTAGATGGATAGATCCCGATGAAACATCTCAGCTTGAATATCTGATTGTTAGAACCTTGAGCTAAGCTGCCATCTAAGTTCATTCTGTGGCCACCCGCGGTGGATATTATCATGCCACATTCTTTCATCAGCATGGTGTTGCAGGACGAGCAACCGCTCAGTAAGATGACATCTAGCTTCCATACGATATCCATGCTCGGATTGCAATGATGAACTGGATATGTATAGATAAGTTATAATTTCAAATAAGCTGCAAGTGTTCATATGTAATTTTCGACATACTCTACTAGTAGGTTTGCTTAAAGTATATTTTTTCCTTTTGTAAGCTATACTATACTAATATAGTGTCAGCTTATGTCATGACCATATAAATCCCCATTACACAAATCAAATGAGTTTGCAAACTTTTTTGAAATTTACTCATAGTACTCATAGCCCTTAAATATGGGGAACAGACTTTATTAGCATAATAGGCTTGGTTTATTTATAGAAAAAAAACGACATAACAAATTCAGCAAAAGATAAAAAAAAAATATACTAGAACTACTCTTTGATGACGCACACAACCTACTGATTTATGTTTGAGAAAAGTTTATACGAGATGTCGCACAGAACCTACTGATTTACGTTCGAGAAAAATTTAATTTCTGTGGGGACAAAAAAAATCACATTTCTAGAAAACAAACACGAATTCTAAAAAGTATTTCCGAATATAGAACAAATTTTGGTAAATCAGTGAAAAAGGTTTTTGAGACCAAATGGATCTCCTCTTGAGATGTACATTGTAAAACAAATACAGCCTTAATCTCTTAGAATTTTTCAAACTAAAAGCAAAAGCAAAAAGGGTAACAAGCAATGTAACAAAATTACTAAAAGATTAAATAGGAGAATTTGCAAATCGACTGCTAGCCTTTTTGTTCCATACAATCTTTCTTAAAGAAAACCATCACTTGCGAGAAATGACCAAAACATTAAAACTTTCGCACTGTGGTTTTCTGTTTAGACGATGGTGTTCGCTCTGCGTTATAAACTATGCTTCATTAGCATGACAATTTGCTCATTTGTTCGACATTAAACATGCAACGGAGCAGCAACACCTAGTAGGAAAAATCGGTTTGCACAGCGGAGAGTAGCATTAAATTCAAGTGCTCACATGTCTCAAGTATTAAAGCATTACACGCAATAGAAACATAAGATCCTACATCACGAGTTACCCGGGTCAGGTATGTAGCTTATTTGCTCTTTTAAAGTAGGGTATCAGTTTATATACAGCTCTAAATTTCTTAGGCCAATTAAAACATGATTTAAAATCTAAAAAATTAAGAAAATTAAAAATTAAAGCGTAACATATTTGACTTCACATGGTGAACATATAAACCTATAAAATAAAACCAGAATCTCGGTTAGAACAACCATGTGAAGAAATAGACAGATGAACATCTCTACAACCTAATTTCTACAACTTAAGCACCAGGAGGAAGTGAAAACAACTAACAATTCCTACAGCTTAAGCACCCAGAGGCACATATACTATTGCTACCTGGCCTACAATTATACACAACATCATCCACCCAGCCTTTTTTGATTTGGACCAGATCATCTTTCTATCTTAAAAGCTCCTCTCAATCATAGAAACCTGTGACCTGTCAAAATGACCAGCAGTAGATCAGTTTTACAATCCATGTACTGCCAACTAGTTGGCCAGTTTAATCAGGTAACTATAATGAACCAATGGAACTCACCTCTAAGATTTACTCCTGCTCTGGCTTCTGTAACTTTTGTCGTGTGAAAAAGGCATCTTTGGGATGCTAAGCGAGCTCTGTAACCCCTCCAATAGCTGCAAAGAAAATGCAATCAATTAACTACTACAGTACAACTAAAAAGGGTTGGTTTTCGTGATAGTATTTTGTTATGTTCAACCAAATGTGCAGTCAAGACAGAGAAACAACAATTAGTCAAATACTCACCCTTGAAGTTGGCTGTATTTTCCGATTTGATCTACGTGGTTCCACAACCTCGTGAACCAATTTTTCTTCCAGTTCATCTTTTTTACTATTTCTTCCAGCATGAGGTACATATTTTCCTTTATTCCGCCTTTCTGATCTAGAATTTGATGAAGAACCTTTTTTTGAAGGAACTCGTGAAAAACCTAACGAGGAAGCTAATGTTTGACCTTCAGAAGTATCCTGAGAATCAGAAACAGATCCAAATTCCATCAGGTTCTCCTGACTCGTACAAGTCTCCTCATTGCTAATAGCATCACCTGATGTTCTATCGGTTGCTGACGCATCACGTGGCATAGATCTGTTAGAAGTCAAGATATTATCTTTACGGGGCAGAGTTCTATTGGAAGCACTTGGTGGCTTCCCTGACCTAAGAACTTTGGGTTTATCTTCAGCAGCTTGCTTGTCCTTATTATCTTTTGTAGAACTTTTCCATCCACGAAATCCTGACACTTGAGGTGCCACATTTCTTGCATATTTTACAGGATCGTCCGTTTTCATAATTGTACTGCTCTTATCAGAATCAATGTGTTTGCTTACATCCATGAACTTTCTCTTCTTTCCTGGTGTAGGAACACCAAAAACTACCCTTGAACCTTCTTTCTTCAGACCAGTTCGCGCTATTCTCCGCTTCTCTTGTTTATTTGCAAGAACAGTATTCTTACCAACATTAAATTCTTTTTCATTTTCACAAATAGGCAGCAGTCTTGAATCTTCAAGTTTTCTTGACTCTAAAGGATCAAGGCCTCGTAAGAATTTTTCCTTCCCTTTGGCCTCTGTTGGACTAGCCAGCCTCGCACGCTTTTCCCGTGGTCCATCCACCTGAAGGTTCTTTTATTAATATAATTCAAAAACAGCTATTCTTTTTTTCTTTTGCTACGCACGCACACATAATACTTAACAGAACACACTATGATGAAATTCCATAAACTGTAAAATCTCCAATACCGAACCTGGGATGGGGACTGCTGCTTTGGGCTAGACCATTCAATCCACTTCCCATCTTTCCAAGTCAGTGTTGGCCTAAGATGCCAAACTCTTACAACTGATGTGTCTCCAAGAGCTGCAAATTAATTTTTAATTTCATTGAACCACATAAGAGTGAGAATATAATTAATAGAAAACAAATTAACTCTTAGTAATGGATACCTCATACCTGGGAAATCAATCGTTAATGTAGTCTCATCATTCTTGTTTTTCTCTTTTACAACTCCTTCACGCCAGCTTAACAAAAATGTGACGAGAGGAACAATAAGTATGAATTTAAGCACTGTCAAAGATAATATGACACGTTTATCCAGAGATTAAATAAGACACATTATGCTCAGCAATGATCTTCATATATAGCTTAAAGGCACCAATGATTAATTTTGAAGGCACGGCAAATGTTATTTATTTTTTCAAGCCCGATGACTTTTTTGTTCAGCCAGAGAGATTCAAATTAGCTATACATCTTGAACAGTAAACAAAAGACTCCTAAAAAAAGGAGAAAAATTTGCCAGATAGGATACTTAACAAAACAAGAGATGAAGACTATAAACAACTTCAAAAATAAATAATCAATAATTTTAACATAATGGCATTAAATACTGTTCTCCCGCAAGTTTGCATTTAAGAGCACGCAAAAAATGAGAAATGTCTAATGTAAGGAATACAACTTATCATCACAACCCGAGCAAGAGCATCCATCCAACACAACTTCACCAAATGATACCACGATCGTGTCAACAGTTTCAATCATTTAGCCAATACATACAGAGCTTCTAGGCCCAACACAAGAACATCTTTTAAAAGAAAAATGATTTTAAGATTGTACTGGCCTCTTACACTTTAAGTGCTTGTAAGGTTACTTATAGGAATTGAATTCCATGATAAGTTGTATTTCCTAGATAGTTGATTCCTAATTGAAATTCCTTAGAAGTATAAAATTATGAGCGTGTTTGTCCCGGCTTAAAGTCGGGACTCAAAGTTGTTCCCAACTTTAAGCTGAAAAATGTCTGTTTATGTAATAAGTCAGAACCGACTTAAAGTCGGAAATAAGCCAGAAACCGACTTAAAGCCAGATGTTAGTTTGACGTACTTTTTCAGTGGATTAATTTTTTAAAACTTTTTTAAAAAAAAAATTACTCTTAAAACATAAATTATCTTAAATCACTTTTATTTTTATTATTATATTTTTAATAACTCATAAGTCATTAATAAGTCAAAATTACCCAAACAGATATATTAAACTCCCAACTTATCACCTAAGTCACGTTAAGTCATAAGTCACATTAAGTCACAAGTCATAAACACTGTAAAACAGGCTCTATGTCTGGTTATAGAAGAAGAGGCTAGTATAATCTTAAAAATTATAATCATTTCCTTTTAAGAGATGTTCTTGTGTTGGGCCTAGAATCTCTATATGTAATGGGAGATGATTGGAAATGTTCACACAATCTTATTCTGCGGAAAACGTTGATTATCAAGAGGAGGTGAGGGTAAGTAACTACACATTATGTGGGAACTCACACTTTCAAGGTATTTTACTTCTCACACAAGCGTGAACCAAACAACTTCACTTATCTTCATTGATCTCATATTCACATTATCTACTAACAAATGCTTCACGTGATTGACGAGATCACATCTTCAGCTTTTAAGAAGGGTGAAGCAGGGAAGACAATGTAAGTTGCTCACTCTGGTGAATACTAATTATTTTAAAAGGGGACAAAAGTTGTACATTATAGCATCTCGACCTGGCATAGGCACCAGAGGGTGTACAATATAGCACCTCAATCTGGCTTAGCTCATAGCTTTAATTTGGTATTTCTAATCAGTAAATTGAACAATTAAGCAAAACTAAATGATGAAAGCGAAAAATACTACTAAAACAACATGAAACACGAATTGGGTGTATGTGTCTCGTTATTTCTCGTATATCCAATTGATAGGAAAATATTAGTGACAAAAAAAAAATTCAGGCCTTAATCCTTATTCCTATATAAAGAAATAAATTCCGCAAACTAAAAGAAAAGTTGTTGGTGTGTGTGTGTGTGTGTGGGGGGGGGTGAGAGAAAATTCAACCCCTTATTTGAGGGATGAAGAAGCAAACCCCTATATTCTCCATGTCATCACCAGCTCATATATCCTCTTGTTTTTCTGTCATTTACCACTGCAATTTCTCTCTCTATTTCAGTTGCATATGTGAATTTGAAATATAAGGGATCAATATAGGGAATACCATTGGAGCAAAACAACTTTTTGGTCCCCTATATTTTAGGTAATCATTATTATATAATATTTTAGGGGTTGAAAATAGAGAATTGCATTGGGCTTGCTCTAATTACCCCCAAAACTACTAAAAAAATTCTCAGACATGCTTACCAGTCTTGCAACCATGCATCAACTCTGTCCCCGACTGACCAAGAATATTCCATCACTGCAGCTTTTCGTTTCCTCCGAGTGCCATCAAAAAATCTCATAGTCGTTGTCGGATGGGCAACACGAACTGTCGGCATGCTAATACTATCACTTTGAAGTGGCAACCATTCTTTTAACTGTCCAGTCCCTGGAAACATATGAAAAATACCTAGTTTAGCATCCAAAGAACAGTCTTGAGTTTCATTACATATTAGGTCAGGTATCAAGCACATGGGCATCAGGCCCATATCATATCAGCATGTCTCTTTAATCCATAATATTAGCTGTCATTATTTAGACAGTTGATGAAGAATAAAAATTAACCCTGCTTTTACAACATGAGCACAAAATAACATAATAAATAGCACAGGACGCCCTCTCATAAATCCATATTCTCACCTATTATAAATAACTAATCTCCAAAATAAGAAAGATAACCAATTCAACTTTAATATATGAATTTATTCGATTTTCGGTTTTCTGATTTAAAATGAGATTAAATAAAAAAATTGTGGACCGACAAAGACCTCTAAAATCTTAAACATTATAAATTTACCAAACAAATTATAGTTGTCTCAGATAACAAGATTCAATCCCCCAACAACAATTATCTGTAGAAGATTATCTGTAACATTATGCTTCAAATGCGAATGGAAACAATCCCATTCAAATCATGCAACACAATTAAATCAATGAAACCTTACCATCTTCCGCTTGGAGATCAGTGTAAGACAAGAAGGCTTTTCCATCCTTCAAACTCAATATATTGGCTGAATACCATGCTGCTTTACCATTGCCACAATCTTTAAAAACCTAAACATAATAAATTAAGATGATAAGCATATGAGGTTACACCACAATGCATGACAAAAATTATAAACCTTTGAATTTTCAAACCTCGACAAGGCAACCCTCTTCCATCACATTCTCAATTAACGATTCTGCTGCATTGGCAGCAGATGCAGCATCAACAAAACCTGAAACACATCTTGATCCAGCTTCTGCTTCCGCAATAACATGGGTTTTAGTCAACTTAGATTCCCGACCACCTCTTTGTGCCTTGGATGATTCTTTTTCCTGGCTTGGAAGTTTACCTGATATACATTATTACAAATAGTTACTTCCAGAGAGACCCTAATATATCTCTTCTACAATTTACGAAGTACCTGTTTTCATGGCCTCCATGGCAGATGATCCTCTTTTAGACTCTTCAGCCGAAAAATTAAAAAGCTCAATACTAAAAGCTTTTGGTTGATCACAGTTGACAATGTGTTTATTTGCGCCTTGTTCAGAGGCCGCTGGAACTATTTCTTTCAATGCGCTTAAAGGCAAAGTGCCGCCAACAGAGAGGATTTTTCCAGCTTGAGATACTGCTTCTGCAGCCAGTTCAGCTGCTTTAACAATGGCATCCAAATTTTCAGCATGTTTTGAGGCAGCTGAAGCAGCTTCAACTCTCTTCTTAGCTGCTTCCCTAGCAACTGCAATTATTGAGCTGGGATGCACACTCCCTTCCCGTCTTTCTCCGCCGGCGGAAGTTGCCTTACTTGAACTGTTGCTGTGAGTTGGATCCACAATTACACTGGAGGAAGATACTTCATCAGCCATTAGTTTTGCTTGGACAGCAACATTAGATGCAATCATAGCTGCTGCAGCTGCTGCCCTTGCAACGGAAGTAGCTGCAGTTATAGCTGCAGCAGAAGAAGCAAGCTTAGCTTCGACATCAGATATTACACCCAGGTTCTTCTGTTTATCCAACTCGCTCCAAAAATCATGATAGTGACCAACAGCATTGGCTGCATGTGCGGCAGCAGTCTCGGCATGTAATTTAGCCTCTTCAACTGTACTTGATATTTGCACAGGAATACAACTCCTCTCCACGTTCTTACCCACTCTATTAGGTTGATTGCCAAGAATATTTCCAGAACTATTTCCAAAATTGAAGTGATCCGGAGCTGTGACAGCAACTGAAGTAGAGAAGACAGCACTGACAGCAGCCGTTTGAACTGAATCTGTTCGACTTTGAGGAAGCAACAAAGTCTGGCCAACAATCTCGGGCACAGAAGTCAACTGATTATTAACACTGGGATGCCAGACTGATGCTCCCTGATTTAAACCTAGCAACGGTATATTGCCTACAGCCTCACTAGCAGGGCTGTTCTTTCTCTTTCTAGGATTCGAAACAGAAGGCTGGGAAGAAGCACCAGTAGAAACAGCAGCGACACAACTATCATTAGGAACAGGAACAGATGCAATCTTCATGGCAGGAAAACTTGGCACGGACGAATATTTAGCAGGGGTTAGTTTCACAGGTTCTGTATTGGGAAAGACAGAGAAGCGAACATTGGCATCAGAAGCAGACGTTTGTGAAGTAGCCATCCATGAACTTGAAAAGGGGCCCTGCGAGGGCCAAGAGGGACTATGCCACACAAAATTCCTTGTGCCTGGAACCTGAAAAGGATGCAATGGTGAATGTGGCTGATAACAATCAACTAGTCCCCCTCTTAGCATGCCACTGGATTGCAAACCATCACAAGACGGGGTTGATACATTCCAGAGGGGTGAGGATAGAGGTATGATAGGAGTGACTGCAGGTGATGATATAAGTTCGCTGCTAGCTCGACCAGCAGGTGAAGGAAGAGGTTTGTTTTGAAGTATACTGTGTTTAAATGGTTGAATGGGAGCTTTCCCGCCTGCATTATTCAAATTAAAATGAGAAAATGGCCAAACAATTTTATGTAGAATTATAATTGAGATACCAAGACCTGAAAATGACTGTACTGGGGTTCCCATATTGCTGGCAGAAGATTTTCGAGCATGTGCCCTTTCCACACAGGCACGCCATGCCGACCCCCAAACATCTCCACCACCATCTGAGAAAGATACATAACAGAGGCTAGTCATAAGCTTCCATGATGATATGAAGATCAAAATCAGTTTATGCTATACACACTAACCAGATGGGCCGAAGGCTGAGATCATGCAGGCTTCATCAGGTGCAGACTCTTGTCTGCAACAAACAGTAGTTTACCAAAAACAGTATACATAATAAACATCATATTCTAGACGATCAATAAACAAGAAAACTAATCTATCGAATTTGAAATAACACATGCCTTAAAAAATTACATTTTATAGTGACATTATCTTCATTTTCTACTAAAAATAAGGATCAAAAACCTCCTCCCCCTTTATCCTGAATAAAATCTGTAGTGACATGCAAAACATCCGAGAAATATAATACAAGCTTCCATAAAGGATGTCCATATGAGTGGATGCCAAATTAATCACCATTTATGACCTCAGCTCCTCAAGCATTCCATGTTCTTAGAGACCAAGGGTCTGACCTTACAAATTCCTATGGCTTTTTCAACAACACTTCTAAGGAACATTCCCTCTGAAGAATCAACTGCTCTAGGCATAACATTTCATTCTCCTCCAGTGTATGTATAACATGAATTTTTCAAATGTTCTTCCCCCAAAAGAAACACAAGTATCAAGATTTTTACCAATGCTAAGGTGTCAGTCCTGCCTAAAATTGCACCTCCAACATATAAGTAACATACCACACTCATATATTAATATAATACATGTATTTTTTATTTTTTTTTGCTAGATACAGACGACACGTATATTTACTAATAAAACCTCGTAAATAATGAACAGAACTCACATAAGAGACCCATAAACAAATATCTGTGCTCGCAGTTGCACTTGCTGAAGATCTGTGAAAGGCTGCTGGAATCCTGCTGCTGTAGGAACTGACGTGTTCAAATCTGGAAGATTGGATGTGGGAATAGGAAGAAAAGCCAAAGGTTTTGTGCCACTTTTCGTAACATCGCCACAGGGCTTCAACTCTTTAAATTGTCCCGGCTGCCCAGTCCTAGGAGTTTGCATGAACGAAGGTGAATTTTCCTTTTTATCAGACTGTCTTCCAGGTGTAGCTTCCTTCAAGTTGCTTCCCTTCTTGGCACTTCTTACAGATGCCTTGCCAGAAGCTCGCCTAGTTTTAGGCTTGGGAGTTCCTTTAACACTTACATCCACCTTCCCCACTCCAGGTGCCTGGGGAGTTATGCAAGAAAATTCTGTCGCCGTCTTTAAATCTGCCTGGTCGCTATTAGATGTCAACAGAGGTCCCTTGCTGACCTGCATTGATTATTCAATATGACTCACATTATCAGAACAAATTGTAAAAGTGATAATTAACTGTTTAGAGAGGTGCAACACTAACTAGAGAAAAAGTGTCAGTTGTACTTCTACCACCTGGATGCTAGGAAACGATTGGCAATCCTTGCTGATTTGCCCTTTAGACGGACTGTTGGATGGAAAGACATCAAAACTAAAGCTACTTTGTCCTCCAGTTGCTTCAATTTCGCTGTTCAAGGGAACAGACATATCTGTTCCAACAGCACCACTCAACTCAATATGCTGAAAACTGTCTATTGTTGTCTCTTTGACATTCAGCGGATGTCCACAATCTTCAACCATACTGTCAGACCCATATACTGAAGTGCAAGCAAGTGCACCAGGAGCTTGATCGTCATCTGGTCAATCATTTTCCCATCCAATAATTATATAAAAAATAAAGATCAGCAAAAATAAAAAAAATACTACTATTTGACTGCCCGAACTAATGAAGGACACCAATGTCTCAGATTCAAACATAACATTCGAATATAACATATTTTTGTATTTAAGTGTTCGAGAAACAAAGAATCCTAAATTTACACTAAAGAAGAGTTAGGAAAAGACCCCAAGGAACAAATAGTTATTTTAAAATTAGAAATGTCCACAAACATGCCTTTGGTTCCAGGAACATTCTGCTTCTCAAATGCTGCAACAGAATCAAGATCCTCTTGTCTCTGAACCAGACAAAGCTCAGCCTTTGATACTTCCATAGCTCCTGTAAGAACAACAAATTTGCCTGAGGTTCGTACTGCATCCCAGAGCTACAGGCCAATTATGTTTACAGTGCTTTTAATAGTTTTTTTAAATTTATATTTAAGCCAGCATTATTAGGACATGAGCAACAATGAATATACGATATACTGAAAAATCCACATGAATACGGTTCAATGCTATCCAAAAATAAAAAAGGGGTTGAGGTTTGACATAAATAAATAATATGTTGCTATCTGCCAATCAAACTAATCTGTATATAGTAGCAAGAATGCAAGGCACTGGAAAGATTACTTATCAATAAAGCAACAGAAATGGTGAAAATAAAGGACATACAAAAAGGAAAGGGATTGCTAAACCAAATCGAAAAAGAAAAGGAAAAAAAGGAAATACAAGTCACCTGGAACTTCTTTCAATGAAGTTTCAGCAATCTTTTCCATTGGTATTTCTTTACCTTTTTGAAATTCGGCGGCTGCAGTGCCATCAACCTGTTTTACTGTTGAATCAACTGAAACAGAACACACTTCCTGCTTCTCAGAACACTCAGTACCAGCTTCAGCTGCTGCTTGGTCACTCCGGCCTGCATTACAAGTATTAACACAGCTGGGCAGCTGTCTCATTTTAAATTTTAGGGGGATTAAAGACGCTTACCTTCCCCATCTACATTCACTGGATTTAGACAAGTTTCCACTGGTAAAGACTCCTTCCGACCCCGCAAGCCTGTATTATCATGTCCTTCAGTTTCCGCGACATAACTTTTGTCAGTGTCCATAGACATAACCCCAACCTCAGGTGCTGTCTGCACATTAAAAGTGAATTCCTTTGCTGCAAAAAACAGTACTGTTCAGGGTATTGCAGTGGGTTTTTACCATTAACATTCTATGTCAAGAAAAAATTAAAGAAAAACATAATCGAACAAAAAACTAGTGACTGACTTATTTAGCAAAACAAAAAAAGTTGTTTAATGGTACCTTGTTCTTTAGTGTCCCTGAAATCTGACCCATGGGGTTCTATCATCATTGCTTCTCTGCATTTATCACTAGGTAATAATCCAATAACTTTGCATTCCATGTCAACAGATTCGGTTTGCGACCCTCCATTCAACCTCTCATTAATAGTTACAACCTGTTCACAAGTGTGAACAATTTCCTCAGAGGCAACATCTTTTTCCTTGGGATTTACTGACTTGCCAAGTGTAGGTGGTGATCTACAACCTTCAGGAGTCATGTTTCCATCCAAAGGTTGTTCCCTTTCACCTGAAGTGAGTGGAGTTGACAAACTAGAAAGATCTACACCAACATCTTCAGTAATTCCGGTATGCTGGGTATAACCAGGGTCATTGTCGCCTGACACAGTTGCCTCTGCTAAAACATGCGAACCCATTTGATGGCTACTTCCAGCGAAACTATCATTTTCCACTGCCAAATCCATCTTCAGATCTGGACATGATGAAGTTTCCGTCTCACTACTGTGGATGCCGATGTTCTGGACTTCCAGATTGACTACTAGACTCCCAAGATCCTTCTCTTCAACAGAACCCAGCTCCAGCTCTGGACAGTCAGAAGCAACAGCCTGGGTATTGCTAACCTCAACCACCTTCTCATTGGGCTTATATTCATTACTACAAACTACAGGAGAAACCTCGCACAGGGAACTTTCTATCTGACTATTGGGGTTGCCAACGTTCGGGCTCTCCGTACTGACTGCTTGGCTCCCACAATCCTTCTCTTCAACAGAACCCATGTCCAGCTCTGGACAGGCAGAAGCAACAGCCTGAGTATTGCTGACCTCAACTACCTTTTCATTGGGATTATTATCACTACTGCAGACTACAGGAGCATCCTCACACGGAGAACAATTCAAAAGTTTGGTATGCCGAGCTGCAGCACTCAAATTATCTTCAAAGTCTACAAGCATATTTGAGTGATCCCCAACCTTAATAGGTGTTCCAGAAGGCACCTCTGAAGTGGTTATGCTAACCTCTACTTTATTTCCCGCAATATTGCCTGTAGGCAAAGCATCAACAGATTCGGCAAAAACAGTTATAACTTGCTTCTCCAATTCACCAGAGTTCACAATGGCATTATGTGAAACAGAGTTTGCATTCTCTATTTTTAGCATCTCCATGTGCACAGCAGATACAGAAGAAGCTTCCTTCATATTTTCAGTTGGTGATTTATTAGTTAAATTTTCATTTATCACTCCTTTCGCATCACCAGATTTTAAATCATCTTTCAACTTTTCCGCATTCACCAAGACAACATCAACATTTGATTCAACTTCAGCAGAACATAAAGAATTGCAAAAACCATCTCTTTGAGGTTCTGAAGTAAATAAGGCATTCGCATGCTCAGGCAGAGCACTATCTTCCAGGTTATCTGTAACACTATATGGTAGTAATTCATGTTGTGGAAGAGTATTATCCACCACTTCATCTTGTTTATTCAAGATAGGATCCATTTCCTTTTCTAAAGTACCTACTTTAATGACAGCATCTGATTCCTCTATCACAGCTTCTCCCAAGGCAGCTTCTTCTTCCTGCCCAATTGATTTTAATAACATTTCAACAGATTCTGAGGATGTTGCCTCAAACCAAACATTATTACGCCTTGATACAGAACAAGACTCTGCAGCACTTGAATTAAACTCAATTCCACTGCTACCCCGAGAGAAATCCTCAATCCAGTGATTGTCTTCCTGACTTAAAATTCCAAGGAAAACTTCGTTTTCAACCAAAGAGTCGAATCTTAGGTGATTTTGAAGGTTATCATCAAAATCAAACTTAGGAAGAGCATAAGGATGCAAGACCGAAGACACCTTGGAACACTCTTCACCACTCAACTTATGACTATGGGCTTCAAATTCATTGTTGTCATAATCCATCGGTTTAGGGCTAAAAATTATCAAGATGGACAAAGAACTAAAGTAAAAAGAGTTGTCATACAATTAGGCCAACACAGTTAAACTTGCTGTTTGCTAACATCATAATACAAGAAAATCTTCCTCTGTATCTGTTAACACACAATTTCAGATACAAGTAGATTCAATTTTGTAGTTCATTAAAGCTCCATATAAAATTAGGCAAACTCATGCACAAATTGGAAGGAATAAAAAAGGCAGATACAAAAAAACAAATCCATACAAATAAAAATAATATGGGAACTCCAAAAAACATAGCCACTCTAGGTCACTGATTGCTTCCATATGTACTGTAATCTGCAACAACATTTTTATGATTTTCTAACAACAAATACTCGTTCACTATCTATATACATGCCACATGCCATAACCAATTTATGTCAACAAATTCCACACACCCATTCTTAAACCCAAATTACAAACCACACACATAAATTTAAGAGCTGCAACTAGAGGTGCGGCATGTTTTCCCAAAAGCTATCTGCTCAAAGAAAACTGTATGTGTAGAAGCTGTTCCATAATCAATATATATATATAAAGGAGGATGCGGACGTCTCTAGAATTACTCGATTCAGTCTTCTGATTTTTCTTAAATTTCGGAGAAAATATAGTTATAATTCAAAAAATCATGTTCAAGAATTCTAAAAGTAATACAATTCTTTTCTTATTGAGTTCCAAATGTAATACAATTCTAAAAAATCATATTGAAGAATTCTAAAGGTAATATAATTCTTTTCTTATTGGATAGAAAATATAATCATAACTTAAAAAATAGGTTTAAGAATTCTAAAGTTAATACAATTCTTTTCTTATTGAGTTCCAAATGTAATACAATTCTAAAAAATCATATTGAAGAATTCTAAAGGTAATATAATTTTTTCTTATTGGATAGAAAATATAATCATAACTTAAAAAATCAGGTTCAAAAATTCTAAAGCTAATACAATTCTTTTCTTATTGGATTCCAGAGATAATACAATTTATATATCTAAAAATTAATTTTCTTAATTTTAAAATAGAAAACAAAATTAAGAATTGTTCGAATATCGTGAAGGCTGAGATATCAACCTTCAAAAAGAGGCTGAAGTACGTTTTTGTCTTCACAAGCAGCATAAACAATTGTAATGCCAAGGAAACAACTGTTTTTTATGAACACAGTTCGTCAGGCTTTAAGTTCAATGCTATAAAAGATTTCACTATCCACGGAATACACTCCTAAGAACATCTCCAAACAAAAGGCGCAAGATTTCTTTGTGTAAATTAATCTTCAATCTTATCTTCGTGAGAATGTTAGTTTGGACTTTGCGGTAAAATTATGATTCAAAAAATCAGGTTCAAGGATTCAAAAAGATTGTAATACAATTTATATATCAAAAAAATAATATTCTTAAATTTAATATAGAAAATATTATTAAGAATTGTTCAATTTCGTCTTATAATTTCTTTAAATTTCAAATTGAAAATAAAATTATCATCTAAAAATTAGGTTCAAGTATTATAAAGATGAAAAGATTGTAAAGATAATACAATTCTTTTTCTTATTTGGGAATGATAAAAGGAATAGGATTTTATTTATTCAAAATAGGTTACGTGGAATTGTTCAAACTAATATCTAAATTATAATATTTTGTTATTAGTATTGTGTTTGATAATAGAGAGGCTCAAACTAATTTTGATATATTATAATATTTAATTTTGTCATAAAATTAATAATTATGGGTTAATATTGTCTTTGACGGGTGGGCGGTTCAAACTAATTTTATTATTAGCATTGTGTTTGACGGGATGACCACTTAAACAAGTTTTTATACTAATCGTAATATTTTTTTATTAGTGATACGTTTAACCGGAAGATGACGCAACATAATTTTTATAAATTTTATTCTATTATAATACTAATTCATATCAAAATTTATAACGCCGCCGCGAAGCGCGACTTTATTCACTATAATCCAAAAAATCAAGTTCAAGAATTCTAAAAGTAATACAATTATTTTCTTATTGAATTCTAAATATGATAAAATTCTTTTCTTATTTAGTAATTCTAAAAGAAATATGATTATATTTATTTGAAATAGCAATAATAGATAAAATATAATTTATATTTAAAATTTGTAAGGTAATATGTACAATTCTTATTTTCTATAAGATATAAGATATATAAAATTATTATTATTATTTTCATTTTCGATTTAGTCTTATAATTTTCTTAAATTTCGAATAGAAAATAAAGGATTGTAAAGATAATAATCATTAAAAAAACTCATAGCAAAAATATTAGAAACATAAAAGAATAATAATTTTTAACTAATAAATAGGAATAAAAAATAAAAATAAATAACAAATAAAATAATATATATAAAATAGGAATCATATATTGATTTTTTTATTTTTTTTTAATGTAATTGATTTTATGTTAATGTAGATAATTCTTGATTAGTATTGTGTTTGACGGGCACGGGAGGCGGCCCAAACTATTTTTTATCTGAATAATAATAAATTTTCTATTAGTATTATGTTTGACGTGAAAGTAGCTAAAATAATTTTTTATATATGTTATAATATTATTATTTTTTGTTAAAACGGGACCACAGTTTAAAATATTTTTTTATCCAATTATAATCTTTAATTTTATCATAATTAGAATAATTTTTATTACTATTGTGTTTGACAGTAAGGCGACTCAAACTAATATCTAAATTATTATGTTTTCTTATTAATATTGTGTTTGACAAGGTAGCGGCTCAAACTAATTTCGATCTAAATTATAATATTTAATTTTATCATAAAAATAATAATTATGGATTAATATTGTTTTTGACGGGAGGATGTTCGAACTAATTTTATTATTAATATTGTGTTTGACAGAATGACCACTTAAAAAAATTTTATGCCAATTATAATATTTTTTATTTGTGATATGTTTAACGAAGATGACTCAAAATAATTTTTATGCTATTATAATACGGATTCATATCAAAATTTATCACGCCGCCGCGAAGCGCGGCTTTTTTAACTATAATCCAAAAAATCAAGTTCAAGAATTCTAAAAGTAATACAATTATTTTCTTATTGAATTCTAAATATGTTAAAATTCTTTTCTTATTTAGTAATTCTAAAAGAAATATGATTATATTTATTTGAAATAGCAATAATAGATAAAATATAATTTATATTTAAAATTTGTAAGATAATATGTACAATTCTTATTTCCTATAAGATATAAGATATATAAAATTATTATTATTATTTTCATTTTCGATTTAGTCTTATATATATAAAAAGGAGGATGCAGGTGTCTCTAAAATTGTTTGATTTAATCTTTTAATTTTTTCTAAATTTCAGAGAAAAAATATAATTATAATTCAAAAAATCAGATTTAAGAATTCTAAAGATAATATAATTCTTTTTTATTGGATATTAAAGGTAATACCCTAGAATCTAGAAAAAGAATTGTAAAGGTAATATGCAGAGCCCGCCGCATGAACTGAACATGAGACTTAAGTAGCAAGCCGTGTGTAAAGTCACCACCTATTCCTACTCTGCTTCTAATCTCTAGATGGCTATAACTTCCTCTAACTTGGCACCAGAGATCATTATCATGTGCCACAGATTGCTCAACACCCATAAGTTTTCTACTCATAATAATCTCCATGTTTTTCTCAATCAATTTAAAGGTTTGTTGAATGTTAATTACTGCAAGCTGTTTGTGTAATTGTATAGGTTAGCTTAGTGTCTAGGTTAGCTTAATATTGATTATTTCCGGCCTTTGGGAATCGATTCTACTAGACAGTTTAACAGAAGTTTGGAACAAAGTGAGGATATTATTTGTCAAAAAGAGAGTTATTTATCTGAAATACATGATATGTTTAGCTCATGCGATAACTCTAGCACACAGGTATTCAAACAGTAAAACAGGGATACCACAGGCCATACCAGAGGCCTTTAATATAGTTATAATTCAAAAAATGAGGTTCAAAAATTCTAAAAGTAATACAACTTTTTTTTATCGAATTCTAAAAATAATATATTTATTATTTCTTTTTTATTTATAAATCTTAAAAGCAATAGGATTACTAACAATTATTGATAAAATACAATTTATATTTACAATTCGTAATGTAAGGTAATACAATTTTTATTTTCGATTAGCTCATCTCACCATCTTGAACGATCACATACTGATTATCACCAACTTAATTGTATTGCTTGCAACAAAAAAATAAACAAGGATGGCACTGTGTTTTATTTATTCAAAATAACAATTATTGAACAAATATAATTTAAAAATATAATTCTTATTTTCAAAAGTTATAAATTTATAATCTTATTATATTAATTTTTTTCAAATTATATATCTTAAAAATAAAAACCAGCATCTTCCAGAATATCAAATTGTCTAAACAAGTTTGTAGCGTCAAACTCACGTCGTTTCATAATGGTCAAGAAGATAGCATCTCTACCATGAAAACATCTTTAAGATCTTCACAATCTCATTCATATAGTATGCATGGACTTACGACCCATCTTGATAATAGTTGGATTCAATCTTATAATTTTCTTGAATTTCGAATAGAAAATAAATTTATAATTCAAAAAATCAAATTCACGAATCTTAAAGGTAATACAATTCTTTTTATTGGATTCTAAAAAAAAGTAAAATTCTTTTCTTATAATTTTCTTAAATTTTGGATTGAAAATATATATAATTTAAAAAATTCTGGTTCAAGGATTCCAAAAGTTAATACAATTCTTTCATTTTTGGTATCTAAAGGTAATACAATTTTTTTATTATTTAGGAAACCTTAAAGGAATATGATTATATTTATTTAAACTAACAATTATAGATATCATCAAAAAAACAATAATAATCATAGATAATATACAATTTATATTTAAGATTTTACGTACAATTTTTATTTTCGATTTACTATTATAATTTTTTTAAATTTCGAGTAGAAAATAAAGAATTGTAAAGATAATAATCATCAAAAAATTAATAGCAAAAAAAATTAGAATCATAAAAGAATAATAATTTTTAACTAAAAATAGGAATCATAAAATAAAAATAATTAATAAAATAAAATAGGATATATAAAATAGTAATCTTCTATTGATTTTATGATAATGTAAATGATTCTCGATTAGTATTGTGTTTGACGGGCACGGGAGACGACCCAAACTAATTTTTATCTAAATAATGATAATTTTTCTATTAGTATTATGTTTCACGGGAAAGTAGCTAAAATAATTCTTTATCTATGTTATAATATATTTTCTTATTAAAACGGGACCACGGTTCAAAATAATTTTTATCCAACCATAATCTTTAATTTTATCATAATTAGAATAATTTTTTTATTTATTTAAACTAACAATCATAGATAAAATACAATTTATATATAAGATTTGTAAGATAATACGTACAATTTTTATTTTCGATTTAGTCTTATAATTTTCTTAAATTTTGAGTAGAAAATAAATGATTGCAAAGATAATAATTATTAAAAAAAACTAAGAGCAAAAAATTAGAACCATAAAAGAATAATAATTTTTAACTAAAAAATAGGAATCATAATATAAAAATAATTAATAAAATAAAATAGGATATATAAAATAGGAATCATATGTTGATTTTATGATAATGTAAATGATTCTTCATTAGTATTGTGTTTGACAGGCACGGGAAGCGGCCCAAACTAATTTTTATCTAAATTATAATAATTTTTCTATTAGTATTATATTTGACGGGAAAGTGGCTAAAATAATTTTTTATCTATATTATAATATATTATTTGTTAAAACGGGACCACGGTTCAAAATAATTTTTATCCAATCATAATCTTTAATTTAATCATAATTAGAATATTTTTTATTAGTATTGTGTTTGACAAGAGAGTGGCTCAAACTAATTATTATCTAAATTATACTGTAATTTTTAATTTTATCATAAAAATAATAATTATGTATTAATATTGTCTTTGACGGGAGGGCAGTTCGAACTAATTTTATTATTAGTATTGTGTTTGACTGGATGGCCACTTAAAAAGAGTTTTATACTAATTATAATATTTTTTTTATTAGTGATACGTTTAACCGAAAGATTACTCAAAATAATTTTTATGCTATTATAATATTTATTCGTATCAAAATTTATACACAATTTATAACGCCGCGGCGAAGCGCGGCTTTATTCACTAGTATACTCAGAAAGTACACTATCCCGTTAATTTTACCAACCGTAAGAAATAATAGTAGTTCAGTAAACATATCATCACACTTAGTAGGTTTGATAAAATTAATCAAACGGAAACTGACATTTACATTTACTACTAAAATATCTAACAAATCTTCTATTCAATCAAACCACTCACAAAACAGTTTATAGCCAGAAACACACACAACTTAACAGCGTATTAAATGTTCACATCAAAATAAACGGCATCATATATAAGCAAATCACATCACACACAATTACCATAATTTCAACTAATCTAAAAAAATCAAAAAAATCCACAATCAAAAGTTTATTAAATTCATTATTACCTACTACACAGCTAAACTATCAGATAAAACAAAAAAAAAAACTAACTAATTCGGAACAAATCATAACATATGATCGAGATTTATGACAAATTAGAAAGAGGAAATGAAGAGTACCATAACAAGTAAGTGTAGAGACGCTACCTCCCTCCATGAAAACGAGAAGCTAAGAGCTCATCAACTCACTCGCTGCTTCATAAAACCTAGGGTTTCCACCGAGTCAAGCGAGTTACACACAAATCAGCTCACCAAAACTCAGTCAATCGATGAATTAGGTCGAAATGAAGCCGGCGACGCACATATATATAAAAAAGTGTGTGTATTATATTCTAGTGTGTGTTACTATATTATAGTTTGTGTTGTTGAGGTAGAGAGAGAGCACTCTTTGTGATGTGAAAGTGAGTAGGGTGTGTGTGTGAGAGAGAAAAGAAAGTGAGGGAATAAATGGGGAAAGAGGAATTTAGATAAATCTGGTTTTAATGTAAATTGATGCGACGGCATTCGAAACGACGTGTCGATTTGTGATTAGGGTTTTGTGGGATTGGATATGATTGACCACAAGGCATGTAGCTATAGCCGCGAATTTTGTGTTTTTCAGTTTAATAATTGCAAAATAAATTCCTGCCAAATCTTAATTTTGGTGATTAGCTTGGACCAGATCTTTGAACTTTCACTCGAGCTAATTACAAATTTAATTACAAATTGAATACAGACTTGATAAAAAATGTACTTATAACTACATCTAAAAGAATGTAAAAATTAATGATTTGGGTTGGGTAAAGAAAAAATTAAAATTTATCAAAGCGGATAAAAATCAAAGTGAATGAAACTAATACAAATAAAAATCGAAGATAATCAAAAAATCAAATCGTTTTAAGTGATTTGAACACGTTTTAGATACAAATGGAATTAGATGGATTATTAAGATAAATAAGTAGATAATCAATACAAATTTTTTATAATCAATAAATATATTTACAGTTTTAAATTATAAGCAGCAGTCAAATAAAAAAGCTGTATATGCGGCTTTCACACTGCAGACTGAGCTGGGCTTGGGCCTGAAGTGAGCAGCAACTATTTACGTACTTATCATATTTCCGTTACGTAGTTTGCAGTTTGCAGTATTAAAATACTTTGTTTCAGGGGCCTAATTATGTTGTTTTGTTTTTGGTAAATGGGATTGATAAGTTATGGACTCGTGTCTGGACTTTTCATCATCCGGGACACGGGGAAAAAGTTCGTTAAGTGCATACTCTTTGGGTGGAGAGTAACATCTTTAATCTTGCATATAAAATGGATTGTCTGAGATTGATTAGTCTTTTTATTGGTATGACATGAGTGACGAGTTCGGTTTGTTATGAGCTTGCGAAAGTGTGGTGGAACGATTTTGAAGGTGGTATAAGAAAATTGGGACAATCACCAATAGCTGCTTGACAAGAGATAAAGGCAAAGTTTCAAGTGAAGTTCTAACAATATCTTGTATTGATGTCTTCAGCTCAAATTTAAGATATTTGGATGAAATGTGTACTCCAACCATGTCTGTCTCATTTTTTGGGAACTACTAAGCATGTCCAAAACCAAAGTTCTCAATAAAATATCAGCTTCCCTCCAGTCTACTAGATCTTTCTACTCTTACTTTTTCACTTTCTTTCGATACTAATTCAAATATATTATTAGCTTAATAATAAGGTACAATTATAAGACATGTCGTTGGAGTTCATACATCACAATAATGTCTTAAATCTATTTTTTATTATATTTACAAGGCATTTATTAGGACATTGCTGGACTTGCTCTAACCACGGGCTAGTGCATTTTCAAATGCTACGCACGCTAGGCACTTGTTAAGTTTAAAATTTACGTGTCAATCTCATGTACCTAATATTTAAAATATGTAGCACTCCAACGCACACTCCTCATGAAAATCAAATACTCAACTAATTTAAAAATCTAAGAGTTGAATATGAAAAAAAAATGTATAAATATACATTAGAACAAGAATGAGATAACTATTTACAGGCATTTTTTTTTTCAAATATGACAAATAAAAAAGAACGCGAAGAGTATTATTTTGACTAACATAACAACATTAATCATACATGTTAAATTATTGTTCATTCCGAAAATTTCAAATTATAGCAGGAAACCGAACCTCACAAGATATGTGTGAAGAAGATCTTTCCAATTGATTAGAATCCCTCTTAAATAAGAATTGAATGTGTGCAAAGATAAGAATGCAACTACACAAGTAAAACGGTGTTTCTTTTCTATAAAATTTTATTCTCAGATCTCAATTAAAGTTTCCCTATGTTAGAATGAGTAAACTTGTGTGTGCCAGGCATATATTACATGTTTGCGTGAACTTTTTGTTGCGAAACTCGAAGATATTAGACTTTGGACTTCTTGTGAAAATAATAATGTATGATCGGATTTCACTTATTAATCTTCACAGCAATGACACATCATTCCATCATCAAAAATGATTAGCCAAATCAACCCTAATTTTGACTTGCCATTTCTTGTGGTGGCGTTCATCTCATTAAAATAATGAGTCTAAGCACGATCCTTGGTTCTTGTAAGAACTTGTTTTTCAGTTTCTGTTTTCGAAGTTCTGGTGGTTACTGGTTAGCTGGCTACAGTGACATGTTAATCTAGACTTTTTCAAATTGTCTATACGATGATTAATCACCTCATCATCGAGCCTATCTCCCACTGATAAGTTTTTAAACTTTATTTGCTTATCCACTAATTAAATAATTACCAAAAAAAACAAATGAAGCTTGGATGTCACTTTCACCAAATTATGAAATTAAGGTCGGTCGGGTCGGCAACCAATGGGTATATCCAGAATAAATCCTGATGGACCATATATTTAAGTGGGCAAAATAAAATAACATGAAATGTATATGATTATGTGTTTTTTTATTCACTAATGTATAAAGTTTCTAGTATATAAACAATGCTACTCTCTCTGAACTTGATGTGCTAAAACAAACAGTCTTGAGAAATATTTCAAACTTTTCGAGGCTCACTCTTTGAAAATGGTGAAGATAGCAATTGGTAGTCTTGGTGATTCATTCAGTGTGGGATCACTCAAGTGTTACTTGGCTGAGTTCATTGCCACCCTTCTCTTTGTCTTTGCTGGAGTTGGTTCAGCCCTTGCTTTCAGTAAGCTCTGAACTCCTTTTTTAGAAAAATGATACGAGTTCTTAATGATTAAGTGATTGGACTGAGCATGGTTGGATATCTCAAGTGGTTAAGAGCTTATCCTCTATAATTTTTTTTGAATGTGCAGGTAGTCTTACAAATGACGGAGCTTTGGACCCACCTGGACTAGTAGCTATAGCAATAGCTCATGCATTTGCCTTGTTTGTGGGAGTGTCCATGGCAGCTAACATCTCAGGTGGTCATTTGAATCCAGCTGTCACTTTTGGATTGGCTGTGGGAGGCCACATCACTGTCATAACTGGATTTCTGTATTGGATTGCGCAATTGCTTGGTGCTGCTGCTGCTTCCTACCTCCTCATTTATGTCACTGGTGGCAAGGTACAGTTGCATGCAAGCATTTTTCCTGCAGTTTTACGCGTTTTTTTGGGATAAAAGGCGGGTTCTGATAAGTGATTGTTGGTAATTTTTTGCAGGCTGTTCCAATTCATGGAGTTGGGGCAGGGATTAATGCATTTCAAGGTGTGGTGTTTGAGATCATCATCACCTTTGCTTTAGTCTACACTGTATACGCCACGGCTGCAGACCCCAAGAAGGGCTCACTGGGAACCATTGCACCCATAGCAATTGGCTTCATTGTTGGAGCCAATATCTTGGCTGCAGGTCCATTCAGCGGTGGCTCGATGAATCCTGCCCGTTCTTTCGGACCCGCTGTGGCTAGTGGAGACTTCTCAGGTCACTGGATCTATTGGGTTGGCCCTCTCATCGGTGGAGGTCTTGCCGGGTTCGTATATGGTGATATTTTCATTGAATCATACGGTGCAGTCGCAGCCTCTGATGACTATGCTTGAGAAATTCTGTTTCCTGGAACGTATATAGTTTGTTCTGCTCTTGTTATTGGTTCAGCTTCTTGTGATGTTTCTGAGATATTGTGTGATGTGCTGTTGTACTTTCAACTTGTGAATAAGAAACATTGATAATTCATTGTCTTCGGAACAGATTGTTATAAACTGAATTTATGAATAAAAATTCATTCGGTTTTTAATACTACTTTTTCTTATAAAGTATATGGAAATTCGCTTAATCATTCAGTTTTTAACAAGGTTGTAAAAATCGGAAATCGGTCCAACTCGGTTTGGTTCCAGAAAAATGAGTACTCGGAACTCGGGAGAGTACTCGGAATGAGTTATCGGATAACTAATCGGGTATTTTTTTTAATTAATTTTTTCTCTTATATATAGTTATATACTGATTAATAATAAAATTATCTAATAATATTAATATATTTATAACACACTTGAAATAATGAAGTCCAAATAAAAGTTACTTGTTTGATAGTGTTTGACATAATAATCATTCACAAGTTTTAATGATAAGAGGCATATACTTTCTAATTAATGTCAATACTTTGCAAAAAAAGATCAAAACATATATAAATTTACGTTTAGTCTCTTTTGAAATAATTTTCAAATAAAATAATAAAAAATTGATAAGTCAAACTCGGATTTGACCTCGAGTACTCGGAGTCAAACCGAGTTTTGACCGATTTTTTAATAAATCGGTTTTGAACCCGATTACTCGGAACTCGGATCGGACGAGGGGTTAAAAACGAGTACTCGGAATGAGTACTCGGCTGACTCGGCGATTTTTAGAACACTGGTTTTTAATGCTCATCCTAGTTGTAACATTACCTTAATAATTTGTTCCACCAGAAATGCCCTTAAACTTCTTGTCATGATCTTGGAGTTCCCATGACTAATATTTCAAAAACCAGGCTCACTGGCTGCTTAACATGATTCAACTAACCTCTACCAAACCTAAACACATGTATGATGTATCTGCACAGTGCACACTACTGTAATGTTAAACACTGAAATCATGGCTTACATCAACATTGTAACGGGTGAATATTTCCTTACAAACAGGAGTCACAATATCATACACAACTGAAATAGAACTAAGATCCGATATGATTCGCGACATGATTTACAAGGACAAAGTCTAAAGATGACACAAATATGACCCAATGTACCCAAATATGATCTGAAATGACTCGGTTATTATAATTTTATATCTTGAACCTTATATATCCATCTTTTTAATCAAATTTTTATATAATTTAGAACTCGAACCTGATCTGCTGCAAACATGAAAACAGAATCCAAACCCGAAATTGACCCCCCTACTTGCAGTCACCATTTTGGAAGGTGCTATCAAATATAAAGCATGCGGTTCATGATCACCAAGACACCAGCAAGTCAATCCCACACAGGTACAACTATATTTGATAGAGATGCAGCAAACACTGAAAATTTTATTCAAATAATGATTTTTGCAGTTTGCAGAAGACACACGTAGTAACATTTTATAGCCGGTCAAGATATGAGGCTTCTGATGATGAATAATAGGTACAGAGTGAAGTTAAACAATGCTCCAAATCTTTCTCGACGTCTCTTCTCGTCATAGTCAAAACACTACAGTCCTGTTTTGCTCATAGGGTAAGACACGCAGCTGACAATAAGATTTTATGGCTTTTGCAAGGCACTGTTTCTCAAGATTTTGAGATTTTTGAACATAAGTAAGCAAATTATCTCTATGTGAAACCGTGTCAACCTGTACAATCAAAGTAAAATTATATTTGTATAACTCAACATGTTTATATATATAATAATACATCATGCAGGGAAAGTATGAAAGACTAATATCACAGAAAATTATATAAAGCTAAAATATAGTAATTTAAGTGATGGTTCTAGGTCGAATTCCTCATCACAATGGAAAGAAGTTCAATGAGTACTTCGCAAAAAAAAGAAGAAGAAGAAGCTAGTTTAGTTAGTCAGCAGGGAGGTTTTCAAACTGACATAATAGTGCATATAGTGGCCACTAGGCTCTAGCATTTTACCCAATGGAAAACCAAGCTGCTCTCATGCTACTATTACTCTGCATTGACACAGAGCAGAGCTGCTGTATTGAATTTAGGGCAGGATTACAATAATATTATGTCATTTAAGCATTTTGGTTATCCCACTCACTTTCTTCAAATCTTTTATACAAGACTAATTCTTACCAGGGAGCACATTAAAGAGATCTCCAAGGGTAAAAGGAACGCCTTATCCCTGATTTCTGTTTCCTAGTTGATGCCCTTCTCCTTAGTAACAGAAAACTACGGGTTGAGGGTTTGATCATTAGTGGAGGCATGTGTGTGCAAGTACTATGGTTAAGCATCCCGGCAAAAAACCTACTTACCCACCAAGAGAACTCTGAATCAGATGCCAGAACTGAATATATTTAAGTTCAACTTCAAATTGAGGATTTTTTGCTAGAAGGTTACAATTGAAAGAAATCATGACTTTTCTAGAGAATAACAAGAAATTTAATGGCTATTACCTTCTTTTCAGATTTTCCCGATAACATGGTCATTGTTGTTGACAGGTGAAGAAGATGGAAATTTCAGTTCCACATGCATGTTTGTGACACAAGGTTCTCTTTCATATATTGAGTGAAGGGAACTAGGTCATATAAACAGGGTCACAAAATTGCTGAGAGACACAACAGATCTCTCCCTGTTTTGAACTACATACTGATAGCACTGAGAATTCAAAAAATATGTATAGCATGGGGATTCAAAAGGGTGAAAATATCACTCCACGTGAGATTGAACATAAAATAGTGTATTTTATATAAAAATAAATCGAAGGAAAAAGGTCCAGAGGAAGAGAACAACTACAGGTACTGATTGTTCCTTTGGACAAGGAGTACTACACTCATTTGCTTTGAATTGAAAGTAGAGATAGTGTAAAATATCATAGCAAAAATAGAAAATCCATGCTGGTTATAAACCATAATGTGATCAGTATATTTAATTAGCATAACAATGTATGCATAGGTTGAATGGAATGTTCAACATCAAGAAGTAATAAACATAAAATACTTACCATTTGTTCGATGATGGGACCTTCATCAAGTTCCTTAGTGACAAAGTGAGCAGTTGCACCAATTAATTTGACACCAGCTTCGAAAGCCTGAAAATGAGGTATGCTAAACGACCTTTCACGATATACATCCTAAAGAAACTTTAGTCCTCATAAAAAGCCACAAGTCTGGACCTGTTTACTAGGATTTCCCCCCTTGAATGATGGCAAAAGGCCATGATGAATGTTAATTACATCCTTGCCATAAGCTTTCAAGAAATTGGCAGATAACACCTGCAGATACAAGGAATAAAAGAAGATTCAAAAGCGCATATAATAGTAGATAGCAAGTAGGTTACCAGTAGCATGGTGGCTTGGGAGGAAGTGGGAGGGTCGACACACACAAGGACACATATCCATAACCCTACTTATTCGAGATTGATGGAAAACTCTGTGTGTTTGGTACACACACGTGCTTGGAAGTCTATATATACAGTATCTCTCGATATCATATACCTGCATGTATCTTGCAAGTACTAGAAAATCTGTATCTTGAACCAAATTTAGTATTCCTTCTTCCCTTTTGTCATCTTTAGTTGTACCTAAATGATGGTATGGTATTCCATGCCTTTCAAGAAATCGCATGATATGGGTGTTGGGACCTCTCTCGTGATTGCTGATTGAAATAAGAGCTGAGATTATAAGTAGCATCATGAAAACAGAAAATCAACATTGACCAAAATTTACCTTATGACACATTTTATATCAACCGGAAGTTTTCCGTCCTGCCACCCATGCAACAGATCAACCAGACAATGGTCCTGCGGCAGCAAAGTGTCAACGATAACGTCTATTGTGAACAATATCGTATGAAGAGATTAAATTGGGAGAAAACCTGCTTAGAAGCAAGAACAACAATTTTGTGTATAGGATCTAAGTCAGGAACACGAACAACAGATCTAACTGCTTTGAACCGTGTAGAAATCTTTAAAAAATCCTCATCCATTTGTGCCCGCGGCCAATTTGCAGGGTTAAAGATAAATTCACTGCAAGAAACTTTTTGTGTGTCAAATATTGAAACAACAAGACCCCGGTGACCCGCATACTTGGATTATCCGATTCTGGTAGAATACTCCCTAAATCATCTGGAAGACTCGACTACTCCCTACATTATCTTGAAAGAAATTTAGCAGGCACACTTGCTAATTTGGATAAAGACCTACCTTCTCTGGTAGAAGGTTTGTTTCTTATGGGGCACAAATATTTCCGCTGCGAGTATATTCCCCCCTTTGGATGCAATACACTCTGATAGTTTAGCCACAATCCCCACCTCATCCTATCAAAAACAGAATCACACCCACATAGATTGACCATTAAATACTTGCACAAACACTCCATATATATAAGAATGATTGAAACTTTATCAATTCAAACAAAAACAATCAACTTTAATACAAATCAGTTTCTTTCTGAAGAAAGAATGAAACTTTGTCCATTGAGACAGAAAACCCACCAAGTATAATGAAGTAAAATTAAAAATGAATGCATATAAATAAATGGGAAAAAAAAATACTAACAGGGCAATTGAAAACATGAATGCCACGAGTGAGAGATGGTGATAGGGAAGATGGGTCAAGGACAGGGACTTGATCAGCAGCAGAAGAAGAAGATGCATTGAGTGAATTGTAGTGTCTATTGGTATTGTGAGTGTTAATTCCTCCTCTTCTTGCTCCTACACTTGTTGTTTGTTGAGGGAAGCTTGAGCAGAATCTTGTGAGTAGCCTCATATTTTTCTCAACTAATTAAAACCAACATCTTCTATCACATTTATCTGCATCTTTCATACGTGGAATATATCTCACATAGTCCTATAATCCTATTTCTTAAATAAATTTTGGACGAAACATATAACTGAATTACGAAATTTATCTTTATAAAATATATAATATTTTTATGTAAATGAAAATACGATTAATATTGAACGCTCTATGAAATGGAGACCTTTTATATATTTTAAAAATATACTCCATTCATCTGTTTGCACGCATTTTGAGATTTTTATAAATATAGTTTAGTTACATTTTTTATAGTGAAAAATTAAATATTAAATTTTTATTTAAATTAAAATTTTTAAAAATATTTTATGAAACTATATTTTAAATGAGTTTTAAAAAATATAAAGAAATTGAGTGAAGGGGATATGATTTTTAGACGGAGTAATAATAATACTGTATAAAGCAAACGGGTTGAGCATTTAGTACATGACTACCAAACACTGCCTCCACAAAATCACTCAATCGATCCAACATGAAGAACCTCCGTCACTGATTCTTTCTGTTGCGTATCAAATTCTCTCCTCAGCTAGCTGCCCTTGATACCCAAAATGCCTGTAAGTATATCTTTATATCTAGATCTTCAAATTACACAATTATATGATCTGGGTACTCACTAAAATTGATTAATTGTTTAGTTAAAAAGGTTAGTAGAGGTGGAACCACCCAGCCCGCTTCGTTATCTGATCGGAGCAGCAATTATGATGATCGGAGTTGTTTTACCGGTTGGCTATATGATGTTTCGAAACAAACGCGTCCCTTCTTCTTCCTCTTTTGCCAAACAGACGTAGGTGTGCTTTGCATTTTCTTTGTCTTTTTCCGTGATTCGATTTCATTTCAATTGGTGTTTTGAATTGTGGGGTGTGTGAAAGTTTTGATTTGCTGTTTCAGGAACAAGGTTTTGATATAATGGGATTGATGGGTAGAGAGTTCAGACAGAGGTAGATTTAACTTGTAAAGCTCGAAAACAACAGATATGCACAATGTTAGTGTTAATGCTCGGTTATGTGTTGTTACTTGTTACGGGGTTGGATTTATAATGTAGACAAAATGTGTTACTAAATTGTGCTAATCGGCATTATCTTTTTTCTTTTTTGGTGTTATACTTATTTATATTTTGTTCATGTGTTGTTTTAGCTTCTTTGCTATTGTTTCAAACGATAATTGAGATCTGAAATGCTTTTATGAGAATGAGTTTTGGGAGTAATCTTAGGATTTCCTGCTAGCTATGAAGACTTGGTTTAGTTCCCAACTTCCACGAGAAGTGTTCTTGTACATTGTTATGTCCATAAAAGTTGCAATAGATGAATGTATATGACTGGTTTTTCTACTGATGTATAAGAGATTATTATTTGAAAATACATGGATTAAGATTATAGTACTGGTTATTGCAATTGGCAAGTAAGCTAATTTTTAACATAGTTTACCTTTAATGGTTTAAGATCAGCTGGAGTATTTCACTTGTCAGAGTGCTAATCGACTGGATTTAGGCCCTATGTCAAGGGCTGGCCTAATTTGCTTCACCCTAACCCTGTATAGAGGTGACAGTGGAGGGCCCACATACTTTTTTTATGAACCAGAAGTTGCAAAAATCGCAGGCTCGTAGCTGGACTTTTGAAAGTTAAAATACTAACCTTGTCTCTTATGCAACAGTATTTGAAAGTTCTATAGCAAGCATGGTTGTTACGTCGCTCGACTAGTCGCGACTAGTCGACGACTAGTCGAGCAGTCGGTGGAGGACGGTCGACTGGCCTCCTCGACTGGCTGTTTGTAAGTATTTCGCTCGACTGGTTCATGACTGGTCGACTGGGTCGACTTGTCAACCCGACTGGTCGACCCAGTCGCCCGACTGGTTCCAGATTTGCAAAAAAAGCCCAGATTTGCAAAAAAAAACCATCCAATCGGCCTCCAGTTGCCCTAATTCACCTCCAGTGGCCTCCAACTTCAAATTTTCATAGGTATGCTTCATATTATTTGTAAAAACAGAGTACCCACACTCATATATACATACATAACACATATATACACAGACTCACTGAGTCATATATGTATATACACACAGAATAGTTGTATGTATATATACACACAGTCAAACAATATATATTACACACAATTATACACACACTTATAGAACAGATAATGGAATTAATACACTTGTTTTTTGTTTTTTGTTCAATGTTCTAGGATAACAGAAAATGGGGGACACAACTGACCCAACTGACCCTAATTATGATCTCTGTCTTAGTTTACTTTGCTTCCTATAATCCTATTTGTGCAGTCAATTGTGTGTAGAAGTGTAGAACATGTAGATATATATAAAATTACTAATTTTATACTTTGTCGACTAGTGTCGACTAGTCTACGACTATTCACGACTAGTCACGACTCGACTTGCCGGACACTCCGGTCGACTCGACTCGACTTACCGACGTAACAACCATGATAGCAAGTTAAGGTTAGAACTTAGTAGAATAGAAGATATACGTACGTCGTACAGAGTTGAATGTTTCTGCAAGATCCTTACTGTTATGTTTCAGCTACTGGAGACCAGCTTGTAACTCACTAGACACGTAATTAATATATTAACTAGCAGAATAAACTGTATCTGCTAATAGAAGTAGATCTCATACAACTCCGCAGCAATTCGAGAGGCGCGGTCTCTCCTACAACTTCTCCTGAATAACACACTTTCTAGATAAAAACCCTAAACCCCCTTCTCTTTCTTATTTATACTCTCATATAACAAAAGACTACTTTGCCCTTCTACTTGCACTTCTCCTTTTTGCCCCTAGTTATGCTTGATTCTTTTTCTTCCTGCGCGCATATGTGAACTTAACATGCTGCGGACTCCCATTCCTTGCAATACCTTCCTCCCAAACAGCCACCTTGTCCTCAAGGTGAAAAGTGGGAAACCTCTGTGTAAGAGCAGTAACATTCTCCCAAGTAGCTTCAAAGCTGTCCATCCCTCTCCACTTCACCAGCACCTCCATATTAGTCGAGCCTCTGTTGCGTAAACCCAGCACAGCCTCAGGTTCAGCTACCAGCACCAAGTCTGCATCAATACTACTGGGAATTGTAGGCATCACCGACTCCGTTCCAACAGCACGTTTCAGTTGTGAAACATGAAACACAGGGTGAATTTTAGATGAATCTGGTAGTTGTAAACGATAAGCAACAGTACCAACTCGCTGAACCACCTCAAAAGGACCATAGAAACGAGCAGCTAATTTCTCCCAAGCACGTTTTGCCAATGATTGCTGACGGTATGGTTGGAGTTTCAAGTACACACGCTCCCCCACTGCAAATTCTACCTCCCGACGGTGTTTGTCTGCCTGCATTTTCATGCGGTGCTGAGCCCTTATCAAATTAAATCTGAGTTCGTCAAGCATAGCATCACGGTCGATTAATTGTTCTTCAATGCTGTTGACCCCCGTGTGCACAGCCACCCCTTTAATTAACGGCAGTGGCTCTCTCCCATACAGAGCCTGAAACGGGGAATATCCTGTTGATGAATGCACTGCTGTGTTGTAGCTGTATTCAGCCCACGACAACCAACTCGCCCATTTCCGCGGCTTCCCATTTGCAAAACACCTCAAATATGTTTCCAGTACTTTGTTAACCACTTCCGTTTGTCCATCTGACTGCGGGTGGTAAGCGGTGCTGCGATGCAGCTGGGTTCCTTGTAAACGGAATATCTCCTTCCAAAATACACTCAAAAAAACCTTGTCACGATCTGAAACTATCACTGAAGGGAAGCCATGCAAACGGACAATTTCAGCAACAAAAACTGCTGCTACAGATTGAGCAGTGAACGGATGTTTCAATCCCAAAAAATGGGCGTACTTGGTAAAACGGTCAACTACGACTAGCACCGTATCATAACTCCCAGATTTTGGTAAACCCTCCACAAAATCGAGCGAAATCTCATCCCACACTCTAGTAGGTACAGGCAACGGTTGGAGGAGCCCTGCTGGTTTGAGGTTCAAAGTTTTACATTGCTGGCAGACAACACATTGTTGCACATAAGCTGAGATATCCTTCCGCATGCCAGGCCAAAACCATTCTTTGGCAATCCGTTGATACGTCTTCATTTCCCCTCCGTGACCCCCTACCACCGAGTTGTGATATTCCTGTAGAATGGTTTTAATCAGTGGACATCCCTTGGGCACCACAAAACGTCCATTATACATCACCCTCCCCTGTTCAATAGTGAATCCCTGAGTGCCTGAGCCTCCCTGTTCTATTTCAGCCCGCAATTTGACAATGTACGGGTCTGATGACACCTGTTGGTGAATTGAAGTCCATTCGACACCATGACTGGACACCACAGTAGTGAGTTCAATCTGCTCACTTGTTTTCCTGGACAACGCATCTGCTACTGTGTTTTTCGGCCCTGGTTGGTACACAATATCAAATGTGAAGCCCAGTAGTTTACTCACCCACCTCTGATACTCCGACCCCACTTCCCTTTGCTCCAACAGATATTTGAGGCTCTGTTGATCCGTTTTGATTGTGAATTTCCTACCCATCACATAATGTCTCCACTTTAATACGGCTAACACAATAGCCATTAACTCTTTTTCATAAATTGACTTGAGGCGCGCTCGAGTACCCAACGTACTGCTATAGAAAGCTACAGGATGGCCCTGCTGTGATAACACCGCTCCTAAACCATACCCCGATGCATCCGTCTCAATCACAAACGGTAACTCAAAGTTGGGGAGAGCCAAAACAGGGGTTGAAGATAGCAACTGCTTAAGCTTGTGAAACGCCTCTGTAGCTTCTACAGACCACCCAAAACTTTCTTTTCGTAACTGATCAGTCAAAGGCAAAGCAATCTTAGCATAACCTTGGATAAATTTCCTATAGTAACCGGTTAATCCCAGAAATCCACGCAGCTCCTTAACATTTCGTGGGATTGGCCAATCCATCATAGCCTTTATCTTCTCTTCATCCACGGCTACTCCTTGTGAGGATATTACATGCCCCAGGTATGCAATCTTTTCTTGCCCAAACTCACATTTTTTTAGATTGGCATACAACTGGTGTTGCTCCAAAGTTCGCAGCACCACTGTCAAATGTTCCTTATGCTGCTCAATGTTGGGGCTGTAAACAAGAATATCGTCAAAAAACACAAGAACAAACTTGCGGAGGTAGGGCTTGAATACCTCATTCATAAGAGCTTGGAAGGTCGCTGGTCCATTCATGAGGCCGAAAGGAAGTACCCGAAACTCATAATGACCTTCGTGCGTCCGAAACGCAGTTTTATGAATGTCGTCTTGCTTCATGCGAATTTGGTGGTAACCGGATTTAAGGTCCAGTTTTGAGAACATGCTTGCCCCATGTAACTCATCCAATAGCTCATCTATCACGGGGATTGGATATTTATCAGGTATTGTGACCTTGTTGAGGGCTCGGTAGTCTACACAAAATCTCCAAGACGAATCCTTCTTTTTCACCAATATAACAGGGCTGGAGAATGGACTTCTCGACACTTGGATAATTTGAGCATTCAGCATATCCCGTATCATGTTCTCAATTTCAGTTTTCTGGACTTGCGGGTACCTATATGGCCGTACCGACACAGGAGCAGTCCCTGGCATTAATGAAATTGCGTGAGCATATGCACGCTCCGGTGGCAGACCCTGCGGCATGTTGAACACTTGCTGAAACTGTTGGAGAATGTTCCCAAGCCATTTAGGCACTTGTTTGGCAACCCTGCTCTGCTCTTGTTGGTCCACTTCACTATCCAAACCATTCAATTCGACCAGGTACCCTATGTCTCGTTTGCGTAATGCCCGGATCATTGCTTTCAACGAAATGAGTGATTTCCCTAGGCTTGGATCGCCTGTAATCGTTACTGGCTTTCCTTGGACCTGGAAACACAACGTTTGAGTTTTCCAATTAGTAGTCATGGTCCCCAGTTTCTCAAGCCATGCAATTCCTAGTATTAAATCAGAATTTCCCAATTGGAGTGGGAGAAAGTCCTCTACTATCTCAATCCCCTGTATCCATACGGCCACTTGTTGACATATGCCACTGCCATTCACTGATTCTCCTGTGCCCAATGCAACATCAAATCCCTTCGTCTTTGTCATCTGTAAACGGAGTTTATTCACTGTGTCTAGCGACACAAAATTATGTGTTGCACCCGGATCTATCATTATTACCACCTGAGCTCCGCGGATGTACCCCATCATCTTAATTGTTTTGGGCGTGGTCAGTCCCATTACCGAGTTCAATGAAACCTCAGGGTGAAATTGAACAGTTCCTAATTCTTGCTCCCCCTCGCCTACAGGACTCAAAGCCGGGCTAGAATCCTCATCCTCCTCACTATGCGACAACAAGACACTTAATTCTTTCCTGTTGCAGCGGTGGCCAACATGCCACTTGTCGTCACATCGAAAGCATAATCCCTTCTCCCGTCTGCTTTGCCATTCTTTATCGCTCAACTTCCGGACCTCCCCTATCGGCTTGGCCACTGGCACGCTGGATCCTTTAGAACTCAATGTCGAGCCTGACATGGTTGATTTAGTGCCTGTAGACGAACCTCCTACTGACTTATGGTCACCTGCAGAAGAGGGCACCGTATATTGGCTCTGGGCATAAGAGAATGAACCAGAAATACCTCTACCTTGGGAATAATTCAGGCCCTTGCCCTTATAACGGGCCTCCATAGCACAGCGATTCTTCTCCTCAATTTTGACTGATAGCTCCATGGCATGATCGAGACTGCTAGGACCCAGAAGGCGTAGCTCAGCCTTAATATCATCCTGCAACCCATTTATGTACTGGCCTTTTGCTATTTCCTCAGGAACACCAACCAACGGGGCCATGAGTTCGATAAAACCCCTGCGATATTCAACCACAGTCCCCTGTTGTGTATGGCTAAGCCACTGTTCATGCAAACTCCCTGTTGACGTAGGCCGAAATTGATGTAGTAACAGCCGTTTGAGCTCACCCCAACTGTGGATTGGGCGACGCCCATTCTCCCACTGGAACCACAACAAAGCATCCCCATCCTGAGCTACCACCGCAGCCTCCAATTTCTCCTCCTCTGTTAAACGATAGAACGTAAAAAACCGTTCAGCCCGCATAATCCACCCATCTGGGTTGTCCCCAGTGAAAGTCGGCAACTCCAGTTTTTTTGCCCTCCATTGAGACCCACCAGAGTAGCCATACTGCGAATGACCCCCAAAATCCGAGTTGCCCCGACCCGGTCCATGTGCCCCACGACCCGACCCACGACCCGGTCCAGATCCGAAATCAATTGAACGATTTCCACCCCCTCCCTCTTCAAATCCCTCCGGCCTTCCCCTGCCAGTCCCAAACTCCGGGGTGGAGTGTGCCCCTTCAGAGATCTTGAACGAGGTCAACGTGGAACGAATTTCTTCTTGAAATCGCTCTTGCTCCCCTCTTAACAACAACATAAAATTCTCCTGCTTCTCACGGCCTCGTGCCCCACCTCTCTTCCAACCGTTGAGTCGATTGGTCGAGAGACGTAGTCAGCAGAGACACCAAACTCTTTTGCATCTCCTGAGTCGCCGTTTGCACCACGGAAGAGATCTGCTCCGCCATCGTTGAGCGAAGATCCCCCAACCCTTGTTCGAGCAGTTCAATTCTGTGCAAATTACTCGGAGGAGCCCCCATAATCACTACCGCAGCGGCCGGAACGTAAGGCTCTGATACCAATTTGTTATGTTTCAGCTACTGGAGACCAGCTTGTAACTCACTAGACACGTAATTAATATATTAACTAGCAGAATAAACTGTATCTGCTAATAGAAGTAGATCTCATACAACTCCGCAGCAATTCGAGAGGCGCGGTCTCTCCTACAACTTCTCCTGAATAACACACTTTCTAGATAAAAACCCTAAACCCCCTTCTCTTTCTTATTTATACTCTCATATAACAAAAGACTACTTTGCCCTTCTACTTGCACTTCTCCTTTTTGCCCCTAGTTATGCTTGATTCTTTTTCTTCCTGCGCGCATATGTGAACTTAACATGCTGCGGACTCCCATTCCTTGCACTTACTTCAGAAAAAATTAATATCATTAATCTAGGGTAAATGTGTTGTCCAAATGTCTCATCTTTAACAGTCTTCTCATTCCTCTGAGAAAGTCAGCCGGTCACGAACTCCAAGTCTCTTAACTCATTGAAAACCAGATAAATGGCGCATCTATGTGTAAGTTGTTTGATGATGACATTTGATTGCCATATCAATGTAATGTTTACATTGGTTGACTGTGTAATAGAATCTTTCAATGAAAAATCTGGGGCGACGCTGTATTGGGGAATTTGGCTGATACAGAGTTCTGTCATCTTTTAACATATTATTTTTATTTGTTATTTAGTTAATTGGTACTAGATCTCTTTAAAGAGAGCAAAATGCAAGCAGAATATGTGCAGTTTAATACAGCCATGTAGAATAATTGATTGCTTACTTGCATAGTTGCATTCGGTTTAGATGCATCTCCTTGAATCATTATGTTTTTGGGTTATATGCGCTATCCCTAAATCCTTTTATGCTGGCAATGAGATAGGATCTTTGCTCATAATTTCTTGTGTCTATAAGTGAATTATTATAACCTTTATCTGAAATTGACTTTCCTTTATAATGTTGCTGTTTTGTGTACTTCTATTGGTGTTCTATTATCGCAAAAGCAGTTTTTCAGCATGTTCAATAAAATGTGATGTTTTTAGTCACCAAATGTCATAGTTTAATGTGATAAAGTGTCTGGTCTATGAGTCCGTACAGTTTTAGCACATCATCCATCCATATTTTGTTCCTGGCAAATGTTTCTGTTACTAAAGTTCTTGTTAATTACAATTGACCATGTGGTCTGTAAATTTTTTTAACCTTGTTTACTTGTGGTGGTCTCCGCCAGTAAATTTGGTTTGCCTTTTACTCCCCCGCCTTCCGATAAATGATTCCAGTGAATGGCCTCGTGGGAAATGTTCTGCATCTGACACAATGTGCTGGTCAGAGTTTAGGAGATTGTATGTTTATGTGTTCTGAATATATTTGATGGAGTTTTGGAAGGGGAGACGGGCGCATTTTTCTCAAAGAAATGTCTTCAAAATATACAGTATATGGTCATATGTGGTTGCAATTGGAACAAAACATGACAAGGCGACAGGCAGTTGCGTTAACATTAAAATCTTCAAATTCAGTTGGACAATTTTTTGGTCATTCAAGTTCTCTCATGGCTAATTGAGTTGTGAATACCTGTTGAAAGGTGAATTTTCTTTGCGGGTGTGAATTGTGATATTCATATACCAACCCCATGTTTCCCGAGTTTTAAATACAAGGAAATTAAAATTAAAAATTTTCTTCCTAAGCTATGCTCTCCCCGAAATGGGATTATTTAAAGAGAATCTCTATTCCCTCTATTTTTTTTTTAATCCATCCCTTTCTGCTTTATTTAGTAGTAGCATACCTGGAGTAAGTTTTTATTTTAACCTTATTTTGAGCACGGCGGACAATTCATCAATCTCTCTCTTCTACTTCATCTCTCTCCAGCGGTGTAATACAATCTGTCTCTCTTCTTCTATCTGATCTGTCTTTAATGCTGTAATATCTTGATATCTTATTACAAGATCCCAAGGTCCCAGGAGAAATGGAGCTGAGTTGGATTGAAATTTTAAGTACTCGAAAGTTTAATCTGGATAGCATTGTTGGATATTGTTTAAAATTAGTAGGACAAAATGTTTTTAGTTGTGTACTCCCCTTTTTTTCTTTGACAACAGTTATTTTATACTCTTGTGTTTATAGGTAAGTCTAGGAACGAGTATATTACTATTTTAATTATTAAAAAAGAAGATAGGGAGAAAGTCAGCTTCATCTCTTCAACTAGTATGGGCAACTCCAATCGTCATTCAAAAATCCAAAAATCTAAATATGATCGGGTTAGTTTAATTTATACCACTCTATCCGTTGACTAAAAATTAATCCAAATTTGGATCAGTTTGGATCACTACTATTCACTGAACCAAATCTTTTTAATATAAAAGTATTGTTATTTTTATTATTTGATAATCTTGTTAATATTATCAAAGATTTTTAATTAAGATTATAATATAATTAAAACAACGATTGTTTATAAAATAAAATTTCAAAATACATAAATTTTTTGAATACATGAAACAAAATAATTTAACGATTATACAATTTTAAATAAAAACTGGATTATCGATTTAGTCGTCGAGTAAATCAGTTTTTCTTCCTCTAAGATAATCAACCGAGATAATCAAATGATTGTTCGGATTTAATCGGTTGAGCTACCGATTCAGGGATTAATCAGAAATCGGGGATTAATCGGATTTATATTAATATTAAAATATTATTTAATATTTAGTTATTATTATATTAGCTATTTAGTAACTAATATATTTACCATATTTATAAACTCTATAATTATTCTTATTTAAAGTAATATAGTATTTTAATTTTAATAATTAATCATATATACTTCGATTAAAAATATATATATAAGGATTAATCGGATTTCAAAAATCGAATCGATGGCCGACCTTGCAGGGGATTAATCGGTTGAATCGGGGATTTTTAGAACACTGCTCTTTAAGTACTATATAGTACTTTAATGCTTCAAACCCGGGGAAAAAACCCAAGATATGTATATATATATATATATATATATATATATATATATATATATATATACATACACACACATAAATATATATGATATACTAATATATTTTTTTCAATTTTTAACATACTTAATTTTGCTTATAATATGTAGACAAATGCGAATGTGTATATTCTTGGATGAAAGTATCTTTTCAGATTCCATATAACGAAGATTTTTATTTAAAAATTATTAAATATGATTTAAGATCTTATTACTTTGTAATATTTTATTATTATTGTAGTTTAAATAGTAAATGAAATTCAAGTGCGAGAAAATAAAAAAAATTATCATAGCACTGCTTATTTTTTGAAATTCAAATTTTGGATAAACCTGAACCCATCCGAATTTCATGAATTTAGATTTAAATTTGAATTTGTATTTGATATATACAACCTAATTGAATTAGGATTGGATATATAAAAACCCAACTATTTGAATTTACATTTTAAAATTAGAACAAAGTTCCATGTAGTCCACATATTTACTGTAGTACCGTAGACCATGTATGTTTTGTAACTATTGAATGACATAAAAACATTGCAAAATGTGTTATTTTGCAAATCATGTTCTATAAACATCATTATTTTGTTAAAATTTTTGACAATCCTAAACATTCTACAAGTTAAATAGTGAAAAACACATTATTCTGCAAAACATGTTAAGTTTGCAGGACATATTTACATAATACAGAACATTTGTGTTCTACTTGTCGAACATAAATGATTTTCAATATTTTTCATGAAATAGTTATATTTATAGAATGTATTTCACAAAATAACAAGTTTCATACAATTTGCAATGTTTTTATGTCATTCAATAGTTGCAGAACATACGTGGTCTACGCTATTACAATAAATATGTGGACTACATAGAACTTAACTCTTTAAATTTAATTTGGGTTAAATGGCGTTTTGGTCACTCAACTGACCGGGAACTTGCAATTGGGTCATCCAACTCAAAAAGCTGTCAGTCACATCATTATACTCTTAAATTAATATTTTCATTCAGGTCACTGGCCGTTACACACTGTTAAATATTTGACGGAAAGCTGACTAAGCGTCATGACCTGGCTTAAAAAAATCCACCATGGCATGTACAGTCAGCTGAAGTGGCGATTTCGTCACTCAACTGACTAAAAACTTGCAATCGGGTCATCAAACTCAAAAAAACTTTCATTTAGGTCACTTATCATAATATCCGTTAAAAATTGAAAAAAGAAATAATTAAAAGCTATCATGTAACACCTTTTTTTCTCTTTTGAAAATTTCGAAACTTATTAACAAATGAAACTAATACACATACATAAAATCAATAGCTTCACCCACAAAAACTTAATCTTTGTTTATCTCATCGTTGTATATATCTTGAGGTCATCTTGAAAAAACTCGTTAAATTTTTTATGGACTTTTTCACGATGACCAAAAAAATATTTTAAAATGACAATAGATTTATAAGTATGAAATTTTTCCCAAATGGCCTTAAGATATATAAAACGATAAAAGATAAATAAATATTAAGTTTTTGTGGGTGAAACTACTGATTTTATGTCTGTGTATTTGTTTCATTTGTCAATAAGTTTAAAAAATTTTAAGATGGAAAAAAGGTGCTGCATGATAGCTTTTAATTCTTTCTTTTTTCAATTTTTAACGGATATTATGATAAGTGACCTAAATGAAATTTTTTTGAGTTTGATGACCCAATTGCAAGTTTGTAGTCAGTTGAGTGACCAAAATGCCACTTCAGCTGACTGTACATGCCACGATGGATTTATTTAAACCAAGTCACGACGCTTAGTCAGCTTTCCGTCAAATATTTAACGGAGTGTAACAGCCAGTGACGTGAATGAAATTTTTTAAGATTATAATGATGTGACTGACAGTTTTTTGAGTTGGATGACCCAATTGCAAGTTTCCGGTCAGGTGAGTGACCAAAACGCCATTTAACCCAATTTAATTTAGATTTGGAGATCTCGTGTATCCAAACGGCTCCCGACCCAGTTTCATCCTTAACGGTACGGTGCGCGTCTCTCGTCTCTCGTCTCGTCCGGCTGGAAAGCCCCTTGCCACGTAAAAGGTCACGTTGTACTATATAATATCGACACGCATTCAAATTGAACATTAGTTGTTTTGGGTTTACGGCAGCAATTAGTTAGCTGAAAATGGAAGACGACGCCTCTGAGAAATCAACATTCGTTGTCGCTCTCATTGAAAATCGTGCCAAAGAGGTTCTCTCTCTCTCTCTCTCTCTGTGTGTGTGTGTGTGTGTGCGCGCGCGCGCTTTGTGTGTGTGTGTACATTTGGATGATGCGATGCTACGCTAGTGCCGTAGGTCCATTACTGAACTAACTGTTGATTCATGTCATAAGCGTTTCTAACTTTCTATCATATCGATTTTGTTAAATTTCATATCAGAGTCAACAATTTCATCAGAGAGTTTATATTAATCGTGACCAAATGCGTGGATAGGTTATCGATTTCACTAATGCATATATTAGATACTTCACTGTATGCTATTCGCCGTGATGCAAAATCAAAAAGTTAATGTTGCAAATGATATCAGCATGAGCCTGATCATATCTAATTTAGGAGAGTTACAGCCTATAAGTGTATGTATATGCCTCGATTTCTTTAGTTAAAGAATGTTATGAGGGATTATATATTATGTTAGTGATACTCCTGACATTTTCTCATTCGAATGAGACTAGGTAATGGACTTGGTGCTAATTGCTAAATAATTATGTAATTATTATGGACAGGTTGGTGTGGCTGCTTTCGATCTGAGATCAGCCTCGTTACATCTTTCTCAGTACATAGAAACTAGTAGGTCGTATCAGAATACAAAGACATTGATGCATTTCTATGATCCCATGGTGATTATTGTTCCTCCTAACAAGGTGGCGCCTGATAGTATGGTTGGAGTATCAGAGCTTGTAGACAGGTTCTATTCTACAACTCGGAAGGTAAATTTGGCATGTAGATACATTTTTGCATTAGGTTTTGAGATTTGAGTTCTCGGCCTACAAATTTCATGCAGTAGGTACATTTGTATTTGATTTTCATAGTTCATTTCGAGCCTAAAAATGAAATGCCATTTCTTGCAGGTTGTAATGATGCGTGGTTGCTTTGATGACACCACGGTTGTGCTGCAAACTTTATGCATCTATCTGTCCTTGTTGTTTCATTTCGATGCTGACATGCCTGTTTCTTTGTTGTAACGTCCTCGCAATTTGATTCTTCAGGGTGCGGTGCTCGTAAAAAGTTTAGCTGCAAAGGAGCCCTCTGCACTTGGCTTGGATAGTTATTACAAGCAATATTATCTATGTTTGGCTGCAGCTGCTGCCACTATTAAATGGTACTTAAACATATTACAGATGGAAAGAACACACACACACTTTTTGTGTTTTTAATTCTAGCTGATTCTCATTTGCAGAAGTTCTATACATAATTTTCCTATTTTTTAACTTGTCAGTATGTTTCTAGTATCTTGCTTCTGCCTTCTGTTGTGTTATTTGCTTCACTGGGACTTTACTTTTTTGATTTCAAATAGGGCTTGTTGCACTTTGTTATTGTCATTATTCACCTATCACTATTTCATAGTTACTTTATCTATAGTATCATATTATGTTTTTAGTTTTTGAACTCTCAAGTTTGATATGCTATTTTAATATATCAAACACAACTTTTTAAAGTGTATTTCTGTGAATGATTTGTAGTGAAGTTTAAATGGCTAGTCATTTTTCTCTTCATATGACTAAATTTAAAGTTTAAAACAATAGATTGGCGAAAAAGGATAGCTTATGAGGAGGGGTTGGTTTATTTCATGAAGTTACAGTCTCACCAAATGCCAATTTTTTGTGTCTTTATATGCATACCAGAATTCAGTTTTATGGGCCAGGAGATACATATACAATCATATTATGCTTTTACCTTGATGCATAAAGTTTTTATTTGGTTTCACTTTTTATGCCCCTTTTTTATGCGTATATGCTTGGTTCATGGTTTTAATAAAAATTAGTGGTTATGTAAGTTGAATTTTCAAAACTAATCACTATCTTTCACAAGGCTAGATTTTTGTAATGGCTGGAATTATAAAGCTCATTACAGCCCCAATTTTAATCGAAAAAATAGTATCATACATACTTGTTCACATTCTGATATTTCGTGATAATTGATGTCAACATGTGTGAGTCTGTTGTACATGAACGTTGTCATCGATATTTATGCTGGCAGTCTAAGCTCAGGTATTTGCATAGCCTTCAATTGTTATTTTGTTAAGTTTCTCCAATGACAAAGGTTCCATTGGCTTACATCGTGTTTACATTAAATTAGGTTTTGATGTAATATTTGTATTGTATGATGATTGTCTCTATCATTCACAGGATAGAAGCAGAAAAAGGAATTATCATTACAAACCACTCTCTACTTGTATGTGTTTCTCAGTTTTTGTAATGCATGTTTTAGCTTCTCCATACATATACGTGAGAATGCTTTTTAATATCCTGTTACTCAATATTTTTTACAAACATTATACCACTTGTCAAATAGAGAGATAAAGTTGTTTCAGTTTCATGATCCCACGCTAAGCTTATCAACTGAGCTTCATTTCTTTAGTAAAATGAGATAAGTAAGAGTTTCTATACGTTATTAATGTTGGGTTAAGACATGAGAATCCAAATGCTATTCAAGTACTATCTTGGATTTACTTTGGTGCCGTCCTCCCTAAACTTGGATAGTCTCAGATAGTTTAGGTGGAGAAATAACCTAAGGAATAAATGAAACAATTCATACTTAATAGCATGTCATGAAAGCAAAAAAAACGATATTAGTTCTGAGGGTGGAAGCTCTCTTTTTGTACTCCCATGTTCGAGGTACCCTATGCTTGAAAGATTTAAAAATCGCTCCTGCAATTTCATGTTTCAATGGCAATAACTTGTGCTTCTTTCATTTCCCAGGTTACATTTAACGGATCGTATGACCACATGAATATTGATGCCACTAGGTGTGCTTCCTACTAGTGAACAGTTTTGCCGTTTCGATATATATGGTGTTATTTGTACTATATGAATCAGAAGATAAGATGCTGTTCACCTGAACAACATTGTGTAGGAAAACACTCTTTTCTACTTCTAACTCCTTATTCTATTCACTTTATATATTAGTTTTGACAAGTAAATCTGATCATTTGGATCTTAAGCGTCCATAATTTGGAAATAATTGAGCCATTGCAATCTACTCTTTGGGGCACAACCAACAAGAAAAGAAGTCTGTTCCAAACTCTGAAGACAACAAGAACTATTGGAGGGTATGTCATATTATTATGATGTAGCATGACCGAATAGACTAGCAATTTCATATTTCTATTAGAGGGTATAGCACAGGATTATACTGTAACCAGACATAATGAACTAGCAATTTTGTGTTTAGGTATACTTGTTTCCTCTCCCATGGATCAAAATATCTCTTTTAAGGTCTTTCATATACTTTTATGTTGAAATCTTATATTTTCCTGTAATTCCTTTTTATCGTCTTCCTGTTTTTCTTCCCCGCTGAAGGTGCAGGGCATTCTAATTTCTACATGTGAGGATATTAAGCGTGCAAATGCCGTAATTTTCAGTTTTTGTTTATTGATGTGAAATGCGAGCTCTGATTTTGAATTGGGTGTGTAGCTTGTTTCAACAATCTGGGACTAGAGTTCTCACATATGTTTATGTGTCTCCTACAGGACTAGACTTCTTCGAGCTAACCTTTTGCAGCCTCTAAAGGATGTTGGGACCATAAAAGCTCGACTTGATTGCCTGGTGAGTATCATCGGTTATTCTCATAATATTGGGATCTGTCTCTGCATATTACCTGATCGATGATGGAATAACACATATATCATGTACTTTTTAAAATTGGTATCTTATTAAAATTTATAAGTTTTACTGAATGACAAAAATAGGATCAATTTATTATTGTTCTTTTTAAAATTTAGCTCATTAATTTAACAATTTTGATTCACAGAGATTAATGCATAAGTTTTACCTGTTGATGCAATGTTGTCTAGCAATTTTACAATGTGAAAGGCTACATAATAAAGACCTAAATCTTGACATGTTGGTATGTATGTACACTCGTACAGAAGAACTACTGATTATTTAAATCATCTATTCTCCAGCGGACACCCATAACAATTTCCTTTTTTTTTTGAAAGTATTTTGAAGGTGTTATATGCAATGAGCTTACAAGATACACCTCTTAATTTCCCCTCGTCCTCAGACTGCAAGAAGATTATATACTATACATAGAGCTTCTGTGGAGTGACATTCATAATATAGAAAATTTGAATACTCATGCACACATTTGCCTCCACTTAGGCTCGAACCCTCAAGGACCAGGGCTATCCGCTTGGATAATCATTGGATATGGTAATTGTATATGGTCAGGTATATAGTATCAAATCAACTTATTAGTGAGTTATGAGTTGCATGAGCTATATAATATGGTTGAGACTGAAACCTGGGTTAGATGGACCTATTAAGAAAGTTCTCCATTTGTTCCCATTAATTATTGTTTATATGATATGTCAGCTTGAGATAATATCAATCTTTTGCATATGCTTTTGTAAATACATTGTTGATTACCCCTTCGGATACATTGATCTGATCCGACCCGTATCTGGACTATGGAATCATCACTATCATGTCATTTGATTTTTGGATTTGAGGACAAATTTTTGGTGTTCTTAAGACATGCATTGGTTTCAAACTTTAGTGTCTCTATAAGTTCTTGTTCAAATATTTATAGTGTCTTTAAGACATGCATCTGGATTCTAAAATCATCATTATCACGACATTTGCATTGTTGATGACGCATTCTCTCCCCCCCCCCCCCCCCCCCCCCACCCCGCCTCCCTATAAATGTCACTGCAGGATGAATTAATGACCAATGAGCAGCTGTTTTTTGGACTCTCACAGGCTCTTCGAAAGTTTCCCAAAGAAACTGGTAACCAATATACATATTTATGAAGGTTGAAGTAGAAGTAGGTGGATGATTTTAATAACATGAATGCGGAACCAAATAATATATTGTTAGCTTTATAAAAGCTAAATATATTTTACTTCATCCAGATAGGGTCCTCTGCCACTTCTGCTTCAAGCCAAAGAAAGTTACAAGAGAAGTTTTGGGCATTGATAATGCCAGAAGCAGCCAAGTGTTAATATCCAGCATTATTCTTCTAAAAACAGCTCTAGATGCCTTGCCATTACTGTCGACTGTAGGTTCTGTTAAACTTCTCCGTGCCACGATTCTAGGACTCGGATTCCAAATCAATCCACTATATTCTACTTCAGGTGCTTAAGGATGCGAAGAGCGTTCTTCTTGGAAATGTTTACAATTCTGTATGTGAGAATGAGAAGTATGCCTCCATCAAGAAAAGGTATCGCTGTACTTTTATACTGTATATATATTAACACATGTGGCTGTTCATATATTATTTTGTAAATAAAAAATTGTTCTACCCCATGCTCTTTTGCTTTTATGCTTTTTTCTAAGAGGATTATAGGAGGCTACATACTTGCAAAAGTCTCAATTAATTGGAAGAATTTTCTCTAATCATCATGTCATAGTGAAATCATTAATTTTCTTTCTAAACGAACTTTAAATACTCTTTTTAACTTTCATCAATTAAGTCATGCAAATTTTGTAAGCTTTTCACATAATCTATTAAATGTTGGTAGTACACTCTTTTAAAGATGATAGTAGTATATACAGAAAGTAAATTGGAAGTTTATGGTTTTTCCTGTAAGATTCTTCTCTTCCCCTCCCCCTCTACCCCCTCACCCCTGCACAAAATTACTATTTGACAATATCTGAAGTAGTTTTACATGAATACTTTATTTTTTGCCAAGTTTTTCTTGAAAAAGTTGACACTTAATATATTTCTCTGCAGAATTGGTGAAGAGATCGACGAAGATGTGCTACACGCACGTGTTCCTTTTGTTGCCCGTACGCAGCAGTGCTTTGCTGTCAAAGCTGGAATAGACGGAATGCTAGATATCGCACGAAGAACATTTTGCGACACCAGTGAAGGTGCTTTTTTATGATTGCAATTGTTATCAGTTTTCTTTCCCCAGATTTTTCACTTCTTTCAATCTAAATGGACAGCAATACACAGTCTCGCCAACAAGTATCGTGAAGAATATAAGCTTCCAAATTTAAAGATCCCATTTAACAACAGACAGGGATTTTACTTTAGTATTCCACAAAAGGACGTACAAGGGAAACTTCCTAGCAAGTTCATTCAGGTTGCGAATTACAACTATTTTAAAATATATAGTCTAGCATTTCTAATTTATTTGATTCCAATACAATGTTCAGGTGGTGAAACATGGGAACAATATACATTGCTCAACGCCAGAGCTTGCTTCAGTAAGTACCATGACTGTTTCTATTTTCTTCAATTCAAACTTCCCACCTTTTGAGAACGAACCCAAAGGTAAAAGTTCACACCTAAGTTTGCAATTTTTGATGTCTTGGATTTTATGTCATATTTGGGAGAGACGAGTTGTATAAGAACAATAGTTTAAATGTATTGAACAAGAAGATTGATACTGCACAGAGGTCCTCAAGGTCACATGGAGACTGTTGACTTGTGATAGTCGAGAATAAGACAATCAGAAATTTGTTGTTCTTTCATCAAGTTAGAGGGAGAGACTGTCCAAATGTGGATTACTCATGTCACTAAATGTGATTTTGTCATATATTATGAATAATATGCGGATTATGTGATTATGAGAGAGACATGAGTGAATAACAAAGAGAAATCAGGGCAGAAAGTATCTGTATATATCTGAATATATAAGCTCGATTTTATGCTATTACATCATAACAACGCTGCAGAATGCACATACATTATGTATGTAAGCATCTGTTGCAAGTGTTCTACTGAACTTAAGACTCTCTAGTACATTAATACAACAATGAGGCAATGCCTCTTATATAGAAAGGGAAACTTGGTCCTTATTCCTTGAACATCAATGTTGATTTCAGGATACTTGGAGGTAACACTATGTCACCATTTTTACATGTTGTCATGGTGCTAATTTATATAATGTGCTTATATTTAACAGACTTATTATTAATTTTTTGTATAATTGCACATGATTACAAACACTGATTTTCTTCACTAATGCATAAAATCTGCAGTTGAATGTAAGAAACAAGTCTGCAGCTGGCGAATGTTATATAAGGACAGAATTTTGCCTGGAAGGTTAAGTTAGATTTTATGGAAATATTTTGATGGGTGAACTTGTTTTACTGAATGACTTCATGATACATATACTTTTTTTTTTAGTGTTAAGCAAGTTGTAAACTAGAGTGTTTGTGGTTGTAGTAGATTATAGAGGGTGCAGTTTCCAGTTGTAAGCAAATAGCGTACTGTAATCTTTGCCTTGTTGGAACTTTGCAAGGATGATGTCTCTGTATTGTTACAGGGTCAATTATCTTATCATGATAAATTTTTTTATTTTTTCTGTGCAATGCAATGTATATCAGTGGTGATATTATTTTTGAATTTTTAGCGCTAAATCGTATGTGTACATCAAAGGCGTAGTATTTTAGATTATATATCTATCACCGCAATACATAAGCTCTTCTCATTTGTCATGCAGAACTGATGGATGCAATTCGAAAAGAGGTGTCTGCACTCACTTTGCTTGCTGAAGTCTTATGCCTTCTGGATATGATTGTTAATTCGTTTGCAAATATGATATCTACTAAGCCTGTTGATAGATATACGAGACCGCGATTTACAGGTAGGTGGTTAATGTTTTTCGCATCATTTTGCTCAATTGTTAGTATATGCTGAAATAAAGCTAGTATTATGCTATTTGTAGACAATGGCCCATTAGCAATCGATGCTGGAAGACATCCTATTCTAGAGAGCGTGCACAATGAATTTACTGTAGGTCACACTTTGCTATCCCTTAATACCATGTCTGAGGAAATGAAAGGACTTTTCTCTACTAGGAACTTTATAGACTCTTTCATTCATAATCTGAAATGCTGATGTTATGTATGATTTCTCTATTGTCACTTCTTTTGCAGCCCAACAATTTATTTCTTTCTGAAGCATCAAACGTTGTCATTGTCATGGGGCCAAACATGTAAGATATAACATCGTAAATTTTTTCTACATTATAGTTTTGTTACAAATTAATTTGAATGAAGCAGCATTTATTAAGAAGCAAAATATTACTTTTAGGAACATAATGCTGGTAGAGAATAGTTTCTAGGCAATATTATTTGGAGGTCAGCTTAAGGAATTTAGTTTACATAAAATGAAGACTTGAAATCTTCTGTGGTCTTAGATATTACAATTCTGTCATATCACATTATCACTGAACCACCACGGCTACACATATATTAAGTTGCTGTAGGTCACTGTTATGTTGCTATATCATTCTATTGTAACATAAGACCTGGTGTTGCAGTAGGGGGTTAATTATGTTGCCTGGGGACCCTAAGGCAACGTAAAAAAAAAGCGACACACTTTTTATGTTGCCTTGGACATTTTTTGGCCTATTGCAACATATAATGGACCTACTGCAGCATTTTTTATGAGTTGCAATTGGCTACTTATTTCATAGTGATATTTCAGTTTGGTTCTGTCACATTTGCACGTTATTCATTCCCTGAAGTTTTTTGATCTTTGCAACATGTTGCTTAAAAGAATCTTTACCTTTTGGTTCAGCAAATTACTTACAATCCAAGACCACAAGCTTAATGATAGAAGAACTTCCTTAGCCTCAATTCATGAAACAATTATCTTATAGACTTATACATTATAAGCCAATGTAGTTTTCTCGTTTTTTAGGCAGTTTGGATTCTTACAGTAAGGTTCAAACTAGTTTTTTTGTCTGTACGCTGAAATGTAATTAAAATATTCTCTCTGCAGGAGTGGGAAAAGTACTTATCTTCAGCAAGTGTGTCTAATAATCATCCTAGCCCAAATTGGGTGCTACGTTCCTGCCAACTTTGCCACTCTTAGAGCAGTTGATCGCATTTTTACAAGAATGGGGACCGGAGATAATCTCGAATCCAACTCTAGTACTGTATGTCCAAGATTGCCCTCAAAGAATTTTAGAAAACAAAAACACACGAAAACTGCTATTGCATAACTGACGCTAATATGAAAAATTTATAGTTGTCTGTCAAGCTTCCTGCCCACCAGCATAATATTTAGTGATTAATGATAGCTTTAGCTAGTACCTAACTGAGAAATTGATGCATGCTTTAAAGTCTATACAAGTATTGATGATACCTTATTCTGATGAAACAATCACTTTATTTAAATTTGTTGGCAATAGTCATTTTAAAGAAAACTCAAGGTATTCTTGTTGGCCATATCTGATAACAATAAGTCGATAATATTGTAGTTCAATATACTTCTTCCCAGTTCATCAAAGAAATTATCTGAACAGAGCACATCTAGTAGTCTAGTAGTTCTGATCTATAGACGGATACAAATTGTAATATGCTACACAAAACTTATTACTATATATATAGACGTCATATAATATAGTTTTGTGCAGGACAGCGTGTAGACTCCAGCTATTATTTCACTCTTCTAATATATTAAATGTAGTTGGAGTATATTGTTACCTTGAGTATATCATAGCTTATAAGCGGAAGTGACTTGCCAAAAAAGTTGGTGTTACTTTTTACACAAACAGGCCAAAAAAGTTAATTTACTTTCATGTTGCTAAGCAAAACAGACATATCACTCTTCCATTTTCTATTTTTTTTCTTAGAAGTTAAATGAAAGTTCTATTGTGTCTATAAACTGCTTGAGAAACATGACTACTTTGTCTGAGATAGTAAGAAAGCTTAATTTTACAGTTTATGACTGAGATGAAGGAAACAGCTTTTATTATGCAGAATGTTTCAGAAAGGTATACGAATTATATCAACATTATTCTGATTCTCTTCTATGAGATGTTTAAGTGAATGGTTTTAACTGGAATTGTATGATGAACACAGGAGTCTGATTGTGATGGATGAACTGGGTAGGGCCACTTCTTCTTCCGATGGGTTTGCAATTGCATGGAGCTGCTGTGAACATCTATTGTCACTAAAAGCGTAACTCCATGACCTCACTCTTATCTGTTAGCAGATTTAACATGTGATGCCAACGGTCCTTCATTTCTGAGTATGTTGCAATTTACCTATGACATTCACGCATTCTGGTAAACATCTTGGTGGCTACATGTCACACATGTCACCAATACATAGATGTGATATACATTTAACTTTTGAGACATTTCTCTAGGACTCCTGTCATTGATCATTCTTGACATGAGAAGCCCCCTGTTTAAATAATAAATTAGTAAAAGAATTAGTTTTGAGGATAGCTACTTATGCTCTCAGATCGTCCATAGAGCTTAATTTCAGACTTGGTAATATGTCTACACTAAGATGATGCCTACAGTTGACTCTATCTGGGTAATGGTTATTACGGTGCCTAGCTAGATACCTTGAAATCGACTAGTCGACAAGTCGCCCGACTAGTCAAAAAAATTTGACAAGTCGTGATATACATATATATATTTAGTGAAGATTATATGATATAGATACTAACACATCAATTTCATATTTTAAATAAAAAGTAACAGACAATAAGTCGAGCATCCCTAAGCAAATAAAAACATAATAGATGAGTGAAATAAACTAATCAAACATAATCATCCATCAACATTAGGAATATGGCCCCCCCCCCCCCCCCCCCCCCCCCCCCGGGCTGTCGCCACCGCCGTCGCCGGAAAATATCAAAGCCTAATTTATTTGATAAACAGAGCTTACCGGATTGCCTCCGCCGCCAATTGAGAAGGAGATGAAGTCGCCGCTGCAGATAAGTTTAAGAGGAGAGGTGCAAACTCTATTTCATGTCTCGTAAGTATAGTTAAAAAAAAGTCCTAATTGGGTCGGGTAAAACCCATGGATGACTTTTTATATCGAGTCGCTCCTCGACTTATTTTCTTTCCCGACTTTATGACTAGTCGACTAGTCGTCGACTCAACAAAAATGATCTGGGTATTGGTAACTTAAGATTTTCTTGTCTGAATGCATTTAATTTTCTCCAAGTAATATGACTTTATTTAATAAGCAGTTTGTGAAAAATGATTTTAAGAGATGAAGTACATGATGAGATATATATAAGAAAATAGTTTATTGAAATAACAATACCAAAACCGACTACATGAATCAACGCATTGTAAGCGAAATAGGACTATATACAATATACATGATATATTGAACATTTGATTCTGTGTACGGAAATACATATTAGTCATAAGATGAAAAATATTTGCAGGAGGGTAGCAATTTTTTTCTCACTTGTATATTTATTCCAGACCTACATAGTAGAATTATTATTCCTGCTCTTGATTGCCCCTTAAGATATTCATCTGAGTGATTTGACTGCTTTTCAGGTATACTATATTTGCAACTCATATGGAGAACCTATCAGAATTAGCTACCATCTACCCTAATGTTAATATTCTTCATTTTCATGTTGAAGTGAAAAACAATCGTTTGGATTTTAAGGTAGTTCATGTTGCATGTTTTATATTTACTTTTTCCCCGGATATTGTTGCTTTTTTGGAGGATTCTTATTTACTCTGATTCACATCATCAGTTTCAACTGAAGGATGGCCTGCGGCATGTACCACACTATGGTCTATTGTTAGCAGGAGTGGCAGGGTTGCCGGGCTCAGTGATAGAAACTGCTAGAAGCATCACATCACAGATTACATCAAAGGTGAATTATATTCCTTGCTGATGAGATATTTTTGGAATGTTCATTAGATTTTCAGACAACTATGTTCACACACTTGAAAACCCAAGTCTGGTTCCATAGCTGGCACCAGTTTTCCTGAGTTTTAGGATAGGGGTATACATACTAGATTTGTAGCCTGTAGAATAAGGTATTGTTCATGTGAAACTGAATGTATTTTTTCTTCAGCTTTGTGATAAGACTGTATGAATGCATAAACAAAATTATCGGCTTAAACTGACTGCATGTAGTTTTTAAACTTAGGCAGCAATGATTTCTCAATTTGTACCAAGAAATGTGAAAGAAAGCAAGTTCATTGCTGCAAAACCTCTTTAGGTATCTAGAATTGGGTAGGCGTTTATATTGTAAAATAATGACATTCTTTTTAGTATATATTATCTTTTCTCCTCCATGCATAGGAAACGAAGAGAATGGGGGTGAACTCTGAGCAGTACCATGGAATCCAAAAGGCGTACCGTGTTGCACAACAGCTAATATGTCTGAAATATTCCAGCCAAGATGAAGATTCTATCCGACAAGCATTACAAAATCTAAAAGAAAGCTATATTGCTGGAACTCTTTAAAGTTTCACAGACTTAATTTTCCTTCTGAGCTACCAGGGCAGAACCTTAACATAGCTTAAAAGTGCTTATGAATAATGAGGATATTGAACATCTCTACCGGGTAAGTTTTGTTTGCTTTTAGGACATTGAACATGGAAACCTCAGAATGTAAATATAAAAAGCCATGTTCTTACAGTTTTCGTTTGCAAAACAAAAAATGTGCTCTTCACTGTGTTTCGATACAATTGCTTTAGAGTTATACAATCAACTTCCTCCAATATTAAAGCAAATGACAATAGTGGCTGTTATTTGGCGATATTACCCATAATAAAATACTCCTATATGCTTATTAGTAATCATGCACATTAACCAACAATATTACAGGGAATAACTAGAATATAGTTATGACTTTAGAGACTTTTTTTTTTTGACAGGAAGAAATATGAGAGACTAATACAGTAATCCTTTAAGACGAGTACAATCCTTTCTTAAAACAAATATATTGAAACATAGGGAAGGGGTAGGAAACTCCCCTGGTTCATTAACAATTTCCCCTGGTTCTCTCTCTCATCTTCTTAATCTTCATATTATCTTCATATGTAGGTGGAGGTACATCCTCCGGCTTTGAAGTTGCAGACAGCTTAGGGGAGTGGTTACAATAGGCTTACAAGGCAGCCCAGGGACACGGCGTGCTAGAACAGATGTATTCTTGGAAATCATCATTCCTTCTTCAAGGTACTCTGTGATTGGAAGACAGGAAAAAAATGTACAACAGGATAGCAATAAGATCAGTTGATAGAGAAGATGGTACACTCTATAGTTTGCGCGGCCACTTCTCACAGTCATTGTCAAACACATATTAGCACATACATTCACTGTGTGTGCATGAATTGAAAAGCAAACTTTACTTGTACAAATTTGAAAGATTCAGACAAACCTTCATCAGTCTGAGCATTGGTAAAAAGCAGATCAATATCAGTACCAAATGCTTGTTTTTGAATATTTGCTCTTTTAAATCAGCCAGTGTTATGAAATGGCCGTGTATCGAAATGGAATCATAATCTTTAGCACTTTTAAACTTATAACAAACTGCCATTACACCACCAACGATCAAACACCAGCTTCTCTTCTGCAACCCTGAGCAGGTTATAAACTAATATAATTTTTTTTCGAAACTTGGGCTCCTTAAAATATATATATAAATATATTAGGATCGCAGATAACTAAAAATTATGTGCCATGAGTTCATTTAAAAAGGATGATGATTTGTCTAAAAAAAATAGGACAATTGAAATTATATGAATTTTTACAAACATCATTAAAGACTAAGATGGTTCTTCTAACATGCCAACAGCAAAAATAACAAAACTCGAAGTAGTTCCTGTATATACGCATTTGGTGATAAGTTATCTCATTTTATCTTTAGAAAAAATTGTTAAGCTTGTTAAATATAAACCAAAAAGGTTGTTATTTTTTCCACTGTAACGAAATGATGAAATCTAGACATTTAAAAAACACATCACATAAAATCAGCTTTTACTATTCCTGTGCCTGTATATATTTCCACAAATAACATCAAATCAACAAATCTTATACCATTCTAGAAGTAAACTTTGGATAGTGAGGGGGCGGGGGATAGCTATCAATTACAGAAGGCTTTCTGAGACGTCACGTACTCTATGAGAATTCAAGTAAAAGACACTAACTATATCATATGTCAGTCAAGATCAAGGACGACAGAATGACCACATATGCTAGTAAGAAGAAAACGGCTATCTGAAAGAAGAACTTCGGGTTGTCTCTCATGTTTGGAGATGCAACCGCCCTGTAAAGAACAGAGAACATCCAGAATCAGAATAAAGCAAGGAAGAAACACACCAACACAGAAAATGTTTCAGAAGGGTTACAAGACATCACCTAGCTATGCGTTGAGACAGCCTATGGAAAGGCATGCTTTGCATGAAAACAATACCAGGTCCTGTTAGAACAGCTGTTACTACATTCTCACCCTGCACCACAAGCAAAAAATGAGATGAGGATTCAACTACTACAATACAAAAGAATTATGCACAATTCTAATGCAAATCCAGAGTTTTCCCAAATCCCAAGTCATATTCTAGAGATCAATGGCAACAAGCCGTGTAGATATTCTCAAGTGCTACAATTAGAACTGTAGCATATGCGTGGGTCGAGAAAAAAAGCATATAATGCATGTCTTCGCTCCAGTGGATATGAAAGGAAGATAAGATAAGTAATAACAATAGTATACTGGATGCGTAAGAAAATTACCCCAAACACCACCCTTCTCATAGGACCATTAAATTTGACTTGCACATCCACTGTTCCTGACAGAGCAACTATACTGGACACATCAACCGAAAGGACTTCGCCTACCTCAAGACTTTTCTGCACAACTAAAACCAGACAAAGAAATAAAACTCCTGATAATTACATGCAGTGTTCTATAGTGAGTGATTAGAACATAAATAGTTGTTGTGTACACTGCAGAGAAAGTACATTTTTAGAGATCAGATGCTAGTGGGATATGATTGCAATAATTATTAACAAGAAGATCCCTTGAGTAAACATGTTGGAATGCTAAAGTTTATCAAAGTCACTATCGTTTAATGTTTAAAGTTATTGCCAATGAGAAAGGTAAATATTGAAAATTTAATGCCTAATTAACTTTGGGTAAAACTTACAACAATGGGACACCTAGAATGCCTTGCAACTCAAAATCGAGTCTATGTTTTATGTATATAACAGGCCCAAACCCAAATTCTTCTCTTTTTAGGATGCCAAATAAAGCCTTAATGTGTTCTCATACTACATATATGGTGATATAGGAATTATACCTGATCCACCACCAACTATGAATGCAAGTCCTTGGCCAGATAATTTTTGTGTCAGGAATCCCTATAATTATCAGATAATATCAGTTGGACCAAGACTGTTAAATACTGCAAGGATATTCTAAATTTTTTAAGACACATAGACAATCATCTGACCTCTACACCAGGTACAACATTACGTGCCCTTTGATGAACTGCATTGTTGACTTTCACATCGTTGATGGAGCACAGAAATGCATCTGGCTACAAAATATATCAACAATTTAATAGACGTCAAGTCAAACTATAAGCTCTCTTTCAGATTTGAAATAATTGAGATACAGGGTAATGTCACATAGCTTAAGAATCCAATACACTGACACTTAAGTAGGTTCAGTAATAATAAGTATGGGATATATGGAAACAATCTCTCCAAAAACAAAAAAGAAGATGTTTATCAAATTACCTGGCATAACATCTCACCTCCAAACAATGCTAGATCAATCTGCAATTATAATTTTATTTTGTTTTTAAATGCTGTTTGTGCCTTATATTTTCAAAAGTTGCTTTTAGCTAGTAAAATGCCAAGCCAAAAAATTAAAAATATACAAACCGGAAGAATTTTTGCAAGGGAAGGTGCAGCTATTCCAACAAAACCATCAGTCGCGCCAGCATTGTGGAAAACAATATTACTCAAACTCTTTCCAAAAAGCCACTGCCACACACCAGCTTCATTTTCAGGGACAAAAACATTCTCCATTACAGTCTCCCCAGACATGTAGCACATAGAACCTGTGATATAATTAGTAATGAAAAGATGTGAGGTCACTCTTGCACTGGAAAGACTGCAGTCCTTTAAAAGTAAGATATTATGCGCGTGCGCGCGCACACACACACACATATATGGTTAGTTTAGTTCAATTATTATTTTAATGGCGGTTTCAAGAATCATAACAAAAATAAAGATAGTGAGAACGTCAATATTACACATAGCATAAAGATAAGATTTTAAATTCTCTTGGCAAGGTCAAGTACAAGAAATTTAAATACTTAAACACATATATCCTCTAGTCCTCAACCATTGGTAAATAAGGACGAGAAATATCCTCTAGTCTAATTTAAATAATCAATAGGTACTTCTACATTTAAACGCCCATTGAAATTGATATAGCAACAGAATTCCTTCACACTTGCTAGCAACATTTAAAGTATAATCCCTGTATTGCTCTAGAAGTTGATAGAGAGTTATTAGTTAAGAGAAAAGAAGCAAAAAGTGACAGTTTATCATGCACAAGCAATTTACCTGGTTTTGCTATAACCTTCTCTTGCGGCTTCAACATGATCTGGTTCCATGGAGAGAAACAAACAGAACAAAATAAATTCGATAATGGTTCACAGTTTAATATAACCCGAACAGGGGTAATATATATAGTCTGTTGATACCTGAACTATCTGAGCTTCTCCACCTAAAATTTGGAAAGCTGTTACAGCATCTTGAGGACTCTACAGTTTATAGTACTACAATGAGTCCAGGACAAAAAGTACAGAAAAATGATCTGAATAAACAGTAAAGGCCAGGAAAAGATTGGACACTCGGAATGAAAAAGTAAACTAAAAATATAGCTCAATTTTGTGACTTGGCCAGATTACAAATATTAATAAGATATATGCTAGATTATATTTTTTTCTAGGAAAGTATATTTAGCATTTATTGTCTATTGATGTTAAGTACTGAGTTGGATAAAAATCAAATAAAACGCAAATTCGCTTACAGTAGCATTTTTTAATCTAATAAACAGAAAAGCGTGGAATATATCCAGGACTCAGAGTTATGAGTCTTTTATTATTTGGTAATTAAGTTGAAACAACCGCCACCTAGTAGAACACGTGATAAATAAGCAAAGACAGGAAGAGAAAAACAGAAGAAACGTATTAATTGAGCTGAGTTGACTGGACAGCTACTCGTATATCAAAAATGGTGGATATCTTGAAAGTAGCGAAGTTGCTAGAAAAGTAGAATTTTTAACAAAGACTAAAAAAGGATCACATAGACCTGAAGCCAACATTGCATTATTAATGGTTGAACAGGACTCATGCAGATGCCAAATACGTTATGCAATTGGTGGTAACTGCTTAGTATTTTTAACTTGAACTTTCAGATTAAGCAAAGAAAATTATGTAGAGTGGCCAATGATTTATAATTATGATGAGAAACATCATTTGGCTGCAAGAGTTTAGAAGTTTGAAAGTATCCACCTCTATTAAATATTTAGTTTATTATCAACTCTGTTGAAAAATATCACAAGTGAAAGACATCTTTCAGCTCCTTGAGATTGCATAAAAGTAATTTGGAAATGTAATCAAAGGAAGACTCTTACCATTCCCATGTCCCTTTAGAATAGTTGAAGGAACATAGATATTTTGTGACTTACAAGGTCAGCTAATTTGATCTTGAGGCTTGACCTCACATGTAGTGACAATAATCTAGGTTATGAAATAGAAGACACATGCGTGTCAAATAATTTGAACTCGGGATGCATAAATCACTCTTTTTTAGATACATGATTGACATACCGCCAAGGACAGTGTTATTAAATGCCATATGCGCACAGAAGCATAAAGGCGCCCTGGAGCATAAGCGCAATGCGAAATATGCGGATTCATCAAAGACAAATAAATATACATATATAAATGATATATAAGTAGAATATTGTTAATTAATAGATAAGAAGACATTTAATTGATAAGACAACCAAATTCGTCATCATTTAGACCCAAAGTAAAACAATTTAAAGTCAGAGTAGCAAAGAATTCCAAAGTCATTCTTCTTCGTCGTCTTCATCAGTATTCACAAAATCATCATCTTCACTAATAAAATTCGGATCCTCAACAAAGTCTTCTTCATCATCCTCAAGTTATATGTGTATATACAGCAATTATATGTATTAATATATTAGTGTATACAAGATGTGTATTTTAAATGTGTGTATATCTATATGCAAGAATCATGAAAAGATGAGTTTATTCATTCTCCCATTTGATATCTCTCGTCCTTGTATGTATATCTGGTTTGTATCTATTAGTGTCAGTTGCTACAAGGTCCGTAGGGTTTTTTTTATTCATTTTCTTTAATATTAACTCATTTTAACACAAGCGCGCTTATCTTGCACTTTTGAACTGCACATAATGACGCTTTAAAAGTGAGCGCATCATCGAAGGTGCATCGCATCTCCGAAGCGATGCGCATTGCATAAGCGCGCTTTTAATAACACTGGCTAAGGATGTGGGCAAAAAAAATACACTTAAATATTTTATGATGGGGCGGTAACCAACATTCCATTAGTGACATAATCAAAATCACTTATGTCTATAATAGTACAGTCAATGCGAAAAAATTAGAGATGAACAGGTTACAGGTCCACGTCAAACAAAACTTGGTATGATCCTATAGATAAGAAGTAATTTCTTACACCAAATAACCAGATCAATGAGGTGAAAGGATCAATTCATTTACGAAGCAAAATCTTGAGCAAGTTCACCAATAGAATCACCCCGGGAATGCAAACATACAAAAAATTCATATTCAAATCCTTGCTATCTGCTAAATTGGAGTTTGCAACATCATATAGGGTACTGACCAAACACACATATCAACACAATTTTATCAAGCACTTGTCAAAAATTCCAAATAAATACATCATATGTGTTACGAGACTTGCGCAAAAGTGAAATAAGCAAAACAACCTCCAATACCTCTAATTTTTATTTGAATTATGATACATATACACACATATAGTGATTCAGATAAATGTATTGAATTAATGAGGAGTACCTGATATACAAAAGGTTGTAAAGATGTAGAGAAGAATGGAGCAGCCATTGGGAAATCTCTCTCTCTCTCGCTGTTTCTCTCTCTCAGTCTCTCTGTGTGATTCACAGAAAGGGTCGATCGTATGACAGGGATCTCAAGACAACATTAGAAAAGATTGATTAGACAGAATTACTTACAAAGATTTTGGCTGCTGTGTTTCTTAGGTGATTACTGACGTGGCATGATTTTATTGGATTGTGTCCTCTTTCCGACGTGGCCATGTTCAATTAGTCAAACTGTTGAAGGTCAGGTCCCCCGGAAAAAAAAGAGAGATGGAATTATTGCTGATAAATTAATTGTGTGATAAAATAATCGATTAGTTGAATATATTGGTGATAAATTTTAATGTTTTTTATAGTAGTACATAAAATTTGGGTATCAGTTTTTTTCTTGACAATTTAAACTTGATATACGCGTTATAAATAAATAAATAAATAAATATGTGTTTTAATATTTTTGGGATGAATCTGAATCGAACACAGGTGTCCCTACACAAACTGAGGATATAAACTCACAATTTACGGTATCAATTATTTTAAGTCAAGTTATTATATGATTATGATTAATTCTTTATATATTTTTGATAAAACATGAATGATCATCGAATAATATAATATTATTATTTTTTTTAAAATATAATTTAGCGGTCAATAGATTTTATCTATGAGCTTTAATATAATTTAAGATCACATGTAAAGAGAATTTTATATGAAATTTTATCAAAAATATTTATAAGTAATATAATTTATTATATTCAACTAAAATATGATTTGTGGTAATAATTTGGAGGGTTATAAGTTATACAGACCTCACATCTAAACTAGAGTCCTTTTTGGAAAGCTGTAAACTAGAGTCTTAAATTCCTGTCATAATTTTCTTTTTATTATAAAAAATATTACAAAATATTTTACAAAACTCTCTGTGAAAAAGTAATTAAAATTTCTAATATATCCGCACAAATGACACATTGACGCGCATAAATTCATATTTACTCGAGTTTCTTCTTTTATCCATTAAAACCGTGTAAAGCTCATCATTTCAGTTTTTCCTTTCCTTTTTTATCTTTCTTGCTAAAAAAAGTTTCATTCTTTACCATCTTCAGATCTGTACACACACAAATTCAGCTTTGATATGTTTATTTCTTGGGTCTTCTCTCTTCCTGCTGGTATGTTTGTCCACTCCCCAGTTCTCTACATAATTCTGTCTATACATGTGGCTTTGATGATCAACTTAGCTTCTTTTTATTTTTAATTGAGCAAGAAATAAGTAATAAAGCTTGCATATTAATTTCATGCCAAAATATTTATCTGAGATTGAGCTGTTTAATATATGTATGCCTTTAGTAGAAAGAAAGTGTTTGTGTATGATTTGATCAAAGATTTTACCTTTAATGAATATGGAACCACTAATTACAAAGAGTCAAGAATTATGAATGAAATAACTGTTTAGTCATTAATTAGCTTCTTACTTTTTATGTAATGGTTAAAATTGTATCATGCAAGCCTTCAGATTTTGTGGGTTCTTTTTTATTGCCTGTTTGATGTTTCTAAAGGAGAGATATACATGTTAGGCCATTTATTTATGATTTCCAGAGCTTCATTTTTGCCATTTCTGATCATTTAAGATAAATTTATGTAACCTTTAAACATACTAATTTAATTGTAAAAATCAATAACTTGTTTGCTTGTTTTATCTTGGATAAGGCTGAAGAATAGAGCTTCTGGTGATCACAAGAATAGGATGTGAGTAAGGTTTCATAACGGAAGGTCATAAACTGATGTGGAGGTACGAGTGATCACAAGAATAGGATGTGAGTAAGGTTTCATAAAGGAAGTTTGTAAACTAATGCGGAGGTACCAGTCTTGAACTCACGGTGTTTGGTTTGACAAATAAGATGTATAGGTGGTGGCACAAAATTCTGATCTTCCTGCTGTTTAGGCTTAATTGGAGAAGACTGTTTTTTGTTGGAGTTATTTTCACAACAGCTGGGATATTCCTTATACTTGCTTCACTTCCTTATCCACTAACCCTATGGAACCTATCACCATCACTAAAATACTTAGCACATCAACCCTTAGATAGGACCACTGTTTTTATTTATAAAACGGCATTGAGGGCCAGTGATAAGCTTGCAACTTCCAATGTTGGCACCAAAGTTGTTTCACTAAAGAATGCTGCTGAAACGAATCAATCAAAGATAGTGATAGACGGGGAGACTGTTCTTAATGCCACCAGTGATGAAAATATGGAGACAAAGGAAAAGGTTTTAACAAAACCTCGAGTACCTTCTACTTATAAAACTTTGACCCATAGCTCATTGGTAAGTTTGTTTAGTTTTTCTTCTGCCTTCTGTTTTCCAAGAAGCAATGTATTCTGAGATGTCATTTGATATTTAGAGATACACAGAGTCATTGAAGCCAGGCGAGGCGCTACTTTATGCAAAAAAGGAGATTGAAAAAGCATCAATTGTCAAAAATGATCGAAACCTACATGCCCCTCTATTCCACAATGTTTCTTCTTTCAAAAGGTACATCTATTGTGCTCAAGTAATGATAATATTTAATAACTATGACAGCTAATACTCATAGTTTGTAAGGGAATTATTTGCAATTTGGAAGACTGATATTATTAAACATATAGTTTTAGCATTTCCTCAAAGGATTCTTAGCTCATAAAATGCTCAGATGGTGTTGTTAGAGTAGGCTTTTGTTCACTTTTGTAAGTACTTTTTCTGGGTTAAGCATAAGCAACATCCTGGAAGATGTATCATATTGGTGTTTTTATGTCAGCAAGGTGGTCAAATCCTTTGTTACGCATAACAGTGCTTTGGGAGTAACTACATCAGCTATTTACTTAAACTGAATAAAATTAAAATGACAATTGATACAATTTATCTGATACACATATTTAATAGATGGGTTTTGGTCCCTGACAACTGATTGTGAGGGAGGCTTTATCTAACACACAGCTTCATTACCATCAGATCTGTATTTCAAGGGTCTTGATTGAAACTTTTTATTTTAAGTATCCGCTATAATTTTTCATGGATAGGAAAAATTATAGCGGATACTTAAAAAAAAGTTTTAATCTGGACCCTTGAAATATAGATCCAACGCTGCGTCCCAGGACCCTTAATAGATTACCTCACACAGTTATAAACTAATTATTACAGGATCTTTAGTCATAATTTGAACACTGTTTTAATTTGTGTATATTCAGGAGTTATGAGCTTATGGAACTCATACTCAAAGTCTATATATATCGGGAAGGAAGGAGACCTATATTCCACCAACCCTATCTCAGAGGAATCTATGCTTCTGAAGGGTGGTTCATGAAGTCTTTGAAGTTTAACAAGAAGTTTGTCACAAATGACCCAGAAAAGGCCCACTTGTTTTACCTTCCATACAGTGCCCGCCAGAGCGCATTGGCTCTCTATGTGCCTAATTCGCATAATCTCAAACCTCTGTCAATTTATATACGGGACTACGTAAACATGCTCGCTGCAAAATATCCTTTTTGGAACCGAAGTCATGGTTCAGATCATTTCTTGGCTGCTTGTCATGATTGGGTAGAGTAAACTTTTTAGCCATTAAATTTGCATACAACATCCATAATAAGCTTAATGTTCTAGATGAATGTCCCCTTGAATAGCTAACTGTATTAGACAATGTATACAATTTCTTCATCCATTTCTTTCTCATTCATTAGTTGTTGAGGGAACTTACAGGTTGATGAGAGTTTAGTAATTTCTCTTCTGTAATCTTTGCAGGGTTCCTACACATTAACTGAGCACAAGGAACTGAAAGAGCATTCTATTAAAGCACTATGCAATGCAGATTCTTCTGAAGGTATATTCATTCCAGGAAAGGATGTTTCGTTACCGGAAACCAAGTTAAGAAATCCAAAGAACCTTCATAGAAATCTTGGTGGCAGGAGAGTGTCCGAACGTCATATCCTTGCCTTTTTTGCTGGGAAAATGCATGGCAGGGTCCGTCCGATCCTTCGCAAGACCTGGAGTGGCAAAGACAATGACATGAGGATTTATGGTTCTATTCCCATTAGAGTCTCCAAAACATTATCTTATGCTGAGCACATGAAATCCAGCAAATTTTGCATTTGCCCCATGGGTTATGAGGTGAATAGCCCAAGGATTGTTGAGGCCATTTATTACGAGTGTGTTCCAGTTATTATTGCTGATAATTTTGTCCTCCCACTAAGTGATGTGCTAAATTGGAGTTCATTTTCAGTAGTCGTGCCTGAAAAAGATATCCCTAAACTAAAGGAGATTTTATTGGCTATCACTTTAAGACAGTATGAAGAAATGCAAACTAATGTACGGATGTTGCAGAAGCATTTTCTTTGGAACCATATACCAACTAAATATGATATGTTCCACATGATTTTGCATTCAATATGGGTTAGCCGGCTTAATCAGATTCAAATGCCAGAGTAATCATGAGGTCCTCAGATTTCTTTTACTTAATATGAAGTAATGTACTTTGTGTTGGTACGGCTAATTGGTTAGTTTCTCTGATGACATAGTCATAATGGGATCTAACTTGTTTGACGGCTGGGACATCTGTATTAATGACTCTCAAGTACAGTGATTCTGCTCTCTGCAAGGTAAGCGGCTACATTGCACATTTGCTGGTACAGTGAGTTTCCAAATTTGTTGTCTGTACAAAATTTCCAATATGACAGGCGGTGCTAAGAATCTGTGGTTCCTAGATAATTTTTGTGCACAACCCTAGTGCCTTCTTATGTTCAGTTGCATAACTAGGCTTACGAGGAAGCTTACTGCTGGACAAAAATCTCATAATGATGCTAGAAGCTGCATGGTCAAGGGTAACAAATCTCTTTCTGCACTTGTGTATATAACAATACAACAGAATTTCACACTGAGATGAGGAAGTTCCAGGGAAATGCTGCATTTAGTCCCAACGGATTCTCAGGTTCATTTCAGTTGTACCTGTTTATAGTTCTTTCACCTCTTTACACGTTGGATTTAGAATAGTGGTTCACTTTCGTAGCACATTTGTAGAGTTAGCTGCTGCAGAATATGTATGTAGCTTTACAAACTGGTTGCTTTATTAAATTGACCTGTTTTTCTCTCTCTCAAACTTTCAAATTAATTCATTAAAGTTTTGCTTTTGAAAATTTTGTTTTAAAAAAATATATAAGAATACTAGTATATTTGCAAAATATTTCAACTTTATAAATTAGTTTGCAAAAATAACATATAATAGTCTCATGGTTACAGTTTTTAGTGCTTTATCAATTTTCAAACGTTAGTGCTAAGTAAATCATCCAAACGATAACTTGGGATTTTATAAGATATAAATCAACTTCATACACAATCTTTACTAACCTCATTATTTTGTGAATACAAACTAGAAAAATATAGAGTGCAGATATAGCCATGAAACGTTCCACTCTAACCTCAACACTGTCCAATGTTTTTACCCTGGCACGACTTTTTCGACAGATACTGTAATTGAAATCAGACCAAGCATATCTAGAGCTAGCAAAACTGCAACTTCCGCAAATTACTAATCTTTTAAAATGACATTTGCATGGTCAAAACATTCATTCCATAAAACCCATCCTTTATTCTCTAACCAGAATTCTATTTCGCTTTACCAATGGACTTCAGATAAAATACTTGAGGTTGGGTATGAACTTCAAACTCAGGTTCAATACAAGAAGACTAAAACGAAACAAGAGTGTACTTGTTCTGTTTTCCAATCAATTCAAAGAAAAACATTCCACATCTACAGGTAGCATCTTTAACAAAACCTGCGCCACTGGCTAAAGCCCAAGACTCCAGCAATAAATAGAAGCCAAGGTCGTAAATGTTCACCAAAATTAGCTTCACAAAAAGCAAAGCCAGACAGGAGCCGTGCAAAGGCTATGGCTTGAAATCCACTGAATTTCTTTGTCATTCACAAGACCTAAGTATACGATATATCAGCAAAAAGCTCAAGAGATGTCAGATGAATAAATGTCACTTAGACCAGGACTAAGTATCAAATGAGATTGTTAATAAAATAGCCAAATTAACACCCATGAAACAACTATAATACTACTTATTAGATACTCCCAGGATCCAATGGATAAATGCTAGCAATATGTGTCAAGTCTCTGCACAAGGCCATGTCCTGAAAAAACAAGTATAACATGAAGACAAGTCTGATGCAAAAACTGTTAATCCCATGATAGACAGTTCCGAAGCCGATATGCAAGTACCAGGTCTCAGGTTCACAATATGAATTTATAATAGAGATATGTTTCAGTGCATATATACCTTTTAGCCTCAAAGATCAAGGTTGATTAAACATCTGTCAGGCATCACTGAGGTTCAACAAAGTAAATAAGTATAACCGTTCACAACAAATACACACACACATACATGTATATATATGAGAATACATGATACTGGGGGAGGGGGTGGATAATTTCTTGGAGTACTGAAAAAGAATCTCGTGAAGTACAAGAGCCAAAACAATGAACAATAAGTTCGTCAGAATCAGAACAATATCAATAATTTATTAGTATTATATCCCTGAGATAAAAAAAATAAGTAATGCAACCATCCCAACTCATTGATTATCGTGAACTATAATAGCACCATTCCGCTGGATTTGTCAAAGTGGATTCTGCAATTGGAACATTAGCACAGCAAGAGTAAAGAAGTGAGCCAGAAACTTGAACTTATAAGCAACGCGAAAGAAAATATGCTGACAAGAGCTCCAAGAAACCTCATCCTGCCAAAGAGCAAGATCACGAGAACAAGAAAACAACTTAGAAAAAGCAAGAATACTACAACTTTATTATATATACGGTTGACATAGAGAGATTTAAAGCCCTCCATTCAAGCAACATTTGTCGATTACCAGCCAATGAATCACACTGATAAGAGATGGCTCACTACTATTTCTAAATATACAGAAAGTTTAGTTTTTATTTTGTGCAGAAGCAGAACTCTTAAAAAGGTACAATTATATAACTAGTCATGACAAACACACACCAGAGTAGTGGCTATTATAAAGAGTTGTACACTTGTACTGGAGTCATTAGAAACACAATCCCCAACCCCAAGACAAAATTGGCTAGAGTCTACAAATCAATCCACTACATAAATCTTTAAATCTGGCTGACAAGACTAGTGCACGTGTTGAAAGAAATTGTCTGCTACTAGCAAGTACTAAAAAAATTAAGATAAATTTTTCCTTTTACAACAAGTCGAAGAATCTATTATGTCAGAACCAGAAAACATTAGTCATTTGACGAAGTTTATTGAGGTTCTACTGTAATTAAATTTGTGTGGTTTTCCCTTTACAACAATTCATAACAACCTCGTCAATATGTGTACCAAAACAAATAGTTATATTAATTGAATAAGAATCTCCAAGAGTGTCCAAGTGAGGTTCCCTAAGAGCATCTCCAAGATTGCCCTGGTAAGCTTACCTAAATATATTATAAACAATTCAATTTTTAAAAAGTGACGACTCTATATTGAATGACAACTCCAAGAATAATCCCTACTTGTGTTCCCTATTATTATTGTAGTATTAGATTCAAATTCTATTAGCAAAAAGATAATGTAAAAAATGTGGGAAAGAGTGTGATAAAGGTGGGAAGTTAAATCCTTAATCACTAAAAACAAAATGAGGAATGGTTAGCCATTACCTATTTGTGAGGAATTAAAGTGGATCATAAATGTTTAGGGAATCTCTGTTGGAGTGAACTTTTGTAGTATATTCCTCAAAATTATAGTTTAGGACATCATATAGCTAGTCTCTTAGAAATGTTCAAAAGACCCAAGATAAACCTAGTGCGTAACTTTTTTAAAATGTTAAAATAAATAGGGAGGGTGAGATAAGAGGCTAAAAAACAAATTGCATACTTACATTGGATGAAAGGATGTCAGCAGACTACCTTCTCATTTCATCTCAGCCATAAATTTATCGTACTCCGATTCTGCACCACAAGTACTCTGTGTATTTTGTTCTGCAGGCGGCGCAGGTGGAGGCATTGGCGGATTTTCTGCATTCACAGGTGGAGGTGGAGGATTTAAAGTGCAATAGGAAGGGTGACCCAGAGAAGATGCAAGGTATGGTGGCTGTGAGTTTGGTGGCATACCAACGGATGAATTTCCATAAATGTTATTGGATGCAAGTGTATCCTCCTGAGATTGCATTCCAGTAGAGTAGCTCTGTTGGAGTTCAGTAGAAATGAAGGTTTGAGCCAGAGCACCAGAGGTAGCAACTTGAGTTGGGGGATATTGTATACCATAGGGAGGAATTGGTGGAGGCTGATACGAGGTGTACATGTTAGATCCAGGAGGGGGAGGAATGTAAGAAGCATAGGGAGGAGGAGGGCCCCAAGGAACTGGAGCACCAGTGTAACTTCCAGGTGTTGCGATTACAGGAGGACCACCTGATTGCATTAGCTGGGGTGGGTATCCATTATATCCTTGGCTTGGGCCAAGATAAGCACGAACAGGAGGAGCAGGAGGTCCAGGGGGTACAACAGGTTGAGGAGGCTTTCCTGCAACTCTAACAGCAATTGCTCTTCCGTCTATATGATGACCATTCATGCTAGCAATTGCCTGATTGGCTTGAGAAACATCAGAATACTTGACAAACCCATATCCTTTATGCAATCCACTAATTTTATCTTTTATAACCTTGGCTGTTACTATATCACCAAAAGGCTGAAACAGTCTAATCAATTCATCATCTTCAACTGTTGATGGCAAGTAGCCTATATATAGGTTCGTGTCATCAATTTCTTTTCCAACCTTCGTCACATTGCTTCCTAGTCCAGGATGTAGTGAGCTCCCAATACTTGCAGAACTGTTGTTGCTGGACCAAGGAGGATTGCTTCCAGAATTATTTGAACCCATAATAGCCAAAGGTGTACTCTCTTTAGTAAAAGACTCTGGCATAGTTCCTCCTAATTCCGCCAAAAAGTTCTTATACTCATCATCCATTTTCTTCCCAGCTGCCCCTTTCATAGGACAATCAATAGTCGGATGTCCACCATCACCACAATTCTTACACAAAACGTCACTCTTAAAAGTAGACAATCTCGAAGGACAAGCATACTGCCTATGCCCAGCCTCACCACACAGTCTACAGAACTCCTCATCCTTAATTGTTCCATTCAACGCTGCAAGTTCCTTGAGCTGCTGTCTCTTATGTTCATTCAACACTTCATCAACCGGCTGCAAAAGCTTCTCCACCATCCCTGCAGCAGCATCAAGCGACTCCTGATTATCCGCTTCCACCAAAACATGCAAATCCTCGTTCTCAGAAGGATCAAACTTCAAATCCCTCTTCTGTCCAAACCTTCCTTCCTTAATCGACCCCTTCCCTCTAATCACAATCTTCGCTCCTGTCTCCTTCTCCATCCTCTTCTGTGTATTCCCTCTCGGCCCAATAATCAATCCAATAAAATTATACCCCGGATACTCCTTCATAGGAATATACAACTTCTTATAAAGCTTCGGTGGCCTATAATCAGCAGGTGGTTTAAATGCAGGATTCCTCTTAATAATCTGCGTAATTATATCCTGTCTCTCCTTATTAAGCCTCTCCCTAGCTCGAAACTCTCTAGTATTAACCCTAACACCAAAATTATCATAAACAGGTTCAGGCGAAGGCGACCTAGCACCTTCGGGACGATCATCTAATTGCACACCAGTCTGTAGCATTTTACTAATCTCAAGTAACCTAGCATTTAAAAGCTGAATTTCGGGGTCGATTTCGATACCTTGAGCAAAATCTTTCATAAAATCAGGCAACTGAAACACCGGCGTCGGCTCGTCATCAGCCCACCGTGACTTCCGCTTCTTAGTCTCTCCATTCGAGTCCGCAGGCAGTGGCTCCCACCGGCTCCGGCGGCGGCGGCGTCCATTTGCTTCACCGGAATTTCCATTATCATTAGCGCTGCCGTTATCGGATACTTGTTGCGACTTATTTGGTTTCTGGTCTTGACTCGGTGGTAACTCGGCCGGGTTTGACTCGGTAGGAACTCCGATTTTATCGGCGGATTGTGGCGGAGGATTGAGGGGAGGGTGAGAAGGATGAGAATGAGTTGAATCAGGGGGAGCTGATGTATTCTCGTCGGAGGGTGGCGGAGGATCGATGGGAGGATGGTGGTGGGTTGAAATTAGGGTTTGTGACTCCATCGGGAAGTAGCCGGTAATTTGTGAGATTGGGGGTGGCTAAAACGGGCGGGCTGGGGTATTAATAAAGAGACCCGCCAACAGTTTAAATGGGTCACTCATTATAATTCGGATTTTCTTTTCCTTCCTCCGTCTTACAAATATACTCCATCGCAGTCTCGCACAACCTGGAAACGGGCACATGATATGTTAGGGAAAATAGATTTTTTTGCCACTCAACTTATTGTGCTTTTAGAAACTTACCACCCAACTAAATTTTTTTCCATTTTAATCACTAATGTTAGGTTTGGATTTTTTTTTAGCCACCAACTTTGGTTCGGATTTGATTACTAGCATTATCATAATTTTTTTTGTCACTAAACTTGTTGCATTTGTAAAAAAATTAAAAAATAATATAGTGGTAGTATGTAATGTTTTGATGATTTGATATATGTTTGTATCTTTATATATAGTACTTTTTATGTATCCAAGGTCGTTTATCTTGGGTGATGAGAATTTTACACGCATCTTATGGCTTTTAAAATATGTAGTTTCATAAATATTTTTTTTTTCTTCCGAATGAAAATTCAGCGTTTAAATTTTTACACACAAAAAATAAGTTATAAAACTATGTTTCATAAGAGTCTTGAATAAGTATTAAGCAGTAGAAAAAACTGTAAACTAATGAGAGGGAAGGAGGGAGTAATATAACATAAAATGATGCATTACAGAGAACAATCATCGAAGATTAAGTTTTCTTCTCTATTTGTTTATCTTGAAAATTGTAATAAGATAAAGTTATTAAAATTTTTGAAGATAAATTTAAGAGAGATCTTAAATTGAGCTAGTCGATTGAAACTTAAATAACAATAACGAAAAATGATGCATCATATCACTCAAATACACTTTATCTTATGAGATTGAATTGTTTGAAGTCATTGATTCCATATTCATGATTTATTGAATTTTCAAAATTTTAATTACATTTTTTCCTGATTTTAATTTTTCATCGGCTCATGTTATATTATTATTACTATATATAAAGATATAAACAAAAGACATATCATCAAAATATTACATACTATCACCCACTATGTATGAATGATGCTACAAAAAATTATTATAATGCTAGTAATCAAATCCGAACCTGAGTTGGTGGCTAAAAATAAAACCAAACCTAACATTAGTGACTAAAAAGGAAAAAAATTTAGTTGGGTGTTAAGTTTCTAAAAACACAATAAGTTGAGTGGCAAAAAAATCTATTTTCCCGATATGTTAATATAATTTTATAATTTATTTTTAAATAATTTTTTAATATAATTTTATAATTTATTTTGAAAATTTATTTTTCTAAATAAAATTTAAATACTTTCCACCGGATTTGTTTTTTGATAAATTTCTTTTGATTTGCTCTTATTTTTTCAATGATACTTTTCACTGGATCTGTTCTTAAATATTATATCCACTTGATTTTCAAAATTTTGATTCGATGATAAATCAATTGGAATTAGTTAATGACAAGTTAGACGACTGCAATTCAGTTCTATTCATATCCGGTGTCTACATCTATTTACATTCGGTAAAATAATGATCGTGTAAATTGACCCCACGATAATTGTATAAATTCAATTATTTTGGTTATATATTTTGTAATTGATTTTTATAATTCATTTATAACTAGATTTATAAGGTTTTATGTTTCTAATTGTGTTTTAGACTTGTTGTATCTTCACTTTTAATTATTATGTTCTTTTGGAGAGATATTGTGATTTTGTTTGTCATTAATTAAGGATTGTGTTATTTTGATGATTTTGTTTCGGTGCCTAACATAAATTTTTGTGCTTCTTTCTTCTTTCCTCCTTTTTTCTCTCCCTCTTTATTTTCTTTTTTTCGCAGATTCTTGTCTTTCATTTCGCTTTTCTTTTCAGTCATTAAAATTTTATTTACTAAATTTTCGGGGTCATCTCTGCACGACCTTTGTAGTCGGTAGGCTTGCAGACTTTTGGTTAGTCAGTAGATTTTTTTGAATGAAAGTTTCACGGATCTTACTTTTCTTGCGAGTATTTTTGCCAATCATGTAATTGCATTGCACTTTTAATAAGTTATGAGTCCTAATTTAACGATTTGTATAGTCCAAGGTCTACTCTTTAAAATTTAAAATCATCTATAAAATATATTATCATAAGGTAACTATTAGGCCGGCAGTTATATATAATGTGTATATATTTTATAACAGCTGGAGTTTATGTTTTTACGAGTTACAACCTTAGACTTTACGAATATATAAAGTGTAAATACTGAATAAAATGACTTGATGAGGTATTGACAACAGGTGTGAGAATTTAACAATGGTGTGTGTTTAAAAAAGAAACCATGGTGTGTGGTTTCACTGACATGGCTATATATATAGCAGAAGAGACTGAGAACCATACGAGCATTACTATCACACACTATAATATCTCTCTTGCTTTGTATTTCAAAATTTTCTTAATTGCTCATCACTTCTGATGGCTTCTACTTCACCAAATTTCATGATCAATAATTTTGCCAGGCAGTTGAATTTTGTGTTTATATTAGTAAAATCGAGAACGAAATACAACAGAAACTCGATAATGCAACAAAATACAGCCATGGCTAGTATCGGCATAACAATATCTGTCCTTCTTGATGCCCTCCAAATCAAGTATCAAACACATTCTGCTTCCCCCTTCCATACTCACCCGAAAGCCATGGCCATAGCCTTATCAACTCTACTAATTTACTGCTTCGGATGCGACTTGGAGGATTATTTTAGCTGCATTTGTCATTTTTCATCGCGGCAAACTTTGGTCTACATTACTGTTCTCAGATCTCTTGGTTTCATTTCAGTGGCTTCTTTTGCCTCTGTTGTTTTCTCAACTTCTTTGATGAGCTCCGTGATTCTTTATCTAATCTTTGCTATTTTCTTTGCGGCAAGATTGGTAGTAAGCTGGACTCAATACAAGACTTTGCTCGAAAACAGGGGGGACTACACTTACAGTAACATGCACACTCACGTTAATGTCCCTTCTCGATACGTCTTTTGCAATGGCAGAGATAATCTGCCAGTGTAGCACTCGGTTTCTGCTCCTAGCTCCGCGGTTAATACGAATGATCAGCATGCGCATGTTTGTGTAAGCTTGTAATAGCACTTTTTGGTTTATCCGAGTTTATGTTTGTGCAGATAGGTTTTTTTTTCCTTTTACAATGCGTTGAGAAATTGGACCGAAATACAATACGTAGAGTTTTTTGATACATCGAAAATCTTACGTCTAATCTGGAGTTAAGCACAAATGTCTTACGAAAATTTAGATAAAAAATCTTAATGTCTCGAAAAATAACATAATAATCATCAACTCTGGCACTCATTCGATAAGAACATAATAATTTAAACAGATGATTAACTATTAATACAATATGTAATATAAAGGCTTATATATCTAACTACGGACGAATCACAAAAATTCAACTACAAAAAATATAACTAAGAATAAAAGACGAATATTACATATTATTCAAATTAATATTTAAAAACATCGACACCCAAGATTCTAAGTTTAAACCATTATTGTGGTGTCAATTCACATGTTGGCGCCGGATGTGACTAGAATTGAATTGCACTCGTTTAATTTGTTATTGATTTATCTTAATTGTCGAGTTGTATCGAACAAGATTAAAAAGGACGAAAGACATAAATAACTAATTATCACTTAAACATGTTCAGAATAACAAAAAGCGGGAATGGTGCCAAAAATAACCAGAGCTACACGCATGCATGACATGCGCACCTCGACATACGCATACGAAGGTTGCGTGTATTAACCACCTTTCATGTTTTAATCTTCTCCTTTTTAAATCTATTCATTCCTATAAGCATATCGTCGATGCCAAATCAGTCACGCATAGAGCGCTTGCGTGGGGTAAACAAATCTGGCAGTATACGCATCCTGGGAATGCGAATCCAAATTATAAAATTCCACTTTTGGAGTTCCTCTCTAGTGTCTATGTTCAACCCTAAAATGTTATTTAAGTATAAATTAATTATTTTAAAACTCAAATATGAGCCCTAATATATTAACGATTGTTAATTTACGTTTCAATTATTACTTTATTAAACTGGTTACTCGGCTTTAGGGCATCACGGCCCTAAAGCCTCGAATTAATTAGGTTTAGGCTCGAGGGTTTAGGGTCTAAAATTTCCATCCTAAACCCTAACCGTTAGTCAGTTTAATTTCAAGTATAAATTAAACATTTTAAAACCCAAATATGAACTCTAAAATATTAACTCATATTAATTTACATTCTCATAATTATTTTATTAAATCTAAATTATAAGAGCATCTCCAACAGTGTTGGCTATATTCGTTGGCTAAATTGGACCTGTAAGACATTATGTAAAATTTGTTGAACCTGTAAGACATTTTGCTTCAATGGTATTGGCTATACTGGTTGGTTATAATTTAAAAATAGTATGTTATTAATATTTTAAATTGTTAAAATAGAATATATCAGTTTAATATGGTAATAAATGATGTGTAATCTTCCTACAGATTTCTTACAGACCTGTAGAGGTTCGACAAATATAGTCATCCATAAGAGGTTGGCTAAAATTATAGACAACAGATTAGTGTGGTTGGAGTGCTATTTTTTCAGGATGTTGGCTATATTTTTTAATTTTGGAATGCCAACTCATTTTTTAGCCAAGGGGTTTGTATGGTTGGAGATGCTCTAATATTCTGGCCTTTCTTCATTGTTTGCAGGCATAGATGGAATCTTCATAAAAAAGGGACTACGATTAATATGGATTGATCAGTGTTGACTTGATATTTGTAGACGCATTTAGAATATGCGTGAACTATTGGTTATTTTGGGCATAAATACTGACAAATGACATTTCAGGCAGATTGACCAGCAAAATACGTTGTTCTGGGCATTTTCTCGATTAAAAATCACCAGATCCGAGTATTTAAAATTTTCTTTATCATCTTAATATCAATAACAAGTTTGATATTTAACGATCTTTTAATGGATGATATAACGATATATATTAGTTTGGGGAATTTCGATTCAGATAATTGGATATCTAAAGTGATACCAGGAAAAGATAATAAAACGAAGATTATGATTTTGTGATTGATTTGTCCTCAAAAGAAAAGATTTAACGCGAAAATTGAATTAAAAATTTAAATTTGTCTAGAAAGCTGGGAACAAAACTTTCCAGGATTATCTTGTACATGCAAATTGCAAATAGACGCATTTTCCCTTACTCAATTGTCAATTTATCATGCACCCTGCAGCGTTTCTTGTTAATGCCTGACTAGTCTGTATTGACTCCTTGTCCTTGATGTACTGGTCAATGATGAATATTTCAGGCCTAGCATTCTAAATTTTTAAAACAGTGCAAGAATCTTCTTTTATTATTAATACAGCTCTTTGTATCTGGAGGCAATTGTCTTACATGGATGACGGAACTTGAAGGAATATAATTTTTACCAATACAGAGTTAAATCTTATTTATAAATGACCCGAACTGAGATTATAATTTGTTCCTTATGGAACATTAATGTCTGATGAGTAAAAGAAATAGAATGCAGAAAGCAAATGGAATTAACGAAAAGAAGGTTTCAAGCTCAGCTTTTACACACCAGAAATGTATCAAATCATTCTAGATCTATGCGCCTCAATCATTGTCATTATATGCCAACAATGAGAGAGTGGAGAATATTCTAACCAACTGAGAAAAGACAACTACACCCTTATTTATTACTAGGTGTCACTCTAATAGGACAGATTGGATAACGGACAAATAAACAGACTTAAAATAGCATGGCTGAGCTGAGTTGATATTGCATTGCTTCCTTATTACTCCACCTCAAGCGGAGCCGCAGAGGAACTCGAGGCTCCAAGCTTGTGCAGTAGGTTCATATGCTGCTTCACAGGTAAGGTCTTAGTCATGATATCTGCGAGTTGTGCATGGGAAGGAACATAGTGAGTGACGATGGATCCAGAGTTTATCTTGTCACGAATGAAGTGGCAGTCGATTTCGATGTGCTTCGTCCTCTCGTGCAAGACAGGGTTAGCAGCTATGGAGATGGCAGCTAAGTTGTCACATTTGAGCAGTGTGGGAGGCAAGGCCATAGCCCTGTATTCGGCTTCAGCTGTCGATCGAGCCACTACACTTTGCTTTTTAGATTTCCAGGAAATTGGGGAGCTGCCAAGAAGAATGCAGAACCCAGAAGTGGAACGCCTGGTGGCTGGGCTGAAAGTGTTTGTCCTAAATCCAATCATGTATGATGAGTTAGGAAATACTTTCTTGTATTCGTATTTGATTTCATTAATATTAATAAAAGACTTGTTTTGATTTTATTATGGGATTTATCTATTTAAAGTGTTTTAAATAAGATGTTCCATAGTTTGGAGTAAAGCTTCTAGAATTATAATGAGATTATAATAGTGAGATCTAGAAGATGATAACTCTGGACTTAAACAGTTCCTGATCATAGGATAACTAATCGGAAGTTAGTAAATCCGCAAAGATTGGTACATACTGTGCTTGCTCCCTTGAGGAGGATGTCTGTTCTCATAGGCATTTGTGTGGTGACACTATAGCCAGTATGTAGGTGCTTATTGGGGAATAAGTTCACTGAACATGACTCGATAAGTTGAATAACTAATGGAGATTACTCACGTGTCAATAGTTATTCACTGAGTGATAGTTGTACAAGTGTCCTAAGACTTGAGATCGTTAAAGTTATCTTATATATAAAGAACTGTGCTTTGGTTTAGTCCTTAGTCTCAAGGACAACCATTAGGACTATTCTGGGCATAGGGATTTATGTATAGAGATAGTTAACGTCAATAGAGGATCTACCCCTTCCAGTATAGGAAGAGAATATCCTATGTTATTCTTTCTATGCAAGTTCTGGAATCTCTGGCCAGAGTGTATGAAATTAGAAAGGAGTTTCTAATTTGCATTAATATGAACTTCGCATTAAGAACAAGAAATCATATGATTAAATTTGATAGGCTTGACACGAGATCCATGCCTTGTATTTAATCGGGATATTGTAAGGGTAGAAGGAATTAATTGTACGGTAACTAGTCACTGACAGGTTCTTGTTATTCTAAGCAGAGAATTCATATTATCCGGATAGTCGCGATATGTTGAGAAGCATCACTCACGATGTAGAATAAATATAATTGATCAGTTAATTATATTTAGTGAATTTTAGAATTCATATAAATAATTAATAAAAGGTTTATTATTATTTATTTCTACTACCGGCATAATATTGAACCTACAGGGTCACACCATAAAAAGATTAATTTATTGATGAAGGGATTTTTTGAGAGAGCAGGTTATTTTCTAAGGAGTTTAGAAAATAATAATAATTAAAATAGTTTTAATTATTATTTAAACATTTTATAAGATAAAGTGTGGGATTTATATATATTAATATATATTGATATAATAATTGTGTAAAACCTAGGAGGGCCCTATATAAAGAAAGAGATGAGAAGGCTTTAGACAACTAGGGTTTTGTGAAAACCTAGTAGCCTCCCTCACCTTCTTCATCTCTCTCTCTCTCTCTCAAAAGTAGAAGGGCTCCATCTTTATAAAAGCTTCATCGAAGGATTAATCTTGGTGGATACCGGTAGAGTGCTTCACGCATTGAGAAGCAACTGCTAGGACCTCTCTTTGTCTTCCTTGGATCGCTTTTAAAGGTTAGAATTCGATTCTAAAACTATTTCATAAATCGTATGTGTAATTTATGTGTCTTTCTATATGCGCGATTCATGATTTACGGATTGATAATTGTTATATCATGCTTCCGCTCTTCCGTAAATTCCTTCATGGGCAGCTTGCCCAGTCACTATCACAATAAGCATGTACCTGAGCTGAAGATGAGTTTGCGAGAAGAATACCCTGAGAAGGATTGTTCACCAGATACCTTAAAACTCTTTTAGCAGCCTGCATGTGGACATTTGTAGGTTTATGCATATACTGACTCAGCACATGGACAGGGAATGTTATATCCGGGCGTGTAACATTCAGATATATGAGCTTGCCCAACAATTGTTGATATGGATGAGGATCCACCAATGGTTCTCCTTTGTCAGGATGCAACTTCAGATGACAATCCATTGGAACTTTCACAGGTGTTGCATTTTGCATACCAAAATCAGCCAGCAAGTCCATTGTGTATTTACGTTGAGAGACAAAATAACCAGCAGGAGTTTTATCTATTTCAAGGCCCAAGAAGTACCTTACATTACCCAGATCTTTCATATGGAATGAAGTAGACAGCAGAGCCTTGAGTGAGTCGATTTCTTCATAAGAATTCCCAAAGATGAGAAGATCATCGACATACACCAACACAAGAGTGATTTTGGAATCCTGTCTGTTTGTGAAGAGACTGTAATCAGTCTTTGATTGTGAGTAACCCAGTGTGATCAGCTTCAGTGAAAGTTTATTGAACCACAGCCGTGGACTTTGTTTCAAACCATACATAGATTTTACAAGCCTGCAAACCAATGCTTGTGATGTTGTAGAAGCTTGTTGTACAGAAATTCTGCTACCCCAGCCTTTGTACCCTTGAGGGCATTTCATATACACAGTCTCATGAAGATCACCGTGCAAGAAAGCGTTCGTGACGTCCATTTGAATAGCTATCCAGTCGTTTATGGCAGCCACAGCCAATAATGTTCTGACTATAGTAAGTTTTGCCACGGGGGCGAAGGTGTCCAGATAATCTATGCCATAGATTTGCTTACACCCCAATACTACCAATCGAGCTTTATGTCTCTCAACTGTTCCGTCTGGGTTATATTTAGTCTTGAACAACCATTTGCGAGGAATGGCTTTCTTACCCGGTGGCAGTGTAGTCATTTCCCATGTGCCATTGTCTTCTAGAGCTGACAGCTCTCTGTTCATGGCGTCAACCCAATGCACTTCTTGCACAGCTTGATTGAATGTTACAGGGTCACTGGTGTTGGATAGTGATACCAAGAAGCAATTGAATTGAGGGTTGATAACTTGATCTGTCACATATGCAACATTGGCACTTGGTGGTGTTGTGACGAAGTTCTCCAGCCAAGTGGGAGGCTTGGTGACTCTGGCAGATCGTCTCAATACTGGAGAGTGCTGAGTTGTCTGGTTGTTGGGCTCATCTTGTGTCTCATCTATCTCAGTGACGAAGATGTCGTCAACACAGGTGTTATTTGGCTGAGCTGGTTGTGGCATTATGCAGGGTGCAGCTTGCACATATGGCTTTGGTGAGGTGGGGTTCAAGGGAAAAACAATCTCATGAAATATAACATCTCGAGTAACAAACATCTGCATAGTTGTCAGATTCAGCAATTTGTAGCCCTTCTGGTTAGGAGGGTATCCAATCATCACACATGGTACGGCTCTTGGGTCAAATTTATCATGCATTTGGCTTGGGTTGGAAGCTAGTGTTAAACAACCAAAGGCTCGCAAATCCTCAAAAGCCACTGGATCGTTGTAAAGTATTTCATATGGGATTTTGTGATTCAAGGCTTGTGTGGGTAATCTGTTTATCAGGTATGTGGCAGTCATCACGAACTCTCCCCAATAGGGCAAAGGAAGGCCAGATTGAAATTTCAAGCATCGAGCAATCTCCAGAATTTGTCTGTGTTTTCTCTCAACCCTGGCGTTCTGTTGGGGTCGATTGACACAAGATTTCTGATGGACAATTCCAGAAGATCTGTAGAACTGAGTGCAAGTAGCATCTGCAAACTCAGGTGCGTTATCTGAACGAATAGACTTAACAGTGGAACCAACAAAGTGAGTGTGAATATATTTGCAGAAATTTTGAATACAAGAGGCATAATAGATTTGTTTTTCATCAAGAACAGCCATGTATACCTTGTGTGATCATCAACTACCGTCAAGAAGTACTTAAATAGACCTCTAGTATTGACTTTATACGGGCCCCAAGTATCAATATGAATCAAGTCAAATGGCATATCAGCACGAGTATCACTCAATATGTATGGTAATTTAGTAAATTATACTGAGGTGAAAGGGAAGGAAAAATGAAGATTACAAACTGCACTCATGCTCTGATACCATGATGAGTAAAAGAAATAGAATGCAGAAAGCAAATGGAATTAACGAAAAGAAGGTTTCAAGCTCAGCTTTTACACACCAAAAATGTATCAAATCATTCTAGATCTATGCGCCTCAATCATTGTCATTATATGCCAACAATGAGAGAGTGGAGAATATTCTAACCAACTGAGAAAAGACAACTACACCCTTATTTATTACTAGGTGCCACTCTAATAGGACAGATTGGGTAACGGACAAATAAACAGACTTAAAATAGCATGGCTGGGCTGAGTTGATATTGCATTGCTTCCTTATTAATGTCATTCTTGAATTGGTGCTTATTCTAATATTCTTCTGTAGATCATACTTGGAAAAGAATTTAAAGTATTACATTCGACAAGTGCCGTGCTTGCTTAAGGTCTTTGTTGGAGTTTTTTCTAATAGTAAACCAAAACTACTCCACTCCTAACCAGGAAGTGGGATTTGAAATATGCCTAAGGATGGGCCTGACAAGAAATTTTCTACAGTATAATACTGGGATTATTATAGTTGTAAAATCAAAATCCACAATCCAGTCATCATAGCTAACAATTCAACAAAATACAACCTGGTTATCATTGGGATAGTTGTATCTTTCCACCTTTGCCGTTACACAAATCAAGTATCAATCGCAGTCTGCTAGTTTACTGCTTCGGATTTATAATCGTCTTCTTGTTCAGATTTTAAATACTAAATTATTTATAATATTCACATCATGTATTATTTTATATTAAAATCATATTTATATGTATTATATGATAAATTTTATAATAAATAAGAATTTATAGTATTATACTACGAAACTCCATATAAAAATATTTTCATAAAATATTGGTTTATATACATAATATGATGATACATATTAACATTATAAATATATACGTCAATATTACTAATGCACGTCCATTGCAATATTACACCACATCGATACTACTAACATACATTCATGTCAACTTTTTCACCGAATCACATCATCACATACATATAATCAGTTAAATATATGGGTTTATGCTCATGTACACATGCTAAGCGCAGAATTTGATATGTTTGGGAGGTTTTGATTGGTATGGTTGTTGTATATGCAGGGAATCCACTATTATTAAGATATGAGAGCCAATCAAAATCTTCAAACTTGTAAAATTTCACACTCAGCATGTGCTCATGGGCAACACTAGAAAAACCGTAAATATATTCATGCAAACTTTTTCGCAAAAACACATGCATAACTTGGCGGTACATATTAATATAGAGTATGCCACATTCACATTGATATATACTACTAATATCAATTTCTAACTTTCTCACCGGAAAGTAAACCGTCACTTTAGAACGTGAGGCCCCATGTCGGCAGAAGTAGAACTACGTAACAAAAGTACTACTTCGCAGCTATATATAACTACACTATATATATAATTTCCACTACTATATATAACTCAAACAACGCTCTGTATCACCACACAAATCGCATTACCGTCCCTGTTGAGCAAGTATATGGCTTCTTATTCTCCTCCACCTCAGTTCATGTTTATCAATTCACCTACGCAATTAAATGTGGTATATATACTAGTACAATCAAAATCCATCAACAGCTCAACAATACAACAAAATACAAGCATGGCTATTATTGGGATAGCTATATCTTTCCTCTTCGATGTCATGCAAATCAAGTATCAATCACAAGACTCTTCACCCTTCCAGACACACCCAAAAACCATGTTCATTGCCCTCTCTACTCTACTACTCTACTGCTTTGGATGCGACACTGAGCATTCTATGAGCTCCATTTGTCGCTTTTCGACTTGGAGCACTCTAGTTCACATTAATTTCATCAGGTTTCTTGGTTTCACTTCAGTGGCTTCTTTAGTCTCGATTATTTTCTCAACTTCTTCCAACTCCGTAAATGTTTATCTAATTTTAGCCCTTTTCTTCTTAGGAAGGTGTGTATTAAGTTGGATTCAAAACAGAAATTCAGGTGGAATCAGGGGAGGCTACCTGTACAGCAGTAACTTGCGGACAAGCATTCATATTCCATATATACATGCATTTTCCAGTGATATAAATACTCTGCCTGTGTAAGGCTATTCCGAAAAGTATGAAAAAGTTAGGATTAACCTTATTTTCATACTTTATCCGCGATTCTACTTATAAGTTTGCTAGTTAATTTCATGTGGTATAGGATCGTCTCAGCTATTGTAACTACATCATAACTGATGAACGCTAGAAACTATTGCTGGTTGCTTGTTGCTTGTTGCTAGTTATTTAGCAAGTGATTCTGTAATTTGCTATCAGTAATAAGTATCACTGTTAAATATGTTTCTGAACTATCTTGTGTTGCTAATGGGTCTGATGAGTATCACTCTAAAATAGACGCACATTGTTTCTGAAGTCTGAACCATCTTGTGTTGCTAACGAGTCTGATCCTAGGCCACTTGACTAAAGAAGAGAACGATACCCCTATCCTGTAAATGTTATCGTGTTTCCACAATTAACTCTATTGAGAGAAACCAGCCTCTATTAGCAGGACCTCATGAGAAAACATATTTTCCAAAAAGATATACTGATAAATAAATCAGAAATGGCAAAAAAGTCCGACTAAAATTCTATTAATAATAATTTAATATGACACAACTGACATAAACTAAAAGTTACAAGGGACTGGCGTTAAGTTCAGTGCTTCGGAACACCAGAAGCTTATTTAAGATGTGATACAAAATCAACAAAGCCTCAAGCCAACTAAATATCATTGTTGCGTTTCTATAAACAAGAACTTTTGCTAGAGCTCAGCAGCACCTTCCAACCTAACACCCTAGACTTTATTAAACTGCATGGATTGCATTATTACCCGAGATCATACCTGAATTAGCAGGTGTAGGTTTAGCTTGAAAAGCAGACTGCCTACTGGGACCTTCAAGTAACTTAACCGAGAGAGTGGAGGTTTCATCCCTGCCAATGGATGCCCCTAGGCTGAGCTTTGACATGCCAACCAGTTCATTAACATTGATCGGGCTCTTGGAATGCACTGCTGTTGGCTTAAGTACCACATGACTCTCTATCTTACGTGGCTCCTCACTGCAACCAGACCAATATGGGTGCGAAGTTGGAACAGAAGAGATGTAGGCAGGATAGTAAACTGGATAACAGTACTGAGAAATTTCTGGTTGAAAAGAGGAAGGTTCCACGTCATTAGATTTGGTGGATTCCATTGGTTCGCATTCTTGTTCAACTGCAGGAGCAGGCAATGGATCAATCTGGGTCTCATCTTCTTGAGTATTAACGGAAAAGAAATCATGCGACACCATTGGAGTCTCAACTGGCTGCAAAATAAGTCAATATCATGAAGGAGAATAATACGAAACTATATTAATAGCTGTACACTACAGACTTCTTATTGACTATACACTTATATGCCGCCAACTAATTTGTTGAAATACTGTCAACTACATGGTAATAGATTGTGGAAAACTGATTTATGTTGCTCAAAAGTATGACCACTAAACCATTATTTGTGAATGTGTTCTCAGAAGTAGTGGCATGAACCCACAATGCTCTTCATTTCACTATGTATCATACACAAGCAAATTAATAATTAAATTTAGACAATATAATAAGATAATCACTTACTTCATCAGTAATCATGTCAAACAGGCTTGACCTTCGCTTTCTCCTAGACATACTGCATTGCCTGATGAAATATTTCTGGGCATGGCTGGCTACCTGGGTCGGTGTTCTGGTAATGACATAATTACGCGAAATTCCACGCCAGTCACCTTTGCCTAGCTTTTGCAAACCAAGCAAGAACATCCTATGCTCCTCTTCGGTCCATGGAACACCTAGATATGAAAATAAGTCATTTCAACAATAACAAAAAAAAAGGGTAATAATCATATCACTTTCAAGTGTACCTATGTCAAACATTTCACATTATTGCATCCTGAATTCAGGAACATTCTTACATTAAGTTCATAATAGTATTGACAACCTAGAGAACTTGTGTCAACAAAATCCTAATGGTCAACATGAAACTAAATACATCTCTTAGAAATTGGAATTCAACATGGTAGATATGATACACACATCTTCGACCCCAGCTCAATTATTACACAAAACCTCAATCACAAATTACTACACACTCGTCAATCAAGATCAAGCAGCTCAAAGGCCCCTATCACACTAAAAGATATAATCCAAATAGTATCATCACATTCCGCTAGCAGATATCCAAAAAGTCTCCAACAGAAATCACCATCTTCCAAAACATTATCAAGATTTTCACTACCCAGTATAGTAAAGGTCAGTCCCACAACCCAATTGAGTGCATTACAAAACAAATAATGTCGATCTATACAATCAAATCATTAAATAAGCTCATAAGCTATTCAAACAAGCTAAACTCAACAAAAAAAAAAAATCATAAAAATCAAACCTTTCTTTCGTTCTCTTCCAGAAGAAGAAGAGCCAGGAACAAAATCCTCAGAACCATAACCATCCGCCACATCTCCGCCATGATCAAGATTATCACCAGGAGAGTCATGGCCATTCTTGAGGCTAGATCCAGCATAGTGGCTCAAATTGCCCATACTAACACTCTTCCTAATAGAAGAAGACCCATCAGTCAATCTGACGCCAAACAGCTTCACACCTCTGTTGGGACAAGTGCGTGAGTTGTGGCCATTGTTGCTGCAATGTGAGCAGCGCCTGGTCATTTTTGGTGGTCGAAAAAGCCTGAGATTTGGTTGAAGTTTGGGGGATTTGGGGGTTTGGTTTGGGGGATTTGGGGATGAGGGGTGGTTTTAGTTGGGGAAATCTTGGGGATTGGGGGTGTTAAATATTGGGGGTTGTGGAGGTTGGGAGATGGGAGAAGAGAAGCCAAAATGGATATACCGGAACACAGCAAAAGAAGAGTGTTTAATTAGATGTCCCGTGTCATGCTGGTAAAAAATTGGGAATGGGGTTAATTACTGACACGCTGATTAGAGATTAATCGGACTTTATTCAAAAAAAAAAAAAAAAAGAGAGATTAATCGGACTATTATATATTTAGTGAGATTAATTATAAAAATTAATTAAATTTGAAAATAAATATTTAAAATGGTATAATAATATCTAATTTATTATATAATATATATATTTAAATAAATTATAATAATTAATTAAATTTTAAATATCAAATCAGAAAACACCTTACAAAAAATTAATCACTAATTAATTGATCGAATTACCGTTTACATTACATACAAGCACACAAATATTGCTACTACTTCATCCTAATTTATTTTATCGGTCTTTCTAATGTGTGACAAGGGCATACAATAAGCACTGACTTTCATGAAAATGTCTCGTTTGATTGGTGGACTTGATGTAAATGCAAGGGGGCCATCTATCCACCAATCAAAAATTAGTATCTCATGGGAGTTGGTGACTATTGTGTGCCCATGGGGCCAATAGAAAATTCGTTATTTTATTTTATCCTTCAAAGAGTCAACCATGATGAGTGTTTGGTGAAGGTTTATGTACTGCGCATTGCAATAATAGCCCACAATATCCAGAAGATTATCATCCCGGCCGAAATAAGCATCTTATCCTTCCTTTTAAATATAAAACCTTATCCAAATTATCACTACCATTATTTCATTAATCTTTATTTACAAGACATCTCAAAGCATTAAAAAATCGTCATCATGGTATTGGCAAAGCAAATCCTCATATTCATGCAATATAAATCTGCACCTCTTGTTTAATTTTAAAAAAAGTATTTTTTTCAAAAAAAGTTTAAAGAGGTACTCCCTCCGTCCCTTTTTACATGTCCACTTTAGAAAAAAAAATTGTCCCAAATTACTTGTCCACTTCTCTTTTCAAAGCAACTTTTTGTATGTTTTTTCAAAAAGTAACAACTTCCAATGTTTGACTAGCATATATATATATATACACAACTTTATCTAATTCATTACATTTATTAGGGATATGCATGAAAACAAGATATCCAACTAACATTTTCTTAAGATGCGTTATTTTTTCAAAAAGGACAAGTAAAAGGAGACGGAGGGAGTAACAAAGAAAAAGACTTTAGCAAATTGAAAACGAAAAGAATCCTCATCTCTCGCAAATAAGTAAAATCTAGTTGTAAACTCTGAAAATTGGGTTAAAAATATCCACACCGAGTGGATGATAAAATGAACGTGCATGTCCAAGAAGAGCACGTGAATGGCATACGCAACAACTTGGTGGACGGTGGGTAGCTAATCAGAGCAGAGCAGACCACCAGGCCCACATTATCTTCCTCCTCTCTCTTTCGGATATGTTGAATGTTTCCAAATTATTGTCCGCATTAACTTCCCCTTTATGCCTCACTCACCCCGTTTTTTTATTTTTCTTTATTCATTTTAACAGTTTCCGACTGGATATGTTCTCACAAAGGATAATTCTTATCTCCAGTTAAATCTTTTTTTTTTTTGCAACACACTCTTATCTTGTTTATCCGGTCTGCGATCTTTGATTTAAGGATCAATGAAATGGAGCCCACATGTTACCACTTGGTATAACTGTCGAATTATTTAAACTGCAACTTGTTATCGGTGACACAAATTACAGAGCGCAAACATGGTGCAGGACTGACGAGCCACTTTTTTTTTTTTTACGGTTTTTTCATTATTTGTCACGATTTTAAAAGATATATTAAAATTTTAAATCCTTTTAAATATTAAATTCTTATTCAACAAAAAAGTTAAAAATAATTTATAATATTATATTTTATAAAAAATTTAAATGTCCGTCCTCCAGACAAAAACCACAGGGATAGAGAGAGTAATTCTCATCACCGGTCTGCATTCTGTTGTAGCTTACAAAGAAACTATGTCAGTTATTGTTTGACGGCAAAGCTTTGACCTAACCATGACCACTAAATGAGCTGTTCTTTTATCAGAAATAATCGATCTAGTTCATAAAGAAAAAATTGTACTCCCTCCGTCCCCCTCAATTGTTTACATTGGAGGGGGACACGGAAACCAAGACAATGTATGAAAAATGAGTAAAGTTAGATGAAAAGGGGGTAAAGTGGTGGGACCCATCAATATTTAATAATAGATTTGAGATAGTGGAGGAAAGTAGTGGGTGTAATAGTAGTTTTTATTGTTAAATAGTACTCTATGAGATAGTGGGGGGAAGATAGTGGGTGTAATGATGGGAAAAACTTATTATTTATGGTAATGTAAAGAAATGAGAGGGACATCCCAAAATAGTAACCGTAAACAAATGAGAGGGACAGAGGGAGTATGAATAAAGGTGGGACCTCGTCCCTGGCACATTGACAAGGAGGAATGAAGTAGTTTTTTCTGTTTGTTTTTTTTTCGCTAAGCGAAATAAGTATTCTCTCTGTTTCTTTTTTTTTTTTCTGTTTGTGATGTCGGTACTGTACATAACATAAGACAAATTACTAACTCACATTTAATCTATAAAACTAAATATAGTCATGAGTGATTTTATTGGATTCGTATTCACGATTACTTTAATATGGTGAAGTTTTTATATTTAGTGCTAATACGAAATGAAAGATATTAACAATTAAAAGTGTGTGTTGGCAAACGTGAAAAACATAAACGAGAAAAATATTTAAAGACGGAGAGTAGCTATTTATTTTCAGTATCGCAAAGATGGGGATAGATCCTTGATCATCGATGATCAAGAAGGAAGTATGCGGTCATTTATTTTTAATCGTTTGAATAATTTATTTTTCATACCGGTTTCTTTAGCTGATAAGTGATACTTCCAACTCTTATTTTCAGCTCGGGCCATTCTCGTTATAAAAAATCTGACTGCTGAAAATATGGGTGCTGAATTTTGATACTTCTAACTCTTACCGGTGGTCTGAGTTTTAAGTATTTGGAAACGTTTGGCTGATTTTGTTTTGCAGAAATAGATATTTATTTTTAAAAAGTATCTTTAATATTTTATCAGATAATGAATATAAAATATCTCTTTAATATTTATATCAAAAGGTTAAATAGAACAACACATTTTTTCGAAACAAATAAAAACTTATCTTTTAAAGCAGGGGTTGCTGGTAGGGTTGTAAAATGATCCGACCGATACTGGGTACCCCCCGCTCAAGTATCGGATCATATTATTTTTAGCTTGTCCAAATTTGGGTCCGGGATCATTTTATTCGGGTATAAACTGATCCCGGATATTTGAGATTCGAATCTGAACCGAATATGATCCAGTATCGTATTTTCAATTTTTTAACCGTGTAGTTTATGATCCATTGGATATAAGCCGGATATGATCCACTAACATCGAATATCATTATTATTTCTGTTATTCAAATAATTACTTATCATTTAGTCTAAATAAACATAATATTATATAATGTAATAATTTTAAATTAAAACATATAGTTATATGTTGGTATACATCATTTATTAAATATATATGAAGATAATAAGCATGATCACATTAAATAAATCATATTTTATAAAGATATAAACTAAATAAGATATCAAAATTTTATAAGATGACTATTTACTTACAAATGTGATGGATTTAAAATATAACATGTACATGAGTTCGAATCGAATATGGACCATGGATCATATTCGGGTAGAATCATATTATGAAAAAATATATAAGACCGAATCTGAGCGGTTATAAGTATGCTCGTATCCGGGATCATATATTATACAAGTTTAATTTTTCCGTCAATTTGGATCATTTTCAAAATGAATATAATAGATGTATCATATTTTCGAGCCGGATGTAAACCGAAACAACGGATAGTCCGTATCAATTTACAGGCCTAGTTGTCGGTTACCTTTTGGTCATACGATCATGTCGTGTTACCGGCTAAACAAAAGCAGATCCCAATACAACGGCCACAGAATAAATGGGTGCAGACCAACTGCCAAGGACCATGGACATTGTTCCTTCTAGACTATTTATCTCTTTATCTTGACAAGGGATTTTATACGTATTTTAAAATTCTATTAGAATATATTTGTATAAATTTTAATAAACAATTAATATTTAAATATTTTTAATAAAAAATTTAGAAATTAAATTACAAAATCAATATAAAATATCATATTGATCAACTCTTTTTTCTTTCTTTTTTTTGACGTAGGAACCCGCAGACGCTACCACTGGGGTGCGCATCGGATAAACCCACGAGGCGTATCTTGCTCTGACCCAGGAGGCATAATCACATGTGTCCCCTCTTTAAGCAGCTCAACCAACTCTTGTGGGCGATCCAAGTCTTTCCTCTCCTGCTAAACGGATTTTATGGGGCATAATTATTATATTAAATTAATTTTATTATGAATTTAATTACATATTTTTCCAAAAAAAAAATTAAAAAATATATTTAACTACTCGGTCAAAACATTTTAATATGTCAAAAATCAAAATATCATTCGGAAAACAGATGGAATGCTAAACTATGTATGTATGTGTGATCAATCTGTACTGTATTGCCGAAGCCGAATATGCAAAGGTCGCAAAATTTGGCTATTGGTAAAAAAATTAAATATAATAAAAATATATATGTGATATATTTATACATATATAATTAAAGTCAAACATGCTGTATTATTAAAGTTAAACATGAAAAATATTATTATTAATTTTTAGTCTATTATAATAAATTATAATCTTTAATCACTTAATCAAATTGATAAGAACCGCTAGATAAAATATTTTATATTTCAATAAGATACTACCAGAAATCTAATTACTATTCAAGATCTAGATAATCCGTCAACAATATATTCCAAAATAATTTTTTTTGTCAGGATATATTCGAACATAATTTAAACACATGAAAAAAGTTATAAACTATCAAAATACATTGTACATCAAACGGGTTATATACGCTATTGTTAATTCCATAAGCTACGTAATTTATCTATTCGTCAGCTTAATGCATCGACTTCTTTTGTGGAACACAACATATACAACAAAGCAGAAGAGAGCCCAAGCTGTCCTCAACGCTGCTTTCGTAATTTACAGGTGCCACAAGAAAATGTCAAAACAAAGATAAACCTATGTTTATTTGCGACTCCAGAAGACTTCAAGGTCCTTTCTTTATACTTATCAAGCCCTCAATGAATCTTTTTGGCCCTACAGATTATATCCCATACTAACAAGCACAATACAAGCCTGCAACAGAGGCCCGGTAGTTGCTACTTTGTGTCCTGCAGATGATAAGCCTGGCTTGTAATTCCTGTACTAACAAGCAGTAATGGACCTCACACAAGATTCAATTTCTAATTCTCAAACCAATACAAACCCAGACCGTTAGAATTGCAAGCTCGGGAACTAGTCCCTACTCACAGCCCAGGTAAAGATAAGAACACATTGCAGAACTGTGGGCGAAGATTTTGGTTCATCCCCCACATGTACCAGGATATGTACCGAATTTTGCTTATACAATGGCTTAATCACAGTTCCCCGACATCTTCAGTATGTAAAACTCTACTATATACGAGCCTAATAGAGCAGCAATTGTCACAACAATTGGCTTGCATAAGAATAGTCAAAATCTGTAGTAGAGGCTCTCCCACAAAACAATTAAAGCCAGATGAAGCCAAAGCTTTCTTATATCCATGGCCTCCGGTCGAGATATATAGATTTTTTCACAAAATGTGACGGCCCATTTGAATTGCTTACCATATATCTCAAAATATAGTGCTGCCTTCTGTCTCAAAAGAATGGAGGCCTTTTAACTACTAATGCGCTATATCGTCAAGAATAGATTAAGAGGCAAGTAGGACTGACCCAGGATCCTAGTTTTTTGATATGTTTGGGGACATGTAGATAGTTCATCTACTTCTCGATTTTATGTACAGTTTAACCATGACAGTGAAACCCACTACGAGTTCTAAAAGATCAGATTTCATTAAATATACTGAACTTTACTAATAAATACATATCCTCTATTTAACTTCCTTCTTTCCCTTGCCCACCCCACTATGCTCCTTCCTCTGTTTTTAAAGGCAACAATATACACCCTTGTAGACGTAAATATATCTTCCATTTTCCACTGAACTTAAATAGATAAGACTGAAGATCAATACTGAATGAAACTATGCATAGAATAACTAATTACAGCAGACCATGCTTGAGCTATTACTCGCTTATTTCTTAAGAAAAACAAGAGGACTGCAAACTTTCATGTGTTCAAGATGCCAAGTTTAATAATCCCTATAAACTATCCAACTAAATCAACACATCCCTTATTTCTCGAAGCTAAATAATTTATTAAAGAATAACAAACAAACAGTCAATTCCGAATTTTATCAAAATTTATATGAAAGGTGCAAACATTTTAGGGGACCTGGCCACCTTGGAAGAGAAGAACAACGAAACGAACAGAACAGAACGATACGAGTGAAGTCACCAATCATTATTAGAAAGAAGTATCAAGATTAAGCTACAAACTGCACAATTAGAGAAAGAACGCAATACTATTCTTTAAATGTTTTGTCAGGTTTTCTAATATACTAATTCAACCCTTAAGTAATTAGTAGAAAGCATGCAAAAAGCAAAATACATGTCACCAACAAATTTATGAATCACAAAAAATTCAGGGGAGCTGAAGTAAGAGCCAATGGTCCTAAAACACTAAACAGTTTAGTTATTGCTTAGGTGTAGAAAACCACTTACAGTCCAAAGCACAAGATTGTCCTCGGAAACATCTCATGAAGTAAGAACATATTATCAGGACACAAATACACAATAGCTTGACGAGAGGCATTATCATTTCTAAGAAAACATAAAACATCTGACAATAGAACAGTAACTAATTCCAAACTCAAATCAGAGCTACATAACATCTCTACTTATCCAATATTATTATAATCATGTATATATATATAATTCTCATAATCTACTAGATTACCATAACTAACAAATGCCCCTAATCATAATTACCGAAGCCCGAGCTTCTCCAAACCCAAACCCTATCTCTTACTTGTACTACTAGGCATACTTATTAAATTATACCTCCAATCCCTGATCCTGTCAAGACTCAAGTCCCCTCTTTCGGCCATCTACAACGAATGCTGAACTCGATACGAATCCACAGTAACTCCAGCTAAATACAATCCAGGGAAAACCTCCTGCAAAATCAAACACACAATATCCCTCGAACAAATCAAAACCAAACATATCCGGTATATCGCGCTCATAACATCAACATTCAGCAAACAAACAAAGACAAGAAAACCCATTTTTCCTAAAATCAAATAAAATATATATACTACTTACATCAACTTGTTTTTGAATAGCTTTGGTTCTTTTCTTGGGTCTTCGAGCTGGTTTGGACCCATTCATCGAATACAAATCTTCTTCAATTTCTTCACGAGACAATGTTATCCAAAGCTTCGTCTTCTTATCCCTCCTCTCACTCTTCTGGGCCCCATCTTTCTCCTTCTCAACCGCCGCCGGCTCACTAGCCTCACGCAGCGCCGTTTGAGCAGAAGCACACTTTCTGGGCCGCAAATTCCAGGGCTTAGCTGAACAATCTTCGGGCCCGTCAAGAGCTTCTGGGCCGGCTTGCGTTGGGGCAGGTGGGTGATTCGGGTCGTTTTCGGGTTGGGAAGACGGGTTGTGAGGGGAATCGGGCAGTCTGGTACGCTGACGTGGAGTGGAGTTCTTGTGGGCCCATTTAAGACACGGAAGAGAGAAGTTGTGAAGAGTCTTGGTCTTCACCGGAGAAGTCGACATCGGGAGAGAAACAAGTAAACGAACAAGACAGCCAAGTTTTTTTTTATGTTTGTGTGTGTAACTGAGAATGTGTGAAAATAAACATGCATATGTGTTTCTGTATATCCTTCGATATATCGGAACTCGTCTGATTTATTGTTAAAAGTTTTGCTAAATTAATTTCACATTTTTGCTAAATTATTTTAACAATTTTAATTTCATGCCAAACTAATATGACGTGTTATTATTATCATGAGAATTGTGATTAACAAATCCCTCGCGAAAAATGATGTGTATTTGTAAATAATTTATGAGCTATTAATCAAAAAACCCAACAAACTTGTCATTTTTTTGCCAAAAAACTTTACACTTTTCTCTTCACTGACAACTCCAACAAACTTTATTAATATCATATAAAAAATACAAAACAAACCATGATTAAATATTCTAATCTGAGTTGTCAAGTATCTCTCCATGATTTGTATCTTTTTATACACGTGTGTGCCACATAACGCTTAATTATTACACGTGTCTGCCACGTCATGTCTATTCAGTAATAATTTATCTTTTAATCATTTATAATATTTTAATTAATTTTATAAACCCAAAGAAGATCCGAGGGTTTTCTATCTCTGTCCTAGTCTGTAGGTTTGTTGTCATCTGAATCAGGAGTTGTCTTTGCTAAGATTAGAGCCGGATAAAAATCTTCTGCAGACAAGAAATTGACCTTCTTCTTCTCTTTCTTATCAACCAAGATTCTTAATTCATTGTTAGGCTTCAAAATTACAGCGCACACTGGATTAATTTGTCAGACGACACAGATGGTAGGAACTTAACATGATGCTCAACAAACTCTCTGGTCTTGGGGGTTTTACGCTTCAAAACGAAATGGTCCTTGTTTGTAACTCGACGTTTATGAGGGCCAAACATAATAGAGTAAGGAGATTCATTGTCGAATCCTTTGGCTACCCAACCTGCCTCCTGAGGTCCTGACCAAATAAAAATCAGCTGTATCTGAAGCTTTACTGCACAGAGGAACAATAGGTCGTGGTGCGAATATAATATCTGGACACCAAAATCCTACCTATGTGATGTTTTGGCGGTTCTCTAGTCTTATGAGGCTTGAGTAAAAAAAATTATTTATTTTTCTTATTTTTTGATTAATTGTAATCATATTGCCACATAAGATTTGTGATGATCATGGTTAGTCCACGTCAGCTTTAATTAACTCTAGTTATATTTTTTTTAAAAATTGAGTAAAATTTAATGGGGTTGTTAAGAAAAAAAAGGTTTAAAGGTTTATTGGCAAAAAAATAACAAATTAGTTGGGTTTTCTGGTTAATACCTCATAATTTATTATCTTTAACTGACTGAATAAAATTTATAGTAAATTATTTATCATTTCTAAATGAGAAATTATTTGAAATTAAAAATTAATTTTAGATAATCAGTTCGGATAAATATATTGATAATTCAAAACTCATGAGATGTCAAGATCATTGATATAATAAAATATTATAAATTATTTTTTAAATGATTATGTATACATCATGAAATCAAAATTCATAAATCAGAATAATTTGGTGAACAAAATTAAAACTTTCAATTTTAAATATTTCAACTTACGAATTAAAAATCAATTCATAAAAACTTATCTCGACTTACAAATAGAAAGTTGTATTTAAGAAATCAATGAAATACAACACCTGCGTACAATTATATACATACATAACCACATACGTACACACGTGTATATATATTATGATGATCTATATTTTCAACCGTTTCAAATAACTATCCCATCGGCCATCATTATATATACAAATAAAATAATATTTTACATTGGCGTGCTAATATATTTTAATATTCACCTCTATTTAAGTCACTTGATGTGTCATTTCCAATGACACATAACAACTTCGAAATTTCACATAACAATTCTGGACAGAAAACTTGAGGAGAAGCGTAAAAATTCAATATGATTAATACAGTTCCAAAATTTCACATAACAACTCTGGATAAAAAACTTGAGTAGAAGTGTAAAAATCAATATGATCAATACGAACTTCAGGATATTACCTCCTTCTTCAGCTTTGCAATTTCTTCTTAATTATTTCATTGCAGAAAGCTTCCCTATTTATGAAACTGCAATATATATACCAATTATTCGTAAATTTGATCTAGTATTCATTAAGTTTATAGTTATAATTTGTATATGAACAATTTTATTCCTTTACCTGGACTATTAAATTCTTAGCTTTTCGCCTTCTTTTTGTTAATCGACCTTATTCTCATGTTACTAACAAAGTCGAGGTTCCAAGTAGATTAAAATTATAATATCCGTGAAAGTTGATTGTTCAGGTATTAAACATACTTATCTTCTGATTCGGAAACTTTATATCATTTTTAAAGAAATATACATTCAATCATGTAGTGCTGGTTGGATGAGTTCTTCACTTTTTTTTGTTGATCAAAATTCAAAAATCTCAAGTGGATCTGGAGCATTACTATTCGCTGTTAGTCGCAAACAAAGATTTGGGCCTGTTATGCTTAGCAACAAAATAAAGATGGACTTGATAATTATATACCTTGTTTTGCGAACATGCTCTTTTGGTCGACAATTTGGTTTGATAAAAAGCCTGGGCCATCAGCCCAGCAGATATTTTTTTCTAGGATCAACCCAGCATAATGAACCCACCTTAATGCATAAATATGCAAGCCCACTACTTTTTTTTTTTTTTTGTCACAAGATACTTTCTCGTATATCGAGGAGTACAAAAGCCGCAGCAGGAGTTTCTTTCGTTCAAGAAAGTTTACTATCTACTCCTCGGACATGCATCGATGACCGGGAACATTAGACAATAAAACTTTAATGTCCGACAAGAAAACACCGTAAGAGGTCTCGCTGTCATTAATCCGTCCATTCTCCTACCTGAAAAATACAATACAAAAACATTGTAAGGTCATGCCGACAATAAAATAAGAAAACTATTTAAAATGACAAATGAAAAAGGTCAAAACCATAATTAAATTAAAGAAATAAGATAAGTATATAATATAATTTTTTAAAAAGAACAGTAAGTCAAAAATAATGTTAAACAAATCATAAAAATCTACACCAAAGAGATAAGAAATCTCTTTGGTTAGATACATAATAAAATAACTCCCATCTGAAAATAACTGACATATATAATAACAAATATTTAAAATAAGAAAATATAATTGGGATATGGAAAACATAGTTAAGATATAACTCGTCAAATATAAGACAAAATCTTGGCAAAACAAATGTCACGATTATAACTAATTATCATTATCAACGCAATACAAATTTGGTATACACCAATCAATTAACCAACCATTAATAGCGCAATAATACCTCATTAAGGCACAATAAATTTGGTATACACCAATTAATCCATCAACCATTAATGGCGCAATAATACCTCATTAAGGCACAATTAAACCATTTTATATGGCCCCATGAATTATGAAATTCAGGTCCAACAATAAAAATATTTAAATTAAGGCATGTAGAGAAAGTCAAATTCCAAATTTGAGCAAATTTAAAAAGAATCAACTTGCCATTCAAAAATAAAATTAATATCTACAATTACTATTACTAAAACAACCTATCCCAAATTTCAATACTAAAAACTAAATCATGCAACAAAAATAGTCCATCAGAATAATCAATGGGCACTAATTTAGTCACCCTACGCCACCTCCATTCCCATCGTCCATGAACCTCCATTACCACCGTCCAAGAAATAACAAACATTCATCAAGAACACTAGCGAAAACTAATACTCAAAAAGAGGATACTGAACAAAGTATAACTAATCGCAAATTTAAGTAGATTCACCAATCCAATCTTCTCAAAATCGGACAAAATAGATAGAAGAGACAATATACCACCGAGAAAATCAAAACCACCAGAAAAACATTTAACAGACCACTACAAAACGCCCAAGAATCATAACAAATCCTAAGATTATAACTATTTAAATCTTGACATGCTGAATGATAAGAATCCGAAGCATCAAGCAATCAAAGATTTCAAAATATACATAGGCATACAAATCTGTAGAGATGAGGAACAAAGATGTACCCGTGATTAAAGATCCTCCAGAACCGATGGTGAAAAATACCTGATTACGAAGAAAATCGAGAATATGAACGGTATCAATCCGAATGCCGAGAGCGATCATGCGGTTGGCAACGGCGAGACACGCGTGGCATCTACTAGTGGCAACGGTGAGAGCGATCCTAAGATGAAAATGCTTTTGTTTCTAATTCTTCTTGTTGTTCTACTGAGCTTTTTTGTTACAACTTTTTCTAAGGCAAAAGATGACCTCTGCAAGCCCACTACTTAAAAGCGAATCTCTGTCATTTTTCTCCGTGACATCTTCATTTTATGGCAACTTCATCAATTATATTATTAAATATGTCATATTTTAGGTTTTAAATAATATGAAGTTTGTTAATTAGAATATTTCGTTAAATTTGAATAAATATGATTTAATTTATTTTTCAATTTGATTTAGATAATAAAAAGACTTAAATAAAAGTCAGGTTTATTCATACGAAGTTTAGTTCTGTAATGAATTTTTAAAAATTTTTTTGTTATGAATAAAAACTTAAATATCAAATTTTTATTTAAGAAAATTATTTTAAAAAATATTACAAAATTATATTTAAAAAACTTTAAAAGAAAAAAGTAACATATACAATTTGAGATAGAGGGGGTATCGAAGTAAATTTAGCCAAAATTTTATTATAGATGTTTATTTCGAAAGGAGTCACAAATGAATAGTAAGATCAATTTTTAAGAAATAGATGTTTATTTATTCAAAAAAAAAAGAAATAGATGTTTATTTCGAAAGAAGTCACGAAAATCTAGGTAACAGATGCAAGAAATAAATAAACCCCCCACTATTTAGATATTACCTCAAAATTATAACACAATTTCTACATCCGATCACAATATATTACAAAAATGTATAGAATGATTCACTCGTAATTTATTCACAAAATCAAACAGATATCAGTTAATCATAATAAATTATGATTAGTGATTAAGCTTGCATGTGCTCAAACGTCAAACCCCTACTGCTCGAGTACTGAGGAAGACTGGTCTTCGAAAATGATCCTTCTTTTGCATGTGTAAACAAACTCACGTGCGACCCTTAGTTAGACCCTGGGTTAAGCAAAACTACCCAGATTCAGGTTCAGGTTCGGGCTTGTATAATCACATGACGGCCAACTCACGTATCAAACACATGGGTCCCACTGCCATCTCCTTGACACGATTGTCGAGGTAAAGCTGGAGACCTACAACTTTCTCGGTAATAGTTGCACATGAACGGTGCCCGTGTGGCTATTGGCTATCCGTGTTCAAAGCTGAGATTAGTATTATTCCCGCAATTTTAAAACAATACTCCTATTTTTATTTGAGAACGTTTATGATTTGTTTCGCATATCAAACAAAATGTATTTAAATTATTAATAAATGAGAAGAGAGTACGAGGACTGAGGACGGCTATAATAATTTAATTTTGTATAAACTTATATCCTCGTACGTCTATTAATACAAAATATATATAGTAGTCGTTTTAGTTTTTTTTACGTACCTTTAGATGTAAAAAAATCATTGTTTTATATTTTATTTTTTTTAACTTTTTCTGAATAAAAATATAAATATTAAATTTTTATTCATAAAAAATTGAACAATAATGTATACAAAAATATTTTCTTTATCTTTCAAATTACTTACATGTAAAAGACGATTTTAAAAGATCTTTAATACTCTCTCGTCCTGTAATACGGGTTTCTTTAATTTGACCAGTTAAATAAATTATTGTGAATGAAATTTATATAAATCTTAAAATTGAAAAATATAAAAAGAATATACTATAGAAAAGTATATTTAATCTATTTTAAAATATTATTTTTTATTTACTAAACTAATAAATAAGTATTATTTTTAATATTAAGCTAAACACGGCTTATTTTGACTTCCTCATGATCGGGAAAAATAAAAGTAATTTGGAAAAGATAGTATCATTTCGTTTTTTTTAATTTGACATTATGACTTTTGACACACATCCTAAGGTGGATTGACTGAATAGTAAGAATTATTAATTTTAATGACTTTTTTTTAATGCGAATAAAAATTTTAATTATGTATTTTTGTTTAGAAAAAGAATTCAAAATAATAATTTTAATCGTTTGATCAAAGCACGTAAAATTTAAAAGCGTGCGTCCAAATCAAAACGTCAAATTAAAAATTAGAGAGAGTAATATAAAAAGCATCAAGGGAATGATGAAATGATTGTTGAGGGAGACGAGGACGATTCGAGCGTGGATGAGATCGAAAAATGTTTGACCGACGAATAAAAGTGAACGTGCGGGTACAGAAGGTGTACACGTGTGCTTTGCTGGCGTTGGGTGTATTGTCTGCCACGTGGAGTACACGTGATGGGCAATCTTGACGAGGGTGTTCGATTTGATGTTGGTGGTGGAAGCTGCACAATGAAAATTGAATGAGGGTCTCTTGTCTGTGTCCATGAACACACCCGCGTTGGCTCTGAAAATTTGAGTGTTTTATGCGAATTTTGAAAATAATGCGCGTAAGATCGTAAAAGAAAATTTAAACACATTCAAATCAATATACAATCTAATCATCGAAAACATTATTTTAAATCTAACAACACAATTAATTAAATTCATGTAAATATATAAATGCATACATTTATCATTAATACTATCTATGCATAGGTTTTTTGGTGTCCTAGGATAGTGGTGCTCCAGGTCTTCGATTTGGTCGTCTTACTCCAGGGCCAACTCTGAAACACACTAACAACAAATTTTAACTTAGGTGGAAGATTTTGATTAGTGTGGAGGAACATTACTATTATCAAACTATATTTAATGAAAACCTGTCGAGTCTGATCCCAATTTAAACAATTAAGGCCAAGGGAGGAAAATGATCATAAATATCATAATTTGGAGTTAAAATATCTGACATGATGTAGTGTTAGGTTTCAAGAATAAAACTCCACACGATAGAGCGTCATGAGAATGAATTTACATGGACTTGGGTTTGGAGCGCTAAATAAAATAACGTTATAACCTGACGTTACATTATGGAGCGTCAATCTTTTCAGGTTTACATGTGTTTTGCTTATCACCAGAAACATTACACGATATAAGATTATAACGTTATAGGTGAGATATGAGATTATATTTTTCAAATGATATTTAAGATATTATTGATTTAAGTTGTGATACTTGGGTCCAATACATGGGGAGGGAGTATATGGATAGATATATTTTAAATTAAAAATAAAATGTCATAGTACCAGTACCACACAATTATATTATTATTAAAATCAACCATGCAATACCACGGTGAAACTCCAAACATTTTAAGGTTAAAAGGGAAGCGGAAAAAACACACCATGATTGAGTTAAGAATAAATGATGGGAGGTGAGTGTAAAGGGAGGCAAAAGCTATGATTTAGAGAAGTAAAATGCTTGGTGCACATAATTGTGTACAAAAACATGTACATAATGATATGTGGCGGATTTTAATTGGATGACCCCTCTGCATTTACACCAACCATCCCAATTAAAACCCACCACATCACTTGCCACGTCATTATGTACAATTTTTTCTGTACACAATTATGTGCATCTGGCACTTCTCTTCAGAGAATTGGTACCCCTGACACCACCATGTCATGATTGGACTTGCATAACCTCCACAACCCCACCCCCTTTCCTCTTTCTTTCTACAGTATATACTAACCCATCTCAACCCCCTTTCATTGCACATCAACTACTTAGCTTTTGAAATCACTTCTTGAAACTCATACATATATTTCAAGAAAGAGCTATACATCTAGATATACAAGAATGATGATACATCAAAGAGAAGATCATTTGGGGCTCACTCTAAGCTTGAACTTCCAAACAGGAACTCACCAACCTTCATTATCTTCCTCACCGCTACAACTAAATCAAACACCTTCCCTGGCCTCCTCATCAACTCACTCACATTTCAACCTCCACAACACCACCACTTTAACCAAACAAACCTCAGGTAACTCCCTCCCTCTCAAACCCCATATGAAAGAATTTCCTTTGTTTCTCCATTTTTTCTCACAGACATTTCATCAAACACCTTGCACTCTCTTACACTTTATCGCCAGATCTGCATCTTACTAACTCATTTTTCTCATGCATCTACAGATCGGAGCTTGTTCGAGACATGCAGAGTGGAAACGAGGTCGTTTTTAAAGGGAATCGACGTCAACCGGCTGCCGACGATGACGGTAGACATGGAAGAAGAAGCTGGCGTGTCTTCACCGAACAGTACAATATCAAGTGTTAGTGGAAAAAGAAGAAGTCTAGAGAGATCTGAGCTGGGTAACAATAGTGATGATCTTATAGATTGTGATGATGAAGATGGTGATAATTCTAGAAAAAAGCTGAGGCTTTCTAAAGATCAGGCTGCTATTCTTGAAGATAGCTTCAAGGAACATAATACTCTTAATCCAGTAAGTATATTTGTATTTGTATGTATGTTCATGCCTGTCCGAGGATGAGGGTCTTTAGGTAATTTACTTATGTGGGTATGGTTTGTTTTGCAGAAACAGAAGCTGGCTTTGGCAAAAAGACTAGGTTTGAGACCTCGTCAGGTGGAGGTCTGGTTCCAGAACAGAAGGGCTAGGTGAGATATTTGTCTTGTTATTAAGGTTGTTTTTGGTATTTTAGTTTCAATGTACTCCACGGAAATGAAATGCAGATATATTATCCAATGAAACATGGTCCATTAAAAATTATAAATAATTAAGATTGGTTTGTGCCCATACTGGAACAAAAAACTAATATGCTAAGGATTTATTTTGGATTTTGTTTTACATTTATATAATATTTTTTAGTAGCAAGTATTCAATATTCTTTAGTTGTGAAAGCAAGTCACTTATTTTCAGAAATTTATACACATTTACTAGCTATTTTCAGAAATAAGAATAAGGAACTTATTTTTGGAAAATAAGAAAAGCCAAACGGGAAAAAATTACTTCGATTGTTCAAGGTTCAAAACTAATGTTAATGCATCAAGAATCACTGGATAAATATCTTAATGAACTCACTAAAGTACTAGTTATGTACATTTTGTTTGTGTCAACTGTGGATATTTGTACAGCTATTGAGCATTTGTGCCAAAGATTAAAGTTTAAACATTTTGTTATCCTCAGGACTAAGTTGAAGCAAACTGAGGTTGATTGTGAGTTCCTAAAGAGATGTTGCGAGAATCTAACCGAGGAAAATAGGAGATTGCAGAAGGAGGTTCAGGATCTGAGGGCTCTTAAATCATCCCCACAGTTTTATATGCAAATGGCCCCTCCCACAACCCTGACCATGTGCCCTTCATGTGAGCGTGTCTCAGCCCCAGTGTCGTCAGCTGCCTCACCGTCGACCACACCTGTTCAGCCACTCCATTCGGGTTCTAGTCACCATCGGGTCCCTTTTAACCCATGGGCCATTAAGCCTGCTGCTCAACAACTGCTCAATGCAACCCACCATAGACCATGATGTTGGTTTAAACTAGTGGAATATGCAATGGAGAAATGAGGAATGTTTAGTTGTTTAATAGGAGTATCTCTTTGTCGTACGTTTGTGAATAATCTGAAAGATGTAGGATTTGGTGGTTGTAATGTGATATGGTAGGGTCTGAATATATTAAGTAACAAAGCTTGTACTAGGTTTTACTAGTCTCTAGTAATTTTACAAAAGTTACAAAAGGCTGTTTTACATCAAAATCTAAATTTGTTAACCACTTAGAGTGACCAAATCATACATTCAAGTTTAAAGAAAGCATGTATAAAGCCCAACTATACTATGTGATAAATAATGGACTACCATTTCGTGGAGGGCAATGATGCACTTCTAGAGTTCTAGTTCTAGGGCCCAAAGCTGATTCAGGATTTTGGGGGCATTTCCTTATCGCTCTTAATAGACCTCCGTTGGTGTATGAATTTTTGAATCTTTGAACTCTATCATTCAAATAAACTCAAGTCGTACTAAGATACTGAGAAAATTTGATATACTCCCTCTCGTAATCTGCTTCCCAAGCCCAATCCATATTCTCCTCAAGTCGTACTAAAAAATCCATCCGTCAATTTGCTTATCTCATCCTTAAGCTCATTTTGAGGTGACTCATCTACCACTTCCTACGCTCATTTTGGAGCTCATACGAATGTTAAAAATCCTCCCAACGCGACTCTGATACTAGTTATTGGTTTTGCTAAACAAGCTTGACTCCGCAATAATTTAATTTTATAATAATATGATATTTTTGTTATAGACCAAGCTTGCACAAATTTATTTTTGATCCCTCTCAAAGAGTATCACAATATCAGAAATTTTTGACATATATATTTTAACTGTCTGTCCTTTCAACAACCAATGGGACAACTCCTGATACGATTTTAGTAAATTTCTTCCTGATATATGATATATGTTCAAACTTCACTACGTTTGCAAGACTGTTAAAACATACATCAATTCGGTACTTCGTGATATCTTCTAATATTTATAACTGTTGGAATATAAATTTAAACTATCTTTTAAAATCTTTTTAGTTTTGTAACCCTCTTTTTTTTAAAAAAAATAATTCCTGTAATAATGAACTAGTATTCAAGTGTTCATTATTGTGTAGGTTATAAATTCATTAACTACTCCCTCCATCCCAAATTAGATGAGCTAGTTAACTTTAGGCACGTAACTTAAGGTGTATTGACCGTATAGCCCCGAAATTTATTTTTTTAAATTTTCTTTTGTAAATAAAATTTCATATTTAAATTTTTATTTGGAAAAATAAAATTTCAAAAATAAGTAATGTAGATATGCAGTCAATGAATTTTAAAGTACGTGCCCGAAGTCAACGAGTTCATCTAATTTGGGATGGAGGGAGTATTCCCCGTGCAAATAAAAGGGTTAAATGGCTAATTCATAACTAAGTTAGTTAAAAACTTGCAGTTTGATCATGTTGTTAAAAAAACTCACAGTCAACTAATGAAATATTTAAAAACTTACATATCAGTCTTTGCTGTTAACTCCGTTTAAAACATTAACGGAAATAAGCCATCTTTCAAAAAGATCACTATAACTATAACAAGAACAATAATACAAAAACATCACCCAAAAATAATAAGCATCACCCTTTCCGGTTACAACATCTAATAGCAGCTCTTTTATACAAACACTAACCTCCATCATCTTCTACGGCCATGGCCTCCCCCGCCGTCGACTGCAAGCCTCCGGCTACCAACAGTCGACCCCGCCTCAACTTCGATTAAGAGCAGCTCAAACAACAACTATCACCGCCACTATTATGCATACACAGCCGTCTTTCATCTCCTCCATCCCTTTATCTCTTTCCAACCCCATCTCATCATCATCTGTAATGGCGGAATCCGGCGCGCCATCTCGACTAATCCGAGCTCCACCGCCATCAGCCACACCTTTGTTGTCAAACCCAACCCCCCACGCAACAACAACATATACACAAAATCAAAACTCTCTCGATTCACGGCGGCCAATGAAACGTGATTTTATGTTTTATTTTGAATTTAAATTTAATTAAGATTGGGTCGGGTCGGGTAAACGAGTATTTTAACGGAGAACGTTAAAAGTCAATAAATATTAACGTTCGTGTAAGTTTTTGTAAGCAAGATCGTTCGATTGAAAATTATATGAAGCAAAATTATGTGTTTGAAAGCTTTTTCAACAACATGACCAAACTGCAAGTTTTTAACCAACTTAATCGTGTATTAGCTATTTAACCCGCAAATAAAGTCATTAGCTTCATGATTTTACACACCAACACATACACGAAGTTTTCCATTCTTATATTTTTCTTAGAGCCCTAAGTCCGATAGCAGCGATATTTGTTCAAATTCATAGTTTGTTAAGCGTTCGAAATATATCATAAAAAATGCACAAGTTTTTCAACCCCCTTGTTAAAATTTGTTTAGATCTTTCGGTGTCTCCTGTTTCCTTCGATTAATCATTCAAAAAGTAAAATAAAAGAAAAAATTTAGTTTATTACGCGTGTGCGTAGATACAAGGGTATACGGGATTATGGGCATAAATAAAATGCAACTGTATAAATTTCGAATTTATTGACCATTGACTTTGTTAGTCATACATGATAGTACTACAACAGACATTTTCGAGGGCAAACAAGAGTGCTTTAGAAGAACTCACGGATCTTTTTCTGTATTCGAAAGAGAATCATCTGGCATCGACTTCAAAAGTCAGAAGAGGAAGAAGTCAAAGTAGCAAAGACTTGAGAGTTGAGATGATGAAAATGCAACAAGACTACAAAAGTTCAGTTGGAGACTTGGAGTTGTAAACTTTGAATAACAAATTGTTGCTTGCTCCTGCATCTGTCTCATGCATGTTGTTAACGGAGAAAACTGGTAGGTTAACAAAGATGAGGTTCGCGGCGTGGATCAAGATTCTGTTGGCGAGAATGTAGGAGATGGTTGATTGTTTGTTATGAGGGTGGCTGCAATTGTAAGCAAAGGGTTCTAGATTGCTAACTGGAATAGCTCTCAAGAATGATCGATGCCTACAATCTGCCTACGTACCCCTATTTATAGGGGATCAAGCCGTTACGTAGTTCTTTCTCCTAAGAGACCCATGTGGGCTGGGCCTCCCCTTCTAGAATCTTCCTCCCGAAAGGGGCCCAATACGATGAGGCCTAGCCTTTTGGGCTTACCCCAAATGCATGGGCACTCTCCTACTCCCCGACAGGGACAACCCGCCAGACTGCAGAGATAGGACCTCTCAGGGTGTCTTCTTCTCTATCCTCTACCTCCCAAGGAGGACAACTCCCCAGACTCCAAGGTAGGGTCTTCTTGATACAACAATGAGATCTATTCATGCTTAAGGGCGTCCCCCTAAACACAAAGTACCCCTCACTGCCCTTCGGAATTATGATAAAATGAACTTTCCTCAGCAAGTGGGCGCGCCTAAAGATAGGGCGCGCCCTATCTTTTGACCGGGTCACTCTGAGACTGGAATGATCTTGACTTTCCTGGGCCCAAATAGGCCTTCTTCTATGGGCCGGATCTTTATGGTGATTTTCGCGTATAACAACTACCCCCCAGATCTCGGTGGCATTGAAAATGTCGACGAGATCTTCATGTCTTCTGTGAACATCATCCCTCTTTCTATCTAACTCTTCTTCAATTTACTTTTGCATGTCTTCAAATTTAGGCGTGACAAGATTGGGCGCGCCTGATGTTGTCGACCGTTGCAGCCCTAACATGAACAGCTGTACTCCACTATTCTCCGCTATTTTCGATTTATTTTAATTCTTTAATTTTTTACCCTAGTATAAATACGGGTTTCCCTTTTTTTATCTCTTCACTTTCATCTCACTTTCTTTTACTCCATAACTGCCTCCCGCCGCCGTCGACCTTCATTGAGCTTTTCAGGCCACATCCGTGCTCCATTTCAAATTTTGAGACCAGCCCAGTGTTCCTCTCTGCATAAGGTATCTTCTCATACCTTTATCTTCCTATTTCACCGAGTAACTTAGCAGATTCGAGCATGTGACCATTTATCTTCCGAGATGTTCTTCATATTTCTACTGTATATATATGTATGTATATGCATTTGATCCGGTTTCAACACTTTTTGATTTTGAATATCTGTTTGTGATACTCTGATTACTTGATGTTGGCTAGGCGCGTCCTGTAGTGGTAGTATGCACTCGTTAGCTCCTTATTATATAGATGCATGTCATAGGATTAGATCTTTTTGTTCTGACGAGTTCCCCCTTTTATCCACCTGGCGCGCCCTATCTCTAGGCGCGCCCATTATCTTTAGCTACTTTCCATTCCTCTGTTTCATGCTCATGCATAGTCCCTGTTTGTATTGTTGTGGCTTAAAGGTTAAAGCTTTAATGTATTTTCTTTTCATCCTTTCTTCTCCTTTTTCCTTATGCTTCACTTCTTTAAGATATTCGTTCAACAGATGTTTTCTTCTTCTATTTTCTTTATCTTGGCGCGCCCAGTTGTCACAACCCTCCTTTTCTTTTTGCAGCTGGCTATACTGGGCGCGCCAGGTCCTCTCTCACCTACCCCTTTACGCTCATTGCCACCTCAACCTACGATGGGCGTGACTGAAAGCGGGGCCTCTTCCCCTGAATTGCTAAAAACTCACCAAATTGACATAGATGAGCTGTTAGATCAAGACGAGCAGGATCTTCAAGATTTTTCTAGGAAGAAACCTAGAGTCGAGACCGAGGATGATCCATTAGACAACTCTGGTGAGGAAGAACTAGGGGATGACGTAGATGCTAATGATGAAGATTCTGAAGAGGAAGCGGCTGAAGAGGAAGCCAGAACTTTTTATCACAACTTAGATGAGGAGGATTCTTTAGACGAGGCGCGCCCTCCTTCCCCTCTGCCTTCTCCTAATCCATATGCCCATCCTTCTATCTTAGACCAGGAACTAGATTTCGAGTGGGATGAAGACAAGGAAATTCGAGAGGCATTCAAGGCTAAGGCCCGCAAAAAAGCTGGCAAACTTGCCTGTGTTGGGCTTTCTTCTACTGCTTCAAAGGCTGAGATTAAATGGTGCCTAAAGTACTATGACAAAGGCTGCATCTGGGCGCGCCCTCACCCTTGGATGAGGCCCCATATCTTTGATTATAATCCTAGATTACGTATCCCCAGAATGGTTCTTACCCCCAAATTGGTAAAGCTTGGTGTTGGGCCTCCGCTTCATCCTTATTTTAGATCCATTATCGAATGGTACGATATTGCTCCTATCCAGCTATCTCCCAATGGATGGAAGTTAGCCATTGCCCTGTATATGCTCTATCGTGATCATAATAACCGCGCCCCGACTATGGAGGATCTAAGCTACTTCTTTAGACTAGGCGCGTCTAGTCTGGGCTATTATTATCTGGTGGTTTGGAAGACCCATAATTCCACAGGCTGGTCTGAGGGGAAGACTAGCAACGAGAAAAAATGGAAGGAACCATTCTTCTATACCTGGCCAGACGAGAGAGTCAGAACTCAGTTTAACACTTCTCCTAGTAAGTTTCACTGGGCGCGCCTTCTTTTTTGTTCCTTTACTTCTGTTTGTTGTTGCTCCTTTTATGATGTACTTAGACAATCTTCCTTCTTTTAGTCGAGAGAAAACAATCTGTTCTTTCTGGGCGCGCCAAGAGAAGAGCAGAAAATATTATTAATCTTCCGTACGAGGCTAAAATTATTAATCATCTTGTTACTACCGAGCGCTTGAAAGAATATGGCTTTCTGAGCGAAGCAGTAGGATCAATCTGTCCTTACTATGACTTTTATGGAGGTCGTCCCATCAAGAGGAAAGCCAAAAAAGTCGAGGAAGTTGAGGTTGAGGAAGAGGAAGAGGAAGATTACTCTGATGATGCTACAGATCAGGGCGCGCCTGATTATGGTCACATACTTTCTTTTAACTTCTGTATCTGTCTGTGCTTTTGTATTTTTATTGCCATCCTGCCTATCTAGTTGCTTTCATTACTGCCTTGTCTAATTTTCTTATATATGCTTATATATACGTACTAATCTTTCTCTTATGTATTTTCAGACATGTCGCTCCCTGCTGGATTCGGAATTGGCACAGGGCGCGCCAAGACTCAGGGCGCGTCCAGTGTAAAGCAGCCGAGCAAAGTTTCTGTCAGCCAGCCTGCTCTCAAACGGTCTCCTCTCAAGAAGAAGGAGGAAAAAAGGAAAGCTCAAGAAGATGTTCTTGTTCAAACTAAGAAGCTGAAGGGGGTAGGGACTACTTCAGAGTTCCCTTATGAGGCTCCAGTCACAGCTGCAGGTGATTGGTTTGCCAAGATGGCCGACGTATATCTAGGCCCAGGGAGGTTTCATAATTGGCAGCAGAGGACGGGCGATCAGGCGGCTGAGGCATGTAGGCGCGCCGCGGGGGAGCTGTTTTTTCATTTAACATGCAATCCTTCTGATACCGAAAAACTCAAGGCGCGCCTTGATGCTGCAGAGGAGGAGAACAAAAAGATGAAAAGGAAACTAGAGGCATGTGAGGGAGAGAAATCTTCACTGGAGAAGTTTAAATCTTCTGCTGAGAGAGATATAACGAGGCTCAAGGCAGATGCTGACAACCTCAGGATCGAGCTGAACAAGACTGCTCAAGAATTGACATCTGCTAGTGGAAAGGTACTGTCCTTGGAGAGGAAACTTGAAGATCTGGAGGAGAAACAGGCTGAAGACAATCGTCTAGCCTTTGCAGATGGGTTCCGCAGCTATGTCACTGGATTTCTGGCCGTGGACCCAGAGTATGACTGGAGTAAGTTTGTTCCAGCTACACGATCTTGGATTGAAGAGTTCAAAGTCCAAGAGGCCCAGGCTATAGAGGAGAAAAGGCTGCAGATTGAGTTGGAGACCGCCTCTGATTCTGCTAAGAAATTCTTAGAACAGGCCTCTCCACTTGAGGCGCGCCTAGATAACCAAGAATCTCCGGAGAATCCTATTCCTAGGATTGAATCAGGCGTGAGTGCTTCTCAGGATCCTCCAGCTGTCGAGACGGCTGATACGACTGGATCTCAGCCCAACCATAATGATTCCTCTCAAGATCAGGCCTGATATTTATCTCTGTTTCCTTCTGAACTTTATTCGGGCGCGGGTCCCTGTAACCCTGCAATTTGTATAACTTAACTTGCCTCGTTTGATATTGGGGCGCGCCCCTTCTTTTACTGAGTCTTGAGTTATTTAGCTTTTTCTTTTAAGTAACTGCCCGTTTATCTGTTTTCTGTTCTGTACTATATTACATAAAAATTTTCCTTGCCATGCTGTGTTATTGAATATTCACAAGTAATAACGTGGCGCGCCTAATCTCGACGCCTTTGTGACCTCGAAATGGCAGTTTTAGTGAACTATTTCTTCTGCAAGCTTTTCTTAAATACTCAGTGTCCCTTTACTTTATTGGGATATGGCGCGCCATGTATTATTTCTGGCACTTCAATTTTCCTGTGGACTTGTCTTTTTTAAATCTTTTTGCTTGAAAACAATAAGGAACTAAGTCGATAGTGATGGGGCGCGCCTTAAGATGTGGCGCGCCGTATGTGCGTAAATGACAGAATCAAGCAAATTAGACTAGTATTATCATTTCACCAAGGTATTATCACAAACATCCCATCTTCTATTGTTCCCAACAATTACAGGTCGCTTCTATTGATAGTATTTCTTTAAATGTTCAGCATTCCATGCCTTAGAGATGGGCTCTCCCTGCATGTCCTCCAAGTAATAGGCACCTCCAAAAATCTCAGCTCGAATGCGGTAGGGTCCTTCCCAGTTTGCCCCAAACACTCCATGGCCTGGCACTTTCATTCCTGGCATCATCCTGCGCAACACTAAGTCTCCCACCTTGAATGGTCTAGGCTTGACTCGACTGTTGTAGAATCGGGCTGTCCTTTGTTGATATGCTGCCAACCTAACTTGCGACTCCCTTCTGACTTCTTCCAGCATATCAAGATGTAGCCTCTGGTTGACAACATTTTCCTCTTCCTGGAAGTGGTCTCTCCTGAAGGAACCTGCTCCGACCTCTACCGGAACCATTGCTTCACAACCATAGGTCAACATGAACGGCGATTCCCCAGTTGTTGTCCTTGGCGTAGTATTGTATGACCATAATACCATCGGAAGTTCCTCCGGCCAATCTCCTTTCTTCTCTTCCAACTTGGCCTTCAGCGTGTGTTTGATGATCTTGTTGATTGCTTCAGTCTGTCCATTGCTTTGTGGATGATACACAGCTGCAAAGTTCCTCCTTATATTCAAGTCATCACATAACTTCTTCAATTCTCTGCTATCAAATTGTTTCCCATTATCAGATATTAGTTTATACGGGATACCAAATCTGCACACGATTGAATTGAATACAAAACTTGTTATCTTCCTAGCAGTAATGGTTGCTAGAGGTGTGGCCTCGGCCCATTTTGTAAAGTAATCTACTGCCACTACTGCATACCTGACTCCTCCTTTGGCCTTTGGAAGTTCTCCAATGAGATCTATCCCCCACAAAGCGAATGGCCATGGACTGAGTAACGGAGTTAGACTAGCTGCAGGACGAGATGAATATGTGGCAAATCGCTGGCACTTGTCACAAGCTTGCACGAACTTGCTTGCTTCACTCCTCATAGTTGGCCAGTAGTATCCTTGCCTAAGGATCTTTAGTGCAAGTGAACTACCCCCCGAGTGATTGCCACATATTCCTTCATGCACTTCCCTTAAGATATAATTGCACTCTTCCCCTGCAATGCACTTCAGCAACGGTTGGTTGAACCCTCTCTTGTACAAGACACCATCATATATCACAAATCTTGCTGCTTTGTATCTGAGACTTCTGGCCTCCTTTAAACTTTCTGGGAGTTGACCCTCCTGGATGAACTTTAATATAGGAGTCATCCAAGTATCCACAACTTCCTTCTCTACTTCCATCAGATCTCCTCTGAACCGGGTGACCTTCTGTGCTTCTGACACACTAGGCTTCTCTTGAACACAGAATTGGATAGTTCCTAATAACTTGGTGTCCCTTCTTGAACTGGCCTTGGCCAAGGCATCAGCACCTTCATTTTTCTCGCGAGGAACTTTTTCCAAATGTACCTCTCTAAACTTCTTCATCAGTTCTTGTGTATGGGTCATGTATAAGTTCGTCCTCCATCCTCGAGCTAAGAACCCCCCATTTACCTGGTGGACCACCAACATTGAATCACTATACACAATAAGGTTCCTAGCCCTCATTTCCACAGCTAAGGCCAGACCATTGATCAAAGCTTCATACTCTGCATCGTTATTGGTTGCGGGGAACCCCAGGTGGATGGCACTCAACAACCGACACCCCCCGGGACTAACCAAAACTATACCGACTCCAGCTCCGTCAGAGTTGACAGCTCCATCGACATGCAAGTTCCACCATGTGTCATCCTCTACCAATAGACCTTCAATGGGTTCAACAACTGGACTATATGGTACTATTGCCCACTCTTGAGTATCATCCTCAAATTCCAATAAGAAATCAGCCAAGGCTTGGCCTTTGATAGTAGCCCTAGGCTTGTAATCCAAGTCAAACTGTCCTAGCTCAACAGCCCACTTCATGAGTCTTCCCGTTGCTTCTGGCTTATGCATAATCTGACGGAGAGGGTATGAAGTTCTTACCTCAATCTTATGTGCCTGAAAGTATGGACGAAGCTTCCTTGCTGCTAAGATCAGAGAGTATACCAACTTTTCCATGCTAGTGTATCTTGTCTCAGCATCCAATAGTCTTTTGCTAACATAATATACCGGGAATTGAACATCCTTCTCCTCCTTTACAAGAACAGCGCTGACCGAGTATCTTGAAACGGCCAGGTATAAGATCAATGTTTCCCCTTCTACGGGTTTGGCCAAGAGAGGTGGCTTTCCCAATTGTTCCTTTACCTTTTGGAAGGCCTCTTCACATTCATCTGTCCATACAAATGTTTTCCCAGCCTCCTTGATAGCCTTAAAGAACTCCTTACATCTGTCTGAGGATTTAGACACAAATCTATTTAATGCCGCTATCCTTCCCGTAAGGCTCTGAACTTGCCTCACATTCTGAGGAGACTTCATATCGAGTAATGCCTTGATTTTTGCAGGATTAGCTTCGATCCCTCGATGATTTACCATGAACCCCAAGAATTTACCAGACTCAACTCCAAATACACACTTCTGGGGATTCAACTTCATTCGATACTTCCTAAGTATGTCAAACATTTCAGACAAATGCCGAATGTGATCTTGCGCCTCCTTGGACTTGACCAGCATGTCATCCACATAAACCTCCATAGTCTTACCAATCTGATCCTTAAACATCATGTTCACAAGGCGTTGGTAAGTTGCGCCAGCATTGATTAGTCCAAATGGCATCCCTATATAGCAATAGAGTCCTCTATCAGTTATAAATGAAGTGTGCTCCTGATCCGGTTCATGCATGGGTATCTGATTATACCCTGAATAGGCATCCATGAAACTTAACAGAGCGTGTCCTGCTGTGGCATCTACCAACTGGTCTATCCTTGGGAGTGGAAAACTATCTTTTGGGCATGCTTTGTTTAGATCTGTGAAATCAACACAGGTTCTCCACTTCCCATTAGGCTTCCTGACAAGGACCGGATTAGCCAGCCATGTAGGGTAGAACGACTCCTTGATCAACTTAGCACCCAACAACCGGTCAACTTCCTCCTTTAGTGCTTGAGCTCTTTCTCCACTAACAGGCCTTCTCTTCTGTCTCATCCCTTTCTTGGTAGGGTCAATGTTTAAATGGTGACTCATTACTTCTGGGTCGATCCCTACCATATCAGCATGACACCAAGCAAAAACATCCAAGTTGCTTCTTAAGAAACGGATAAGGCTTGCCTTCAACTCTCCTTTAAGTTTAGATCCTATCTTCAATGTTTTGGCCTCTCCGGCCTCCCCAACCTGGATTTCAACGGTATCTTCGGCCGGACCGGTCTTGGTTGACTCTAAGGGCAGCCTTGGGTCTAGATCAGACTCCTCTTTGGTTCCAGATGTCTCCCCTTTTTCCCATATAGAGCAAGGCTTAAGCTCGGCATCTGAATCTACTTCCATTGGTTCTTTCCCTTTTGATTGCCCGAGATTATCTTCTTCATCAGGAAATTGGACAAAGTAAGTCATATTGACCTCCCCACCAGTGTTGGTAACAAGGGGCTCTTTCAGCGGTCTACCCTTCTTGAAACCTTTAAGAGATTGCAGGTAACACTCTCTGGAGTCATATTGGCACCCCCTCACAACTCCAATTCCTCCAGGTGTCGGGAATTTCATAGACAAATGATATATTGATGTGACCACCCTCATCTCTTTCAGTAACGGTCGCCCAATAATAGCATTGTGTGATGAGTCGTGATCGACAATCATAAAATCCATAACCTGAGTGGCTGAGCATGTTCCTTCCCCTAGTGTTACCGGGAGTCGGATTGTCCCTTTTACCTTTACAGCCTCTCCACCAAATCCATAGATATAGACATCCTCAACCTTCATATCCTTATCAGGGAGGCCAAGCTTCTGGTAGGTGCCATAATAAAGAATGTTGACAGAACTTCCATTGTCAACAAGCACACGATGAACATTCATTGGACCAATACGAAGAGCGATCACCAAGGCATCATTGTGCGGGTGGTGAACCCATCTGGCATCTTCTTCTGAAAAAGTAATGTCAATGGCTTCACCTCTAAAGACTTTAGGCGGCCTAGATGACAAATTATGTATATTAGTAAGGGGCCTACCTTTTGCCTCCTTTGCATATCTCTCCATAGCCCTGGTTCCCTCACCGGCCAAATGTGGCCCTCCGAAGATGACATGAATGCTTCCTTCCTTAACGAACTGGATATCCTCTTGCTTCCCTCTCTCTTGGTCGCCAGTATAGCCAAGCCCTCTTCTGTCCTTGGCTCGAATATCTCGTCGGGATCGGGCTTCTCGTACTATCCATTCATTAAGCTGGCCTTCTTTGATTAATAATTCAATCTCTTCTTTCAGTTGTCTACATTCATGGGTATCATGCCCGGTTGATTCATGGTATTCACAGTACTTGTCCTTATTCTTGGCTTGCCAAGAATTTAGTGGAGCTGGCCTGCGGAAGAGTCCCTTATCACGATTGACTTCAAAGATGTGATCGATTGGTGCGGCAAGCGGTGTCCAGCGATCTTCCCTTTCCTCATGATCTCGGGGAGGTGTATAGTTCCTTCTATACATGGTGTTGACCCGGTTAGGGCTTCGTCGCCTCCCCCTTTGTTCTGGACTTGGAGACCGGTCCCTTCTCTTTTGTCGGGCCTTACCAGGGCTTCTCTCATTCTTTCGGCTCTCAGCCAATGACTGTTCAACATTTTTGTATGCCTCAGCCTTCGCATATAAATCTGCCAGAGACTTGGGATCATTGCCTTGCAAGTGCTTCCAAAAATCAGTCCCCACTCGAAGCCCAGCCACCAAGAAGCTTTTTAATGTCTCGTCAGTCGCCCCCCGAACGTTGGATGACTCTGCATTGAAACGTTTGAAGTAGGCATGAAGAGTCTCTCCTTCCTTCTGTTTGATATTTGCCAGAGTGGTGACTGGTGGAGCATACTTGACGGTTGCCTGGAACTGAGTCAAGAACATGGTCTGCATGCTTGTCCAAGAAGTGATGGATGCTGGTTCCAATTTCCGGAACCATTGGTAGGCGCTATCTCTGAATGTTGCCGCCAGAAGTCTACACCTGACAGGATCCGGTATCTGGTAAACACCCATCTCGACATTGAATCTTCCAAGAAACTCTACAGCATCTGAGTTGCCGTGAAACTTTAAATCGGAAGTGGTGTTTCTGTAATTGGCTGGCAACGGAGCCTCTATCACTTCCGCAGAGAAGGGTGATAGGGCTTGGCTTGAAAGAGACGTTTGGCTTCCATCGAAGTGTGCCAGAAGTTTCCTTAGGCTGTTGACATCAATAGCTCCGATGCCTGGAATGGTCTGAACGTTTGACTGTGACTGAGTCATCGATGGTAGTGTTCCGATAGGCACGAAGTCACTTGCCGAGACGAGAGGATTGGACTGATTGGCGTGAGTCTGAGCAGATGGGGGCGCATTGGCCTGAGATAAGGCTTGAATATGCGTATGGGCATGAGCATTGGCCTGAGATGAGGCTTGAATGTGTGGATCGGCAATGGTCTGATCAAGATTTGCCTAACCATTCATTATTACATATCCTACTACTAACAAAACGAAATATAACATAACTTCTATGATAATTCACAAAGAGGAGACAAGAAGAGAACCTGATGATGAGTCTTTCCGTTGCCCGGAGACGTCGCATGCTCGCGCGTTCCTCCCTGACTCTGCCGTCCTTCAAGCACGATCGGATCTTGCTCCGATCTTCCTCCCAAACCCCGAGGTTCTTGCAATCTGTCATAACTTCTTGGGTCTGATCCATGCGGAATCTCCTTCCTATGTCCTTCTCGACCCGTGCCTGCCGTTCTTGACCCGGTATTCGCATATTCAGGTCTGCTTTCAAGATCTTTGATCAGGGCCAGAAGATCCGCCCTACTCACTCTTCCTCGGTATCTTTCTGCCAGAGCGTTAACATCTCGACTGGCCTCCTCCAGATGTGCGGTCGATCGTCTATCTTGCGGGGGTCTTCCTCCGTCCCTGACGCCCTCTCCTCCGGTAGTAGTTTGGCCGCCTGACGCGAATAAGTTTCGTGGAACAATCACAGCCCTTCTATCGTCGCGATGACCTGACTGACTTTCCTCTTCAAAGGGCTGCTTCCCGGAACGATGTGTTCCGGGAACAAGGGCCTCCAGTTGCGCGACTCGCTCTCTGAGCGCTTGCTGTTCTCTTGCTTCGTTTCTCAAGTAGTGCAACTCCTTGAGTAACTCCTCGTTGCTTATGAATACCGGCGGCGAGCCGGAGATGGGGCGTCTCATAACGCCAGACTCTCCGTCTGTTATGATGATTGCTCTGTCCTGAGAGGCGTTCCCGATCGGTGTGTTGTCGGCGGGAGGGTTATCGCCTATCCCCGATCTGGGATCGGGGGGTTGGTTCCCACCAGGTGTTGTCTCGCCGTGATTCGACATCTTTCTCCTCGATGGAAAATCTTGAACTACCCCTCCTTCTAGCGCCAATTTGTTAACGGAGAAAACTGGTAGGTTAACAAAGATGAGGTTCGCGGCGTGGATCAAGATTCTGTTGGCGAGAATGTAGGAGATGGTTGATTGTTTGTTATGAGGGTGGCTGCAATTGTAAGCAAAGGGTTCTAGATTGCTAACTGGAATAGCTCTCAAGAATGATCGATGCCTACAATCTGCCTACGTACCCCTATTTATAGGGGATCAAGCCGTTACGTAGTTCTTTCTCCTAAGAGACCCATGTGGGCTGGGCCTCCCCTTCTAGAATCTTCCTCCCGAAAGGGGCCCAATACGATGAGGCCTAGCCTTTTGGGCTTACCCCAAATGCATGGGCACTCTCCTACTCCCCGACAGGGACAACCCGCCAGACTGCAGAGATAGGACCTCTCAGGGTGTCTTCTTCTCTATCCTCTACCTCCCAAGGAGGACAACTCCCCAGACTCCAAGGTAGGGTCTTCTTGATACAACAATGAGATCTATTCATGCTTAAGGGCGTCCCCCTAAACACAAAGTACCCCTCACTGCCCTTCGGAATTATGATAAAATGAACTTTCCTCAGCAAGTGGGCGCGCCTAAAGATAGGGCGCGCCCTATCTTTTGACCGGGTCACTCTGAGACTGGAATGATCTTGACTTTCCTGGGCCCAAATAGGCCTTCTTCTATGGGCCGGATCTTTATGGTGATTTTCGCGTATAACACATGTCATTGCACATATATTTATTTCGTAAATTCGATGCCGCATTGACTGATTTATAATTCAAGTAAGAAGAACATGCTTTAATAATCTATTGTTGGTCTTTGATTTCGTCCTCTTATCGCAGAACCAGAATTTTTTTGTCAGTCGCATAACCAGTTATTTGAGTATAGTACGACCTAGTAGTGAACCTATCAGTTCATTTGAGAAATTTTAATATTTATTTATAAAAATATATAAAATTATAATTTTAATTTGTGAGGATAAATATTTTATTAAAAGTTATTAATATTGACATATTTAATTCAACAAAAAAGTCATTAAATATTTTATATATATAAAAAAGTAAATCCTCATTATTAATAAAATATTATGTCAAATAGGATAATCATCGAAGTTACGCCTTATTCAATGTAGTACGTACCATTCTTGCACAACCGAGTTCTAATATTCGCCGGTGTCCTGTTCAACGCTGCCATTCAAAGCACAACTGCACAAGTAAATCTTTGCCGCACACTTATCCCTTCAATGGTTTTCATGCATGTGCAAGTTATAGAGATGTGATTTCATGATTAAAAATATTAATTTTCAAATTAAAATAATAACGTAATAAGTTTTATTCATAACAAAAATTCATATATGATACCTTTATTCATTTGCTTAAAATTTTAATATAAGTATGAAATGAACAAATGACTATTATTTTCAAATAACTGAAACAGACAGACGATCAAGATCTTTCTTTTTCTTATCCAGGTATGCACAAGTTTATGACGGTGCAAGGGCATCTCTGAGCCTAAACGCTACTCCCTCCCTCTCACGGTACAAAATCTCAAGAAATTTTTTCCTCATAATACTTGTCCACTTTGAGTTTCTAATATAAATATAGTGACATTATTTCAAAATTATTATTTTTTAAATTGTATAATAATTAATGAGGGTTACATAAGAGTTTACCATTTATTAGGGGTACAATTGAGAAAATTTTATCTAACAATGCTTTCCTAATATGATAATTTTTCTAAAAGAGACTTGTATTGAGACGGAGGGAGTATTTTATTCTTCCCATACTATGATTATTTATAATATAATATATGAATACTTGAAAATTGTTTTATAACAGCATAATTGTTTCTTATAATTAAAAAAAGTCAATACTAGTAACGAGTTGAAGAATATATATGAAGAATATTCTTAAAAAAGAACAAAGAATAACATTTTAAATCGAATATAAAATCTCGTTTAAAAACTAAAGTTACTTCTAATTTTAAGGTAATTAACTTTTTATTATGAGTAATAATTTTTAAATGCTATAATTCAAATATATATTTCTTGGGAGATGTCTGTTTTAATATATGTTTTCATGGTTTGATTACCAAAATTTTTTATTATCTAGTTTAACGAAAAAAATATTAATCCATATATATTTATAAGTTTAACAATGAATTTGGAAACTGTAATTGTAACACGGATACATTTGTAAAATAAAATTTTAAGTATTAAAAGATAAATGTTAAAAACCAACAGCGCCATAACACCCATTCATATAAGATCCACAAAATAAATAAATTTACATGCATCCGCGGGAAAAATTGAAAGATGTAAAGAAAAATAAATAAAAAAAAAGAATCCCTCATATATGTGATCCATCTATAGTTTAACTTCGATTAAACCATACGATGTTGAGATTCTATTGAAGGATAATAGTGAGACGACGGCGATAGAAGAGGAAAATCTAACATGCTCATTTCACCATCTCCCCACAAATCCATACTCCCCGGCCAACAAAACGATGCAAATCTTGACTCTAATGGAGGTTGACAAACTTCACCGCTACTATTATTATCACACACTTTCGGTTGCACCAACACTCTCTCTTTATTCTCTTTATTTGCTTTCTTGATCTCTTCGTTTTCATGCTTATTCGGGAGGCCACTAGATTTTGCTATTTCGAGAGGAAAGTTGAGAATAGCTTTGCTGCCGCGTAACTTATAAGCGGCTTTATCGTAAGCTTTAGCTGCCTCTATCGGTGTCACATACGTGCCTAGCCATATTCTCGATCCTTTTCGCTTGGGATCTCGAATCTCTGCCGCGAATTTTCCCCACGGCCTTTTTCGCACTCCTCTATAGTGCCTAAAATCGATTTCGCCGCTTTTGTTACATCCTCTCGAAGGGTTCACTTTATTTTTCTTCGACCAAGAATCGATATTGGTGAAATCGACCAGCTTCTCATCACGCGATAAATGATGCTCACTAGGGTTGTTTTGATGCGTGGAATTTGTTGTGCATGAATTTATTTGTATCGATGATAACGAAATCGAGGACGATGAAAAACAAGACGAAGAAGATGAGGAAATAGGTGAAGAAGACGGATCTGATGCTAAAAATTTAGCATATTCTTCGAGTTGGGAGCTATCAACAACAGGAGAAAATATGTCGAGGAACAAATGTCGCTCGATTAAATCTAGGGCCGATGTTTCGGTTGCGGTTGCCATGTATAAATCGAGCAGATAGGTTAGGTATACTCTTGTTTACCTGTAAGTTGGATCAAGCTTATTATATAGTGGGAATTTATGTGTGCGTAAGAGTGTGAATATTTGGATGCAGGGAAAGACGAAAGGAGCGAGCTAAAACCGAAAGATTGTACGCGTAATTCGTCAGCGTACGTAATTATTTAATACTCAGTAATTTACATCTACTATATTTATTATTTTATTGATTTGTTTCCTTGAGACCTTGACTTGCAAGAAGACTTTTTCATACCCAGAATTTTGGTGAAGTGGAGGTGTAATCACGGGTTCTAACTTCTACTTAAGGTGGTTTTAGTGTGGCCAGGTTGACTTGTTCTTCATGTATATATAAAGTTGCATAATGCATATACATCTTTCGCACTTGTTCCTTTTACTGGGGTCTCGTTCCAGAGCGTGTTGGATAAGGATTATCTAACACACTGTACAGGGGTCGTTGGATTTATATTTTAAGGGCTCAGATCCAATTTTGGGTTTTTAATGTATCCGCGGTTATTTTTCGCGGAAGGGAAAACTCCCTATCCGCGGTTATTTACTGCGGAAGAGAGTTTTCCCTATCCGCGGTTTTTTATAGCGGATACATTAAAATCTCAGATTGGATCTGGACCTTTGAAATATAAATCCAACGGCCCCCCGTACAGTGTGTTAGATAACCCTTATATAACGCGCGGTTGCTGTGGAACATGATCCTTTACTGGGATGGAGTGGTTGATACAGACTTCAAAATACGTGTCAAGCAGTGTAAAAATACTGTAAACAACTGAGAGGGCGATGAAATATAATATAATATAATTTACATGCGAATAATATGGTGATGAAGGGATTAAATTCAAAGAATTTAATGTTGATGTAATATATGAACATGTCAGGTGTCTTCTACTACTTACACAGAAACCGAAATTGTTCATGATAAATATGATAAATATGCGGTAACAATTATCAGCTAGTTTATCTAAATACTAACAATAACTTCCCAAACTAGGCAATCTTTTACTGTCAAATAAAATTCTTTTGAATAACCTTGGTTTTATGGTTTCATATTGTTAAGTTTTCTCCTTGTATTTAATTGTTCAACTCAATTATCTTTTGTTTGGATCGACTTGCTTGCTGGATGAAAGTTGAAACATTCAATCAAACCCTAAAACTACTACTACGTACAAAAAATCATATATTTATTGATGGAGGGCATGGTCTCCAACAAATTTGACATCTAGCTTCTTGTTCGGTTCATTTCAGCAAGTTTGAGTTCTTCTCCCACGAAACTTAAATAATTCTGGTAACTTGTTATCAAAATTATTATTAGATTGTTAATTATCATATTTGTAATTCTGTAATTGGTTGTATAAAACGAGAATTGAGACTAATTTGTTGACCTACATGTTGATGCTCATCATTTCGATAATCATATTATCCATTTCTAATAGATCCGGGAAACGAAGTCGGACATTTTTATAAGATAATTTTAATGCCGCATGTTGCTGCAAATGCTTGCCAAAAAAATATTTATAACTAAAATCATACCGATTCAGTATTTGCGGGAAATTTTTAATCATATCAGAATGTAATCGATAAATTAGTAAAATATTTTAAGGATTAATTGAAAATTGATCTTTTAAATATTGGTCACACCCCTAAAGTATAACATAATTATATACTTCCTTTTTTTTTTTTTTACTCTTATCAAATAAGTTGTTGTTTTTTTGGAAAATAAATATGTTCTTAGTTACTGAAAATATATATCATTTTTTATATACATAATTATCATTAGTATTCAAGTTATCATCTTTATTTAATAAAAATAATGAATAATAAATCTGAAATAGGCGAAATAAGAATTGAGAATAAATGAGCGAGAAATGAGCTTATGTTAATGAAATAACGATTAACGGGTAGCCAAAAGTTACAATGTTAACAAGATAGAGCTGAAATAAGCAACATGCAGTTTGTAATTAAGCAAATATAATCGGATCAAAACTACTGTACATCATAATAGTTGAGCATAGCCCGCAAGTATAATCGAATCACTGATTACTGTAATAAGCTAGTACTGCAAAAAGGACAACCACGTACATAGAGTTGTCCGCAATTTTTGTTATATACCGGGTTTATACTCATATATAATATAATAATAATATATATCATTAATTGGTTATAACTGATGTTTACAGTTGTTGATTGTTTTCTTGAATCAATTACTAATCGTAAGTTATCAACTAGACTCTTGGCCTCTTTTTATATCAAAATCTAGAAAAATTTACAGAAGAGGTTAACAGCGAATTGACATGCTTTACGCGCTTGAAGATGATAGCTGGTTTTCATGCAATTTCTGATGAAAAGATCAAGTCATTTGTTAAAACTGAATAAATATATGTATAATTCAGATTTGTATAATATCCATCAGAGGAATGAAAGACAGGTTAAAAACAGTTATACTGATTCCTTGGCTTTTCCTATCAGAAGTCTTCTGATTTTCCCGGAGTTGAAGGAATAAAAAAGTCAGTATTTTGTGAGAGCAAATATAACTTGTACGAATATAAGTAATTAATATGGTACCAACCAACAATTTCATCTTAATTTTTTACTATCTGAACGAGTGTCGTCTATAGTGTCCTATCTTTGGTTTCTGAGCAACAACAGATTTCCCCTCTTATAATTTTTAATTTATGTCTCCGAAAATTAGAGTTATTATAAATGAATATCTATTCAAAAATTATTTGGTGTAATACTTTGGATTTTGAACTTCAAAATCTCATACTTTGTAACCCCAACCCGCTAACATTAACGTTAATTAATTCTACTTTTATGACCTTATTTATCATATTTAAGTCATTTATTTCTAAAAAACATGACAATGTATATCTTTTTTCAAATTCACCGAAACACACCCAGATAAACGCTTTTCATAATATTCAGCAATACTTCATCATAGAATTTACCGTGCAAGAAAACAATTATGGATACCCCGCAATACTAAACCATGGACAAAATGACATTAAAACTAAATTATAAAATTCAAATAACATATTTTGAATTATATCCTCGTCATCACCGCTAGTATTTCATAACACTCTTTTGAGGATTCGAATCCGAGGCTCAAATAATACAACTGTGTATTTGAGTTGAGCATGATAGATCTAATTTGTGGCAATACTTGACCACCTTGCCGGGCACAATCATTCATATTTGTGGCCACTGTATTTTTACAGATGCAGCTGACAAATCCAAATTTTACATAGTTCTAGATTGGTTGTGATATGCTTCTGATTGCCGGTCAAAATAATTCTGCTAATACTCTCTAGAATGCATGGAGCACTTCGTTTTGACATGGGATACACAGATGAGACAGTTTATCATAGTCAAATGTAAGTAAAGAATATCATTTCATTAATGCAATGAAAACAAAGCAATTCCAGAGGCTGTGCAGCAGAATTGATGGTAATAGGTTCTTAGACCGTGTATAAATAACACCCATTAGAAGCCCAAGAAAGATCAGTGGTAACATCCTATATATATTCCTATGTACTAGAGCAAATGCAACTGAACTTACGAGGATCGAGCCCCATATTGGCAAGTACCTGGTCAATGATGGAAGAAGAAAACCCCGAAACACCAACTCCTCCCATACAGGAGAACACACCATGAGTAGCACCGCGTACACTGCCATAGCGACAGGATCTTTGGCAATGATTGATTGCTCTATACTTGAGACAGAGGTTGAAGGAAGAATGGGCAATAGATCAAGATTGAATTGCGACAACCGGTTGACCAATGGAAACATGAGACATCCAACAACAACATCGAAGAGCCAATTACCTTTTAAGCTGAATGTGAACCAGTCTGATGGAAGGGGATGAAACTTTGACAGGCAGTGATATAAGATTGCACCTCCAGCAAGACCTTCCATTACGTCTGTTAAAAGACTTAGGAATGCTTGGCCTCGATATGTCAAAGTTGCCTTATTGTAGCCCATCATATCTGCTCCACACGGAACCAACCAAGACCCCACAAACCAAAATGCAGTCATCCAAAGAAGTGACACCTGCAACATAATAAACAAATTGCGGTAATCATGTGTATACAGAACACCAACGAAAGGAGTTCAAATATAAACTGCATAGGACCAAATATTCTAGAAACTCATCTGAAACTTAAATTGTTATGTGTTGTGGATTTAAAGCTGCCATTGTCTAAGGACCACTATGCTATCCTAGGAATAAGATCTGGCAGACTTGTGCATGGGAATTTGAAAATTAGAGATACTAGGGAGTAAGAGTTACCAGACAGAGCAGATACTTCATTGTTATACAAAACATTGCCACCATATTTTTCAAATTAAACTAGACATTACTTGGAAGGGAATTCCATAGTAAGCCCAAGTATTGATAATATAACAGAATACTCGACCACAGGAAAGAACGCAGAAGACAAGATAAGAGTTGAGATCTTCAAGGACAGAAGAGCACAAGTTTTATTAATAATTAAGCGACTTCAGTAGTTGAATGAGTCATTAACAAAGAAGCAAATAAAATAAATAGTTGGTATTTGTCAAGCAACTGCAAGAATTATATTTTATTCAACACTTCACCATATAACTGCTAGACTAAATTATAAGAACAATATACTGACTTCTTATAAGTTCATTAACTGTTGTCAAGTAAGAAACAGACTACCTGCAAGATGGTCTCTAACGTCCATGGGACATCCCACGGTTTGTCAATACTTCCACGTACAGCAGCTGCAGCCTGAAATCAAAAGAACAATGAAGTCTCAATTTCAACACCCATATATATTGGACTCCTTTTAAATCCAACAAGCACTTGAGAAATAAAAGTATAAAACGTTGTCAACATAATTCTTCACTAATAATTTGCAATGATAAAATAAAAGAAATACGCATCCAATTGTGTCACCAGAGATAACTTGATAAACATTCACAGATTCATGAACCGCGCTTGCGATTCTTTAACATCACAAAAGTAAAAAAAACAAAAATTAGTTGTTTCTGCAATCCACAAAGATTTATATGTTCGTCTTAAATTGAGGCCAAAGTTTTGTAGTCTATTAACAACATATTTCTTTAGTTCATGATGGAGTGTTGCAATTGATATAACGGTGATCAAAAATTGTTCTGCAACTAGGGTATTTAGTAGTGGGAGCTTTAAGCAAGTAAATGGACTACATACTATCAAACAAAAGAAAAAAAATCAGAGATAATAACATCAGCAAACCGCAAAATTACTAATTTATTATGAACCAACTAGTGGATGGCATAAGGAAACTCTTGCATGAATCATCAAGCATAACATCATTGCAACTCCTCGGCTGAGGTACCAGTAACAAACTAAGCCCCACAAAGATTAATACCAAACTAGAATATATGATAGAATCTTACCTCTCTAAGAATCAAAACTGAATCTTCTTTTGGACTACTTGGTTTTGCAAAATCAGACTCCCGCAAATCTTCATGGAGATTATCATCAATAGATTCATGGTTTGAGGTATCTGAAGAAGATTTTTCATGCCTAAAGCACAAAATTTTCCACCTCTACAAAGTCAACCTAACCCATTAAAAATAAACACATAAAAGAGATATCACCACTATAACATACATTCAAGAATATCACCACGATTCAGACTCAACAAGGACATCATCTTCTTCCCTATAGTTTTCAGCAACATACTTAACTGATATTTATTTCTTTCACTAACATCTAAACACTTGTCAGGTGCAAAATTTATCAAGGAATTCTCTTCAAGAAAAACAAAGACAGAATCATCCAAATAAGCAGAGCAGTAGTCAAGATGCATAAACAAGAACAAAAAACTAAAAACTAAAATCACAAATATTTATATGTAAAAATGTAAGTAAGCATAAAAATTGAGTCTTTATGGGTTCTATACATAAAGTTTGAGTCTTTATAGGTTACCTTTATTGATGGACATCTACAATGATAGGATTCAGTAACTTGAGAAATATGGGTCAGTGGAAAATGAGCTTGGGAATGTTGAGAAGCCCTAATTGGAGATAGAGAAGGTAAAACAAGGGGGCGCCTAGACAGAGAGCAACTGCAATTAAACTTCAGCATAAGTTCAGCGTTGAACCAACTGACTCAAATGACAATGACCCTGTTGTTGCAGTATAAGATTATGTCTACCGTGTGTATTTGTGTGTGTCTATATAAAGATATCTAGGGTTTTGTGTAGCTTAGCTCAAGGGCAAACCCCAACTTGCAAGGGGTTTCCAAGATGATGAAATTTTAAAGAAAATTTGGGGAAATTTTCTATTGGAAGATATCAATACTAAACGGAACATTTCGTAAATAACGAGAAATGAAGACCAAACCCAAGATTATTATTATTGCAGTAATTATTTTTATCTGGGTGTTTTTGGAACTACTCGAATAAATGTACATGCAAAGCTTCAAACAAGTTTTTAACAAAAATCTGCTTTATACGATCTTTTATCTGTCCTATCAAGATATCTTCACATAGTCCTTTTTTTTTTTGTAAAGTTATATGTTCTCTGTTTTAATCATCTACAGATCTAACTTATTGTACACTGATGATATGCCTTTTTTTTTTTTTTTTTTTCTGTGACTAGATGGTGTCCTGGTAGTGTTATATGCTAGCTTGTTTGTATCTGCAGGCTGTATCTGTTATTCTGTTCTATGCAAGTTCATATGCCATTCCTGAATCATTATTGTTTATTGCCGGTCTAAAACATGCGGTTTACACAGATTTCACCAAGTCGGACATTTGTATGCAACTAAGCTCGTAACCTAGAAGACCGGAGATATATCTAAATTATACAGTCAGATTTCACAAAGTCGCGACAATTGTATACAACTAAGCTCATAACAGACCCGAGATATCATGAATTAAACAATAGGTATGGCAGTATACGATTTCAATAGCCTCCATTACCAAATGTTTGTGCATAAAGCACAAAAGTTTGTATATAGTATAAAAGAAAGTTCAGGTTCTGCACAATAATTGTATGTACCCTCAATGACAATCATCAAGAAAAACAGTACCAGTATGAAGTATCTGTACTTCGCAGCATGGCTCCAAAGAAAAACAAGTTTGTAATGCAAGAGAGAAAACTATATGAACTTAAAAGCAGTGAACTGGACTGGCGCCTGGCGATCTGAACCTGAACAAAAAATCGACTGCTCTAAGATGACACAAGACCTCCCAGTCTGTATCAGAAAAAGTTCAAGCAAAAATAGGAGCACCAAGCCACATCTTCCACTTGTCAAGCAGCAGTGTAAGCAAAATTTATAAGCTGTGAAGCATACCAAATAACGGCCTGTTATCCTTTAAGCTGAGACTTGTCTTCTTAATTAAAGCAATATGCAATATAGGCTATTTAACCCAAGGAGCTAATCATATTGATGATCTCAGGAAAAAAAATCATTATTTGCGTCGCCTATTTGTGACCAGCTCTGGGTTGCCTTTTCGCATCATGTCTACAAACTCGTCATAGTTTATCCTCCCATCCTGCAGAAAGATGAATTCTATTATTAAGGAAAAACTAATACAGAGCAGGTGATCTACACATGAACTTTGCTGTGGTTCATCACAATACAAGTTTCGATTTTAACAAAATAGATTAATTAAATGTGTATAATAAAAGTGAGCTTGGCCATATTAGTTTATCTCAGATATAAAGAATTTTTTTTCATCTGTGATCTTGATACGATTTAATTATTTCTTTCAAAGAATTGGCATGGGAACTTGACCTGCCTTCAAATCTATTTTTATACTATCTAAAACAGGCATGAATCGTTTTCTAATTCTATTATGTAACAAGGAGAGAATCCATACGTTATCGGTGTCAACTTCTGCAATAATCTCCTTTATCGTTTTCTCGTCACCCATGTTATACTTCTTCAAGGCATGTTCCAACTCTTCCATTGTGATAAACCTGATCCATTCATAAAGATTTATAGCTGAAAACAATGATAGGGAAAAAGAGGCGTAATGCATCTGTGTATGATATGCCATGATCCTAGAAGTTAAAGAGTGAGGAGACTAACCCACTCTTGTCCTCGTCAAAATATTCGAAAGCTTTGTACAAGTGGTCTTCCCTCTCCATCCGGTTTAGATGCATTGTAGCTGTTATGAACTCAATATAGTCAATCGTACCATTTCCATCCACGTCGGCCTGAAAGCAACCGAAATTGGTCATTTATATAAATTAGTATGAGGTCACAGAACTATATTGAACAAGCCATTGATTGATTACCAAGTCAGGGTGAATAAATTATGTTTTGTATACTACTCCCTCCATTCCTTAATACTAGACGTTTTTTTTACCATTTTGCATATACCAAGGAAGAGTACTTAATGCACTGCAATACAATTACACAATTAAACTTTTTTTTTTTTTTTGACAGAACACAATTGAACTTCTAATTTAATGAAGTTGAATGATATAAAATTGCACTCAGCGGCTTTTTCTGGAAAGCTGAGCATTAATAATGTCTTGAAAATTAGCTTAATTTGAAAGATTACAGTGCCCAGAGTTATTTCACAAACATATTATTATTAAATTTGGATAATAGGTCATGTCCTACAATTATAACAATGTTTTGGCCATTGTAGCATTCGAAGTGAAATTGGTTTTACAGGAATATACTTAAAAAGCTAAAACACAGCTCCAGCCAAGGAAAGAGAATTACCGCTTCCATCAACTGCATCACTTCGGACTCGGAAAGCTTGGTACCCAATTTTGGAAGACCAGCCTTTAACTCTTCATAAGTAATCGTTCCACTGTTATCTGTGTCCATAGATTTGAACATCTCCTTCAAACCAATAATTTCTTCTTCTGAAAGATTTTCTGCAATCACCTAGAAGCTCGAGAGTAAAGCAAGATTAGGGTCACAAAGTCCAACTTTTAAGCAAAAAAATGGTCTAAATAATTGAATGCTATAAATGAACAAAAGATAATAGTCTTACCGTTAGAGCTACTTTTTTTAGTTTGTTCATTGCACGGAACTGCTTCATTCTACTTAACACAGCAATGTCAATGGGCTTATCAGATGCATCGCCATCCTCTCTCATCCACGGATGGTCTGCATTTTAAGTGGTTTAGCTATATACTAATAACAGTACTAAGAAGAGTTCCATCACAATTTACATTTTGATTACATACAGACTTGACACTTTATCTAATTTTACTAGGAATTGGTCTTGTGGATGAGCTTACTTAGGACATTAACTGCAGAAAGCCTTTCTTTTGGATCAAAATGTAACATCTTTTTCACAAGATCTTTGGCACTGCTTGATATTGATGGCCATGGATCAGATGAAAAGTCGAGATGTCCCCTTAAAATAGAATCAAAGATACTCTTCTCATTCTCTGCAATCAAACTATCAATTAGATAAGTGAAATTATCATGACAAGTTGAAGCATTATTTAGCAACTTTTAGCCTGTGTTAAATCGGATATGTTCAATAATTTTATATTCTACTGCCATGTTACATTATGGTTGTGCTGGACTTGGGCCAGTTCTGTCTCCTATCCGAATACACATTAGCATAGATGTACTTCAAAATAAGTTGTCAAATTTTTTTTACCACATAAACGATTACATACCTCCCCAGAATGGTGGGACCCCACTGAGTAATATGTAAAGTATCACCCCAGCACTCCAAACATCAGCCTCAACTCCATAATTCCGGCGCAACACTTCAGGAGCCACATAATAAGCACTTCCGACAAGGTCTTTAAATACATCTCCTATATTAACAAATTAGCTGTAGCGTTCAAAAATTCATTTAGGTCGTCAATAAAGGTAAAAGTACACAATATCTGATAATAGAATCCAGCCTGAGAATAGTCTAACAAGAAAACTGAAAACCATAACGTACAAATGAATACTTTGATATGAAAACGTTGATCCTATAAGAACAGTGTATTACCTCCTCGCAAGAAAAGAGGATTATATAAGAAAAGGGCAAAGATCTCTACATAACCAGCAAGAAGCTTCAACTACTAATGCTGAGTGTCCTCCTCAGTTTTGGTGAACTAATTGTAAGGATTCATACTCTATTGCTTTAACACAGAAGTTTCCATAAAGGGAGTAGAGAAACTCAAAAACGCTTGCACTACACTATGCATATGTAAGTTTGGTTTAAGGAAAATTAACTTCATTAGGATATCCAAAGATCAAGGCATACTTTACATTAACAACAACATTACATTGTTTTTGACATAAATTTTTTTTCCCAACTTCCTATCCAGAAATATTTAAAAGTGTTACTTCATTTAATTTATAATCCTAATTTCCCATACATAAATTAGTACTAGCATATCAGTAATCACTAACAAAATAAAATCTACTCGGAATTGAAATGATTTGTACCAGGCTTATAAAACATCGAAAGACCGAAATCAGTAGCCTTCAACGGTGAATTCTCCGTGGCATCCAACAACAAAAAATTCTCCGGTTTCAAATCCCGATGCATCACTCCCATGGAATGACAGTTATGCACAACCGTAACCATCTGTCTACACAACACCGCGGCGGCGCGTTCAGAATAATGCCCCTTGGCAATGATCCGATCAAACAACTCCCCGCCGGCACAAAGCTCCATAACTAAATTCACCGAGTGCCGATCCTCGTAAGCGCCTTTCAACTCAACGATGTTCCGGTGCCCGGTGAGATGATGCATGATCTGAACTTCTCGGCGCACGTCATCAGCGTCTTCTTTGTTGAGAAGCTTGCGCGTGGCGATTGACTTGCACGCGAACTGCTTGCGAGTGGACTTGTGGGTGACTAAGTAAGTGATGCCGAATTGGCCGCGGCCGAGTTCGTGGCCGAAAATGTAGGTGTCGCGTACGTCTTCCATTGGCCGGCCGAGCACGCGGCCGATGCCGGAGAGCGGCGGAGATGGACGGGGAGCCGGTGGTGATGTTGAGGTTGGGTGGATGTGGATGGTGTTGGTGGCGGTTGACGGCGGAGGTGCGGCGGCGCTGGGGTGGGATTGCGGCGGGGATTGATCGTCGGAGTAAGGGACGGCGCTGCAGTTACCCATTTGGGAAATGATGTGGACTTGCCTCGGGAATGGTGAATGACTTGGAGGGAGTCAAATACGGTGTTTTTTACAACTTTTGTGTAACTACTTAAATAAACAGACACAGAGTTTGTATCTACTTCAGTCCGGTCTGAAATCCGTAGTTTCTATCGAAAAGACAGTAATGTCCTTTATATAATGGTCGCTTTTAAGTAATTTTCATCAAAATTTAGAATTTTTTTTATTTGAGACTGCACAATAATAAAAAGAATTAAACAATTTGTATGATATAAAATAAGGCTAAGGCACTTAGAGGGACTGTTTTGTCAAGGACAATGATTTCACTAATAAAAAGTTAACTAAATCATAAAGAAGTAATCTTATCATTATTGATACGAAAAGTAAAAAGTTAATTATAATTTGTTATTAAAAAATAAAATGTTAATATTAGAACTGAAAAGCATAAATATAATTAAACTAAAACACCTAAAATGATTGGATGCCAAGGACCACATTACTACGTGTTTAAAATATAAAATAAAATTTCTAATACACATACTTAAAATAAAATTTAAAATTTTAGATAAATATATAAAATTATATGCATGTTAGACTTAAGCACGTAACTTCTTACGAAATATTATTAATAACATATTTATTATTTATCATACGTGGTTGAAATTCAGTTCCATAAAGTGTGTAGGTGGTAATTAACAGGGTCATGTGAAATTATTTAAGTTTCCTGGTAGGTTTAAAATGGGACCAAAGAGCGATTAATTACAACCATTCAACCAAGCATTGAGCATACATAGCAAGAATGCAAGATGGATGATAACTGAGGGCAGCGGTCCATAGCAACCGATTGCTGTGGAGCGCTTAACCGACGGCCTATTTCCTGGCCGTTGGATGCATATCCAGCGGTCAGGATCGCGTTGGATAGGGGAATCCCCGTCCAGCGTTAAAAAAACGCTGGACACATTAAAATTTTAATAAGATCTTGGCCGCTGGATATGCATCCAGCGGCCAGGAAATAGGCTGTTGGTTAACCAGTCCTGGCAGCCGTATGCCAGGGACATGGTCCCGATAACTGAAGAACAAGTAAGTATTAATCAAGATGTAACTACTTCTTGTTCCCACTAATCCCCTTCTCTTTTGCTACATATACAATTATAATGTCACCTCACATTTTTTCTTTTTGATAATTATAATGTGAACTCACATAGTCAACGAAGACAATATGAAAATTATTAATTTATTCACTTTCTGAGTAGTACTTTTCTATTTTTTTAAACGTAATTTGTGATTTAAAAATTTATATATGTATTTAAGATCTAAATCTTAATTTAAATGGAAATATTTCTTTCCACCTCAAATTACTTGTAAAAAATCAAAACACTCTTATTTTAGAATAGAGTGAACAGTGAGTAGTGTTGAAATTAACATTTCAGTTTCAAATTAAATTTGATTTTATTTGAAATCAACCATATTTATAGATGGTTGAGATATTACGTTAAGTTATAAGAAAATTATGTTAAGTTATACTCTCTTCTTCACTAATCAAATTTTCGAGCAAAAAATGAAAATTACATTAAGTTATACCCTCTTCTTCAGTAATCAAATTTCAAGCAAAAAACTAGATATCGTACTCAGAATAATCCTCTATTATAATAAATTTTATTTCACAGGTTCCTGCTATCGGAAAATGGAGAAGTCGTGTGAATCATTTTTGAGGCATAAAACCCGACAGCTAGTTTCAGACTCTCAAAATGACAGAGTATGAGAAGAAAAGGAACGGTGACAACTGATATAAAATGTGATGACAACTTAGAGCAACTCCAAGGGGCTCTGTAAACAAGCTCCTAAGTCTAAAATTTAGGAGTAAATCAAAATTTAGTGCTCCAATAGGCTCCTAGATGCTCTTTAAAAATTTAGGAGCCTACTCTCTCTTCTTTCTTTTAAAGAGCATCTAGTAGCTCCTAACTCAATATTATATTATTTTTCCTTCAATCTTCTCTCTCTTTTAGTTAACTTTTTCCTCTCATTTATATAAAATAAATATAAAATGTGAATAAGGAGCCAAATATAAAGAGTAGCGTTGGAGTTCTCACGTTTTCCGGTGTATTAACTTACTAGGAGCCACATTTTATATTATTGTTTAGGGAATGATTTAGGAGTACCGTTGGAGATGCTCTTAGTTCTAAAATGTGTAGAGTGGGTCCTTGACAGAGCTTCAGGTCCGAAAAATGGGAAGGACTAGTTTCATCAGACGAGTAGAAAAGATATGACAGAAACATATACTAGGAAGAATTATATTCCTGAGAACATTTTAACATGGTGCATTGGTGCTTATGGTTTGGCCATTGACATGAAAGGAGAGAATGCAATCTTTAAACTTACTCTTTGGTACGAAGGTATTATCGACCAACTTGATTTGAGTATCACGAGTTCAAATAAAATTATATCTCAAGTCTCTCACAATACGAAGAAGGTTGTCCTTGGCACCCAGGCCTGCTAATTCTAAAAATCTAACTCATCAAACATTAATTGTTGATAGTATGATATGCAAATGAACAAATTATTCTACTTACAGTAGATACAGAAGTTGAGTTGCAAACAGTTTGCTTCAACAATGTCTAGGAAGTAAATACATGACATGATAAGAAGCATCAACACTGACCTGATAGAAGGCAAGGCAGCTTAACAGAACTATCGGACTCCTGGATCCTTGTTTACAGCGATGAAGCAACAGATAACTCACATGGGCTACTTCTCAACCCATCTCACTCTGGCACCCATATTCTATAACCTTTGGAAGCAAGTGCTAAACTATATATTTGATTGTTTGTTGTAGTATAAAATAATCAAGCATATAATAGCTTTTGTAATATTTTTGACCAACTTCACAAATAATTAAATATACTCAAGAATATGATAAGACCATGGTACAAAGACTACAAAAACCACAGTAACATAAAACTATAGTCCCGGACATACAAAACAATAATACTGACACTGTCATTCAGAACTCCAAAAACTTATTTATCATACAGCAGCTGCCTGAATGAAGACATTTACCAGAACCAAGCTGACAGAGAAGATCATACAAAGAGAGACATCAACAGAAAACACTAAGAAAAATGATAACATTTAAATCCCTTGTTTATTTGATACTTGCTATTTCAACTAGAGCCTTCCAAATCTCTGACTGCTTAGATAACTGAATGACATAAACTGTGGAGCATCGAACTTTCATGATCTTGAAACAAAAAACTGACACGTTACAGAAGAATCCCCAATATAGACTAGCTGAAACAGAGGTAGAGTAAAAGCGTTACACCCTGGTTGGCCTCACATAAAATTTCCCTGGTTCAGAAGGATGACCAACAATGAAGTTCCTGTTGCTGTCTAACATGCTTTCTGAACTTCCTGACAGCAACGCAATGAGGCCTCCTCCATGCACCCTTCCTTCAGGAATTAAGGCAGGAGCTGATGTGACACCTAGACCGACTGAAAGACTACCATCCCTCCATGTAGATCCGATACATCCAGCTATTTGCACACCAGTGTTGTCCATCATCATATAGTCACCACAGGTATCCTCAGTAGTGATAACTTTATTCATGATGCCAGAAGTATTTGAATCCTGGAACATAACACCCGCTGTAGCACCTCCATGAACTCGTTTGTCCTGAACCAAGCCACTGTGTGATGTACATAATCCACTCTTTCCCCTAGCCAACGCATTACAAGGGCTGTCATCTCTGCCAAAATCTGAACCCTGATGTCCCCAAGAGCATCTTTTACCTCCCCCATGAGCCTTGCAAAAGTCCGTGCTACCTTGTGCACTTTTGCTGCACGCTTCAAATCTGCACCTCTTCCCTCCACCATGTCTGACACAATAATCTGTTCGGCCTCTGGCACTCTTGGTGCATTCAGGCACGGCACACCTCTTACCACCCCCATGTGCTACACAAAAAAGGGTACCTCCATGCACACTCTTTGGGCAGACCCCGCCACCCCCAAAAGAACACCTTTTCCCTCCACCGTGGCCCTTACAAAATGGTGTGCTTCCTTCTGCGCCCTTAGTGCATCCTTCGAATGTGCATCGCTTGCCACCACCATGTGCCTTGCAAAACATTGTGCTTCCCTGAGCCCCTTTTGTGCATTCTGGATACTGACATCTTCGACCACCTCCATGGGAAATGCAAAGACCTGAGAGACCTTCAGCGCTTTTTGTACAATTCTCCTTTGTGCACCTCTTTCCACCCCCATGTCGAATGCACAGTCCAGATTTGCCTCGGGCAGCACGACTACAGCCCTCCTTACTGCATCTCCGACCACCACCATGAGCGATACAAAAATCTGTACATCCTTCTGCACTCTTTGTACAACCTAGAAATTCACACCGCCTACCTCCACCATGGGCCTTGCAATACGCTGTTCGACCCTCGGCTCCTTTATGGCACCCAGGCTTCTGACATCGCCTACCACCACCATGAGCAATGCAGAGACCAGAGGCACCTCTTGCTCCCTTTCCACATCCCTGAAACTGACATGTTTTTGTGTTACTGCTACGCTGCTGTGTAATCCCGGAAGTGCAAGTTACTGAACTCTTTGGTGTTGTTACTATGCTGGAAGAGATCTCTGGAGTTGTTGGAGTTGGTTTCAGTTCTTTTAGACTCTGTTCAATGAAAAGACTCGGTGGAACATGATTTCTTCTCTTCCAATGTGAGGAAGTTGACTTTTCACCTTTATTATTTGTTCCCCCAACCGCCTTCGGATATTCAATGACATGATGAGATGGACTCAAGCAAGGATGAGTAGTAGAAACATCAGATTCAGAAGGCATGAAAGACAAACTTAAGTCTAAATTAACCTTAGGCCGCAGTATGGGCGCATTATTATTGGAGGTGACACAGTTATTTAGATAAGGCGCCTTCTCATTTCCAAGATGGAGAGAGAAGTCCAATTCAAGATCCATAGATGACCCCTCGTCAGTTTCTTTGGCAGAAGAGACTGTGGTACATGCAGTAGCTGAACTTCCCTTACTATCTGAGGAACTTGAAGCACGACCTAAACCCAGACATAGTGGCAACTCAATTTGTTGCTCCACAGATCCGCCAGACAGGCTCCATTTTCTCTTAATTCCCTTCGAAGCTGACAAGCCTGCCGAGACTGACGAACCGGGAAAATCAAGTCGCAATGTGGTATCTGCACAATCAGCTGCAGATCCATCTCCTCCAAGATGGACGGTCCTGTGTAGATTCTTCACTGAATTTAAAGTAGGTTTGACAACGAAACCTTGACTGCGGAACCTTGCATCCATCAACCGACCAACTCCTTATATGACACACTCCGTGTACCAAAAAAATAGCTCGCCTGACTTCCGGGATTATATTAATTATTTACAAAAGACACTAAGCTCTAAGGTTAGAACTACAACTAGAATCAGATGCTTTCACAGAAAATCCCTCCCCCGCTAACAAATCCTGATGTGTCCTTACGATCCATTTTGATGATTTACTTTAAGCTTCAGTTAATTAAAACAGATTCACAGACTTCAATTCTTCATCTTAACCACGCAACTGTCCAACATCCTGCTCCACAATAAACGCATGGTTACAGAAGGCCAGTAATTAGAACACATAAACCCAAGCTTACTAATTGTGAAAAAGAAAGGCTAAACAAGGTTCAACTACTACCAATGCATAACTGATACATTCCCAAACTCTAAAGTCGCATAGAACATTATAAACATATGAAATGTAGCAAATACGAAAAAGTGTGATTATTGTGTACAGATAATTTACTAATCAAATGTTGCTGACTGTAAATCACGTAGTTTTGAAGTAATGACAAGCTTAGGATGTTACTATCACCAGTGAATAAATTATATACCTAAATGAAGGGTCATCATCCTGGATCTAGCAGAAGAAATTTCCATATATGTAAGTAATAGAAAAGCTCATGTATCACACGCACAAATTTGTCAAAGCCCATTCACCGCCACATACTCCTACAAGATAACATGTACTGTGACTCATGATAAGTTAGATATCCGGCGCCACTCAATCCTTATTATTTCTTAGTCTTCATTAAACTAAACAAACTCCAACTTTAATCACATATAAAGAATGAGAAGCATGGCTTTCAAGATTCATTTCAAGTAATAATATACTAATCCCAAAAGAGTAAGCAATGAATGGTAAAAATGAAAAAGAATCGGGGAAAAAAATGTCTTCTAAGTGATAATTAAACACAATCCCATGAAGAAAGTATACTCATTCAAATGGAAAAGCTTTACACATAACACACTGTAGCAGTTAACCAATCAAAAAAACCAGGGCCGGTTTTTGAGGCGTGCAAGGTGGGCGACGGCACAGGGCCCCAAAATTATAGGGGCCTCAAAATTTAGAAATCAATGTTTTATTTAATAAAATTAAATTTCGAAAATGAAATTGAAAATTAAAAATTATATATTTATTTTAATTCTGTTTATTTATAAATAAATAATTACATAATCTAATAGATTAGTTTATTATGTCTATTTGCATTTTAAATCTTTTATGTTGTATCTTTACTTTTTATATAATAATTTCTCTTTTATTAAATGTTTTCATAATGTTTTTTACATATGATATTTTTTCATATGTACTATAAATTTCATTCTTTTCACTGACATATAGATATATCTCATATAAATTCATATTAATTTTGTTTAAAATATTAAAATTACTATTATTTATTAACATTATTTATCTTATTTTAAGTGACATGTTTTAATTTTATAAAAAAATAATATTTTTATTATTTATTTATTTTTATAATATACATATTTTTTATTATTATTTGAGGCCTAATTCATATTACAGCACAGGGCCCCAAAATTCAAAATTCTCCCAGACGGCCCTGAAAAAAACACATGAAAAAAGTTGCTTTCAGGAAATAAATTGATTGAATTACATACCTGTAAAGAAGGTAAGCTGTAATTGAGCAGTAAAATTCTAATCTTCACCAAAATCACGACAAACGCAGCTACAAACACAACAAATTCACAATTCTTATCACCAACCTGAAAAACAGGCAAAAAAAACACATAAAGATTTGAACTATCTGTGCAAAACTCTGCGAATTAACGAAATCAAATCAGATGAACTTGAATCTGAACAGCCAAATCACCAAGTTAAATTACAAGGTGGGTCTGCAAGTAAAGCTAAAAACCATGAAGAGAAACAGATGTAGAAATTCATGTATGAGTAAGTATTGTTGATAAGCAAGTATAATTACCTTAAGGAATTGATAGAGATTGAGATAGGGCTTCGTGGAGGCGCCGGCGAGAATTACTTGTATATATATAGCCAGAGAGATGCGAAGAGAGAGAGAGAGAATTATGTGTGTGAAATGTGCGCGTGTGGGTTAATAAAGTCCAGAGATAAAAAGGGCGGTGAAAGTAGCGCACTTTAAAGAGAGTGGCGTACATTAAGGCAGCCGTTTCATTTTCGCAACTTCCTTTTCTTAACAACTACGAGTCGTATTATTATCGGATTAGATCTCGTTTCTTTATTTTTTTCCTTAAATTTTGACTACTGTTACACAAAGGAAAGAAGCCCCCTGAATATTTCTTCTTATGGTGACCTGATAAACTAATTTTCGAGAACGAGTATATCTTAAAAATTGAATATATATTACACAAAAAGATATAGGGATGGTTTAGCTTAAAATGATTTATTTTCCATGATTTAATTTAAATATTATTTTCTACACTTCATACATGATAGAATTTTATTAGGGAAGGGCAATATGTAACCTATTACCTATTCCATAAAGTTGTAAATAATAAAAATGATGCTTTTATAAATAATATTTTATTCATAAAATAAAAATCATTTTGATTTTTCACATATTTTGAGACGAAAAAATGTATTTGTATAATTATATTTAAAATTTTGATTTAAATTTTTACTTAAAATAAAATAAAATAACAAAATGTGCCGGTATTTTTCTTTGCCCTTAAATTCTGTGTAAAAAATATTTTAAAATGGATAAATATTTATTCTCATAAAATATTACTATCGGACATGTGAGGTGGAGAGTGAGGCTGCCTCGGAGTTTGAACCCACCAACCCACCACAAAAGATAGGTAAGGGGGCGTGGCGAAACGAGATTGGGTCTTTCGGTTGCTACAAGGAGACCCAAGGTTACGCGCCGACCGGTGGATGAACATAGACGGTTTCCTAGGTGATGTTCGTATATTAATGATTTTAATAATACCATGATTAGTAGAAATTCAGCATTTACTACTCTGGATGCCACTTTCTTCTCCTTGGCAGCGCCTCGTCACCGCTTGTTGTGCCTTTCCGCCAAATCACCTGCGGACCCCACGCGCTCCAACCTCATTCCATTAATTTTAACTCGACCGGGATGCGGCACGTTAGTTCTGTAAATTCATACTTCCTCGTTCTTATATCTCTCTCATTTTTTTACGGTTATTATCTTGCGATGTTCCTCTCATTTCTTTACGTTATTATAAATAGTAAATTTTTTCATCACTACACGTCTGCACCCCATATTTTCCCTGCTATCTCATACTCCCTCCGTCCCTATCTCAAATTTATTATTAAATATTGATAGGTCCCACCACTTCATCCACTTTTTAACTAAATTTACTACCTTTTTTTTAATCTCCGTGAAAGTCAAACAAGCTCATATAAAATGGGACGGAGAGAGTATTTAACAATAAAAACTACTATTACACCCACTACTTTCCTCCACCATCTCAAATCTATTATTAAATATTGATAAGTCCCACCACTTTACCCACTTTTCATCTAACTTTACTTATTTTTCATACATTGTCTTGGTGTTCGTGTCCCTCTCCAATGTAAACAATTGAGAGGGACGGAGGGAGTAAAAATAAGTTATTAAAATCATGTCTTGTTAAAACATTAAAATGTTTATGAAGTAATTGAAAAAATGTATAAGATTTAATTAGGACAAGAGAAGTATATTTTTCATTTTCAAACTAGAATCAAGCATTTATTTTTCTTCATCAACTAAGTTTTTGAATTTCAATTTATATAGTATATTATTTAATTAAAAGAATAAATTAAAATTCTCACAGTATCTATATTTAATTATTTAGCAATACTCCGGTGAAATTATGTTTTTTTAGACGATTAGAGAAATTAAAATCATAAATTAGTAGTGTACAGAAGAAGTGGCCCATGACCCGACTCAAAAGCTAATTTGCTGTAAAGTTTTCTGAGATGTATAAGAAGATGAGAGTTGAATATCTACTTTGCTGTTTGCACTAATGTATGCATGGGGACTAGAAAGTATATCCATTCCGATATTCCGTTATTCTGACGCACGTGCTTTGTCTCCTTCACCATTTTCTCCTGTATTAATATATTTTTAAGAGTTTAAATATATTTTTGCACATCTGATTTTCAGAGGGACATCATTTGTAATATCATATTTTAAAAGTCGTCATATACAATATCATAGTTAAAGGGGTCGTTTGGATGAGTTTAAAATAGGTGCTTATTACTTAAAATAAATAAGTGGAGTAGAAGTTAGAAGCAAGATAAGACTTATAAGTGATTAAAGTGTTTGGAAAATAAGCAGAAGTCCTGAGACAAAAGCTAGCGTTCCTGGCTTTTTATAAGTGCTTCTTGACTTATTACACAAACGGTACGAATAAGTGCTCATAACACTTATAATCTCTGAAGCTGGACTTATAAGTGTTCTCCAAACACCCACTAAAATCCGTCACAGGTTGTGTTCTTTTATTTGATTTCTAAGACATCGTTAACATAAATTAGGTACATTCGTCATTTTATCTAACTAACAACTTCTTTATCGATTTAATGAAGTTGCACCTCTTTTTCATTGTAATTTAAAAGATTATCTTCAATCTTGAAATTTCCAGACAATTTTCAATATCAAATCGTGTTTTGTCAGAGGGAGAAGTCGTCGGATTCGATTGTGCGACGACGACGTAGCAGGAGTTTAGGATTATTGAGATAAAATGATGAATTTATCCGTTTTATGTTAAGTTAACGACGTACATAGATTTGACGGAAGAACATAAATTATGACAGATTTTAAACTACGATATTGAATGTGATAGTTTTTAAAGTATAATAGTATAATATTAAAATGTGTTCCCTGCTTAAAAATGCATGTACACAAAATGTATTTTAGTATTATATAGTTATATATAATAAAAGTAAGTGAGATAATTTGGTCACATGATTTTATGGTCATGTCACTTTCCCAACACCTGGGTTTGTATATAAATACTTCCTATCATTTTTTGTTCTTTTATTTGCTTCAAATATTTTTCCCTGCTTTTATATTTTAATTTTATAGAACAATTCTAATTATTAAAATTTTTTAACTAATGAGCTATTATATTGAAAATAAAAGTTATAAATAATCTTTCTAAAAATATTAGATTTCAGCCATACTCTTTCCCTATCTATAAACTATAATTACTAGCTTACAGCCCGTGCAAGGCACGGGAATTTTTTAATTATTTATAAAATTTTTAAATATATTTTAAATGATGCGAAAAAATTTAATTTATAAATAATAAATCAAAATTTTCAATAAAATAAAATTTGAAATTATGATTTGTTTGTAAGTTAGAACTGTTGTAAATACACCATCACAGCCATTTATGACTTCAAATAAACTATTATAATCAAGTCATTCCTTTTCTCATATGTATCATGTCAAAATATTAAATTCTTTTTATCAAATTGTAATGAAATTTTGAGTTGATTGTATGAGGCCAACTTCTATTAGATTATATTTATAAATGTATGTGATTTAAATATTTTTCTAAATTATGGTTCTAGATTAATATTGATAAACATAATTTGTTTTGAATTAAGAAAAGGAATCATAAACATGCAATAAGAAGGTGTAATCTGTTTTGGATTAAGAAAATTTTTTGTATTTGTTCCTCACATAAATCCAGCTTATTAATTTTAAAATATATTATATAAAAATTGTGACGGTGCGATTTATATATATATTTTTTGAAACATATGGTTGATTTATATGATTCTACAAATAAAACTGGCAGGAAATATTTATTTTACATTAAAAAAATTCATAAACGCATGAAAGAGAGAATTTGTTTTGGATTCAGAAAAGGAATCATAAACATGCAAATAGCTATCAGTTGCCTTACAGAATAGAAGTTAATTTTGTTCTGATCTAACGGTGCTTATTTGTTCAATATACGATCCAACGGATGATAAGCTTTTGGACCATGAAACCATGCGACCAAATTATCTCCCTTACGCTTATTATATATAAGTATATAATAGCCATGATAATTAAATCTGTCCAACCTTTAGAGACTTGTAAGAAATCTGTAATAAAATTGCACATCATTTATCAACCTATTGAACCGATAGGTTTTATTTATAACAATTCAATAATTTTTTATTCTCCTATTTGATATTTTATTTTTAATATATAATTTAAGATATTTTAATCATGCAAATAAATTTATTGTTTTAAATATGACAAATTTTAATGTATGATTAAAATTATTTTTTTACGTTCTGGTCTGAACATATAGGAAGTTGTAATTTTTCTGAAAATGAATAACTCATTTTTATAAATAAAAATATTAAAATATAAATTATATTTCAACAATAAATCCCTATACTTGTATCTGTTGGTGCAAAGATCCCATGCATCACCTCTCTCACCATTTGGTGGAGACGTAGGAGTTCGATACTTCCGTTAAGGAATGAAATCTTAATTTCTACTGAGCAAGTACTTGATGTGTTTTAATAATTCTACTAAAACAACTTTTTTAATAATTAGTTTTGTTAAATTATATTTATATGCAAAAAGCAAAATGTGCTTAGATAATAAAGAAAGAAAAAAGAAAAGAGAGTAAGTATAATAATATAGTAAAAAAGCAAACTCTCAAAGTTTGAAAGAGGAGCAAAAGTAGGAGAAAGAAAGCTAAAAGAATAAAGTGAGAGGAGATTTAAAAAATAAACTATATATAGTCTTTTGTTCAATTATTTATATATTATTATTATATTTATCTGCAATCATGTATTTACGCTTATTATTTAATTATTTATTTGAAATGTATATATACACTGATGATCTCTGAACTCTTTGGTTAGAACGTTAATCTAATATCTTTATCTTAAACCGACTCTAATTTACAATATACTCCCTCCGTCCCAATATACATGTTCTTTTTCAAAAAAAAATTTGTCCCAAATTGTTTGTCTCTTTCTTATTTTAATGCAAAATTTGATGACAATTTTTCAAAATTTTGTTTATAGTAATTGTTATGTCCAAGATTTGACTTTCTAAAATTAATATCTATTCTCCCTTTTTAATGCATTAAATGAGGTATTTTGTTGAAATTGTTATCCAACTAACTTTTTCCTTGATGATTGATATGTGTATTTTTTTTAAAAAGAACACGTAAATTGGGAACGAGGGAGTATTACTAAAGGAGAAATATAAATTTAGCACAAAAGCATCTTGTTTTAATCCAGAGTACAGCAACCACAGCAGCGAGCAGAGAGAGGAGTCTCCCCGGCGGCAGCTGTAAAATTAACGGCAGAGAGCAGCGGCGGAGATAAACAACCGGTGACGGCAGCGTCAGCAGGTGTGTTCTCCCTCTTTTCTTCTTGATTATTCAAAATTACCCCATTGGAACATTTGATTTATCATGTTACAGATTAGTAGGCCTTCTACTTGCTTTAAATAGGGTTTGTTAATTTGGGAGTTGAATCGGGTCGGGTTGTTAAATTAGGGTTATGATTGTTTGGAAATAGGTCTCAAAGTTTAGCAATGTTGGTCTGTAACTATGGAACTATCTTAAAGGTTGTTTACTTCTCGAAAACCATTCGACTATAATTTTGGAATTAATGCTATCGTACTCAAATTGGAAGTTGATTGAAAACGAAAATAAGGTAATGGGAATTACAACGAAATGTGAAGACTTAGCTGAAAGACTGATCAGGTTTGAAAAAGGATCTTAGAGTGTCTAGGGTTGGGCCAGGAGGGTCGTGGGATCCCTAGAGAGTCCATTTTATGAGATTTCTCGGAGATCAAAAGGGGCACGGATGCTTTATTTATCACCAGGTAAAGATGAATACTATATGGTAGCGGCGGGAAATCCTTTGGCTTTGAATCAGGGTCTTCAGGAAGAACAGGTTGTTCCAGCTCGATATCGTCAAGAATTCCTGACTATTTCATGGGAAGAGGTTCATCTTCGAAGTATTTTTTCCTTCCAATACTTTTCTATCGGAGCTTCCCTCATTTTATCGAGCATGATGATGCGAATCGTGAAACATAAAACCGAAATGATAGCTGATAACATTCTTCCCTCAAGTTTTCTTTCAGCCTCAACTTGATATATATAGTTGTACATGTCCCAATGTGGATTAATCAGATTGGTGAGAAAGGTGTATATTGGGACTAGTCTATTCGTTTCATGGTCTTTATCTGTAGAACATATATCAAAGGACAGTCAGTCACTCGGAAACATAAATTACCCCTGTATGTCTGCTACTAGAATTCCTTGTGGCTCTGACCCTATATTTTTGTTTTATTGTCTTGTAAGTGCCAAAGGATGACCTTTAGGATTGTAAAAATTATATAAACTATACTAGAGTTATCTTTGAATTGCACTTCTGCGGTGATGATTGCAATCCAGTACATGTCATCCTGCACTTGACTACTTCATTATTTCTTTCACACAAATCATATTTCATATTTTGCTCTCATGAACAATCTATTGTACTATTCGTTTTTTTAACATCCTATCTTGTTAATCTATACAGCACAGGGCAAAGGACGGATTTCGGATTCCAGCTTTTGCTTTTTACATTTACCTATATCTGACAAAAATATCAATGGGAGCCTCCAGTAGACCGAAGTTGTCAGGGTTGCAAAAGCAAGTGCTTGCTCTTTATAGAGAATTTCTGCGAGCAGCTCGGGCCAAATCAACTGAAGATCGAAAGCAAATTGAATTAATTGTTTCTGAACAGTTTCGTCGCCATTCAACCCAAGTAGATCGCAAAAATTTTCTTTATATTGAACACCTGCTTCGTCGTGGAAAGCACCAACTTGATCAGCTAAAAAACCCAGCTACTGTTGGACTATCATCCTTGAATGTAAAAGTTTCAGATGCCAAGCACAGCTAAGATACAAACAGGGTTAGAAAATTGAATAACATTTTCTAATGGTGTTTTTATTGGTTGGGAAGCAAAGGTAATCAAATGATCAATTATAACAATGGCAAATCATCTCTGTGTGAGAGATTTTAATATTTGCTTTGTACTATATATAGGGTGTGGATACAATACAATTATTTTTTAAATAAAATAATATACCCCTATCGAAGCTCAAAGATGTTTGCATTGAGGGATTGTATACTCTTTTCCTTGTTCATAGGTATCTCAGAAGGATGTAAATTGTCATGTGGAGGAGTGAATTCTTATGAACGGATATATTAAACTAAACTTGTTGCTGATTACTCTATTTAGGTGATAAGGCTTCTTAAGACAACGAAGTGTCTGGCTATAGAAAATCATGGACACCAAAACTTGCTTTACTGATTTATACTAAAAAATCCAGATTGTGTTTGCTGCAAGAGAAACCAGTAACTCAATTTCAAGCCAAGCTCAGAAGGTTGCAAGGACTTTGTAATTTGTGTCAATATCAGACAGGATAAGGGTACATATATGATGCGTATTATGCATACATTGTTCGTTCCGTATGTTTTGAATAACTAAGTTCGTCTTTCCTGCAGTCTTATGATATACTTTTAGGTTAGTTGCAAAGATTGTTCTGTAGTTCTGTTTGACTGTATGAGATAGAATGGGGTGGGAATTGAAAGGAAAAATGTGAAGAGGTGAATTTGAAAGATGTGTGTGTGTGTGTGTGACCCAACTCAACGACAATGACCAGTGGAATGTTCTTTGCTGGCAGCAGACACAGCCTTTTAGAGCTCTGTATTTTTAATGCTTTGAATTACTGAGAATACAGTAACAGGGGAACTAAAGTAGATCCTACAGGATAAAGGTCAGAGGAAAAAACACACGTAATCTTCTGTTTTTTACTCATGGTAGATTCTACGAGAACATTTAACTGCCAGAGTTGAGAGAGCTCTGCGCAGATCATTCTTATATTCTGGTTTAGCTTGATGCTGGGAACTAAGAGCCTTGCTGATATAAGCTAATGGATCACTTAGACTAGCTGATCTCAGTGACCTGTTTAATTAGTTTTGTCATTTGTGTCAAAATGCTATATACTGATCGGCCAAACCCCAGGTGTCTTCATAGAATGCAAGACAGGTTTACAGATGCAAAATAGGATTAATCCCTCCACCTCCACCTCCACGTTGGCCGGGCCGGCCTACCAATCCTGGTGCCAAATTTAAGCAATTTACCCCGCTGAATTAATATGCACTGAAATCATTCCTACATGACACATGCATCAGGTTTTGCCAACTACCGGAATCAGTGATCCTGGAAATGGTCTGTACTTTTTGAAATGCGACAATTTCACTCATGAAATATTTTAGCACTTTCTGCTTCTAATAAAGTATTTATTATTATATTATAATTATACTAACAAGTGAAACCATAGTTCAAAACATTCAAGCCGCCCTTATTTAATCAACCTCAACTTCTTAAATAACTAATAATTAAAATTGAGCTAATTGGTTGTTTGAGAACTTATATTTCATTTGTAGTCCTTAATTTGATCAAAGGACCGGTACATTCAAATATATATATGTGTTAAAGCTGAGACGCAATCTAACATTATTAATAATAATATCAATACACTCCAACCGCGATAGGGAAGCCACAGCACCCAACTTCGTCGCATTCACTAGCTCATTATGCCTCAACTTGTATAAAATTTTACACATTATTTCATATATTAAGTAATTCATCAACATATTAATATTGATTACCAGCATTCATAAAACTTGATATCAACACTAAGCCTGAAGTACACTTCCCCTTCAAACGAGTCCGTCATAACCGTCGCAACTCCCCGGTGCATGAAGAAATCTCCGGTGCCCCCGACGATACTAATATCCCTAGTCTTGTTCATCAACGGATCGGCCCCAATGAAATTAATCGTGCCTTGATAATCCGTGGTGTTTAGAACAAACGAGAACCCTAGCCATGCAGTGTAGGTGTTTTTAGTGTCATACATGTACATCCCCTGGGCTCTCCCTATTGGTGGAGAATGAAGATTGTTGTCAAGTGTAATCGGATCATCAAAAACCGCAATATTTCCGAAATGAAATTTATCGGCCAAGATCGTTAAATTCGCGCCTTGCGGGGCGGCTACGATGGCTGAGGTTGCATTAGCTGCATTTTTGCCGTTGTAAATAATATCGTGGAAAAAGAGGAGCAAATGCTTGCATGGTTTATGCTGCTTCTTGGATTTCCAAGGAGAAGATGCAGATGAGAAAGAAGAAGAAAATAATAGCAAGGATAGAAGGAAGATATGAGGAAGTGAAGTAGCAGAAGCTCTTGCTCTAGCCATTGCGAAATTTCTTTATGAGTAGATGTGAATATTTACTACTAATGCCTCTCCTTTTATGGGAGAGCTACTCCGTGTAAAAATGGGCAAGTTAAATTAGTTGGTTGGTCATTGGTGGGATGGTCACTTATCACATGATATTATAATGGCGGCATCTTTCTTGGCATGGCTTAGCTTGATTCCTTATAATGATACAATTTGCTTCCATTTGAAAAAAAGAAGAAAGATACAATTTGCTTCATTATTTATTTATTTAATTTGAGGGGAAAATATTAAGACAAGATACTTAACAAAACAAATATAGAAATTTAGCCGGGACAAACCGTCGATGTGAAACAAAAAATGAGCTAATAAATAGTCGTTTTATTTTCAGATCGTTTAACACATAGAATATTTAAATTTTACAATATAAAAGGTATTATAATGATATTTCGAACAATACAAGACACATCAGTTATGAAATTAGTAGTGTCGTAAATGATTTTCACATAAATAATATCTGTAATTTAATATTCGGAATTATCCTAAAAATATGAACAATATTTGTTATGGAAGGAGAATCTTGCTGTATCAATCCAACGAAGAAAATATTCTAATTTGCTTGATTCCATCAATTGACACTCGACACGTAAAATTAGTATCATAGCCATGCGGCCCATGCTGCAGAGGATTTATATTTGTTCTTGCATTGTTTCTTGAAAAATATGTACGTAGGCCACCAGCCCACCATACTGGACCTTTTAAGGTTATATAATGATTGTTTTTTGAAGAAAGGTTATATAATAATTGCTGATAACGAAATATAATATCCTCTGCCGGTTTTTATTAGTGTAATTTAAAACATCAAATTTCTAACTTTTCTGGTTGTTTAAGAGTCAATTTAAAAAATGTGAGTTTTTTTTTTTTTGAAAAAAAGAAATTAATTAATTCAATAATGAAAAGCCATACGGCATCTACAAGAACAATCGAGTCGAACAAACATGAAACAGATCATATCGCTGATTAATCTAGTCTTTATAAAGACACAATCAAGCGATTTGTTGAAATTGATATATACACATATAGCCTTCATCAAAACTTCATCAAAATCCGTTTGAGCTATCGATCGTAACTTTGATCCCATATAAATCTTTACCACTGAATCAATTCCTTGAAAATCTGGCAGATTCCCGGACATTGAATCACACCAAAACACACCAAAAAAACACACCAAGCTCTCACAAGGAGAGAATAAACAAAACCCAAATAAATTGGGAACAAAACTCACCCAAAAAAGATTTTGTCAAACAAAGACACAATCTTGAAAGATAGAATTAATCCTTACCGGGGAGGAGTATTATTGAAAAGCAAGGGCAAAACAAAGAAATTCGGGGCTTTCCACCGGTGAAAACCGATGGAAGCCCCTCACGACGGCCGGGGGAAAAGGAGAAGTTTGAGAGGATTTTTTTTAGGGTTTATTGAAATGTGAGTTTTTTAATTCCGCATTCTGGATTCTATTACCCTTCGCTTTAAAATATATATTAAATGCATTATAGTCTATTATCTCGTAAGCTTTACTGGAAAACTAATTGTACTTTATAAAATCATAGCTTATCAATTCCCCTGAGAGGCTGAGAACTTTTTTTCTCAAAGTTCAAAAAAGTCACTTGATGACTCCGTGTTTATATTGGATATGAAAATATTAGATTTTAGAGAATTCATGCGTATTTATTTAAAATATTATACTATAAATTATCTTGATACTTGCTTATTATACTGCAAAACCGTACAAATAGGCCAAAAAGTAGCTGAATTGTAGATAGATATATAGCGAACACAGTCCAATTATTTGAGAGGGTTTTTCCCGTTCTGGAACTACTGTAACAAAAAAAACAAATACTCCCTCCGTCCTATACTGTTTCTTTTTGGGACGTCCAAAAATAATAAACTTTTATAATACTCCATAAAAACAACACTACGCCAACTTTTTTTCACTATCTCCATTCTATAATAATATAAACACTATTACACCAACTACTTTTTTCCAATATCTCAAATTTATTATTAAATATTCTAAGACATCCATCCACGTTCATATTATTATCCCATTATATTTATATGATTAGTAACATGCACCTTGGGCTTTTTTCCATTTTCTGGTAAAAATTTGGTGTGGGGTTGGTGCCTTGGCGATTCATTTGTAGTATTATATATCAAGTCAACATATTTCATATCTTTGCATTTTTCCGTTGATAACCAAATTTACTCCCGGTAAAGAAACACCCAATTTATAAAATATAAACTTCAAAAGGCCTGAAAATGCGTTTTACATTGAGCTGTGAATCGTGATACATGAAAAATTCTTCCAAAATTTAAATATATAATGATACAAACTCTATATCAGTATGAATAATCAGCAGATACGGGGCACAAATGATGTTTGATTCATGGGTTTTTTTTTTTTTTTTTTTTGAAATAGGGAATGGGACCAAAAAATAAATAAATAAAGTAAATGAATGATTCTAATTAATATCAGGATATTTATCAAAATTATTATTTTTTATAATTTTTTTTTTTTTGCAATTTTACCATCTTATAAAAATTATCACAAAAACACTTTCAATCGAATATACAATAATATGCAACTAAATACACATTTATATTTTTGTCGAAAGTTATATCGACCTTCCTAGATCAAAATCACACCATGTTCCTATGCTCTCCCAGCTGTTCTTCTAGGAATATGGGGTGGCAATCTGTATTAACAGCCTTGATCATTCAGGAAAATAACCAGCCACGGTATATAATCTCTCCGTAAATATTCTCTGAATAAATCTAGATTTATTCTTTGTACTCATCTCTCTCTCAGTGGCCAGTGCTCAATCATTTTTATTTTATACAGTAACTCCATTTTAGGATGTTGACAACCGAGGCGGCAGTAGCAGTACTGTGTAACATGCAGGCATTCATGCTTGGTAGGTGCCGCCTCCTGTGTTAGTCTTAAACAGGTCACAAACTACACATCCCCATAAGTAACGACTAACGAGTTTAGTGATCAAGAGAAAGACGCATCAGATTAGGAACTTGTTTGTTTCAGCTTAAGTCAAAAAGTTGTTTATTACTTTAAACCGAAAAATGTTTGTTTATGTGATACGTCAAAAAAGATTAATGTCAAAAATTAGGCGGAAACTAACTTAAAGTCAGAATTTAGTCAAATAACTTTTTTCAGTTACTTAATTTTTTAAACTTTTCTTTTGATAAAATTTATCCATATAAATCATTTTTATTTTATTATTACATTTTTAATAACTCATAGATCATTATTAAATCAAAATTATCTAAACAGATAATTTAATCTCCCATTTCTCTCATTAACTCACTTTAAGTCATAAGTTATAGTAAGAGCAAGTCCAACAGTATCTTAAATGATGTCCTAAATCAAAATTTAAGACAATTGAAGTAAATGAATGCTCCAACAAGTGTCTTATTTTTTTTTAAGCACCACTATCCACGTCCTAAATCAATTCTGCCAATAAAAGAATTAACTTCCTTTCTTTACAACATATATCTCTCTCCTCACTCCTTTTCATTTCTCCACCGTAATGATTCAAATATATTTTAATTTTAATTTCATTAATAAGACACAATAGACATATTGTTGGTGTTAATATATTAAAATGATATCAATACTATCTTTTATTACATTTACAACACACTTGGATGGTTAGACTTACTCTAAGCTTAGATTCTATACGTAAGAAACAGAAAACAACTATAAGTGCCCAGTAGTCATCGACAAAATATACAATGATTAGAACAATCCACACTGATCCCCACACAAACCAAAGCAGAGTCAAAACGTTCCTTCTTGGTAAGCAAGAGCGCTCTATGATGTCACAGACTTTACGATCCAACTACAACACATACCTTGTGTAGACTAGTAGCAAAAACGACTTTTAGTAACTTGATTAAACTAACGGATTGTCTAACCTGTGCCCTCAGGGCGTGCATTTAATACACTTCTACCGTGGTTGACAGCTCATATGATATTAATATGATATTAATACAGACTACTTTTGATTATTTCTCACGTTTTCCTTTTTTTTAATTTTTCTCTTCTTCCTAACCTTTTAACAATACGTATCGGGAAAAAAATGATGCAAGTAAAGTATAGCATAAGGTATGGATCACAATACACAAGACTGGAAAACTAAGCAATAAGTGAAAGTGGTTTCCATTAATATGATTACCGAGAGGAAATTATTCATCTGAAGAAAAGTCTATGTTGATCACTAGTCACATTTTTACTCGGTTGGTGGCCTCTTATGATTTCGTATTTGATTTCTGTTTCATCCTCAGAACTGTGTTTTCTTCTTCTCTAGACAAAAGGGTCTGTATCGAAAAAGTCAAATTGTAAAAGATACTCTGAGAAATATGTGTTATAGTAATTAAATTGAAGAGATTTGATGATTATCTTCTAAAAACACTTTTGTGTAGGAAAAGAATCACATTCTATTTAATAATATGAAAAATATTATGATGTTCAGTATATAGTTTGTATGTGGTAATGGTAATTAAAATTATTGAAATTGATATTCTTAAAAATATTTAAACAATATAGAATTTCAACTAATAAGATACTGTTCCTTACAAAAAAAAAAACTAATAAGATAATGTTATTTCTGTTTTCCAATGTTCGAAAATAAAATTTGGATTAAGTCGAAGATTTCATTTTGGAAGATGAAATTACTCCCTCCGTCCCTTTTTAGTTATCACATTTCTATTTTTGTTGGTCAAATTGACTAATTTTTGACTAAAGATTATAAATCACTTTTTCATTATTTTAAAAAACTGAAAATTACATCTTAAAGTAGATTAAAAGTTATTTCCGGTGATATTTTTTTTTTATTTTTCTACTTGATAAAATATTAATAAATTTCAGTCAAATTTTAGTAAATTTAACCGGCACAAACCCAAATGTGACAACTAAAAAAGGGACAGAGAGAGTATTGTTTTACAAATTCTATTACTTTATATGTTTTTCATACACAAAATCTAAGCATCAAGTTCAAGTCACTTGTAAGAACAAAATGTAAGATGAACTACAGCTACAGCTGCACATAACATAACATTTTGATCAATTACTTCGTGAACAAACTTATAATTAAAAGTAAGATGATAACATATATTGTCAACAAGACAATCAGTTCACTATTTTTCATCATCGTCACTAGACTCATCATCTTTTCCTTCATCTTCTGATTTCAGAGAAGCCAGTGAATGCACAGACATGTTACTATGATATTGTTGCACAACTAAAACCGAAGCCTCTGTTGAGAATTCTGGAGTTACTAAGAAGCTCCCAATCGGTCCTAATTCCGGGGTGTCTGTTTTTGTCAGCAAAGATCTAGCTATCTCACCTTCTGGAATTCTTCCAACCAAGAACAAATTGCACTTGCTAAACTCGCTTATGACTTCAATAGTTTGTGCAGCACTGTTAACTATTCTTTCTTCGTATTTCATTTTCTTGTCTGAGATGGTTCGCTTTAAATCATCGAGAACTTGGTCATCTATAGCCCTTTCTTCAGCATTGGTGAAATCAGACATATCAACACTAATGACACCCCCTGTTACTTTAGAATCCAGAACAAATCTTACAACTATTAGGCTTATACCGGGATGCTCAGCCATTCGTTTTCCATAAGCAAGTGCTTCATGGTCATCATGTCCTCCGAAGAACAACACTGTCATGACATAGTCTACGTTTCTGGCTGTGACATGGGAGGAGCCACCAAGGCCGCGGTCTATCAAGATACCAACTGAGCAAGGCGCACGCTCAAGGACTTTTCGGTTAACTTGCCTGAACTCACTTCGAGTAGTCTCTAGGAGTCCATCAAGCCTTTGATGCCTATGGAAAGGGAGAATTATCATAGCTACCTTTTTAGTATCTGCACTTCCACAGATGTCTTCGTGCATCGTCGCCATTGGGGAAATTGCGGTGGTTGGTTGGATAGACACTTTGCTTAAATGCTGGAAAGTCTCAAAAGCTACAACAATTTGAGTAGAATCAGAGCTTCCCACCTTATTCCAGAATGGCAGTCCATTTCTTCTAGCCCTGTGAACCATAAGCATAGAAGATGATCTTTCAGATAGTTCCATCAGGTGCATTGCATACACACGAAGTCCTCCTCTTCTTCCAGTGCCCCGTGAAGCTTCAATGAGATTTATCAGAGAAGGAATATTTCTAGCGCCGTGGAAGCACGCCAAAATGCGGAGCTGAGAGTTTGTCTCGCTCCTTTCAACTGTTCGGTGCTTGTATGCCTTCTTATCCACTTTTTTATGCGGCTTATATACCGCGACAACTAGAGGTGTTGTGATAAATGTTGTGAATAGCGCCATCAAAACTAAAATTGCGAATGTTTGATCATTCAACACCTGTAAAATATGAACTTCAAATCATCAAACACCATATAACAAAGGACATAACATCTTTATATATGAATAATAAAGTTGACTGAATCATACCCCTCGGTCTTTCCCAATGTTGAGGACGATAAGCTCCACCAAACCTTTCGTATTCATTAAAATACCCAAAGCCAGAGCCTCCTTGAAAGGCATTTTACACAAAAGTGAGACCCCGACAGTGCCAAATATCTTTCCAATACAAGCCGTAGCTATGACCATAACTAAAAGACCCCATGACTGAAGCCCTTTGATTGTGGTGACATCGGTTTTCAAGCCACTTGATACGAAGTACAATGGAAGTAGAAGCCCTGAAACAAGATCTTCAACTTTTTCCACAAGAGCGCCTGCGAAAGGCCCATCTTTTGGAACCAGAACTCCGATCACAAAAGCCCCAAACAAGGCATGGATGCCAATAGTATCAGTGACAAATCCAGCAGCCAAAACTAGTGCTAAAATAGCACAAACATACATTTCATCGACGGGTTCCCCTTCTGGACAATGTCGCGCCATCCATTTAAACAAAGGGGGCACGACAATTATACAACCGACAATAAAAGCAGCACCGCACAACAAAACCCATAGTGAAATCAAGGGTGAACGTCCAGAGCCCGAGAGGGCAATGGCAAGAGCAAGCAGAATCCATGCAGCAACATCATTGACCGCTGCAGCAGACATAGCCATTCGGCCAACATCAGTAGTTAAGAGCTTGAGTTCAGCTAAAATACGCGCTAAAACAGGAAATGCTGTGATTGAAAGCGCCACGCCCATGAACACAAGAAATGGAGCTTCATCGACACCCTGAGAGATTGTTCCTCGAAGAACAAAGGACACTCCGATCCCTAAAACAAAAGGGACACTAATTCCAGCCAGAGCAATGGCTAGGGCTTTCTTTCCAGTACGGCCAAGTGCTTTTGGATCAAGTTCGAGTCCAACAAGGAACAGAAAGAAGAGGAGGCCAAGATTGGCCACGGTATCCAGCACTGTGTGGCTCTTCTTAGGAAAAACCGCGTCGAGATACGTTTTGCTGCGACCAAAAGCTGACGGGCCAAGTAAAATCCCCCCCTGCAAAAATTGTTTAATGATCATTTATTAAGACAAGTATTCGACAAACTAAAAAACTTCTCATTAATCTTACTACTTAACATGTGTCCACGAACACACACTAGAAAAACGGTTAAACTTACAACTATCTCTGCAACAACCCGAGGTTGGCGCATTGGTTTGAGAAGGTAAGCCAAGAATCTTGTAAACACAAGAACTAAGCATATCTGTAAGATAATCAAAGGAAGTGCATAGTCAAGAGGACTATCTCCTTGAAAGACTCCATTAGACGTGGCCTTCATAGGATGTGGACAGTCAGTTCCATTGGATGCCATTTTCCTCTAAAACAATCTCAAAACTACACACCAGTAACAAATACCTGCAATTTAAAATCAAGATATATCTGTAAATCAGATTAGAAATTGTACATATAGCATCATATATTATCGAAATCCAAAGTGTCGTGCTCATTCTTGTATATAAAATATAGTTGCACTAAGTTCAAAGATACGTGTGTTAATTAAGTTCATAATAATCTAAGTACTCATCTATTATATCAGATCATTGGATCTGAAGTATTTATAAAATATATTAGAAGTTAATTTGAAGGATTGAAGAGATTCAGATAAGGAGAAAGTTTGAGCAAGGTAAAGAAATTCAAATTGTACTACTTGAACTAACTAAACACGACACGCGTTGTGAACTTGCGCTACTGATGACAATTCTAGGTGTTGAATTGACTAATACTAGCTATTGAACTCTATATTATCTTGTAGCTAGCTAGCTCCGATTCAGACTTGGTGTCGAAATTCCAATTAATCGAAGTCGTTATGGCTCATACAGTACTTCACACGGACTCATAAATTAGGCTGTGCAATAAGTCTAACCGTACATGATTCCCAAATCAAAAGGATCTTAAAAAAAAATTAGACTCGTCATAATTTTGAAATCAACTGCTCTAACAAAACTCGCACAAATTCTTTTTACCGAAACTCTCAGTCTCCCACATCTACATATATATATATGTATAACTTCTGTATAACTTCATTCATATGTAAAAGAATCCACATGCATGTTTTTTTACCACACAAAGTATCTTAAAATATTTTTAGCACGTGGCCTCGAATATTATTGAGACTTGACTTCAGTATAATATTTATTTACGTAAAAAGAGATATTTAAAATATAATACGAAGTAATTTGCATCTTTGCGTTCCGATGACAAATATATAACTGTCCTATAAGAGGGGACAAATTTCCTGGTGACAAGAATACCCCTGCTCTTGGCTCGGAATCATAATAGTACCGTATAGTATTTCATGATCACAGTTTGTCAAGTTACAGATAGATGCGTGATTAGGGGGACTAATAATGTAAGTCGTCGATATTAATAGATTAATGACAAGATATTAATTTCTACATCTGGACACAACACATGCATGTCACTATGTCAGCGTATCACTCTCTATTCACAGAATCGGATTATATACTATAAACACACATGCCTAAAAGAGAAAGGGAGTTACCTGATCTGAATGAGCAGCTTAATGGTTCCGAGGATTCTGATGTATATGTTTCTGTCTGCATGTAAATGGAGACAAAGGGGTGTTTGGGTACAACGTTAACTCGTGTGGTTCCGGAGACGGAGGAAGAAAGCTAACTGAGGAATCAGGGAGTTGTAATCAAATGGAAAAGTCAAGTGAGTTGTGCATAAAAGGCTTCAGTTGTCCCGTATATATAGACCCGCCCATGTATGCACTTTACCCGAAATGCCACTATGGTTTCTTCAATTTACGTGTTGACTTATTGAGTGGCTAATTTATGTCGCTTTTGCCTGTTTTGGATCAGGGGTGGACATTAACAGATAGTACTTGATACATTAATATAATTTAGTTATTCAAAAATTTATATTGGCACAGGAGTTTCCTCTTTTTTAAATTCGCAAATTTGCCCCGATAATAAAATTTCGGGAAAATAGATTTTTTTGTCACCGAACTTATTATGTTTTTAGAAACTTGCCACTCAACTAATTTTTTTTTCCTTTTAGTTACTGATGTTAGGTTCGGAATTTTTTTTGCCACTAAAGTTAGGTTCGGATTTGATTATTACCATTATATTAATTCTTTGTAGTATTATTAAAATATAGTGATAACTTGTAATATTTTGATGATTTGATATATGTCCATTTTTATATATATAGTACTTTTATGTACCCAAGATCGTTTATCTTCGGTGATAAGAGTTAAACACGCATTTTACGGTTTCTAAAAGTGTACTCTCATAAATTATTTTATTTTTTCTTCCGAATAGAAATTTAGTGTCTGAATTTTTATACGCAAAAAGAAAATCTCATAAATCATTGAAGATTAAGTTTTTCTCTCTATTTATTTATCTTTATCTTGAAAATTATAATAAGATAAAGTTATTAAAAATTACGAGGATAAATTTAAGAGAGATCTTAGGCTGAACTAGGTGATTGGAACTTTAATAGTGAAAAATGATGCATCGTATCACTCAATTAGACTTTATTTTATCATGGAGAACATAAATTATTTGAAGTCATTGATTCAATACTGATGATTTAATGAATTTTTAGAATTCTAATTACGATTTTTCCTGATTTTAATTTATATCACCTCATTTTATGTTATTATTGCTATATACAAAGATATAAACATACATCATATTATCAAAAAAAATTATATACTATCACTATGTATTAATTATGCTACAAAAAATTATCACAATGCTAATAATCATATCCGAACCTAAGTTAGTGACTAAAAACAAATCCAAACCTAACATCAGTGACTAGAAGGAAAAAAATTTTAGTTGAATGGCAAGTTTCTAAAAACATAATAAGTTCGGTGACAAAAAAATCTATTTTCCCTAAAATTTCATTAGTTAATTTAAAATGTTATCAAACCATCATTAGGCAATATGTATACTAGCGAGATATATTTTTCGCTAAAATGATTATGTAATTTTTTAAAAAAATAACAATTACTCAAATGAGATTATTTGTAATTATGATTATGTAAATTATATCTTTTTTTTTTAATTCCACAACTATAACAAACATAACATCGTCACAGTTTATGACTTTATGCTAAGGTCAAGGATATAGAAAGTTGGATTAATTGTAAAATTTTATATGATCAATCTAGATGTCAAAAAATGTGTTTTAGCTAAAAGTTTTTATCTCTTTTTTGCAAATTGAGAGGGTTAGATGCAATACGTATCTGATACGGTAAACGACGTTAAATTTGCAAGTTTAATATATTTAAGCATTCATAGGATTTGAACAAGATTGAATAGTTTAAATAATGAGATCATTTTCAGTTATTCTCATATATTCGAATTCATTTTTCACTCAACTTAAGAAATATTAGAAATATATATCCTTGTAAGGAATATAACTCTGAATTTTAAAAAATGGAAAATTCACCAAGCCTGTGCTGGTAGCCTGGTACCAATCCATCTAACCAAGTAATTTCGAGTGTGTAGCATGAGACAGACAAAACCGCAAAACCGAGAATAACCTGCCTCACATGTCTCTGAATAATATTTCGAGGTCATGAATTATGATAAGATGTGTAGGGTGTTAAACTAGTACAGAATAGGCTTTTAGCGTCGGTCAAATTAGGCTTTTAGCGTCGGCGTTCCAGCGTAGTATATGAACGCGACGCTATAGGTTAACCCTATTGCGTCGGTCAAATTAGGCGACGCTTAAACTATATATTCATCGGTTAAACGGCGACGCAAAAGAAACTTTAACCGACGCTAAAAGTTGTTCCTTTGCTTTCGTAGTCAAACAACCGACGCTAAAGGATAAGCCTATAGCGTCGGTTGGTCAAACTGCCGTAGCTTAAAGTTGATCTTTTGCGTCACGTAGTCAAACAACCGACGCTAAAGAGTATGTTTCTAGCGTCGATTGGTCAAAAAGCCGTAGCTTAAAGTGTATGCTTACTGTGTCGGTTTCTTTTGAAATGCCGTTGCTTAAAGTCCTTTTTTTAAATATATTTTTATTTATAGACATAATTGATATATTGTATTATATATATTATTAACCTGCTCATCCTTAATTCATGTAAAGAAATCCAAATGAAAGTACACAAAGATAAGAACACTAAATTAAACAAATTTAATTAGGAATCTACATCGATTATATCAATAAAACAGGACATTAAAAGATTACAAATATGTTTTGTAGATAATAACCATTTAGTTGTCACAGGCAAAAGAATCAATTTGCTGAAAATAAATTCCCTTCAGTAAAAATCACAAACAAACTTAGTCGAATACAATAACAGATTATAGATATGTTTGTGCAGATTACAGATATTGTAGGACCCCTGGTCTTTTTGTTGCTTGCCAAAGCAGAACCGGATGTTACATTATCTTCATCCATGCCTAGCTTATTAGCTGTAACAGAATATATAGTCACATTAGAAATTTGCCATATAATCTTCAGAATCTTAGAACCTGATGTTAAGCCCAAATATTGTATAATTCCATTCCCCCAACTCCGTTCACTCAAAAACAAACACAACATCAAAGATTGATCCTAATGTCAGACAGTTCACAGTTCTTCAGGGCTCAGGCATGGTTCCGTGGTCCACACTGGTATTTCAAAAACTGAAGACGATCTTAAGTATTTACAAGGAGAATCTGTAGATCCATTATACACATGTCAAACATCGGGATGTTTTCAATATTGCATTTTACTATTTTTGGATTTCATGCTCATTAAGCACGGTAATCGGTTCATCTACAGACAATAAGAAATTATAACCACGATGAATTTCCTGTCACATCTCATTCTTTGTGTCTTTACTGTATAACTTGTAATGTGTGTTTTTAGTGTTCCTTTAACTTTTTAATTTAAACATATTGAAAGAAGGTTACCAGTTTGACAATTTGGGGTGCATATCTTTCTCTATACCATAAGCGAAGTAAAGCAGATATCTTGTATTCTTTTTTAAGCATGACTAGTTTAGTACTATTAGGCAAATATATAACTCTCAACTCGCTGGTAAAAAGCTTTATATGGTCATATTTGTTTTGCATATTTTATTAATTTTGAATAATTTTTTTCAGCTGCAGATTGCAAGCCATCAATTTACATTTCCATTTTTTAAATGTGCATTATATAAATTACTCTCTCCGTCCCTTTTTAGTTGTCACATTTGGTTTTGTGCCTGTCAAATTGACCAAAGTTTGACTGAAATTTAATAATATCTTATCAATTGATAAAATAAAAAAACTATATCACCGGAAATAACTTTTAATCTACTTTAGGATGTAATTTTCAGTTTTTTAAAATAATGAAAGAGTGACTTATAATCTTCGGTCAAAAATTAGTCAATTTGACCGATAAAAATAGAAATATAATATTGCAAAACAAATGACACCTATAATATAAATTACTATATATTATGGGAGAGATTCGCTAGATAGCATGATATAATATTGCAAAACAAATGACACCTATAATATAAATTTCTCTAATCCACATTAACAATCCAATCATACCAAAAATAACACTCAATAAGAAGTTTGTAAAAGATAATTAATGAGCATAACAAATTACTTATGATGATAATATTATATAAAACCTAATCTAACAACATATCTCATTTTTTATAACCCAAAGAAGAGTTGGACTGTTGATTTGAAATAAAGGATATGTTGTTTAAAGAATCTATGAAAGTGAAAACTAAGTCTTTAGGCAATTTATAGTACTTTTTAGTAGCTTTTTTTTCCTATCTGGAATCTACTAGTTATCTTTCTTGATCAGTGATCAGAAAATCACAAGGTTTTGCAACAATAAAAGAATATATTAAGATGTGATCTATTAGATAATCAATCAAGAACTGCATCTATTGGCTTGGCAAAAAAGTTTTAAAAAGTAATATAATTATAACACATTCTTTGTGAAATTGCGGAATGTTGTATGGCATACCTCTTTCCCAGTGTTACGCTCCAAGTTCAGGGACCTCTTTTCAGATTCCAAGAAGAGTCCTAGCTGCACTTTCATCTTCCTTGCTCGTCTCTCTGATTCCTGCAATCTGCACAAAGCCTCAATCTTCCATTCTTCTGCTCCTTTCAATTTCATTCTTGCTTCCTCTAATTCTAGTCTTCGATCTTTATTTGCTTCTACCATTTCTTCCACTATTGTCAAAAACTTTGGGAACGCTCCTGATGTCAACATCACCCACTACAGATCAGAGGACATTATGCACTCGAGAAAATGTGGCTTTAAGGATTTGGATTGTGACAAGAAAGGCTTCATAGTTTTGACCAGACTGATAAAAAGTAGATACATATCCAATAGCTTTTTCAAAGTACTTCTGCATGGAGACTTAATGGTCACTGATGTTCTGAGAAACTTCATTTTGGCTAGAGTAACCTGAGCTTCGATTTTCATAAGAAGATAAACTAACTGTGTTAGTTGAAATTTCTGTTTCTGCATCAGATCTTTCCCTGCAGTGGTGGCTCTAGTAGTAAAGTCTTCCTGTGCATCACAAGGTCGAGTGAGAACATACATAAAACACTATCCAATGAAAAAGCAGATCAGATTCTCTCAAACTAGTTTACTGCAAATTAATGTTATATTGAAGATTACAGTTCGAAAACATAAGACCTACCAAAACACAAGAAAGAGTATATAAGTTCATCAAAATTTTATCATAAGAAATATACAATTTCATACTTACAATTAGATGTATATTTATGACTTCTTACAAAAATCTGATTAACTTAGTCTGATTATCAGAAGACTGTTTCATCATACATTCATACGCCCTGCTTTCTTGAGAAATTGGCAATGCTCACAGTAAGTTTTACATACTATCTAAGTCATCTGCTAAAACCATATAAAATTGGATCTAATGTTCTCTTTTATTTCCTTCTCTTTTCACTTAATCCATCAGAATTTGTTTCACAAATTTTTAGGTTGGGAAACCTCCAGGACATATTAATGGCTATAGGAGGTAAAGAAATACGAAACTTACCAGGTAAAATAAGAAAAACCTGCTATGCTTCAAAGCATTATCAGTCCTGTAGACATAAAGTTTCATGTCATATGAAAAGTACTAGCACATAATCATTGTTCAAAATCCAAATGCAGGCCTGAAAATATAATATGCAGGATTCTCTGTACTGGAAAGATATTTCATATGATCAACCAGCTGGAATATATGTGGAATATATGCTTTGAGAACAGATTCCGGTAACTTGGGTGAAACTGATTTTCATGAACTTCCAAGTTGGATCTAACTTAAAAAGAGAAGTCTTTTTCTATTAGGAGATATTTAAGAATATAAAGTTACTATAATTGACAATATCTTCATTACATAGAACACTGCCTCATTCTTCGATTCCTCTAAACAATTATACTTAACAACTCAGTCATGCCAGGAACATCTGGGAACTCTTGATATAAAGTAAATAATAGCAAGAAACCAGATTTTTAGATCTAGAACAGTTAAATCAGTACTAGGACATCGTAACACATAACAACAATACCCGACAATGGAAGAGAGAAAAGTTAAAATTATTTTATATGCAGACCAGAGAATATATAATTGTTCTATATGCAGGGCCAAATCACACTCTAATTAACATCTTCATTACAAAGAACACTGCCTCATTCTTCGATTCCTCAAAACAATTATACTTAACAGCTCAATCATGACAGGAGCATACTTAACAACTGATATAAAGTAATAATAATAGCAAGGAAGCAAATTTTTGAAACTAAAACAGCAACAAAATCATAGTTTAATCAGTATTAGGACATCGTAAGTCATAACAATAATACCGACAATGAAATAGAGAAAAGTTAAAATTATTCTATATGCATACCAGAGAATATATAATTATTCTATATGCAGGGCCAAATCACACTATAATTAACATCTCCAGTACCAAGAACACTGCCACATTTCTCGATTCCTCTAAACAATTATACTTAACAACTCAATCATGCCAGGAACATACTTAAGAACTCAAATCTTCAAACAAATTAGAAAAGTACATACCAGGAATTTGATGAAGAATTATAGTTTTGCAGCAGACCAAAGAATCCAGCAAATAAATACAACCCAACTACTGAATAATCTCCGAGATATGTCCAAATCGACCAAAGAAACAGAGATTGAACAGATCCAGTGAATTTGTTGAAGAACCCTAGTTTTGCAAGAGAGCACTTGAGACATTGAGCAGACCCAAAGATTGATTGGGCAATTGAGAGATGGAGATTGAGCACTCGAGAGATTGAGGGAGAATCGAAAGATGAGGAGCGATTGAGAGAGCAAATCTCAATTAGATTTTCGTCCAGAGCAATTCTGATTGTTTTGGACTCAAAAGTAAACCTGATTCTGCATATATAAGCGCCGTATATTATTAGATTTTTTAAATTTTTTAAATAATAAAAATATTCTATTACGTCGGGTATTTTTTTGGCGATGCAAAAGGAATATATCTACAGCGTCGGCGTTCTTAAACGTCGCCCAAAACATAATCTATAGCGTCGCTGTTCTGTCAACCGACGCAGGAAATACCTTTTAAGCGTCAGTGTATTTTTAACCGACGCAAAAGACAGACTTTAGGTGTCGGTTATTTAAAGAACCGACGCTATAAATCAAAAAAATTCATTTTAAGCGTCGGTTAAAGCCTGAACCGACGCTAGAAACAGTTTTTAGCGACGGTTTTCAAGAAAACCGACGCAAAAGAGGCGTTGCAAAAGGCATTTTCTGTACTAGTAAGTTTAGGAAAAAGGAATAGAGTCGTACTGAGAAAAAGGTGTTCAGTTAATTTTTTACCTACAATAAAACTCTTCTAAATATTTTTTTTAATTAAATAAAATTTTACATTCAAACTATAATTTTAATACGCTAACTACAAACAAATTAGATTATTATTCTGTTCAAATCTCTAATTCAAACCACCAACTTACAAACAGGATTAAATAATCTTAATTATTGTACTTTGATCTGTGAATTAAATTATGTTATTATCATTATACACCCTCGTCCCGTAATACATGTCTCTTTTGTAAAAATTACGCATATTAAGAAAACATTAATTAGATAATATTTTCTCACTTATACCCTTAATAAATGCATGAATGTAGACTCTTGTTCAAACCCTTATCAATTGGCATACAACTTTTAAGAAGGAAAAATTTGGAATAATTAATGTCAATATATTTGCATTGGAAATTAAAACTGGACAAGTATTATGGGACAAATTTATTTATCAAAAGAGACATGTATTATGAGATGGGGGAGTATATAATTATATTTGTTTCGTATAATTTTTAAATAATCAAGTGTCTTTGGATTTATAATTATATAAATAATTTATATTTCAAAAAGTGGTTATTGAATAGTCTTTTTAATTTTTAACAAATTAATTTAACTAAAAAAATTCAATTTTTGATTGAACACAATCCACATAAATATTATTTCAGAGAGCGTTCGATCTTAAATATATGATTGCACGTATTTTAAATATATGACTGTACATATTTTTTAAAAAATTAATAATTTGTATATTTTTTAAAGAAAGCCTTTGTAATTAACAAGCACAATCTAATTGGTCTCATATTCAAATCTGGTGCAAAAAAATATTATTTATACCTGCACTTGCCTTTCCCAGATAACTACTTGCAAGTTGCATCTATTTGACTTCTGCTTGCACTAATTTATCACGCCTTGTTATGTAAATTAATCACATTATTGTGTGCACTTGTATACGCATACAAAGGACAACCCTTTTCATATTTTAATTCCACAATAATAATACTCCGCGCTCTACTAAATTGTGTGTTGACTTCTTTCAAAGAATGTTTAGGAATTAGGAGGTGTTCTCGTAGTCACAGCTAGGTAACGTGAATATAATCATACGTAAGTGTGATTAAATTATCCACTGGGCTAGTAGTTGGATAAGATCGTAAGGGAATTTTTTGTGAAAAATGAAATTAATGTGGAATTTTGAGCTATACAGTGGGTCATCTCCTCAAAACCCTCTCAGAACCCATTTATACTAATAATAGGGTTTTGCGACAGATTTGTACATATAAAAATATCTGAATTGTTGATTATCTCTTGAGCACCAATGTGCGTGTATGTCAAATTAAACCCATTTTATCTGACAAAAATAAAAAATTAATGCGGTTGGAATAGAATAATGTAAACTTACATATATGTTTCTCGAGCTTAGCCAAAAAGAAAATTTTATAAGCAGCAGGTTTAAGCTAAGTTATTATAAGAGAAGTTTATATTGGTGTTGATCATCTAATCTATACTTATATTATAGATTAACATTTGTTATAATAAAGTACTCAGTATCTTTAATCCTATTTTCCAAATATCAGTAAGAATATTTAATCGTACATGCTTCTGTCTCCACTCGTTCACTCGACTTGTATGTCACATTTTTCATTATGTTAGGTTACTGTTAGTGTGCATTAGATTTGAAACCCAAGTGCCAAAATAACGAATATAGATCAATCCGAAAGAGATATATGTGTTCTTCGGGCTCAATGGTGCCAAGAAACCCTCGAGTCAAATTTTGGGCCACAGTCCCTACATGAATAATATGCGCGCCTGAGATGGTGCCTTTTGCAATCATTTGTAGAAACATATGCCGGAGACTGGAGAGGTCCAGAATTCAGATGTTAATTGGTGCTCTCAGAGCTTTTATGCACGCACATTCAGTGAACGTTACACATAACATGTGGCTCTTCTTTTATTTCTTTCACTGTCATAATGTTGCCTTAAACACCTGATAACATTCTTTATTTCATTAAAGCTAGTAGTACTATTAAGTATTCACTTATGTACTGACTACTGTGCAATGTAGGGATTAAGTTTTAATATTATTTCAGATTTTAATAATATTGTGCATTTTTTTCATTTTAGATAAGTGTTTGTATTGAAATAAGATATGTATAGTCGTAAAGTTATACTTTCTAAATATCAAATACAAATGTAATTAGCTCCATTTTATCCTAAATCTTAATAGTCAAAGTTTATATGAATAATTCATGCTATGCAATGAAATTTACCATTGCACAACCAACAAGTCATTCACCATATTAAAAGTAATAAAAATATTCAAGAATTCTCTCGAAACACCTCGTAAAGTGAGCTACATGACCCATAAAAATGTCGAGTTTCTGATGAGTATAACTTATAAGTGTAGAGTTGGTAAAAGAAAAGGTGATTACTTAAACCAGTGGTCCCTTTTTTTCTTCTTAGTATATTTTAATGTTCAAAAAAAAAATCTAATAATTATTTTTTAATATTTCAATTTTCCAAAATAAAATTGAATATAAATTCCTTTTATAAAAATTTAAAAACATAATTAGTAAAATCATTTTGTTCACACAATGGGATAAGTGTAGAAGTCGGAACCACTGGTATCTTCATCTGTATACAAGTCAATATCCAGCAAGTATGAACACTTGTTCTAATCATTAGAAATATACTTCTGAGGGCATAAAACTCTGTGGTTTCTACTGTTTGACAAGGAATATGCAGTGCACAATCCATGGTAATGATTCATGATAATAGTATTCATAATTCCTGAAAATAATGTACTCATTATAGACCATATCAGCAAGGCCCGTGTTATCATTATAGACCATATCGTCACTCTCTGTTGAACAGTCCGATATCATGCATGACCAGTCGACCTGAAAGAGTTTATAATCGCTTTTAGACACGCAAAACCCTGTTTAATAGACAAGGAGTCATCTTTTTATTATGAGGAGTCTGTTTAATTAAGAAGAGGCATAATATACAAATTTGAGGAGAAGAATGTGATACTGTATAAAACTAAAATGAGTTGAACAAAAGCATATGGGTTACATGGCTGAGAAATGCTCCTGAAATAGTTTCTCATTCTTCAATTCAAGGTTATGATGTTTGATTAATAATCTTTGTCCAGGAATTTTGCTTTTATCTTTACGGTCTGAGGTTTTATGTTCTTCAGATATATTCTTCGAACATGAAAAGCAGGCCAGTTTCACATGCTCATGCATGTTCTGTTTTTTCTTCATTATTTGTCTCGTCCTGCCGTTTGATTCGTTTATGAAATGATTTAATATTTTAAAATGTCATATTATAGTTATAATTTTCATGATTTTAGAAATTTTGCTTCATAAATAAATAATGTGTCCTATTTTATTTTTATTTTAGTTGTAAGACATGTATCTGCACATTTATCAAAACAGATAAACTAAAATTTAATTCTACCTTATATATAATTTTTTATATGTAAAAAATGAATAAAATCTTCTAGTTAAAGCCCAGACAGCCCCTCTAATACATCGAAACTGTATACTCGCTGTAGCCTGTACTGCGAATGCATATATTTTTCGTCGCAAGTTCTTCCAGCGGAAGCACAGAAGGGTTTACCAGAGCTTAAGCCCAGCCCTGGGTAAATTTTTTACAAAAATTTAATAGTTATATATATAAGGCAGTGTTACAGAAATCGGGAATCGGACCTAATCGGCTGAGCTACCGATTCAAGGATTAATTGGAAATCGGGGATTAATCGGAATGATTAATCGGAGTGAAAATCGGGTTTATTTTAATATTAAATATTATTTAATATTTAATTATTATTATATTAACTATTTAGTAACTAATATATTTACTATATTCATAAACTCTATAATTATTCATATTTATAGGTAATATAGTATTTTAATTTTAATAATTTATCATATATACTTCGATTAAGAAATATATATAAGGATTAATCGGATTTCAAAAATCGGATCGGTGGCCGACCTTGCAGGGGATTAATCGGGGATTAATCGGTTAAATCGAAGATTTTTAGAACACTGATATAAGGTAATTTATATGTTGAGTAAGCCCAAGCCCACTGTCAACTGAGGCCAGCGTCAATATAATCAAGTAGATTCAGAAAATAGAGCTGAGAATGATGATTAACTGGGTGAAGTTCTATTTTTTTCTTTTCGGTTCCTAACATGAACGAAAGTAGATTTTTCTTCGTTATTCACTTGTCAAGCCTATCCCAACCCAAATTCCTGGTTCCGTCCCTGGTTATATATTATTAGTCTGTGCTACCTATTATAATCCAATTTACTTTGTGTTTGATTTCGGAGATTGCCAAGGGAGTGGAGTTTGTGTTTCTTTATACATCAAATCGAGTCGAATTTGCGAAAAAAGAAGTGAGTCAAGCTTCATAATCAAATAGATAGTCTCGTTTGATTTAGACTCGAATACTAAATGAACCAAATAATATGTTAGTCATAAATAATGCAATCGAATTTTGCAAACGGTTAATTACTTAATTAGTAATTTTTAGTTATTCTATTGCTCAGCACAAATCATACAACTTCACTCATTAGAGTAAAATACTGATAACTCATACTTTATCTGTTCTTGTTTACTTATTCACCTCATTTTGTTATCGTATGATAAAGACACATGTCGCGGACAGTTTTGTGGGGGGAGGGGGGCAGATTTATTATCCAACTCGGCTCGCGAACTTGAGACAGACCAGAACAAGATAATTGGTTGCTCATGGAATACTTGTTAAAAGCCCATTTATAGATGTGTCATCATGATTTATACAGGAGTATTAACTATATTTGCTACTGGACTTGCATAAGCAGGCAGAAGGCTTGTGAAAGCCCGTTTATTCCTTGTGAATGTTAAAACTTAAAACAAGGGCCTCAGAAACACAAAGCCAAATTATTCCTCGTGAATATTAAAACAAGGGCCTCAGAAAATATTTTTGGGTCATACTAGGAATCCTTATTTGGGTAGTATTTCGCGCAATAGTTAGTCATCCGAAATTCAAAGTTTTGATGTTATCAGAATTGATTTTCTATATTTTAGATTGGCATTACTTTCAAAATTGAAATTTTATGAAAATTCAAATTCCAATTCAAAATTCGAAAACTAATCGGAACCTTGTTGAGATCCAAAAAAGTAAACCTAATATACACGAACATGTATCTATATTTTCCATCGATTTCTCAATGCAAAATTCGCAAATATATTATAAAAACACAAACCGACTCAAATACCGATTGATGATCAAAATATTTAATTATTTAAACTACAATGTACGTGTTATTTAATATTCATGAATATGTAAATTTGTAGGTGAGTAACAGAGATTCAATCCGACATCAAACTCTTTCTGAGATGTTAGATTTGCTTATCAATTCATGCACACTGAAAGTGTATTAATTATTAATGATAAACTAAAATCTTGCCGCCGGGAATATTAGCGTATTTGAGAATTTGAGAATAATGGTTGAGTTTCGGATATGTTCATATACCCGGCCAATTCGAAAAATATTCAGGTTCTGGATGTATCTAAATTCGTTCTATATTTTATTGAATTGTGCTTTGTTTTCATATTTTAATTAACTGTAAGCTGAATATTTGCACTGGTTATTTAAACTTTGATGCATGTAAAGTGTGATTTAAATTATAATATATTCATTTAGAAAAGAAAAAAAAAAGGAATCTTTCTATTTCTATAAACATATGTAACAGATGATCTCTATTAGATCAGAACAAAGACGAGAAGGAATAATTTTGTGTACATGTAGTCATGCTTAAAGAATTCGAAACCCAAAACCCCACCTAATTATCAGATGAAATTAAAGACCCAAAAGAAATAATGAGGAAAATCCAAACAAAATGTACACTGTAGAAGCGCCATATTTGTGTGCTGGAAAGGAAAGTTTTGATAAAGAAAGGGAATATCTGGATAATTGCAGCAACAAGTACAGTGGGAGACATAGATATGTCTGGGAACTTGTTACAGACCAACACCCGAGACCACCGTCTCTCTCCCACTCGATGCGCAGCAAAACCCCACCACCTTGAAACCCTAAACCTGCTTCTGCTTTTACCAGACACCATTCAAATCAAAACTTATGAGGTGGTTTTTTTTTCTTTTTCTTTTCCGCTAAGTAAAACTTATGGAGTTTAAAGATAGTAGTACAATTTATCCCATACTCAGTTTTATTAAATATAGTACTTCACAAAGCAAAAAGAAGAATAGTATGCATACCTTTGCTGGTTTTGTTTTCTTGATATTCAAGCTGTGTTAAACAAAACCAAAACAAAAATGATACAAGCATGGTTGTATAAACATGAACCCAAACTAATCAGTTAACCTATTAATTCAAAATTACAAAACAACTAGTAAACAAAAATTACATAACAACTTCCTAGAGTTATAGCCAAGAGAAATAAATATTATACACTAAGAAAATTCAACTTCCATATATACAATCAAGTCAGTCGAGAAAATGCACACGTATACGGAGAATTGTAGATAACACAATACAGTATATATATACGTAAAACTTAGAATATGGAGGAACACTGCAAGGAAAAGGGATAATAAACTGGAATAAGAAAAAGGGAGCTCCCTTCAGTCCAAGCACAGAAAGCTTAAGATTCAATAAGTCTCCCGCATCATTCACTCAATTACTCGTAATTAAAAGTGTGTTTAATTAGAGGATGTGGATGAATGAGTCAGCAGCTAATTGAACCCTACATGCCACCCATAAGTGGACCGAAGAAAGCTCTCTTTATCCTCACTAAATTCATTTCACACCATTAATATATACTTAATCAAGTACTCCCTATATCAACAATAAAACGAGAAATATATATATATATATATATAAACTAAGATGATCACTAAACCAAGGGAGCCAACCAGCAATCTTTACTAAGGAAGGTTGGTTTGAGTATTTGTTGGTGGGTCTTAGCCAAAGATTGAAAGAGTTGAAGAAATATGGTGTAGAAATTGAGTAAATGGATATATAGCTGTAGATAAAGAGACCCTAAATATATAAGCTCCTGCGAGATATTTGGAGGGAATGGGGGATGAGTAGTTTGTGATGAGCTAGCAAGCAACCTGAGTGGAGCTGGAAAGCTCTACTGGGATGGTGAGTGTTGGAAGAGGAGTTATATATAGACATGAGGAAGGCATTACCGTATATTCTTATTTGTGTGAATATATACATTATACGAGTCCGAATTTGTGACTATTGCACGCTATAGCATAAAATATAGAATAACTGTTTAGTAGTTTTTGATAGGCAGGTGAATGAGAGTTATCTTCAAGTAACATACAGCATCTGTCAAGTACTCATACGCTGCAATATTGATATAGGAGTATTATGTATTATCCATGTATAATATCACGTACAAATTAAAAACATTCAAATAATATTTTAATAAATTTTATAAATTTGTCATAAGATTTATAAATAAATATTTTACTAATATGATACATAAAATATGATTTAAAAAAACTCAAACCAACTAACCCGCAACCCGCTAACCCGTTTCGGCACGATGGGTTATGCCGCACGCCACAGTCCGCTACTTAACTGTGCCGACCAATTCCGTACCTAGATAGAACGAGCACAATTTATCTTTGCACTGCAGAGCATTGCTGGAACTGTTCGTTTAGCCAACATTAATTCCAGGAGTATATTGAATAAATTAGTAGAATATAAGAAAAGCAATATTCACATTCGTTCTTCCTTCTGACTTCTGAGTGTTACCATATCCCTTGTACCCAAATTAACCCATACATATTGGGTTCTAGAAATGATAAAATGTGTCTTTCTTCTCATGCAGCATATGCATATGCTTCTCATTCTATATTCCGGAACATGTAACAGTGTGTGTACATCCTTTAATATTTATTCACCCCATTAAACAACCACGTTACCGAAAGGCAATATTCTTGGATGTCATTTATAATTATTCAACCGTCGATATCTACCGATTATGTCTCTAAAATTGTAATAATTCAGCTAATCTTCTAGCTAATTCGGTTAATTCATGACCGAGGAGAATGGCATGGAATTAAACAGCTTCATTGGAGAAGCTAATAGCTAGGTCTCCATATGAGCTCTTTCACGAATAACCCTAATTTGAAAAATCTATGTAGCTGAGCCTACACCATAGACCATATAACCTTTCTGTGAGCTGGAGAAACTTTTTATATTACTCCAGCTTTGCCAACCCAGAGTAAAAAGGACAATGTCCTGTAGCCAGCAACAGTCCAAGAAGTTCTTCCGTAAAACAATGTGTCGTCATCATTATAATATTATTTCTTTTTATTTATATTCTTAATTTTCAGAAATAAGTTTTTTAAAATATAAATAACTTATTTCTGTAATTAAAAAGTATTAAATATTAGTTAAATACTTAATATTACTCCTAAGATAATTTTTATTTACTGAAATACAGGTTCTTATTTCGCGGCAAACATGGCCCCTACACAGATCAACCTTACTGCCGAGTTCTTGACAGGAGCAGGCGAGCCCTGGGGTAAAGCGACCAAGACGGCCGCTTAGGGAACTACTGTCTCATGGACACCAACAAATCTTTACATATGTAATATATATCAATAAATTTATGCATTTATATATTTATATGTATTTGAATCTACTGTGCTATTCTTAAAACAATGTTTTTATTATGTTATTGTATATTGATTTGAATGTATGTAAAAAATTTTCTTTACGATCTTGAAAAATAGAGGCATCATTTTCAATTTTCGTCCAAGACACTCAAATCTCCAGAGCCAGCCCTAGACAGGAGGCATAATAGTGTATAAACTTTAATGTGCAATTAACTTCATATATCAAATAGAGTACAGACCATATATAGCACTAGATATGCCGTAACTCGTACCCACAAAATCGAACAAGCAAAGTACACAAAATTTACTTGGTACTGTTATACGGTGTGGCCACCGTGAATTATAGAGTAAGAGATTCGGAAGCAAACCAAGAAACCCCACTACAATTCGAAGAATAGTCGGAATTCGTTCAACACGCTATCATCATTTCCATCAAGAAGATGCGAATGTTTTTGATTTTAGGCAACAATGGAGTACATATTTTTGAATAGTGAAGCATGGAGATGGATGTAGAAGAAAGATGCATGAGAGATTCCTGAGGCCAAGTAATGACACGCAAAGACATAAAACGGGGGCGTCTTGTCAACCCAAAAAGCCTCAACTGCGAAGATGTGTACTCGCTTTGTCTCGCAACGCAGCTTACTTTTTGGCTTACAACTCCATGCCACACCGTTGATAACTTCATGCTCCACTATTATTATTATGCTGCCTCTGCCTTGTATGTATATATTCTTCGTCCAATCACCACTTTCGTGTTTCTCTTTTGCTGCCTCCCTTTACTTCCTTTCAACTCCCATCAATCCATCCATCTATCGTCCCTTTTTCACTCACTCAATCATCATGCCAACCCGGTTCGTAATTTTAGCATACCAATTGTCCCGAGTTTTTCAAAACAATCTTCAATATACCACGGATGTAGATTAGATTGGTTACGAGGCTAGAATCAAATTGTAAATATCAATTTTATAAAATTTATTTTCGATTAATCACATTAACTTAAACCTTCAAATCTTGATTTATTATTGTTCAATCACCTATTACAAATATATAATAATTTTAAAAATATCGATCAATGATGAGTTAGACTGTTCAGAGATTTAATCAATTTGGTGAACTACCAAGTACCAAATACCTAATATGGATTAATGATGAGTAATCATGACTAATTGTCAATTTTTAGAATAATTATACTGCTAAAATGGGATATGAGAGGGTTCATGAAGATAAGCCGAAGGTTGAATTAAATATAACAAAGTTTTTCGGCACACCCTAATCGTAAAATCCCTGACGATAGACAACCCTTCGAATTTTATAGAGCAAGGGAATGGATTTTTGTATACAGTTGTTTGTTTATGGGGTGAAACTTGTTCTTTTTTGGAGTAGTAGCCTGCCTGGTAGGATGATTTTTCAGTTCAAGCCAGCTCAAACGGGTCATCTGGTCTCATGCATAGCGTGTTATTAAAATTTACTTTAATATATTACAGTGCGGCTTGTTGAACTCGAATCCATTGCCCTTACTGTGATTGCACAGCAAACCGGGCCATGATAATTGAAATGCCACCTGCTCAAATGACAAATCGTCCTTTCCCAACCTTTTTCTTTCACGAATATTTTCCATATGTGTTTAATGTACTCCTCTGCGTGTATAATGATCATATATGTCTCCACATAAGTGCTTCCGCACCTTCTCTTGTTCCTCCTCGATACAGCTTTTATGCTCACATTGTAGATTTTTAGTTTTTGCATATATTTCCGTCACACTCTTTGTACTTGGCCACATATCATCGCTCGTCCAACTACACAGTTGGATACATTTTTATTTTCTAGATTTTGAGTTCCTGATATACATATATTAATAGTATATATTTAACGAAAAGATATTGAACATGTTAACGGTTAACCTAATATATGTGTGTGTGTTACACTATCATCCAATAAAAATGATCTAATTCTAATATTTTTCACCAACAATTATTTTTTTCCCATCATACATATATATATATATTTTAGACCAATCAGGCGATTAGACTGAGAATCCTGAAAAATCCGATTATAGTTTAATAGAAGATTTACGCTAGGTTTATTATATGACTTGCTACCAAAGTAAGCATCGATGTTTAGAGATCCTTCCTAGGTCTCTTTCTCTTCTTTGGCAGAAATATAAAACTAAAAGTATATTATATGTTGCGGAACCAGTTATAATTCATATTTAAATGAAGATACATATATACCAAGAAATCATAAAAGATGCCTAGATCCGAACTTCGTATATTAAGCCTTTGTCACTTTTCCCACTTCGTAGGGTTCGTAGAAGATGTGATTTGTAATATAACTAAACCCACTTAATCTTGTCTTTCTCATATTCTAGAACTTAATGTCATACATATCCTAAATTGTGAGTATTTTATATTTTGGTGATATATTTAGGGGCCGTTTGGGTTAGCTTAAAATAAGCACTTATTGTTTAAAGTAAAAAATGAATTAGAAGTTAGAAGCAAGTTAAGACTTATAAGTGATAAAAGTGTTTGGGAAATAAGTAGAAGTCGTGAGACAAAAGCTAGTAATCGTAACTTTTTTTAAGTACTTCTTGACTTCTTACACAAACAGTACAAATAAGTGTTTCTAACTTATAATTCAGAAGCCGGGCTTATAAGACTGTGTCAAACACCCACTTAAATTTATCCAACATATTCTTAGATATATCATATATCTTAGACACCCTGACGCGCACACGTACATGATACAGTACATTATACAAAATATATTTTATAAAGATGGCCGAGGATATACCATGGATCTAATGCTTAATACGCAGTCATTTAAATTCTTCATGTCTGGCACTTAAGAGACTAATCAATATAATAATGAGAAATGAACTAATAAAGCATCCCACATTAAGGGACAGCTAGAATATAACTTTGGAACGGTGAGTTTAAGCATCACACATGCTAAATAATTAACTGATTAAAAACAAATAAACGAATCGATTCAACTCCAGTGTTGAGAGAACATACGGCAGACAGAACCAGCCTGATATAGCAATATTTAAGATGGTATTAATATGTACTTAGAATTAGAGATTGATAAAGTGAAGAAAGCATATCTCACTATATAATGTAGTAGCCCCCATATTCTCCATTTTGCTTTGTCTTCAATTATTAATTCCAGTGTTCCAGATTTGATCTCTGGATAATTCATGTGATTATTTTAGCCTGGCAAATCTAGCCCTTGATCTGGAAAATACTAAAAATCTATATATAAAGCAAGTCTCCCATGCAAAGTACCTTTATGAACTCATCAGCTGAGAGCCTAAGACTGTCTCGAAGATCCTGTAAGATATCAATTTAGAATCAGTTTTGGTGGATGCTTGAATATTTAACTTGATATGGTTCTTTCAAAAATTTTTGTTAACTTGATATGGCATAAGGTTATTTCCTTTGAAAGATTTGTGGATGTAGATATACTTTCGGAGAAAGGATATATGATGAGAGTAATATTTTTCTTTACTTACTAACTGAATTAAGCTCTGAAATGTGAAATGATAAAGTTTACATCAAATCTGTGTCTCTATAATATTTTTCAAAAGAAAGATCGTATTTTCTCAGGAATTTCTAAATTACTCCATTAATCCCCTCCAATTGTTTGCTGTGGGTAGAAAAAGTTTCACACGTGTTAAAATTGTTTTCATGATTTTTTTAATAATAATTTAATTCTTAAATTTTATTAAGAGAAAAATAAAAATAAAATTGAAGAAGAAAAAAATAAATTTTGAAAATAAATTATGAAACTATATTTCATATATACCTTAAGAGGGTTACTCCAGTGAGAACTTCTTAAAATGAGAACCGTGAGAACTTCCTTAATTTATCATATTTTGACTAATCTAAACATCAAACTAGTGGGTACCCAATATAAAAAATGTATATAAAACTAGTCTCTCCCTAGTTAGTCAAAAAAAAAATTCAAAAAAAAATTTTAAAAAAAAAGTCCACTGCCACGTCATCATTGATTTTTTTTTTATTTTTTTTTTTTTATTTTTTCGGCTAGCTAGGTGGAGACCTTGATGATATACATTTTTTGTGAAGGTGCCCCTGGCGGGGCCCTTCAAATGAATGAGATTTTGATAAATTAAAAAAGTTCTCACAGTTCTCATTTTAAGAAAGTTCTCATTTGAGCAAGTGCCCCTACCTTAAAATACACTTGCCTAACATTGAAAAAAAATGATAAAAGAAAAGAAATGAGATGAAGGGAGTAAACAAGTATTTATCTGTTTATGTTAATCTCGGGAAAAAGTTATAATATTAAAATAAGACATAGTTCTGAAAGTAAAAATTACTCCCTCCGTTTCAAATTACATGTCCACTTTTAAGAATTTTTTTTGTTTCATATTACTTGTCTACTTCAACTTTCAATGCAAAATCATATTTCCAAAGTCAATTCTACTCCACATATTTCTTATTTATATCTCCTAGATCAATTTCACTCCACATATTTTGATCATTTAAGGCAATTAATTCATGAACATCTACTATTCTTAAACTGTGTAATTTTCATAAAGTGGACATTTAATACGGATGGAGTACTTGAAACATGAACAAACATTCTACATATACAGCTGGGGTATTGTTGTCTTTCCCCAGTATACTACTCCCTCCATCCCACTGAATTGTATACAGTTTCCTTTTTGGGACGTCCCATCAATTGTATACATTCTAAAATTAGTAAATTTTTATAGTATAAAACATCATTGCACCAACTACTTTCTTCCACTATCTCCATTCTATAATAATATAAACACTATTACCCCACTATTTTCCTCCACTATTTCAAATCTATTATTAAATATAAATGGGTCCCACCACTATACCCACTTTTCATCTAAATTTATTTATTTCCTACACAATTTCTTGGTCTCCGTGTCCCAACTATTTGTATACAATGTATACAAATGGCTGGGACGGAGAGCGTACAACTGTACAAGCTTTCGAGATTATTACATGCATGGCATTCATTATTTAGAAATTCTTTAATCGGTATCTACCATTCTACCAACCAGGCTACCCTGCATGCCAACGCAGCTCTTTGTTCCACCTCTCAATGAGTAGGGCTGTAAATCAATACGGACTATCCGATATCTCGGCTCATATCCGGCTCGAAAATATGATACATGTCTCATATCCGTTTTGAAAACGATCCAAATCTGGCGGAAAAATTAAGTTTGTATAATATATGATCCCGGATACGAGCACACCTATACCCGCTCAGATTCGGTCTCATATAATTTTTCATAATATGATCCTACCCGAATAACCGAATATGATCCACGGTTCATATTCGATTCAAACTCATATACATATTATATTTTAACACCATCATGTTTGCAAATAAATAGTCATCATTTTATAAAATTATAATATCTTATTTAAGTTTATATCTTCATAAATTATGATTTATTTAATGTGATCATGCTTATTATCTTCATATATATTTAATAAATGACATATACCAACATATAATTATAAGTTTTAATTCAAAATTATTATACTTTACAATATAATGTTTACTTATTACTAAATGATAATTATTTGAACAACTGAAATAATAATGATATTTGATGTTAGTGGATCATATCCGGATCATATTCGATGGATCATAAACTACCCGGTTAAAAAATTGGAAAATACGATACTGGATCATATCCGGTTCAGATCCGAATCCCAAATACCAGGGATCGGTTTATACCCGAATAAAACGATCTCGGACCCAAATCTGGACAAACTAAAAATAATATGATCCGGTACTTGAGCAGAGGGGTACCCGGGATCACCCGGATCATTTTACAGCCCTATCGATGAGTGAGCAATAGACTAATTCATCGTTCTCTTGTCTCTCTGTCGCCTTATCTCGCTCGATTATCTGGATAGTGTGCGCGCGTATTTGTGTGTTTACATTACATGATACCCTGATTTAACATAAAAATTATTCTGGATCTTGTTTCTCTTTTGATTGTTCCTTTATAGCTTAAAGTTGGTGTGAACTGGGATACATGTGTATGTTGATTGTATAAAAACAGCACGCCATGTTTTGGAAAAGACAGGCTAATTGCATCATGTCGGCCAAAATTTGAACCTGGCTGGGGAGTGTTCAATCTTTAGTGTGGTGCATGCATTTCATTTTGGACTAGCAGGTTTATCCAGCTTCGGGAAAATTATTCATCAGTTATTCAACCTTTTAAATCGCGAATAATTCAATCCGATCACTAAAAATATAATACCGACTCTGTTAATTTTATTTTTTTTTCAAAGACGTGAACTGGCCCAATTCTCACCGATTCAAGTTCTAGTAATTAGGATTCGGCCTAGGCCCAGTCCGCCTGCTCCTATCTCCACTTGAATTAGGAAAGTAGGAGTAGTTGAAAGCTCGTCAATCGCAAGTGCTATCGATTAGTATTCATTTTCCCATCTTAGCCCGTAAAAAGCCCTCCCAGTCCCAGCCCTCTCGTTTTGCCACCTACAGACTGATGGTTGTATAAAAGATATCCCAAAACATTTTCTATTCATATTCGTTTTACTTGGATTCTGATAAAGGAATTACTTATTTGCTACAAATAAAAAGGAGCTTAATGCTCTATTGAATTCGCTTTTATAAACTCCATAGACTTTCTTGAAGTAAAACTGGAAGATCTAGAACAATTCGAGCAAGAAATGAATTTGTTAATGTCATACAAGATTTATAGCTAACAAAGCTTGATGCTATTTTAAAATAAAGCATGTTAGAAATATAATTTTCAAAAGTTAATATGTAATTTTCATTTCAAAAAAAAGAAGTTAATATGTAATTTTGATATTTAATACTACAAAACTAGTGAAATTTCCTCTGTCACAATTGTAAATCACTTATTAGAGAACCATTTACAACATTGATACTACAAAACTAGTGGAGTTTCCTCAGTCACGATTGTAAATCACTTATCAGATCCTCAGTCACGATTGTAAATCACTTATCAGAGAACTAGTTACAACATCTCCAAACGTTTCCAATCGATTAGAACTTTTTAATAAAAGTAATTAATATTATAAATGAAACTATAATTTTAATCGACTTCTTTATTCACATCATTAATTAAAATATTAAAATAAAAAATTATATTTATAACGACTTGAAATAAAAAGAACACGATATTTAAAAAAATATCTATAACAACAAATATTGAAGCACAAATTACACAATGTCTTACAAATTCGACACATTTCTTTAGATGATCTCTTATGGGTCTAATTTAACCAACATCATTCAAGATCGAAAATGCTCTTATACTCGAAGAACATAAAAGAGAGAGAGCACAATATTTAATGTTAATTTAAGCACCGGAAATAACCATGGGTGATAACTGTATATTATAATCTTGAAACGGAACTTAATCAAGTTTAAGTTGCATCAACCATTAACATAGCATCAGCTGAAACCACACTGAATACTCTTATTCTGGACAAAGAAGTCCTTTGTTGTGTCTCAGTCATATATCAGCTGCAGCACAGCCAGCATTCAGATACAAAAGAAATAATGAATCACACAAGGATAGAGTTCTAGAAACACATCAAATGGTCCTAAACCAGTCTCAACCCTCGCCACCTGCATTGCAGCTCCTGCCCCGTAAAAAATAGTCACACCCCCTTCCCCAATCAAGCAGCAGCAACTTGAGAAAAGAGTTTTTTGCGAATCTGCATTAACAAAAGCAATCAGAAATTCATAACCATGGTCAAATTTTAACCATATAGAATATTTAAACACACATTTTAAATACAATAACAGTCTGTCTTTTTATATTTTTTATATTTGTGACCAGGATAACAAACCTTGGGCTATAATAACAAGGCTGAGGAAGCATAGTAGCATACAATATATATACACAGAGTGATATGCAAGATTTAATATAAAGCTATATGCCAGAAATGTGATCAATGTAACATCAAGATACCTCTGGGAGTTTCTTGCGAAACAAAACCTCCAATCTAGCATCAAGAGTATTCTCAATCACAATTTTTCCATCCCGAGAAGCCATCACTATACCTCCAGAGCTGCAAAATATCACCATGCACACAGAAAGGCATGTATCAGAGAAGTTCTGCAACTTGCAAGTGTATGAAAAAACAGAGCTGCATATTCTAATATCAATAGTTAACTGTGGTATACAAAAAAAACATAGATTAGTATTGGATTCTCTTATTCTAATTCAAACCTTGACCTAGCAAAATATATAATAATATGCAACACAATAGCTGGGTAAGTTATACTAGTATATACCAGGAGGGACCATGAGCATGGTGGCTAGAGGGAGGTCCGGGGAGATGGACCCTATCAATAATAACTTCAGGTTCATGAACATTTGCTTTCCTTGCGTATTCCTCCACAGCAGAGCCTAAAACATCCTCGACCACCCCAATATCCTCTTTACGACAACGCAACAAGACAGCAGGTTCTTTCAGTCTAAGTAAACTCTGCGATGTACATAAAATTTACAGCTGATTACCGATTCCTGATATAAATTTCTGTCAGGCAACATTAAGATTGCAGGTTTAAATGTGTAATTCTGAGGGTTCAGAACTTAATACAGGCCAGTGAGATGTGAGAGTACTTCAATTCTTCTATCAACTAAACTTAGGAATGTGGTGCTGTTGTGTGTGAGTATACCAACTAAGCATTAAAAACACAGGATAAGTCTAGTAATTTGCAGCATCTACATCCTTATGTTTACTCTTTAGCACAAATTCATTATGTGAAGGAGAATATCATAAGAGATATGGTAGTAAAAAGTATGAAAGACGCTAGACTACTATAGCCACTGCCTTCCACCATCATGTTCTATTTACGGCATACATTATTTAGGTCAGTCAGCGTAGATCTTCCTCCAAAGCAAAAATTTAATCCTCCAAATGGAACATACGGCTTTAAAGTGCATATATTAAGATGACCTAAACGCTATATAATATTTAAAATGATATATGGAATATCAAAATATGTTACACCAAAAGTAAGCTCAAAACAACACCCTTAAGAATTTTTTACACACTAACCCATAGGAAATAAGAAATAAAGGATCAACCTACCTGCACTAGAAGAGCTTTCATGAGTGCATCATACTTATGATGGTGAAAAAAACTATGATGGCCGACATTCAAAAGCTCCTTTGATGCTGCCTCCTTCATGGAAGCAACCAAGTCATCTTGAGCTTGAAGAACTTTGATCCGAGAAGCATTGAGCTGCATTGAATACTCACTGCAATACACACCCAAAAAAGAAATTAAAAAAATCAAACCAAAGACATTGTTTCATAATTAGTAGAGCATAACAGCTGGTAGGTGATAAAGAATTCCCCCTATCCTTCCTAATCAGAATAAAATAAATGGGACCGTTTGGCTAAACTTATTTTTCAGAAATAAGGGCTTATTTTTGGAGAAAAGTACATGAAACTCTACTTTTTCTGAAATAAGCCCTTATTTCTTTGTCAAATAACGAATATGAAGCACCTTTTTAACATTTATATCCAAAAAAAATATGAAAAAAATGCACTTTTTAAAGAAAAATAAGGGCTTATTTTTTCATATAAGTGGTTGCCAAAAAGGGCCAATATGTGTTTGGGGCCTACATCCATACAAAGCAAATTGAATTTCAATGAACAAACTGTGAGACTATCACTCATGATATAGAGTACCTCTCATTAAGTGATTCAAGCAAGAATAAGAGAGATCAAGACACTTAAACAGTACTCATCAAACTCAAAATCAATGATAATCATGTGCATATAAAACTCCTCATGCATTCGTGTATATAGAACAAACTATAAGACTATCACTCTTGATATAAAATACCTGTTACTTAAGTGATTGAAGCACAGAAAGAAAGATCAGGACACTTAAACAGTACTTATTGAACTTTACAATCAATGGTGATCATGCGAATATACATATATCCTCTACGCATTTGTTTGTACACAAAATAAATTGTAGATTGTATTCAGCTCTAGTGAGACAGGTTTCTTATGTGCACAAAATTCAATAACTTGCAAAACCAGTTAATAGTCATACAAAAACATTCACAATGGTGCTCGCAATAACTCTGATGACCAGTAAAATACTTCCTTAAGCTTCAATTACTTTATACTAAATTACTAATACTATACAAATCTCAATCTTATCAAGAGAAATCCTCTACAAAATCAAAATATCTGCGGGGCCTTTTGGATCATGAGATCTGAATCGGGTTAAAAGGAATGGCAATGAAATTCTGATTAAAACTTTGTTGGGCACTCTCATTCTCATTCCATTAACCGCATTCAAATTCCATGATCTAAATGACCCCTGAGATTTGATTGTCAACAACACGTAGAATATACATTGCTGATAGAAACAAAAACATATGGTGCCATTAAACATCATAACATACTTAACAATCATCTCAACACAAAAATCGCAGACTAAAATACAGTCTACATTGCCTCAAGAAAATTAAAAATGGTAATAAATATGAATGATAGTAAACATTGACAAAACTACAATTTACACAAACCAAACTAAACTAGTATAAACAAATACATACATCTTTTTACGGACTTCGACTTGCTTCTGCTTGCGCTCGTACTCTTGTTTGATCTTCTTCTTCTCCGCTTCCACTATTTGCAACTTCTCAATATTGAATTCCTACACGTATCATAATTCAAAAATGCACATGTCAATCATATCTACAGACTCAATTCAAAAAAGCACATTTAAATCATCTCTCTCTCTCTCTCGCCCCCCCCTCTCCCTATCTCCCTCCCTCCACACACACACAAAAATTGTAACTTCTCGGTGTTAAATTCCAAAAAAAAAAAAAAAAAATCACAATTCAAAAAGATGTATATATAAATCCAGATTTACAGAGTCCTAATACAGTAACACACACGAATAGAGTTATAATTGAGTAAATGAGTGTTACTTCTTCAGCAGAAACGGAGATCTCGTTGGCCTTCTCTTCAGCTTCTTGACGAATGAATTGAACCATCTGCTGGATCTGCTTGGAGACATCTGAGTCGTTCATTTTGGGATGTCTGCTTCGATCTCACCGTCGGATCGTGAATTTTGAATCAAAGAGCAGATGTGTGTGTTTAGCAGAAATCTGTTATTTGGGGCTGCACTTGTGGGTTGTGGCCTTGTCGGGTTATATATACTTGTATGCACTCAGGAAATTTCCTTGCAATCGTCGAGCTGGAGAGTTTTGTATTTTTATAAATTGCATTTACATCCCTTCATTTTACCTTTTCTTTTTAGTTAAGTCACTGTAATTTAACTTGTTACAGAAATATAACCGTATAATTCACTACTATATTCAATTATTGTTATTGGTTGATTAAAATTATTTTTCATAAATTCAAGTATAATAAATTGATAAATTTACTAATGATTTTTTGTTTTATAAATTTATCCAGCATGAGTTTAAGGCATTTATGTTTCGACTGTAATATCAAGTATACAAAATTTTGCATCATATTTATCAGATTAAGTTGTACGGTATATCACATAAAAAAAAGTTACAGTAGTATATGAAAATTTATAAATAACTTTTACGGTAATAAATTAAAACTCATGAAATAAAAATAGTCCCGGTCAATCTACAAAATCGCAGTGATATTAACGGGTTAATGCTCTATTTCGTCACTCTACTGGACCAAAACTTTCAGTTGGACTACCGAGTCAAAAAAGTTTTCAATCAACTAATTGTACCATTAAAAACTTTCAAATAGGTGAGTCTCCGTTAAGTTTTTAACGGGTTGATATTCTATTTCATCATTGTACTCGATCAAAACTTTCAGTTGGCCTACCGACATCGCCAACATTTGCACTGCACCGCCTGGGAGACTCCAATGTCAAAAATATGAAGATTATTTGAAGAATTTTGTTGAGAGAGTATTTGAGTATCGAAGGTAGGTGAGTGCTTGGAGACCATGTGATGCCAGGCGATGGTTGGCATTCCCGGTGCTCAAGGCAAGCTCACGTAGAACATAGAGTAGGTATTGACACGGTTCAGATGAACTTGGGACGGACGGAAGACAAAGCTGACACAGAGAAAGGAAAGAAGTAGAAAAGTAGATGACAAAGCCCAGCAATATACCAATTATCCGAAGACACAATACAACAAATCTTCAGTCTCCTCCCACTGCTAGCTCTCCGCTCTTCTCCCTCACACAGACACACCAAACAGCAACAATAACAAACCCCAACTCTCCACGCTTTCAATCCAAATCTCAATCACAAATGGGTCAGATTCCCCCTCAATTTCCTCCCCTTGCGAGCCCACCACCCATTGTCCGCCCTTTCTTCTCACACACCCTCTCCTTCTCTATTTCTTTTTACCGTCGTCGGCAGCGAAATAGCCGCCACAGCCCCCTCCCGACTCTGTTTTCTTTCCATCCAAACCATCAACAAAATCTAATCAGTCCAGTACATACATAAACACGTATATATATACACGGGGCAACTCTTCGTGAGGTCTCTGCTACCGGATCTATTGAGCAAGTGGACTGCTTGGTTTTTCTCCTGGGTTAGAACATGCAATGCAGCAGAGAAAACATGCAATTCCGTTAAAGTTAACGGAACCCGTTAAAGTTAAACACATACTTAATGGTGCTGAAATGTTTTTTGTGCTTAATCTCGTGATTGAAAGTTTTTAAATACTTTATTATGTAAATGAAAACTTTTTTGACTCAATAGGCCAACTGAAAGTTTTGGTCCAATGACGAAATAGAGCATTAACAAGAACGCATGCCATTAACGAACTTGTTAAAACGTCCCATTCAGTTACACACACACAAGCATCATTATAAATATCTATCTTAGTTATTACTCTGCTGCTTCCAAATAATCTCTCCATCAATTCATCGATTTCTCCAACAAAACAGATCGTAAAAAGCTCAATTTCCCCTTCTTAATTCGACATTAAAACGACGTCGCCGGAGAAATGCAAAGCCGGGGATCCAGTAACCGGCTATCATCATCATCTTCCTCCACTTTCCGATCACCAATTTCCACACTAATGCTCTCTATGTTAGCTACCATGGCCTCCTTTTACGTCGCTGGAAGGTCTTATATTTCAATTTAAATTTAATTTTGTGTTACTGCTTTCAGATTTAATATGTGTATGTTAAATTTGTGTTTATTCCGTGTATATAGTGATAGCATTGTTGAAAATTTAGGTAGTTTTCGGTGTCGAGATTGAGCAGAGATGAATGGATGATCTGTGTGTAGTTGAATTGTATGCTATGCAACATTATAGTTTTAGTGGCTTAATATTCAAATTTTTATGTGTAGATTATGGCAAGATGCGGAGAACAGGGTATATGTGATTAAGGAGCTAGATCGAAGAGTTGGGAAGGTACTTGTCATTCCCAGTTTAATTATTTTTCTTTTCTAGTGCTGCATTATCTTTTTGTGATGCGTAAATGATTAGAAGTTTTGTGCTGCATTATCCTTTTATTATTCATGTGATTGTGGATGAAGAATAGGTATTTTTCACACATAAAAAGGTATATATATGTAAGTTTGTCTTCGGTTGAATGATTTTAGACTTACAATGGAATATTAGACAGTGAAATGATATTTACTATTCTACTTTGTCCTTTAACTTTTGATAATGATATAATGTCTCGGAGACATATATGAATTTTGTTTTGACATTTATCTTTCTCGAGCTAAATTAGACGGTTAGTTTTCTGTTTCCAGGGGAACTCTGCAGTATCAGTCGATGATACATTAAAGATAATAGAATGCAGGTATGTTGATAGACAGAGGCAGTAATAATTTCCTTTTCTCGAAAGAGTTGCCTCAGACGTTAATATATAACTTCTGATTTGCCAGGGAAAAACAGAAAAAACTAGATGCACTTGAGCTGGAGCTTGATAGGGCTAAAGATAAAGGGTTTATTGCAAATCAATTGTCAGTAAAAAGTGGAACTAATAAGAAGAAACGGCTTCTAGCTGTTATAGGGATCATTACAAGGTTTGGCCGCAAGAAAAATCGAGATGCAATACGCAGGGCATGGATGTCTACTGGTAGAATACCCATCCTTTTTGTGAGTTTATTTACTTTATTCATTTTGTTGTGTAATACTCATTATCTGTGGAGTAAGTGGTAAACTTAAAGGAGGTTGAATCCGAGCAGGGGCGGGGCAACATTATTGGGGCCCTGTGTGAAATTATAAACTAGGGGCCTTAATTTTTTACTTTGAATATATCTAAATATTTTTTTTCCTCAATAAAATGAAAAACACATTATAAACAAGAAGCATACTTACAACTTAAATCAATTGAAAAGATATGCTCTTCTCGCATATTTTGTAAAAAAATCATCAAGAACACTTCTTAAATGTATAACTATTTTTCTTGGTTAAATTTCAGTATTTATATATACATGGATTTATAAATTTTGGGGCCCCTGTGCGGTCGCTCACCGCATGCACCCTCAGCGCCGCCCCTGAAGCCGAGAGACACCTACCTAAACGAATCTGTGTATGGCAGTGAGTAGGGTCATATCTAAAGTGTCTACAGAGAAATTTAAAGAAAAATTTCAAGTAATTATACAAAATTATAGATGAAATTGGGGGAGTTTTGATCAACGAGAGCTATATAAAACCAAAAATAAGCCACATAACCTGGGCTGTGATCATCGTCCAGTCAAAAATATATATAGTCTTTCTTGAGATTTGTGCATAAGTTTTTACAAGGTTTCTTTCATAGGATCAATTGCTAATCTGAATCTTTTTTATGCAGGTGCAGCTCTAAAAAAATTGGAGGATGAAAAGGGCATAATTATACGATTTGTGATTGGAAGAAGGTTTTAATAATATGACCTATATAATGATTTATTTAAGAAATTGCTTAGTTCAGTATGTTTAATCAAATTATATAATTCCAGTCCAAACAAAGGCGACCGTTTGGAGAAGGAAATCGAGGAAGAAAATAAGCAGACCAATGACATCATTATACTTGTATGTTCAGCTTCTATGTTTGTTTATGTGCGTGTTTACTGTTGGGGCTTAAATTTTTGGCTATATATACCGCCTATGAAAGTAATTTATGTGGGCGCTCACACACACACATACAGGTTTTTTATTGCTACATGTAATGTTGCTGAACCATCTCTAACCCCCTGCATAATTGCTACATGAAATGTTACTGAACCATCTCCACCCCCTGCATAAACCATAATGGAGAAAAGAAGTCCTTGTTTTATTGTTGGTTTTTGTTTGGGGGGGTGGGCATAAAGAAGTCCTTGTTTGACTTTTTTGTTGTTTGGGAAGAGGGGGGGGGGGGGGGGGGTGTGAAGGTCAATTATAGAAAATTACGTGCTCATTCACCCTACCTCCACTGTGGTTTGAACCCTCAACCTCTTTTTTCCCAATCAAGAGGGTCTCCACTAGGCTACAAGCCTACAAGCCAAGGCATTCCTTGTTTACCTCTCCTGGGGTCGCAATACTTCTTCACATGCTTAAATATGTAGCCTAATAAGTACTGTGCATTGAAATTGGATCTTCAAAGCTTTTAGTTCCTTAACTTATTTTTAACATGGTTGAGGACATCACTGAAAAAGAAAGTCTAATTAGTACGCAAAGAGTATATCGTAAAATTTCATCTTCTAGACTGATTCAACATTTTTCTTTCCTTTCTCCTTGTTTTTTGGTCTCTATGTTAATAAATTTTAATCAAGTAATACATATTACTTTCTTGCATATTAACAGAAAGATTATGTGGAGACTCCAGAAGAGATTCCGAATAAACCAAAAATGTTCTTTATTCACGCAGCGGAGCACTGGGATGCAGAATTCTATGTCAAAGTCAATGATGATATTTATGTTAATATTGGTACATAGTATATTGTACTTCTGCGTTACCATATTATTGTGTTTTAAATCTAGGCTTAATCAATTATAATATAAACTTTCTTTTCTTTCTGTCAAAGTCAATGATGATATTTATGTTAATATTGGCACATAGTATACTGTACTTCTGCGTTACCATATTATTGTGTTTTATATCTAGGCTTAATCAATTATAATATAAACTTTCTTTTCTTTCCATCCCATGTCCTGAATAAGAAAGTGGATATTCGTTGATGCTACAGTAACATCCATGCTTTGATAGAAGCCTTCACCAAATTACTTTTGCTTATTGCTCTTTTTATTTTTTTTTATTTTTTAGGTCTTCATTAGTTAAATCCTTTGATGACAATTTTATATTTGAAAAAAGAAAAAATAAATCGTCATTCATTTTACACAAGGAAATCTTGAAGAAATGAACCATGCCCTCATAATCATGGGATATTTTTGCTGTATAGATCCCCTTGGAACAGTGCTTGCTAATCAGTTGGATAAACCTCGTGTTTATATTGGATGCATGAAATCAGGCGAAGTTTTCGCTGAACAGTGAGTTGCTATTTGTATCAGAATAAATTAGAGATACCCTGTCACTTATCACTTGACCCTTATGTTTTAAATTATTCCTTTTCACCTGATACAGGACTAACAGATGGTACGAACCGGACTGGTGGAAATTTGGAGATGGGAAATCGTGAGTATAAATATACCAGATCTTATCTGTGCTTGTGTCTGAATTAGCAATCACATATTTTTTCTTTCCTAGTTACTATTATAGGAGGCAGACATGAATTGCAGGTCATTGTAAATGTTAAGATAATGCTCTCTCTTTCTAACTTTAGTTCCTTTGGACTCTATTATCTAAACCATAGTTTTCCCAATTATTTGTTGATTTGCGCTGGCAGGAAATTGCTAGTTTATTGGATCAAGAGGTAATATCAGTGATGTGTATATCGATGTGCAGCCAATGTAATTAACTGATCCTTTTGTGGAAGTTCCAATCCTGATAATTGGGTTCAAGGCTTTTGGAAGGAAGTGTGTAGTTTGAAATTTTTTTGGGCTATTTGGATGAGGATAAGTAGATCCACTGTAGTGAAAATTAAATGTTTTATTACAAACTGTATATCAAAATATACTGGATAAATAATTAAATATATATAGTGTCAAACAATTTGCTCTACCAAATGTCTGTAAATTATAAATATATTTATCAATTTGCTTGAGTGTGGTTTCGGTATGGCTAGAAGTACCACGTATTATCCTGAATATATCCTCTTAGCGCGCTGCTGCTTATTTCTTTGAATTTTGTTATTGGTACCCTGCTAATATCTTTATCCTGCCCAGATACTTTCGGCATGCCTCCGGCGAGATGTTTGCAATATCTCGAGCATTGGCTCATTTCATCCTAATTAACAGGTAGAATGGTATTGTTATTCTTTTGTCCTGCATGAAGTGCTTCAGTTGGTCATAGATGTTCTAGTTCCTAGCCTTTACTATGATTTTACAAATCGTTTTTCATAAGTGATTTACACAACCTTACCCGGGAAGAAAAAAGAAAAAGGGGGAGTTATATGGTCCTGTTTTGATGAAGGGATCGAGGGACTATTAAATGCTTGTGGGGCAATAAGAATGACATCAACATATAATGTTCTTTTGCAGATCAATTCTGCGTTCATATGCGCATGATGATGTCACTGTTGGATCATGGTTCATTGGTCTTGATGTAAAGCATGCTAATGAAAAGAAATTTTGCTGCTCTCAGCGTTCATCAGGTTAATCTTTCACTCTCTGCTCTACACGTAGACACATACCAGACTAGCATGATGTTTGGCCCAATTTTACAATACAGTATCAAACCTTAAGCTAAAAAATGTAATCAAAGTGAATTATTTGTCGTCAATCCTTCATTCTTTCAGGGGCTGTATGTGCGGCTGCATGATCCAGCAGATATTCTTAACATATATGTGACCTACCCATGTGGTAACAGATGCCTACTTTACCTGCACGAATACAGATTCTCGTTGGCTACAAATTACTGAGCTTATGATCTTTTTTCTGATTATGTGCACGAGAAGTTCAAAACTAGTTGGCAAGAGCTCAGAGGCTGGTGTATATGTTGAACCCTGATATTTTAGTTTCTGGAAGTGGGGTATGATTCTTTTCAGTGTACTTTGTACATTGTACTTTAATTGGTTACAAGATTTTCTTAGAGACATTGCATCCTTCCTTTGATGGTATATATTGCCTCCATTCTTTGCTTCGTCTGGCTTCATCGAATGTTAGTTTACGTTCTCCAGTTATATATAATAACGGCAAATACAAAGCTTTGCGGAATTGTCACATGTTCCCTTCTCTCCAGATAGACAGGATTAGTTTGCTTCATTAAAGCTGCCATTTTTTTGGTTCAATTATGAAAAAGAGACTATACACAAAATAAAAAGTTTCTGTTCATCAGGTATGACAGGTCTTCTCGATTCTATTGTTTTACAAACTAATAACAATATAAAATAAACGAGTGTAAATATGAATTCAGTGAATTAGGTTTCAAACCCAACTGGTGAAATGCCTACACAAGTCTACTCGCAAATCCATTTATCCGACTCAGACAAAAAGCTTGGTAGTTTTAACTTTAAAGCACGCAATTGAAACAAATTTACTATGTGTTGAAATTCTTATTTTATTTAAAATTTAATTCAAAGGAAATCACGTAACGTAGAAGAATGAGATTTTAAGCGTATAATGTTTTCTTTTGAAACATAACCTTGACCTTTTTCAAAAAGTAAAAGGAATCCACTACACCCTATTTTATTTAAATTATATCATTTTACCTTGATAAAGAAATGTAATTAACAAGGCACTAAATCCAGTTATGAGAACTATCATCACTTCCCAGACTCCCAGTTCCCACCATTTCATGCTACATCACTCAACTGTCAAACCCACGTCACCATATTTCCTGTCTGTCTTCTTCATTCTCTTTTGTTCTTACATTGCAACTCACCATTTTGTTGAGATAAAGATAACACAAGCTCATTCTCACCACTCTGGAAAAAGCTGCTAGTTTTCTTTTATCCTGAGAATAATTTTCTTGAATTTGTCATGCCAAAAAGAAAAAGAACAAAGACTAAAGCTGAGAATTTTTATTTTAAGTTGATATCCTTTTGATCAAAGCATCTATTTCAAATCCATTACCTCCAGTCTCTTTTATCTTATGTTTGTTTCCACATATTTCACTTTACTTTCCTTTGAATTTGAAATGTCTTCCTTTTGCATGGTACATCCATATATGCTTTAACCATATCTTGTTCATTGCTGCAAATAATGCTCAGTGTTTGAGTATTTAAATTCATATCAAGACTTAACGGTTGACAAAATGCGAGAAATTTACATGTTTTCTGTGATTTTCTTGACGGGGTTCTTGGTTTTTAAAGGGGAGGCTACTCTTGTTGACAGTGATAAGAAAGCATTGCTCAATTTTTTGAGTAATGTTTCTCATTCTCGATTCATAAACTGGAATGAACAAAGTCCTGTATGTAAAAATTGGACAGGAGTAACATGCAGTGAAGACGGGGCTCGAGTGATAGCTGTTCGGTTGCCTGGAGTTGGTTTTTATGGTCCAATTCCTGTGAATACTCTCAGTCATCTCTCAGCATTGCAGATTCTGAGCCTTAGATCAAATGCTATTTCTGGGCCTTTTCCCTTCGATTTGTTGAGTCTTAAAAACTTGACCAATCTGTACCTTCAATTGAATAGTTTCTCCGGTCCTCTGCCTTCTAATTTTTCTGTTTGGAAAAATCTTGTTATTGTTGATTTGTCTAACAATGGTTTTAATGGTAGTATCCCTAGTTCTGTATCGAATTTGCATAATTTGCAGTTGTTAAACTTGTCGAACAACAAACTGACTGGTAGTCTGCCTAAACCTCTTCAAAGATTTCCAAAATCATGGTTCGTTGGTAATGATATTTCTTTGCCATATTCGCCTATTCATGGATTTTCTTCTTCCATTCCACCACACCCAAAGCCTAAAAGTGCTGGAAAACTAAGCGAGAAAGTGGTAATAGGAATTGTTGTTGGTGCTTGTGTTCTTGGGCTTATTGGATTCATATCTATGTTGCTCGTATGCTTTTTGAAGAAAAAAGATGCGGATGTCTTTGTCAGCAAGTTGGAGAAAGGGCACATGACACCAGAGAGGAAAATTTCACGGAATGAAGATGCCAATAATAAGTTGGTTTTCTTTGAGGGGTGCAACTATGTATTTGATCTGGAGGATTTGCTGAGGGCTTCTGCTGTTGTACTGGGAAAGGGCACATTTGGTATGGCTTATAAGGCCATATTAGAGGATGGGAGGTCTGTGGTAGTGAAAAGGTTGAAGGAGGTACGTGTTGGTAAACGAGAATTCGAGCAGCAAATGGAACTGGTAGGAAGTATCAAACATGATAATGTGATTGAGCTGAGGGCATATTATTACTCCAAAGATGAGAAGCTTGTGGTATGTGATTATTACTGCCACGGGAGCGTAGCTACAATGTTGCATGGTATGTAATCTCAATTCCTGAAGAAGTATTTAAATTTCTATTGAAATATAGTATAAGATCCACTTGAGGCCTTTCTCTAACACCTAAGGTTTTAGATGGACCGGTTATCTACATGGTATCAGAGCTCAAGTTCTTATGATATTGAATTTTTCAGGTACAAGAGAAGAAGATAGGATCCCTCTGAGTTGGAAAACCAGACTAAGGATTGCAGTTGGTGCAGCGAGAGGCATTGCACAAATCCACAGAGAAAATGGAGGTAAACTTGTCCATGGCAACATAAAATCCTCCAATATTCTTATAAACTCTCAACAATACGGCTGTGTATCAGACACTGGTTTGTCAGCCATAACGAGTCCCCTGGCTCTACCTATAGCTCGTAATGCTGGCTACCGAGCTCCAGAAATAATAGACACTCGAAAAGCCACACAAGCTTCTGATGTTTATAGCTTTGGCGTTTTCCTGCTTGAGCTCCTCACTGCCAAATCCCCTATCCACAATGCAGGAGGCGACGAGGTAATATCTCTGGTTCGCTGGGTGACTTCAGTTGTCAAAGAAGAATGGACAGGAGAAGTGTTTGATGTGGAACTAATGAAGTATCCAAACATAGAAGAAGAGCTGGTGGAACTACTACAGATAGCAATGTCATGTGTAGTAAGATTTCCAGAGCAGAGGCCTAAGATGTTGGAGGTTGTCGAAATGATTGAAAATATTAGGCCAGGCGCCACTGGAAACCCGGGATCTTTCGAAGCCAAATCTGAAACTTCTACACCAACTCCATTGCTAGCTGCCACCAATGGTCTGAAATGAGTGACATACTTGTATTTCTGTGACCTGTTTTTATGTTTCTTTAGCTGCTTCTGCTTTTCACAAACTCAGTGAACAAAATTTAGGCAGATGTATTTGTATTCAGTTGTGGCTTGCTTAGGTAGCTTTTGGTGTGGTTTGTATTTGTATTACACTATCACTTTGGCTCTGTTTGGTTGGCATGAATGGAATGGATCTTGGACAGAATGGAATGATCCATTCAGCCCAACAAAAAAAATTGCTGTTTGGTTGGGCCAAAGGAATGGAATGGTCCATTCTTTAACTCATTCCATTCTGGAGCATTGTTTTATATTCTTTTCCTGCTGAAAACGGTGGGATAAGCCCATTCTAATCTCTCGGCTAAAACAAAAAAACACGCTCGAAGCATCCGATCGAGCTTCAGACTCTCGCTATTCAGGCAAGGACGATTCAAACTCTCGCATCTTCGACTCCGCCGATTTCAATAAGCTCAAAATCCGATCGACGCATTTCAGCGATTCACTTTACCATTTGCAACCATTTTGAAACCTAAATCAATCTGAGCATACTGGTTCGAGCTTATCCATTTGAATATTTTTCACTAATCTTGTTAAATTGTGTAATTTGTAGATTGATTTAGATGAATTCTCTGTTAATCTGGCTAATTTATGTGTTAATGTTTCTTTCTATCACTGACATTCCAGTTACTTTTCGATTTTTTGTGTTTATTACTGATTATATGATTTTTGTGTTTGAATGATGTGTATTAGGTGTTCGATAAAAAGCCTCTAACAACTATATGATGAATTACAGCAATGGCAAGACTTTCACTAACTAAAAGTATGGGTTTTTTTGTATGATTTTAATTGTTATGGCCCGAGGTATTGGAGTGTTTTTTATGGTTGCACTTCAGGGGGTAATGTACTTAATAAAACCAAAAAATCAAAAGTAGAAGTGTTGATTTAGGGATCGGAGAAGTGAATTGGTTGAGGAACAATTTTACGGGGTTGCTTGAAGGAGTAGAGTACTGCGCCACAATCAATAGAGTGATCTGGCATTTTTTTAGGGATTTTTTTAGGTTTGTTTGGTCATATAAACAAGGGTATAGCTTATTATTCTGAAAATGGGTGCTTCTGTTATCTTGGTAAGACTGCAGTGCTTTCATAATTATGTTCTCATGGGGGTTCAGTAGGATTTACGGTTAATGCATGACTGGATTATGGTGAATGGATGGAAGAATTTCTAGCCAGACAAGCTGGTTATTTGTTTGGTGTTTAAGAAAGAATTGTGTTTAATGAGTCTGAAATGTTTTGTTATTATTGCTTCATTTTGGACTGTTGGGTACAAAGCTGGTCATTCATTTTGATGTGTCGAAACAACTTTGGTTGCCAGGTTAAAAATTAGGAGCCTAAATCTCACCATCTGTGGCATAAGACTCTATAGGGAGTGGTTCAAGGGTTCAAAAACCCTTATATATGATAATAATACATATCAATCAGCTTATATATGATAATTATAAATATCAATGCAGGCCATAAAGCAGAAGAAACTTTTCATGATAGATTACCATGATTTGCTACTACCATATGTGAAGAAAGTGAGGCAGATAAAAGGGACATCTCTATATGGATCAAGGGCCTTGTTTTTTCTAACTCCTATTGGCACATTGAAGCCAGTAGCCATTGAGCTTGTCCGATCTCCAATGAATGGGAAACCTCAGTGGAAGAAAGCATATTCTCCAGGGTTTGATGCGACTAGTGTTTGGCTTGGAAGCTCGCTAAAGCTCATTTATTGGCACATGACTCTGGTTTTCATCAGCTTGTTAGTCACTGGTATATTCACCAAAATCTCTGCTTATTTTAAAACATTGCAAGATTGGTGTTTGATAGTTAGTGTATTGAAGTAGCGGCTTGGATTTAAAAAGCTAATTTTGAAAAAACTATTTGGAGGAGTTTTTTCGATTAGAGGTTTCCTAAATTTATACTTATAACTATCAACTGGAAAGCTTATACCTATAACTATTCTTACCACTCTTGGTTATATTGTTGTATATAAAGTATGTGTTTTGTAATGTCCTGATTGGTAGCATTTGAAGTGTTCCAACAAAACAGTGTTGTGGTTTTGTCAATGTGGACTAACAAAGTTTCCTGTCAAGTTCTTTACTATGCAGTTCATTCAATTTTCTGAATTTTGGCTAAACTACTAATTTGTTCGCAGCCAGATCTGCATCTTTGACTGAATGCGGCTTCATCTTAAATTTCTGATATTGTTCAGAGTGCTTTATTCCCTGATGCTGGCTTGGAAAGTGATCTTGGTCATGCTGGAGAAGTGGCAAGGCTAGTAATAGTTCAAAATCTTGACCTTTTCTTGGAGAAATTTTGTATTTTATTTGTAAATTATGAAGGAGAATTAGTAGTGGCGAAAGTTTGGTTTTTTGTAAATTTTTAATATTTATTATAGTTGATTTAGGTACTACTAATTCGTGTAATGAAATGTGAAGTATGCTATTGACATGAAATTAATCCATTTGTCTATTTGATTTATAAATTCTGGAAGTTAAAATTCATATGAAAAAATTTGCTAAAAAAATAATTAATTACCATTCCATTCCTTTGAGTAACCAAACAACTCAAATGAATGGAATGGTTCATTCCATTCCAATCATAAAAAAAATGAACCAAACAAGAGTTTTGAATTGATGATTCCATTCAATTTTCTTTCCATTCCTTCACCATTCCATTCCTACCATTCTTAACAAATTTCATTCCTCCCAACTGAGTTGTGTTTGAACATTGCAGCTTTAGCAACATTATTATTGGCTCAAACAAGAACATGACCCAATGTGGAATGTATGTCGTGCATAGTTTTTTGTTTATAGATTACTTGTGTGACTTGTGAGTCGATTCAAACGGATGCGTAGTATTTTATATGAAATGATAACCATTGACTATAAAATAGTTTTTCAAAAGCTAAAAGAAATAAATGAATATGTAAAATATATTAATTTATTCATGAATTATAAAATAATTTTGCCATCCAATTTTTAAGTTTTATTAAATGCGTACTAGTAGATTCGAATTAAAGGATTAATAAATTGAAATCAATGATGTAAAGACTTATTTTCCTGAGGTATTTAATTTCTTTTATGACTCCTATCTCTTTATAATTATAATATTCTCTCAAATTTAAGTATAGGGAGAATTTTTTGCATGTATTTCTAAATTATTTAATCGTATAATAAAAAATAAAAATCGAATTTCTATATAAAAATATTTAATTAATATTATAATCATTAAAAAATGATTTTAACTCTTCATCAAAATCAAAATTGTACAAAAAAGTAAACAATATATATTTAAAAAAGGGAGCGATTGAAAATACTCCAGGGTTGCCATTGATACATGCCATAAAAAGAAGTGGGACCCAGGTGGTAGATAAGACCAATGGGGATGCAAAGAAGACGAGACTTGTGTAATAAATATTCTTGTTTGCTTACAAGAAATTTTTCTCCATTTTCTTCTCTCCATCTCTCCTTATAACAAGGCGAGGATCTTCCAGGTACTCTATCTCTATATCTATCTATCTATCTATCTATCTATCATCTATATATCTGCATATGTGGATTTGAATTAGTTGATCCCGGGTTTTCATTTTTGTAGAATTTGGTCATGGCCTCTAAGCGGATCTTGAAGGAGCTCAAGGATCTGCAGAAAGATCCTCCCACTTCTTGCAGCGCTGGTATATATCATCCCCCTTTGCTGTATCAATTTGTTTAAGCTGTGTTGTTTTATATAAAGTTTCGATTTTTATTCATGTTTTTAGGCCTTTTGGATTCTTGTTTTGTTTTATTTACTTTTGGAAATTTTAATATGTGTTGATTTGGATAGTTGTGAGTAGAATTTAGGGATTTTGTGAGGAATCAGATTAGTACTAGATGCCTAGATGGGTTGATGTTGAAACTTGAGGTGGTATTTGTTGGGCTGTAAGGGAGCCTAACCCTACAACAGTATGATATTGTCCGTTTTAGGCTGCTGCTCAGATTTGTTTATGGGCACATCCTGAAAAACCTCGTACTAATGGGTCACAGCCCTTAATGAAAAAAGAGTGAACTGGGTGTTTTTTGAATGAAGTTTCTTGATCTTAAGAAAGGATTATAACTTCTGGCAAAAAGAAAAAGAAAAAAGAAAGAATTATAACTGAAATTGACTGTTTGAGCTCTCTTTTGGTTGTTTAGGATAGATTCCTTTACGTTTTGAGTAGAGGCTACTTCATACTGCTTGAGTAATTGTTTTTATCATTATTTTTTAATTTTTTTGGAGTGACTTAATTGCTTGATAGACGAGGATCACAAACACGGTAATAAATAATAAACCACGAAAGAGTGCTGGGTATTGCACATGCACATTTATTTCTCTCTTTTTATTGGGAATCACACACACTTGCTCGTGCTTGCACACATATAGCATATTGTTACTAACGAAGAATCACACTTGCTTTCTAAACTATTATGTGTACGTGAGATGAAGCTATAATTAACTTGGTGCCACAAACTCCTTTAATCACCATCTTCCTACATATCTCAAAGTGAGTGATTTATATTAGATACCAAGGGCCTGGTGTGATTGGGTTATGGACTCCATTGGCACTATTATAACTTGATAATTTGGTGCCGCATTTTATTCCTTTTATTCATCTCTGTTTCGTATCTTAATTTTCTAGGCCCTGTTGCCGAAGACATGTTTCATTGGCAAGCAACTATCATGGGCCCCCCTGACAGTCCATATGCGGGTGGCGTGTTTCTTGTTACCATTCATTTTCCTCCAGATTATCCTTTCAAGCCACCTAAGGTAATTAGTGTTGCATTTGCATGATATGAAATATAGTCAGGCAAATTTATTCTTGTCTAGAAGACTAGAACTAAAGACTGTTGCAAGAATCTTTAATATTATGGATTTACACTGTTGGTACATGGTAAAGAAGGCTTGTAGATCTTTGAGTTATGAAGATCAGTATCGATGTTATTGATACTCACGACCAATATATATCGAAGCATTGCCAAAAAATATTGATGCTGAAGTTGAAATGCTGCCTTTGCCACTCTGCTTTTGCCACCTGATAAGTGGGAGCTTACATTTTTCTATAGAATTACTTCCAGTGCATGAATTTTCGTTCCACATGGTCTAGGTGTTTTCAGCTGCAGAGTTCTTGGCATAAGATATTATTTGACCGAACTGTAAAAGTATTAGTTCAGTCTGGTTTACGTAGCCATTGTGTGACCATTGCTGAGAGATTAAAGATACCATACCCTTTTTGTTCTGGTTTGCAGGAAACAAGTTAGATTTGAGTTGCTGATCCTTGAATGTATCATTATGTAAACTGGACATCTAGTGATGTTAATTGGAGAAATTTGTACAGTTGTGACTGGCTACTCATGGAAGGTTTCATCTGAATTGGACTGAGGGCAAGGGATAAATTGATTTGGGCTGTAAATTGGTGCGATTATGTGAATTTTTGTCTGAAGACCCTCCAAAGGTTTGAGGAGAAACAGTCTTTGATGGTTGTTTGACCATTTGATAGGTCTTGCAATAGGTTCTGGTTTATTTTGGATGTACGTGCAACCAATCAGTTGTGCATGTGCAGTATTATCTTCTTCTAGCTTGATATTAATATACTTACTGAAATGCAATTTTTTATACATTGCAATATAGCAAGGAAATTTTATGCTCGGCTCTTCTTATATACTGTCTTATGTGTTTTGCATGTGAAATGAGTTTAAGTTACAATTTGTAGTTCAGGTGATTTATTTCTAAATAGCGTGTGCAACAAGGACTATATATGTTCTAGTTTTGATACTTAATAAAGTGTTAGTAACACTCCTAGCTTTGTCAGTTATTCTCTTTCTATTTGGTGTAGCTGTCAAATGCTCTTGGTCAGAGTTAGCTATAGTCTTTTGTTTTCTGTAGTTGTTCGGATACATATCTCATTCAAATTATATGAACTTAATCATGCCTGCTGCCCTAATTCGAGCCATTATTATGGCTATGCTGTTTTAAATCTTACAATCCACATCAAACATCTGGATGCCAGGGTTTGTCTAAGTTTACTCTGCTATTTGACCGTGCTTCATTATTATGTCTAATTCTATGTGCTTCTGAGCAATTTTTACAGATTTTGTATTTGGTATTGGGGTTTCTTTGTTTCTTATATATGGTTTAATTGAAATTTACAGGTAGCTTTCAGGACTAAGGTATTTCATCCAAATATTAACAGCAATGGCAGCATTTGTCTTGATATATTGAAGGAACAGTGGAGTCCCGCCCTTACTATATCCAAGGTTATTGCTCTGCTACACCAATAACTTTGCACGAATGAATCTCACCTATTATTGCAATCAAGTCGAAGTTTTACATTCAAACTGGATATTTTAAAAGAATACAGTGATTAATTAAATCATAATACATGTAAAGTCTTAACCTGTAGGTAGTGTTTTAAACAACCAATATTGTTGTTACTTTGAACAGAGTGATACTACCTGCCTTCAGTGCATCAAATTTTGTTGTTTTTTTGAAGTTTGATAAAAGAATTGTCAAGTTAATTCTTTCGTTCTCTCCGTCATTATGACTTGTGTAAGCGCCATAGTATGAAGATCTTTGTGCCATAATCAATTCTAACACTTTGACAAGTCATGTTGAGTTGTGTCATGTAATTCTTTTTTCAATGAAAATAATTATATAGGCTGTGAATAAGCATTTAGAATCTCATAGCAGGACCTGCCTCCACAATAGATATATAAACCATATGGATTGGCTAGCATTTTAAGAGAAACTTAAACGTACATCAGGTAAGATTGACAATTTCTGCACAGGCATCATATTACTTGCTTTTGTACAGGTCTTGCTGTCAATATGTTCGCTGCTGACGGATCCGAATCCTGATGACCCTCTCGTGCCAGAAATAGCTCACATGTACAAGACTGATCGGAGCAAGTACGAGACAACTGCCCGAAGCTGGACCCAGAAGTATGCCATGGGCTAGCTTGGTCTGGTGTGATAGGAGGGGTTTCTTGTCTATTTTCATGGACATGTTCTCGTTGTGGCTTGGGATTTTACTATTATATTGTATGAATGAAAGTAAGTATGATCTGTCCGGTGTAAGATGGATGGATCAGGAAACTCTCCTTGAAACACAGTTATGTTTTGTTTTTGTATAAGAATCTGTCTTTGCGAGAACAATAGCAGTGTGTTTCGTGATACTACAATCTTCTGATTCCTTCTGATGATTATGAAAATAATTGGGTGTGTATGGTTTCTGATTTGTCAATATTTGGCCAAATTAGGATTGATTGAAGAACTTAAAGAACTCTCTTTAGGCACCTGGCCGAAAACTTCACTCAAAGATATTTTTGTGCGACGAATTAGAACATTATTCTAATCTAGTTATGGGCTAGGGAATTTTTGAATCAGCTTTGAGTTAAAATTACAATGGAAAGGGAGTTGTGTTCCGGTTATAATTTTGTGCTCGTGAAGGAGTAAAAATGTTTTATCCCAGCTGTTGAATCTAGACGGGATGAATGATGGATCCAATAAATATAAATAACATTTTTCAGTAAAAAAAGTAAATGTAGTTAAACTTATTATTTAGAAGGTTTTGAAAGATGCACACATCAGCATTTGAGATATATCTATCCAAATAGTTAAAACTCATAAACAACCAAAATTTATCAAATATGTTAGACGAAAATAGTTATACTCCTAAACAATCAAAGTTGATCAAATATATTAAAGAAGAACGATAAATATTACTTAGCAGTCATCTTATAATGAAAGATCACCATAAGATAAAAGTCATTGTAGTTGCGATTTTTCCCCTGGACTAGGGCATGTTTTTCTCATCTAGTTGCTTGTGGAGACCACGGCTTGGTGGTGGGATGGCAGTGCCTAAAAGTTGGCGAAACAGCATCATATGCTGGCAATGCTGGTGAAATTGTTCCCCTCACGGGTACGTGGAAGCATGAGCTTTGCAGGCGACCCTCTGATGTCCAAAAGAAGGTGGAATCTGGCACAATAATAGAGCATGTATGAGAATGGAGGGCTGAGGGCTCGACACATATTCTAAAACACGCATTGTGACATTATAATAAAATATGGTTCTATGAATTATTTTATAAATATTTCTTCTATTTAAGGTTTAAAGTTTTATTCAAAAACACAAAAGAATAAAAATAAATTATAAAATTATATTTTATAAAATTTTAAAATATATGTAAAAGAGCAATATAAAAATAAGTGGGACGGATAGAATATCCGTCGAATTCGAATTAAGTTGTCAAAATAAAATAAAATAATGACTTTTTCGGACATGGAGATCATTCTCTCTCGCATCCTTATAGTTTTGTACTGACCAGTACCTCTTGAGTTCTGCACTCTGTGTTATACGCAAAAATCACCATCAAGACCCGGCCCATAAAAGAAGACTATGATGGACTCAAGAGTGGACCAAGCCCAAGCTAGACATGTCAGTCAGAAGAGACCACTTCAAGAAGATTGGGCGCGCCTTATCTTCAGGGCGCGCCAAGTTGAAGCTTACAGCGAAAGATTGTCATTTGAAGGGCAGAAGGGGACATATTTTACCTAGGGGGACGCCCTTGGGTGTGTATAGATCCTACTGTTAATTTGTCGAAGACTCTACCTTGTAGTCTGAGGAGTTGCCCTCCTTGGGAGATAGAGAATGAAGATTAGAGGAGGCCTTGCTCTGTAGTCTGGCGAGTTGTCCTTGTCGGGGAGCTTGTGGAACCTTCTCGAAGATACACCCTGGAAGGCTCTATCTCTGTAGTCTGGCGGGTTGTCCCTGTCGGGGAGTAGAGAAGCGTCCTTGCATTTGGGGTAAGTCTTGGGTACTCGAGAGTCTACAAGGCCCAAGACTAGGCCTCATCGTATTGGGCCCCTTTCAGGAGGAAGATAGCAGAAGGGGAAGCCTAATCCTATTAGGTTTAGGTTTCCTAAGGAGAAAAGAACTACGTACTGGCTTGATCCCCTATAAATATAGGGGTACGTAGGCAAATTAGGGGGACACGAGTTGGGAGCATCTGGAGGCAACTCGAAACCCTAATCTCAGCCACCCCTAAAATTTCATCACCACCGCTCAGCCACCGTCATAGATCTTGAATCCGGCCACGAACCTCAGATTTTGTTAACTACCAAATTCCTCCGTTAACAAATTGGCGCTAGAAGGAGGGGCTATTCTAGATCTTTCGTTTGGGGAGGACAAACGATCGTCACAGACGTACTCAAACCACGCCATTAAACATCAAATTAGACATGGTCGTGGCTGCATGTTTTCTGGATGTGGCACGCAACCTGGATTCCGAACTATCTCCGATCTACTAAAGATAAGCTTTCTTCTCTATTATTTAAATTTTTCATAATTTCATATATAATGGTTTTATCTTTTTTATAAAATTAACAAAGTTTCTGGCGTGATATTTGTATTTTATTATCAAATCTTTAGTGAAAAATTTGTAAAAGAAAACAAGTGTGTCCTAATATCACATACATGGAGTGATAACTTATGATTGCTGCAGGACAGATCCGGGATCAATTTATGATGGCTGCCACGATAAAGACTTAACCTTACAGAATAACAGGCTTGATCACGTTGGCGACAGGAGTCAACCCTAAAATTCGCATGAGGAAAGTGTGGAGATATAATAAAGATAAAGAAAAGATAGTATCGGACGCTATGAGGGGGCAAGTTCATCCACCTGGGAGGACATAACCAGTACCTTACGGAATGAATTTACGGAATGAATCAAGAAGCATGACCCATGAGATTGAAATTTGGAGAGAGTATGTGGGAATTCTTGTTCTTGTAAATAAGTCCCAAGCAGCAGGAATAACAAACTACGCGGATATCAAGATAAGTTTTCTTTTTCTTTATCTTTTTCTTAATTTTTAATTATCGCAATTACATATATAATACTGCTCATTAATTGTGCTTTATTTATTTATTTATTTATTTATTTTATCTCATTGTTATGAAGTGCACACGTCTAGAACTTATTATAATTATTATACATTATACATGTCTAATGCTTATTTTTCATTCATGATTATTGATTCAACTTAAGAGTTTAATGTTTCTATGTGGCTAACCTGGTTGGGAAAAAACAAAAAAAGTTTATTTGCTTGGAAGATTGATAGTACATGCAGAAGCAGGCCACTGACAACAAGCCAGCAAATTGAATTTACAAAGGACATGGCCGGATAAAGAAAACAAACAAACTCAACAATCGGTTCCGAATCAGTTGGTGAATAGATAAGTCTTTCTTACCTTTTTATTACCATAGACTATATCATGTTACGCATTAAAAAAAAACATATATAATTTTTTAATAGTTTTATATTTATGATTTATTCTTTTAAGATTTATTTTAAGTATTCAGAAGTTACTAATTATTTAACGAATTTTCTTTACATTTTTATATTGATATTATATTTATATTTATGTCTTAATTGTTTTAATTAACTACTATTTGAAATAATAAAATATTATTTTATTACAACATGTACGTGGTTAACTTGACTTTTAAGCAGGAAAGCTAGGATGGTTTTGTTCCATCATGATTTGCAGGAGTCGTGAACATTTAAAAAAGAATAGAGAACTATCGTGATACAAGGAGGTGCCGTTGGACTCGAAATTGACTTCTGGAAAAAGAAGATAAGTTTCTTAATTATATTTTTTTTTGGAAAAAAAGTCATTTGCTTCGAATGACTATTATCTGCACATGCATATCATAGATCTTTCATATTTATATATTTATATTTGTATGGAATCATGTTTCTAACGTAAGTGTTTTAGTTTGGGTAATATATGTATGGTGGCCGAAATTTTGGAGAAGGCAAAGTTTTTTATTCTTTTGGATAAGAAAATAGTGATTCTTCCCGAGCATTGAAGAAAGGGCGAGATCTCATTTCTAGACATGATGGTTTGACAAAAATAAGATGGGGTACATGGGGAGCTATATTCTACGGTCTCTTGGTAATATTTAATTTTGGATGAGACGTATCGCTAACAGAGATAAGTTTTTTCTAATTTCTATTTTATTTTCTGTAATATATAAATGCATTTTTTGTTGAATTATTGATTTGTATATTATGACAAATTTGTGATTGTTATAGGTATGTCATGTGTCTCTACATTTAACTCATAATATTTTTCTTATTAATAACTTGCTCTTAGCAGAAAAGTGCAGGATATATGTGTTTGCAGGGTGCCTTGACAAGAATGAAAGTTGATGCAATGTCTCTGGATACATGATGATTCGCACGTTCAAACAAAAAGATAAGTACTTTTCATTTTTATTTAGAATTTTCATTTAGTATATATATATATATATATATATATATATATATATATATATATATATATATTCTTGTCATGCATATATTTATTCTTGAAGGTATATGTTTTAAATTCGAATATTTTATGCATAATTGTATTATATCTCTCTCTTATCGAGCATGGGTTACTATTATACCACAAATATATTGATATATTTATGTGTGGTGTTTATGTAATAAATGTTGTGTACCTATAACCTAATATTTTTAGTGAGCTATTTTTAGACAGGGAAAAACTCCAAGAATTTCGTGAGGCGCGCCCAGGATGAAAATAATGTGAATGGGAAGGCCTAGGATATTTACGAGAGTTTCTCCCCTAATAAGGTGTGTCACGAGAGACACGTCCAACACTCCAGTCTTCAAGATTCAGAGTAAATATATGTCACAAAACATCTTCGCAACACTGTCTTCTCCAACCTGCATCTACAAGTCAAGCTCATACTCCGAAACTGGGGGGTGATCATACAGATTAGAAGAAGGATTTGGATAAGGCATGTTCTTCTCATTTATCCTCGGCTTCCGCGGCCTCTCATTCATCCTCGGCTTCCGCGGCCTCTCATTCAGCCTCGGCTTCCGCGGCCTCTCATTCAGCCTTGGCTTCCGCGGCCTCATCTTCATCCTTGGCTTCCGCGGCCTCTCATTCAGCCTTGGCTTCCGCGGCCTCATCTTCGGCCTCGGCTTCCGCGGCCTCTCATTCAGCCTCGGCTTCCGCGGCCTCATCTTCATCAACTCAGTCTTGGCTTCCGCGGCCTCTCCTTTAGCCTCGGCTTCCGCGGCCTCATCCTCAGCAATCTCGTCATTGTCTCTATCAAGCAAACACTGCCTTCACCTCCGTTAGGCAGAATCATCTTCATCTTCAAACAACCCCTTCAACATCAGCTTCATAGGAAATTTCTTCAACATATGGTGCGCCTAGTTAAAGAACGTCAACATCTTCTGCATCAGCAAAGAACAACGAAGATAGGACATCTCAGGGGATGAAGGACATCAAGATCTCGTCGACATCTTCAATGCCACCAAGATCTGGGGGGTAGTTGTTATACGCAAAAATCACCATCAAGACCCGGCCCATAAAAGAAGACTATGATGGACTCAAGAGTGGACCAAGCCCAAGCTAGACATGTCAGTCAGAAGAGACCACTTCAAGAAGATTGGGCGCGCCTTATCTTCAGGGCGCGCCAAGTTGAAGCTTACAGAGAAAGATTGTCATTTGAAGGGCAGAAGGGGACATATTTTACCTAGGGGGACGCCCTTGGGTGTGTATAGATCCTACTGTTAATTTGTCGAAGACTCTACCTTGTAGTCTGAGGAGTTGCCCTCCTTGGGAGATAGAGAATGAAGATTAGAGGAGGCCTTGCTCTGTAGTCTGGCGAGTTGTCCTTGTCGGGGAGCTTGTGGAACCTTCTCGAAGATACACCCTGGAAGGCTCTATCTCTGTAGTCTGGCGGGTTGTCCCTGTCGGGGAGTAGAGAAGCGTCCTTGCATTTGGGGTAAGTCTTGGGTACTCGAGAGTCTACAAGGCCCAAGACTAGGCCTCATCGTATTGGGCCCCTTTCAGGAGGAAGATAGCAGAAGGGGAAGCCTAATCCTATTAGGTTTAGGTTTCCTAAGGAGAAAAGAACTACGTACTGGCTTGATCCCCTATAAATATAGGGGTACGTAGGCAAATTAGGGGGACACGAGTTGGGAGCATCTGGAGGCAACTCGAAACCCTAATCTCAGCCACCCCTAAAATTTCATCACCACCGCTCAGCCACCGTCATAGATCTTGAATCCGGCCACGAACCTCAGATTTTGTTAACTACCAAATTCCTCCGTTAACACTCTGTACTAACTTATCAAATCCATAAGATGAGAGACATCTATTCTAAAATGCTTCATTATCTGACTCCACTTTTTGGTTCAAGCAAGCATATAGGCTACAGCAACTCGCAACGTTAGAAAGTGGGGAGTGGAGACGATGCTTGTCAACTTGTACTCGTAAAAGCCAAAAGCTAAACTGAGCCACCTCAAAATATATTTACCAAAGATACCTACCTCATTCCTGAACGTCTAAAAAACACACTACATGAAATAAGAAATGTGCTTTGTTTACAAGTGATTCATGTTCTGAGTCTTAGGTTTAAATCACACACTTACTTTCAATAGAGAGGATCATCTCCAATATGGTTCAGCAGAAAAGGATAGTGCATAATCCAAAGTTCAGTACACAACAGAGCGAAATATTATGAACTGATTTTAACTTTCTAAACTTCAATAATTTAATTGCTAATTGCCTTCACGAGGCCTAATCATTAATCAACCACTAATTATAGAATGACACCCAAGATTAGTGATGACAGTATAGATGTTTAATTATGCATGAAATCAATCGGTTAGACTATAATCTTACTTGCACTTAAAGTTAAATACTTTTTGATAAAACTTAAAGTTAAAATACTTATAAAAGTAAGTTCATGTAAAAACCTTTGTAGTTCTGTAGACACGCAACTGGAGCTTCCCCAAACCTACCCGTCTACCGACCCAATAAGCTTAGTCCGGCCCATTGTATATCCGTTTTAACTACGATTACACCCCGGTGTGAGTCCATTATTTATGGCCCTAACCACGTGTTGCTTGTTCTTTTTGAGGAAACACTTTGGATTCATGTTGCAAACCTATCAAATTCAAAGTCCTTCGCATTAGAAAGTTGCAAAATTATTGCCAAACACAATCTTAAGTTTTTCAAAGAGATCTCACATTTTGCGAAAATAATAGAGTACAAGATAAATTTTTCTAGGAAATAGATTGGTTGCTAATTAAAGATCAAGGTGTGGACCAGAGTGGAGATGGTCTAGTCATGATTTGACAAAGTCAAAATTTTTTAAAGCAAAAATTAATCGACTTCAGAATGCATTTGCTAGTAGTATTGCTTATTTTTGGAAATCAGAAGAACAAATTTACTACTGGATATTGAGGCCGTTTGGCCAAGCTTAAAAAAAATGATTCCATGCTTAAAGTAAAGAAGTGGAGTAGAAGTGAGAAGTAAATAAGTTAATAAAGTGTTTGGAAAGGAAGCAGAAGCTGTGAGAGAGAAGCTAGCATTCTTAGCTTCCTAAAAGTGCTTCTACTTCTTTACACAAACGGGTCAAAAAAAGCAGAAGCCAGAAGCAGAAATTGCTTCCGGTTCCCAAACAGCCCCATTATCTCCCAAATTTTCAGATCTTCGGAAATAGGCAAATTAATGAAAAAACCACATATTTTTTTGTCAGACATTTTTAATTATTTACTCGGCTGTCAAAATTAAGACATGATTCTTCTGGAATTACCAAAACACTCGCTAAGTTACTATGAGTTCGTAAATCGCGAAAACTCCATGCATCTCAAATCACATAAGCAAGTTAATTATGTACACACTTGCTAAAAAAAAGTTAATTATGTACACATAATTTAAGATGTATTAATTGTCTAGTTTTAAAATTTAGTTTGTTTTAATTTTTCTTTTTTAAAAAAAGTTTATATTTAAGTTTTTATCCATAAAAACTAAAATTTGAAAATATATTATATATTTATATGGTTAGTAATGTGTCTAAATTTGATAAATTCGATTAATTTGAAACAGAAAGTGTTACCATGACAAAACAAAAGGAAAAGAAACAGAGAGTGCCATGTAAATCAAAGGAAAATTTTATACTGATGATTGACACATGCCAAACAAATTTGAAATAATTGCAATATTGCATTGGACTTTCTCACAATGGGCGGCAAGTTTTAGGTCGCCTACCACTTTACTTTATATTACACAGTCACTGTTTGCAGGAGTATCTTATAAGCAAAGCTTCTGTTACGTTCTGTTTACTATGTGAAAACAATGTCTTATTATTTTTATTACTCTACAAATAATTTACGACATTCGTAAATTATAATTAATAAGAAATTAGTACATCAAATCTCAACTACAATCTATGTTATTTGAAGAATTCAAACTGACACAGTTCTTTGGGTCGCAAGAACAACTCTGGGCGATGACGAAGACCCTAATGTATTATTATGGTATAAAATCACTAGAATGGGAAAATTATTACAAGTATCTGTCATCAGTGCTCTGCTAAAAATATCAGAACTTTTACATTTCTATTATTTTAATCCTCATATCTTTTGAGAAACTTTAATCCTCATGTCTTAATGTTTCTAAACTTTTCTCTCTCAAAAAAAAAGTTCTAGACTCGATCATGAAGGGATGATAATAATATTTTTATAATTTCTAAATAATAAAATATAAATGAGTGCTCTAAGTTACACATATATTCTGAGACTCGTATAAAAAGTATAATTTTATAATATTTTTTTCTCTGAAACAAAAGACGTTTAAATTTTCACAGAAAAAGTTAAAAAAAATGTTTTGAAATTATAAATAAATTTATATTTTATATATACATTAAAATGTGTTTAAAATAATGTATTAAAATCTGGGAAAAAAATGAAAGAATCGGAAAGATTTTAAGTTTACGTTTTTAATTTACAAACACTATGAATAAGCGTGGGAAAATAAGTGATGGCCAACATTCACATCATATATCACTCTATAAGTAGTTTCGTATTTATGGATCAGCTAATCTTGCAATAGATAGGGGATAAATGAGAAGGGGACAAATGGACGATGATCACTTTTTTTAGATGCTGTATTCTATAAAAATGTATTATAGTAGTAAGAAATGTTAAATACTCTTTCTGGACCACTAGATATATATTAAAAAATATATTTTTTTCGCATATTTTAAATTTTTATAAAATATAATTTTATATATTATATTAATTATTTTCTCTTCTAAACAAAATTTAATATATAAACTTCAAAATAAAAAATCTAAAACATGTCATGAAAATATATTTTATAAAATTTTAAAATAATAGTAAGCGGGCTTCGCACGTGACCCTGTAGCACACTCACTCATGTCTAAGAATAAATATCTCTGCTGAGTCATGAAGAACTCTATATTTTATCTTTTTATGTCAATCTCTTCGTCGGCCACGTGTCCGAGACTAAATCTTCCCATTATATGCGGCCACCCGATTTCAATTGCTATATTGTATTGAACTCTTCAAAATAATCAAAACCTCTCGGCTCTGATACATCAAATTTTGGAATTGTGATCATAAAGTGGTTTCTATGCGATTTTCATTGGCCAATCAAGCTGGTTAGAAGTCCCTGGAAGCTTTAAAAAAACAGGATATTTGTTTGAACAAGTAAATATTTATATATATAGAGCGAAGACTAGTTTTATTTTACCGAAAATTAAGCAAAATTGATTCCGAATCAAATTTGAAAGCAGTTCAAACAACTTGTTTATTAAATAAATTTATAAGAAGTTTATTAATTCAGGTGAAAATAGTTGTTTAGCTTTTAGTCCCGTTTATGGAAACTTGCTCAAGTTTTGTGAACATAAATATACTATTTTGGAAAATCACTATTTTGAAGCAATTATATTTTACCTGTATAATCCTTTCCTAACAAACATGAATACACCTAAATTACTTGTCTAGAGTGACTGAGTGAGAAACAAATCAACTAATTAAACTAATGGCTCTCTTATAATATTTTATTAATTCCATTTTACATAAATTGGTGATTAGAATTTTATCAATATAAAAAAGTTGGTAACAAAAAAGCAAGTATTGAACTTAAAAAAAAGGAAATAATTATGTGGTTGGATAAAGATCCTATATATACACGAAGAATAGGCATTAGTATCGCTCTTCATTCCAACAAACTACTACTAGTAGTAATTTGACTAATTTCACATTCATCCCCCTTTCGGCCTTTCCCATATCTCTCGCCTCTCTTCACTTCTCACTACACTCCACTTAGCTCACTCTTTCTCTCTACTCAGTTATATCATCTCTCTCCTCTCTCTCTCTCCAATGCGACTATGAGCACGAACAATTGTACACAAGCATCTTCTACCACCTACACACAACACAAAACTCAAACCACCGTGTTTCGACAATCACCCTCAAGTAATAACAAGACGACTCCTAGAGTTGTGCGTATATCTGTCACGGATCCCGATGCTACAGACTCCTCCAGTGACGATGAAACCCCGGCCTCTGATCATAGGAGAGTCAAGAAGTATATAAACGAGGTGATCATCAAGGATTCGTCGAATTCGCGCCGGAAAAAACTCGCCGGAAAATCGAGAAAAGCGGCGCCGGCGACTAAGGTGAAGCTGAGCGCGGGGAAGAAGTTCCGCGGAGTGCGTCAACGACCGTGGGGAAAATGGGCGGCGGAGATTCGAGATCCTTTCCGACGTGCACGTGTTTGGTTAGGTACATTTGATACGGCGGAAGAGGCTGCTAGGGTTTATGACCACGCGGCTGTTCGCTTGCGTGGACCTAACGCGCTCACCAACTTCCCGCCGGGGACGTTCTCCGGCTATGAATCCGGCGTGGAGTCGAATAATACGAATGTAACTAATGCGGTATGCTCGCCGAAATCAGTGCTAAAGTTTGTCACGGTCTCCAATGAAGATGCTAGTAATGATGATGCTCGGTCAACGCACAGTACAGTAACTAACGCCGTTAAAGTAGAAGAATGTTTTACTCATATTCTGGAACTCAATGATAGTACGAGTGATCTATTCTCGGAGAGCCTGTCCGAGTTTGATCAGTGTTCGGGTCTGGGTATGTTTGACCCGACGGGTCTACCCGGGTGTATTTTCGAAGGTGGCTGTCTGGATATGCTTGTTGGTTTGGATAATGATTTCGGGTTCGGGTCATCGAACTGGCTGGATGGTGATTACTTTCAAGATTTTGGTGATGTTTTCGGGTCGGATCCTCTTGTGGTTCTTTGAGAAGTGTGAAGTCTTTTTTTTTTTTTTTCTAAATAAATGTTTCTCTAGTTAAGCAATTTTGATCCGAGAGTTCGTATTCGAAATTAGATTGAGGCTTTTCTTGTTTGTATTTCAAGTCATTTTCATGTCCATATGTTTCAGTATTTCTTTAATTTTAATGTTCAAGTGCTTCTATATCTTTTGTGAGTTCAGTTATTTTAGCTTACACTGTAGTCAAAAATTTAAATATTCACGCATTCGAGAAAATCTTTACGAAGATGTATTTGATTTGGGGGTTCACGTTTCATCCGTGAAGAATTAATATTGACTGAATGCAATGTATGCAAGTTCATGCTTCCCAAATGAGGCATTTCTTGGCAAAACATTAGTTGCATACTAGTAATGGTTATGGCTGTTATGACCCACAGCCATAACTCCTATGTGAAGATCAGGGGAATGTGAAGATCTTATAGCGGTACATGAATCCAGATCTTCGGCTAACAAACTCGATTTGTTCATCTCGCCCTCTTGATGCTTATTCATGTCTTACTTGCTTTCGGATGTCTCATTAAATGAGCTTCGAACTTGAACAGTAACTTTCGATTGCCGCTTACTTGAGTTCAATTTGGGTAAGTGTGGTCTTTGTTATGTTCCAAAAACAAGCAGCAGTATTGAAGAATACTCAGGACCAAGAAAGAATCTTGATGGAGAAGGTATGCACTGGATATGTAAGGAATCATGGCAGTTAAAGGGCTCAAGTTGCCACAACTTTGTTTTTATGACAAAGCTAGCTAGCTGTTTCTTTAATAATTTGTGATATTGTATTACTATCAGAGTGGTCCTCAGTATGGGCTCATATTCACAGGTGACCCCTATATTGAGACAAATATTTGGGGGCTCCAATAATCCAATTCAGGTCTGCACCAGTAGTTACATCAACACTAACAACTGATTATCAGTTCGCTTGGTTAAACCTTCCCTTTGCCATTTATAATGACTACCCACTGTTTTTTTCCCCTGAGCAGCTTATCCCTAACTTTTCTGATGCACACAAGGATGGTTACAATCTCATCCAACGTAAAATTGACTCATTCTAGCATAAATTCAATCCGCTAAATATATGCTACTAACATTGGACAGGCCTGGACGCATAGTGGCACACGGGTCTTCATTGACAGTCGGTGTACTTTCTCTTGGGCACAGTTAAGATGGTGTGAATAGCCCACATTAAATTTACAGGCTATGTGCTTTTGGGATTTACAGTAGATCCGTATAATGTATGGTCTATTTCCAATTTATAGGCTGTGCTTCCGTGTGGCCGTGAAATTGAAGTAGTTATAAATAGAAGGGTCATTTCCCATTTCTAAACAACCGACAAAGTACGGAAGGAACAGAATCTGGAGATAGATCTGAGTGGATTGAATATCAACACATAGAAGGGCCGGTCTATTTCATTAGATTTGCATTTAACTATCATCACTGCTATGCAATGAAGACTATAAATATATACTCCCTATGTCCCTCTCATTTGTTTACAGTTACTATTTTGGGATGTCCCTCTCATTTCTTTACATTACCATAAATAGTAAGTTTTTCTCATCATTACACCCACTATCTTCCCCCACTATCTCATATTTAACAATAAAAACTACTATTACACCCACTACTTTCCTCCACTATCTCAAATCTATTATTAAATATTGATAGGTCCCACCACTTTACCCACTTTTCATCTAACTTTACTCATTTTTCATACATTGTATTGGTCTCCGTGTCCTCCTCCAATGTAAACAATTGAGGGGGACGGAGGGAGTACTCGCTTACTCACACCTCGCTAGCTATAAGTACTCATGTCCGTCAGCTTTTATTACAATAAAATCTTGATAAATAAATATATCTGATATTCTGGTGTTAAAATACATAATCACTTCGTCCCATTAGGTAGTTTACATTCACTATTTGTAAGGATTTTGAGACTCTTCTAAAATATAGTTCAATAACATTTTTTTAATTTATTTTTTTTTTAAATAAAAATTTAAACATTAAACTTTTATTCAAGAATTTTTTTAAAAAACATATATTATGAAACTATAGTTTATGAGAACCTTAAAATGCGTGCCTGTTTGTGTCAATCAAATATTTCTTTTGTTTCAAAAATAATTAATAAACTCAGCCAACCATTGTAAAACATTTTTTAACCACATGTTTGTTGTCTAATAATACAGTGAATAATATCATGGAAACCAAATAAACTCATTGGCTATGGATTGACGTCAATTCATATGCATGTGAAGATTCATACCTCGTCCGATCGACATTCCCATTCACTTTGTCTTCTGCATTTAGATCAGCAAAAGGAAAGAGATTTGAGGTAGTCTTTCTTGCATGTTATGTCCGTTTGCTTTTCATTTTCATTAATAGTTTCACAAAATGTTCTTGATCAGTGTGGTTATGTTTCCGCAATTGAATAATCTGTGGAAATAATCCCAAAAAAATTTCATTATAAACAACATGTTTTCGTAAGTGCACAAAATTTTTGCACCTGTAATCATATTATGATCATTATCTTTCTTTTTCGGATTATTATTGCTTGCAAAATATGTAAGACTAGCGCGCATTTTCTACAGGTCTTGGTTGTATTCTGCGCAGAGGAAGTCTGATACTGGGCCGTATATTTGAAGCACAGTATCGTAAAATCTGGATCAGAGATGACGAAGCATAGGTGGAAAGACTTAAAGAAGTCTTTGTGGATATATATTAATCCTGAGAAGAAAGAAGAGCTGAGAACAGCACAAAAAGGTAAATTTATCACTACAAGCCACAAAATTAGCAGAGCCTTTTATTTTGAAGGCACTGCATTGTGCTTATATGCTCAATTCAGCCATCTGTCAGAACTGAAAGCAAATCATTGATAATTTTAGGATACTGAGTTTGAAATCTTCGGTTTTTTTTTTTGCAGAAAATGAAGAAAAAAGAGGAAAGATATTGAAGCTTATCAAGACTGTAAACCAAGGGAACAAAGAAGCCATTTCAAAGAAGAAGTCAGAACTTACTAAACTCGTCGATGAATTCCAGCAAAGATACCAGTTTCTCTATGCCCTCTATGATAACCTCGCTAGTGAGATTGGTAGAGTTGTAGACAAAAGAGATGAGGAGTCTTCTGAGAGTTCAGATTCGGAACCATTTTATACCCCACATGCATCCAGTGTTAGGAGTAGTCCAATGATACGACGCTTTCATGTCACTAAACTGAAACATGATATAAGTCAAGAATCCGAGGAAGCATACCTAAAGGACAAACTGACTTCAACAAGTGAAGTCGTGAAGGAAGCTATAGATGGTACACCAGAACATGAGAAAATCATAAGGAGTCCAGAAGCCAAGGATGAATTAAGCTTGTTGAAGGAGGATTTGGTCAAGAGTGAGGAGAAAATAAAGTCTCTGACCAATGAATACGATGATTACAAGAAGGAAACAACAGCTCAGATAAAGGAATTAGAAGGACAAGTTTTTATGTTGAAACTCGAGGTGGATACTCTGGAAGCTGAGAAAACAAAAGTTGAGAAGCAGCTGAAGCAACTACAAGACAATAATCCACAGCTACAAAATCATAGAGTTGAAATTGAGACGCATTCAGTAGCTGAAACTGAAAAGTCTGTGGCACATGGAATCGAACTGCAATCTGAAGTGAATATTTCAGGTTCTCAGACAATTGTATCAGAAAGGTCACAAAGCACAGTGGAAGGTTTAGAAGTACTGATGGAAGATAAGGGTTCAAGTATGCAAGTAAAGGACCCATCAGAAGCTCATAAACGCGTGTTTGAAGAGCAGATAAGAATGATGATTAATGACACTAATCAATCGAGAGAAACAACAGAGAGGTTTCATGAAAAACTTGTTGAACTTGAGAAAAGATCAAGAGAGAGGGAGAATGAACTTTTATCACAGCTAAAGACATCAGAGACTAGAGGGAATTTATTGTCTGAGGAGAATGTATCTTTAACATCACAGCTTAGCTCTCTCCAGCAAGAATTGGAATCTTTACAGGCGGAGAAATGTGAATTGTGTTTGCAAATTGATAAAGCACATGAAGAATCAAAGAATGTGAGCACACTGAAGAATCAGAACTCCAGGCTAACAGAAGAAGTCGAAGATCAGCAGAAAACACTCATCGAAAGACAGGTCATTATTGACAAGTACAATGAAGAGCATAAACACCATGAGGTAAAGAATGTAAATATCAATCCATACGTCCAACTAGTTGAGAGAAAGATTGAAGAAGCTGCAGAAGGTTTACGAAAACAGTTAGAAGATAATCTTCGCATCCTCAGCAGGAGGGTCCGCGTTGCTGAACAATTACATGTTGAGAACAAAGACTTTTGTCAGGAGACAAAAGAAAAATATGAAGAAAATAAAAAAGAGCTCGAACATTTTCTAAATATGCTCGAGGACTTTTCACTCTCAGCAAACCAAATGCTCATTGCATTAGACACGGTGGTATCGAGATTTGAGGAATGCAATGCCAATTTTATGAACAGAATTTCCCAAGTTTCTTGCGCGCTGATCTTTGCAAAGGACTGGATGAAGAGGAAAAACGAGACGATAACACACATGAAGGAGGATCTGGACACCGTATTAAAACAGAGAGATGACAAAGAATCCGAAATTTTGGGATTGAGAGAAAAGGCTAGGAAGCTGGAAAACAAAGTGAGAAAAGTAGAGAAGCTAGTGAAACACAAGGAAGAGGAAATGCTGAGCCTTGGAGAGGAAAAAAGAGAGGCGATTCGACAGTTATGTGTTTGGATGGATTATCATAGGAGTCGCTGTGATCATCTCAGGAAAATGCTTCATTGTAATAAAACTCACAGAGCCCGCTAGATCATTTTCTTACAGTATGATTTTGGAGCAAGTGCTGCAAATGCTGCATAAACTTGAAAGATCTGCTGGCATAGTGTTGGAGCTTTACCAATCGATCTTTTTCTTTTTTGTCAAAAAGCATTTCTGAACTTTTGAGGATCATACCATGCAAATTATGTCACTTGGTGTAAAAAATTTGTTTACATTTGGATTGGATAAGAGAATATATAGTAAAATATAATGAAAAAGTGAGAAAAATGTGGACAATGATATCCATTAATATATAAGATAAGTATGGGAAAGAAAGGAGTGAGATGATTGATTTCTATATTAAATTTCTATATTATATTTGATAAATTTTAAAATATAAGAATTGGATAACACATCTTAAAGTATAAAGAAATGGTTGATTCAAAGAGTATATATTTAATTATATGTTATTACATTACAAAAAACATTTCATAACTAATAATTAAATATTATTAATTATTCCAAAAAAATTTCTACAAATTTAAATCCTTGAAGATTGAATTTTGTAAAATCATTTTTCTATTCGATATCTCGGACATCATATATTTTACAATTAAAAGTGAAAAATAAATTATTATAGAAAAGTATTCAAGTATAAATATTTGAAGCTAATTGAACATAAGGAGTTTTACCTTTTTCCAAAATGGCAGCAGAACCACCTGTGTTCTAATTATACTTTTATATTAGCTAAATAAATGGGCGCATAGAAAATACCAAAACAGTGCAAATACGACTAAGTTTATTACATTACATGATACACACTTTTAGTTTCTTATTACACACCAGCATACAACTTTTGTGAGAACTCAGTTGCAAATGCAAGTCACATTTGAAGCTGCCATCATAGCGAACCCAAAATTTGATAGCAGTTTCTTTTATTTAGTAGGATACGGGATGTCTAGTTTGTCATGACAAGAAGCAACACCGTTGCAATTTTGTGATCAATTGCAGTAACTGGACATTCATTCAAACCATCTGCAACACTTTTATGGATCCAGTGGAATTAGCAGCAACCATCAGCTCAGATTGCTTTCGTGAACAAACAGCTGAAACAAAATGTCCGTCTTCATCATCACCGAACTTGTGAGAAGTGATCGGCATCGAAAAGGATCTATGATATGCAAACACCTGTAAAAAAAAGTAGGATTAAAATGGCGCTAATTTCCTGACATTCGGTGCGATTATCAAAAGTATAATTACTCGCTAATTAAGCAATTTTTGGTTGATTATATACCATACAGGGCCATAATTATAAACAACTAGCCTATCTCAGTTTAAACATTCTCTACTAAACAAGCGAGTTTTTGTTTACACATTCTCTATCGTCAATGATCAATCCAACCAAGAAAGGGAGAGAACTAAACAAGTTGGCTTTTCACTTACACGGCGAATCAACACACCACAATACAGAGATCAAAGTGATAGATATCTACATTTAAGTTATTTTCTTCTAACACACAAGCAAAAAATTACAATGGAGTTCGCAAAACTAAACATGTATATCAGTGAAAAGATTACTATCAGAAGATAGATAATACACACCTCATTTGTTTCTGAACCACACATGATGTAACCATCATCAGTAACAGATAAACCTACAAAGATCTGATGCAGACACAATCAAGTTAATTAAAAACAGTTGACGAAAAAAGAAGCAGTATGACACTTGCTTTTAATTAAAAAGGAAGAGATCAAAAGTAGGATTACAAACCTTTTTATTAGTATGTCCAGCAAGGGTTGAAATGCAACTTCCGCGCTTGTTGAGGTCCCAAATTTTTAGTGTGCTGTCGGTGGATGCAGAAATGGCGGTTTCTGAATCTAAAAATTTGATATAGCTAACAGGATTGGCATGGCCGACTAACATACACCATGGTTTTTTAGTATTCCGAAGATCCATGCAGTATGTATGGGAGTTTGAAGCACCAAAGGCAAGCAAATTGCTGGATTTTGAATGGAACTGAACGCAGCAGACAGGTGAAATAATCCTGATTGACATTGCACTACTCTTCTGAAAAAAGAAACGAACCGAATGGAATTACTACATGTTATTAATATAAAAAATTTCCAAGTGTCAATATTTGTTTTTAAAAAATATTGGATGAAAATGGATAGAGAGCATACCTGATTGGTATCCCAGAGTTTCACAGAGCAATCATCACCCCCGCTAGCTAATTTCGTCGGAGAAACCTGTGAAAAGTCTACAGACCAAGCCCTTTTACTGTGTTCAGTGTATCGGCTAACTTCTTTACCAGTCTCTGTATCCCATAACTGAAATGTGTATCAAAGTTATACTTATATTACACATTGGAACAAGCAATAGTATGTTAATGGGAGAAGTAATATTACAAAGAACTAAAAAGTACAATGAAAGCAGACCTTCACTGCTCCATCATAATCACTCGAGGCTAGACAGTTGCTGATATTGTTATTCCAACAGGTACAGCTGAGCTTGGAGTTGTTTGACATCTGCATAACTGGATACTGGCCATCACCAGTATTATCGAGGACCGCATGAAAGTTATGTATCTTTATTTTCTTTGACACCCCAGCAACAGCAAAGTAGTCCTCATTCGGGTCAAAACTTAAGGAACTTATGATATTCAAGTTATAAAGATTTTCAGTACTCAGTGTGGCACATACTTTAAATTTAGTGTAGCGAGCATACTTGCCCAAACCATTATAAAAGGCCCCAAGGTCATCAGTTGATTTCTTCATTTCTCCGTCATTCTTTGCCTGGTATGAAGTTTCTTGACTACACATTTCCTTAAAATCACATCTTATCGGCTCAGTACTAGAACTACCAACATTAGATCTCATGGAAAAGTAGGTTTTTTCAAGCTGATCAAGATTCTTCACCAACATCTCTTCGTGGCTGACCTGGGGGGATTTGTTACAATTCACTCCTGAACTTGACTCACGAGGAACTTCTTCTCTTGCATGGACTAAATCTTCAGGTGAGAATGACATTCTTCTCCGCCTTTTATTAACCTCCTCGATATCATTCTCCAATAACGTAATTTCTTTAATTAACTTTGAGGAACGATCATGCTTATGTTGCTGTAGAGAATTGAGAAAATGCAATAACAACTCTGATTGATCAATATCATCATGGTTAAAGGATGATGATGAGTTGCTCAAGTCTTCAATATCTTTAATAACATCAGATTCTACAATTTCTCTGTCAGAGATGAGCAATTACTTATTACTATAAACAGATGCACTTAATGTAATATTTAAAACAGAATAAGGAAAAGAAACCTAATGGTACATTATTGAGTACGCGACTCAAAGATTAACCGATGATTTCGGACTACCATATAAAGTTAAGAATTTATATTTTTACTACATTTGGATGAATTTGATTTCTAATATTGATTTCATTACAGGAGTGAGACTCTTTACATCTGGGACATTCTTTAGTTAGAGGATTTACAGATTCATACAACACATTTTGTTAAATATCTCAGAGCTGTATTGATCATATAGACCTTGTCACCTTGCACAAGTACCTGCCTCCAACAAATTCTTAATACTGTATTAGATTTACCTTATTGATGGGCGAAAAGAAGGTTCAGGATGAAGCAGCCAAAAACATAATCTAGCTTCCTCAGGATTTTCTGCCAAGAAATCTGGAGGAAGAATCCTATTACGTAGATTGAACATTGCAACGCCACGACCTCTTTCAGAATCAAAGGCGGAAAGCAACTACAAAGTTCAAAAGATTAAATAAGAAGAAGAAACCAAGATTATTCAAATCACATGACCAAAAATAGTTTACTTATCTTCAAAAACCTACTAATTAAGTGCTCCTATAAGTCCTTGCAAATCGACAAATAAAAATAGACCACTTAACAATGTCATTGTGACATATTCAGTATTTGTACACAGTATATATCTGCTACAGTGGGTAAAAAGCCTTTTCCTACACCCTTGAGGTTTTAGAGCTCAGGCTGGAGGGAGACTCGGGAGAGCAAAGTTATGCCCCAAAGATGGGCATGATCTTGGTAAAAAGCCTTTTCCCACGAGGTGAGGATACAGTTTTGGAACATATATAGTTGAATTTTTACTTCTCGTAGAAGATATCCAACGACTTACTCTATATTCAGTACACGCAAGTAATAATAGCTAATAAGCAAATTAATTCTACAAAAAAATGCTCAACATAGTCTACCTCAACAAGAAGAATCCCGAGACTGTAAATATTTGATGGCAGTATACACGGCCTTTTATTGAATTCCTCTGGACTGGCATACCATTTCGCTTCTTCTGATTTATTGTTTGCAGATCCTAACACTAATTTGGAAGAATCAGACATTTGCACGGTACTTATATCACTCTCAGTCACATGTACTGGTTTTGGGTTAGAGATATTACACATTGCATTCCACTGTGCACCACCAGATCTTACATCATTTTCATTAGCAGCTGCAACACCTGATCTGTTTGGAGACTGAGGCTCACTTATGACTAACTTGGGATTCTCTCCAAGTTTATTTCTTTTGGCTTCTGGATTACTACTGGACTCCATTGGCCTCTTCTCATTTTGATAATTTGGCTTGTCGTGAGCACCTTGATCGCTAATATTTTCAATTTGAACAGTAGATCCAATGTATGTAACCTCATTTGATTGCAGCAATTTAAAGTAGGAGGGACATAAGTTGAGCAGAACAATTCCCTTAGAGTGCACATCACTTACTGCATCCACAATCTGCTTAAATATATGCAGGCTCTTTACTTTGTTCCTATTATTCTCCCCAAACTTAAGCCATAGTCTAAGGCTGACACCATCATGAGGCAACATCAGAGCATTACTATCCAAATTATTTTGGTAAGTACTTGCATCTTCTGTCAAATCAACTCCTCTACTTGAGTTCAAGGGTGCACTTGTGTCTACCTTGTTGGGACTGCTAGCCTCCGGATAAGACTGACCTAGGAACTCACCGCAAGGTGCAGTCCCTCTACATAAAGTTCCTTTATCTTTCAGCGTATCTTTTACAAAATACTGTGTATTCCCAGACTTAGTGAGCATTTTTGTTCGCGTGCAACTTGAAGATAGTACTAAAGCATTGGTTGATGCGAGTAGACTTCCAGTTTCTTCAACTTCATTGCAATTGTTTTTAGGAGAATTTCCATCCACAAGCTCTGATTTAGTTGCACATACAACATCCTTCCTCAAATCAGATGTTTCTCCGCTGTTGAATCTGCCAGCTACATCTCCATCAGAAGTTCCATCTACGGATCCTTGCTTATCTGGAGACATCCTATCAAGCCCTGATTTGCTTGAGCAGCCAACATCGTCTCGATCCCTAGTGTAAGAAACTCTATCTGACACTTGACCTGATAAGGGCTCATTCCACCTACTTTGTGCACTTTGTAAGTTATCAGTACCAAACTTACTCGGTACAGCTAAGTTTTCACTGCTACAATTTTTTGGTGTAAACTCTTCACAGGTGACTTTGCTATGGTGACAAGAGCTAGACTCTGCCTGTTCAGATGCATTCATACTTTCCAGGTGTTTAGCTTCTAATGTACCTGCAGAAACACCCAGTGAGTTCTTGCAACTTATCATTACAAAATCATATTCAAAGCCATGTATGAACGCTCTAATCCCATTTAAAACTCTAAAAATCCATCTCAAGGCCCTGGACATAACAATAGAGCCATGGAGTTGGGTGTAAAATACACACTTTAACAACTTCAAAGCTTTCTTATTGTAGAATACCAGCTCTAAACAGCTCAAAGATACAAATATGACAACCACTTTATAAATAGGTGCAAGAAATGTTATAAACCATTGATTAACAAGTAAAAACTTGAACTGTACAGATAATGAAAGATAAACAAACTGAGTAAATGAAAGATTATGACAAGATTAATACAAAAATGATGAACTATTAGACTCTTACCTTGTTTAGTCATTGGAGTCGGTGCACAAATGGCTGAGAAGATGATACCACCTTAATAAACACTTAGACTAAACACTCTGAGTTCTTAACTAATCTCTTGAAATCTAGTCTAGTGAGTTTTGTGAGGGTTTTATAGAAGAACACCTTGTCAATTCAGACATAGAAGAGAGAGGACAGAGAGCAACATAAAGATACCAGTGAGATATACATATATGTATGAAATATATAGGAGTATGGGACTCCAGCTGCAATTTTCTTTAACCCTAGTTCTTCTTTTCTTTTTTCTTTTTCTTTTTCTTTTTCCTTTTTTAGCTAGATCAGATTATTTTATATTTATGGTGTAATTTCCGGATTCACGAGGCTGGTATGAGTTGGGAAGGGTGCACAGATTAGAATTGTGTTATAATTATATTCAGTTTATTTGCTTTAGAAATATTCAGTTTTTAGTTTTCAGAGATCTTTATTTTTATTATATAATTGATAACATGAGAAACTTACGGTAATCTTGAAAATTTATAGTTAGATTTGGACATTATATGTTTAAGATAAAATAGATAGGGAAGATATAAAAATTAAATGAATCTCCGATATATTTATTGCATATATATGGCTGTGGGGAAAAAATAATATGTATAGTATGATATATGCATATAATATTTTTGTTTTTAGTTATATATTATAAAATGTACAATTTAGTTTATTAATTTATTATATACATATATTAATAATTTTTCAAATAATAGAAATTTAAAAGTTAAATTTTGTACATATATAAAAAAATTATTTTGCATTCTTTATTGTGTAAATCAAAAACTCTGATATAATCATTTCAAGTAATAAATATTTAATTATCCAAGGATGCACGCCTCATCTGATACATAAAAACGTACAAGTTTAACTTATAATCCTATTAAGAACCCTAACCACGCCTGCATACCATAGGTTTATGAGAGTCTACTTGAAACAGAATATTCAAGCCTAGTTCGAATTTTTTTTTATACAGGACCTACTTAATGGATATATACATTGATATATAAATATTTCAAATTGTTTTTACTTATATATATGGAACCTATATACATATACAGTATATCTCGTGAGTGATGTGTTGTCAGTCGTTCAAATTTTCTGTCAGGTTCTAGGTAAGTGTGACTGTTTGATTAATGTGCAAGTCAAATATCAACCGTTCAGTTTTTGTCAGATTTTAGGTTAGTATGACCGTTTGATTAATATAGAAGTCATGACCGTTTGATTAATATACAAGTCAAATATCAATGATTCAGTTTTATGTCAGAATAGTCTGAGTATTTGATTAATGTGTGTCAGTTAAATATCAATAATTTTAATTTTTTTGTCACATTATAGATTCATATGATTAGTTGATTTACGTACATTTTAAACAATTTTAATGTGTTTTTAATCCTTCTCATAAGTATTGAGAAACGATTTTGAAAGCTGTTAAATTTTTAATCAGTATTATTATTTAAATAATGTGCACTTCTGATAAGTATCAAGAACTTGAATTAAAAGCTGTTAGAAGTACTCTTACGAGTATAAGATCAATATACAAGTAATTATTACTATATAATATATATAACAGTTTGAATGTTCGATAGTATTTTGCCTTCTATAATCCTTGTGTAAGTATCTGAATGGAGCGTGTATGATTACGTAAATATTTCAATATCAATAGAAGTAGAAGAAGAAAGGGCTGATCAGTTTGTTTCACATTATTACCCTAAATTACACAGTTTGTTTATTTCTTAAAAGAAAATATTGCACTTATACTTTCTAGATGCAGTTCGCATTGGGTAGCTAGCATGTTTAATGCTTTATGTATGCTGGATATGGATTATTTAAAATATTTATTGATTATAATTTATCTGATTAATAGTAAATTTATTTATTTATAATTTGTTTTATAACTTCTTATAATTATATTAAGTTTTGGAAATCTGATAATTTGCTGCATTTGCTGGATTATTGTTAGCTGATTAATGCATGCTCATGTTCTGATAAATTATTCGTAATTATCTGATTAGTGAAATGAATGTTATATAAACAAAAAGAAGAATAAGATTGTCCTTGCATTGGTTTCAAAAAAAAAAAAAGATTGTCCTTGCATGTTAAACTTTTTTATTATTAATTAAGTCAAAACATTTAAAATTGGTATATGATTGGTTTGTATTTCAATTAAATTTAAAATATAGACGATAAAATTTAAAATATATGGCATTACCATTTTATTTTCAAAAGTAAATTTTAACATTCAAATATTTGGAGGAACTTTTCAATTTTTTATTTTAGGATTTAAAAAAGAAAAAGAGGACACAATAGCCAAAACACTACTGCAGTGACTGTCCAGAAATCATGTGCACTGTGCTAGACATTTTGTTTGCATTATAAATTTTCTAAGTATAACCGTGGAGTGGAGAACTGGAGATCATACATGCACTAAGAATATATGTTACTATACACTAGTAGTGCACAGCTCACATTTCATTGTCGGCTCATCCAGAAGAATCTGACATTTTAATAATTGAGTTTCTTTAACACCTCACTCCATAACAAACAGTCAAACATTCATACAAAGACACACTTACATATAGATACAATTATTTATAAGCCTGCATTAATATTTTATGGCAACATAGAATGAATTATATATGAAAGAAATGAAGTTGAACTTAAAAACATGGTGGTGGTCTCTGCGCACTTAGCTGTTGCAATGGGTCTTGAAAAATCTTCTTTGAGTGTGCCTGAATTAAGAGATCAATTTCACCAGAAAGGTACTAAAGTTTCAGTCTTTACTTATGGACTTTTAAGATTGTTGTTTTTACTTCAATTTTTAGTGTTGTTTTGTTCTGGTTTGTTTTAGTATGCTTGAGAATTTAGATTAGGAGTTCAATGTGTTGGATTTGGTTGTGTACTGAAATGCTGTTGTTTTTGAGTGACTTGTAGATAATGTAGGAAAAGTATGATGTTTCTGCGGCGTACTTGAGAGTCAGTTGTGATTTGCAGTTGTTTTAATTGGCAACTATGGCTAGAAATTTTGATTGATTTTAAATTTTTGTAATGTGTTAGATTATTGTGGTGTACTGAAATTCTGTTATATCTTGTGGTGAGTTTTAGATAATGTGGGAACATGTGATATATAAGTGGGGAGTTGAATCGAGAAGCAAGAGGTCCTGTTTATACTGATGAGAGTTGCCAGTTCATTGAAATTCATCAGAATTTTATGAAGAATGGGAGGCCTGATTCAGAGTATATGTACTGGAGGTGGAAGCCTAGGGATTGTGAGCTGCCACAATTAGCCTGAAAGTTTCTTGAAATGATGAGGGATAAAGCTTGGGCGCTTATGGAGATTCAATATCTTGAAATCATGTTTAGTCATTGCTTTGCATACTGGCAAAAGTAGAAAGCAAATATTCATGCTTTTTCTAGGAAGTTAAATGCTCCATAATTATGATCATGCTGCTATTAGACGTACTTCGTTTGTGAAGGGATATTAGACATACTTATAAGTGATGTATATTATGTGTTCGCTACTTGCTAGTATCACTTAATGTACTGATAGATATTGATTAGTAGGTATCGTATCATCCATTTGCCAAAGGATCTGCTAATGTCGAGCATTCCAATAAGCTATATGCTTATAATTTGTTAATCTTGTGGTTTGAATTGTGAACAGAAATGAAGTATAATAACGTAGGAGTTGCTGAATTCTTCTTGGAACACCAAGTAACATGATTTCTTGCTTAAATATCATATCTTCAACCCTCTCCCCTGCTTGCATTGCAATGTTTTGTGCCGCAGAATCTGTTAAAAAATAGAATGCATAAAAGGCCTCTTGCATTTTCCTGTAACTCTAGTTTGACATTCTCATGATCATTTTCTCGGTATTTATAGTTGGTTATTACAGAGGGTGGAAAGCAAGTGCTGCATAGCAGTCCAAAGACTTCATTTTTCATCATAGTCAAGTTTGATTATTCTAAACTCCTTGTCTGAAATACATTATATACAACACATGTTGTAGAAGTTTGTTAAGTTTATTACACTGAGGTGATAATCCATCTTAACTTCTATTCTAACCAACAAAAAATTTAATTGGTTATACATAATTCTGTTGACTAATGGATTACATTTTATATAGGTAGAAGAACCCCTTCATGTTGCCATGATGCAGACTACAAAAACAGAAGATGGCTATTCAACACTTACAACTTTGGTATCTCAATAATGTGGTCACCTTTCCTTGCAAAAGCAGAGATATTGAAGATTACAACGGTGTTTCATCATCAGAATTTTAACTTCATCTGGACAAACTTGATTCAAATTGGACTAGTTTGTACCAGAATTTTGACTGCATTATATTTTCATCGGGAAAATGGTTCGTCAAAAGTGGAATCTACTATGAAAATGACACTATATTTGGCTGCCATTACTGTCCTGGCAGCAACCTAACAGATTTAGGCTTTCAATTTGCTTATCGCAAAGTAATCAGTGAAGTCTTCAACTTCATCATCAACTCCAATCACAAAGGTATGATCTTGTATAGAAATCCAACAGCAGATCACTTTGAGAATGGGGAATGGTTTAGTGGCGGATCCTGCAAAAGAGCAAAACCAGCTGAGGAGACTTCCAATATAATGATTTGAACAGACTTCTTCGAGAAGTTGAATTAGATGAATTTGAGGAAGGAGACTTCCGATATAATGAATTTTATATTCTTAGATGATTTATGTCTGAAGGAAAATAAATTTGATAGATTAGTTATTTGAATGATGAAATTGATTTTTATTTTAAAAAATAGCAGAAAAAAGTAAGTTGTTCAAGAAAGTACATCATACAAATTTCTGATTTTAAGTCCGTTTCTGACTTCTTTTTTTTAATTTTAAATCAGCTTATGACATTTTTCAATTTAAAGTCGAAAACGTGTTAGAACCTGGGTCATAGATCCCACCAAACAGGCTCTGAAATATTTCTTTTTAATTTTTGTTTAAATATTTAAGTGATTTTATTTGATCCTTTAATAATTTTTAATTCTTGGTGGGATCAAATCCAAGCATATAGGATGCACTGGCTTGCAATTATAGTCGCATCACACCGTAGTACAAACTACAAACTCATTCTCATATATGCGCACTAGAGCACTTATCGTTTTTTAGTTATAAGAAAGTCAGAACCAACAAGAACAATAACAAAATATATCTTTACCAAAAGTTGAACATACTATAATTTGGCCAAAAGTTGAACATAAAACTAAAGTTAATCACATGGGTCAATGCTACAGCCTAGCCATATGCTGCTAATTCCACGGTGCATGTGAAGAACAATGATCGAAGAGAGCAAGTGAAATAGTTTATACTTGTATTACGACTCTCTATTAGGGGTGAGCAAAACCGAACCAAACCGAACTAACCGAACCGAACCGTACAATTTCGGTTCGGTTTGGTTTGGAATTTTTTAAAACTCCGGTTAGTTCGGTTTTCGGTTATAACCGAACTAAAAGTTCGGTTCGGTCCGGTTTCAGAAAAACAAAATTTCGGTTTAACCGAAATAACCGAAGTTTTTATATATATATTTTTAAATTATATTTATATATAATATATAATATAAATAATATTCATATACATTACAGATAATTTACTCTCTTAAGTCTTAACAGTTAACTCTTCTGACCTAATTCCTAAATCGGCTAATCTCTCCGACTCTACCCAGTACCCATCTGCTATCAGCCACCTCCCCCAAGGCCCAAGGCCCAAGCCCACGCCCTGCGCCGTGACCACGGCACCACCTGACTTAGAATTCCGATTCAGATTGCAAGTTCCGATTCAAGCTGCAAAACTGATGTACTGATGTGTATGGCTATTCTGGAAGACCAGAACTTTATGCATAATATTTTGATGAGTGTATTAACCACTTTAAATGTATCTTTATTTTATGTATTTTTTTAATTTGTGCTGATTTTTTTTTTCAATATAAAGTTCGGTTTTAACCGAACCGAACCGAAATAACCGAAGTAATTTCGGTTCGGTTCGGTTCGGTTTGAAACAGAAGTACGGTTCGGTTCGGTTTCGAAAAATCTGAAAGTTCGGTTTTCGGTTATTTCGGTTCGGTTCGGTTTTCGACCGAACCGACCGTTTGCTCAGCCCTACTCTCCATAAGAGGATGGACAGCCGTATATAGAGGACTGACTGAAAAGTCAAAAAGTCAAAGTGTTGAATATAAGTCAAGAAAGGAGATTAAAGGAGTAGAAGCAAATGTCCATGTACTCCAGCCAGGTTAGTTAAAAATAAATTAACGGATCTGAAAACACAATCTTTGTCTCTTCCGCCGCCAGCTTGTAAAGGCAGCTTATTTCAGCTGTCAACTGTCCGTTCATACCATTGTATTATCGTATTTTTTGGTATTATTGATTATTATCAACACTTATGTAATAATTTCACAATTATTTTGTGGGAATTTCGGTCTACATTCAAAGAATTTGTGTGAATTTTGGCCCCACTCCATGTAGTAGATTTTAGTATTTTACTCTATAGCTTTGGATATACTAGTAGCTATTTCCTTGCTTTGAATTGAATATATATGATATGATGAAAGTGACGCATCTGGTCAAGAACTTAACGCATCATTCTTATTACAAGATTTAACCTGATTAATAAGAAATTAAAATATTATTATGTCTCTTTTCAATCACTAATGTATATATTAATGTCAAAATAGAAAATATGAATAAAAAGAGAAAAAATCACTAATTTTTGTCACCTATTTAGCCTCCGCATTCATGGAAGAACATTCTCTAAAGTTTGCGCTTATATCAGCTAAAACTGACGCATGTGAATTGTGACTTGTAATTTCAAGATTCCATCAAAAGCTAGTGAGTAACACATTTCTCACATTCGTTACACCCACAGCGAATTTATAATGTGTTGCGAACAAACGCAGTTGTTATTCGTTAAATGTACACTTTACCTGTACTTTTAGAATACTTAATTTAACACATGTTGCATTATCGCTGGAAAAGAAAACCAACTTTTTGCAAGCGTTGTTTTGCATTATTTAATTACAATAATTTAGAATATGCAACCCTTTCAAGCCTAAAGTCCCTTGCACGTCACTCTCGAACCATATATATCATTCATTTTCCAGTATCTCATAAAAAAATCATAAACCTGTGCAACAATCCCGAACCAGTTTTACACATGTCGACTAATTTGAAAAACTGCTAGCACATTCATAACCAACAGAATGTATTTTTGTTCACTCGATTTTAGACCTGTCAATCGCGTCGTGTAGTTGTAGGCGAAACGCATATACGATCCATTTCGGGTTCGTGTACCTAATCTCAAACTCGTACCCGTTTCGAATCGTGTCGTGTACTTTTCGTTTAGTTTTTGTGTATATTTAATAAGAAAAAAGTTTTTATGTATTATATAATGAAATATACATTAAATTTTTATATTTGTATATAATTGTGCACAAATTTGTACATGTATATATATTATATTTTTAAATATATATTTTTACAATACTATATACTTATTTTTTGAATATATATATATATATATATATATATATATATATCGTGTACATTTATGTACTTTCTTGTGTATAAAATAAAAATTCGAATCCGGCACTAAATTTAACATGTATTTTTCATGTTCGTGTACTTTATGTTCTTGTGCAAAATGTATTTTCGTGTTCTTGTATCTAATCTTAAAAACCAAACCCAAATTTTACATTTCTTGTTTTCGTGCGGTGTAACAACAAATTGTGTCTTCTGCCCAAACTCTAACTGTTCACAGCAAAAATATCAAACGAAGTAGTTAAGGCATCAACCTCAGCTTTCAATTCCCCACTGTTCTCATCTTTTGTTTGAACTTTGAATATACAAACAAAACACATGGGAATGTGCCATTGGACTTTGGACTTATCTCAAGTCATGGCCTTGCAATAAATTATATTATTTTCCATAAACAATTAATCATTCATGTACGTACGAGTATTATATGAACTCATTTTGTAGTAAAAAGAAGTGTGGTTTCCAAAAACGCATCCGTGCATGCGCTGCAACGCCGCCTATCAAGACTTTCTATTACTATTCTACTCGATCATCTTCACTTATTACCCCTTTCTGTCTGTATATATATATACCCATCTGTCATTTATATAAAAATCATCAACTATGGAGAGCTTTGAAGACTATAATATACGCACCAGTCCTCATCCATTATTGATGGCTCGAGTCATGGCTGTCAACCCAGAAAGTGGTGTAGTCCCTGTAGAGACTACTTGTGCAGAAGATGCTGGTGCAGCTTTTGTTCTTGAATCTAAAGGTACCTTCTATTCTAACTTGTAAATTTAAGGTTTTAACAGATTTTTAGCCTCGACTATGTTGAAAAATTAAGTGGAGTTGCTCATTTTAGGCGTGTTCATTTTAAAATCCTGGTTCCGTCACTTTTTAGCTTGATATATGAAATTAAACGATTTAGATACTAAATTTATTTTGGAACCGAGATCGAATTAATTATGATTTAGGAAGTCGGGATTCTTCACTTACTTGTCGCACTGTGCATCGGATACTTGGGGGACTTGGGTGCACGGGGATTTTGGATTCTGATTTGGTTTAGAGTTTGGTGTGGTTATTTGTGTTGTTCTTGTAATAGATTGATTAATGTGTGTTTTGTGATGAGCAGGGGAGTGGTATCATGCTGGATATCATTTGACAACTGCAATAGTGGGGCCAACAGTACTGGCTTTGCCGTTTGCATTTAGAGGGATGGGATGGATACTAGGCTTCTTCTCCTTGTTTGTGATGGGAGCTGTGACCTTCTATGCTTACTATCTCATGTCACTTGTGCTTGATTTCTGTGAAAAGTCAGGCCGTCGCCACATCCGATTTCGTGAACTCGCTTCTGATGTTTTAGGTAATTTTGCACTTTGATTTCATTCCGGACCATACAATGGTAGATCTGCTATGCTCTGCTTCTTTTGCCTAGAACTCTATTTTCAACTTCATTCGAGACTTTAATGTTTCATACTGTCTTAATTAACAAGCCAAGTTTGTTTACCAGAAATTGAAGATGAAAACCAATAGAGATTTTTCCCCCTTGTTATTGGTTTGGATTGTAATTGCCTAAGTTTAATGTGTTTTATTGAATACTTGTAGGGTCTGGATGGATATTTTATTTTGTTGTGTCAATACAAACGGCGATCAATATTGCAGTATCGGTGGGATGTATATTGCTTGCAGGAAGTTGCCTTCAGGTATAGCAACCATAAGGCCTACTGTTACATGTACATTCAGAAAAGCACATCAAATTCATCTACTCCTACGTAAATCTGGTCTTTTGCTGAAAAAGTTATGTCGACTAGTTGGTTGCTCATTGCCTGTATTAATAAACCAGTAGCAATGTACTTGTGCTACAATTATGATTACTCTGGAGTCTCCAGTTGAGCAAAAATAAATAAAAATTAAAAACCAAAGAAAGAACCTTGACACACTTATCAGGTTTTAATATTGTAGACACTTATCCTTAATTCGTATATATAGGAAAATAGATGAATAACATTGATAAATTTAAATGCTGCTAATATATGAATTTTTTTCTAACTCTCTGTTGAGTAAGTTGTACTAGTACTGAAGGCCCTCTGTTTTTTTGTTGTTGTAAATTTTTCAGATCATTTACACGCTAATTACTCCAACCGGAACCATGAAACTGTATCAATTCATAGCTATAGTGACAGTAGTAATGATGCTTCTCTCTCAGCTGCCAACCTTCCACTCTCTAAGGCATATCAATCTAGGCTCACTTATTCTCTGCTTAGGCTTCTCGTTCCTTACTACAGCGGCTTGTATATATGCAGGTAAATACTCCTCTCCTTCTTCCTTTGCAATTCTTTCTCTTTGTGTCTATTATGCAGTTAAAGATGATCAAATACAAAGAATTAGGTATTATACTTCAGATTATAGCATCAATTATATCAAAATTTTGAGGATAAACGGCACTTGGAGTTGAACTGAGGTGTGAAGTATACTTGATGAGATGATATTGATCCAGCTACGCGATCACATTGTTGCTCATTCTTCTGTTGCAAGGACGGTGAAATGGGTGATAATGTATAACCAATAAGCAATATCTATTAGAAAATTATAATCCAAGTACACAGTAACTGTCATTACCTAGTATTATGAATTTATGATCCTCCTACTCGCATAGTCAAAGCTGCTGTTTCACCTGATTCAGAATGTTATGTGTTCTGTTCCTTGTTGCAAACTCTATTTTACAAGAGCATTAACTGTAAACTGCATTACCTTGGATATGTCTAGGATCCTTATATTCTGCTTGGACCCTATATAATCAGTGATGAACACACTTAGACATGTTAAGAGTGCCAACTGCCATGTGAAGAGTAAATTTACAAACTGATGTGGCCTGTATTATTGAAATTCAAGGTCCTACTAACATAAAATCTATCCATCCACTTGGACCACAACATGCTACCAGTCAGTATAAGGTGTTGGGGTAATATGTTAGTGCACTGTGTGTTATATAATTGATCCGTGCACTGTTATAACTAGAATATCCTGCAGGTACCTCCGAAAATGCACCTCCTAGGGATTATTCTTTAGCAAAATCATCGTCATCAAAGCTATTTAATGCATTCACATCAATATCTATCATAGCTGCAATATTTGGAAACGGAATATTGCCTGAGATACAAGTAAGTTCGTTTCCTCGTCAAAGCAAATTCCGTATACAGTTTCCATCAGTGATTGCTAGATATATCCTTTTGGCTTGCCTTCTATACTGATGGCACCCCTGCCTATTTAAATAAAGGGTCCTGTTCCTTGCCAACCGGTTGTCGGGAAGGGGTTATCTAACACACTGTACGAGGGCCATTAGATTTAGATTTCAAGGGCTCAGATCCAATTTGAGTTTTCAAAGGATCCGCTATAAATAACCGCGGAAGGGAAATTTTCCTTTCCGCGGATATTATCCGCGGAATGGGAGTTCCCCCTTCCGCGGATAATATCCGCGGATGCATTCCAAACTCAAAATTGGATCTGAGCCCTTGAAATCTAAATCTAATGGCCCCCGTACAGTGTGTTAGATAACCCTTTCCCGGCAACCGGTTGGCAAGGAACAGGACCCTTAAATAAATACTGAATAAAACAGAAACATTTCGTGATTAGGGTCCTAACTCAGTCGTAACTTCATATCATTACAATCCACAACTCATGATACAAATGCTACCATTTCAATCTAACAGGCAACACTGGCGCCACCAGCAACTGGGAAGATGGTGAAGGGCCTAGTACTGTGTTACTTGGTAATCATCGTTACTTTCTGCTCTGTTTCAATTTCGGGGTACTTGGTGTTCGGGAACCAATCCACTCCGAATATTTTAACCAGTTTCCTGACAATTCAAGGACCTGAACTGGTTCCCAAATGGCTTGTAGGACTTACCGTTGGCCTTGTTCTTGTCCAACTTTTTGCCATTACCTTGGTAAGCTTATTAACTTTTCTTCCATAATTTAACTGCCATTTTTTTTAACTATTAGAACAATCTTATCAGTAAAATATCTCAAGTTAATGACACTGATCACAATCCTAAATTTTAGGTGTACTCTCAAGTAACGTACGAGATTATGGAAAAGAAATCAGCTGATGTGAAACAAGGATTGTTCTCCAAAAGAAACTTGATCCCGAGAATAATTCTTCGGTCTGTGTACATGATATTATGTGGCTTCTTTGCTGCAATGCTGCCATTTTTTGCAGACATTAGCGCCGTAGTTGGAGCCATTGGCTTCATTCCTCTAGACTTCATCCTTCCTATGCTTTTATACAACATGACGTTCAAGCCTTCGCGTTCTTCATTCGTGTATCGATTCAACAACATAATTATGATCGTCTTTACATGCGTAGGACTCTTGGGCGCATTCTCTTCTATACGACAGTTGGTTCTTGATGCTAAGACCTTCAAGTTCCTTGCGGACTAGTTTAGTTTAAAATCTCCAGAGTGCTCAGCAATGTTGTTTTGTGAAACTCAAGAGTGCTCTGCAATATAGTTTTGGGTACTTAGTATAAATTCTTTGTATAGCTTTTTCTTACTTTCTTTGATCCAACTCCACTTCTGTACCAAAGAATGAGTTTCATTCATCTTGCATATATATTTTGTTATCTATGTTTCTATACAATTGTTTAAATCAAAAATCATATTTACTAGATAGTGAATAATCATATGCTGTTTTCTTATTCCTGTTTGTATAATTTGTTTATAGTGAAATAACATCATTGCCAGCAACTTCTAAAAGTTCATATATAAGGTCATTGTTTACAATGAATCATGGCAAGTTCATAACATAGTACAATTCAATATATAGTTGAAACAAATGGATCACCCGAACAACTTCTAAAAGTTGAGACCATAATAGGATCTGGAATATCAGATGAGACTGACATCATTTAAGTGGGCTGCATTAATGGATGAGATTGGCAATCTCTAACTTAAAGAGTTGAAACAGCTGATTCAACCTTTAGGAGAACATATGGAGCAAGCTCAATAGAATTGTTTATCAGGTCATCATGGTCCCTAGACAGAAAACAGGTCTGGAGTGGGAAAAACTCATATGCACATCAGACAAAAATCATAAGCACATCAAACTGACTTATTTAAAAAAGAAATTTTACTTACAAGATTTGGGCTCAAGTCGGGTATATGTTTGTCTTTCAAAGAAACTAAATCAATGGAAAGCCAATTGTACATATGATTGTCTCCACTCTCCAGAGAAACAAAATCAATGAAAAGTCAATTGTGCAATTTATTAGTAGAATTAAGCAATGTAAGGTTAATTTTCCGACTCAAGTCACATATTTTGTCCCCAAAGAAACAAGACTAATTAAAACCCAATTATGCAATTTACGAGTAGAAGTGATCAATGTAATGCCAGTTTTGCAATTCAAGGTGCATTTACTGTGCGCGTCTTGTCAAATATTAGTGGTGGCATGAAGTTGAACTCGAGACCTCATCCAACATTGAGCTTGTTACCGTGTTAACTTACTGTTTCTTCTAAAACTTTAAGGACGAAGTCTCCAGTGGGATTATATATAAAAAAGCTTACACACTTCTATTTTCATTTTCTCAATGCATGCCAAGGACTTAATAACATCAATATATTGCTTGCTATTGGATAGACATTCAAAACCATCCGATAGAACAATCTTACCAATTGTAATTCTAGAGGGCGCAAAGAAATTTAGATAAATCCTAATACTGCTTTAATGCATCATGTATTGATATTGATGCATTCAAAAGGTCTGTGAAGCACGAGAGCTTTTATAGTACTGGAACGTTCCCCTGTACACATACACAAACATAGGGCCTTGAGAAAACCATCTGATGTGACAAAGTCCTTGAACCCGTTAATTTCTCAGGTCCTTTAATCTCTTGAAAAAGAGTCAGAAAGTCCTCTTAATTATCCACATTTTTCTGAAATCCATTCTCTGGCGATTTTGTTCCACAATGAAATCGGTTGCATGCATATGATTTTAATTCAAATAATAAACATATATGTCTGTGCCTGCTTGGTGTCATATAGATTACAGACGCATGCACCAGAGTCACAGTAAAGCAATTAAAGGACACATTAATTAAGTTATCCTCATAAAAACTACATTAAGCAGATTGATTCACGAGCACATTCTAGATGTTAAACTACAAATTAAACTAGTACTTAGAAAGTCGATCATGTTCCAGTCCAAAGACAACATAAACAAGTACCTTAATTAACTAGTCATACGAAGTTAAACTGGGAAATTATGAATCAAACAAGCCCTAATTTCACTTGTCGAGTTATATGTAAGGAGAAATCCCACATTGGCAGCAGCTAGAAATCCATCTTTCATCAGTGCATCCTCTCCTTCTTGCAAACACAACATAATACCGAACCACATGATTCCGAATACAAATAATATTTTGTAAAAATGATCCGTGTAAATTCTAAAGGCATAAGATAATTAGAGTACTACCTGCTGGCAAACATTTGTTTTCTTGGCGGATTGATCAGGCAAGAGTCCGAAGTGAATATGTGGAAAATGGGCCCACTAATTCAAGAAATTTGATGAGTAACTATAGTTAAATCAAACAGTTAACTAAAGCTGTTTTAACCTACCCTCTGGTCAGTAATTAACCTTGGAACTTAGTTGCTATAGTAGAATATATATATACAATGACATGAATGTAGTGTATATAGTTTCTGAGGTCTTACATTCTTTGCAGCCGCACTAAAAGCCTCCCTGTGACTAATATCAGGATTTCCAGCTTTAATACGCTGGATCTCTTCCCTGCAGTTAATTCATAGCATTCTTGAATATTCGATCTTAGGTTGTGTCACAATCCTAGCTACATCTTTTCTCACACATACATACAAATATATATATAAGTATGCAATGAATACTTTAAACATAAAAATCTTGCATCAGATCTCTTGCTTACTTGATAAACCTGTTGTAAGCAGATGGCACTCTCTGTCTCTTTTCTGGAGCTGCATAGAGTAGAGACAGATATAAGGACAAATTAACAAGACAGCCATTTTTACAACTTATTTCATGACTTTTTCCTCATCTTTCATTTTCCCTGCCTAGCTAACTCCCTTAATTTCCTCTCCTTAGATATATATTCATATATATCATTACTTCATCATTATCTTTAACATGGTTTCACAGGACTACTAGATCTTTATGCACTTCTTAACTTTCTGAAGGCAGAAACAAGAAATATATGCTTATATAGGAGTGATAATTATTGGAACATCATTATGTGCACATTGTTTCTGTAAGGCATTGAAAGTCAATAATTTTTTGCTAGAGAAGGGAAACCTTTTAGTGAAACACTTGGGAAAGTCATGTTAGGAAAGATCTATCAACTTTAAATTGAATGCGGATTATTTAAAAGTTACCTTTTCATCAGTAGCAGAAATTGAAGGTAGAATAAAATGCGTACAAGAAAGAGAAATATATAACTTTCGAGACACTTAATTCTTAGATGCAGAAGGTTTAGTAACTGGTTGTGAGTATATAACATCTATGAAAACAATTCATAACAATTTGATGAGTATATTTGTAAAACAAAGGTAATGAAGCTTATGCGTAAGAGTATCTTACGCCTGTTAGGGACAGGGGGTGTGGGAAGCTCATCAACTCCTCGAATCGGCATGAGGGATTCATTAGGGTTAGGTTGATTCATGAGCAACATATTTGAAGGGGAGCTCCGAATTTCATCCTGCACCAAATAGGCCATATGTATTAATCTCTGTATATATGAAACCCTAATTACCTACTTCAACTTATATGTTATAAAGAAGTAGCTAGACAGGTAGTTTCTACACAAACCCTAATTTAATCTCTCTCTCTCTCTCTCTGAAAAAACACTTACCACGAGATTTTGAGGAGAGAAGAAAGGGTGTCCGAGCTGGTGAAACTGATTAGACGAGGGGAGAAGGGCTCTCATGTTCACCGAAAGAAGGTTGGTGCAGTGGCCGCACCGAACCGTCACGGTCATGAACAAACTAGAGCAAGGAACACTCACCTAAAATAAATAAACATACATGTAATTAGTTAAAAGGTTGAAGAGACCGGAAAAGAAGTGGTGAAACAAAAGCTAGCATAAATAAATACCGCGAGGATAGTGTCACAACAGTCGCAATGGACGTAACAAAGCTTGTCGGAGGGAGAGAGGTGGTAGTGCTGGTCCGGTGAGGAAAAAGCAGCTGAAGAGGACATGTCTAAATTCACCTGTAATATATGATATGATGATGATGATGATTTCTCAATGATTTGATTGATGGATATTTTGACTGATCAATGTTATAGACATGAGATATATGAGATATGAGATTGATTGATAGACAGACTAACCAACTCGGATCTGATCTCTTTGTGAATGTTGTGATGAATTATGAGAGAGAACAAGAAGCAGCTGAGAGAGAGAGAGAGAGAAAAGAGTGGGGGAAAAAGACAGGGACACTCACTAATATAAGGGTACTGCCTACTCCCTTGATTTAACACTTCACCATGTTTTCATTGCCCTACTTCTTTTTTAGGGATATTATTATTGCTCCTCATTTCTTCTTTTTTGTGAAACTTTTCCATTTTCTGAAATACATTTATTTTACTTTGTATCACCTGGTTTTGGCTATGGAAATTTGTCCACACATTCAACTTTAATTGAGTGTACTGTGTGATAGAACACTGAATCTGCACTTCAAGTGGGGAGAGAGATCTCTGAAATATCAACCATTTTCCAAACTACCTTTCTTTTTTGGAGGAAATCTTGAATACCTCTTTTTTAGTAGGGATGCAAATGTATATCGTTTGAGGGAACCTAGCTAGTTGACTATAGGCTATATGAAATGTAACCTAAAAACTACTTTGCATTTTATGAAAAGTTATGTTTTTTCTGAGTTTATTTTTTTTAAAGAGTATTTACACAAATCTACACTCACTTAACTTATAATTTTGTTTAATTGCCTAATAATTAATAAATGAAGTTATGCATATTAATTGAGTTCTATACAACTGATATGACGCTATAAGAATCATGATTATTTTCGACTGAAATTTTGATCATAATTTTTTTCAACCTTTTCTGATCAAAATTAAAAATGATTGAAAATAAAAAGTCGAATATATTTTTGACAACTAGATGTAGTCGACTATAGAATCGGTCGAAATTTCTTGAAGGTAAATTTAAGCGCATTCAGTCAAAAAAAATCGGGTCACAAAATATAATCAACTATAAACGGTCAAAAGAATCTACCTCAACTATATAAGTTCAATTATTTTTTATTTTGTGATTAGGTTATTTTCAACCAGTAACAAACGGTTAAAATTAAATAGGCTTGATCAGATTAATTCAGTCAAAAATGACCATTTTTTACACAATATGACGGTAAAAGATGGTCGCTTTACCGATGCTGGTGAAAATTGCTTATAAATTGTACTTCCTCTGTTCGAAAATAATAGTCGTTTTGATGTTTTACACGTAGTTTAAAATGAAAAAATATATAAAAATATCTTAAACTTTTATTAAAAAAGGAAAATTTTGAAAAATGATATGTGCGGAGATGATTTTTACATTTCAAATTACGTATAAAAGAATCAAATTGATTACCGGGGACTAATAAGTAATTACTCTTAATTATTACAAACATCGAGAATGATGCATGCATCACAAATCTTAATAGGAGTATTTCACAAAAAAGAAGTAAAAAAAAATTTAGTTGGAGTATTGTTTCGAGAACCGTAAAAAAGTATAAAATTCTCTGTACAAAATACAACATACATACCGAACCAAAAAACACACACAAATTCCAGCATCTGCATCTAAATACACTAACTAGCTAGCTACCTTGGATCTGAAAATATATGGTTGACATTCCCGAGGATATATGTGTGGCACAGGCGGTAGAGGTGGGGGAGAGGGATGAAGAAAGGGACCTGTGCATGGGAGTGATTAGCTTTACTTCATTCACCTGTTGTTTTCAATATTAAGAGGCTGTGTAAGCCTTTACCATTCCTATTCTGGATTCTCTGTTTTCAAACAACAAGCCTTATACCAAAATATTATTTAATTATTACACTAGCTTCAAACTCTAGGGTTTAGGAAAGCCTTAAATGTCGGGCACCTATATATCCATCCACCTTTACACTTTAATCCAACTGCTTGCTCAAGGACTCCAGGTCAATTCTCGTTTCCAGCTTGGCTTTTGTAAATGCTCAGCACAGCCCACTATTTATAACTATCCATCGTTTACTAGTAGTTACTTTAAGTATGAGATGTACAAGAGTTCTAGCATGTTTTGCACTTGCGAAAAATAAGATAGTCCCTCCGTCCCGTTCATTTATTTACGTTTTTTCAGTACTCGACACGCATTTTAAAACTCTTATAAATATAATTTCGTAACTTATTTTTAAGATTTTTTTTTGTGTATAAAAATTCAAACATCAAATTTTTATTAAAAAAATTTTATTAAATAAATTACGAGATAATGTTTTCTAATATCGTGTCACTACCGGATGTTAAACATGCATAATATGCTGAATAGTCAAGGTAGGATCCTGAGAAAGTCAATTTATTCATGGATACTTCCAAATTGGCTCGTATAATATTTGAGTATGATGGCCTCGAGTTTAAACTTCCCGGCTATTTTATCGTGTTAAACACAAATTTCAAATTCGTTAGAGCATCTCCAACAGCGTTGGTTATAATCGTTGGCTAAATTAAACCTGTAAGACATTATGTAAAATTTACTGAACCTGTAAGACATTTTGCTTCAATGATACTGGCTATATTGGTTGGCTATAATTTAAAAATAGTATGTTATTAATATTTTAAATTGTTAAAATAGAACATATCGGTTCAATATGGTAATAAATGATGTACAATCTTTCTACAGATTTTCTTACAGACCTGTAGAGATTCGACAAATTTAGCCATCCATAGGAGGTTGGCTAAATTTATAGACAACATGTGAGCATGGTTGGAGTTGAGTTTTTGAAACTGTTGGCTAAATTTTTTTTATTTTAAATAAGCCAATTCAACTTTTAGCCAAGGATTTTAGATGGTTGGAGATGCTCTTAGACTTGCCATTCTCGCTGAATATAGCCATCTTCGACATATACAAAAGGCATATGATTTAGAATGGGCAAAGGTTAGTGTACATTCAGCGTAAACATAATTAAATGGAAAAAACAAATTAAATAAGATAACCTTTTACTGGATAATTGTAGGTTGTAGCACTTATCTATACATCAAAAAAATTAAATTAAATCCTTTATATACTTTTTTCATTAATGTCATGAACTCGAACAATACTTAAACTTAGTTGAGCTTTCCCCGCAGCAATAGTGACCAACATAAACATTCAACTAAATTCCTGTTTCTGTAGAACTTTAGATACACCAAATATCAAAATATTATTATCATTCTACAAATTTTTCAATTTAATAATTATTGTTATTATATTACTATAAAAGACATCCATATCTATTCTGATTTTGTAATATAATGATTATCTCACCGACATAATTACATTGTCTACAAAACTATTTATTTTAAATTTTAATAATATAATCAATTAATTTACGAAAAATTCTATAAAATTCTGTTAATGCTTCATTATAAATATATATATAATTGGTACTCTATCATATTTTTTTATGGAATATAATTACACATTTTGATTATTAAACCGAAATGAAATTATACAATTTTTTATTCATAAAATCATCTAAAACTATGCAATATCTCAACATGATTTCATAACAGAATAATAATAATCCAGATTATTCCGTTGTAGAATCAGTTTCGAAAATATATTTTTTTAATCAAATTTTAAAGGTTAAATTACTTAAAATAAATATATGTTATAATATTTTATATTAGAATCACTTTTTATATGTATTCTATTATAGAATTTTTAATAAAATTGATAATTTACGATGGTGGTGTACTATGACATAACATTGCCTATTAATATCCTACAAGCAAACTTATATATGTTGGTGCTAAAGAAATTTTCTACCCTTATGAAAATTATATACAACATAATGATTTTATTAAAATAAAATATATATAAATTCATATTATAACATATATTTTAGAAGATTTTCTTAAAAAATCGAAATTTAAAATATGATCAAATATTAATACATAAAAAGTTTTTATATCTAATAATGTTAATTTAAATAAATATGTCAAAAATAATATATTTTTAATAAATAATAAATTTGAAAAATTTATATAATCCAATACTTAGCAAGGATCATAAGTTATAATTTAATCATTCCAGCCCTCACTCAAAAGAGCTCCCTCAAATTTAAAAGAAAAAAGTTCTAGTGGGATTTATATTATATTAAAGTTTAAAAAAATTGAAATATCCATGTCCCACAATTGTTATGGCTATTCTGAAAACATGTTTTCCTTTCTAAACCATTCCTCTCTAAACCATGCCCAGCTATATGCTACTATAACGGTGGTTGAATATTAGCCAGCTTAAAGAGCAATGGTGGCAGCATAGCATAGCGTAGCATGATAGGCTTGATAGCCTTTTCAGCCCCCATAAGCTTCCCAAACCAAGCAAACACTCAATGAATACTCCGTATAAAGGCGTTTAAAAATTGTCAGGAAATTGTCGGTACAAACACACTCGTGTAAATAAGCATGCAAAACTTTGTGCATTCATACAATTTTTTTATAGCAAAAGCTACTCTCTGAATTCTACTCTATCTACTGCTCTGCTGATTACGGCTCTGTTTCTCTCCCACAAACAAGGGGACAAACAAACTTCGAAAACACACTTGACTTGCCCCATGAAAAGCCTATAAACTCTTTTTATAACTCTAGGCCTTTTTTGTTCAATGCATATTGTATACTTGCACGTTGCACGGCTAAACATGATACTTCATCATGTATAATATAACAAACCAGTTTAAAGGGTGCGAGGAACTACTGTGAAATGGAAACACTTAGCAGTGGTTTGTACTCTGCAAGTATTAACTGAAATTGTTTGGGATGTTACTTCGTAATTGTTTGTATTTGACTGTTTACTTTTCTTCGTGCAACATCAATTGGTGCTCCCTCTACTGGGTGTCTCAACTAAATTTGTTTAAACTGTTTGTTACTAACAGTATGAAGTACTAAGGAAATATACCGAGTAGAAATTATATGACACTACTGTTAGTTACATTTTTCATCAGGAAAATCTCCAATTTTACATCTCGAAAAATAACAAAATCTGTCTACTTTGAAAGCCAATATATGATGAGAAACAATGTACAAGCAGCTATCACCGCAGCTAGGATGAGTGTGTCTCTTGAACGCTTTCTTCTAATTGAACCTGTTGGAAAAAAGGAACATCAAGATTAAGTGGAAGGCGATTTTAGACAAGTGAAATATAAGCTGCGGATATGGTTTTCAAAGTTTTCAAAGAATACCGATTAGTCCTCGAACAATTGGAAATTTTTCGCCTAGTTGCTTCACTTTCCCTTGAACATCCCCAAACATAGCTCTTTGAGAGCCCAGGACGGCCCTCGTAGTTTGTGCTTGACTAATTACTTCATCCATCTGTGCAAATTCAATTTCAAAATGAAAATCTTTTAATGGTTGCAAGAAAAAAAAAAGTAAGGAACATTATACATTCAGAGCATCCAGAGATGTAGTTTAGTAACCAAAAACTGAATAAAGTTTAGTATAAATCAGAGATTCAGAGGGGACACCTTTTTTTTGTGAGAAGTTACAGTGGTACACATATTATATACTTGCTTATACAAGACTAAAGGACCAACAAATTCAGAGTTCTCAGTAACTAACCCAAAGATTTTGAATTTCTCATACAGATAAAAAGATAGCCTTTTAACTTCATTTGCAGTTTCTAAGTAAACTTGCTATTTTCCTTTATCTTGTAAAAGTGAAGCATATAAACACGCTTAAGAAGGCTACCAGTGGTAAATAAAGTTTTGAGAATTAGCCTCAACTTTTAAGCCCAAAAAACGAAAAGACAGAAGACAGTTATAAAGAGTAGGGAATATATTAATATCGCCAATTTCTCCTTTATGAACAAACGAAGACGAACAAAAGATTAATAAACAGAAGAATGAAGAAAAAGGAAAAAAAAAAATTGCAACCGCAGGAATTATTAATAAACAGAAGATTGAAGTAGAAAAAATACACTTGCAACCACAGGAGTTGTTCTGCTGATCAGGGGAACTGATTTTTTGGACAAAATTATTGTAATCATAGGCAGTATGTGCACGATCAGATGCAAATGGAACATACGTCATACTTTGATCTTGAAAAAGGATGGATACTGCTTGTAAAATAATGTCCTGTTTAATTAGATTAATACAAACATGTTTCCACTCAAATTAGTCTCATTTTTCAATTGATCAGTCAACATGCCATCAAACACCTCAATCAAGTACTCTGGTTCATAAGAAGACCTATGCCAGTTTTATTGTTAAAGATCAATCTTTACTTGGGCACAATTTTATTGCCAATTTATGACTTGGTCCCAATCACTGTTAAAAGAACACATATCCAAGGAAATCCCAGATTAAGATTCATGGATTCAGCTTGATTTTTATAAGGGATACCTCCATAGTGTTTCTTTAATGATATGAATAATTAGTTAGTGTTTCCTTATTGATAAGAACTGAAGAGGTTACTATTTTATATTGTTTGTTAAGTTAATTGTTTTTACAACATATATTATCAAACTTAACAAAAACTTTACAAACTAAAACTAGCTGTAAACTTTATGAATTGTTACCAGAAGATACAGCAGTGAAAACTTACGTGTGATATGCTTCCATGTATGGCAGCTCTCTCCCTTAGTAACTGCATCCTGGGTGATCCAGATGACTGCAAATTTGTTGGTTAGATCTTCCCAAAAAAAATAATTTCCAAGTAATGACTTGAATAAAGAAAGAAGAAGCAAAAAAAATATGTCTCTTCACCTTGTACTCACTGATATCTTCCCTTACAGAAGTCAAAAGTTCTGCATGTTCCTTCATTGAAAGTATATTTCCTTTAATTCGTCTAAATTCCTGTAACATTAGTAGCAATTTCTTATGAAGCCAAAATTGGAAGCTGAAAATAAGATAGACTATGAGCACCAAGCGTCGCATAACAGCAAAAAATTAAAAGGGAGAAACAAGAATACATAAACAAACTTAGCAAAAAAAAAAAAAAAAAAGAATACATAAACAAACATTTTGTCCTATATGAATAACTAGAAACGCTGACTATTAGCCTACACAATAAAAGAATCTTTGCTAAGACAAATATTTCATTACTTTGCTCCTGTACCTAAAGAGTTGAATTTTATCTGACCATATATGAAAATTGCACCTGATCAAAGGCCTGGTATCTTAAAGTTTAAGAACATGCTTATCTGGCATTTGCTGCATCCAAGTGTAGTATAAAATTTTGGATTGTATTATGGTAAGAGTCACTCACATCCCCTGTTCAAGGAAAGAATCAATGGGAGTTCTAGGGTGGTCAAGCTTATATGACAATGTATACATGTTGATACTGGATGCTTCGCAATATTTTAAAATTTAAGCTATTAAATCTTGCCTATACAACTGTATTTCAGCATCATGCTTGTTCATAAGACTCAATTCTCAGCCAAAAAAGATTTGTTTTCTCCTCCATCCTCTATATATGATTTTCATTTTTACACATTTTAGGCTTATATATGATTTTGTAGATTTAATGCATAGAATTCTTCACAAACTAGATCATCCCATCCACTATGAGCTCCTTCATAAATATTATCACCTTTCGCTGAATTTTCTTGATGTAAAAAAGGTCACACCTGATGAAAGTTCAAGGCACAGTAACTAGATCTCTAAACTGTAAAGCAATACTAGTTAATCAAAGGAAAGCACTCCAAGTAAGGGTTAAATGTATATGCCTCCTATTCATACGCCTCGTGAAGGCTTAGATTTAAAATCAGTATTGTACAATTCGTATCTCTTACAGAGGAAAAAATGTAGCTAAGTAAAAACGCTTGGTCGAGCTATGTGGCTAATTAAATCTGCTAATACGAAATTGGTCTGTGAGATCTTAAGCTCTTGAAACTTGGGTATATGACTGTTTTTGAGCTTTTAGGCTTTTCATCCTACACATTAAATGATTCAAATAATAACCAAGTAAAATGAGAACCACTATACTTCAAGATCATATATGTGTTCAACCTTAGTTATATATGTTTGAACCGTGCGTGTCCTATACTGTAGTTCTGGAATGGCGAACCCAGATGGATCGTTGCCATTGAATAAACCTGATATAATTAGTATCTTAAACCTTAGTGGTCCTCAATTGATCAAAAAATCTATATACATAAATAGCTTCCATCCTCCACATAAGATCATTCGGATTATAGTTCTTACTTCATTCTGTTTACCAAATCAACAAATTGTTCACATGCTGTATCATCACATCCACTCCAATCTCCTTCGCACATTCTCATCCTTCCCCTCCGTCTCCAATTTTGTAATAAAATCTATCATCAGATTGTTCAAATAAAAAATTGATGATCAAACACGACTTTTGCCCGGCCCAATATGGTTAAGGTTTCAAAAAATATTATTTTCTTTTAATCATATTTGTATTAAATGCTATCTAACATAAGAAGTTTATTAGAAAATCAAAACATGTTTATTTAATATTAAAAAATAGGTAGCTGTCTTCACTTATTGTAGCATATACATTATTTTTACTAATAATATAATATGTCCACATCTAGCAATATTCAACAATGTACGCAATAACTATGTTACACATGCATTTTCCCAAACCGTCTGAACTTGCACTTTTTACATACCATATAACATTTAGCATACTAGAACATAAGGACATGGTATCTAACAAATATCACAACAGGGTCATACTTAAATAATTAAGGTCTTTTGTCTTATGCAATAACCTGAGTGAACTCATGAAGTATGTCTCTGTGCCTTGCCAGTTTCTGTGTTACCGAAGTAGTTGGAGCAGAAGATGCAGCACATCGGCTCATAGAATCATTGACATCAAGTAGTTTCTCAAGCAATGACTGAATTTCCATTTCCGTAGACTGCCATGACCTGCCAGCAGTTGGTGAAGCAGTATCCACATAACCTGAAACCAACAGTTTTTCTATAAAAACATAGAGAAAGTACATTGATATATTCTTAAATGTAAATTTACAGTAGCAACATATTAATTCGTACGAAAATCCATATAGAAAAAGGCCATAGAACAGTAGCTAATCCATAACGAACAAACATATTCAAATTTGTCCTAAAGAACAACATTCACGAATTCCCGAGGACTTAAATGTGTATCGAACACAAGACACAGGCAATGATTTAATCCAGAACTCATAAGACGACACTCCTTAACTTGTACATCAAATACTTATTCAATTTATAAGTCATTTTACAAAACAAAACCTAAAATCAAATCTCCAAATACTGAATACATCAACCAGTCGAAAACTGATCCAATTTCTAGTCAGATCATCTAATGCATCGATCCACACTACTATATAGCTAGTTGATTGCAATTTAGGCCGTACCGAGATCTAATCTACATAAATTAAACACATAAACTGATCCACTAATTAAAAGTAGTGACACTAGTAAATATAGGTCGTTGATGAAAATGCATATCTAATTAACACAAAATGTGTGTGTGTGTGTGTGTAGAGCTATAGATGCAGAGGGAGTGAAGTGGAGAGAGCAACCAGATTGAGTGTAGCGAGCACCAAGCTTAGCGTACGAAGAGAGCTTGACGTCGAGATCGCCTTCGATTTTGCGAGCTTCTTTGCGGAGCTCTTCCCAACCCGATTCCTGTAAATTCGGATCCCCCGCCATCCTTCGGCCGCTCTCGGATCAGATCGCGCTCTTCTGTTATATCGGTTTAAGACTGTGATTTAGCAATTTAAAATTTCTAGTAATATCACTTGATTTCTTATTTAAGAGATCAACTGGATTGTGAGCTGCGAGACTGGGACCAAATGGTCGGTTTACGGACAAAATTATCTTTCAAAATGATGTTTTTTAAATTTTTATTGGCCATGAATCGATACTTTTATATAAATAATATTAATTAAATCATATCTACTAAATTATCTGTTAAATACTGATAAATTTTGTATTCACATGTCAACTCAATTATCTGCTAAATTCTGTACTTAAATTTATGTCTATAACACTTAGATAATATTTTAACCGGTACAAAATATGCAGTAATATTGTTAATATAATTCTAAATATCGCAACTTCATTCTAGTTGAATAGTACATAATTTATATCTTATTAAATATTATTTATTCCAATTTGACAAAAAAAAAATCTTTATTCCCATTAATTTGAATTAGTGAATATTGATTTGTCTTATATCAAAACTCTCCTATATAAAGCTTTAGTTAGCTTTGGATGTTTTGATAATATTTAATTGCCAAGTTTTCCATGAAAAAATGGAGAAATTTTTACAAAGAAAGAGGTCTGGTATTATTTATACATAGTCCTCAATAATAATAACAAATATTAATGTGCTTTTTTGAAAGAGAAAATAATTATCTTGAAGATGGGTCTTAATTTTTATTAAATTTTAAGGGAGAGGGATAAAATTTTACTATATATTCAGCCCGTTTTTATTGAACTACTATAAATTAGATTTAGCCAAATGGAGAAGCTCCATCTTTATTTATAATTGAACTGGAATCTTGTGTTCACATTTTTTTCGATGAGACAAATTTGTTCTATTATGAAAATATGTACAAGAGTATGCAGATAATAACATATTTTATATATGAGAATTTAGATGAATATTTCTACATTAATTCTTTTTTTACAAACATATGATTTTATTAATACGAAACGCTTAACACGAAGGACATTGAAAACCGACCGGGATAAACCCTCGAACTGTCAACTACAATTTGATTGTGAAACAAAAAACAAATTAAACAAATAATCGTTTTGTTTTCTGATCGCTTAACACATTGAATATTCATATTCTTTGATCTAAAATGTAATACAATAATATCTCGAGCAATCCAACCTGTATCGGTTATGAAACCAACAGCATCGCAACTGACCTTCACATAAACTGATCCCAGAGCACTAAACGTCCCGAAACATGAACAATTTATTGTTGTGAAAGATGAGCTTTTGTAGTATTCACCATCGTCCCAAAACACTAATATTCAAAAAAGATGGGCACTAACAAGGTACTCAATAAGATCTAATCCAAAAATATTAAATTTGGATTTTATTGAAAAACTAGTATAATAATAGAGGGAATGAGAGAACGAAAGGGTTAATTGGTGAGAGAGATAGAGATCAGAAGGCGGAGAAATGACGACTCTTTATTAGGGTTTCAGTCGTCTCTTATCCTGTGCGGCTGTGCTTCTTTACACTTCATTCGTATGCAGCCACTCAACTAATTTTTTTTTCCTTTTAGTCACTGATGTTAGGTTTGGATTTGTTTTTAGTCACTAATTTAGGTTCGGATATGATTATTAGCATTGTGATAATTTTTTGTAGTATCACTGATACATAGCGATAGTATATAATTTTTTGATAATATGATGTATGTTTATATCTTTGTATATAGCAATAATAACATAAAATGGGGTGATATAATATTAAAATCAGGAAAAATCATAATTAGAGTTCTAGAAATTCATTAAATCATCAGTATGGAATCAATGACTTCAAATAATTTATGCTCTCCATGATAAAATAAAGTCTAATTGAGTGATACGATGCATCATCTTTCACTATTAAAGTTTCAATCACCTAGTTCAGCCTAAGATCTCTCTTAAATTTATCCTCATAATTTTTAATAACCTTATCTTATTATAATTTTCAAGATAAAGATAAATAAGTAGAGAGGAAAACTTAATCTTCGATGATTTATGAGATTTTCTTTTTGCGTATAAAAATTCAAACCCTAATCTTCATTCGGAAGAAAAAATAAAATAATTTATGAGAGTACACTTTTAGAAACCGTAAAATGCGTGTTTAACTCTTATCACCGAAGATAAACGATCGTGGGTACATAAAAGTACTATATATAAAGATAGACATATATCAAATCATCAAAATATTACAGGTTATCACTATATTTTAATAATACTACAAAAATTTAATATAATGGTAATAATCAAATCCGGACCTAACTTTAGTGGCAAAAAAAATTCCGAACCTAACATCAGTGACTAAAAAGAAAAAAAAATTAGTTGAGTGGCAAGTTTCTAAAAATATAATAAGTTCGGTGACAAAAAAATCTATATTCCCTTTAGTATTTTACCTCCAAATAAACATTCTGTACATATGTCAAGCCCAACAAAAATATTTGAAGCAAAGCCCAGCGTATGATTTCTCGTCTCTTATCCTGTGCGGCTGTGCTTCTTTACACTTCATTCGTATGCAGCCCAAACAAACAACTCGGTATTCTTTAATGAAATGGGTAACTGCACGACTAGGAAAATCTTTCGAAACCTTTGAACTGAAAGTTCCAAAATCCAAACGGTAACCTGAAATTAATAATTTGATGACTTAGAGCATCTTCAAGGGTATTATGTATATTTATTAGTTATAATATGATTTATAGATAATCATCTAAAATTATAGCTAAGAGATCCTAGATTCACTCCAATGGTATTATGTATAATTATATGATCTAAAATTATACATAATAGCTTTAAAGGTTTTACAAATGTAGCAACCCCATTTTAGTTATCTATATTTTTTTGCTAAGGGGTAATGGTTGGAGTGTAGAATTTTAACCTATTATCTAAAATGTGCCACATAGATGCCATGTAGGTGCCACATAAACACTTTTACCTAAGAGGTCTAATGTCTTGGAATTGCTCTTATACTGATTATTTCTGTTTCCTAAAAATAAAAACATAACAATAATTTCATTTGATTTATTTTATACATAGACCATTACAATTGAATTCAGAATCAACCCATTTCATCAATTATAATCCGGATAATTTGAAAAAGCGAACAACGCAATACATAATGTATATGAACCTATTGATTATCAATTTATGGGTGTGTTTGAATTATAATAATTTTAAATATCATAATTATAATAGGGTTCACCTGTTAAAATAAATTTTAAAATAAGAAAACTTGAAAATATAGTTTAAATATTGTTCAAAAGAAAAGTGCAAGGTTCCAAACATCAAATATTCACTTGTCACACAGTCACACTAAATGTGAGCAATATTTTTAATAATAATGCGCGACCCCGCATACATGCATGATTAATTTATGAAAAATATATATTTTCAGTTAAGTCATTCGTAAACATATTTGATAGTAAAATAATACATGCTATTGTATAAATTACATCAGTGATTGTATACGTATGACGTAATATTATGTAAAAGAAAAAATCTGATGATGTATTGTATCAATTTTTTTAATACTCTCCATTTTTTAATATATGAAGTTTTTATAATTAACACAAATTTTTAAGTATTTCTTAATTTTTTGATTACATATTTTTATTGATAAGAAGAAAAAGTTTAAACTGAAAAACTTTGAATACTCAAGATATTTAAAATTGCGCATTAAAAATTATAAATATCATATTAAAAAAATGGAGAAAGTCTATTTTTCTTATCTGAGTTTTCAATTCAGTCTCCTTTAAATAAATATTTAAGGTGGAACAATCAACAAACTCGCTGTCAGTCAGGGACGTTTAAACACATCTTTGAATCAGTTCTCTTAATATGATCAAAACCCAAATCTTTCGGCCAATACTGCTAAGCTCGTATGGATTTGAGGTATCATATCTTATATCTTATATTATGTGTTTGATTAGGTACTGGAATCAATATATATAAAAAAAATTATTAATATATAGTAATTAAAAATATTAATAAAATTATTATTGTCGTATATATATATTTGCATCATTGATTTAATTTTGTATCAAAGATTAATATTTCATTACTTAAATAAAAAAATAATAATAAATGCATCTCAAACCCACTTCTCCAGTTGGGTATCAAAAATATCATATACCAAGTATGAGTTTAAAATGAACAAACCTAATATCTGATTGTGAAAATCCACGAACCAAATGCCCCAATAATATGCTAATATGTCAATGTCTATAGTTATGTAGATGTAACCACTACAAAAATAATGTCACTTGTGGGTGAACAAAATGACCGGAACCTGCAACGACCGGAAATAAATAATTATTTTTATGCCACGTCAAAGAACAAAATATATTTGTGCCAGTCTTATTTTTCCTATAAGCTTTTGGATTGTGCTCCATAATCTATCATACATATTAATTTACTTTGCATATTGCAGGTTTCAAACATCCATCTAGCTATGTTAAAGCTCACGAAAATAAGTATAATGTGAAAATGTATTCGTTAAAGTATTAATTTTGCCAAAAGCTTTTGCCGAAGCCATCATGAAAAGCTTTGATTCTTTGTAATAATGCAAGATATTACTTTTTATCTGATTATATGCTTTTTTCCCCTTTCTTTAAATCAGGTGGATCCAAGAGGCCACTACGAAAGGATAACAATCCGGCCAACCGCTTTTCAAACTTTTGATTTATTTGGGTGGACAGCATAAATTAACCGATGTTTGTCAATCATGTTTGTTATAATTTACTTAATTATTCATGAGTATGGACAAGTCCGAATCCCATTTTCCAAATATATATTAGATTAATAAAGCACGCAAGCTTCACTAAAGTTTAGTGTTCCGTTTTTTCTTTTCTTTTTTTTAAGCAGTGACCGCGGTCGATATTATAATCGGCAGTTCTGGCCTAACAATTAACATTATTATCTTAGGTTTAAAGGTGAAGGTGTAATCAAAAACTAAATAAATTCAGAATACAAGAAACTACGAACAAAATCATCCTAGGAATTTTGCGAAGATATCATACATAGTTCGGAATAAATAAAAGGTTTACAATAAAAATTCTGTTAAACCAGGAAAAAAAAGAGAATTTAAAGGTCTCACTGGATAAATTTTCTACTAGTACTCCTCAAATTTATAATATCAATACATTTAAATAAAAATTCAACCGTGTAATGTAAATATCCAATAAAAATAAAGAAACAAACAAAATTAATTAGAAATTTGGATCATTCCCTTTTCTAGCAAGAATAACTAATCGATCAATCTCTATCATTAACAATATATAAAAAAATAATATCATTTGTAAGTTTATACAATAATTTGTAGTACAATAGTTCAACATAATCTTCAAATTCGTAATATCGAATTGTTTGGAGGAGAAATATCAACCGAAAAGAATTTGCGAGGAAAATATTCGGGTGCACGAATTTGTCTTGGTCAGCTAAGATATAAAATTGTGCGAGAATACGTTTGAGTTCTCCAATCTCCGCAAACTAAGGAGCAAGGAGCATAAATGGTGTACTCTTTGTGTACGGAATCTTGATGCTCGTGCGACGACAAAGTTGGTCAATAATTTAGTATCGTAATGGTCTACTGTAAAAGATAAGAACGGGGGAAACTTAGATTAATTTTATTTCTACATACAATCAAACTAATTCATTCTATATAAACTTTTGTCTTCATATTTGTGATGAGTAGTATATTACTTTTGTAACGACAAGAAAGTCGTCCACTGAGCTTACTTGCATATTTTAGACAGCCGAGAATCTTCAACTTGTGAATATATAGTCGAATACAGTAGATGATTAGGTTAAATTAAATTAGATTTATGACACTACGTTAGGAAACCTAGAGATTAGGACACCGGGAAAGCTACCGCTATTAAAAAGTATCCGTCGAATGGTTAAACATTTATTCAGAGGCACGGACGGAATCAGAAATATTTTCAGGGGCAAAATTTTATTAAAAAAAATTTAGAGACAAAATACTACAAAATCATGAGTTTTAGGAGGATAAAATACTACAAATTACAAATTTTAATCATATAAATTGATTATATATAAGAGTTTGGGGAAGGTTTTGGGGGGCCAAAACCACCCCATTCGGCCATACCCTGCCTCCGTCCCTGTTCAGAGGTACAAGTCAAAACATATCTGATGGACTCTTGTTACTTTTCAAACATATAAAGTATTATTAGTTTTTAGTAATTTAAGGTGATCATTTTCAAATTATATTCATTCTCCATTTAATTTTCTATTCTTAAAAATAATTTATATTCATAAAAGTATAAACAAAATAATACATAATATAATATTTGTTAACAGTGTCACCTAGGAGAAGAGATAAAACACTTAAAGTAAGTGATTTTTCCTTTTTAAATTTCACGTCATAAGGCCGAAAGATGATTCGGCAATGATCAAATAAGAGATTGAATTTAGCGAAGAAAAGAGAGGGGGGAGGAGGCGCTAAAAATTGACTTTTTGCCAGAAGCCTGAGAAAGGACCACGGAACTGTTCGTTGGAGCTAGGGTGCGATAGTGCGGTAGAACTTAGAACTTAGAAGTGTGCACGTGATTCTGTTCATAAGGAAAATTTTGAAACAAGAAATAAGAAAATGCTACGTGAACTTTACGGAAAACAACTTTACGTAATATCTTTTATTCTAATTCAGAGAGGAGCTAATATACTTTTGAAAACAGATTTTAAAGCTTACAACCTAACGATTATGGGTCGTTTGGCCACTCCTTAAAAGTCAGCTTGTGGATGTGTAAGTTAGAAGCACTTATTTTGGGGCCGTTTGGGTGAGTTTAAAATAAGTGTTTATTGCTTAAAATAAATAAGTGGAGTAGAAGTTAGAAGCAAGATAAGACTTATAAGTGATTAAGTGTTTGAGAAATAAGTAGAAGTCCTGAAACAAAATCTAGCATTCCTCGCTTTTTATAAATGCTTCTTGACTTTTTACACAAACGGTAGGAATAAGTGCTTCTAACTTATAAGCCGAGAAGTCCTGCTTAAAATGGGTTGCCAAACACCCACTTTATATTATTTATGTAAAAAGTCAAAAAACGCTAAGAACAACGTAAAACGGCCCCTGTATATGCCATAAAAACTTGTTGATTTTATACGGAGGCTGGAATATATACTGCTGCTCCGTTAGTGCAGGTCAATTTTGGAACTCAACACACCCAATAAAACGCAGACATCTCCCTCTAGCATTAGGAGATGTTTCTGGCATTTGTATATCCACACAATAAAATCACAATCATTTGAATCACACGTTAGCTGTTGATCAAAAGCAGGAGTCAATTAGTTTAATATAGTATTCCACTATTAATAGGGACTCGTTCTTGAATAATTAAAAATTGTGCACGTCGAGATCATGCTACACGACAAATACAATACATCTAAATACGAAGGTATTAGTTTAGCTTCAAAGCTCAAGTCAAAAAAAAAAAAAAAAAAGGGTTTAGCTTCAAAGCAATTCTATATTATTAAGCAGGGGTGCTTCAAAGCAATTCTCGATTATTAAAAGAATTGGGTTGAATTTTTCAAAAAAAAATAAATAATTTATCAATCACATTCTAATTTGATTAAAATTTATAAATTTTTTCAAATAAATTCTATAAATACTGAATCTTGATTAGTCTCTCATCTCTTATATCCACGCTCATGTAATTCTATCCTTTTCTCAACAATTTAGATCAGCCACCAACTTTGTTTGATTTTCACTCTCCCACCTTTCTGCACGCGCGCTAAATAATCTACTTATATATAAGAAACTCCAATGTAGTGAAAAACAGTTGCGCAAGCACAAGGCATGTTAAACACGCCCCCATCTCTCTCCCATATTTTCTCTCCGTACCACTCTACTATGTGCCAAGCCAATTCATGGCCATTTTCCTGAACAACACTCCCAACTAAACAAAACCCACCTTCTTTATAAGCGCCATGAAAAAGATCCGCCGCTTCTACCTCAAACACCGAGTCAAAACCCTCTTCCAGCGTCTTTATCGCAAGACCCTATCGCCTTACAAGTACCTTCGCCTCGACTCGGATCGGAAATTCGGGTCTCAAGTTTCGAAGATCTTTAGCCGCTTGAAAACAAAAGCCAGGGCTATATGTGGAAAGTCTCCGGGTCAGGGCTACATGCCCGTGTTCGAAGAGCCGTTTCAAGAAAAGCCGAGAGCTGTGCCGAAGGGTCAGGTCGCTGTTTACGTGGGCCAGAAAGATGGTGAGCTGAGGAGGATTTTAGTGCCTGTGATATACTGTAACCACCCGCTGTTTGGTCAGCTTTTGAGAGAGGCTGAGGAGGAGTTCGGGTTCGATCATCCGGGCGGGCTCACGATTCCTTGTCGGATCTCGGAGTTTGAGAACGTCAAGACGAGGATTGATGCCGGGAGAGGTGGCCGGAAAATGATGACGTGGAAGTGACTGTGGTGGAGTTCTGGAAGGGGGTTTGTTTAGTGATGATGATGACGACTATGATTAGAAAACAAGGCATCCATGACGGGTGGTTTTAGAATTTTCTTCGCCTAGTTGTACTTTAGGTTTACTTTTGTGTTTCGGGTTTGTATATTATTCGTATACAAGTTTGAAATTTTGCGGTTAATTTAATTTGATGGTCGTCATTTGCATAGAATCTACTATAAGTTTATTTTTATAAATCTAGTATTACAATTCGTCCTTGTCTACTCAATGGAGATGAACATGAAGGTGTTAAACCACGGTGACATTTTAGCAAATAATTTCATATTATTCATTATTTTGATGGTGTGTGTAAAAGAAGTAGGACATAATATTTAAAACGAAAGCAATTTAAACTAAAATTGTATTGTCAAAGCTCACTTAATACTAATTGGTTGGACGTTGAAATCTCACCTTACCTTGTTAAATGATAATCATGCGTATTGTCTATTTGCTTAATTAATATTTTATTAAATTTAGAAAGGTGAATAGCGTGGGGTATAAATTAATATATTGTTTTCGAAAAATTGAAATATAATTTTTTAAGAAGTTTAAAAATGAAAAATATAACAGATTGGTTGCGACTGTTTCAAGCTATTTTCTTGTAGCTAGAGGTGCAAGTACATTCTCATCTCACATTCCAAAATCTTTTCAATGAGGAAAGCCAGAAAATTGTGTTTGGAATTTGCAATATGTTGAAATTAGATATTTGTGGGCAACTTGTGAATATGTGTTGATTAACTTACAAACAAAGTGTGCAGAACCATAAGTGTCTTTGTCAACAATCCTGGCGAATGGGGAGGAATCTACATGGGAGAAGTAATACAAGAAGAAGAGTGCATTCATATGTATAGTCCTCACAGCCAACTTGAACAAGCAAAACCATGCGTTGCGCTTACATATTATAACGAAAACGAAAGAGAATTGACCAATGATGATGTTCAATTTCTCTTTCTTTTCTAACAAAACAAAAGCACTGTCTTGAAAATAAATAAATAAAATCTATGGCTTGATTTGAAGATGCATTAACGATCGACCTGTTTTTACGTCGTCTTTAAATTGCACATGGTTGTTTAAATCAGGCGCGGTTGCATATTCAGATGAAGCGCTAAGAATTACATGTAACATTCTATTTTATAAAATATTAATTAACATTTTCATCACTAAAATTAAGATATATTACTTATATTTATAATAAAAAATATAAATTATATAATCATAAAACAAGGCCATCAGCCCTAATCTTGTGCAACCAGTAAACCGCGTAAAGTTTGTATGATCGACAGGTACCCAGATCTGAACGCAAAACAATGAAACAAAGTCAAGTTTTCTAGGCCCAACTCTATTGTAATAAAACCCACCGTAGTGTGAACTTTTACATAAACTTCGTTCAGTTTTTCATTTGAGAAACCCCAAACCATTTAGTTTACTTGGCCCATCTCTTTAAAACTACGACCTTTCTTGTACAACATCTTAGATTGGTCTTGTGAAAAAAATAAAAATAAAAATAAAAATATAATTGGTCTAGCTACTTTTACTTCAAATGGGCTTAAGTGGACAATTTAACACATGACGCAGAAAAGTTCAGCTTATTTGAACTAGAAGCGTACTTAACTTTTCTAAACTTTTTGAGCATAAAGTATGATGAAGTACTTAAATTTTTTCCCGAATGATACGATAGAAATATGATTAACTTTAATAGGATGATTTACATGCATGGAGAGTTTCATTATTGTTAGCTTAAATGCAACTAATTATACATTCTTAATTAGATTTTTTTTATATAAAAAAATGAAACACTTTTGAGATAATTAGCATTTTTCATTTTCTACATCGCTGGATAAGTTAATCTTTTTTTTTTGGTAATAAAAGAAAAACTTGGTCTTTTCTAAAATCTAGACCAATTATTTTCTTCGTCTCATTTTCTGTATTTTAATGATGAACCCTTGCGGTCTTGTTATCTCCGTTTCTACCGTTCGTAAATCAATATTTTTGTTTCCATTAAAAAAAGATATTATCAACATTTCGATTTTCTTCCGCTCAATTTGTCATTTTTGTATGATATTCAATAAATAAATAAATATTAAATTAGTTTGATGAATTAAGGTTCGTAGAAGGATGTATAATTGTAGTTGAAGCACAACCCAAGTTCGCCTAAGCCTACACTGCATTGCATGCCTTTGAACCTAAGGAATACCAAAATTTGATACAAGACAAATAAAACATCAATAACTTTAATGTGAATGGAAAAAATTCATCTACTTCAGAAAGCAAGCGAGGAGGAAAAGATTTGTAAATTTCTACAAATATCTGCATTAATCCTACCTACACGATTTATGCAATAACAGTAAAGTTTCCTGCCTTGCACAACCTACGAGAATCAGGTATTTTACTCATTCGGAGACTACTCAGCGTCATTAGATACTCTCTGAGATATATTTACTTTCACTCATCTGCAATAATCTACCTATTTCCATGAGTAAAAAAAGTAGGGTTGACGATGTTCGCAGTAGCTTTAAAAAATTAGCCTTCATGTGCTTCAACCATATAGTTCCCCAACGAATTTCATTGAATCCGCCCAATAATATACAAAAAGCTACTTATCCTTGAGATTCTTTTTACTTTTTACGTGAGATAAAAAGTCATTACCAAACGAACTAAAGGCTCGTAAACAAAACATGACATCGAAGTTTTCGGACGTATGTTAAAGAACAAGTTCTTCTGCTACACGGCACCGCTTTGTTCATGAGTAACTCACTTCCATGCATCCATCAGCCCGCATGTTAGTACATATCTTGTATATATGCTAACCCCTCCTATTTTAGTCGTCCGATTTTGACTTTTAATAGTTAAATTGATCAAATTTTGACTACATTTTATATATATTATATAATTAAAAAAATTATATTATTATAAAGTGCATATAATTTATTTTAAAATAATGAAAGAATGCCCGGAACATTAGTCATTTTAAAATGGTCAATTTGACTATTAAAAGTCAATAGTGGACAACTAAAAGAGTACGGAGAGTATTTAATGTAACGCCGACTTCTTCAAGATTTTACCAAATCATCCTTCTACTGCCACGTGTCCATTGTTTACTACTGCATGTCCACTTGTCCGCTCCTAAAGACATCAAAGAGAAAACACAGACTATAAGATTGTTAGTTACCAATATGTTTTTCTGAAATATTGTGGAAAAATGTGTAGAAAGTTCACTACCTTTCTTCTTGCGCTGCTTCATCTTTTAGCCGTAGTTAATGTAATCAGTTGCCAAAAAGATGAGCCAGAGGTGATCCAAAAGGCATGGTCAGGGGTGGTGGAAGCAATGGATGGGATTCGGGTTTTAATGAGCCTCAAGGGGTCTAATTATAATGAGTCGAGTTATCGGAGCCTTCATTTGGCGGCTTTGAGTGAGTGTGCTAGGCTATATGAAGACACTGAGCCGCGCCTGGCGAAGTTGGCTCATGGCGAGGATTACAGCGGGGATGATGCGGTGGCTTGGCTTAGTGCGGCGGCAAGTAGTCACCGGAGTTGTATGGATAGCTTGGAAGAGAAGGGGCTGGCCACGGGTGATAATCATGAAGGAGCTTATAAGAACTTGTCAATGTTGATTCAAGATGCATTGGCCTTTTATGGAACCAAAAGAACTACAGAAAGTAGAGGTACCACTATATTATATGAAATTTAAATATAAAATTCGGATTCTAGATATATAAATAATGTTGTTACCAAATTATAGGACTGATTTATTCATTCCTTTTGATTTAGATGATGTATTAAGATCATTATTCTAAAAGGCGGTAATTAAATCTTTGTTGCATAACTCACTGAACTGATTAAATTTTTGATTAATTAATTAATCTTCTTCGATCAATTTAGTTAATTTCTGATTAGTCTTGGTTCCCGATCTTTCACTGATTAAGTCCGATTTCTATTTGTTTACGTTTTTTACTACACTGATTAAGATGCACTAAATTTAAAGTTACATAGCCAGGTATTCGTTTTTTTTGGTAATGATATCGAATTGGAAAGATGTAGCATTCCTCTAAGGAGACTTGAGCTGTCAACTTTTAAGTTACTAAAATTTTCTAGAATTAATATATAACAGTTTGTATTTGTTGAGTTTAGTAGTCTATTTTGCTGGTTCATTATTTAAATAAATTTAGCAGTCCAGAAAAGTCTAAATCTTGGGCAAAATGAGGGCCTTCTGGCATCATGGAGTGCAGCATCCTCGAAGGCTGATCTTGTAGTGGCTCAAGATGGCTCTGGCAATTACAAGACTATTAACAGCGCTGTCGATTCACTAGCAGAATTGGGTGACAACCGACCACAACGGGTGATAATCTACGTGAAATCTGGTGTGTACAAGGAGAAGGTGGATATCAGGAGAGAGCTAAAAAATATTATGTTCGTTGGTGATGGTATCGACAAAACTATTGTGACAGGTGATAAAAATGTTAGAGATGGTGCCACTACTTTCACCTCTGCTACATTTGGTAAGCCTTGTTATATGGTATACTTTCAAAATTTATTTGAATTTCGTGTTTCACAAAATGATTTAATAGAATTGCAAATTTTCACTAGTTTCAGCTGTCTGTATCGAATAGTGTAAGACTGTAAGTATTGATTCCGTGCATAATATTTGTAGTCCAAATTCTGCAGGTGTTTCAGGGGATGGCTTTTGGGCAAGGGACATGACATTTGAGAATGCGGCAGGGCCAGAGAAACATCAAGCAGTTGCTCTGAGAGTTGCTTCAGACTTTTCATTGTTCTACAAATGCAGCATAAAAGGCTACCAAGACACTCTTTTGGTGCACTCCTTGCGACAATTCTATCGTGATTGTCAAATTTATGGCACCATAGATTATATATTTGGTAACGCTGCTGTGGTTTTTGAAAATTGCGACATATATGTCAGAAAGCCGATGCAGCACCAGGGTAACATGATAACAGCACAAGGCAGGCAAGATCGTCTAGAAAATACAGGAATCTCAATAATACATTCCAGAATTTTACCTGCACCTGATCTTAGTGCTGTCAAAGACCAGTTCAAGACCTTCTTAGGCCGGCCCTGGAAACAGTATTCAAGAACCGTGATTCTGAAAACGGACTTGGACGGTTTAATTGATCCGAAAGGATGGACTGAATGGAGGGGCGATTTCGCTCTTTCAACGCTCTATTATGGAGAGTATATGAATACCGGAAATGGAGCTGCAACAACACATAGGGTGGATTGGCCTGGATTTCACGTGATAAAAGATTCTAATGAAGCTAATTCTTTCGCTGCTAAGAATTTCATCAATGGAGATCGGTGGATTCCTGCAACTGGTGTGCCATTTTCGCCTTATATTTAAAAATTAAGCATAATTACTAAGTAAGCATGCGTGGGTGATGTTTATCAGTATATGGTGACTATTAAGAGGGCAATAATCTTTAACACTCTGATAGAATAAAATGGACTATGTAAAAGTTTATTATGTATTGACGTATTGCACAGTACTAGTGAAGGTAGCACTAGCAAGTAGCAACGAATATAACCAGAAGTCTTTGCAGTAGGCAACGTACACAGAACACGCTACAAAAGATACTTACAAAATGATGTGACAGATCGAGTGGACTGAGCATTTAAAAAATTAAAATGTTGTTGGCACTTACCTAGTTATCCCTACTTATTAGTCATTATCACATTTATCCTTTTTTATTTTCATACGCTGTTATCTCTTTTGTTTTGTTTGTACTTCCAATATTTTTACTTTTTGTTAAACCTAAAATACTTAAAATTTTCAAATTAATATTTATTATTTTAAATTTCTTATTTGAATAACCCATATTTACATAAATATATGTATTTGTATATTATAAATAATGAAAATTATTAACGGAGGAATTTGGTAGTTAACAAAATTCGAGATTCGTGACCGGAATCAAGATCTATGATGGTGGCTGAGCGGTGGTGATGGAAAATATGGGGTGGCTGAGATTAGGGTTTCGAGTTGCCTCAAATGCTCCCAACTCGTGTCCTCCTAATTTGCCTACGTACCGCTGTATTTATAGGGGATCAAGCGATATATAATGAGTAAACTAACGGGTCATCCAAATGGAGTTACTCACCTGCAGGGAGTCGGGGTTGGCCTAAATCTCTCCGTGATATCCATGACACTAGCCGGAGTCATAGAACTAAAGAGAAAGAATGCATTTGTAGAACATAATACCCGGATTAGCCTCTTCTATCTCTCATTTCATTTCGCGGTATTTGGAATAGCAGACATGTTTTATATTGGCAGGCCTTATGAAATTCTTTTACAGCGAAACTCCTCCTCGCATGAGATCACTCTCCACTTCACTTTCATTCTTGTCATTGTCAATAGGCTACTACTTGAGCTCAATTTTTGTCAATTATATTCTTCTGGGCTAACTGGTATAAGTACAAGAAAGATGTTCCGGTTGAGAGTATGGGTGTAATTCGGGCCGAGCGATCCGAGTTTTGAGCCGGGCGTAATTCGAGCCGAAGTTAATCGAGCCGAGCCGGCTCGTTTAACTAATCGAACCCTAATCCCTGCCCTAACTGGACTCGTTTAATTTCACGAGTCGAGTCGCGCCGACTCGTTTAGCTAAACGAGCCGGTTTTAGCGAGTCGAACGAGCGACTCATTTAATTTTACACTTAATCGAGCCTCAACCTCTACCCGAACTCTGCTCGTTTAATTTCACGAGTCGAGTCGAGCCGGCTCGTTTAATTAAACGAGCCAGAACTTTTGCCCGAGCTCGACTCGTTTAATTAAACGAGCCGAGTCGAGCCTACTTAAACGAGTTCGAGCCGGGTGAGCTCGCGAGCCGCCCGACTCGAATTACAACTCTAGTTGAGAGACGAAAGCTGATTTATTAATCTTTTTCTGATGCGAGTTTAAGTCTGACACCCAGAAGAGAGAATGTGATCATAACAGAAATTAATCAATGATATGGTTATGTTAAATTTTTCTTTGATCTCTGGAGAAGAAGATTGACTAAAGATTCTCGAAAATCAAGTTAATTTTTCGACAAATACACTAGTATGAGTTTTCTTAAGATCATCGAGAGTGTGTAGTAAGATTGAGTTCCGGAATTTGATACTCTCTCAAGTCTTAACAGAATATGTACTTGGAGGTTTCACTAGAAGCTCGTAGGAGAATATATGATATTTTTTTTCTATCACTTTATACGATTGTGCAACTGAATTGGGTACAAGATAAGAAGCTTTTGACAAAGTTGCTCATAGATGATCTTCCTCTATAATCTATCTGTCCACATCTCTCTTTTAATTTATTTTCCACTATTTTCACATTGTGACAATTTTGATTTTAGATGATAAATCTTTTGAATGATGAACACAACTATTAAACACCTCTACTCGATCGGACTAACACCGACGACAATATGTATACTAGTATTTAAGCCCGCGCTGCTGGGCCTTTAAATCTTATAAATTCTTTATAAAAATAAATTATAATCTTACATTTGGGTGATAATTTTGATAAAGTAAAAATTTGTATATATGTAATGTTGATAGAGGAATTTGGTAATCAACAAAGATGAGGTTCATGGCCGGAATCAAGATCTACGACGGTGGTTTTAGTCGCCGGAGAGTGGTGGTTGTTTGTTTTAGGGGGTGGCTGAGATTAGGGTTTTGAGTTGGTCTCACGTGCTCTCAACTCATGATCCCCTAATGTGCCTACGTACCCCTATATTTATAGGGGATCAAGCCGTACGTAGTTCTGTTACCAAGACTCCTAGTTTGATCAGGACTAGGCCTCTTGGGGATAAGACCGACCCGGAGGTGGTGACTTATCTCTTAGACGTCCAACGCCTTCAGAGTCCTACTCCAGTTAGAATTAAGCCTTGAGGCCAACTACCTCAGACTCCTAGTCCAAGTACATCACGGATACGGCATCATCTCCACTACGAGAGATGACACTAACCGCTACTTTTCGTAGCATGGAGGAGACGTCTGGTAGAGCCGTGACCAATTCCTTGAGGTGTAGGGCGCGCCCTTCCCCCTTAGTGAAGGTTCTCACTAAGAGGTCAGGCAAGTAAGGAGCCAAGTTACACGATCGTCTCAGTCCCCCAATGAGGGCTAACTCACCAGAATACAGGACCCAGACATATGATCGGCCTTCATGTCACCCCTGAGGGCCTTCTACAACCATGATCACCCCAAGCCCCCGCACGAGGACAACCCGGCAGATAGCAGGATTGGGGATTATAGATCACGCCCGGTCGTAACCCGGGAACTACCAGATGATCCTGATAACTTCCAGATGAGCCTGGCACTAGTCTTCATATCCCTCAGAAGGGTCGTCATATCCCCCGGAGGGGTAGGTCTTCATATCCCCCGGAAGGGTCGTCACTGAGACTCACTCATCCTCTCACACAATGCGTCCACATGTGGGCGCGACCCCTGAGGGAGCGCCCTTCATCTTCGCTGTCTTGTCCCATGAGTCGTCTCAACAACCGGTCAGACTTGTCTTCTAATATACAAAGGCCGCGCCCAAGGGATCGTCCCGCTAAGGGCGCGCCCTTGGTCTTCATCTCATGGTCCATTTCTTACAAGGACCGCACCCCTCGGTCACCTCCGAAGAGGGCGCGCCCTCCTCCAACACCATGACCAATTTTGGTCATAACAGGGTGGACGGAGGGTCGGTCGCGTCCTTCCATCAACATTCTCAAGTAAGGCGTCCCTCCTTGTGACTCGGAGGACGCGTCCTCTTCACGCAACATCGGCGGATTAGTCACGCCACGGAGGGCTACGCCCTTCCGTTCAGATTGGTGTCTTCAAGGGTCGGTCGCGTCCCTCATTTGTAAGCAGGAGGGCGCGTCCCGATACCTCTTATAGGACTCTTAGCCCAATTCATGTCTTAGTTAGTTAAACTAAGTACATGCCCGGCCCAACAAGGACCTAGCCAAATTTGGCTATAACATGTAATTTGTCTTTGTTCGTTTAGTCAATTTTCATAAAGATTTCCCGGTTATACCGAGTGGCGATTCCTCGCATTTTAATATTTTGTTATTAAAATAAGCAACGCTTAGTATTTTAGTCAAATAATTCATATTTAAATAATTTATAATCAATAATGATTTACATATATCTCGTAGGTCGAAGAAATGATAATGTAATAAAAGCTCATTGAAAACAAAAATCAAATTCAACAAAAACTTATTGTATAATTGGAATAATTATAAAGGCTTGTTCTTAAATAAAATGACTTTATGTTCGAGAATTATATAATATCTTTTAATATATAAAAAGCGTTTTTATCAAGTACTCCTCGGCGTTATCGACCGACGACGTTTCACACTTTAGTCGAATATTTTATAATCAAAATAGTATAATGTATATGCAATAATTTGTGTTTTAGTATAAAAATATAATATTTTTCGGTATATAAAAGGCCTTCTTGCACAGTACTCCTCGACGTCGCCGAGCGGCGACGCCTCGTATTTTAGTCAAACAATTTATATTTAAAAAAATTATAAGTAATAATAATTTATATATATTCATAGTTTCAAGAAAAAATATAATGTAATAAAAGTTTATTGATAGAATAGAAATCACATTCGGCAAAAAATGATTTTAAAATTTGACTATATTTAAAATTTGATTCTTAAATAAAATTCATTTATGTTTGACAATTACAAAATATCTTTTTATATAAAAAAAAAATTTTTATCAAGTACTCACCGCGTCGAACTGTGACGTTTCATGCTTTAATCAAATATTTTATAATCAAAATAATATATACAGATAACCAAATGCCTCACATTTTAATCAAATATTTATATTTCAAAATTTATAAACTATATAAAATATAATAAAGAATATAAAAAGCCCTTTTACTTCTCGGTGACGGCGACACATCGTATTTTAGTTAAATAATTTATATTTAAAAAAGTTTATAAGTAATAATAATTTATGTATATTTCATAGTTTCAACAAAAATATATAATGTAATAACAGTTCATTGATAAAATAAAAATCATATTCAACAAAAAATTATTGTATAATTTGAATATTTTTAAAATTTAATCCTTAAATAAAATTTATTTATGTATGACAATTATATAATATCTTTTAATTTGTAAAAATTATTGTTATCGCTGTCGCCGAGCTGTGACGCCTCACACTTTGAATTTTTTATAATCAAAATTATTTATACACCTAATCGACGCCACACATTTTAATCAAATATATTAATATTTCAAATTATAATAAATAATAGTTTATATGTATTTCGTAGTTCCAGCAACACAATATAATGTAATAAAATTCACTCGTAAAATAAAAATCAAATTCAACAAAAAATTATCGTATATTTTAACTGTTTATAGAGGTTTGTTCTTAAATAAAATTTATTTATGTTCGAGAATTACATAATATTTCTTTTTAGTATATAAGAAGTCATTTTTAATCGAGTACTCCTTGTTGTCGTCAATTGACAATGTCTTGCACTTTAATCAAATATTTTACAATTAAAATAATTTACATGGCTAAATGACCATCATATTTTAGTTAAATAATTTCTATTCCAAAAATAAATGAGAGTGGAGTGATCTGTCACTGGTGTCATGTTAACTCTAGTCTCTAGTACCATGTTAACGTTAGAAAGAGGGAGAACAATCCAAATAGTAACGAGTGAAAATGAAAACTGTACCGTTTGGCAATTATTCGTATAACAGAGAATTAATATTAACCGGATATCAATCAGATTTATTAAAAAAATATAATAATATTTAATTTATAAAACTTTTTTTTTTTGAGAAAGATTTAATTTATAAAACTTGTTATACTAGTTTTAAGAAAAATAAACTATGATTAATCAATTTTAAAAAATCAAATCGGCAAAATATCTTGTAGTGATTAATCGACTGAAACGATGATTTTGTCATAAATATTTAAGTCTCCAACCAAATATGACAAATTAAAATATCAAAATATCTTAATTTAAATATTATATACTCCTTTCGTCCCAATTCTTTTGGGTGGTTTATTTTTTAGGATCAAATTGACCAAACTTTATAAATTTAATATTTTTCCATCATTATAAATTTAATATTTTTTTTAAAATTTAATATTTTTCCATCATTATAAATTTTATGAAATTATAAGGGTGCTCATTACTCTATGAAATTTAAAAAGATAAAAATATTTACCAAAATACATTTTTTTCATCGTTATAACTTTTATGAAATTACAGATTTCACTCATAAGATTTAAAAAATACAAAAGTCCTTTTTAAAAAATTGAAAATTATTCATCATTATAAATTTTACGAAATTATAAAAATGTCCTAATAAAATTTCAAAATATGAAGATATTTTTCAAAATACTGATATTTTTTAAAATTATAAATTTTACAAAATTATTGCATAAAATTTGGATTTGACAAAATTATAAAAACGTCGTCATAAAATATGAAAATATAAAATATAAAAAAAGTTGATATTCTATTTGTTTTGTACATTTGGTTAAAAACACTATATAAAAATAAGTTTTTATTATTTCACCGTAAAATTTTTGACTGAACTTAAAGTTGGGTCACACACTTCTCAGCCACACACTTTTTATCTCTTCGTTCTCATCTTTCATCTTGCTTCTCTTCTGCTCATCTTCTTCTTCCACAGAGCTCACTAAACAAAAACCATGGCTTTGATAGCTAATTTTCCTCAAGAGTTAATAGACCAGCCTCCACCTCCACTTGGCCCACCCATTGAATATCCTTTTGATGATGTTAATCAAAACACTCATGTGCAAAATCTTGAACTTCTTCAAGCTTTTGTGAATAATTTCTTGAATGCGGACCATGCCGTCCAGCCACTGGATTTCACTAAGTATCCTGTTAATGCGCTTCGTCACCACTACTCTGTGACTTACAACGATTTCAGAGACAGACGTCTCTTCTTCTTTCATCACTGGGTAGCTCATCCTGAAAAAGATTGCACTGATATGATAAACAGAAGCGTCTTCCCTGGTATGATATACTCAAGGTGGAAAAAGATAAGTAGAAGAACGATCTACTATCCTGGTGGGTATGGGCGTTTTGTTGCGGGCTACAAGGAAATATATCACTTGTTGGACCTGCAAGAAGGACACGCTGAAGCTGGTGCTCGTATCAAGCTGGATGTCTATTATCTGAGGGATGACCAGTATGATAACGCAGTTGACCTAAATCCGGATCCGGAAGTGAAGGTTACTTAGTGATTTAATATATATATATATTTTCTTGTTTTTAGTTTATATATTTATTATAATTTTGTTGGTTCTTGCAGAAATCTGAGTGGAGTCTAGTTCGGATGTACCGATTCTGAGGATTAGAGGAAAAAAATTGTGAGTGACTAATTATAATTTTTTGGTGATTTTTGATTGTTTTTTTGTTTTTTTTTTGCAATTTAGGTATATGTTTTAGGGATTATGCATAAATAAGTATGTTAGTGGGCTAACATCTTCCTGACTCGATTTTAAGATTAAAGGCCTCCCCTCAGATGGCATGGTCCAAATAGAAGGCCGTAAATAGCACGGGATATATCGTTATCATTAAACAACATATTAAATCCAACCCTTGTTTATTGTTTTACAACTTCTCCCTTTGTTTATATATGAAAATTAATTTAGATTCTTGCCTATAAGCTCTAAAAATTTTACTAGTAATTTGTAGCTGGTTTTAGAAGTAATTGTTGTGTTTGATGGGAAAGAAAAGAGAGTTTAAGGAACCTGTTTCTTATCGACTTGATGGGTCTTGCTGAAGTACAGGCTGTGGTAAAAGTTGATGTGGTCGCCAAGAACTAGGGCTTTTCTCTAGTTTTATCTTTGCTGTAGCTTTTAGGTTAATGCTTTTATGTCTCAGTTTTTCTTCCTGTTTTTAGCTGCTCCTTTTGCTAGCTTTAGGTCCATAGTTGGACCAAGCTTTGTGTTGGCCTGTTTCTTTGTTCAGGCTTTGTAAGAATTTCTGAGTTTTAATTCTATTTCGCTTTTCAAAAAAAAAAAAAAACGAACCTGTTTCTAGGTTTTCTAACCGGTGGGGAAACTTCATTAACGTTTGATAATGATTACTACTATTACAGTACTATTGAAAATTATTAGGGAACAAGCTACCTAGACCTTGTATACTTTGACTGCATTGTTATTATAAAATTTTCAGTTCCGTTGTTTTCTGGACATTTTCTGGACATGTAAAAATTGAAGTTCTTTTTTCTTTATTCCTCGTCACAACTTCCAAGGGAGATCTGTTATGCACGTTATATGCACTCTATGGACAAGATTAGTTTCATCACTTTCATGTATTGTTTTGTAATTTGATTCGTGGAATATATCACATGATCAGACTATCAATTTAGGCGACGAGTGACTCGACTTGCTGACTTGCTGACTAGCTGCTACTACTACTACCTACTTGATTGAAGCTGAATCTTTGCAGACTTATGCAACTTTTGCTTGGGACTTAATTTTATGTATTAATATTTCTTTTGGTGTGTAACTTAACACTTTGACTACGTTATCTACTGTCTAGAACTAACAATTTGGCTGTATCAAGTAGTTGAACTCACTGGATTGTAATATTTTGGATGTGCCACTGCTGTTTGCAAACTATCGAAGTACTGGCTTATTATTATTATTGCGTGTTCAGTTTTTGTTTTTAAATATTTTGTTTTATACTCAACCCGACCAACCCGAGTCGACCCGAGATTTAGTTAGTAGGGTTGGGTTATGTTATAATTTTTTTATAACGGGTTCAAAAGTTATAAACCCGAACTAACTGGGTTGGGCTGGAAAATCACTCTTAAATCGCCCAAATCGACCCGCGGGCACCCCTAGACTTTCATGTATTGTTTTGTAATTTGATTCGCGGAATGGGGTGGCCCAGGTAGCTATGTTGTTTATCACAAGGCTAGCTTATGCAGAGTTCTTTTGCTCTAGTCAAAAATTACATGCTCTTATTGAAAAATTATTATACAACACCTATTATGTTTTAAGTGTCCATAAGAACTTCGAACAACATTAAATCACCAGTTGGTCCAGTTCAATGTCTAAAAAGTATTTAGAAATACTTTTTATATTTGGGTGATAATTTTGATAAAGTAAAAATTTGTATATATGTAATTTGTCTTTGTTCGTTTAGTCAATTTTCAAAAAGATTTCCCGGTTATACCGAGCGGCGATTCCTTGCATTTTAATATTTTGTTGTTAAAATAATTTATGTAGCTAAGCAACGCTTAGTATTTTAGTCAAATAATTCATATTTAAATAATTTATAATCAATAATGATTTACATATATCTCGTAGGTCGAAGAAATGATAATGTAATAAAAGCTCATTGAAAACAAAAATCAAATTCAACAAAAACTTATTGTATAATTGGAATAATTATAAAGGCTTGTTCTTAAATAAAATGACTTTATGTTCGAGAATTATATAATATCTTTTAATATATAAAAAGCGTTTTTATCAAGTACTCCTCGGCGTTATCGACCGACGACGTTTCACACTTTAGTCGAATATTTTATAATCAAAATAGTATAATGTATATGCAATAATTTGTGTTTTAGTATAAAAATATAATATTTTTCGGTATATAAAAGGCCTTCTTGCACAGTACTCCTCGACGTCGCCGAGCGGCGACGCCTCGTATTTTAGTCAAACAATTTATATTTAAAAAAATTATAAGTAATAATAATTTATATATATTCATAGTTTCAAGAAAAAATATAATGTAATAAAAGTTTATTGATAGAATAGAAATCACATTCGGCAAAAAATGATTTTAAAATTTGACTATATTTAAAATTTGATTCTTAAAAAAATTCATTTATGTTTGACAATTACAAAATATCTTTTTATATAAAAAAACAATTTTTTATCAAGTACTCACCGCGTCGAACTGTGACGTTTCACGCTTTAATCAAATATTTTATAATCAAAATAATATATACAGATAACCAAATGCCTCACATTTTAATCAAATATTTATATTTCAAAATTTATAAACTATATAAAATATAATAAAGAATATAAAAAGCCCTTTTACTTCTCGGTGACGGTGACACATCGTATTTTAGTTAAATAATTTATATTTAAAAAAGTTTATAAGTAATAATAATTTATGTATATTTCGTAGTTTCAACAAAAATATATAATGTAATAACAGTTCATTGATAAAATAAAAATCATATTCAACAAATTTATTGTAAAATAACAGATCTTGCCATCAGCAGAAATCTCTGCCTTAGTAGAAGCAGTTTGAGGGAAGATTGTAAGATGAGAACTCTAATTTAAGAAGGTTGGGGAGGAGGTTGGGCTTCGAGTGGATCATGAAATGCTCTTCAGCAAGAAATTTATTGTCTGAAACAGGAGCTTAAAGACTTGAATGATAAACAAGCACTTTTGAAACAGGTGGATGCAGTAGGATTAATACCGGAGTGCATTGAAACATCAGTGCAGGAATTGCAAGATGAGAACTCTAATTTAAGAAGGTTGTACCAGAAAGAAAAAAGCGAGAAGGTGGCTCTTCTTGAGAAGCTTGAAATCTTTGAAAAGCTTTTAGAGAAAAATGCTCTCTTAGAGAATTCCCTTGCCGATATGAGTGTTGAAGTAGAAGCAGTTTGAGGGAAGATTGTTGTGCTGGAAGAATCTTGTGAATGTCTTTTACAGGAGAAATCTGCTCTTGTTGCTGAGGTCACTCTAATGTCTCAACTGCAGTCAATAACAGATAATTTGGGCAAACTCTCACCAACGAGCACCATTTTACAGAATTTTCTTGATGATGCACATAACGAACTTGAAGAAATAAAGGCTAAAGCAATGAACTTGGAAGATTCAAGCATGTTGCTGGTCAGTCAGAAGTCTAGCCTGATCAGTGAGAAGGATAATTTGGTTTCCGAATTGGAAATTACTCGACAGAAGTTAAAGGATTTGGTAGGAAAAAATTGTAGAACTCGTGGAGAAAAACTTTGTAGCGGAGGAAGAGAAACTTTTGGCACTTAACGTAGGACAGGAGCTGAAAGTTTCTCTAGAGGCAGAGAAACATGAGCATTCCTGTTTTGCCAAAATGAGGGCAACACAATTGGCTTGTTTGGAAACTCAGGTTCATCTCTTAGAAGAAGAAAAGTGTATCATAAATAACGCATGGCAGAAAGTACTAGACAAAGCTCTGGATTCCCCAATGGGAACTTTTGTTTTGCAGGCTTGTGTGATGTGTCCAGGATCTGGGAGAAAAGCACTCATCTCTCTCAATTGAGTGCCAGAAACTCTGAAGCTTCCAAGATATCAGAAATGCTGGTATTTAAACTAGAAAAAGAGAATGTTGAACAAAGGGTGGAGGTGAAATCCTTGTCTGACCAATTAAGCACATCAAAAAATGGCATGCATCATTTGTTAACGGCTCTTGAAATTATTGCGGACCACAGATGCGAAGATAAAAATGCGCAAGATGAAGTCAATGTGGATCATATCCTCAGAAAACTTCAAGATACAAAACAATCTTTATGCAAGTCGGAAGATGAAATTTAACTTCAAGCTGTTGAAATTTCAGTTCTTGTCACACTGTTTAGTGAAATGAGATCTGAGGCAGCAAAAATAGCTACAGAAAAAAGCATTACTGATCAAGAATTAGCTATCAGGTCTGCGCAATGCGCAGCGGTTTAATGGTGGGCCTCACCATTGGCGGAGGGACATGGGGGCCTCTGGGTGCCCATGCCCCCGTAAGTTTCAGAAAAGTGTGTATGTTTTTATATGAGATCCACATATTTGATAATATTAATCTACAAAATATTACTCCTTGTACTCCCTGGAATGTTAAAAATTACCCTTAGAATGTTAAAATTTAAAAAATGCACCACTGAAGCCCGCGAACTTTTTTGAGATTACTGAAAAACTGAGTTTAGACGTAATTAATGGATCTCAGAAAGAGAAAGAGTTGATTACTCAGATAGAGAATCTATCCAAAAGGTTCTTGAAAAAGGGAATGGCTTGTGAATATCTACAAGATGAGAGAATGCATGTGCTTAATCAAAATAAGATTTTAATAGAAAAAGTTTCGCAGTTGGAGGGGAAAAATAATATGATAGAAGAGGACAGTTGTATCATTTTTGGTGAATGTTATCTTTAAATCTCCTCTCTCTCATAGAGTATTAAAGAATATCTAGCTTTAAAGACACGGGCATTTTTATCTAGGATTCAGTTGTGTGATATCATTCTTATATGATGTGTATATAAATAATAGACAAAATTCTATGCAATTATCTTCTTTATCTAGATATTGATTTGTATGATGGTAATAAATAATAAAAAGTCAATCTTGTCATTATTTGAGACTAGCTTATAGCCCGGGTAAGGTACGGGAGCTTTTTAATTATTTATAAATTTTTTAAATATATTTTATATGGTGTGAAAAAAAATTTAATTTATAAATAATAAATTAAAATTTTCAATAAAATAAAATTCAAAATTATGATTTGTTTGTAAGTTAAAACTATTGTAAATATACATCACAGCTATTAATGACTTCAAATAAACTATTGTAATCAAGGCATTCCTTTTCTCGTATGTATCATGTCAAATTATTAAATTCTTTCTATCAAATTTTAATATATTTTGAGCAGAATACGTTACGCCAACTCCTATTAGACTATATTTATAAATGTATTTTATATTAGAATTATTATAATATGATTTAAATATTTTTTTAAAAATTTATATGGTTCTAGATTAAAATTGATAAACATAATTTGTTTTGAATTTAAAAAAAGAATCATAAACATGCAATAAGAAGGTAGAATCTATTTTGGATTAAAAAAAAAAATTGTATTCGGACCTCACATAAATCTGACTTATTAATTTTAAAATATATTATAAAAAAATTGTGACAGTGCGATTTATATGATTCTACAAATAGAATTGGAAAGAAATATTTATTTTGAATTAAAAAAATCAGAAACACGTGAAATACAGAATTTGTTTTGGATTCTGAAAATAAATTATAAACATACAAGTAGATATTAGTTGCCTTATTGAACAGAAGTTAATTTTATTTCAATCTAACGGTGCTTATTTGTTGAATATATGATCTAACGGATGATAAATTTTTGGATTATAGAATCATGCGATCAAATTATCTCGTGTATATAATGTAGAATATTACGTAACTTGATGATTGTTAAAATGTGTTTTTTATGTTAGGAAAGAAGCGTGACAAATATATAAATTAATATCATTGAGCAACAATTCACCAACTGAATCTTCTCTCAACATGCATGATTCCTACGTTTGTCACCCGATACAGCGTACTCGCATAGCAGTGTTAACGAGAAATTTTATACCGTATCTGTTTGGCGATGGAGTACATGTGTTTTTTTTTGCAGCAAGTCGGTTTCACTTTCTTGACCTATTTGTGTAAAAGCGTCAAAAGCATTTGTAAAAAGCCAAGAATGCTGGGGTTTTTTAAAAGAATTTTTACTCTTTTAATCACTTATAAGTCTGAATTTATTTCTGATTTTTAATCCACTTCCTTATTTTAAGTAAAAAGCATTTTTTTTAAGTTTATATATATGACCCCATGATATTACTTACGGAAAATGCACTGCATGTTTTTCTAATATAGAAGATTAATATTACTAAAGGAAACTTTTCCAGGACCACAAAATAACCCAATAGATTCACATGACTTACAACTACAGTATATCAATTCTGTGGTCATACCAACAATTTTCCCTTGCTAACAATACACATTTATCAAGTTCAAGTATGGCACGTTTAACCAGTAACCTTCTGGCAATTGTAACGATATCTGTCATCATTTTTTGGCTAATGGAACCTCATGAAGCTTTTAGACTTTTGGACGAAGATGAAAATTTCACGAAAAATACAAAGTTTATTTCGATAAATTGCATTTATTTACAAGCTCTTCAAAAGGGCACGGCTCCGCCTCCCCAACCCAATGGCTGCAGCCATGTTATCGGCAGCAACAACCATTGCAAATTGAACGGCCAAAATTTCACAGGCCACCGCGCCACGGCTCTTCCCCCTCCATTGCTGCGGGTACGCCCGCAGGCCATGACTCCGTTTGGTGTAGCCACCTAGGGGCGCCGTGGCCTAACATTGACATAAGAGGAGGAAACTGTGTGCATTCTCTTCTGATCTTTTTTTTTAGAAATTCTTTGATTGTTTTTCAGTCATTGGTTCATTTACATGCATCTTATCCTTTGACTGATCAGGACATTGTATATCTTCATCGCAGATTAACTTGTATTTTGTATACTTTGAATTAAGATGATAAAATTAATGCTTGTTACTGTAGAAAGTTAAATCCAGCATCACTAAATTAGAAAGAATTTGCAAATGCCAAAATCTACAAAATGTACCTAGTTTATGAGGAATTGAGACTGATGGGCTTATGATCTCTAGGGGTTCTACTTCAAATCTGCTTTTAACATTAATGACCATTGACACATGTTAAAGAAAGGTGGGTCAAAGCCTCAAAGGGAACTGAAGAAAATTCAAGTTTAGGTTTTTCAACAAGTAACCAGATTCTTAGTAATTCCTCAACAAAACAGAAAACTATGTGAAACCTCAGGCTGAGATTTAATGACTTTCATGACAAAATCTCCATATATATATACCCTGAAACTGAATCATTCCCAGCTTCAGCAACTGCAGTCCGCCATACTGATTTATCAACTCATTCGATTTGGCCTTCCTGCCTAGCAAAATGAAGCTGAGAGGTCTTCAGTATAAGTTCCAGAATTATATTATTAGTCTTGTTCTTACCACCATAAATTATTAGTGTTATTCTACAACTACCGGCACTTAAAAGGGACCTAATCTGGTAGGTGTTGGTGGTGGTAAAAATCAGGGCTGTAAACGCCCTACAGGGTTTGTGAACAAGCATGCCATGATGTAGTTTCTGCATTTTTTGTATTTTAAAACTTGTTTTTCCATTTAGTTGTTGCTATACATGTCTATAACATTTATTTCATCCAAATCTATATACACAAAGCTTGATTATTTATGTATACAAAGTTCCAATAAAGCAAAAAATTAGATTGTACACTACACAAGCATTCAGTTCATATATACACGACAAGCATTCAGTTCATATAATATGATGAGGTAATGTTTTTCTTTCCTTTTTGGCTATTAACATTTCCGTATATCGACATATGTTGAGACAGATTATGTACATTTATACTCCCTTGTGAAGATTTGTGAAGGATAAACAAGGAAGCAGAAGACAAGAGAATACATACAGAGTAACTTAATAGATCAAGACCAGTGGCTATGGCCACCATTTTGCTCCTCTCAAACATTTTTACCAGAAGAATCATGACGGTCACATGTCCCACCTTTGTCTTTAATATGTCAAGTGAACTGATTTTCATCCATAGTGGCCTCTCCTACAACAAATTACGGAACTATTTAGTGAGAACTATATTTTACTTGATCTATCAGGCTCAAGTAGGTGCACATTTAAGTCACAAGGGTAATGCAGGTGAAACCTCCTCAATTACACATCTAAGTTCTAGATTAAGCAAAAAGGAACACGAGCAGATAAAAGATGGGGAAAAAAATACCTTCAAAGCAAACATCCCAAATAGAGAAGATCCTTTAAGGGCACGATCATTTGCAGGAGGACCATCATTTGGAATATTACTACCCATACCAAATATTAACATGACAGTACCAGCTAGATAAACATCTGCATTAGGTGGGCAGTCAAACATCATAGTCAGCGTTGATAGGGAAAATATAATTATAAGTTGGTAATATACTTTTTACCAAGTCCAGTAGATTTTAAAGTTTTCTTCATGACTAACAAGTTTTATCAGGAGAACAAGACCAACTGGAAGAGCTCATCATGAGTTACTCCATAAAGACCCATACCAAATATTAACATGACAGTACCAGCTAGATAAACATATGCATTAGGTGGGCAATCAAACATCATAGTCAGCGTTGATGAGGAAAATACAATTATAAGTCGGTAATATACTTTTTACCAAGTCCAGTAAATTTTAAAGTTTTCTTCATGACTTACAAGTTTTATCAGGAAAACAAGAAAAAATGGAAGAGTTCATCATGAGTTACAGAAATTAGGTTACGAAGGTAACACACACACACATATATTGTTGTTTATAGAAACAGAAGCTGATAAACTGATTCTGCGTGCTCTAGCAAACTATATGAAGACCAAAGGGGGAAAATGGCAAATTTAGCACATGAGAACTTAGCAGGAAGAGAATAACATGGTTTACTATAAAAAAAAAAGGAAAAAAAGAAGCTCTAGGACTCCTATACTACTGTATGAAGACCAAAGGGGGAAAATGGCAGGGTCCTGGTTTAAGGTATACTTAGGATTTTACATAAAAATATTTTCTTACATGATTAAAGCCAATGGACAATATTGTTATGCAGTAGTGGCCTAATGTTAATAACTTCTAAGATGAGTTAAACATTCACAGAACTGTTTGAATAATTATGAACGTCCATGAACTTGTGAAGAAGAAAAGACGACAGGAGAATAAGTAGAGCCTCATGAACTCACCAATAGCTTCAACTAAACGGAGAACCATCTATCCAGTATGAATACCTTTAGAACAGCTTGACCAGTAAATTTTGTATGCATCCACAATATAAAGGCAACCCTAAAGATAACTGAAGCTGTCAATGCGACTGAATCTCAATCCAAGCTAGTATAAGATCACAAAAGACGTATACACAGTTATGAACTTAGTATCTTCCACAACAGACTTACACATCACACTATGTAAACACGCTAATGTGTGTGTGGGTGTAAATAAAACAACACTGACAATAGGGGAAAGAGAAGTACAACATCAATCCGATGCTACCAGCTCCAGTGCTTTAGATTTTTTTTAGAATTAGAACACACATGATTTTTTACAGGATTGCAGCGATATCTTTATAAAGTCATTGAGCAAGACTAATACTTTTTACAGGAGTATTACTAACTTGCTGCCCCTGTGAGTTCCTCCCTCTCATTTAGATACTTGACAAGAACACAACAATAAATGAACTTGTTCAATTATAATTCCAGGTATTATAGAAGACGTAACATATGATATTTCATTTCAACGCAGTTCAATTCCACTGCCAGTGATCAAATATCTCATGATCTTCCTTTAAAGAACAACATAGATCAACTTTTAAGAGCCAGGGAATTTAATTGGCAAAGATAAATCTGTGGTGTTACCAGTATTCCAGCAGGTTTGTACTTTAAATGGTGGTAGAGGAAAATAAAACTTTATGCTATTTTACACATTCTCTAAAGACTATAGCATAAAAAACGAGCAGAATGATAATATAGCTAATTCTTTACTTGTGAGTGGGATATACAGGGTATGTTTAGTTTGGTTCAATTGACAGTCAAATTTCTGCGGATCAGATGTAGATCTGGACTGCCTATCTTTTTAACCTGAATTTATAAATTGTAAAATTGCTTTATACCCCTACAAATTTGTCGCTTCCTCAATTTTTACGTCTGGTCGTTTTATCAATTACACCATTGAGTTAAAAAAAATGGCTCCACCAATTTGAGATAGCTTTAAAACATACCTACTGAAACAACATAGCATTACAGTAAAAAAGACAACTCAACTTAGCGTTTCCAGATTAGAACAAGTATAGCAGATCCTAGATCCATTAAAATAATAAAACAATATACTACTCCCTCCGTCCCTCTGGATTCTATACGTTTACTATTTGGCACACACTTTAATGCTTTTATAAAATATGGTTCCGTAACTTATTTTTAAGATTTTCTTTTTCTGAATAAAAATTTAATAGTTAAATTTTTATTTTGAATTTATTTTTTCAGAAAATAAGTTATAGAACAATAGTTTAGAGAAGCATTAAAGTGCGTGCCGTTCCCCCTGCGTATACAACTCAGGGGGGCGGAGGGAGTAATTCTTAAATTGATGAAATACCTGGAATATGCTGAAGAGCCGATTTCTGTGCTCTGGCATCTACACCCACCTACACAGAGTTGGAACACACAATTAGAAAAGCATAATTCTTGTGATTTGGCATCTTAGTGATTTTCTTACACAAATTAGAAAAAAGAAAGAAATAGATACAAATTACCCTCTGTAAAAACCCTTCATATGCTCATCTAGTATCCCAGAAAAGTTGATGCTCAGAATCCCTTCCCCCAAAGAAAGAGCCTCCTCAAAAAGCAACACAAGTAACTCATCCTCTCCATCCACCACAACATCACAAGGCACATGTTTCTGTTACAAAATCACAAACGCATGAAATCAACTGATACAAGTACATGATTAACTTAGTCCTTCATACATACATACATACATACATACATATTCAGTACGTACTAGTTTATTCGTGGTAAATGAAACTTCATGGATGATCAAGTCAAGGGAGTTGAGTACTAGGTAGCGAGTTGGATCAAGTATAGAAAGATGAATCCGTACACTGCCTGTAAAATTAGAAGCTAAAAGATTGGGGTTTAAAGTGTGATCATAGTGTTTTGGTTCAAAGCTATCGAAGATACCATTGTGGAAATGGAAAGGCTTGGAATAGAAGAAAACTCAGATATACATGCCAAATTTGAATCTGCAATGAACAGATGGATGAAATGAGCTCTGAAAACCGTAGATATACAGAAAACTTGAAGCAGCCACAATCTGAAATTTCAGAGGAGATGGGCTTCTGCCAAAAGATACTATGCTTGATCATATATCTGAAACTTCCTCCTATGGGATAAGTAAAAGACGCTATGAGGGGTCTGATATCCAAGTGTTTGGGACGTGGAAAATCACTGATCAAGTAAGTAGCATTAATCTTGCTGTTGGCAAGGGAAAGAAGTCAGTCAATGCACCCAATAAGAAAGAGCATTCAGAAGCAATTAAACAGGATAGAAAATTTATTACTTCAAATTCTCAAGTAGAGAAAGAGTTGAGAGTGGACAACTTTGAGATCTCCAAGAGATCTCCAGCAACATATTAATATGGATTCGAATCCATAATCTTAGACAAATATACCCACATTACAACATTCTCTTCTAGAATCTGTTTACTTAGCGTCAGATTAGCGTCAGATAAGATGTTATCAAAAAGCTGTATACTGTTTGCGCTTGTCCTTGCGTATTTGCTTAATCCAATACCTCTTGTTCATGCACAGGATGATCCACCAAGTCTGTATCATATAGTATGTTGTTCATGTTCTTGGTTAATTACCTGCATCTAGCAGGCACATGCATATTTGTAGTTAATTATGCTTATTTTAAAACTCTGCCGGGTTTTCTAAGCATAGATTGTGGATTGCCAGTATGAGAGCCCTACAATGCCAACAATATTAACAGCCAAAAAGAAAAGTTGTCAAAAGATAGTGAAGTACAAATTTGAACTTGAGGGTAGAAAACATTGGCGACAAGGCTGTTTAATGAAAACGATGCACAGATTCTGCTCTATATACACAGACAAGCAGATAACATGAAGCCCAGATCGGAAAGCCATATACTTGATGTGCTTAATCAAAGGCAACTGATCATTGTATTGACTACATGAACATGAAAGAGATATTAACTGAAACCTTCAACATAAAACATAAAGCATAGAACAAGACTCCAATAAGCAAAACAACAAAGATCTTAACTTCTCAAGTAATCAAGTTATATACTGATGCAACTACAAATAGTTTCAATCTAAGACACCATATACAAACATGCAGTATCAAGCGATATATAGATATATATACACACACACTCACCAAAAGCAAAAGAGAATGATTTGTATTAACAACCATACAAAGTATATATAAGTTACTTGTTCAAAATTACGGATCCAACATATAGTAAAGGGAAGCTTTTCAATTTCTTTTCACCCAATTAGTATTTGATTCTTCACACCCACAAATGTAAATATCACATTAACAATTAACAATAAGAATGCATACTTACAGGAGATAGAAATAAGCGCAACACAAGCCGCTAACACTATTGGATAAACTGCTTAGAAACTCTCTAATCCCATCTTCTGTGCAGCACTGTAAACATCTAGAACCAAAACAAGACCCTTGAATCAAACAAACAAACACCGAAAAATCAACAAATAAATTACAATTTGAACGAAGAAGGTTGCACTAAAAGCGATACTATTAAAGGGAAGCTGAAAGAAGCTGAGGCATCATCCAGAAGTTGTTCGACTTTAATGGAATATTGATGAAGAATATTGAGGACATATCGTCACGGTATGGCCAGAAGTCTGTAACGGAGTCGGAAGAGAGCGGCAGTGCAAGAAGGAAGAGAATATCAGAGCAGGCGTAAGAGTGTCAGAAAGAATTGGCCGCTTGCAGTTGGAGATACAGAGAATACTGTTTGAATTACTAAAGCTAGATGATGGTAAAGAAAGCAAAGGAAACATTAACTAACCTAACTCACAGGAGAGGGGAATGCTATCAACAGACAAAAAGGTAAAATGTAATTGCTTAACGTCGTAGCAAAGGACACTGATTAATTCTTTTGCATTAAAAAAGCAAAAATTATATGAAAGTCCCATGACTGCCTTCAATAAATCACCAAAATTCAACAAAAAAATCTAACAAGGAACATTTAAATATAGATATGCCAAAAGAGAACATGGGTTCATAAACTTTACAAATATTCACCAAATGAGGTACTAGTTTCTCAAAAATAGCATATTAAAACTACCAACCCACCCAGAACTTGATAGATTCACTAATATTGCACTACATGTCTGAACATTACATAGGTTCACTACACATGTCTAATATTATATTCATGACTCCAAAAGAAAGCTAGACCAATTCCAGCTAGCAAATTCCTGCAAAAAAAATAAATAAAAACCTTTAAATATTGTGCTACGATAAAGTGAGACATTCTTTTACCAGACATATCAAAATAAGTCAATTGCAATAATGAAACAAACTCTAAAATTGCAACTGGAGCAAAAAGATAAAATCCGCATAAATTCTCCAAAAATTGTGTTTAAGTACTATTGATTGTGTTTGCTTTCTAGCCAAACTTTGTAGTTCGCTCAAATGCTTTTTAGATATTGAACTTGTGAAATGCTTTTTAGATATTGAACTTGCTCAAAGCTAGCCTTCTGATGAACAACATAGCTAGCCATTGATGTTAAAAACATTGATGTTAAAACCAGTTAACCTCAATAAAATTTGATATTAACCTAAGTATGTCTAATATTCATATGAAAAGGTCAAGCATGACGTCCAAATGCAGATATATTGAGGCTGAGGATTTACACTTGACCAGGCCAGTCACTGTTTGTTGCTAGGATAATTTTTGAAGCCCAGATGAAGGAATTGAAGTACACGAACTTATTTACTTGTTGAATCAGAATTACAAAAGTGGCACTAAAACACTTATACTCATGTATACATAGTAACACATGCCAGAGTCGGGAAAAACAGATGTTAAAACTGATTAATATTTTCCACATTAGATACTATTTATCATAACTCAAAATTAAATTAAGAGACCTGACCTGGATTAGCCCTCACTAATATAGGAGATGAGGTGGGGTAGGTGCCTTCTTTTCCATAACCTTTTGAATAAAGGGAGCTTTCTCATGTTGACTCATCTGGTCCCATTCAGATTGCCCAGCAGTGTACCATTCGAATTCTCTAGCATAGTTGACCTTAGGTGGTAGGGATCTATCATATGGCATGAATGGATGTCGGATCTTATAGTCCTCGGACATGAAGATTCTCAAAGCTTCAATGTCTATGGTCACGGGTCCCAAATGGCCACCATCAGACTTGTTCTTGTTTTTCCTAATTCGCTTGAATGCTTGGCTATTAACATCAATCTGGGTACTAGTTTCCCCCGTCATGGATTCTTTCTTAGTCATTGATCTTGTTTTTACCATGATGTTCCTGAAATATCAGGGCTTGAGTAAATTAATAAAAGACCATGTGATAACCATAACCATCAGTACTTCTAAACTCTGATGATTAAACATGATTAACATATTATTTTCAAAAAAAAAACATGATTAACATTTATAAATAATAGAGAAACCATCAAATATAACAGCCAAATAAATAAAATACATACAGTGATGGATGAATGCTTTTGAATCCTACTCTGTGCACTCGTCTTGCCCCGCACCTAATTTGAATTTCTACTCTAACCTAATTTAACTTTCTGTTGTTTTGTTTGAAGTTCGTTCAATTTTTGGGCCTTCTTTGCTTTTGGGCCTTCCACCCAATTTTTTGATATTTATCATACCGTTACGTGTACCCTTGCCTGATTTCTATTTTTAAATTCTGCTGTTGCACAGTTTCCCTTCTAACCTGATTAGCTTTTGACCGTCTAAATGATTTTTATTTTTAATTTATCAGTTATTATAATTATAATATCTTACTTTACATGTTTCAAAAAAAACTGAAAAAAACAAAACATATTTCAGTTTTCCATATTGTAATAATAATTTTTATTTTTAATATGATAAATTATAATCTATTTATCTATTTTTATCAAATTCTTTACATTTGTATTGAGCACCCAAGTTGAGAAAGATATATAAAATATTTTGAAAAAATAAAAAAAATGATAAAGTGTTGACTGACATTTCAAAAGGTCTATGAAAATAATGGGTGTGATAAGTTTTATATTATAAATGTTTATTGATTTTAGAGAATTTTTGGGATATCTAAGTCTAAACAAAACCACTCTTGACAAAAACACTTTGGCAATGTACAAACAACGGTTTTAGCCCTATAATTACTTCTCACATTCTTGCATAACCATTGTCCACTGTTTAGCAAAACAGCACTTCTAATCTCTGTCGATTAAACATGATTAACATATCTATATCCTATATAGTCCTAATTTGTGATTAAACACACTACGGTCAAAATTACTAGTATATAGATAATAGAGAAACCATCAAATGAATAAAATACATACACAGATGGATGGATGATTTTGAATCCTGCTCTATTTAAAATTTTAACTTTGAGCTCTTTTGTTTTAAGTTTAATTTTTGAGCCTTTCTTTGCTTTTGGGCCTTCCACCGGTATTTATCATACGGTTATAACCTTCCTGATTTTTATCTTTAAATTATGTTGTTGCACACTAGAAAGCCTAATTTCCCTTCTAACCTACCTAGCTTTGACCCACGTGGGTTTAAATAATTTTTACTTTTGATTTATTAGTTGTTATAATTACAATATGTCACCTCATGTTTCAAAAAAATTGAGAAAAACAAACACATATTAGTTTTCCATATTGTAAGAATTATTTTTATTTTTAATATGATAATTATAATCTATTTATCTATTCTTATCAAATTCTTTACATTTTTATTGAGCACTCAAGTTGGGAAAAATATATAAAATATTTTGAAAAAATAAAAAAAATTGTGAAGTGTTGGAAGTCATTAATTAATATGTAATTTACAGACAACAGTGAAATCCAAGTATGATCTGAGGCGCTTCATTAATTCTTTTTGAGTTTCACTATGATCAAAAGTAGCAACGCAACTAGAACTTCTTCTCGCAATAATATGTATCTAAATGACTTTCTCCAGCCACAGGTTCCAAGCCCAACTTCTTGTGCATCATAAGAACACCCACTAACTTCCCAGCATGAACAGGATATATATTACTCCCTCCGTTCCCGTGGTTGTTTCCGTTCCCTGTTTACACGTATTTTGATACTCTTATAAAGTGTAGTTTGATAATTCGTTTTTTTAATTATTTTTTTTAAATAAAAATTTAAACATCATATTTTTATTCAGTGAAAAAAATTTAAAAAATATAATATGGAACAATACTTTAGATAAGTGTTGAAAAACATGACAAAAAATAATGTAAAGAAATGAGAGGACAGATGGATCTTTTCAGGCTATGTTTATATTTAAACATAACAGACCAACCAGCTCAAACTCAATGACTTGTCTATAGGCCAAAAGCATTAAGACATTCTTACTGTGCACAGAAGAGAATCAATTCAATAAAGAATTGTTTCAAGTCCGCCATTAAATCAAGGATAACTTCACTTGAGACTGTTGCTATAGCATAACATATCTGACATGTTACAAGCAAAAGTTATGTCACTCACCATAATCTGATCATGCATATTTTTAAGATTTCCAGAGAAGAAAGCTATACATCAATTAATCTTGACACAACAATATATTCTAGCTCCTTCCTGTAGACGTTCAATAAGGAGAGCAGATTAGATAATGGCAATCCGCAAGCCTCACGAAGAGCATATGTATCATCCAAAATGCCTGGAACAAAAACGTTAACGGAGAGGTGATTATATGAAGTTAATGAAATGATTGTGAAGTATAGCACTGCTGTGACCCAAGAAATTAAGAATTTCAAGAAAGTAAATCAAACTGTTACACGCACCAAATTTATCTGCTGCTGTCAAGGAGTTCTCCTTTATAGCTTTCTTCAAATGAGTTGCTATTTTATCATCATACTTTACCCTATAAAAACCAGTCTGCCCAACATTTACTTTGATTACCGAGTTTTTAAGAATCTCTTCTTCATTCATCTCAGTTGAGCTTGAACTTCCAACAACAGATGCTTGCAACTGGGACAGGGTTAAAACTTCTTAATTTCGTGTCTAGAAGGAAACTTCTTTTATGGTTTAAACCAAGTGGGAAAGTTATCGGAATGACCCACAACCCATCACCATGCCTACCAGAGGATAAAAATTGTGCCTGCAATTTGAAAAGATGGAAAAGTAAAAAAAATAATTTATGCAGATGACACTGGTGCCTTGATCAATTACGGTCATTGTCATAAATGCTTCTCGATAATAATAGGACCTGCTCAAACTCTAAACTAGAATCATTGATTTTAATAGAGACGCATGGATAGCCCTTCTGCTTTGTCCATGTATTCATGAATTTGTTCACATCAATTCCAGATTCTTCTGAAAGAACGCTCCATAAATCTTCTGTCTTCGCATTTTTGCTGGCATATCTCTTTATACATGAACCTAATGACTTCTGACTTGTAGCAAAGAAACTGCCCAGTTAGAGACATGGCCATCTATACAACCATAGCAATATGACTAAGCAAAGTTTGACAAGAAACATTTACCTACAAGTCTGTTGTATATTTTCTTTAGGTTTACTAAATTTAGTCATTAAATTTTAATGTCAAGTAGAGAAATTTGACATATAGATGACTTATGTAGCAAAAACATACAGGGGAAGGGGGAAGAGAGAATGTTTGAAATTTTAGCAATAAGAGTGTACCCTTAGTCTTTTTGATATGTACTATGTGTACTCTGGTAGATTAACACAATTCTGCTTAAATATGTAATTCTTCTAAAATGTAACACTGTAAGGTTCCCTTTTAGCAAAAAAAACTTTATAAGGTTCCATGTAAAATAGAGATTAGAAATGAACAGACTTAAACACGAAAACAAGGTGGGGACTGTAAATATGTATTGTATGCAATAGCTTTATAATTTATCGACAACATAAACACACAGTAGCTATTATAAGAACGCCACTGCTGAACTAGTTCAGTATACTCACCTGGAAAATATCAGAACCAAGATAATCCTCCAACATCCATATGACAGATGATCCTTTTTTGTAACTTATAGCATCAAAAGTCTCATCAACTGCACGAGCAGTGTGTACCTCCACCTATAACAATATGCTCATCAACAAGTACCGGAGCACATTTAGTTGTTTAAGTACTTGGAAGTCGAAACATTAATACGTTTGTCCTTTCGAGGCTTAGTCTTATATAAATCAAATGTAAAACTATGTGCTATAACAGAGTGTTTTTAAACCTCTACTGGATGTGAGGTTTCCAGTGCATCCATCCGCAGTCCACCAGTAGTTGTATCAAGGAATTGAGTCCAAATCCTCCACTCAGGATATATGATGTCAGTTGCTAAATAACTTATCTGGATATATCAAAACCTAACGAACATCAGACCAATAAGAAGGCTGGAATGAGCAGAAATATGTAACTTCACAGATTATTAATTACCCATGTGGCAAAACCTTCATTAAGCCATAGATGAGTCCACCATCCCATCGTTACCAAGTTACCAAACCACTGATGGGCAACTTCATGGGTTACAACAATTGCAAGCTGGCAAAAGAAATGATTCTACCACATAAATGACAAGTTTGTATAACTATCAGTTTTGCAAATTTTATTATATAATTTTATTATATAATTATGACCACATTAGGATTGACAAGAACAGAAGTGGCAAGGAACATTTAATATATTAATAAATATTATTTAGTGTTAATCTTCTTAATAATAGCTGTCATAAAATAAAAACAAGGGAAGAAACCATTGGACGGGCAATTATGTTACAAGTTGTACCTACAACCTACCCTTTGTGTGTTAGCTGCTGAGGAATGCAAATCATCATGCAAAAGCTCAGTCTCACGATAGACAATCAACCCATAATTCTCCATGGCTCCAGCAGAAAAATCAGGAACAGCAACCATATCCAGCTTAGGAAGCGAGTAAGGCACCGAGCAGTAGCTAGAGCATTCAAGCGAGCAGAGATTCAGCCCAATATCTAGACAGAGTACTGAAAACTACAGTTTCCACTACAATGAATTGACAACTACTTCTTTCTATTTGTTCTTCATAAACTTCCATAGAAATGGACTCAGAAGTCACTACTAGTATACATAAGAGTCCAGAAATTTAATAACAGGTCTAGTATAACTATACAACTGTTCTCTGCAGAACTTCATGCCCTTACTAGAGCACTTTCTGGACTGGAAGACAAGATTTCTACATCATATTAGGGTTTTTCAAGTCAGACAGTAAAATTAAGTTTTTGGTACAAGTTATACTCTTATAGGCAGAAAGATTGAAGGAATTCTAGTCGGTCACTGGATTGTTGCTGTTTTACATCGTAAAAATTGTTTTTTGTCATGTGCACTGGTAGTTCCAACATCGTAATGTCAGATTTATCAGTTATCATAGAAGATTAAGTGAAAGAAAACAACTTACTTTTTGTATATGTCGAGTGCTTTAACAGCAATATTAAGAGCTAACTTTCCCTTTTCACTTTTCCCAACAGGACAGTATGCACGGACAACAATACCTGCCCAAACAATCATTAATATCCCCATGATTTAATAATCCTGCCCAAACAACAATCACTAATATAACTTGAAAAGATATTCAAGAGTTGCATGCAAACCGTCAGATGTTTTATCTTCAATGTAATCGAACAAACCAATTACAACAGCTACCAAATATGTTGACACTATCGGTGATTCCTCAAACTGTACGCTCTCCAAGATTCCATCGGAATTTTCTTGACAAACTGGCATGTTAGACAATACTGTCAATTCAGATGGTACAACACCGACTGTAATCTTGAGGGTAAGTTAAATATCAGAAGTCAGAACTATATTAAGAATAAAAGTAGTTTATAAGAATGATATGAAATTATCTAAGCACTCGAAACAAGTAAAACAGTAACTGATTTAACAACTGAAGTCACATGTACCTTTAAAGCAGGTTCATCCCAACAGGGAAAACATTTGCGTGCATCCACAGCTTCGAATTGTGTCACTGCCATATTCTTCTTCACTCCTCCATCTACATAGGTCCTGTATGATGATAATAGTCAATACAGATCAAACCATAAAGGCTGTCCACAAAATTCATTAAATCAAGCCTTTTTTTACAGTTTTCATGTACTAGTACTCATGTAAATGCACACTATCAATACACAGCAATATAATGACAGAAGTCTCAGCAGAGTAAGTTCACGACTGATAAGAGTTTATATGGGTTCCTTCGCCTCTTTCATCTTTCTGTATGGTACGTACTTGCGTGTTTCTCAGCAAATCAGATGCACATTTCTTAAAGGCAAGGGCCGCCACAAATTTACCAATAATAAACCTAATAATAGGGTGCCTTATAATATACAATCTGTGAACATATTCACCAAATGAACAAGGAAAATAAGAAAGAAACAGATACAACTTACCCTCTGTAAAAACCCTTCATATGCTCATCTAGTATCCCAGAAAAGTTGATGCTCAGAATCCCTTCCCCCAAAGAAAGAGCCTCCTCAAACAGCAACACAAGTAACTCATCCTCTCCATCCACCACAACATCACAAGGCACATGTTTCTGTTACAAAATCACAAACGCATGAAATCAACTGATACAAGTACATGATTAACTTAGTCCTTCATACATACATACATATTCAGTACATACTAGTTTATTCGTGGTAAATGAAACTTCATGGATGATCAAGTCAAGGGGGTTGAGTACTAGGTAGCGAGTTGGATCAAGTATAGAAAGATGAATCCGTACACTGCCTGTAAAATTAGAAGCTAAAAGATTGGGGTTTAAAGTGAGATCATAGTGTTTTGGTTCAAAGCTATCGAAGATACCATTGTGGAAATGGAAAGGCTTGGAATAGAAGAAAACTCAGATATACATGCCAAATTTGAATCTGCAATGAAACAGATGGATGAAATGAGCTCTGAAAACCGTAGATATACAGAAAACTTGAAGCAGCCACAATCTGAAATTTCAGAGGAGATGGGCTTCTGCCAAAAGATACTATGCTTGATCATATATCTGAAACTTCCTCCTATGGGATAAGTAAAAGACGCTATGAGGGGTCTGATATCCAAGTGTTTGGGACGTGGAAAATCACTGATCAAGTAAGTAGCATTAATCTTGCTGTCGGCAAGGGAAAGAAGTCAGTCAATGCACCCAATAAGAAATAGCATTCAGAAGCAATTAAACAGGATAGAAAATTTATTACTTCAAATTCTCAAGTAGAGAAAGAGTTGAGAGTGGACAACTTTGAGATCTCCAAGAGATCTCCAGCAACATATTAATATGGATTCGAATCCATAATCTTAGACAAATATACCCACATTACAACATTCTCTTCTAGAATCTGTTTACTTAGCGTCAGATAAGATGTTATCAAAAAGCTGTATACTGTTTGCGCTTGTCCTTGCGTATTTGCTTAATCCAATACCTCTTGTTCATGCACAGGATGATCCACCAAGTCTGTATCATATAGTATGTTGTTCATGTTCTTGGTTAATTACCTGCATCTAGCAGGCACATGCATATTTGTAGTTAATTATGCTTATTTTAAAACTCTGCCGGGTTTTCTAAGCATAGATTGTGGATTGCCAGTATGAGAGCCCTACAATGCCAACAATATTAACAGCCAAAAAGAAAAGTTGTCAAAAGATAGTGAAGTACAAATTTGAACTTGAGGGTAGAAAACATTGGCGACAAGGCTGTTTAATGAAAACGATGCACAGATTCTGCTCTATATACACAGACAAGCAGATAACATGAAGCCCAGATCGGAAAGCCATATACTTGATGTGCTTAATCAAAGGCAACTGATCATTGTATTGACTACATGAACATGAAAGAGATATTAACTGAAACCTTCAACATAAAACATAAAGCATAGAACAAGACTCCAATAAGCAAAACAACAAAGATCTTAACTTCTCAAGTAATCAAGTTATATACTGATGCAACTACAAATAGTTTCAATCTAAGACACCATATACAAACATGCAGTATCAAGCGATATATAGATATATATACACACACACTCACCAAAAGCAAAAGAGAATGATTTGTATTAACAACCATACAAAGTATATATAAGTTACTTGTTCAAAATTACGGATCCAACATATAGTAAAAGGAAGCTTTTCAATTTCTTTTCACCCAATTAGTATTTGATTCTTCACACCCACAAATGTAAATATCACATTAACAATTAACAATAAGAATGCATACTTACAGGAGATAGAAATAAGCGCAACACAAGCCGCTAACACTATTGGATAAACTGCTTAGAAACTCTCTAATCCCATCTTCTGTGCAGCACTGTAAACATCTAGAACCAAAACAAGACCCTTGAATCAAACAAACAAACACCGAAAAATCAACAAATAAATTACAATTTGAACGAAGAAGGTTGCACTAAAAGCGATACTATTAAAGGGAAGCTGAAAGAAGCTGAGGCATCATCCAGAAGTTGTTCGACTTTAATGGAATATTGATGAAGAATATTGAGGACATATCGTCACGGTATGGCCAGAAGTCTGTAACGGAGTCGGAAGAGAGCGGCAGTGCAAGAAGGAAGAGAATATCAGAGCAGGCGTAAGAGTGTCAGAAAGAATTGGCCGCTTGCAGTTGGAGATACAGAGAATACTGTTTGAATTACTAAAGCTAGATGATGGTAAAGAAAGCAAAGGAAACATTAACTAACCTAACTCACAGGAGAGGGGAATGCTATCAACAGACAAAAAGGTAAAATGTAATTGCTTAACGTCGTAGCAAAGGACACTGATTAATTCTTTTGCATTAAAAAAGCAAAAATTATATGAAAGTCCCATGACTGCCTTCAATAAATCACCAAAATTCAACAAAAAAATCTAACAAGGAACATTTAAATATAGATATGCCAAAAGAGAACATGGGTTCATAAACTTTACAAATATTCACCAAATGAGGTACTAGTTTCTCAAAAATAGCATATTAAAACTACCAACCCACCCAGAACTTGATAGATTCACTAATATTGCACTACATGTCTGAACATTACATAGGTTCACTACACATGTCTAATATTATATTCATGACTCCAAAAGAAAGCTAGACCAATTCCAGCTAGCAAATTCCTGCAAAAAAAATAAATAAAAACCTTTAAATATTGTGCTACGATAAAGTGAGACATTCTTTTACCAGACATATCAAAATAAGTCAATTGCAATAATGAAACAAACTCTAAAATTGCAACTGGAGCAAAAAGATAAAATCCGCATAAATTCTCCAAAAATTGTGTTTAAGTACTATTGATTGTGTTTGCTTTCTAGCCAAACTTTGTAGTTCGCTCAAATGCTTTTTAGATATTGAACTTGTGAAATGCTTTTTAGATATTGAACTTGCTCAAAGCTAGCCTTCTGATGAACAACATAGCTAGCCATTGATGTTAAAAACATTGATGTTAAAACCAGTTAACCTCAATAAAATTTGATATTAACCTAAGTATGTCTAATATTCATATGAAAAGGTCAAGCATGACGTCCAAATGCAGATATATTGAGGCTGAGGATTTACACTTGACCAGGCCAGTCACTGTTTGTTGCTAGGATAATTTTTGAAGCCCAGATGAAGGAATTGAAGTACACGAACTTATTTACTTGTTGAATCAGAATTACAAAAGTGGCACTAAAACACTTATACTCATGTATACATAGTAACACATGCCAGAGTCGGGAAAAACAGATGTTAAAACTGATTAATATTTTCCACATTAGATACTATTTATCATAACTCAAAATTAAATTAAGAGACCTGACCTGGATTAGCCCTCACTAATATAGGAGATGAGGTGGGGTAGGTGCCTTCTTTTCCATAACCTTTTGAATAAAGGGAGCTTTCTCATGTTGACTCATCTGGTCCCATTCAGATTGCCCAGCAGTGTACCATTCGAATTCTCTAGCATAGTTGACCTTAGGTGGTAGGGATCTATCATATGGCATGAATGGATGTCGGATCTTATAGTCCTCGGACATGAAGATTCTCAAAGCTTCAATGTCTATGGTCACGGGTCCCAAATGGCCACCATCAGACTTGTTCTTGTTTTTCCTAATTCGCTTGAATGCTTGGCTATTAACATCAATCTGGGTACTAGTTTCCCCCGTCATGGATTCTTTCTTAGTCATTGATCTTGTTTTTACCATGATGTTCCTGAAATATCAGGGCTTGAGTAAATTAATAAAAGACCATGTGATAACCATAACCATCAGTACTTCTAAACTCTGATGATTAAACATGATTAACATATTATTTTCAAAAAAAAAACATGATTAACATTTATAAATAATAGAGAAACCATCAAATATAACAGCCAAATAAATAAAATACATACAGTGATGGATGAATGCTTTTGAATCCTACTCTGTGCACTCGTCTTGCCCCGCACCTAATTTGAATTTCTACTCTAACCTAATTTAACTTTCTGTTGTTTTGTTTGAAGTTCGTTCAATTTTTGGGCCTTCTTTGCTTTTGGGCCTTCCACCCAATTTTTTGATATTTATCATACCGTTACGTGTACCCTTGCCTGATTTCTATTTTTAAATTCTGCTGTTGCACAGTTTCCCTTCTAACCTGATTAGCTTTTGACCGTCTAAATGATTTTTATTTTTAATTTATCAGTTATTATAATTATAATATCTTACTTTACATGTTTCAAAAAAAACTGAAAAAAACAAAACATATTTCAGTTTTCCATATTGTAATAATAATTTTTATTTTTAATATGATAAATTATAATCTATTTATCTATTTTTATCAAATTCTTTACATTTGTATTGAGCACCCAAGTTGAGAAAGATATATAAAATATTTTGAAAAAATAAAAAAAATGATAAAGTGTTGACTGACATTTCAAAAGGTCTATGAAAATAATGGGTGTGATAAGTTTTATATTATAAATGTTTATTGATTTTAGAGAATTTTTGGGATATCTAAGTCTAAACAAAACCACTCTTGACAAAAACACTTTGGCAATGTACAAACAACGGTTTTAGCCCTATAATTACTTCTCACATTCTTGCATAACCATTGTCCACTGTTTAGCAAAACAGCACTTCTAATCTTTGTCGATTAAACATGATTAACATATCTATATCCTATATAGTCCTAATTTGTGATTAAACACACTACGGTCAAAATTACTAGTATATAGATAATAGAGAAACCATCAAATGAATAAAATACATACACAGATGGATGGATGATTTTGAATCCTGCTCTATTTAAAATTTTAACTTTGAGCTCTTTTGTTTTAAGTTTAATTTTTGAGCCTTTCTTTGCTTTTGGGCCTTCCACCGGTATTTATCATACGGTTATAACCTTCCTGATTTTTATCTTTAAATTATGTTGTTGCACACTAGAAAGCCTAATTTCCCTTCTAACCTACCTAGCTTTGACCCACGTGGGTTTAAATAATTTTTACTTTTGATTTATTAGTTGTTATAATTACAATATGTCACCTCATGTTTCAAAAAAATTGAGAAAAACAAACACATATTAGTTTTCCATATTGTAAGAATTATTTTTATTTTTAATATGATAATTATAATCTATTTATCTATTCTTATCAAATTCTTTACATTTTTATTGAGCACTCAAGTTGGGAAAAATATATAAAATATTTTGAAAAAATAAAAAAAATTGTGAAGTGTTGAAAGTCATTAATTAATATGTAATTTACAGACAACAGTGAAATCCAAGTATGATCTGAGGCGCTTCATTAATTCTTTTTGAGTTTCACTATGATCAAAAGTAGCAACGCAACTAGAACTTCTTCTCGCAATGATATGTATCTAAATGACTTTCTCCGGCCACAGGTTCCAAGCCCAACTTCTTGTGCATCATAAGAACACCCACCAACTTCCCAGCATGAACAGGATATATATTACTCCCCCCGTTCCCGTGGTTGTTTCCGTTCCCTGTTTACACGTATTTTGATACTCTTATAAAGTGTAGTTTGATAATTCGTTTTTTTAATTATTTTTTTTAAAATAAAAATTTAAACATCATATTTTTATTCAGTGAAAAAAATTTAAAAAATATAATATGGAACAATACTTTAGATAAGTGTTGAAAAACATGACAAAAAATAATGTAAAGAAATGAGAGGACAGTTGAATCTTTTCAGGCTATGTTTATATTTAAACATAACAGACCAACCAGCTCAAACTCAATGACGTGTCTATAGGCCAAAAGCATTAAGACATTCTTACTGTGCACAGAAGAGAATCAATTCAATAAAGAATTGTTTCAAGTCCGCCATTAAATCAAGGATAACTTCACTTGAGACTGTTGCTATAGCAATAACATATCTGACATGTTACAAGCAAAAGTTATGTCACTCACCATAATCTGATCATGCATATTTTTAAGATTTCCAGAGAAGAAAGCTATACATCAATTAATCTTGACACAACAATATATTCTAGCTCCTTCCTGTAGACGTTCAATAAGGAGAGCAGATTAGATAATGGCAATCCGCAAGCCTCACGAAGAGCATATGTATCATCCAAAATGCCTGGAACAAAAACGTTAACGGAGAGGTGATTATATGAAGTTAATGAAATGATTGTGAAGTATAGCACTGCTGTGACCCAAGAAATTAAGAATTTCAAGAAAGTAAATCAAACTGTTACACGCACCAAATTTATCTGCTGCTGTCAAGGAGTTCTCCTCTTAGCTTTCTTCAAATGAGTTGCTATTTTATCATCATACTTTACCCTATAAAAACCAGTCTGCCCAACATTTACTTTGATTACCGAGTTTTTAAGAATCTCTTCTTCATTCATCTCAGTTGAGCTTGAACTTCCAACAACAGATGCTTGCAACTGGGACAGGGTTAAAACTTCTTAATTTCGTGTCTAGAAGGAAACTTCTTTTATGGTTTAAACCAAGTGGGAAAGTTATCGGAATGACCCACAACCCATCACCATGCCTACCAGAGGATAAAAATTGTGCCTGCAATTTGAAAAGATGGAAAAGTAAAAAAAATAATTTATGCAGATGACACTGGTGCCTTGATCGATTACGGTCATTGTCATAAATGCTTCTCGATAATAATAGGACCTGCTCAAACTCTAAACTAGAATCATTGATTTTAATAGAGACGCATGGATAGCCCTTCTGCTTTGTCCATGTATTCATGAATTTGTTCACATCAATTCCAGATTCTTCTGAAAGAACGCTCCATAAATCTTCTGTCTTCGCATTTTTGCTGGCATATCTCTTTATATATGAACCTAATGATTTCTGAGTTGTAGCAAAGAAACTGCCCAGTTAGAGACATGGCCATCTATACAACCATAGCAATATGACAAGGCAAAGTTTGACAAGAAACATTTACATACAAGTCTGTTGTATATTTTCCTTAGGTTTACTAAATTTAGTCATTAAATTTTAATGTTAAGTAGAGAAATTTGACATATAGATGACTTATGTAGCGAAAACATACAGGGGAGGGGGGAAGAGAGAATGTTTGAAATTTTAGCAATAAGAGTGTACCCTTAGTCTTTTCTGGTAGATTAACACAATTCTGCTTAAATACGTAATTCTTCTAATATGTAACACTGTAAGGTTCCCTTTTAGCAAAAAAAACTTTATAAGGTTCCATGTAAAATAGAAATTAGAAATGGACATACTTAAACACAAAAACAAGGTGGTGACTGTAAATATGTATTGTACGCGATAGCTTTATAATTTATTGACAATATAAACACACAGTAGCTATTATAAGAACGCCACTACTGAACTAGTTCAGTATACTCACCTGGAAAATATCAGCACCGAGATAATCCTCCAACATCCGTATGACAGATGATCCTTTTTTTTAACTTATAGCATCAAAAGTCTCATCAACTGCACGAGCAGTGTGTACCTCCACCTATTACAATATGCTCATCATCAAGTACCGGAGCACATTTAGTTGTTTAAGTACTTGGAAGTTGAAACATTAATACGTTTGTCCTTTCGAGCCTTAGTCTTATATTAATCAAATGTAAAACTATGTGCTAAAACAGAGTGTTTTTAAACCTCTATTGGATGTGAGGTTTCCAGTGCATCCATCCGCAGTCCACCAGTAGTATCAAGGAATTGAGTCCAAATCCTCCACTCAGGATATATGATGTCAGTTGCTAAATAACTTATCTGGATATATCAAAACCTAACGAACATCAGACTAATAAGAAGGCTGGAATGAGCAGAAATATGTAACTTAACAGATTATTAATTACCCATGTGGCAAAACCTTCATTAAGCCATAGATGAGTCCACCATTCAATCGTTACCAAGTTACCAAACCACTGATGGGCAACTTCATGGGTTACAACAATTGCAAGCTGGCAAAAGAAATGATTCTACCACATAAATGACAAGTTTGTATAACTATCAGTTTTGCAAATTTTATTATATAATTTTATTATATAATCATGACCACATTAGGATTGACGAGAACATAAAGATTACAGTGGCAAGGAACATTTAATATATTAATAAATATTATTTAGTGTTAATCTTCTTAATAATTGCTGTCATAAAATAAAAACAAGGGAAGAAACCATTGGACGGGCAATTATGTTACAAGTTGTACCTACAACCTACCCTTTGTGTGTTAGCTGCTGAGGAATGCAAATCATCATGCAAAAGCTCAGTCTCACGATAGACAATCAACCCATAATTCTCCATGGCTCCAGCAGAAAAATCAGGAACAGCAACCATATCCAGCTTAGGAAGCGAGTAAGGCACCGAGCAGTAGCTAGAGCATTCAAGCGAGCAGAGATTCAGCCCAATATCTAGACAGAGTACTGAAAACTACAGTTTCCACTACAATGAATTGACAACTACTTCTTTCTATTTGTTCTTCATAAACTTCCATAGAAATGGACTCAGAAGTCACTACTAGTATACATAAGAGTCCAGAAATTTAATAACAGGTCTAGTATAACTATACAACTGTTCTCTGCAGAACTTCATGCCCTTACTAGAGCACTTTCTGGACTGGAAGACAAGATTTCTACATCATATTAGGGTTTTTCAAGTCAGACAGTAAAATTAAGTTTTTGGTACAAGTTATACTCTTATAGGCAGAAAGATTGAAGGAATTCTAGTCGGTCACTGGATTGTTGCTGTTTTACATCGTAAAAATTGTTTTTTGTCATGTGCACTGGTAGTTCCAACATCGTAATGTCAGATTTATCAGTTATCATAGAAGATTAAGTGAAAGAAAACAACTTACTTTTTGTATATGTCGAGTGCTTTAACAGCAATATTAAGAGCTAACTTTCCCTTTTCACTTTTCCCAACAGGACAGTATGCACGGACAACAATACCTGCCCAAACAATCATTAATATCCCCATGATTTAATAATCCTGCCCAAACAACAATCACTAATATAACTTGAAAAGATATTCAAGAGTTGCATGCAAACCGTCAGATGTTTTATCTTCAATGTAATCGAACAAACCAATTACAACAGCTACCAAATATGTTGACACTATCGGTGATTCCTCAAACTGTACGCTCTTCAAGATTCCATCGGAATTTTCTTGACAAACTGGCATGTTAGACAATACTGTCAATTCAGATGGTACAACACCGACTGTAATCTTGAGGGTAAGTTAAATATCAGAAGTCAGAACTATATTAAGAATAAAAGTAGTTTATAAGAATGATATGAAATTATCTAAGCACTCGAAACAAGTAAAACAGTAACTGATTTAACAACTGAAGTCACATGTACCTTTAAAGCAGGTTCATCCCAACAGGGAAAACATTTGCGTGCATCCACAGCTTCGAATTGTGTCACTGCCATATTCTTCTTCACTCCTCCATCTACATAGGTCCTGTATGATGATAATAGTCAATACAGATCAAACCATAAAGGCTGTCCACAAAATTCATTAAATCAAGCCTTTTTTTACAGTTTTCATGTACTAGTACTCATGTAAATGCACACTATCAATACACAGCAATATAATGACAGAAGTCTCAGCAGAGTAAGTTCACGACTGATAAGAGTTTATATGGGTTCCTTCGCCTCTTTCATCTTTCTGTATGGTACGTACTTGCGTGTTTCTCAGCAAATCAGATGCACATTTCTTAAAGGCAAGGGCCGCCACAAATTTACCAATAATAAACCTAATAATAGGGTGCCTTATAATATACAATCTGTGAACATATTCACCAAATGAACAAGGAAAATAAGAAAGAAACAGATACAACTTACCCTCTGTAAAAACCCTTCATATGCTCATCTAGTATCCCAGAAAAGTTGATGCTCAGAATCCCTTCCCCCAAAGAAAGAGCCTCCTCAAACAGCAACACAAGTAACTCATCCTCTCCATCCACCACAACATCACAAGGCACATGTTTCTGTTACAAAATCACAAACGCATGAAATCAACTGATACAAGTACATGATTAACTTAGTCCTTCATACATACATACATATTCAGTACATACTAGTTTATTCGTGGTAAATGAAACTTCATGGATGATCAAGTCAAGGGGGTTGAGTACTAGGTAGCGAGTTGGATCAAGTATAGAAAGATGAATCCGTACACTGCCTGTAAAATTAGAAGCTAAAAGATTGGGGTTTAAAGTGAGATCATAGTGTTTTGGTTCAAAGCTATCGAAGATACCATTGTGGAAATGGAAAGGCTTGGAATAGAAGAAAACTCAGATATACATGCCAAATTTGAATCTGCAATGAAACAGATGGATGAAATGAGCTCTGAAAACCGTAGATATACAGAAAACTTGAAGCAGCCACAATCTGAAATTTCAGAGGAGATGGGCTTCTGCCAAAAGATACTATGCTTGATCATATATCTGAAACTTCCTCCTATGGGATAAGTAAAAGACGCTATGAGGGGTCTGATATCCAAGTGTTTGGGACGTGGAAAATCACTGATCAAGTAAGTAGCATTAATCTTGCTGTCGGCAAGGGAAAGAAGTCAGTCAATGCACCCAATAAGAAATAGCATTCAGAAGCAATTAAACAGGATAGAAAATTTATTACTTCAAATTCTCAAGTAGAGAAAGAGTTGAGAGTGGACAACTTTGAGATCTCCAAGAGATCTCCAGCAACATATTAATATGGATTCGAATCCATAATCTTAGACAAATATACCCACATTACAACATTCTCTTCTAGAATCTGTTTACTTAGCGTCAGATAAGATGTTATCAAAAAGCTGTATACTGTTTGCGCTTGTCCTTGCGTATTTGCTTAATCCAATACCTCTTGTTCATGCACAGGATGATCCACCAAGTCTGTATCATATAGTATGTTGTTCATGTTCTTGGTTAATTACCTGCATCTAGCAGGCACATGCATATTTGTAGTTAATTATGCTTATTTTAAAACTCTGCCGGGTTTTCTAAGCATAGATTGTGGATTGCCAGTATGAGAGCCCTACAATGCCAACAATATTAACAGCCAAAAAGAAAAGTTGTCAAAAGATAGTGAAGTACAAATTTGAACTTGAGGGTAGAAAACATTGGCGACAAGGCTGTTTAATGAAAACGATGCACAGATTCTGCTCTATATACACAGACAAGCAGATAACATGAAGCCCAGATCGGAAAGCCATATACTTGATGTGCTTAATCAAAGGCAACTGATCATTGTATTGACTACATGAACATGAAAGAGATATTAACTGAAACCTTCAACATAAAACATAAAGCATAGAACAAGACTCCAATAAGCAAAACAACAAAGATCTTAACTTCTCAAGTAATCAAGTTATATACTGATGCAACTACAAATAGTTTCAATCTAAGACACCATATACAAACATGCAGTATCAAGCGATATATAGATATATATACACACACACTCACCAAAAGCAAAAGAGAATGATTTGTATTAACAACCATACAAAGTATATATAAGTTACTTGTTCAAAATTACGGATCCAACATATAGTAAAAGGAAGCTTTTCAATTTCTTTTCACCCAATTAGTATTTGATTCTTCACACCCACAAATGTAAATATCACATTAACAATTAACAATAAGAATGCATACTTACAGGAGATAGAAATAAGCGCAACACAAGCCGCTAACACTATTGGATAAACTGCTTAGAAACTCTCTAATCCCATCTTCTGTGCAGCACTGTAAACATCTAGAACCAAAACAAGACCCTTGAATCAAACAAACAAACACCGAAAAATCAACAAATAAATTACAATTTGAACGAAGAAGGTTGCACTAAAAGCGATACTATTAAAGGGAAGCTGAAAGAAGCTGAGGCATCATCCAGAAGTTGTTCGACTTTAATGGAATATTGATGAAGAATATTGAGGACATATCGTCACGGTATGGCCAGAAGTCTGTAACGGAGTCGGAAGAGAGCGGCAGTGCAAGAAGGAAGAGAATATCAGAGCAGGCGTAAGAGTGTCAGAAAGAATTGGCCGCTTGCAGTTGGAGATACAGAGAATACTGTTTGAATTACTAAAGCTAGATGATGGTAAAGAAAGCAAAGGAAACATTAACTAACCTAACTCACAGGAGAGGGGAATGCTATCAACAGACAAAAAGGTAAAATGTAATTGCTTAACGTCGTAGCAAAGGACACTGATTAATTCTTTTGCATTAAAAAAGCAAAAATTATATGAAAGTCCCATGACTGCCTTCAATAAATCACCAAAATTCAACAAAAAAATCTAACAAGGAACATTTAAATATAGATATGCCAAAAGAGAACATGGGTTCATAAACTTTACAAATATTCACCAAATGAGGTACTAGTTTCTCAAAAATAGCATATTAAAACTACCAACCCACCCAGAACTTGATAGATTCACTAATATTGCACTAAATGTCTGAACATTACATAGGTTCACTACACATGTCTAATATTATATTCATGACTCCAAAAGAAAGCTAGACCAATTCCAGCTAGCAAATTCCTGCAAAAAAAATAAATAAAAACCTTTAAATATTGTGCCCTGATAAAGTGAGACATTCTTTTAACAGACATATCAAAATAAGTCAATTGCAATAATGAAACAAACTCTAAAATTGCAACTGGAGCAAAAAGATAAAATCCGCATAAATTCTCCAAAAATTGTGTTTAAGTACTATTGATTGTGTTTGCTTTCTAGCCAAACTTTGTAGTTCGCTCAAATGCTTTTTAGATATTGAACTTGTGAAATGCTTTTTAGATATTGAACTTGCTCAAAGCTAGCCTTCTGATGAACAACATAGCTAGCCATTGATGTTAAAAACATTGATGTTAAAACCAGTTAACCTCAATAAAATTTGATATTAACCTAAGTATGTCTAATATTCATATGAAAAGGTCAAGCATGACGTCCAAATGCAGATATATTGAGGCTGAGGATTTACACTTGACCAGGCCAGTCACTGTTTGTTGCTAGGATAATTTTTGAAGCCCAGATGAAGGAATTGAAGTACACGAACTTATTTACTTGTTGAATCAGAATTACAAAAGTGGCACTAAAACACTTATACTCATGTATACATAGTAACACATGCCAGAGTCGGGAAAAACAGATGTTAAAACTGATTAATATTTTCCACATTAGATACTATTTATCATAACTCAAAATTAAATTAAGAGACCTGACCTGGATTAGCCCTCACTAATATAGGAGATGAGGTGGGGTAGGTGCCTTCTTTTCCATAACCTTTTGAATAAAGGGAGCTTTCTCATGTTGACTCATCTGGTCCCATTCAGATTGCCCAGCAGTGTACCATTCGAATTCTCTAGCATAGTTGACCTTAGGTGGTAGGGATCTATCATATGGCATGAATGGATGTCGGATCTTATAGTCCTCGGACATGAAGATTCTCAAAGCTTCAATGTCTATGGTCACGGGTCCCAAATGGCCACCATCAGACTTGTTCTTGTTTTTCCTAATTCGCTTGAATGCTTGGCTATTAACATCAATCTGGGTACTAGTTTCCCCCGTCATGGATTCTTTCTTAGTCATTGATCTTGTTTTTACCATGATGTTCCTGAAATATCAGGGCTTGAGTAAATTAATAACCATCAGTACTTCTAAACTCTGATGATTAAACATGATTAACATATTATTTTCAAAAAAAAAACATGATTAACATTTATAAATAATAGAGAAACCATCAAATATAACAGCCAAATAAATAAAATACATACAGTGATGGATGAATGCTTTTGAATCCTACTCTGTGCACTCGTCTTGCCCCGCACCTAATTTGAATTTCTACTCTAACCTAATTTAACTTTCTGTTGTTTTGTTTGAAGTTCGTTCAATTTTTGGGCCTTCTTTGCTTTTGGGCCTTCCACCCAATTTTTTGATATTTATCATACCGTTACGTGTACCCTTGCCTGATTTCTATTTTTAAATTCTGCTGTTGCACAGTTTCCCTTCTAACCTGATTAGCTTTTGACCGTCTAAATGATTTTTATTTTTAATTTATCAGTTATTATAATTATAATATCTTACTTTACATGTTTCAAAAAAAACTGAAAAAAACAAAACATATTTCAGTTTTCCATATTGTAATAATAATTTTTATTTTTAATATGATAAATTATAATCTATTTATCTATTTTTATCAAATTCTTTACATTTGTATTGAGCACCCAAGTTGAGAAAGATATATAAAATATTTTGAAAAAATAAAAAAAAATGATAAAGTGTTGACTGACATTTCAAAAGGTCTATGAAAATAATGGGTGTGATAAGTTTTATATTATAAATGTTTATTGATTTTAGAAAATTTTTGGGATATCTAAGTCTAAACAAAACCACTCTTGACAAAAACACTTTGGCAATGTACAAACAACGGTTTTAGCCCTATAATTACTTCTCACATTCTTGCATAACCATTGTCCACTGTTTAGCAAAACAGCACTTCTAATCTCTGTCGATTAAACATGATTAACATATCTATATCCTATATAGTCCTAATTTGTGATTAAACACACTACGGTCAAAATTACTAGTATATAGATAATAGAGAAACCATCAAATGAATAAAATACATACACAGATGGATGGATGATTTTGAATCCTGCTCTATTTAAAATTTTAACTTTGAGCTCTTTTGTTTTAAGTTTAATTTTTGAGCCTTTCTTTGCTTTTGGGCCTTCCACCGGTATTTATCATACGGTTATAACCTTCCTGATTTTTATCTTTAAATTATGTTGTTGCACACTAGAAAGCCTAATTTCCCTTCTAACCTACCTAGCTTTGACCCACGTGGGTTTAAATAATTTTTACTTTTGATTTATTAGTTGTTATAATTACAATATGTCACCTCATGTTTCAAAAAAATTGAGAAAAACAAACACATATTAGTTTTCCATATTGTAAGAATTATTTTTATTTTTAATATGATAATTATAATCTATTTATCTATTCTTATCAAATTCTTTACATTTTTATTGAGCACTCAAGTTGGGAAAAATATATAAAATATTTTGAAAAAATAAAAAAAATTGTGAAGTGTTGAAAGTCATTAATTAATATGTAATTTACAGACAACAGTGAAATCCAAGTATGATCTGAGGCGCTTCATTAATTCTTTTTGAGTTTCACTATGATCAAAAGTAGCAACGCAACTAGAACTTCTTCTCGCAATGATATGTATCTAAATGACTTTCTCCGGCCACAGGTTCCAAGCCCAACTTCTTGTGCATCATAAGAACACCCACCAACTTCCCAGCATGAACAGGATATATATTTTCTTCTCGCAATGATATGTATCTAAATGACTTTCTCCGGCCACAGGTTCCAAGCCCAACTTCTTGTGCATCATAAGAACACCCACCAACTTCCCAGCATGAACAGGATATATATTACTCCCCCCGTTCCCGTGGTTGTTTCCGTTCCCTGTTTACACGTATTTTGATACTCTTATAAAGTGTAGTTTGATAATTCGTTTTTTTAATTATTTTTTTTAAAATAAAAATTTAAACATCATATTTTTATTCAGTGAAAAAAATTTAAAAAATATAATATGGAACAATACTTTAGATAAGTGTTGAAAAACATGACAAAAAATAATGTAAAGAAATGAGAGGACAGTTGAATCTTTTCAGGCTATGTTTATATTTAAACATAACAGACCAACCAGCTCAAACTCAATGACGTGTCTATAGGCCAAAAGCATTAAGACATTCTTACTGTGCACAGAAGAGAATCAATTCAATAAAGAATTGTTTCAAGTCCGCCATTAAATCAAGGATAACTTCACTTGAGACTGTTGCTATAGCAATAACATATCTGACATGTTACAAGCAAAAGTTATGTCACTCACCATAATCTGATCATGCATATTTTTAAGATTTCCAGAGAAGAAAGCTATACATCAATTAATCTTGACACAACAATATATTCTAGCTCCTTCCTGTAGACGTTCAATAAGGAGAGCAGATTAGATAATGGCAATCCGCAAGCCTCACGAAGAGCATATGTATCATCCAAAATGCCTGGAACAAAAACGTTAACGGAGAGGTGATTATATGAAGTTAATGAAATGATTGTGAAGTATAGCACTGCTGTGACCCAAGAAATTAAGAATTTCAAGAAAGTAAATCAAACTGTTACACGCACCAAATTTATCTGCTGCTGTCAAGGAGTTCTCCTCTTAGCTTTCTTCAAATGAGTTGCTATTTTATCATCATACTTTACCCTATAAAAACCAGTCTGCCCAACATTTACTTTGATTACCGAGTTTTTAAGAATCTCTTCTTCATTCATCTCAGTTGAGCTTGAACTTCCAACAACAGATGCTTGCAACTGGGACAGGGTTAAAACTTCTTAATTTCGTGTCTAGAAGGAAACTTCTTTTATGGTTTAAACCAAGTGGGAAAGTTATCGGAATGACCCACAACCCATCACCATGCCTACCAGAGGATAAAAATTGTGCCTGCAATTTGAAAAGATGGAAAAGTAAAAAAAATAATTTATGCAGATGACACTGGTGCCTTGATCAATTACGGTCATTGTCATAAATGCTTCTCGATAATAATAGGACCTGCTCAAACTCTAAACTAGAATCATTGATTTTAATAGAGACGCATGGATAGCCCTTCTGCTTTGTCCATGTATTCATGAATTTGTTCACATCAATTCCAGATTCTTCTGAAAGAACGCTCCATAAATCTTCTGTCTTCGCATTTTTGCTGGCATATCTCTTTATATATGAACCTAATGATTTCTGAGTTGTAGCAAAGAAACTGCCCAGTTAGAGACATGGCCATCTATACAACCATAGCAATATGACAAGGCAAAGTTTGACAAGAAACATTTACATACAAGTCTGTTGTATATTTTCCTTAGGTTTACTAAATTTAGTCATTAAATTTTAATGTTAAGTAGAGAAATTTGACATATAGATGACTTATGTAGCGAAAACATACAGGGGAGGGGGGAAGAGAGAATGTTTGAAATTTTAGCAATAAGAGTGTACCCTTAGTCTTTTCTGGTAGATTAACACAATTCTGCTTAAATACGTAATTCTTCTAATATGTAACACTGTAAGGTTCCCTTTTAGCAAAAAAAACTTTATAAGGTTCCATGTAAAATAGAAATTAGAAATGGACATACTTAAACACAAAAACAAGGTGGTGACTGTAAATATGTATTGTACGCGATAGCTTTATAATTTATTGACAATATAAACACACAGTAGCTATTATAAGAACGCCACTACTGAACTAGTTCAGTATACTCACCTGGAAAATATCAGCACCGAGATAATCCTCCAACATCCGTATGACAGATGATCCTTTTTTTTAACTTATAGCATCAAAAGTCTCATCAACTGCACGAGCAGTGTGTACCTCCACCTATTACAATATGCTCATCATCAAGTACCGGAGCACATTTAGTTGTTTAAGTACTTGGAAGTTGAAACATTAATACGTTTGTCCTTTCGAGCCTTAGTCTTATATTAATCAAATGTAAAACTATGTGCTAAAACAGAGTGTTTTTAAACCTCTATTGGATGTGAGGTTTCCAGTGCATCCATCCGCAGTCCACCAGTAGTATCAAGGAATTGAGTCCAAATCCTCCACTCAGGATATATGATGTCAGTTGCTAAATAACTTATCTGGATATATCAAAACCTAACGAACATCAGACTAATAAGAAGGCTGGAATGAGCAGAAATATGTAACTTAACAGATTATTAATTACCCATGTGGCAAAACCTTCATTAAGCCATAGATGAGTCCACCATTCAATCGTTACCAAGTTACCAAACCACTGATGGGCAACTTCATGGGTTACAACAATTGCAAGCTGGCAAAAGAAATGATTCTACCACATAAATGACAAGTTTGTATAACTATCAGTTTTGCAAATTTTATTATATAATTTTATTATATAATCATGACCACATTAGGATTGACGAGAACATAAAGATTACAGTGGCAAGGAACATTTAGTATATTAATAAATATTATTTAGTGTTAATTTTCTTAATAATGGCTGTCATAAAATAAAAATAAGGGAAGAAACCACTGGACGGGCAATTATGTTACAAGTTACAACCTACCCTTTGTGTGTTAGCTGCTGCGGAATGCAAATCATCATGCAAAAGCTCAGTCTCACGATAGACAATCAACCCATAATTCTCCATGGCTCCAGCTGAAAAATCAGGAACAGCAACCATATCCAGCTTAGGAAGTGAGTAAGGCACCGAGAAGTAGCTAGAGCATTCAAGCGAACAGAGATTCAGCCCAATATCTCGACAGAGTACTGAAAACTACAGTTTCCACAACAATGAATTGACAAGTACTTCTTTCTATTTGTTCTTCATAAACTTCCATAGAAATGGACTCAGAAGTCACTACTAGTATACATAAGAGTCCAGAAATTTAATAACAGATCTAGTATAACTATACAACTGATATCTGCAGAACTTCATGCCCTTACTAGAGCACTTTGTAGACTAGAAGACAAGATTTCTACACCATTTTAGGGTTTTTCAAGTCAGACAGTCAAATTAAGTTTTTGGTACAAGTTATACTCTTATAGGTAGAAAGATTGAAGGAATTCAAGTCGGTCACTGGATTGTTGCTGTTTTACATCGTAAAAATTGTTTTTTTGTCATGTGCACTGGTAGTTCCAACATTGTAATGTCAGATTTGTCAGTTATCATAGAAGATTAAATGAAAGAAAGCAACTTACTTTTTGTATATGTCGAGTGCTTTAACAGCAATATTAAGAGCTAACTTTCCCTTTTCACTTTTCCCAACAGGACAGTATGCACGAACAACAATCCCTGCCCAAACAATCATTAATATCCCCATGATTTAATAATCCTGCCCAAACAACAATCACTAATATAACTTGAAAAGATATTCAAGAGTTGAATGCAAACCGTCAGGTGTTTTATCTTCAATGTAAACGAACAAACCAATTAGAACAGCTACCAGATATGTTGACATTATCGGTGATTCCTCAAACTGTACGCTCTTCAAGATTCCATCGGAATTTTCTTGACAAACTGGCATGTTAGACAATACTGTCAATTCAGATGGTACAACACCGACTGTAATCTTGAGGGTAAGTTAAATATCAGAAGTCAGAACTATATTAAGAATAAAAGTAGTTTATAAGAATGATATGAAATTATCTAAGCACTCGAAACAAGTAAAACAGTAACTGATTTAACAACTGAAGTCACATGTACCTTTAAAGCAGGTTCATCCCAACAGGGAAAACATTTGCGTGCATCCACAGCTTCGAATTGTGTCACTGCCATATTCTTCTTCACTCCTCCATCTACATAGGTCCTGTATGATGATAATAGTCAATACAGATCAAACCATAAAGGCTGTCCACAAAATTCATTAAATCAAGCCTTTTTTTACAGTTTTCATGTACTAGTACTCATGTAAATGCACACTATCAATACACAGCAATATAATGACAGAAGTCTCAGCAGAGTAAGTTCACGACTGATAAGAGTTTATATGGGTTCCTTCGCCTCTTTCATCTTTCTGTATGGTACGTACTTGCGTGTTTCTCAGCAAATCAGATGCACATTTCTTAAAGGCAAGGGCCGCCACAAATTTACCAATAATAAACCTAATAATAGGGTGCCTTATAATATACAATCTGTGAACATATTCACCAAATGAACAAGGAAAATAAGAAAGAAACAGATACAAATTACCCTCTGTAAAAACCCTTCATATGCTCATCTACTATCCCAGAAAAGTTGATGCTCAGAATCCCTTCCCCCAAAGAAAGAGCCTCCTCAAACAGCAACACAAGTATCTCATCCTCTCCATCCACCACAACATCACAACGCACATGTTTCTGTTACAAAATCACATAAACGCATGAAATCAACTGATGCAAGTACATGATTAACTTAGTCCTTCATACATACATACATATTCAGTACGTACTAGTTTATTCGTGGTAAATGAAACTTCGTGGATGATCAAGTCAAGGGAGTTGAGTACTAGGTAGCGAGTTGGATCAAGTATAGAAAGATGAATCCGTACACTGCCTGTAAAATTAGAAGCTAAAAGATTGGGGTTTAAAGTGAGATCATAGTGTTTTGGTTCAAAGCTATCGAAGATACTGTTAGAATATGATCCTAGTAAGCCCACCTCTTAACACCTTGAGGTTTTAGGAGAGTTGGTCACTTAACATGGTATCAGAGCTTAGTCTCGCGGGAGACTCGAGTTCGACTCCCTATGTGACCCCTAATATTCTCAGAATTTGTTAAGGACACGAAGGCAATGTTATGCCCCAAAAGATGAGCGCCGTGATCCACTCTATGATCCTGGTAAGCCCAGGGACGAAGCCAGCAAACATCCACAAGGGGGGCCAAAAAAATTTCTTCGGCACACTAAAATTTTTCGTTAACGCAATAAAATATTCAATATAAAATAAATACAAAAGTACTAGTAAAAAAAAATTATAGTAAAACTTTGCGTTCTTTTAAATCAAGATATCAAATATATAATTGTGTCAACTAAAATATTTAACTATTTATCTTCAAATATATATAAGTATAAAATGATCGGGAAACTCATCATAATAACTCTAAGTTATACTGTAATCTTTAATTAGCAATTAATACACATTAAATGAAATTATATTATGAATAGAAGCAAGTAAAATTTTAACAATACCTCAAAAACTACATATTATGCCTATTAACCTTACAAAAACAACATATGATTATTTAGAAGATGACAAGTTATAGTTTAAACAAGTAAAAATGTTACTTGGATGATGAAATTTGAATTGACGATGAGTAAAATCAATATTAATTAAAAAAACTGATAATACACGAGGACTAAATCTATTTTACGATAATGAGAAGTGGGGTATAAGTTTCTGAGACCTCCACCAAAGATTCTTGTTTTTTAAAAAGAACCATATTGACGTTTAACTTTATCACATATTACATTTTACATTTTTTTTAAAATAGTATAATTGTATGTATATCCATATTTTTGTTTGTTTTTATTTTTAAATCCGGTCTAATACATGAATTAGAGAAATCTAAGAATTAAAATGTTATTTTATAATGTTAAATATTTTTTAGGAGCGAACAGATATTTTTTTTAGGGGGGCCAAATTTTTATATTTATATAAATATGTAGATAAAATATAATTTTTTCAAAATTATATAACACAAATTATAACATTATGGAAACCCTAGGGGGGGCATGGCCCCTTCTGGCCCCTATGTAGCTTCGTCCCTGGGTAAGCCCACCTCCCCACTCTCGATTTACATGCCAAATTTGAATCTGCAATGAAACAGATGGATGAATTGAGCTCTGAAAACCGTAGATATACAGAAAACTTGAAGCGGGCTTCTGCCAAAAGATATTATGCTTGATCATATATAAACTTCCTCCTATGGGATACGTAAAAGACGCTATGAGGGGTCTGATATCCAAGTGTTTGAGACGTGGAAAAACACTGATCAAGAAAGTAGCATTAATCTTGCTGTTGGCAAGGGAAAGAAGTCAGTCAATGCACCCAGTAAGAAAGAGCATTCAGAAGCAATTATACAGGATAGAGAATTTATTACTTCAAATTCTCAAGTAGAGAGAGAGATGAGAGTGGACAACTTTGAGATCTCCAAGAGATTTTTATGCAGCCCCCCAGGATGGGAAGAAGAGAAAAGTCTTGGAAAGACTAAACTCTGATGTCCAGAAGTTGACAAACCTTCAAATCACTGTCCATGATTTGAAGAGGAAAGTTGAGAGTATTGAGAAGCAGGGGTGATCACGGTCTGGTTTAAACCGCAAAATCCGTAAAAACTAATCCGATATTAATCCGATCCAAACCGAAACCGATATGAGGTTTACGGTTTCGGTTCGACTAATTTAAAAAACCGTGGTTTGTGGGTTGGTTTCGGTTTTATATTTAACCAACCCGTTATAAAACCAAACCACATATTTATATATACACAATATAAATATTTAATATTAAATATATACAAAATGTTAATTTTATATAAATATACTAATTTTTAGTTTATATTTGCTGGGTTGTTTAGTTACTTACCTTATCAATACCAACTACAAGTCTACAAGTTAAATCAAGTCAGTAATCCACGACTTCGATTCAAGTTTATGCATTTTATTAGACTAAAATTTGTATTTTAATTTAACTATGTGAAATTGTGTAAATGGAGACAAAATGATACTTTATTTTCCAGTATTATTCATGAATCCTCTTATCTGATTATAAGTCTTAGTCACAAACCGATCAATCCGCTTAACCGAACCATCAAAAACCGCACCGCTTGGTCCGGGTTAGTTGGTTTGCGGGTCATGGGTTGGTTTGAGATTTTAAAAAACCGCTAATATATGGTTTGGTTCCGGTTCTACCTTCAATCCGAACCAAACCGGACCGCGATCACCCCTATTGAGAAGACCAGAAAAGGCAAAGGAAGCACTGAAAGCGATACTATTAAAGGGAAGCTGGAAGAAGCTGAGGCATCAATCCAGAAGTTGTTCGACTTCAATGGAAAATTGATGAAGAATATCAAGGACAAATCGTCACAGTAGGGCCAAAAGTCTGTAACGGAGTCGGAAGAGAGTGGCAGTGCAAGAAGGAAGAGAATATCAGAGCAGGCGCTAAGAGTGTCAGAAGGAATTGGCCGCTTGCAGTTGGAGATACAGAGAATACAGTTTGAATTACTAAAGCTTGACGATGGTAAAGAAAGCAAAGGAAACATTAACTAACCTAACTCACAGGGGAGGGGAATGCTATCAACAGACAAAAAGGTAAAATGTAATTGTTGAACGCCGTAGCAAAGGACACTTATTAATTCTTTTGCATTCAAAAAGCAATATTTTTATACAAGTCCCATGGCTACCTTCAATAAATCACCAAAATTCAACAATAAATCTAACAAGGAACATTTAAATATAGACATGCCAAAAGAGAACCTGCGATTAATAAACTTTACAAATATTCACCAAATGAGGTACTAGTTTAAAAATAGCATATAAAAACTACCAACCAAACTCAGAACTTGATAGATTCACTAATATTGCACTAAATGTCTGAACATTATATAGGTTCACTACGCATGTCTAATATTATATTCATGACTCCAAAAGAAAGCTAGACAATTCCAGCTGGCAAATTCCTGCAAAAAAATAAATAAAAACCTTTAAATATTGTGTTGCGATAAGAGTGGGATATTCTTTTACCAGACATATCAAAATAAGTCAATTGCAGTAATGAAACTCTAAAATTGCAACAGGAGCAAAAACACAAAATCCGCATAGATTCTCCAAAAATTGTGTTAAGTACTATTGATTGTATTTGCTTTCTAGCCAAACTCTGGAGTTGGCTCAAATGCTTTTTATATATTGAACTTGTGATTTAATTTTGTTCAGAGTTCTTCCGGTCACTTAAAACACTTGGACTAAATCAGGACAAGAGCATGTAATTTCTGACAAGAGCATGTAATTTCTGACAAGAGCAAAAGAACTCTACATAAGCTAGCCTTCAGATAAACAACATAGCTACATGGGCCACCCTATCCCGCTGATCAGATTACAAAATAATACATGAAACTAATCTTCTCCATAGAGTGCATATGACGTGTATAACAAATCTCCTTTGTGAATTGTGACGAGAGGAAAAAAGAAAAAGAACTTCAATTTTCTACATGTCCAGAAAACAGGTCAACTGAAAATTTTGTAATAACAATGCAGTCAAAGTATGCAAGGTCTAGGAGCCATTACTAGGTAACTGATATTTCAAAGAAACAACATCAGTACCATGTTTTGCTTATGAATAACAACACTTGTCAGCCATTGATGTTAAAACCATTGATGTGAAAACCAGTTAACCTTAATAAAGTTTGATATTAACCTAAGTATGTCTAATATTCAAATGAAAAGGTCAAGCATGACTTCCAAATACAGATAAATTGAGGCTGAGGATTTACACTTGAGCAGGCCAATCACTGTTTGTTGCTAGGATAATTTTTGAAGCCTATATGAAGGAATTGAAGTACACGAACTTATTCATTTGTTGGATCAGAATTACATAAGTTATAAGTTGCACTAAAACGCTTATACTCATGTATACATAGAACACATGCCAGAGTCGGGAAAAATAGATGTTAAAACTGATTAATAATTTCCACACTAGATACTATTTATAATAACTCAAAATTAAATCAAGAGACCTGACCTGGCTTAGCCCTCAGTCCCTCACTGATAAATAAGATGATGTGGGTAAGGTGTCCTCTTTTTCATGGCCTTTTGAATAAAGGGAGCTTTCTCATGTTGACTCATCTTGTCCCATTCAGAATGCCTGGCAGCACGCCATTTGATTTCTCTGGCATAGTTGACGCTAGGTGGTATGGATTTATCATCTGGCTTCTTTGGATCTCGGATCATGTAGTCCTCGGAAATGAAGATTTGCAAAGCTTCAATGTCTATTGTCACGGGTCCCAAATAGCCACCATCAGACTTCTTATTGTTTTTCCTAATTTGCTTGGATGCTTGTCTCTTAACATCAATCTTGGTATTAGTTTCCACCATCATGGATTCTTTCTTTGTCATTGATCTTGTTTTTACCATGACGTTCCTGCAATATCAAGGCTCGAGTAAACTAATAAAAAACCACGTGATACCTTAATCTAAACAAATCCACTCCTGACAAAAACACTTTTGCAATGTACAAACAACGGATTTAGTTATATAATTACTTCTCAAATTCTGCTCATAACCATTGTTCACTACTTAAGCAAAACAGTACTTCTAAACTCTGCCGATTAAACATGATCAACATATATAAATAATAGAGAAACCATCAAATATAACAGTCAAATGAATAAAATACATACACAGATAGATGGATGCTTATGAATCCTGCTCTGCACTCGTCCTGCTTTTGAATTCTGCTATTTTGCACCTAATTTCTCGGCTATCCTAATTTTACCGCTTTGGTATAACGGACAAGTTTAAGTTTTGGGCTTTTCTTTGCTTTTGGGCCTTCCACCCATTTTTTTTTATATTTATCATAAATTTATACCGTAATATACTGCATTTTATCTCTATTACCCGCGAATCGTTATTATTTGAAAAAAAATCTTAATATATAATTTCAAAATTATTAGAAGGGTTAGTTTCAAATTAGAATCAATATTATAATTAGAATCATTGATGAATATGAATTTAATGGTCATGATTTACCTAGCTATATAAATATAAATTAAAACTAGATGCTATTTAAGATACCTTGCCTTATATATAGATTATTATTACAAATCATAACAATCATTGATTATTTACTTACAATAACAATTAATTAATATATATACATGCAAATCAAACCTACAACAACATGTGATTTTTAATCAATTTTAATAATATAGTATTACAAAACACGAGTTTTTACTGCAGTACATGTAACATTACAAAACACGAGATTGTGCTGCAGTACATATCGAGCTCATATAATATTACAAAACACGATATTCTGCTACAGTATATTTCTTGCTCATATAATATTATAAAAGAGAGGAGATTTCTTGTGGCAGCCCTCAGATCCGGGGGTCTGGATCTGGTGCCACGTGTAAATGAAAATACAAGTTAAAACCAAGAAAACCTTTTTAAAACACTTTCGAAAACGGATTCTGACATCACCAATAAAAACATTTCTAAAACACTTTTTAAAAACTTAGATTTCCGAAACCAAAGAATTTAAAACCTGAAAGTTTTAATAACAGATTTAAAAGAAACCACTTTAACCCCCTAAAAACAGGATCGCATCCAGGTTACAGTATTGAAATCAGAAAATAACCAACCTGATCTCTAATGTACTTAACCTCTTAGAATCCTTGCCGCTTAACATCACTCTCATGTGCAGTCTATCAGATAATCCATCTCTAGCCTTAGCTGAAATGTTTAGAATTGAAAAGCAAGAATGAGCTAAAATGCTCAGCAAGTTCTAGTAGTAAAACAGTTTGTATAAGGATAGTTTGCAAGGTTGAGCTATGAATCGCTCAGCAGTACCGATTTGAATAAACAAGAGATATAATTGAAAAACAGTTTATAAGAGCACGAGTATAGAAATCATGCATGCTTTGAATATAAAGCAGTAAATCATCATTTGATATAAAAACCATATATGCTTTGAGTATAAAGCCTTAAATCATCGTTTGATATAAAACTGAAAATCACCTTTAACTAGCATGCTTTTAAAACATAAGAGATCATATGATTTTTAAACTCAGAATTTTTCTCTGGCATGCTATAAGAGAATTGAATCTCAAAACGAATTATCAGATATATTCGGACGCTAACAGGTGAAGATAGCTGATCAGTCTATCAACACCGGACGGCGACGAGGCCATCACGAATAAATGTTCCGGAACCTAAAGACTAGCTAGGTCTTTAGCACGCTGGACTAGGGGGTTTAACAATGTGCACCACCCCGACTTAGCCTCTTACGCAACCACATGCTGGGTCGTTATCAAATAACGGAACCTCTTACGCAGCTCCAAATAGAGATATCTGATCCATTTCCAGTTTTTAGTTTGATTCACATTTATTATCTATCCCCTTTTTAAAATCACTACATGATATTCGTGAATCAATACCATGTCTCTAGAATTTGAATCTCAGAATTTCATCTCAAATTTAGTAATGATAATTACTAAATAATTTCAGAATTTGAATCTCATTCGGGATAGATAATCACAAGTCACTATTCCCCAAAAACCATTTCAAAAGATAAATGAAACCCATAGCAACCGGGGAATACGTAACGTAAAACATTTGATATAAGACATGCATTCTTGCTCTACTTTATTCATATATAATCTGAACCACAAGAGAAATAGTCAGAAGTACTTGCAGAAATTTTGAAATATGAATATGGAAAATTTTCTTTTGAATAAAACAGGAGTATACTTGATCTTTCAAATATAAGAGAAAGGTAGGAATACTTGCATTTTCAAATATATAAGAGAAAAATGAGAATACTTGCCTTTGGTCCTTAGCTTATACACTTTCAACTAACATCCTTATCTTATTCTGCTTTCTCAAGACATCACCCTCAACTATTCCTGATTCTCTGCTATGGCGCTCATGCGATTGCTGCAGCCTGATACAAAATCTTATCTAACTTCAGTCTTGATCCCCAACGTCTGGTTCTATTCGTCCGGAACAATCCGTAACTACTGAACCGCTATACAACTCTCACCTTTTCTTGCCTTTGCTTGGTATCATGCCCTCAATGCTCGATCCTATTATAAGCAAAAAGATACTACTTTAGTATCCTTCCGAAACAACTATCTTATTTCTACCCTTTCGCGATATATATATACACGGCACATTATACAGCACATAACAAGTAGCACACATTATAGTTTTATAACTTACAACCAACTCTGAATATTATTCAACACGAGAACGCGTAACTTAAGTTTATATTTCTACAGAAAATTCGGCATGACCTATTCGTAAATAGGACCATCCCCCTGTTTTCAAATCAATCAAATCAAGCTCTTTAAACTAAATAAAATACTAATATAAAGAAAATCTGCCTCGACATGCGGTAAATCACATAAGAAAAGTACCCGCCCCGACATGCAGCACCTAACACATAATGATAAATAATCCGCCCAGACATGCGGCGCACCTAAACACATAATGATTGAAAGAAACTAATAGCTTATCTTTAAAACGGAAAGTAATTCAATATTAATACATTATACTATCAAGAATAACACTCTAACATTTAACACGTAGCACTTAGCAGGTATCACATATTTCCATACAATTACTTACCACTTACCATAATACTCAATTTAGATACTATTCAATTCAAACATATACAAGTTGAATTAAATAAGCATAGCATTATAACTATTTAAGATATCGCATATTTATATTATTAATATTATTATTTACTATTATTACTACTAGTGAAAGTAATAATAATAATAAAGAATAATACTAATATTTATTAATATTTGACATCCTAAAATTACCAAGTAAACACAGTTTCACACATTAACATCAATAATAATAATAATGCTATGCATAACTGCTATTACTAACAAATCACATAAATATTATTTATAGGTTTTTATGGAAATATCACGAATCAGTAACTATATAAATTCGATTAATAGTTCGATAATTATAGGATACGCTCCCGTATAATTTTAAATTCTAAATTCCATTTGAAAATCAGGCAGCACCTTCTCTAATTATCGGACTACCAATCGATTTCATATCGACACAACAATTCCCAAAATAACATGTAATCAAACTCCAAATAATCCAAATTACAAATACCAACCAATCCACTAAATAATCCCAACAAACTTATAATCAATCCGAACAACTTACTTTATAACTACTATCCAAAATTAATATTCAAATCAACGAACCAACAACTGAAATAATAAATAAAAAGCGTATAAAAATCATTTTTTTTTTTGACTCGAGCCACTCGAATAATCACTCAGCCACGTTTAGTCAACACACGGCCAACCCGACCCCACACGAACACATACCCACACAACACACGCACACACAGAACGCACACATACACCCTCCTGCACCAATACACACCTCTGTTGTACACATAGACGCACACACTAATACTCACACGAAATACACACCCACAAAACGCACACACCCACACACTGATATATACAGCCACACATACACCGCAGTACACCCACCAGCACACACGGACTATACACACAGATACACACACGAACACACAGCCATGGATTCAAGCCAAAAATCGAGAGGAACCAGTAGGGAAAGAAGGGAGAAAAACGGAGAAGGAAGAGAAACAAGGGAGAAAGGCGGCGATGGGGTTACCGGAAAAACAGGGGCGAGCGGCGGAGATGTTGCCGGAAGTGAGGCGGCGCCGGAAAACCGAGGGAGAGAGAGCGGAGGGATTGAGAGAGACTCGAGGGAGAGAAAGAGATCGAGAGAGGGATGAGGTCGACAGAGATTTGTGAGAGAGAGATGAAATTAGAGCGAGGGAGAGAGATGAAGGAGAGAATCGAGAGATTGGTGAGAAAAGAAACGGAGTTGAACTGATTAAAACGGAGAGGCTGCCACGTTTTACAAAATAAGCCACGTACCCCCTTTTGGGGCCGGTTCCGGACTGAATTAACAAATTAACGAACAAACTCACAGATAAAAATGATCCAGATAAATACCAAAATAATTTTAAAAATCACAAAATAATTAAAAACTAATAAAATATAATTTTTATGATTTTTAGATCATTTTTGAAATTAATAGAAACACCCCTCTTTAATCTACACAGAAAATCATTTAGAGCTGAATAATTATCGAAAGATCATTTTATGAATTTTATAAATCTCTAAAAATATTTAATGAAATTATAGAGCCATAAAAATAATTTTATAGACAATACACAATTTTATAAAATTCAATCAGTAAATAGTCCATAATAAATGGAAATCGATAATACAGCTCAACAATCTAATAGAAATAATATACACTGACTCTCGAGAATATAATCAATAATATATGAAACTCATTTTTTTGAAGAAACAATAATATACCAATAACACAATAACCCGGAGTTTAAATATAACATTTGGATTTAATTAAACTTGAATAAAATATTAAATCTTATTCTCTTCCTTGAAGAAAATCACTTTTATAATAATAAATAGATTTTAAAAATCCGGGTCATTACATTTCTGTTGCAGTACATATCTATAACTCATATAATATTACAAAACAGTACATATCTATAACTCATATAATATTACAAAACAAGAGATTCTGCTGTAGTACATAAAATAATAATAAATAAAATCAAAACATACACACTCTAGCTCATCGTATGTAGGAGTTCTGTTGCAATATATGTAAATAATAGAGTTAAAAAAATCATAATAGATAAATCTCTAGCTCATCATATGTAGGTTGTAGTATATGTAACTAATAGAGTTAAAAAAAATCATAATAGATATATTCGATTTATTCATATATCTATATAAATTAATTTGCATGTATATATCATTTTATCACATGAGATATATAAATTAAAGATCAATTATTTTTTTTGTTAGAATGATTAAATATGGTTAGTTTCATTAAAATTAGGAATGTGTATTAATTGAATACATGTATATTTAAATATGTATTAATTTAAAACACATTTAAGTTATTTTCATTTAATGACTATTAATGTGGTTCTAAGGTTCTAAGTTTAAGCGGTTCTATGTGGAACCTGACCCATTATTATAATATCAGTTACAAATTTTAATATATAAATATAGATATAAATATAGATGTAAACTTTTATAAAAAAATAATAATATTTCTTAAATCTTCTAAATATCATCAATTATAAAATTCTCTTTCGTTATATTAAATGAAATATATAATAAATCATATTTTTCCAATCAAATATTATTTAAGAATTGATTACCGGGTTGAGTATCATGGAATGCAATTCCTACTCTCATTTGAGCAATAAAATCAAAATATTCACGTTTAATCCTAATCCCAATTTCATAAAAAAAAAAATCTAAACAATCTATGTTCAATTTTATTGTGATTCCTGAATTTGCATCTTATGGTTTTTTTTTAATCCCTATTCGAATGGGAAATAAGATACTCGCACGGCTTTATAAAAAAAATATTAAATATTTTAAATATAAACAATGTGAGAGGCAGAAGGAATATATGATATATTTTTTAAAACTTTTTATGTGCCTTTTCTTTTTCTTTTTTTTATTTTGACTAAGTATCTCAATCTTGTGTTCTTCCCGATCACAAATTAATCTGACTAATCATTTGATTCAAATTAATAACCTGAAATAAAATTTCATAATTGCTGAATACAAATTATTTTGCGCAGTTGTCTGAGATTACAAATTTATCTTTCCTAAACTTATGTGTTATACTAGTGAGTTAACCCCAATTTTTGTGCATGTGTACATTATTAATGCACACAATCACTATATTTATGCACTAACTTATATTATATTTACCTTTTTTTTTATACATTCTTTTTATTTATTCTAATCATAATATATTTATGTTACTAATTATTTATTTATCAATTAATAGATCTGATGGATGATACATATTCTATCTCCTTTATATAAAAAGAATTTATAGATTTCATTGTTCTGTTAAGATAACATCTTATCAATAAATGGATTGATTTGTTATCAATCTTGTTGATTTTATTCTTATTAGTTTTTGTTGTTAAAAAATCATTCAAACTTTAATTTAAACAATTTAAAATTTTACAACTATATTTGGCTATATTTGATTTTTTTTATAATATAATTTTTAGTTGGCGTATAACCTATAATATGTACGAAGAATTTAGAAAGATAATTTGTATAAATAATCTTTATTCATATAATTTTTATTTGACTTTATATATAATTTTATAATTAACATACTTGACTTTATATATAATTTATCGACGTCTTTAATTTTTTTTAATCGATATGTTTATTTTTATTTATTTTGTTCATTCTCAATTAATCAAACCAACTTAAAATTTTGAAACTATAACTATTAAGGCTGGGATGGTAAAATCCCAATAACCTAAAATATTAAAAATTTAACACTAGCGTTTGATATAATATTTTATTCACAATAAAAAATACTTGTATTAAGAATTTAGAAAGATAATTTGGATATATAATCTTTATCTTTTTGAATTTAATTTTAATAATTTTACAATACAAATTAAGGTTAGTTTTAAGATGAAAAATTAAATATTATAATTATATTTGTTTTCTGTAAAACAATTTTTTAATGTTGAAATCTTTTCATCATCATCAATTCATCATCATACTCATATTTTAGTTTATATTTATTTTGATAAGTATAGTAACTCTAAATTAGTGCGTGTGTATGTGTGTATACACATATTATAAAAATTAAAATTAAAAATACACATAGTTTAAAATTATATTTATATTATCATTCAAAGTATAATTTATTCGAATATATAAATCACGCACCCCGTACCGCAATCGATTTTTATATCACGTGCGGTGCGGTCGCAATTTTCTCAAACCGCACGCATGGTGTTTCACGAATTTAGGAAAAAACCGCACAGGACGCGCCGCGAACACCCCTGCTTACAGCATTTGAATATACACAAACACACGCGAGACCGCCGCTCATCTTCTCTTCTTCCCTCTTGACCCAACTTCAGCTATTCTGACTCTACATTCAACTCAATCCAAGGTATTTACTTCAATTAAAAACTCTTATATATTCATTTTGCCTCTGTTTGATTGCTTATTATGATGCTCCTCTGTTACTACACATATAAAAACTCATATACAAAATCTATTTGGGCAGTTAAGAGAGCTAATTGCAATGTCTACTGAAAAATCACTTGTGGCTCACAGCAGCTTAGCTTGTGCTCGTTGCGGGAAGCCTGCTAATCTTCAGTATGTATTTGTATTTGTGTTTGTGTTTATATTTTATGATGTTTATATGTGAATAATTAATTTTTTGTTCCTTAAGTTCACTGTTTGAGGTAAATATGATAGTGAAATTACTGGAAAATTTGTGAGTTTAAGCACTATATGGAAGTAATTTCACTTGATAAAACACGGTTCGCTGTGGCCTGTGTGCTGGATTGTAAAGCAAATGTTGAAATATAACTTGGACGTGGTATTGGGCAATTATAATTCATTTTTCAAAATGTGTAATGTTCTGCTTGCTGAACATAGTGTTTATAGTGTGGAACAGGCGAACAACGTTCTACGGGCAGAACATAATATTAATCATGAGCAGGGGCGGATCTAAAAATATTTTCTTAGGGGGGCACCAAGCAAATTTTCGAAAAACACCTATACATTTTCAGATTTTCAGGGGGCACTTCTATAATTTTGTAAAATTTATAACAAGTGTATTGTGCTAAACATAGATGTATTGAACATAGGAAAATTGTTCTAGTACAAATCTATAAACTGCATAATAATATGCACAATGAATTTATATTATTGTGAACATATAAATATATAATTATGAAATACTTGTGGGAGTGTATTTATCTGTATATTGCATTTATGTGTAACTAATGGAAGAGAGATGAGACATAGGTATATAGTTGTGAGTTATGATTTATATATATTAATTCAAATACTAATCTAACCATAGTTATCAACTTTTACTTTGTTTACTCTATTTTCAGGTGTCCCAAGTGTGTAGAATTAAAGCTTCATTGTGATGGTGCTACCTTCTGGTGTGTAGGCATCCCATTCTGATGCTGCTCTACGCTGCTAGATTTCTTTTTAGAATGACCATGTGAAATGAGCTTAATTGTTGTTCCCATGCAGTTTGAATTTATATCTTTTGCTAAAATGTTGATCACTCACAGCAGTAGTGTTATGGTCTATCTGAATTATTAGAGATATTTCATATATAATAAAGGCAAGGAAAAATTTGTTTTATGTTGAACCTGGATCCCTGGCTCAAGGGTGAAAATCCTCAATGATACTATATTATGACCTTCTATCTGAAGCATTTTTATGTTTTTTTTTGCTGCAACTTCAGTAACATGTCTGTGTATTGATGAACTTTATATCCTAAACAGCACTCAAGAATGTTTTAAGGCATCCTGGAGTTCTCATAAATCCGTTCACTCGAAAGCAAAGATGTCCATGCTAAATTCCAAGATTTCAGGTGAACAAGAATCAACGACACCATATGATTGGCTATACTGTTTGAGAAAAGGACAGTCCCGAACACCCAAACTTCCTAGATTTGATTGGACAGGGTATGTCTTTTCCAAAGTAATTACTCTGATGTGGTATAAGGTATACAAATATGGTTCTATAATTAGAAATAATTTTCTCATAAAATAAATTGTCTCACGTGGTTATTGATTCTTCATCGGAGTTCATTTTAGTTACCAGAAGCATTAATAGAAAATAGAATATTAAGTTAAACTTGACGGTCTAATCAATTAACTATGTTTGATGTCACAAATGGAGGTATTCTAATTTGCGAATATTAGTTTACTCCCAGGTTTTTGGAGAAAATTGTTTCTTTGTTTTTTTCACTCTGAAAAAAAATCCTAAAAGCTTTTCGCAGAGTGAAGCCAAAATGGGTCTCTATGCCAGTACCATGGAATATTTTGTGTGGATGAGGGAGAAATTCTAATGGGAACTTTGTAATTGAGTGAACTAGAAATTTAGAAGATTCCCATCAGTAGAGAATGTACTTCTCTAAATATTACATAGAGCAGGTGCTTGATAAAAAGCTGGCCGAGATCAACCTTCATTTAAAACAAAACGGTCACACCACTGAAAATACTAACTAGAGTAATAAACTTACTACTTTTAGTAAGTTGACTCAAGCTCATAAAGTCACCAATAGACTGCAACTACCATTTAGCCAAACAGACCCTTACATTTGGTATACGTTTCTGTTAGTAGTGCTAGTTGTCAATACAGAGTTGTAACACTATATATGTACAGAGCTTAGTTCATTTCTCTTTTCAAGTCAGAATGTAAAGTCACTCCATTATCAATAATACAGATTCTTCTTATGTACATACAATCAATACTTACCATTACCAATCCAAAGTTAAAGTTTGATTCCACAACTTTTTTTAGAAAAATCATCATTTGGTCTGGAAAAGCTCCTTCAGATTCAAGGATAATATATAATATTGAACTTTGCATTTGAAATAATATTGAAGCTGAATAGTTGAATTTCTTCTGTATATAATATTGAACTTTGCATTTGAATAATATTGCAACCGAATAGTTAAATTTCTTCTGTACTCATGTGTGCAGGACTTTGAAGCCACACCCCATATCAAAGCCGCGGTTAGTACCTGATCACATTGATAAACCTGACTGGGCACTTGATGTGAGTTGTGTATAAAATGTTTTGTTATAAATTCATGATCAATTTTACTGACATGGCTAGTTCTTGTGGATAAGGTGAATTATGTCCATGAGTTTGATATATCTAGCTTCCGTTTCTAACCAAAGCAATTGAACTTCTTCTTCTTCTTTTTTTTTTTGTGCATTAAACTTGGATAAAAAAGTTTATAGGTTTCGGCATGTGTTTGTTTCGCCTTTTTATCTGGATTCTTCAACTTTTTTGTGCAAATGTCTCTGCAGGGAACTCCAAAAGTTGAGCCTAGTAGTGACCTCCAGCGTGTCGTTGAGGTACTGTCATTGCAGATAATTTACTGTCCGTTAAACGAAATATTGTGCTTTATCGTTTCCATCTATGAAGTCTAATTAGTCTTTTCTTTCTTAATTTCCTGAAGATTAAAACACCAGAACAAATTGCGAGAATGAGGGAAACATGCCAAGTAAGTTTTTATCTTTGGTGTTGAAATATTAATATCGCGTTTTTTGTATCAAATTTATACTTCTACTTCTATGTGCAAGTATTACTGTATTAGTATATCATTTAGAGGTCCTTCAAAATTAAATATACTTAACTTAGTAAATATTTTGTGTCACTGATGTATACATGCATGTTGATAAATTAATCAAAGTTCTATTATAGGTGTAATCAGGACTTCTTTTTCTCTCTAGAAATATCTGGGACTCTACCATCCATAGTATAAACTGAAACAATATAGAAATTTCGGACATGTCGGGCAGTAACCTGTGCTGCCGCACCTGGTTTATAGAATGAATTTGCAGCAGTATAATAGCCGGAACTCTCTCTTGTACATTTTTTTGTACATATACCAGTAGTATTGTATGGAGACAACAAACTGACAACAATGAAGAAAATAACCCGTGAACCCCATACTCCAGGGGGAAACAGAGGAGAACTTGCTTAAAAATAGAAAATTTAGTAAGAATGAGCAATAAATTTTAAAATCCAAGATGTAGTTTTCTATAGAGACCAATGACGTCAACATGTCAGGAAGGGTGAGAACTAGAGCATACCCTGCCATTTACTCTATATAACCTGAAGTATATTGTTCATATGAAATATGTTTCTACTAGATGGCCCGGGAAGTTTTGGATGCAGCTGCACGAGTTATTCAACAAGGTGTTACAACTGACGAAATTGATGCCGTAGTGCATAAAGCAACAATTGCTGCTGGCAAGTTCATTTTGTGAAAAACAATGGATATTATGCTTATTATCTTGGGCATCATTTTCTATTCTTAAAAATTCTGCACAATACTCACTCTACCCCAGATTAGATGAGCTATTTGACTCTGGGCACGCAACTTAAGATGCATTGACCGCCTACTTCTGTAATTTATTTTTTAAATTATCTTTTGTAAATAAAATTTCATACTTAAATTTTTGTTTACAAAAATGCTTTTTTGAAAATAAGTTATGTAGCTATGCAGTCAATGCACCTTAAATTGTGTGTCCAAAGTCAAGGAGCTCATTTAATTTGGGATGGAGTAATGATTATGATTTTGACTCGATATTTTGGTTTTACCTCCGCAGGAGGATATCCATCACCCTTGAATTACTACTTCTTCCCAAAATCTTGCTGCACGTAAGTATCCTCCATTTTGGTGTGTACTCCCTCTGTTGTAAAGTATAGATCTCTTACTTTTTAGTACACACTTCAAGGTGCTTTGACCCCATAGTTAGAATCATCATATTTAAAATTTATTTTTGTGAACAATAATATTAGTTATATATTTTTTCACAAAAGAAAATTTTAGAAGTAATAATTCTAACTATGCAATCAAAGCATATATGCCAAAAAGTCAAGCAACCTATATTTCAAAAGAAAGGGAGTAGGTTGTTTGTGTGTGTGTGCTTGTCAATTTTTATACAGGCTATCACCTATCATCATATATTTACCGTCCACTAAGAAGTAATTACAGGTCGGTCAATGAAGTGATTTGCCATGGGATCCCTGATGCGAGGTATTGTTATTTCTCAGCTGTGGACACTTTTTGTTATCTCTAACTTCTATTTCCAATCTCGAATTGGAGTATGGCTGTATAATTGAACCTTATTTCTTATCCGGTTATGAAAAATACGTGATTATTAATTATGTCAATATTCTGTTCTACCTAATGGCAGTTGTTTTGAAGAGGAAAAGATCAATGTCTCTCTCTCTTTTTTTCTGTACAGTAAATAGTGCTTAAAACATTACAGTGCAGCAAATTGTTGCAGTACGAGCATTATCAACCTCTAAAGCATTAAAGAAACTAAGGAAGAGTAATTTCTGTTATGATGTTCTTGCACAGTTCTGCAGACTGATTGATATCTTCCGATATGATTACAAGAAAAAGATTTTATCATTTGAAGTCTCTAGTCGTCATTTGCTGTGTTTCCAAGGCCACTCATTCTAAGCAATACAAACTTCATATCTTCACAATTTGATCCATTGAAATTAAAATTGCAGTTAAACTTTCAATTCTCTATCTACAAGTAGCAACTTAGATTCTCTCTAGAAAGCAGTGTGATACAACTCAAATTAGAAAGCCAATTGATCTCCTTTCCAACACACTGAGGATTTTTAAAATGCCCACTAGGTTTGTAATCTCGTAAAGCATTACAAGTTCTGTACAGAATCGCAGGAGATGAGTAGGACCTAAAGATAACACAGTACAAAGTTTTCTGAGCACGTGTTTGCACCAATCTCCAAATTCCTTTAACAATAAAGCCATTAGTTTTACACAAAGCAAAAGGAATGAAAAACTCAACTATATACATGTATGTGTGTGTGCACGCGATTAGGCGATGCAAATTGAATCTCTCTATAATGTTTCAGAAAATTAGAGGATGGGGATATCATAAATGTCGATGTAACTGTATTCTACAAAGGAGTTCATGGTAAGGCGATTATCTATAGTGTTACAGGATGGGGATCAGATATTACTTATAACATTAGGTAATTATGTAGGTGATCTCAATGAAACTTTCTTCGTTGGAAATGTCGACGAGGCATCTCGACAGTTGGTCAACTGCACTTACGGGTGTTTGGAGAAAGCAATATCAATTGGTAAGTGTTTTTTTTTTTACTCAGATTTGTTAATATTAAGGGTGTCTAGGGACTTGCCATTTTTCAAGTTGCTAATTCCATACACAACCATAGTACACAGACAACATGCTAATCTCTTTATCTAATTTCAAGTAACAATCCTAGTACATATGCAGCAACATGCTCACAGTCTCCGGAAAAGAATATTCATTCTCTAATAATGTCCCCAGCTTTAAAGAGAATCTATACCCATTTCCTGATTTAATAAATTGATTTTTGGGATGTATAAATGGACCATCTATTAGGTGCTGGTGGACTATGCCAATTGAAAATTACATTGTTCTGGTTCATAAAACTGATATGAGAATTTGGTTCTGCATAGCTAATTATTAATGCTCATTATCAGAATTTTCATTTACATTTAATTGAAATGTGAATTTACATCTAATGGCTGCACTCAGAATTGTTTATGATATATGTGAGGCGCAAACGGAAATAGTATCTAGTTGTGCTCTAAACTCTATAAATAATTTCAAGCAAACAGAAAAATAGAGGAATGTTACATAATACAGAAATAAAAAATGCTCTGCACTCACTTAAAAAGAGCTGCTGGACCCCTTATTGGTGAATATTCAGAGGTCTGAAAACCTCTTGACTGGTTTAGTTGGTATATTCTAACTATTGAAAACTTCTGAGCAGCATAGTATATTGTAGTCACACCATGAGTTGTTTGTAAAGTGCCCTTGTTTTTTATCATTGTTTTAGTGGTTGATCATCTGCATTAAATCGTGAAGTATCCAGATATGCTTTTAGACTTCCGTAACCGCAGGAAGCTAGGAAGCATGAGTGCGGGTGCGGGAGTGCGGGTGCGCGGTACGTGGATACGGGAATTCGTCAAATTCCAAAATATGGGGATACGGGTGCGGGGGGATACGGCAAATATTAAAATATTAAATATATTATATATATGTATAAATAATACATAAGATGTATTTAAGTAGAACAAAATAGTTGAATAACTAAATTAATCATCCTTAAGTCTTGACAATTAAAATACATAAATATATATATTGCAATTTAAGTGATTCAATCGAGTATAATCATGGCTTCCATGATTTTGACCAACTAATTTTAATTTTTTTTTTAAAAAAAAAGTTGTAAAAAATTACGATTTGTGCCATTCCCGCACCCCCATCCCCGCACCCCCGCGTATCCCCATCACTGCCTCCACCGATACGCCACGTGGCGTATCCCGTGCGTATCCCGCCGCACCCCGCCGCACCCCCGCACCCCCAAGTATCCCCTACGCAGTTCTTCACCCAGATGAAGTATCCCTGCTTTCTAGGCAGGAAGGCATGATTATATCACTAATATCAGTTTTTGCATATATAGGGTTGGCAATGACCAGTTAGCATTCTCTTTTGCAGAAAAAAGGCATCAGTTAAAATGTTGATACATTTTAACTTAAGTTTCTTAGGATGCGCTCCAAAATTTTCATGTCATCTTACATGTTTAACTTTTAAGACAGAACTCCAATCTCACATATTTTTATCTTTGATCTGCTACATTTCAGTTAAACCTGGAGTACGATTTCGAGAAATTGGAGAAGTTGTTAATTGCCATGCTCTGATGTCAGGGTTCTCTGTGGTAAATCAGAGACCATTGTCTCTATCTTTCCATTCCTTGTTCAACAAAAAATTCCATTATCTTTGTTTTCTTGTTACAATAGGTGAAGACAATTGCTGGTCATGGAATTGGAGAGCTCTTCCACTGCGCACCAAATATTCCTCACTATGCAAGTATCCATATTAGTAGTTTCCAACTCCAGTACGCCCTCTAATTGACATGTGTTCTGTGATTCATGATAGTCTAATCAGTGCAGGGCGCGTACAAAATTTTCTGCATTCAGAGTGACACTGAAAATTGATGAATTTAATCTTGGCTAGTACTCTTTTATTTGGTGTGTTTGTACGTACCTTAATATAATCAGGAAATAAAACTGTGGGTATCATGAAGGCTGGGCAAACCTTTACCATTGAACCGATGTTAAATGCAGGTAAATAACTATTTTGCTAAACAAGTTTACATGTACCTTTTATCATGTAAAACTTTCAACAAATTCTAATTTTAGGTAATTGGCATGATCGGATGTGGCCTGATGGCTGGACAGTAGTCACGGCAGATGGCAGACGCAGTGCTCAGTTTGAACACACACTTCTGGTAACTGTTCATTTATAAATTATACTGGCTTACAACCCATGCAATGTCCGGTCTAGTTTGGCATTTTATATTTTTTCATGGTGGTTATATAATTACTCCTCCCTCCGTCCACCAGATTGTTTACATTTGGGAGTGAGGACTTGACACACATTTTAAGGCTCCTGTAAAGTATAGTTTCATATATTATTTTAATTTTTTTTTTCTTTTGAATAGAAGTCTGATGTTTAAATTTTTATTCATAAAAAAGAAAATTTGAAAAATAAGTTATAAACTATACATTATAGGAGCCTTAAAATGCGTGCCAAGTAGTGCAAAAAACTGTTAATAAATGGGTGGCATACAGGTATTAGTTTATAACATGTGTGATGGACGGGTGACTTATAATATGTGCTATTTTATTGTATATATTTTAGTATTTTATTGTATATAGTATTTATTGTTTTTAAATAACTAATTAGCATGTTTGAGTTAATATATTTTTATTGAGCATGTTAAATAGGTTTTCAATCAATATATCCATCAAAAGACTTATAAATAAATAGGTTTGAGATATATGTTTTAGTGAGGATATTTAAAAATAATCCGTTTAAAACATGTTATAAACTAAAGAGGTTAATAAACTACGGTTGTTTAAATATGTTTTAGTTATAATAAAAAATACATGTTAAAATTATGTTATAAAATGAGGAGGACATAAACCGGGCCGAATACATCGCAGAAAACTTCTAACGTTTTGGTCTTAATAGTATAATATAATATAGAAGTATAGATAAATAAATTTAATGAAAGTATAAGGTATATAGTAAAATATAAATTTAGTCATCATATAGTTAAATTATTTAATTTTACTATGCTGGGAATCAAACCGTTAAATTTTTATATTTTGAATTAATCATATAAATGGTATTTGAATCTAATGGTTGCATTCAATTTGCTTTAAAGATCCAATGATTGCTGTTAAAAGGTATAACAAAAAAAAATGACCAAAAATAAAAATGAGACCCTGTTATAATAGTATTGTATAGAAGTATTGGGATTGAATACTTGTTAGTATTATCATCATCATCCAGTATTGAATTGCCTTTTTTTCTTTGCCCGCGGCTAGGCGGTGATGGCAACCTGCAATATTGTTGCCATCTCTTGTGGGAATCCTTTACTTTAACTTTTCAATGTCACTATTTCTATGAGATATGAAAGCCTCACATAATAGCTTGCTCATTTCAAATTCTCAAATTTAATATTTAACTTTTTTCAAAATTATAATCTTCCCGTTTATCCTTTCATCCGACACCTTTCAGTTTACTGTAAGTAGTTGAAGATCTCGCAAACTCCAGGGGCTTGTGATTATTACGTTAACTGCAATATCCACATTAACTTTTTTCTCTTTTTTTTTTTTTTAAGCCAAAGTAATGTCCTCATCGTCATTCTTATGTGGTATTGTTATCATAGGTGACAGATACTGGAGTGGAAGTTCTAACAGCTCGCTTACCTACATCCCCCAATATGTTTCCCTGGTTAAAGTCTTGAGGATAACACTCCTTGGACTAGCAAGTAGCCTTCTAATGACACGATATTCATTTATTGGATATGTAATAATATAAATATGAGAAATTATTTATTTCATCCCCCTAATTTGAACTTCTAACTTGTATGAATGGTATCACTACACATTTTTTACTTACAAATGATGCCGTTATTATTATCATTCCCCTAATATTCAGTTATTTTCGATTATTTTGAATGCTGATATTTGGTCATATCAATTGATTTTGTCATTCAAACACGAACAAGCTGGCTTAATCGGCCCGTCTAAAACCGACTATCTATGTTGTTCGGGTTTTTAGAACCGCTGTTAATTAACGGTCGGTTTTGCCGACTTTTTTTTAGTGTTGGAGGTCAAAGCCATGTTGCCAGAAGTTGATCTTATTCTGAATATGCCGCAGAAAGTGCTCCTGCTGAATGACAACAGGTAACAGCCACTGGCTAATTAGTTTCGTGCATGAGAACCTTTTTAATAAGACTTAATTACCAAAAAAACTATACAATTATCATGTTTTTTTCAATTTAACCATAATAGTATATTTATTGCAGAATAATGCAACTAACTTTAAAAAATTATATTCAGAAAACCCACTCTCACTAATCCATAACCACGGTTAAGTTAAAATTGAGATATCACATATATTGTCAAGTTATTAATTATTAAATTAATTAGTATACGAATTTTATTAATTTTTTTTCTATCCAATTAAAAGATCAAAATCCTAATTTATATTTTACACAAATATAGAGCGAATCATAATTTATGTCCGAATGTATAGGACAATGTTAGCAAGATTTTTTGAAAACACAATCAGCCTACTAGATACCTGTAGATACCTGTGTATCGATAATTTTTCATGTAATTTAAATAATTGTATCGAATTTATAAATTTATTCAAACTCTTGATCGCTCTATGAACCGGTGTTACTAATTTTGTCGACATATTACTTGCAACATCGATATGATAAATGTGTTTTGTTCGGGTTCAACCTACACAAGCACATATAATATATATGGTATTTTGAGATTTCTACACGATTTTTACATGATTTTTAATAAATATTATATAATTTTTAACATTTTGTTAGTAATTGTTTGGGCAATAAATTTTATTGAATTAGTATTCATCTAAAAAAACAAACAATTCAAATGCTATGATTTTCGATAATAAATATAATTCTTCAACAATATTAATATATACATATATATATATATATATAATTTTTAAAATAAGTGTAAATTCTTACCAATCAAAAAAACTAAACTAAACTAAATTAATTATTTAGTCGACAATAATTTAAAATTATACTATAACGAACCCTGATAATTCAAAAAAAAACTGCTTATTTGGTCTATATATAATGAATTATGTAAATATTTAAACTAAAATTATAAAAAAATGTTATTTTAGTGATGTTGCGTAGGACATCCAAACCATAGTTAAAATTGGGTTCTCTCAAATATGTTTTCTATTAGTTAGTTGTATTTTTCTGCAACAAAATTAATATTATGATTAAAATGAAAAAATCATAAAAGTTTAATAGTTTTTTTGGTAATTAAGTCTTTTAATAACTAATCTATGATATTAACTTGTAATACTAGGAAACTTTACATGGACAGACGCACATCAAAACATGCATATATCTATTCATTAAAATCAAGAATAATGACGGAATCCGGCCATAGAATAGAATGGTATTTAACAGAAAACCTCATATCTACAAACTTCATTGCCACATATTCATACGAGTATATCAACATGTAAAGTAGAGAAGAACCAAGAAAGAAAATATTACAACGCTAATTACAAGATTCACGGCTTCTTTTTGGCACGAAATGAGGCTCTATGTCTAGCCGTGTATCCATTAAACAAGGCTAATGCATTGCTGGTCACTTGTGCCACATTCAACACCTTAGCCTTAATGGTAGCCTTAACCTTACCTCTAATAGTGTAAGCCGAGAAGCCATCTATGCATGTGGTGGCATCCGTCAGGGCAGCGCTAACCCAACTCTGAACATTACTCTCGTGCCAGAGGAATTGTTTCTCACCATCAATACTCATCTGTCTAAATTCTTTAACGGATTGCGCGATTTGTGTCACGCCGTCATTTATCTGGCTCAGACAGTCTTGCACGGCGAAATAGTCGGGTGTTTTTGTTTGCTGAAGAAGTTTAGCCACTTTGGTGACATAGGCTCTGGTGTATAGCGCCCGGGCTAGGCTCACGGACAATGCAACCTGAGCCAGCTCTTCTTGGGTTTGAATTTTTGAGTTTACGAGAGGTAAGAGACTTTGTACACACAAGTTGTAATATAGGGTTGATTGGCATCGTTTTTGAACGAAAGCCCTGGATCTTGAACATCGCTGACAAGCCGGCTCGACGAATCGGGTGATGCAAAATATAGTGAAGAGGATGAGCAGAAAAGAGATGCGATTGTGCGCCATATGTAAAGTGCCGCGATTTCTAAGTAGCTATAGCTTAGTATTGTTTTGAGATGGAGGTTGATATCAAGATGAAGTGATGATTGTAGAGGTATTGACTCAGGGTTTTTATATAGAGAGATCTCTTGAGATAGTGCTTTAATTCTTTGTTACTCATATATTTTTGCAAATCTATATCTGACTCTAACTTGTGCACGTGCACTTTAAATTTCCAGGAAGCTACTGATAAGATCTGGCATCTGGCGGAGCCACCTCAATGTCCAACTGTTACAAGGGATAAAAAGAAGTAAACCGGCATAATTCCAACACTATTTGTTGTGTTTGGTTGGGGTGAATGATTCCAGAAGGAATGGAATGAAAAATGAACTATTTATGCTCAATTTTTAAAAAATTTAATTCCTTCCTCCATTCCATTTTTTACATCATAGGCTAGATATCACACCTCCAATTTGAGGTGGAATGCTCCATTCTCTCCTATTCTCAATTTCTTCACAAATCTAATCATAACAATTTTGCACTCTCTCAATTTTTTCTCAAAGCTTTCTTCCTATCTCTATTAGTTTCAAGTATTTTTACTCATTCCATTCCATTCTCCCCAACCAAACACAACATTTAGAGAAATTACTTAGGGGTGGGTTATGTGTCAATCAGAAAAATTGCTTTATCCTAGAATTTTTAGCGTTTAATATTTTTTTTTACCGGACTTATGTATCATTTGTATGTTCTAGAACAGTTACCTTGAAACAAATGCCACTAAAGCCACGACTAATTTGGAACAAATTCCCGGAGACAATGGCAAGCTGTTTGCTGCAAGTCGGACATGATATTGCTTACAAGCTTCAAGCATGTAAACTAATTAGATTCAGGTACTACTCAGCACATAGTTTATTTTTAATAATGTGTCACCATTTCTTTATAAAGATATGCATGTACAAGGTCTAGCTGGGAGACACAACCTAAGCTAGATAACTTCTTCCGTCCGCACGTAACCAATTATTTAATGCAAATTTCTTAAGTGCGAATTGCTTAAAACATGATCCGGAAAGGCTAAGGTATCTAAAACCGGCCAAGAATTAATTCTAAGCATAACTAAACACTAAGAATGTGTTAACACTTGTTATCTTTGTGGAAGCACGTACATGCATTGAATTCATACGTTGCTTAGATCTTAATTCACATGCTAAACTTAATTAAAGTAGCATGTGTTTTGGCAGAGGTGAATGCATGTTTAAAGGGGTAAATGAATGAAGTGTCACTTGTTGATTTGATCACTTTGTATATATGATTTGAACCAGGTTGAATCAAAAATGTAAAGGGGATATTGTCTAACCAGCTGGTTAATGCTGGACTCTACAGTGTTCACCTAATATCATAAACATTCTGAATGCAAAGTGTACACAAGAACTACTACACTTGAATTGAAGACCAGCAACTCCATGAGGCAAGACCATAGCCACTGACCACAGGAATTTATAATATATGGAAATAGCAGTAACAAAAACTATGGCTATGGCTGCAATAATACATGTTAAGGATTTTCTTTGTCACTTATTCGTTTAAATATTCAACAATAATTACCACAATAAATTTCAGGGTACACTACACATACTGATAATCACCCACTGCATAGCAACAATCAGCGCCCATCCAGCACCAACATTTACATACAGCCAGTTACCAAAACACAAGTATAAACTGTACTAGGAAATTTATATGCTTGTTAGGTAGACTTGGCAGTGGATCAAGCAACCATCGATCCAGAAACCCGGCATGACCATTAGCCCAACCTTGGGCTTCTGTTCATTTTCATCTTTAAGGAAATTTTCTAGAACACTTTTCATATAGACTTCCGAATATTCAGATCCTTTTTTCACCTGAAAAACCTTCGCTGCAGGATCAAACGAGTAAGCCAACCTGTGCAAAAGCCAGATTGATTTTGCCAATTTCAGAAATGCCAAGTAGAAAGGTGTCCGTGGATGTCCGCCATCCATCACATGCTTTCGCTGATCTAAGTTCCCAAAAAATGAAGTTTCCATCTTTGGGTGAACAACAATTAGGTATTTGCTCCGACAAAATTTCCCAAAATTGGAGTCTGGATTTTGACCAACAGCATCTAGGGGATCTATGTCTCTTAGGGCAAGATACTGGTGGAATAAACTTTCTTCCGTGGCCATACTATTCTCAACTTTCAGAGAGAAGTTTTCCTCCTGAAAGCCACCAAACATTCTTTGGCAAATATGGGATTCAAATGCATATTTTTTATGAGCTCTTTTCGCATAAACTAAGCCAGGTTCAACAGAATCTGCTGCAGCATCAAGGTCCCACCCTGCTGCTTTCATCATGTTAATTAGTGGCTTTGAAAAATCGTGAATGGCTCTGGAAGCAGCTTCTACCGCTGACTTGAAGAGATCAGGTGTTAACTCAAGTGATAATAAACCACTTTCCTCGCTTGAACCTTCTGATTCATTGGTTGACAAACCCCTAAGTTTAAGATTCTTTTCCAGTTTTGTCCGCCTTTGATTTGCCTCAGAGATCTGTTGCTGAACCTGAGTGATCTCGGAATCTTTGTTGCGAATCTCAGACTGAAACTTTTTTACCATGACCTCGTATGTTTTTAACAAGCTTTGCTGTTCTTGAATCTCCGCAGCTAAACGTGAGTCCTGAGGGGAAACACATAACGGTTTGGGGTTGTTCTCCCTATAAAAATGCTTGAGCTCAGAAAGGTCCTTCAGCTTAGCAATAACAAGCTTATCAGCAGCTTGAATTTTATCAGGGTCATAAGGTGTATGAGCAGCTTGGAGTTGGATGTAAGCAGACTTTAGGGAGGAAATGTTGGTAAATATTTTGGATATCAGGGACTCCACTGCTTCTGGGTTCTGATTATTTGTCTCTTCCATAGGTTGAGGGTGGATCTTTTGATTATTACTATCACAAAGTTGGCTGTCTCTCCCACCAGCGGGTTGCATAGTTAATTCCAGCCAAAGAAAAATATATAATTCACGTGCCAAAGACCAACGAATGACAATCTACAAATGAATATATTAAATATACAGGTAAAGATCAGAATCAAAAACTACTAATAGCAAAATGTTGAGCTATGCAAAATTGCACTTTTTTTCCAAAAACATGTTTTAACTTTCAAATAACTTCTATGATATGATGCTCTATAACACTAAAACTAGTGTAAGATGAACAACATTGTCAGATGCAACCTCACTGGAACTGAACTCCTAATCTGTTAACAATTTGACGTAACACTAACATAGAAAATTTTATAAAGAGAGAGGATAATGTCTGTGAGAGTACACTAGACATATCATCCAGGAGACAAATGACCATTTCCTGTTTCAGAATTTCTAACAAACATTATTGTTTTCATTTCTTTTTCGATTGATTCTCGTTCTTTTTCTCTATCTATGGTATTTGTTGAGGCATATAGCTAGGGTTATTGCCAAGGTAGAGAATCTATTTCTATGGCTCTCAATTTTGCCTCAACGATTTAAACACCGTTTTCCTTGACTATGATCTCCCCAGAGTAGAACTGTAGAAACTTTCTAGAATATTTCAATGTAAGACTTTCCAAATACTTGTGCATGCCATCTATAAGATACTAAAAAGACTTTCCAAATAGGTACTTATGCATGTCAGCTATAAGTTACTAAATAATCTATTCTCCAGAAGTCACTTTTCTTACACAAAAATACAAAGAAAGATAAGTTAATATGTACAGAAACAGAGAAAGGGAACAAATCTAGAGACTTGTTTGACTTTTGATGTTATTAAACAAAAGAAATTCTGGATTTTCATTAATCAGAGGTAAATCATACATAGATCATTAAATAAAGAACTATATATGGAGAAAGGTGCAAAGACATATGCATCAGCAATTCAACTATCTACAGGAATCACCTAGGGAGAAATCCACAGGAGAAATGGTAAGAATAATGTCTGTACTGTATGAACAACATATTTTAGCCTGATACAGTACCAGAAAAGGAGAAACTGGTTTCATTTGGATCATAAGTTTGTTTCTTACATGTGTAACAAGTGGTGGATAAGATGATCGAGACAACACACAATTAAACAGAAACACTTACCTAGGTAACAGGCTAACGAGTATAGAATAACTATTAATTAATGATTGAGTGTACAATCATGAGATATATGGAAGTGATTTAGTATTTATATACCTGTATTCAGTTTCCCTTTCTGTAATAGGTGCTGCAACAGAAAAGGTTCTGGTACAATTCATGAGACGACTTTCCACCTAGGCAAACAGAAAATTCTTAAGTCAGTAACAAGAAACATAGTTACTGTCCGACGAATTCATATCAATGTCACCAATAAGTTATCTAACTTTACAGTTTTCCCTTGTTCAGACAAGCTTGTAGTCTGTACAATATAATATCAATTATATAATTTATATCCCCAACATAAAACACCAATTTGCAATCATTTATAAAGAATTGTTCCGCCACTGTGGTGGTGGGGTGGGGAGTCAAACAACTGGTTGCAAGAACAAGGAGAACCGAACTTTCTCAGTCACATATATGTATAATATCTAACAAATGCCAAACTCCGCCCCTTTTAGCATAATTTGAAGGTAAAGTGCCCAAAAATGGCATGTCTGTAATAGCTGCCCATTGTACCTTGTACCCGTATAACCCATTCAAAAAACGCAACAAAAAGTTGCCTCTTACTTAAATTTAAATACCAACAATTTCACTGCATTTTCTAAATCATCTTCCCACTACACCAACTTTCAACACAAATTTCACTTACAAACCACACCAATAAGAATTTTTTTAAAAATCCGCCATTTTGAAACCTATACTTAATTTTTATATCATCTTGACCATTTTCCCAGTACTCATATACAACACAGATAACCAATCCATTCCAGCTCAAACAAAAATTTCAGCAGCTACATATCAACTCTACCTGACCAAAAAACACCTCAAAAGCCAGGTAACGCAATCAATCGTTAAAGACATATATTCCCACTGAATTTATATTAACTTGCCAGTAACAATACACCAACAGATGATTAAAAACGTGTTTTTAATCTTATTTAGTGTGTGTGGAGCTTCGTGTAACAGGATCTACGATTCTTGCACACAAGAAATTAAGAGCTAATTAGTTAAAACTACTAACACTGTGATACACTCACACAAAAGGCAGTATTTAGAGAAGTTACCGTGAAAGATGGAAACTTGTGGTGGCGGAGATGGCGAAAGCAAGATCGATCCCCAACTTTTGGAACAAAATCCCACCTCTGTTTACTCTTATTATTTCCTTCACCTGTTCTTCACTTGTTTCTTTATTCTTACACCAGTGTTTATTTCAACAGTTGGACAAGCAACAAATTTCAGATTGGACCATGTTAGGACTAGGGTTCGCAATATCAGACACGACCCGAACCCGACTCGAACCCGACCCGAATCCGCAACCCGATTTACAGAGACAAAACTCGAAAGTGACCCGAAAATCACCTGTTTGACACGAAATGGACCCGACATGACCCGAAATTAGAATTTCGTTTCTAATAATTTCAATTTTCAGTTTTATTCAATTTTAAGTAATTTTAGCTTGACTCGAAATCGACCCGATTGCTGACACGAACACGACCCATTACCCGAAACTGCCACCCTTAGTTAGGACTTTTGGAAGAGAAAATGTACAAAAAGTAAGCTATTTTAAGTTAAATCCGTTTTAGTATATTTTTCAACTCACAGTTAAAAATTGCATTTTGATTTTGAGTAAACATGACTTGAAATTGTATTTTGAGTTGACAACATAACGTGAAATTACATTTTTGTTAACACAACACAAAGTTATATTTTGAATCGACAATTAAAACATTTTTTAAAAAATGATAATAGAAACTTTTTACAATTAAATAGTGATACTTGGGCCAACATCTTTTTAAAAGGGATGCAAATCTGATTTTTCTTTTTTGCTTCTTTTATTATTTTAATTATATAATATATATAATCAAATTTCCATTAAATTTTAATCTCTTTAGCTTATAAATAATTATGTATTTACATTATATATTTATTATTTAGTATATTAATAAAATTATAATACTTTATTTTTTTCTTAATTTTTTCACATTTATCATATCAAAATTTATAAAAATATCCAGAAGAAAAATAAAAATTTAATATTAAATTAAGAATACTAATAGGATAAGGACTACGGCCTACATAGATTAAAATACACAATTTACTATCTAACTTAAATTTAATAAAAACAACTTGATGGCTAAATTTACATAAATTATTAATTTATGAAAAATATCTATTTAATTGCGAATGCATAAGTTAATTTTCGGTACAAATGGTATTTTTAAATATTTTAGTAATTTATAAATAATGACTTATGATCCGATTTTCAGTCCTCATTTAAATTTACCTAAATGCTTATATTTTGATAATAATTAAAATTAATATTTTTGCCGGTCAGGTAAGAGTTAAGACTCGATAGAATTGACAGTCTAAGAGCATCTCCAGCAGAGTCTTAACATGTTCCCTAAATATATAATAAAATATTCAATTTTTAAGGGATTACTACATTTTATTGAATGGGAACTCCAACAACATTCCCTATTTCTATTCCCTATTATTATTATAATATTATATTCAACTTGTAAGTAGGAGAGAGAAAGGAGGGAAACAGGAAGAAAAAGGAGAGAAGTGAATATTTTATTATTTAAAAATCCCTAAAAATGAGGAATGAAGTGGGCATCCTAATTTTTTAAGGGATGACTAGGACTCTGCTGGAGTTGTGTTTTAGGTCATATTTCTTATATTAATAGTTTAGGAGACGGAAGCTGCCGGAGATGCTCTAAGATTACCAGAATCCTGCTATCATACGACCCCGCCAAACCCCAAGATTTCAAGAAAATCTCAATTCAATTCATTCTTTCATTTCTCAAAATCCCGGTGAATACCCATTATTTCCCAAACCCTTAGGAACAAAACCCAGAAAGCCATTATAAACCATAACTCCAAACAAGATCACAGGTTGCAATATGAATCAGGTTAGCAATATGGGAAAAGGGGTTGAAATGACCCACTTTTGCGCTAATTTTAGTAAACCAAAGAATCCCAGATTGTTAAAGTTTGTATTTTTTGGGACAAATGTGAATGCAAATGGCTCTGGTTTAAATTGTCAAAGGGTTGCTTTTGGTCCTTTGATTAATGAGAAGAAAGTTAGGTGTTGTTCAGAGATTTCAGCTTCAGTTGCTGCCACAGAGAAGCAGTCGGCGACTCGGCGGCACCAGAGATTGTATTGCAACCCATTAAATATATTTCTGGAACTGTTAAGTTGCCTGGTTTGAAATCGCTTTCGAACAGGATTTTGCTTCTTGCTGCCCTTTCTGAGGTGAATTGTTGTTGTGTGCTAATTATTGTAAAGTATGTCGATTTAGTACTTGATAGGTATGTATATGTATATTTGTATAATTTTGTTTAGGATTCTAGATGAGAACCTTGAAAATATAATATGAGTGTGTATAATTATGATATGGGATTGCACTGTGGCATATAGATGAATTTTAAGGAATGTGGAAGATTTGAATTTGGTTAAGGTTGCAGGTGTAATTTTAAAAGTAATGTGTCTTGATTTATACTTATTACAAATTTTCTGCTAAGCTAGTTGATCACAAAGCTTGGGAGGGGGGGTTGAGAGTAACTAAACTTATGCTTATGCTTTTCCTTTTCCTTGTCCAGTGGCTTAGTTACGTACTAGAGCATTTTAGATTGTATATCTGAGTTAACTTATATATTGAGAACTGCTCTTAGACTGTAAGGCATACTCTGTTAGGTTGCTAGGAACGGAATGAGGTGGGATTGCAGTGAAAAATGTGAACATACAAATTTGAAGGGGAGAGAAAGATATAGGAAGATGTAGGGGAGAAGAGTGAAAATTTGTAAGTACAATTTTCTACGTTAAGGATTGTGAAACTAGTAAGGAGTTCGTGAAGGGACTTCATGAAGGCATTAAAATTACAAATTTACCCACAGAATAGTAAAGATTTCATTTAATTCTTTCCAACCAGGCGGTGTGCATAATTAAAAGAGCATGGACCATTTTATGTGTCAAACTTATAGCTCTGGCTTCTGAGTTACAATAGCTGATTGGAACTAAGATTCCAATCTGAAGATGAGATAACTAGTTAACTGTAGACATTGTAAAGCATCAAAATTTTTATCTCTTGTACTCCCCCTTACTAGTCTTGCTTTCTGAAGGTATATGTTGTAAATTTCTCTTTCTTTTCATTCTTTTGCTTTTTTTCCATTCCCCAAATGTAAAGCATACTATCATTTTGACAATTTATAGGGAACCACTGTTGTAGATAACTTACTGAACAGTGATGATGTTCATTATATGCTTAGTGCATTGAGAACGCTTGGCTTACGGGTGGAAGAGGATAGCGCAAGTAAAAGAGCAATAATTGAAGGTTCCTCTGGTCTATTTCCAGCAGGAAAGGAATCTAAAGATGAAATTCAACTTTTCCTGGGAAATGCTGGGACGGCAATGCGTCCATTGACCGCTGCTGTCACTGTAGCTGGAGGAAATTCTAGGTATTTATATTAAAAAAATTAAATTTACATATATAAGCCTTGAGGCAGTAAGCAGTTTGTTAGCTGCAAAAAAAAAAACCTAGGCAATGCCTAGCCCAGCAATTTCGATAGTTAAATTTAAATTGCGAAATGGTACATCTAATACTTCTGGCCTGAAACGATTTTTCATTTGATTTTATATTTAAAATACTTCGTTTCTTGGTTAAGTGTGGCCCACCTTTCCGATTGAAGCAGATCCTAAAAGGTATAATCTTCCAATGCCCTTACTTATGTGGCTTGATCAGAGAGACAGTGCCCAAAACTTCAAGAATTCGACACCCCAAAAAATTTGTTTCAATCCTGTAAACCTTACCTGAGAATACTGTATGAGCATATTGTTATTCTTTGATAACTTTTTTCATATTTGACTGACAACCTCACAAGGCATATGAAATGTGTTTGTTGTGGAAGATGCTTTCACTCACCTTAACTACGTTGTGACTTGTGAGTACTCCAAAAAAACTGCTTAAGATCTTGCCAGCTCTTTAGTGGTTTATCAGTTAATGGTTGTATCTTATGCTTCTGCCGACTGTATTAACTGACAGTTGTCAGTGTATTTTCAGTTACATACTTGATGGGGTGCCCAGGATGAGAGAGAGGCCTATTGGTGATTTGGTCACAGGTCTCAAGCAGCTTGGGGCAGATGTTGATTGTTCTCTTGGCACAAACTGTCCACCAGTCCGCGTAGCAGGAAAGGGAGGCCTTCCTGGTGGAAAGGTAAGGGTTTGACGACGTTTTAGGTGTACCATTGTACATCAGATATGGTCTCAATTATTTCTCTGTCTAGTTTATTTTCTAGAATTTTGGTTTTTTCTTGCCTTGAAGTATGAAAGTTTTATTTTAGTCGATCATTTGTAAATTTGATGCCACGTTTTCATTGATATTGTTCAACAGCGGATATATAGGTTCCTGATAACAAGAATTCATGTTATGTAATAAGTTCTGGGGGTGTCTTTACATTATAGGCTGTCATAGTGGCATAGAGGAGATCAAGTTGCTGTGAAAGTCATTATTCTTTATAACATTCCTTCATTATTCTTTATAACATTTCCCTTTTCTCTATTAACAGGTCAAGCTCTCTGGATCAGTTAGTAGTCAATACCTGACTGCTTTGCTCATGGCAGCCCCACTAGCTCTTGGAGACATTGAGATTGAAATTATTGATAAACTAATTTCTGTACCATATGTTGAGATGACCCTCAAGTTGATGGAACGGTTTGGTGTTAGTGTAGAGCATACTGGTAACTGGGACAGGTTCTTCATCAAAGGAGGTCAAAAGTACAAGTAAGTATCTTGTAACTCTGGTTTTTGAAGCTTAGTCATATTATCTGATGGAGTGAAACGAAATCAGATCCCCTGGTAATGCTTATGTAGAAGGTGATGCTTCTAGTGCAAGTTATTTCTTAGCTGGTGCAGCTGTGACTGGTGGAACCATAACAGTTGAAGGTTGTGGGACAAGCAGCTTACAGGTACTGTCCACATTACAATTATGTTGTTGTTCAGATTACTATTCTATATCTGGAAGTAGCTGTGGCCTGTGAATAAGTTGCACATCTGTATATTAATATTTGTTTCATGAATAGTACGTATATGCAAATAAGTCACAGATATATTGACCTCACTAGTTGGTTTATCATCTATACCATGTTTGTGTATATGCGGAATATCACAATCTTGTTTGCATTTAAGAGGAAAAGTTTTCCAAGTAGCTATGTTGTGTACATTTTCAAGAAAGATAATAAAAAAGACTTTTACATTAGGAAGAAACTACAACCATAATCATGAACATAATACTATATTGCTACCCATCCCTCATTTTGTGTGAGCTGTGTAACTTCCTTGTAAATTCCCCATGCGGTTTAATTATTTAAGTTCAACTATGGGTTGGTTCGCTTTTATATCTTCTGCAATTTACAAGCCGAGTCAAGTTTGTTGATTTAGATATGGTTCCTAATCCTATCTGTATCTCATATTTTGTTCTTCCTAATCTTTGAAAGCTTGTTTTCTTGACTTTTCATTTCTTCCACAAGGGTGATGTTAAATTTGCTGAGGTTCTTGGTCAAATGGGTGCTGAAGTAACCTGGACTGAGAATAGTGTAACCGTTAAAGGGCCACCTCGAAATGCTCTAGGAAAAAAACTTCTCTGTGCTGTTGATGTTAACATGAACAAAATGCCAGATGTTGCTATGACTCTTGCGGTAGTCGCACTGTTTGCTGAGGGTCCAACAACAATAAGAGACGGTATGAGTTGGCTTCTTGTTATATGCAAGGGGGTATCTAGAAAATTATATTACATAATATATAATAGAGTGACGTCGACAGTAGTCTGTCCACCTGATTAAGAATTCGATAGGCACATCTATAATCTGTTGGGAGATTCTCCAGGAACATTCATTTGGTATTAAGAAAATAACTAGCTTAAGCGTAATTCACTATTGTTAAGATGATGTAAGCATCATGAGGTCAGCAGTCGTATGTCAGTATAGGGTTCACTGTTCGAGACCTGGGGGCTAAGTATTACTCTCTATAAGAGTACAGCCTCCTCATCTTGTAATACATAACTGATATATACAAAAACACACTCTGCCTCCATCCCCCTGTTTTTATATACTGCAGCACACATATTCATACATTCATATTATCTTCTGTTGGCTAATATACACATTAATCTCTGACATGGTATCAGAGCAGGTCCATTCTGGACATTAATTTCTTTCCAGGTGCTTAGTTCTTCAAGAAGAACAAAGCCCTTTTTTAAACCCAGAAGCAATATTCTGCCCAGAGACCCACATCCTGTTCAGTTGGACATTCTGTAATTTTTCGAAGCTTGTATTCTTCAAGGAGAATCAAGTGCCCAGTACGATCTCTTATCAAAATCAGAGAACCGCAACTTACCAAAACAAAACCACAGACATACCACTGAACAGATCAGTCAGCAGCGACCCAGCATCAAGTGTTTTTTGGCCAGAAAAACCTTCGGACGTTCTGTTTATTATTTGAAACAGCTTCCTTGGATTTTTGGCTCTCCTGTTTCTTGTGATTCTATATGCGGTACTCTTCTTGAATCTGAAACTTTCCATTTAGCATCTATTATACCATATATGTTATCATGCTGTGAAACTAGGAGAGAGTCACTGACCCCAGTATTAAGTATACACTGTTGTTAGCCATATGTGCATCTGATATAGATTAGTCTTATACATACACGAATATATTGGCCTGGTGTTCTTGTGGATTCATATCAGCTAAGGCTTGACCTACATCCAAAATTAATATTTCATGGCTGGTGCTGGTGATTGTTCTGTCACAAGTGACTTAATTGCTCTAACTAGCAACAAATCAGGATTTCATGGTATGCCATATTTAAGTCCTAAATTTGACGGGAAAGATTTTCTTGAATGGACAAAGGCTTGTACGATGGCATTGAAATCCCATAAATTGATGAAATATATTAATGGGAAAGCCAAGCAACCTTTGGAAAGTGATTCCAATTTCGATGATTGGAATTCTGATAATGCCATGGTTTGTTCATGGTTGTTTAACTCTATGGAGGTTCATATTCGCAAAAGTTACATTTTTATTGATACGGCTGAAGAAGTGTGGAATTCTCTCGTCCAGACTTATTCCTTCTCTGGAAATGTGGCCAAGAGGTTCGATGTGAACCGGAAGATATGGGCATTGGTTCAAGGAGATCGAACACTAGCTCAGTATTATTTAAGAGTTGACATCATTTTGGAGTGAATTAGGTCATTACACTATATTCGAATGCAAACATGCTGAAGATCAGGAGAAATATCAAAAGATAATGACCGAAGAAAACGTGATGAAATTTCTTGATGGACTGTCTGATGAGTATGATTTAATCAAAAATCAACTTATCAGACAGGTTCATTTTCCTAATGTAGAGGATGCATTACGGTCGTGTTCGATTAGAGGAAAGTCGTAAGCAAAGCATGGCCCTGACTAGGGGTGTACACGGGTCGGTGAAACCGACCGAACCAACCCAAACCGACCATATTTCATCCGAACCAATCCGAACTTTTTTGACCCGATTGATAATTGGATTAAAAAATGAGTAACCCGATTTAATTGGGTTGGACACGGGTTTCGGTTTTTTTTAACCGATCCAACCCAACCCGATTAAAAAAATATTAAATTACATATAAAAATCATTCACACCACCTTAATAACCCATAATATGTTAGCCTAGTCCATATAACTAATTGTTGATTTGTTATGCTTTGCTAATTGTTGATTTGTTGTGTTTTGCTAATTGTTTCCGTTCAACTTAATTTTTTAATTTATTGCTGTAATTCTGAAGTTTTTAGTATCGAGTTTTAAGTGTTTTGGTCAGTAGTGCAGGTTTTTTAAGATGTTATAGTGCTTAACTCATTTTGTATATACCAGGTAATTCACCTGCTTGTTGTAATACATTCAGTTAAAATTTCATCTTTTGATGTGTCGAAACTTGGTTTTGCTTGAATATGGAAAAGAAATTATTTTATACCCCCTCCGTCCCTTTTTATTTGTCCATTATGGAAAAAAAAAACACATACCAAGAAATAATTGATTGTATAAACTTTTTCATTAAATACCTCTAATTAATATCTTGAAAATGGTGGAATACCCCTACTTTATGTCTTGAAAACATGAATTCAACCAAGTTTCAAATAAGTCAAGTCTTGAAAATTGAAATCATGGAGATATATTTGAAAAACTATCATTAAATTAGTTTTGGAAGTATAAATGGACAGATAAATAGGGACAAATGTTTACTTCCAAAGTGGACAGATAAATAGGGACGGAGGGAGTATTTCATAACCCGATCAAACCGATCCGAACCAATCCGAACCGAAGTCATACAAATTGGTTTGGTTTATGAATTTAATTTTTATGGTTTGGGTTGAGAATTTGAAAACCCGATTTAATCGGGTTGGGTCGTTAAATTTCTTTAACCCGCCCAACCCGAACCGTGTACACCCCTAGCCCTGACGGTCCCTTATGATAGATCATCACTCTTAACTGGAAAAGTTTAACAACTTGAATGTGAAAACGCTGAACAAAAGCAACAAGAAACAAAAGCAACACCACCTGAACTCCCAAGCTCCACCATTTATATACCAAGGACAACCACTCCCTCCATACCAACCACCTCCCTACACCATTGGCCAAACCTCTGCCCAACCAATCCCTCCACCCCGAAACCAAGCTTTTATTTCCCCTCTTTAAACTGCCCCCAAAATCACCTACCAAATGAGAAAGAGACATGCAAATGGTCCTAGGTACCCATCATTTTCAGGTTTTGGCAAAATATTTGCCCTTTAAATCACGGCCAACTGTTGATAATCAGGCAGAAAATGTTTAAAAGCTATACCACAGTCAACAACACACAGACCAGTAGGAATATTATCATCACTAAAAAAATCCAACATACATCTCAAATTCATCCTTATCAAATTTATATGCTTTATAAATATTGATGCATGGCTGAGGAAAAATCTCATGATTCAACTTAGGGGCTCTACACACATTGTTCACATCAACACGCACATATCTACCATTTACCACAGTATCAAGTTCAAAAACCATGTTTTGATCCCTTTTCGTAATTATATTCCAATAAAACACACCCATCAAGTAAGTATGATAACTCTGACCTCTATTGAAAACTACGTTATCCCACTTACATGACATAATAAAACCATGAACATTACCCCTTTGAAGAACAAAGACCATCATTCTGGGTTGCACCGCTTTCATCATTTTACTTTAACTTACCCACGTTAGACAGATTCAGTAGCCTAGGGATCATAGGATCATTTGCATGTCTCTTTCTCCTTTGGTAGGTGATTTTGGGGGCAGTTTGAGGAGGGGAAATAAAAGCTTGGTTTCGGGGTGGAGGGATTGGTTGGGCAGAGGTTTGGCCATTGGTGTAGCGAGGTGGTTGGTATGGAGGGAGTGGCTGTCCTTGGTGGATCTTGGGAGTTTAGGTGGTGTTGCTTTTGTTTCTTGTTGGTATAAGGCTGTTTGGTTGGGGTTGGTTTTGTCCGTAGTGATGGGGCTGATTGTGTTGATAAGTGTTGTAGGGAGTGGATTCGGAGTGGGCAAATTGGTTGAGCTCCATGTTATAAAGGAGAGAAGGGTTGTACTGTATGTTTCGATTAGGGTTTGGAAAAGGGACAGATGGGAGTATATATAGATAAAGTGTGTAAAGCTGTTTGGCTTTTTAGGGAATAAAGAATAAAAATAAATGTGGTAAAGAGATTGAGACATGCACAGGTTCAGATAGTGAGATTGTGCATGTACACATAAGCATATATCAGTTTATATATCATACAAAAAGAACACAGAAATTTTTAAAGTGGTTGAGTATAAAAGATGCTTCTTAAATGAGATATGATAGTTTGAAAAAACAATGATTGAAAAGAAAGCATTGTTTATGTCGATGATATTGTGATAACTGGCAACGACACATATGAGATTGCAGATGTTAAACAGAGACTTGCTTCCGAATTTGAGATGATAGACTTGGGAAAACTATGGTATTTTCTTGGCTTTGAAGTCTCTAGAAGTTCGGGTGCTCTCTTTCTTTCTCAACATAAGTATACACTTGACCTTTTAAATGAAACAGGTATGTTAGGATGTAGACCTGCAGATTCTCCAATAGAAGCAAATCATGTGTGGAGATGTTGTTGACATTGTCGATAGATTTCAATATCAGAGATTAGTTGGACAGCTCATCTACCTCTCGCACACATGACCAAATATAGCATATGCAGTGGGAGTTGTGAGTAGATACATGCATGATCCTCGTCAGCCTCATTTGGACGCAGTTTATATGATTTTAAGGTATCTAAAAGCTGCTCCTGGAAAGGGAGTGATGTTTACTAAAAACAATCATCTCGGGGTTGAGAGTTATACTGATGCAGATTGGGCTAAATGTCTAGGTGATAAACGTTCCACTTCAGGATATTGTACATTTGTCGGAGGAAACTTAGTTACTTGGCAAAGTAAAAAGCAACCGGTGGTTGCATTATCTAGTGCCGAAGCAGAGTACAGAGCTATGGCTCGAGGTGTCCGAGAACTACTATGGATTAGATTGCTTTTGACAGAATTACTATGGTGTAAGCATCATGAGGTCAGCAGTCTTATGTCAGTGTAGGATTTACTGTGTTAGGGTTCACTGTTCGATACTTGGGGGCTAAGTATTACTCTCTATAAGAGTACAGCCTCCTCATCTTGTAATACTTAACTGATATATACAAAAACACACTCTGCCTCCATCCCCCTGTTACATATACTGCAGCACACATATTCACACATTCATATTATCTTCTGTTGGCTAATATACACACTAATCTACGATAACTATCAGATTCTTTTTCCAAGTTTCCTTTAATTAATACAAATCTTAGCACCTAGAGTGGAACTCCCTTGTTTTTCTTATGATGCAATATTAATATATCGAATATATTAACTAGCCCTGTTTTCTGTGCTCAGTTGCTAGCTGGAGAGTGAAGGAAACTGAACGAATGATTGCCATTTGCACAGAACTCAGAAAGGTAGGGCCTGTAGCAGTACACTTATGAGTTATGATTGCTGAACTCTCTTTTATGGGTCTACACTTCTACCCTTGTATTCACATAATTCAAATTACAGCTAGGAGCAACTGTGGAAGAAGGACCAGATTACTGTGTAATTACTCCACCTGAGAAATTAAATGTGACTGCCATAGATACATATGATGATCATAGGATGGCCATGGCGTTCTCTATTGCTGCTTGTGCAGATGTTCCTGTCACCATTAAGGATCCAAGCTGCACTAGGAAAACCTTCCCCGACTACTTCAAAGTCCTCCAGAGGTTTTCAAAGCACTAAATTTAAGTGTTTTTTCCCGGAGCAAGCAAAATGGACACTAAAGTAGAATTTAAAAAATTCATTAAATTTTAATATTTTAGGAAAGTAAAATTTCATTAATATTAATAGTATTTAATGTTTTGGGGTGATTCAAGATGCTCAAACACCCTCGTGCAATTCTTTTGTACTGTGTGTCTAAACATGTTATACGGGACTACAAATTTTCAGTGAATCTGTATGTTATGGTGACATGAAATATGCATTGAATTTTGATTTTCTGTTCAGAATGTGATAAGTAATGTTTCAATTTTCAACTTGATATAGGATCATTAGATTCTTCTGCTTAATGTACTCTGGTCATATTCATGGAAGTTGTAAATCATATGAATGCAATATGAGAAAGACAGGAAAGAGCAATCTCACAAGATTGCAGTGATGCTGTGTAAAGTTTATCTTTACTTTATTCATACTTGTACTGTGGTGTTAGATTTTAGAAAGCAAGGAACATGACAGTGAGTTATGAAGAAAGAAACAACGGGACATGTAAATACTTTACAATCTGTGCCAGGTCATGTTGAGCCATATTCAATTTTATTTCTGAATCTTGCATGTGTAGTGTACCAGTGTTTATATAATTTATGTACATATATACCTTTAATATTAGAAATTAAGAAAAAAACAGTATAACCTCTGATATAATACAGAGATTTTACCAGAGACATTAACTTTAATTTGTATTTATGTGAATGCAAGAGATTATTGTGTCGGTCGCCAACAAAATATTTAGGTTAGAATATTTACATTTGATTGGAAAAATTTATTTGTCCAATATTTCACCTTTTGTTCGATCAATTCAATTAAACTAATATTTCTCAAAAATATTTTTTTTATGAATTGAAATAATTTACATATTAATCGAATGGAGTAATATACAAGGAAGCTAGGGCGAGTAGATACGGTTCACATCATATCTATGTAAGCCTCAGGTTAGCAAGTTAGCTGCTACTAAACTTTCTAATAAATTCAGTCCTACTTCACTTATCTACCAAACTACATACACCATGAATATAGAGACAGAAAAACTCATCTTTACTTCCACAATATTCTTTTAAAATAATTACTCAACTTTACATATAATATGCTTGGAGCATCTCCAACGGTTTTTGATATAATTGTTGATTAAATTGGACTTGTAGGACATTATGTAAAATTTGCTGAACCGGTGGTATTGGCTATATTGATTGACTATAATTTAAAAGTAGTATATTATTAATATTTTAGATTGTTAAAATAGAATATATCAGTTTAATATGATAATAAATGATGTGCAATCATCCTACAGTAGAAGTTCGACAAATATAGTCATCCATATGACTCATATGGATATGATATGAGGTTGGTTAAAATTATAGACAACATGTAAATATGATCAGAGTGTGAGTTTTTAGAGAAGTTGACTATATATTTTAATTTTGATATTCCAAATTCATGTTTTACTTAAGGGTTTTCTATGATTGTACTTGCTCGTGTCTGTAATTGGTGCGGCTTATACTTGAAAAGTAATGCGAACACACAACTTAGAATTGATTTGATGAAGAAAATAAAGGAAACAATTTAATTTGAGAATGCCCACAAATCTCTCCACAATTTTATGAGGTTTAAAAACAAGGAGTCCTAATTGTTGGGGTCAAAATCTCATCCACACCATCTCCAACAAATCTCAAACCCACAATTAAACAAATCTGCTAAAAAAAGAATTTTCAAATAAAAAATTAAGTAAAACAACTTAAAAAACACAAGTAAAACAATATCAAGTCCTGAATTACCCAAAATTTAAAATTTGAAAGCATGATTAGTTTTCGATAATGATTTATCAACTTGATTCATTGATCCAAGAACATGGCTTTCTTGAAATTAATGATGGGAAGCCCTAGTTTTTGGAGATTACTGCATTTAATTTACCCCTTTTTATCACATTTTGACCCTTCATGATCTCTGTAAAATTTCATTCTTTTTCAATCCATTCTTGCAGTACTAAATCCATCATTAAAAACCCCAAATCTTTCCTTAGTTTTGTAAGCAAAACCACCCACAAAAGCTAGCCTCACAGCCACAAGAAATTACTCAGGAAAACAAGAATCCAAGATTCCATTACATATAAACATAAAGAAGCAAGCACCAAGAGATACCCTTTTTCTTGCAGTTTGTTATCTTGAAGATCAAATTGAAATAGCAATAGCGGTTTTGCAAGAAGAAGGGGGTGAAGAAGAATGAAATATTGAAGATTTAGAAAGAAAAAGATTGGATTCTGATGAAGCAAATGTCCCACATTGATGATATACCATCATCCCCAGGAAAGTATAAATCTCCATATGGGCATAGAATTAGATGGCATTCTTCATATGCCAAGCTCACTTTTTGGTCTTTTGTGTTCTTGGCTTTGATGTTTATATTCTTTTTTAGATCAACTTCTTCGTCGTCGTTGGGGTCTTCTTCAGATCTTTCCAGGCGTTCTTTAAGGACATTTTCTTGGGGTGGCCCTGCTTGGGAGAAAAGGGTTAGAAATTCGGCTAGAATTAGGTCCCCAAATGGGATCTCAGTTTTGGTCACTGGTGCTGCTGGATTTGTTGGGACACATGTCTCCGCGGCTCTTAGACGTCGCGGGGATGGGGTTTTAGGGCTCGATAATTTCAATGACTATTATGATCCGGCATTGAAACGAGCCCGTCAGGCGGTTTTGGAGCGCTCTGGGATCTTTATTGTGGAGGGTGATATAAATGATATGGTTCTTGTGAATAAGTTGTTTGAGGTTGTTGCCTTTACTCATGTAATGCATTTGGCTGCTCAAGCTGGTGTGAGGTATGCAATGCAAAATCCTGCTTCTTATGTGCATAGTAATATTGCTGGGTTTGTTAGTATGCTTGAAGTTTGTAAATCAGCTAATCCTCAACCTGCAATTGTTTGGGCTTCTTCGAGTTCTGTTTATGGACTTAATACGAAGGTACCTTTTTCGGAGAAAGATAGAACTGATCAGCCTGCTAGTCTTTATGCTGCTACCAAGAAGGCTGGTGAAGAAATTGCACATACTTATAATCATATATATGGTCTTTCACTGACGGCATTGCGGTTCTTTACTGTTTATGGACCTTGGGGAAGACCTGATATGGCCTATTTCTTTTTCACAAAGGATATATTGGAAGGAAAGTCAATCCCAATCTTTGAGGCTGCTAATCATGGTACGGTGGCTAGGGATTTTACCTACATCGATGATATTGTAAAGGGTTGTTTGGCAGCATTGGATACTGCTGAGAAGAGTACTGGTAGTGGTGGGAAGAAGAAAGGAGCAGCTCAGTTACGAGTGTTCAACTTAGGAAATACTTCCCCTGTGCCAGTATCCAATCTTGTGAGCATTTTGGAGAGATTGCTCAAAGTGAAGGCGAAAAGATCCGTAATGAAGTTACCACGGAATGGGGATGTGCAGTTCACACACGCAAACATCAGTGCTGCACATAAGGAACTTGGATATACACCCTCAACAGATCTTCAAACTGGTCTGAAAAAGTTTGTCAGATGGTACTTGAGTTACTACGGAAATGGAAAGAAGAGTGACCAGTGATACATCATTTCAGTCGTGTGGTAGGATCATTCCAGTTCTTGTTCAATTCGATTCATATGATTGTTTTAATCTGTCTGTTCCTTCCACGAATATGTGTTTTATATATATCTTGATGAGGTCGTATAGTATCACATCCCGAGGTGAAGAAGTTTTGTGATCGAAAGAAATTCAGAACCATATGTTTTTCACTCTTGGATTGTAATTGTTGTAGTCTTATCATTGTAGAATTCATGACTTGTAGAGCAATTTGCTGATTGGTGGACCTGTATCATCTTTTTAAAATTCAAATAAATAGCACAAGAGAGTTTTGGCTGTTATTAGTTTATCAATGAATGCTTAGCTTTTTATGTCTTACCTTATGAGATGCATTGGACTTGTGTTGTATTAGCAAAATCGTGTCTCGTTTATTTCCATTAGTAAATGTAAAGGTGATAGAACTTTTAAAAAAACAGATTGGATCTAATAAATTGTCAGCAGAATACTATATCTAAATCTGCCATACTACCTGCTACTCATTGCAAGTTCGTAGAACTTATTAATGAATATTTAGTCAAATGCCATGTGCCCTGTGATAATATTGCAATCTGAAGGTTACTTCACCTCTTAGTCTGATTCTGGTGTTCAGAATAATGTAGTTCTTGGTATCTGTTGTACAGCACTAGTTGATAACCTTAAATTTACCATCATATTCGCAAAATGGTTCTTATATGTTCTAGCATCTAAATTTAGCTTACCATTATAACTTTTTGTTTTCTTTTTATGTTTAATGCCAAAATCATTACATGATCACATCTCTTTTGCAGAGAACAATCAAACTGATCTTGCAGAGAACAATCAAACTGATTGATACAAGTAAATGTATCGTAACAATCAGTTGATTGCAGTTAGATTTTTTAAGGCTTTCTAGTCCCTATGAATTATTATAAGAAATTTATTGAAGTCATGCACTCAGCATACTACATCGTTCTTAAATTTGTGCATTACTATAAAGCATCCTATAGCATTACATGTTTTAGCCTATGTTTTCTATGGTGTTCCCTTATGGATTCAATGAATTGATGTGATCCAAGTCCAACTTAGAGGGGCATATTTTTGCATAATAGTGATATCTTATATTATTAGATGTGGTTTATTCAGGAATTCTTGCCTCGGCAAAGAGTTTTTGCCCAGTTAAGGTGACCGGTCCTTGTTGGCAAGTCAATAAAGAAGGGAATGTTTGGTGTATTACTATTTCAGAGTGTTGGTGCTGAAAGACAGACATACTGAATTTTTCATTAAAATGATTGTGAATCCCATCCGCTTGTTCTACTTTACTTGTCTAGTATGAAATTAGCACATTTTAATCAATACTAGTCTTCAGGTATGTCTTCTGGGAGTGCTTACAAAGTCTTCTAAATTCCGTTGACTTGTAGAGGAATTTTGTTATCACCTTTGATCATCCGTACTGTTGTCTTATCACTCGATCGAATGTGAAGTTTGTAAGTAATAGAAACACGGTTCTACCTGTTATCTTCCCTGTTTATCACTCGATCCAAGGTGAAGTTTTTAAGTGATAGAAACACAATTAACATGGTGTGAAGATTACTGCACGGTTCTACCTGTTGTCTTCCATGTTTGTCATTCGATCCAAGATGAAGATTTTAAGTGAAAGAAACACAGTTAACATGTTGTGAAGATTACTGTCTTGGCTAGGATATCATATTACCCGAATTAATTTGAAAGAATGTTATGAAAATAATTACTCCCTCCGTCCCTATTTATCTGTCCACTTTGAAAGTAAAAATTTGTCTCTATTTATCTGTCCATTTATACTTTCAAAACTAATTTAATGATAGTTTTTCAAATATATCTCCATAATTTCAATTTTCAAGGCTTGACTTATTTAAAACTTGGTTGAATTCATGTTTTCAAGACATAAAGTAGGAGTATTCCACCATTTTCAAGATATTAATTAGAGGTATTTAATGAAAAAGTTTATACAATCAATTATTCCTTGGTATGTGTTTTTTTTTTCCAAAATGGACAGATAAAAAGGGACGGAGGGAGTATGATATTTGATCATGTCATCGGAAAATAGTAAACTCTTCCGAATGCTCGGAATTTAAGATCACAAAGTGGTCATTGGTCGAGTTCTGTTTCATCTAGATGAAAATTGGTTTATATTACTTGATGATGTCTATAGTACGAAAGGCTCGCGCAAGAATATTATCATCGTACATACTACATATATCTCTTTGTACAAGTTAGAGCCAGATTGTGCATATTTCTTGCTACAAGTTAAACAGGACTTTAAACTGTATCTAACTTAAAAATGAAGTTAGTTAAAAAAGATTCCCATATTTCATTTTTTATTAATAAAAATTAGTTATAAATCATAATTTACTTATCATTTATAAATCAAATTAATAGACATTTTTAACTCTCAGCTTCTCAAATCATAATTTTAACCAGTTCAAAATCACAATTTTAAGCTTGCTGGTAATGAACATCGAGTCACAATTTTAAGTTCGCTGATAATGGGCATCGATGTTCTTTAGCTGCACGGGACACGAGTTTTTAAGAAAATAATAGTTTATCTATTTGTTTCAGGTTTCAACCAACATAATACTGAGAAAAATGTACATAAGAATCCACTTCTTTGAGGTGCATAATGAGCAGAAGCGTTCTACTATGACAAGTCAATTTCAGGGAAGAAGAGATCAAAAGATCTTTATTGTTCATAATCACTTGATATATTGTTTTTAATACTCCATTTTAAGTGTCCACTTTACAAATTTCACACATATTAAGAAACAATTAATGTAATATTTTGATAATTATATTCCCACAACTAAGAGCATCTCCAGCAGCATCTTAACCCATTCCTTAAATATAATATAAAATATTGGATCCTAGTGACTTAAGATAATAATAGCTATTCTCACCTCCAACAATATTCCTTATATTCATTCCTTATATACTATTTTATTATTAAAAGTTACCATTATTGCAATAGGTGAAGAGAGAGAACATGTTTGTATTCAAAATTTATTATAAAATAAGATTTAGGAGAGGAGAGAGGTTACCTAAAGATAAGGCATGGCTAGTGGATCTCAGTGATTTAGGGAATCACTAAGATACTGTTGGAGTGGATTATTTTCCCATATTCCTCATTTTTTAGTTTAAGACTCCAAATAGGGAAGCTGCTGGAGTTGCTCTAATGAGCTTAGTTGCACCTCATTAATTGCTCTTTGTTGAACCTTTCTTCACTTCAAATTACACTATAAATTCATAATCCCGTGAATATATTTATGAGGAGCTTGGTGGTTGTATTTAATACTATATTAGAAATAGTATAAATTTTACATGGGTTAAAAAGTATGACACATATTTTGGGAATTTTTTTTTGGTAAAGTGAACACTTAAAATGGGATGGAGGGAGTCCATATTTAACATTTTAACACAATGTCCTAAAAATATACTATTCATCAACAAAAACTTACGGGTTCTACGCATTTATTCATTTTCCAACTTAATCTTCCAACTTAATCTTCAACATCTTGGCACCAATAGAGACCTGTGTTCCAAATGTCATCCTCTCTCTGAATATGAACAAATCTCGATATACTCCCGAGCATAAAACCTTAATAGTATCATTAAATTGTTATGGGCAAAGCTAACTACAATGAGGAACCTTGCTTGGCAGATATATGTTCTAACTTAACATCTCTACACATAACGAATCAAACAATTAAAATGAAAAATAAGCATCAACTTCTCAACAAATAAGCGTTAATTTAAAAGCAGCCGCTGCATTAGCTCAGTTCTGGTCAAAAGGGTTTTAAGAATAAAAAGCACAACTTGCCATACATGATTCCAAAAGTCGCGTAGAATCCTTCAACAAGCCCAAGTCTTACAAGAAAAATAACAACCTAGATACCTTAAAATTAAGTTCCATAAGAAATAACACAAGTACCAGACCCAACTTCTAACAAAAATATCCTCTCTACGCCACAAGGGTACTTGCGGTGGTTGATTCACTGCAAGGAGACAAAAGTCAAAATGAGTAAACATCATCAAAAAAATAATTTGTGAAATAAATTGTTTACAGTGTGAACTATTGAAATTGTCAGAGTGCGCATTCAATACAGATATATATCCTACATTGGATGAAACTAAGAGGGATCAACAAAGATATCAGAAAGGAAAATAGAATGAGTTAGTAGGGTGATGATAATTATTGTAGATAAGCGCGGCCAATAATCCCCTTTAATCTCAGTATGCTTCCACCAGTAGCAAATGCCCTGGTACATTTGCTTTATAGTTTCATTTTTAAGGGATTCAAATATTACTAAAAATAAGCTTCTGCGCAACACCAGAACAAGGCAAAATATGCTAGTTTTCCAAAATAACAAGCAGCATCAAGTTCTCATCCCAAGAAAAATAGCCATTAAAGCAGGTTGGCAAAAAACATCCGTTGAACTTAAGTGGGTTGACAACACATAATATAACATGAAATTAATGAAGAACCTATGCAGAGATGAAAACTCAGACACATCATTGAATATATGTTTCGTTGAAAACTTAAAGCAAATGTTCCCAACATTTTTTTTCCCCCGCTTCATAATTCAAGAAATTTTAAACAAAAGCTGTGCGAAGAAAACATTAGCCAACTTACTATTTCCAGACGGGAGGAAGCTTCTTGGTCTTCTTGTAGTAGCGAGCAAGTCGGTGGATCCTGCTCTCAACGAGAATTAACCTAAACTTGGAATCTTTGTCCTTTCTGTTCCTCTCCAAATGCTTCCTGATTGCAACTGCCTTTTTAATGAGGTGGTAAAGGTCCTCAGGAATTTCAGGAGCAAGCCCTAGCCATTCATCAGAAATTAAAGGAAAATTGTCAGTATTAATAATCAAATATGAGAGAGCTTTAAACAAAAACCAATGGATTTGAATTACCATGTGCTTTAAGGATACGCAAAATCTTGTTGCCAGTTACACTCTTCACTTGAGCAATTCCATGAGAATCTCGAAGGATAACACCAATTTGAGATGGTGTAAGACCCTTCTTTGCAAACTTGCATATATTATCATCAACCTGAAATAGATGGAGGTTAGATTCTAAATTAATGAAAATAAATGCTATCAGTATCAACATATAAATATGAAACATAGAACTTATCAATTCATGTCTCCTTCCATTTACCAAAAATACTGAAAGAGGTAAAGAAAACTAGGTGGAACATTTTTCTTACTTCAAAGACATGATGAGAAAAAATCCATATGAAATATATTTGCAGGTTGGTGATAAAAATTAACACCTCACTTCGCTCGAGATTTAATATACTGCTAGACACATTTGATAGCACGATTCGAATATCAATAGCATAGATTAATAAAATGAAACAGTTTTGAGGTAAAAGTTCTTCAAGTGACCTACTGATCCAAACAGATTCTACCATACAAATAACATTTTACCAAAGAAAAGATTTACAGCGTAGGATTTACTATCTTTGCATTCCATGATTAACCACAATCAACGATAGTTAGTTGATTGTGGTTAATCATGGAATGCAAATTTGATTGTGGTTAATCATGGAATGCAAAGATAGTATATCTCAAATTGCTGTACTTCATCTTTTTGTAGTCTACCCGTCAAGCTACATTGCTATGAATACAACCAATTTGCTTCTTTATATTTCTAGATAAAACAACTAAATGGTTGAATAATTCTTAGGTTTCTTAACCAGTGATCTATCTGTCGTTTAAAGATCCATGCCCCAATCCAATTCCAAATTTTATCTTGACAAATAACTCAATTTACAGCACAATAAATATAAACTAAACATAGATATAGACAAAATAATGCTGACCCGTTTGATATAACATTAAAAAGGAGAATCTATCAACACACAATGATATGAGCAATTAAAGGGGGAAAGAAAGAGAGCATACATCTTGAGAAGAGATCTTCAACCAGCTGGGTGGAGTCCTCTTGTATGGCAAAGCAGATGCTGACATACCCTTACTGTCATAAATCCAATCCAAATGGTTACATCAATCGCACATAGAAAGAGAGGGACAGAGGGAGAGAGGGAGAGAGGGAGAGGGGGAGAGAGAGAGAGAGAGAGAGAGAGAGAGAGAGAGAGAGAGAGAGAGATTACCCTTTACTGTGCATACGACCCATGGTGACGGCGGTGGGAACACTGAATCCTTCCGGCTCTCAAAGTGCTGCTTGATTAGTATGGAAGATGGCAGGGGAGAGTGGAGACTAGGGTTTGTTGTATATATGGATGTGGGTTAATATGATGTGTATGTGTGTCCAACACTTCAGACACATACAGCCCAATCCACAACGTTTTGGGCCTTTATATCATGGGCTCCATATCAAAAATATCCTATGGAGTACTATATTAACACAAAGATGAATATAAAATATAATTTTAAATTTATTTTTTCCAAATAGAGCAAGTACAAGTTACCATCAAGGCAGTATGCATAATGTCTTGCAAAGTTCAAAAATAATTATGATATCACTCTAAAAAATCATATGTTAGTTTATATTTTCATTTATAAATTATAAACATAAAATATCTAGTTATCATCAGAGAGTCGAGTTAATGTCATAAAAAAATGGCAATATGGAAGAAAAACTCCCACTATTAAAATTATGCAAAAATCAAATTTTTAAACAAGCTTTAGGTTGTGTTCACTTGGAGTGAATGGAATGGAGGGAGAATGGAATGAAATTTGTACTACAAAATGGTGTTGATCAAATAAAATGTATATAATTGTCATTCCTTCCATCATTCCAACCTTACTATTTTAACTATAACTCCAACCCACATGTTTTGGAAGGAATGCTCATTCCATTTCAACACCATGCTTCTTCACAATCTTTCTCACAAAAAAATTAACTACATTCATATTTTGTCACCATTATCTCATACTTTCTTCTTTTTCCTTAAAACTTCTATATAATTTTTCATTCCATTCTCCCCTCATTCTATTCCATGAAGTGAACACAGCCTTAGTGTTAACAATGAATGACAAGGCTCATGATTATTATGATAATGTTAAAGAAATCATGGCCTTGTTTGGAAATTAGAGATTTGAAGGAAAATTAGAGTTTTGAGGTGTTTTAGAGGTTTGATCATTAAAATAAGCTAATGTCAGTGTTTGGTAGTTAGTGGAATGAAATAGAGGTTTGGATAAAAAAACTACTTTGAGAAATTTTTTGGATTAGCGGTTTTGGTTTGTGTATGAAAAAACTAATCAATCAGCTATTTACGAAACGGTTTTACGAGAAACAGCTAATTCAATCCGATAGTCAAAACATCTAATTCAATCATTTAATCAAAACAGCTAATTTGATCCGATAACAGCTAACAGCTAATTTCCAAACAGGGGCCATGTCTGACCATCTTGGAGAGAAAATAGAAAAGTTGAGTTATTTAATCACATGTATTAAAATTGATAGAATATGTAATATATCAATCATGAAAAGTTTTCTTATATTATTTTTTTAATATTATGACGGTAATATATATATAAATTAGGTCGCTCCAAATTTGGGTTCTTGCTCGTCTAAACTACCATCACCAGTTCACCACCGGCCCGTTATTAACACACATGCAAAGGTGGATATACTACCAAGTACCAACTTACATTAATATTTCATGTCCAAAAACTTAAAAGTTGAAAGTGACAAGATAAAGTGATTAGACACATAAAGGACCAACTCATATTTGACATCCACTTTTATTTTTTTGAAAGTTATTTGACATCCACTTATTTTATCTATGATTCAACAATGGCCTATCATGATGCATGTGGAGGAAAGGCAAGTGCGGAAATATGATAAAACATGGAGTAACTGATAATATTCAAGTAAAATTTTCTTTTCGTCAGCATTGAAATCGATATTTTAAACTAGATAAAATATAAGGTTTTTCTTTCGTCGAGCAACTTTAACTTGAGACGATACTCTCGTGTAACTGAAATATTGTGTACTAACTAGTAATGTATTTTAGCTTAAAGCTTATGCATGATATTGTCCGCTTTAGGCCGTGGTCAAACCCGCATAAATTTGTTTTCGGACTCCTATCAAAAGGTCACATACTAATGAAGTTTTTGAGTTGTTCATATTCAACATAAATCTTCTTTATTTTTTCAACGTGGGACTTGGGTTGAACCCAATGAACATAGCTGTAATTGTAGTAATGTACAATTGAGTTTGATGCTTGATGCTTTGCAAGTAAAATTGACAAGCAGAAGAAAGTAGGATGGGGCAAATGCAAACTGAAAAAAGCTACATTGAGTTTCAACTTGAAGCCCTCGATATCTTTTACCCATTCATTTCCTTTCCGGTTGATAGACATGCCTTTCCAGGTCCTAAAGCCGCTTGCACTTCTTATTTCCTTTTTCATTCTTAACATCAAAGGGGGTCACAAAACTAACGAGTTACACTTCTTGATTTTTCCGTCGATTACGTGATCGATACTGCCGTATTTCGAACTCCAACATTTTATTGGTTTGAAATGACAGGAAACTCGAGAATATAGGTTACGATGACAAACGGTAACAAAAAATAACCGATGAATATTATTAATAAATACGGAACAGAAGATAACTGATAAGGAGATAAGAAAAAGATATTCTGAGAGCATCTGACTATATTCATGAAATAATACGTAACAGATCGAGGTTGTAAGCTTGTGACGTGAAAATTTGAATTTTTGCAAGCATAACTGAACTTGATAATAAAAAATTGATAATAAATTGAGTATTTAATAAATTAATACTTTACCCCGAAACAAAGCTACAGAAGATCATACCACAAAAGAATAGGCTCAGTAATTTGCTTTTCATGATTTCTAGTCCCAGACTTCCAGCTCATGGTCGTTTTGTAAGAAAGTGCTTCTGTGTTCCATGTGAAACTGACTCGCATCACCTACCAAACCTTTTTGTTTCTACTTTAATGTTTTCTTTCAACCTCATTATTTTCTGCACTAAAATTCACAGCCTATTATTATATGCAATTTTCACTTATAGTAAGTTGGTAACCCATCACATTTACAAACAATTACATAAGTTGAGTGTACTATTACTACACTATCATTAGGGCGTTGCCAAATAATAGTTAACTATATAAGACCTCAGGGATATTCCGTAAAATTTGTTGAATCTGTAACACTGTAAAGTTTCAACGTATCTTAAATCCCAGAACTAGTCCGAGTTAAAAATTTCTTGAAACTGAACTTTCAAAAGAAAACAGTTTTAATAAAAAGAATGGTACTCTCTCCTATTCCAAGAATGAATGAAGAATTTATGAACTGGTGATCTGGTACTAATGTTTCCTCCTGTCTAAATCTATTGAATTCTTGCAGACACATTAAATTATCCAGATTTTGAATATGCATTCAATGTGTCTTTATGACTGTTCCTACTCACCCCTTCCAATTTCACCTTTCTTCTCCTCAGCACATACATTCATTTTCTCACTTTCTTCCCTGATTTTTCAAATTCTTTATAGTTTAAAATCTCTAAAAATACAGATTTGTCAGTGATTACTGTACTACTAGAGCTGGCAAATTGTTTAAAGATACCCCTTTTGTCCTAAACACAAGCTTTGTAAAACATGCTGTTGGGCCCACCCCACCAATATGAGAATATTTTATTAAAGCTGTGTGTGTAAGATAAGTAACAGTCACTAGATTTCAAAATTATCTCTCAACTCACAACTCACCTGTTTACTAGTCACACACTTTCTTCACTCCCCAGTCCTGCACTCCCCCCTAAATACCTCTGCAACACACACTACACACACACATTTTGAATGAAGAACAAATAAGCATTTGGTCTCTAGAAAAGTAAATTATAGTCAAGAAACTTTCAAGATTTCCATGGCTTCCATTTTTCTTCAAACCATTTTCTTTTTTATCTTTTACATCACAAGCCCATGTTTATCTCTTTCTCATAAAACTGAGCTTTCTGTGCTGATGGACATCAAGTCTTCTTTAGACCCAAGTAACAAGATTTTGTTTTCTTGGTCAGTGAATGCCACTGATCCATGCAATGGCTCTTTTGAAGGCATTGCTTGTGACCCAAGTGGTCAAGTTGTCAACATTTCTTTACAGGGTAAAGGGCTTAATGGTCAGATACCACCTGAGATTGGGTTGCTCAAGAGCTTATCCGGGCTGTTCTTGCATTTCAATGAGCTTAATGGAGTGGTTCCAAAAGAAATAGCTAATTTGACTGAGCTCTCTGATTTGTATCTTAATGTTAATAATCTTTCTGGGGAGATTCCTTCTGAGCTTGGGAACATGTCCAATCTTCAAGGTTAGTGCAAGTTAGTTGCTTTATTACTTCTTGGAAACACTTTGTGGGGGTGGGGAGAAAGGATGAAATCTTGACTTTTAAGTGTATTTTGTTGTTTTATTACGAGCAAAATATGGGTGGAAAATGAAAGACGCAATCTTGACACTGGATCTGCAGTTGTGTGTGTGTGTGTGTTTTGCTAGCTGCTATTTTAAAATTTTTTAAGGTCAATGAGGATTCTTGGATAGTTGGATGGCTTAATTAGTTAATTATTATGTAACTGAATGTTTGTTTTAAGGGATGAAAGTTATTGGTCTAAAACAATGACTGTAATGAAGCCTGATCCACATGTTCAACAGAAGAAAAAACATAAAGACATCTTTTTTGCTGTATAGATTCTGCGTTCATAAATATTTCAATTTTTCAATTAACTTTATTTTTTATCGTAGCACTACTACAGTTTAATTTGCACCGATGATTTCAGGAATAAAAGTTGGAGTTTTAAGCAAATTATACTAATCTGTTTCTTTAAATTAAGTTGTGCATACTAAGGAAACTAGCTCTAATTTGTCTGTTCAATGACCTTGTAGTTCTGCAACTCTGCTACAACAAGTTCACTGGAAGCATACCTATTCAGCTTCGATATCTGAGGAAGCTCACGGTTTTGGCTTTGCAATACAATCAATTGACTGGAGCCATACCTGCAAGTTTGGGTGATTTGATGCTTTTAAGAAGGCTGGATTTGAGCTTTAATTCCCTGTTTGGTTCAATACCTGCAAAAGTAGCTGATATGCCGGTTTTAGAAGTTCTAGACATTCGAAACAACACTCTATCTGGCAGAGTGCCTCTAGGTAAGCACGAAATTTGTACCATCACTCTAATTTTTTAACTTTCAGCATTACTTTTGTTTCTCACTTCTCTAATGTTCATATTGTAATGTGAAGCATTAAAGAGACTCAATGAAGGTTTCCAATATGCGAACAACTTGGGTTTGTGTGGAGTTGAGTTTTCTTCCTTAAATGTTTGCAAACATTCTGATTCCCTCCACCCAAAGAAACCTGAACCTTTTGGGGCTGCGGCAAAGGGCCTTGCTTCCAAAGACCTACCCGAGTCTGCTGATTTCAAACCAGGATGCAGCCAGAATAATTGCTCAAATCACTCTAAACATTCACGTGTTGCTGCTTTATGTGGAGTGATTCTATTTGTGTCATTCATAGTTGGTGGCCTCTTTACATTCACATGGTATCGTCGACGGAAACAGAAAATTGGGAGCGCTTTCGAAGCTTCTGATAGTCGACTCAGTACTGACCAGATTAAGGAAGTTTACAGGAGGAGTGCCTCTCCCCTCATTAGCCTGGAGTACTCCAATGGTTGGGATCCTTTGGCTAAAGGTCCAAGCGGAAGTGGTTTCTCTCAGGAAATGTTTGACAGTTTTATGGTCAATGTTGATGAAATTGAGTCTGCAACTCAGTACTTCTCCGAAGTAAATTTGTTGGGGAAGAGCAGTTTCTCAACCATATATAAAGGGATGATGAGAGATGGGTCTATTGTTGCTATTAAATGCATTGCCAAGACAAGCTGCAAGTCAGACGAAGCCGAATTCCTGAAAGGTTTAAAAATTCTGACTTTACTGAAACACGAGTGTCTCCTTGGCTTAAGAGGCATATGCTGTTCAAAAGGAAGAGGAGAGTGCTTTCTCGTCTATGATTTTGCTCCAAATGGTGATCTATCTCAGTACCTTGATGTTAAGGATAACAAGCGAAAGGTTCTTGAATGGTCTACAAGAGTTTCAATTATTAAAGGCATCGCCAAAGGTAAAATCATTGGTTGATTGCTAAATAACATGCTTGTTCTTGATATGAATCTTCATTTGCCTAAAAGTTTGAAGTTTTTTGTGCAGGTATCGGATATCTGCATGTAAGCAAAGGCAGCAAACCTGCAATAATTCACCAAAATCTATCAGCTGAGAAAGTGCTAATTGACCTACAATACAATCCATTACTCTCAGATTCTGGTATCCAGAAATTGCTTGCAGATGATATTTTCTTTTCCACACTTAAAGCTAGTGCTGCGAAGGGATATCTGGCCCCCGAGTACACAACAACAGGGCGATTCACTGACAAGAGTGATGTATATGCATATGGCATGATTATACTCCAGATTCTCTCTGGAAAGCGGATGATCAGCCAGTCAATTCGTCAAGGAGCAGAGTTGGGCAGACTAGAAGATTTTATGGATGCAAACCTTGAGGGGAAGTATATAGAGTCTGAGGTAATGAAGCTGGCAAAAATTGCTTTGCTCTGCACACACGAATCTCCCATCCACAGGCCAGACATCGAAACTGTATTGCAGGATTTAACAGGTGTGGCCTCCTAATCTGCAAAACATCTTGCTTTGCGGGTTTGGCAGCTGCAAATTTCGCTGATGCTTCTAGATGGCTGATTTTGTTCTAAAAAGAAAATGTTCTAAAATGACAGAATGTAGACGTGACAGTAGTAGCCTTCTGTTCCGTAGTTTCGAAAGGCTGTAGAAGTAATCTGGTGAATAATGTTCACTCCCCACAATCCAAAACAGTATGATGGAAGCCTGGGGAAGGTGTACTAATTTCCTTCGAATTCCAGTTGCAATTTTAGATTTTAGATTAGCCATGTCTTAGTTGAACTCACCTTCCTGTTTGTAATTTTGTATTCTATGAATGATTTGCAGGCCCTAACTAGAAGATAGTTAATTTCAACTCTTGCAAACTATTTTATACAGTATTCTGCCAAAAATTTTAACATAATTTTCTCATATGGTGCATCAAACATACAGGATCCGTTTGGATTAAGGCTGGGAATGAGAATTATGATTTCCGTTAACCGAGTTTGTTAATCATGAAACACCCGTGACCACATACTGTATATGGCACCTTGTGTTGAACTCTGCATTTACCTAACTACATAGCAATGCCAAGAGATTTACAGAAAACGAATAAATAAGTACGCATTGTTTTGTTGGTTTGTTGAGTAACAAATTGGAATCTCTGTATTGGAAAAGTAGCCACACAGCTGTGGGAGCATATGGTTTATGAAACAAGACAGAATCAACTATTTTGCTTGTGAATTCTTCTTGTCTCATTCTACTAAAGTGCATTATATGCTACCTAGTTTGTGCCCTTCCCTTGCTCCCCTTGGATCATTTTCCTTGTATCGTGGTGTTTCTTTAATATTCTCTGTGTTTTCTGAGGGCCTAGTGCGGTATTCTAAAACAAATTGTAAAAAAATTGTAGCTCCTATACGCTAGAAGTTAAATCCCTAATATTAATGTTAAAATAAAATTGCAATCCAATACAAGTTTTACAACGAATTTCAAATTATTATTTTTTTTAATTTTTATCCATTCAATATGTTTTGGTATTTAGTAACATATAATTCATAACTAAATTACTCACACCGAGCACAGTTGGATATCTCAATGGTTAAGAGCTCATCCTCTGTCGTCCCAGGTACTGGGTTCGACCCTGGCTCACCTCACACCGAGCACGGTTGGATAACTCAATGGTTAAGAGCTCATCCTCTGTCGTCCCAGGTACTGGGTTCGACCATGTCTCGAGAATATCTTAGAACAGATACTCGTTTATAAGGCTATAAGCCACGTTTGTCAAAAAAAAAAAAAAAATTACTCACATCCTACCTTTGTAGTCCGGGTGAATGGATCTATGATCTTTTCTAATTGCAATAAAAAAAATTATCCTAATAATGTAACTTAAAGATGTTAATGTTAATGAATTCAGATTCTGATTCTTTTTTTATTATTCGTGATTTTTTGAAGTGCAAATTAACCTCATGATTAAAAATCCAAACCAAATATGTATTCATGCATATTCAAATATAAAATTCTTTATATTTGAGAATTTTTTTTTACATTTAATATCATATTATAACAAAAAATTCAAGTAGAATCGTCCCGAATCTTTGTAGTATATGGTTGAAAGAGGAAGTATGTGTTGTGTATAGATATGCCAAAACATTTCTCTTTTTCCCCATCACCATTAAGTCCCCACTCCCCAATCATTCGAAAAGGACAAACATTGCAAATTGAAAAAATACTCCGAAATACCGCAAATAAAGAAGCGTCGATCTTGATAGTACAATGTGGTGGAGATTTAAAATGACGCATGAATTACATCTATCGGAAATGTGAGAGGTGCACATGTTCAGAACAACACATTTGAGAGATGCAGGTCTTCTATGATCTTTCTTTTAAAGATACAATCGTCAGACATGCCAGAACAAGATCCAAATGCATATTTTGTGTGATATTTAGGGGTCCGTTTATCAAACCGAGTTATTTCGATTTTTTGGTTCGGTATTCAGTTAACCGAACTCACCCCCTAACCATAATCCATTTTGGATTGAAATTGCTCTTTCCACGTGAGAGAACAATTTTGATCCCGTATAATAAAAATGAATGTCCACTTTAAAAAAATCACGCAGTTTAAGAAAAGTGAATGTTGACAAATTAGTTGTATTAAATGACTATAATATGTGGAATAAGATTGATCTAGGAAATATAAATAAGAAATATGTGGAGTAAAATTGACTTTGAAAATATGATTTTGCATTGAAAGTTGAAATGAACAACTAATTTGAAACAAACAAATTTCTTTAAAATGAACATGTAAATTGAAACAGAGGGAGTACTTAGCAAGAGTCTGTCTCGAAATGTTATTACTTCAGTCATCATCAATTTTTACTATTAAAGTTATTTATAATAGACATGGAACTAATATATGAAATACTACAAACATCCCAGATGTCATGACCACTACTTATTGTATGAAATGTGAAGGGGCCAGAACACAAATAAGCAAGTTAAGTTGAAATTGTTCTGAACTCAACCCTAAGAAATGTGAGCTGATAAAGCTCGTAGCACCCTTGTGCAAATACATAACATGATCAATTTTACAGACTTACCTTTACAATAGCTGGATCCTCATGTTCCCACAGGCATATAAATTGATATTTTAGAATGATATTCACGGGAATATCTATGACGATCATCTAACACCTCACAAACTTTTATTTTCTCTACTTTAATAGTCAATACATTGAAGTGCCACAATCAAAATATGGCGCAGGAAACGGATTACATGTTAAAGAAGGCAACAATGTTATATAACAATACGCAGGCTACACATGTATCAGTTATCAGTATCATTTATAAACAACTCAAATTTGAGTTGCGGTTTAGCAAGCCCCAGTCGAGAACCAAAACAACCTCATAGTAGAACTACTGAATCTAGCATAACCATTAGATTTTTAGATCAATTTGTTTATTGGACCATATCCAAAAAAAAAAAACACCAGCTTGAATTAAAGAAACATCTATATCCTGAGATTGATGTATGAGAAATATCACAATTGGGTACATCTAACACATGCTGCCGATATTAATTTACATTTTCTTAAAATATAAGATCGTAGGCGTATTGCTGCATACCATATCTTACAGTAAACAAGGTAGAGAGACACATTAATCAATAGGGAGCCCAGAAGTCAAACAATCCAAACCCTGCCGTGATTTTACTAGTTCTATAGCTGCTTCATAAACTTCGACAATCCATTTGTTAGCAAAATGTTATCTTGGATTTGATGGTTCAGAATGCTGTGTGTACTATTTGTTTTGAATTACCTGATACTTGATAAAAACTTTGGTTTCTGGAGCTGCTACCATTACGAGGCTGGCTATTAAAGATTTCTAAAACTCTTGGCCATCTAATTCAGGTTTTGACGGATATTCAAGACCCTGGAGGGCAGGCATCCTTCTTATATCTTCTTCTGAGTAAGCTGGGATGAACCAATAACCCTTGTCTGTTCCAAACACCTAAAAGACAATAATAAAACATTTCTTAGAAGTGGCCGACATAAGAAATACACAAGCAATTTGACGAGGAAGGCCTTAATTGACAGATATTTTCAAGACCCTGAAAATCTGTGGTTATTAAATTCTTCGAGGAAGATTTCTGAGGGTTTGAGATGTTTTTTAGTAATCCAAGATAGAAATATTTCAATACAGAGGACTTTGATTCTGCACCTATAGTCCCGAACCTTGTGAAGAATAAACGATTATGATATTTATTCTACTCCTATCCTCAACTATCAGCTATAAAGTATGTCATACTATACATAATTTTTTCATAATACCAGTCATGACAGGTCACTCCACCGAGGGGTTATTTCACGCCATCACAAATGCTATAATAGCAATGAAAATTCACCTGTTCAAAATTTCTCTTTCGGCCGAGGTCATAGCGCCATTTTGGAGAGGTCTTCTTCTCATATGCCTGAGTAAAGATGGATGAAGAACAACTATATCACATCCGCTTCATCAAATATAGGAGAATGGGAGGAAATAGTGAAGGAAGCTTTCATTCATGTCTTTATTCATTATTTAACTGTTTTTTGAGGGATATTTTTTCTCATGCATGATTAAAAACACAAAACATGTAGAGACTATAAGATCAAAGAAATGTGAAAATGGAAGGCCGTGTACAACATTTGAGTTGCTACGTATAGCATAAGAAACGAAGATTTTACCTCAATAGTTGTAGTATTACCAGCCACCAATGATATATGCATTATTAAAAATCCCATAACACTCAGCGCGAAAGCTAGATTTAATACTGGAAGCATTTAAGAAGCATGTTAATGAAGGTAAAATGGAACTGATAAAATCAGATAATGCAACAGAACAATACAAATCAACAAACACAGGTAGTAGATCTTACCGAATGCAAGAAAAGTGGTTGCTAGAGTGCTTGGTGATCCAGGTATCTCCCCGTCACTGAAGAATGTAATAAAATGTGGCAGCAATGACAAGGTTACCAGGGTGGTCTCGAGAAACGTGTAGAACTGTATTACACACAATACAGATTGATCAGATTTACTATCTCATATTATCATTAACAGTGGTTTGTGAAGTTTAAGGCTCTATTAAGATGAGGAAGATTTATATGTTCGACTGTACTGTAAATGCAAAAAACAAATAGTGGATCCATGAGAGTGATGGCATGCAACTAAAAGAAATTTAGAAAATTATAAGAATGTCAGGCAGCTTTAGAGTCCAGAGAAAACAATGAAAGTATCTATAAAATGTGCACTTCAGCAATGCAACATAAAGTGAATTATACGACTCTCAAGCACTCGAACCAACTTGTCTCACAAACTCTAGTGAGATTCTCATAAAGACAATTTCAAAGGAACTACAGCTAACAACAGAGCGATATACTTCGGTATAGTGTTTATGACACCTTGGTTCGAATAACCCCATATGCTCCTAGCTGGTGCACAAATGTGAAAGACATTTATGTATCACAACTACCAGCAAAGGTACTAGCTCACTTTTTGTTTAACTTTTTTCACATAGTACCAGGAGGTTCGTTTCTCAATAGGTTATAGAACCAAATAGATACTTATAATTTGCTAAGAAATTAGGGCTATAATCACATAGCTAAAGACTTGCAGCACATACACATTGTCTATGCCTACTGAAGGAGCCAATAACAGTGACTTTATTAGCACTACAGAAAATTATGCCAGGGGAACTCACGGATTGGAAAACAGGCATACTCTTTACTTTCACATGACGTGAAAGATTTTAGTTGTTCCCACTAGAAGTTCCAGAATCAAAGGAATAGACTAGACCCTCAATTGAGGCCGGAAGTCTTACTTAATGAACTCCATCATCCTCTGATGGTTATTGTCAAAAATATAATTATGATAGCATGTTGTGTAAATTTATTTTACAAGCGGACTTTTCAAATAGTTATGTTTATACCTAGACAATGAACTTTATATTACCTTATATTGGTTTCAAACAATTGATTTTCGTAAGAGATTGGTGAGAACATTTCTTTCATGTATCTAGAAAAAAATATCATATTAGATAGCATATAATCACAAAGATATACAACAAAAGCCGTAACTCTCAGACAATATAATAGAGAATTAGAAGGAAATAACATTAACATTTTGTGTTGTTGCAAAATAGCAGGCCAGCCAAATTCTGTCCTAATGTATGTAGTTGACTAGCAAATCCTTCAGATTTCTTTAATTATTTACCATGTGATCCATTGACATGTCAAATGAAGATAACTTCTCACATTACAAATTTCATTTCCAATCAAACATTACTGTATACCCTAGTAAGGAGCAGCTGAAGATAATGACTGAACAGCCCAGAGAAGAAGATGCACAAAGTTACAAAATATTATGCCTACAAAAAAAAAAAAAAAAAAAAAACCTAACTACTATGTATTGCCTAGTAATCATTCATTGCATTACTTGACATATCTGTATACACAGCATCTAGCTTTCACAATAAACCAGGAAGCATTTAGGGGCAGAAATTCGTGAAGTATAAACAATATAGCAAAAAGAGACTTCTACTCTGCAGCCCTATATAGTACTACCCTTATTGCGAATGTCCGCCCTATTTCAATTGTATTGCTCTTTTGATTACTTAATGTTATTCGAATAACTTGCCACTTGCCACAATAATCAAGAATTATTATTATTATAAAGTATTTTAAAAACTTCCCTACCAAGCGAGTGGGAGAACGTTAATCAGGAATAACTTTTGGAAGTAAACCAAAACCACTTAATACTCCTTAGGGAAGTGCATAATGTAACGAGGGTAAGATAAACTCTGTAAAACGAATAACATTATAAACCAAACTGAGTATACAGAAGCTGCAGAATTGAATTCAAACTAGCCATTATTTGAATGGCAAACCACACATACATCTAACGACAATATAAAAAATATTTCAGATTTGGAAGTGTACCAGGAAAAGAAGAAAATACTTGTAGTTCAATGCCCCGACACAATTGACAACCCAAACACAATGGTGATCCATTTTCAGTACACACCTACCACCTGTAAGAAATAGGAAAATCAGTCCAGATGGACAATGGAAGACATTATAGCTCCATAGCCAGTGAAATTAAAAAAGAAAGCAAACTTACAAACAGAGCAATGATGGCACCGAGGTGGTTTTAACTGGTTGCATTTCCGACAATATCGAATCCTCGAGTTTGCCGGCTCACCTGCCAACTGACTGAATTCAGACCCTGCCAATAAGTCTGCATCACCATTCTCCTCATCCACAACTGGCTTCCAATTCGGAGGCACGCTACCCGGATCCGTAAAAACAACAGAAAAATAACTCCATAATAGCATCACCAACTGAAAGAAAACTGTGCTAATTACTCATCAAATCGTGATATCAGATTTAAGTTCAAGCATACACCCAAATACCCAATGGCACCATTTCTTTTGAATGTCAATCAATTATTAACATTGAAACTTTTAAAGAAGTGATTCTTTTACGAGTATCAAAAACTATATACATCTAAAGTCATTCATCAACTAAGAAACGTAAAAGAACTGTCCAAAAGGTTGAATACTAAACAAAACCCAAACTATAAACTCATCCAGCTACCCAACTGTCTGACAAAAGTTATAATTAAAACAAAAGCAAAACCATCCTAGTCTTCGATATATCCATAAAAGTCATGCACGCTTGTACACATAAGCATTGTGAAAATTCTCGAAAAAAGAAACAAATCACCACTACATACAACAAATCAGTATTATGCAGGTCATTAGAGTGGAATTCACCATTACCACTGAATTATCAACAACAAATTTAAATAGTTGCAGTGAAGAACTTATCAATAACAGATGACCGTGGTCAGCTTTTGGTTTTTACATTAATTTCTGTAATCATATGACCATATGAACATAGACTTATATATGGACTCCTAAAGTATACACCTCTGGGAGAAGTAGCAACTACAATTCAGAGTTTACAATATACGTAGTAGCAATCAGCCAAATTTTAACTCAAATTACACGCAAAAGAAAAGAAAAAGAAGCAAACTTAATCATAAAAGTGATCAATCAGTAAGGATCAAGTAACAAAAAATATCAAAAAGATCATAAACTCACAAATATTTTTCACTAAAAAAACAGAAAGATTGAAACTTTATAAGAAAAAGGAGTTACCAGAGCATGAAACAAGAGCAAAACAACAAGTGCAACAAGGGAATCAAGACCACCATTGGTCAAAGCTGGGAAATAACTAGACACAACGACAGCATAATAAGAAACACCCACAACTCCAAGAACCAACAAGATCATAATTGAGCCAAGACCCCTTAGAGCTGTACAAAATTTGAATACATTCCAAGCCATTACAGCTCCAGATCTGTACATAATCTGATATAAATTTAACCCAGGAAGTTTAAATGAGGGAATTGATCTTTTTCACTGTATATGTATTCCCCTTTCTAGTTTCACCCGAATTGATGAGAATGATCAAATCACTGGGTTTTAAACGAGGGGTTTATGGATTTCCTGGGAGAAGAATTTAGGAATCCATGTTTAGTCTTTAGACGAGAGAGATAGAGAGAGATGATGACTTTTTCCAGAGAGAGAATTGAGATTTACAGATTGATTAGAAACTAAATGGAATTAAAATTTTAGATGGGGTTCTCGTTTGGTCTTTGTTGAAAATCTTGTAATTTGCTAGTAGTGCTATGTTACAAGAGAGTAGCTTGTTTTTGATCTTGGTCTTTACTGCTGGACAAAAATTACAAATTCTGGAAGGTTACTTGATGAGTAGCAGGTAATAACGGTCCATAATGAATAATTTCACCGAAAAAAATTGATTTTTTTAATTGAAAGATGCAATAATATTCTGTATCTTTGTTAAAAATTTATAATTTATTTATTATTGTTAATAAAAGAAAATCATTCAAAATATATTGTCAGGATTCAGGATTCCGGATCCCTAATTGACAGATAAATGTGTTAAATTGGAATTTAAGACAATTGTTCAATAATTATGAATTGATGGTAAATTATTTCAAACATACATGCAAATATTATTCGATCCCCTAGATAGTCATCCCAATATTTTAATCATTTTGATTTTAAATTGAAAATGTTTATTTGTGTTATAAGTTATAAGTTGATTTAAAATTTAAAATAAATAAAAAAATTGACTTAAAATTAGAATTTAATAGAATATACATTCACAAACAATTTTTTTTCTTATCAACTTTTTTAATAAAAATTAATTTCATCACTCGAATAACCAACCTATCAAATTTTATATTATTATTATTGTTATATTTTTATTAAGTCATTAGTCAACTATAATACAAAATTATCCAAATCACTTATCACAATAAGTCATTATTTAAACTCACACAAATGGGCTCATATGTTTTGCATCCGAATTTTGATTTTTTATTATAATGTTTTTTTTAAATACACCCCAATGTTTAAAAACCATAACAACATCCGATATATATATATGGATAGCGGTCGATTGTTGTGGAGGAGTTAGGTAACACTCAGTTTTTGGGCCGTTGGATACATATCCAGCGGCCAGGATCATATTAAAATTTTAATATGTCCAGCTATGCATCCAACAGCCCAAAACCTTTGAGTTTTTTAACCAGTCCCTGGCATATGACTGTCAGGGATATGGACCCTATATATATATACAAACATATTTAGAGAGTTTTTTTTTTTTTTAAAGGTTGAGAATCCATATAAAAACCACCCCGAATGTAAACATTATTATTTGCTTAAAGTGCTGATAGAAACCTATCATCCTCAACTAGTCCGGAGCCTGGTTTCATTGAGGTCGTGACTCGTGATCAAAAGGCAAACACACACACACACACACCACCCCAAGTTATATATAATATATGCTTACTGAGCCCAGATCATCTTCTATTCATAAATGTCATGGCTTTCTTCCCAAGAACAAGTCTGCTGGGCGAAAAGAGAGCATACTTTAGAGGCAACGCAAAAGAGCTTTTATTAAGAAACTGGTGGAGCTCTAAAAATGTGTATCAGGTGAATGTTTGATTTATTTGAAGCGTTTGAGAGGTGAGAAATAGAGCTATAGAGCAGAGGCAAAGTACTGGAATAACCAAGACAGGTTTCTGGATGTCACGCTGAACCTTCTACCATTTTGTATGGAGTTCCTCGTAAACAAAACTTCCATTGAATAAATAGTGCAAAATAATTTTGATGATTCGATCATTTATAAAAATATTACATATACTTGCACAAAGTCACCTCTGTTGATTACCCTGCATTCTACAGGTATCTGCCCTCAGGACATGCCACCATTTATACCATCAGTCCATTAAATATACAGCTTATTTTTGGCTATACCTTGATGACCATAAGCCGATATGCATTTTCAATTTGTAATAACATTATGCAATACAACAATTAAGGAGCACACTAAACAACTTCCACTACAAAGTAAATGAAATACTCCGTTAAATAGAATATTTAAATTGCTAAATCCCAAGTCCTAAGACTTCAAGTTGGTTATGTCAAGTCCAACATTTGGTATTCAAAAGAGTGCAAGAACAAGGAAAAACCAGCCACAATCCCATACATCAAGACCCCAACAATTCAGCAAACAGGGTAAGTGCCACTAATCTTTCCTCAGCTCCATGTACTCACGGCGAAGGCCATTAGCATTCAATATAACCACTTCCAACCTGTCCCCCTGCAAAACAGATATACACAAGATGAAAATAGTGTAGCTAATTGAATCATTAAAATCCTAAACTGCTAAAATCCATCTCATCTACATAAATCAAGGAACATAACTAAAGATATGTAAAGGTTAAATCATCCAATTTTACATTACCAAAAATATATTTTTAGGCACAAACATAAGTTTGAAATAACTGTTTATACTGTTCTGTAGATGTCAATGCTTGAATAACTACCCTTTCATGAACTTCTACTAGTTTATAATATTATCACTCCTAAATTATATATAATTTATTACTATTAAAACTTATACAAAGAATCAGTTTCTGAAAATCCATCCAACTAGATACAAAAGAGTGTAAAAAGGGACAACACCCTGCAGATAGACAAGAGACTAGAAAGCAGAACATTGCACTCCTCACTCCAATAACCTGGAGCAAAAAACATGTTGAAGTGTCTACATTGAGGATAGTCCATTCAATTGACCAAAGGACTGTCCATTTAGAAGTCTTTCGGTTGACATGTAAATACCCAGGAAGTTCAAATTCCCAGGAAATATGTAACACTAAAGTTGTTTGTTTGACAAAAAGAAAGGAAGTGTAACTTCCATGGAATTCTGAATAACCACAAAACATGGGAAGTTACTTACCTGCCTCCCCCTTGGTTACTTGCACTTCCTGTAGGAAGTTAAAAGGTATGTACCAACCAAACACATATATTAACTTCCCAATTATTACAATTTCCCTAGTAATTTCAAATTACATAAGAAAGAGCTTCCCATTGTTAACCAAATGAGCACTTATTTTGAGGTTATTTCTTTTAACTGGTCCCTAATAATATGGTCCCCCACAACTCTAAGAACTTCGAATGACATGCAAGAGAAATCCGTCCTATGACATAACTCACATAAATGCTATGTTACCCGGACTCAGGTATATGTGTCGGACACAAGTGCGGATCCAAAAGTCGGTTTCCTAGTTTTAGGATAATTAGGATTCTTGGATATGAATCTGAAATACGACACGAATGCGGGGACTCAACATGTAAGCATAATGCAAGTAAAACTTTACATAGATGATTTTTTTTTATGCATTTACAAAAATAGTGTCTACTACACATAAATTACATACACTTATTTATATATGTTAAATGTAGCATGGAATCAATAGAATAACATAAATAATTCATTCAGGGACCTTGCTCTCTGTATACAAGTTGTAACAAGACCTTAACTTTCATTTTAAACTCGGATGCTACAAGGTGAAGTGTTCAGTTTAAATAAGGATCCGACTCAAATCCCATACCCGCACCCATGTCATGTCCGTTGGACACGGGTATAAGGTCAAAAGTGGAGAGTCCATATTATGTAGCATAAATGCACTTTATACATGACATAATCTACGTCCTGAATCATCACCTAGAAAATGTAAACAAAATTGATGACAAGTGAAGACCACTATCCTGACATTTTCATTATTGGTGATGTAGCATGAAATAATTATGGAAGGACGAAATTTCCATTTAAAAAATTAATAATTCTTAACCACCCAATGCACCTACACGTGTATTTATAAGCTGAATCAACTTGGAGATGACCTCCAACTCCTATATTTATCATAGCACCAAATCACAGCACAAACTAGGGTCCTAATGTTCATGTTTAACCATATTCTTACCAGAAGCTGCAAACAGATTTACTAAATTGCCTTGTATCACTTTATTCAATTAAAAGATGATAGAATCCATGAATTTGGCAACCATATTACGAGCCCTAAAAAAAGTTCTAGAAGAGATTTGACATCGAAAAATTCTTTATGCAAAGCACGCAAAATTGTTGAGCATTGTTTCCAGCCTACATCAAAGTTTCTGCACTTGTACAAAACTATGACAAATGAAAGATAGAAATTAGAGAGACTCACAGTATATATATCCCTCTCAGTTGCTGATGCAAAACAAGTTTTTACCAAATCAATGGCTTCTGTTTCCGAAAGAGGGGTAACGGCATCCTGCACAGATCAATAAGACTAACATAAGCTTCTTGAATATAAATAAATAATCAGAAATCCAACGAGAATAATTATTACAGAACGTAAGAATTGTGACAAACCTTAGCAGGTAACAGGAGAGGGCTTGGTGATTTCAGCTGGTTGTCCAGAAAAGGTGTAATTAGTGTAGCACCAGATCCTTGGGAACTGTATCCAACTCGCTCATAGGATCCAACAGCATCATAAGTGTAAACACATCCTTTTCCTTCAATTATTTAATAAAAAGTATAAGCAAATATAGTGGACCCCAAATTTTCATCTATGACATGTGCATCTTACCTTCATTGTCAAGACCACCCAGAACGTTAAAAGCGTAATACGGAAAGAATCTTTTGTAGTAAAGGGTGTTAGAGAGCAGTTGTGCCATTGCAGGGCAGCTCATCTGTTTGTTGTGCTGATGCTGATAAGTCTGTTTCAAGAAATATGCAACTATACAAAGTAAGAATATAACTTAAATTCATGTCATGCAGCAATACACAGATGGGATCAGACCCATATTCCAATTTTCTGTTAATTTCAGCAGCTTCGGTAATGCTTTGTAACAAGTAGATGCTTCAGTAGTTCAATAGTAAATTCTGACAGGTACAATAAAAAATAAACATTTAGTAAAACTTCAAAACCTCACCAGATGCCTAGCAGCCAAGACCTTTTGCAAAGCTCGTACATCAGCTTGGAATCCCGAAGATGCCATCACAGATTTGTCCGCTCTAGAATGTCAAATTTAATATGATATAAGACAAGATCTTTTAATAAAAGTATGTTAATAAACACACATGTCAAAACATATTTTCATTTGTAAAAATTAAAAGGATGATATGAATCTTGACTTGGCAAGCTTCTTGTCAATCCAGCATTTGCTATATTTTCTTTGTATAAAACATACTTTCCAGTTTCCACAAGGTTTAAAATAAATGGAGACAGACAAATGCAGACCCCACAAATACTAATATGTTGATTAAATAATTTATGTATCCAAAATGTGAACAAGGAAGTGTGCGGTTTGCTAATAAAGGACAGAAAACTATAATTCTGTATGTAGAAATTGATCCTCCAATGGCTAAGTTCTGATCGCTACATAAATTAAGACACAAAAATCAGCTACACAGGTAACTAGGTATCTTAAAGACCCTGTTTGGGAATTAGCGGTTAGCTGTTAGCGGATTGAATTAGATGTTTTGACTAGCTGATTGAAATAGATGTTTTGACTAGCGGATTGGATTAGCGGTTTATTGTAAAGCTGTTTGGTTAATAGCTGTTTGGTTAGCTTTTTGTGACATCAAAACATGTAACCCAAAAAGCTCCTCAAAGTAGCTTTTTGAAAATTAGTTTTTTGAGACAAAACCTCTATTTCAATCCACTAACTATCAAACACTAGCATTAGCGGATTGAAATGGTCAAATCTCTAAACCACCCCAAACCTCTAATTTTACTCCAAACCTCTAACTTCCAAACAGGGCCAAAATCTAAAGTAAACCCAATGCTAAGGATTTGACCATGATCAAACCCACTAACCCAGTGGTTACACTGATCATGTAATGTTGTAAGGTCAGTATAAGATGTGTTTGTTAATTGGGCTAGTCATCACCTTCGAAACCGGGGATATATACAATTTTAGTAAAGGATAATCCACGAATAATATTCGGTGATTCTCTGGTACTCATTTCATCTCCCTCCATAAATTCCTATAGATCTCTATCAACCCTTACCCCCCTCCCCCCACCCCCACAAGTCTCTTCACCGCTAATGGATCACTATCAGTCAAGACCAATCTTGTTCATAAATTAGTAAGATTATCTTTTTTCCAAACTTAATTTTAATCTATTCTACTAAAGTTGCTTGAATTCTAAAAACCATTACACAAATCAATTAAAAATTGAACACAACAAACAAAATGCTAAACCAGTCGATACTCAGATAAAATAATAAACATCAAAAGAATAAGGGGCGTACAGTTTACAAATTTTGGAGTAATCGCGGGTGAGAATACTGTAACCAGTAGACATACGAGTGTCCGATGCAATTACACAGTAATCAGCTCCGGCTATGGCGACCACAGTCCTGCAATCCAAATCAACATTCACATACATATCATCGCTACTAATTACATCAATACAGGAGAGGGAGAGGGGAGAGGGGGGGAGAGAGAGAGAGAATACCCTCCATTGTTATCGTAGGGAGACCAATTAGCTTGTTCCTTCACCATTATATCAGTTTAGATCGGGAATCGAGAGATACAGGGAGAGATCGAGATGAAGATTTAGAGAGACAGACAGTTTGGGGGAGATTTCGAGCTCTCGACTATACTATAGCGTTCCTCTTTAATTTAGGTTTTCTTTCCTTTCAAGAAAACTTTGGGTCCGGGACTCTACGACGCCGTTTCGTTGTATGAATTTTCACTCTATATTTCTATTTTAGATGCGGTTAGTATTTTATATCCATCAATTTTAATCTTTCGTCGCTCTCATTTTAAATTTTAATAAAATACATATCAAAATTTAAATAATTCTAAATTTAAATTTTGTTCAAAATTCTAAAATTTAATTTGGTGAAATTATTGAATACGTAGTATATTTTAAAATATTTGAGATAATATATTATATTAAACAATTACAATAATAAAGAAAATACTCTACTATTATAATTATTGAGTTAATATTCATAATTAAACTGATGTTTTAGTAATATAAAAATAAATGATCTAAAATTTCAAAAATACTACTTAAAAAATTGTTTTTGTTATCTATATAATTTGTTGAAGAATATTTTGCTAAAAGAAATAATGTTTTTACGAATTTTAGCAATTGTATAAAAAAAAATTAGTCATTCTTAATCCTCTCCTAAAGCACTACAAGTTATTTAAAATTCATTGTGTTTGCTTACAACTTTTTAAGATGGTTTTTTGAAAATCTTATAATTTTGGGATTTTACTAGATTTTAACAGTTGAAATCAAGATTTGTAGTGCTCATCTTTTTTCTTGAAAGAACATTACATATTTTCACTTTGTTTTGTGAAAGTTACATTTTTTTTATATTTTTCGATTGGTTTAAAGTGATGTTCACGTGTGTGAACAACATTGACATAATCCTCATGAGACTTAGGAGATATGATATAAAAAGGGGTTAGCGGTGGTGATATGGTGGCAATTTTGAGTTTCGAAAAAGAGAGAACATGTTTACTCATTCGATGGAAATATATATAAGATTGTGGAGGCAAAGAATAAGTGGTGACAGATAATCATGAAAGAAACACCATCCTCATGTCTTCAAATCAAATCACATGACTTTAAGAATTTGAGATTTTTCAATGAGATGGTTCAATTTACTTAATCATATTCACTCAAATGTATAATTTATACTCATAAGTATGTCCCATATAAAGAAAGTCATGATCTCATGTATGATCTCGAGTTATGTAACTAAATTTATGTTTATTTTAAATTGCTACTTGATTATTTTAGGTTGTATAATTTTTTACTTTTTATTATTTACGTATCACACATAAATGTGTGTGTATTTGCTATAAGACGGGTTCCTCATAGAAACAACTTCCTTACTATGTGGGACATTATCTACAGACATATTATCCTTTCAAAAACCCTACAGAATATAGTAGGTATGTTGGTTTGATTTCTTTCGATTTTGTATGCAAATATAAGTAGCAAAAATCTTCGTGCCAATAATCACTTCTACACACTGATTTCAATATGAAATGATGGAATTTCAGGATCAATGAACAATTTCATTGAATAAAAGATTATTCAAAGAAGAGTATAACCAATCATTGGGACAATAATATTTTGAAATATAAAAATATGATAAACCCCAAACAACACAAACACAAGTACAAATAGCTAGTGTTTTTAATGATTGAATTTGCTACATTTATGATATCTATGCATGAAATTCAATTTCTTCTTCCACAAAGACGGGCTCTTCTTTCTCTCCACGCTTATGCTTCTTGAAAATACCCACATTGATCTACATATATAAAGATGAAAAGTCACTATCTATAATACAATCTTTAGATTTTTATAGAACCCCTACAATAAGTGGTAGTGAGTATGTAAGTAAATGTTATACATGTTGTTTGATGTTACAAATTAAAGGACTTAAAAACTATAAGACATTTTAAAGAATTTAGAGATTTTACCCTTGCAAAATTAGCAACTTTGAGCTGCCCAATGACCCGTCCCCCTTCGACTTTTCCATCTTTACGAGAAAAAATTATGCTCAACCCACCTTTTCTCCCAAATTCACCAAGATTAACGGGTTCAAATGATCCAGATAAACGTAGTATATCAAATTGACCCTGTAAAAGCATTAGCAAGGATGAGGAACACACACACATAATGGTATGTGACAAAGTCTAAGTTTTATAAATAACACGATTCTATATGAAACCTAACCCTACACACACACACACACACACACACACATTATATATTTATGTATATAGTATATATAATTATATGGAGAACTAAAAACTTTGGTAAACACTCTTAGAAAAATTATAATAAATTTATTCAGGTGTTTTGCATATAAACACACAATTATGGAAAATGATTATGTATTCTGTAAATAATAATGATAGAAAAGATTGACCAAACACATATAATCAATCTTTAGTCATAAATACATGTATTATGTAAAAAAAAGCGTAAACATGATATTTCATGCATTTTGAGAAACATTAGGAAAAGTTTCTTTTTTAACCAAACACACACATGTTAGCCTCCTGTCATTTGAGCATGCACCTTTATACATAAAATTAAAATATTTAGAACTCATAAAGAAACTTTTAATATCAATTCTTGATCTATTTATTACTGAATTGTTTAAATTATGAGTTTGCTTAGCGAGGGCTTTTTTAAATTTAGAAATGAAAATAAAATTCTTTCATGCCAGGTATCATTGTTAGTACCATTGTTTACAACATCAAAAAGGAAGAACATTAATAAAAATTTCTTATATGTTAGTTATGTGCTAAACAATGTAATCCCTCGTCGATAAAAACGTATTCGAAGCTAATAGATTTAATACATATATAAAAAAACTTGAACAATAGTGTTCGTCCAATCATATTAAATCAAGTTGAAAGTATCGATATTTATTATATAGCATCAAAATCCAACTACAACACAATAAAATATAAAAATAAATAAAACCTGCCAAATATCAAAAGTCATACCTCGTATGTAATCTTATCAACGAAAGGGATCTTGAATGTTATCTCTGACAAAGTGCCAAATGCAGACATAACGCAAACTATTTGATCTGGCACTTGTTTGCAAAAATCAATAATCTTGCTCATTACATCCTAAAAGGAAAATGGCATAAAACAAGACACAGATATTATTAAACTATATAAAAAGGTTTCAAGTAAGAAATAATAAGTTCAAGATACACGAATGTGAAATCTTGTCAATAATAACTCAATCAGTTTGATGAATGTAATGTTGTACTTTATCGTGTAAATAACCAACTAATTACTTGTAATCATGAACTATTACACAGAATGTTGTGCATTATCTGACACACTATATAATACAACAAAAGTTAATGGACACACTGTATAATACAATAAAAGTTAATGGCCATGGGCATGGGATTTTTGTTTTAAAGTTTTAGTCCACATTATCCGATATTATAAGTGCGGCATGCCACATAAATCTTCTTTTAGTCCACGCAATGCGTGTAATCTGCCCAAAATATTTCTCATTGCTTAACACTGCCAAACACTAAAGGTAAGTTTTGCGCATTTGCACAACTATTTGACATTAAACCCGCATCTTGTTATTTACAATCACCTTCAAAAATATATTTAATTGGTGTTATCGAACAATATATGAATATTTTTTAAGACTATGTGTGTGTGTGTGTGTGTGTGATTGATATTTATGATACTACTTTTCGTTGAAGCTTTTGGAGACTATATATGTTCTAACATTACAAAATATATTTATATATAAAAAATGTTCAACTTGAAGTAAATATATGGTCTCCGAGATCTTAATAAAATAATTGTCTACATATAATTTTTTGACACACACACATATATATATATATACACAAAAAAAAAACAATTGAAGAAAAAATGATAGTTCTCTGTTATAGTAAATTTTATATCCCATATCCCACAAAAAGTATAGAAATTTAATTAACTTTATTAAGCAATTCAGTCTAGGAATTGATTAGATACCACATTTAAGTTATATTATTTAGAATTTTTTTAAAAATTATATAAAATTAACATCACAAGGTTATGAAAAAAAATTATATAAAAATAGCATTACAAGATTATATGTCATACAGTCTAGTGAAAAGATGAAACATTGTTAAATAAAATGATAGGCAAAAAGTGGAATACTAAATTATTATATGTAACCACAAAAAGTTAGCAAAGGAATGATATTATACACAACCCCAATGGTGAAATGCATTCGTTGACCAATCTAACACTTTCGGTATGTGATTGAGGCTTACCTGACCCTCATAAACGTCAATTACATAGGGAGTGAAGCCTTCCTCGGAAGCAAGCATATCATCTACATTATAAGAAAAATCATAATAATGGGTTGTGACAATATTTATGTTCACTTCAAATTGGAAGTTTATGAATACAAGAAAACTGATAAATATTAAACTGCTAAACCCATCTCACCCAAATAAATCAACGAATTAACTAACTATATGTAAGGTTAAGTAATCCAATTTTCTATCACCGAATACAAGTGCTTGAATTACATATGTTCCAAGAACTTTTAGATGTTTAGTAATATAATTAGTTTTAATTACAAATGATTTGTCACTCTTGAAACTTTATATTATAAAAGTATTTTTGAACATCCAACCAACTAGTTGCGAAAAGGAGTTAAATATGAAGCATAAGTAACACCCTCAAGCATTATCAACACCTTGTAGATAGGGATGGCAACGGATCGGATCGGATCGGGTCTCTTGAGATCCAGACCCGATCCATTATATTTCGGTTCGGTTCGGGTCCGGGTTCGAGAAATAAAGATCCAGATCCGATCCGTCGAGTTTTTTCGGGTTTCGGTTCAGGTTCAGGTCTAATTCGAATATTTTGGAAAATAAAATGAAATAAAAATTAAAAATTATATATCTATAAAAAATGTGATTATAATTTTTTTAAAAATTTAGGAATATAAAAAAAGGTTACAGGTTTTATTTAGTAGAATAAACACGTGAAACATATTAACTTAATTGTATACAATCATTCAACTTATCATTTATATTTTTTTTATATTTAGATTTTTTAACATACAATAATTGAGAAAAATAAAATATTGACGAAATGAATATAAGTTCTGTATTGCACATATAAAATTAAGTAAAATGTCAATATCCATACCTAATAATTCATAATATTTCAATGTATATACTTTATATTTAAAACACACACATATGCATACATATATACATATATACATATATATATATATATATATATATATATATAATATTTTGTATCGAGTCTTATCGGGTTTCGGGTTTAAATCGGGTTTCTGGTCGGGTCTCGGTTCGGAATACCTGAGATCCAGATCCAGATTCAAACTTTTTCGGGTCTAAAAATAAGATCCAGATCCAAAAAATCGGGTTCAAGTAGACCCAATCGAGTAGGAACGAGTCGGGTATCCATCGGGTCGGGTACAATTGTCATCCCTACTTGTAGATGGCTAGGGAATGGTAAGAAAACTAGTATATCACAACCTCCAGCTAGAAGCAAATAAAATTAAGTTCTTATGTATACCTTGGTGATCCTTGTTTCCCTCTGTGAAAGCCACTACAGGAGTTTCACAAGATGGTTCACCGATCCCTTGAGCTTTGAGTCCTACACATAACACAAATTGGAATAGATAATAGATTTGAAATCGTATCATAATTGATTTATACACTTAAATCCGTGGATTTTTATGAAAGTAAATCAAAATTAGATTAAAAGTGGTTTGATGGTTTATTAACGGAGAGCAAACCTGAGGTAGATGCCATTTCTTTTACAAAAGAGAGCTGTAATTCTCTAAACTCAAAGGAGAGAATTGTTCTATCTCAAAAATCAAAGTGAATAGTATGAAGGAGTCTTTTGACTCTTATTAAGATGAATAATGATAATAATAGTATAACGGTAATGTATGGGGTCCACAAAATTTTTAAAGTATGAGAAGGTTTAATTTATAATAATGAAGGGTCCATCAAATTATTATATCTAGGGTCCACATCACATTTAGAACATGAGAAGGTTTAATTTATAATGATTAACGAGTCCCAGAAAAATTTACTCCCTCCATCCCCCTAGATAGTATATATTGGGGGACGGGGACGCGACACGGACTTTAATACTCCTGTAAAGTGTAGTTGTGAATTTATTTTTATGATTTTCTTTTTCTGAATAAAAGTTTGGATGTTAAATTTTTATTCAGAAAAAAAATCTTATAAATAAGTTACATAACTATATTTTATAAGAGTATTGAAATGCGTGTTGAGCAGTTGAAAAAAACCCGCATAGAATTAAATGGGACGGGGGGAGTAATATCTTGGGTCCACGTAACTTTAAGAATATGAGTAAGTTCAATTTATGATGATGAAGAGGGTCCCAATAAATTTTATATGTAGAATTTTAAATGTATATTAGTGTCAACATTTTTGATATATTTTTGTTGATATTAATTTTTTTTCCTACTTTAATTTAATTCAAAATCTTATAATTTGTTGTTTTTTAATATATTTTAATAAATTTAATACAAAATTTTTTATAATTGATGTACAATCTCACACATTTAGATTAATTTTTTATCAAATCATTCATATTCTCATATGAACAATCTCATAATGACAAGTATTCATTATTTTGCTGATTTATTGATTCATCTTTGGTTGTTAATTGATAATTTTTTACATCAACTGCTAATTAGATTTTCGCTAAGTTAATCATCAATTGGTAATATATTTGTTGATTTCTTGAAACTTCAACTACTAGCAATCCACCGACTGTTATTTAGTTCACTAAATATTGACTCGAGTTCTTTGAAATGCTCTTCACTTGTAAAATACATCACTTAGTATATTTATAATTTATATATATGATTTTCTTATTGATTTTGTTGACGACTTAAAGCAAGCTGATTTAATTATTTACAGGTTTTATAACAGGGAGTTATAAAGAACAAACTGACTTTGCAAGTTAGAAGGTTTACTTTATAATATGTCTTATGCCTGATGAACTATCTTAAGGGACTCCATCTGTTAAATGGGAAAACATTTCTTAATGGAGAGAGCAACTTGAGATGGTGGTGGAGCTGTTTGTGATGGAGGCTAACTGGGTGTTGAAAACATCTAGATATGTAGTAAATGTGTGCTCTTAGGTATGCATTTGGGTTGTCCTTGTATAACTGGACTATTTTTGTGTTTGCATGATGTATATGTATCATAAGCTATGATTGAGAATCAAGCCAATAAAATAGTTCCGATTTATGAGATTATGATGTTTATATAGACACTCAAAGTCTCATCCTTCGAGTAGTTTTAGTTTTTTCGAGAAAATCTCATCCTGGAATTCTAGAAATTTCCTTGCGGGAGTCAGTTTTCTTATAATTGTAGATTTTGATGGCTTCAAGGTGACTGTTAAGTAGTAGAGTCTGATTAGATAATAATTATTTATATGTCTTTTTTTACTCAACCTAACATCTTTGACTATTATATTTATAGCATAGTTCAAGAATTTATTCTCACCCCTTCTCCAATGGCAAAACTCACTGCTAGGTAATGTCAATCACTCTCTTTGTATTCAAAAGGTGAGATAAACTGCGGGAGAAAAAAGGCAAAAAAAAAAAAAAGGGAACTTTAAATAGTCGACCAAAGTGTAATGTCACATAGCTAAACAATCGAATCAATAATAAATGGAAGCATTTGAAACTTATAAACAAAGTGCATGAATGTTGAGAAAATTGTCTTCTTTGTGAGCGTATTAAATTAATCAAAGATCACAATGCAAGTTCATATTCTCATAATGTATAACCATCTGATCTAGAGGTTATCATAATGGTCTCATGCTCATATGAAGATTCTATTTTCACAGTCGAAGAAGTTTTAAAAGATCATATTATAGGGAAGTTCCATCTAACATAACAAGATCATGTAAAAACATTTTAGCACATTAATTGCACAACTCATATATGTGTGTTCATAATTATTTTCATAAAAGTATCAGCCAAGCATGTTAAAAATGCTCACTCGATCATAATGTCATGATTCACAAATACATAAATATTTTTAATGGGTTAATTATCAAGTTGGTCACTGAAGTGGGCTTAATGTATCAAGTTGGTCACTGAACTCAAAACGGTATCAAAATGGTAACGAAAGTCACTATAAATATCAAACAAGTACCTTGAAATTTGAGTTCAAGTAGTAAAAATATTATTTATAAAGTTTTACACATTATTTTTAAATGTTACCACAATCAATTAAAATGTTATGACTTCTAGTATTTAAAATAATATATTTATATTTTATCAAGTTTATTTATTATTTATATTTTATTATATAGTTATTTTCTTTGTTTTAATTAAAAATAAATAATAAATAAACTTGATAAAATCTAAATATATTATCATAAATATTAGAAGTAATAACATTTTAATTGATTGTGGTAACATTTAAAAATAATGTGTAAAATTTTATAAATAATATTTTTAGTGCTTGAACTTATATTTCATGGTACTTGTTTGATATTTATGGCCACTTCAGTGACCATCTTGACACCGTTTTGAGTTAAGTGACCAATTTGATACATTAAACCCACTTCAGTGACCAATTTGATAATTAACCCTATTTTTAATTCTTGCAATGTTGTACAAGGCACAAACATGTCTCACTAAATGAACATGCTTGTCTTACATGTTTTGTATAAAATCAATTTGTACAGAAATCAATGTGTAGTGGTACCTTGCACATTGCGTGATTTCTTCATAGTAGTTTCATATTTTTTTTCAATGCACATTAAATATAAACAAGGGTATGATTTGGTTTTCTTCCAAAATTTTGATATTAATAGGGTTTCCACAAAATAATATATTGGATATTGTTAATTCCATGAAAGGAAAGTATTTCATTAATGTTCTGAAAGTAGAAAGAAGATTTGAGGTGTCGATAAGATTCTTGTTCAAAATCACTCCTTTTAGCTAGAAATGTAAATATTATATACCAACATCATTAGACACAATCAAGGAGGGACATCTTTTATTTAATTATGTCTAATTATGAATCTCTAAAATAATGAGACTCTTTATTGTATTTTTGTATACTTGAATTCTTGAAATTACAACTTTATTAGTGTTATGTTGGTAATCGTAATCTTCAAATTCTTGAGTAAGGTATTATGATCTATTATGTTCCATTCTGAGACCCTTTTGTTATTTTTCTCGCTATTGTTAGAGCTTTCTCTAAATTTCTTTTACTTAGAAATTATGCACTGCTCTTCGAGTAAGTATTTTGCATATTTTGCGTAGCATTGCATTCTCTGAAGTTTTTTATAATACATGTAACTACACTTAAGTATGAGACAAATGAAGTCATTCCGGCAGTCAAATAAGAGAAGAGGATGGTTGAGGACCACTTCGACCAAGTCAAGTTAGAATTAGTTCATTTAGGGTAAGTCTTAAAAGCCCGATCCAGTGTTGTTTTCATCTTAATTACATCTTAATTACTTGTTAGTTAGGATAATAAGTGTTGTAATAAGGATCATCTGAGTTGTTGTAATGTTACAGTGGAGTTATATTGCTTCAAGAGTTGATCTCGGATTGTACGTTTTCCACGGGGTTAAGTATCAAATACATCACTCATTGTATTCAAATATACCAAATGATCATTCATTGTAAAAGTGACTGGATTTACTCACTGATTAGAAAATTTGAATCAAGAGCACCATCGGTCAATGACTAAATTGATACAAAATTTTATAATGACTAAGTTGATAGAAATTTTCACTTTAGTGACTATGTTGAGTCACATTTGTAATGAGTGACTCATTTGATACATTTGAACCCAACGAGTAATGTATGTGGTATTTAACATGTTTTCGATAGTGTATATGTTAATCAGGCTTATAGGTTGAGATTATTACTATTCTGTTATCAATAATCCTATTTTGCACCATTAACTGTATTCATTTATTAGTATTCAAGTTAGACGTGGCAATACGAATTCACTAAACCTGATTTGGGCCGTCACACTCTAATTGCGGGAATTATGAGTATTTAGCGAAGTGTGATCTAAAAAATATGAGATTGTAGCTTAGGTAATTATGAGTATTTAGCGAAATAAAATCTAAAAATTTGTAGAATGTATTCATCTACTATTGGTATTCAAGTTAGACGTGGCATTAATGCGAATTCTATAAACCTTATTTGTGGCGTCACACTCTGATTGCGGGAAATTATGAGTATCTAACGAAGTGAAATCTAATAATTATGAGATTGTAGCTTAGGTAATTATGAGTATTTAGCGTCATGAAATCTAAAAATAGAATCAGTTGTTTTTCTTAAGTTTTGTTAATAATTTTTCTCATTCAAACTTGTTAATAAATTGTTATATTATATTTTCGGTATATTATCTTTTTCGTTAGTGTCTCACCAAAGATCCATCTTTGGTTGAGACTTTACTTAATTTTCTTTTTCACTAGTTGAATGATAATCACATGATGTTAATAATTATTAGTTATTGGATATATTATTCTTTATTTTTTAATAATATATATATATAATCAGTTATATATATAGACTTATATTCTCCTTGTTTCCTTTGTTTATATTTTCAGGATGCTTGAAGAAGACGGGTTTTTCTTTTCGGACATTAAAGTTTTATTATCTAAATTTCCCCGGTCATCTTGCATGTCCTATGGTTAGATGATAAGTTTTCTTGAATGAAAGAATTATCTCGATGAATTGCCGGATCATTTTTGTTGATATTCATTCTCATTATCAAAAAAAAAAAAAACAAACTGCGGGAATATTGTGATTATTTTGAGTGGCTTAATGATGAGACTAAAGTAGAAATGATCAGTCGGTTGAACTTCGAGAGTGTGACGCCCTAAATCTGATGTTCAACCGAGTGATCATTTCTACTTTACTCTCATTATTAAGCCACTCAAAATAATCACAACATTCCCGTAACTGAATGAGAAAAATTATTAACAAAATTTAAGAAAAACAATCGATTCTACAAATTTTTAGATTTCACTTCGCTAAATACTCATAATTACCTAAGCTATACAATCTGCACATGAATGGAAACTCCTTCCATGATTTCTTGAAAATCAAGAGGTAAATAATTGAGTCTTTTTATGACAATCACATATATACTTGCGCCCGAAACTACTCTCGATGACGTAAAAGTTTCTGACATGGGATTGAAAATAATTATACCAAACACTTTAGTACTCCCTCCGTCTCAATTTATAGGTCCATTTTGGAATAAACACGCATATTAAGAAAAAAGTTGGTTAGATAGAATCTTATCTCATGTATCATTAATTAGTGCATTGATAAGTGAGAATATGGTTGAGTTTCAAAAAAATCACAATAAATATAGGGATATAGTGCATTGAGAAATGAGAATGATGTTGAGTTTCAAAAAAATCACAATTAATATGTAGATAAATTTGTATTGAAAGAAGAGAGGGACAAGTATTTTGGGACAAATTTTTTTTCCAAAGTGGACCTATAAATTGAGACGGAGGGAGTATTAGAGTGTTGTCTGTTGAGAAGTTGCACTGCATATACTACTACGTACATTATATATAAGAATAGATCGATCCATTGGAGTGAGAAGAACAACAGGAATGAAGCAAACGAGCGGCAAAAGTTTGCAGAACAATTATTCTAAAATTAAAATAGCTCTGCATGCTAATTTTATAAACAACTTGTTTGAAAATACAGTGTCGTGAGGTGTTATAATCAAAAGGAGACCGATTATTATCATTGCAACACTCATAAAAGATTTGACTCCAATCCAAAAACTTGCAGCTTTTACATGGAATATTTGATTATAATTTTGATTTCTCCAGCAAAAGATAAGTGATCATGAATTATCATCAGTTGTGAATTAATTTTCTCCAACAAAGACGAGATATATTGTTAAATGGCATAAGATATTGTACTTCTAATCACCAGAACCAAAATTTAAACCTGGCAAGTATTTAGCCACTAGTTCTCGAGCTAATCTTTGAAGATCATCATCTTCTTCCTCATTTATATCTTCTCTAGGGTTACGATTAGATGCCGTGTTGGATGATGTTAGTTCCGGTTGTGAGTTAGCTAGTTGCTGTGAGTTCTTAATGTCAGCTGATGCTTGTAACTCCAATGAAGATTGTAGATCGATTGAAGATGGAGTTTGTACGGTGGGACGGCACCTTATGACTGAAAGTCGAGCTTGAATGTATGCTAGTTCTGCCTGCAATTCATCAACCTACGCATAGCAACCAAAATAACCAAGAGATTAACATCTTCATAATTGGGTACAGCAACAAATATAAATATAAAGCAGTACACACACACACATACCAAAAACTTGATCTGCGAAAAATATTTCTTTTAAAATTGTAAGTGCACGATCGTCATTCTAATATTTTAAGTTCGTTTCACAGAGCCTATGAATCTTATTTTCGCAACCCTTTAATGAATTACAAATTTAAGTTGTGAAAAGGACTTTTTCTAAAAATTAATTCTAAAGTTTCCAAATTAATCAATCTAATTAATTATCACTTATCAAAAATACATTGAAAAATATAAATACAGTACATGCAGGCATGGAGTCTTAAAAGAAGATAGTGGGTAGACCTGTTGCTGGAGAGTAAAGATGTGGGAAACACAGCCGTAGACAGGATCAGAAACCCTGGAAACAGCTTCATAACAAAGTGAAACGACGGCGTCATGGCGCTTATGCGGTGGAATTTGAAGAAGGATTTTGGAAGCATTGCTAGCTCCAAAAACCTTGTGAACTGCAGCAAAATGGGATGTTCCCAGATGATCTGATAAGAAATACGGCGCAAATATACAGCCTCTTAAACACTTTCTTCTTAAAAATTTACATGCACCACAAGGCCCACCTGATCCTTCTCCTCTTACTGTCACCATATGGTTATCATCGTTCCTACTACTCATCTCTCTCTCACACACTTTTGAGGCTCTTCTAATGATAAGAGGGAAGGGTCCATAGAGAGATATACATATTGTGAGTGCTATGAGTGTAATATAAGAGGAATGTAGAGTACATTATATAAGAGGACGTTTTTTTCTTTTAAAAGAATGCTTTGGTGGTGGGTCATTAGTTACAGAGGCCTAGAGGAGTTTTTATTATGCATACCGTACACCTCTTAATGTATATTGCACTTCAAGTTTAACTTGTAAGAAAGTCAATATATTATGTTTGTAATGTGTCGATGGGAACTAATTGGTCTGCAAGTTTTTTGAAGCACATGAAGCCCTTGGAATTTGGTGGGGTGAAGGGGTTCAGTCAACTGAAAAGGTAAACAAGCTATAGACTATCATTGGTGAAGGGAGCGTTTTACTTGTATCATTGCTACTTCACTGATTCAATTGACATTTTTGGGTGTTCATGTATACAGTAAATTTCTTGCTGAGCTTAGGCAAGTTTCTCATAAATTTTTCAGGCCAGGCTTAACTCATTTATTTATGAGTAGTGCTAGGTGCACATAATTGTGTACATAAAATTTATACATAATGATGTGGCATGTGATGTGGTGGGTTTTAATTGGGTTGTTGGTGTAAATGCGGGGTCATTTCAATTAAAATTCACCACATGTCATTATGTACATGTTTTTATACACAATTATGTGCACCAAGCATTTTCCTTTATTTATATAAAGAGGGTTCGGGTTTTGTTGAACCAAAGTGCATCCCATAGGAAAATTGTGATTTGTGAGGATGTTCATTTAAAAAAAAAGTGCATTTATACAGTTATATATATCGCTAAAGATATAAAATGAAACCAGACATAGGATGCATGAGATATATAGTTGCCATTCTGAATATTTAATAGTAGATGGCTTTCTTCCCACCTCCAAGAACACAGTTGTGTTGTTCTTGAGATAAAACAAAATGAGATGAGAGATATTGGAAAGGAACTAATGGACTATTACAGGCTAAGACTTTAAAGCTACGGCAAATACAAAAGAAGGAAGTGAGACAGAGAAGAGCTTGCGTGAAGCAAAGCATTCATTCGTAATGCATATGTACAGTGTGCGTTTATTAATCAGCCCTTACACTTCTTGTCATCTGACGTAAATGTTATAGAGTTTCTTTCCGTTGCTTATGCATTGCCGACTTGCCGTAGTGCACCGAATGTAATACGGCGCATTTGTGAATTGTAATTTATAGATCTGATTCATTAGGCATCTCCTCGGATGGTTAGACCTTTAGTGTCTCAAAATCACGAATTCGATTTTTTAGACTTCAAGTAAGGGGACTTATTGCTCTTATATCAATGTGCTAATATGTCTTTCAATTTAATTCGCCGAAATACACGCAAGCTGATCAGGACACCGGATTAGAAAAAACATCCTATCATCAGTAGCCAATCTTTGAGCACATGTTGACTCACGCAAAAATACAGAACACTGTAGCGCTTCACTGTGTACTGACATGCTTCTGTGTTTAACTATTCAAGTGATTGATTCACTTCACTACTCATGCATGCAGTGCACATATTTTTGTGCATGAATAGTGAATTTAAACCGCAGATCCTCGACTGCACTTTAGCCATGGAGAACAAGTCACCTACCAAAATAAAAAAGTCTGGGGTCTTGGTCCTCTCGGAGTCCCGCTCTGTATTCCTGATTTCGAGATCAAATCAGTGGCTACTTTTAATTAAATTTAGATCTGTGGCCAGATTTTTGCAAACAAAAACTCGTCAACACTAGCCGTTCCGATGGGTAATGACATTTCTGCGGAAGCCTCTTAATTTGAGCATGTTTTTCGAGAATTTTAAGACCCAGGCCAAGTGATTTTGATTTTTAAGTGAATAATTATTTATCTTATTTTGTTTTTTTGATATACAGAGGACATTAACATTATAAATTGATAGAATGTGATTTTGATCAACTAATCTAGTTTTTATAATTTTGAATTGTCACCATTAATTAACAACGTATTTTTATTTATTTTATATTTCCGCCTTATAATATCTTACATATGAATATATATGTTACGATAAATATTCAAACACGGACCTTCGACATGACATTACGATGATTAAAAGTCACCTCTCCATATGTTCATTTAAAATTGACACTTAACGGTTTATAACGTAGGGGATCTTGATAAGTAGACGTCATACTTAATACATTTAAGCTCAGCATTGTTTAATAAAACAATATATAACTTTTTTTATAAATAATCGAATTCTGCTAAAAGTAAATTTTTTTTCTGATTTCAAATTATTATAAATAAATTATATTATTTTAGATATTGAATGAGTTAAATTTTATTCAAAATGTTTGAAATGAATCATCAATGTGATGTGGTTGACTAGAAGTTTAGTTAAATAAAATTTAACATTGGACCGAATCCTTTTTAATAAATTAGAAATAAATTTTATAACATGCAAACTAGACCTTTATTGTGTGTTCCAAAATTATTTAAAATAAAGATTTTTTTTTTTTTAATGTCATTCGGAATTTTTCAAGAAAATCAAAGAAATATAAAAGATTCTTTTAATATATTCATTCCAAACATTTTCTTCCCATTTTTTAAAAAGATTGAAAAAATAATATTTTTTCATCGCTTTAATGAACCAAGGAACATGGGCTTCCCACCCCACCCGAATGAATACAATCGGACAACGTTTGCCAAAGCGTAAAGATATTTGTATTGGATCGTCAATGTCTTATACAATCGTAATACTCATATAAAATAAAACGTAGTTTGATAAATTATTTTAAACTTTTTTTTTTTAAATAAAAATTTAATATATAAAATTTTATAAAAAAATAATTTAAAAACAAATTATAAATCTATATTTTATATGCGGCTTAAAATGCGTGATGAGCGATATAAACAAACTGTAAAAAAAATGAGATCTACGGAGTACATGTCCAGAAAACAAGATGGGCTAATGTGAATTTGGGCCTGAACTTATCCTCAAAGCCGAACTTCATTTTCCTTTTTACCGAATAAAGTCTGAAACTTTTTTTAACAACACATGACCAATTTTGAAAAGGCCCAAATCTGGATGATTTTACCCGTCAAAGATCTGCACAAGTGGTTAAATCCAGTAACCCACTAACTGGCAACTGCCATCTAACACCAAACAGCTCCATCTTCAATCAGGACACACAGGCTCTGTTTGGGAATTAGTGGTTAGCGGTTAATTGTTAGCGGATTGAATTAGATATTTTGACTAGCTGATTTAAATAGATATTTTGACTAACGGATTGAATTAGCGGTTTTTTGTAAAATTGTTTGGTAAATAGCTGTTTGATGAGTTTTTTGTGACACATACTCAAACCGCTAACCCAAAAAGCTCCTCAGACTAGCTTTTTGAAAATTAATTTTTTGAGCCCAAACCTCTATTTCAATCCACTAACTACCAAATACTAACAATAACGGATTGAAATGATCAAACCTCTAATTTTACCTCAAACCTCTAATTTCCGAACACTCCCGTATTAAGCTCTCAAAGCAACTTATCAATCTCCGTTAATCATTTCGTTTGACATATCCCAGTATCCTTGCAGCCCAACTCAGACAATCTAGGCCCAACTTCAGCCCACAAATGTTAAGAAGAAAAAAGGGCCGACACATTTAAGCATTAATTTATCATAATAACGTAGTGTATGATGGCCGATGGGGACGATGCAGGAATAGTTTTAATAATAAATAAATTTTATATGTATTTTAAATCTACAAATTACTTTAATATATTATTAACTAAATTCAAATTTTATCATAAAAAGTAATATGAATTAATATTTAGAATATTATATAGAATGAGAAAAATACTATATATATAGTGATTTATTAATATAATTTTATTTAAAATTATATTGCTCATATATGGGTTAATTATTAATCAGGGCACTTGCTCCATTTTAATATATCAAGTTGATGATAAATTTTTGATCTCATTTGTACCAATTTTAATATTTATGAAGCTAGGTTAAATTAAATGTTTTTTTATTAAATTATATGACATGAATTTGATTGGTGTTTGACATAAACTTCTACCAAGATAATGTGATGATAAATAATAAAAAATATCAAAAAATAGTTTAGAGAAATTTACGCAAATAGATGTTGAATTCAATTGAAAAGAAAAGGCGAATACATGTTTGGTTATAAAAAGCAAAGTAATAAGAAAAATGTGATATACGAAAAATTTCAAAATATAATAATAAAAATATAAGTGATTTATGAGTAATTTATGACTCAGGAGTAATTTTTATCCAAAAAAATGTTCAAAAAAATTGAGTCACTACAAAACGTACATCAAACTAACTTCTAATTTTATGTCAGCTTCCGATTTATTTCCGACTTTAAACTTTTTTTTTTTAAAACTTATTTAACAAACATATATTTTTTAATTTAAAGCCAAAAATGACTTAAGCCAGATATCAAGGCCATGCAAACATGCTCCTGTTCACGTTTTACTTGCTATAAATCGAAAGATGGTTATTTTAGCAGCAAATATAAAATTTATATGTAGTTTGTGATACTCTCAAGGTTTTGATGATGACACTAACAGCAAGCTAATAACAGGAAACTGATATATGTGAGCATGCTATCAAAGGTTGTTTATGCGTACTAACAGTATTTCAGGATGTTAGCATGATTATAGCTGTCAGCAAGCTTACAGGATTATTTTCAAGCTATCAGCAGGCTTACAGCGTGAACAGAGAAACAATCGGATAAAGATCAAAGTCTATTTTCAAGGAGATTTAATAGGAAACGACTTTGTAAGGATTCTAATATTTATATATATCTGATATAAATATTAGAGCTCAGTTTTTATAAAGAGTTTCATTCAAAAACGTTTTCCTAACAAATAGGAGATCTTATTTCAAATCGATTTATCTTTAACTAACTCCTACTTTGTTCAAACGGGTTTTTAGTTTAAATATCTTTACTGAGATGATTTCAAACTTGACTTATCTTTTACTCAGTAATCTTACTTCATTCAAACGTTCATCATTCAATTCAAATTTAAACGTGAGGTTGTTACCAAGATCGTTGGGAAATTTGTTGGATTATGACCGTTGGTATGATGTATATAAACTTGAGTGTGGTTTCGGTTTTGAGAACAAGGAGAACACACCAAGCTTTCTGAAATACAACTCTTTACATTGCTAAATCTTTTGTTGAGCTCTAGTACTTATATTTGCATATATATCTATATTGAGAGTTCATAGTTTCGGTTGTATTACACTTATTCATTGTATTGTTCAAGGTGTAATGTTTTGTTGCTGTGTATCCAGCTTGTGAAACAAGGGAACAAGGGAACTAGTTAGCTAGAAGAGTATACTTGGGAAGTATAGGTCTTGGTAGGCTTTTGGTTCGTGGTTCAGGGGTTTCAGCAGGCTGATAACAGGAACAAGGGAGAAAGGGAGTTATATTATTGAATCTTGTAATCGTTGCTATTATTGATTAATAATATAATCTCTTACCAGTTGGTAGGGGACCAGGACGTAGACCATTAGGGTTAGGGGTCGAACCTGGCTAAAATTCTTGGTGTTGCTAGCATACTGCTTTACATTATCTGCATTGCATTTATCTTATTAGCAGGCTAACAGTTTACTCTGAAAATTAACAGCAGGCTGTCTTTGACAGATTAATTATTTGGTAACTTATAAAAATCGGGTATATTAGCCATAACACCTATTCACCCCCCCTCTAGGTGTGTAATTTCAATTGGTATCAGAGCTGTGTTTGTACTAATACTTCTGTAACAGGAATAGTATCGATCGATATGGCTGATAACTTTCAGGGAAAGTCCGATTTTAGAGCTCCTCTCCTCACGGGTTCTGACAACTACAATTGGTGGAAAGGCCAAATGGAGGCTCATCTATCCAGAGATCCCCTAATGCAAAGAGTTGTGCAAAGAGGTCCTTATGAATATCGTGATGGCGATGGCAAAGTCAAAGACGTTGATGTTCTCACAACGGACGAGCTATCAAAGGTTGCTGCCAATGGAAAAGCAAGGAGTACATTGATCAATGGGCTGAATCAAGCTGAATATGACAAGGTCTCCTCTCTCAAAACAGCAAAGGAAATTTGGGATGCATTGGAAACATATCATGAAGGCTCACAAGGTCTAAAGAAGGTCAAGCTCGGAAAGCTCATGAAAGAATTTGGAAGCTTCGCTATCAAGAAGGGAGAATCCATTCGTGAAAGCCAAGCTAGATTCCAAGTTACTCTCAACAGCCTTGAAAGACTTGGGAAAAAGATTCCTCAATCGGAAATCAACATGAATATTCTAAATGCAGCTCCGTTCGAATATGGTGCCAAGGTCACAGCATTGGAGTCAGCTCTCAACATTGATACTATGGATCACCTGGCTATATTTGCTGAGTTGGAACAATTTGAATCTAAAATTGAAGCTAACAGCTCAGAAAGCAGCAAGCTGCCAACAGAGAAAATGAAGAATCTTGCACTCCACTCTACTGCCAGCAGGCTGGAATCAGATGAGGAAACAGAATCAGATGAGGATCTAGCTCTTATGTCTAGAAAAATCAAGAGGATGATCGAAAAGAAGAATAAGATGAAAAGAGAAAAGGGCAAAGCTTTTGGTGCAAAGAAAGATCTAAAAGATGATGCATGTTTCGAATGTGGCAAGAAAGGACATTTCAAAAGGGATTGCTACAAGCTGAAAAACAAGTCTAAGCCGCCTAAACAGCAAGCTGATTACAAGAACAAAAAGAAATCAAAGGCACTTCTCACATGGAGTGATGATGAAGATGAGTCAGCTTCTGATGTTTCAAGTGATGAGATGGTTAACTTGGCTCTTGTTGGTCTCGATGGCTCAATTGATACAACTGATTCAGATACGGACACTAACAGTGAGGTAAACTCTATTAATTCTGAATTACATTCTATTGATACAACTACTTGTGAACTAACCATGCAGGATAAGAGTTGTTTATCAATAATGGAACTCATTGATCTAAAGAATGAGAATTATGAGCTCGAGAAAGAAAATGTTCATTTGAAGAAAGTCATAGGTGATTTCTTGAATGAAAAGAGTGCCAAAGCTAGTAGTGGAATCATTGCTGCCCTCAAGGAACAGATCTCACAACTTGAAGGGAACAACTTGCAAATCCAAAGAAGGAATGATACACTCATGAAGGAACTCAGCTCGCTGAGAGCAGATCTTAAAGCTAAGGATGCAAGCTTGGAGGCGTTCGAGTTAAGCAAATCCCAAAGCTTAGCCGAAATCTCTATTCAAGCTGAAAAGATCAAGTCATTGGAGCAAGAAGTCAAAGATCTTCAGAAAGCCATGGGAAAGTTTGTTCAAGGAGAAGAAAGTCTCAAATCTATAATGAAACAAGCTAAAGGTTCTCATGACAAAGGAGGCATTGGTGCAGCTTCTACATCCACTTCTTCAATGAGATATGAAGGGAAAAATGGCATTCCATACAATTATGCCATGCCTTGGGTGACTTGTCACAAGTGTGGAAAGAAGGGCCATCTTGCTAACAATTGTCCAATGAAGAATACTCAATCAGCAAGCTGGGAAAGGAAGTCAGCTCACAGGCAGTATGCTGACAACAGAAACAGACAGAAGACAGCTCCAAGACAGAATGCTGATAAGACCAGCAGAACATGGAAGAAGAGTTCTAAAGTGGTCCAAATGTGGATCAAGAAATCTGATCTTAATGTTCTATATGTTTTATCAACTAACACTGTTGGACCCAACAAAATTTGGGTACCAAAACGTTGAGTTGTTTGTGTTTGTTTTGTAGGTTTGTCTCGTGTCTAAAGTAAAGCCAAATCAATGGATATTGGATAGTGGATGCACTAGGCACATGAGTGGAGACAAATCTCAGTTTCTAAGCTTGAAGATGAAGAAGGGTGGTCGTGTCACAATTGGTGATAGCAAAACTCTTCCTATTCTTGGCAAAGGAACTATAGGTAATAGTATCATTTCTATCAACAAGGTACAATATGTTAAAGGTCTTACTTATAACTTGCTTAGTATAAGTCAGTTATTTGATGATGGTCATATTGTTAACTTTGGTAAGGATGAATGTACTATACTTGTTGGTGCTAACAAAACTCCTCTAGTTGCAAAACGAGAAGGAAATATATATGTTTTGAACTTTGAAGAACAGGAGGCAGGTGTTTGTTTAGCAGCTATGGATAATAATCCAGAAATTTGGCATAGAAGGCTTGGACATGCTCATATGGATCATCTCAGCAAGCTGTCAGCAAAGAAGCTTGTTCGAGGATTACCAAAGCTTAAGTATGTCAAGATGGAGACATGTTCTGCTTGTCAATTGGGAAAGCAAACAAGGACTCCACATAAGGCAAAGAAAATGGTATCTACTTCTAAACCTTTAGAGCTTCTTCACTTGGATCTTTTTGGTCCCGAAGCTTATAAGAGTATTGGAGGTAAACAATATGCCTTTGTTATTGTTGATGATTATTCTAGATTCACTTGGGTATTATTCTTGCGTACTAAAGATTGTGCTTTTAGTGAATTTGAGAAACTAATCAAGTTGCTTGAGAACAAGCTAGATACAAGACTTGTAGGTATTCGAAGTGATCATGGTGGGGAATTCCAAAAAGACTTCATTACTTATTGTGAAGAAAGAGGAATCTCACATGAGTTCTCAGCACCTCGTACACCTCAGCAAAATGGAGTTGTAGAGCGTAAGAACAGGTCCTTACAAGAAACAGCTAGGACATTGCTGCAGGAGAGCAAGCTGCCAAGAAGCTTTTGGGCAGAAGCTGTCAACACAGCATGCTATGTTCTTAACAGAGTGCTTATCAGGCCAATTCTCAACAAGACTCCTTATGAATTGATAAGGAAAAAGAAGCCTAACATTAGCTACTTCAAAGTCTTTGGATCTAAGTGCTTTGTACTCAAAACTATTGATAGGGATGGTAAATTCGACTCTAAATCTTATGAAGCTATATTCTTGGGTTATTCTCTAACAAGTCGTGCTTATAGAGTGTATAATCTTGCTAAACATACTGTTGAAGAGTCTATTGATGTTTCATTTCAAGAGTCTACTGATGATCTTGCAAGGGATGAGGAAGAATGTGCAGGTACAGGTACTAGCAGCAAGCTGACAGTGAAGGAAACTGGAAATCAGCAAGCTGACAAGTCAACTGCCACAACTTCTGAAAGCAATAAAGCTACTGAATCCACTCCATCTCTTGAGGAAACCTTGGATAAGATGTCAAAGCTTACATTGGATGAATCCAGAGGTCATACTTCATCAGCAAGCCAAAATGTTGTTGATCAGACTCCTCCTAGGCAGACTACAAGGAATGAAGAGGTCATAGCTCAACATAATCTACCAAAATCAACTAGAACAGTGAAGAATCATCCACCTCAGTTGATCATTGGAGATAAATCAGCTGGAATCAAGACAAGGAAAGCTCAAGCCAACATTTGTGCTTATGCTGCCTTCATAGCTCAAGAGGAACCAAAGAATGTTCAAGAAGCTTTACAAGATGAAAATTGGATCATGGCAATGCAAGAAGAACTCAATCAATTCGAAAGATGTGATGTTTGGGAACTTGTAGATCCACCAGAGGATGCTTCAATTGTTGGAACCAAATGGGTGTTCAAGAATAAAGTTGATGAATTTGGTACTATCACTCGGAACAAAGCTAGACTTGTTGCACAAGGATACAATCAGCAAGAAGGGATTGATTTTGATCAAACATATGCTCCGGTTGCAAGATTGGAATCTATTAGGATGCTGTTATCATTTGCATGCTTCAAGAAGTTCAAGCTACATCAAATGGACGTTAAAAGTGCATTCTTAAATGGATATCTAAAGGAAGAAGTCTATGTCAAGCAACCACCAGGATTCGAGGATGAAAAGTATCCCAACCGTGTCTACAAGCTCAAGAAGGCACTGTATGGATTAAAGCAAGCACCTCGATCATGGTATGAAAGGTTAAGTGAATTTTTGATCAAAAATGGTTTCATTAGAGGTAAAATTGATCCTACTTTGTTTACCATTATTAAAGGTCAAGATATATTAGTTGTTCAAATATATGTAGATGATATTATATTTGGATCTACTAATGATTCTTTGTGTAAGTGGTTTTCAAAGTGCATGCATAGTGAGTTTGACATGAGCATGATGGGAGAGCTCAATTATTTCTTGGGGCTCCAAATTAAGCAAACTCCAGAAGGAATTTATGTGCATCAATCCAAGTATATCAAGAATCTACTCAAAAGATTTGGATATGAGAATATCAAGGCTAAATCAACACCGATGAGCGTTGTCAGCAAGCTGACAGCAGATGAAAATGGTAAAAATGTTGATATTCGAATGTATAGAGGTATGATTGGTAGTTTACTTTATCTTACAGCCTCTAGACCTGATATTATGTATAGTGTTTGTGTTTGTGCTAGATTTCAAGCAAAACCAAAGGATTCTCACTTACAAGCTGTTAAAAGAATATTTAAATATTTAAGTGGAACCATTACTTTGGGCTTATTCTATCCTATCACAAATGCTTTTGATCTTGTTGGGTATAGTGATGCAGATTATGCAGGTAGTCAAACTGATAGAAAAAGTACAAGTGGTGTTTGTGCATTTTTGGGTCAAAGCTTAGTTTCTTGGTTAAGCAAGAAGCAAACTTCAGTTGCTCTATCTACGGCTGAGGGGGAGTATTTAGCAGCTGGTAGCTGTTGCTCTCAAATGCTATGGATGAGACAACAATTGAAGGACTTTGGAATCAAATGCAAGAAAACTCCTATCTTTTGTGACAACACAAGTACAATCAACATTTCAGAAAATCCAGTCAATCATTCAAGGACAAAGCATATTGATGTTCGACATCATTTTCTGAGAGACAATGTTGCAAAGGGTGCTGTCAAGTTAATATTTGTGGCTACAGCAGATCAGCTAGCTGACATCTTCACAAAACCTCTTCCTGAAGAACGTTATGTCGTGCTGAGAAGGGAATTGGGTATGTGTGATGTGCAGTCAGCAGGCTCTTAAGCATGGTCCGGGTACTATCAGCTTACTCCTAGCATTTTATATAATTTTTATTTATTTTGCATGCCGGTCAGTTTAAGTGTTTAATTGATATTTGCGTACATAAATGATATTACCGTTATGTGCTTAGACTGATAAATTTTTGTGTTGAATTTTGATACGTGACTTTGTGCTTATCTGTGTAATTTATGATAAGTTTAAAATTCAAATTAGATCAAATGGATATATATATGTGATAAGAGATAAGTAGTGTTAACATCTTTTAACTCTTTCGGTTTATAATAGATTAACATGAGTTATTTTAGGAATTTTAGTTCGTTTAATTTTATTCCTAAAACTACTCCCCTGATAATTGTTAAAAGAGTTTTAAAATCAATACTCTCTCCACGCCTCTTCAACTACATATATACTCCTCCCCGAGACGCTAGGGTTTTATCGCTACTTCTCCGAAAACTCTTCGTGCTCACCATAGCCTCGATCGGTCTCCGTCTCGCAATGAGGAAGAAGACAAGAGCTAATCTCAAAGCCCACACTCCTCAGCCCTCTTCTATTTCTCAGAAGCGCAAGCTAATTGATGAGGACGATGACGAGTTCGTGACGGTTGAGAGCGGTGATGAACTTTCGGGTGTTAATCGCGATGAGATTGGGGTTGAATCAACTCAGAAAAAGCCTAAATCCGAGATGCTAGTTGCTCGTGGTCTTGCCGGCCGAAAGGTCATTCTGGGTAAGCCGCTTTCTGGCAAAATCTTTTATTCTTGTGGTATTGTGAAACTTTTTGAGGACTTAGGGTTTCAGTCATTTTTAGTGGATATGCCTAAAAATTGTTACCCTGCTCTAGTTCGGGAGTTTTATGCGAATTTGCAGTTAGTTGGGTCTGATCAGTATGTATCGTATGTGTCGGATGTGAAGATCTGTTTATCTTCTATGTTTTTGGGTGCTATACTTAAGATTCCACCATCTACTATGTCTATCCACACTAAGAGAGGACCTAAGGATATTGAGGGTTTTTCTCACAAAGATCAATTAAAACTAATCACTGGGTCTGAAATTGTTTCTGAGAATGCATTTCCGTCAACTACACAACTGCTTCCACTGGCACAAGCTTTATTTAAGTTGTCTATCGAGAATGTTAGTCCAAGATTGGGGACTCGTTCTAATTTATCTTCTCAAGATATTGTTGTAGTTGCTATGTTGGTGGCTGGTCGCAAATTTGACTTAAGTGATTTGATTTTAAAGAATATGTTGGAATCTGTTGAGGGTAAATCAACTGGTGGTTTACCGTATGGCTTATTGTTGACTCGAGTATTCGAGTGGTTTGGTGTGTCTTTTGCTGATGAGGAAGTAATTGTTGCTAAGGAATTTTTGGATGCTAAGTTTTTGGCTCAATCCAATTTGAAATTGGATAAGGATGGGCAGTTGGTTACTGTTGAAGTTCCTCCTCCTCCACCCACAACACAGTCTGTGAATGTGGTTGATCTGGGAATCTCTGCACAAGAAATTCAAGAATATATGGATGAGCTTCGAGCAAATCACAAGGAGGTGATGGATGGTCAGAAGCAGTTGTCTGAGAAGATGGGTGAGTTGAATACTCAGTTTGCATTCTGGAAGGACATGATGTTTGGGGCTAGAACTTCTACTGCATCTGAGAAGTGCAGTTCTGGAAGCTTTGCTTACGAGCTCTGCAAAAGGATGTATGGCTCTGGAGGTTCATCAGATGTCAAGGCTACTTTTACTTCGGAAGATGATGCTACGGACAGTCCAAGGCCAAGGACAGCTTTGGATGCACTGAAGGAAGCTGCTGGAACTGATTCTAAGTATGCTGCTGCAGGGGAAGCATTGCTAGCTCAGAATGTGATTGCTGCTGAACTTGCTAAGAAGTATGGACTGGAGAAGGATGAACAGGACAAGGCTGGATCTTGATTTTCTCAACCTTTTTAATGATTAAGGGGGAGGAAATTAGGAATTTAATAATACTTTACTTAAGTTTGTGTTATCTGCTTAAGTACATTATTGGCCCTAAGTTGTTTTGTTTCTAAGACTAAGTTTGTTGGTTGGTTTGGATTTAAATTTGCTGGTCTCAGGTGGTTTATCCTGAGTTAACTTGGTTTGTTTTGTTGGATAATATTTGTTGGATACCAGGTGGTTTATCCTGGTTAAGTATCTATGCAATTTGCTTTGATTAATTGTTTATGTGTTAGTTAATATTGCATGCATATCTGTGAATTAGATATTTGTTAGATTATATTCTCTGTGATAATTGTGAAAGTTTAGTGATATTAGATTGCTATATTTAGGGGGAGTTTATTACTTTTCCTAATATAGTGTAATCATCAAAAAGGGGGAGATTGATACTCTCAAGGTTTTGATGATGACACTAACAGCAAGCTAATAACAGGAAACTGATATATGTGAGCATGCTATCAAAGGTTGTTTATGCGTACTAACAGTATTTCAGGATGTTAGCATGATTATAGCTGTCAGCAAGCTTACAGGATTATTTTCAAGCTATCAGCAGGCTTACAGCGTGAACAGAGAAACAATCGGATAAAGATCAAAGTCTATTTTCAAGGAGATTTAATAGGAAACGACTTTGTAAGGATTCTAATATTTATATATATCTGATATAAATATTAGAGCTCAGTTTTTATGAAGAGTTTCATTCAAAAACGTTTTCCTAACAAATAGGAGATCTTATTTCAAATCGATTTATCTTTAACTAACTCCTACTTTGTTCAAACGGGTTTTTAGTTTAAATATCTTTACTGAGATGATTTCAAACTTGACTTATCTTTTACTCAGTAATCTTACTTCATTCAAACGTTCATCATTCAATTCAAATTTAAACGTGAGGTTGTTACCAAGATCGTTGGGAAATTTGTTGGATTATGACCGTTGGTATGATGTATATAAACTTGAGTGTGGTTTCGGTTTTGAGAACAAGGAGAACACACCAAGCTTTCTGAAATACAACTCTTTACATTGCTAAATCTTTTGTTGAGCTCTAGTACTTATATTTGCATATATATCTATATTGAGAGTTCATAGTTTCGGTTGTATTACACTTATTCATTGTATTGTTCAAGGTGTAATGTTTTGTTGCTGTGTATCCAGCTTGTGAAACAAGGGAACAAGGGAACTAGTTAGCTAGAAGAGTATACTTGGGAAGTATAGGTCTTGGTAGGCTTTTGGTTCGTGGTTCAGGGGTTTCAGCAGGCTGATAACAGGAACAAGGGAGAAAGGGAGTTATATTATTGAATCTTGTAATCGTTGCTATTATTGATTAATAATATAATCTCTTACCAGTTGGTAGGGGACCAGGACGTAGACCATTAGGGTTAGGGGTCGAACCTGGCTAAAATTCTTGGTGTTGCTAGCATACTGCTTTACATTATCTGCATTGCATTTATCTTATTAGCAGGCTAACAGTTTACTCTGAAAATTAACAGCAGGCTGTCTTTGACAGATTAATTATTTGGTAACTTATAAAAATCGGGTATATTAGCCATAACACCTATTCACCCCCCTCTAGGTGTGTAATTTCAGTTTGTACTGTATGTAGTCCATGAAATGTAATACTCCTATTTCTGTGTGCCAAAAAAGAGAGAGCTAGCGTGTTTTGGACCTGTGTTTTCGACCTGTACGCCCCTTGAACACGCCCACCATGTCCAATTAACTCGTGTTTACCTCATCATTATCCAAAGCTTAAAGTTGTAGCACTTCTTATTATGTCATAAACATTTCTCTCGTTGTGTCTCTCAAATTTGATATATATATAATATTAATATTATCATTTCTAGTTTATAAAATAAATTTATTTAGTGATTGAATTTCAAATTTTGTACTGTGTGACCACACAGTTTACACTCAGAGACCTCGAAATGTACATTACCGAGAGATAAAGATTTTAATTCAAATAATGATGAATAACACGATAGATGTTGTAAATATAAGAATAGATTTTTAATAAATAGTCAGATTGGGTTGATTTAATTGATCATAATTAAAACTTTCCTGACAATACAAAAAAGTCTTAAAACTTAAAGGAACACATTTAGATGAGATTTTTCAACAATTTAATATCTAATAACTAATTAATAATTTATGGGGATATGTTTTCTAAAATAAACATTTCCAGTTATGTTAATTTGACTTTTTAACAATTTGGACTGACATACATTTTCAATGTTATTATTTAAATTATAAAATATTTGAGGATTCAATATTAATTTAAATCTAAGTTTAATAAAATAAACATTTTAAATTATATTGAATTGATAGTGCGTAAAATTTAGAGTGTTACTTTTTAGTTACATTCTTGAAAATTAAAAAAAATTAGTAAAAAAAATTATCTATTTGATATTTAATAACTGATCAATAGATGGAATATGTTTTAAAATTAAACTTGTTTAATTATATTGATTCAATTTTTCAATTTCATATGATGAACGTTTTCAATGTCTGTGAGGATTAATTAATAATTTAAAAAAAATTCACAAATAAATGTTTCAAATAATTATATTGATCCTATTATCTAAAAATTTGGAATTATACGTCTTTAACATGAACTATTTTTTTAATGCAATTATTCATGCTATCTGATATTAAAATGATTAATCAATTATTTGATTGTGTAAAAAAAATTAGAGTCGTACCTTTTTGATGTGAACTATTCGTCTTTAATATAATTATTCATGCTAAATAACCAATAATTTCTTATTCCGATTAAACTGATAATAAAAAGTCAGCGAAATTATGAAAGTCGTCGAATTCTTAAAGAGTTCAACTATTTGATATTTAATAGCTAATCAATAATTTGTCGGAATGTCTTTCAAAATAAACGTGTTAGTTATGGGGACTAGACTTTCCGAAGACGCACGTTTTCGACGCCTTTAATGATTAATTAATAATCTAAAACAAATAATTTTTTCACATAAATGTTCCAAATTACATTGATCTAATCATCGAAAAATTCGGAATGACACGTCTTTATTGTCAGTTATTCTATCTGATATTTTTTGATGATCATTAATCAATTATTTAATTGTGGAGTTGCACGTTATTTACGTGAACGATTCGTCTTCCATATAATTATTCGTGCTATCTGATATTCTGATGATTAATTAGTTATATTACATTCCGATTAAACTGGCAACGGGAATCAGTTAAATCAAGTAAGTTGTCGAATTCTTATCTTATTGAGTATTTGAAATTAACCTAGTTTCAAATATAGTTTTTGAGATCTCCCATCACATTTATTTTTAACATTCTTATATTTTGTATCATGATTTAGACAGTGCGAAGAATTACAAGTCGCGTATTTTTATTTTCAATCTCGAAAGCTAGAGTGGGGGAATTAATTAAGTAATTACTCTGGCCCATAATTCTAAACTGATCGTTCATTTTTACTCAATTCTGTAGTCATTGCGATAATTTAAACAGCTTCTTCGTTGATTGCAATCAAGTAGTTGCATGACCTGTTTTAGTAAACTACACTTGCTTAATACATTAAACCAGTTATTTCTAACAAATACATATACACAATAATTCGTATACTTTTTAATAAAAATATATTTTAAAATACTAGAGATGCAATAATATTATCTTAGTACATTAAAATATTGGAAATAGTCTTGAGAGAAGTGCGTGGAAACTGCACAGCCGTTTTAGAAATGTAACAGATATGATAAAGATGAAAAAGGATAGCAAAAATGTAAAGATTAATGTGAGAAAAAGGTTAGAAAGAGAACATGAAATTTGTTTTGCACATTCACGAGAAGAAGAAAGACTAGATACAAAGCCGTTGTTTGCTTCACGCAAACTGCTAAATCTGCTTTGCTTCTTCGCGTGGCTTTAAAGGACTTCATTTACTTCTTAATCTCCAGCCCCCTCTTATATATACGCACACCTTGCTAAACATACACAGTCAACATCAACACTAACCTCACCAAACCCTAGTCTCTCTCAAAAGCTAATTAACTCAAGACCCTAGCCCCACAAAGCGAATTCTCTATTATGACCTAGTTGATTAGCTTCCCATCTCTCTCTGTATAATTAAACTGAATTTCTCGAAAACAAAAATAATGAGTACTGTGAATCCAAGTAGTTCCGCCACTAGCGGAGCGGGCTCTGGTAGTGGCGGAAGTAGCAGTGGTGGTGGTGGCGGCAGTAGTGGTGGTGGACCTTGTGGAGCGTGCAAATTCTTGAGGAGGAAGTGTGTAGCTGGCTGCATATTTGCGCCATACTTTGATTCGGAACAAGGCTCAGCTCACTTTGCGGCGGTGCACAAGGTTTTCGGAGCCAGCAATGTTTCCAAGCTCCTCCTCCATATTCCGGTCCACAAGCGGCTCGATGCGGTGGTCACTATTTGTTACGAAGCTCAAGCCCGGCTCAGAGATCCGGTTTATGGCTGCGTTGCTCATATCTTTGCTCTTCAACAACAGGTGCACATCATATAATTCCAACTCATTTAATTTTTATTATTGCTAATTCTTTATTTTTAATGATATCCATTTTTTTTACGTTACTACCTTATCTGCATATCACTTGTTTTTTTCTCCATATGAGTTTCTTTGCGGGTACTCATTTCAAAACGTCTATATACGTTACTATATTTGTGTAAACTATAAAAAAACTTGTGCATATATGATGTGTGTAGTCAAATTATAGACACATTAAAATTTTATTTCGTGGATGTGAGGACACAGTTGTAGTTCGGTTACAAACTTTTGCTAGCTCTTTTCAAACAGACTCCTTGATTTAGGGTTCTTGACTTACGAAATGTGTGTCTTTGTGTCTATACTGTATACTATATGACAAAAGGCATAAATTATGAAAGCAATTGTTTTATATTCGCATATGTAACTTTTTTTCTTGCTACAAAATACTCGCTCCGCCCCTTTTTTCATATCCCTTTTAAAAAAATTACGCATCTTAAGAAAAAATTAGTTGAATTTTTGGTTTCTTTGTCTACCCTTAATAACACTGCATTAGATTGATTTATCTGTACATGTGTGATAGTCAAATATGGAAACTTGTATTCAAACGGTATTCTTTGGGAAAACATTCAAAAATTGTTTTGAAAAGAGAAATGTGAAAAGTATTTTGAAACAATTTTTTTTCAAAAAAGACATGTAAAAGGGGACGAACGGAGTATTGTTTTATATGCATGATGTCGTATGGAGCAACCTTGTGACCCATTTATCAATCTATGTGGGAAGAAAATACAAATTAATAGCACAAAATCTGAAACGGTAGGAGATGTAATGTGTGTGAATCCATCTAAAAACAAGAATCCAAATTGACTAACAGTTCATCATTGTGCATGGGATCTGCTTTGTTGATCGAATAATTTACTGTTTGGTCATGGCCAGTGACATCTATGGAGTAAACTTGAAGCTTTACGGTTGCCGATTGGCATTTATTTTATTTTCAATTACCATTTGTGCGTGTATATATATTATTTTTGTATTAATATAGTTATGATACAAATCTAGGATCTGAGACTGAAGATGAATATTAAATACATCTAGAAATCCAATTAGGTATCTACATATATAACCAAATTTATAATATTTTGGATGACGTCAAGAAAAAAAATGCATACTAAGATAAATATAATTAAACAATAGTCCTTTCAGAAAACAGATAAATTCAACAACAGTAATATTACAATATGTAGGGCTGAGCAAAAAACCGATTTGAAACCGAAACCGAACCGAAACCGGGGAAAACCGGAGAAAACCGATCCGAATATAACCGATCCGAAACCGAAACCGAAAAATTAAAAACCGAACCGATTTACATGGTTGGGTTCCGGTTATACCTTCCAACCGAACCGATAAAAACCGAACCGAACCGATTATGAAAATAATAATTAAATAATAAATATTATATATATATATATATATATATATAATATTACTTAAAATATCAAATTTAAAAATTCTGTTGGACCTTGATGATTGAATTCTGAAATTAACAAGCTAGATGGTTGGTCTGCTCTTTTTTTCCCTGCATTTCTTAAAAGTGATTAGCACAGGGAGGTTCTTTCTTGTTTTAGGTCCAATTTACAAGCATTATATGATTCTGCCTTAAGAGAACATTTATGTTTCTGTAGTCCAGTGCTCAGAGCAGAAAGAATTGTAATTTCTTTCTGTCGCCATGATCTGTTATAAAACACTTCATCTTAAAATTGCTACTGAGTTTAAATAATTATTAATAAAAGTTATAAATTGAGTTGCCTAGCTATATCAAAAGCAAACTTGAGAGATTTTATAATTGTCGGTTTTGTAACCGAAACCGAGCCGATTATAACCGAACCGGGACTTTTAGAACCGAAACCGAAACCGAATCCGAACCGGCGGTTGCGGTTTTGGATTTTAAAAACCGAAGACATATGTGTTTATGATATACAGGGCATAATATGCATGATATATATCTTCATGCATTTCAATTTAATCAATTTAAAATGCGAACACATTTCTGGCAAGTTGAAGTACACTAAGAGTTAATTTATAATGTAATGAGAGTCATGTTTAACATGATTGTAATCATAACAGTAACATCTAAAGTAAGAAAGTTGAAGGGGGCATGGAAAAAATAAGAGGTGCATAATATTATGTGATGAAGAAGTTCAACTGATATCTTTTAACTTTATCTTAAGTATAGATATAATAATTTATTTATTTTTAACTTTATCTTAAGCATGATCCAACTGATCATAAGTTAAATGTATCTTTTGTTCCAATTGTTTGTGACTTAGATTTTATGAAATAATATATTATAAGTTATTTTTGAGAAATGGTTTCTTCATTAGAGATAAGATTTGATTATGAGTGAAACGCATCTTTGATCCAATTGATTGTGAGTTAAATTTTATTTAATAATCTATTAGAAGTTATTTCTAGAAAACAATTTCTTCATTAAAGATAGGATTGTTTATATTTTATCCTCCTCAAGATACTATTTGTTTTTCTTTATTGATCATGCGAAATACATATTTAAGATTATATATATATATTTTATATATGTGTGTGTGTGATCAACTAGAAATTGTATGTTATCCGCTACTTGACAAATAGAGTGTGCTGTATGTTAAAAATATTATTATAAATATAATGAAATTACTAGATAGTTATAATATGCACATTTAAGAAAATATATAAATATTGCTTACAAACTTGACACCTCAGTTGCTTCAAAGCTAAAGCTAAAGGAACTTTTGACAGATGTATTTTAAGTTTATAGCTTAGTAGATTTAAATTTTACCAAACAAATTTAATTAAATTTAATTTTGTCATTTGTCAAAAAAGGAACTAATTTTGTCATATAGCCTATTTAAATTTTAAACATATTTATAGTATATAACATTCTTAAGTAAATATAACATGTTCAGTATTCTTTTTCTTCCCTACACATTTTTACTTAACTAATTTATTTTTCACAAATTATACTTAGTATAAATAATTCAATGTTTATTATAGGTTATCATCTTGGAAATAATTTGTAGATCTGCTTCAGAGTAATTTAGTACAATACTTAATTTGTAGATTGTCTTGACAGTAATATTAAAATTTTTACATGTGCTACACCAATATTACATCTTTATGCATGGCATGGTTATTCAGGTGGTGAACCTACAAGCAGAAATTTCATACTTGCAAGCCCACCGTGCAACACTAGAGATCCCAACTCCGCCACCAGTCCCACCGGTACAGGCGCCGCTTCTAGGTGCTCCAACTTTATCTATTTCTGATCTCCCTGCAGCCTTACCAACAAATTACGAATGGTCCTCACTTTTCGATCCCATGATGCAACAATCTTGGACAATGCAGCAGCCCCCTAGGCCACTTGATCTGCAGCCACCAAGGCCAGTTGATCCACGACTACAGTTTGGCAGCATCGGCATTAGAGCTCCGGGGGATATGATGCCAGGTGTGAGTGGCGGTGTTGGTGGTGATTTTCAAGAACTGGCTCGAGAGCTTTTTCAGAGGCATAACTCTCCGCAACAACCAGGCAGTGACCCTTCAACTTTGCCTCCTCATTCTAGATTAAACTGACCCGATTTGGCTACTACTTGACCCGGATCCGGATGGCGGTGGTTTAATCTTAAGATATCTATTATGAGCTTTTACTTTCTAGCTAGTGAGCTTCTAATTTAATTTTATGCCTGATGTTATAAAGTTTTTTTTTCCTTTGTCCAGTTATTATGTTGCTATCTAAGTACTAATCAAGATTATATATGTACTTTTTTTCGTATTGCTTATCTTAAAGTTTGCTTCTCTTTGATATTGACAAAGCTGCATATGTTTTTCAAGATCATGACAGTTTGGCTGACAGAAGAATTAAATTGGATGTCTGAATGAGTTTGGATATTTAGGTAAAATTTCAGGCTCTTCCGAACAGTTCAAGTAATCACTCCTCAAGTGATAGAAATTTTCTGCATCGCAGAAGATTTACGGCATAGTATACTAAATTCAAAGACCACAAAGATTCAAAAGAAAAAACAGAATGGACGCTGCAACCATATAATTCTGATCCTTTTCCATGCTCGAATGATTTCGAAAGTAAAAAACCAATGTCATGCAATAAAATATCAGACGTACTTCACCTTAAACTGAATACATATATAAAGTGCACCATTTTAGTAATCCCACCGTCACTTTTTAGTTGTCACTTTGATTTTTTTACACATAATTTAAGTTGTCACATTACCATTGTCATCAAAACTCATTTTTTTCCTTTTCCTCTGCCTTTTTCCACGACGTAATCTTTCATCCAGAATGGATCTTTTCCCGTTCTCTTGGACGTCCTTAGTGTTCCTGGCTGATCAGCTTTCTCAATATGTTTATCATCCTGGGCTACGACTTCATTTTCATCACTTGAAATCAGCTCACGTTGTTTAGCTTCGTATTTTGAGGAAATCACCTCATCTTTCTCTTCAGCACCTTTCAGGTCTTTCTCTGAGTTTTCTTCGGTCACTACACTCCCACTCGTTATCTGTGTATAAGCATGCCAGAAACAATTATTACTAATTGTAACATACAAACAAACACGGGGCCAGAGTTTGGTTTCTAATCAATATTTGATTAGTGTGTAAAGCACAGAGATCACCTCCAGCAGCTCGAGTTCTGGTTCAGCTTTTTCAGTATCAGCCACAATAGATTCTGCAAATGATTCAAGGGCCTCAATGGTTTCCTTGTATTCTTTTTCCTGTATAATAGAAATTATTATTTCGGTGCAATAACATTAATTTAAAAGAAAAATTTATTTGTTTCTAATAAACCATCATTTTAATTTATGTCATACAAAATTCGGATGAAGGAAGAAAATAAATAGCTGACCTTCTTGACGCAGTTCATTACCAATGACTTGTACTCTTCATTAACCAAATTAACTTCTTTGTTCACTTTATCTGCGCTTTCAATCTCCTACACAGATAGCAAAACAAGATTTTCCGTATGATCGAATCATATGGCAAAAAAAAAGTAATACTAAAAAGCTACAAGTAATGCAAGATTAAACTTACTTCCTGAATCGCTTCTTCCTCTACATGTTGCAAACGATCTTCAATTTTCTCCATAACTTTTATCTTGTTACTCATCAGCTCTTTTTCTCGATTTCGAAACTGTTTCCCTTTCTCTTTAACGTCACTTATACGAATTGTAGCCATGTCACTCACAAGCTGAACAATTTGTTTGTTCTTCTCCAACTCCTCCTTAGACTTCTCCATTAATCAACTTTTTCAGATGATCTATCTATATTTCTCTCTGGTTAGTGTTGTATTTTTTTTTTATTAACGATGCTTATTTATACACAACTCAAAGCCTTGTCCATTGAGTTACTTTGCTAGTTAATTCAGTCATATCATCTTGTTCCGAGGAACGTCTCCCCAGAGATGATTGGAATTTTGAAAATTTTCTTCTGGGAAGAGGGAAGAGCGCTTGGCGAGGGAATGGAATAGTTTCTTTTTTAATATATGGTTTTAAAATAATAAATAAGTTACTTAGAATTCGCATTTGCTTTCAATTATTTACTCTCAAACTATAAGCTGTTTAGTAATAAAAAAAATCAAAAATATGCAAGTTATAAAAAAATTCAAAAATACAGCACAAATAATCTCATTTGCAACTCGCAAACCAAAAAATCAACTATTATCAAACAGTCTTACTCTTACAACCTCATATTCAATGTGAATTGTATTTTTAAAATAAATTTGAAAATATGAGTAATTTCATAAATTTATCTAAAAACAATGAATTTCAGCAAGTACTACTACTTAGTAAAAATGACGATACTAATTCTGTAAGTATTTGTTTCAAATCTATAATTCGAAACATACAAAAATGTAAACGCCGGACACCAAATTCTTCACTGGCACCAAATTATTTGTTTGATTTGATCTACTCCCTCCGTCTCAATTTATAGGTCCATTTTGGAATAAACACACATATTAAGAAAAAAGTTGGTTAGATAGAATCTTATCTCATTTATCATTAATTAGTGCATTGATAAATGAGAATATAGTAGAGTTTCAAAAAAATTACAATAAATATAGGGATTTAGTGCATTGAGAAATGAGAATAATGTTGATTTTCAAAAAAATCACAATTAATATGTAGATAAATTTGTATTGAAAGAAGAGAAGGACAAGTATTTTGGGACAAATTTTTTTTTTCAAATTGGACCTATAAATTGAAACGGAGGGAGTAAATACTACTCCTAACCCACTCTGCCCAAGTCCATGGGACCATGGCTCTTGAGTCTTGATCATACAGTAGTATTTTGTGTCGACTTGAATGCTCCGATATCGTGACAGGATAGGCATATTGCTTTTTCGATTCAATATTACGATTAGAAGATTTTTGAAATGGTGAAAATACCGGTGAAAACATTTTTACGTTGTTCGTGTTACAAGATAGACATATTACTTTCCCGATTCAATATTACGATCAGGAGTTAGATGGTGAAAACATTTTTACCGTCATGATCAGCAGATGGGATAAGTATGATAAGTATACTGTTATCAGAATATACTTCCTGTTCAGACTTTGCAATCGGCATTTAACCTTCCATATAATATATTACTACTTGATAACTCGTCTTTAATCTTGAATAAAAATTCAAAATTTTAATTTTCAATTATGTTATTCATTTAATAGACAAATATTATATATAATTCTAGTTGGAGTTTTTGCAGATGTAACTGTGGTGTTGCATTGTTTGGTAAACTAAGAGGGGTGTATTGGATTGGGATTTTATAGCATTTTTTTGCATTCATGAAATCCGAAGGTATTCGATTGGGATTGTTTGAAATGCATTAAAATTTTGAGGTATTCAATTGGGATTTTGAATTATGCTGGATTTTAAATTATGCTTTAAAATCCGGTGGTATTCAATTGGGATTTTAAATTATGCTTTAAAATCCGGTGGTATTCAATTGGGATTGTTTAAAATCCATTAAAATCTGATGGTATTCAAATGCTGATGGATTTTTTTTCATTTCATAAAATGATGGATTTTGTGGCATTCTTCAGTGTATTTTAAGTTTTATGAAATCCCACCAAAATCAATGGGATTTTGAATCATTGTGCTTAAATCCCATCAACTCTGCGACATTTCATTAAGAATTCGCACAAAATCAAAATCACATGCTATCCATTAAAATCCATAAACTAAAAACAATCCATTAAAATCCCAATCGAATACACCCCCGTAATATTGTAGTTTGATAAAGTTAATTAACTTTTTAAAACTAATTTGATATCAAATATTTTGACATATGTGTTTCAGTTCTTTTATTATATGTTGCAATATGAACTTCATTTCTTTTAAGTTTCCATTTGTCAATTCAGTGTTACCACCGCCTTATTCGTCTTTATCGCAATCTTCTGAAGAGCACTGAATGATAATAATAATTATCATTACTGCCGAATAAAAAAATTATATGATGATAATCAAATTAAAGTTATTTTATAAAATAAATTATTTGAGTTTTAAAATTTAAAATGAGTAGCTTTGTTGACTGTAATTTTGTTGGTGTGATAATCATTATATTACAAAAATTCTGATCATACATGGAAGTATTCTCACAGTTATATGATAATAATAATAATAATTAAAAAATATATGATAATAACCAAATTTTGGTACTTTGATATTTAGTATTTTGATGATATTGATTCCGTTTATTGATAAAAACTATATATGGTTATTATATTAATATCAATATGAACTCCTTATTTATTTAACCTCTGAAGCATGATAAAAGATTTACAGAGTTGTTGCGTATATTAAATTATTTGAGTTTTAAAAAATTAAACAAATAATTTTGTTGATAATATATTTTTATTGGTGAGATAATTGTTATAATTGTTAAATAAAAAATAATATGATGATAGCCAAATTTTGATATGAAATTTATAGAACCGTTTCATAAGTTAAATTGTTAGCGATTTAACTGTGCGGATACGATAAATGTTATATTACAAAATTCTAAACACTATAAAAGTCTTTTTATAGAATTAAATAATAATTATAAAATCTTAACTAATATTGAAATTTTTAATAATAAAATTCGAATCAATATAGAAGTCTTTTCATAATTGTATAATAACAATTATAAAATCCTAATAATGTATGAAATTTTTTCATAATTCTATAATAATTATTGTTATTAAATAAAAAATTTATATAACATTGTCCTCATCAATATTGAAGTCTTTAATAATAAAATTTTAATTAATACAGAAGTGTTTCATTGTCCTAATGAATATTAAAGTCTTTCTATTCAATATAGAAGTCTTTTGTAGTAGTATAATAATGATTATAAAATCCTAATCAATGTGAAAGTGACCAAATTTTGGTATTTTTGGCACCGATGTTCCACCGAAATGTGGTTTCGCTTATTAATAACGAATTTTCTATGGTGTGCCCATGGGTACACACTAATCACTAACTCTCATGGGAATACTAGCTTTTGATTGGTGGATGGATAATAAATGTTAATGGCCCCCTGCATTCACACCAATTCCACCAATCAAAAGAAGCCATTTCCATAAAAGTTGGTGCTTATTGTATGCCCTTGGGCACACATTAGAAAGACCGTATTAATAAAAGGTATTGATGGGTTTGTCTAGTGTGTGCCAATGGGCATGCTAAGCACCAAATTCTATAAGTTTGGTGAATTTTAATTGGTGTGGTTGGTGAATTTGAGGGGGATCCACCATTATAAAGAAATTGGCTCGATCCACCATTATAAAGAAATGGGAGCCAAACAAAATCAGTCAAATTTATAAATTTTGGTGTTGAGTGCGTGTCCATAGGCACACACTGAAAAACCGGTATATTATCGATACAACAGTTATTTTATATTATCAATACTGCTGAAGTGTTTATTTCCAGAGGAAAAAGCAGCACTACCGTCAACAATGAAATCCCGCCCGACTGCAGGAACACAATGCCTATTCACTGCACCATGATTGTTGCTCGATCCGGATTCAAATTGCCACAAACACACAGTTATACATCATCGATTATATTGAATCATTCTTCAATAGTATTAAATACAGACACTAACGATTCCTAGTTATAAAAGGTTAATGTATGCCCAACGGATACATATATTTCGCTAGTAAATTAGCAATTTATTAAAGTTCTGGGACCAAATCTTGTCAAATTCTATCGCCAATGATGCAACACATAAAAAGCTTATGCTGCCTTCAAAACCTGCTTCCTTTAACCCCAACCATGTAGGTGCCACATGTAGTGCTTATGAGATATAAGGGATGACAGGAAATCATGGATTTACTTGATTACCTTCAGAATTAGTAGGTGTCTTGGGGAGATGAAGGTAGTCACCAATGCAAGAAGGATAGAGCTCTAAGCTCTAAGTAGAAGTAGCCTCGGAATTAGCTTCGCATGATTCATAGTCTCTCAGCAGAAGCTCAATTTCTTCCACCACCCCTAAACTCCGGAACCACCCAGCCAATATTGCGGAAGCTTCTTTTTCTAGCAAGATGCCATTTCTCTCTAAATCAATCAGAAATTCCATTGCCTTATTAATTTTGTTCTCTTTCTGATAAGCACTTAAAATTAAAGCCACACATTTATCATTTGGTTTAAGACCAGCCTTTATCATGTTCTCAAATGCAATGCATGCCTCATGACTTTGACCTGCAACTACATAGGCATTTATAAGGAGAGCACACAGTTTGACATCAGGAATGATTCCAGCTAATTGAGTTGCATCAAATATTCTTTGAGCTCCTGCATAATCACCAGTCATTGAGTACGCTCTAAGCAATGCTTTGTACACTTCTTTCCCAGCATAATTTTGTTGGCCATCCATTTCCCAAAGTAAATTCTCGCCTCTGTCAAACAAGCCAGCTCTAACATAGGCCATAATTATTGATCCATAAGACCTCCTATCCAAAGGTACACTGAGTAGTTTCATCTCTTCAAATGATTCTTCAGCCATCTTAAGATTGCCAGATTTACTGTACATGTGAATTAAGGCAGTCAGGGTCACTTGATCACTCATAAAACCTCTTCTCTTCATGGCTAGAAGGATAGTTTCAGCTTCCTGCACCTGATTTTGCATTGCGTAAGCATGAATTATCTTCGTGTAGTCACGGACATTAGTTTCAAATGACTCTTCCAGTAGAGCAAGCTCTGCTACCTACGTGACATGCACAAGTTAGTCATGCTTTGGCACTTACAATGATCTTATTTCTAGTGACTAACAAAATAATGCATAGGGAACTACATAACACAAACAGAAAGGACAACAAAAACATATGTGGTTTGGCTCTAGGCCTACAGTGATTGGTGATAAGTGATAACCTAGACTGATCTACCATGCTGAAACAATAAAAAGATAAAAAGGAAAAGCATAACTCACCTAATTATTCTTCCAACACACTATGCAGAACCAAATTTTTTTTTGAACACTCACTCTTTATGCTAAAACAAGGTAACAGATTCTAAAATTCTAAAAGCTTTAGACAGATGTAACTGAAACTTTTCAATGTTCACAGGTCAAGAGGAAGATATCAACTTCAATATATAGAGTGAAAGTCAAAAAGCTATCTTGGGCATCAGATTAGATTGCTCTTGTACCAAATGAAGAGTGAGTACTTCAGTAGTAGCACAGGAATTTAGTATGATATCAGTGCAGTCATGCTTCCTTTTCTCCCTTCCACTTTCACATTTTCCAGTAATGTACCTATTTAGTCCATGGGGAATCTATTTGGCCACTTTCTAATAAATAAGTTACTAACAATAGGAAAAACTAGTTATTATCATACAATGTAGCCTCCTACCGAAATGGATTAGTTGCATGTGAGGCTCCTCGAGCAGACTTGCATATAGCGTTACTAGCACTGCCTACTTCATACATAATTTAGTGATTTTAGAATCTCTCTCCACATTCAAATCCGTATTGCTTCGTAAACTACTTCTTACACTTTCAATACACTGTTGAGTTTTTATAACATCAGCAATGACATTTAGTATTGGAAGATTTCAATTATTTCTTGAGTTATAAGTTTATTATTTCAATTATTCTGCCCGCGGCGGTTGGGGGAGAGGGACCAGGGAGGAGATATTTGGAAAGAATAAGGCTTGTTAAGTTTAAAATGATTGTGCCAAAGCCAAACTACTTTGCATTACTATAACCCCTTGGATTGGTTGAGAAGTGTAAACTGATAGAGAAGGTTTAGAACAACTTTAGCTGTGGCATCCAGAATTCACAACTGTACACCTTGATTATCCTGCTTCCTGCCATCACAATTGTTTTTGATAATATGGAGAGGGGTCACAGAAGATAAATAAGCTTCCTACTTGCATTTTATAATTTAGTATACCACAACCTGTATAAGCCTCCGTGTGTTCTAGACCCCACCGTCAAGAATATGGAGTATATTGAGAAAGGATATTATCAAGCAAAAGGAGCTGAATCATCACCCAGGAAGTGAAAATAGTATTTATGTTGACTTGATAGTTTTTATGTGTCAGCAATAGTGTCTATGCAACTCTTAAGACGTATAGACAGATAAAATAGGTGTGCGGACATAACTCTGTATGCCTATACAAATATGGGTTACAGGCCTAGACAGATTTTTATTAACCATTACTGCTATATAAAGAAGTTATTGATTAGCAGATGCAGGGAAGTGTTGAATTGAAACGCAGAACTTAGAACCACAGGATTCCTATCACACAAAATTAAACATGGACCTTGTGGAAATCATGACAGTGTTCGGTGATTATTCAAACTAGACATCACTTCTAATCGCTTTTTTAGAGCAACTACAATGCAAACAACCTCCAGAGTTGTTTACTTCCTACACATCACCTAAAAAATTAATATTTCACATTCTCTCTCTTCCTACTCACTTCTAAACAATTTTTCCTTTAAAACACTCCAATCACAAACAACTCATACAAAGTTGTTAGCACCCACAACTTCAGTAACTTCCAGTACATGGGCGAGCTCGGAGATTTAATAAAATACTAGTAACCCAGACAACCGTTGTTCAAATTGAACAACAAATGTTAACAACTTTAAAAACAACTCTTCATTTTAATGGGAGACAACAATGCCACACAAGCAAACAACAATCAAAACCACTGCATTGTAGCTGCTCTTAATCATGCACTACCAAAACCTATGCAAGTCTTTTGTCTGCTCTGTTCCAGTTTTCACTACATATCATCCTGTAACGCAAAGATATGTTCCAACCCCAACAAGCCCCCACCAGAAGTTCTTAAATTTCAGAAAAAGAACAGGATAACACAAAACAGGCTATATAGAATTCCAAGTGTTAAAAATGTGTATATGGGCAAACAAAGGGGACACATTTTTAAATCAAACACATTGTTGACACGATTATATACATAAAAGTCCGGGGTTAAAAAGCACAATTCACCTTGATTCTTAGCATATTACTAAGAGCAAGTCCAATAGGTTACCTAAATGAGCTCCTAAACTCATATTTAGGTAATGTATCAAAAAAAAAGGTACCCCAACACTATCCTAGTAGTTACCAAAATCACTAGCACATCCTCAAATCTCCTAGCCATTACCTAATTTTTGGTAACCTCTAGTCATTACCTATTTAATATTTATGAATAAAAAATTCATCTCTCTCCTTTCTTTACAAATATAGGGGTTGCTATTGGAGTTGACACTAAAAATAGATTACGTAAATCAATAAGACTCACTGTGATTCATTATTTTATATTATTAATAGGTAATGAGATAAGTAACCTATTGGACTGGCTCTAGAATGACTTGCTTATTACATATCTATTCCCTTATTTAGGCTCTTGAAGAAAATATAGAATAGCACCAAATTTAAGGTATTTTATAGACTATAGAACCCCGATAATCCAAAAGGAAATGAACTTTAACAAGATTACTCCCACAATAAAAAGGGTAAATACCTGAAGATACATTGGATGATTCATAGCACACAATTCTTTGAGAACTATAAGCCAATCAGCTCTTCTTGGAACTGTACTCTTCACCCATTCTTTTAACAAAACTGATAAATCACTTTCCTCTGAATCAAAACAAATTATCTGCTTCATAAGAGCCTTACATCTATTACTCATTTTTGGTGACAATTTGGCTATATCTTGTTTCTGGGCTTCACTCATTTCCGACCCAATACGTACCCACTTCGATTTTGGTTTATTTTCTTCTCTAGCTTCGGATTTCTCCGTAGCTTCTGCATTTTTCACAGCTTTAGCTTCAAAATGAAGTTCACTGAATCTGAAATTGGTGGGTTTTTTCAAGAAAAAGTTTAAACATAGTTGGGGAAATTGGGTTCTGGAATTGATGTACTTCGGTGCAGGGACACAAGAAGAAGAAGAAGATGCGTACATGTTAGATATAGTGAGAATTTGGGGGATTATCTTGTGAATTCCTCCTATGAGAATGGGAGCATGTTCATATGATGTTATGAATATGAAATGCAGATGGATATGTACAGTACAGTTGTACAATCCTGTTTTTTGAAGGCAAATATGTACACTCCTGTTGTCGTTGAGGTGCTTTATCTAAAATTGGTTTAAAAAGTAATAATAATATATTGATATTAGTTTTTTTTACAATTTTAAATAAAAATATTACTTTTTATTATTTATCTATTTTAAGAGTTGACCTCCAAAACTAGGGTTCTAGCCGTCACTTCTCCGCTCTCCAATTTTCATCAAAAAATTAATTATCTTCGTTATTCCATCTTCTTTCATATTTATCAATTTTATTAATAAAATCAAGATATAACTAGGGCTGTAAATCGATACGGACTATCCGGTGTCTCGGCTCATATCCGGCTCGAAAATATGATACATGTCTCATATCCGTTTTGAAAACGATCCAAATCTGGCGGAAAAATTAAGCCCGTATAATATATGATCCCAGATACGAGCACACCTATACCCGCTCAGATTCGATCTCATATAATTTTTAAAAATATTATCCTACCCAAATAACCGAATATGATCCACCTTCATATTCGATTCAAACTCATATACATGTTATATTTTAACACTATTATATTTGCAAGTAAATAGTCATCATTTTATAAAATTGTAATATCTTATTTAAGTTTATATCTTCATAAAATATGATCTATTTAATGTGATCATACTTATTATCTTCATATATATATTTAATAAATGGTATATACCAACATATAACTATAAGTTTTAATTCAAAATTATTATACTTTATAAAATTGTGTTTACTTAGACTAAATGATAATTATTTGAACAACTAAAATAATAATGATATTTGATGTTAGTGGATCATATCTGACTCATATTCGATGGATCATAAACTACCCGGTTAAAAAATATAAAATACGATACTGGATCATATCCGGTTCAGATCCGAATCTCAAATACCCAGGATCGATTTATACCCGAATAAAACGATCCCGGACCCAAATCTGGACAAGCTAAAAATAGTATGATCCGGTACTTGAGCAGAGGGGTACCCGGGATCACCCGGATCATTTTACAGCCCTAGATATAACCCTTTTTGGTTAAATTCTTGTCGAGTACCTTATCATCAAGGTTGTGCCCATCTTTTAGGAATGTTTGTATTTGTTTTGATGTTTTTGTGTGTTTTGTTATGAATTTCGATGACGTTTCCAAGGACTTATATGGTATTTTGGGTGATCCGTGAAGCTTGTATCAAATATGACACGGTGGTGAACATCGCAAAAACTCACCTTTCACGACATAAAATGATAAATTTGTTTGGTTAAACAGATGTTGCTCTTATGTGAAGGTCAATTGCGATTCTAGTGTGCTCACAGCTGATATAGGTTGGATTGCTCGATATTTGATTGCAGTACCTTTTGAATTAAAGAATATATTTGTTAAGCGATACGAAAACAAAGCAGTTATATGTTTAGCTCATTTTTTGTTTTTTAATCGGATTGTAATTGACAGTTCGAGGGTTTTTCTCGGTTGAGTTTCAATTATTTATTAAATTCATTCATTTCTGTCCAAAAAAATATCTATAATAACTTATACATAGGATCAAAGGTAGTATCAATTAGAGAACTAATTGTTCAAAAGAAAAAAGAAGAGACAGATAATAAATTGACTTGCACTATCTATAATATTTTATGAATAGGATTAAAAGTAGTATCAATTAAAGGACAATTAAATTGCTTAAAAGGAAAAGGAGAGACTAATAGCAAATTAACCTGCACATTATCATCGAGCTAGAATTAAACTTTAAGAGATTCAAAATTTTAGTATACACGTATCTATTTCTTTTTAAAATTATTATTAATGTGAACTTGTTTAAGTCATGTATTTTATTTCTACCTCCTCGACTCTCACTATTTCTCTTGCCTCTTTGTGTTACTCAAACTGTCGCCTTCAATTTTTTATATACACATTTTAATAATTTCATAAAATATAAAATAATTTTGTTTAAGAATCATAATTTACAAATATTTTAAAAAACATAAAACCGCAACACCAGAAATTACAAATATTATTTTTTATAAGCTCCGGTAAAAACACTGGAACTAAAGAGTATACTTAACTTATTAAAGGGATAAACATGATTAAAATGAATAACTAGTTATGAATATTGACCAAGCGGTAAAGTTGGACTTGTAAAAACAAATCCCAAACGCGATCTCAGATTTCTCCTCCATTTCTTCTCTAATCTCACCACTCCACTCTCTTTCCATCTCTCTCTCTCTCTCAAACACACACACGCTTCTCCGGCGATCACCACCGCAATCACTCACTCTGCGCCACCGCAAACACATAGAATCAACGATTTTAACTGACTCCACTCAACAAGTCTCTCAAATCCAGTCCAGATCTACTTTCTCTCCGGCGGAATGGCTTCGCCGGAGGCCGAATCTCGCCTCACTCAAACCCTAACTCCGGCGCTCGAGAAAATCATCAAGAACGGATCCTGGAGAAAACACTCGAAGCTCGTTCATCAATGTAAATCTCTTCTCGAACGCCTCGCTTCTGAATCTCCTTTCTCTCCTCACTCGCCTGATAGCCCATCGGCGGAGGGTGACACGTCAGCCACTCTCCCTGGCGTTTTGTATGATACTGGTACTAGTGAATTCTCGCTTGCTGATTCCGAAATTATTCTTACGCCGTTGATTAATGCGCTTATCTCGGGGAATGTGAAGATCGCCGAGCCTGCGTTGGATTGTATTCAGAAGCTGATTGCCCATGGAATTTTACGAGGAGAGGCGGATACGAGTGGGGGTCCGGAAGCGAGTTTGTTGGCCAAGTTGATTGATTCGGTATGTAAGTGTCATGAATTGAACGAAGAGACTGTTGAATTGTTGTTGTTGAAGACTATTTTGTCGGCTGTTACTTCGGTTTCATTGAGGATTCATGGAGATTGTTTGTTGCAAATTGTGCGGACTTCGTATGATATATATTTAGGGAGTAAGAATGTTGTGAATCAGACTACTGCCAAAGCGAGTTTAATTCAGATGCTGGTGATTGTGTTTAGGAGAATGGAGGCTGATTCGGCAGCTGCTCCCATTCAGCCGATTGTGGTGGCTGAATTGATGGAGCCTGCGGAGAAAACAGATGCGGACGGGAACATGACCATGTTTGTGCAAGGGTTTATTACTAAGATAATGCAGGATATTGATGGTGTTTTGAACCCGGGGACACCGATTTCTGGAGGGTCGGGAGTGCACGATGGAGCATTTGAAACTAAGACTTCGACAGTCGAGTCAACAAATCCAGCTGATCTGTTGGATTCGACGGATAAGGATATGTTGGATGCTAAGTATTGGGAGATTAGTATGTATAAGACGGCATTAGAGGGGAGGAAAGGGGAGTTGGCAGATGGTGAGGTGGAGAGGGATGATGACATGGAGGTTCAAATTGGAAATAAGTTGAGGAGGGATGCGTTTTTGGTTTTCCGTGCCCTTTGTAAGTTGTCCATGAAGACTCCGCCAAAGGAAGCACTGGCAGATCCAACTTTGATGAGAGGGAAGATAATTGCTTTGGAGTTGCTTAAGATTTTGTTAGAGAACGCCGGGGCCATCTTTAGAACTAGTGAAAGGTACCATTTTCATATTACGAACACATGAGTGTGTTGATATGTGTGTACTTTCTCACTTTCAAATATTTATTACCTAATATTGCATTTCATGCATGTCTAGTTGTTTTTTTTGCTCTTCTAAAGTTGTAGTGGGTGTTATAGACTAGATACCAGAGTTTACTTTACGAGTATACCCCTCTCAAAATAATCATTAATGATATAAGTAAAATATAGACCGAACAAGAAGTCTCATATTTATTATGAGTCGGATAATATAGATTATAGACATATACATTGAAGATACATACATTCTGATGAGGAGCCGGTTATATTATTTAGGAACAAAGTTAGTTCTTGGTTTGTGAAGATGCGTTGTTAGGTGCTCCATTATATTTTCCATTGAGGCCGAACCTAAACATGTGCTCGAGAGATAGCTATCCATACACTGATAAGGGATGTATGGATTCTCGAGAAGAGAGGAGCCATGGTGGTCTCTCCCGGATCCCACAAGTGAATTGAAAGTTGGATCTATATTGGATCTCACCTGAATCGCCCCATCTTTCCTCTTGAGGAGAAGTATGGTTTCAAACCCCGGTTCGAACAGGATTACGCCATGCTTATGTGCCTTGGATGATCCACATCTCGGGATCCTTTGAAATTCGTTACGAGAAAAGTAGAGGTTTGGGGAATATTCTAGTTATGTTGGAGTAATAATGGGATGTGTTTCATTTATGTAATTGTAAATAATGGGAGTCGTTAAGTATAAGAAGCATCTCCCGGAAGTGGTAATCGTACAATTAGTTTTAGATTATGTTTGGTAACATGTAAATTATTTCAAATGTTGAAATCAAATGACATGACTGGGCTTGTCATTTCAAATTCCCCAGTTTATACTAGTATTTATTTGACTGGCTTGGATTCCAAATGAAATCCAAATTATTTTCTTAAACCGAACATGTAATTTAATCAAATCCAGAATTTCAAATGAATTCATGTTTCCAAGCAGGGCATTAGGGTTCTCGTCCTATGTGAATAAGAAGTAATCTTTTATTATTGTCAAATTTTGGTTGGTAGTTGAAAATAAGAGTTGTGACCCAAACACTTGTATTCCCGTGGTTTGAAAATCCTTGGGCAGTAGTTCCCGTGCATATCCTTTTCTTGTGTGGTGTATATCGTGTTTATTCTTTTATACGTAAAAGATGAAAAAATTATGTTTCCTCTAGATTAGAACCCTTATAAGTACAAGTTTAGATATACTGACATAAAAGTCACATTCATAGATTAGTTGACTCTTGGATTGTGAATTTGGTAAAACAAGTGAAGTTTGTACTTAGTTTAGCAAAACTTAATGTTGGTAAGATGATCACATATGAACCGGAATTACATAAAAAGTCAAAATCACGCAAATATAGTACCTGGCTAGCTTCTGATTTGCCAATATGAACCCTACTTCTCTGTCCTGGTGGCAACCTTCTTTGCTTTAAATAAAGAAGTAAATGCATCAAGTGTTGGTTCTCTTGTCTTTGATAAGCAATAATCAAGTACTATTGAAACTTTTCATTATATTTGATCAATGTAAGCTGGATCATCTAAGTTAATTGACAATTTTAAGATTTATAATACTACAGGTTTTAATATGGTGCTTTAGGAGAAATCCCTTAAAATCAACATGTAATATTTATAAAGAACTTCAGGTTGCATTATTAATTGGTGCTTTAATCCTTTGTTAAGGAATTATTACAAGTACGATACTTGAGTAACAATTCCAGGTCTTGTCTTCATTCCTTTCAAATTGTCTTATATGTTAATACGCATCCAAAGTTGAGATTGATACCATGCCATTATAATAGACTGAAAACATTTGTGCGTGAAGACATTTGTAATAATTTAAGAATACAATATTAGTAGGAGGCCCAGAGCTCAAGAAATTTATTAACTGAAACATAGTGTAGTAGGTGAATACAACCATGTTATGACCTTGTAAATACTACCATACCGAGGTCTCTGCACTCTTAGTGACCTTAGCTTTTTTAGGAACTGAAGAAGTCTTTGCATAGCAAGTCAACCATAAGACAATATGAACATAAGGTCCACTATGAATCTGATTGAGCCAACCCTCTTGATTGTAAAATATATTGTGTTGGCAGAAATTGGTTCCTTGGTTTCTCTGCACTTATTCTATCCTTTTATACATATCAATTTTCTGATTCTGAACTGTCCCTAGTTACATACTGACTTGCTGTAATTTTTTTTTTTTCCCCATTGCACATGCTAAACGATATATACATAGTTGCTTTCAAGATTTGGACATTGTTGATTCCACAATCTTCAGTGAACTCACATATTCTGTCTCTTACATAGATTTTTAGGTGCCATTAAGCAGTACCTGTGCTTGTCATTGCTGAAGAATAGTGCTTCAACCCTTATGATTGTTTTCCAGCTTTCCTGCTCGATCTTCATTAGTCTGGTATCACGTTTTAGAGCTGGATTGAAGGCAGAGATTGGAGTATTCTTTCCTATGATTGTTCTCAGAGTGTTAGAAAATGTTGCTCAACCAAATTTGCAGCAGAAGATGATCGTGCTTCGGTTTCTGGAGAAGCTCTGTATTGATTCACAGATCTTGGTGGATATTTTCATCAACTATGATTGCGATGTGAATTCATCAAACATTTTTGAGCGGTATGTTCTTCCATCAGCTTTGGTATCTATTTAATCTTTCATCAGTGGCACATTTTATTGGTCTATATATCTGTTATATGTAAGATATATGAGTTATGTTCGCGTTGTCATGATTACTGTAATCTTTTTGTCCAGAATGGTCAACGGACTCCTTAAAACTGCTCAGGGTGTTCCACCTGGTGTCACTACTACCCTATTGCCGCCACAGGAGGTAGTCTTGAAACTTGAAGCTATGAAATGCCTAGTGGCTATTCTAAAGTCAATGGGTGATTGGATGAACAAGCAATTAAGAATTCCAGATCCTTATTCCGCAAAAAGAATTGAGCCAACTGAGAATGGTTCTGAATCTGGAATTATCACCACACCGAATGGGAATGTGGATGAGTCTGTCAAAGAATCTGATACTCATTCAGAGGCCTCTAGTGAAGCTTCTGATGTCTCAACAATCGAGCAGCGTCGAGCATACAAGCTTGAACTTCAGGTAAATTACTTCCGTAACAAAGTCAAGCAGAATTACCTACAGTCCAACTTTTACCTGGTTATGCGTGCTTAATCTTATCTGCAATTCATGGCAGGAAGGTATTTCTCTTTTTAACCGGAAACCGAAAAAGGGTATTGAGTTCCTTATCAAAGCAAATAAGGTGGGTGGGTCACCGAAAGAAATTGCAGATTTCCTAAAAGATGCATCCGGTTTGAACAAGACTTTAATCGGCGACTATCTAGGTGAAAGAGAAGATTTGTCACTTAAGGTGATGCATGAATATGTAGATTCTTTTGACTTTCAAGGGATGGAATTTGATGAGGCAATTAGAGTTTTCCTACGGGGCTTTAGGTTGCCTGGTGAGGCACAGAAGATTGACAGAATTATGGAAAAGTTTGCTGAGCGGTACTGCAAATGTAATCCGAAGGTTTTCACTAGTGCAGATACAGCTTATGTGCTTGCTTACTCTGTTATATTGCTCAATACAGATGCACATAACCCAATGGTGAAGAACAAGGTATACAATTCTAGTTCAATAATATCTGGGTTTGCCAAGTACAGTCATTTTCTTAAATTCTGCATCTTCTTATATTTGTTACCTTGCAGATGTCAGCGGACGATTTTATAAGAAACAATCGGGGCATAGATGATGGAAAAGATTTAGCCGAGGAGTACTTAAGATCATTATATGAAAGAATATCAAGAAAAGAGATTAAAATGAAAGACGATGAATTGGCTCCTCAACAAAAACAGTCAGTTAACTCAAACAGAATTTTAGGTTTGGATAGTATATTGAATATTGCGATTCGCAAGCGAGGAGAAGAAAATCAGACAAGTGATGATCTCATGCGAAACATGCAGGAACAATTCAAGGAAAAAGCTCGCAAAACTGAGTAAGAAAAAGTTTGTATGTATATGTTACTTGAAGTGGTTTTAATATCCTTATTTGCTATTTTATTCTTCTGTGGCCAATGCCAATTGAGTGACAGTAAGCTTCTGTTTGTTTAACCATATGCAACTTTGATGTTTATATTTGCAATCACGAGCCTTTAGAATTTTGTCGTCACATGGATATTGTTAAATATGCATAAAGTTAGATGTAGTGATATCGGCGCCAACTTTTTTTGTTTGTATGTGGATATAAGACTATAGGTCTTTCTGTCTGTGATGAAGATGCATAAAAGAAAAAGTCCGCGTCAAAGGTAATTTGCATCGTCTATAGTTAATATAGCTGGATCAGAAGCACAATTAAATTGTTGAGAATTAATTAATACTGCTATATATATTTGTCACAACTGAAAAGTGAAAAGAGAAAGAAATTACTGGAAGATCCCAGATCAACAATCGGAGTGTGTGCATTTTGTTAATTTCTATTAAATTTTAACAACGGGAATAACTCGTCAGAAATTTAAAAAAATTGGAAATACTGCATATGATACATGATGCATGTATAATATGTCTCAAATATTAGTAGGGATGTGGAATTTTTCTCTCTCTTTGGTGCTTACTTTTAAAGGATCTAGTTGACTGGCATTGTAATTCATGACACAAGTCATAAGATCATTGAGATCTTCCTCATGGTGTCATTTCAAATGCATTTTGTAGGTCAGTCTATTATGCAGCAACAGATGTTATGATCCTCCGATTCATGATTGAGGTATGCTGGGCTCCTATGTTGGCTGCCTTTAGTGTTCCTCTTGACCAAAGTGACGATGAAGTAGTCATTAGCCTGTGTCTTGAAGGCTTTCGCCATGCAATTCATGTCACTGCAGTGATGTCTATGAAGACTCATAGAGATGCTTTTGTAACATCACTAGCAAAGTTTACATGCCTCCACTCTCCAGCTGATATCAAGCAGAAGAACATTGATGCCATCAAGGTTGGTATAGCTTAACTTCTTTTCGTCATATTGAAGAGGGAGTTGGCTTGGATAGTTTCTACTTTTTTCCATATGAATGTATGATTAGCCATTGCATCTACATTGATAAAAATGATAGTTGATGCAATTGTTAGATTGCATTATATCTATTCTATTTTTGTGCAAGCACTCTTACATAGTTGATGCCTGATGGTCAATAAATAAAATTCTAACTATAGTGAGGAGTGCTGTCAATGAAGCGACTTGCCAAGCGACACTTATGCTTTGATAACATGGCAAAACATCTGTTGTGCCTTATGAGAAATGTTTGTCAAGGTCTACAAACTTCTGAAATATCTCTTTTGTAGTGTAGATAGTAGATCAAATTTGAATAAAAATATTTGCCTGATTTGATTAATGTAAAATTTGAGTTGGCTGTTTATCAGAAGTATTTACAGGACTAGACTTTGGTCATTTTTTTAACAGTTTATTTTTTGAGAATTTAAGCTGTGCAAGAGGCCGAGGGTTTAGCAAGATTTACTTCTAATTTGAAGTACCCATTGTACTCTTTTTGCCTATGAAGATTAGAAATGGTTTCATTCTTATCTTGACTTGAACAATAATCATTATCAAAATAGCCCTAGTAAATTATATAGACTAAAAGTAAGCTTGTTTTTGTCCCCAGTCAAGGTGATCTTTATCAACTTTTATTTGAAGTTGACAATGGTTTATTGTAGTAGAAGCCAAACATTTTGGCTTTCTCTTAAGGAAGCATTATTCTTATCAAGAACTCATATTATTCAACAGGCAATAGTGACAATTGCAGACGAAGATGGAAATTTCTTACAGGAGGCCTGGGAACATATCTTGACATGTGTTTCTCGGTTCGAGCATTTGCATCTTTTGGGAGAAGGGGCTCCACCTGATGCGACTTTCTTTGCACTTAATCAGAATGAACTTGACAAATCAAAGCAAGCTAAACCTAATATGCTTCCAGTTCTGAAAAAGAAGGGACCTGGGAAGATTCAGTATGCGGCTGCAGCCATGAGAAGGGGTACTTACGATAGTGCTGGAGTTGGTGGTGATGCATCTGCAGGAATCACACCAGAGCAAATGAACAACTTAGTCTCTAACCTAAACATGCTGGAGCAAGTTGGTGATATGAGTCGCATATTCATAAGGAGTCAAAAATTAAATAGTGAGGCAGTAATTGACTTTGTTAAAGCTCTTTGCAAGGTGTCTATGGAAGAATTAAAATCTACATCTGATCCACGGGTTTTCAGCCTTACAAAAATTGTTGAGATCGCGTATGAATGTTTTTTCCCTTATTTCTTTATTCATGCAATTCGCTATAAGCTACTTAATTTCAAACTAGACTTAATTGATTTTATGCCCTATACTCGGGGCTTTGATTTTCCTACAAAAAATTCATATATTTTTTTTATTATCATTTTCCTTTGATAAAGCTTAAAGTGTAAACTTCTAACTTTTCATTTCCTTATAACAGGCATTATAATATGAATCGAATTAGGCTGGTCTGGTCAAGCATCTGGAATGTATTATCTGATTATTTTGTGACTATCGGTTGCTCAGAAAACCTTTCCATTGCAATTTTCGCAATGGATTCTTTGCGTCAACTATCAATGAAGTTTTTGGAGCGGGAAGAGTTGGCTAACTATAATTTTCAAAATGAGTTTATGAAGCCTTTTGTGGTGGTTATGCGGAAGTGTAGTGCTGTTGAAATCAGAGAGCTAATCATCAGATGTGTTTCCCAAATGGTTTTGTCTCGCGTTAAGAATGTGAAGTCAGGGTGGAAAAGCATGTTCATGGTATTTTATTCTTTTCTGGTTTCCATTTCTATCACAATTTATTGGGCATATCTTCGTTTACAATCATTTCTTTTAATCATATGAATATATGTAATATGTTGTTCCTTACAAGCCCTCTTTTAATTTACTGTATTATAACGATTTTCAGGTCTTCCAGACAGCAGCTTATGATGACCACAAAAACATCGTACTTTTGGCCTTCGAAATAATTGAAAAAATATTGCGCGATTATTTCCCATATATCACTGAGACCGAAACGACGACTTTTACGGACTGCGTTAATTGCTTAATTGCATTTACTAATAGCAGATTTAACAAGGACATCAGTCTTAATGCTATTGCCTTTCTTCGTTTTTGTGCGGCAAAACTGGCTGAAGGGGATATAGGCTTTTCAAAGATCAAGGAAAAGGAAGCATCTGAAAAGGTTTCTATATCACCTCATAAAGGAACAGATGGAAAATACAGCAATGGGAACATGACCGATAGGGAAGATCATCTATACTTCTGGTTCCCTTTGTTGGCCGGTAAGAACTAAATTAGGTCCATGTTTGGAGTGGTAGTTTTTCATAGATGAACATATCCTGCATCTTATCTTCAGAATCTTTGGATAGTAATAATTATTTTTAATAGAAATATTAAGACTACTATATGATTGATCAATAGCTGTTACTAGACCCCAGCATCGTTATCTTGCGACAACACTAAAAAGAAAGCATGGCGTCCTGGTCGCCATATTATCCAGCCCAAATCTTTTTGTTGGACAATTTTATATATATCTGAGTTTAGTGGTCCCAGGGGTGTTCTCGGTTATTCCTGTAATTCAAAATACAGGGTATATTTGTATATATACTGTGGGTAGAGTTTGTATTTACATTTATGCCACTTAGTCTTTTGTAATTGAAGTGTTTCTAACCTCAGGTAAACTCCTGAGCTTTGGGTTCTCTTTTCTTATACTATTATATATATGTGTGTGTGTGTGTGTATTGCATAACCTAAATAATTATAAATGAGTTTTTTCATACCAGAGAATACTTAAAATTTTATAAACATTTAATCATTTTAAATGATTTTTTCATTTACTCAAAAAAAAAAAGAGTTTTTTTCATGAATGTTCGGAATGCTAGATGTAGATATTAATATTTTTGCAAAGAACAATTGTGTTTATATGTTTGTTATATATTCACATGGTGAATGCCATATCGCCAAGGACGCCTATGGCATACTATCACTTTTAACCAACACCTTGCTGTTGTAACAACTATGTACGTTAGATCAATATATATGTGTGTATAAAATTGTGTGCATGTTTCTTTCTGTGTGTGTATATTAGAGAGCTTTCATGTTGATGTGAAAACTTGTATAAACCCACAGTTTTGCTTTACTCTTCCCCAGGATTATCAGAACTAAGCTTTGACCCGAGGCCTGAAATTAGAAAGAGTGCCCTTCAAGTGCTTTTTGATACTCTACGTAATTATGGCCATCATTTCTCTTTGCCATTGTGGGAGAGGGTGTTTGAATCGGTCCTATTTCCCATCTTTGACTATGTCAGGCATGCTATTGATCCTTCTGGTGGAAGTACACCTGAGCAAGGGATTGATGGTGATGCTGGAGAACTTGATCAAGATGCGTGGCTGTATGAGACATGCACGCTTGCCCTCCAACTTGTCGTAGATCTGTTTGTTAAATTCTATGACACAGTCAATCCACTTCTGCGCAAGGTGTTGATGCTATTAGTAAGTTTTATCAAGCGTCCCCACCATAGCCTTGCCGGTATTGGTATCAGTGCATTTGTCCGTTTGATGAGCAATGCTGGGAATCTGTTTTCTGATGATAAGTGGTTAGAAGTGGTTTTGTCACTTAAAGAAGCTGCTGATGCAACACTTCCAGATTTTTCATTTACTTTGAATGAAGATACTTCGCAACGTGTGTTAGATTCAAACAGACAAAATAATACTGAGTTAGTTGCTGAAACTGCTCTGTCTGGTGACGATTCATCAAGCTCGAGGGCATATCATCTCCAAGATGCTATTGCTGATGCCAAGTGCCGAGCAGCTGTTCAGCTATTGTTAATACAGGTAGAATCTGTTATTTTTCTGTATATAATTACTTTTAATTTCTGTCACAATATTTAACACAAAACGTCTAAATATCTTGGGTGAAAAGGATTATTGACATTTCAATGAAAAGAGTCAAAACAAGATCGACTTGAATAAAATAAAAACTAGTCGTGTTGTAATCCAGCACATGTTCTTTATGTTATGCTATATTGGGTGGGAGTTAAGATTACTTATTCGCAGTTGATACTGGTGAGGCTTCTGTAGTTAAGGTTTTCTCTTGCTTAATTTTACAGGCTGTGATGGAGATATATAACATGTACAGAGGACACCTTTCTGCAAAAAACACTATAATTGCATTTGATGCAGTGCACACTGTGGCTCTTCATGCTCACAAGATTAATGCTGACACAACTTTACGTTCCAAGCTACAAGAGTTTGCATCTATGACCCAAATGCAGGACCCTCCATTATTACGGCTTGAAAATGAATCATATCAAATCTGCCTCACTTTCTTACAAAATCTTGCTTTGGATAGACCCAAAGGTTTTGAAGAATCAGAAGTAGAGTCTCAACTTGTTGAACTTTGCCAAGAAGTCCTGCAGTTCTACATAGAGGTAGCCCGGCCTCCACAAATGGCAGTACCATCTTTGGTTGAGAGTCCCAAGTGGTTGATTCCCTTGGCTTCTGGTAAACGAAGGGAATTGGCTGCACGGGCACCTCTTGTTGTTTCAACCATACATGCTATTTGTAGTTTAGAAGAATCCTTGTTTGAGGCGAAGATGACACACTTCTTCCCTCTACTTTTGAGTTTGATAAGCTGCGAGCATGGATCAAATGAGGTTCAGGTTGCCGTTAGTGATATGCTCAGCACATCTGTGGGTCCTATCTTGCTCAGGTCATGTTAACTTTCACATGATCTCCTAGCTAGCCGAGATGTATGATAACATATCCAAGGTGGCAACCGTTGCACTCAGTTTTCACATAGTTTTTTTCTGTTTCTCCCCCATTTGTTCCCCACTATACAGTGAAATGTCGTTCAAATATAGTTTCATAGTTTATTAAGAGTTAGAGTTGGGTACTGAACTTTTGTAATGGTGTTGGGCCTAGGGCCACTAGGGTTCATTATTGTATTTTGATTTTTGGTGTTGTATGATAGTCCAAGTTTTTCCCATGTAGAAAGAATAAATTACTCGGCATTTAAATATTATTAAGTAGATTATGAAGTAGCGTTTGCAAAGTCGGCGACTGAGCAGATTCATGTGCCACAGATTCATGTGCCACGGACACGTCGGACAGCAACATCTCCGAATCAAATTTATGTTTCATTTCATCGTCTCGTATTGGTTTGAAATATCAATTTCGGTGGTTTTATTTTGGAAAAATAAATATTCACCTTTGAATTTCATATAATTATCTATCGATTTCCATTCGTCTAATAGCACATTAGCTGAAAAATATGTATAAGCTATGTTTATAAATTATTTATAACGAGGTTCAAGATTTGTAGAATCAGTTGTTAGGTTACTCTTTGGTAATTCCGAGTAATAGCACACCAGCTAAAAAATATTTATAATTTATGTTTATAAATTATATATGACTGAGGATCAAAATTTGTCCTCAAAATTTGTAGCATCAGTTGTTAAGCTGCTCCCCGATATGGTTGTCAATAACCGGATTTGAATCGATCAAACATGATTTATATCTTAATCCGTTTAATTCTATCGAATTCGAATTAGATTATAACCGGATTTTTCAGAACATGGTCCATATCCTGATCCATAAAATCACGGATTTCTGGATTGAAATTCTGCTTTGTTTGTATTTATAGAGAAAGCTTTGATCTATAAAAAATTTGTTGAAATCACTTATGATAACAATTCGTAAAACTAGAAATACAGTGTTTTACTTCAAATTATTGCGTGTCGGAATTCATGTATCATCAACTCACCACTAAGGTGATATGTTAAATTTGCTAACTGTTGGATGAGCTTCCTTTCGAGAAACTCGGATTATGACACGTAACGATTCTCAACAGTACTTTCCATTTAACTCCACTTGTTGAATTCGACTCGGAGCATCTCCAAAAGCCTAATATAAAAAATATGGCTCTTATCGATTTAGAGCATCTCCAACCCATTGAAAGCCTTTAGCTAAAAAGTGAGTTGGCATACTATAAATAAAAAATTTTAGCCAACAGCTCGAAAAACTCATAGTCCAACCACACTAAGCTGTTATCTATAATTTTAGCCAACCTCCTATGGATGACTAAATTTGTCGAACCTCTACAGGTCTGTAAGAAATCTGTAGGTTGATTGCACATCATTTATTACCATATTGAACTGATATATTCAATTTTAACAATCTGAAATATTAATAATATACTATTTTTAAATTATAGCCAACCAATATAGACAATACCATTGAAGCAAAATGTCTTACAGGTTCAGCAAATTTTACAAAATGTCTTACAGATCCTATTTAGCCAACGATTATAACCAACACCGTTGGAGATGCTCTTAGGACAAAGTTAAGAGCGTAAACTCCAACAATACTCTCTATATCTTTTCTCTATTTCATATTTTATTCATATATTGGGCTCCATTATGACAAAAGAGAGTGAAAGATGGAGGTGAATTGAAGGGAAGGATTTTTTTATCGTGAAAAAATAAGTTAAGAGCAATGAGGTGGCTCTTAACTTTGAGGAGAGAGGAGAGAGAAACAAGAGCCACTAAGAATCTCTTGGAACAACATTTTTTCTCTCCTTCCTCAAATCTCAAGATGAGAACCTAAATAAAGAGTATCTTGAAGATGCTCTTACTACTTAGTAGTACCTGTCACTTGATATCCTGGAATTAGTTACAAGGCTAGGCATACTAAATATATTAATTTATTTTATCTATCTCTAGTTTATTTTATCGGTTTTTCTGCTCATGGACACATTATAAATATAAAAATTTGATAATTTTATTTTATTTTGATTGATTTACATTCTTAATAATGAGTTAATGACAGATTTCATTGCATTCACAACCACCAATCAAAATAGATCAAGTTCTTAAATTTTACTCCCTCCGTCTCTAAATATTTTTCCTGTTTGTACTTTTCACGTTTGCCAATACACATTTTTGATCGGTAATATCTTTCATTTCGTAGTATCATTAAATATAAAAACTTCACCATATTAAAGTACTCGTGAATACGAATCTAACAAGATCACTCATGAGTATATTTAGTTTTATAGATTAGATGTAAGTTAGTAATTTGTCTCATGTTATGAACAGTACCGACATCACAAACAGGAAAAGAAAAAAGATACGGAGGGAGTAGTGCTTAGCATTTGATCATGAGCACATATATCAATATAAATAAAATAAAATTTATTTTATTTATTTTGATATATAGTATATATGTAACTTACTACGTACTTATTAAAATATTATATAAATATTTTCAAATATTTAGTCAAAGACTAGTAATTTGACTTCTTGAAAATCGAAAGAGACATATAATTTGGGACGGAGGGAGTATTTTGATGAAATTTTTTTATCTCATGCTAATTGTCCATGTCTACGTCCAATATAATTTTTAATTTTTTCCTTTTATTTTTATCATTTCCAATATATTATTTCTTAAAAAAAATATTAAAATAAGATGAAAATATGCTTTTCTCTGTTGAAAAAAGAATGCAAAATGGAATAGGAGTTAGAGGAACTTACTAAGGGGTGTTTGTTTCCCGAAATATTTCTCTTTTTCTTAATCCGTTTGTGTAATTAAGTAGAAATATTTTTAAAAAACTGAGAATGTTAATTTTTCTCTGAACTTATTTTCCAAACACTTTATTAACTTATTTACTTCTCATTTCTAGTGTATTTATCTGATTTAAATAAAAAATCATCTCTTTTAAGTTAACTCAAACGGACATAAATCAACGTTTCTAGCTATCCAGGGATAATCTTACGGTGGAGACGGAAAAATTAGCGAGTACACCCGCGGGGGCGCATGTGCACATGGTGTGAAGCACAAGATGGGCCGCATCCCAATTCCCAAAACAGGGAAAATCCAACTGTTGGCTGACCGCCGCTGTTTGACTTTTAGACAGGGAAAATCCAACAAAGTTGCACATTTACTCCAAGTTTGACTTTTAGACCAAGAGTTGAGTTGAGTTGAGTTTAGCAGTGCATTATTATCAGGGTTTGTCTAGTGTGTACCCACAGGCACATGCTAAGCACTAACATTTATAGATTTGGAGGGTTTTGATTGGTGTGTTTGTTGTAATTGCAGGTGATCCACCATTATTAAAAAATATAAGTCAATAGAAACCATCCAAACTCATAAATTTTGGTGCTTAGTGTGTGCCGGCACACCATAGAATAACCGTTATTATTATTATGAACGGTTTTTCTGTGTCTCCATCGGCAAGCGCGGAATTTTACAAATTTAGAAAATTTTGATTAATTAGCTCTCATATCTTAATAATGGTGGACCCTCCTCGAATAAAACAACCTCATCAATCAAAAACTCCCAAACATATTAAATTCCACACTTAACATGTGTCCATAGACAAACACTACACAAACCCTATTATGAATCATATATGAAGCTAAGCTAGCTGGAAGCCTGGATGGATCTGGTAGAGAAGAGGACTTTCCCCAACCAACTTTTACTTTTAGGAGTTTGTTCGTTCCAGTATTTTAAGCCTTGGGGAGGTGACAACTAATTCCACCTTCACTGACAAAACAAGTTACTTTTAGGAACTTTTATCTTATAACATTTAGAGAGGTGTATTGGATTGGGATTTTAAAACATTTTTTTGCATTCATGAAATCCGAGGATATTCGATTGGGATTGTTTGAAATACACTAAAATCTTGAGGTATTCAATTGGGATTTTGAATTATCCTACAAAATCTGGTGGTATTCAATTGAGATTTTGAATTATGCTTTAAAATCCGGTGGTATTCAATTAGGATTGTTTAAAATCCATCAAAATCTGATGATATTCAAATGATGACGGATTTTTTTTCATTTCATAAAATGGTGGATTTTGTGGCATTCTTCGGTGTATTTTTAAGTTTTATGAAATCCCACCAAAATCAATGGGATTTTGAAGCATTGTGCTTAAATACAATCAACTCTGTGACATTTCATCAAGAATCCGCACAAAATCAAAATCACATGCAATTCATTAAAATCCATAGACTAAAAACAATCTATTAAAATCCCAATCGAATACACCCCCGTTAATCATTTAAAATTTTAAAAATACTTTCAAAAAGAATAATACAATATATATTTTAATAGTAATGCTTATTTTAAATTTATTTTATTTTACAGGTGACCTTTTAAATAAATATAAATACTTAGAGTTTTTGTTTTATTTATGAATCTGTTGGAATAAGTTAATAATAATTAGCTCATTAAAATGGATTTAAAGTAAATAATAAACTCAAGAATGTTCTTAAATTATTATACTCCCTCCGTCCCTTTTTACATGTCCTTTTTGAAAAAAAAAATTGTCCCAAATTACTTGTCCACTTCTCTTTTCAAAGCAATTTTTTGTATGTTTTTTCAAAATGTAACAATTTCCAATGTTTGACTAGCATATATATACACACAACTCCATCTAATTCATTACATTTATTAGGGATCTGTATGAAAACAAGATATCCACCTAACATTTTCTTAATATGCGTTATTTTTTCAAAAGGGACAAGTAAAAGGGGACGGAGGGAGTATTTATTTTAACTGACATACGCATAAGTTTAAAACTCCTTAAACTATTTCAAGGAAAAAGCACTACACACATTTTCAAGAAGGATCAAATTTTTTAAACTTGGTTATTGATTAATTATCAGAGTGTTAGTAATAGCAGCTAGCTAGAGTACTCGTACAAGTGTTGTTAATTGGTATGAAAGTTGAAAACAGCAGTACTGGCAATTAAACCTTTAAGTTTCCCATCCTAAAGTTTCCTAATGATGAAACAGAATGTGTGTCTTATATAGTGGTCTCCTTTTCCCTTTCTTTTTTTTTTTTTGTTGGTTTAAATTACTGGAGGGAATACAGAAGGAGGGCATGCAAAAATTTGTGAAGAAGGTGAGGCAGCTAGCTAATTATGAATGCATTTGTAGAGATTTATGCGAGAGAGATCGTGGGAGAGAGAGGGGCCCTCCGCCCATGCGCATGCTTTGTTATACAACTAGATCACTCTGATCAGTCCATGTAACCCCTCTCCTTGACCTAACCCTAACCCTAACCCAAACAAACAATCACTAATCATCTCTATAGTAGTATTGCTTCATATGTATCTCATGCTCCAGCTCAGCGTTTATTTCAAAACTCTACTTGTCCTTCCTCTTGTTTCTTTCTGGTGAAGCTAGGTTGATGATTCATCAAACATCTACAAAAACCCTACCAAGCCTCTTCCTACTTGATCCTCAACAGATAATGCGTGGTTGATTAAAATTAAGTCATTTTTTAAGAGATCTCTGAAAAAGATAGAGATGGATCCTTTAACAGCTCATGCTCATTCATTACCATCTTCTTTTCACCCCAGAGACCTCCAACTACCCCACCACCCTCTTCACTTGCAAAACCACCACACTACTCAACAACCACCAAATTCCGAAGAGGAACAAAGTGAAGGCAGCTTTAACCATAACTCAAGGATTGATGGCAAAGAATTGGTGTCCTTGAATGGATCAGAAGCTGAAGGGAGCCGAAGACCTCGTGGCAGACCAGCCGGCTCCAAGAACAAGCCCAAGCCGCCGATGATAATCACACGGGACAGCGCAAACGCACTCAGGTCCCACATTATGGAAATCGCGAGCGGTTGTGATATTCAGGAAAGCGTATCCTCTTTCGCAAGTAAAAGACAACGAGGGGTTTGCATTTTAAGCGGAAATGGAACCGTTATGAATGTTACCCTAAAGCAACCGGCTGCACCAGGTGGAATTATTACTTTGCAAGGCAGATTCGAGATTCTGTCTCTTTCGGGCTCATTCTTGCCCCCGCCTGCACCACCGGGTGCATCGTGTTTGACCATCCACCTGGCTGGCAGTCAAGGCCAGGTAGTTGGTGGAAGTGTGGCTGGACAGCTTATAGCGTCCGGCCCTGTAGTTATTATGGCAGCCTCTTTCGGAAATGCAGCCTACGAGAGGCTGCCATTAGAAGATATAGAGACATCGGTGCCAGGAATTGGACCCTTGGAGTCCCCTCGGCTTCAGCAGCAGCAGCTGATGGGAGATCCAAACGCATCTCTCTTTCAGGAATTGCCTCCTAATCTTCTGAACTCAATTCAAGTTCCAAGTGATCAGGCGTATTGGGGTGGAGCTCGGCCTCCATATTGACACCAGAAAATGAAGAGAAAAGAGTTTGATGTTTTTACTTTGATATCATCTCCTAGAATTTCTCCAACTAACTCATATTCTCCCTCAGTTTTTTTTCAACTTAGCACATTAGATTAGTGTTATATCATCTTGTTATTAACAGTGTAATTTTGTTTTATATGACTAGGGAGTCTACACAAATTAACTTAATTAGTTACGAGCTCTTTCAGACTTTATATTCTATTTTTATCATATTTAATTTCTGGTAACTTGTATATATATCTGCTAATTATCTATTTGCTCCCCCGGATCTTCAGAAGCAATGAAAAGGCCACCTAATTATATTCTCCCAACAGAATATTGCTAGCTTATTGGTGCGCTCAACATTTTAACCACTTCTAACATCGTTCAAGAGGATTGAAGATTTTGAGACCTAACTAGTAGCTAATTCAAATCATGGGGTGGTGACTTGGTGGTGGCGATACATGAATAAAAACATAAAGGTATGGGCTTCAAGGCACAGAATATTTTTCCCTCAAGTTAAATGAATATATTTTCCTACTATCATTTTTTTATTATTGAAATTGGAGCGGATACAATGTCAAAGGAGGTGATGATCAACAGACGTGAACATGGACATGGAATAGTGTGTCACACGTGCATTGTCTGTCTCTATGCACTCTGCTTGCCTCCTCGAGCCAAACTCTACGAGAAACTACTCCCTCCGTCCCAACAGGTAGTATACATTTGGTGTGGACACGAAGACCAAGAAAAAAATGTAAAAAATGAGTAAAGTTAGATGAAAAGTGAGTAAAGTGGCGGAACCCATTTATATTTAATTATAGATGTGTGATAGTGGGGGAAAGTAGTGGATGTAATAGTGTTTATATTATTATAAAATGAAGATAGTGGAAGAAAGTAGTTGGTGTAATAGTGTTTTACATTATTAAAAGTTGCTATTTTAGGAATGTATAGAAATGATGGGACGTCCCAAAGAGGAAACTGTATAGAAATGACCGGGACGGAGGGAGTAATTTTGAGATAAAATATGTCCCAGGTCCCAGCAAGTTGTATTTTCGGTCCTTGTAAATATATGCATAATAATATTTCAAATCTTACTTATTCGAAATTAAAATTTAAACGTTAAGCTTTTATTTAAGAAAAAAGAATTTTAAAAAAATATTATAAAAATATACTATATAAAAACCTCAAAATACATGTCAAAAAGTCACATAAAATATTAGTTACTACGAGAATGCGAATGCGGATTTGAGATACCAATTTAAATGAAACGTGTATCAAAATGATATGTTTGACCATCTTTCACGGAAAATAGTATTCTTATTACAGTTTTTCTAATGTGTGTCCATGAGCACACAGCCACACACTAAGCACCAAATTCTATAAGTATGGTGAATTTTGATTGGCTTCCACTTCTTTATAATGGTAGACCCTCTGCAAATTCACCAACCACACCAATAAAAATCTACCAAACTTACAAAATTTGATGCTTATTACGTGCCCATGGGTACACACCAGACAAACCCTTCTTATTATATTGTCCCAAAGGGACATAATTGTCCAGCATTCTCAAGTTTGTAGAAAAGAAAATGGAGTTCTATTGTACTTAACTCTTCAACTTTATATTTAAATTTTCATGGAATTTCATTCCCCCTACCCCGTGCGTGAAATCGTGCAACTATCATTATTCCTTACACTATCAGTAATTCATATCCACATAAACCACTTTTATAATTAAGATATGGATGCTGTGTTCAGATAATATGTAATGGCTGTCATTCCTGTCAATATAACTACTACTCCATGTATAAGGGTAAAAATCACCACCTCTATGTATAGGTACAAATGAAAGTAAAACCATAGTCATAGTTCCAGTTCTGCTTCTATAGCTGTGTGACAAGTTAAAGAAAACTTCTCTGCCGCAAATAATAACTAGAAACGAAACCATGCAGGGCGAGAGAAATGGTTGAGGTTCAGTGTATTTACTTATGATTGGAACTATATATGTGCAATACTAAATAAAAACTCAAAAGCTTTAAATATATCAAATCAGGCTGTGTCTGGTAAAAGAAACTACAGTCTATACATCCATCATATCAGGGAGTACAGTATATTAAACAGATCAATTACTATTTCCTCTCTTGAAGAATGTGAATATTCTTCTGCTATTTACTCCCTTGCAGTTATCAATTGCAACTATAACAAGGTTGTTAAAATGGTGGCTATACACGAACTTCTATGTCATTACACCTGTTTTGCAAAGATATATAAATCCTAGTAGTAAAGCCATATCTGTAAACAGTCACCAATCTCATGTATATCAAGTAGTGTAGTAGAACTCAAATTTCTCAGTTCAGTTATGCTCCAAGTCTAACACAGCAAGGAAAAATACAGACCATCATTTCATTAAAATTTAATCAATTTACTTGAGTACGAAGAAACCATGTCATAGTGGATCTTCTACAAATACTAAGACCCTGCTTAGTAATTACTATTATATATTAGACTACAGTGATTACAAACCCAACCCAAATACAACATCAATCAAAATTTTGCAGGTGATTCAGCCAACCTGATCCTCATTTATTGGAAGAAGATGCATCTACATAAATCTCCTCAATGAGCATGCCCAGGCAAGAGATCACACAAACAATCAGTTTCTATATAGCTAACTACAGAAATGATTATACCTCGATTCGTAATCGCCGCATTTCAGCATAAAAAGTTGGACTTGAAGTCAGAGTGCAACGAGCAAGAGATCTAATGTCCTCACGAGAACAGTCCCGTGAGATACGGACCAATTCCCACAAGGCACCCCCACTAATCATGTCTTTTGCGTTTACTTCTGAAGTGAGAGAACATTCAGAATTGTCAGAAGATACTTCTTTAGTTCACTTAATATATAAAAACAGTAAACTTAATTGCCAGAATATAGAAGAAAAATCGAATCCCTGTAGTTTCCATGAATAAACAACTCTTAAGAAAATTTAAGCCTTCTATAATATTCACACAGAAGATTGTGCAAAACCTTTGTATTTGTATACCAACAGGATACAATATGTTATTGATATCACTAACCAAAGAGTGTTCTGGAACTTTGACTTTCATTAAAAAGAGATATACACTCACCATGCTGTGCCAAGTGGCAAAGTGCCAACTCAATGTGGCGTCTAATCAATGATGCTTCATTGTTGGCATTTTGCACAATCCATGGAAGTGCTCCATCTTCTATTAAAAGTGAACGTCCTCGTCTTGACCCTGAGATAATGCCCGTCGTAGGTTCATGTCAGAAGCCATAGATAGAAGTTCAAACATTATGATCTTAGAAATTGTCTTTTGGAACTTCTGTCATAGGTGAATAAGATTACCGTAAAACCCATATTTTTATTTTTATTTTAAAAAGCAGCTTAATTAACAATCAGCAATAGCTAGAATGTAATTCTAGTATTCTGGTAATTGTTATGCTTTGGCATAGTACGAACTTTATGCTTCACTGTATTAAAATACCATAAATATATGTCCAATTTTGGAAATGTGGGAATAGCACACAATCAGCATAAAACTGTTTCTAGAAGAATAAATTCATCATTTAGCCAGGATAATGTTTATTTCTAATCAGTTCAATTGGCATTGCGCAGTAGTGGTTACCAATGTACAGACATTCACAATGAACTTTACCTTGTGCAGATGCTCGGGACTCGCACTTTGCAAAATTTGCAATTCCACGTGCAACTTGAGAAAGAACGTCTGGATGTCTGCATCTGACCATTCCTAACAAGGCCTTGATGCCACCTTCAGACCTCAACCTCATCTGTAATCTATCTGTGGAACAGTATATACAAGAGTAAAGAAGGAATTAAGGCACGAAATTAAATTTCTCAGAGCAGCTAAATTTAGGAGACTAGGTTAAAGATATTTTTGGCAATACAGCCCCATTCCTACTTGGAAATTAGGTATGAGAAATGACGAGACTTGAAAGGCAAAACACGATAAAGATGAAGAAAAACTATCAGTCTAGAAGTAATCTCATACTATAATTAACAAATTCAAACTATCCAGATGTCTCAAATTTTATATAGCATTTTTATATAAATCATACCAAAACCCTAAGAGAAAGCAAAAGTCATCAGAAGACCAATACAAGAAAGGGGAATTAAGATTTAGTTATCTATTAAACTTTATAAAAGAAGAAAAACTCAAGGTCAAGGGTAACAATCATGTATACCATTGCCACATAAATTAGCAATAGCTCCAGCAACCATACGCAACGTTTGAGGATCCTCAGCATCTCCTGCAGTCATTGCCAAAAGGCTGATTCCACCTTCAGCCATTATAAGTTCTTGATTCGCTTCTGCAGTGATAATAACAAGTTGGAATCATAATGGATGGAGTACTAAAAGATGAGAAGCAAATCAAAAGACTCGACCACAATATGCGTGTAGGAATTAGGAAGTTACCATTCATTGCAAGATTGGCTATGGCACCAGCTGCAACTCTGCAAATAGTTTCGTCATCGAAGTTTCTAAGAAGCATTAGTAACGAAGTAAGACCACCAGCTTCAACAATTTTTTCCTGATTAGCTTCTGCAGAGTACAAGCATCAGATTTCAAGCTGCTTCAGATAATTATGACAAATTTTCAAGGTGCTTTATATAGCAAATCTGAACAGACTTGATGCAATATAATTTAATATTTAAGGAAATTGTAGTGGAACACTACTATCTGTCAATTTTAGAAAACATCTAACACGAGCACTTCCAAATTCCACAGGGGATCACATCCTTAATATAATCCCACCCGAGCGGGCTTAATATAAATATGCAATTAGCAAAGTAAAAGGTAAGACCGTAATTGTATAGGCACAAATTTTTTTGAGACACTAAACTCCAGCGTGCTAATTATGTTTGTATATGTACTTAAACATGCTGAGGATGTAATTACTTTTTTTTTTTGTGATGCTCAAATTTTAAAAAACAATGATGCAATTGTCAATGAATCTTCGCATTAATATATTTACTATGTGAAATATGGTGCATATGCACACACACATGAGACACACATAAACCTTAATATTTCTTTGGATATCTTAAACTATGACTGCTTAAGCTCTAGGAGTACTATACCACAACACATCTATTATGCAAGCCACCCAAGTCAAATATGTCCGCCACCTCCTGAAATTATTTAATTTTGTTTGTTAACATACTTGGGTAACTTTCAGAATCTTCAGATCAACTTATATTCCCCTTGTACAATATATAGATACATTAAATGGAAGAATAAATATATCATATGGCACTAAAAACGCCTAATATAAGCAATGGGTAGGGGAATTAGGCACCCCCTTCACTACCTAGATCCATAAAGGAGTTTTAGGACCATTGTTTAAGCATCCCTCACAATTTGAACTGTGTCGAAAGAGATTAACATTACAGCTGTTTTTGTTGAAGAATGCAGCGGGACGCTCAAAGGTATTATGCAATAAGACTTCACAAACTTTAAGTGATAAACAATGAACATTGTGGCTTATACTTCAAGAAACTGACAAACAGAAGAGTTGTGAGGAGTAAACATTCACCTTCAGCTGCTAGGTTTGCCACTACTTTTACAGCATGCATACAAATGTTAGGGTCTTCTGATTCTAGCAAAGATAAGATCTTTTGCAATCCAACTGCCAGTAAATAAGAGCATTAAAAAACTCTATACACATGTTTTGAGTGCACAAAAAGTGCATAAATTGTCCCATATTTATCAATACCTTGTCCAGGGAGATTGGTCATCAATGCACCTTCCCCACTATACTCATCTCTAAGTTGCGAATGTGTAACCTGAGAGAAAATGAAGCTTATAAATATGCGCAGAATAGCACCACTAGGGTAAACAGTCCATGGAAATTACTAAAGTTGGGGATTATTGAAAATGCAGATACAGGTACATGATGTTTGGCATCTACAAAAGTAATCAAATCCTTTTTACCAATACCTCTCTCTGCATCACAGGAATTCATGAGCAGCTTGTGAATGTGAACATAAACTACATAACATCAGATTTAAAAAAAAAATAGAGGGTCAGCAATAGGCATATAAGTAATTACCTGTCCAGCTTCAAGAGTTTGTTGTGACAACTGACTTCGCAGGACTGCATTTTCTTCCTCCAGTCTTTTGTTCTTACGAGTCTCTTCTTCAAGCAATTTGTGAAGCTCTAATATGCATGAAGTTCCACCTGCCTAATACATCAAGATAATAATCACATATAACCACCAGCAATTTATAAATTCAATTGAATCCATGTGACAGAACCAATCTAGTACCTCAGGCTTTGTAAATTGGTATAGTTGATTTTTGAGGTTGGTAACCTCCTCCTCAGCTGCCTTTCTCATAGAAGATTCATTTTGAAGCAATTTTTTAAGCTCTGTGATTTCAGAACGATCTGATCCTACTTGCCCCTGCAACAGATAATCAAGTGATCAATAGCAAAATCACAAAGTATCATCACTAGAAAAAAGTGAGAATGAAAATGGAAAGTAACAGGAGCACAATATTATGCTCGAGCAGCAGAAAAAATTAGGGTGTGCATAATATTGCCAAAATGTCAAGTTTTAAAATCTATACTTATTGCAACATACAATCCCACCCAAATTACAGCAGTAGCATGGCTTATAAATACTCCCCTAAATATAAAGTGCATCGAAACACAGTCTTCAGAGAGACTTTAAGATCTTCTGTTATTCTACATTGTCATATAAAAGTATATACACGAAGACCTTCAAGGAAATAGCACGCAGCAAAAACTGCCAATAAAATTCACATACAGTACTGAAGGCAAAGGCAGCAAAGTTGTTTTTGGGTCCCTCTTTTGGCACATAAACATGTATGTGTTTTACTAGATAAGTACTTCTTCAAATTTATGATTGCCCAAACACCCTCGTAGGTCAGAATAAGTATGAGACATTCAGAACTATATCTAAACAAACTAAAGACACTTGACATCCAAAGCAAGGGATTGGTGAGTAAAAACACCATCATTCCTGACTTCCACGTAAGCTACACAGGCGGGTTCAGACACTACGTAAAGCTCAATGAGAATACAGATGACAAAAGGAGCTCATAATAAAGATTACCTCTCTACTAGTAGTACCATTAGCGAAGCCATTGTTCCCATTTTTTTGGTGATTGCTCATCCATTTCTCCTCGAGCTTTTTAATTGATTCCATGTAATCCATCTGGCATTTCCTCTTCTCCCTCTGTGATTTTACAAGAACATATAATATTTGCAGGAAAATTTAATTTCGATATCTAACTGACACGAATATTCTCGCATTATAGTACTAATTTGGACACACAATTCATAAAAGTATAGTACTACATGAGAATAACTATGCCACCAAAAATAACTACATCTGGCATTATACTATAAACATGTCTATAATTGTTTTAAAACAGAAAATGACATGTGAACAAAAAAAAATACACCCTCCGTCCCTGTTTTATTGTCCCCATTTCCAGTTTCACTTGTCCCAAAAATAATGTCCAAATCTAACAATTATGGCAAATTGATAAATAATGATTCCTCTTATACCCCTAATTTATTACAAAGTTATTTAAGTCTAATTTTTATTAAGGGGTAAGTTTGGGAAAAGATTATATCTTAGAAAGTATTCAATTAAATTAATTTGATTGAATAAAAAGTGGATATCGACTGGGGGGGTAATAAAAACGGAATGGGGAAAATAATAACACAGAGGAATTGGGGCTGGAAGCAATTAGTAACATGTACTTGGACTCTGATGGAAGTTCCAAGTGTAGGACTCGGAAATTTATTCAAAGTTTGAATTTTTTTGGCCGGCCCAAAATGAAGTGTCAATTGTCCATGTCCATGTTTGAAGCCTGACTGTCCAACAACAAGGTACTCAAGGTGAACTCAAGAATGTAAGAAGACAAAGGGAGCCAATCTAACCTCCAAAGCTTCTGCGCAATTTGTTTCCACCTCAGAGATACGGTCTTGTGCTTCTAATTTTATTCTATCAACTTCATAATCAAAAGCTTTCTGCTGCCTTTCATTATCAGCCATTAGTTTGTCGAGTTGAATCTCAAGCCTTCTGGACAAACTTTTGTAATCAAATTCCTCCTTGATTTTTAACATGTTCTCCACCTTCATGGCCTGTGCGATTACAAGCAAATATTACAAGTCAGCTCATTGCTTGAGTAGCAGCACTAGAAACACTTTCTGATCAGTCAGTTCAATACACATTATATATAATACCAACAGGTTCTCTGTAGATTAATATAAACAACTTATCCCTTGGTTTAAATGGCCAATAAATTTGTGCTCACCCTTTGCCCAAAAGATATGGTACTTGAGGTCTCAGCTCGATGGCGTGGAGATGGACCTATGGTTACGATTAATGAAGTTCTTGCTGTACCTGTAGCAGAAAAAAAATTGTAACAATTAAAAGATGAGATTAGAGTTCCAACATATTACATACTAGCCTAACAACCCGTGGAGGCATGGGTCATTTCATGGTGTCGCGACTAAAGATTTTCCTTATTCTTTTACTATTTGATTTATCTTCAACATATTTTATTTGATGAATACATATAGAGTGAGCACATAACTGAAATTAATATTTCATATGTGCATAAGGTCATAAGGATGAAAACTGACAACTCAATAATTGTCTTTGGTTAGACATAACAGGTTAATCTGAGAGTAAGCAGTGGAAGTTCTTTTGGTAAATTCTATATCCATCATAATTTTAACTAGTCCATAGTTCGGCTGAGCTATCTATATATTTTGTGCACACATATTTGTGATTTAGTTTGAGAACATGTTCAATTAAAAATTTGTATATACTACAAAATATTTTACAATTAGAAGGTATAAGACACGGACTTCTAAATAATCATACTTGGTCACTATTAATATATGTTATCTATTTTATTACAACTTCATTTGTTATTTAAATACATATTATTTAATTCATTTTGATTGTTCTAAGTTGCTATAAAAATAAAGAGTAATGCAAATCTATCATTTTAAATATAAATATATACTGTAAGTTTAAATTGATAAATGATACAGTAACTCGATTTGTATAATTATTGAAACAATTGAAATCATGTATTACATGTGTGAAAATTAATTGTGAGTAATTAATAAATTAATATAGCTAATGTGTTATGACTAATAAGAGGCAATTAATTATTAAGTTATCAATTAATTTGCAATTAGGAGGAATGTAGAGGGCTGAAATAATAATCACATGTTGAGTAATTTTTAAAAATACAAGTATTTAACAAGTAACTTACATTTATCTATATATGCCAAATATTGATTAGTATTATTCTACCACTAATTTATACTCCCTCCATCCCACTCAATTCTATACAATTTTTAAGGCTTCTATAAAGTAGAGTTCTATAGCTCATTTAAAAAATAAAAAAAAATTTGTTTCTGAATAAAAGTTTAAACATTATATTTTTATTTAGAAGGATAAAAAATTATAAAAATTATGTAACTACATTTTATAAGAGCCTTAAAATGCGTGCCGAGCCCTCTCCCAAACGTATACAACCAGGACAAAGGAAGTATATATATAGGCATGTAAAGGTTTATCATTGACAGTCAATAAATCAATTATCGAGTACCGGATCCATCAGTCCTAGAAGATTAGAGGCTTAGGAAACTTAAGAAAACGAGAAGGAAAATTTGACTACATATCATACATTATTAGCTTATGTTATATATATTAAAATCTAAATGTAAAAAGATATATAAATTCTAATATTCTTCTATCCACACACATATCATGTGCATGATATAAAACACAAGTGGAGTGGTTTGACGGTTATAAGGTATCGATTCACATAAACAACAATTTTTTTATATTTAATAAATATGTGGATAAATTAGTAATTTCAGACCAAATGAAATGTCTCGTGAATTAAAATTTTGCTTAAAATGACTCATCGGTGGGCATCAAATAAGATATAAAGATTTTACTTGATATAGAAGGCGAAATGGTAAATGCAATCTCTAGATAAACATATTCAAATTAAGTTTAACATCCTAACAACTACTAAAGTCAAATTAGATCCAAGCTTAGATTGCTTACAATTATTAAAAAAAACTATAACCTTACCTCCAAACGAATCTCTTAGCAACCTCGTAAGCTTTGAATCTCGAACAGGCACATGTGCACTGTTTTCTGCCAGAGCATTTATGCACTTACCTAATGCACTCAGTGAGAGATTAATGGACTTGGCTTCCTCCAACATATGCCCCTCACTTCCTGCCAAAATTAACAATTTTGCAAAGAACATTTTTGGAGAAAAAAGAAGACAAAATCCAAAAGAAATAAAGTGACCTCATGAGTAATAACCATCAACCAAGTAAGACATCAAAGTTTGGAAATTTTAAGTAGGCTAAATATAGCACAAAGGAAATGGAGTACATATATCTTCTACTTCCTGCTCACTCGAATTCCCTCAGTTATGGATGCTTTATGTAATTTTCTCATAATAGAAAAAATACAAATATATAAGAAATCACCCCCGACTCCCTGAGAGTAAGAATGTTGGCCAACAATTCTCATCCCTGTGTCTTTACTAAGTATGAGGTTAAAATAAACACAATCCTTAAGCACTCAACTTTGAGCGAATGGAAGCACTTTCAAGTAGGATTCGCATACCCCACGTGCCAGACTGACTAACATGTATTAAGAATTTGGGCATCCTAAATCTCAGGCCCACTGTTCCTTGCACACTAGAAACAATTCCAAACATCAGCAGTAGAAAAGACACTCTATCTTCATATGATATGCTTTCTTTCCCATCTTGCTATACATGTACTAATATACATGCAGCATACGATATACTGCAACTAAAAAACTGGTTATATGCACTGTTGTCTTTATACGTCATGGTCAAGTAACACTGTCTAATGTTTATCACAATATCATGAGTGTTCAGCAAAAGCAGCATTCCACAGAAAACAAATTCTAAAGCATGTTTAAAAAGAGTGTTCAGATCATACAAGTATATAGGATAGGATAAACGAACTTATTTCAAGTGAATATAAAATGGACTAGTTTCTGCATGATGAAAACTTTATCAGAGATATATGACAACTCAAAACAGCCTTTAGAGGAAGTAAGTTCTACTCAGCACCTGACTTGTGTATGCGCTCAGAACCAGCAAGATCTACAACAACAAGTTTGCCTTTTCGGAGCATGGGAGGGTTGAAATTACTGCCAAAGTGGGAGGAATTGTCATTATCAGAAAAATCGGCTTCTTTCCCGGAGACAGACTTCTTGACATGAACCTAAGGTAAAACCATAATTAGCTGATAACCTAAACATGACAATACACAGAGCAAAAGAACAGCTACACAATATAGGAATGTACATATATATATAAAACTAAAGATGACATCTAGATAATTCACCATGAGTATAGCATGACTGCGTGAAGATTCGGTGTTTAATTTAGTGTTGGCAGCAATGCGATGAGCTTCCCCTATACGTAGTAGCTCCATGAAACTCTGTTGACCACTTATTTCAACGAGGGTGGCCCCCGGTAAAGATACATCACCCGTTTTTGGGTCTTCAACTATGGTGATATTGTCGTTTACTGGATTTAAAAGGTCGTGGATACTCTCCATATATAGCTGCCCACAATGTGAGAAACTTATATAAGTACCATGTGGTTATAGACTAAACTGTGTAGCATACCAAAAAAAAAATATAACACATAATTAGACAGTAAAAATACTACATCATCATTTAATAATGCAGGAAAACATACCAACCTGTAAGTACGAAACCGATATAGAGTCGGTCTCTGGTGAGATATTTTCTAGTATATCCTCCATTGCACGAACCATTATTCCACGAGCAGAAGTATCTTCATCACCCAACCTTCCCAGAGTAAAAGTTTTTCCAGTACCAGTTTGACCGTAGGCCATCACAGTCCCATTATAACCTTCCAAAACACTCTACAATCGTATGTCAACAATGTTATTGAGCATAAAATCTTAATAAGATGTATAAGGCAGAAATATTAGCTCAATCGAGAGAATTAACCAACAACTTCAACAAATATTATCAAGCAAAAACTGGCAAGTGATTGAATAGGATGCAGTGTTTCTCAAGATCAATTGGCGTTAAAAAGAACACACCTCCACAACAGGTTTTGCAACAACTTCATAAACACGCTTCTGTGAGGCAAATTCAGTAAGCACCTCATCAAACTCATAGGTGTCTGAGTCCCAGTTGTTTTTTCGAAGTTTCAGTCTTTTCACCTGTGGCCAATAAAATTAATAAATATCATAATCATCGTGAAGTCGTGAACACACTGTACTAATATTAGAAGCTTAAACTTAAGAAATATGATCATATCTTAAACAATATTCAGATCCTTTACTATAAGAGATTAACACTAAGAACCTCAGGTTGCAGTTCAACACAGTCAGCAAAATCAGCATCAGCTACCAATTCTTCAGCATTTCGAGGTCGTAGTCTTACAGCAACTCGAACTCTTCCAGAAACTGTCCAGGGACATAAATCACAATATATATTGTTTCATCATGTGTTGAAGGGTGAAGTTATGAATTAAGAACAACCTTATGTAACTCTAAGCTGAAGTAATTAGGAAGCACAGTAACAAATATTATAGATATGTTTTTCTTAACATCAATATATAATAAAAGGCACAAAGATGAGCATAATTGAAGAGAGTATCTACACAAAGAAATTGTAAAATATTTTCTAGTGTGGACCAAATATAGTCATAGCTAAGAGCGCCATCGTGCAAATTCCATTTATATCAAGAATCATGTAGCCACTTAGTGGGCTTATGTTAAATGCAAACTATCTTACATTATCTATAGCTTTTCTTCACGTCTGCATTCCGTGTAAAAGCTCTGTTACCCGGACAAGGATACGGGTGTAAGACATCAGTGTGGATCCAAGTGTCGAATTCTTATAAACATAATATTGAACAATAGTGCAGGGACTAGAAATGTACATTTGAAAAATATTTATTTATATATTCTTTATTAATTGTACATCTTTAAAATCAGTATCTATTATCTAATAAAAATAATTCGTGTACAGTTAATCACAAATGACCAGTTCATGGCATAAAATTAAAGGATATGTTGAGAATAATTTAAAGTTATTTGAATATTTTTAAATTTTTGTTTATTAGTTTGTTAGCTCTTATTTCTTAGTAACACGATAGAGTTTGAGTTTTGTTATATGTTAACCAATTAGTTGGTGTGTTGCTTATATAAAGTTATTTCCAGTATTTCATATTATTATGCAGAATGAATAAGTAATCTTGTTTAGTGCTCTACTTTCCGCATCACATATATTTTTACAAAAAAATCAACTATGAAATGGACCTTAATCTCAATAAACAAGCTGTCAGAAGGCTTCTATGTCATTTTCGATCTAGGATTATGCAAGGTAAAGTGTCCGGCTGTCCTCTTTTAATATAAAGGAGACACAGATCCCATACCCACACCACATACATATCATGTCACATCTGCATGGGTATGCAGACAAATAGGAGAGTCCCAGTTGCAAAACTTTAAAAATACTTTGGTGTGCATAATGCAGCTCATATGAGGCATCCTGCATCCATGATACTCCATTTATGATTTAATTAATTCAGGTTCTAGATAAGTTGTAAGACGCGAATATTTATATAGCAAGATGGTGCAACTTGCAGGCATCAGCACATACTTAAAATGTCTTTACAAATAAGCATTCTCCTATCATGTTAATATTTCTTACCCAGAGCAGATTAATAACCTCCTGCCAAGTGCCAACTATTACTCCTCTAAATGTAAGACTTTCCTTTCCCTAAGAATTTTATGTTTCACAGCTAAAGGTTTCATAAGTAACTGCAACACTAAATTGAGAAGGCTATAAAGCAGTGCAAACTAATTTCAATGAAGTAATGCCTGTATTACCCAAGTGACTCTCAATTACAAAACTAGAACAGGTTATGACACCATGAATTAGTTAGTGATCCCTGATTTGAACCAATACTACATTTTGGTTATCGTCACTACAAAAATAAAGAAAGATATTATAGGTAAATGAGATCCTAATTCCTATTATAATCTACTCGAACTGAAGTTGTTTACCATGCTAGTCAACAGCAATGAGATAAAAACACTTAAACTACTCGATAACTCGATTAATACACAGCAACCAAATGATGGAAACACCCATGACCCAACACAGTCTCAATGACTCCAAAGTAATTAACACCAAGCATATTTAACAAAGCAACAAATTATCATTGAAAAATAGGCAATAATTCAAATCATGAAAAAACGATATAAACGAATAGCTAGACGATGAAGAAAGTAGTGCAGACCGGAATTATCGGGTCGTCCGAGAAAAGCGGGGCTACTGCGACGAACATTGGAAGTAGACGAGGAGGGAGTGAGCTTAGATTTAAACGAACTAGAAGCTCTGAGATTCGACGAAGGTGCGAGCGGACGGTCGATCTTCATCGTGTTTCTGTGATTGTTACTATTGTTTCTATAAATATTACTGCTGGAAGCCATCTGATTATACAATTTGTATCGCTCTACTTCAAATTCACTCCAGCATTGAAGATAGATGTGTTCGTTAAAAATGTATAGATACAGGAGCGTGTGTGTGGAGAGAGAGAGAGAGAGAGAGAGAGAGAGGGAGGGAGAGGGAGATTAGATTTGGAGAGAGAGTGGGGAAACTAAAACGGAGTGAAATAGGGAAGGGAGGAGTTGAGTTTTGAACAATTGGGGAAAAGTGGGAGGAGGAGCTGTGGGGCCTATTCCACGAGGGAAAGAAAGAGACACAGATGGTCCGAGATGCCTTTTCCTAACGGATCCGGCAAAATTAATTTTATAGCTGAGTACTTGAGTTCGACGGTGATTTATTGAAGATTCTAACTTTACGAGGATTCTAATAAATTCCTGATTTATTTTATATTTATTTTACATCTTATACCGAATGTTACACATTTGAGATAAAAAAAAGTTGTCACAGAGTTTACGTAGATTATTAAAATAGAGTTTATGTTCGATATTCCATGAAATAAATTATTTTATAAAATTCATTAATTTAAATGCTATCAAAATTTGATAAATTTTAAATAATCCAAATTAAATATTAACAAATATTTAAATACAATTTATATCTTGACCATACCTTAATTTTTTGGAATAATTTCAAATTTTAATTGAATACTCAAAATTTTATTATATCTCTAAAATCAAAGTCAGACGCATTTGCATTTTTCATTGTGAAAATCAAATTGGGTGATTTTACCCGACGAACATGTTCAAGCGGCCCGATACTTACCCCAAGCCTCCTGTATTCCTAAATTATTTAACTAAAATTCTAAATTTATATATCTAAAATCTAAACCAGACGCATTTGCATTTTCCATTGTGAAAATCAAATTGGGTGTTTTTGCCCGACAAACATATTCAAGGCATCAGATACTTACCCCAAGCCTCGTATATTCCTAAATTATTTAATTAAAATTTTAAATTATAATTTTTTTATTTATGAAATCCAAAAATATTTTCAATTAGGATTTTAAAAATGTGTCAGAATATTGACGTGTTCAGTTAGGATTTTAAATTATATTATAAAATCTGATGATATTCAATTGAGATTATTCATTAAAATTTAACTATATTGAGATACTGATCCAATTGCTTGAATATTATAGAACGATGAATTTTGTGAAACTGTTTGGCACATTTTAAAAAATTTGAAATTATATCAAATTTCATGAGATTTTGAAATATTGTGACTAAATCATAAACACTCTATATTAACTTTACAATATTTTATTTAGAATCCGTATAAAATCAAAATTTAATTTACTTTATTAAAATATACTCCCTCCGTCCCCCTGAGTTATATACGTTGGGGACAGGGACGCGGCACGGACTTTAATGCTCCTGTAAAATATAGTTCTATAACTTATTTTTAAGATTTTAAGATTTTTTTTGGATAAAAATTTGAATGTCATATTATTCAGAAAAAGAAATTTTTTAAAAAAAGTTATAGAACTATATTTTATAAGAGCATTGAAGTGTGTGTTGAGCGGTAAAAAAAACGTATAGAAATAGAATCAAATGGGACCGAAGATATACGAACTATATACAACTCATTAAAATGGGCGAATACACCCGCTAAGAATAAAGTAAATTCGGAAATTGTGACACAAAACTACTCTAATTACTGTAGAGGGAAAAAATGAAAATGAATAAACATACAGTACAGCAGAGCTGGAGTAGAATTAAAAATATTCTTTATTTTATAATATTTTTTTATTAAATAAACATTATTTCATTTATTATTTTCTTTCACTATCTAAATTTTATTATTAAATATTAATAGTTCCCGTTACTTTACACTCTGTTCAACTAAATTTACTTTTTCTTTATCATCTTTTCTTAATCTCCTTGAAAGACTCGATTAAATTGGGACGGAGGGAGTAAGAAAGAGGGATTCCAAACCCTAGCTGGACACAACAACGAGTCTACAACCGTCACGTTCACCGCTCTGGCCGAACCACTCTTTACTACACCAACAATCTAATATTTCTTGCATTAACTCCTATAATTTACAACACACCTTAACTCACACCTAGCATAACCTGTCGGAAAACATGTCGGCGCCGGCGTCGTATCAGCAAATGTCCGCGCTTAAAAGCTTAAAGGACTCCACTTTTCAGCTCACTGCTTTCAATTCTCCTCCATCTAGCTACAAAAGGTATTTTATATCTCATTGTATTGCAACTATTTATGGATTTTGCTCTGCTCTTCTTGAAATTAACTAGTGTTATTTGTATAATTCAACTTTTAAATGAATTAATTATATATGATTTCATTTTTTATGTGAATGGAATATATTATTAATTTGTCCCTTGTGGTATATTTTATTGCTGATGTGAATTAGTTCGAGTATTATAAAGGAATTGCAATATTTTTAATTGGTTAAGTAACCTATAGATTATAAACAGGCTTCTCCGTCTCTGATGGTCGTGGAACCATCGAATATTTTAAATGGATTGTAAATGACTGAATAATGAATTGAGAAATGCATACGGGCTAGATGTTAAGCATTTTCGTGCAGGCTAAATTACAAAGGAGGTTATGTTTGTCTAATTCTTGATATGCACAAAGGCATTGGATTTTAAAGAGGTCCTGTGAGGAACTTAATGCATTCCTGTAAAGATTATAAAATAGTTTATGACATTATGCATGGTCAATTTCTCAGGGATCAGCTATTGACACCGAGTACAAGTAATTTAATGCCTAAATTGCAATAGTAGATTCGAGTCTGTTGTGTCATATATAGGTGCCTACTTTGATTTTTCTAAAAGCAGAATGTCCTATATATGTGTTTTGGTGATAGTGTTGTGATGGTTTCTACTAATTGTTGATTGTCGTTACTTACAAGGTTCTGATTGAGTGGTCTTTCTATGTAATAAACACATATATATTTTGTATTGTTTTTTTTAACTCATCTGTATGTATTCTTCTCTCATGTTATCCAACATCTGTACATCTTTTCTTTTATCATATGAAAAATAATCTTATAAACAATCAATTTAAGTGATCCTACAAGGGCACAATATATGTTGGATTTAAAACCATTGAATTATTTTAATAAAAAGTTGTGTTTTTTTTATATAAAAAGACCGATGCCTGTTACTGGTTCTAGTGACATAAGTTGTATGGATGCTAATATTTTATTAAGAACTTTGAAGGTACTTCAAAAGTGTGCTTTGAGTGACTAGTACCTATATGGACAACTACAACATAGAAATATGTTCTGTTCCTGTATAAATTATTGGATATGTGCATCAAATTTCATGTTCTTTTCTTTTTTTGCTAAATGTGCATCTAATTTCTTCTATAGACTGAGCTTAAGACATATATGCAGCTAACTCTGATGTTTATTAATTTTTGTCAAAGACGATCCCATGTTATAATGATACATGAGTGTGCTGCTAATTCTTTCTGATGACCAGGAGGAACACAACTTGGAGGCCTCCAAAAGCAGCAATAATCCCAAATTTTCATCTGCCAATGCGTAGTATGGAAGTTAAGAACAGGTAAACCTATCTTGAATACCAAATCAGCCTCTCTTTCTCACATATACATTTTATTTCTCCGTATTTGTTTTCTTTTGTTGATTAAATATATTTTATTTAAAATGAGTTGCGTACTCCGTGGAGGAAATTAGATTTAACAGGAAGCTTTTTAAAGTCGGCAAGCTTTCAAGTGTCTACACTCCTTAATTGTGTAGGCAAATGAATGAGTTATCTAAGTGTGACAATTTTGTGCTTTCTCGGTTAGACCGGGCCTTCGAAAAAAATTATATTTATGGTCTGACGTTTATATCATATTGTTCCTTTTGGTAACATAATATAGTTCTATATCTGCTAGAAGATCTTTTTACCAAAGATGTGGCAGACAGCCACTTCTTGGTCATTTAGAAGTATCATATGGCCAATGCCTTAATTTTCCGGTTAAAATAGATCTGACCTATCTTTAAGAAAGGTTAGTACAAGGGCAAAGAAATATGTTCTTGTTCTGCAAGTTTGCAGCAAAGATGATTATTTCCTTGTTCTAGTTTTCATCAAAATAATATACTTATTTTAGTATTTTGGTATCAGTAACGGTAATATAATTATTCTTGAATCTGCAGACTTTTTGTGCAAGGTTTTCTAACATTCAGTTATCGTTTTAAAATTCTAATGTGTGCAGAACATTCACCGATGACATAAAGTCTCTCAGATTGATAACTGCCATCAAAACGCCATATCTGCCTGATGGCAGATTTGATCTGGAGGCTTATGATGCTCTGGTAAACATGCAGATCGAAAATGGGGTTGAAGGTGTCATAGTTGGTGGAACTACTGGTGAAGGTCAGTTGATGAGCTGGGATGAACATATCATGCTAATTGGTCACACTGTCAACTGTTTTGGTGGATCCATCAAGGTAATTGGGAATACCGGAAGTAACTCAACAAGGGAAGCAATTCATGCCACTGAGCAGGGTTTTGCAGTTGGAATGCATGGTGCTTTGCACATTAATCCTTACTATGGCAAGACCTCTCTTGAAGGATTGGTTTCTCATTTTGATAGTGTGCTCTCCATGGGTCCAACCATTGTCTACAACGTGCCAGGAAGAACTGGCCAAGATATTCCACCTCGTGTGATCCATACTTTGGCGCAAAGCACAAACCTAGCAGGTGTCAAGGAATGCGTCGGACATGATAGAGTGGACCAGTATACCAAAAATGGGATCGTGGTCTGGAGCGGAAATGACGATCAATGCCATGATTCAAGGTGGGATTTTGGTGCAACTGGAGTTATATCTGTTACCAGCAACTTGGTCCCACGATTAATGCGGGAACTCATGTTCAGGGGAAAGAACCAAACCTTAAATGCCAAGCTGTTGCCCTTGATGGAGTGGCTCTTTGAAGAGCCAAATCCAATTGGATTGAATACGGCTCTTTCTCAACTTGGGGTTGTAAGGCCTGTTTTCCGCCTGCCATATGTACCACTCCCTTTGGCCAAGAGAGTAGAGTTTGTTAATATAGTGAAAGACATAGGGAGAGAGCACTTTGTAGGACAGAAAGATGTTCAGGTTCTTGATGACGACGATTTTATTTTGATTGGTCGGTATTAGATTGTAATATTGAGCTTAATAGAAGCACATACCTAGAGTTTGGTTTGTTGGGATCGTTCCGACTGTGTTTGTCTTTAAAAAATAAATTTTGTTGGGATCGTTCTGAATGTGTTTGTCTTTACAAATAAACTTAAAATTACCTCCAGTGTTTACTATATGCATCGAATTGTTGGGTATGAATACCTTTTCTTTGCCATTATGATTTGTTATTCAAGTATAATGGCTCAACTTCTTTTAGAGGTATTTACTGGTATAGATAGAGGATTGCTTCTTCCTTGAACAGATCTTTCCAAAAATGAATCTAGCGGGGTGATGATAATAAAAGGTTTCAGAACAGGCAAGTAAAATTAATTCATTTAAAACATTTTGAGTCTATTTCAATCAAACTGTAAAATACTCTGTCGATTTTTTTTTATCCAGCTCTACCCCGGGATGGATCTAGAATTTTAAGCTCATGGGGCAAAAAAAGGTAGGAGGGAGGGAGTTTATTTGTGTGTGGCAGGGTCAAATTTTTGCCTGTGGAGAAGACATACCTCAATCACGGGGCAAACCTTTGCCTTCTCTATGGAGAAGACATAACTCAATCATGGGGCAAAGCTGAGTTGTGTTATATTAACAAACTAAACATAAATGTTCTATAAAATTTACCGGGGACAAGTACCCCAACTGCCTCCATTGTGGCTCTGTTCCTGGCTCTACCAGGAGACAGGTCGTTTCTTTAAACATTCATAAGGAACTGAATTAGATAAACACCATGGATCTAAAATACATATATTTATTTGAAGATTACCTTAAGCCGTCAACTACGATAACTTTCTTGGCAATTAGCTAATAAAACAGTAACTGAATTTGGTTTCCACTTTATTTACCATGACATAGATTAATGTTAGAGACTTGCCTTAAACAAAGCTAAGAAGTTAATCTATTCACTTAATTGGGCAGAAGGCCAGATTGTATAGGACTAATGATTTGGAGTTGAGACCGCAAAGCCAAGTTCTCCAAGTGAAGAAGTGCAGCTTTTTTCCTCAGCCTTTCATTTGCTTCAATGATGCATTTGTTTTCAATGTAAAGCTCCAAGTTCTTCAATTCCATCTTTCTCTTCAACACCCTTGATCTTCTTGCCTTACCCTCTGTTTGCTGCATTCTCTTTCGCCTACACGCAAAGATATTGTTCAACAAACAGTTGCATGCATGCATGCACACTATATACAGCTAGAATAACAGACACAGATTCACATACCTTGATAAAAACCAGAGAGAGCTTGCCTGCGTTTGTTAGAAAGATTGAATAAAAACAGGAGCTTTGGAATGTAGACAAGAGTTGGTTGAGTAGGAGATAACTAATTGCGAAGTTAAATAAAGAAATTGTGCATGTGTGAAGAATTTTCAAGGCAATGATAGCATGAGGACTCGTGATTGGGGTGGATCTAGAATTATTTTCTTAGAGTAGTATCGAAAAACACCTATATATTTCAAATTTTGTAGGAACACTTTTACAATATATTCTTGTAAAATTTAGAATAATTAAAATATATAAAAATAAATAAATTAGGAGGTACAGGTGTTCTCGTGCCTCTTAGTAGATCCGTCCCCGCCACAAGAGAGGGGAGGAATCCAGCAGTGAGCAAGCTTCATCTCAAGAAGTGTAACAATTGAGTTTCTATTCTAGGGAGCATTGGCCTAATTTTCTGATTGCTCATAATTCAAGAACAATCTTTTTGAGCTGGCTGATGGGAACACGGAAAATGACCACAACATTTTTCTTTACAACTTGAGGTTTCCTTTTGGAAAATAACAAACCCTGGTTTCTTTTTATTCTTCTCTTGAACTAATATTTCTAACAGTCATCATTATGGCCTGTTCAAACACATATACCGGAATTGGACCCTAGTTGTTGCTTAAGAAGTAGCCAAAATTTATCACATTCCCTCTCTCATTTTGCTATACAATTAATGCTAGATTTCGTCGCAAAATGGAAATTAAAAATTCAAATAAAAATTAGGAATACGGTCTAAATGAGACGATACACTCTTCAAGTGGCTTCGTGTTCGGTTCAATAAAGCTCAATTGGAGTCGAGTTCGATTTCATTCATAAATCAGTAAATGAACTTAATTTATAGTTGAGTCAAACTTATCGTGATAAAATTCAAATTTGTGATTCGTGAATAAATCCGGTCAATATGTTTATAAATTTGGTCGATATATCATGTTATTTGATATTCGAAAATAAATTTGGAAATCATTTCTGTCCCTAATATTTGGATCATTCATACACTTTTCCAAAATTTGGTATATTTATCCTTGCTTCAATTTGGTACTATCTTAATCATGTTTTCGAAAAGGAGTCAATGTGGTTAGGTATCTTCTTTTGTCGCTTATCCACATTGTAGTTGAGTACTTCTCATGTGGCTTACCGCTTGCAGTGTGCTCATTTCATTTGGAAGATGGAACTCGGACCAAAATTTTGTCTTCATTTTATTTCCCATAAGTAGCTTTCTCATTTTACAAAGGCTACAACTGCGAAGTTTACGAGGGCGGTGTTTCATAATTCATATAGTCCCCTCGCTAGTTTTAGTTGAAATAATTGAATTTAGGTTGTTGGTTCTGGTTTAATCTGGTGTTTACTCTGTCCCGTCAAATTGTTTACGTACACTGTTTGCACGCATTTTGAGGCTCTCGTAAACTATAGTTCTATAACATATTTTTATAATTTTCTTTCTTTGAATAAAAGTTTAAACATAAAATATTTTTTAAGAATTTTTTTTTAAAAAATATATAATGTAAGTATAATTTATAGGAGCTTTAAAATGCGTGCCAAAAGGTAACGTAAAAAACCTGGTTGGACGGAGGGAGTATTAATTATTACCGATCGAACACTATCACATTACTTAAAAGAAGAAAAAGGAACCTCCGTGTAAGAAAAAAAAATGTATTTAGAATGACATGTTTACGTGATTGTTTGACTAATCTTATTTTTTAAAAATAAAAATATATATATTTTTAAAAAATTATATAAAATTTTATTTTTAAAAATAATTTCTTATTTTTTTTGTTGAATCACGATACAAGATCTTTTTAATATTTATATCTAAAAAAATTATAAACTATTTATTTTGTAAAAAAAATTATAAACGCTTAAATTTTGAAAAAAAAACTTAGAGGGTGTTTGGCTGGGCTTTTAAGCCCGGCTTCTGGATTTATAAGTTAGAAGCACTTATTTGTACCGTTTGTGTAAAAAGTCAAGAAGCACTTATAAAAAGTTAGGAATGCTAGCTTTTGTCTCACGATTTCTACTTATTTCTCAAAAACTTTAATTACTTATAAGTTTTAATTCGCTTCTCACTTTTATTTCACTTCTTTACTTTAAGTAAGAAACACTTAATTTAAGTTTAGCCAAACGGTCCCTTACTCAGACAAGTCATGGAAGGAGAAAAACTCATTCGGAAAACTTTGCGGGCATTATATTTTTATTAGACCATCTCCAACCCATAACACCAAAATGGTGTAATTTTAACACTATTTTGGTGTGAAAATTACACCATTTCAAAATTTCACTCCAACCTATCAACACCATATCCTACACCAAAAAGAATCTTTTTACACATAAAATGAAATATTCTTCACTTTTTAAGTTATTTATATTAATATTTATCAAGGGTGAGGTTCAAATTAGAACCTATATTAGAGTTAGAACTTAGGACCGTAAACATCGGTCAGATTTATTTGAAATCTATGATTATGATTTAAAGGGCATTTATATTAAATCATTTAATATCTTCCCTCATTAAAGCACACATTATGTTTTACATTATATTAGGTAATAAATTATGTATCATATTTCACTATTTGAGGAAACATATCACACATGATATAATTATGATATACTATTGCAGTATATCTAAGTAATAGCTAAAATAATCAACTCAATTCAAAAATATACTATCATATAACATTGCAGTATATTTAAGTAACAGATAAAATAATAAATTCACTAATTATTTCATTTTGCCTCATATCATATTTCTGAATTGAATCTTTTATTTTATCTAATTACTTGCATATACTGCAATGATATATATTATAGTTATGTTATTTTTGTATTAGTTTGATAATAGTGTAAGAGTACAATTTATGATATACTGCAATAGTATTTTTTATTTTAATGAATATATGACATAAAAAGATATATTTCTTATATATTTTCAAATATAAAAAAATAATATATTGAATATATTGGCATATTGTAATTTATATGTTCCTCAATAATAGTATGATATAATTAAAAACATATAGGAAATAATCTATTTACAAAATAGAGTATACTGCAACAATATATAATTATTAAAATTAAAATTAAAACTAGTTATGGTAAGTAAGTCATTTTATTTAAAGTGATTAGTTATTGGTCATAAATATGTACATATTTAATGCATATCATATATATATGTACTTCATAATTAAATGTGATTTCAATCTCAACCATATAATATATATTGATCTAATGGTCCTTAGCGAGTTATAAGTTCTAACAATAACTTGGTTCTATCTCGAAGCTGACCCTATTTATCAATATCATTACTTAACATAGAATTTTAACAAGTTAACTAAACAAGGATCTCAAATAATTATATATTCATCAACCAATTCAAGAGAACAACTTAATTATTTAATTTTTTATACAAGAATATAAATTTATTAAAATTTTGGAATAAATAAAAAATGTGAATTAAATAGTAAAAGAAGAAAATTTATAATGATTATGATTATAAAATAAAAAACATAAGATAAAATAAGTGTAATTAGACATGGAAGGAATAGATTTGTTTTGTCTCATAAGTGTGAGAGTATAGTATATATTTTTAAAAACTCCAAATTTTGTGTAAAAATTACGCCAAATGTACACTTGACACCAAATTTGGTGTCAACCAATTCATTTGGTGTAATTTTAACACCATTTTGGTGTTGCATTGGAGTAACTTTTACACTAAAAGTGACACCATTTTGGTATTTGGTGTAATTTTAACATCATTTTGATGTTGCATTGGAGTAACTTTTACATTAAAAGTGACACCATTTTGGTGTTGGGTTGGAGTTGCTCTTGAAGCCCCTGGTTTTAATGGATCCAGTCAGGTAGCACTGTACCGGGTCAGAACCGCCCCTCGTCGGTCGTCCCGACTCTTTATAATTTGTATAAAAAATTCTTATAGTAATATTTTTCTTTTCCGGTTCCAACGATGCTACTGTCTTAGAGGCTTTACTGTAATGATGCGTCTTCTTCCAAAATTTCGTATAAGAAAATTAGACTTCTACTTGTTTATGTCTCTTTAATATGCCTCTGCCATCTTTCAACTCGAACCATCAAACTATCAACGGAAATGATACGAGATCTGAGAAAGCAGAAATGACTACTTCTGTATAATCTTCTTACTAACAGCATCTATCTTAACCCTCCCCTTTTAAAAGATTTGAAGAACTCCAGTAGTTGCAGAATGAATTGTTAGCAAACGGGCGTCGTACAAAGACCAAAATCCAAATGAACCAAACTAATGTGTATACTTTACTCGGAAGTAGTGCAGAGGGAAGGTGAGATGAGATGTAAACAGACCTTACCAAATCTTAGAAAGAGATGCTATTTCTTTTTGCATAGCCAAACTCCTAAATAAGAATCCCTAAAATTGGGGAAAAATCTCATAAAATGTTCAAAAATCATATAAACATAAAGAGCTAGGCACAAGAACTGAGTGTCACCAGGCCTACTACCTCATTCTTTGTAATTTAAAAACTATTACTCTAAACGTTTGACAAAAAATCCTATGGGCCATCTTAGTGTAATCACACAAGAGGGCAATGATCTAGACGCCAACCGGGTTCGAAGGCATCATCAGCTCCATGAGAGAAGCATCTTCTATTTACAAGTCTTATGTACCCTATCAACTAGCTAATCTGCCGATATAGCAATACCAGCATGATACTATCCAACTGAATCTGGTTCTGTTTCTTCATCAACTTCAACGAATGCCTCTTCTGCTCCATCACTACCCTCTGTTTCTGCATCTGATGCAACGACCCCTTCAGTATCCATAGCATTAACTTCCTCATTATCAGTACAATCCTCAGTATCCGAGTTAGAAGCTACACCCTTTTCGGACCCCTCTTTATCACAATTATTGCCCACACCACCGAAATGATCCTTTAAATCAGGGGCAACAATTCCAATCATTGTGCTTAATGCTTGATGCTCATGATTCCGTTGGATTGTAGCTGCTTCAGAGGATGGGACTATCTGACTCTCAGCCGCTGGTTCTGAGTCATGGAGGACAATTAGTGCTTCTGCAGCTTCATCACAGCCTTTGCTTCTTGGAGAATCATTCTCCCCATGGATTGAAGGACCTGTGTTGTAAGCCCAGCTCCCAGCAACTTCTGAAGCTAAAAGGTCAGTTGTTCTAAATGTGCGTTCTGTATCTTCTATTGTGTTCCCAGCCTCAAGGAGGTTATTTGATGCAGACTGATGGGAAATCTCCCCGCCTATCACGTGGCGCTCAGCTTCTTGGCCAAGAGTGTCATCATCAATTTGCATAGTCTCCCCAGCCAACTTGTTTAGATCAAGGTGTTTATCACCATCATTTGCACCGCTTTCTGTCTCAAACACTCTCTCAGTCCCAACAGTATCTCCCTCTATTATCGGTGCTGTGCCAACTCCGTCGATATCCGAACCAAAGCCACCTTTCCCAACATGACCTGCACTTGTAAATTCAGCCTCCTGAGTGTCCTGGTCACTTCCATGACCTCTGTTATCACAATCATGCTTCTCTGTCACACTAGCTTCATCACTTGATATGTCGACTTGATCTCTGCGACATCTCTGCCCAGACCCAGAGTTTGCTTGTGCAGTGATATTGTTGTGATGCCCCGGTACTTCCTTTCCTCGGAGTACTGATTCATGTAAATTTCCATTATCTACATTGGTCTCAAGATCAAGTGATATGTTATCATACTGTTCCTCGTCCTCTAATGTCCTTTGCATTGTCTTTAACTGTTCCTGCTGCTTTGCGAACAGAATTGAGATCTCCTCAGTTGTGGAATAAAAAGACCGAAGCTGTGTTTCTCTGCAAGAAATCATATAACACATTGCTACAAGTTAGGAAGGCAAGTTGGTAATATAAAATTTAAGACAATGTGTATATAAACTAGTAATAGACCACGTAGATTCATTTGTCAGGAAACAAAGGGCTTGCATGATTCATTTGCCACACACCAGGCAATGATTGCTCATCCTCACCTTCCATAGTCAAGCTGCACTTGCAAAATATTGTAAGCTATGCAAACAGCATTTACAGACCCTTATAACCCCCAAGTATACTAGACTCTTGGTTCTAGTAAATTTTTCTACAGTTCAGTTTGGATAATTTTTAACATCTTCGTGTATGTGCATCAGAAATTTAGGTGTTTTAATATTGTTGCATGATCTTCTCATTTGTATGCAAGTAATTTGAAGTGAATGGCCAAGATAAAGACATACTAAATGTATGAAAAGGCCGAAGCACAAGGCATAACAATTAATATTTTAAACAAAAGGGCAAGTATATATAAAATGCAGATGAAAAGAAATTAAATTTTCTGTAAAGAGGACGGAGTAGGGATATGGAAGCAAAAACAAACTTTCATATTGTAATAATGAGTAATGACTACAATTTTAAAGTACAACGGTATAGTCTACTGTAAAAGGCTATCTCTCTCCCATGAGAGATCATGGATTCATAATTATATCTGGTATACCTGGGGTCTTTTAGGGAAACATCCTCTCTACTCTCATATAGAAGCAAGGCTGCATATATCTTAGTATCTTACCCTCTACTAGCTTCATTTACTAGGTATATTCCTTTCCCTTTTTATCAGCTAACAATTTATAGAAAAAATTTATTCAGTAAATCAATAATTTTACATCATGGAAGGAATAACTGTAACCCTGATGTGATGACATGAATGAGTAAAAGAACACTGCCAGCAAAAACTTGTCTGCAAAACCTCTGATATGATTGCGAGCTAAATCTCACAAAAATACTTAAAATTTGGTGGACTGCAGACAATCAACATTCATCTCATCTATCAACAATATTATGCAGAAGACAAATCATTTCTTACCGAAGCATAATTCTTTCCCTGGCAGCTTTTAGTTTACGTCTCTCAAAATCAAGATCCCGCATGGCAGCGCTCATCTCAAGTTCAAGCGCAGACACCTTAGCCCAAGCTTCTTCTCGAGCTGCCTGCTAAAAGAATAACTCCGGTTTAACATATATGTTTTTATTACAAGTTACATTAAACAGCATTGTTTTTACACCCTGACCAAGTTGCCAGAACGAGTTCAAGAGATGAGGATCCCTCAATCAACTTTAGCGGAAAAGTTGACTCAACAAATAATATTCAGATATATAAATTAGTAAACATTATAATAATAATAATAATAATAATAATAATAATAATAATAATTATTATTATTATTATTATTATTATTATTATTATTATTATTATTATTATTATTATTATCATTATTATTATTTTGCTAAATACTAAATTTTGCTTTATTTTTAAGAGGATAAACTTATCTGCAATCTATCAAACTTGGCAAAAAATGAACTCGTGTAACAATCATCAATGGACGGTCTCACACTGATCATTGGCCCTGATAATACTGTACACAACACTAAAATACAACAGGAAAATATAATGTTTAAGTTTATAAAATCTTACACAAACCACACAAGTAAACAGACAGATCTGTTGTCTGTGTTTGGCTGTCCATTTAGGTACACGACAAAAACGTACACAACACTTGTCATGCCTTCCATGTATGACAAAGCTGTTTTTGTCTATTTCTGGTGTTTTCTGTGTTTATGAACTGAAATAACAGGAAATCAAGTACTCCCTCCGTCCCCCTGAGTAGTATACATTGGGGGACGGGGACGCGGCACGGACTTTAATGCTCCTGTAAAGTGTAGTTGTGTAATTTATTTTTAAAATTTTCTTTTTCTGAATTAAAGTTTGGATGTTATATTTTTATTCAGAAAAAGAAAATCTCAAAAATAAGTTACGGAACTATGTTTTATAAGAGCATTGAAATGCGTGTCGAGCAGTTGAAAAGAAACGTATACAATTAAATGGGACAGAGGGAGTAATAGAACAGTAGATTATAGCTAGGCAGAGGTGAATTAGGGCAGAGAGATGTAGAATTGAGAGAGAAATGAGAGAGAGAGATCAGATCAGATTAGAGAGAAAGAGTTTAGAGAGAGAAAGAGAGGGAAAATCAGTTAGAGAAGAGAGAGAGAGAAACTTGGAAAAGAAGTTTTGTATTTCATTATGCATAATAGCAGTTCACAGCACACATATTGTCTATTTATAGACACAGACTCGCACAGCTAGCATAACAGAATGGGGAATTACTCAATTACCCCTACTCTACTTTCCAGACCCTTCCTCATAGCTATTACTACCATTACCAGTAATACTCTAAACTTAACATTCCTTCCCCCTTAGAATCATCTTGACCTCAAGATGAACCAAAGTCTGGAAAGCTCTGATGTAGTAAATCTTCATCTTCCCAGGTAGCCTCATCCACACTGCGCCCTTTCCAGTGAATCAGCTTCTGGTAAACTGTCCTGCTGTCCCTGATTATCTGTCTAGTATCCAATTGCCTGAGTGGCACCAGATCAAATACCCCCGTTCATTGACCTGTGGCAGCTGATGCAATACCTTGGCTTGCCCCACAGCCTTCTTCAATTGGGAAACATGAAAAACAGGATGAACCCTAGAAGTGGCTGGCAAAGACAGCTTGTAAGCCACTGATCCAACCTTCTGTAAGATCTCATAGGGTCCATAATACTTTGCAGCTAACTTGAGATTTATTCTGACAGCCACAGAGACTTGCCTATAAGGCTGCAGCTTGAGATAGACAAACTCTCCTGGTTGAAACGTTCTCTCAGATCTGTTGGCATCAGCATAGTGTTTCATCTTGACCTGAGCTTCTGCCAACAACTCCTTAAGTGCACTCCATTGTATCTGCTTTTCATTGAGGAAGTCCTCTAACCCCTGCAAGTTTGTATGTTCCCTGTCTAACCAGGCTAAATGTCTGGGTTTAGTGCCATACACTATTTCAAATGGAGTAGTCTGCAATGCAATGCAGTGTGGTGAGTGGTGTTGTACCACCACTCTGCTGTGACTTGTCATACACCTCAAGTACTGTTCTAAACAATGATTCACCCTCTCAGTGCTTCCATCTGATTGAGGGTGATAAGCTGTGCACAGTTGCAACCTAGTGCCCGAAAGCTTAAACAAGGTCTGCCAGAACTCACTTAGGAATAAGCTATCCCTGTCACTTACTATAGTTTCAGGTAACCCATGTAATCTATAGATCTGCTCAAAGAAAATGTGAGCCAATCCCTTAGCAGTTATAGGGTGAGATAGAGCCAAGAAATGCCCATACCTGCTAAATCTATCTATGACTACCCAAATCACTTCAAATCCCCTTGACTTAGGTAATCCAGTAATGAAATCCATAGCAATATCTCTCCATGGTTCCTTGGGAATCTCTAAGGGTTTAAGCAATCCTGGTTTCTTTATTGTCTCCCCTTTAGCTTGTTGGCAAACTGCACATTCCCTCACCCATTGTCCCACAGCTTGGCTGATATTAGGCCAGTAAAAATACTCTTTAATCCTCCTCAAGGTAGCTTTTCTGCCAGAATGGCCTTCCACTCCCTTACAATGCAATTCTTCAAACACATGCTTCTTGAGATTGCCATTACAGCCTATCACCCACTTTCCTCTATAAAGGAGTAATCCTTGCCTTAGGTAATATTCTTGTGGCCCCTTCTGTGTGATAACAGCTTCAGTGATGATTTGTTGAATCACAGCATCTCCTTCATACCTGTTTCCAATCTGTTCCATCCACACAGGTGTAACTGTGGTTAATTGACTAAAAGAGCCCTCCTCTGTTGTCTCTGCTTGAGTACGAAGCTTAATTGGTTCTCCCTGCCATAGGAATTTTAAGGTTTGCTTCTGATAATTACAGCTGAAACTTCCAATCTTTGACAACCACTCTACTCCCAGAATAATTTGCCACTCCAAAGCATCTACTACATGCATATCAACACTGAACTCCACATCATTCCAAGTCCACTGAAGATTAGGACACAGGAACTCACAATTGAGATTTGCTCCATTAGGCAAATTGATAGAAATAGGCTCTTGAGGAATTATGGTCAGGTTTAGTTGTTGGCAAAGGTTGGATTGAATCAAATTTAAAGAGCTCCCTCCATCAATGAGCATCAGTACTTCTCTACCTTGTATCTTCCCTTTAAATTGCAGTGGCTTGAAATTTGTAGACTCATCCTTCATTACAGCTAATATGATTTCCTCCTCACCCAATTCATCATTATCTCCACAGTTGATATCATCACTTCCAGGTTCTTCCTCAGGATTCTCTTCTGCCACAATAAGAAACACCTGAGGCTTCTTACACTCATGTCCTTTAACAAATTTATCACCACAATATAAACACAGTCCTTTCTTCCTCCTTTCCTCCCTTAGAGAATAAGTCAATGGCCTGGGTTTAGAGGTTAAGGTCTCAGTAGTCTTGTGAGAAGCCAACAAGGAAATTTCAGCTGAGACTGCTACTGTACCTCCCAACATCTTCTGATTAGTATTATTGTTGCATGTGGCCTTATTAAAATTTCCAGTATATTCTCTCTTCTTAGGCTGATTCCCCAAAGTCTGCTCATAATACCTAGCCAACTTAAGAGCCTGCTCCAAGGTAACTGGCTCTAACAGCCTTAACATTCCCCTGATGTCATTTTGTAATCTTCCAATGAAATTTTCCAAGAAATATTCATTGGTGAGACCAGGAATCTTCAAAAGGAGTTGACCTCTGCAATTTTCAAAGTCATCAAAATAAGCCTCAACTGTAGAAGTCTGCTGCAACTTCTTGAATTTATCAAAAACTAATTCAGTATCAGCCTCCCAAACCTTGCCAAGAAAGCCTGAGTGAATTGTCCCCGTGTGGCATTGTTCCTTCCAATCATAAAGGACTTGTACCATGATCTTGGGCACTCCACTGAGGTGCATTGCCGCAATAGCTGCCCTCTTCCAGTCAACCACCTCATAGATTGAGAAATACTCCTCACAATCCCTTAACCATTCTAGAGCCTCACTACCTTCTTCTTTGAACACTGGAAAGCTTGATTTGAGATGCCTAAGGGTGTGAATATCCTGCCTGCCTTCATTAACTTCCAACAATTCCACATCATCTTCAATTTCATCTCTTTGAAATCTGTGGTGTCCTCTTTGTCTCTCATAAGCAGCATGATAAGGATTCCTGAACACACCTCTCATGCCAGTGACAACTGGAGGTTCCTCCTCCTCATTCAGAATTTCTTCTGCTGCGGGTGTATCTCCCTTCATAACACTCTGCATTCCTGAGATTAACTTCTCAATTGAAGACTGTAGCTTATCCATTCTATCATTAGCTCCAGATTTGCTTTGCTGAATATCCTCCTGAAGTGTTCTCAGTGTACCTTGCTGTGAGGTTTTAGCAGTGGTTGACCTAGTCTTTCTTGAGGTCATTCTTTCTCAACTACTCCCTCTGTCCCTCTCATTTGTTTACAGTTACTATTTTGGGATGTCCCTCTCATTTCTTTACATTACCATAAATAGTAAGTTTTCTCATCATTACACCCACTATCTTCCCCCACTATCTCATATTTAACAATAAAAACTACTATTACACCCACTAATTTCCTCCACTATCTCAAATCTATTATTAAATATTGATAGGTCCCACCACTTTACCCACTTTTCATCTAACTTTACTCATTTTTCATACATTGTCTTGGTCTCCGTGTCCCCCTCCAATGTAAACAATTGAGGGGGACGGAGGGAGTAGTTATTAACTCTCAAATTAAAACTTCCTTCCCTTACTGAGTTAACTCAATACTTCTCCAGACAACAATTCAATCTCCAAACACACAGAACCTCAACAACAAAAAACACTAATAGTATATACTAACAAAAACGGCTGTAATCTATATAATTTCAACAGCAACTCCAAATCAATCAATAGAAAACTCCAATCTAAGAGAGAAGTCACAGAACAGAGTCCCTGGACTGTTTTGATCAATTCTACAAATTTACTTATGCGATTACAGTAATTCCACAACCGCTCCAGTCTTTTTGAGTAGCACAATGAGATAAAAGCAGTGGCTGGATCGAATTTGAGTGCTCTAATACCAATTTGTCATGCCTTCCATGTATGACAAAGCTGTTTTTGTCTATTTTTGGTGTTTTCTGTGTTTATGAACTGAAATAACAGGAAATCAAGTAATAGAACAGTAGATTATAGCTAGGCAGAGGTGAATTAGGGCAGAGAGATGTAGAATTCAGAGAAATGAGAGAGAGATCAGATTAAAGAGAAAGAGTTTAGAGAGAGAAAGAGAGGGAAAATCAGTTAGAGAAGAGAGAGAGACAGAGAGAGAGAGAGAAACTTGGAAAAGAAGTTTTGTATTTCATTATGCATAATAGCAGTTTACAGCACACATATCGTCTATTTATAGACACAGACTCCCACAGCTAGCATAACAGAATGGGGAATTATTCAATTACCCCTACTCTACTTTCCAAACCCTTCCTCATAGCTATTACTACCATTACCAGTAATACTCTAAACTTAACAACACTTAAATTGTTTCTTAATAGCTTTTTGACTTCAAATATTATACCATTATCCAAAATTCAACATTACACTTGTATCGATAGATTTGCAATATTTGTGACTTTCTTTTCTTAAATAATAGATTTGCAATATTTGTGACTTTCTTTTCTTAAATAGATATATAGAAAATCTTCTATTATTGTTGGGACAAATATATGTCAATGTTATTTATATGCATAGGAGTTGCACAAATAATTATTAAGACTAATTAATGTAATTAAACTTATTGGGCAGTTACATAGTATGAGGTGGGGGAAAAGGATGTTCATACAGAGGGTTAATCCTATAAAGAAAAAAAAAAGAGGGTTAATCCTATCATCACTCTTTTTCGATATAATAAATATAAATATAAATATAATATATAATATTTTTTGCAGCTGTTGTTTCCTAAATTAGTATCCGAACTTGGTTATCTTTTTACAGTTCATTGGCATCATGAAGGTCCATAAATCTTTTCCGCATCTGCTCGATGCAACGATCTATATCCCCGATCTCTGTGACATATATTTAGATATTTTTTCTTGTTTGTGTTTTAGTTAATAATATATTCTAAATCATATATGTACAGATTTTATATTAGCTATATTTGTTTGACATGGTTTATATGCATTATATGCATGTATCATCAGGCATGATTTACGATCTCTTATGTGCCTTTTTGATATCATTTTGTTTGTTCCATCTCAAATCTTTGCATGTGTTGTGTAAATAGTTGATCAATATTTTTTATTTGTAATTATCATAGTCTTTCTATTTTAGGTGATTGCGTTGTTAATTTTTTGTGTGTGTTTGCTCATTTAATATTTCCAATAGTGATATACATAATTGCATTGTTTGGCCAACATATCATTGTTATTATACCATCGTTGCTAGAGATGTTCAAAAAATCTGAAATCTGATCTGATTTGATCCGTAAAAAAATCTGAAAAACCCAATCCGCAAATTAATCCGGATTGGCCCGGCCTGGTCCGAGGACCTAAAACAAGCCTAGTATTTTCAAAAAATCTGGATTTTATCCGGAATTTTTTAAGTAAACGAGGCCTAGTATTTTCGAAAAAGCCCGGCCCAGTTTTCAAAAAATACCCGGCCCGATCTGCTTTGGAAAAAATTCGGGGTTTTTTTTCCCGGTCTGGATCTGGCCCAAACAGAACTTTTGTGCATCTCTAATCGTTGCTACCATCTTGCATGTATCTTACATGGGATCATTTGATTATATTTGTTTTTTTTCCTCTAATTCTTATTTGTTTAATTATTTCTTAATTTTTGAAATTTGATTGATCTGTTTTTGATAAATTTGATTATCTTGTTATTATAATAGTTGTTTATCTACATATCTTTTTTTTCCCTCTCCAATAAATAAAAAAACAAATTTGATATTTGATTCATAAATCTTTGGAGAAGTTTTAAAGTTGAAAAGAAACTTGAATTGTCAAAATTGGAAATTAAAGATTGTTGTTAAAACAATCTGGGAATTTTCGCTAAAAAGAGAGATAATTTTTTGCTCATGATGTTCACGATTCTCTTGTTGAGACTTAATTTTATCTTCATAGATTTTTCTAGATATTTTTTTACAAAGTGTTGTTATAACATCTATAACTCCTTCCAATTTTGGTAGACAACCTTGCAAATAGACATATATCGGAATCAACTTATTGACTTCCCGAACAGTACTATAAAAACCAGTACTGAACATCCCCCCCAAATTGTACATGCTCCTATAGCAACATATTTTGGTTTCGTGATGTTCGCAACCTGGGTTAACAAACATAAATGTTACCGGGATTGGGAAATATATTGGTGGGTCTCATTTGACCGTTAAAAGGAAGAGAATGACACTAATTATAGTTTTAGTAAGAAATTGAGATACAATTTGTTACGGTATAAAGCATAGTACCATTAATAATAATTCCGATAATCACTATAGTGAAGTCTTTTTTTCCTGGACTGGAAAGGATATGGGATATTTCTTATGAGAAACATAATTTTATTGAATAAATGAGAATATCAAATCTTATCGATATATTGAAATTAAACCCTTGGTATGGTTAAAAATCAAAGATTGAAAATTTCACCGGAATGGGTGAACGATTATTGTGTACATGATAGTGAAGTAATATATTTATTGAAAAAACTAGTAAAGGGTTATAGATGGAGTCTATGAGAGATTTGTGTTCACAGACTGAGAGTTGTTTGATCTACCCGAATATAGAAAATTCATTAGTTCTGAATTAATTTTGTAAAGAAAAAATGTGGTTCTTACATTTATAATGTTAAGGTCCGTCTCATTATAAAATATTTATTGTGAAAATGAAGAAAGAATTAGATATAATGTATGTATTTTGAAAATTAGGAGTATGTTTACAAATTGACAATATATTTGGATGATATGTTAGCGGAAATAATAATGATGTGATGAACAGAACTAAGTTAGAACTTAGTAGGGAAGTCAAGATTACAGATATCAATATCTTTTTATAAATTCAAGATATGTGAATTAAAAAGAAATCATTTGAATATCGAGTTTGAACCCGAAAAAGTATTTGAGTAAATGCTTAATTGTTTTAGGATGTGAAAGTGCAGTTCGACACGAACTCCACTTGGAATGATGGGAAAACCACTAATGCAGAAAAGGAATTAGTTGTTACATCTTATGTGCAAGTAGTAGAAAGTTCGATATTGTGTCATCGGTTGACTTGACATATCGATTAATTTTGTAAGTGGATGATAAACACATTCTAGTTAAGCCTATTGAGAGGCGGGACAGTGGCCAATGAAGTACTTCAAAGCTATATTGCACCGTGTATTGTAATTATATATTAGGTAGGGATGACAATTTTATCTGACCCGGCATATACCCGACCCGTTCCGATTCATACGGAATTTCCCGAACCCGACTTTTTGAATTTGGATCTTTTTTTCAGATTCGAAAGAGTTTGGATCTAGATTTGATCTTAAGTATACCGAACCAATACATGACCCGAAACCAAAAATCCATTCCAACCCCAATTCAAACCTTGAACCCGAATAAAATCTGATAGCATATACATATATATAATACATATATAACATGAATTATTTAATAAATTAATATCTTACGTAGTTTTATAACAATAATACATGACTTGTATACATCAAATAATTAAATCTAATGGTTAACCGATAAGTTGTATAATTGTTGATAATTAAATTAAATACATTTGACGCTAATATTGAACTACATAAATATATAGAGTACTATTGTTTTTAGTTAAACACACTTACACACTAGGAGTGAGTCACATCCTTGACCTACATTTAAAAAAGCCAAAACCTCAATCACTGCACCAACCCTTTGTCAGCTACTACCGCATTCTTAACACTAAAAAAACGTGTTGCCTATCATATTCTTACAATAATATAGATTTATTTTTAATTAATTACTGTTATAAGTCGAATTAAACCTGAACCCGATTTGAAATATGAAAAAACCCGACGAATCGGATTTGGATATTCATTTTCAACATCCAGACACGAACAGAAACATAACAGATCATATTTGGATCTTACGAAACCCGAACCGATCCGACCTGTTGTCGTCCCTAATATTAGGCAGGCATGCCTTGAATTATTCTTTATATATTATGGTGAAGAATTCAAAACTAAATATACGCTTATCAGTTAATAATCAGTCAATATTTGTTGATTTCCGAACCTTTTCGTCCTCAAGTTCTTTCCTCAACTTTCTCATGCCCTGCTCAAGTTCCTCTATTGTCTGATGAATAGAAGCACCATAAATGATCATCAGCAACACAATCTCAAATAAGTTACTACCAGTAGTCGGTAGTTCAATAAATTCAAAAAAAAACAGAGGTGGAAGAAGGCTTGCATACTTTTTTACAACTAGCAGAAGTGCGTTGCTCTTCACAAATTTGAATATCTTGCTGCCTAATTTTATTTTCTGAATTGACCAACTTTTGCCTAGTATCGTCCTGTTAAAACAAGAAGATTAAACATCACAAACTTTCTCATGTGAGACACGTTCTGCAAGTGAATAGCAAAGCGTACCAGTTTAGATCTCAGAATCACCACCAGTGAACTCCTTTCTTTCTCTGATTCCTATGGATATGCAGTATAGAGGCGTATTTATAGTGTGGTTCTTAACAAGATAGGCAAATAAAAGATGACACTTTTATATAGCAAACCTGAAGCTTATGAATCAATTCCTTCTGTTCTTTTTCTCGTTTTGAGGCTGCATCAGATAGTCGTCTCATTTCCTCCTGCGATTCAGCCTGAACTTTCTGAATTGAGGTTTTTAAGTTCATATCAGCCTTTTCTCGTTCCTCTCTTCTCAATTCTCGCTCTTCATCCAACAATGTCTCAAGTTCCAATATGGATGCTTTCTGACTACACGAGAAACAAAGGATAAGAAAACATGTAGTCACATTTCATTTTTGAAACCTTTCTACTTAACCAAAGGGCGACTACTTTCACTGAATGAGTAAATTGACATCTTATACTCTTATAGTTACATAGCATGTTCTGTTTACAATCTTTAAAAAATTTATATGTGAAAACAAACAGTTGCACAAACATTGTAAAATATATAAGTTGGGACATTTTCACTGTCGACCATACTGATATCACAACAGGTATTTAAAGAAAATTTATGCTTCCATGCTTCTATAATGTAGGAGCCTGTGAATCATGAGTTCAATAGTTTCTGCTCACCTGTCTATTATTTCATTTGCCTCATTGCATGACTGCATAGAAGCACTAAGTCTTATGTTAAGGTCTTCCATGGCATGTTTCTGTTCAGCAGATATCTTATTAAGCTCTGCCAGTTCCTTCTGTTTACTCTCCAGTACATGGTTCAACTTATTAAGTTGGTCAGTATACGATTTCGAAACAGAGTCCCTCAGTTCCTTTTTCTCCTGCATTGAAATAGACCAAATCAACAAGAAAGTTAAATTTCAAAGTCATGTCTAATGAGCTCCGCAAAGAGAAAAGAAGGCGATTGATGTTAGTAACATGCAACAGTACTTGGCGCCTGACACTGTAGGCTCCAAGTGATATGATGCAGTAATTAAACTCTATTCAACTATACCAAGCAAGTTAAGCATCAATAACAATAAACATTGAAATCTCAGGAAGTGCCAAAGATATACTCCCTCCGTCCCAATATTTATCTGTCTTGTTTGACTTTTTGTGGTCAAATTGACCAAACTTTGACCGGTAATTAATAATTACTCTTACATGCTCTTGAAAATCGAAAAAATACATTTTAAAGTAGAATAGATGTAGATTCTGGTAATATATTTTTTATAATTTTTACTAATTATTTTATATATGTAAATTTCAGTCAAAGTTTGGTCAATTTGACCATAAAAAGTCAACCAAGACAGATAAATTGGGACGGAAGGAGTACAAGGTTTGTTAGCACAGCGACAGCAAAGGAAGTTTCATAGTATAACAAACTAGGTCGAAACATAAATACAACTAAAGGCCATCCTACAACTCTTTAACTAACATTAGACACCAAACCGATTCCGTCCTTTAATAACCTAGCAAATAACTGAATAACCAAGGTGAACAACTCTCCACATGCAAACTTCATACACAGTTAAAAAATCATGATGTTACCATGCACTTCATTTCTATAAAATAACAACCATTTTCCATCTTTTTTTAAATAGGGTCAAATAATTTGTAACAGAGCAAGCATTTTCAGTCAATATCTGCTCGTCTTTCAGAAGATGAGAGAATATTCTCTTACATTTCAGTATACTGCCATTAACTAAATATGGTGCTAAGAGCCTAAGAAGTATAAACAGATGCAAAGGACATCTATTAACAAATACCTTCTCCACTAAATAAATAGTAACTCAAATCAAACATCATCTTGCAAATATGCGTTATTATTAAAACCACATGCATGGCAGCTTGTATTATTTCTTTTACCAGATATGTAGGTAAGTTTGGGTAAATCAGACTCTCGTGATAAAAGAAAAAACTTGTCTGCTCAGAGATACAGCATGACACAGCAAAGACTCATTGCATATAAAAATCACATTAACATGACATACTGTTTCATGACGATCAACAGCTGCACGAACTTCAGTCTGCAGGGCATCTATTGATTTGACATTATCCTCCAATTGCTTCCGCAACTCCTGAACGAGATTGCAAGTAAAGTACACAATTATATGAAAGAACGTTTGTTGTTCTTGGTAACATGCACCACTACTATTTAATCAAAGAACACACGCTCAACATTCGAAGGATACCGTATTCGATCTTTGAAGACAGCGAAAATCATCAAGAGAAATAGGACCTTCAGAAGCACCAAGACCAATTCCTCTTTGCCTTTTATGCCAAGAGCGATGCTCCTCTTTACCCATAATAGAAACATCATTCAGTAAGAATTAGGTCAACTGTATCGAATTATATGTAGTGAAGCACGATTTTTGTCAAGTATATGAACAGGAAATTAGAAAAAAAATCAACAGCCTACAGAATTATAAGACACTTTTCCAATGCTTTCATGAGAATATACTAATGTATCACTGGCATAATGATACCATGACGTCAAATTCAGATGATATGCATATGACCATCACAAGTATAGCAGTGATTTGGAGCTCACTGATCACTATTGAACTTAAAAACAAAGCAATAAGATGAGTACATATTGTCCATAGGTATAAAAAGATAATTATGTAATTAACAGAACATAATAAATGATTTACACATTCACTCATGATATATTCAGTGCAACTACAGTAATTTAATGGTCAATGGAAACAACCATGTCTACAAAGCAGGCAGACGATTAATAATCACTCAAAAATACTTTCGCATAAAAGCCCGAATGATACCTGCTTTTCTCTTCAGTAGCAACCCAGCGTTAGGGGACGTGTGTTTATCTAATTCTCGGAACACGAAAGCATATGCAAGTTCTGTAAACAGCAAGCAATTTAATTAAAGCTACATTAGGAGCAAAGCATGAACTTAGACTGTAAACCATCAGCCTACCATGGTGAGGAGGTGCTGAAAAAGATATTATATCTCCGTGATGGAGTTTCATTTCAGGACTTTGTTTGGTTAGCTTTTCCCAATTGATATAAGTCCCATTTGTACTGCAGATGGCACAAAGGCATTAGATATTACAACATCTACATGCATCTTGAACTATATACAATCTCCAGAAACACAACCTGTTATCTTTCACGAAGATGGATGTGCAGAGTTTAGATGGATTCTCGGCATCTTCACCGGCAATCTTTTTCCTATAGATTTTGCAATGTTGAGCACTAATTTGAGTAGATAATATTATGAAATGGCGATCTTCTACTACCCGGCCAATCTGATGCTCGTCAGAAGTCAAAATCATATTTGATCCCTGGTGAACAGTATTCTTGTCAGCAAATATCAATAACATTTTAACAATTTATTTAAATGAAAAGTTTATAATAGACAAGGAAACAGGAACACTCATAGCTGGAACTCCCTTTCTTTGATTCTCAGCATAATAAGAAAATCCCCATTTGAGATCTATGCTTCTGAACCAATATCATAAACATTGCACCGGATAGAGGTACATTACAATCTCAACCACTTCACCGCAAGTATTACATCCAGAAGATCAAAACTTTAATACAATGACACGTGCTAATACAAAAAAGTTAACCATGGGTTCTACAATTAAGCACCACAAATTAACAATTCCACAAACTGCAAACAACAAATATCATATGTACATTACACACCAACCCACATATACTACTACTAGCCTACTATCACAGCATATCACACCGGACTAAGGTTACATTACAATATAAACCACTTTTGGAAAACTTTATAACAATCAGACATCCTGATATAACAAAATTACACACGGAATTAAATCACACACCTTAAGTAAACAATTGCACAAACCGCAAACCATAAAAACCATGCATATCACACTAAACCGCAGCACATTACACCCGAAACCACATTTACCACCACTAACACAGCCCAAGATCAGAACTTTACAACAAACACGCATATTATACAACAAAATACCCCCAATCTACGAAATCTACCTGAGGACGCTTTCGGGCCTTATCGGAAATGGCAGTAAGAACAGCCCAAACATCAGGATCAGTGTTCTGGAGAGGCTGGGAAGCAATATTTAAGGCAACCGAGAGTATAATTTCCTTCGGTCTCTTTTGAGAATCGACTGGGGAGGGAGTGACGTCTTCGTTGTCACGATTACAGGAATTGCTGGCTTGAGAAGTGCGGAGGTCGTTGTTTCTAGGGTTTGGACTTGGATTAGAAGCAATAGGATTGGGTAGGTCTTCGATCGCCATAGAAATTGGGTTTTGAGAAAATTGGGGATTGAGAATGGCCAGGAAATTGTAAAACCCTCGTTTTGTTTAGCTGGTTCCAGGGCTTTTATTTCGGTTTCCGGGTTGTAGAAAGTGTGTTGGGGAAGCTTTTAGGGAGAGGGTATTTTGGAGAATACAGGACACACTGACGAGGAGGCTGTGACGAGGTGGGTCGATTAAATTTGGGTATTCGATGAAAAATGTTAATTTAACAATATTTCGGTGTATTATCTTCGGCAAATATTTATATGATGTCCTAAATTACTATGATAAAAAATATGTTACAAGTACAATTCCATCATGATCCTAATCATTCTTTAAAAAATTAGAATGCGAACTTTATTCATCATTTTTAAGGATTGTGTGTGAAATCATTACTCATACTATTTTGAATAACATATTATTCATTTTTTTCATATCTCATCGTTTCTCTCTCCTATTACAAGTTAAATATAATTTTATAATGATAGTAATAGGGAATATAAATGTGAAAGTTCTCATTCAATAAAAATAATAATCTCCAAAAAAATACATATTTTATTATACATTTAGAGACCGATCAAGATGCTCTTAGAGGTCTTAGAGCAAGTTCAAGTCTTAGATATAATATAAAAATTGATCTTCTAGCAATTTAGGACATATTTAATTACTTCATCTCCAACGATGTGTTTTAATCTTAATATATGTTTAATATATTATTACCATTTCGTCTTTTTTAAATATCCACTTTGACTTTTGACCAATCAGATTGACTATATTTGACTGAAATTTACATATACCATATAATTGATTTTTTTTTTATCATTAGAAGTATATGTAATCTATTTTAATATGTAATTTTAAGATTTTAAAATAATAAATAGATAATTTTTAATGTATAGTAAAAAATTGGTCGGTTTGATTTATTTTTTTTAACAATCAATTTGATTTCTTGAAAACTAAAACAGATATAATAAGGGACGGATGAAATATTTAAAGTTCTTTATCATCGTTAAAATATAATAATATAAAGCAGAGAGATACACGAATATGCGTATGTCTATCCACATCCGGAATTGTCGATTTCTGATGCGCATAATATCTGCTCTGTCATGGATAGATATCAAAATTTTCTGACCTTTTTGACGGTTCTACCTTCACTTCCCATGATAATTTTAATAACGGATTTTCTAGTGTGTGCGCATGGCACACATTAACAACCAATTTTTGAGTAGGCGGAGGGCTTCTATTGGCTACATCTCATTGATAACCATGACCCCTTACATATGTACAAAAATCATGATCAGTAAAAACCCTCCACACAAATAAAAATAACAGTTATTAGTGTACACACACTAGAAAGACCCTTTTAATAAACGGTTTTTCTAGTGTGTGCCCATGCTCGGAATTGTGTTCATAGTACATAGAATTGTGTTCATTTTAAACGTATTGCCTGTACAGTTCAATGTCATGAAATAAATAACGCATCATTGGCTTCATTACACTCGCAAGTCTCAACTCTCTCCTGTACGACTGACTACTTTCCTCACTAGTTTTGACCTTTTTTTACAGTAAAGAGGTGATTTTTACTGTTAACCGATAAATAAAGGGTTGGGTTTGTGACCAAGAACAGTTGGCCCTGAGATTTGTGCATATTTGTAATCACCATTATCATTCTGTTGAAGAAACTGCTTCAGCAAGTTGTTATCTTGAACTACATAGCTGCTGAAAGATTGTTAATAGCTCAGCCATTTCCATAGTTGTAAGTGCTTTTCTGGTCATTCTGTAGTTATCTGCTTATCAATCTTATTCCCGTGGCATATCTCCCTGATTTAATAGACGATTGTGATAAAATAGCCAGAGCTATTGCTGTAATTTAGCACTAAAAAGTGGTTTTTGATGCTTTAATAGAATCATTTGTTCCAAATTTCACCAACAAGTACCCTGCTATAGTGCTATTTTGAATACAATATTTTTGTTTCTACCTAAGTTTTTCTTTAATATAGCACAGCTTCGGACTTGCCCATGGATATTTTGTTCTTTATCTATATTCAGGGGCTGATTCAGGATTTGATAAACGGGGGTTTATTACCATTAAAAAAAATTCTCAAACATTGGTAGTTGTCGATGTCAAATATAAGGTCATACTTATCAAACTTATTACTGTACTAAACACCACCCTAAGATCTTTTTAGGGGTTGCTTTATAATATATTTAATTTTAATTTTACTTCTATTTTGTTTTTTCTTTTTGGGTTGGCGCTGGATCCACCCCTGTCTATATTATACGATAAAAACTAAAATTTATCATTTAAAGTTTAAACGGTGTTCTGAATCTTGCGTTAAATGAAACAAACTTATAATTTGTGCTATATTTGTGTTAAACTATTATATGATCCTGATAATCCCTCCTACCTGATAATCCCTCCTAACACCTTGAGTTTTTGAGAGAATTGGTCACACAACATTTTGTGTATCAGAGCTCAGACATGCAGGAGACTCAGGTTCGACTGGATTTTTGGATATGATGTTGGTTGTTACTTAAAATCGTCAAAAAATGTATATAACAAGAAATGCTTTAGTTATGTTGTTGTTTTTATATGTATTCTAATGCCTTTGGTTTTCAAGACTAAAGAGATTAAAATTATTTTACACAACATTTATAATTAGTGGTTCATGTGTCAAAAAACTTTAAATCATTCATGAACATACGACCATTAGAGATGGAAATGTACTGATGCAATATGCCCCAGCAAGAATTGATGAATTCTCATAAATAGAAGACAACTAAATCACTTTAGCATTTTGAATATTTTGATAACAAATTGGTTTGGTGATTCACAGTAGAGTACAACATTTGAGAGAGTAATGGGAGGGACTGATAGTTTCTCCCCATGATCTTCAACTTCTGTTTAATTACAATTTTTACAAATACTGTCACACTGAGGGAGCTGAAGCTAGTGAAGATGGACTTTTGATGGTTTTGGACCTGTAAAAACTACCCAGAGTATATTTTCTCTCTTGAGTTTGAGCAATAATACACGGAGCACCAACCTCAGGGATATATATATATATATATATATATATATATATATAGGGTCTTACTCTGGTACAAACCACCTTAGCGTACAAACTACAAACTAAAATTAAAAAGTCTCTAAATCAAATCAAAATATAGCACATATGGTATGGAAATTGATCGTTGCGAGATGAACAAAAATACAGTGAAGTCGGATTTCAAAAAAAGTTCACCGATTAACGGGAAAATTCAAATTAAAAACGGAGGGGAATCTGCAGATCATGTGTGACAGGGTGTATATTAACTGGTGTGTGGTTGCCCCTGCGGGGCCATTGGATTAGATTCATCCGAGGGCTTATATTGAGTTTGTAGTTTGTACACTAACTTAGTTTGTATTTGAGCACTTCCCTATATATATATATGTTTCAGTAAAATGGTAATTTAGTAGATCGAAGTAGCTTAGATTATTTTGAATTAACATAGTTATTTCAGTCAAAGAGTGTCTTCTTTACTATTTCAATTGTACATCTTAAAATAATTCCATCTGATTTATTTCTGTCATGGACTTCTGTCCTCAGGAAATGAGCTTGATGGGTCCTGAAACAGGGAGATGTAGAAGAACTGATGGGAAAACGTGGAGGTGTCTTAAAGATGTGGTTCCTGATCAAAAGTACTGTGAGCGACACATGCACAGAGGCCGTTCAACAAAGCGTGTGGAAGCTTTTGGAGTTAATTTACAGTCTAATTCACATACGATAACTTGTTCCAATACTGATGCAACCACACCTACCTGTTCAACAAAGACCAGTCAAAAGATCAAGTCTCATAACCTTGCTGTTACAAGTGCGAAGCTATCCACTCCCATCAGTGGTAATTGTCAAAATAAGAACCCATCGCCCTGTAGAAGCAACGATTTAACTAAATCCGCCACAAGTATCACTACTCTTGCCAACGGCAAAAGTAAACCGACCAACAGATTGGTAAAGAAGGATAAATCTTCCAGGTTAGTCACTATCAATGCCTGCAATCACAATATCAGTTGTGTCGGTACTATTATATATATGAGTATACACCTACGATTACAAGAATTAAATTTCAAAAAAATGACACCATTTATCATAAGCAGCAGAGAAAATACTGACTGCCTTGATGGTGTGGATGCTGGCTCCAATCAACTCAAAGATACAAACAAGGGATACAGCACAAATGGTGACAAGCATGGTGCTTCTGTGACCCCAGAACTTGGCAATTCCACAGAGAGTGTTGTTTACGGTGATACTAGTAAGGCTATATTCTGTTATAAAAATTTATAACGTTGCACTAGCTTTGAGAAAATACTGAATATATGATATATCTGGACGAACTAGATCCCATCCAGCATGGCAATTTAAATTTCATCGGTAGACCTCAAAATATACGAGTGTTTAAATTCTTTCTACATGTTAACTTCCTACCACTATTTGCATGTCTAGTCTTAACGAATAGCTATAATAAAAATGATTTTACTACCAATTCAACTTTTACTAGCTACAAAATGTGATACAAAGCTACTACATTTTCTAAACTTCCTGTTTCAATTGTAGTCGACACTAACACTGTCTGCATAAACTGTGCTATCACAGTGGAGGAGTCACAAAGATGCAAGAGAACTGATGGCAAAAGATGGCAGTGTAGTAGAGAAGCTATTCCTCAGGAAAAGTACTGTGGCAGCCACATTAATAGAGGGTCAAAAAGATGCAGGTTATCCCCAGAAGCTGCAACTGCCGCTGCAACTCTTGCAACTCTTGTTACACTGAAGAATGGTCCTAGTCCTACTAACTTGAATACAGATCTTTGCATCTTACATGCAACACATCCACCCACAGTTTTAGAAAGTTCAACTAGTGGCATCAAGTGATGACTATCATCACCTGCACAGACGAAACCACCAGCGCCTACCCTTTTTTGTCTTTATCTCCCTTGATTAGGATTGTCTCTCAAATTCTGTCGCAAATGTTGTTTCAACTTGATTTAGTGGATAACTTTTTGATGCAATGGCCATAGTAACATGTGACTTGCTAGCTGTAATGGTATGAATTATTACAGGGTTTGAAGGCCTAAAAGAGATGCTATATGAGTATTGCAAAGGCAAGTTTGTAGAAAAGGATTAACTTAAAGCTTGACCTACTGGGCTTGTAATATACCACATTATGGTGTCTTGTAAACATGCCTGAAATTGGAACTGCCACTTTATTCTCACCCTATTCAAAATTATATTAGCAAAGGAATGTAAAACAGTAAGATGATATTATTGGCAGACGGGAGAAGTAACAGATTATAAAGTACTCTGATTGAGCTAAAAACTAAGCACCCTTTTCAATTTAGACAAACTAGTACGACAAGTCATCGTAACACAAAACAATAACAAGAGAAAAAAATACAACATAACAGAATGCCTGCTATTTGATTCCGGTCAGTAGATTACAAGTAAAGAGATATCATATATGTGCTGATCTCTAAGAGCCACACTGAAACGAAAACTGTTACACTGAGCAGGTACCACTGGGATCAGCATTCTTGACTATCCAAGGGTGTTCCATAATCTTCTGAAGAGATAGCCTTTTTGAAGAGTCCCTCACTAGAAGCTGCAGAACATTTTAAGTAGCATAATTTGCAAGGGAACAATAACTTTCACCCATCACTATCTTTCTCATTACTGAACAAATGGATCTAGCAGATCAAAAGACTTACCCGGCTAATGAGATCTTTTGCTTCCATAGACACACGAGGCGCGGAAGGGAACATAAGATCAATCTTCATAATCCTGTATAAAATGTTTGTAAATATGAAAGCCCAACTAATAATATAATCACACACTACGAACCAATATCAGAGACATTTACCTTCTAAACGTGTCTTTCTGTGTCTCTGCTTCAAAAGGAGGATTGCCATACAAAAATTCATAACATAGGACACCCAGTGTCCAGTTATCAACTGCATAATCATGGGCTCTGTTCTCAACCATTTCTGGTGCTAAATAGTCTAATGTTCCACACATGGTATTTCTTTTGCTTTTTGACTGTACAGACCATCCAAAATCTGCAATCTTCAGTCGACCCTGTGTTTGTCATAATAGTATTACCAAGTCTTCATACAACAGTAAGATAACAATAATATTGTGATCTTGAATCTTTGACCATTCTAATAACCCTAGATGAAATTTTAGAAGAAGCATCTATTGCAAATAAAGGATCACACAGTGAGGATATATTAGCTCATAGCCTCACACAATGAGAAGTGTTGTTTTTCATGGTAACATCGAATCTGCAATTGGGAATAGTATACAGCCTGCATATACCTTAACCTTACCATACCCTGCTTCTGAGTGGACAATACCGGTTATATTAGACCATTCACTTTCCATATCAAGCAAGAGGTAGAAATAGTTAGGTTTCAGTAAATTAGTTGTTATTTAGCATTAATGAGATTACATAAAAATTATCTGAAACGTTTTCCCTATCAGATGGTAAGCATAAGAATTCACAATATAAAATATCTTGTACAACAAACCTCGTGATCTAGCAGCAAATTTTCTGGCTTGATATCCCTATGAATCACATCTTTCTGATGACAGTACGCCAAAGCTTGAGTAAGGCTTGCAATATACTACATTTTACACAATCACCAAAGTTATAAAAGACTGAATCATAAGCTTTGTTACGCTAAACAAAATAAGATAACACCATATGTCTATAACAACTCTAAAATAAACTTTTATACAACGCTATAACATACACAGCCTCAAATCACCTTAATATAAAAACACTGAATAGATATCACAGAAAGTGTCTCCAAGCAAACTATCAGTTGAATAATATGTTACTTCTACTCCACAATGAGCAAAACTATAATCATTTCAACATAAAAATCCTCAACAAAAACCTAAAATCCATCCAAGCGCAGAAATATACAGTCAGTTGAATCTAACTTAGTAACAAACAAAAGTTCCAAATCATCAACATCTAAATACCTAAAATGTGAACACACATAACAGTCGAATCAATCTCCACTACAATCTCATAACAGAAAATTTGAAACACTTCAAAGACAAGCACAAATAATAAATACCTATAATATGTGGGAGGAGGGGGGAGAGAGAGAGAGGGAGAGGGGGAGGGGGAGGGAGGGAGAGAGAGAGGGAGAGAGGGGGAGAGAGAGAGAGAGAGAGAGAGAGAGAGAGAGAGAGAGAGAGAGGAAATTACAGTGGCAGCCTGTTTCTCGGAGAGATGACCAAGTTTACGAAGCACACCATAGAGCTCACCTTTATGAGCATACTCTAAAATCAAACAGATCCTCTGATCGTCATGAAACCAACCGTAAAGCCTCAGAACATTAGGGTGATTAAGACTCAACTGAATCTCCATCTCTCTCTTAAGCTGATGATTAAGCCTGTACTTTTCAACCTGCTCCTTGAAAATGACCTTGAGTGCCACTATATACTTGGTCTGAAATCAACAACAGCAGTAATCATAACAAGAAACCCTAACTAAAACAATCCCAATTAGACATAGCACAGACGATGATGATGAAAATGTGTATGTAAATACCTGGATTTCACGGGCGAGATAGACGCGGCCGAATTTACCTTTACCGAGGGGCTTGCCGATCTCGAAATCGTCCATGGACCATTTCCGAGGAGAAGCCTCATCACTCTCCGATGTCCTCATTTGTTGCTGGAATGGGGGTTGATTTTTTGAATTCTATTTTGAGAGGGACCTCTTCTTTTCAAATCTCACCGTCTTTTCTATAATGCGTCATTATTATGTGATTTAAAATTCGTGTGTCCATGTGGATAGTAACTGAATTTATTATTCAATAGAATAATGATTATTCTGGGCCATTTAAATATTTTTATAAATAATTATAGTTTAAACCAGTTAAGCCTTAAAATAAAACAATTGTTAATTCTTTCTTTCCGAGTTTTTCTATAAAGCAAGAATTTTTTTCCCAATAAAGGCCTATTTATTTTCTATATTCCAGTACATGATATGGTTACAATCTAGCAAAAAGCTAAGAGCATCTCCAAAGATTGAGATATGTTAACCAAAATATCTATGTGTCATCTAAGTGGCACTTTTAGATGATATGTAAAGAGAAATACTCTCCAACCATCACCTTTTAGCAAAAAAAATATAGATAATCATGTTTGATTCAATAGATTTGTTGAACTAGTAAAGCTATTATGTATAATTTTAGCTTGATATTATTATACATAACTTCATTGGAGTGTTTTTCTCACCTGTTAGCAAAAAACTTGTATAAACAATTTATATAATTATTATAGCTAACAAATTTAGAAATTACCCTTAAAAATGCTCTAATGCAATTATAAGTTATTATTCCAAAGATATTTTATGTAATCGTGGCAGAAAAATATATTTTATGTAATTATATATTGTCATATTTACTTTTTCCTTGCAGAATTTCTCACCTTTAATGAGTACAAAAAATGTAAAGAATTAATAAATCCAAATTTACATAAACATTGAAAAAAAATACTCATAAATATGTTATTCGTCCACATTTCCAGCGATTTTGTTTTTATGTTCCTTATTACTTAAATCAATCCATTTTAATATTTGATTTGAAAGATAATCGATCAGTATTAAAAAAGAAAATACATCTTATAATAATATTTATAAAAACAGATACTACTGTGGTACTTCAAGTAAAATTCGAATTAATGCCCTGTTTTAACGGAAAAGCCACTTGCGTTGCATGTCCACTTGATTCTTTCTACCTATTAATAATAGCAAAGCAAAAATAATCTGATCTTCACTTTTCCCTTTACTCTGCCTTTGTCTAAGCTTACATACCAGTAATATTTACATCGGTTTATTTTTTTCAAGCCAAACTTAATACATACATGCAAAAACTCAGGTCCCCCACTGAAGCTGTAATATGCATCTTTTGGCCCATTATCCTGTCTGCTTTAATCCTGAATGTTGTAAGAATCATTTGCGTGATTAATTTTAAAACTTTACCAATGCTCTTAGTTAGATCCAAAATTTTTGTTCCATTCTTCAAGCTCTTCCCACTTGCTTTTCTGAAGGCTGGGCCTTATTACAGTCATGGCACTCTTAAAATCGGAGTACTTTAAGCGTCTCACCTGTTCAATCGATATAAACTATATATCATACATGTATACAAAAAATTGAAGATAACAGTCAAAAGGTCGGGCTCCTGCTTTAAAGGAAACCTGTCCATATCTTCTACAATGTAGGACATGGTGATGGCAATGTCACGTATGAGCACAATGCAATATTTGCATTTTACACCACAGTAAAGATGGGGAACAAATGCAAAATCTACTTTGTTGTGATTGAGAACAGCAGACAATAATATTTAATTTTTTTTATTTAAGAGGATACCTGGTTTGCTTTGACAGTGAGAATCTTCGAACCGAGCTCTCTGATTGGCATCATCGCAGCTTCCTCACACAAGGCTTGCAAATCACTTCCAGAATAACCTACAACAGTAGCCATAACGACCGACATAAGGCACGTAACTTGCATTCAGCTAAACAAAATTAAGTAGTTCACTACTAATAATTTAAAAGAATAATAACTAAAAAACAGCAAATCATGTCCCCTTTTTTTAGCTGCAACATACTACATTATATACTTCAGATTTCAGAATCATCTTACCTTCTGTCTCCTTCACAAGCCTCTCTAGGTCTCCATCTAACACAGGAAACAAGAACAAATTTCAGTACAATGGTGAAGGATCTGAAGACAAACTTCTGATTAAATGTCCTCTGGAGGCAGACCTTAATAAAAGGAAGAATAATCATGACACCTAAAGATAGATCTGTCCTAAAATATTGCACCACTACCCTGACGTACCCAACTGATGTATTAAGAATACTTGACAGAAACTTCATGTTTAGGGAATAACACCTGACATATATTCAATATATTATAGAAAGACAGCACAACTAACCGGGCAAGGAAAATGGTTGGCCTTTCAACTTGTGTTTTAGAAGAATTCTTCGAACATTTGCATCGGGCAAAGGAATGTAAATTCTTTTCACCTGTTCGAAGAATTAGCACTTTAAAACAGGGTAACAAAATGATTTTGTAAGAAGTCATTTATTTGACCGGAAAATGGGTAAATCAACCAAGTAGTTAAAGAAAATACTAGACAACATATTGTTATTGTCCACCTCAAATGTTAACACGAACATTGACACACTTACCAATCTCCTCAACACTGCATCATCCAATTCCTGAGGTTTATTAGTTGCACCTGCATATAGTTCAAGTGGCCAACAAACATTATGACGACAAAGTAATGTACTGATGAATATGAGTTTTTTCCTAGATGCTAAAAGATTCGATAAATGAAATGCTGCGGCAATCACAAGCCTCGTTAAAAGGCAGCTCAGTTGCTTCTGTGAACCTATTTCCTTTATTTTCGTCGACACTTGTAATGGAAACAATTTCAAGGGATAATGACAAATTAGCAGATGATATGTACACCCCTAATATATAGTATGCTTTTAAGAGTTAAAGAAAATACGAAAAAATCCCAAAGGAACTTGAGCACAGAAACATCTAACAGTCGACATCTAATGATAAACTCTGAAAAAGAATAATTTGAGATGCTGAATCTAAACATTAGAATAAGGAATTACTAAGAAAACGTATATCTTACCGATAACTATTACAAGATCATCAGGATTTGAGGTCACCCCATCAAATTGAACTAAGAATTCCGACTTCAGTCTTCTGCTTGCTTCATTCTCACTAGATGTCCTTGTTGACATAATACTATCAATCTGTTAATAATAAAAATATAAGCTTGTGTAAATGCTTACAACATGCTAGTTCGGAAGTTGCAACCTTGGTGAAAGCACATACAAAGAACAAGGGCTAAAATATACAGTCACAATTCAGTAGAAGCACACTGACACAAAAAGATTTGAAAAAGACGATTAGGAACAAAGTCACATGGAAGGAATGTATTAGACTATCAATCCGGCAAAGATACAAAGTGCAACTTGGTGCAATTCTTACAACACATTGCATCCTTGGCTAAACACAATGACCAGAAATGGGTTTAAACATATAGTATAATACAGTAGCAGCAGAGCAAAGACTCATCAAGACAGAAATTAGGATCCAAGTAACATGTAAGGAACAACTAGCAGCTAAAGGAAACCTGAGGACAAAGACGAGCAATGTAGAGCTAAAAGAAACAACAATTATAGAGTTCCGTACTTCATCAATAAATATTACAGATGGCTTCCTGGAAATAGCAACCATGAAAAGGGTCCGAACAAGCTTTTCACCCTCTCCCACCTGTTTAATTTAGGACATTAAGATATTACAGGACAAAAAACACAAGGGGAATCAGTAACCACAAACACAGAACATAAGTAAGGCCAAAGACATACCCACTTTGAAGTAAGTGACGAAGCAGAAACATTGAAAAAGGTAGCTTCTGATTCTGATGCAACTGCCTTAGCCAGCATGGTCTTCCCAGTACCGGGCGGACCAAAGAGTAGCAAACCTGACCAACAGAACAGGAACAAATGATTAATTTATTTAATTTCTTCAGCACTAAGTAAAGATATAAAACTGTAAATTCGCCCAAATAATACCTCTGGACGGCCTACGAAGGCCTGTAAATAGGTCTTTTCTCTTCGTTGGTAGGATCACCATTTCCAATAAAGTTTGCTTAGCCTTTTCAAGACCAGCTGTAAATAACAAATGCCAAGAAATGTAAAAGTGAATATTTAACACACAGTAAATAAATGTAATTTTATTGAAATGCTGCAATTTCTGACCAATATCTTCCCAGTTGACAGAAGGGCTTCTGTCCACGATCACAGATTCTATCATCTCTACCAATTTTCCATCATAGCCATTATCCTGCACAGGTTTCGGAGCTATGACTTTCTTTGTGTCACTTCTAATGCTAGATTTATTTCCACTTGGACCAGTAGAAATTCGTGATGCTACTTTTCTAGGACTAGATGCAGTTCGAATAACTGTTTCAGTTTGTGCCTGAGGCAGAAGGTGTTATGTTGCAAACATACTATATTATAATTTATAAGAACAAAAAATGTGTAATATTACAGTCATGGGTCTATTAAAAATACAAAAGTATATTGAAATTTAGAACTTCATGCTAAAGAGAGCATAAAAGACAAAAGATGCACAAACTAAATTATTGTTAAGAAAATATAGTATATACAAGAAACAGGATACCACTCTATGACGTGAATGTCTTTGCTAATAGATTACCAAAATTATGTGCCCTGTCACACACAACATTCCTGTTGCATGGATAATAATGTTCATACCACATCTATGTATGTCACCATCGGATCTCACGTGGCACAAGATTACAAGATTAATGCATAATACAAAGATTTTAGTGTTAGAAACATACAAGAATTAGTATACCTACATGGGGAGCTTCAATTTCAAATCAAGGATAAAGAGAGTATCTACAATTACGTTATTCTAGCTTTCTAAGACAGCCTGGAGCTTGAGATCGATTTAAATAGAGGGGAAGGTAAATTTGTTACCGTAGAAGTATATACATAGATGTCAGGTCCTGTGAAGAATATATCAGGTTTTTGATGTTCCTAAAAGCATACGAGCTAATTCATAGAAAATTTTATAAAAACATGCTTTCAACTGACATCTCTCTTATGCCTTTTTTTGTGAACCCTTCTAGATTGTCAATATGGCAGCAAGTAACATGAGATGAAAGCACAGCCATAGCTGGTATTTCCATTTATCTTAGTTGCCTAGAAGATTAACAGTCAATCATAGTTTATGAATGCCAAAGTCATGCCAGAAACCAAACAACGGCAGCATACTAACATTTAGAAATATTTAGTAGAATTGTGGAAAGTAGTCAAGGTTATTTTGGTGCTTCCTACAATTGACCTATTCTTTCAAGGTTCTATTCAACAAGAGGATAGCACCAACTCCTCTTAAGGAGAAATAAGACTTGTTTAATAAAAGTTTGATAAACTTACAATAAAATAGGACCAATCCGTACCTTGTTACTTGATTTGCCACCTGACATAAAATCAGAAAAAAAAAAAAAAAAAACGAAACTTTAGCAGATAGTTACAAAGTCACACAACAAAGAAACCATCCAACAGTAGGGAAAAATAAGAACATAAATGCTAACCTGTTCGTCGGCTTAGGACAAGTAATCTTTCAGCAGCATGCCCCTGCCACTTTGATATCTTCGCACGATAAGATTTCACTTTCTCCTGCTCGCTATGGTAAAAAATGTAAATTAATGAAAAGCAAGTTAAAGACTTGAAGTATAAAATTGTCCAAATTGTCTTGACAAGTTTGTTAGTCAAAAAACCATGACTTTATTCTCTTGATGATTCTACATTGGTTGTATTTTGAAGCATGAAGCATAAGACAACCAGTATACAACATTTTGTGTTGTCCTTGATGTGGAAAAGCTAGATCCTAACGAGCTACTTTGCTAGTTTATCCTGGTTGTTCCTAATTTAATACATCCGTTCAAACTTTATAACGTGACGGTACACATTCATAAATTTTAATGCTAAATGATTAAAAGTTTACAAGCAACACATAGGTCAACTAAACTTGATTCACATTCAAAATAATGAAATTACAACAAAACTTCAGTTCTGATTTGAACGATCAAAAAATTACAATCGGATCAAATTCAACAGTTTACGTTCAAACGAAATTACAACAAAACTCTACTTACAAGTAACGATCAGAACTTTATTAACCCTAACTGATGTCCAAGCAACAAATTGACCAAATTAGACTCAATTGACAATCAAAATCACAAGAAAAGGCAAAATACCTAGAAGAGATATAGGAGGGCACGGGAATAGAACTAGCTTCGATCAAAATACGCTGAGCTTTATTATAATGCAAAACGGCGTCGTCTAATAAGCCCCATTCTTCAGCCCTAACAGCCTTATCAATCTCTTCTTTGGCAAGATCGAAGTAGCCTTTAAGCTTATACGCAGCGCGCTCGTTCGAAACGACGCCGTCCATATCCGAAGTACTGCTATTATTATCAGGGGGAGGAGATTGTTGTGAAGATGAAGAAGTATTGGAAAAGAGTAATTCCACGAGGTCTTTTAAAATATTCATCGCTCATAACCCATCAGATTTTTCACAGAGCACCGATCATTAATACTCATATGTAAAGCAGGTAGCGTACAAATTAAAACCTCCTTCAAAAAAAAACCAGATTAAAACCAGAGTCTTAACTCAGTTTAGTTTTTATATTAACCGTATTATATTCGACATAGCTTCGGTCATAACTGAATGAGTGCGAATGGTATAATAATATCAGATTTTAATTGGATGACTATTAATATTAATATTAATTAATTAATATCTTAAATTATTATTTTTCGTTTCATATTATATGTTTTTTGAGATAATTTTGTCCCAAAATATATGTCCCTTTCTATTTCTAAAATAATGTTTTGAATGATTTTCTTTTTTAATATTTGACTAGTATATACACTTACAACACAATTTAATCTAGTGCAATTAGATAAGAAAATTAAATAAACAATTAATATTTATTAATATGCATAATTTTTTTAAAAGAAACGTGTAAATTGAAATAGATGGAGTAGCATTAAAGAAAAAAATTTTGAAAAAAATTTGTGTATACTTGATATCTTTCGAAAATTTGTGAAAATTAAATTATTCTTGGACAGAAAATATTAATTTATTTACTAAATTTTGAACGCATTTTATTAACTCTCATGTAACTAAAATTGGATACTTTTATTCATTTTGTAAATTATTCAATTTTTTAATATATATTAATTTTTTATATATACAATTGGTTGAAAGACGAAAGTTACTCGCCACAGACGGAGGGAGTGCAACTCTGCGAGAGTGACTGTGGGAGTGTGGGTATCAGACTATCAGCGTGTGCGAGTGTTCATTACTAACACAGGCTACTGTGATATTTTTAATTATTGTCCTTTGCTGGGAGCCCCATTGTTTCATGATTTCATCATATTTGTGACAAGTTCTGTTATAAAATAAGTCTTCCCCTGCAAACATACAAATGTACCATGTCTTCTTCTCAGCCCACGAAATGATGTAATGTCAATTGGCTAGGAGTGCCACCACCATGCCAAACCAAATCAGTATAACATGAGTATAAATATATTGAGGCACCACCCAAAGTGATAAAGACCATTGTAAAAAGACATTAATAGATGAGAATTGACGTGCAAATTTAAAACTGATTATTTTTAAAGTGATAGAGATAAGACTTAAGAGATTCATTAATTTTAAGTGGAAGTATGGTATTTCATTTATTTAAATAATTATCTAAAAATAGAAATTGGACATATATATGTGCCAAGTTAGGTCATATTTAGTAATTTCTAGTCGTTGATTTCATTGATGTTAATGGTCGCATATGTTAGAATATGATCCTGTAAGCTCTCCTTTTTACATGTTGAGGTTTTAGGAAAACTGGTCATTTAAAATAATATTAGAGCCAGGTTCGCGGGAAACTCGAGTTCGACTCCTCCGAAAAATGGATGGACGCCAGTGATCCTCTCGACCCATAAATGGGTTTTAAGAGAACCGGTCACTCATTATACTAGTTTTGTTAGGTAGGCTTTTATTGGAAAAGCTGATACATACATTTTTATATGAAAATTAATGTTAAAGATTTGCGTTAGATGCTCATTCATAAATCATAGGTATTAACTTTATTTTGTTAATTGTTTAATATATTATTATACTAATGTAATATATATGACAATATTTTTTATTGTAAATTAATTTGAAGAGAAAATCATATACAAGTTCTAAATTAAAATTTAAGAAATTTGGAGAAAAACTTGTTTTACACTTCACCGCCTTACAAAAATAAGAGTTACTTTTACTCTAATATCTATAAATTTAATGTCATAATATGACCAAGTATATACAAAAAGAGTTTTACTAGTAGAATTGTAATATTTTATAATATTATAAATTTTCAAATTATTTATAAGTAACACATTAGAAACTTTCTCAAAAAAAAGTAACACGTTAGGAAGAAAGTTTGTTGGAGTTACTAAAATCATCTTCTAGGATTGGACAGCACTGATCCGTCCTCTCTCTTTTTATAATTTGAAGTTAAAATGAAGAATTCATGGAGCCAGCTGGAACATGCAGGTACTGACATGATGAGTATCTAAACAAAAACTTGTTAATATGGACTAGTTCCAAACTTCCAATAGATCAATAACATCACCATACAATTAACATTAACATAAGGTAGGATACTTTAAAAAAACTCTTAAAAGAATTCACATTCTCTAAATAATGCATGCATTATTGAAAACCATTTGTAATCTTGTTGATGAACTCACTCAAAACACTAAGTTGCCTGCTATATAAGTTTCTTCCTTGTTACATTTGATAAACTCCATAGCAAGCTACCTCTTTGTGTAGGAATTTGGAAATTTCAATTTAAACAAAAATGCAGAAAGCTTGGATTTATGAAGAACATGGCCCAAAGGAAGTACTTGAGCTAAGAGAGATTGCAGTTCCTCGTCTCAAGCACAATCAGTTACTTGTTCAAGTTCGCGCTGCAGCTTTAAATCCTATTGACTCTAAGATGCGCCAACGACCCATTGTTCCTGCATGTTTTCCTGTTAGTAAAAATCAGTATTAGCGCTAATTAATACCAAACCATTTGTAAACATTTTATTTTATGAATTCAGATTAAAAGATAGAAAACACCATGATAATGCCTGTTATTGTAGATAGTAATACAGTTTCATTATGCGTACTAATTAAGTTGATGCAGATGATCCCGGGCTGTGACATGGCTGGTGTTGTGACAAAAAAAGGCGACAGCGTTTTGGAGTTCAAAATAGGTGATGAGGTATATGGTAACATTCAGGACTTCTGTGCAGATGAAGTTAAACAGCTTGGGACTTTAGCTGAATTCATCGTCGTGGAGGAGCATCTGGTGGCTTTGAAGCCGAAAAACCTCTCATTTGAGGAGGCGGCCAGTTTACCAGTGGCAGTTCAAACAGCAATTCAGGGGTTCAGAACCGCGGGTTTTAAGGAGGGACAGTCAGTTTTTGTAGTTGGGGGAGCTGGTGGAGTCGGAACATTGGTTGTTCAATTGGCCAAGTACTTGTTTGGAGCTTCTAAGGTTGTGGCAACAACTAGTACTGCAAAACTCAAGTTTGTAAAGAGCTTAGGTGCTGATACGGTTGTAGACTACACCAAGACTCGATACGAGGACATCAAGGAGAAGTATGATTTAGTATATGATACCGTTGGTAAATTTTCTGAACTTAGTCTTTTTCATCTCCAACACCTTCAAGGTACTTTGAATTAAATTTCTGTATTTCAGGTGACTCGAAGAATTCAAGTATTGTAGCTGAGGATCACGCACCAATAATTGACATAACATGGCCTCCTTCGAATCCAAGAGCAATTCATTCTGGTCTGACAGTCTCTGGAGAAATTTTGGAAAAGCTTCGACCATATTTAGAAAGTGGAGTCCTCAAGGCCGTGATTGATCCTGCAGGACCTTTTCATTTCTCCGACGTACCACAAGCTTTCGGATATCTAGAAACCGGAAGAGCCAGAGGAAAGGTTGTCGTATCATCTTTTCCGCGCCAGTCACCATCCCTTATGACATTACTTATCGATTAAGTTGATCAAGACACCTGAAATGAACGTTGATGTTCATACCTAAGTTTAATGTGTTAATCAGTCTGAAAGCTCATGTATAAAGAATGTAACTGGTAATTTTCGGAAGAAATAAAGTATAGCTAAAGTTTCCAATGCGAAAGGAGCAAAGTAGTGAACGATAGCAATAATGTCTACAAAATAATATGGAATCTTTGGTGTAACTATCGAGTCATAATCGCGTACGATCTTAAAATTATCAAATTCACTGTGTGGCCGTATAGCACAGATCACTAAAGACCAACCGTATCATACACAAATGTCATATTTGGTTGGGGTGAATGAGATTTGAACTACAATATATTTTAATTGAATGTATAATAATTTCATTTTTTTCCTCATTCCTATCACTCTTAACTACAGCTCAAATCCTTCATTTTGTGAAAGAATGCTCCATTCCTTATCATATTTTTTTCTACCCAAATCTTATCATACAAAATTTACACCCACTGATTTTTTTACAAAGTCCTTTCTTCTACACTCTATTATTTTTTTTTAATTTTACTCACTTCATTCCATTCACCCGAACCAAATACAACAAAAGTGTTAAATACCAAAATATGAAGATACGTGAAGATATATTAACGGCTAGACAAGTAGATAATTACCCTTTCAATACAACTTATATTACGTATCGATCATTTGATAAGGCCGATTGACAAGAAATCATAGTTTATGTGGTGGCTCTTACTTCTCTTTAAAAATTATTAAGTATCATATATTTGGAACATGTGAGATAACGGACAGACGAGAAGATCGTAGTGTGTGAAGTATTTTTTTAATATTTTAAAAATATCTTAAAGACCTTGAAACTTCAACTTCTATATTTATGGCTAGTGAAAATTTTTACTCGAATAATACTCTCATTTCTTAACTTCCAAAGGAATGGACTTTCTCTATGCAATCTTCACAGTTATTGCAACTGTACCACTACTGCTTCTCATATGCTTCTTTGCTTTACTAGTGAAGATCTTCACTGCAAAATCAATAAGAAATTCAAATTACCCTCCAGTGGCTGGCACTGTGCTAAGCCTACTGATCAATTTCAACAGAATCTACGACTACTTGACAGAAGTTGCTGGAAAGCACCAAACCTTCCGGCTGCTTGCTGAAGATCAAAGTGAGATATACACTACTGAGGCTCGAAACATAGAACACATACTTAAGACAAGCTTTGATAAGTATAATAAAGGTCAGTACTTACAAGGAATAACAAATGATTTGCTTGGACAAGGCATATTTGTTGTTAATGGTGCTAACTGGAGGCAACAGAGGAAGCTTGCTAGTGTTGAGTTCTCCACGCGGATGTTGAGAGACTTTAGCTGCAACATATTCAGAAAAAATGCAGTGAAATTGATTAGAACTGTTTCACAGTTATCTTTGTCAGCGGATATCTTTGATATACAAGTATGTATTCTATTACTAAACTGAACAGAAAACTCTATAGGATATGTTTGTATGAAAATATTCCTAATATGAAGTTTGGAATATAACTTATTCTCTGAAGTTTGTTTCAGGTCATCTCTGTTGCAAATTGAGACCTTAAGAAAATACCTTTAATTTATATATTGCAGGAGTTGCTAATGCGATACTCTTTAGATTCAATCTTTGAAGTTGGGTTTGGAACAGATCTTAACACCATGGAATCCGATGCTGCTGGATCCTCATTTATTAAGGCGTTTGATGATGCAACTTCCCTGATACATTGGCGCTATATAGATCCAACTTGGAAGGTACAGCGACTTCTTAACATTGGCTTTGAAGCTTCCCTTGCCAAAAACATCAAATATATTCACGCATTTGTGCAGCAAGTAATCAGTAAAAAGAGGCAACAAATGGAAATACAACAAAACGTGAGTGATTGCTAATTGTTTTTCTTTTTTTTGTAGGGGTCTTATTACTATTATTATTTATATTATCAATATAGTCATACTATGAGATGTTTACTAGAGTGACAAGGAGGATATACTTTCAAGGTTTCTGATTGAGAGTAAGAAAGATCCGGAGAAGATGAATGATGAATATCTGCGGGATATAATTCTGAATTTTATACTTGCTGGGAAAGATACTACAGCAAATACTCTTTCATGGTTTTTCTATATGCTCTGCAAGAATCCACTGGTACAAGAAAAGATTGTACAAGAAATCACAGAGACTATACCAGGGAACAGCATTGATGAATTTGTGGCAAACACGACTGACGACACATTTGAGAAAATGCATTACCTCCATGCCGCGTTGTCTGAGACCTTGAGGCTATATCCTGCAGTCCCCGTAGTAAGTTTCCATCTGACAAAATATGTATTTTCCAAATTGTATCTCAATATTAATAATGTAATGCGTGTTTTCTGCAAGGATGGAAGGTGTGCGGAAGCTCATGACATTCTTCCAGATGGCTACAGAGTTAGAAAGGGCGACAATGTATACTATATAGCATATGCAATGGGCAGGATGACCAACATCTGGGGAGATGATGCCAAGGACTTTAAGCCAGAAAGATGGCTCAGCAATGGGATTTTCCAACCTGAATCACCATTCAAATTCATCGCATTTCATGTACTTAACACCTTTTAGTCCTTTGCCAACATATCGTTCTTAGCTTACGCATAACTAAAATTTCTAATATTTTCCCATCTGTAGGCTGGACCAAGAATTTGCCTTGGGAAAGATTTTGCTTATAGACAGATGAAGATAGTATCAGTCGGGCTTCTTCGTTATTTTAAATTCAAACTTGCTGATGAGAAACAAGCTGTAATGTACAAACCTACATTTACACTACATGTTAATGGAGGTCTACATCTTCTTGCAATTTCAAGGCCAGACTGATTGAATAAGTGGTTCCAACAGCAGTGTGAGGCATCTCCAGCGTTGTTGGCTAAATTGGACATATTGGGTAAAATTTGGTGATTCTGTAAGAGATTGTGTTCCGATCGGACTGGTTATAATGATTGGCTATATCTTAAAAATAGTATGTTATTACTCATTGGACCGGTTATAATGGTTGTCTATATCTTAAAAATAGTATGTTATTACTTATCAGACTGGTTATAATGGTTGGCTTGGCTATATCTTAAAAATAGTATGTTTTCAAGTTGTTATTAATAAAATCTATTACTTTTATATGGTGATAGATGATGTGGCATTTCCCTGATCCCTCGAGATTCGACAAATAAATATGGTGATAGATGATGTGTCATTTCACAAGAAAATTCAGAGGTTCGACAAATATAGTCAACATCAATTATAGACAACGGGTTTGCAGCATTGGAGTGGTGAAATTTATACATATTATCTATAAATTTTATTTTTGGCATGCTACTAGACTTTTAATTAAATGCTTTATAGGGTTTGAGATGCTAAGAGAATCTCCAACGGGGTTGGCTAAATTGAAACTGCAGGAAATTGTGTAAAATTTGATAAACTTGTAAGCCATTGTGCTTCGATGATATTGGCTATATTGGTTGGCTATATTCAAAAAATAGTATGTTGTTAATATTTTATGTTGTTATAAATAGTATATATCACTACAATATGGTAATAAATGATATGGAATCTTCTTATAGGTTCGACAAATATAGCCAACATTAGAAATCTCCAACGGGTTCAACAAATTTTACATAATGTCTTACAGGTCCAGTTTAGCCAACAGTTGTAGCCAATCTCATTAGAGATGCTCTTAGACATGTATTTTAAATTATTCTCTATACTATATTATTATTAAATTATTGACTTTGACACTACCTTTTTTACTCATGAGATTTCCAACAATAACACACCTTTTTTACTCCTGAACAAGAGCAAATTTTACCCGAAATTTCAGTACACCGGTGAAGGATCTGAAGACAAACTTCTAATTAAATGTTCTCGGGATGCAGACCTTAATAGAAGCAAGAATAATCATGACACCTAGAGAGATAGATCTGTACTAAAATACTCCCTCCGTCCCAATGAATTATATATATTGGGATCGGACACGGAGACCAAGAAAAAGTGTAAGAAATGAGTAAAGTTAGATAGAAAGTGGGTAAGTGGTGGGACCCACATATTTTTTAATAATAGATTTGAGATAGTGGAGTAAAGTAGTGGGTGTAATTAGGGGTGGCAATATTGGACCCGACCCGACAACCCGACACGAATTCGACCCGCAAAATACGAATTCGGGTTGGGGGTTTTCGGGTTCGGGTCGAATTCGGGTTGACCCAAAATCAACCCAGAAAAATCGGGTCATTTTCGGGTTGAATTCGGGTTACCCGAAATTGACCCGAAATTACCCGAAAATTAATATATAATATAAATATTATATATATTTATATTATTTATATTATTTTTATAAAATTTATTAGTTAAATTAAATAAAATTATTTAATTTAATAAAAATTAATTTATTTGGATTAAAATAATATTTATTTATTATTAAAAAAATATTTTTATTAATAAATATTAATTTTCGGGTCGGGTTCGGGTTACCCGCGGGTAGTGCGGGTCGGGTTCGGGTTGGGTATTCTGACCCATTAAATTTTCGGGTCGGGTTCGGGTTGGGTAAATTTTTTGACCCGCGACTGTCAACCCGACCCGAACCCGACCCGAAACCCGAAATTGCCAGCCCTAGGTGTAATGGTGTTTTTATTATTAAAATGGAGATAGTGGGAGGATGTAGTGAGTGTAGTAGTGTTTTATATTATAAAAAGTTCCTATTTTGGGAATGTATAGAAATGATAGGACATCCAAAAAGGAAACTGTATATAATTGATTGGGACGGAGGGAGTATTACACCACTACAGTGACATACCCAACTGATGTACTACGAATACTTGACAGAAACTTCATGTTTAGGGAATAACACCCGACATATATTCAAAATATTATAAAAAGGCAGCGCAACTAACCGAGCAAGGAAAATGCTTGGCCTTGCAACTTGTGTTTTAAAAGAATTCTTCGAACATTTGCATCCGGCAAAGAAATGTAAATTCTTTTCACCTGTTTGAAGAATTAGTACTTTAAAACAGGGTAATAATATGATTCTGTAAAAAGTCATTTATTTGACCTGAGTAATTAAAGAAAATACTAGACAGCATATTCTTATTGTCCGCCTCAAATGTTAACACGAACATTGACACACTTACCAATCTCCTCAACACTGCATTATCCAATTCCTGAGGTTTATTAGTTGCACCTGCATATAGTTCAAGTGGGAAACAAACATTATGACGACAAAGTAATGTACTGACGAGTATGAGTATTTTTCCTAGATGCTGAAAGCTTCGATAAATGAAATGCTGTGGCACTTGTTAAAAGGCAGCTCAGTTGCTTCTGTGAACCTATTTCCTTTATTTTCGTCGACACTTGTAATGAAAGCAAATTCAAGGGATAATGGCAAATTAGGTAGGTAAAAATATAATAGAAATAGCAAAAACACTTTTAGACAGTGGGGTTGTACATGGTTCAGTTTGGTTATCTGCAAATGTGGTTCAGTTGTGAGCGGTTGAGCAGATGATATGTACACCCCCCAATATACAGTATGCTTTTATGAGAAAGAAAATACGAAAGAATCCCCAAGGAACTTGAGCCAGAAACATCTAACAGTCGACATCTAATGATAAATTCTGAAAAAGAATAATTCGAGATACTGAATATTGACATTAAAATAAGGAATTATTAAGCAAACATATATCTTACCGATAACTATCACAAGATCATCAGGATTTGAGGTCACCCCATCAAACTGAACTAAGAATTCTGACTCCAGTCTTCTGCTTGCTTCATTCTCACTAGATGTCCTTGTTGACATAATACTATCAATCTGTTAATAATAAAATTATAAGCTTGTGTAAATGCTTACAACATGCTAGTTCGGAAGTTGCAACCTTGGTGAAAGCACATACAAAGAACAAGGGCTAAAATATACAGACACAATTCAGTAGAAGCAGACTGACACAAAAAGATTTCAAAAAGACGATTCTGAACAAAGTTACATGGAAGGAATGTATTACACTATCAATCTGTCAAAGATGCAAAGTGCAACTTGGTGCAATTCTTGCAACACATTGCATCCTTGGCTAAACACAATGACAAGAACTGGGGTTAAAGTGTTAAAACTATAGTCATTATACAGTAGAAGCAGAGGAAAGACTCATCAAGACAAACATAAGGATTCAAGTAACATGTAAGGAACAACTAGCAGCTAAAGGAAACCTGAGGACAAAGGTGAGCAATGTAGAGCTAAAAGAAACCACAATTCTACTCAGAAGAGTTCCGTACTTCATCAATAAATATTACATATGGCTTCCTGGAAATCGCAACCATAAAAAGGGTCCGAACTGTTGGGCCAGCTAAGCAAAACTCCACATTAATAGTAGAATATTGTCCACTTTGGGCCGAGCCACACGGCTTTGTTTTTAGGCATCATACTATTGGAGTTGTTCGTTCTATAGTGTTCTGACAACTTATATTCTAGCTTTATGCACCTTTCACAGATATGGACAACTCCTGGCACGAACAAGCTTTTCACCCTCTTCCACCTGTTTAATTTAGGACATTAGGATATTATAGGACAAAAAACATAAGGGAAAACAGTAACCACAAACACAGAACGTAAGGCCAAAGACATACACAATTTGAAGTAAGTGACGAGGCAGAAACATTGAAAAAGGTAGAGTAGCTTCTGATTCTGATGCAACTACCTTAGCCAGCATGGACTTCCCAAGTTCACAGTACTACCTCTAGACAGGAATAAATGATTAATTCATTCAATTTCTTCAGCAATTAAGTACTGTAAATAACTTCGCCCAAATACTACCTCTGGACGGCCTACGGAGGCCTGTAAATAGGTCTTGATCATCATTTTCAATCAAGTTTGCTTAGGTCATAGGAATTCTAATTTTTTTCATTATGGTGAGTTTGTTTATTAAAAATAAAATTTTTGGAAATAAGTTATTATATAAAAAATTTAGAATAGGTGTTAAATAATTGATAAAAATTTTAAAGAAATAATTATTATCCGTATCAGTTGTGAAATAATAATAATTATTAATCTAAAAGATAAAATTTTAAATAATTTTTAATAAAAACATTAAAATGGACAGGAGTACCCTTCCTCGAACCTTTACCATTTACGGGGGACGTCGAGAATATGATATGTACAAAGATGTATGTTCCTATTTATACAGTGACGTGGAAGAATGAATCTTCTGGTTGTTGAGCATTTACATGTGTAGTCACAGGTAAATGGAAAATGCTTGGTGCACATAATTGTGTACAAAAACATGTACATAATGATATGAGGCGGATTTTAATTGGATGACCCCTTTACATTTACACCAACCACCCCAATTAAAACCCACCACATCACAATTATGTGCACCTAGCACTACATCACGTAAATTAACAGTTGGGGCCTGGGGGATACGAGGATATGTGGGCATCTATTTATGGCCACACAAGTAGATACTCGCTCAGTTTTTCAGTTTTTTATTATCCGACGTTATACACATATTTTTAAATGGGTTGACCGGATAGTAAAAAAAATTATTTTTGATTGATTTTTTTTATGAATTGAAATTTTGATTATATATTTTTATTCAGAAAATAAATTTTAAAAAATAATTTTTTTTTTTTGACAAAACTCTTAAAACTACGTCTCCAAAATCAAAGTGTCAAATATTATTGTTGCAACAAAATTTATATTACAAATCCGAAAAGATATGAAGTATTTTTCTATATTTTCACGTAAAATATCTTAAAGACCTTGAAACTTCAACTCATGCCAAGCAAGACTAAGGTGGTGTTTGGCCACGGCTTTTAAGCCGACTTCTGGGCTTATAAGTTAGAAGCACTTATTTCGTACTGTTTGTGTAATAAGTTAGGAAGCATTTATAAAAAGCTGAGAATGCTAGCTTTTGTTTCATGACTTCTGCTTATTTCCCAAACACTTTAATCACTTATAAGTCTTAACTAGTTTCTAACTTCTATTTCACTTCTTTACTTTAAGCAAGAATCACTTATTTTAAGTTCAGCCAAACGGCTCCTAAATATTAGTGGAGGAAATGATTTCCAGATTTATGGTCTCGGAGAACATCAAATTTTTTACTTCATTTCTGAACCTCCAAAGGAATGGACTTCCCCTATGCAATCTTCACAATTATTGCAACTCTACCACTTCTGCTTCTCATATGCTTTTTTGCTTTACTAGTGAAAATCTTCACCAGAAAATCAATAGGAAATCCAGCATACCCTCCAGTGGCTGGCACAGTGCTCAGCCTGCTGATCAACTTCAACAGAATCTACGACTACTTGACAGAACTTGCTGCAAAGCACCAAACCTTCCGGCTTCTTGCTGAAGATCAGAGTGAGATATACACGACTGAGGGTCGGAACATTGAACACATACTTAAGTCAAGCTTTGATAAGTATAATAAAGGTCAATACTTGCAAGGAATCACAAATGATTTGCTTGGACAAGGCATCTTTGTTGTTGATGGTGCTAGCTGGAGGCAGCAGAGGAAGCTTGCTAGTGTTGAGTTCTCGACGCGGATGTTGAGAGACTTTAGCTGCAACATATTCAGAAAAAATGCAGTGAAATTGATTAGAGCTGTTTCACAGTTATCTTTGTCAGCGGATATCTTTGATATACAAGTATGTGTGAAGTTTGGAATATGACTTGTTTTGTAAAGTGAGATTCAGCTCATCTCAGTTGCACATTGAGACCTTATGAAAATACCTTTAATTTGTAAATTGCAGGAGTTGCTGATGCGATACTCTCTGGATTCAATCTTTGAAGTCGGGTTTGGAACAGATCTTAACTGCATGGAATCCGACTCTGCTGGATCCTCATTTATCAAGGCGTTTGATGATGCAACTTCGCTGATATACTGGCGCTATATAGATCCGACCTGGAAGGTACAGCGGCTTCTCAACATTGGCTTTGAAGCTTCCCTTGCCAAAAACGTCAAATATATTCATGCATTTGTGCAGCAAGTAATCAGTAAAAAGAGGGGACAGATGGAAATGCAGCAAAATGTGAGTGATTGTTAAGCTTTTTTCACTTTTTGTAGGGGCCTTATTCGTATTATTATTTAAATTAATATTGTAGTCATACTATGTGATGTTTACTAGAGTGACAAGGAGGATATACTATCAAGATTTCTGATTGAGAGTAAGAAAGATCCGGAGAAGATGAATGATGAATATCTGCGGGATATAATTCTGAATTTTATACTTGCTGGGAAAGATACTACAGCAAATACTCTGTCATGGTTTTTCTATATGCTCTGCAAGAATCCACTGGTACAAGAAAGGATTGTACAAGAAATCAGAGAGGCTATACCAGGGAACAGCATTGATGAGTTTGTGACAAATACGACTGATGACACATTTGAGAAAATGCATTACCTTCATGCCGCGTTGTCTGAGACCTTAAGGCTATATCCTGCAATCCCCGTAGTAAGTTTCCATTTGACAACATATGTATTTTCCAAATTCTGTCTCAATATTAATAATGTAACGCGTGTTTTCTGCAAGGATGGAAGGTGTGCGGAAGCTGATGACATTCTTCCAGATGGCTACAGAGTTAAAAAGGGCGACAATGTATACTATATAGCATATGCAATGGGCAGGATGACCAACATCTGGGGAGATGATGCCAAGGACTTTAAGCCGGAAAGATGGCTCAACAATGGGATTTTCCAACCTGAATCACCATTCAAATTCATTGCATTTCATGTACTTAATACCTTTTAGTCTTTTTTGCCAACATATCGTTCTTAGCTTACGCCTAACTAAAAGTTCTAATATCTGATCTGTAGGCTGGACCAAGAATGTGCCTTGGGAAAGATTTTGCTTATCGACAGATGAAGATAGTATCAGTTGGGCTTCTCCGTTATTTCAGATTCAAACTAGCTGATGAGAAAAGAGCTGTAACGTACAAACCTACGTTTACACTACATGTTGATGGAGGTCTACATCTTCTTGCAATTTCAAGGCCAGATTAATTGAATCTCTGGTTGCAACAACAGTGTCAGTGCTTCCAGAGAACATCACATTACAGCTTCATAAGTAGTGCTGCTTTGCGAGCATGGAATCAACCATTTAAAACTCAAATTATTATTATCAAACGATGCAGTGAACTTGGGTGTTGGCCGTCACTATCATTATATCCCGTATTAATGCCCTAAATATCACGATTTAGAAAAATGGCTCCCAAATATCATTTAGTCATGTAATATGGTGTAGACGTTTTGCGGGAGTTAAACCTTCTAACTGGTACTGGGGACCATTTTTCGTGAACTTGTACTAGTGTTTATTATGATTCAAAAGCTTGTTGAAAATATTACGAGCATCTCCGACGGTTCGGCTAAAAATTGTGGAGATGCTCCGGCTAAAAATTGTTGTGCTCCGACGGTCCGCCCTGCTCTTAGACATATTTTTTAATACTCTCTGTATTTACTATGTCATTAAATTATTGAGTTTGTCACTACCTTTTTTACTCATGAGATTTCTTTCAATTTAACTCTCTCTATATTGTGTTATTCTTGTACTCTTGAACGATTTCTAACGTTCACATTCAACATAAAACTTAAAGTGTAAGAGCACCGTAAGCAGCAGTAAAAAATGTAATGGCAGCAGTCGTAAAAGTCAATAGTACAAATCTAGCACAGAGAGTATCCCCTTTTAGTTATCTACAATAACAGCACAATCCACAATGTCAGATAAGAAATTCTTAGTGCTGTTTCTGTTATCCTGGCAAAACCCAAATTCCACCCATAGAAGGGGAAACATTTTAATTTTTGATCAACTACAACCAAAACATTAACATAACTCCTGAACAAATAGGAAAGAGAACAAATTGGAAGCTGCCCCCTAGGCGTCCTTACTCCTTGCGTGATAGAAGGCTGGTAATCATCTTTCTTCATCCTCATTCTTGATTTACATCAAGCTTCACTGTATATTGTTGTCAACATGCACAACACAGTAGTGTACACACACTATCACGCAGATGTAATGCCCAACAATAACACATGAGCTACATTGATGTGACTTCAGGTGTTGGAAGATGGATTCCTGGCCTTGATGACCATCCTCTCCGATTTCTGTATCCATCAACTGCCTCAAGGCGAAGCCTCTCCTTAAAAGCATCTTGAGGCGACTTCTTTCCCTTCAAGTTGCAAATAATACACAATATTACTTTGAATGTTAACATAAATACAAATTAGCTGTTAGCTTGGTGGTATACTCAATTATCCCATAGGGGCTCTACAAGGTGAAGAACTCTTGCAAGTGAATTGGTTTGACCAAGAATGAGCAATCAGGGGAATACTAAATTTAAGGTTACCTTTGGAATGGTGACCAACTTCGGTGGAGCTTTGACCACTTCTCCGAATTTTATTTCTTCACGCCCAGGGAAGTCCAGATTCTCACTGGTCTTCACTTTTTTGTGCTTATGTTTCATTTCTTCTAAGCGCCTGCACATCATCCAAATCTAATTAATGTATATAAAAATTTCAGGCAGCAGCCCAACTATGCATCTTCTTTATGATTTCCACCTCTTTCATCTTTTGTGCTATAGAGGATCATAAGTGAAGATCTGACACTAAGATAATGTTGTGAAGACCAAACAAATTATTGGTGCAAATCAAACAAAGAAGCATGATAAGAAAAAGGAAAAAAATTCAAATAGAAGTCAAAAAGGTTTCAGAGGCGTCTTTATACACATGTTTTTCATCGATCTTCTTAGTCTAATATCTTTAACTATATACGAGGTAATTTTGTATGTTCATATGCATCATAAAAACATGTACAGAAAGATTTTATAATCTATCAAAAAATGAAACAGGTATTTGGATTGACGATGGCTCACGCTTCAAAGAAGGTTGCCTGCTGAAACACCTTACCCACAAAAAGGTAGAAAAGGACAAAGACTTCCAAGTTCCAACAAGGAAACTGGTAACAGTAGTTCATTATTCCAAAACTAACCATTTCACATTAAAAAAATATAATTGGCATTTACATTTGGTACCATAGTTTTCTACTTTTTTTCTATTAAAATGAGGAATGAGGCAAGTCTTGGCTAAAATTGCCAAGGCTTCGTCAACCCTGTATGCCCAATAACTACAGAACATGAAAAACTGGCATGGTCCTCATCCCACAAAGAAAAACTGCAAAATGGGGTGAACTTCCACACTGCCAAAAATATGCATTTTCCATGCCCCATACGAACACCAAAAGTATTTAAATGCCGCTTTAACTCACTAATAATTAATCACTAAGACACTAACAAATGCATATGAGAAGAGCTTAGAAGTTAGAACATATGCCTTCAAAAAAAACACCAAACAACTAATTGTCAATTTATCTAGCACTAAGAGTTGGTGTTGGTATTAAGGATTCAATGATATCATATTGCCATCCCTCATCTCAAATAACTGGCACCTATATTACAACTATATGAAAATAAAACCTGTCACACAGCCCAACACAATGTAAAGGAATTCTGTTTTTTTTCTCTGTCCCCGTTACACATACCATAGTCTTCCCTGAACATTTATAACCTTCTATAGTTACTAGCACTTTTCTTTTGGTACTTACTATTTGATTATAATTATCAGCGTCCTCGTTCCTAGATTCTTAATTGTAGGCTTCTTTCACTTTCCTAGATCCATATAGTACCTTCTATAGAAACTCCGGATCATGGATTCCTATGACTGAAATATTACAATCTCTTGCCCAACAAAACAGATAGTAATTGGTACAGCTCATTTAATATTGCCACACAAACAGCTAAAAAAATTAAGCTTTGTTCATCTTTCTTATATTCCAACATGTAGTCAAGTTAAACTTGTAACCCTGTACATCATAATTATCCTCTCACAATAAAGCTGAACACGCAAAGACATAAACCCAAGAACACGTCGCGCCACACTAAAAATGTGAAATTCAAGAGGTAGATATAGTTACTTTTTCTTGCGTTCTTTTCTCTTGGTACTGGTGCCAGCTAATGCCTCCATCTCAAAGCGAAGATCTTTCGCTCCCTTCCTCTTCCTCTTCTTCTTTTTCTTTTCTTTCTCACTCTCAGCTAACCCAATCTCATCAACCACATCATGACCACTGGCTTCAAAGCCTTTAAATACATCAAGATGGGGGTCCTCCACCTCTTCTTGCACACTAGGCTCTATATTAACATAACAAACAATCCAAATCTAAATACAAAACAAAGAACAAATCATCCCCCAATACATCAACAGACTCAAATCAAATCTTTATCATACTAAAATCACACACTCACACAAAAACAAGACTGCACAAAATTACAAAAAAAGGCAAAGCCCACAAGAAATTTGATAAAAGTAAAAAGACCCACGTGACTAAAATGCAAAATTACACATACTTGGTTGAGGGGGAGGCTGTGATTGAGGATAGGGACGAGTGAACTTGAGAATCTGACGAAGTTTAGAAGGGAGAGCCTCAAGAGAAGACGAAACAGGGGGAGGAGGAAGACGACGATTCTTCTCACCATGAGCTGCCCTGTAATTCTTTTCTCTTCGTTTCCTTCCCTTTCCTCCCATCTCGATAAACCCTAATTTCAGATAAACCCTAATTTAACCCACAAATGGCAGATATGCTTGTAAATTATTTCGGCTATCTTCGGCGACTATATAATATTCCTTTTTTTTTTTTTTTAGATTAGATGACATAATCTTTAATGTCTGATAGAACAAGGCACAAAGGTTTTTTTTTTTTTTTTTTTTGTAAGGTTTTGAATACTATTCCCTGTTCTCATTTTAATAATACACTAGCAATATTTTATATATAGATAGGCCCGTACTTCGTTGCAAGTACCGATCACCCGACCAATATAATAATACTCCCTCTATTTTTTATTATTTGACGTTTAGACTTTTGGCCCACATCTTTACGTATAAATATGTCGCCCATGTCCGTATTAATTGTAAAATATTAATTTTTTAGTTAGAAAATTTATGAAAAGATAATATATTTTAGTTAAATTAAAAAAAGTAATTACCATGTTTCTCAATGTTATTTTAGAAGATTAAGTTTTTTAGTCAGAAATATAAAAAAAGGTAATATATTTCAATTAAAAAGATTAATTGGTTATATCGATAGGCCCGTACTTTAGCCCAAATTAAAAAAGATAATTGGTTATATAGATAGGTCCAGAATAATTGCTTATATAGATTGGCCCGTATTTTGCCCCAAGTACTGACCTACCAAACTTTTATTGTTTCGATTTTAAAAGAATTATTAATTGGTTATATAGATAGACCCGTAATTTGGCCCAAATTAAAAAGAATAATTAGTTTTATAGATAGGCCCGTATTTTGACCCAGGTACCGACAATTTTAAAAGAATTATTAATTGGTTATATAGAGGCTCGTAATTTTGCCCAAATTAAAAAGAATAATTAGTTATATAGATAGGCCCGTATTTTTGCCCAAGTACCGACCGACCAAACTTTTAATGTTTCGGCTTTAATAGTATAGTATTGGCCCAAGTACCGACCGACCAAACTTTTAATGTTTCGGCTTTAATAGTATAGTATAGATTATGCACAAATTACATCTATTGAAAAATATTAAATGTGATATGTTGTTATCATTTTCAGATTATATAAAGACGAATTTCATATAGTGTGACATACAATAGTCACTGACTCTCTCGTAAAAATACTAACTTTTGATTGGTGGATGGATATTAAATGTTGATGGCCCCTGCATTCACACCAATTCCACCGATCAAATTAAGTCATTTTCATGAGAGTTGGTGCTTAGCACGTGGCCGTGAGCACACAATAGAAAAACCGATACAAAAATGCTGCTAAATTTTCATTAATTTTGTGAAAAATCAACACAATTTACATTGTAAATCATGAAAATTGTGTGGGATAATAAATGCTGATATTGAAACTTGTACTATAAAATTTGTCTTGGACAAAGAAGACGGATAAATAATATGTAAAAAAATTTCTTAACAAAATGGAATATTAAAATGGGAAGGATGGAGTATAAATTGATAATTTTTCAATTTGAAATACACAAATTTCTTTAATTTCTTATTACATCCGAATTTTTTGTATGATGTTTTAAGATTATATTACAAAAACTGTTAAAGATATGTTATGTGTTGAGTATTTATTGCCAATTATGATCGTAGAAACTGGAACTCGTAATCAATTGATTTAACTACTGATTCATGTTTTATCAGAAATTTTTGAATAAATGAGAAATTTTTAGTTAATTGTAATATGAACGGAGATTTTAAAATATATAAAATAGTTTTAGAATACTTGGTTTAACCAATTATATGTTGGTATTAACATCTTCATATAAATATAATTAATTAAAATAATTAGCGCACTGAATTTGCAATATATAACAATACATACATTAATAAAATTCATCAGAGTTAAATTTGTATAATTATAATTAAAATTTAATTTAAGTTAATATTATAATTATCAATTATTGAAGCCAAGTAGACAAATATAAGAAAGATCGGGAATCAGTAAAAACGGGAAATTTAGAAAAAGATGAGGAGATGGAATTCAAGAATGACAAAATAAAAAATGAGACCATTTGTTTAATCTTGTTTACCTCCATTTCTCTTAAAATAAGTTATTTAATTAATGGCACAAAAATTTACAGAGTAATATTATTATTTTCAATTTTTTTAGTTAAGATTTTCAATATAAATTTTATTCAAAAACTTAGAAAAAACAATTTTATTTTTCAAAATATTTAAATATATGTATAACTATATCGAAAGGTGAAGCGACTTATGAAACAATCAAAAAAGCATATTTTCTATTTTGTTAGATATAAGAATTATATAAAGGAAAATGTGAACTGCATTTTTACATGATTTATTTATAATATATTTTATTAATAGTATAACATTTAACTTTATATACGTTAATAGTTTGTTATGTGTTCAAATCGAAATTTTAGTATAAGTTTAAGATAATTAACATACATGTTTAGTCTAACAAAATAAATTACGAAGAATTTTTATACTAAACGCACATGTTTCATATATTTATTTTATTTCAAATAAACCAATAAAAACTGAACTACAATATCGTGAAAATAAGAAAAACTGACAAAATCCAAACATCTTGTCCTTGCAAAGAAAAGTTCACAAAAAAAATGAGAATGGCTTATTCAAAATAAATTAGGTCCGATGACGTTTAATTCCTCGCTTACTCTGATTTTGAAAACACTGCAAAATATCAAAATAAAAACTCAGAATAAAATATTTGAAAAAAATAATACTATTTTAAAAGTTTTGAAAGGCCTTGAATTATCTCTCTCTTGACCTTCAAAGGGTCCATGCTATTTTCGAATTTGTGAAACCCCTAGCTACTAATATATATAAAAAACATCATCAAAACAAACAAGAAAAACGCAAGCACTGAAATATGAAATATGTATTGACATGCATTTCAGCACTCAAAAATGAAACCACATACATTTAAGTTCAGCTCTTCCAGGCTAAGAAGGGACCTGAGGGTAGAAAGGAACACTAATGAACTATCATCATTATACTATGGATACCAAAATTTGGTTGATGAGTATGTACAATCTCGAACCCTAAACAGTCTCAAAGCACATGTTACAACTCCATCCACTCAATATCTACTAAAGCCTCGCGTTACATTCTCTAATACATGACCACCCTATGTTATGTACAAAGCTTAGTTCCCTTTCTGTTCCGTTTTAGTTCATATATTTTACGCTCTGTGAGTAGCTCATTGTACAATTGTCGTATGGTACGTCCAACGTCAATTTGGATTTGAGGAGGTGCCAAGTCTGGCAAGTTATTCTTTGTATTTGATTTCAATATCAAATTGGCTTTCCTCCAATGAAAGAAATATTTGGCTGCCCAGGATCCATCATACTATGAGGGGGCCATACCAGTCGCATTTCCACCATGCTTGTGCATTCAATCTTCAACCTTCTTGTTTAACTACATGCAATGCCCAGTAAATTATTATAAAACGACTCCAGTTTCGTCTTGTCAATGGAACGCGCACGAAGATTTCAAGTGAATGTACTCCAATTCATATTTATAACCAATCTAGTATAGCCAAAAACTTAAAAATCAAGAAATCCCCAAAACTAGCACCAAACTTTCACCACCTTTACAAAATATAATTTTGTTACAAATTTGGCAAACGAACTTTATAGCCTCTTTCAATATAAAATATAGTTTATCTTAAATATTTTTACTATTATAATTATCAATAGCTTGCACTGAACAAGGAGCATCAGGTTATTTTTTTAGTTTTTTTCTACAAAAAAAAAAAAGTTATTTGTGATCATGTCTTCCATATAACCACAAATGTAGGAAATTACATGAAAATTAACAATCATATGAAGATTTAATTGCACAACTATCACAGTTATGCAAGAACAAGAGTGCTGGACTACGGAAGCTACAACAAACTGAAACATAAATCTATGTTCCAAAGGGCCTCAAACTACCAACTCTTAAGTATTGTCAACGACACGACAGATGAATTAGATTAAAATGATCTTGGATTTGCAAAAGTTGAATTTGAGTTCATTGTGCCATGGAAATTTTAAGAGGTTATATAAGGTTTCCGGATTCTGGAATTTAAGGTGCACCACTATGATCTCATTATTTTAAATGCTTTAATGGGGTCACATATTCATGTGAATTTGCAAAGCGTGAATCTAGGTCTGTTTAAATAGATCAGGAGCTTGTCACCAACCTTGATCCAATCTAGGATGTAAAAGACATGCATAATAATAGTGACATGGAATTTTGAATAGGTTATGCAAAATTTCATGGTATTTAGAAATCAAGGTGCGCCACTATGATTTCATGGGTCATGTTTCTCTTAGAACCGTTAGCCTAAGAACCCTTCGTCTTATTTCTAGTATTAATTAGGATTCTGCAGCAGAACTGCACATGCAAAAAATATCGTGTTTATGTATTATATTTTGAAATTATTTTTGAACACATACAACGATGCAAAAAACATGTATTTAGATTTAGATCCTGAATATCTATTTAAAATTTAGGGTTATGCAGCAGAACCTTAGTGGTTCTAAGGTTCTATTTTAAGGATTGATTTCATTATACCTAAATGCTTCAATATTACAAAATGCACTTAAGCTTGCAAGTTTGTCATAAAATTTATGCGTAAACTCTTGAAATGCTCATAATTAATCAAAAAATTTAAATTTTCTAACTTTCTAATAACTTAGGGATTTGTTTGTGTTCCTACCATTAATGCAGAGACAGGTTGAATTCCCCGTTTTCATCCATTTATTAACATTATCCTACATCTACATCAAGAGAGCATGCCCTGGATTCATAACTGGTTCATTATTCACATGTTTTGTTTGATATAACCACTAAAAAATAATGGTAGTTAAATATTTTCTCTTGAATTTTGACCCTTATACATCCGTTTTAGAAGAAATTTACAATTTATCACCTACCACCTTGAAATTCTATAGCAGATATCAGATTGAACTCACCTTAGGATCAGTGAAGACTATCAGTTGCCTATTGGCAGTTGACACCACAAGATTTGTATGATCTTTATTCAGAGCCATGGCTGTAATGTCTTGACCTTCTTCAAGCTTCATAGTAAATACTACCTGCAAGAGCAATTGCCAGAATATGACAATGCATCAATATGCAAGGTTAATACGACTAGATTATTCCTAATGATATGCTACGTTACTCATATAGCTTGTCAATGTTTTTAGCAAATCTCTGGAGGTTTGAATCCAGTTTTACCACCAGTAATTAATAATAGTTAGAAGCCCACTAAAAAGCTTATATAGTTCTTTCATCTGTTATCATACCTTTAGTGTATTGAGATCAAAGATGGAAACTGAAGGTGTAAAGATGTCCAATCTATTTTTGTCATCATATCCTCCATCATCCATACATGAGCTTAGACCAATTAGAGCGCACTGTCCATCAAAAGAAACCTCTATGCAAGTAATGGTAGAAGATAAAGTAATATCTACACTAGCAATCATAATCCCATTAAGAGTATAAGTGCTGAGAGTATGGAGTGATTCATTCCAAGTAACAACGATCCCATTGGGGGAAAGGGAGAGCAGATGAGCCCTGACACCAACTAGCCGTCTGATCAGGCGGCCACTTTTCATCAAATGCACCAAAACATCAGATGAGCAAGAGCAGGAGACTACAATGCCAAGATCAGAACTAACTGAACAGCAAATTATTTCACAAAGATGACCCCGAAGGACGCGAATCGGACCTTCAAAACAGCATCTTCTGGTTTTATCTGCTAGGCAGCTCACAATAGAGTTGCTGCTTGCAGAACGATGCATCTCGGAGCCAGTTGAAAGCTCTGGCACACTGCTGGAGTGAAGTGTGGATGCACGATGTACTCTCCAAAGTAGTAATGTAGCATCACGAGATCCCGTTACAAGGTAATTGCCATCAGGTGATAAAGAAAGACAAGTGACAGGAGCAGAATGCCCTCTGGCTATTTCCATTGTCTTTGCATCATGTGATGATACAAGTTTGATACTGTTATCCACATGCCCACCTAGAACGAGTTCAAATATTCAATGTGGGAAGTCAGGCGAACTTCTAGAGAAAAAGGAAACTGTAGGGTCCTCAATTTCAAGACATGAACATCTGATACGTCTCATATTCATGTGCATATTATTTCATCTGTCCATGAAGAAGTTCTGGACACAGAGAGAAAAAACTACAAAATCTAGAAGATATATGTAACTACAATCTTACTTCTAAAACACAAGCTCAAATCAGAAGGCTCACTTGCTTCGTGATTTTTAACCTTTTTTTATTATTATTTACATTTGCTGTCTAAACAAATTTATATTACTGGAGCTCGCTTTTCTATCACACAAAAATTTGACCATGATCTCATACTTTGATCCACAGTACAAACAGAGGATTCTACAAACAAGATATATATGATAAATACACTCTTGCTGCAATAAGTAGATCAAACTTCATTACAACCCAGTACTTCACAATTGATCATTTCTATTAGGTTTATAATAAACTCTTTTGAAAGCCTATTGCTTTTAGGTATCACTGTAAATTTTTAGCAAATAAATTTGCCCAAATTTATACATTTGCATGTTACCTATTGACGGTGATTATATGTAACTGAACTTTAACAGCCAATGTGTCAGCACATGTACTGGTCATGTGCAGCATTTAAACATATGATTGTATATTATACAGCTGCCTAACTAGAGATGAAATTAACCAAAAATATAAATTCTAGCCAGAAACACCCTTGCATCCTCACATATATTCATAATTAGAACTCAACATACATAAATAAAAAGCATTTGAGAATGCTTCAATGCATCATTGAGCCCATTCTTGAAACACCTTAAGGTTTTGCGTTAGTTTATCGTTCAAGATGATATTTGATGACAATTTTCACTCGTTTATCGAGTTCGAGCCTACAATCTGATCAATACCTCAAATATTTGGATCACTATGTGTAAGAAAACGGACAAAGTAACATATAACAAGATACATCCAGCTATATAAGCTAATGATGTTATTTTAAACGCAAGAATGGCAAATAATTCATATATGAGTAAATTTCAGGGGGCTGGCCAGAGTTAATATTGTAAAAAAGTGGCCGAATTTTAAACATAGCAAATATGTGGCCGGACTTCACCTCTGTTTTTTAAAATGGTGGCGCACGTCAAATATACATTATCGGCACTATCGGAGCAGGGGGTAAAGATGGGTTTTAATTAAAAATCATTTTAGTTGTGTGTATATAAACAACATACACACAACCTCAAGCACTAAATAAACCCAAGAAAAATCTTTCTTTCTTCCTTGCATCCTGATCTCAACCCGCCTCCATCTTTAAATTGATTCAGCGAATATGAAAGCTACTTTAGAGCATCTCCAATGGGCTCCTCAAACAAAATCTTAACTCTAAATTTAAAGAGGATATGAAATATAAACTCCAATGGGCTCCTAGTAACTCTTTAAAAAGTTAAGAGCTTCCTCTCTCTCCTCTCTTTTAAAGTGCTCTTAACTCATTTTTATAGAATAAAATAATCACTTCCTTCTATTTCTTTTCACTTCCCTCAAATTCTCTCTCCAACTTTTCTCTCAAATAATAATAAAATATGAATAAAGAGCAAGTATAAGGAGTAGGGTTGGAGTTGTCACGATATTCAATGTATTAACTTAATAGGAGCCACATATTATATTATTTTTTAAAGAAGGATTTAAGAGCACATTGGAGATGCTCTTAACATCACTATTCTATCCTCCTGGGCACACTTCTCTTCTAGGACTACTCACTACCAAGCTAACTGCTTCACCTTATTTGTACACTTCTTACGGGGTCGCATGAACCACTCCATTTCTCTTCAATTTAGGAATTCAATTCACAGATAATTTGAGTTTTGACTGAGCAATTAGATTTTTACAAAGGATTAGGGTTTACAGTTAAGTAAAAGTAATGACATGTACTATTTTACGGGGTTGGGATATAAATGTTAGGTTAATTTCCTCATATACCTTCATTTTCTTTATTTTTAACTACTTAAAGGCGCTCCACTACCGGCACTTAACGGGCACCACCGTTCTAAAAGGCGGAGGTGAAGTTCGGCCACATATTTGCTATTTTTGAAGCTCAGCCACTTTCTTGTAACATTTCGAAAACTCCAGCCACCACCCTGAAATCTACTCCTCATATATTCACAATAACCAAACAAGCTTAACCAATTAAAAACTTTACCAGTGATAATTTCCATGTCACAAGTAATAGCAACAACAGCAGAACTTCTTATCCCAGAAGCTGCAAATGTGAGTGCTTGAGGAAAGTCCCACCTCTCTGAACTGGAGGTGGTTGATTTCGTCAACATACGCATAAGTGTTTTGGTAGAGGAGTTGGAAGTGGCTTTTCCATGTTGAAAGAGGAATGGTGTCCCCTGGTCATCAGGTGTGTTTGGCTGCCATTTATGTTGTGCTATATGAGCTGCAGGAGCATTGATATCCACAATTATGATAGAATCTGTGGATGCATATATACAAGAAGCTGGTAGATTGCAGCGCTCTGGGGACGGAATTATGTATGCTTGAACTTCAGTGGGGTTCCGAAAGATTGTCTGCATCCACAAATTCAACAATAACTATGTTTTGAATTTTATGCTATTATTACTTGTTCTAAATGGGAAATACCTTAACAAAAACTTTTACTGTATTGAGTATCATTTTCACATATTTAGAAATATTATTTGATCCGAGTCAGGTTTGCTAACAGAAGCAGTCAAATCCAATGTCATGTGCTCGTGAGTATAAGATATGCAAATTAATAGGTGTAAACGTACATGTCTGCTTGTTTGTTTTCAAAAAAGTAGCCATAATTCTAAACAAAGGTAGTGAAATCAAGACATTATAATAGTGTTCCTCTCGTCCACATACTTCAGCACATAATTAATATCACTCTTTTTACCATAGCTATAAAATCAGTTTAAAAAAATTCATCTACTCTTAAACAGTCCTGGTTTACCTTAAACCCCAAATGAAGTTCATTACAAGTTCTTTACCGTATTGATATGGGCAGTGGAAGGAAACTTTTTCCTTCCATATATTAGGTCACATGTGCTGGATTATGGACCAATATAACAAGGGAAAGCAGAGGTGTAAAAAAAATATAAAGATGTACAATAACTGAGGCAGAAAGTATGAAGCCACTTACTCGGTAGTGCTAAAACAGACTGGCCAGTGTATTCAGGAATTTCACTTAATTGGCCATAGTCTGTTTATATACTATCAACATTATGTATGCTCTTTCATGTTACTGATGTAAACAGACAACAAGATCATGTCTTCCTCGTATTCCTAACATGACTATCAAGATAACTCACTCATTTATGGATCGTAGTGAATCAGAAGCTCAAAACTGCAAGCATGGGACATACAAAAAGGATCCAGATGAAGTACCTGCAAATGAAGAACATCTGCTAGTGGCATCTTCTTTAAGTGAGGAACATTTAGAAGTTGTGATGGCGTTTGTCCAAGATAAGAAATCTGATTTTGTATTGCACGCTGTTGAACCTGTTGGAGATGTTAACATAATAGATAAAGTCAATCGAAGCTAAAGAAATATAAAATAATAGAGAAAACCTAAACTTACAGGATCTAAAATTTTGTCAATATCCACAGTTCCTTCGTAGCTGATGTAGAAGAATACATTACATGCAGACACTGCATCTTTTCCTCGTTGCTTGTAGCTAATATTAGAAGATCAAAAAGAAGCATAAAAACATTCATCAATCAATTTTTTCACATCAAAAAAAATTATTATGAATATTGCAAGAGAAACCATTAGAGCTTACCCGAAAATAAGATCAACCCACTCGTGTAAATGTGCTGACACATGCTCACTCTCGAGAGCCTTTTGATGCTTGTGAATGAAATCAACTGCACTTTCAGCCCAAGCAGGAAGTCTAACAGAGTCTGACATGACGAGGGGGGGGGGGGGTCAGTCATAGGGGATATATTATCCCTCGGGCCTTACTTCTGGATCTCAGTGCTTATCTCGTATGCAAGTCTTAAGAGATAGTAAAAAGTGAAAAAGAAAGGAGGACAAGATGATAACAAAAGAAAAGGGGTTTTGGGGGAATAAAAAAACAACAGTTTTTCTCAGACGCTCAAGGGCAACCTTACCGATCTTTTCTCCCGACTGCTTTGTTCCAAAGTTAACTGAGTTTTGATTGGTTAGTATTTCCGGAAGGTAAAATAGTTCAGGAACCTAGAACAGAAAATTCAATAACAATACATTGTTACAAAATAAGCTGAAGAGCGAGAACACTGAGACAACTGATACATACCAATTCCTTTACATCATTCATATCCTCAAGAACTCTATTCCAAGTTTCAGAAATATCAGAAAACATTCTGTCTGCATGATGGAATTTTCCACCATTTAATTTAATTGAGAGCGTAGTAAACGGCTCCACTCTTGCGAGGTAATATAAAACCTGGAATATAAGAGTCACATTTTGATAACACAGGAGCATATTTTATAGACATAAAAACTGAGTGAAACCATACAAAGCAGTAAATATTAGACCAAAAATAACTGCCAGATTATGACTAGTACAGCAATCATGAGAAAAAGAATTGAGCAGAAAGTAAACTAGTTAAAATTTGACTAAGAGGCTCCTCTAGACAATCCAAGTAACGCTGAAATAATTGAGTTAGTACATAGAAACATCAACACTTTGATATAATAAGCAGAAAATTGGAGCCTTAACCGAAAATCGGGTCCCCGAACACGAATCCAACACGAGTCCAAAGTCCATGCGAACAAATGCAACTAACTTGGGTAATCCAAAAGCCCACCAAATGACCCCAAAGAATAAAAATCATGATTTTGATGCAAATTCTTCATCTTCTTCTTGACATAATAATAGTCTTACTTAATCTTATGTGTTCAGCTAATTGCCACACTTGGTACTGGGGAGTAACAATTAACTAATTAAGTGATGTGATGTGATGTCATCATGGAAGAATGAAGTAATACTTTTATTAAATTTTACTTCTATTCTTTTACAGGTAAAATCAACATAATCAAGGAACATTTTTTAGAGAGCATCAACATGAATGCAGAACATATAAGGAGTTAAGAAGAATCACTATATGTGTGTGTGTGTGTGTGTAGAATTACTCTAAAGAATATTTATTCAACAACGAGCCATTCATTTTGATAACTGAACTTACTCACACACCCTTTGACAAGATTTGAACTAGCGACCTCGTATAGGAAGCGAGGAGATACCAGAACAAGAAGCCTTTTGGAATAATGAATCAAAAGTATAATAAAAGAAATATTAATATTTGTATGATACAATAGATTATGACTATAAGCCCGGAAATCTATGATAAAGCCTAGTACAAATGATATATGAAAAGTATAAATAAATCAAGAAATAATTTTAAGATGATCCCAGAAAAATGGTGAAACACATCGAACTAGAGCAACTCCGCCTATTATACTATTTTTGGTGTAATTTTACAACAAAATGGTGTAAAAGTTACACAATTCTCAATATCTTCCCCAACCCATTTACACCAAATTTCACCAAAAGGAATCCTCTAGTACCTTATTGATACACATACCACAGTAATCAAGTAGCTGGGACACGAAAGGTATGAATTTAAAATTTTCATTCGTGTCCCTTAATGAGTAAATTGAGAACTATGAGAGGATAATCAATAGGGACATAATGAAGTCTGAAAATAAATATAGGAGAATTTTCAAGATTTGTTATATATAGAAAATGAGAAGAGTTCCACCCACCCTTATATCATACGGAAATAAAACAAAGTATAAACAACATAAAATGTATGACATTTCAAAATTCTCACCAAATCAGACAAAATTGCAACTAGTACACAAAAGTTTTAAAGTTCAAAACAGAAAATACACATGCAAGTATAAGCTGATAATGAAGCACATGAACATGGAAAAATATTTGCAGTACAGTGTCATAACTTGCAAAACCTAAAGATTTGAAATATAAATAAAACTAAATTGGCATATTAAAGGATAGGTAACATACTGCCTCAGCACTCAAGTAGTGTGAGCCATAGTGGAACTTTGGGATGACTGGATCATTGAAACTGGAGTATCTCTCCTGGAACTTTTTCAGCCTGTCAGGCCTTAGCGCGCCAACGGGCTGGATATGTATGACACCATCTATTAGTGAGAAAATGAATTTAAATGAAGGATTCATGCTAATTTAAACTATTACCTTTGATAGATCTCGATAAGAAGAGGGACTAGAAAGATCCAATGTCTTTGAATTATAGTCTGAAAGTATCCATGGGAAAACAGGGTACTGCACAAAAATGGAACTCAGTAGGACAACAGGTAATAATTTTTTATAAGCAGAGATATCACCAGAATAATTTTTACTTGAGTGACGTCATTATAACTGCGCCCAGCTAATGTATTCAACTGCATTAGATATTCAAAATTGCTGATCTGCAATCAGTTTGTTTGGATTGATTTAGTGGAAAATTGAAATAATTATCTCGGCAATAAAAGTAGAACACATGAGATATATGTAATACTGAATCTATTACGTACCTCCCACCTAGCCCAACGTTCCATGAGCTGAGTTTTCTTTAGAAGTTGATCAGGCTTCTGTATGAGAAATTCATTACATAATAAATGAGTAACCGAACTATTCAGCATGTATTTGCTAGCAAAAATGTGCTTAAGAGTCATGCTGCACAATTGCACATGCAGAGGGTGTGGAAGAAGGGAAAGGTAATGAAACTAAGACTTTTATTCCCCCATAGTCTAATCTTCTAGAGGCGAAAACAGCTTAAAACACAAAGCTCTAATTTTTTAAACATGAAACTGCAATCATGTGAAGCTACAACATAGTTTGATTTATAATTTAAAAAGCTAATAGTATCACCAAAACTATCATGACACAAATATTACAGATTATTATGCAAGTAAAGAAACTTAACACAGTTGCACTGAAATAAATTGATTAGAAACAGCGCATACAGAAAAATAACTTGGCTTGAACTCAAATATGCAAAATTTTCATTATATATGCATGGGTGGGCATGCAAATGTACAAGTTCAACCAAACATTTTGTTCCTCTGCTTTTCAATTATTATTAGCTGTAATTAAGTGCAGATACATATATATACTTCAATTAGTTATAGAGGGGCAGAGTTATTACAACTAGGGTACCGTGGCTGACATAAGATTTACAAGACCCTAAAGAGATCAGTCACTTTCAGACACATTACAAGACCCAAAAAGGGTGAATACTCTCGTTATGCAATTCTCAATTTTTGGTCCTACATTTTTTCACAAAAGAGTAACGTGAAACCATTGGGCCTAATCACACATTTTGCAAAGGCTGAGTTATATCCATAACAGAGAAAATCAAAGAAGAACCTGAGTTGTCAGAAAAATATTATTTAGGTGAGGAGGGCGTGCTTGGACAATAGCCCGGTATGCTTGTCGTCTTCCCTCGACACTCTGGAGCAAGTTCAGAGCAGACAGATTAGATGGCAGTGTCAAACATGATTCTGCAACTTACACAAACACACATTGCTACAGAGTAATACCCCCAAATCGATAAAGAAGTTTGACCGGTCAACAATGAACAACTCCAGTGCACTTCTTCTTAGTAGATATCTGGAATAATTTGAACAATGAGCAAATTACGGGCAAGCATCCCCAGCCCGGGGAAAGTGTAGAGAAACACTTTATGAAAGCTTGATAAGTTTAAATTATGTGAAATACAAGTTATCTGATCAGAAGCAACAGATGATACAAGTATCTATAGCTTTATCTCATCTCACCTTCTCCTATATATCTGGCGAAGAGAAGATAACAACCAGCTCTGATCCTTTTCCTCAATTCTACTTTCATTAGAGCAGTCTATTTCACTGTCCACGGTTTTATCAACAACAAAATTCAATCGTTTTGTGGTAATCTGGAAGCAAACAATGTGCAATAAATTAACACCCATTGCTGAAATTTATATGAACAATAAGTTTAATAGAGTCACTAGGGTCACCTTTTATTAAAATAAGCAAGGTAAACTTTTTTTTTTTATATGTATTTAATTATCATAGAATTTTATTCAAGAATGATGGATTCATGGTGCTATCAAAATAAGCTCATAAAGTCATCAACATGGACTTTTTACTCACTTGAAAATTTCCCTTAATAACTTTTAATGGCCTGACCATTGAAGCTGGAAGCTCATAAATAATTCTTTCATCATGCTCACTAGGAACATAATCAGGAGGAACTACTGAAGGAGGTTCCACACACTCCTCTTCGCCAGTAATTTGAGGATCAGCAGTGATAAATGGCTCTTCAGCAGTCTCTGACTGTCTTACCTGTGTTTCCTGCTGATGTACTACACCTCCCTTGCCTTCTAAATTAACAGCATCTTCCTCGTCATCATCATCATCATCTCTTGCTTCCGTCACCATAGCTTCTGCGGCCATGACAGATGCTTTAGATGCACAAATGTCATTACTATAATCACGAGTAGACTCTAAACGGTCGTCATTTATTGAAGTAGCATCACCGTGCTCTGATCCACAGTAATTTCTCCTCAAATATCGTCTCATCCTTGAAGAACTTTCCATGCAATCTAACCTCCAGAAAACCTGTTAATTAAATAGCCTAAGTTTGAAATCATGAACTTCAAATATCTAATTATGAATACGAAAGGCTGGAACTTGAATATACACGCTTGGGGCTGCATAAATTGTCTCTAAAGGACCCAAAAAGACATTTCATCTCGATCAGATAACGGAGGAGTTTGCGCCATGCACGTATGCCAGTAGAGTTACGATGTCGAACTATTACATCCACTTGTGCACGTCTGTCAACCTGCATATATGATATATATTTAGTACTTGGTTTTGTAGCTCACAAGTAATTACAAGTTTATTAACTCCGGGCATAGAGATACCTCAGATCTTTGCATGTTTCTAGCAAAGGCTAAACTTCCAACAAGAACAGCTATAAACTTATATGATAAAGCATTAAAATCTTTCCCATAGACTGACTTCGAATCAACTGACTGCAAGCATTCCATCCAGGCGGTTCCCATGGCTTCAGAAACATTCCATCTGTTTACTCGTTCCATATCGGTTTTATTTCGTCGCTGTGCAGATGTAGCCATTGCTACAGCACTAAGACCTCGTCCTGAGCCAATTTTTGCACTGCGTTCAAGATCACGTGCAGCAGCCAAGGTAGCAGCTTTTGCAGCAGCTTTGTCCTTTGGAGTAGCAGGTGACTGGGTCGGATCTTCCAGAGGCTTCTGGAAACTTGAAAATGTGTGCAATCTAGTGCCTGCTTTTCTCTCTAATAACGAGGAGTCACGCTTGAGATGTGCGAATGTTGCTGGTGCAGGGGTTTCTCCTCCACCAGCACCAGCAGCAATCATTGCTAATGACATTGCAGCAGGAGGTGATGCAAAAGCGGCAGCCCATCCAGGAGATATCATAGAAAGTGCAGACTGAATTATGAATATAAACAAAATATGTTTTAGCTCAAACACAGATCAACATCCAATTTGGATTAGTGGTTTACAAAAACTTTCAGTAGGAAGTGAAAAAAGACACTTCAACAAAAAGAACAGCACCAAAAGTTTGTTGACAGTACCAACATCCTAACAGACACATAGAGTGAAAACAAAAGAAGCCTCGGCTTTTTAACTGGAATTGTTGGATTATAGTTTTTTTAAAAATTACTAGATTCAAAATATAACTGTCCAAAATTTTAAAAATTGTACGAGATCAACACTAAATCTACACACCAAGTAGCAACACCCAAAACATGAGACCTGTAAATCATCATCATAACATTACCTGTACGACAGATTAAAGCACACAGGAAAAAGTTGAACTCCAGATGACGTGTAAAGATTTTATCTAATTATATAGAGCTGTGTTCACATTGCCGAGGCATGGCAACTTTATACAATTATAGTGCTTTGTTCACATTGCTGAGGCATGGCAACTTTCATGTCTCTGTAGCACCTCCATAATATCAATTTTAATATAGCTAAGTTATTTTGCCTTGGACTTCTATTCAACAGTAACCGGTGTTTAACATTTTACGTTAAAAGCATTATTCTTTATCCTCAAGAATTAAGACTGGTTAAAAGAAAAAAAAACTTGTCTTCCGTTCTCTTCAACTGACCTGTCAGGCCTAGCTGATTTTATAGTGTATTATTCTTAGCATTAAAGAGGAAAATTATGATAAAAATAATGCATATACAGAAGCATAAAAAATATGGGACATAACTCCTTCTTTGCTTTCAGAATGCAGAATTTCTAACCTCTAATGGGGAAGCATCTGTAGCCAGTGCAGGATCATCGGCAGCGAAAGGATTTAAATCATCATTAGTAGCAAGATCAGGAATTCCTGCTAATAGAGGTCGCCACTTCCTTAACGTTGCAACAAAAGGGGGCAAAATCGCCTCTAGATACTGCTTACGTAGAGGAGTTCTATCTCTGCCAACAGCATGCCACACCTGCAACATGGACTCCTTTATAAGCAGCATATGCCAAAGTGGGACTACTCACAACTTCTAAAAAAATAGCATTTTAGCCTATAAAAGAAGATGACAAAATCGAGAATGCAAAGGAGCATAAACTACCACACCGAAGAGACAAGTTTTACTGGACTAACCTCAGAATACATGACAGAACAAGCAACAAGCACTCGTTGTCTCTTGGACTCGGAGATCGTCATGTTTAGTATGGGTGAAAGCACACTGCAGACCAATTAAGATTCAGTCGCCATGGTATATAATAACATCATAAAGATGCCATGCTGAACAAACTTTTCTGCAACAACGATTTATGAACTATACTATCGTTAAGAAAACGCAAAAGATCGTTTCGGTTTGTTGCCTTTGATCTTCCTGCTTTTAACTAAAAAGGGGGAAGCTCATGCATTTAAGATATTGTAACTTTTCTACGTTGGGGACCAAATCACAGTTGGCCTGTGTATGGTATTTGCTGTATCTCCTAACTCTACAAATAATATTAATATATAAATATGTGTGTGTGTGTGTGTGTGAGAGAGAGAGAGAGAGAGAGAGAGATTACTCTGATTTGTGCTTTACATCATAAGAGGAGTTAGCCTCAAGTCCCTGAAGCTTAATATAATTAAATAGTTCACCATACAGTAAAGCTTAAATTTAGCAATACAGTTGTGGACCTAGCGAACATCATTTTGCTCTATGTGCTCAGATAGAGTACTCCTACACTACAATACGCAAATATAGCTTATTCAGATGTCTCTGTGTTCTAATATTATCTTTATACTTTTTACATAGTATTCAGTGCTTGAACATTACATCTGCATAATACAATTCTCCGACATCCAACTTTTGACAAAACTGATTATACGAAATTAGGTTGTACGTTCAAAGTGTACAAGAATTTCTATGCAGTAGTGTTCATAAAGAACTACACTGGTGTATCATCTTGGCATCTCTTTAGTAACCATTAATGTAATGGAACACTACATCAGCATGGCCGACCCAAGATGGACACCAATATAAGTAGTTAAGTACAGAAAATCAATTGATACATCACTAAATTGAATACTGAACTATTCAGGTTTTATTGTCTAGGTCCCTCAATAAATAATTCCGCATTTTGGGTCATTTGACTTTTGAATTTTTGTTAGTTCAGGTCCTTCCTTCCAAAAGATTTTGACAAATGTTAGAAATACAAGCGGACATAGATTAAGCGGTCTATTAGCGGATTAAGCTGTTTAACCGATTAATATTTTAATTTTAAAATATAAATATGAAGTATAATATGATTATAACTATGATAACATTTTAATTATATTTTATATTATTAAGAACAGGGTCATGTTCACAATAGAACCCTTAGCCTAAGAACCCTCAAAACCCTTAGCCTTATATCTAGTATTAATTAGGGTTCTGCAGTAGAATTGCACATGCAAAAAATGTCGTGTTTATTGTATTATATTTTTTAAAAAAATTGAATGCACACAACGATACAAAAAAACATGTATTTAGATTTAGGTCCTGAATATCTATTAAAAATTTAAGGTTCTGCACCAGAACCTTAGTGTTTCTAAGGTTCTATTTTAAGGATGGGTTCTCTCTTGAGCGCGACCCATTAAAAACATTTAACGTTGAGATTTATATTACTTAATTATTACATAATTTTAATTTTGTATATAGTAGTATTATATTTTTATATTTAGACATATTATTAATCTGCTTAATTACCCGCTTAAAATTCCGGTTAAGTGTCTGCTTAACCACTTATAAAGCACTAGAAGGTCCATGCCGCTTAAAACAACTTAATATTTTTTAAAAACACTGCTTTATACACCAAACACCATAGACTTCAAATGAAAAAAAAAGGAAAATAAATGATAACATTTATCATAGTTTATGTTGAGGTGACAAGACACAGTGATACAAACATGGAGAAATTTAAGGGGAATTTAAATGAGAAAAAATGATGCAAGAAATTCTTTTTGGATTGCATAACAGTTGTTATGTGGGAGTGCATATAATTTCACCTACCAAATTTACCTTTTGTTCAATCAGATTAAACAAATTGATAACTTCCCAAAATATAATTATTTTCCAAGCTTACCCTTCATTAAAAGGATTTAGACATTATTTTTGAGAAAGCGAAATTGGAAATGGGGATCATAAAAATGGGATGGGGAAGTATATAATAATTGGTGCACCGGATTTCATTAAATTGCATATTATGGTCTTGATTTAGAGTTCAGGGTAAGAGACAATAGTTACCTCCACAACAATGCTGATTCTGGTGTTTTTTGGGACATTTTATAGGCAGTATCAAGAGATGAAATACTGGCAACCCGTAGAAATGGCTTTGCAGACAAATCATCTTCACTATTTACATTAGTCATACTAGTTTCACCATCATCTCCCTCCCTCATAGAAAGAAGAACCATCCGGAGAATGCATAAGAATGGCTGGTCACAGTCCAATAACTGGTAAAGAGTTGTCATACTTCCCATCCCAGTACCAGATCCCCCTCCTATACCAAGACCACCACCAAGTCCAGACTCATCCAACATCAAAGCTTGTAGCATCAAAACTGTCTTTCTAATTAATGGAAGTTCAATCCAATTGCCGTTTTCATCTTTTTCCAACATAGATCTCCATGATTCCCAACCACTTCCACCCCCACAAAATGCGGTGGGGGTTGAAGGAATGCCAATTCCATACCACAACCAGCTTCGGAGTTTCCAGCCTTCAGCTAAATCCTGAGGACAACTCCCGTATGAGACGAAAGCACAGGAAACTGACTGATAAGGTTCAGCTGCAGCTGCAGCAGTAAGCCGCTCCATCGCTGCTGCAGATATTTGTCCTTTGGAATCAGCCATTGAAGCAAGTACCTGATAGTAATATGACAGATTTAGTTACAAGAAAAAGGTCAAGATCTTATTACACACCAAACCTATGAAAATAACTGAAAAATATTTACAGTTATATGGTTGATGCATCTTACAACCATGTTCAAAAGATGTGTACAAAAAAACAAACATAAAAAGCTAACAAATAAGCAGCCAATAATTGGAAAAGATTCAAAATTATACATCATGTATATATGGGAAGACTTACCAAGGGGCGAAGGCTACTACAAACCCCTCAACTTTAAATAAAAAAAAAAGCACATACAACAATTTTCGAAAAAGTATAATTATTACTTTAATGTTATAAACTAGAACGATATTGACATTAATAAATCCACTTTTATGTTATGAATTAGAATGATATTGATATCAAGGAATTCAAAATGTTTTTTTCTCATGATAATTTTTTCATAAATATAAAGTGGCCCCTTATGATTAAAACTTTGTGTGCGCCACTAAGTATAATATTTTAAAGTTGTACTATCGAAACTCATAGTGAATTGTCATAACACAATTTAAATCTGTACTATCCAAACATGCACAAAGTTTGTTAACATGATTTTTCATTGTTAACAATGTTAAAAAGTCATATGAGTAGTATGTGACAAGGCTAAAAGACCCATCGACCTGCCTAATGATAGTGATTCACTACATGGGTTCAATATTAAAATATATGAGCAGTAGCAGAATAAATTGTATGAGACCAGATAATTACTGTTTGTGCATGACTGTCTGCAGATTGTCCTGAAAATTGCAAAAAGCTGGGTTCTTATTTAAAAAATCCAAAATCACACAACTACGTTTCCAAAACAACTTCAAGAAGTATCTCTATCCCAACCCCACATAAAGAAGTATGTGTTAAAAAAAAAGTAAAGTATAAATTGGTGGCCGAACTTTGCTCAATTTTTTATTTTGGTGGCCGAAATTTGAAATTTGCAATAGAGTAGCCATATATTGTTTCAATTCATCAAAAAAGTGGCGAAGTGCCACTTTTTTGAGAAAAAAATATTACTCCCTCCGTCACTCCCATTTCTTATCAAATGGGTTGGGCACGGAGGTTAAGAAATATGTATAAAGTAGTGGAAAAGAGTAAGAAAAGTGGGTGAAGTGGTGGAACCCATTGATTTTTAATGTATAAAAAGAAGATAGTGGAGTAAAAGTAGTGTGAAAAGGAAAGAAAAGTGGAGAAGTGGTGGGACCCATTAACTATTTATAGTAAGTTTTGAAATGTAAAGAATTGGATGGGACAGTCCAAAGAGGAAAGTGTAAATAAATGGGAGGGACGGAGGGAGTAGTTTTTTCTCAGAAAAGTGGCCCTTGGCCCATTCAGTAAAATATAAAAACAATGTCTGGCCACCCATTTGTAAATTTGAAATTCTAGCCACTAAAATGCAAAAATGGATAAAGCTCATTCACCTTTTTGCATTCTCCTCTAAAAAAACAGAAAAACTTTTTTAATAAAAGGTTATGGCTTTTCCAGTGGACACCAAGCAATTTTGTGCAACTCTAAAGTGGAAACTGGAAAACATACATCAAGAGGAAGTCCTCCAGAATCGCTAGATGATGATCTTCGCTCGATCAGAGTATCTGAATATTCTGAGCTGAATGAACCCCTGCTTGACGTGTTTGCTGCTGCAAGTATACGTGATAGAGGAGAAGCAGAAGGATCTGGAAGACGCAAAGGCTTGGTTTGCAGTCTTAAATGATCTTCAACAAGCATTAAAAGTACAATTGCATTGTCTACCAGAGCCACAGAAACTTGAGCTGCATTTTCCGCTTCTGCTTTAGAATCCAAAGGGGACAATCCCTCGGCAGCAATGCCAGCAGCAGCAGCAGCAATAATTTGTGTCTGCAGCAAATCAAGAATGTATTTTTATATTATATCTTTTCAAACAACCCAGCTCTTAGAATTAATAAATGAAATGAATAAAGGATGATAGAGTTCTAAACGAGTTGGTTAATGTGTACATGGAGAGGCAAAGAAGATCCCAGTATGTAAAAATGAAATAAAATGGCAGAATCATGATACTTAAACTCATGGAAAACAAGCATGTGACATGTTTATCTAAAGAGCGTTCAAGACTTTGATATATATTATTTTGGCCATAACTTGTACAGATTGACATAGTAAAAACTACTTATTCTTTAACAATTATTTCCTCAATAATCCTTCTGAAATAGTAATTGCTCCGGTCAACCTCCTGTCATCACTTGTAGGCATATACCTTGTACCCACAGTCTAGTAAAATATAAAACTTAAAACTTGTATCCAGAATCTAGTAAAATATAAAACTTAAAACAAGTTTTGTCTTCACATCAGAGCCATTACTTTCTAATTATCTATCTTCTTCCTACACTAGTAAAAAAAATTATCCTTGCACTACTTATTTATCACATTTAGTTTTGTGGAGTGAACAAACTGGGTATAAAAGGGATACAGAAACTGACTCAAATTTTAATTTTACCTGGACTTGTAGTTCTCTGGCAGAAAATTCCAGCAATTCCCCCAACAGCCTTCTTTTGAAAATTGGCAATGATTCTTCCCGCCTTTCGGCAAAAAAAGAGTGGATCAACACAATATCACTTATAACATTACGGCAAATGTTATTTTGATTGACGTAGCAGTAGCAATTGAAAATGAAACACCAAACTAAATTTTTGTTCCTACTTTCTGCCACATCGTCTCCCATTTTACATTCTTGAAAATCAACAAATGGAGGTGGAGTAGAAACGATTAGGATTGATGCTGATTTTTGCAGGCAGACTGGTTCTTACATCAATATTATATAATAATAATTATACTTATAATATTATTATTATGTTGTAACCTTTCATTTGCTGGGAGAAACAGAATTGGACTAAAAAGTACAAAGGACCTTTTTTTCCCCATTATGCCATATACACAATCACAAGTATAATTTTCTATAAGTATTGTTTGAAATCTTTTTGACACTCAATCTGTCTTCAACAACCTCGACAGCACCTATGGTCCCTTCTCTCCTTTACACTTGGGCTTTAGTTTGGGGGTGGGGTGGGGTGGGGGGGGTGGGGGGGGGGGGGGGGGGGGGGGGGTTGAAGACAAGAGATAATAACTTATATTACTCTGTCCATATCTAACCATATATTAAGTAGATATGGACTTACATTTTCCTTTAGTGGTATGAGGTGTAATCATCAGCTATTAAACAGTCTTAGATAAAATTCATTAGGCACACCTTTGACCTTCTGCCTTCAAAAACAGATAGAAGAAAAGTTGCGTAATATAATTGACTGGACATGCCTCAATTGTCTATTTAAGATGTTTTCATGGTTAAAAAGTTTATTAACACAGGAAAGCACCTGATTCGTTGTTCTCCTGTACTAGATCCGCCAACTATGCAAAGCCACTCTGCACAATGAATTGTAGCTTCAATATCCTGTCAAGTAAAACAATGTTTGTACATAAAGAAATTAACTGATAGAATCAGATTATATAATCAAAGTCATATTCTATGAACATCTTAAAAAGGCAGTATAACACAATAGTGCTATAGCTTGTTTTTAAGAAACATCAAACCAGATTCATTTTTTCTTAAATGATTCTTTTTTTTTTAATATGTTTTTCTTTACATATTCAAAAAAAGGTGAAACCAGCAAAAGGCATTTTACCATGCTTAACTGCTTCTCTAAATTGTTACATTATATAGTCCAACATTACCTTTCTTTTACTTGAAAGGGCTGCTTAAATTGACAAGTTGCAAATAGTTAGTTACCAAAATCTGATTATAAGTTTTTGAAAACAAAACATGGTACCCCCAAGAGGTGGCCTAGTGGTTGTGGAGATTGTTGGAAAAAGTTGTGGTTAGGGTTTCGATCCCCGTGAGCGGCATACATTTCTTGGGGGCCACCTACCACCAAAGGGACTAGGGGAGCAACCAAAACTTAATTATGTCCCACACTGAATCAGAAGAATTACAAAAACCCTCAAAATCTTCTTACTCCTCTCAAGCCAATAGACAAAAGGTTGCTAAAAGCATGCTCTTCCACAACCTAGAGAACCATTTACCTTCCTTAAATCAATAAGGGAACATATGAGAACATGACGAAGGCATACACCACAAAACACCAAACTCTGCAAAACTTTGTACTCATTCCAAAAATATATGACCAAACTCTGCAAAACTCTGTACTCATTCCAAAAATATATGACCAGTTGACTTCCCTACCTCCTGTCAACAAGTACGCCTCAGCAAATACACCATCTGGAGATCAACAAGGATACAATAGCCTTTGCATAATGTCATGAACACTAATATCGAGAAACAACAACCAACAGAAGACCTTAAGTTTTGACTAAGCACAAATCTTCTGCAAAGCCTTGGCACGCCTTCTCCTCCCCCAAATCATAATGTCTTAAATTCAAATGCTAGCATACTCCAAAGTTGCTAGCAAAGAAACATGTTATAACAATTGTACCAGCCACATTCAGCATCTCCCTGCCAAATAAATTCCAACTGGATTGTGATCCCAGCCTATACTTCCTCTATACTCAACTTCATCTGTGTTAGCCATCTCAACAATCTACAGCCTCACAAGACAGAATTCTGAATTCTGAAACCAGATGTACAAGAGATTGTCACCTATTCAAGCGTCCTCCAATAACCTAATCATATTTTACTCCCTCAATGGTAAGGAGACCGAACTGCCTAACTATAGCTATAAAAGTAACAATAATCATCATAAGTATAATTTATTATTAATCATTTCAAAAGTACGACTACTTTTACTATCGTTATAACTACCATCGGCAAACATTATGAATTAGAGTCAAATGACCAACCAGCATGCACAAGGAAGCAGTGCCACATCTACAAGACTCAACAAATTCCTTTAATCACAAATTCTTGATACCTAAAAATGCAGTACATACTGGAATTTGCAACTTCTTACAAAAGCAGAATCATTTTTTTTCTTGCAAGTCCCATAATTTCTTAAGACTTTAATTGCTAAAAGAATTCTCTTGTTCCGAACAACAGCCATAGGTACAATCCTCATTTAGAAGTTAACAGAATCGGCAAACTAGACCAGAATATGTTATGTGGAATAATTTTTGCAGTTCAGATGCTCTCGTGAGGCTTCGCATGAAAAGGAACTGTTACTTCTTTGTCGGCAAGATAGGGAACATAAGATTTAAGTCCTGATTTTGTCAAGGCCTTAGTTTTAGTGCTCCGCATTATGCTTTTGGAAGTGATGACATGTTTAGTTCTAAAGACTCCGGGCCATTACTCTGAAATATTGTTCATTAGTTCACTCTTGACGTGTTATGTACTTGTTCTTATTGTTTTCATATAGAAAAATTGCTCCAACTAACATTAATACATTTAAAAGTCCTAAAGTCTACCTTTTTTAAGCAATCAGGTCTAAATTAAGGGACAACATGGAGAGCTGCCTAAAGACTTTGGTATCTACATTAGTCTTTTTAGTTAGATATTATAAACTGGACATCCAGGTTTTTTAAGATACCATCATTACTGGATGATTATGTTATTTTCGCCATGTAACGGTTTACTATATACAACACTGAGGATTAGCATTAATTACGTCATCCAGTGCAACTTCTCAGCAAATATTGTGACATTGTGCTTATAACTTTAGACTTAGTCCTGTGCATGGGCATGCATCATGATTCTTAGCAGCAATACTAAATTGAGAGCCCAAGTTGAATTGCAGGAGTACTGATTGCTGATGAAAAGGAACAAGATCTAGTGAATATATGGGACTGGTGCAATAAATGGTAATTAGAACAAAAAAAGAGGTTAAACATACATACATATGTATATGTATACATATGTATGTATATATTATACCTTCCATCCATCCTTCTGGCGCATAGAATGCTCTAACATGATTATAAGAAAATTGTGTATAAGGTCTTCTACATCTTTCACGATGTGAGCGTTTGCCCCTTTACTGGTCCCTAACTGCAAGGAAACGTATAACAATTAAATCATGGCAAGAACTACAACAAAAAAAATGGTAAGACTTTCGTCTATTGCAATTAGTCAGCATGCAGAGATTTACTGAGCTAAAATGTTCTTTCCATCTCATCTATAAGAAGAAACAGAACCAAACGAGAAATAAATACACTCAATCTTATATTTTTCGTAATAATATTATAATAAGCTACATTTGGGTTCATGGAATGACACATGAACCCTAAACAATAAGCTACCTCATAATTGGATATGAGGACCTCCAAGATCCACTCAGGCCACTCCTCCATTTGGGTTAGACTTCTTCTATTTTCATGATGACTGCATGCCAAAAACAGAAGATCCTGAAATCAAATCGAGAAGACAGTTGAGACAGTGAGAATTAACCTCAAAAAGTCAGTGATAAGGAGAAAAACAAAGACACGCCAGGGACATAAAAAAAATTGGTATCATTTAACCTAGTAATTTGATGCTAGACTTGTAAACAAATGAAACAATCCATACTGAAGTAGTCAATCATAAATGAAGGATTAACTAATGCAAAAACTTGATACCTAATGATAGTAGTAAAAAAAAGTAAAATATATCCTAAAACTGAAAAAGATATGCTTATGTTTGTACTCTTCTTCTGTATTTGCATATTTCATCAAATATTTTTGCCGCCTTTTTACTGCTTAGCTCCACTCATGAAGCACTGTGCAATATATTCCAGTATCAGGTCTCCTTGTCATCATGACAAGTTGAAACCCCATGACAGTGTCATCAATGAATAATTGCATATATAAGTTTGTCCGTATATTACAGATTCGTGATCTATTTTGTATTTCTTATGGCTCAAAACAACAATTTTCGCATCTTTTATGATCAAGTATTGTGTGTTTCAACTTCATTGTTGCCTTTGTATGACACTTCAAGTACTTGATTGACCAAACTTTAGGTTCTGTTTGGGAGTGTTGTTCAAAACTGTTGTGCTATTAAAAAAGTACTGGTTAAAAAACCGACGTTGCAAAAATCAGAAAACTATTACAAATTTTGAGTTATAATGGGGAAAAAAGAATAGGGGTATGATAGTGAAATTTGTGACAGCTTCCCACAAAAGCTGCAAAGCATCTTTTGAGCCAAAATTTGTTGTTCAGAAAAGTTACTTTTAGATTAACCAAACAGTTTTTAACCTGCTTTTCACGAAAAAGTTGTTGTTGCTGTCTGCAACAGCAATACCAAACGGGGCCTCAATCTCTTCACAAACCTTGTGTAGAGATTCTTCTCATCATCTCTTCCAGAACAAAGTTAGTAAATGTAGCCAGGTGAGTTGGTAATATCCTTCTAAAATATTGTTTGTTTTAGCGCATATGGTATTAAAAGACTAACTAGATCTGAGGTCTTGAAATTTCTAATGAACCAAGCAATCCTAGTTATTCAATTTGTTTTAATATAGTCAAACCACTTTACCATTGCCAAATAAGAAAAATCATTACAAAAGTGTGTGAGTGGTCATTTTCATAATTTTAAAAGAGACCAAATCATTTTTGGTAGCCTCGAAGAAAATTTGAACTCACGCAACTCAATACGTCCAACATTAGGTCAAATTTTATTATTCGGATAAACAAATTTAGTTATCTAGTTTTCTATTGCATAGTATTTCCACCATAAAATAAAGAAACCAATACCCCACTCAGTAAGGTATATAATAATCTTCTATACACGGTTTTATTTATGCCATGCAAAATTGACTTTGAGCACAAGTCTTACTCTATTTCTTGTCCATTCTTAAACTAATACTAAATACAAGATACTGCTTATTTGCAAAAGTAGCCAAACTAAGACTTTAACATAAAGATACAAGATACTCCCTCTGTCCCATTTTAACTGGCGTTTGATGTTTGACTTTCTGACACACATATTAAGTTGTAAAAAAAAAATAGTTATACTCGATAAAAAAATTACATCTTTTGTTAAATTAAGGTTAGATTGTAAACTTTTATTTATATAAGATTTATATGCAAAAAAATTAGATTTAAATATGACTTTTTTAACACCTTAATATACTTTACAACTCAAAAGCAGATTTATTAGGGATAGAGAGGAGTATCTACCGGCAAGGGTGAAGGAGAATAAGATGGTACCTGTAATGCTCGATCTTGCAATTCCTTACATGCATAAGGAAGTGAACGCAAAAGGACCAACAAAATCTCTAGATGCTCGAAGCGATGACGAGAATCATAGAAGTTCATCCCATCATCGGTTGATGATACATTTATCTGAAGCATTGAACAAAAACTATTCAATCCACAATTTAATATAGACGACCGTTATATATATTTAAAAGGTGCAACAAAATATGTCCACTTTTGCTCCATATACAGCTTATGGGCCAAACTGCATATGGGCTTTAGTAGTTGAATTTTTTCAAAGAATGTTGACACTGTGGACGGATTGGTGAAGCAACATCTACCCAAGGAAATTGTATGCTTTCTTGTTTACTCTTACAAGCTATTGTCATGATTCTAGCTTAAAACTTCAAAAGGAACTATATTTGTATTTATCATGGTTAACTTGAAACTTCAAGAGGAACTTTATTTGTAATTATCATGGTAACTAATATGGGCCACTAATGATGCTGATGAATGAGCTACAAACCAATCAAAAGATAGGTAACATACCGATGCACCCAATAGCGCTATACATACGTTGCTAGTAAAGAGCCTGTTTGGTGCTGCTTGAAAGACCTTCTGTAAAGCAAAATGAAGAAGAGATACTTTATCATCAAACATGGTGCCACTCCCCTCTACAATATCCATTAGGTCACCTGTGACATTAGGGGCAGCTTGTGGACCAAAATCCAGTTGTCCTAATATAACTAAAGCACCTAAAAGGCCAATAATGGCAACAAGAATACCATCACTATGATCAACATTGTAGACATTATTCCTCACATTTTCACCGGTCATTGAAGAGCGTACACTTTCAAGATTTCTTAATAAAGAGTTTTCAGAAGTAGACATTCTTCTTCCAACACTAGATGCTGTTCGACTAAGAATCAAACCACTGTCACTATTATGACTTCTGACTTCAAAAGATCTTTTTGGATTATCTGTCGCTAAATAGTCGGCTGGACTAAATTCAAAAACATGCGGACTATTTCGACAATCTGATGAATTCAATTTGTTCTCAGCTAATGAATCAGAGTTGGCGGAATCTCCAGCATATGCCTCACGCTGTAATAGGACAAGAACTGTTTCTATACCGCCAGATGATATAAATGCCTTTGCAAATGTTTGTGCCCTGGAGGTATTTGGTTGTACTACTAATCTATGTATGAGATGCAATACCCTTTGAACCTGGTTGAACATAGTTAAGAGAATGAGTTCATAAACAACATTCTGGATACTGATAAAGGTCAAAATTTTCAGCCAAAAACTAATAATATCATACGCTAGATTAACAACATTTGACTCATTTTTGAAGACTAATATATTGTTCACCTGATTAAGTTGTGGACAGTCGACCATGAATCCAAGTAAACGACGCATATCATCAACAGCGAATGAAGGAGGAGCATCCACTACTAAGAGTTCGATGACAACCAAAAGCTCATCTACTAAATCATTCACTTTACTAATGGGACGTACTGCTTTTCGAGAGAATGTGTTGACAGAATCTTCTTCAGGAATAGCCCAATAACATTTTCTGCAGCCATCAAGAAGCGTCTGAATAGCATTGGCATCTCGCAACACAGATGCTTGGGTGAATACTATATCCGCAAGAGATGACAAAAGCTTCTTTTGTATTATGTAGCTGCATCGGCTCCAAAGTTTCAGATCTAGTAACAACGTACTGAAAAACTGAACTTTCAGCGCATGGTTATAATTTTGAGATTGGCACAAGGTAACAATTGCTTCAACAAGTTCCTCATCAACTGTTCCTTTTTTTTTCACATCAGGTGAAGATATAGTCTGTGTAAGATGGTCCAAAATTTTCGACAGAATCTCAGGCCCTCTTATTCGACACAATTCTTCACCGTTACCGGGGTATTTAATGGCCATGGAAATAATTCTGAATATTGTGGCAGAAAGAACAGTTGTGGACTCTGATGAAGAAACTGTCCCCTGCTGAGGTTCTGAAGTACTTTCATCAATGTTGCTTACTACCAAAGGAAGTAAAGTCATGGGTCCTCCATAAGCCAAAGACCACAAAGCCTCTGCAGGTCTCATTCTAGTAGCAACATGTACTCGACCAAGAACTTCTGCAGGCCTTCTAAGCATACCTAACATGTAAAAACAAATTTGCAAGTCACAAGGCGGCTTTCTGCATTTCTACTCAAGGCCATGATTTATAGTGTAACAAAATCATTAGCTCTAAGCGAAAGAGTTGACATAACGCTTGTCAAGAAACTAGAGGTTGTAATAGCATAACTGTTCTCTGAGATGGGAAGAGATTTAACAATCACATGAAGCAGGCAACTGAGCTGCTCAACCTTTAGATAGGATTACAGGTCCCTGGGGTTAAAGATAAAATGTAGAGGGCATGTGATGCAAAAGAAAAATTAACTTAATCTTTCTAAGTATTAGTGAAGGATTTCACATCTCCAGATCAAAACCCTTTAAATAAATTTTCAAATATTCACTAAGAGAACTGACATGTACAATCTCGTGGCTACAAAAAGAATATTCAGTATTTGAACATTTTTCACTCTATTTGATTAGCATCAGTTGTTATATATTATCAGGTCTTATCTTGTTAACATAAAATATTCTATACACAAACCTGCAGCACCAGAAGGCGAAGCATCTGAACAGAAACGCCCACTAAGTAGACTTGGGTGATAGAGTAAGTGAAGGCACCCTCCAATTTCTGCATCCAACAGCGCACTTTCTTCTGCCTTGCTTCGCACATATTCGTTTGGGGATATCCATGGTAGCCCTGACCCATTACCAAAAGAAGGAAAAGAATCTCCTCCTCTAGCAGCTATGCGGGCCATTTTCTCTGGACCAATTGAGTCTTTAAAAATATATATAGGTCCCATCTCAGCAAACAACGGGCACTGATGACTACGGCGATTCAGATCAGCCATCGTTGGTGGTTGATTAGTCCCAATACAACAAAAGGCAAGTGGCTTAGTGATTTTTGGATATTCGTAAGGAATACTTTCATACAAGGACCCATCAATGTACAACCGCAGTACACTTTCTGCCTTACCTAGTAAACCTTGTCTGGAAGTATGCTCCACAGCAAGGAAATACCAACATTGTGGCTTAAAAGCATGTTTAAAATGGACAGAGGTTTTCTTTCCCTTTCCCATACCGATTTCAACCACCAAAAATTGAGCATGAAAGTAAGCCTCGATAATTTGATTGTCAGCAGATATGAAACTGAACAGTCGTGGCATATTGGCAGTGCCTTCACCAACTAGTGCAGTGGCGGCAGCGGCAGCTGACATAGTTGATTTTCCTGCTTTGGCTACAGAAGCACTAGATATTGCCGCAGCAGCAGCAGCTGTGTTTAGATTGTCTGCAAATGATTCAATGTAAATCCATGTTGCAAATGCATATCCATTGACAAATGGCCAATTGCTATCCCCAGGGCCAAGCAATGCAGAACTTTCACCATCGAACTCAAATGTACATGCTGGACCAGTTGACTCTTTCCCATTCATGGCCTTCTCCAGTGCTAACATTAAACGAGCTGCCCAATCGGTGATGAGTGTTCTTGTGATGACTTCAAACCAAATATGGAGATCACTTACTTTGAGTGAATGCTCGGCTAAGTACTGGATGCAGAGGCATAATGGAGTTCCATCCCATTGCAATTTTTTTGCGACACTTGCATCATGAAGGAAAATCTTCTCCGCTGACTGAAGAAGAACTCTCAAAAGACCAGCTGAGGAGCACATAGATCTGTTTCTTGTACAAGCACGGAGTATGGCCAGCAGTCCTTTAACCATCCGAGTCCTTGCTGACATTAGACCCTCAAAATCCCCTGAGGAAGGAAGCCAAGGAATAAGCTCACCTGCCACTACAGCAGCCCTAGAGTTTAGCATCACACTAGGAGGAGTCGTGTCTTCGTCATCAAAAGATTCAACACCTCCCATTGTTGCAAGAAGAGAATCAACTACCAGTACAGCAATGTTTTCTACCTGTGCCTTTGCCTCTTCTTCATTTTCAAAACCCTCAGCGCCACTCACAATATCCTTTAATGTATCCATGCTTTCAGGCTTACCCATAATAGCAGAATCCACCAAATGCAAGATCTCCGGAGTAAGATTAGACATATCAAGCTTGGGCTTAGGCTTGCTTTTATTTGGTGAACCCACACGAGAACTGCCAACATCCTGGTTTAGTGAGTCCAAATTATCTAAAGCGTCAATCTGTCCACTGTCCATGGACTCCATATCAGGCACTGGGCCCCAAGGCTGATCAAAATCATCAAACCCTCCCTGAGAGCTTCCAGAAGCCTTTCCCTCGTCTTTGAAAGACGCCTGCTCATACAGGCTATCATCCGCTCTATTTGCAGTTCCAACATCTTGATCTGTATTATCACCTACCTGACCCGACCTACGTTCACTAATATCAACATTTTCTGTACTAGATGTTCCTACTGTTTCATCCATAATAATCCCTCGTGCAATCCAATTCAAAGTACCTGGAAGCACAACTCCAATGTAAGTCGTAAAGAACATACGTGTCGAACACTATAAACTATAATTTTAACAGAAAGATATCTCGATTTCAAGCTTAATTCAGTCAGTGCAATTTGCTTTTCCAGCATTAATATACATAAATAAATACACAAATTTGATAAATACACATACACACACCAGTCCCCAACCAATTCAAGTTAATCAAATAGATATCATCTGTGAACACATCTAATACATGAATAAATTAAAAAAGATATATATGTAAAGCAGATCAAATGCAAAGATTATGGAGGGAGAGAATGTGAAATATAACAGATGTGCAATGTAATTACCTTCGCGAATTGGATGGAGAAATGGTTGAGATTTGCTGGGAATTGAAGAAGGATGATCAAAATAATTTTGAGAATGGAGAAAGAGAGTTTAGAAATATGAGGCGATTTGAGCGCGAGAGTGTAGGGCCGATCGCTTATTGTTTTTATTTCTTTTATCATTGCATCTGACGTCACATAATACCGTTAACCTACTGTGTTAACTTGTGTTAACTTGAATATAACGTGTAACGGACGGAAACTTAATGAATTTTGGACTTTAATAATATACTCCTCTGTTTACTTGAATATGACTTTAACTTGAATATTTATAATTATTATTATTATTATTTTAATCATTTTATTGTTATTATTTTAATTAAAACTAGTTGAGAAGCCGCGCGTTGCGGCGGCCTATAAAAATTATATTAATGATTCAATATTAATATTTGTAGAATAAATAATTTTGTGGCTGTCGATAAAAAGTATATTAATAATTCAAAATTAATATTTATAGGATAAAATAAATTTTATATTATAAAAATCTTGATGTAATACCAAGACTAATATGTAAAATTGCAAAAGTGGACTATAATTCATGGTGAAAAATGAAAATAAATTTCTACATATAATTAATAATTTAAAGCACGACGAATCTTAATTTTATTTTTGTTTTTTTTTAAGTAATCATGTTCTTACATTGTCACCTTCTTCCAATTTTTTTGGATTGATTGTGCACAAAATCATCCAACTTAAATCCGTGAAATAGCGGTCTATAACTGCCCTTACTTGTAACAATATTTGCCTTCACTTAAAAGTTGCTTGAACGAAACAAACAGATAATTCATGAATAATTTTTTCCTGTGTAAATCATATAAAAATTAACAACAAACGTGTCCAATGAACAAAACAAATATTATAAAAAAATAACCAACAAACATACATCACTAGTAGTTAATATATTGATATCATCCATCAATGTCATGTCACGACTATATTCTTCTCCGTGTTTGGATCTGTCGACTCCCACGGTATATAACTAACTTTGCTTGCAATAACCTTATATCCGAAACTAAAAAAAGTAGTTCTAATTTTTGATATTTTTCATCCAAAAATTCAAGAAAAATAGAACGGAACGATGTGAGAGGCGCCACCTACACGCCCATCGCTTCTCCTTGTAAAGTATATTGATTGATTTTAACCCACATTTTTTGAATTCATTTCATTTTTATATCATGTGTTCCCTGCTATCTTTATCCCAGAAATTTTAAATTTATTCGTATTTAATCAATATTACCTAGTACTTTCTTCTTGTCCATAAAACTTATATATAATTTTTGATTCTATTATGCCCTATTCTATCACAAGTGAGCGCAACCTTAAAGTTTGATTGTTGGACCGCATTAAAGATAAAAAATGTCCCCAAATATCATTTCATACGCAATTTCGTGTTGTTTTTATAATATCGGATAAAAATTTGAAATAGTCCTGAGTTGTGTTTTTTATCAGAGAATCAAAATACTAACACCAAGTTGAGTTTGAAGTAACATTCAGGATCTTTTCAAAAAACGACACTAACACCCATTCATTATACAAATTTATATAGAGCTATTAATAAAAAAATTCAACTAATTTATCAATTTTTTGCCAAAAATCCTTTAAATTTTTCTTTTCACTAACAACCCCAATAAAATTTATTAAAATGATTTAAAAAATTACAAATAGATCATGTTGTCTAAGTGTCTGACATTCGCAAGTCATATATATATATATATATATTTAGTTAAAATAATTGGCGGTGTGTGATTTATATATATGATGTTTGTTAGATCTGATTTAAAAATAAACACGAAAACAAATAAAAATGTGTTTGTCTGGTGTCTCATTTTTTTCATTATATTAGTTCGAGCTACTATAATTTGTCAAGTAATTCCACTTTATAAAAACGCATTCATATTAACAAGTTTTGACTAAAACTAACCGATCACATTGATAAGTGATCAATTATTCACGAGCTCAAGAAAATCTTGAAAATATAAAAGATGAACTAATTATATGTGATATAAACAAACTACTAAAAATTATGAAATTTATTTTTGAAAATACACAAAGTCATATTTAAAATAATCGTGTTAAAAGTATAAGTAAATAATTAATTAAACCTCACTTTTTTATGAAAAATACTTCATCCTTCTCAAAATAGTCGTTTTGACTTTTTATACGCAACTAAGATGCAAAAACCTATCATCTTTAAAATTTTAATTTTCTGAATATATTTAATATTTTATTATTTGAAAAAAATAAAAACATGAAAAAATGTATACAAGTATACTCCCTCCTTAATTATTTATGTTTGGGATGTATGGCTCGAGATTTTAAAACTCATATATAGTTTCATAAATTACTTTTTAACATTTCTCAATTAAAAATTAAATATTAATTTTTTTAACTAAACAAAAGTGATAAATAAATGTGATGTTTGTTTGCGAGAAGCAAAAAATATTTTATGTAAATAAGTAACTAAGAAGTCTCTTTTAATAATCCAAACGGCCCTAGAGACGGTGCAAGTAAGGAGTACGTGGCACCAAAATTCAAGATAAGCCGAAACGTAAACAAAGAAAACAGAGGCCTGAGCTGGCACTAGGGGGTGTACGTGGGCCGGGTTGGCCCGGTTTTGGTTTTTTATCGACCCAACCCATTAAATTCGGTTTGCTAATTTTCGAACCCAACCCATTAAAATTAATTTATAACCCAACCCAATTTGTCATACTTCGGGTTGAGTTGGTTTGGGTCGGGTTGACGGGTTACTAACTACTAAATCGTTGTTTTAAAATTGGTACGCAACCTATAAATTATAGAGCATTAAAACAAGTTCGGATTTTTAAAGAATAATAGCTTCACTATTGAACTCTCAAAGGCAAGTAGACAAATGACAAAGGTGCAGGGAAAATATTTTAAAGGAAACTCGAGGAAAGATACCAATGTTATAATTCAATTTTATCACACTAATGTTATAATTTTAATTGGGTAGTTATATTATATATATATACAATTTTGTTAGATATATATATATTATCTATATAATGTATTTTTATTAAAATACCCTCGGGTCGGGTTGGGTTGGGTTGACCAAATAAAATCTAAAACCATGTCCAACCCATTAAAATCGGGTTGGAGCCGATTCAACCAAATTAAAAAACGGTTTAAAATTTTCGGTTTGGTTCGGCCGAAAATAGGGTCGGTTTGGGTCGGTTTAAACGGTTTGGGCAACCCATGTACACCCCTAGCTGGCACTAAAGTCATAGAAGAGGTTCCACACCACCCCATGTGCCCACAGTTCCAGTACAGGAGGATAACACAAGCGCAACACTTTACTTTTGTATCTTCGCATGTTAACTCGTTCAAACTTACATTTCATTTCTAGACTCGCATCTCCCTCGCTCACCATTTCTTTATTTCATTCCATAAAATTCTAAATCTATAGCATCTATCACTACTACTACTCACATACTCAGATTTGCTAAATATTTTCTAGCTTATAATCATGGAAAATAAAAACTTCAAAACCTGTTTTCCTTTCGTAGTGTCTCTCCTCATCCTCATCGCCGTAGTCTCGCCGCTGCCTGCTGCCGCCTACACTAACCACACTGTCGGCGCCGCCGCCGGTTGGTTCTTTAATGCGGACACTGCCACTCCTGCTGCTAAATACTCGGACTGGGCAGCTACTCAGACATTCAATCTCGGTGATTACCTCAGTAAGTTCTCATCCTTGTAATTAATTTGTAATTAACATTTAATTGTGATTATTGTCCGTGGAACTTGACTCGAGCTCTTTGGCTTGCAAAGATGGACTCGATTTTTGTGATTTGTTTATATTGAACTAAATTTGGATCAAATTATTTCTATTTGTTTTTTATATGTTAATGAATGTTTAAATTGATTAATGTAGTTTATTACAAGTTATTTTTTAGAGCCATTGCAAATTGCAAAAGACGGCTATGCCTTCCCTAATGGTTGATATAATGTTGGGGGTTATATTCTGTAGATGATCTGTAGCATCTATGTTGTGCTAGTACTTGGTTAATATGTAGTATCGATTAATCTGAATTCGATGTGCCAGTAATAGTTATCGGTGCTAAATTGTCTTGTACAAGTATTTTTCTTAGCTGATGACATAGCTTTGTTTAACCCCTCCTTTTTGCCCCCCTCTGATCTAGATGCACATAGTGATGTTGCAGCTCGTTATTCCTTTGGCCTAGATGAACATATACATAAGTTGCGATTAGAATCGTGAAACAACCCCCTTTATGTAAAACAAGGGCAAAGTTGGGGACGTGATCTATATCATCTTGTTAGGGTCATAGAAAATTAGAAACAATCCCTAGATGCAGATAGGAATACAGTGGTGCCCAACCTAGATGCACATAACTCACACTAAGATTCATTCAAATTTGAGTGTCTTATTTACAGGTGAGACTGACTATTGAATGTTACTCCCTGAATTACCTTTCAAACTTTAGGCGCTGTGGAACTTTGATCAATGAATGCAAATATGCCTTTTTTCATTACACTCGCTTTAAATACAGGACTAACTTCATATCATTTTGTTCTTGCAGTATTCAAGACGAGTACAAACCAAAGTGTGATCCAAACTTATAACGAAACTACCTACAAAAACTGTAGTATCGACTACTCAGAAGACGATGACACCTTCTCATTTACAAGTGGCAACAGCGAGTTCAACCAATCACTCACCATAGCTATCCCATTAACCATTAACGGTACAAACTATTACTTCTCTGATTCAGATGATGGTGTACAATGCCAACAAGGCATGGCGTTCGAGATTGATGTAAAATATGGCAGCGGACTTCCACCAAGCCTCAACCAGCCTCCGCCACCGGCCTATGTGGAGCCATCACCACCGTTGCCAGACGTGACCACTCCACCGCCCAGTACCGGTTTCAGGACTAACCTGCCTTGGTTGGTTAGTGTTATTACATTATGTGGAATGGTAGTGTTATAGAATGAGTATTAGAACCAAAGTGTATTGTACACTAGAAGACATCATTTGGAAAAGTAATTATGCGAGTAGTAAGGGTCGTTTTGGGGATTTAGATACAAAAATTAGTTGTCAAGCATGTGTCGGCAGAAGGGAGTGTGGGACTTAGCTGTACTGTTTGGCTTTAGATTATACTACTGCTGCTACTTTTCTTGAATTAAATTGTTGCATTAATTACACATCCGTCTAAACTTCTAAACCTATTACTCCCTCCGTCCCACCCATTTGTTAACGAATGGGTTGGGTACGGAGGTTAAGAAACATGTATAAAGTAGTGGAAAAAAGGAAGAAAAATGGGTAAAGTGGTGGGACTCATTGATTTTTAATGTATAAAAAGAAGATAATGGAGTAAAAGTAGTGTGAAAAGGAAAGAAAAGTGGAGAAGTGGTGGGATCCATTGACTATTTTTGATAAGTTTTGAAATGTAAAGAATTGGGTGGGACACCCAAAAAGGAAAGTGTAAAGAAATGGATGGGACGGAGGGAGTATGTTCATTAGTCATTGTAAACATTTACTGACTAAACCTTTACTTAGATAACGGTTTTCTAGTGTGTGCCAATGGGCACAAAATTTGATAGTTTTTTTATGTTTTGATTGACTTACACTACTTTAATAATGATGGCCCCCTGCATTTACACCAAACACACCAATGAAAACACATCAAATTTATGAATCCAATGAAAACACATCAAATTTATGAATTTCTGTGATTAGCATATGTACATGAGCACACACTAGACAAACCCTTTAGATAAATGTGTGTTTAGCTTAATTTAGAAAAAAAATTACTATTGATTATTTATAAATAGAAATTATAAAATAATTTTTAATTTATGAGTTTGAGTATGCTTATAGTAACTTATAATTTTTTTAGGCTGAAATTTTAAATTTAAATATTATAAATTATATTAAAATTGACATATACATATAAGAGTATATAAATAAAATTAAAATAAGTCGATAAAAAATTAGAATGTTCAACTTTCAAATTTCAACTTTAAAGTTAGACGCATAAATGATGCGAATAAATTAATTATAATTTATTTTAGTCAAGAAGTCGAGCAAAATAAGTTGTGCACCCCACAATTTCATGAACGTGTTAATTAACTCAAATTTTCTTATAAATTTTCATTAATACATTGATGCTAATGAACACCAACTCATGGTACTCGAATATCTAATTCTAATTCTTTCGATAGGTAATAATACAAAAAAGGCTTAAACATTTATTGTATTTAATATCACAAATTTTTTAAGATCAAAAGTGCATTTTAGTAATGGGTCACACGGACACGGAGAGACAATTAAAAGCAAATATTTGACACTTCCTGTCACAAGTCATAACTCATAACATAGATATGGTGTGATATTTCCGTATAATATTTTAAACCTTTTCCATTCTAGTTCAATTAATTTCTTTCTAAAATAGAAAGATAATCCAAATAAAAAGGAGGAAAAACTTTTCCTACCAAGCAAGTTATATAGGATTTTTGGAAGTCTGGAAACAAAACCTATATTTAGCTAATTTGCAATTAGATACTTACTAGCAAGACTTTAATATCTTTGCGTAAGAAGCTGGTTGCATCGGGGGTTTTTCTGGAAGAGAAAAAAAATATATTTCTTTATATATAAGTTTTTCTACAAAATATTTCCTCGCCTTCTCAATCTCTTGTTCGGACCCAAATTCTGTACAGTATATTTCCATCAGTTTAACTAGTTGAGAAACCGCGCGTTGCGGCGGCCTATAAAAATTATATTAATGATTCAATATTAATATTTGTATATAAAATAATTTTGTGACTGTCTATAAAATGTATATTAATGTTTCAAAATTAATATTTGTAGGATAAAATAAATTTTCTTTTATGAAAATCTTGATGTAATGCCAATACTAATATATAAAATTGCAAAATTGGACAATAATTCATGGTGAAAAAATGAAAAGAAATTTATGCACGTAATTAACAATTTAAAACACGACGAATCTTAATTTTATTTGTGTGTTTTTTAAAAGTAATCATGTTGTTACATTGTCACCTTCCTCCAATTTTTTTGATTGATTGTGCACAAAAACATCTAACTTAAATCCGTGAGACAGCGGTCTATAACTACTCTTACTTGTAACAATCTTTATTTTTTAATACTGTATAAACAGTCTTCACTCTTGAACGGAGCAAACAGATTATACATGAATAATTTTTTCCTATATACAAAGTAAATCATATAAAAATTAACAACAACAAACATGTCCGATGAACAAAACAAATATTATTATAAAATAATAGCGAACAAACATGCATCACTAATAGTTAATTTATTGATATCATATATCAATACCATGTCAAGACTATATTCTTTTCCCATGTTTGGATTTGTCGACTCCCACGTAGCGGTCTATAACTACCTTTGCTTGCAACAACCTTTATTTTTAATACTGTATAAACAGCCTTCACTTATCGAAGAACGGCACCACCGAGTTAGAAATCGAGCAAGAGAACTATTACCACACAAAGAGGTAGGGTTGTGGTATTGAAAAAGAGGAGGTTGTGTTTAGATATCCAAAACCCTACAATCTATAGGGGTATTTATAGGTGCAGAGAGACTTGTGTGCTACTCTTTCTCATAATTAAATAATCTGAAACAAAATCAGATTAAAACTTTCAAGCTACTGTATTCCATAAATAAACTGAAACAAAATCAGATTTCGAAACTTGTTTCTAATATACCCGAAACTAAAAAAGGTAGTTCTGATTTTTGATATTTTTCATCCAAAAAAATTCCAGAAAATTAGAAAATAGAACGGAGCGATGTGAGAGGCGCCACCTACACACCCAGAGAGAGGTACGGTTGTGGTATTGAAAGAGAAGAGTTTGTGTTTAGATGATCCAAAAACCTATCATCTATAGAGGTATTTATATGTGCAGAGAGACTTGTGTGCTACTCATTCTCATAATTAAATAATCTGAAACAAAATCAGATTAAAATTTTCAAGCTACTATATTCTATAAATAATCTGAAACAAAATCAGATTCTGAAACTTGCTTCCAATATACCCGAAACTAAAAAAGGTAGTTTTAATTTTTGATATTTTTCATTCAAAAATTCCAGAAAATTAGAAAAATAAAACGGAGCGATGTGAGAGGCGCCACCTACACGCCCCTCGCTTCTCCTTTATATAATAATCTGAAACAAAATCAGATTAAAATTTTCAAGCTACTATATTCTATAAATAATCTGAAACAAAATCAGATTCTGAAACTTGCTTCCAATATACCCGAAACTAAAAAAGGTAGTTTTAATTTTTGATATTTTTCATTCAAAAATTCCAGAAAATTAGAAAAATAAAACGGAGCGATGTGAGAGGCGCCACCTACACGCCCCTCGCTTCTCCTTTATATAAGTATATTGATTATTACAACAACAGACATACAAATATTCTTTATAAAATAAACCTAAAGCATTACTCCATTGAGTTAGGTATCTGAGTTATTTAACTATTTATTCTAATTTAAAAAAGGAAAAGGAAAGACCAAGTTGTCAAAACTAGACAAATCATTATTACTACATGAAAATGGGCCATGAAAGAAATAGTAATTCCCAAATAGTGGGGTCTAATTGTAAACACAAAAATTGTAGGAAACGAGACAAATCTGAGGAAATTGAATGCGAAGTTGGGTGAATACGATTCACGACACATACACACACTCGAGTGTATCTATCTGTATGTATATTAGCGAAATGATCCTTTGCTTGTTTTGATCTTTGTGGATAGAAGTCACCGCCCCCACCCCTCACACAATAATATCAACGCAATACAATACACACACTTTCAGAGAGAGAGAGAGATATTCAGAGAGAGAGAGAGAGCGGGAGAGAGAGACTGAGAGAGAGGGGGGAGAGAGAGAAGGCGACGGTCTGAGAGTGATTGTTGATTGTAATTGGCTGAATAACTGTGTAAGTGATATTTGTGTGTGTTGTTTTTTTTGATGTTTTGTTAGGGATTGTTTGGACTCGGTTTTCTAGGTTTTACATGTGATTTTGTTGCAGAGAGATGGGGTTAATATCTGGGATTCTGATGGGGATGATCACTGGAATTGCATTGATGGCGGGTTGGAGTCGGATGATGAAGTATCGAAGCAACAAACGTATTGCTAAGGTAGTATTTTACGCTTTGATTTCTTTTTTGTAATTAGGATTTAGTTCATGTTGTAACCAACATTACTAATGGGTCAAGCTATAGCTAGGTTTATGTAAATTTAGCTACAAGGCTGCTGAAAGATGCTTCTTAACAGATTTAAACACTGAAAAGACTGAAAACTTTTTTATTCGGTGTTTTTTTTTAATGTTTGGCTTGTGTTGATGGGAATAGGAAATGAGAATGCCATTTTGGAAACCAGTGGGGCTACGAAGAGAATGAGTTTTCCTTTTCCTGACTTTTAATCTCCTAAATACACACTAACACATAGAAATACTATCCTGATTCCCTTTAACTGGAATTTAAAAACTGTGAACTGAAATGGTCTTTTTAGTATTATTTGCTCGAATGTTCTCACCGGAATGTTGCGGTTCTTTTGCAAAATTGTGCCGGTACCGATTAACGTGGTAATTACAATTCAGAGAGTGTTCTTGATCACGATTCACAGCATTCTGTAGTTAACGATATTGATTGGATTAAGTTCACTGAGTATTAAATGTTATATATCAAGAAAGTCTCATTCAATAGCAGTCAAGTTTTGGCCGAAGTTGCACTAAAAAGTAACCCCATTAAGCCACAATCGAGCAACATGAATGGCAAGTGGTATTAAGCTGAAAAGGCATCGCTGTCAAAAAAATTCTGGCCAACGTGCCACCCGTAGGCATTAAGAAATTACTTGAGCACTAGGTTACTGTAAGTTGGTTGGAGGCAGCATAGTTAATGGTAATATATAAAAATTAAGGCGGTTTGTGAAGGGATATTGCACTTCAGCAATATATGATGACCTCAGGGTTGGTTTACTGAAGATTGCCTAGATATTGCTGACCTGAAGCAGGTAGTGAATACTATGTATTCATATATATATATATATATATATATATATATATATATATATATATATATATATATGTAAATATCACTGGTGAAGTTCCTGTTCAGTTCTAGAATGAAGCCTCTTGTTATTGCTATATTGTTAATTGTCATGCCTTACTCAAAGATTTGGTCTTGCAGCCATACTCTCAGCGGCTGAATTAGTATTTCAGGAATTGGTTTTGTTGTTCATTATACCTTAATATTCAGGACTGGACTAAACTTTTAAATATTTAAAAGACTCCTTGCCACATGTATATATAATGTCTTAAATTAGAAATTAGGATCTTTATTCTAAACAAAAAAGTTTTCGAGATAAAAATGATATTAAGAATGTGGTAGAAAGAATTTAATTTGACCTCCGGCGCCATCAAATCGATTGTAGCCTTGGTTGTGACTGTTATTCTTGCTCCAACATGACTGCTAACTGTTTTAGACTAATAATGGGTTTGTTGATAAAGCAGCAACATATAGTTGCTACTCTACTTCTTCCTGTTTACTTCTCAGCTTTAACTATCATAAAATGTGGTTGATATCAGTTGCGGATCCTCTTATTGTATATTTTGTTCCCTCAGGCAGTTGACATTAAGCTCCTTGGATCCCTCAGTAGAGATGATTTGAAGAAAATTTGTGGAGAGAACTTTCCCGAGTGGATATCATTTCCTGTTTATGAGCAGGTTAGTTTACCTGCTGTTTGTCATGGGTTTTCTATTGCAATCATTTATTAGTGTCTTGTTAAACGTGTTTTACTGCATCTTAGTTAATTTAGTAGCTCAAGGATAAGTCTCAAGTACAAGTGGATAGTTAATTGTGGTTATGTTAGCTGATGACCCACCTGACCTGGGTTATTGGCATTTCGTCCTGTTTACAATAACGTAGGCATGGTAGCCATATAAATACCTAACATTCTTGCAAGCATGTCTTGCTCAAGGATTTTGAATTAAGGCTATTTTTAAAATATTGATCAGGCAAGCTTCCTCATGAACCTGAGTTATGGGTGTTTTGTCATGTATCAGTCAAGGGATAGAAAATTATTTGTGTTAATATATTTGGCATATACATTTTTTATTAACCTGATATGCATGTGCATGTTTAGAAGTGTATCATTGTGATAAATGGTCTAATTAGCAATTACAATATTATGTAATCAATATATGGATCATTTATTTTATATATAATAATTTATATTGTGAGATTATATATATACTGTTAGGAGTTGATTTGATTGTTTATAATATATGATCCTAAAAAATATTGGCAAGTGGTTAGGTGAAACTCTGTTAGATGAAATAGTTGTGGTACTGTGTAATATTACTAAGTTGTTTTTGACATGTGCACGAACTGGATATTATCTGTTGTGGCAAAATAATACTCCCTCCGTCCCTCCCATTTGTTTACAAATAGGTTGTGCACGGAGATTAAGAAAAATGTATAAAGTTGTGGGAAAGAGAAACAAATAGGCAAAGTGGTGGGACTGATTGATATATGATGTATAAAGTGAGGATAGTGGAGGCAAGTAGTGGATGTAGTTAGTTTTTATATTCTAGAATGTTACTATTATTAGGAAGTTTTGAAATGTAAAGAGTCGGAAAAGACATCTTAAAAAGGAAAGTATAAAGAAATGGTTGGGATAGAGGGAGTATATGGGTAGAACTGACTTTTCACTAAATTAATTGCCCAAAACTTAGTCAAATGGGGTGTTAAACCCCAATTATGTTTAATGTATGCATTATATATTTTTTCGGAATTATACTATTTGTAAAGTCTTAACTTTTAAATTCTACCCCTGGGTCAATCCAGAGCCTTTTCCGAAATCGGGTCAGTTACTGATTTATTTACACATAAGCAAAAAATACATTAGGCCAATTGCAGCCTTGGTCAAATTATGAATCTTTAAAAATCAGCTCTTCCCGAATCCGAATCACGCATAGGTACGAAGTACACTTGCCCAAATGCAACTTGGGTAATCCACAAGCTCACTACAAGCCCTAAAAAGAACATGGTTTGTTGGTGCACTTGGAAGTGATACTTTAATATGAGTAATTTTAATTATCTTACTAGTTTTGATATAATTTCATTTTTGTTTGAGATTTCAGGTAAAATGGTTGAACAAGCAACTGAGCAAACTCTGGCCATTTGTTGCAGATGTAAGATTGTCCCTATCCTGTCTTTCAAATTATACACTATGAAGTTAAAAAGTAAGATGCATTATATTCATAGAGCTATGTCTTAGCCTCGTAGGTAATACATTGTCAGTTATTGTTGTGTTTACTTGTTCTTTGGTATTTTGGTATCCTTCTACAAAACTTTCCTGACTCACCCAGGAAGTTTGATGCATCTTTGTCTTCAAGGACTTTTTATAATGTTTGTTAATTATTTATAGTTATGTAGTGATCTTCAAAATTTGTTTCCTACATCCACAATGACATAGTGACACCTTCACACTTTATTGAATCCCACTTAACTGTTAAAACAATTACGTGGGATGCTTATAAGGCTGTAAATTTTTTTATTGCAAGTTTTAGAGAAATTGGTTTCAAGGAAAATTTATTTTCCCTACAAAGTCCCACTCTGTAGGAGGATTTATACTTTTGCATGCATGTGGAATCTTTAGATTCTGCAGAATGCTGCCAGTGCAAATTGGCCATATCATTGATAAGTAATAATTACAAGACATTAACATCATTCTTTCAGTTTTGTTTAGTTTGGAAGATGTTGTTTTTCCTATCTCACCAGGCTAAATTTTGTTGGATGTGCTTATTTGCAGGCAGCAACGGCAATAATAAAAGAATCTGTTGAACCTTTGTTAGAGGAATACCGACCAGCAGGAATTACGTCAATGAAGTTCAGTAAACTGTCCCTTGGAAATGTGCCTCCTAAGATTGAAGGTAAGATCACATGCTGAACTCTAACTTGCTTCATATGCTCTTTGCTTCTTTGGGTCACTGAAGTAATACCTAATAATTTTTAGTGTCAACAAAACTAGTTTCAGTTTCACTTTCACATATATTTTGCCAGTATGGGATGACATGGTTGAAGCTGGTTGCCATATAATAATTGATGTTTAAAAGATGTTCCATTTTTGGTTTATATTGACTTTCACATGTGGAGTCTTTCATGCATGGCCATTCTTATATCATTGCCACAATTCTGAATACGACTTGCCACATTTTTTGCATGTGCTTTGTACTCACATAATAATTTTACGGTGCAGGCATTCGTGTTCAGAGCCTTAAAGAAGGCCAAATTACAATGGATATTGATTTCCGGTGGGGTGGTGATCCGAGCATCATCCTAGGCATTGAGGCTGCAATGGTTGCTTCTATACCCATTCAGGTTTGTAAATTTGACCAATTTGTGATCTTATGATTTAATGTACTATTGGTTTCTTCTTTCTCTATCACATTGATTATACGTGTGCTACTACCTGTCTACTCAATATTGTGTACTTATCGCTGCAGTTAAAGGACCTCCAAGTTTTTACTGTCATTCGTGTTATCTTCCAACTTACTGATGAAATTCCATGCATCTCTGCTGTAGTTGTTGCCTTACTTTCTGAGGTACATTTGAGCAAGAATGTCAATGTTATTGGCTATTTTTCATTATATTTTAAGTTTTGGCTTTACCTTCTGTGCACATTTAAGCAATAATATCTGTTTGATTAAATATTCTTTATTAAATTCTCTTTTGAAGGTTTGTTCAGTGAGTTGAGGAAGGATATCTTGTTATGATATTTTTAATGCAACTTCAACCTACAATTAGTGAAATGCTAATGTTATGAAATTTAATTGCTCCTTTTGGCTTTGAGATGGCAAATTGCATTTGATAATAGAATGAGATGTTTATAGTTTGCTCCACACCTGAACTTGAAACTTTGAGTCACTTGCAAGGAGTGTGGCTATGGTTTCTACTAATTTTAATGCCTAAGCCAAATAATATATAAGGTGGTCTCCTGTATATAAATTTCTCTGAAAGGCCCTTATATCTTAATTTATCGATCGTACGGAGTCGAGTCAGCATCAGCTTTTTTTAAGAAGTAGTTAAGGTTACCCTCTTAAGTTTTTAATTGAGTGCATATAACCTCTTAAGTTTTTTATTTAGTATATTGAATTTTGATTTTTCATCGTAAAAATAGATATTTGGTATTATAAGATAATATTACAATCACATTAATATGTGGTGTTTAAAAAAATGGCCCTAAGAAAAGGTTCATTTGTCCTTTTTATTAACCTGGCCCTGCTTGCAAGTAGTAAATATCATATGTGTGGAGCAACATGTCCTGGCAATTGAAAATGTGTTGTACTGTAAATCTTTTAGTCAATATAGTCAGCATGCTATTGCAGAAAGGAGTAATTATCATTACAGCAAATAAACAAGAGATAATCTTGAGAAGTTCAATGATTGTAAATCTGCCTTAATTGTATAATCATACATCATGAAACTGGTAGGTTTAAGATTAACTTATCCATGTGTAATATGTGACATGTACTAGTTAATCTATTGAAGTGAACTTTGTCCTTTCGTGTGATTATTGTGATTGATTTTGTGTTGCAACTATTGCTTTTCATGCCCACTGAGTATGCATTATACGATAATATCAGTATTATTTGTCTGATAATAGATAATGACAATCACTATTACTTTTTTATGTCATTAAACAGCCAAAGCCAAGAATTGATTATACTCTTAAGGCTATCGGAGGGAGTTTAACAGCTATACCTGGACTTTCAGATATGATAGATGTAAGTTAAGTTGGGATGCCTTTACTTTTACAAATATACTTGCATCACTTCTCTGAAGTTCTATTATTATTTTATCCTAAATGTGGTTTTTTCTCATGGATAGGATACCGTAAACACCATTGTCACAGATATGCTCCAGTGGCCCCACAGGATTGTTGTTCCAATTGGTGGTGTACCTGTCGACACAAGGTACCTATATTGATTTATGGAACTTTCATGCAAAAACTCAAAATAGTCTTCTATGAGACTTCTTCCATTTTTCTTTTTGCCGAGTTTCCATGGTCTGTTGCTAAGCAATTTGTGCTTACATTTCCTACTCTTTATGTTTCTAAAAAGAAGCTTTATCATGGCAAAGGTGTGGGTTATCGCAAAACATGTTAATGCAGATAAGAGTGAGTCAATTGAACTGACTTCATCACCTGACCTTAAATGTACTAGGAAGTAATAATTAAGGCCTAGTTACAATTCTTGCTGTATGTACGCTCCTGAGATTCTGTAGTAGAGCGATGGCGTCCTGTCATTTGCGCTTAGTTGATGCGGGGATGTAAAATAGAATGAACTGACCCATACTGCTGCCACGCCTCATTGTTTTACCCTGTGAGGGGCAATGTGGAGAATGCCTGTGACAGTTTACCTAGAATATCCAAGTTTCTATTTACTTAGTGGGTTGTGAATTAGTGATAGGCTGATAGCTAATTAGAATTTTTACCTATGTGAATTTGATTGCATGACAATTGACAACAAATAGGCAACTAAGGATATTAAAGTGAAAATAGAAATCAAGTTTTTTTCTTTTATGAATGAGGTGCGCTCTTTAATTGTCTGCAATATACATCTGAAGGCTATCTGCCAAGTTGCACTGATCTTTTGTCGATGTTATACTTTTATGTTTTATGTTGCAGATTTTAGAATAGCTATTTGGCAATGAGTACTTGCAAGTTGTTCTACAAAATCTGTCTTAGAAATTCTTAATTGTCTTTTGTCTCATCGAGAAATTAATCATCAAATGAAAACTCCCTATTATTTAGGATTTACGGCTTAGCTTGTATATCTGTACAGCAGGCATCTTATTTTGTTGTTAGTTCCTTGTGCTTGTTAGTCCAACTGCAGTGTTTGGATAGAGAAGCAATTTAAGTATGTTTGTTAAGGTTCTTTGATCATGCATTAAACAATCCTCTGATTTTTATTTGATCATATGTTCGTAATAATTAATACCTGTTCCTGTACTGTAATCCAGTGATTTGGAGCTTAAACCACAAGGGAAGCTTACTCTGACAGTAGTTAAGGCAAATGAATTGAAGAACATGGAGATGATTGGAAAATCTGATCCATATGTGGTTCTGTACATAAGACCGCTTTTCAAGGTTAAGACAAAGGTTGTCGATAATAACTTGAATCCTGTTTGGGACGAGACTTTTGAGTTGATTGCCGAAGACAAGGAAACTCAGGCTCTCATATTTGAGGTTTTTGTCCTATAACCTTCTCTTCATGTATGTTGCATTCTGTTCTTTTCTAGATTAGTAGATTCGTTTGGTGCTTTAATATGTTGACACAATAGAGATATACTATAATATTAAAAGATGCAACATGATGACTTGGCAATATCTCCAAGCAATAAGCGTTAGTTAAAAATAATTTGCAGTATAGTTTGTGACGTAAGCTACTTAATACTTCTTCTGTGTTAGTTAACTTGTGCAGTGTGTCGCCTATGGCATCAATTTGGGGAGATGAACTTTGAAGTAAATGAAAAAGAGAAAGCAGCAGAAAAGCCAAGGACACCTTTAATATCATATATCTTGTAAAAGTTAATTATGTTACCTCCACCTGACAAAAAAAGTTGTTATTTCTATATGTTTAGTTTGCTGACATTCATTGCTGCTGGAATTGTTTAGAATTCTAAATCCTATCTTTGAACTTTCTACGATCTATATAGATCTATCTTTGCTGTAAATATAATTGAAAGTTCTTTATGCAGGTCTTTGACCAAGACATTGGACAAGACAAGCGTCTGGGTATAGCAAAGTTACCATTACGTGAGCTGGAAGCTGATACGACAAAGGAGATGCAGCTGAGACTGATGCCATCGCTAGATATGCTTAAGATAAAAGATAAGAAGGATAGGGGTACTATTACTGTTAAGGTACATACCGAATGACCATTTACAACTTCACCTATAATTAATTGATTTATTTCTTCAGGAAAAGAACACTTTTTTTCCTCTTTTAACGTGTTAGTCACTTGGTCGTTTAGCTATATAGTTATTATGGTGCGCCTAGGTACTAGATTCATTGCCGTCCGAAGCTCTACTGCATTATCTCAATTGAAGTGAGAGCCTCTGTGTTCTGGCTTTTAAGTTTAAATTTGAGGGATAGCATGAACTTGCTTCAAGAGACTCTTAGTTGTGTTTGGTTGGGATGAATGAATTTGGAGGGAATAAAATAAAATTTGAACTACATCATGTGTCAATATTCATTCCTTCCTCCAAAACCTAAGCTAGACCTCAAACCCCCATAAAAAGGAATGCTCCATTTCCAATGATACCCGTGCTTCTCAAATCTTACCATAACAAAATTGCACCAACTTATTTTTTTTCAAAATCTTTCTTACCTTCATTATTTTCATATTGACTCAGTGCATTCCATCAACATTTAGGCTGTGTGTTTTTATTAATGGGAATGAAATTGAGGAGAATGTAATGGGATCTGACTCTTATTTGGGCAGATGTTTATAGTTTTCATTCCTTTCCAATAATTTAAACGAGAACTCTATCCTGCTATGTTTGGAAGGAGTGCTGCATTCTCCTCCTTCCTCATTTTTCCTAAAATCTTCATCATAGAAAATATTGACTGTCGTGTTTGTTCACTATTATTCTTTTTTCATACATGGACACAACCTTAGTGACTCCTCATTTAAAAAGAACCTCCCCCAACTCCTAACTAATATTTTGTGATAAATTGATAAGATTCCTCTTATTCTGTCATATTTTTCTTTTCCATTTATGGATTCAAATTACTTTTAGTAAAATAATAATGGGTGACCCCAAAGATTATTATTGGAGATGGACACACACAGAGTCATTATGAGCCAAATTTATTCTATACTGTAGTTTTTCAGGGAGTGGGTTAAGAGTTTGTTGGAGATACTCTGAGCATGTCTTGGTGTGGGACATGCTTTAGCTTGGAAGCCGTAGCGTGCAATGCTACATTATTTGAAGTAAAATATGGAAGTATCTATTACGTCAACCTGATATATGTTCCATTTAGAATTTCATATTTCCCCTCTGGCCTCTTGAATTATAGGTTTTGTATCATGAATTCAACAAAGAAGAGCAATATCAAGCCCTGGAAGATGAGAAACGAATTCTAGAAGAGAGAAAGAAACTAAAAGAAGCAGGGGTTATTGGTAGCACGATGGATGCTGTGGGGGCAGTGGGCAGTGGTATTGGTGCTGGAGTCGGGATGGTGGGTACTGGTCTCGGTGCTGGAGTTGGGATTGTCGGGAGTGGCTTCGGAGCTGTTGGAAGTGGTCTGAGCAAAGCTGGAAAGTTTATGGGCAGAAGCATAACAGGGCAGTCTACTTCTAAGAAGAGTGGTACAAGCACCCCAGTCAACTCTACTCAGGAAAATGGTGGCGCAAAACCACTTTAGTAATTTAGGATTGTCAGACCTAAAATGTTTATGATTTATGTATCAAAACTTACTTGTGGATTATTTACTTACGGAGTATATTTGGTATAATTGTTTTTTCTTGTGCTAGTGTGATCTTGTGACAACATGAACTTTAGCTTTTCCATTATTTGCTTGATTCGTACTGCTGAATAAGAATGTGGTTTATATGTAATTTCTCCCCTCCGGTTGTATCCTTTGAATAGAAAAGAATTGATTTCACAAGATTATGTATTTATCAATAAATGTTTTTATTTTTAATTATCAATAAATGATTACATATTTATTTAAATAATAATTTAATTAATTTCTTATTGCTAGAGTATTTTAAAAAATTAATGGACATGTATGCCTATTAAAATGTTTATGTATGTTCAATTTTCAAGTCCTATAATATATTTACTTTGTCTACATTATGTGTGCAGATTTAGTACAATACTTGTGCAGATTTATTATATAATATACATATATAGGGGATATATATATATATATATATATTGCGTGTGCATATAACATATATATTCGATTTTGCGAAGTACATCAAATTATATTAATATTATATAAAAATTATATGAAAATAATTATTTCATATTAAGTTAATATTTCACTTACATTTTCAAAATTATAAAATGAAAATATTTCATTCGAGATTATATTTTCTTTAAGTTGATACCAATATTTACTTCTCATTTATATATGTAAATATCTCTATACTAGGAAAATTTGATATAGAATAACGGTTTTGATCTTAATATTGTATAACCATCTACATAATTTCAGTTAGTCCTGATTTATTCGATTAAGGTGATGTGATAAATTAAGAGGATTGGAGGGTGCACCGACAAGCGTGGTGGAGATTTTTTTCGTGCAGTGAAAAAGTGGGGACACAAAAAGTGGGAGTGCGTGGGTTTCATGTGATCTTCGTATTTGCCCTCTTCATTTGTATTTGTAGTTTAATGTTTAGCCATATTATTCTATTCTATTTTATTGTATGACCATCTACGAGAGAGATGCAGCTGAACCTAGGCCCCAGCGAAAAAGCAGCAGTAAAAGTCAAAGACAAGTTTGATTGATTCAAAGATTTCTTTTCCTCTCGGAGACATCAAACAATCAATTTTTTAAGTGCATGTTTCAAAATCCTTTAAATTTATATTGAAATATTTTTATATATTTCACTAAAAATGAAATTTGAAGTTTTTAATATATATATACAAGGTCGCCTTAAATTTTAAATAGATTTTTAAAATCTAAATCTAAATACGTTTTTTTCATGTTTTTCATCGTTGTATGTGTCGAAAAATAATTTTAAAACATAATACATAGAACCCTAATTAATATTAGAAATAAGATAAAAACATGAGTTCTCTATTCCTCTCTTCAGCATGACTGTATATATACATTTGATGGGTATGTTGTTAAGATGCTTTATCTTCAAAGGATCTTTTTCCTGTGAATCTTAAGCCAATTGCTTTATCTTATATTTACTCATTATTTAAGTGCTGTCAACTCAAATCCGTTACCATGCACTGTTTTTTAATACTACAACACTCAGCCAACTTCAACTTTAAGCAATTTATTTGTTAACTGCCGCAACTACTACTTAACAATAGAGTTGTTTGGCAGACTTGTATCTGGACTGAGAAAAATTGAGATCATTACAAAAATTGTAACGATGAAAAGATGTGTCGATAAAAATTTAGATCAAAATAAATTTTCTATCGTCGAAAATGGTGGGTCATGATTAGAAGAGATAAGTTGATATGCAAGTAATTTGATAAATAACATGAAAATTTAAATTTTAATAGATAAAATATGAAAATACACCCTCAATAACGGACCAAATAGGATAATGGCATTCTTTTCACTTAAGTACACAAAATAAATACACTTATAAATAAATAATTTATATTTTTATGAAAAAAACACACATACTCCCTTCATTTCAACTATTTGTTTACAAACGGGTGGGGCACGAAAATTAAAAAATATGTTTAAATTAGTGAAAAATAGAAAGAAAAATGGGTGAAAGGATATGGCTCATCTTAAAAGGAAGACAATATAGTAAAAATGATGTGAAAAGGAAAGAAAAACGAGGAAGGGGTGAGACTTATTAACTATTTTTTATAAGTTTTGAAATGTAAAGAATTAGTGAAAAAAAAGTGTAAAGAAATTATTGGGACAATAAATGAACGTTAAAAAGTGTTTATAAAATTGTATGCAAACATAAAAGTTTAATTCATATTTAGTTAGATTTCAAGAATTTTTTAACTAAAATTAAACTAATATATTTATATTAATATAAGAAAATATTTCAAATACACATTTCGAATTAAGTTACAAGTCCATAATAAACTGGACCAAAATTTCATTTTAAAATATACAAAATATGAAATGATTATAGACGGAGATTGATTGTGTCTAGAAATCCAAAAGAGTTCATTACATGGAAATTTGACGGAATCACAAAAAAAATGTATTTGTATATAGTTTTTATGAGCCGGGTTTTAGATATACAATTGAACTTATCTAGTTTTCCGACCCGGGTTATAAATATTCTCCCGGAACATGGTCTATATTAATAATTAATTGATTGAAGCTAACTATAAAATTAAACATTTCTAGTAAAAATATATATTAAACTATACATTCTTAATTACGAAAATGTCAAAAAAAATGTACACTATATTTTTATATGAACTTCACTTTATTCTTCTCACAAAGGGGTGAAAATTTCAAATTACCGTATTCCTCACATTTTAGTTTATTTATCTCTAATTAAGAGGTTAAATTTGGATTTATATAAATATTTTATTGTTAGAGAAATATCACACAATGACATAATTGTATTTACACATCAAAATGAGTGTAACAGAAATCAGAAATCAATATCAAAACGTAAATATCTACCTTTTGCTTTCGGATTAAATATCAATAACGTGACTCATTGCAGCCCGATGATTCAAATTGGTCACTGATTGAAAAAGTGACTCAAATGAGTTACTTATTTAAAAATCTGTATCAAAACTATCATTTTATCATTAGTCGAAATTCTGAAAGTATTATATATTGAGTTTCGCACATTTTTTATGAATGATATTACATCCAAATGAAAAGTTCCGAGTTCTACTATTTTAACTAATAGTGTTAGATTTTTAAAATTTTATCAATTATTTAAATCAAATAAAACAATCAAAAAATTAAAAATAAATAGTTGATAAAATTTTAAAAATCCAACAAAATTAGTTAAAATAGTAGAACTCGAAATCTTTCATTTGGATGTAATATCATTCATAAAAAATATGCAAAACTCAATATATAATACTTTCAGAATTTCGACTAAATATTTCGACTGACTTGAGTCATCTTACCGTAACAAGTAGGGATGAGCAAAACCGAACCGAAAACCGGAACCGAAACCGAAACCACAAAAAACCGGACGAAACCGCACCACCAAAAACCGAACCAATTAATAACCAAACCGAATAAAAACCGAACCATTAATATGGTTGCGGTTTGGTTTTAAATTTTTAAAAACCAAATACAAACCGAACCGAACCAAATAAAATTATATATATATATATATATATATATATATTTTAAATTATGAATATCAATATTTTAATTTAATTTTATAGACTATCATATAATTGTCCAATAGACTATAGGGTGTTTTCTTCTTCTTTATTCTGCTTTACTTCGCCAATATTTAAGTTTAATTATATGCTACAACAGAAGGCGCAACTAACTGGCAATTGCTTTCCAGTGCACAGGTTACTTCAATAACCATTAGTAATTTATTTGAGATACTTGTGAGGGTGTGGGGTCGCCGTAGCTCATGCATATATTAGTTTATATATTTAAATTATGAAAATTATATCGCTATTTGTATATTCACATCGCATTTTAATAAATATATCAAAAAAATTATATATTTGGTTTTGAAACCGAAACCGTACCATTTAAAACCGAAACCGAATTTAAAAGACCGAACCGCACCATTTATATGTGGTTTGGTTTTGGTTTTGGTTTTCGATTTTACAAACCGAATTAATATGGTTACGGTGCGATTTTTGCTCAAAACCGCACCGAACCGCACCATGCTCATCCCCAGTAACAAGTGTATTTAACCCTTTTACTTTGTTCATGCGAATAGGCAGGCAGGAGCATACTAAAAAAAACGAGTATGTACGCTCGGTAAGAAAAGAGAATGTACGTATAGAAGTAATAGTCAACCACCTTTATCTTTGACCTTTTATCGAGATGGCTTACGTGCTGGTACACACACTCGTCCGTGAGGACGCATGCTATGGGACACTGAACCTCACAAGATTTTTCTACTTTCCTATGTGCGTGTTTGTATGTATATGCACATGTACGTGAGTCATGTCTGGTAGGGACGCAGGCCCACGTGATTGCTCACTTCTGTATAACCATTTTATCACTACTTCGAATCCTTCTGTTTTATCAAACAAAAATATTTTATAATTTTTGTCCGTTCTTTAAAAAATTCCAAATAGTGGGAATAAAATTCGGAGTCATTTTAGGAAAATAAATTTTTCTATATTATAATAATAGTAATCAGAGAAGATAAACTACCAACTAAACAGATTTAGGAAAAACAAAAATAAATAAATTACAGTAACAAAAATATTAAATTTATCAAGAATTTTAGGAAAATACTTCAACTCAGATACGAAATTATCTTTTAATTATATATATTATAAGGATATTAACCAAAAATACCTAGATTGACAAAAGTAATTTCGAAAACCTCGTAAGTGCTAAATAAAAATTTATGACAAAATAACAAAAGAAATTCATTTCACATGCGAAGTCCAGCTAGAGTGCGAAGAAGACAACAGACTCACAAGTCTCTCTCTATCTCTATCTCTCTCTGTATATTCGTATAACAAGCACTCATCTCTCAATCTCTCTGTAAAACCTCCCATTTTTAACTCTCACCCTTCATTCCCAATCTTCTCCTCATTCACATCCCATGTCTTCACCTCCCTACCCACTTCTTCCGGTCACTTTTCCGGCACCGGAGCCACCGCTTCACCACCATCACCACTCTCCCGTTATCCCATCAGTCGCTGCAGCTCTGACATCTCTCGGATTATTAATCCTATGCGCAATTATATATCGTAAACTTTCAAGTAAAAAAACTGCCCCAGCAGATCTAAAAACCCCACATCCATTTACTTATGCTACTTTGAAAAGAGCTACTAGTTCGTTTTCTTTGTCGAATAGATTAGGGCAAGGCGGGTTTGGTTCTGTTTATAAAGGAGTGCTTCCTTCTGGTTTGCAGGTAGCGGTGAAGCAGATGGATGCTTCCGGCTCGCTGCAAGGCGAGAGAGAGTTTCATAATGAACTCTCGCTCGCATCAAGAATTGATACTACATGTTGTCCGCATGTAGTATCAATTCTTGGATTCTCTTCTGAGCAGCAGCGGATTAGGAGTCGGTCTCAGAAGAGTCGGTCTCAGAAGAGAAAATTGTTGCTGGTTTATGAGTACATGCAAAATGGTAGTTTGCAGGATGCTTTGTTGTATCGAAAGTGTTGTGAGTTAATGAATTGGAATGTGAGGTTTAGGATTATTGTTGATATTGCTAAAGGGATTGAGTATCTTCATTCTTGTTGTGATCCGCCGATAGTTCATGGTGATATTAAGCCGTCTAATGTGTTGTTGGATTGTGATTTTAATGCTAAGATTGCGGATTTTGGGTTGGCTAAGGTTTTGGGGCAAGATGAGATTGTGGAAACTTTTATTGAATGTGGGGAGGTAGAGGAGGGATTGGATAAGGGGAAAAGTAGAGAGAATGGGAGTGGATTCGGGGAAGATAATGGATCTATAGTTGAGGAGACGGAGAGTGTGATGACGGAGGAAGTAGTTGTGAATGTGGATCAGTCACCGGAGAGTTTTGTTAGAGTGTTGGATGTGGAGGCCTCGCCATCGGAAGGTTTGGAGAAGGGGAGTGTATCAGAGAGTTGTTTGGATAGAATTAGTGTTGATAGTGGTAATAGAAGGGCGATTGGGAGGAAGAAGAGTGGTTCTGGGAGGGATTGGTGGTGGAAACAGGATAACAGTGGTTGTGGATCGGAGTCTGGGAGGGTGAAGGATTATGTGATGGAGTGGATTGGGAGTGAAATCAAGAAAGAGAGACCTAAAAAGGATTGGATTGCAACTCCAAGTTCAGTAGAAGATGACAGCAGTAAATTGGAGCAGAAGAAGAATGGTAAGAAACTGGAATGGTGGGGTTCTTTAGATGAGGAGAGAATTAAAAGGGATAGGAAGAATAGGAAGCCAAGGGAATGGTGGAAGGAAGAATTTTGCGAGGAATTGAGCAAGAAGAAAAAGAAAATGAAGAAAAAGAAAGGGCTTAGCTCGGGATGTGGCGGTGAATCATGGTGGCAAAAGGATGAGGAATTTGTTCCAGAGAAAAAGAAGAGGAAGAGCAGGGGAAGTAGAGGTAGCATGGATTGGTGGTTAGATGGATTCAGCATGGAGTTTCGGAATGGTAGGAGAAATAGCCAAGATTTTGCAAGTGGAGATATCCCTAAAAGTGGTGGAATCAGTAGTACTCCTAGTATGAGAGGGACTGTGTGTTACATTGCTCCGGAGTATGGTGGCGGTGGGCAGCTTTCAGAAAAGTGTGATGTATATAGCTTTGGTGTTCTTTTGTTGGTTCTAGTTTCAGGCAGAAGGCCACTGCAAGTAACTGCCTCGCCTATGTCAGAATTCGAGAGGGCCAATCTTATATCATGGGCTAGACAATTGGCTCGTAATGGGAAGTTATTGGATCTTGTTGATGTTAATATTAAGTCACTAGATGCAGAGCAGGCATTACTCTGCATCACAATTGCTCTTCTTTGCCTACAAAGATCGGCCAACAAGCGTCCTACTATGAAAGAAATTGTTGGGATGCTGATCGGAGAGTCTGAAGCGCCTCATTTGCCGTTTGAGTTTTCTCCATCACCGCCATCAAATTTCCCTTTCAAGTCCAGGAAAAAGGCCCGGTGAGTTGATCAGGCAATATATGTACAAATTTATTAACACTAGGAGAGTTTTTACTCCAGTTTAGGCCTTGCTCATTGTAGGAAAAGCTAAAATGAAACAGAAAGCTCTTCAGTTCAGCTTTCATTTGATTGTTTGCAATGTTAAACTTTTTGACTGGTGATAATTAAAGCATAAAGTTTCCTTTACTGGTGCTCCTACTAGTTGTTGAAATTCAGGAATTCCAAGCATAAAGGTATTTACTTGAGTACAATGTGACACTGCACTCACTTCTTTAACTAGGCCATTTACCAGCAAATTGATTGCCATGGACTTTTGATGAGCTTACTTTGTAGTATGTCTTTAAAAATGGGTCCAGGCAAAAGTTTTTGCCTTCATATTGACTGTTGTTACCATAGAAAAGTAGGACAAGGTTTGCTCCATAGTACAAGAATCACCGTATATAAATGTATGAAAGGAAAGGAAATCGGAAATGCAGGTGTAACCAAACTTCAGTTAATTTTGTCCTTATGAATGAATTTAGGAGATTTCCGCAAATGCCAGGAAATGTTTTTCAATTTTCATGTATATATGGGCACAACCTGGAAAGGCTTGGCCCCTCCCCTGATACACCAGTTGTATTTAATTTGCTTGGGAGCACAGTTCTAATATCACAACTTAGACTTATTAATTATCTCTTTCGTCTTATTGAGCTTCTTGAGACTTTTAGATTTATTTTTGAGAAATTAATCCTCATGGGAGGCATGTCCCTGTGAGTATCAGGGTAAGGTCAAACAGTGTTGCCTTCTGGAAAAAAAGAAGCAGCAGCAGCTAGATGGTCACTTGAACAGTTAGCGTCTCTGAAAAACATGATTCGGGAATATTATATTTAGCTGGCAAATTCTTAGGCAAGTGAACAAGCGGATATTCGAACCGGAAGAAGAGTTTGGTTTGGTTTCTTGACTTGGGAAGAATAAAGAATCCAGGGCATTTATTTGCTGGAATTAAGTTCTGATTCTCCACTCATACCTTTTATATAGAAGGTTATTCATATGCTTGAAGTCTTATGTTGTGTTTGGTTGGGGAGAATGGAATGGAAAAGAATGGAATGAGTAAAAAATACTTGAAACTAATAGAGATAGGAAGAAAATTTTGAAAAAATTTGAAGTAGTGCAAAATTACTATGATGAGATTTGTGAAGAAATTGAGGATGGGAGAGAATGGAGCATTCCATCTCAAATGGAAGGGGTGATATCTAGCATATGATGTAGGGAATGGAATGGAGGAAGGAATGAAATTTCTTAAAAATCATCCATAAGATAGTTCATTTTTCATTCCATTCCTTCCGGAATCATTCACCCCAACCAAACACAACATTAAACTTTATATATGAAGCTGAATACTTCTGTGCCAGGTAAACTTCTTTCCTAGTCTAGTAATTCAATAATACTGGTTGAAAGTCTAAACTCTTACTGAAATCTTTTTGTCATGAGATAGCGAAGTCATCTTATTTGCCGCATAGTGATCAGCTTTTCTGTTTCTTAAAAGACATGAAAACCATGTCTCTTGAAAAGTCGAATAGATTGATTTGTATGTGTATTACCCTGTTTTCATATACCCGGTTACATTCACTCTGTTGTGTCTTTTCTCAAGTGCCAAGAGGCCCAAGACCTCAGGTTTCTATGCATTAACATAGAAATTTGATTAATACTCTTAACTAATGTGACAGTGAAGTCACAACCAACGACAGAAGTGGTCATTGGACATTGATAATTCCCTTTTGCCATCAATGGACCACCTATCACAACCACTTGTACACACATTCATATCTTCCCTCAAATTTAATTTTATATCAGTATTTATCACTCTATAATAATAGTACAACTGTTAAAGAACATTAAAGTTTGTAAATAATATGCATGTAATAATCATCTACCATCTCCACCTCAAAATAAGGTGGAGACCTAATATTTAGGCTACTTTCTAGCGGCATATAATGAAAGATATGAATAAGAAGCAAAGACTACCAACTTCCTGTTCTTTTCTCTCCTGTTATATATGATATCACAAGACACTTGACATTCAACGCAACAATGTCTGATCAAGAATCCTCCAATATTGACCCTTACAAGTTTTTCAAAATCAGTCTCAACCCGGATGGCTCGCTCACCCGCCCTGAATCATTCCCCAATGTCCCTCCCACGCCGGATACGAATGACCTCGCTGATTCTCAGCTTGCTCTGTCTAAAGACATTCATACGAAAAATGGGATCCTCATCCGCCTCTTCCGCCCTCTTGAATGCCCGACAAAACTGCCGTTGATTGTGTACTTCCACGGTGGTGGTTTTGTTTTCTTCAGTGCTACGTCAGCCCCTTTTCATAATTCATGCAATCGGATGACGACTGTTTGCCAGGCATTAGTGTTGTCTGTTGATTATCGCCTTGCACCTGAAAATCGCCTCCCAGCAGCATACGATGATGCCATGGAGGCGATAATGTGGGTGCGGGATCAGGCAAAACATACGGACGGTTGTGATCCGTGGTTGAAAGATCACGCTGATTTCTCTAGAGTTTTCCTCATGGGAAGTAGCGCGGGTGGAACCATGGTCTACTACTCAGGCCTACGCGCACTAGATGAAGATCTTAGTCCGATGAAAATCAGAGGGTTGATAATAAATCAAGGGTATTTTGGCGGGGTTGAGAGGACCCCGTCGGAGTTGAGGCTCGTAAATGATAGGGTTGTACCCTTGGCAGCCAATGATCTAATGTGGTCATTGGCATTACCAGAAGGCGTTGATCGCGATCATGAGTATTGTAATCCGGCAACTGGATCTTCATCAGAGAAGATTCAAAAGCTGCCGAGATGTTTGGTTAGAGGGTATGGAGGGGATCCATTGGTTGATAGGCAGAAGGAACTGGCTAAAATGTTAGAGGCCCGTGGGGTGCAGGTGACAGCGAGTTTCGATGAGGAAGGAGCTCATGCGGTGGAATTGACTGATCCGGTAAAGGCCACGAAACTGTATGATGAGATCAAGAATTTTGTTCATTCTTCAGCTAATTAAAAGGTTGCATGCTCGGAAATTCATATGTCAGAGGGAGTCCTATCCACCTAGCTTGTGAGATCAAAAGATGAGAAGAATGATTGTGTTTGATTCATGTAAATTGTTGTTTTTATTTATAATAATTTCTAAAGAGTTTGATATACAGATTGACTTTAACCCAAGGGTCCAACTCCAGCCCATCTAAGCTTCAAAAACACCGTTCACAAGTAGCCATTCTACAATCTGATTAAACAATATTACAGCAATTTATGCATACACAGATTATCAAAGCATGAAACATAATATGTAACTTCTCTAAGACCAAACAATGAACCACAGATATTACAATGCATATAAGACAATTCTGGCATTCTTCAGTGCAGAAAACAATACAAGTTCAGATTCAGCAGCTAAATATGTAAATTTGGTCGAATTGATATTATTAGAGCTGTGTGCAAGTGATTAACTGCCAAGCAATCACAAATGGACATAAAAACAAATGCAGATCACAGTATCACAGATATATCAGGTTCAACAATCAACATATCCTCTTGAGCAAAGTTTATACTACTAGGCAGTTTTCCTTTACTCGAGGTTCAAACGACTAAATACTTTCTCATTAAACAAGGTTCATACACGACTACATACTTTGTGAACTTCACAAAGTACATATGGAACAAAAAATTCATGGAAACTAAAGTAAAAAAGGCAACGGAAATTAAACAATCCAGGTGATAACAGATCCTAATCAAAGAGGCTGAATCCCATATCGTCATCACTTTCTTCCTTAGGTTCCTCCTGCAAAAATTAAATAACAGTATATGAAACACAAGTACATAGAGCAACTTAATCAGAGTACATGACCACAAACATTATACCAATACATACAAGTTTCGAACCATTTCAATACTTATCTTGCACATAAGGGCATATTTTTATTTCAATAGAGTATTATGAAGTCGAGACTATTAGTAAACTTTTATTTTACTGCACTAGACCAAAAAATTCATTCAGCTTACTCCGTTACATTATATTATATAAGAAGCGTATCTTAAGACTAATTCTATATTTTAACGAAAGGTTTGAGGTGTTTTAAAGATTTGACCATTAAAATCCGCTAAAATTAGTGTTTGGTAGTTAGCGAATTGAAATAAAGGTTTGGATACAAAAAACTAATTTTGAAAAGGCTACTTTGATGAGATTTTTGGGTTAGAGGTTTTGGTTGGTGTCAAAAAAAGCTAATCAATCAGCTATTTAGCCTATTTATCAATAATTCCCAAAAAGGGCTGAACAAATTTTTTTCGAAAAATCAATCATATTCGCAGAAACATGTATGAGCAACCGAAAACAAATTAAAGCATAAAGGCAATATACCTTCTTCTCCTCAACAGGTGCTTTAGCTTCGGCAGCAGCACCACCGGCAGGCTGGGCAGAAACGGCAACAGCACCGCCACCGCCACCAGCTCCGACATTCATAACAAGATCATCAATACTTCTCTTCTCCGCAAGCTTGGCGAACAAACTCGGCCAGTAAGACTCCACACTCACATTCGCAGCCTTCAAAAGTGTCGCAATCTTCTCCGACTACACCAAAAACTCAACCAATCAGCCTCAATCACACACAATCAACTAATTAATCTATACACACACGAGCATATAATATAAACCAATTAATTAACCTATAGATAAAAAACACGAAATAAATATTAAAATATGAGCTTACAGTGACGGGGATGCCATCGTCGGAGAGGATCAAGCAGGCGTAAGTGCAACCGAGCTCACCGATAGACATTTTTACTGTTAAATTAGAATCGAACACATTAAATTAAAATCAAAACGAGGTGACATTATACACTATCGAATCGAAAAATAAATTACCTGTTGAAGAATTTGGAGAGATTGGGGAAGGGTTTTGCTAACCTCTTGGCTGCTGCTGCTATGGGAATTCTAGGGTTTCCAGAGCGTGTGTGTTTATTAAGAATATATAGCCGAGCCCTATTTTGTTTTGGGCCACTTTTATTTTACTTATGTAATACGAAGCCCAATGTTGCAGGCCCGTGTTTTTTTCTTTTTTCTTTTTTTTCTTTTTGTATTTATCTTATTATATTAAATTTCTTTTGTATAACATGTATAAGGTGAATTTCTTAGCTACAAATAAGGCTGAGCAAACGGTCGGTTCGGTCGAAAACCGAACCGAACCGAAATAACCGAAAACCGAAGTTTCGTATTTTCTGAAACCGAACCGAACCGTAGTAATCTTTCTAACCGAACCGAACCGAAAAATACTTCGGTTTTTTCGGTTCGGTTAATTTTTAACCGAACTTTTTTTTTGAAAGTTCCAGCAACTAGTAGTCATCTCAAGGTTCTAACTATTATATGACGCAGGGGTCATGTAGTTGTGATTCCTTGAGCATCATATAACAAGCACCGGTGTATCAACACAGATTCAATTAATAATCTAAATGGACACGAAACAGAACACTAGTGCTCACTGGTAACGTGCTGTCGTCGGTCTTGGTGGTGGTGCAAGGCGCTGGTAAGGTGGGTGGCTGTGCAAAAGTCGAACAGATGATATGGGCTTTAGGGTCAGAGACTTACAGTCGTAGATAATCAGAGTAATATATATAAATTATATATATGAAATATAAATATAATTTATAAATTATATACATATTTAAAACTTCGGTTATTTCGGTTTAACCGAACTTTTGTGTTTCAAAAACCGGACCGAACCGAACTTTTAATTCGGTTATAACCGAAAACCGAACTAACCGGAGTTTTAAAAAAATCCAAACCAAACCGGACCGAATTTGTACGGTTCGGTTCGGTTAGTTCGGTTTGGTTCGGTTTTGCTCAGCCCTAGCTACAAAAATTACTCCACCGTCTCTCTCAATTATTTATACTAGCTTATAGCCGGCGCAAGGCACGGGAGCTTTTTAATTACTTATAAATTTTTCAAATATATTTTAAAAGGTGCGAAAAAATTTAATTTATAAATAATGAATCAAAATTTTCAATAAAATAAAATTTGAAATTATGATTTGTTTGTAAGTTAGAACTGTTGTAAATACACCAGCACAACCATTAATGGCTTCAAATTTGTCGCAAAGGCTCAACACACATTTTTATGTTCTCATAAAATATAGTTTGATAACTATTTTTGTTTTTTTCTGAATAAAAATTTAATATCTAAAATTTTATATATAAAAGAATTTTAAAAAATATTATGCTTTTTAAATATATACCGAACTAGGGAAAAAAACGCGCTCCGCGCGAGAGAAGAATGTATTCCTATTAATATTTTTGATAAAATATCTTTAATGTATTAAAAAAAAAACCATCAAACTAAACAAAAGAAGTTGCATCAACCCAACAGTATGACAAGAAAGTGTATTTGTTTCGACACGAAATGAAAAAGGGTAGGAAACGTTTTAAGGCAAGGAGATTTTTTCTAACAATCTAGATTTTTTTCTTGTTCCTGACAGAAGTCTGTCGAGTAAACATTTCTACAAAACTAATACTATAGCAGCGAAATACATAAAGCAATAAATAATAATATTTTCTTGCTATAACCTCTGGTAATATAAACTATAAAGAGTCCAGTATTGACTTCTATTTAACTACATCTAGGTTGCTTCTTTCACTCCCTTTTCTGTCGTTCATACCATATCTTTTCAGCTTGGAATCTCTTTACACTAGCCGTGTACATTTCTGCCAGAATCATATATACACCTGAGTTTAAAGATTCTAACTTGAGAACATTCTTCCCTGCAATTTTACCCACCTCTAGATTATTGTGTATTCTACATGCTCCAAGTAAAGCTCTCCAAACACTAGATGGAACTTCAACCCCATCAGCTCTCTTTTGAATGGTTATCGAAGTGTACAGATTTTTTCTACCTCATAAAGGAGGAAAAGTATTACAATTATATCATATTCATGAATTTTTTCAAGCGAATACCTTTGGTAGGCTTAAAACAAAAATAACTAACTTGTAATCAAATAAACAAAAGTCATATAATTAGCAAAACAAAAATACTACATAAGTTCTTGCGAGTTGAGTACTTGAAAGGAAATCTAATGTTTCTCGGCCAAAATAATCCCATCAATGATGAAGAAATGGAAGCATCAGAGCATTTGACATATAGTTCAGTTTTTAGCAACAGGGAAAGCTGATACAATATTGTTTCCGACACGATAGCACTTGATGTTCGCCGAGAAAGGTCCAAACTCCTCACAATATTGTTCTCATTGCCCATGTAGAAACACAATTTGTAGCTATTTCAAATTCTAGGCTAACTCCAACCAGTGTGCTGGACACTGACCTCATCACGACATTCCATCTGAACTTAATTGTCAGCAACTGAGTCTCCGAATCTGACTGCGATAACAAATTTAGTCAGACTGATTGAAAGACAAAAAGCAGTATCCTAAAACTCACACAAGTACATAAAAGCTTGGAGTGTCTAATGGTGCTGCAAGTTTAATACAGCTAGTTAGTTGTAACTATTGCAAAAAAGTTCCTTATAAAATATAAACTGACAAAGGTCCCTTATCTTTCATAGGGCCGATTCTGAACTCAGGAATTATCAGTATCAGATAAGATGGCAAGCTCGACTTTCTAATGCTTGTACCTAGTTCACATGGCTCTGGCATCAGCATTGTATAATATATATTGTCTAATGGGATTCAACGTTTGCTTCAAACCTAGGAGTATTATATTAAGTATTAACCAATCGCATACATAAGTTGACATACTAGAGCTAAAGATCTTTAACCTGCCCCCAAGACAAAGACATCCATGACGAAGGCTTGCCTCGTTAGGATGAAAACTACCGAGAAACTCACTTACATTAGAAAATTAACATCAAGTTAAGCCGATCAAGTTTGCTCTTGATGTTTATATATACACTGATATCCAGCTCCAGTATCAGTAGTAGCTAATGATTTGGTAAACCTCACAATTTTTTTCGCACTAGGTTTGCCAAAGCAAAAAGTAGAACCATCATCTCTATATTTAATTTGCTATATCCTTTTCTCGAATATTAAATTCACTTCTATGATCATGGCAAGTGTTTATCCAAAAATGTACAAGGTTGTAAATTAAGTGAAGTTACGGCCACTAAAGTAGGCATTACTTTAAGTAAAAAATAACAAATTATGCAATCAATTGAACAGAATTCACTCAATTGAAAATTGAGGTCATTGTATATTACCAATTCATAATCTACCCCAAAAAGAGACAAAGATTAAGCTTATAAACAAAACCAAGCAAGTCCTACTATGATTTACAAGGGATACCCATAATCTAAGGATTAAAGATCCCATTCTGTCGAAGACCATGAGTTTGATCCTTTTGAATATTAACAGCTTGTATGGTTGGCAGAAGAAGCAAGAATATAAGATAAATAGAAAATATACTTAGTAGCAAATGGCCGTTCCTGCACAAATTCTTTTTCTTTAGGTCTAGTTATACACTGGTTTCACCGACTTGCCACTTAAATCACATCTGATCACCTGCCAAAACCAAACAACAATAGCCACAATGCAGCTCAAGACTTTGTCAACAAACTTGACATATAAGGTCCTGTAGCCCACATTATTATTTAATTTACTGGCCTAAGCTCATACAAGTATAAAATAGAAAGAATCACCATAAACAATAAAATTGACCCAACTCATAAAAAAAATCAGAAATGAACAAACAAACACTATTTAAGAGGAGAAAAAATTACAAGAATATGAGCATAGCCATTCGAAGTAAATAAAAATACCCGCCACAGTAATATGAGAATCATCATTCTTGGACTTATTAACCTGATCAAAACTCCCCGGAACTAAGCCCTTTGTATTGTTTTGCAAAGAGAACATGCCATTTGCACCACCTTAACAGCCACATCCCAGAAACTAAGCCCTTATTTCTTCATCCTTTTTCAACGCAAAAAATATCAAAATCCTAAAAATAATAAACATAATCGACCCAAATAATGAGGGAGGAATCAGAGTCGGAGGAGTGGAAGTCAGTGAACGCCGTTGAAACTACATCAAAATCCTAAACATAATAAACATAATCGACCCAAAAATGAGGGGGAAAATCAGAATCTAACCTTGAATAAATTGGCATCGACAAAATTGGAGGAGTGGAAGTCAGGGAACGCCGTTGAAATTACTTGATTAACGTAATCATCGTAGGAGCAACACCGGAAGCGAAATATGTTAGCTTTGAGGTGTGGAGCTTGATTAGTCCATATTTTTGCATATTTAAATGCCTATCTTTTGTTTATTTTCGTAGTATTAATCGCTTATTTATTTTATTTCAGGAAATTGTAGATAAATAAAGAAAGAAGAGAAAATGCAAGAAAAAGAAGAAAAGGGAAAAGAAAAGAAGAAAAAAAGAGTTGGCAACTAAGGGACACATGGAGGGCCACAATCTTCCCAACACACAAGGCACATGGATGGTCAAGATTGAGCCACCCTACCCCTAAACCCTAATTCTTTAGTTATAAATACTCCTCTTCTTTTACTTGTAACCCACCAACCTAGAAACCTAGCCACCAACCAACCTAGCAACCTAGGATTTTCTCTTTTTAGTAGCCTCTCTTTTATAGTCTAGATCTAGTTTTAATTTGTAATGCTCTCTTCTCCTTTTGTAAACACTTTAATATTTTAATGCAAGATTTGATCTTTTGTTCTTACATTATTGTTCTTAATGTTTCCTTTGGCTATGAAATCTTCCTCTAACTACAAAATGTTCAAAGTTGTTTGTAGATTGGAAGGAGCCATTAATTAGTTGTAGCTCTCTTTATATTTAAATTTAATTTTTGGAAGAAACATGAACTCTAGCACAAAAATCGTTTGTGTGGGGGTTTGTTAATTCCGATTTAAAAGCTTTAGTATAACAACATTAATCTTGGCAGTTCGTTCTTTGTTATAAACAATTAGCCACTTATTTAATTTATATGCGTTTGTTCTCTAATCACTAAACTCAGCCCCTGTTCTCGTTACTCTGTTTTTATTTTATTAACAAATCGCTTTTCTTCCTTTTCTGATTTCTAGAGAAAACAAAAACCCCTTTTCGATTGCAGTTTATTAACTATACACGCGCCTACTGTTTCTTCTTTCTTTTATTTTGTTAACTGCGAGTTTCATCCTTTGTACTGCTGCGTTTAGTGCATAGTTTAGTCAGATTTCGTACCGAGTCCAACCTCCGAGTCGCGTCCTGGGTTTGAGTAGTTATATCAGTAGTTGTTCGTTGCTGATAGTCCTGGTTTTGTCCGAGTTAGCACCGAGTTGTTTCCGAGTTTCATCTGAGTTGAGTTCTTTGTTTTTAATGCTGAGTTTTAGTGTGGTTTGCTTTGTCGAGTTCTGCAGATGGTCTCAGTCGAGTCTTTTGTTTTGGGTTGTATTTAATCGAGTCTTTAGATGAGTTGTGTGTTTCGCTGAGTTTGTGTATTGTTGGCTGCGTTTTAGTCTAGTTTTAAGACTGGTTTCTTTGAGTTTATTTCAAAGTTTTCAATCGATTGTTGGCTTTTGTTTGTTAGTTTCCTGCTGTGCTTTCTTTTACTGAGTCCCCTGTTTCTTCCCGAGTCCAAAGCTGAGTTCGTTTCTTGAAAGCTTAGTTTGGATCGGCTTTTTTTGGCTGCGTCGAGTTTGTGGGTCGAGTCTCCTCTGCTTTGTTGAGTCTGTTCTTAGCCAGTAGCTGTGTCGCAAGCCGAGTTTATTCCGAGTTAATTCAACGAGTCCATGTTCTTTTACCGAGTTGTTTTGATTAGTTCATGTTTTTCGAGTTGTTGGCTTGCTTCGTTTCTTTTATTTTTAAGTCTAGCAGTGGAGTATAACTTTCTGTAGTTTTCTTTTATTTCCTTTGTAGCGTCTATGTTAGTTTACTAGGTTCAGTGACCCCGCGTTTAGCTTGGTGTAGGAATTGTTTTTGTGAGTGTATTTAGTACATGTGCCTAGTTTATTTCATTTTATATTTCTTTTAGATTAAGTAAATGGCTGGGTAGTCATTAGTCAACGTGGTTATCTTCTGTTGATAATAATATGTTATAGGCTAGCTTAGTTTTTAGAGATATTATGCAGAAAGTTTCTTAATTATTTGTAACTTTTAAGTCGTGTATTTGCGAGTTTAATTTTAGTTAATTTCTAGTTTAATTGGTTGTATTCGAATTAGTAGTCAATTTCTCCTGCTCATTAATTAGCTAATAAACCCGAAATTCTAAAAATTTGGTTCTAATCCGCCTAGGTTAATAATAATAGGTTGCGAAAATAATTTTAATCTCGGTGGACGAATCTTAAATATTAAAACGGTGATCGTGCGCTTGCGATTTAAATGTATTATTTAGAGCACATCAGAGCTGAAGCTAAATACTTAGAGTTTCAGCCTTTTCAAATATGTAACTGAAGTAGTAAAGTTAGAGTAATACATTAACAGGAGACTTTTCGAGGAATTTCAAAATTCCAGAATTAACTAACACTGAAATCCTATCATTTGAGAGAAAATAGACATGGGAGTCTAGGAATTGAGGAAATGTAAAAGAGGAGATTTGAGAGGCTACACGTCATCCTCTTTGGGATCCTTTTTATATAAATATAATATAAAGATAGGTAAAAAAAATTGGAAAGGAATGATATACACGGCGCAGAGTATAAAGTTTTCTCCCCTGCAAGAGGAGCATGATTGAAAGATGCAATTTGGGAGCTTAGCTTCTAACAAATGCGGAAACATGTATGATTTCAGGCTCGGTGTCGCTCTATTCTTTTACGTGTCATAATTTAATTTTCCTCTGAGTTGATGTTGCTAGAGTTTTAGAATAAGATGGCAGCCACAGCTACCTTGAGGGTTCTTCCTTTATGATTTCGGTTTAACCTATTGTGTCACATTATTCAAGGAGAGTAAGAAGAAAAGAAACAAGGTTTGTTTGAGTTAATAGACAAAACTAATTGTGTATGCATGACTGCATGTGCTTGTATAGTTGTATGTGTGCCTGATTGCTTGTGTGTTGCTCTTCATCCTTATTCCCTAGCCTGCCATAGTTTTAAACTTGTGACAACATTTAAGCTGGAGTAATTGTGGCAAAAAAGAAAAAAATTATAATTCAGTGATAGGTTTCTAAACAAATAATAAGTTGGGTGACAAAAAAATCTATTTTCCCTATTATTAATATCATTCTATAGTATACAATTTATTTTTTCTCATACATGCTCCAAATTATTTGGCGTTGGGTGTTAATGGCCCATCTCAACTCGGACAACTAACTTTTATATCCCTCACATTGATCAGCTAGCTAGCACCCTGCGACAATCATCGAGTTTTGACCTCATATACTACGTGATCAACTTCCCCTAGGTCCAGTGAGAACCCTCCTAAAAATCATCGTAATTTAGGATCTGATGCGAGTGCTAGGCTGCTAGTGGACTTTCCAAAGAAAGCCCGTTCCACTTCCACAACCAACAGGGACCAAGTTTTTTGACCTTTTTGGGCAGTTAACAATTTAGAAGAAAAGATTTCCTGAGCATAAATCATGTCATTAATCTGGGTCAAAAGGTTAAGGCTACTGGATTTGAAGAATTGAATACAACTGGACTTTATGAACGAAAAAACCCCTTAAGAATCCAAATTGAATACACCCCCCTTATATTATATACACTAAAGTTGAGTCATCAATTATAATGCTGAATCTTATCTCTTATCGCATAAATTTTGTGGTCTGGTCTCATGGTCTGAGTATATAAGTTGAGTGCTGACTGAATAAATTCCCATATTTTCTAACTCGTCATCAACAGAATATATAATAGTTAAGCAACTCTCTTGACGAATATATTTCTGAAGGATAATTAGCATTAATTTTTTTGGAGTAGCTGCCTACTACCTTTGAACAAATACTTTATGTTCTAGTAGTTGATTAAATTTTTTTTATATACCTTCTTATGTTTATTAATCTTTCTAATGTGTTATACCATGACTACATATTAGTGTTCACCTTCTTGAAATTGTTCAGATATGTTATGGCAGAGCCACACTGACACCAAGGGGGCAAATGTTCCTGAATTTTTAGTCAAGTACCAAATATCACTAACAATAACACTGATATTGAGTAGCTGAGGTGGTTTGGCCCATAAATGTTGCACATAAGATCTAGAAAACAACATATTAGTATATTGTGTGCTTGTATAACTTCTTGACGTTTGTGCACATAAGAGCAACTCCAATGGTACGCATCCCCTGAGGAGTGCCAACTAAGTCACATAATGAAAAACATCATTTTGTATATCCTCTCATTTCCACATCATTTTTAGCATCCATTTTCCAAAATATGCTCCAATGGTTGGCACCCCTAGATACCCCTTGTTGGAGTTGCTCTGAGAATCTCATTATCCTCTTGTAATGGTATGATTACTTGAACAACCCGAGCAAGACAGCATAGTATTAAATAAATACTATGCAATTATATGCCATCAGTTATTGCCACAAAAATTGACATCCTTAATCTTATTACAGAAGTTACCGTTGTTTTGCTAGCTATTCATTTTTACATGTAGCATGTGCTGCTGACTGGCTCTAGACGAAGAACCACATCTGACTGAACTTTCTTATCATCTCGTGTGCATTACAACGGCCTGAAGATAGATGGTGAAATCTTTAGATAGTAAGAAGACTATACAATGACCAGCTGGTGGGAAAAGAATCATGACCAAGTAAGTTATATTTCATAAATCTTAAGCACTATATGATTAATTTGGCCACGTAATATTTTGATGCACTATGCCACTACATATAAATATTAAGCATATGAAACTTTCTGCATGTCTATTATAATATCAAACTAATTGCCCTTGAGATGCTGTAGTCCTGTGGATGGTTATTGGTGCTCTACAAATTCTCTAAAGACAGTGGGTATCTGTATTGTGTATATGCTGTGTAGGAGATAGGAAAGCTTGTTTTTGTTGGGTTCTTTTTAAAAGCTAATCAACAACAATATTAAATTCTCATGGGACATGAATGTAATTTTGTGCACTTGTGTATCTGACTCATACATGTTTCACAACCTTAATGAAAGTACAAATATGAACATTATTTACAACCTCCGAGGTTTTTTAAACGATATGCTAGTCATCGGTTAAACTCAATTTTTTTCTCCTGCCATCCAGGCAATCAGGCATTAGATAATGAAATTTACAGAACTTGGACGTAGTCACGAAGCAGAATTAAGCTTAAGCTGAATTTTCAATGGAAACACAGATAAAGATGAAGATTAATTCATTACTCTCTTTATTTAATAATATGCCTCTTACATGTTTTGAATATCCATACTCCTAAATTAGTAGTACAGGAATGTAGCAGCTAAACAAGGCCTTAGCCAATCCCCTTTTTATCAGTCTATTCTTCCCAGTCCCTTTCCACTTCACCAAGTTTAATCCTCCCAATCATAATGTGCTGCTGCACACATATTATTTTATATAATCCTCTTACTTATTTCTAAGTTTTAGCCAGTCTGCAAAGGCCTCAAGAGTGTTCATGTCTGATCTGTAATGCTTCTGTGTGAACTCAAGGAAAGTTGACCATGTGAAATCTGGGAAATTTCTTGCACCGTCCATCTTAATTAATGCCTCTGGCGACCTCACCACTTTATCCATCTTTGGGGAAAGAAAAAAGGCAAGAGATTTTCTTGGTGTACGATTGTTTACAACAGCTCTGTGTAAACAACTCTTGTAAATTCCATTAGATAGAGCCTGAAAAAGGTTCACAGAACTACATTAGTAAATGTCCATGTTGTTTAGTGCTAAGACTTGCAGCTATCTAAAATTTACTCAATTCATTTCACATATTTTTGTGTGATATAGAATTAGAATAATGATATTGAACTTACCATAAATGTGTCACCAATATTTACGACAAAAGCTTCTGTGTTGGGAAGAATAGACCGCCATTGATTGTCAACATACACCTCAAGGCCCCCAACATCATCTTGATGGAGAATGGTTAGGGATGTAGGATCACAATGAGGTCCAGTTCCTAAAGTTTGATCGGGTTTCTGGCAAGGAGGATAGAAATTCAACCTCATTATTGAGTCGTTTTCTTCAAAAAATTCCCTAAGATACGACGGACCTATACCAAGGCTCATTCCAAGAAGCTCCATGATAACAAGAGACAGATTGCTCATAGCTTCGCAATATTCTTGGCAAATCCTCCTAAGAAAACAAAAAATAAAAATTAATATCAAAAGATATAGTACTATTGTGCGTCATGTGTTTAGTAGTTAGAGTTCAAGAATCAAGAGCATAGTTAATATATTTTCTGTCAGCAAGAGTCCTACCCAAATTGTCTAAATTCTTCTCCCATTACACTTGAGAAATAATCTTCAACTTTGTAAGCAGATTGTTGATCAGCAGAATATCGAAAAGAAAGTGTTTCTTTCCACGGAAGCTTTGAGGAAAACCTGTTAGTAAAGCTGCTAGCATATCCAGAAACATCACCAGCCTTTTTCTGTGCTCTTTGCTTTTCCAAGAGTGGCAATCCGAAGAAACCGCTAATGTTCTTGTGAGCTTCATTTATAAGTTTTGAATCAATTCCATGATTGACAACTTGGAAAAACCCATGCTTTCGACAGGCTTCATCTACGAGCTTTATGGCATTTGAGATAGCATCAGGCTCGCCAGTGAGGAAGCCTTTCAAGTCAATGGGAGGCACAACAAGTGGAGGTGTCTGTGGCTGATCAGCAGAAGGCTTTTCGTGGTCAGGCCATATGAACTGTGCTGGTATGTTTAATTCATGTTGAAGAAGGGATGCATCGAATACCAATGCTTTTTGTTCATTTTTTGATTCTTTTGTTGGTGAATACCAAGATTTTAGTGTAGGAGATGGCATTGGCATGCTTAAACAGATACTTGATAGAGTGCCAGGAGTCTTATTTATATATAGGTATGTACGTTATAGCTCACAACAGAAAAGTGGTTGGTGGGAATGAAAAAAAGGAGAATCGTATTAATGAAAAGCCAAAGCCGTTTCTTGGGGAATTCGATGAACAAAAGCTGGAATCTTATATAGAATTCACTATCATGTCTTTCTACTCTATCACTCTCATTTAAGTGTCATGACTACGTCGTCTGGTGTTTTGTTTGTCATATAGAGGGTAATACAAAGATTGTAATATGGACATAGGTATCAGGATGCATATATTTAAAAAGAATGTAGTTCTGTGTGTGTGTGTGTGTGTGTGAGTGAGAGTGAGAGAGAAAGAGAGAATTCTCTTTCATGGGATACCTTTATCAGGATTATGTGTTGTCCAGACATGTTTTTGTCTTGGGCCTGTTATAGTTAAAATATCAACTCCAATCACTAGAGCTTTTTTATTGAACATACAACCATAACAAGACCTTTCTCTAGCAGCATAAGCTAGCTGTGACAAGTAAAAAATTGAAACGGTTCACAAGTTCAATTTTGACCGTATACCCCAATAGTCATTTCCGGTTAGCATCTAAGATATCAGAGATTTAAGTTGATATTTATCTCAAGTTGAGCTACCTTGAGATTAACATTTTTACAAAGGTGATTCTAACCATGTCTCTTATTTTCCATTTCTTCAGGAAACAGAAGCATATCTCAGGGTAATAAATTGCAGCACATCTCAGATCACTGTGAAATACTCTAACAAAGTAAGTTATATACCGTCGTTTTGTGTTTATTTTTAGTGGACCATATTCTTTTTAAGTATATAACTATAATTTTGTGACCTTTTAACTTTTATCTCTAAATGTACTTTTTTCTTCGGGAGAGATTGATAGTGATCTGAGTAACTTATTCTTTGTTTTAAGAGTAAAATTAACTGCATCACTTGTTTAATAATATTTTGACTCTATATAATTAGAGTACAGCAGCTGTCGATAGTCTATCGTTAGTCATGAACAGGGGTATAAAACAGACAGTATTATCCAAAGTCTGATTTGGATCCACCTAAACACATTGATACATGGGATCATATTCAAATTATTATGAACTTCTGGAGACGGAAAAATACCAAACTCAGCAAAGGGCTACAGGATCGAATCATATTTGTTACAAAATCATACTTGAAGCTGGGTATAGTGTGGTCGATTTCCTGGTCCTGGGTATGTACCCTAGGTCCTTAAGATTAGATTATAGCACTGAAATTTTCTACCATTTGTATTATTTTAAGTGTCTCAACAAATTGATCATATATTGTTAGTTTTAAGCATAATTATCTGATTGCAAGTGATTTATGTTCAACTTGTATTTGATGGATCCAATACAAGTTAATCCAGGTGGGGTTCATATTGGAAATAATTGATATCCAACGTGAATTCGGATGTGATATGAAATGACCAAACCTGTGTAAGCTCACGTCAACCGCTCTATTTGATTAACTTTTCACTAGTCACTAAATTAAAAACGTTAATCCTCAGAAACCAGGATCACTCTGTAGTTACTGTCCTCCCAAATGTTGCTTTATCTGGCATATACTATTTTGCAAGAACCCTTAGAAGGATGGCCTCCTATCATCTCCACGTATAAACAATACACAAACATCATCCAAATAGACAATGGCAGAAGAAGCCCCCGTATTGAAATTTTCTTAGACTTTCTATAGCCTGCAGGAGCAGAATTCGCCCATATCATAGTTAGTTTTAGATTGATAATCACACAATCTTCATTTCATTGGAAAAGATTGTCGTAAATTAGACTGTAATATCCCATGTTACACTGTAATATTCCATGTTACCCTGCACCACTAAAGAAAGATATTGTTGTTTTCTTAAACAAAAGAGTTAAAGAATCTGAGGGAAATAAGAAATATCACAAGCTTATTACTAGTTTAAGTAGGACAAGTTAAGTGATTATCATTAAGTAGTGACCAACTTACCACCATTTAACTTGCTTGCATTTTCTAGATTAGAGTGATGTAAACCCCTGCAAAGTGACAAAGCGTATTCTTAATATATACAGGCAAGAGAAGTAAGTTGAGTTAATCCAAGCTAGATCGATACTGAAATATTTGTACATGCAAAACGTGAAATATAACAGTGTGTCATGGTGAGTGTGGGTGATTTGGATGGATTACACTGGACTATTGCTTGAATTTACGTGAATTAGGTGTTACTTATTAAGACAAGATAGCAGTGATGTTGGAAGTTATTTATATTTGTTGTGATAGTAACATTCTTGGTCGGCTCAGTGAGTCAGTGACACTAACTTGATAAGTTTGAGTTTGGAAACCCTTTTTTTGTATCAGGTTTCACTATTCAAGATTGGGAAATGTATGTGTGCGCACTTGAACAGACGTCTGTCTTTCTTTCTACACGGAACAGGTGCGTGTAAAAGATTTTAGCAAAGTCTGTTTTTCTTTTTACACGAAACAGAAACGTGTTAAGGGTTTTAGCGACTGAGAATAATAGCCTGAATTAGCACTATTTGTTAGCAACGTTGTTATGTCCTGCAATGCAGTGACTTATTATACGGATGGCTCAACATGACTAATGTCTGGGGGCAACCAACCATGGATATACAAGGACGATCACCCTATCAGTTTGATAAGAATCTGTGTCAGCTGTCTTTGAATTCTTGCGAAAAAGTATCACTCATCGGAAGAAATTTAACAATGCAATTTGACAGTTGCGGTCTATAATAAGTCCTTGAAACATAAGAGACAAGAAGTTTGAAAGTAGGAGGGAAAAAAGAAGTAAATATGATTGCTAATGGATTCAGGAAGATTATGTTGTCCAAAGGGATTCAGAATATATATTTGTTAGGGCATAACTCATCTTATCACACTAGTACATCATGCCTCGAGACAGATGAGAACATTGCCTTGCTTCAGGCCCCCGAACAAACAAATAAAGGACTCCGAATCTCAGTTTTCTTGGCTGCACATACTTTATTTCATTAGGGTAACCACTGTACAGAATGAAGCTGTAAAATATTCAGGACAAATTTTATTATACTTCTACTTCTTATTTGTTAAAGAATTCCAGGAAGAAGTAAATAATCTATCTGTGTAAAACTGGCCAGAGTTTATAAAACGTTTCTTACTTTTATTTGGAAAACTATATTTAGAAGGTGTTTCTTAAATTACATCATCACTTTACTATGCTGCTTTATGCCTTCACTGCTTTCTATCAGCATGAAACATGAACATTATATGCCTGAAGACCTGTTCAGGCGGTAACATCACTTGCAGCTTAAGAAAAGGAAACTGCGAGTTGAAAAGCAAATAGATAAAAAACTTAAGTATTGCATACACAATCTAGAAGTGTATTTTAAATCCAACATTGTCATCAGACGATGTGATCAATGCAAGGGTGCCATTGTATCAACAACAAAATTCAGATCATTGTGCTGTAGAACATTTAGGTGTTGGAAATGGGTAGCAAAGTGATTGAGCACGAGAAAATCCACTCTACAGAATCCAATAAGAGTGCTGGGGGATCGAGCACGACAAAATCCACTCTACAGAATCGCCACATCCAGGTAATCTCCAATCTGCAATTCACAATGCTTATCGGAAACAAATTCATGGACTGCAGATTTTATGTTAACAAAGGAAGACAATAACATACCTCAAAGTCAACGTCCCTCAATGCCAATTTACTATCGTCTGGTCTTCTTGGATTTGGAACAGAAGATGTTCTTCCGACCTTTTAATAGAATTAAGATTAAAGAATTATAAGTTATACGTGTACATAGATAGCTAGCTGTTTAGTCTTGTGAACTCTAAGTTAAACCCTTGAGCAAAGTATTCAACTGTTTAAGGGTCATAATCTTAGGTTCTTATGTATAATTTCCATAGGAAGTCCCACATAGTAATATAGTATTGCCAGCAATCCCCAGAAATTTAATTACCACATAGAAGTTACTGAATCAATCGTTTAGGAATTACCCTATAGTTTACCATCCACAAAAATCACAATTTTTATGCCGAGGAGAAACTCTTGGGGGTAATAGAGTTTATACGGTTAATCCGCCCAAATATATGGTCCTGTTTTTATTTCATTATTATATTTTCTTAAATCTTTGTCCCACATCATATTCTCAACGGTTTCAGAATTTTGGGTGTAAATATGGAAGGAAAATGATATATGGTAGAACCTTTAAGTTCAAGAACTTGAGAACTGAAAAGGATTTGAACAAAAATAAAGGGAACGAGGAATGAAACCATTAAACCAGGTGTCAGTAATCACAAAACTACAATATCTAACAATTTTTCCTTTTGACCAAAAACAAATTCACAAGTAATGAGTCATGTGCTGTGTATTTAATGAGTCATGTGCCGTGTATACATGTTACATTAAAAAACATATAAATAGAATAGAATGTAGAACTAACCTCTCTAACAACAAGCCGACCAGTTTTACTAGGATATACAAAAGCAAAGGACAGCGTTGCATCTCTTCTTCTGGCCTCTGGAGCAACCTCTTTAACCTAAAATGAGCCACAACCAATACCATAAGCACCAACACAGAGTTTCTAGCTTATACATAAACCACTCTGAATATTACAAAAAGCAATCAATCAGGCCAACACATGGGGTTATAATAAATCAGGAATCGCATGCCAAAAAAAGAGTTTTTGTTCATCATTGAAATTATTACTTTAAAGGGGAAACAGATCAAATGAAACACCCTATTTTAGCCTATTCGGTTGGATACATAATAACCCCATCAAAAGTATCGAGGAAGCTTAACAATAGAGTTCTTGTAAGGTGTACATTAGAGCAGCCACAATCCTACACTAACTGGTGGATTTCACCTTGTATTAAGCAAGTGACTAGGCTACAATACATAATATTTTACTGGAGGAATTCATTTCGCTTTTAACTTTCTCCAGTGTTGCTTTACGGATAGTATGCATGATGTAGTCCACAACAGGTGCAACAGATAAACACTAATTACTACTCCCTCCGTCACAGTTCTTTTCACTCCTTGGCACGCATTTTAAGGTGTAAATAAAATATATCTTATAACTCATTTTTAAAATTTTTTAACTTACTTCTAAAATTATGCATGATGTAGTACACAGCAGGTGCAACAGATAAACACTAATTACTACTCCCTCCGTTACAGTTCTTTTCACTCCTTGGCACGCATTTTAAGGTGCATATATATTTTATAACTTATTTTTGAAACTTTATAACTTATTTTTAAAATTTTCTTTTCTTGTATAAAAATTTAAACATTAAACTTTTATTTAGAAAAAAAAAGTTAAAAATAATTTATGAAACTATACTTTATAGGAGCCTTAAAATGCGTGCCAAACCCTTTGCCCGCAATGTAAACAATTGGAGGGGACTGAGGGAGTAGGAACAAGATCATTAAATTTGCATTTAAAAGTAAAGAAGGAAATATGTACTAGATCAGTTAGCTCGCGTAGTGTAGCATCCTTCCATGTATAAATTTGGACCTCATCTTTAGGCTCCTTCCCCCTCACTGAAAACTCTTCATTAGAATGATGACCGCCAACCTGCAAAAGTTTCATTAGTCTGGGATATTATAACTCATCTGTTCTACTTCAATTTCTTAATAATATATAACTGATACAATGTAAATTTAACACGATAACAAAACATTGCCAAGAGATTACATTCAAAAAGGGTGATCCTGATTTTTTTTCCCAAGTCAATTTGCAAAATAATAACTGAACCAAGTCATTTTTCCTAATTTTAAAATCAGCTTAGAAGTTGGATTAAATTTACTTTTTACAAAAACAAACCACTTTTACTTTTAAGGATTTAATTTACATTGAAGCTTACACCACTTTTACCTGTAAGTAATTTAAATTACGTAAAAGACTTAACGAATGGACACATGAATAGACTCGGATTTTTAAAAAAATCAGGACACACTACCTTTGAGGAAAAATCAATTTACTAACAAGTGATTTCGAAAATCAGTGGTCACAGCAACAAATTGAACTAGAGACTGACAAACAAAACAAGATTTTGTGAATAGCACAATATGCCACTTTATGAGGAGCACTTACCTTAGTAAATACACGAAGCAATAGCGGGCATGTCTGCAAATTTTAAAATATAATTAGTAGTACTAAATACAACAATATGTCAGATGTTAAATTTTCACTAATTACTGTTTCCAGAAAATACAATATAACAATGAGAAGAAAAGTAAGATTGTAAACTGCAGAACTGCTAAAGATATAACCAAAAACAGAACTAAGCTGGTGAAACAAAATGATTCAAAATAAGCAGCAAGATAGGATGATGGCCATTAGCTTTAGAACAATTCGAAAAATCCATCTTTGAACAAGTTGTCTATATATACATTAGTGTGTGGTCCCAAAGGAATGTCTTGTCAAAGTATAGCGAATTTTATTATAAAAATGTAACTAAATTTTTTGGGGAGGATGGAGTAAAAGTTTGCATCATAGAATTCGGATGAAGCGCATAAATTAGAGAAGTACTGACAGATGATCTCGGATCTCCTCACAAGGTTCTAGCTAATATATGACATTTTTTGGTAAATGTCTTGTATTGAATCCTTTCTTCTTCATATATTACAGGTATGAATACAATCATTCTTAGTTGAATGACAAAGCTTTTTTAAAGTTCTTAAGCAAGACTCTATGAAGTTCGCAAAGTTGCTAAATAAAGATTGATTTATTATCCTATCAAAAACATCTTGTGAAGTTCATAAATATAAAGCCAGGTGTTCTGAGTGCATATCTTACTTATGTGTAAAGCTCTTTGCCCTTGTTTGTATCTTTTATGCATGTTTATGCAGCATTTTTACCGCTCAGGGTGTCTTGTAAAGCTCACATGTAGAACCTAAATGCACATAGGTTCAAGCATGACACCTTTTTCTAATTTTAATCCCTGTATAGTGCCTTGGATGACTCTCCATATTACGACAGAAAGCATCCACTAATTTTTCACATGTCTTAATACTTCACTGGCCACAAGATTGCGTAAAGAAAAAGGAAAGAGATTCTCTCATTAATAATTTTGGTGTCCTCAGCCCTACATTCTAATATGGCTTTAGACTTCTCTTCAGAAAAACAATTTCAATTTAAGGGACAGTTCTCGAATAATGAGGGACCATCAAGAACATGAGCAATGAGTGCTGTTAGAAGTTACACCAGATATTTAGAGAGAACAGCGAACACTACAATTACATCATAATGCTGCCATTAACTTAATTCATTTCTCAAGGTTTCTGATCATCTCGCAACTGAGGCACTCAAAATACACAACATTGAGTGTTCCTCTAAGTATCTACTCATTTAGCTGACCTAAAATAGACCTCAACTATCCCAATTTTGATAAAACCTAAATCAGAACCCAAGAAAGCAAAAAAGATTAAGAAAATTACACTTAAAACAAAGAATAAACTATAGGCACAGATATAAACCCCCAAAAGATAAATCCTGAATAAACATACACAATCAGATTGAATAAAGCCAAATTACATACATATAAACATGAGAACTAAGTGCAAAGAGGGGATAGTGAACCTTTTCGCGATCGATTGGTTCTTGATTGAGGGATTTAGGAGGGGGAGGAGGAGGAGCTCCGGGTGGGTTCCGACCCGGACCCGAATTGTAACCTCTTCCGCCTCTTCTCTGCCCGTCCATCCTCGCTCTCTCTCTCTCTCTACAGTGGTAGCAGCAGCAGCAGACGCGCTCTAGTTTACTTTGATGTCTTGTAAAACACACGCCATTATTTATATTTAAACAGAAAACACGTTTTTACTTTTTTTTCTTTTAATTTCTTACAAATTAGTTATGTTCCAAATTTAGCTTCTCCTTTGATAATATAATACTCCCCCTTCGTCACAATGAATTTTATATATATTGGGATCGGACATGAAGACCAAAAAAAAAATATAAGAAATGAGTAAAGTTAGATGGAAAGTAGGTAAAGTGGTGGGACCCACATATATACTTTTCAATAATAGATTTGAGATAGTGGAGTAAAGTAGTGAGGGTAATAGTGCTTTTATTATTATATAATGGAGATAGTGAGAGAATGTAGTGGGTATATTATAAAAAGTTGCTATTTTGGGAATGTATAAAAATGATGAGACATCTCGAAAAGGAAACTGTATATAATTGATTGGGGCGGAGGGAGTAACACAAGTTCTCTATTTGTTAAAAAGATAATACGCTACTTAAATACATATTTAGATGAATTAGTTATTTTTTAATTAACATGCAATATCAATTAATATATACTATTACAATTAGTTTTTTGACGGTTCATTACAAAATTACAAAACTAACCGTATCTAAAAGCCCATTTGGCTGAGTTTATGACTTATGATTTAAGGTGAATTTATGAATTAACATGCTGATAGCTTATAAAAAGTCGGTTTGGGTAATTTTGACTTATGAATGACTTGTGAGTTATTAAAAATATAATAATATAAATAAAATTGATTTATGAGTAACTTATGATTTAGAGGTAATTTTTATCAAAAAAAAGTTTAAAAAAATTTAGGCATCCAAAAAATACTTCAAACTCTACCTTATTTCTGACTTACTACACAACTAACATTTTTCAGCTTAAATCCCTGGCTTTAAACCCAGCAAACACCCTCTAAGTTTGTGTCCACTGTATATGTGTTGGTCTCGATTTGAATTATATTTGCAAAAAATATTATTTATAAAAGTAAAAAATATTTTCCAACACATAATTAGCCTATATATTCTATACCGGTGCCAGTACAGTAATTCTTCTTATACAAGTTATATATAACGTGGGTGTTTGGGAGCAGGTGCTTCTGGGCTTAAAAGCCTGGAAGCCCGCTCCTCTTGTGTATGCCTGTTTGGCAAGTTTTTTAAAGCACTTAATTGAGGAGAAAAAAGCTCAGAAAAGAAGTTGCATAACGTAGCTTTTATTTGGTTTTAGCTTCTTTCCATCAGCTCCTTTTTAACACAAAATGATTATACATGTTATTCTGGTTATGTGATTGAGAGCTTAACGTGGTAACCACAATCCTTCAACAATTATTTCTCTTCCGTCTATAAACTTCTCTTTTCTTTTTATTTATTACTAGCCTTGCGAAACACACACGGGTATATAATTCGTAATTTATCATCAATAATTGAAATTTTAACATCGTTTTATTAGTAATTTAGTATTAATGAATAGAATTTTAATTATTTTAAATTATATTAACCAACTGATTATATTTTTTCATGAAAATTTATTACAATTTATTATCTATTTATAAAAAAAATTCTGTTATTAATATGTGATAATTTATGAAAAACGATATTTGTTGTGTAACATATTAGAGTTAAAAAGGGTTACTTAATAATTGAAATAAAACATGTTAAAGTTAAAAAGAGTTAAACGAAAGTTCTTGTTAAAAAACATATTCATAATTAAATATTTATAATTTTATTTTTAATATCATTATATTTTTTTATAAAATATTATATGATAATATAGTCACGAGTGTTTTTAGTATTTTCGGACTAACTTATAAGTTAAGTTATCCAAACACTTAAAAACTTATAAGTGGTTGTATCCAAACACTTCTAATAACTTATAAGTCCTAGCAAACTTATAAATTTTAATCCGCTTCTTTACTTTAAGCAAGAAGTCACTTATTTTAAACTCAGCCAAACGGCCCCAATTGATAGGGAAAAGCAAATGCAAGAATCCACAAGTGCAGTAGTATCATTTGTCGATGATGCGCTGCTTAAGTCTCTTTTCTGGAGGTCCAATGAACAGCTCAGTCTCCACATCTGAATTCTCACTGCTTTCTGTTATTGATGTTAAGTTACCTCTATCTTCTGGCGACTCTTGTCGCGGTTCTTCTTCACACTGTAATGCCAACAAATAACACATTAATCTCAATTGTTAGTATAAACAACATGCTCCTCTCTGCAATTCCTCCAGATTAATAGATTCTGAAACAAGACTGATTACATGTAGTTTACCTTGGCAAGTAGGATTGCATTTTCTGCTTCAAGATTCTTCCCCTGAAATTATAGGTACCAAAGATCAATGAATAATTTAGTTTCGCCTTCGATTTAATGAGCAATGTAGCCAATAGTTTACCTTTTCCTTTAGTTGCTCAATCTGCTCTTTGAAGGTCTGCATCTGGTATATGAAAACACAAATTGTAAAATAGTCTTTAAATGCAAGTTATATATTACTATATTCTTTTGTTACGTTCAACATGTACCTTTCTAGCTCGCACAGTGCATACACTCTTCTCCAGCTGCTGTTCTATCTGTTGCAGTTCACTAATGGAGCATGATCCTAGACCTTCTCCCAATAATTTGCTGCATAAATCCAATGGAAATGTTCGAACAGATAGATGACAATAATTATTTTTTACTGTATTAAATTTGTATGCAAGACTATGATCAGCTAACCGCTTTGAAACTTCAAGTAGCTCAATCTTCTTAGCCAAACTTGCTGTTTCATGCTTTAGATGCTGCATTCAGTTATACCACAATGTAAGACTGCGCGTCTTCGTGTTTGAGACCATTATATTGATGGTATTCAAATGCTACTAATATTTTTCATTAATCAAATCTGCAAAAAATTAACTATATGATGTGCCAAGAGAGTTCTAAGATAGGCTTGTTATATCGAATTCTGCCTAGCTACGAGAAAACAATGAGCTCCAGTATTTCATATTTAGAGCTAGAGATGACACACTCTCAGCTGCTAGTAACCAATTAAGGTGCAGGTGGACAACACAAGTATAATACAGTTAATCAAAAATGATTAAGAACTTTCGGAATGAAAATGTTCAATTATGTATGGGCGCAGCCGCGCAGGGTGTCAACTTTGTATTTTCTATATACTACTCCCTCCTTCCCATTTTAATAGTCCACTTTGCAAAGAAAAAATTTCCCATATTATTTGTCCTACTTCTTTGTCCAATACAATTTTATACAAGTTTCAATGTTAACATTTATTAGCATGTACAATTTTCATGATTTACAATGCAAACTATGTTGACTTTTAACAAAATGAATGAAAATTTAGTAGTGTTTTTGTATAATTAATGCATAACAATGATAACAACATATCATATTTAATTTTTCTTAATATGTGTGATTTGAGCAAAGTGGACAATTAAAATGGGAAGGAGGGAGTAATACTCAGAAATAGAGCTGTAAGCGAACCGAACTCGGACGAACTCTTATCGAACTCGAACAAAATCTTAACGAACCGAACAATGTTCGATAATTTTATCGAACAAAATTTCATGTCCGAACTCGGTTCGGTAACGAACCGAACCGAACACGAACTGTTCGCGAACATGTCGAACAAAACCGAACACAAACCGAACACGAACAGTTCACGAACAATGTATATTTTTAAATAATATTTAGGTTATTTTTTAATTATTTTAATGAAAATAATTAACCCAAATATTTTATTTATATATATACAACATATACAATATCAATTTCAAATAATTTTACAATTACAAAATAAAATTAATACCTAAATTATGGATATTATATATTATATTCACATATAATATTATAAATATTTTTATTTATTGTCGAACGAACACGAATTTCTCGAACTCGAACCGAACACGATCTTAACGAACCGAACACGAACCGAGCACCCTAAAAGTTCGGTTCGGTTCGTTAAGCTTATCGAACAGAAAATGTTGTTCGAACTCGTGTTCGGTAAGCTTACCGGACGAGCTTACCGAACTCGAACACGAACCGAACCGAGCGAACTTACCGAACAGTTCGGTCCGTTTACAGCTCTACTCAGAAATCTAACTATGCAGAGAGAAATGTATGAAAAGCTCTGAAGAAGAAAACTTCATTGATATGTAAAATGTACAAGTTGAGTTCTGTACAAGCAAGACTAACTATATATATACAGCTGTATGTACAACTAACTAGTGGAGACCTCTAACTAACTCTAGCTGACGTGGATAATAAATAATCATTTTATTATATCAACACCCCCCCTCAAGTTGGAGGGTGGAGATGACACCCCTAACTTGCCAAGGATAGAACAATGTTGTAAGCTAGTGAGGGGTTTTGTACAGACATCAGCAAGCTGTAGTGCAGAAGGAACATATGATAAGGAAATGAGGCCAGCAACTAATTTTTCTCTAACAAAATGGCAATCCAAGTCAATGTGCTTTGTGCGTTCATGATAGACTGGGTTCTTTGCAATATAGATTGCTGCTTGATTGTCACACTTGACTGGTATTGGAATGATGTCAGGCACTTCAAATTCAGCCATAAGTCTGGATAACCAGGCAAGCTCAGCTGTGATCCTTCTCAAGGATCTGTACTCTGCCTCAGCAGAAGATAAAGAAACGGTATGCTGCTTTTTGGATTTCCAGGAAAGCAAGCTGCCACCAAGTAAAACAATGAAGCCACTAACAGATTTTCTGGTGTTTGGACAAGAAGCCCAATCAGCATCACAGTAAGCTTCTATTCGAAATGAGGGTTCATTATTGAAAAATAGTCCTTGTGTTGATGTCCCTTTGAGATATCTGAGAACATGAAGTGCAGCCTCCCAATGAGGCAAGCGTGGATTAGCCATAAATTGGCTGAGATGCTGTACACAGAAGGATAAATCTGGTCTGGTATTTGTAAGAAAGTTCAGTTTCCCAACCAGCTTCCTGTAAAGAGATGGATCATGAAACGGATCACCCTTATCTGGAAATAATTTTTGATTGAGTTCAAGAGGTGTTGAAACTGGAGGTTTGTCTTCTTGATCAAAATCAGACAAGAGATCCCTAATGAACTTCTGCTGTGAAACAACAAGACCATTTGAAGTTCTGTTAAATTCTAAGCCTAGAAAATAGTGAAGAGAACCAAGATCTTTGATCTTGAAAGTATCATCCAAAAATCTCTTGAGAGAAGTAATTTCAGACTTATCATTTCCAACCATAAGAATATCATCAACATAAACGGCTAGAAAGACCACTGATGAACCAGTTTTCTTATAAAATAGAGATGTATCATTTTTGGAAGTAGAATACCCTCTAGAATGTAAAGCTGTGCTGAGCTTGAAATGACATTCCCTGGATGCTTGCCTGAGACCATACAGGGATTTAATCAGCTTACAAACTAGAGTAGGATCAGAGAGATTAAGGCCTGGTGGAGGTTTCATATAAATGTCTTCATGCAAATCTCCATGGAGGAATGCATTGTTAACATCTAGTTGAGACATTTCCCAACCTTTTTTGACAGCAACAGCAACAAGAGTTCTAATTGTAGTGAGTTTGACTACTGGAGAGAAAGTTTCAGTGTAATCAATCTCCTCTTTTTGAGTGAAACCCTTGACAACCAATCTGGCTTTATATCTTTCTATGGATCCATCAGCATGATGTTTAATTCTGAACACCCATTTACTAGAGACAGTTTTCTTTCCAGGTGGGAGAGGGACCAATTTCCAGGTGTTATTTGCTTCTAGAGCAGAAAATTCAGAGGCAATAGCTTGCTGCCATTGTGGAGATTGAATGGCAGCCTCATATGTAGTAGGTTCAGTTACTGGTGGAAATTGAGAAATAGTAGCATTGCAGCAGGCAGCTGAGGAGAGTGATAGAGAGTTATTGATGCAGAGAGAAGTAAGAGTACATGAGCATGTGGCAGATGCACAAGTGGATGAAGGTAAATGATGTTCATAATCCTGTAGATAAGTAGGAATTTTTGAAGTTCTAGTTGACTTCCTGAGTTCTACAGGTGGGACAGGAGAAGAATCAGGTGAAGTATGAATCTCTGGTGAAGTAGAAGATTCTGGTGATGGGGAGAACTATGTAGTAGGTGAGGTTGAATGCTGATCATTTTCAGAAAGAGAAGGTGGTGACTGTGATGTATCAGCTGAGTTGTCAGGAACAGGAAAAGGAAGACACACAGCTGGGACTGTGTTTGTGAAAGGAAACACTGTCTCATGGAATACTGCATCTCTAGATATGATGATGCTTTTAGTATCCAAATTTAGAAACTTGTATGCCTTTTTTCCAAAAGGGTAACCTATAAAGATGCAAGGTACAGCCCTAGGAGAAAATTTATTTCTCTGAGAACTAATAGTACTGACAAAGCTGAGACATCCAAAAGCCCTTAAATGTGAATAAGATGGAGGAACCCCAAACAGCTTTTCAAAAGGAGAAACTCCTACCAGAACTTTTGAAGGAAACCTATTGATGAGGTATGTGGAGGTAAGAACACAATCACCCCAGTACTTAAGGGGTAATTTGGATTGAAATAGAAGTGCTCTAGCAGTTTCCAGTAAGTTCTTGTGTTTTCTCTCCACAACACCATTTTGTTGTGGAGTATAAACACAAGTGGTTTGATGTATAATTCCTTTGGTTTTGAAGAAGGCTGAGATTTCATGACTAAGTCCCAATTCAAGGGCATTATCAGTTCTGATGGTTTGGACAGAGGTTTTAAACTGTGTTTCAACCATAGCTAAGAAATATTTGATGAAAGTAAAAGCACTGCTTTTAGAACTGAGCAACTGTGTCCATGTGGCTCTACTAAAGTCATCAACAATGGTCAAGAAAAACCTATTCTTATCATGAGTGGGAACATGATAAGGTCCCCAAATATCCACATGTATAAGTTGGAAACAGTGTGTGCTGTGAATTGTGCTCTTAGGAAAAGGCAACCTGTGTTGTCTAGCTTTAGCACATATAGAACATTCAACAATAGTTTTGCTGCAATCATTATTTACAGAACAAACATGAAGAGTTTTGAGCTTAGACAAGGGTAAATGCCCTAATCTAGAATGCCAAACTACAGAGTCATTTTTACAAGTAGAAGTAAAGCAGCTAGTAGAACTGATAGAAGAAACTGGAGACTCATGAAAGCCAGGATCTCCAGGTGAAGTGAAAAGGTAGAGACCTCTTGATACTCTACCAAGAACCAGTGGCTTCTTCAGAGAAGAGCCCTGCAGTATGCAAGAATCATGAGAGAAAGAAACAGTATATTGTGACTGTTTAGTGAGTTTACTAATGGATAACAGGTTAAGCTTGAAATGTGGTACATATAACACATCAGTTAAAACAAAACCAGGTGCTATATGAATAGTACCAGATTGTGAAATATCAATGATGTGTCCATTTGGGAGTGAAACAGTCAAATTCTTGGAAAGTGGTGTAAGATGTGTGAAGGAAGATTTGTGATAACACATGTGGTCACTAGCACCACTATCAATAATCCATGTGATACTATCATTAGTAGTGGAGAAACAAGCTATGGATGAGAATGTACCAGCAAAGTTGGCAGATGAAGGCACATTGTCTGAAACCTGAGTAGATTGAATCATGTTCATGATCTGAGAATACATCTCTGGAGTGAGAGAAGATGCAGAAGATGCAACAGAAGGTGCATCTGAACCAGTTGATTCAACTTTAGCAGAGGCAGCAACTCTCTTGTTTTTGGTGAATTTGAAGTCAGGTGGGAAGCCATTGTTAGGTCCCGATACGATTGTAGAAGGGGGGGTTGAATACAATCGTCACAAAATTCGCGCGGAATAAATCTGATTTGGATATAACTGGATAATCAGATTTTAATTAATTAAATAAACAAGGTTCAAGTAAAAAGTTATTTAAACTTGAAAGTCGTTATTAAATTAATATGGTTCAGTTTTAAAGTCCACTAGTTCATAGAATAAATTTGACAGGAAGTATTCTAACTTAGCGGTATAAAACAACCGAATGATCAAAGCACAGAAAACTGTGGATTTAACGAATAGCAAGTTTAGCACAACTTGAAAGCTTTTCAATACTTTGAACACTTTGAAATGAAGAAAGTGAAGGCCTATTTATAGGCAAGCACTTTGAACTAGTATGACATTGCTAGGAATGACATTCTAGCCAGATATGACTTTCTAAAGCTTAGGTATGACTTATACAATGAAAGATATGACATTACAAGACCAAGTCATGCTGAAAAGGAAGAAGGAATGACTTTCTTTGAGCTTGTCCTCCAAGCTAAGCATGGCATGACATTCTTGAGCTTGGCCTCCAAGTTAAGCATGGCATGACATTCCCTGAAAATGTCATGAAGAAACACATGGTATGACATATGGAAAAGTCATGGAGAGGCACACGGTATGACATTCTTTAAGAATGTCATGCCCACTATTAATTCGGCAGTACCTCGCTGTCATCAGTAATACGAAAGTTTATAAACTTTCGTCCTTTAGTCAGCTCCTTAGAAATGCTTTTAGTCCCGCACAGCTTATAATCTTTAATCAATAAATATTTAATTTAATCCAGAAATTATAAAAATAAATATCTAATATTATTAGACATTTATAAATATAATTTTCTAATTAATTAAAATATTTATTAATATAAATAAATCCTTAAGGTCCAAGCTGCGGTCTCTAGAGGGCCGGGAACCGGACTCCTTTTGCCTTGCAAATAATATTTTAATTCCATCCGGGGTTCCAGCTTTAAGATTATATCACTTTCCATAGCATTGGTGATAATTCTTTTTCCTCATAGTCAGACAAGTCTAAGATTCGGTCTCTTGTGGGTCTAGAACCGGATCCCTTTTGCTTTGAAAATTATAAATCAATTCCAACCGGGTTTCCAGCATTAAGAATATATCACACTCCATTGCGTTGGTGATAATTCTTTTTCCCATAGCTAGACAGGTCTGAGCGGCGGTCTCCTTGTCCTTCCTTTTAGCCTTCTTTCTTTTGCTTTCTTTTTGTAAATTAATTCTAAATCAATTAACTTATTAATAAACTTAATTATCAAATTAATTCAAATTGAATTAATTTAACAACTAAATAAATTAATAGATATTAATTATTTAACAAAGAATTAATTAAAAAGTGTATATCCCAGAAAGCAAATGTCTTGAGCCTTCGTCTTGATCATCACTCGGCTTGAACGACCACCTTCCTTTGATGTTAAATATTCAATATACATAGCTGACACACAAATGTACTGTCTGGTTCATCTGTGCCTAACTAAATTGAATATTCTCCATCAATTAAACATTTGAGCTGTGGTCGGGTCTTCGAATCTTCGTCTTCTAGTTCAACTTCATTTTAGTACACATATGGAATCTCTGATGAAATAAATACTTGAATCTTCGTACCTTCTGAACTCCTTGAACTGCTACACAATTTATTTAGCACCGAGGCTTGATCATATGAAATGAACTTCTTCCAGTGGCTTGTAGCGGATATCTTGGAATTCTTCTAACATTCTGATTCTTGTATCCACTTTACTTTCTTGATTTGATTCCAGCTAAACTATCTACTACCATAAATTATCAGAGACTAATCCAGGTTGAGTTACAAGTTGAGTTACAAGTTGTCAGGTCATCAAACACAAGTTGAGTTATCACCGGTTGTACAAATAGGCTTAGACATGTACCTTGCAATAAGGCCTTTCAGCCATGCAACTTGTAGCACTTGTCAATGAGATGTCCAGTTTTCTTGCAGTAGTTGCAGATCAGAGTAGACTTCTTGGCATCATAAGAAGACTTCTTAGAGTAAGATGTGGAGGCTGGAGTTGAGGACTTTGAGACATAAGCATTCAAGGAAGCAGATTCAGTGTTGAAATGTGTTCCAGAGTGGATGTCCCTTTGAGCTTCATCCTGGAGTAAAATGCTGTAGACATGACAGATTGATGGAAGTTGACTACTCATGAGGATTGAACCCTGAATTGTAGCATAAGTGTCATTACGTCCCATCAAGAATTGTATCACACGCTGCTCTTGTTGAAGTTTAGAGAGTTGTGCAGAGGCACCACAAGCACATCCACATGTGCAGATAGGAATGAGGCACAGAGAGTCCATATCATCCCATAGCATTTTGAGCTTAGTAAAGTAATCAGCAATGTTACAATTTCCCTGTGAAAGATCAGTCAATTGTTTCTGCAAACTGAACAGCTGAGTTCCATTAGAAGTACCATAACGTTCTTCAAGTTCTTTCCACATCATATTCGCAGAATTAGAATAGATGACACTTCGACCAATAGTTTTGGACAAAGCTCCCAAAATCCAAGAAATGACCATGTCATTGCAGCGAGACCAACTCTTAAAGGTTGGATGAAGAGGATCTGGACGCATGATCGAACCGTCAACAAAACCTAGCTTGTTTCGTGCAGATAAAGCGATGATCATAGATCTCTTCCAATTACTAAAACCAGAGCCATCAAAAGGCTCGCTAACGAGTTTCATTCCTGGACTATCAGAAGATTGCAGATGAAATGGATTATCCTGATCCATCACATGAGAATCTGAAGTACGAGTGTTACTTGATGAAGACATGAGCAAGATGAAATAACAGTATATGCAAGATGCAGATTCGTAACAAAACACAATCGCAAATAACGCAAATCTTCGTACAAACACAATTCGAAACCCTAGAAACGAGAATCTTGATTGCAGAGAGATAAGTACGGAAGAAATAGCGTAAAAGTCAGAATAAGAGAGATCAAACCCTAATTGGAGCAGAGGACGATGAAATTGCGGTGAAATCAAGACATCGGAGGTTGCGGAAGACGATATTCATGGCGGAATGAAGATTGTTTGCTCTGATACCATGTCAACTTTGTATTTTCTATATACTAATACTCAGAAATCTAACTATGCAGAGAGAAATGTATGAAAAGCTCTGAAGAAGAAAACTTCATTGATATGTAAAATGTACAAGTTGAGTTCTGTACAAGCAAAACTAACTATATATATACAGCTGTATGTACAACTAACTAGTGGAGACCTCTAACTAACTCTAGCTGACGTGGATAATAAATAATCATTTTATTATATCAACACAGGGCACGAGTAAAATGAGTAAAATGAAGCTGTTAACGTTAACGGAACCTAGCTGTGGAGAAGAAGAGATCACCTGAGTGTTCTGCGTCATAGGTGGGTTGTTGCTTTTAATATCCTTGGTGTGTTTCCGGTATCGTTCAATTGTCTCATGCATGCTGCGCACATGTCCAAAACATTAGAGGCCGTTTGTAAACTTTCATTTCATTTCAAATGACAGGATTTGAGTTGTCATTTCAAATTCTCAAATTTATACTAGTATTTGAATGTGTGAATTTCAAATGAAATCCAAATCCAAATTCCTAAACATGTTATATATATTTGATCAAATCCAGTTTCCCAAATAGCATTATATAATTTGTAGCATGCATGTGTCACATATTTCCTGTTGTACACTAAATATAAGGACCTTTGTGATTAAGGGGATCAAGATCCGAACATCCCTAGACTAATATGACTTACGTTTTTTCATTAACTTCTCAAAATTGGTCCTCCATATATCCCTCAACTGTATAATGTATGAATTAAAAAAAACTGGAGATATAAAATGAAATTCAAATAATTGTATTAAATATTCAAAGACTTTGTCAATCTTTTACAAGTTCATTTAAGAATATTTTAAGTCAGTACTGTTAACCAGTTATACGCCAGAGTTTGTAATACAACATTTTTCTTTCATACTCAGTGTTGTAAAAAGCGGGAATCGGACTTAGTCGGTGAAGGCACCGTCTAGCGATTAATCGGATAATCGGAGATTAATTAGAGTGATTAATTGGATCATTAATCATAATCAATTTAATATTATTTTTAAATTATATATATATTTATATAATTATATATAATATAAATTTATAGTCCTATAAAATCAATTGAATTGATGATTTTTTATAACACAAAACATGATACAAGTCGAGTCATCTCATATATAAACTTGAATTTGATTGAATTTGCGAAGAAAAATATTGCAAATTTATGTAATTAGAGTTTAGGATCTAATGAAAGAATGAAAGATAATAAAAACAGCTTTAATTTATGTGTTTTGTCATTTTCGTGCCTTTTGTTTTATTTAAAATTAAATTTTAAATTTTAAATTTTTTTTACTTTTTATTTAAATTTTTTTAAATTCACCGATTTTTGACCGACTTTTTCTGATTAATCCCGACTTTTAACCGATTAATCCCGATTTTCAGAAAAAACAATTTTTTCACCTATTAACGCTTAATCGAGACGGTAGCCGACCGAACAGCGATTAATCGGCGATTAATCCCGATTAATCGCCGACTTTTAGAACACTGTTCATACTTGCTTTCTGAGTGATCTACCACCATATACTCTAATACATACCAGATTAGATTAGCCATAGTATTTTATATATAAGTACAGGCATTGCCAGTAATAGTACGTCGCAGGGATTAATTAAACTGTAAGATTCCTGTGTTAGAGATACAAATCCAACGAAATAAAAAATCACCTGCACCACCGACTCTACATAAGATACTTTTGGAGGGTTCACCAATACACACACAACTGTAAGTGTGATATATATAGCAGGCATATGCAACATATACTTCTAGTTATTATCCATATAAATTATAAATCCGAAAAATTCTTTTATTACAAAAAATATTTCTGAACAAAAAAATTTATCAGCAAATTAAAATAAGTCTAAAGTTGATAAGATAACAATAAATTAATAGGAAAAATAAATTTGATTTGGATTGTACAAATATCTCCATTATGAGCCGCTCGACTCTGCGGTCTTGCCTGCAAAATTGCATGTATGAAATACAAAATGCTTCCTTTTGGTTTAGATGATAATTAGTTAATCTCTTAAGAAATGGGAATACCGTCTATACATTAGGATATCTGTTTAACATGACAACTGGTTTAGATGATAATTAGTTAATCTCTTAAGAAATAGGAATACCGTCTATACATTAGGATATCTGTTTAACATGACAACTAGGAGGTCATTTGTTAAATCTGAATCATATTTTCTGAATAAATGAGAATTCTGGATGAATAGAATTCTGAACGATTGAGTTATGGTTCATTTGTTAAATTTAAAATTGATTTTCTGAATAACTATTTTAATTTTAATATTATAATTTAAAAATATAATAATAATTATTTTAATTAAGAACTCATCAATTTAACAAGGACCAATTTATAACACAAACTAATATCATATAATATAATAAATCACAAATTTAATATTAAAGTTTAAAACTTAAAATTAAAGAAGATATCACATATGTAATTAGTTGGATCACAGAGGCTGTATGGACGATTTTAAGCTTCTGTCGTCCATATCCTCTCATTCACCCATTAACAAATGAGGCCTAATTATTGTTGTGATTAGTTTATAATATTGATTAGCGATATATATGTATATTTGTTTATAAAAAATGTCGTTTTGAAGGAATATGAAATTCTTCTTAAATAATATAATTTAAAATATAAATATGTGTCAAAAAGTCAAACAACTCGTACAAAAATCAATATTAATTACATGAACTAATATTACAACCAAATAGAAGATAGGGTGTGATAATTCTTTTATATCGTGTAATGAGTTAATAAATTGAGCCCAAAATGATAATCGATATGGAAATAAAATGAAGCGAATATGGATATTGTGTTCAGGTGTACCCATTCATAAATATATAGATAGATGTATAGATGTTCTACACATATATATTTAATAATATAATTATGAAATTATGCATGAACCATTTTATATATGTAATAATATTTATTCACTAAATTATATTTTATATAATTAACATAGAAATACAGATTATTGATCGGATAGTATTTGTTCCCACTGCAGCCATGGAATATTTGATTATATATAGATATATCATGTTAATAGACTCTAATATGCTAAATATAGGGTGAATAATTTCTTCACACAAGTAAAAGTGTTCTTTGAAATCCACCCTCTACATCGGACTTTTATAATTACAGGCTTGTTTGTTTTTAAGAAGCTGAAGCTACTTTTGTCTTTAAATTTGCACAAACAGTCAAATTTGTACAAATAAGTACAAGCATTTTACGAAGATGATAATGTTGATTTTTTTTTTCAAACACTTTATTAATTTATTTAATTCGCAGTTCGAAATCACTTTTTTTAAAATTGCCCAAACCAGCCCTATGCTTTATGTTTTTAAAACTGAGACAACACCTTATAAAGCTCACGCTTAAACACACTGGCCCATCAAATCTCTTTTTGCGGGTAACTAATATATATAGAGCTGGCAGACATGTTAATTCTACACATTGCCATTGCTCATAGTTAAAAGTTTTTAAGGGTCAAACTTGTATATCAGATGCAACACATATTTCACAAGAGATGATATAAAATAGTGTGACTAGCGAGAGAAAAGCTTTGATAGCCGGTATTAAAGCTCTCAAGGCACCAGAACTCTTCACTGCTCCCAGCTGAGTTATATAGGGGGGGTTAGTGAGTTAAATCCAAAGAAATTAAAAAAAAAAATTATACAAGATAAATAGTGAAATACTTAATACAAAGAACTTGAGCCCCGCATAACAATTATATGAAAAAGATAAATAAATAGAAAACACTTAGTATTCAATTTATATATATAGTTCCCCAGCTTCAAAATCAGGAGTGGATAAAAACTAGTAACATTTGATCACAAAAACTAAATGTTGTTATATCATCAGCTAATTGAAAGTACATCAGTGGTAATCCGGAGTGTGTTAAATTGGAATGGAAGTTTCTTTACCAGGAAAATCTGCTAAACAAGAAGCAATTCTTGACACCACACACGTCATATATAAATATATATATATATATATATATATATATATATATATATATATATATATATATATTTGACACACGCACATCATATATATATAGCCTAGGAAAGTATGTGATGATGGGGCCAAGCTCTCAAATAAAAAAAGATTCATGAGTTCCTCAAGCACACAACTTGAGATCTGTTGTTTTACAAAGACTGTACGTACGGTCACTTAAAGAGGGTTAAAGATCTAGTCAAGGAGTCCTGAGAGGAGGCATGAAACCCTAAGGTAAAAAGCAGGCACAACAAAATGCAAACCATCAGCATGAAAATTCTTGAAAGAAACCTAGAAAAAGCTCACACAGAACTAGCTTGATTCATGAAAAAAAACACAAAAACACACACGTGTATCATGCTCATTATATATACCTGGAGCTAGCAAATTCATGGAGCTTGCCTCTGGGAGAGAAGATAATCAAAGCCACCTCCGCATCACAAAGAACAGAAAGCTCAAAGGCTTTCTTCAACAGCCCGTTCCTTCTCTTGGAGAAAGTCACTTGCCTGCTCGTGGCGTTCTCTATACGCCTCATCTGCGTCTTCCCTCTCACCATCCTCCTCTTTCACTCTACTCCACCACCTACATAACAATCAATTTCATTTCAGACACAAGACTAAATAAACAGGAAATTAATATTATATTATATATATATATATATATATATGATTCAGTTGGATATGAGAAATAGGGCTAAAAGAGGAAAGGAAACAGAGAGATCTACCCAGGTCAGATGAGAAAACACAGCAGGAGGAGGCTGAGAATGGTGGAAACAAAGGGAAGGAGTAATTGATTCCTTGGTCCTTTTATGGGCTTATCACCCAAATGAAGTCCATACACTCTCTTTTTCTCTTACCATCCTTTCCTTTTTTTACTCACATGTACACATTTACATCTTATCTTTACATATAAAATACTATATTGCACTAGTACAAACACTTGCATCTTTTATATAATATTCACCCTTTCTATCAACATAGCTGGTCTACTTGCAGTTTCATTGTCCCATATATCATAATATAATATTATGATCGTGGACTGTGGAGATGTAATTATTTGATTAAACTGATAAATTTAAAATGATTGTTTAAAATATTCATTCACAAATTAAACATATTTATAAGAATTTTATTTTACGTATTATTGTCCAACTACATCCATTATCATTCGCTCTGTCCGAACATATTCTTTACATTATTTTTTAACACGTACACTTATAAAATATAATTTCATAATATTTTTTTATATTTATATTTTCCTGAATAAAAATGCTTGCAAAAAAGTTGGATGGATGCTCAGTTATATTTCAATCAAGAATCTAATTTTGCTAGTTTTGGTAAAAGAAACAAAGGAAAAGTAAGGGAAATAAGTAAACATAGTCGAGAGTAGATAGGAATGGGTCCGTCTGTACATTTAATAAACAGTATAGTACAAGTAAAGAAGGAATGGATCAATGAGAAATCGAAAACGCATTGTGAACTGGGGACAGGAGGCCTCGGGGTGGGTCCACTTTGGCTGTATACCTCTTACCCTAGTAACCTTCCTATTAAATGGAGCCCTCGTCTGGCTGCTTTCAACTTCCGTTGTGCTTAGCTATCCGCATTTGTAACCCTAGCCCACTGCCGGTATCTTTTAGCGACTTGGTCCCGTTGTCCCAACCATCATAATAAAATTTTAACGTTTAATTTATTACATTGTTTACTGTATCTCATTTATTTATTATTTTTTATTATATTTAACATGTTCTTAAAGTATATATAAAATATAAATTTATAACTTATTTTTGTTATTAAAACTTTATGTACTAATTTGAGTTTTTATTCAAAATATATTTCTTTAAATAATATATAGAAACTATATCTCATAAGAGTTTTAAAATAAATGTCAAGCACTCTAAGTCTCTCTACCAATGGAAAATGAAAACCGAGGGAATAATATTTCCTTTATTGCTAGACTAAAATCCATGTCATTTTTTCAAAATTTCCTGTATTTATATAAAGGGTTAATTATCTAGTTGGTCACTAAAGTGGGCTTAATGTATCAAATTGGTCACTGAACTCAAAACGGTATCGAGATGGTCACTGAAGTGGCTATAAATATCAAACAGGTACTTTGAAATATAAGTTCAAGTAGTAAAAATATTATTTATAAAGTTTTACACATTATTTTTGAATGTTACCAAAACCAAGTAAAAGGTTATGATTTCTAATATTTATGATAATATATTTAGATTTTATCAAGTTTATTTATTATTTATTTTTAATTAAAACAAAGAAAGTAACTATATAATCAAATATAAATAATAAATAAACTTGATAAAATATAAATATATTATTTTAAATACTCGAAATCATAACCTTTTAGTTGGTTGTGGTAACATTTAAAAATAATGTGTAAAACTTTATAAATAATATTTTTACTACTTGAAATCATATTTCAAGATACTTGTTTGATATTTATGGTGACCTTAGTGACCATCTTGATACCGTTTTGAGTTCAGTGACCAACTTGATACATTAAGCCCACTTCAGTAACCAACTTGATAATTAACCCTTTATATAAATCAGTGGACATTTATGTTGACGATAAAAATATTAATCAAATATCTTTGATAATGTTATGTATATCATTTTAAATTCTACAGAAAGTGTTTGGTATATTCATCGTGTTTTCTTTTCAATACTTTGATTCCCTGTGATCTTACTTTTCATCTGACATTATTAGAACATCATCCTCACCGCAAATTGCTTAAGAGCATTAAGAAAAACCGTAAACATTATAAGTTCTATATAATCTTTTGTCGAATTAAGTCTAACTATTTGAGTAATCAGTACTTAAGCTCGATTCAACATCTTCTCGATTTCCAAATACTTGTTGAAGTTCACTAATATTCTTGCAATACTAATATCAGGCTGCGTTTGGATATATAAGATTAATATGAATTAAGTTTCTTTTATATTTTTGTTAATTTTCATTGAATTGATGGAATATTTCGGGGAAATTTTTAAACAAGTTTTAAAATTAATATACAAGTAGCACAAGTTAGATTAGTAGTATGTTGTTTGTTGGAGATTAAAGTCATTTTCAACTTTAAATTGAAAAATGTATGTTTATATTATAATAAGTCAGAAATTGATTTAAAATTAAAAATAAGTTAAAAAAATACTTGAAAGGAATATATATATATATATATATGTTCAATTTATTTTATTTTATGACTTATCTTTATCTCTATTAAATATAAGTGTTGCGATCCTACCTTATTTCTCCACTTCTTTCCATTACTTCGTTACGATTGAATTCCCTTTGGGTCTGCCGAACAAAAAAACAGAGGGGATAAACTAATCCTCTTATATATGGCGAAACTTGGTAGGAGAGCAGAGCATGAGAATATGGAGAATAAATAAGAGTAGTAGTTTATGTCGAGATTCTTGCAGTACAGAAAATATTAGTAGTATATATACGTGCATAATTTTCCCAGTGGTTGTGCAAGTAGAATAAGAAAAAGGTAGAAGCTGACACATGGCAGGGATTAATTTAGAGCGAGTAGGAGTAGCACGTTAGAATTTGGCTTCCTCTTATGTTCACAGGCCAAGGTTTCGTCTTCTTTCCTTTCCCTGCAAGAATCGCCTACAGTACTTCTTTTAATACCATCAGAATAAGATTATTGCATGCTGAGTCTGCTGACCAATGATGAATAACCTTTCAGTGTGAGGGCATCTGTTACACATTGATTATTGAAACCCCAAATTTCAAATTTTATCGAATATAATACAAATGCTTCAGTGTATTTAATTCAAGGTCGTAAAAATGCCTAGCTCGGTTTGGTTATGAAAAGTTGAGTACTTGGAACTTGAATAGTACTCGGAATGAGTTATCGAATAACTAATCGGGTGTTTTGTTTTAATTAATTTTTTCTCATATATAGTTATATACCAATTAATAATAAAATTATCTAATAATATTAATATTTTAATAACACATTTGAAATAATGAGGTTCAAATAAAAGTTACTTGTTTGATAATTTTTGACATAATAATCATTCACATGTTTTAATGATAAAACATATATACTTTCTAATTAATGTCAATACTTTGCAAAAAAAACCAAAACATATATAAATTTACGTTTAGTCTCTTTTGAAATGATTTTCAAATAAAACAATAAAAAATTGAGAAGTCAAACTCAGAATTGACCTCGAATACTCGAAGTCAAACCGAGTTTTGACCGATTATTTAATAAATCGGTTTTAAACCCGATCATTCGGAACTCAGATCGGACGAGGGGTTAAAAACAAGTACTCTCTCGACCGACTCATCGATTTTTAGAACAGCGATTTAGGAGTCGTTTGATAAATCTGAATAAAAAATACCGAGTCATTAAATTTGCTGAATACGCTGAATGAAAACTTTTAAATAAACATAATTACATAATACTGGATTTTTATGTATAATTTAAATCCTGATTTTTTTAACAATCTAAAATCTTAATTAAATATTCATAATATACTTTTTTAAACCGAATTAAATATAGTTAAATTTCACAGATAAATTTTGTTTTTAAAAATCACAATTAAAAATATCCCTAGAAGAGCCTCACTTACCGAATAAGTGAGAGGTCACCCGCTTACCCAACAAGTGTGTTTTGGGTTTATTAAGTATGTTTGATAAATAAATTAAAAAATCATTCCTCTGATCGAATAAATAAAATAGCCATTAAGAAGCTATTAAGTATATTGCAGTAGTACAAACACTTGCATCTTTTATATATTTACCCTTTCTATCAACATAGCTGGTCTACTTGCAGTTTCATTGTCCCATATATCATATTATAATATTATGATTATGATTGGGGACTGTGGAGATGTAATTATTTGATTAAACGGATTAATTTAAAATGATTGTTTAAAATAATCATTCACAAATTAAACATATTTATAAGAATTTTATTTTACGTATTATTGTCGAACTACATCCATTAATATTCTCTATGTCCAAACATATTCTTTACATTATTTTTTAACACGTATTTTGAGGGTCGCGCTCGAAAGAGAACAGAGAATTAAAATAGAAACCACTAAGGTTCTGTTGTAGAACCCTATATTTTTCAAAAAAATTCAGGATCAAAATCTAAATACATATTGTTTTTTCATCGTTGTGTGTGTTTAAAAATAATTTCAAAATATAATACATTTTTTTATGTACAGTTCTGTTGCAGAACCCTAACTAATACTATAAATAAGGTAATTATTCTAAGGGTTCTCTCCTTAATATTTGTCTCTGGAACATCACCCCGTATTTTGATACTTTTATAAAACATAATCTCATTATATTCTTTTAAATTTTTATTTTTCTAAATAAAAATTTGACATTTAAACTTTTGTTAGAAAAATAAATTGAAAAAACTAAAATGTTTGCAAAGAGGTTGGATGGATGCTCTGTTGTATTTCAATCAAGAACCTAATTTTGCTAGTTTTGGTAATGGAAAGAAAGAAAAAGTAAGTGAAATAAGTAAAAATAGTTGAGAGCAGATGAGAATGGGTCCGTCCGTACAATTAATAAATGTTTATAGTGCACTTACAAACAGTATAGTACAGGTAAAGAGGGAATGGATCAATGAGAAATCGAAAACGCATTGTAATCTGGGGACAGGAGGCCTCGGGGTGGGTCCACTTTGGCTGTATACCTCTTACCCTAGTAACCCTCCTATTAAATGGAGCCCTCGTCTGGCTGCTTTCAACTTCTTTGTTCCAAAATGAAGGTGTAGTAGACTAGGAGTAACTGATCACAATTCACAACCCTTAACTTCCGTTGTGTTTAGCTATCCGCATTTGAAACCCTAGCCCACTGCCTAATTTGAGTTTTTATTCAAAATATATTTTTTAAATAATATATAAAAATTATGTTTTATAAGAATTTTAAAATAAATGTCAAGCACTCTACGTCTAAAATGAAAATCAAGGGAATAATATTTCCTTTATTGGTAGAATAAAATCCATGTCACTTTTTTAAAATTTCCTGTACTTATAAATTCAGTATAGATTATTTATTAGGATCTGAAACTTTAAATTGAAAAATGTATGTTTATATAATAAGTTAAAAATTAACTTAAAATTAAAAATAAGTCAAAAAATACTTGAAAGGAAGTTGGTAAGATATACTCCCTCCGTCCCTCTCAATTCTTAAAATTGGGGGACGGGGCCGCGGCATGCACTTTAATGCGTCTAAAAAACATAGTTGTATAACTTTTTTAATTTTTTTTTTCCTGACTAAAAATTGCTAAATTTTTATTCAGAAAAAGAAATTTTTTAAAAAAGTTATAGAACTATGTTTTATAGGCGCATTAAAGTGCGTGTCAAGCAGTAAAAAATAAATGTTAAGAAATGAAAGGACAGAGGGAATATATTTTTATTCAATTTATTTTATTTTATGACTTATCTTTATCTCTTTTAACATTAAGTGTTGCGATCCTAACTTAGATCGCCACTTCTTTCCATTATATCGCCACTTCTTTCCATTACTTCGTTACGATTGAATTCCCTTTGGGGTCTGCCGAACAAAAAAACAGAGGGGATAAACTAATCCTCTTATATATGGTGAAAAACTTGGTACGAGAGCAGAGCATGAGAATATGGAGAATAAATAAGACTATAAGAGTAGTAGTTTATGTCGAGGTTCTTGCAGTACAGAAAATATTAGTAGTATATATAATACGTGCATAGTTTTTCCAGTGGTTGTGCAAGTAGAATAAGAAAAAGTAGAAGCTGACACATGGCAGGGATTAATTTAGAGCGAGTAGGAGTAGCAAGTTAGAATTTGGCTTCCTTTTATGATCACAGGCCAAGGTTTCGTCTTCTTTCCTTTCCCTGCAAGAATCGCCTACTTCTTTTAATACCATTAGAATAAGATTATGGTCTTGTTTGTTTACCAGAAGCAGCTTCTGCTTGAGGTTTCTGCTTTTTTTGACCCGTTTGTGTAAAAAAACAGAAACACTTTTAAGAAGCTGAGAATCTAGCTTCTCTTCTTCTGCTTCTTTTCCAAATACTTTATTCATTTATTTACTTCTCACTTCTACTCTATTTTTCTAGTTTATGCAAGAAAGCACTTCTTTTAAGTTTGCCCAAACGCCCCACTATATTGCATGCTGACCAATGATGAATAACCTTTCAGTGTGAGGGCATCTGTTACACTTTGTTTATTAAAACCCCAAATTTCAAATTTTATCGAATATTATATAAATGCTTCAATGTATTTAATTGCAGTCTTGAAAAAGATTTCTGCCAGGCGCGATAACAACTCGCAATCACAGACCGATTTTATACGTGGTATTTTTATTTTTTTAAATACTATACATTATTAGTAAATCAAATTTCAAAATTTTGAAATAGATCATTCAACTAATTAATCTTAACTTGTAAACTAGGACCACTGGGCGTGCGAATCTCTCTTCTTTCAACTGCGAAGGAATATTAATTTACTAAATTTTTTAATTTAACTTTGGGCAGGTGGTCCTCAACTCCTAATAGCACTGATTTGAAAGTCGAAATGCTATAATCTTTATAGAATAGAAATGTACCGATGTACCAAATTTTAAATGAGACCTGTATCAATATAAACCACTCAATGAAAATTAATTTTTTATTTTTCATGTTATTTGACAGAAAATTGGAATAAAATTTGAGATATATTAGCATTATAATTACAGTATAAAACATTGATTTGCACCGTAAATTATGGACATTTGACAACTTACCTGGGAACTAAGGATTCGTTCCTAGACTTGTTAGCATATCTATCTATCTATCTATATTATAGTGTCTGTTGTGTGTTTAGTACAGTGAACCCTTTGCTTGCTATTCGACCTCACAGTTCAAAGTTTTTACAAAAATGCCACCGCTTACATGTGACACGCAGAGTTGCAGACGCGTATCTTGCCACCACGTGCAGTTTACCTTCTTTACTTTGTATATAATATTCAGTAAAGAATACTTGAGTGAAGCTTATGTCTGGACCGGCTTCTTCATTGTTAAAGAAATTATACTCTTATCAATGAACTATAAAATATAAAATAATTATAAGTTATCAGAAATATGTGAAGAATAATTGATTTTGTAAATATAAATTTTCATTGGAAGTTGAAGTGGATAAGTATTTTGAAATAATATTATTTTATAAAGTGGACATTTATTTTGAAACGGAGGGAATATATAATACTCGAATATAAATTAATTTTATTTAAGAACCAACCTTTATAATTATTCAAATTGTACAATAAATTTTTGTTGAATTTGATTTTTTATCACTAAAATTTTATAGATATAATGTTTTCATTATTGATTTATATTTTTAATTTAACATTTTCTAATATATTAAAATTATTAATACTAAAGCAAGCGAAACATTAATGAATTAAATTACCCCCCCCCCCCTTCAAATTACATGCCCATTTTCAAAATATCACATATTTTAAGAAAAGTGGTTTTTGAGAAAAAATAGGTATACTAAGTCATTAATCAATATACTTATATAAATGAGAAGTGAGGGGCGTGTATCTGGCGCCTTTCAGATGGCTCCGTTCTATTTAGAAGCGAGAAGCGTGTATCTGGCACCTCTCAGATAGCTCCGTTCTATTTTTCTAATTTTTTGAAATTTTTGGATGAAAGATAAAAAAAATTGTTTCAGATTAATTGATATGGTATATATCTTGGCATAAATTAATATGATTCTGTTTCAGATTATTTATGGAATATGATTCTATTTCAGATTATTTAATTATGGAAAAGAGTAGCACACAAGTCTCTCTGCACCTATAAATACCCCTAGGTTGTAGGTTTTTGGATCATCTAAACACAACCTACACTCTGTCTCCGTATCACAGTTAGGGGTGTGGATTCGGTTCGGTTAACCGAAAACCGAATGGAATAACTGAAATAATTTCGATTTGGTTAACCGAAATTTATATTTCGGTTTGGTTTCGGTAGCCGAATTTTCATTTTTCGGTTATTCGATTATTCGTTTTTTTTTACCGCAGTTAACTCGAAAACCGAAAGGTTAAACGAAGTTTTATTTGCTTTATAAAAAAATATCATGTGCTGGCGCATGTGACATTACCAAATGAAGATATCAGGTTAATTGATATGGTATATATCTTGGCATAAATTAATATGATTCTGTTTCAGATTATTTATGGAATATGATTATATTTCAGATTATTTAATTATGGAAAAAAGTAGCACACAAGTCTCTCTGCACCTATAAATACTCCTATAGACATTTTTCAGTTTAAAGTCGATAATGTGTTAAAATTCGGTGTTTAAGCCCAGATAAAAAGATAGTAGTATTATTGAAAATGACTTCTTATATTCAAAAAGGTAGTAGTATTATGCAATTGTCAAATATAAATGAATATTATTTAAGAACCAAACTTTATAAATGTTCAAATTATACGGTGTTTTTTTTGTTGAATGTGAATTTTATTTTATCAAGTTATTCACCAAAGTTATATTTATTCAAAGGACTAAGTTGGACGAGAAAATATAGCTCTACGAAGTAGAACAAAGATTCGTTTATTTACATGAAGTTTTCGAGGGGCTTATTCAAGACTTACTCGAACATAAATTTTTATTACACTATACTATTTTCTTGCGACTACGAAATATATATAAATTATTATTGATTATAATTTTTTGAATAGAAATTACGAGGCGTACTAAATTATTTTGACTATCAAATAATAAAATGACGTGTGAGGCGTTGCCGCTCAATGACGTTGAGAAATACTCTATCAAAAATTGATTTTTCATATATTAAATGATATTATGTAATTTGAAAAGTTAAAGTTATGTTCTTTACGATCATAATTTAGATTACGTTTTCTATTTCCAATATATTCAATTTGTTTTGCTTCCTCAAAACGTCTTCGTACAATATTATTATGTTATCTCTTATAGAAACATGAATATGGAAGAGAACTTTTGCCAAAATGTGAAAAACAGCTATCATTTTCATTCTGCAATGAACCTGCAATGAACTTAGTACAACAAACTTAACTTAGTACAACAAACTTAATACATTATGAAAAAAAAAACATATAATTCAAGGCCCAAGCAACGCGGGCTTAAATACTATGTTGATATGTGCTAATGCTGACATGAAAATAAATAAAATAAAAATGTTCGCCAAAAACCAACTTCCAAGCTTTAAATATTAAAACAAAATAAGTTCCATTCCACCACCCTTTGGATATGAATGGAAATATATTTGTATTTCACAATAACAAAATGATATCAGGTAAACAGTACAAAAACTAGCAACTGCAATCCAATATGTTACATAAGTGATCACTTCCTCATTCCAGATAAAGGAAAGGAACAAAGAAGAAGTATATAGTCCCCAAGCGATGTAATGGGAAATCATCGCAACCTCCACTAATTTTGTATACAAGGGAGGTCGATTTAACAAGACTGGACTACTTTCAAAAATGATCGGCAAACAGAGTTCATCCATCAAACCATCTCTTCAATGCTCTTATCAGCAACTTCAGAGGTCAAGTCTATTTGTGATAACTGGCATGAGAAAAGTGAGATAAGAAGCGGGTTTCTTCGTAGACAGGTCATGAAATCGTCCTTGCTGATCTTCCCGTCATTATCTTTGTCAAACAATTTGAATACTTCTTGGGTCTTCACGTGACAAAAAAGAAAAAAAAAAAACAGAGAGAAGCTCAGACATGGGTAAAACTGCAAACCTCTTCATTTTCTTCTAAATATAAATAACAACATATCAAGACGATTATCAAAATGTGGAGGTAACTGATATCCTCACCTCATCCTCGTTTATGTCCGGGATTGCAGGCAAAACGGCAACTCCCAACTGTGATGCATATAAGAATTAATACATGGTATTTAAAGTGCATTCTAAGGAAAAAGTTAAAGAAGACGTACTTCTTGTTGTGTAATGTAATGATTTACATTAGCGTCACATATAGTGAATGCTACTTCACAGGCTCGTCGAAACAATGGTTGCTTCAGGATATGTGACGACCCAACCAAAAACTGCAGTGGTAACATACAGTAATCAAGAGACAGTAAGCAAATTGGTATTAGTGAGTGTCTAACCCGTCCAGAACCTATATTGAAAAATTATAAATATGCAATATACATGCGACGAACATGTAATTTGTAATGAAGAAAAAGCTCAGCTTAGGCTTCGTAATTATATAAGGGAATAGCCAAACTGAATAAGCTGCATTATCAACTGTAGCCATATTTTAAGGATAAATTAAGAAGTTTAACATGCAATGGATGTGTATGTATATCAAGAACCAACTCGAAAAAATTATTTTGACACAGTTTGCTGCTGTATCCTTAGAGCATTTATTTTAATTTATGAATAAGAAAAACTACACGAACACCGTCAAGCAAAACTATAGCACACTACCGAGATATTATCTAGCAGTACTCGTATCACAAAACAAATTTATAGCCTCTATAAGATATGATTCTTAAACTTTTTGCAAAAGTATCATGGAAAACAGATCAGAAACCACCTTTATCAATTACTACATCATAGATATACGATAACGACCAGACCACAAGGCACTATTGTCAAATAAGGCAACGTAAAAGTAAATAAGTTAAGTTAGGAACTTTAATACTGTATTTGTCGGGAAACAGGTATTATACAAAAAAACTCATACATCAAGTTTATAATCTAATATCCGGGAGGATTTTTACTCATGTAGCTGGTCAAGGGCTACAGCGGGCTTAATGCCTATAAATGCCTAAAAAAAACAGGTCCCAAGTACAGCATTATATAATTGGCATGCAGCATACTATGACTGATGAAGTGCATTTTAAAACAGAAATCAGGATATAAGATGATAACAAAGGCCTGGAAAAGAGCACTTTTAACATGCCTCAACAAAGACATAATTTGTCTGCACTTGCAAATGATAGAAATCAACATACATGTAGAGATTAAGCAATTAATATGAAAGGTTTAATACGGACCTGCTTAAATGTTATCCGACCTGTGTTTTTCGCATCAAGGAATCGAAACATCTGCAACAAAGAAAGTGTTTTCAAGGCACAGCATGAGAAGACATCTTAAAATTGCCCACAACCATACTTGTTTAACATAACTAAATGTTGAACTGGAGCCTCTAGTTCACACACCACCTTAGGAACCTATATATTATGTAATGAAATTTCAGTAGAAACTGTTTCCAAAGCAATCTGTTTAATTTAGTCTTTCATAAGAAAATAAATTATAAACTTAAGATACACATGGAATATGATTATCAGAAGTAAATTACCGAACTAAACTATAATTGGTAGCTGACCTTCTCAGACTGGCAACAATGCTTTAACCTCATAACCCTTAAAAAGTCATCAATTCCGATGTGCCCACTGTTAGGAAGAGGAAATTTCACATAAACATAATTGGTATTAGCATAATACATTTGAATAAACTGGCACAGAGTGACTCAGTATATATTTAACATCACTTATAGTCTGATAGGTGATCATGAAGTTTGAGAGATCTTGACAACTTATTTAGATATCTTCACTGTAAATATTAGTACTAATCTGGTCCTCTTGATACCCTTAGTTTCTAGTTTCTAGGCTAACTTGGTTTTTATCATAGTAAGACCCAATACATATTCAGACAAGTTACTTTCTCAGTTATATATGTTCCTGATTAACAGGAAGAGGCAATGTCACAGTACCTGCTGTCTGGGTTCATCGAAAGAAATATTTCCAAAAATTGCACAGCTTCGAAAGAGCTTATATGGTACAACTGAAAAAAGAGAAGAGCTATGATTCAGCAAGTAATCCAAAATAATAACTGTAATTATCAGAAGGACTTAACAATTAAGAAGTAATGTATTTTAGCCTTATATTATATGATCATAATAATGTAATAAAAATAAAAAACCTTCCATATCAAAAAATTGTAACAATATGTCATCACTGTTTCTGCAGTTGATAATATTGCACAAACCAACAAAGAGCATCATACCACAAGAAAAGGCAATAACTAACAGAACACACTGAGTTAATAACTCGGTCTAAATCTAATATTTTGTTCTCGCACAAGTTGGTTCATTATGAGAAAGAGGAACAATATATTATTTAGAACTATATGGTCAGCATCTTTCTGTAACAGAACACAGTCACGAGTAAAAGAAGGTGGTCCCTTCTACCAGGTGAATTATCAAATCCTATGTTAAACCAGAGAAGGGAAATTTCAATGAGTGTTGCTATACATGACATGAGGGTTTAACTTCAAAAGAAGAGATTTCTAAGCCAATAACCATACACTAAAACATAAAAAAGTTGGGCCAGCCTCATAACAATTATAGGGAGACCTGAATAGCATATGTTATTACAAACTCACCGTTTCCACACTGGCCATTTCCACCATATAAAGTGACGGGTTCTCCTACACAAGCGATATATATGTTAATGTCAGATGAAAGTGATAGTTCTACTGACAGAATAAGAGCAAATATTAAAAAGCATGGTAATTATGCATCACAGTGTAATACATAAAAATATAAAATGATACTGAAAATTGGCATTCCTAATCAATACCAATACCATATTTCTGAATCAGTTCTAACAGAGAAAGACAACATTTATCAGTCCTACCAAATAACTGTAAGTAGTGCAACATAAAAAAAATAAAAATAAAAAAATCAGTCCCCGCTGATAATATTGATAACCAAGCCAATATATCTGTTGCAACATAAGAACATTGGTATTTTTTTATCAAGTCAACCAAGTCCTGAGCCATATTTTCTAGTAACCTAGTAGTTCCTGTACCTGAACCAGGAATAATTTTGCAAAAAGGATCACAAATTCACTATAATACTAAACCATTATGCAATTTACCTTCTTAGATTCCAGTGCCTTAGCAAGAAGCATCACATCCCCGAAAGCATGAGATGTTTGCACGACATTGAGAGCACTACACATAGCATGAGCTGTCTGCAGATACATATAGGCAACTGTCAGTCTGTCATATACTAAAATCAAACATGTACTTTAAAAAGTCCATTTTAAAAGTTGGTACATAGCTCCAGCATGTACAGTACATCAACATACACAGAATGATAAGTGAGGTTTGATACAGCAAATGTAACAAATGATATGAACTACAGTTTAAAACTACTTGTAGTGATATACTCCCTCCGTCCCAACCATTTCTTTACACTTTCCTTTTTGGGATGTCCCATCCAATACTTTACATTTCAAAACTTACTAAATATAGTAAAATTTTAAAATATAAAATTCAACTAACCCCACTACTTTTCTCCACTATACTCACTTCATCAAATATCAAGCGGTCCCACCACTATCCTCACTTTTCTTACCTTTTCACCATTACTTTACTTACTTTCTTAACCTCCGTGCCCAACACAAATGTAAACATTTGGTTGGGACGGAGGGAGTAATATTTACGCTCACTCTTAGCCTAGAAATGTCATTAATAAAGAGTGCTGAAACTGAAGAAAAACATCCAAACTGCATTCATTTTGAAGACGTATGCAAGGTCCCTGCCCCCATTGTCCTTTTCTATTTCCACTTGTTAATTATTCCTTGGAATTAGTTTAACTTAGTTTGCAAAATTTTGATGAACTTATTAATTTGAAAGATGGGCTTGAGTTCTCTGTGGATCAACTTTTACTTGCCTACAAACTTGCATAAACCCATTCACATGCGATCTTGTATTACATAAAAAAAATTCCCTTCAATGGTTCCGAAACATACTTATGCAAATGGGGTCAAGAATTAGTTTCTCTAAAATATTCGATATATAACAAGATAATAATTGATAGCACATGACAACAATGTCAGAGCACAAATTTGCACTTCTACTCACCTTTTCAGCAAAACGCACAGCATTTTCCTTCTGATTTTCCAAGGGCAGTACAACAGGTAGGAACTCAATCTGAACAGTTAAAAAACCTTTAATTTCTCAATGAATGATCTTAAAAGTCAAAAAGAAAGCTGTTATAATGTACCTCCATGAAATTGTGAAACTGAGTTATCATTCTAAACATGAGCTTAGCCAGTGATATATTTCCCCTGAAACGAAAGGCAGTGATACAAAAGAGATGGTCATACATTATAATAAGAGAAATATAAAGATTTTGCAGAGGATAACAAATCCTACCAAGATTGATCAAAGTGTACATGGGGGTAACGGACAACAACAGGCTGGATAGCATAACCAGGAATAAATGCACCAAGTTGGAATGAGATGAGTGATCTTCCATTTGTTGTGGTTCCTTCCGGAAATAAAAGAACACGAGGAAATCTATTGCAACCAGCCTTTCTCTGTATTTAAATCCTTGAAACACAGATCTGTATCAAATAGCTTATATATTGACAGCAATTGAAGATTTTATAGCAGATAATTCACAATATAAAAACTTGTAAATTAATTAAGAGTCCAACCCGACCCTTTTGAACGCCAATAGTCTTCCTCTTTTTATTTTTCTAAATAGTAGTCTTCCTTTACAGAAGGGGTTCCGCAGTCTTAGTGGGTTGTATAGTATTATAGGCTTTAAAAGGCCCACAATTAAAAGATTCTAGAATAAGTTCATCTATTTTATTATTTAAGTTGATATTTCTTATTTAATTAAAGGATACGATCACTAAATCTAAATGTAGCCCTACTACATTGATCGATTACAAAGATGAAAGAACTAAGTGTAGGTTAGCAACAACAGGAGTTTATCTTACTTAAGAACTACAGAGGGGGGGTTACATTCAATAGTTCAATAAAAATTACTAATGCTGTTTGTTTGGAAGAAATAAAATGAAGCTGGGACTGAAGTATAAGGGCAAAATCTAAGGATGCAAATTTTCTATAATAGGATTTGTGAAGGATTAGTAGGATGAATGAAGGGGCATTCAAGTTTATACTAATAAGATTGACCTATAATTTATCCATGTGGATGCAATTGTAAAAATGATAAAATTTTTATTTAGACGATCAGACAACAGTACAAAATTCGATTCCAACCTTAATAGCATTCTTTTCGACCAAGCAGAGCTCTAATAGTTTTGTTCATCCTGTCACCGTAATCTGTTTAGCTAAATTTCAGCCAATCACTTGCCATTTGAGACAAATCTGAAAGTGGATGGTGGTGATACTAGAAGTCCATTTATGTGGTGAACTAATTTACTACGTCAGGCTTAACAGCAAAACTCTCCTTTTCTAAATGTTACTTCTAGTGATTCTTTTATTACAATAGTTTCTTAATAACGGAAAGAATATACGAAGGAAAAAAATATGCTTACAATATGAGATGGAATGTTATCACAGAAAAGCAATAAAACGATACTACATGGGGAAGGTATAATATCGTTCTACCTTTATCTCACTGATAGCATGCTTCCTTGATGATGGAGTAAACCTGTTAACATATATCACCTAAAGACAGAGGATAAAGAAGAACCTTAAAAAAGTACAGCTGGAAAAAAATGTGGTTGTCCAGGAAAAAACTTAAAGGAAATATAGGGACTTGCATCTTTAAAAACTGGAGATTATGATAGATTAGAACATTATAAATTCACTTTACTTACAAAATCCATACAAGCTTACCTGCATAGCCCTGATGATGGTTCCAACAAAGGGCATTGAATCATGGGAATCACTTGCAACAATGGTGGGGAAAAATTCATAAAAATAAAAAATAGGATCGATATATGACACATGGTTAGAAACAATTATGGGAGCAATCTCCCTTGGAGCAGGTTTTCCTTTTCGTTTTATCCATTGATAGCTGCAGGAAACAAAGAAGAAAAAGCACAGACATTATTTATTAAACATGAGAGCTAGCTAACATAAACACAATGTAAACCTACTAAAACTATGGAAACTTAAGTGTTTTTAGTAAGTCTTGGGCACGTATTCATAATTCACAAATCCACATGTCAAACTCAGAATTCCTAAATATTAGGACCACAAGGAGGACCTTGTCCTACTCTTGGACACCGTTCATAATTCACAAATGTAAGATTCACTTATATGATAATAATTCCATGCTACATGAAATTTACTGAAACAAATAGTCATATGGCATTCATTAATTTGTGGAGTTTGTAGTATGAATTGTTTTGATGCAAGGCTATGAAGTAAAGTAGCTTACCCAAAAGAAAAAAGGATACCCCGGGTGACTAATCGGGTAACCCACATTAATCTACACCTCCATTTAGGCATTGGATTATCTCTATCCTTCCACCCAAAAAGAGCAAGCTTAGTAGCCACAAAGCCAATCATCATACAAATCGCAAACAACACAAGCCTCAACACAGCAATAGGCAAACAAATCACAATCTTAACCCACTCATAAACCCCTTCAATTTCCAACGTATGGTTCCTAAACGGATCGATAGTAGTGGACACAGGCACCTCAAACCCGGACGACGATCCAAGAAACTCAAAAGGGTCGTCAAGATTTTGAAAATGATGATGACCCAGTTGATTATCTTGGTGTTCCGGAACTTGATTTGAAAAGGGTCGTTGATCATCATCATCATGGACGGTGAGGATCACCTGGGGCTCAGGCTCAACGAGAGGGGCGGAGAGATCTTGATCTTCCATTGAATTGAGATGAATAAAGTCAACCGGAGAAGTAGATTCCAGAATTGTGGTGTGGAGAGAGATATGGAGATTTTTGTAGAGATTTGCGGAGAGACTGTGTGCGAGCTTTTCGGGGTGGAGAGTCTAGTCAGAGTTGGGCCGTCTTTTGTTTTATGGTATCAATAAATACACTTGCATACCCGTTGATTTGGTTTTTTGAACATCATACTCTCACGTGCTTTTGGATCTGTGCCGGTCATTTTCTTTTGTCCTTTTTAAGTATTTGACAGCCAAGATTCTGATAAAGTTAAGAATAATTATGAGTATGTTTCACAAATGTTCATGTAAAATACTCCTTCCATCCCAAATTAGATGAGCTCGTTGACTTCGGGCACGCACTTTAAAAATCATTGACCGCATAGCTACATTACATATTTTTAAAATTTTATTTTTGCAAATAAAAATTTAAATATGAAATTTTTATTTACAAAAGAAAAATTAAAAAAAATAAATTTCGAAACTAGTCGGTCAATGCACCTTAAGTTACGTGCCCAAAGTCAACTAGCTGATTAAATTTGGGATGGAGGGAGCATTCTAATTCCGTTTTAAAATATAGTTGGCTTAATTTTTTTATATATATTTTAAAAAATTCATATTATATTTTAAAATTATTATTTTTAAAAATTTCTTTTTTTAATTATTATATTAATCATATATCTTTATTAGAAAATAAAATTTGAGAATAATAATTTTAACTGTATGATTAAATGATTTACAAGCATGTGTCATAAAAGTGAGACGACATATTTCAATAAATCAAACAACCTATTTCAAAACAGACAACTTAGAAGTACATATTAAAATTTCAAACAAATTATATTTCAAAAAAGAAGTATTAAAATGGTTTTAAATGTAAATTTTTATTCTAGAAGTTTTTTGTCACTTGTTCAGCCAGGAGTTGAATGCAGATTGGTCAAGGCATTCACAGGAGTATCTACAAATGCAATTGTTTTCTTAAAAAAATTTATGCAAGAGGGGCATATAGCCATTAATTTGGACAGTTCTGTACAACACTGTAGTAACTGTACCTTAGCTGGAATATTCTTCCTTGCACTAGCATTTACTTTAAGAAGAATGAATCGGTTACAGGGAAATTAATACTATCTGTTCTCTGCTATTAATATACTCCCTCCATTCCAAAATAATAGTCGCTTTGACTTTGTGCACGTATTTTGAGGTGTAAAAAAATCATACTTCTACACATTATTTTTGAAATTTTCTTTTTCTGAATAAAAGTTTAACATCTCTATTTTTATTCAGAATTTTTTTTTTTCAAAAATAACACGTAGAAGTATGTTTTTTTTTTTGCACCTCAAAATACGTGTACAAAGTCAAAGCGACTATTATTTTTTGGAATGCAGGGAGTACTACACAATTTAACAGTGTCCCCACTCCCCAGTAAAGACAATTTCTCCTCTTCTTGCTGTCACCAACTGTGTGCCATATCAGGGCATTTGGCTGCTTTGCATGAGATGATTCAGGCAGCAGTGTCCATATGCAAGCTCGCAATTGCCTTAGGTGTGTCTTGTTGCTTTTACCTAGCATTGCTTGAAGCTCTGTGCTGAACCAAGGAACTATTTCGACTAGGGCAATTAGTTATCTGTATTCTTGTGATGCTCCACGTTTAGAATTGAAGCACACTCTGCACCGTCATCAGATAATTCTTCTTCATTGGCAGGGAAAATCCCACGCTCGTGAGGTTTATTGTTATTCCCCCCACTGTTTTCGTGTTTTTCCCTGTTAACAGCTGACTCGCTGTCTGCAGGATCATCATATAATTCTCGCTCAGTGAGGAAAATCCCGCCCTGATGAGGCTTATAGTTGTTACCCCTCCATATCACAATCTGCTCCTTCCCAAATGTCACCAAGATGCAAGGAACTAAATCCTGTCAACATCGAAAACAAAGGATTTAGAGCCGTTGAGTGAAAATTTAGAACCTAAAGGAAATCATTGCACAAAATTGTATCTGTCATTCTTGAAGAGAGTGGAAAGTTTAAATCCGTGCGAAAGAAAAGAACAACAATTTAAGATGTCATTTGCTTCACAATAACCTTGCACAAGGCCAGCAAAAGCAAATGACTAGTGACCTTAGATTGTCTAATCAGAGTACAACAAGCTCTTAAAAGTATTTTAAATATCAGAGGACAATTTTTATAACATTCTTAAGCAAAAGCCATGGAACAGGAACAATAATCAAGAGACTGTTCCTGACCATTATAGTGCATATTAAAACCCCTGATCCAAGCAGCAAGTTCTGATGAACTAGTCAAGCTTCTCCGAAACAAAACAGTAGAGATACGTTTAAATGGACTTAGAACAGAACCTAGCTGATGCATGGCAAACCATATTGAGACACTCCAGCCAGGTGAAACCATAATTAAGAAGTTTACATATATGGGAAATATAGTGAGTCGTAAAGTCACAAAGGCTCCAAACCGGAAAATGGACAAAGATGGTTCTGAGGGCAGGCGGGGAAAGACTGGAATTAATTAAATATTTATATAAATAAAGGTGAAAAACTAAGACAAAACTACAATACAAGAGCAAGGCACAATTACCCTCAGTTTGCAGCCAATTTTTTTGTAGTCACTCTTTTCAAGGCCTTTACAGTCTATGCGAATCAGCTCTTCCATGAGAAAAGCATCACGGACCATAGCTACAAGACTGCCATAATAGCCATTCTTTGCTGCATCTCAACAAATAGTATATGAGTCTGCTAGAATTAATAACAATATGAATAGCACAAACAAAGTCTGTGTACCAAGTCTTGTTAAGGCTGGAACAGCTAATCCTCGTCTTCTCATTTCTTTCGTCTCCTCAATGCTCAGGCCTTTAATAGTCGTTTTTATGAGCCTTGGATATACAGGTTCTTGAGGCTTCCACAGCATTAATGGAATTACTGGCCTCTTTCTGGGGTGATAATTCCTTCCTCTGTATAATATCAGTAGACCACCGTGTCTCTGAATAATCTTACCAAAAGTTTTATCCTGGAAGATGGACATTACAATCAGTAAGTATTAATTAGATGACATCATACCAAGACTTTAGCAGTTTGCATGAAAAAGTGGAGAACTATTCACAGTGGATATATATAGGATGCCACATTTATGTAATGCACAAACTTAACCATAATAAATATATACAATAATAGGGATTGTAAAATGACTGTAGGATATGGAAACGAGAAGAGGAAAGCAAAATTTAGTTAAAAAATGGACTACCTCTAACTGAGTGCACACATTTTTCATATCGACAGTAGGCACACCCATACACTTGATCCTGACTGCTTCGTCATGTTTCCAGTGATTATGAATATCATTCAACATGTTGTGTGTTAAACCATCTCTTCCTAAAAAGAGAACATGCATGAATATATCAGAGCAGTAAAACAAAATATATACAATCAAAAGACAGCTTAATATATGACAAAAAAAAAAAAAAGACAGCTTAATATATGACCGTGAATTTTGGCGAAGTTTAAAACTTTAAAAATAAGATGTAAGCTATAAACACCTAAAAATCTCGATCAGAGCAACAAAATCTCAAGTTTTCTACTCCCCCCCTTCATTTACAAATCAATCAATTTAATACTTCATGTCCTTAAAAGTTAAAATACAAAAAATCCCATTTTCACTTTTGCCATCTGAAAGAAATTGCTAATTAGCACCTTACATCCCAACCCACGTAGACAAATATCAATTTCAAGCTATCGAGTTTCTAAAATACCTCTACCCTTTATATAATACCTCGACACCAATCTAATAACCAGGAATGTACTTACAAGTTACAATATGACCCGTAAGTGGCCTTGCCCAAAACTACTCAAAATCTTTCTTAATATGATAAACCATAAACTTATAAATAAAAATAAAAATATTTCCCCTCTCCCACCCTAGCCTGGCAGCCCTTCTCATGACTGATCTTGCGACCGCCCTGGACCTGAACAACATCTATTTCATTCACTTCATAAATCACGAAAGTTAATAGTATCCTCAGTCCCTCCCATCCATAGAGTACCATTACAACTTGCAGGTTTGGTTGCCAATATCCTAAAGATCATAACTTTAAACCGAAATACCAGTAACCACCCAATCAAGAATTGGAATCACTCACACAAACACACACATAAAAAAAAAGACATTCAAATGGAATAACTAATATACACACATATACAAGACAACATAAAAACACACACATTACCAATATTGATCTGGCGTTTGGTTCTATGCCTTTGAAACCTCTCAACAAGAGCAATCCTCTCAGCATTAGTAAGTGGGACTCCCTGAACCTTCTCTCTAGTCCTCCTCTTCTTCCCCTCCAAATTTAACTCCACCTTCCCTTCATCCAGAGACGCAACTTTCGGATTCACCACCGGAGCACACACGCCGGTCCAGACCCGGTCGACCCGATCCGGCCCGAAAGGGGAGTACTTGGGCTCCCTCAACCCAATAGGCCTCACCTTATGACTACTCTCAGTGTAGCTGAACCGGAAATCAAAAGGGAGGTCTGACCGTACTGGTTTCTTGCCGGACCGGTCGAGAGATGAAGGCGGTTTGTATTGGGGTTTGGGTTTCTTGGGGGGTTTGGATTCGGGTCGGGTTTTGGTGGGGTTTAGAGAAGATGGGGGGTGAAATGGGTATTTGGAACGGAGGTTCGATGAGGTGTCGGAGGTTGAGAAGAGGCGGCCATTTGCGTCGGGTAGGGACGCCGGTGGGATTTTCCGGCGATAAAGTTGAGTGAGGAGGAAGAGTAGCATTTCTGTCAAGGGTTTAAGCTATGAATTATGGGGTTAATACGTTTCATGTAAAATAGTTAAGGGATTGTTTGGCAGGGTTTAAGCTATCAATTACGAGGTTATACATTAGAGCTTCCACGTAAAAAAAAAATGAGCATCGACAAAAATCAGAGCAAATATGAAATGATTAACGTCCTGTTTGGGGATTAGTTGGTAGCGGTTAGCTGTTAGCGGATTGAACTAGTTGTTTTGACTAGCGGATTGAAATAGATGTTTTGACTAGCGGATTGAATTAGCTGTTTCACGTAAAATTGTTTGGTTAATAGCTGATTGATTAGCTTTTTCTGACACAAATCAAAACCTCTAACCCACCTCAAAGTAGCTTTTTCAAAATTAGTTTTTTGGGTCCAAACCTCTGTTTCAATCCGCTAACTACCAAACACTTATATTAGCGGATTCCAGTGGTCAAACCTCTAAACCACCCCAAACCTCTAATTTTGTCTGCCTAAAATATTTTGCCTATTACCCATACATACGTTCCAATAAAATATTTTATTTGTAACTATTGAAATAATAATAGCAGAATATATTTAAAATATAATTGATCAATCATTGCTCTCATCTTAGTCGATCATTATTAACCAAAATTTTAGAGGTCAAAGACAAATACACTCCAAAATTATCTTGTGCATCATGTAATAAAAGAAAAATGAAATAGAAGAAATATAGTCAATAGAATCATAAACGTACAAAATATAAATAATGATAATCGTGGTCCGATTTGGTTTAAACTGGGAGTCATTAACCAACTCATTTAATATTGACTTATAAAATTTTCGGGTCCATATGTTACTTAAGAATTTCTCTCAGGCTAAGCGGAAAAACTGTAGCAATCATTTCAAGTATCTAATCCCAGAATACCTTCAAAAGAATGTAGTTACAATAGATATCAATGGTGAAGTTCTTTTTGTGAGTCTGAGCACTGGGGAGGGGGTTACAGGGTGAAGCTTATAGTTTCCGCAGCTGCCTTATCTTCAAGCAAGATAAACCCAAGTCACAGACCTAATTTCATACAAAAACACAACCTCGAGTGTGTGTTGCACAAAGCAAATGGATTTAGGTAAAACATAAAAATTAGAATTAAATTATTACTGCATTTATAGGAAGTTGTGGCCTCTGCAGGCAAAAATTTTGTGAAGTGTGTTGCTAGGACAATCCTGCTAGGAACAGAAACAAAGGGGACTTGCATTACAATCAAAGATATGAGTGTTTCCAGATGCAATGGGCTCTTTGTCCATAAGCCACTTCATTTACACTTGATAATGATATCTAACTATACACAATCTGCTCATTTTAAGCATTACTTGTAAACAAAACAATAATTCTTATCAGTTGTATAAATTTTTGTCTTGGTGATTCAGACATCTGTTTTGATAGTTACATAATGTGTGCAAATTTCATTTTCATTCTCAACTCTCAAGATTATGAACCAAAGAATCTGGAGCAGTAATCGTATAATTTTTAGTCATTAAATATTTCAGAATTCTAAAATTGTCACCATTTTTATAGAAATCAGAAGTTCTCAAAAGGAAGGATTTCATGAAAACATAATCTGTACTCTTGAAATAGTGAAAACATTAACCAGTGAACCCTACTTTTAAATGGGACATGATGGCTATGTTTGGTTTAGTTTGCCTATAAACATATTTTAAATACACAGTTTTTTTCCCCTTCCTTGCAAGGTTCCTCAACACAAGCCAAAAGTTATGCTGAAGTCTCAGTTAATCTTCCTGGTTACTTACTATTTATAGAGACTGTATCAGCAATATAGCTCACATTCTCAAACAAATATGAAGAATTTATTCATCAATGTACTTCAGATATATCCTCTTGTTCTTATGTTCTTTGCTAGTTCCATTCCTGTAAAAGGAGAACTGCAGAAGGTACCTCTACTAATACGGAGGACCAGCTACTGCTGCATTCTTCGTTATTAGAAATACGATGAAAGCTATACTCTTTTCTTCACAAAGGATGAAATGCACATTTTGGTATAAAAAAACCTTATGATTTACTTTGCAGGAATTTTACATTGTTTTCTTGGAAGATCATCCAGTTGACAAAGAGTTTTCTCTACAGCAGAGTCACATTAATGTCCTCACATCCTTGAAGGGATGGTCAGCTTTGATTGTTTATTTGTTCATTGTTTTGAAAGTACAAGTTATGAAACTACCATAATATAATATCATTAATACTGTTCTTATATAAACAGTGAGGATGATGCTAGGGAATCTCTTCTGTATAGTTATACAAAGAGTTTCAATGCATTTGCAGCAAAACTATATGAACATGAAGCTAACAGATTATCTGGTATGCAAATAATTATTATAATTACTAAATATTAGAATCATAGTTTTGCAAATTTAGCAGGTAAATTGGAATAATGGTTTTTTATTGTCTATACAGGCATGGATGGTGTGCTCTCAGTTTTCCAGAATAAGTACCACCAGCTTCACACAACGAAATCATGGGATTTTATTGGCCTAGCACAAAATACCAAGAGGAGACTGAAGATGGAGCGCGACATTATAGTGGGAATATTTGATACAGGTAATCACGGCTCAAAATTTAGTTAACCGCGGATTAGGTTGCCTATTTAACAATTAATGAGCTTATTAACAGTTAAGTATACCTTCTTGTGTTTGCATTGCAGGGATCACTCCAGAAGCAGAGAGTTTCAGTGATCGCGGCCTTGGTCCCCCTCCAGCCAAGTGGAAAGGAAGCTGCATGAAGTCTGCAAATTTTTCTGGATGCAACAAGTTAGTCATTACTCATACATCTTTTTGTGTGTGCGTTCGTGTTTGTGTTGATCTAATACCATGGCGTTAGGCCTTCATCAAGTTTATTTAGGTTTATGAACACTAAGTTCTCATTCTCTATTTCTGTTAAACTGTTAACTGCATTTGTCATTAAAGCAAGCTTATAGGAGCACAGTACTTCAAGCTGGATAAAAGAACTCCAGATCCACAAGACATATTGTCCCCGATTGATGTAGATGGCCATGGTACTCACACATCTTCAACCGTAGCTGGAGCCCTGGTTCCAAATGCAACCCTCTCGGGGCTTGCCAAAGGGACCGCTCGTGGAGCCGTCCCTTCAGCTAGAATAGCAATGTACAAGGTTTGCTGGCGGAATTTTGGATGTTCAGATATGGACATATTGGCTGCTTTTGAAGCCGCCATCAATGATGGAGTCGATGTTGTATCCATCTCCATTGGGGGGTTTTCAGGAAGTTATGACACTGATTCTATTGCACTGGGATCATTTCATGCCATGAGAAAAGGGATTATAACCGTAGCTTCAGCCGGGAATGATGGTCCTAGTCTGGGAAGTGTAACAAATCATGCACCTTGGATTTTTACTGTGGCAGCCAGTGGCATTAACAGGCAGTTCAAAAGCAAAGTTGTGCTGGGAAATGGAAAAACTATTCTTGTAAGTCTGTCTCCTAATCTCATAGGAGTAGTTTCCACTAAATTAATCTCTTTAAGAAGCATCTAAAACTCCATAGGCAAATACCAAGTATTCTAAAAATCCGCTATTAGTTCTTAAATAATATTTTACCGATTTGCCAATTAGACTCCAATTTGACTAAAAATTCCTGATTTATTAAGAAAATCTCCGATAAATCCTGAATCGGCAGGTCAGATGATTAGTTCCGATTCCTGATTTTTACGTATTATATACACATGAATGTGCAGGGAGTTGGAGTTAATTTGTTTGAACCAAAGCAAAAGTTTTATCCTCTTGCCATTGGAGCAGATGCAGCCAAGAACGCAGCAAGTAGAGAAAGTGCAGGGTAACTGATGTTAACTTTATATTTTAACAACAAAATCATATTAATCTATACTTCTATTTAAATTTTTGACAATTGGTTTATTTTATGCATTTTTGTTTCACAGCTTCTGCATGGAAGATTCAATGGATAAGAACAAAGTGAAGGGAAAAGTTGTTCATTGCAAATTATCATCATGGGGTATAGATTCTGTTGTCAAAGGCCTAGGAGGCATAGGAACAATCATCCAAAGTGAAATGTTTCTTGATGCTGCCATGATTTTTATGGCACCTTCAACAATGGTGAACTCCACAACAGGCGAATTCATCAATAAATATATAAGATCAACAAAGCAAGTACTAGTCAGAAACCATATATAAAGATGCATCTTATAACCTTGATTTATGTTGAAAATAATTTTGTTCTACAAAATTTGCAGGACTCCAACTGGAGTAATATACAGGTCTGAGGAAACTACAATCCCTGCTCCATTTATTGCTTCGTTTTCGTCTAGGGGTCCGAATCATGGAGCAAAACATCTTCTAAAGGTATATGTAACAGAGTTATATAAGGGTAGAGAATTATAATACTATAATGATGTTTTGATTTGTATGTATACACTCTCGGCATGCATCTTTATCTGTTACCTTATTGATCTTGTCCGGCCTATTGATTTCTGGATCAGCCTGATATCGCTGCACCAGGGCTTGATATTTTGGCAGCATACACGCCACTTAAGTCCCTTACAGGATTAAAAGGTGACAATCAGCACTCGAAATTTACCCTCATGTCGGGAACTTCCATGGCTTGCCCGCACGTAGGTGGTGCAGCTGCCTACGTAAAATCATTTCATCCTGATTGGTCTCCGGCGGCAATCAAATCTGCAATCATGACCACAGGTAAATTTCTTAAAATTGCTTTGTAAATTATGAGACTAAACTTGTGCAAAAACTAGTATGAATATGCATTAATGGTTTACATTTTCTGCAATATGCTTGATCAAAGCAAAACCAATGAGTTCAAGGGTTAACCATGAAGCTGAATTTGCCTATGGTACTGGTCAATTAAACCCTAGAAGAGCTACCAGTCCTGGACTAGTCTACGACATGGATGAAATGGATTACATTCAATTTTTGTGCCACGAGGGTTATCCTGGATCATCTTTTGGCCCGCTAATTGGAACAAAATCAATAAACTGCTCAAATTTGATTCCTGCCAGTGGTGAAGATGCCATAAACTATCCAACAATGCAACTTGCACTGAAAAATCAGCATGAACAAAGGACTGCTGTGTTTAGAAGGACAGTTACCAATGTTGGTCCTGCAATGGCTATCTTTAATGCCACCATTCTAGCACCACAAGGGGTTGAGATTAGTGTTTCTCCAACAAGTCTATCCTTTACACGTGTCTCGCAAAAGAAAAGCTTTAAGGTTGTGGTGAAGACAAAAACAATGCCAAGTGCAAAAATTTTAGTTTCAGGCTCATTGATATGGAAGAGTCCTCGTCATGTTGTGAGGAGTCCAATTGTTGTTTATAATGTTCAGGAAAACTAAGGAAAAAATCATAGTAAAATGAAGTACATATATAAAATAAACAGGATGGTGAATGTCAGATTTTTATCTTCAGGAGTGCATTTTCGGTTTCATTTTCTACAGGCAATCAAACTGAACTGCATTAGATATAAAATGGACACTTTTTGAAATATTAATACTGTATTTGGAAATTACATATTTCCGCAGTTAAAAGTCATGACAAATATTTTTAGGAAGAATGAAGACAAAACTAAATGAAAAAAGACAGTGTTCCACTAGATCAGTATAGATCAATTAGCTAATTCAGAAATTTTCGTCACCAAACAATGAATCGGATGCCAGAAACTGAAGGAAATTTTTTTACTCACTTGGTGCAGCATGCCTTAATGATGGGGGCAACTTGAGGATTTGACCGTGTGGAATTCTAAACCTTCCATCCTTAAAACCAAAAGACGAGATATTTCAGACACATTTAGAGAAAAAAAAATAAGCACAAAGAAAACCCCTGTACCAAACAAAAAAAGATACGTATATGACAAGATCACAAGTTGGTTCTCAGACTTGAAAGGTGGAAAAGGGGCTGGAACAATAAAACTAACAGGGCGAAGAGAAGTGTAAACATAAATTATAATGTTCGATACAAACTGTACAAAATGAAGCAAGCAGAAACTTATTTACTGAAGTTGTCCATTTATTAGCACAAACTCGAAATAATTCAAAAAGTCAAAATCACACCCCCGGGCGAGTGAGTGTTACATGTAAATACACCAAAGTGTATTATAAATAATGAATTGTGTATAGATATTATTCAAGGCCAATATATTAATCTTTGTTATTAGAGTTGCCAATATAAGTAGTTGAATGGTCTTATATTAACTACAATATCTGGTGCAGCTCATTGCCTTGTGGATTCCTGACTCATCCTCTACAGGCCTCAATATATAAACATATTGCACATAAGTCCAAAAAAATAAAAAACTTGGTTATGATCAGGGTGACATGGGGGACAATATACTACATTGAGCTCACTTTCAAGTTGTTGACTTAAAACAACGAACTCTTGGTATAATGGTATCTCTCTCGCTTCCTTTACGAGATATCGAGGGTCCGAACCTTGTCAAAGACAAGGTAGGTGGGTTTGTTTAATTATCAAAAAAAAAAAAAGTTTCCGATTTAAAATTTTTTTTTGGTAAAACTAGAGGACTTGGTATCTTAAAATACCATATAAGATGCAGGAAAAACATGGAGAGAGAACAATAGGATTACAAGTGTGATAAAATCTGGCAACTGTTGCTAATATAGCTGTGCATATGGCTCTAAGACACTACTGACTGAATTAATGTAGACAAGCTTTGTGCTTGCAAGTGCTGATTAATTTCCTGTTTCCTATGATATTTGTTTGAGAGAATGCTGAAGTCAAGAATGTGAAGCTGCTTCAGCAAGGAGTCATATATCAACACAATATATCTGTAGCAGCAGTGAAGATTGTTTATTATCTTGTCAGTGCATTCTATCGAAAGATATTGAATCTTCTTATGTATGGTTAATACTTAATAGTTGTCCGCAGGGGGGCTCTTAAGGAAAAATACTTATAACTATGCCTATTAGGTTTCTTGAGTTAATTATCAACACTTCTGTATAACCATAGCCAGCTTATGAAGTCAAATACTCCCTCCGTTTCAAAATACATGTCCACTTTAGAAAAAAAAAATTTGTTTCAAAATACTTGTCCACTTCAACTTCCAATGTAAATTTATATTTCCAAAATCAACTCTCCTTCACATATTTCAAATTTATATTTCCAAGATCAACCATATACCACATATTAGGTTCAATTAATGACTTAATACACTTCTTTTTTCTCAAAATCCACTTTTCTTAAACTATGTGATTTTTTAAAGTGGACATGTAATTTGAAACAGAGGGAGTAACATGTTTACTTTTTAAAGGCAAATCAGTTGAATACACACCCCCTGGCACATCACAGTAAGCTCTTACCTGTCCACAGAGAGAAAAAAATAGAAGGAAAGTTCTATGTTCAATAGAGAAAAAGATAGAGAGAAACGTTCACCAGATTGATCACAGAGTTAGAGGGGACCGTTGCTCATGACATTCTGACAATCTTGACCATGACAATGATTTAGTTGTCATCATTTTTTCGAAGGAAGTCTATTGATCAACATTGAATATGTCTGAGGATTAAGCAGGCAACCATTTTCCTCCATGATGCTCACTAAATCTGAGCACATGTCGACAAAGCCCGACTTAAGCAAACCATCAATAAGAAGTTTCCATGCTAGTTCGTCATGATTATACCCATAATTAAGAAGACTGCAAAAAACTGTCTTAGCTTTCTTACCTCTTCTATCATCACATAATCCGCAAACAATGGATTTGCAAGAATCTAAATGTGGTAAATACCCGCATTGGAACATAGCATCAAGCAGCCTCACTGCGTCCTCATACATTCTTAAGTTGCAGCAACATCTTAGTAAAGAGTTATACATATCTTCATCAGGAATGAGCTCCTTCTTTTTCATAATATCAACCAACATCCAAGCTTCTTCAAAGCGTCCTTCTCTACAGAATCCAGATGTAAGTGCCTTGTAAGTTTTAACATTGGGTTGGCAACCAAACTCAGCCATCTTCTCCAGAAGATCAAGAGCAATATCAAATTCAATCAGTTTCCAAATGTCAGCAATATTAGTTAAAGTGACATTCTGATTTAAATCAAATCCTGCTCGACCGCTGTTCTGTTTCTTCTGTTTTTCAATCAACAAATGCTTTACTATTACTGAATAAGTATAATTTGAAGGTTCACATCCAGCATCAATCATATCTTTTAAGAAACCAAACGCACGGTGTAACAATCCTAACCGTCCATACCCATCAATTAATACTGTGTATGTCTTGAAATCTGGACAAACACCTTCCTTGTTCATTTTAGTCATTAAATTGTCAGCTTCTTTTAGCTTCCCTTGGTTGACATATGCAACAAGAAATGAAGTATATATACAAACATCTGGCTTATAACCTAAGGAAGCCATTTGATTAAAAGTTTTCTCAGCTTCATCAAATGCACACTCCTTAAGTAATTGTTCAAGAATCACAGAATAAGTTATAATCGTCGGTTTTACACCTCTATCTACCATCTTCTCTAGCAATTTTGCTGCTTCGTGCAACTTGCCATTTTTGCATAATCCTTCAATTAGCACACTGTAAGTGCACGAGTTAGGAAAGCAACCTTCTAAAAGCATTTTCCCAAACAAAGATAAGGCACAATCGATCTTCTCTGCCTTGCAGTAACCATCAACCAATGTGGTATAAGTAACTTCATTAGGTTTTATACCCTTCACGTGGAGTGAATCAAATAGCTCATGAGCTTCTTCAACCCTTCCAATTTTACACAGGGAATCAATAATAGGACTGTAAGTCCAAGAGTCAGGGACCAAATTATCCTGCTCCACTAAATTAACCAGCCTTACTGCGTTATCAAAATGACCCTCCACACATTGTCCATGAATTAATAAGTTATATGTGATAAGGCTGGGCGACAATTTTTGCTCTTTCATCTCATCAAGCAGTGTCATTGCCTTGTGAATTCGCTTGACTTTACAGAAGCCTCGAATCAACTCATTATATGTTCGAACATTTGGCCTACAGTTGTTCAACTCCATCATGTTGAATATATTCATTGCAACATCAGTCATTCCTTCTGTACAATACCCATTAATTAAAGCATTGTATGCCACCACACTTCCAGCCAACCCTTTTTTAGCAATCTCGTTAAGCATTCCCCTAGCTTCATCAAGTTTCTTATCTTTACAAAAGCCATCAATGAGCGCAGTATATGTGTGCGCATTTGGCTGGCAACCTCTTGCTACCATTTTTTTAAACAAATTCAATGATGCAGACATCCTACCTAATGCACATAAAGCCGAAATCAAAACTGTAAAAGTTCTGACAGTTGGGGAGCAATTATCATTCTCCATATGTGAGAAAATCTCAAGGGCTTTATCAATTTTCCCTACTTCACAAAACCCATGAATCAAATTAGTATACGAGACCTCATTTCTTCGACAACCCTTCCGTGGCATAGCCATAAACACCTTAAATGCATTATCAACATCCTTGTTCCTACAATAACCTAAAATTAAAGACGTGTAAGTATGAGTATCCGGCTTCAACCCGGCTTGTAAAATTTTACTCACATACAATTTAGCCTCACCCACATTCCCCGATTTGCAGTAACCATTAACCATAGTATTATACGTGTAAATATTCGGCAAAACTTTATCCCCTAACATTCCTAAGTACACACATTTCATATCATCTACCAAAAGAAACCTGCATAATGTCATCAATAAAGTATTATAACATCTCACACTAAGCTCAAAATTCTTACCCCTCAACAACCCCGCAACAAACTTCACATCTTCTATCAACTCACATGACTTAATCATCATTAAAAAGATCTTATCAGCCATACCCATAAGCTTATTTTGCATCAAAATACTCAACAAAGATGCATACAACCTCACATTAGCCTTAAAGTTGGGTTTTTGAGTAACAAAATGGAAGAAAGATACAGCAACATGAGGGTTAATACATGGGTTTTCATCAAAAAAAGAAGTGAGGTTAGATGAAGAAAGGGAGGGAAGTAAAGCTTTAAGAGATGGGTGTTTCTCCCAGTTGGGAGTAGAGAGAATAGATAAGAGTTGGGCACTTATAGATTGAATCTTGGGGAGAGTAGCAGCGAAATTGGAGAATGAAGAAGATGATGAAGAAAGGTGTTTGATGAAAAGTGAGAGATATGTGAGATGGGACTGACCTGTTTTAGAAATGGGTATTGATCGTAGCATTGGGGCGAGTGGAGAGAGGAGGGTTGCATCGAGATTTAGGGGTTTAGGTTCATCGACGAGAGAGAGGGAGAAGGAGAGAGATGGCTACAAATGGTTTCCTACAGCAGCGGCTTTTTGTTGAGTATTCACAAAAGAAGAAAGGGGACAAAGAATGCTTAAATGTTTATATCATGAGGCGGGGGCGGGTTCGGGTTCATAATCGTGAGACCCGATTTTTGAAAAGATATTTGATACATCAATTGTTGGGGGAGCCGGGGGTCTGGGCCAATATAATTTCACCGTTCAAAAACCCTTTCTACACAGAAAGAAAACGGGCTCGAAAACCCACCTCCAGCGGGCTACGTCTCCGGCCCACCTTAAAAGTCCATCAAGAACCAAAACAAACAAAACCCTGGTATTCTTAGGTTCTTGTGAATGCAAAGTTGCAAACAATTCTCAGCTAATTGCAAAGTTGCAAACTTTTTAAGCTACTAAATGGAAAGAAAGGAAAAAAACGAAGAAGAAGAAGAAATTATTTGTTTAGAGTCTTTCTTCATCAATGATAAGTAAGTTCTTATCAGACTCTCTCTTTGATACTGCAATTCAAACTTCATTTAACTCTGATTCTTGATTTTTGCAGTTACCAGCTAACCACATTCACATTTGGGTCTCAAGTTCTTGAGCTCCTTTGTCTTCAATCAGCTTCAAGTGAGCTTTCTCTCTATGATTTCATCAATGGGTGTATACCCACAATTTATTTTGTTATATAGTTATGCAAATTGCAAAGGTGTGTTTCTGTGTGTATTGTGTGTGTACCTAGTACTACAAAGTACAAACTGGTTATGTGTTTTTAGAAGAAGGGTGTTTGTAGTGATGTGATCAGTCTACTTTCATCGGTTAGTTCTAGTTGGTATGTAGAGCTTGAAGGCTAGCACGGTTTTGGCACATGTTTTTTATCCTTAATGTTTAGGCTTGATGATATACAGGTATGAGGTATGTACTTCTTTGTAGGATAACAGTTGACAAGAGTTCTGTGGACAAATAAGGATAATTATATATCATTTCAACTATGATTGGTTATCTTTAAAGTATATAGTTGCTCATTTTGTATGTAATATGCAGCTGACTTTGATCTGACGGGCCAGTTGGTTTGGCCTGGTGCAATGCTTTTGAATAATTACCTGTCAAAGAATGCTGAGATGCTGCAAGGATGTTCCATCATTGAGTTAGGTTCTGGTGTTGGTAAGTTACTCGTTATATAGGTTCTTTTCAGTTCTATCTATTCTGGAATTTCAAGGCTTCAAGCTAAATAATGAGCGGGTGAGAGAAGTCTTCTTCCATGCTTTTGAAGTGTGTCATTTAAGATCAAATTTAGACATCACTACAATGACTACTGTTATATTGTCAATTAAAACTATAGTAGAAAATATCTCGAATTCCACTTGACTGTACAAATCTTTTCTCATAATCCCCTCTTAGGTTTAGGCTATACCTCTGTTTTTTAAAAATTAAACACACTTACGCAACCGCCTTATCTTTGACAAGGATCACCCTGAGCAAGAGAGATACAATTTGACAAAGAGGTCATTGGATCATGGATGCTATGCCTCTTACTCTTGAGTAAAGCTCTAGAAGGATCTTAAAAACATCAAAATCCCCTGCAACTCGCAAGTGTGTGTCGGGCACTACAAATATTTACAATGTTTGTTGCTTTTAACTTATCTCAATTTACATGTATGATACTTTTTTTTTTGTAAGGATACATGTATGATACTTGACACTTCATTTTTATGTGAAATATTGTGAAGAGGGTTCTTTTGACCAAATTTGCCAATTTCTTCCTTGCATTTTTTTTACACAAATTTGTAATACGTACCATTTAAATGGAGTTATTCACCAGAATTATTTGCTTTATATATCTTTGTATTTCCCTTGCAGGTTAGGATTTTCATAGGAGTGTATAGTAACATTCTTAGACAGATTTATCTGGGAGAATATTAACTAGAACATATAATTTATTAATTCCAGTGATGCCTATACATTATCTTTTCCTTGTAGTTATAGTTTGGTTGGTACTGCTTAATTACAGGGGTTACCGGAATCCTATGCAGTCGATTTTGTCGGGAGATTGTGCTGACTGACCATAATGAGGAAGTTCTGAAGGCAATGTCATTTCAATATATGAGCACCTGATTGGTACGCTTTTAGTTTACATCATAACTCATTTCTTTGCATTCCATTTCAGATTTTGAAGAAAAACATAGAGCTACATAAATCATTCGGGACTTCTAATTCTTCTAATTGTAAGGAAAATAAATTTCTAAATGCTGTGAGATGTTTGCGAATAAGCTGTCTTATCTTGTTCCACATGTATACAGGGATGACAGCTGAGAAGCTAGAATGGGGAAATTCTGATCAGCTCAACCAAATTTTAGGCAGCCATCTTGGTGGATTTGACTTAATTCTTGGGGCTGATATCTATATCCTGATAAAAAAATTTGTTGCCCAAGTAATGATTGAATTTATGTGTTTATGCTCTACATCCCATTGATTCTTTATCCTATTTATTTCTTTGTAATCTCCCTGTAACATTTACTTCTCACTGCAATCTCTGCATTTTTGCCTAGCCTTGTCGATTATAGCTCATTTGTGAATATAGTTTGCTTGTAGATAAGACATCAATATTTTTTAAGAACTTCCACTTTCATACTATATATGTCTGCTTTAGTAACTAGGATTACAACTGTAAACTCAGAATTCTTCTTAACAATATTTAAGCTTTCAACAGAATAGCATTCCCCTCCTTTTTGATACTGTGGAGAAGCTCCTCCGTGTTCGTGGCAAAGATCAATGCAAATTCATACTAGGCTACATATCCCGTGCTAAAGTGTAAGCATCTGATTTTGAAGTTTCGGCTAAGTTTTGGGGGCTGAATTTTCATTTTCTTTGATTTTGTTGTACATGTTTTAATAACTTCAGTCTTCCAGTATTTGGTAAATTGTATTGTGCATACTGCATATGAATGGAGCACTGAATAAAAACATGAAATGCTATTCGAAAAGGAAAGGGTTCCAATTTGTTTCGCTGTCCCAGTTTACCATATTCGCAATGTTATTCTAGTTTTTTGTATAGGCAGAGTTGTGATTTTCAATTTCGATGCAGAATGGATCTAATGGTCGTTTCTGAAGCTGTTAAGCATGGATTGCATGTTACTGAAATCGCTGGATCACGTTCAGTCATTGGAAACCTGGGAGGGGTTATATATGATATAACTCTTCAATAGTTTCTTGGCATCTCCGACACAAGTCCTTAAAGTAGAAACTCATTCAGACTGCTTGATACAGCATTTTAGTGGAAAGTTTTCTTTGTTGGAATTTGCAGTTCATTCTTTATGTAATTCTTTATATTAATTTTCTTTGAACTATTGCACTCGTACTGTATGATTTACAAACCTGATTAAGATTTGAATTGTCAAAAAGTTTGTACAACTGCATGTATTTGCAATTTAGTTGACAATTTTATTATCAATTGACAGCTTCTATATGAATCCAGACATGTTATAATTGTTAATCTGGTTACTAGATCTAATGCAAAAGAGGGAACTTGAGGCATCTGTGGTTTGTCATGTCAATACAACAATAAATTATCCATCGCAAAAGTTAGTCGACCAGTTACATTTGTGACAAATCCTTCTAACTATAAACTAAGTGAATTCCCACCAAAATCCTCACCGGGAGATGTATACATTAACCTGTGGCAGAATGGAACTTGAATGCCGAATGAATCATCTCCATATTCTGAAAATTGCATCAAAACTTTGCAATTTGATACATGCCTATGTAAGATGTCCACAATTCCTAATTTATCACATTAAAATAACTACCCATCAAAGATACAAGCAAGGAGGCATAAAAATGGACCAATTTCTTAGCAACTTTTAAGCTTTAAATCCAAGAAATCTTCCAAACTGCATGAACTATCAGGCATCGCCTTCAGACCTTTGCCATAAGCAGCTATTAGTAAGGCCTCCGCCCGGCCTGCAAGAATTAGAATATGTGAACATAAATTTGCTGCCAAATAAACTGAACATACTCAACACAATTAAGTTGCTGAAGCAAAATTCTAAATGGCATTTAGCAGCTATAACATGAACATGCTGAGTGAAGTATAGCTTTCTCTTTTTTCCTAGATTAAGTAGATATGAAAAACAAAATATGAAAGTAATAAAACTATCCATGTAATGAATCATGATTACATGCAGTGGGGATCCAACAGAATTCAACCGCGGGGGAGGGGGTGGCAGGGTCCGTAGATTTGTGTACAAATTTAAATATTACAACTTCATATATACTTTTCAAAAAAATATTTGACACATATTGATTAAATATGTAATATTTGAGCTTTTAAGATGATGATGATGATATGGCCCGAACTAGACTAAATCTATATAGTGAGTTCCATCTAATAATTTTTTGTGATCCTATTAGAAAATACTACACATTTATAGTTCTTGTTCAGGCTGAAGAAGTGGTGGGGGACTGGGGGGTCAATGGGCAGTTGGACACCCCCTTGCTATCACATTCGTACAATAGGTAAGAAGTACTCTCTCGGTCCCTCTCATTTCTTTACAGTTTTTTGCTTGGCACGCATTTTAAGGTGCATATATAATATAGTTTCATAACTTATTTTTAAAATTTTCCCTTCTTTATAAATATTTAAACATTAATTTTTTATTCAAAAGAAAAAAAAAGTGTAAAATAATTTATGAAACTACATTTTATAGGAGCCGTAAAATATGTGCCAAGACCCTGTCCCCCATGTAAAGACCCCAGGGGGACAGAGGGAGTAAGTATTACCATGATCTTTCTTGCGTTGCAACAAGGAACTTGCAGATGGAAAGAATGTAGACGCTAATTCCCTACTATCATCCTGTCAACATAATATGCTTACAGAATTTCAGCACAGTTTCAAAAAGTACTCCTCTTTAATAGCAAAAAACCCAATATATCATGAGTATTGGAGCATACTTAAAAAAAAAATTACTCAGCAGAGCAAAACAGACCTTACTCGAGCGGCTTCCAGAAAGTTTAAATGCATTCTTCCACAGTGAAGATGACACTGGAACAACGGAAAATCCCGAGGCAACTAAGGCTCCTATCCATATACCATAACAAAATCCTCCGCTCCACCATCCCTTAATTGCAGCAAGAAAAAACTCCCATTCATTAAGTATAAGATGCAACAAATTATGTAAAATAAAAGGTGCACGTGCTGGCAGCAACTAAATCACAGGCTTGCTCTTTACATCTTTTAAATTCTCGAATTTTAAGACCTGGTGCACCCCTCAAGTCCCTTATCGTGTCAGTCATACATATGACATTCCTCTCTTTAGGAAAAAGCTCTTACCAACATAGTCACGTTTATGTTTCATGACTTGTAAAACAATAGTAATACATATCAAGCTAAAGAATAACATCATTTAAAGAACAAAAAAAACTGTATAAATTACACATCTTATGAGCGTGATAATAATAGTGCTAGTGACAACTACTTTCTTAACGTAAGACAGAAAAATGAGGTGACAAGGAACAGGAGTGGAAGCAAAAGAATCAGAGGGATGAAAGGAACAAGCGGCATACAACCAGCAGGGGTGTATTATAGCAACACAAATGACATGACGAAGAACCGAGTTTGCAAGGTAGGAGTACTAACCTGTTTCCCATCTTGAGGGAATGGAGTGGATTGTTCTACATATGCCACAGTTCCTAAATTAATTCAATACAGAGATCAATTAGCTAAAGAAGTTCAAATTGAGAATCACAATTGTAGAGATTTTTACTATATTCTATATACTGTATGTTATAATTATTGTCAGAGCAATTAATCTATATGTCTGGTTAAACATGGAAGAATCCAATTTCATATAACAAAGTTGATATGGGATGGCTAAAGAAGTTAAAATTGAGAATCACAATTGTAGAGATTTTTATATTCATAAATTGGTTAAAAAATTTAATAGTCTCGGATTTATCAAAATAAATTACTAAAAAATTATCTCCTCAGGTAATAAAGTCTTAAAAATGCTCAAACCGATTTCTACTTAATATTATTTTATCAATAAAAGAATAGCATGAAGCGAACTATACATATGAGCAAGTGTAAAGACAAAACGGTTCAAAGCAAGATAGTGACACAAGTTATATAGTATACCAACTGGAGCATCAAAACTTTGAAGTAACTGAACAATCGATTTTGCATCTAAACGTCGCCGAGTTTGTTTTCCTATTGGTACTTTAACATGAGGAGAATCAAACACCTACAATATGATAAAATAAAACACTATAAATCAGTAGTGAAATAAGATGAGGTACCTTAAGAAAACACACAAACACAAAATGAAAGGGAATTCCTGGGAAACACTAATTAAATTCACATCATAAGTTAATCTTCCTTCCCATTGCATCAATCATGCTTAAGGCTAAGGCCACATGGTATCAGCTTGACTTTTAGTGTCCATACATGATACATATGTGTCCACTAAACCTCACTCAAAGCAAGTCCAATGGTGATGTTAAAGAAAGTGCTATTGCTATAATATAGCACCCAAGCAAAAAACTCAACTCCAATGGGTTGCTAAACTTGAATGTAAAATAGCAAAATGCTATACTTGGTTCTAAATATAGAACCAAGTATAGATGGTGCTATAATTGCCACATAAGCATGCAAGTGACAAAATGCATTAATAAAATAATAGTGACAAATATAGTTATGTACTTTAAAATTATGTAATTAGAATATAGCTTTATTTGGAAATATTTGGTTCTATTTTGCATTTACCATTGGACCATAAGTTCTATTTTAGCATCAAAAATCACTTTTTGATTTCAAATTATAACAATAGCTACATCTATTTTAGCATCACCATTGGACTTGCTCTCATATATTATTTGGAACGAACTACGAAGACCCTTCAGCAAGCTCCGGATACTAAATTCAAGAGCTAGTTTTTCTGCATCATTTGTCAAAAACTAGAAGATGCAACAGGCACTACCTTAAATGTACATTTAGTTGAAACAAAGAAATCAGTTCACCCCAACCAAACACAACATTAGAGTCTTGGAAGAGTTAATATCGGGCTCTAAAGTAACACTGCAACGCATAGTATAACATACATGGTATACTTACACTTGAACACCATCAAATTTCCGGGAAGTTGGTAACTTAACATTTACAAAATACACCGTGGCAAAAAAAAAAAAAAAAACATTTACAAAATACATCATCGCAATCACATTGCCCGTTTGACAGCCCCAAAAAAAATAAATCATACTACTAATCAACACTGGAAAACAAGAATCAAAAGAAACCTGAGCAGAAAAGCCAGAATGGTCAGATTTCAAAAGAGCCAAAGCACCAGAAACATCAGGGTCAACCCCAATAATCCACTCAGAGGAGCTCCCATTAGCACCCAACTCAACCGTGTCTGAAGCAACACTAACAGGATAACTAAGAGAATCCAACCACTTCTCTCTCAACACAGACTCTGATACCTTGTCCTTAACACTTTTCTTGGAAATCGAGGTTCTAGTGATTTTGGGTTGTTGGGCAGTCTTCAAATTTGAACGAGTACATAAACACCTCAAAGGGCTGAAGCGAATTGATGCAATCGAGTTCATAGAAAGTGATGGGTATGAAGACACTATTACTGGGTCTGGCTGTAATTTAATACAGTTAACTTCCATTACACAAGATTCATAAAAGCTTCTTCTTGCGCCAAACACAAGTACTCGTGGTGTCGGAGAAACAAGATTATACACGGAGGAGAGAAGGTTTATGAGCAGTGTCACTGTTTACGTAAAAAAAAAAAGCACAATTTTAAATTGTGGTTTTAGCTGAAAACATAATTTAAAGTTATAATTTTTAGCTGGGGTTAATTATCAAGTTGGTCACTGAAGTGGGCTTAATGTATCAAGTTGGTCACTGAACTCAAAACGGTATCAAAATGGTCACTAAAGTCACCATAAATATCAAACAAGTACCTTGAAATTTGAGTTCAAGTAGTAAAAATATTATTTATAAAGTTTTACACATTATTTTTAAATGTTACCACCACCAACTAAAAGGTTATGACTTCTAGTATTTAAAATAATATATTTATATTTTATCAAGTTTATTTATTATTTATATTTTATCATATAGTTATTTTCTTTGTTTTAATTAAAAATAAATAATAAATAAATTTGATAAAATTTAAATATATTATCATAAATATTAGAATTCATAACCTTTTACTTGGTTTTGGTAACATTCAAAAATAATGTGTAAAACTTTATAAATAATATTTTTACTGCTTGAACTTATATTTCAAGGTACTTGTTTGATATTTATGGCCACTTCAGTGACCATCCTGATACCGTTTTGACTTCAGTGACCAATTTGATACATTAAGCCCACTTCAGTGACCAACTAGATAATTAACCCTTTTTAGCTGAGAACGTAACTTCAATCCTTCATAAAATAACAACGCAACATGAATTTTCATTTCAAAATGACAGTTGCGAGCATTTTACCAAGACATTAAAATTCATTTCTCCTAAAATAATCTCATTTTATGTCCCCCTGTTATTTTTTAAATAAAATAAAATAAATTGCTGCTTTCATGTCTTCTTAGTAGTTAAAGTTATATTTCTGGATACACTTCCCCATTTTAGTTTTTTTTTATGTGACTTTCACCATAAAAATTGCAGTCAGGGAACCAAAATTTGATAATACATCATATTTATTAAAATTAAAAGTTAGATAATGGATTGCATATTTTTAAGATGTCCAGTTTTCATCATTTTACTATGATACTATTAGCATTAGCAAAATATATTTGACTAAATGCTAAAAGAAAAACAGTGAGGCTCTTATATTTTCATACACCGAAGTTTAAAACTTAAGGTTATACAGGAAACTCAGTAGCATTATAAAGTTCCAACCTCCATCTTTCACAACAAAGCATAAATTTAAGAATGATTTCATCCAACAAACACGTTCAATAAGAAACCACATATAGTTCCTATGATTCTATGAAGTATTTCAAGAGTTGTCTGTCCACCATATTTTTCTTGGCTTATGCTAGTGAAGCATCTCATAAATCAAAAGCCTTAGAACTGCTGCTTTCAGCTTTGTGTGTCCCTCCATTTCATTGCCAAAATTTGACCAGCACATGAACATATCTAGGCATTGAAGTTTCTATGCAAAATCTATAGCAAAATCACTAATGACCCGTTGAGAACCGGGATTCATTTGTTTTTGAATTTGAACAAATAACTTGTTTGGGAATATGGATTTGGATTTCATTTAAAATCCATGACATTCAAATATTAGTATAAATCTAAGAATTTGAAATGACAATTCAAACCCAGTCTTCAGTCATCATCATGAAATCCATCATTTGAATGAAATGCACGTTTCCAAACGCCCTCTACAGTTGAATCATGAATGGAAGATACTAATTGTAAGACACAACTTCGTCCTGACTACTACATGCATTTACAATCAATCGAGGGGTGAGCGCTGAGCAACTCCATCAGTTCCGTTAAAAAAATCGCACCAAACCCTATAAACACTCAAAGCCAAAATATTAGAATTTTTAACAACCGAACCGTGTTAGTTAAATAAACCGAACCAAATAAAAACTTCGGCCGTTTTGGTTCATGTCTAAAACAAAAAATTACTAGTCCTTAAATACCTAACAAACTCTTTAGTTCTTTAACTTTAAAACAGAGAACAGATACCAAGGAGATATCGAGAAGACACAGGCACATGAACATAAGTAACCAGAAAAGCTCTAAACTAATTTGTAGATTAAGGTGCCAAATTAACCAAAACAATACATTATTTCACCCACAAAAACATACAAAGCTATCACTTCCGCGGGAAGAAACTACTCCCTCCGTCACAAAATAATTGTCACATTTCTATTTTTGTTGGTCAAATTGACTAAGTTTTGACCAAAGATTATAAGTCAATCACTCATTATTTTAAAAAACTGAAAATTACATTTTAAAGTAGATTAAAAGTTATTTCCGGTGATATTTTTTTTATTTTGTCAATTGATAAAATATTAATAAATTTCAGTCAAACTTTAGTCAATTTGACCGGCACAAAACCAAATGTGACAACTATTTTGGGACGGAGGGAGTATCAATTACTGAAAAACAAATTTTGATTCAGGAGAAAACAAATCCATAGGATATTGAACAAAGAAGAATATAATGATAGTATTTTACAAAAATGCCGCTCAGAATGAAGATTAACATAGGGAAGGGTTGCTAATTTTAACATAACTTGAGTAAAGAGGAGAGAATAGATTTCAATCATTGAATCTGCACTTAACTTATGAGTGTTAAAGCTTAATAATACTTATATATCATTTTGGTATGCCCCGAAAAACCTGAACTAACCAAATTATTTAAATTCTGGATTAAACCGAATTCGGTTCAGTTTGGTTTTGCTCAGCCCTAATCAACCTATTACAAAATAGGTTTCAAGTAACTCATGGCATCAGTGGCATATATGGAGTTTCTATAATGAGAAAAACAAGAGTAAGATTCATAGCGAAAGCTTGAGTGAAAACAAACACCCTGATCTTTTCAAGCAATCGAATAACTCATAAATAATTTGCTCAGATTCATTTGTACCCATTAATGCTAACCGAGTCAAAGTTTCGCATTCAGCAGTAACTAAAATTATGTAATATTGACGAAAAACAGCACACAAGCCCCGGTGTGATATTGGGATCCCCTCTCCCCATTTGCAGGAACTTGGGGATTGGAAATGTGGGGTGAGTGGTCTTTATGTTAAAATTTTACATATTTTAATATGTAACAACTGTATCATGGTCCTCTTCTGGCCATAGCAAAAAAAAATCCAGAAACTAGCTACTACAAACTCCATAGAACATGTGATGAAAAACACTCCAAGTATACACAGTAAACAATAAAAGGAATAGAGAGAAAACAACACAATATACCTGCAAAAATATCTGTCAATTTCATGGATGAAAATTTGTTTTCCCAAAGCAGTCAATATTCAAGAGACATTAACAAGCTTCGCACAGTGAGTTTTTGGATCGACCTCAACTCTGAGGCCAAGACCAGCAAGTTCAGGCATATCCACAGATCCTTGAACCTCCAATTCACTTACTTTCCTTTGATTTTCTTCATTCCCTTCCAGTAAGTTCCGCATTGACCAAATTCCCCACTCCCTCAGGAATGGATTATCATCGTCGGTGACACACTGTTGCAACAATACTAGAAGCTTGTTATTCTCTCTAATCCAATCCTGTACGGGCTTCCTGCGATATGCACAGTTGCCAACAACTGCAACAATGTCTCTACGGAAACCTTTATAAGGGCAACACTTGCCCGAGTCTGAAGATATCCCTTCATTAATCGTACCTTGTCTAGCAGCTTTCCTAATTATTGCCGGAGGCTCAAGATCACAGAGCAGATCAAGAAGTAGTTCTAGAAATCCAGTAGATAGCAGAGACTCAACAACATCAATAGATTTAGCCTTATTAGGATCACAGGCGCAGATATCTCTCAATATCGTCAGAGAGTAACCAAGAACATCAATATTGGGAAATCCAGTTGGAAGACCTGAGTTTCCCCTTGATGTGAACCGAACAACTCCGGCAGCTTTTCTAAATATTCCAAGAACAGATAAAGCAAACTCATCAAATATGCTGATATCACTGATTTGCTCATTCAAGATTTTTGATAGGCTACTCAACAGAAATGCTTGCTCAGGTTCAAAAACATCAGACTTCAACTTAGTATCATCACACAAAGATAATTTGGAGAATAACGGTGATAAGTAAGATTCTTCAAGGCAGATTTTTGAAAGAAGCAACTCAAACCAATCTTCTCCGGAGCCAACTGATAGTATCAAAGAAATATAGAAAGTTATGAGAAACCTATTTTAATTATTTTTGTCACAAAGACATAAAATGGAAAAGCAAGTGAAACAACAATAAACCTGCTGATGCAGTCCGAATAATCTCAACAAGCACAGGCAACCCTTTATCTGAACAGATATCAGAAACATATCCAGAATTGCCTTCGAGGCATGTATAGAAAATCATACACAAAGGATCACATGTCCCCCTGTTTCGGATTTGTGCGATCTCAACGATGTCAGGTGTAAAGATGTCATGCCATACAGCCTGCTGGTGATCTTTACCAGCCAATGAGACATTTCCAAGAATCTGCAATCCTATTCTTACCATTTCAAGATCTGAAGAACATCTATTCGCAGAAATTATAACAGAACTTACAATTCCAACACCTTTTTGTTCGATAAATGAGTTCTGGTTAATTATTTCTCCCGCGCATAAGTTTCTTAGGAGCTTTAGAGACAATAAACGAATTTGGCGACAAGAAGGGTCAGAAACGCATTGGCAGAGCTGTAGTACTATAGTCAGGATGTTTTTGGCAGCAAGTTGTGTGCGACCATTAGTTTCTCTAGCAACTTGTATGAGCCGTTCCAAGGCTATTTCTAAAGTAGATGAATTTGAAGCAAGGAACAAAGACTGCAGGATATCTTGCGGAATCGAGAGTTTTGACAACTTAGAATCATTCATGGCAGAAATTAAGAAGGTAGAGTTGAAATCAACAGAAAATGCTACAGCACCACCAATTACTCAATTCTTTTACACCAAGAAAGCAACAAGAGTTGCACAAATCTGCAAAAGATAAAGTTAAGACGTCAAACTCGTTTCCATTATTTTGACTAATAAAATAGATTTTATATATCCTCAAGTGAGCAAAATTTCTAACCCACCAGATATTTCAAAATAAAGATCGGACATTCATTATATTAGTATTTAAAAAAGGTTGGCAATTTGAAGACACCTTCAGATGTGTTTATTCAAAATTCATATTATTTATGTAGAAGGTCGAAAATATACACCATTATTAAAGTTGAGAATATCTAATTCTAATCAGGGTAATGGTCCACAACAATCGATTATAAGCAGCATACGTTCAGCGGTAAAAACCTGCTGGATGGTAAAAACCATAGAATGAGTGATTTTTCTGCTGAAAGATACAGTAGTCCCCGGCACTTTCATCAAAAATCTAGGGTTAATGCCATCCAGCTGGAAAAAACCACTCATAATATGCTGCAACATATGTATGCCACAAACCTGGACCCTAGTCCCTACTACTGATTTCATGTTGATTACCTGGTTCATAATGATTAATATATCTAGGCAATTCAATTAAGTAATTGATTGGGCATGCTTATGTGACAAATTGGTCCATTCCATTCAGGTAAGTTTCAGCTGATGTAAAAGTTTGATCATTCATTACTAAGTTCTGGATCTAGTAATGTCCATCATCCTCCTCTTATATGTTTTCGACTTATTTTACAACTGAAAGTTGAGTATATGCTACAACCATATAAGACAGACAGAGAACACGTATATTTGTGCCAAAGATAAAATTGAAACAACAGAACCCCAGTAGCCAAAAAGATAGATAATTATGCAGTTTCCGAATAATCGAAACTTTTCCCCGAATTATGAATTAGCGAGACCAAACCCAAAACAAGAGAAAAGTGAACAAAACAGTAGTATATTAAAGGGGCGAGGGATACTCGTGTGTGCAAAACTTCATTCAGTAATATTATCAAACAGTTGGCGGGTAAGCTCAGCATACAAGTACATATGCATATCACAAGAAGAAAGATAGGGTAGAATTAGAGTAATTACGTTCGCCGCCTTGTAGACAACCTCCAGCAGAAACTATGAAACCTCGATGCCACGAAATATATATTTACTTTTTAGCACACAAATACACAATGGAGTTTTGAGTTTGTGACTTGCTCCTTCCGTTTCAACGGTCTTCTTTGCAAGTTTTACGCCTGTTAATGTTAAGAAATAAGGTGATGCCATCATAAAAATTACATTAATTACACTTATAGTATAATATTATACTCCGCTTGAAAATTTGAAAATGATAATAATTTTGACTTTCTACGTATATTTTGATGTACAAAAGAATGTATTTTCATTAAAAAAAATTCTCGACAACAAATGATATATTCTAAACTCTAAACAGTTTGAGCTATCCAACCGTCCTCACAAAGAAGTATAGATTAATGATTCTTTTTTTTATACAACTTCGTGACACACTTTTATTAATAATAAAAAATAATAGACAAGATGTAATTTAGTTCCAATAAAATATAAGTTCTTATTTATTACTATATAATGATAATTGGCCTTTTGAAGGAATATAATTCATAAGTTAGGAGGCTTATTTCCCTATATGCCATCCAAGTTTGCTACAATATTTACACTGACCCTTAAAGTTTAAAAATGAACTGTCCAGCCCTTCAAATATTGTTAATGTTGGAGTTGATCTTTTGTTGATATGTTTTCGTTCAAAATCCTGGTTGGAGAGATGGATATTTTCTTGCTTCTAAATTGCGATTTATGTTTTATTCTGATCTTATCTTTAAGTATTTTGTGAAGCTCCGGTCGTTCTCCTCCATTCCCCGCTCACTATCAATTTTCACAGTCTCATCAAAACCCCTTCTACATGTGAGCCCAATTGCACAGTAGTGTGCAAACTCCCCAAATCCATTTACAACCCTGACCTTGGTTTGATTTTTTATTATTTATTTATATATTGTTTTTGGTAGAGACGAAGACTTTGCTCACATTTCTCTTTTAAACTAAAATAGCCAGATTTGAACCATTTCATCCTCACCTACGATTTGAATCACAAAATCGATTAAAAACTCGAGGATTCCTAATCCTTTTTTCAGAAATCCCATCGCTGCGTGTTTGCTTTGTGTGTTTTTTTGTTTTTTTTTCAGGGATCTATAAAAACTAAAGAAAGCTACCGACGAGACTCGGCTAATGACTCCACGATCTCGTACGGGAGAGACAGGATAGCGGTGGTAACCGAAGAGGATGGCGGTGACGGCGACATTTCCGGGATCGGAATGAGATCCGTGTGTCGGTTTCAGAAAAGATGCATTAATTGTGCCTTAATTGTGGCGTTAATTGCGGCGTTAATGTTTTGTTAATTGTGCCTTAATTGAAGGCTTAATTGTCTCTTTATGAGTTATGTTTGTGGAATATTTTGACCACAATTAAGTGTCATTTATTGACGTGTTTTTATTTTTAATTAATTGGTGTATTTGAATTGTTTACATACTATTTTAACTTTAGTGTCCGCTAACTATTTTTTTAATGTTTATAATATCTTGCAGGTTCAATGTTAAATATTGCACTCTACGGAATTTTAGAGGTAGCAGATGGAAAAGGACATAAGTGTACAAATCAATTTAGCATCGGAGGATACGAGTTTTATCTTGTAATTTCTTTGTAAAGGATGTATATTTGCTTTGTAGGGTACTCTTTTTCCTCCTTGAGTTTTTTTCCCATTGGGTTTTTACTCTTGCGGGGTTTTAACGAGGCCCAATTGGTATTTTTTTTTTCGGACATTAAAGGCCATATCGTCTAAGCGTCTGGGAGTACTAGCTTACTCTTCGGTTAGATGGTATACTTTTGTGGATGAAAGAAACTCTGTTCCGTCGGACATTGTATCTTTGATATTTAGTATCAATGGAAATTTATTTTCCTTTTCAAAAAAAAAAAAATATATTGTTAATGTTGAACTTAGCCACAATGATTGAAAAGTGAATGGAACGCTCTCCGGCTGAGAGTGACCGACTCTGCTCTAGTCTTTGGCTCTTCCTTTCGCCATTTTTTTTTTGAACTTTCAAGCATACTATAGGCATGTTTGGTTGGAAGAAGCAGAAGCCGGAAGACTCTGCTCTAGTCTTTGGCTCTTCCTTTCGCCAATTCTTTTCAACTTTCAAGCATACTATGGGCATGTTTGGTTGGAATAAGCAGAAGCTGCTTCTGGCTTCTGCTTCCTTTGACCCGTTTGTGTAAAAAAGTAGAAACACTTTTAAGAAGCTGAGAATGCTAGTTTCTCTCTCACAGCTTCTACTTTCTTTCCAAACACTTTATTAACTTATTTATTTCTCACCTCTAATCCACTTCTTTACTTTAAGCAAATAATCATTTTTTTTAAACTTGCCCAAACGCCCCCTACCAACCAAATGATCAGAAGTCCTGCGAATTATATCTTTTTTAAAACATATGTTATTAGTTTATAACAGCGGTGATTTATAATATCTTTTATTTATTATTTTATTATATCTAATACTTTTTTTTGAATAAATATTATATCTAATACTTAGTTTTTATTATGAAAAATTATATTAGAATCATATACATTTTTAATCAAAAAGATTTTTAAATAATAAATGAATGTGTTTGGGTTAATATAAATTTATTGGGAGTGTTAGATAAATATTTTTAACCCTTGTCATGCACATTTATTCTCTGAAATTATAAATTTATTTTAATAATTCATATGATGTATAAATATTTTTTTAAAATATATTACCAACAAATATTAGATATATTATAAGAATAATTTACTATAAGAAATTTATGAGTTGTAAATGACAAATACAGGTATCTGGTTATTATGGATTTGCGCAAGGGGTGCCATGCACGAGCGAAGGGAAAACAAAGCACACCGACCGAGAAGAGGGATGTGTGCCTCGAGCAACAGGAACTCAATGTATGGCCAGGCCTACTTGCATTTTTTCGCGATTGTAATCTACTTGCCCTTGTTTTTTACATTTCGTCTCATTCTATCCGGTTTATGTAACTTCAATGGTTAGATCATCCATTTTTTAACTTTAAGGGTCAACGTGAACATCAGAGCAAACTTAGATGGCAGATAGAGGAATAAGCCTAAGTTAGGAAAAATAAAAAATTTGTATGATATATATTTTGAATACTATTTATTTTAAAATATATTTATAATAAGTTTTTTTATTTTGTTTTCTGTCACGAGCTTAAATTTTCAGCTTCTGATTTTGTTTTCAATTAGGGAGATCTTTGACCAGTTTAAAATTTTGACTTCTGAACTTATAGATGAGAAATATTTATTCCTATTATCTGTGTAAATGATTAACAAACATTTATTTTGAACTCATTTAAACGGTTAAATACAGTAAGAAAGAAGAAATCTTAAAAAATATGATCTCGGGTGACTGGATCCAATGCCACGTCGAAACGTGTCACGAAGCCTGATTACTCGTTATCATGTCATGCTCCACAAACTCCGTCACTGTAGCATGCGCCGGCCTAGGTCAAGGTGAACTGGCGCCACTGAAAGAAGATTGAACACCCCACCACCGATGAATATAAATGTAAACCAGATAAATATATGTATATTGCTTTAGGACTCCAAGAAGATTGTATGCTGTATTTTGTTATATTCTTCTGAAGCTTGCGCATCAGCTATTTATTGAGGCTATTCACAACCTCCTTTCCGTCCTTTCAGCAACCGCCTCATCACGTTAGCCACTTATCCACTTATCACATAATGCTATCTATTTGTTTCAACGTAAACCTATTTTATAGGTTAATTCAAAATGCATGGCTAAGTCAAAGCCACAAACTAACATCTCCCACTTGGCTGCTTAGCCAAGATTTTGAAATGTTTACACACATCATTACTATACTCCCACTTTTCGTGCGATCTATCTCAAGTATTTCTTAACCCCATCAAACTAACATGTTTGATAAATGTCTCGGCTGGAATTGCTTTTGTCAAAGAATCCGCAAGCATATCAGTAGTAGGAATATAAGTCACTTTGACCTCTTCCTTTTCCACTACTATATCATGAATATAATGATATTGTATTTCTATATGCTGTCCTTTCGAACTGTTTGCACCACTATAAATCAAATCAATTGCTGATGTATTATCACAATAAATCTCAATGGGCCCGTTCATTAAATTGAGATTTAAATCCAATAAGAAACGTCTTATCCAGACAGCATGAGTAGCAGCCATACTACAAGCTATATACTCAGCTTCTTGTGTGTATCTTGCAACACACCCTTGTTTCTTACTGCCCCAACATACAGCAGCTCCACCTAAAATAAATAGGTGACCAGAAGTCGACTTTCCATCATCTTTATCTCCTCCTAAATCAGCATCGGAGTAACCAATAATATCAAGCGCGTCCGCTCTATAAACCAACTTGTGATGCAATGTACCTTTCAAGTACTTCATAATCCTCTTAACAGCTTCCCAATGAGCTTGACTAGGATTACTTTGGTATCTACTAACTAGACTAACCGGATATGCCAAATCAGGTCTTGTGCACAACATAGCATACATTAAGCTTCCAACTGCTTCTGCATATGGTTTGTCTAGTAATTCTTGTCCCTCTTCGAGATCTTTATTCTTTGTTAATCGTTTCCCCATTACTAATGGAGTTGGCGCCGGACTGCAATTCTGCATCCCAAAACGATTAAGCACTTTACGAAGATACCTTTCTTGATTTAGGCTCAATGTTCTATTTTTTCTATCTCTTATGATTTCAATTCCTAGAACATATGACGCCTCACCCATGTCTTTCATCTCAAATTCACTACCAAGTTCCAACTTGATTTTATTCAACATCTCTATGTCATTTCCAGCCAATAATATGTCATCCACATACAATGACAATATCGCAAATGAGCTCCCACTTTTCAAAGTGTAAACACATCTATCTAATTTGTTAGATATGAAACCAAGCTGAATCATAGTATTATTAAATTTGAGATTCCATTCTCTAGACGATTGTCTAAGTCCATATAATGTCTTTTTCAACTTATAAACTTTGTCTTCACAACCCTCAACCTGAAAACCTTCAGGTTGATCCATGTAAATCTCTTCCCTTAGATCTCCATTAAGAAAAGCAGTCTTTACATCCATTTGGAAAAGTTCCAAATCAAGACAAGCAACTATAGCCAATATCATACGTATTGATGCAAACTTAGCCACCGGAGAATATGTTTCTTGATAATCAATTCCCGGTTTTTGGGTGAACCCCTTTGCAACCAATCTAGCCTTGTATTTATCAATAGATCCATCAGCCAAATATTTTCTTTTTAAAATCCATTTACATCCAATAGATTTTCTGCCTTTAGGCAAATCACATAGTTCCCACACATTATTCTTTTCAATTGAATCAAGTTCATCTCTCATGGCATTCAACCATAATGTGGATTCTGGTGATTTCATTGCTTCAGTAAATTTTTCCACTGTGCCTTAGAGTTGTTGCAACCATGTCCAAAGAGCGAGGCAAACTGTTTAATATCCCAGCAATCTGCATATTTTCTGAAAGTTCATTACCAGCAGCTGCCAAGTCCTTGGCCATCACAATCATTTTGTTGCAGTGATCAATAACATTTTCATTTTCCTTCATTTTGCAAGTGTTGTACCTGTGCAGAAGGAGCTGCACATTCACCTCAGAAGTGGTGTCATACTTTTCTTTGATTGCATCCCACATATCTTTTGCAGTAGTGTAGACCTCAAAAACTTTGATGAGATTATCATCCATAAACATCAGCATGAGGCTTTTGGCTTTCTTGTCACACAGCTTCCATGTGTCAAATTCTTTCTTTTCAGCATCAGTAGCTTCTTTTCCCAATTTTGGTGCAGCCTCTTCAATTGCACTCTCTAGATTGTCATGGATTAATCCATATCGAATTTTCCGGCTCCACATATCATAGTTGGTGCCATTGAGCCTCTCTGTTTTGGCCAGTTCCGATGCAATCAATTTGCTCGCCATTTCTTTGTATCTACCAAAGAGATACAATATACGTAAGTATAGTTTTATATAAACAGGTTATAACACAGAAGGTATAAACAAACTAATTATAAAACAAAATTGGCAGATAGATAAAAACAATTATATTAACACAGAGATTAGATTAAAAACATGTGAATACAAAATTAAACAATTAACAAATAACATACAGTAAGCATGTATAAAATAAAAACAACAATAAAATCACATAAACAATAAAACCCGAGCCACATAAAAATAAACACATTTAATTAAAATAAATATATAACTAAGCATGCTAGATACAAAAAACTAGAGACAAAAATAAATTAACATATGAATATAACCTACCTCACAAAAAATCTATACAAGCAGAATAATTAACAAATAACTAAACATGCAAACATATTCAGATAAAAAATATAATGCATTTTAACAAGATATGCATACAATAATTATACTCGAGACAATTAAAACAAGTGAATTATAAAAGCTAAACTAACAATTAACACGTCATGATATACAATTAATTAATCTACTGACATATACAAGGCAATTAAAATATCAACAACATATATGCATTCATAACATGTTAAACAAATAATAAATCATGCATGTTAATTATATAAACCCTAAACATAAAAAAAATTAGCACATAAGCATATAATTGTCACATATATAATAGACAGACATCAAGCAAAAATTAATAATCTATCCTAAAAAATAGAGAATCAAATATATAAATATTACCAACACACAAAAAAAATATATCAGCTATCACAATTTAAACATGTCACAAGATATGAATATGGCATATTTAATTACAAAATCAATTTTTTACAACTAATAAAGAACATAACACATGCAAATAAATTATATAACATGCCAACAATTTATATAATAAAATTTAAAAAACATAACAACATGTCACAAATTAAAGATTTACAATTAACAATAAATGATGCAACTCACAGATATAATTCACCTTATTAAAAAAATGATCAACAATTATATCAATAAAATTACCTGGATACAGAACACACATGTTTGAAACAATTAATTGTTGCAAAGAGTAACAGACACATACCAGACCAAATGAATGAAAAGAATAGCTAGCACAAATAAATAAAAGTATATGATTGGACGCCAGTAAACACCAAGCCTCAAAACACCCAGCTACGTGAAACCCCAGCGACACCTTCACTTCTCTCACCTTAAAACCCTAGCTCTGATACCAATGAAAGAAGATTGAACACCCCACCACCGATGAATATAAATGTAAACCAGATAAATATATGTATATTGCTTTAGGACTCCAAGAAGATTGTATGCTGTATTTTGTTATATTCTTCTGAAGCTTGCGCATCAGCTATTTATTGAGGCTATTCACAACCTCCTTTCCGTCCTTTCAGCAACCGCCTCATCACGTTAGCCACTTATCCACTTATCACATAATGCTATCTATTTGTTTCAACGTAAACCTATTTTATAGGTTAATTCAAAATGCATGGCTAAGTCAAAGCCACAAACTAACAGCCACAAGTTGGGTCCAAGTGAACTGGTCCTACGCTTGCGGTCGTAATTTTATAAATTTTAGAATAATGATATTTTTGTATAAAATTTTTTCATGAATTACGTGACATATTAACGACTGATTTTAGTAATTAAAAAAATTAAAGACCCTATTATATACTTATATATAATAAGCGTAAGGGAGATAATTTGGTCGCATGGTCCAAAAGCTTATCATCCATTGGATCGTAGTGAACAAATAAGTACCGTTAGATTAGAACAAAATTAATTTTTAATTCTATAAGGCAACTGATAACTACTTGCATGTTTATAATTCCTTTTCTGAATCTAAAACAAATTCTGTCTTTCACATGTTTATGATTTTTTTAATCCAAAATAAATATTTCCTACCAGTTTTAATTGTAGAATAATATAAATCGCACCGTCACAAAATTATTTTTATCTAATATATTTTAAAATTAATAAGCCGGATATTTTAATCCAAAATAAATATTTCCTACCAGTTTTAATTGTAGAATAATATAAATCGTACTGTCACAAAATTATTTTTATCTAATCTATTTTAAAATTAGTAAGCCAAATTTAAATCATATTATAATAATTTTGATATAAAATACATTTATAAATATAATCTAATGGAAGTTGACGTCACATATTCTACTCAATATATATTAAAATTTGATAGAAAAATTTTAATACTTTGGCATGATACATAGGAGAAAAAGAATGGCTTGATTACAATAGTTTATTTGAAGTCATTAATGACTGTGACGGTGTATTTTATACTGCATCGCCACGGTCGGATAATCCAATATGTGTAACCAGTTTTTTTACAGAAACAAGTCTGAAAAGTAGAACCTATATATTTCTGCAATAGTTCTGACTTACAAACAAATCATAATTTCAAATTTTATTTAATTGAAAATTTGAATTTATTATTTATAAATTAAATTCTTTCACACCACTTACAATATATTTAAAAAGTTCATAAAAAATTAAAAAGCTCCCGTGCCTTGCACGGGCTATAAGCTAGTTATTATTAGTTTAGTTAAATCAATTGCAGTTAATTAAAATTTAGAAAGACATTAGAGTTTTCCTTAAATTTTATATTTAAAAATATTGCGGAATTCCTTCAAATGGCTGTATCAGTGTGTCCCACTTGTTAATCTTTTCCATCATTATTTGGTTTCTGAGTTCGACCCACAAGCCCGTTTCCGTGGGCCCACTACTTTCCATTTTCCCACTCCCAACAAACGGGGCCCCACTAAGCACGTGTGCTATTTTGTTCCTGGGCCCAGGTTCGCCTTTGCCGGTCGGTCCCGCCTGCAGTTAAAATTTGTGCTCACCTTCTATCATCATGACGTATATAATCCACTATTCCACTCTCTCTTTCTTTTTGCTGATTCGTTCACCTTTTTCCTAACTTGTACTGTTGTGCAGTATATTTCGGGAGCCTGAATTCTTGAGCGGAAAATAAAGAGTTACTGTTGAAGTATATTTTCAAGAGACTTTTACCTTATGTTTACTTGTACTTGGATAAAAAATATATATATAAAAAAACAGGGCTATAAAGGGAATTTCAAAAAAAAATTGATAAGAAGTAAGAACTAAACTATTATAACAAAATTCGAGGAAAATTGAAAATATAGTATAAAAGATGTAAGAAATGTAGTGTTTGAAGTAGTGAAATAGATAAACAATCACCCGTACAATTCAAATTTCATTCCATTTTTTTCAAATTCTTTCATCGTAATCAAATATAATATAAGTAACTCTTTTTTTTTGAAGGATAATATAACTATATAAGTAATTCTTTATTGTCTTTTCTTTTAGAAGTTCCCACAGGGTTTTAAACTTAATTTTATAAATAAAAAATGAGTTCTATTCCAATTTACCCGTTATTCATCCCTTTAATTCACATATAATAAAATATAAATTTAGTATGAACGCAAAAGTTTAGCTAAAAATATATTTATTAAACATATGTATCTCAATAATTTCCTTTTAATCTGTTACGAAATCCGCCTGGATATTTCTGTAATAATAAAGTGTCTATAATTTGTTTTTATTTTTTATTTAGAATACTTTTAAAATAAATTATAAAATTATAATTGATATGAATATTAAAATGGATGTGGAATTGTTGAAAAAAACGTATAGAATTCAACTATAAACTTTCTCACGTAAATTGTATTTCCCGAAGATTAAAAGGAAAAAATGATTAGCTGGGAAGTGGGAACTGATGATAACTACAAAACAAACAGAAAAACTATGAGTAGTAGAACTGAGAATCCAATAATGAATTAGCAGCCAGATCATTTTCTTCCCATCAGCTGAAGCTCCTCTTTATCGCAAACCTCTAAACTAAAATTTGTTTTACCCGACTCATTTGATGAACTTGCTCCAGAGTGATTCGTATTCGAATTTTTCATATCACTATTACCGGTGGCAGCCCCAGAAGACTGAGCCTTCAATTCCACCGGCTGCATGGACGCCAACAACGACGAAATAGGCCGTGCAGAATTAGAAACGCTGATTAATGGCGCGGCAGCATGGAGTGTCCATAGCTGAGGGACTTGACTCGCTGCTGGATTCATCATCCAATAAGTGGGACCCGCGTTCGATGGAATCGCGAACATGGGTACTAATGGTGGTGTGGATGATATCATGAGAGGAGCTGAGAGCGTGGAATTCGATTCCATCTCCACGAATTCGCTGTTTGCGGGACGTTTACGCCGTTTGGAGGTGTTGTCGCTAGGGGAGGGGGAGGGGGTGGTGGGGATTTTGAGGCTCCCGTTTACTGACATGGCGATTGCGGGGACGGTTCCAGTCCCCGTGGCGGCTATTATGGCGGGCTCCGCGTGCTCTAGGAGCCATCGGATGGTCTCGCCATCCGATTTGTGGCCTAATTCGCGTGTTAGTTGGAACACGCGGGCGGCGCATGTGGTTGACATCCGTATGCGTCGCCCGCGTCCTTCTACTTTTGTGTGACGATCTTTACTAGAGACTCTCTTAGATTGCGGGTGAGACGATGCAGATTGTACCGTCTCACTCGTGCCTAATTTCAATTTATCATCCACATGGTATTCATTTTTCGGTGTTACTAATGATAATTCGGAACCCGAAGAAAATTGTATGTCCATGGATGGTGGTGGTGGGAGTGGAGTTTTATCGGCAATTGTGGGATCATTAAGATCATGTTGCTCTTGGTTTTGTAATGAGGCCATGTTGTGAAGAAGAAAGTTTGTTGAATGAATGAAAGCCGGAGAGAAAAATGAAGAGGTACAAGTATTGTCAGTTACCTAATTACATGATGAGAACATCTAACGGGTAACATTGTGGGTAGGTCCCACTTGACTACGACACGTGGGTGGCCCCCCTTCCATCGGGGTTGCCATTTATCTATCTTCTTGTTTGGTTGGGTCAAAGCTAAGTTCTATAATGCCTCCAACGAAGCAAAGTACGAGGCTTTTGATGTTATAAAAATTCACATCTTTTTTCCTATATATTATTAACACCAAGCCAAACAAATATAAACCGAAGATACAGAAGTTGTATACAGTATTATTTTAGTTTGTGATATAAAAAGGAGGCAACAGGAGTGAAGTTGAAGCAAGTAAAAGAGAGACAAAATTGCATGGGTGGTGGTGGGCTGTGGGGCAGAAGTTGCAGTGGGGGCAGGCAGGGGGACCAAAAGATGTGAATGGTGGCCCAATGGGTGAGGCCTGGTGAGGATCCATGAGCCCCACTTGGTTTGGTTGTGGAGTCCCAAACTCCCAATTCCCCAAGTATCCACTTGGGAGGTGCCCGGTAGAGTGGACCTAGCCACCAATTCCATAGCCACCCCACTATGTTCATTCCTCACTCAGCTGACCTAACCCCCCTAACCAAAAAGATGACCCTTTTTATTGTATTTAGTGCACATCATCACAACAACTGATCTAAAATCCGTCTGACCGAGTTTATAACCTATGACTAAGTCCGTCTGACCGAGTTTATAACCTATGACTAATGAGTTTATAACCTATGACTTAACGCAGCAAGTTTATAACCTATGACTTTACATAGCTGGGAGTTTTCTCGATATTGAGCGACTTGATATCCCGAATACGGAATCTCATTACAAAACCTTGTCACAAGCCCGGTGTTAACTTGTGAGCTGAATACATAAATTACGAAATCTTATTCTGACAGACGTACAAAACCTTGTTATAAGCCCGGTGTTAACTTGTGAGTCTAGATACAGAAATTACGGAATTTCATTCTGACAGACATACAAAACCTTGTTATAAGCCCGGTGTTAACGTGTGAGTCTAGATATAGAAATAACCCGCAACCCAAACTAGGATGCTCTAATACTCAAAAGATCCAAAGACCACTGAGAAAGCAGAAGACCACCTAGCTTGGAAGTTGCGGAGGATATTTAGCAGTAATAAGAATGAGAGAAGACCAACATAAACCAAAAATTCAATTGTTACGAGACTTTCCATGCTTTTCACGAATATTTCATCACATCATCAGACAGAAAATTAAGGTCCAATTTATATGGGTTCAAGCACACCTTTTGGTACATGTCACCAGCCTCTTCCATAATGATAATGGGCACAATGCTATTATATTCTAAAATCTGACTCATTTACAACTAAACTGTAATGGAACAAATGATAGTCTACTAAACCAAAATATTGGGCAGCAGATATTGTTTTCCGACCACAGCCCACAGGTACAACACAGATTACCACACGCTGATGAGCTCCAATAAAGAATAGAATCTCCGGAGCAGCATGGGAAGCTATTTCTGCCTGCTGCGGCAGAATGGACTAGAGACCAAGCATGTCCTCTTTATTTGCAAAATGAGTATAACAACAAAGCTGCAAGTTGTGTCAACTACTGGACTGTTTCACTCAGAAACTGAAATTTAACAAGGGGAACATCTGTCATGGTGAGCTCATAGCAAATTACAAGGATAGCATCTAAGGGTTATATGTGACAGTAACCAAAAAAACAAACACATTAAGAAATGAATATTGCCCCAAACTTTGACGAGATGCACCATTATATAGGTAAAAAAGGCTTTAAAAAAATTCCGATTTTTACAAGAACATAGATACAGGAAGTGAATCAGATTCACTAGGTGCATAGTTGAAATATCTTAAATGGCCGATGGAACAGTTCTAAAAAGTTGACAATAAATGATTCTTCATGCCATTCGACCATATGGTTGTACCTCATAAATCTGAACTGAAGGATGCTAAAGAAAGCTAATTATAACTTCATACAAATAGTAATACATAAAAAATATGGGCAGCACAACTTACAGTTTCGAGATCATGAACCAGACATGTAAGTGTAGCGCGTCTGAGCTCCAACCATAAGCTCAATTAGTTTTGCTGCAGATTAAAACAATGCTAGATCAACAATCTGTTACAAGCTATATAAATTCATAAGGTGGTGACAATGAACCGAACCACACATATAATATCAACCAACCTGCAAGAAAGCCAATGACGGGTATAGGTTGCAAGAGCTTTTCTGTGCCTTCAAGTCTTTGCCTAAATATACAAAAAAATAATCAGGGTCTAATACCTTCTGTTTTTTTCTTTTTTGCAAAATCCTAATGATCAGCTAGAGTATAAAATTAAAAACATAATTACCGAGTATAATTGCAAAAGAATGGATCTCTCATGAGATAAAGTGCCCATAGTATCTTCCGCCTGTTTAACTGCAACAGAAACACAGTCTCAGCAAAAATACCCAATACTAAGCTGCAACATTAATCTAATAGTTCAAAGAAAGATTTGCAAATAGTTTCATTTCTTTTAAGTGGATCAAATTCAAGTTTGTCTGATTTATCAGTGTCTACTGTGTAATATAGAAGAAGCTGGAGACATTACAAATCAAATCCTAATTTCCTTTTATGTCTCCAAGACAAAGAACAAATGTTCATCAATAAGTGCACTCTTTTTACCAAAGAAATGAGAAGCATTCTTACCTCATTCTTTTCGGGGTTTGATAGCTGAATGTTGCTGTTTTGCTTAGTACGCCACGATGTTGTGGCAAGTGAAAGAATGCTCATTCCCATCAAGTCCACAGCCAACGAGACTGACCAAGGAAACCATGAGCGAACTCCATATTTCCGTATCAATAAAACATATATAAGTGGCCTGAGAATATATGCAGCCTCTCCCAACACAAATAAGCCTCCAGGAAGGCCCTTTTCTGACAATATACTGGAAAGGGTAGGTCTCTTATCCACCACAGCTGTATTGGATTTGTACCAATCTTAGAGTTGAAAACTAATATGAATCTTATCCAGGAAACAACTTAAGAAACAGTAGGTACCTGGAGGCTCCATAATTGCTTGCTGGTGTTGAACCCTGCGCAACCATGCTGGCTCAGAAACCCTCCTAGCATTTTCTCCAAACCTACTTAAAGCGGACAATGCTCTCCCTTCAAGATGTGTCTGCCCAAGATGCTGTCTGTTCTGTGTTCGATTCCCGTATCCAGCATGGAGCTTCGAGGAATCTAATTCGTGGCCTTCATTTGAATTCTCTCCTCCATGGAGAAGCATTTTATACCCATGATTCCGGAGCAAGGCCAGTCTTACTAAAGCTCTGATGTGATTGAATACATAAATTTGTTACTGTCCACAAGTTGTTGAGTATATATTACAACAATTAGCAAACTGGAGTAACATGCGCTTACTTAATGGCCTCTGTGACAGCTATGAAATTCCACTTTTTGTCCTCCCCATAATATTGTTGTCCCGCAACTTCAACAAATGTTTCAGAGTCTTTAAGCAGAGTTATGCACAACGAATACGGAAAGGAAGACGGGCTAGCAGATCGTTCATGCAATTGTGTTGGGGTTGTGTCAATTATATGTTCATTGATAGCTGTGATTATTCCCAAAACTGATGTCACTGTAGATTAAATTACAAAATGTTCAGTAGAGAAACCAATTAATACAACAAAACATAGTAATGAACGAAAAATCTGTTAATAAACCTGAGGCAATAATCTGCCCCACGAAAGTTCTTTTAGATCTCAAATCTCAATCTAAAATTTAATATCTGCACATCAATCTTATTTTCAATTAACTTGACTACTGAGATGAACACAAAAATTCATGTACTGAATTTGAACATCTGACATAAAACTAAATCAGGCAATCGAATTTTTTTAAAATATCTATCTATGATAAGTGAATATACTAGAATCATTACATAAAAAAGTTAATACAAGAAATAGATGAACTATAGTAACTTTTGCACATTTTACAAACCCCATCTAACACAGAAAATATAAATGCTGGACAATAATGTAGGTGGAAGTATTACAATATACTCGAGCTTCAAATTTTTTTGAATACTTTTTACAAATATTTTTATGATTCCCACAATTTTCGCAACTGCACAATATTTTTTTTCAAGCTGGAGCCTTCTCGGAAATAGTCTTTCTACTTGGAGTAGGAGTAAGGTCTGCTAATATTTGATCACCCCTCATCCAATTCAGACATACTAGGTGTGTTTGGTTCGGGTTTTTGGGCTTTACCAAATTAAAACCCACACTAAAAGTCACAAGGTCAGAATTACATAAGATTTTTGTTTAAAGAAAAATAAATAGATTCCGTTACTTTTAGGGCAACAAGAAGAAAATCAGTGTTACCAAAACTTCACAAAACCTGCTTCTGGTCCAATTTCAGATTCAGAAAACCGCTCTGGTAGAAGCCATGTCAAGCCCTGAGTACACGATCATGTATGACACAATAAAAGAAACATGTTAATATCCAGACAAATAATCAATTAAACAAGAAACACAAGAAGATAATTTGTGAAAAACAAGAAATGTAGCAAAATACTCATCATAAGTTTTTGCAAGTGCATAAACTCCTGGTACAGATATCTAACTTAGCAAGGAGGAGTTTAACAGGTTTGCATTTAAAGACAGAAATCACCCCACATTCACACAGTCAATATATATATATATATATATATATATATATATATATATATATATATATATATATATATATATATATATAAATATATATATATATATATATATAAATTTATAATATAATGTATGATTTAATTGTGGTTTCAATTGGCATTCATAAGCTCTCTTCCATCCATATTTATATAGTAACCTTTCAAAATGAGAATTCCAGATGTACATATTAATTTATGGACAATATTAAAGAACTAGCATAATAAACTTACAAACCATGCTGGGCATACATGATTAGCCACCCTGCATATAAACGTACTTCTTCGAATCTAAAAACGAGTGCAAATTAATTACAATTATTAATTTAATCTTCACGAACTATGATCCCTGAAATTGGATCAAGGAACAACATCAATAATTTCATTCCCGAGTTATTTCTTATCTCAAGAAAGAATGTTATTAGCCTCAAGCCATCTCCTTATATTTCTACATGTCTTAGAGCCGCAGACTCCCACCATAAGTTCCAATCTTTATGTAACACTACTCTTGCTAACAAATTTGCTTTCTTGAACTAATAAATTAACAATAACATATTCTAAGTAGCAACAACAAGATTACCAAAATACACATATAATCAAACAAACAAGATCAATTATGAGCCAAGAAACAAGTCAAACAACACAAGCATAATAATTGAGCAGTAGTCAATCAGTTGGTACAAAACATGTATTGATAAAAAGGGCTTACATTAAAAAGAGACTCCAGAGAATGAACATATTCTTTATTTGTCCTGACCCATCTCTTATAAGCCTCCATACATACAAAATCTGTATCTATCTCCGCAAGAAAGAGGATGATAAAACCCTAGCTCAAACTTGGCGACTTTTGCTTCAGACCCAGATGCAAAATTAAATACTGAAGATTAAAACGTTTTAGTAAAAAGCATACGAGATGCGAGTATATTCACACTCTTCGATGTAATATCTTGGTAGTGTATGCTTACGCAGAATTGTATCTACAGTTTCAGAGATGTGAGGACGTTTTTGGGTGTTTCGACTTGGATCGCATATGAATTATTTCCAACCGTTGATTTTGTTTTTATACAATATAAAATTGCTGTCCAAATGGACCGAGGAATGCGCCACTGTTGTACTCCCTCCGTCCCTTTTTATCTGTCCATTTTGGAAAAAAAAACACATACCAAGAAATACTTGATTGTATAAACTTTTTCATTAAATACCTCTAATTAATATCTTGAAAATGGTGGAATACCCCTACTTTATGTCTTGAAAACATGAATTCAACCAAGTTTTAAATAAGTCAAGCCTTGAAAATTGAAATTATGGACATATATTTGAAAAACTATCATTAAATTAGTTTTGAAAGTATAAATGGACAGATAAATAGGGACAAATTATCACTTCCAAAGTGGACAGATAAATAGGGACGGAGGGAGTATCATTTATGGATTCTTAAAAGTAAATCGAAATTTCGGTGTATTCAGAATTCTAAAAATTTATTTGAAATTTGATTTGGTTTGAAAAATTATAAACATTTGAACTAATTTAATATAATTTAAACTTATTATTATGTACTCCCCCGTCCCACCCAATTCTTTACATTGGGTTTGGGCACGGAGATTAAGAAATATGTATAAAGTAGTAGAAAATAAAGAATTGGGTTTGGGCACGGAGATTAAGAAATATGTATAAAGTAGTAGAAAATAGAAAGAAAAGTGGGTGAAGTGGTGGGACCCACTGATTTTTAATATATAAAAGAGAGATAGTGGGGGTAAAAGTAGTGTGAAAAGGAAGAAAAAGTGGGAAAGTAGTGGGACCCATTAACTATTTTAGGAAAGTTTTGTAATGTAAAGAAATGGGTGGGACGGCCAAATAAGGAAACTGTAAAGAATCTGGTGGAACGGAGGGAGTACATGTTTGGTCAATCGTGATTATGATTTTTTTTCATAAGAAGCAGATTTTTACTTTTCTCGACTGGTTTGTGTAAAATGTAAAATACTCTTACTTGTAAATCTTAATTTATCTGCGGTCATGTATAATTTATTAAGTGTTGGTGCATCCATGATTCACATAGCATTACACCGGACCTGTCCGAGGCTTAAAGATGAAAGAGCCATTTATTTTATGATCCTACCTCCATAGAGCCATTAAACGAGCGGGCTCGACTCGACTCGTGAAATTAAACGAGCCGAGTTCGGATAAAGGTTTGGACTCGATTAAGTGTAAAACTATACGAGCTGGCTCGCTCGACTCGTTAAAACCGACTCGTTTAGCTAAATGAGCCGGCTCGACTCGACTCGTGAAATGAACCGAGTTGAGTTCGGGCAAAGAGTTAGACTCGATTAGTTAACCGAGCCGGCTCGGCTCGGCTCGAGTTACAGCCCTATACCTCCATAATAATTGAAATTGTGAAAACTTCAGCCATTGAAAGCCTACATTTTGATCTTCTTGGTATATTTATATTGCTGGTTTTACAGTTTCTTCTTACCTCCATGATAATAGAAAAGCAGTATATGAAACTACATAGTAGCATTTAAGTGTACATGGCTATATGATAATTCTTGAGCACTAGAGATCACACAATTGGCATGACTAACATTATACCATTCTATTGACCATAAGCAAACTCAAATTATTGTGTAATCTAAATTGTATAAAAGCTTTGCCTTTTAATAAAAATTATTCCTCATAACTGAAACAAATTATACATCTTCCGCAATCCGGGGAAAGCTAATTTTCTGCAAACTATGTTTATCGGTGCATGAAAAGATGGAGGTGACTTTCATGCTAATCATGCCTTTGTTTTCCCTTTCCTTAGTCTTTCTAGTTCGGCTTCAGCATCTTTCAACTGCTGTGCCAGAGTTGATATTTTCAGTTCCAGCTCTTCTATGGTACCCCGGGTGATGGCAGGTTTGTGTGGCGTTAAAAAATTCTTAGAAAAATCAGTCAGAGCTTCAACTCCACAAACCTACAAAAAACGCTTATAAATCAGAAAAGGTGGAATCTAGCAACATCAAAAATGAATGTGAGAGGATATGCAGGCCCACAGAAACAAAAAAATACCCCACTGTATAAGATAAAATGGCTCCATCAGAATTCAGAAGAATTAACCTCGTAAGGGATTGTTCAATACCCTGTTGTGTGGTCAAAAATGCAACTCGTACAGTCCTACTCATGTGATTTTATCATGCAATAGTTTACAAATACTTTTACATAGTGTTCTGTTCAAGTATAACATTCCCAAGGTATAAACAAAGATGTGGATAACATGATCTGCTTATTATGTTTATACAATATACTCTATATGCAAGTAGCCGAAGCCATGAACCTAGTATACCTCTTCTGGCCGCAAAGGCAACTTAGTGATATGGAAGTCTTCGTATAACATGTAGAACTGATCAAGGTACTTTTGTTGCATCTTCATTCTAGCTTTGAGCAACTTCGATTCAACAACTACAATTGCAAGTGTCCTAAAAGTGGTTAGTTTTGTTCTATGCAACCATAAACTGATCTAGAGATGACTTCAAATTCTACTCAAGCAATACCTTCGTCATCAAAAAGTACTTGATTGATGATAATATTATGTGTATCTATCTCAAATTTATTGAGTTCCTGCACCAGTCTTTCTGTTTCATATAGGGAGAGGAACTCCGGGATGCATACGCAAACAAAAGTTGTCATATCCTGTTAAACAAGAAAATTGGCCTCAATTTGACAGATCAAACGATAATGCAAAAGAAATTATACAAAAAAATGGTGTACCAAAATAAAAAGAGAAATTATCGAGTCTTGTATTAAAAACATTTTCAGTTAAGTCTCTTTACCAGAAGAATTACTGACAATTGCAAAATCTAAATGATAAATTTTGGAGCAGTGGATGCTCAAGTCAGATTCAGACAAATGCTTACTGAAAAAAGTTTAGTTGGGTTATAATAAAATTGATGTAGCTGATCTAGAAAAATTAAATAAAATTGATGTAGTCGTTTCCTTCCATTAATAAGCACTATTCTCAGAGAATATAAGAATATCTTACTGGATCCTTAAATTGTTTGTTCACTTGTTCAATTATATCCTTCATACCCTCAATCTTTCCTAGGATTGCATCCTCACCGAATTCATCACCAAGGCCGAAGAGACGAGTCATCTGCCATATAAATACCACAAGTGATACATTACATTACGAGACAAATTAATAATAGAGATATTATCAGCAGAAGGCACAAGAAAAATGCCGAAGAGTAAACAACTATCAATGCATTATGCATGTATCATATATGAATCCGTATATAGCAAATACAATTCCCGTGTTCTACTCCCTACACTCTACCATTTGTTTGTTATAGCGCCATAGTTTTCTTGGCACCAAAATTTTGTAAAAGCACTTTTTTTTTCATTTTAATTATAAAATGAAAAGAGATGATAGACTAAAGCTAGGCATGTAATTTGGCTGTTTAGGGAACTCAAAGGGAAAAAAAAAAGCAACTACAAAAACAAGCAAAAGAATGCAACTCTACAGCCATCAAAAACAGAAATACAGTTAACAGAATCTGTCATATGGTGGTTTACTTCTAGATTAGTAAAAAAAAAACATTAGTGGCTTCCAGTAAAGCCAAGAATTACATGCGTCTCCACATATTCGAGCAATATGCGATTGTAAGGAACAAACGCACATAGTTGGACTATACTAAAAAATTTCCTCAAGTCCCAAAAAATGGATATGTGATCTTGGAACATATAGCTGGATAAAGAATAGTACATATAGCCAGATAAAGAATGATATTGCAAAGTTCAAGTGCAACAGCTAATTAAGATGCAAAATATGTAAAGCATTTGCGTATGCCAAAAGATAAAGATGGTATTAAATCATATAGTATACAGTGGAAGCTCAATAAATTAATACTGTACTGTCATATATTCATATTCAAATTATCTACATTCATCCCAAACATAATAGAGACAATGTATTTTTATCCTCGATAATAATTGAAATTTAACAGCCCCAGGCTATTGAGGTGAAGAGGTTCAACTGCATTATAGTCAAATACAGAGGACACTAAGCTTAACCCATGGCATAATATATATTAAAGCCAAAGCCAACATGAATATTACCGATTAATTTTTTCTCTAAAAGGAAAAACTATATATCTTTTTTTACTTAATAACAAACCTGACCCAACATCCCTCCAAATTTATTCTTCAAGCTCATAATTTTCCCAAGACCTTTTTCCAATGTTGAAGGAAATTGCAAAAGCCGAAGTGTATGCCCAGTGGGAGCTGTATCAAACACTATAACAGAGTAGTCCATTGTTTGCACCAATCTACAAAAAGTATTTATAAAGTATGTAAGTACATGAAGAAGATTGTATGAGAGGGGTATTCATATGGAAAGAAATGTACATTATGTTTTAGATCAGAGATATGCTAGTCATAAACTTAAAGAAAACCAGGATAACTAAAAGTTTAGGAGGCTATATAAATAAGCATTAAACTTGCAAATATGCAACAGTTTTAAACCAAATTTGTGTACTGCTTAGGACAAAAGATATATGATTTTACTCATGGGCATGTATACACAAGTAAAGAATAAGATGATCCTAAAAAAACATTTTTAGGGGTGACAAATATTGACAAATTATTACAAATAATATGGAACGATATGAAATAGATGAGGAAAATTTATACTATATGTAAGGATTTGATAATGTAGACGGGTGCTTCTACTGACTATGCAGCTCTTGTTGTGTACATGTATACATATCCTGGAATAGAAACAGATATTTCTCATTCTAAGCAGTCCACACACTTTTGGTGTAAACTTGTTACATATTTGTTGAGGCTTAATTATTAAGCTTTCTACCAAAAAAATGGCAAGTATATTCTTTTATGTTTTAGCTACAAATGAGACTACATTACTGCCTGCACAGAAGATATATCACATAAACTCTTAATCATTAATGTCAAATAAGCTGGAGGATGGTCCTTACTTCAGCATCTCAGCAAAGCTCATAGCCTCATCAATACCAGGAATGGCATTTGATAAGTCAGATATAAAACCATCCATCCCATCAGTACCCACTGCGTCCTCATGCTCCACAGTGGGATCTACCTCCTACAAAAGGCCAACCATGGGATCATATACGTACTACCAAGACTGGAATAATCTAATAGCAAAAAAACCTAAAATTTCTAATTTACCAATGTATTACAATAAATATTTAGGATTACACAACTGACAAAGCATTGACCAAATTAGAGCTTGCAGAACTTATGAACATAAATACATCATATAATTTGTTTTTGTAATAATTACTTCTACTGTCTCATCCTAATCCCCTTGCATTATGCTAAACCTAACAAATGTGGCATGCATATGAAACACAAATTTATTCATCTGTGAATTCAAAAGGTAGCAGCATGAGTATACCTTATTCTAGATTTAGCAAACTGAACATAAAGTTGATCAGATATTTTGAGTTAATCAGTTAAGTTCCAATTCATCCTGTATAGAAACTCATACAATGTATCATATACCACGTTACCTAGGCCTGCTGCCTAGATAGAAGCTACAAAGATCACTAACCTATTTAAACTTTGATCAACACAAGAAGCATATATTAAAAGCAGTGTTATCACTTTAATTCACTAACAATAAAGTTTAAACCCCAACACCTCACATGTTAACTAGAACTTGAAGAAGACAAACAATAACATCACCAGTAATCGTGCGCAAATGCAAATATATGTATCATACACATAACTCTGATTTAAATCTACCATGAAAAGCACTTGATTTATAAACGCATCAAAATCTACCAACAAGTCTAAATTACGAGCAGGGCTATCACTCAATATCAGCTTCACAAAAATTCCCAAAAGTAACAAGAACATAAGGCTCATCACAACCCAAGATTCAAAACCCACCAACAAAAGAACTAAACCCCCCAACTTAAGCAGGCGAATCAAACTGAAAGAACCCAATAAAAATTTAATAAGAACAGGATTATAGAGGTAATTGAAAATTTTAAAGAGTATATAGAAAACATACCATGGCATATAAATTGGTGAAGCCATTAACAAGAGAAGGGGTTTTAGTAAATCTCTGTTGAAAGGCATCACTGAGATTATGAGCAGGGTCAGTAGAGATAATCAAAACAGAGGACCTGACCCTGGAGAGAAGAATAGATATGATTGAGCTACATGTTGTCTTGCCAACACCCCCTTTGCCTCCTACGAATATCCACTTGAGGGTGTCTTGCTCTAGTATGTTCTCTACTGACCCTTCTAATGTGTTTTCTGTTTCTGCCATGAGAGAGAGAGAGAGATTGGAGGGTGATTCTTTGCTTTGTGATGTCTAAGTTGGGGGAGAGAGAGAGAGAGATCTGAACTTGTAAAGACACAAGGTGGATTTTAATTTGACTCGGCGTAATTTTGTTTTTACCAACCGAACGTAAATTTATTTTTTTTGTTAACCAAACAGAACTGAATCTCAATTTAATCATTTACGGTATAGAGGATTGACGTCTGTGAGAAACTAGCTCATACTTCGTCATAATTGTCGCAAAACATATACTAACTCAATTTAATAGATAGTTTTATAATAATTAAACCACAATAGAATGTCTGTAAAAAAAAAAAAAACCACAATAGAGTGAATAAACTTAACCTAATTTTAAACTAGTCATTTTTATTTAACACATTCAATAAAAATATACCAACTCAAACAAGTTTATTAATTATTTAAAAATATGTTTTAGTTAAAAAATATATATTATTCTTAATATACATACTTTCTCTACAATAAAGTTGGTTAAATATTAAAATATATATAATATAATAACAAATATTATAAATGATGTGCATCAAAAAAATTATAATAGTATTTTCAATGTGGTGACTATAATTATTCATTATAAAAATTTGCTTGCACGTTTTATTTTAACGGTATTATATTGATTGGGTATATTTTAAATATAACACAATATTATTTCAAATTATTATAAAATATAAATAAATCGATTATAGGATTTATAATAGTTGGACAAATATACTCTATAAGCTTCACTTTTGATTAGAATTGTTCCAAGATAGGATGCATATATATGTGATTATAAGAAGATAAATTTAATCACAAATTAAAATGGAGTTAAACCAGTGGGAAAAAATTCACACAAATAGACTAACTTCTTCCCAAGCAAAGTTTTGGATCGTTATAATCATAGCAATTAAAGTGACAAAACTTGTCCAAAAAGTGGTGGGATACTGGGATAGCAAAATCTCTGGCGGCTTCTTACTTTGTTCTCAGTACTTTACATAGTTTATCAAGGCTAGCTACTAATCAAAGGGGAAGTGCCTAGGACAGTGCTCTATCATCCAGCATTTTGTATCTTTACATGGCCATACAAAAGTACAACATGTTCTAAAGCAGCAATTATAATAAGTGGATACCCTTAATCTTCCAATCCTGCTACATTTTTAAGTGTCCATCCAATAAGGTAGGCAACACCACCGGCGATTGCACCATTTAGGAGTGTGAGTATTGCAGACGGCAAGTAACTCTGACCCGCAATCTTAGCCTTGGCGATGCCTAGAAGTACGAGGGCGATGGCAGACATTATGCAGGCACCGATGAACTTGTGTGTATCGTTGTCTGTGAAGGGCATAAGAATGATGAAGCCAAGAAGAGGTGCGCTGCCAAATACTAGGAAGGCGACGAAGGTGACTAGACCATTCTTCCAGGGCTTCTCGGATTCGTCTGGTGGTAGAATTCTTTTTTCTGTTGACATCTTCTCATCCACTAATATGTTCTTGTACTTTGCCAGAAGATTCACTACCTTTATTACACGGAGTAAGAATGAATCACACAATGTGGCAACAATAAGAAGATGAGAAAGCATGTGAAACAGAGAGAAAGCAATAAACTTCAGAATTGAACACTTTAAACGTGCAGGTGCCTGTAATAAGTCTCTGGTCATACACTAGATTCCGGTGATATATGAACATGTAGCTAGTGGTCATTTCAAATCAAAGGTTCTAATTAGTTTTTTTTAGTAGGTAAAGATTACCAGTGTTGCATCCTCCTCGGCCATGCCAAGAGCTTGGTACTGGCGGAGTAGATCCTGTTTCTGTGGCGTTCGATGATTTGTCACCTCCCATTCAATTACCGATCTCTCCTTGGCCGCCACATCCTTCTCTGTGCTGGTTGATACGAAATCGCCAAACCCCATGGATATTCCATCAGCCACCAAATTTGCAAATCCTAAAACTAACACATCCACTGCAGAAAGGCAGAAAATTCATCTTACAGGGTGCTCAACTCAATGCAGTAGACTTACTGACAGAAATATTAAAACCCCTGGGTCAAATTGCAGGTTCAATTGGGTTTACTGAACAAGGAATAAAAAGCAAGCGACTTTTCTTTCTGTGCTCTTTACACCTGATCTGTTAAGCATTCATAAACTTTCAATCCCTAAAAAACAAAGAATGAAAAATAATAAACCATTTTTTCTCCAAAGCAGCTTAAGTTACAGCTATAATTATAAACACCTAATGGAACCACATCCACCTCTCTTATATAGCCTTAACACATTATCTCGAATCGAATTAGAGGCCTCTCATAATACATCACCATTCCCTCTTAAAATACATCAACATCCATGCACCCGGGATCCAGTAAGAGGCACGGTGAACATATGTCCACCTAAAATTAAAATTCCATTTTATATTTTTTCACAATTCTAAAATTTTCAAAGTTATAGAAGTGTCCTAGAAAATTTGAAAACATACAAGTGCAAATTTCCGAAAGTTTACTTCCCCCAAAAGTAATTACTCCTAAATCCATCCGTGTTGAGCCCAAACCATGTTACAACTCATCACTTGCCAAATTTTTTACAAAATACAATCTAGCTACATTAATTATATGGAATATTGCAAAATACAATGATAATATTCTAAATGCGCGCAAGAAATTAAAAGATATTATGGAAGTCGGAAACTGACCGGAGGAGAGACGACCGGCGGAGATAGATGAAATAAGAGAGAAAGAAGTGACAATGGCATCAAGACCCGCATATATTATACTCTTAGCAAACTCCCCCTGCCATGGCTTTGTGGGACGACGTCGTTCCTCATCTTCATCTTGGATACTATTGTCTGCTCCATTTGTCACCACCACTGATCGGAGCAAAGGGGTGGTGGCATTAGTACTGGTGGCGCCGTCGTCGCTGCTGTTTTTATCCATAGTGTATGTTTTTACTTTGCAAAATAGATTTTGTTGTTGGATCGATCGGTGAAGAATATTATTATTGAGCTAGCAAAAAGTGCAGTGCGGTGCATTGTGGTAACCATGCATGCTGAGGTTGTGACACGTGTGTTTTATTCATTTTTTAAGTGGTCAAAATGGGACGGCTATCCACGTGTCCTCTTCGGACGTCCAAGGCGTGTGTGACACACATTCGGGCCGAGAAAAACCGGGCCGTAAAAGCCCAAATGTAGATGGACTCTTGACGGGTAAACAAGCTCATCATCAAAAGATATATTTGCGAAATAATAAGGCAGATAATAAGATATCTTCTGCACATCCGGTCGAACAATGTCACAGGTGTTTTATAAATAAAATAAAAAATATCGTGGTGGTGACTTAGGACATCATTTCAAGATATTAACTTCAACAATATATTTTATTATCTACTTTATTATTAAAATAGTAATATATTTGAATTATTGTTGAAGAAAAATGAAAAGGAGGAAGAAAGAGAGATGTGTTAAAATGAGACAAAGCTAAGTTTTTTATTGATATAAATAGTTTAGGCAGTTAGGATATGTATAATTGTACCTCAAAAATAATAAATTAGGATATTATGACATCTATTTAGGGCACTTTTACTCTTAATACCCATTTTATTTGGGTTGAGACTTGGGATTCTCAATTTTTCCGAGGCCCAGGAGATTGCAATGAAACAGGTTGTAAATACATTAAACTTGGGCTCAATCTCTGCATTGATGCGTGATGAGTCCCAGCGTATGGAATTGCCCATGTTTTCAGCCCCATTAGCCCATGGAGTACATAAATTCCCGTCAAAAAGTAGGAAAAGACGGAAGAAAACGGATAGATTTCCGAATACATCCACAATCCTAATGCACACATCGACGCCATATCCAAGTAAAAACACAAGTAGGTGGTTACACGCCTGTAACGTTTTAAACACGTTCATCTACAAAATTAATCAGGGACGCAAAGCTGGAAAAAACAACCAAGCGCTACCAAAAATCTAACTGATTCCACCCCATTTTCAAGATACAAACATAAGTCGCTAAGATGTCACTTCATTTTTTCGTTCAACAATCTTTTTCGAGCCCTGCAATCTTCAGAATCACCTTTAAAATATGCTCTCACTCAGTAAAATTATTTAACTTCGAAATTCTGACGAGATCCGGTATGAAAAAAAGAGTTATAAAAAGGAGAAAATCACTTGATAATGATAAACATAGATACACGACTAATCAATCCGTCAGATACATATATAGAATTGCATCTATACACATTGACGATTGCAAGAGAAATTAATCTCTAGGCATATGAAAATAAAACTGTATACATATAGCTCTCAGGCTCTTACTAAACAAGTCGAAACTGCAAGGCTTCAAGGCCTGGGAGTAATCTTGATAACAAGCCCTGGAAAAACATCATCAGGGTCCTGAATATGCGGATTCTGCTCCACAATAAAAGGGTCCTTGCATTTGTCACTTATAGTATGCAACGTTTCTCCCTCTCCGACCACGTAGATTTCGTCGCAAAGTCTGCCGATGGGGATCAGCTGATCAGAAGCGTTGACGGCGCCACCGTGATCCTCCATGAACAAGTCGCCGTCGATGGAACTGACGAGAAGAAGGGTGACGATGACTATGTAGATGGAGTACCATGAGGCTGTGGTGTCAGCTCCGCTCTGGAACTTCATCTTGTGGGAGAGATGGGAAGGGAGAGAGAGAAATGAATGTGTGTGTGAGTGTATGGAGAGAGAGAGAGGGGTGTATTTATAGAGACATGGGGGATTAAATGTGTTTGTAAAGCTGAAGTTGCGAGAAGAATGTGAGTCTGTAACAGTTTTGTTTCAGGGGCCACGTTAGTCAGCATCCACTGTGGGATCTAACTGCCAAAAACGACTTGTGTGTGTGGAGGTTTCAACTTTCTAACACTTTTGTCTTTGTGTGTTTTCTGTATAAAAAATTATGGCATTTGGGGGCGTTTATGGATGCGTAGTTGCGGACTCTCTGAGATATAAGTTTGTTAGATTTTTCTTCTTTTAATCTCATGATTAAAATTATTATTTTCATAATTTTTAAAGTTATAATTTTAACTCTGCGATCAAATGACTTAACAATACGTGCCAAAATATCACATAACCTGTATTTTATAATGAAAAAAATATTTTGTATATACTTGTATCCAAGCACGGTTGGATAACTCAGCTGCTTAAGAGTTTCCTCTGTTGTGCCATATGTTAAGTTCGACCATGACGCATTCCGAATATTTAGTAGAATAGATACATCTAAAGTTATAAGCTATAAGTGTATACCTGTATCTTGACTGTTGCAGATATAAGGTGGGGACTAGGGGTGTAAATGAGTCGAGCCGAGCCGAACTCTAGAGTGCCCGTGTATCGTTTGTTAAAAAATTAGCGAACTCGAACTCGAGTTTGGATCGAGCCAAAAATATTGTTTGAGGATCGACTCATTAAGAAATAACTCTGTTCACGAACGGCTCTCGAACCGCTCACGAACATGTCTCACGAGCTGTCTCACAAGCTATTGCTCGCGATTCGCGAACCGCTTATTAACTTACGCTCACGAACATGTCTCACGAATTTTTGCTCACCAACCGCTCATTAATTTTGTTTACGAGCTTGTTTAATAAACTTTGCTCACGAGCTAGCTTATGCTCATAAATTTATTTACGGGCTTGTTTGTTATTTAATTTAATTAAAAAAATAAATTAAAATTATAACAATATTTTAATTTATATTTTAAGGAATCATAAATTCATAATAAATCATTCATTAATGAAATTGCCACATCCTTAATCCAAAATCACGACCCAGGTTCACGAACCATGTTCATGGGCAGAGTTCACGAACCATGTTCACGAGCTAGTTCACGAACTATGGTCACGAGCCAAGTTCACGGACTCATAATTCGAACTTGTTCGCGAACTATCGAGTCGAACTCTACTGTGCTCAAGTTCAGCTCGTTTATAAAACGAACCTTAAAAGTGTGCTCAAAATCGACTCGTTTATGAATCAAACCGAGTTCGAACCGGGTTTTTTCGAACCGAACACCTAACGGTTATCGAGCGTATCAACTCATTTACAGCCCACTTTTTGAAAATTGATAATCACAGTGCTTTGAAGGGGTCGTTGAGAATTTATCATACGGGGACCTCAAATCTATTAGTAGATTACCGAGCTTAAAATGATAGGTGCTAACTGCTACCAAAAGAGTTTCAACGTTTATTCATCCTCATTGTCCACACTGCAGTCTGCAGTCCTCCAATTTTCAAATTTGGATTGAATATCATTTATAGTGGTTATACAGTATACATAACAATAATTTATAATTTTGTATATGAATTAAATGATACTCTGCTATTAATTAAGTGATAATACACTCTGTTTCCGAGCATCTTACATTTTTGGATAGCAAAGATGGAAGAGAAACTGATATTAAATCAAACGTTAAATGTGATGTCTGGTGCTGATTTTTGGGGTAAAGCCATGTTAAAGTGAAGTCAATGCACAGAAAAAACATGCAACTCAAAATATCATCCATATGAAGTTGTAATTAGCGGGCTAAGAAACTAGGTCACCAGTTGTGTGCTATTCCATCACATCCGGCACCCTCTCAAATATTAAAAATATATATTTAACATGATAAAAAATTCAATTTACACCCTACTGAAATCGTTTTTCTCGTGCAAATATCAGATATTTTCGGTTGAAATTTGTTTGTAATTATTTTATTAGACTACATGCCTGCTGAGTCAAAATTTTCACACTCCTCTTTGACAAGAGAATTGCATTCAATACAGTAATAAGGTTATATATCTAGATATTTCTTGGCTTATAATGCAAATAGTTGGGAAATTGTTTTTCTTTAATTTGTAATTTTATCAAATTATGTACACTTGTATTAATTATTACATAATGTTATTCTGAAGAAAAATGTGTCGAACCATATTTTTTAAAATTCTAATTTTTTAAACCAAACTTAGCATTTAGCGTCAGCTCTGACTTCTCAGTATGATAGTATTTTTTTGGGGTAAAATAATATTTATATCTTTTTTCAAATTTATTTTGAAATAATGCACCAAAAATATAATTTTGAAGATAATTTCATTTTAGCATATCCCTAAATACAATTAATATGATTAAAAATTAGTCTACCTCAAGCTTTGAATATAAAATACAATTCAGTGCAAGGAGAACAGACTACTAGTGCGCAGATTATTATTATTAATCCCACTATGCATCTAACAGAATTTTGTAAGGAAACCAAGATGGGGACCGAATTGACAGTACATGATACTATGATAGTATTCACAAAACACAAGCCAAAGTTTCAAGGGTCAAAATGAAGTATTCTAAACAACTAGTGAGTTTTCATCATTTGATGCTAATTGGCACTACATGCTCTCTTCCTCCAAGCAAAAAATCAGCTGCAATGCTTGCCCTTATCCATATATTATAAACATTTTTGATTTTACTGACTTGTCTCTATAAATCACTATAGATCAGTTGAAATGTTATGGCTCTTGTAGATATACTATACTCGATTACACCACAACCCACAACCATACTACTACTACTTGTTTCGATTAGGCCAGGTCATGACCAACATGTTTCCACCGAAACAAACCTGATAATCATACCATCAATTACATCCCGCTTAGTTAACTATAGGCTAGGAATGTAAAGAAGCAAGCATATTTTAAGTTTTAACTCTATCTTAAGAAACATTTTTCGGATTCAGACAGCTTGTTTCTACTTGCATGTTACTTTAAAAATAAGATGTTAAGATTCTCAAATATCTTTTGTTTTGTTCAAGTAAAAGATTGTAAGATTCTGTAGCTTCCTAAGAGGCGTCCGCAAAAACTGTATCTACAAACTGGCTCTTTACTTCTCTAAAAAAGTAGGACAAGCGCTGCACTCTGGGACACTGGTAGTGTAACATACCTTACGCTTTCTATTGTCCAACAACCAAAATCTGTATGCTCAGATTACTTTAGGATGCATATTATGTATAAATATGCACGCACTAAACATGCTTGATTCAATCATTTCAGGCTCCTACTCATTATCTTTGCAATGAGATGGAGGATGGATGATATTGCTGCTAGAGCAAGTATCAGTATATTCCTTATATTCCTTGTGCAGATCAAAGTTGAGAGTTATAAATAGCACAAATCAGACTTCATCTTTTACAAACAACAGGTTTAAGAAACTACTTCTGATTACGTTGTTACTGTGATAATAAAGTGACATGTACCATGTGCACGCTGATTTCAATTAATAAGCAAATCATTAAATATTTACGACTAACATAAAAATCATAAAAACGAATCAAAGATAGACAAATATCACCTGACGATTCACTGTTGTTCAGATCAGACTGTTAGACTAAAGGTCTTTGTTCTTCTTCATCATTATCTACTACATCTATGCTTTTATCACTATTAGAAGATATTTCAACCATAGCAGCCATGGATGGTCTTGTAGACCTCTTGGTTGGAGTACTGTCCTGCAAAGGAAGCATCTTAAGTATGATCCCCATGGATATCAGTATCAATCCAGTTCCATGTTGTTCGGTCAAGGGCTTTGTAAAGATCATATATGATAACAGTAATGTTACTGCCTTTCTAGCTGTTGTTATCTGTTCAACAAAAGAAGAGAAATGTCATAATTTGTCAAAAACGCGTATTATTTGTATGCTAAAATGCCATATTTAGATGCTGCTGCATCCTTTAACTTAAAAATTAAAGTGAATCACTTCGGATATGCTATAGACCGTGAATATATATTATAGTATTCCAAAGAAAAACTTCAACTGCTAGTTATAGACCTAGGATTTGATTTCTTGCAGGTAACTGAAAAGATGAAAAAATAAATGTTTACTCGCTAAGAAGCAGTGAGTAGATGAACATATCGCAAATAGTACAAGTAAGTGCAATTTGAACCGAGCAGATTCAGATTAGCTTGAACTCGACTTGGCCTTGATTGTTTACAACAGGTTTAAACTTGATTTGTTTTTATACATGGTCGAACTCAAATATATTTCTAGGCAGAACAAATTTCAAGCTTGATTCGATACGAAAAGGCCATAACTTAAACTCAATGACCAAAACCTTGACCTGGCTCAATTGACAGCCCCCAAGTACAATGAAATCAAGAAAACTACTGCTATTTCAGAACTTAATCCAATAAAGGAACGTTTCAAAATACTAGTTTCAACAGCGAAAAGGCAGGAGAAGTTACATTTTGTCGGATAGTAATATAGTATTAATAAAAAACAATTTGAGTTGGACTAGTTCTCTACTCTTTTGTTTGGGTTTTGTGATGAACTTAACAGATTTTTGCGAACTGTTATAGTGAAGAATTGTGAGAAGAATGTACCATAGCAGTAGTAGCAGCACCGAAGATAGCAATGAGAGAAAGGACAGATACTTGGCCAATAAAGGTTGCCATGGCCTCAAAAATCAACACGCCATACACATAGGGATGCTGCAGTTGTTTAAAAATCTGTATTAACTCAAGTTCACTCAGAGCAACTCGTAAGACGGAAAAAGGAGTGAAACATAATTCTTACCTGATAACAGGAAGTCCATGCCTTGAACAGTTCTCCGGTTAAAAGCATTGGGGGAATGAGAAAAGGCAAACCGACAACAGTTGAGCAAAAGAGCATTTCCATCTGTGTGAATTTAAAAAAAAAACACAATATTTGATGCATCCGGTTTATCACATTTATACAAGCAAAGAGGAAGTAAAACACATGCATCTAACCTGTGTTGTTTCAGGATTCATGGTAAATATAGCTTCTTGAAGATTTCCAAGAAAAGCATCCATAACTAATGCACCAGACACCATAATAACACCAATGATGCTGAAATTTGGGGAAGACTGAGCATCGGCTAAAGTGAAAAGAATCAGTCCTACTACCAAAAGTATTGCTGATATGTATTCATGAAGTGGGTATTTCCGTCTCAACCCTGGTATAAAGGCTCCCATTATCATCACAGGTAGAACCTGAAATATCAAAGTCACAACTTAAACTTAAGACTGCCAGACTACTAAACTATCTGGGTAGTACTCAACTCACAAGCTATTGCAGGCCTCCCTCCAGTTGGAGGTTAGTAATTACACCTCTCCCTCCAGTGGAGGTTTGAGGTTAAAGTCTCACTTGGCACGTGTCCATATACACAAGGATTTTAATCCCATCTAAAACCCCGCTCGCCTTGTCAAAAAAAACACACTAGAAAGCTTGAAGAAGTTGGCATAAGAAAAGGATAACATGTATTATTTCTATATATCTTTCCTCCCATCTTTACAGCATAGTGTCTTTTAACTAACCTACTGAAGAGAATAAATAAAGACCAAGATGACAAACAATGCTTCTGTAAAATGGTAAATTTAACAATCTATCAAGGAGACTGACAATTATGTGAATTCTTACAAATATCCAATAGAAGAGAATTTAAGCATCAGTTGTGCCACTCACCTTTGTGGATTTGAACATGAGTTGTGCAGGGTAGTTGAGAAAAGCCAGTGATCCTTTAGTAAGACCGTGAGAACCCATGAGCACAGCAGAGAGCTTTACATAAGTCTTCCATGGATTCACCATTTGCTTACTCGTAAAGCCTTGCAAGTAAATAAGGGCAAGATAAACCCACCCTTGAACAAATGTGAAATACCATCCATAACTGCAGCATTCCACAATTTTCCGGCCAAATTAATATTTGCTAAAATTTTATCCAAAAACAGCTATCAAACATTAATCAGCCTTTTGTTATATCTAGTAGCTTAAATGCCATAAAAAAAATAGCTGACCAACAAATAATAAAGACGTGAACCACAATTTTTATGTTACTAGAAAAAACGCAAAACTAACCTGAACTGAAGACGATTATATACATATTCCTGAAATGAGCAAGAAACGTTTGATGAAAGGAAAGCAAGTAAAAATCCAATTTTCAACTATAGACAATTTTCACACAGATCAACTATTAAGAGCACATTACAATGCACAACTAAGAAACAAAAGAACTTCGAAATTTTTAAAAATTGCTTGACATAGTAGCAGCAGACATAACATAAAAAATTCCAATCTTTATGCATACAAACTCTTCAATTTCCATCCAGCCAGACTTTTAATTCCACTATAAACAACGTAAATTAATTCTTGATACAATCATGATAACATCACACAAAACAAAGCCCTGTTTGGCTAAACAGAGAATCCCACAAAATCAACAAATAAATATAAAAACATGTAACAATCTTGAAATTAAAAAAAAGTAGGGTTTAAAAAGAGTACCTCACAAACCCCATGTTGGGAGTCACAGTGAAAATCACAGCAACAATGTATAGAGCAGTTATATTATATAAACAAGTGTAGGCCAACGAAACCACAACAATATAGCATGCACGAAGATCGTATATACAATAATCAGTGACTGATAAATTACAAGAAAAGAAGAGAAAGGCGCACCTTACACCGTCGCTAGAATTAGTATACAGAACAGCTGAGTCGCCTAGCCCTTCGATGAAGACTAGACTGTTCTTGAAGTGATTATTGCCCCACTACGCTGTGATGGGTAGTCGCAATATCGCTCCCAGGATAAAACAGCACAGACCGAACCGCTCACAGACACGAGTACGATCAACAGCGATCAACACCTCAGTTCGCCCGAGAACAGTATGTATATGTGTATATATCGGAGTAGATGGTGAGAGTGTAAGAGAGAAGAATGAGAATGGTGTTTGTGTTTTTCCCGTGCTACAACTCAAGTGTCGAGGCTCACTATTTATAGTGAGGCCAAGGCACCAACACACCGTCCAGATTCATCTGTCCAGGTTCAATGAATCTGTATCTGTCAGACATTCTGACCAGATTCATTTGTCCAGGTTCAATGAATCTGTATCTGTCAAACATTCTGACCAGATTCATTTGTCCAGGTTCAATGAATCTGTATCTGTCAGACATTCGGACCAGATTCATTTGTCCAGGTTCAATGAATCTGTATCTGTCAGATATACCGACCAGATTCATTTGTCCAGATTCAATGAATCTGTATCTGTCAGATATACTGACCAGATTCATTTGTCCAGATTAAATGAATCACATTCTCATTTCAAGCTCTTTCAAGCCACTGTATTCAACTCTATTTCTCAATGGATTTCACTAAGAAAATGTCCCGGAAATTACATCAAGAACATATTAAAAAATATGCTTTAAACTTTCCATTTTCTAACAATCCCCCACAAATCCATATAGATATGCATATTAGTCCTCATCATGACTTGTTTTTCAGAGTAGGTACCCTTCCGGGTTTGAACCCTCCTAAGTCCCCTACTTCGATGGCTACCGGATATAGATGGATTGTTTCACCTTGAATCTCTATCCGTTGGGTGTAACCACACTCCATAGACGACGACAGGTCAAAGGCTATGGTGCCGATCTACGGCTTTGAGACATTAATGGTCGTGTCTCGATCCTGTTCGTCGAATGTTTCAAGGAATAACCCTTTCCTCTAATTGCGACCTCACAATTACATTCGCTTAGCTGGGCATCTCCAGAGATGTACTGCAACCATCTCGTCAAATGACTTGACCCCATTCAGAGTTCTAAAAACTCTTGCTATACTTGCAGTGTCAGTACCTTTTAGGTTTGCAGGGGATAGACTCAGATGCATAAGTATCTATATTGTAGTTAAAGGTACTACCGATCCACCCTTACAGCTTGTTTACCACATTGAATACACTTTGAGGGATCTCCTCTCAGATGTATTGGGTTCCCGCTGTAGATGAATCATGATGGGTTATCAGTCCCATCCCCAACCTTGACTTAAGGACAACAGCATGCTCAAGCCCTTTAGTCAGTGGATCAGCTATGTTATCTTGAGTTCCAATGAACTCAATAGCAATAGTCCGATCAGACACCAAACCCCTTATAGACTTAAGTCTAACTTGGATGTGTCTCTTTGTTTTAGCATTATACTTGACACTTCTGATCTTGTCGATAGTTGTACGGCTATCACAATGAACAGAAATTGCCGGTAGCGGACGACTTACTACAGGTAACACAGACATGAGTCCATGTAACCATTCAGCCTCCGTACCCGTGGCATCCAATGCACACAACTCGGCCTCAAACGTAGACCGAGTTACTATAGTCTGTCTAGTCGACTTCCAGGATACTGCTCCACCCGCAAGGGTAAACAGATATCCAGTCACTCCATTGGAACCAGACTTCTTAGCTATCCAACTTGCATCACTATATCCCTCAAGCACACTCGGATATCTCCTGTAGTGCAACCCAAGATATATGGTGCCTTTCAGATATCTAAGTACTCTATCTAGAGCATCCCAATGAGTTCTGTTTGGACAGCTTGTATATCTTGCTAACTTAGACACAGAATATGTTATATCTGGTCTAGTACCATTAGCAAGATATTGCAAACTACCAATAATCTGAGAATATCTTAACTGAGACACAGGTACACCTGAAGCATTCTTGATAAGAGCAACTTTAGGATCATATGGTGTACTAGCAATTCTACAATTTGAATAACCATACTTCTCAAGTATAGATTTCTCTATATAATGAGATTGTGACAAGGTTATTCCCTCAGTTGACTGAGTCAACTTGAGTCCAAGAATCACATTCGCCTCACCCATGTCCTTCATTTCAAAGTGTTTTTTCAAGAAATTCTTTGTCTCGTTAATAATCTCAATATTGGTTCCAAACAGTAGTATATCATCCACATACAAGCACAACACAATATGTTCATTTCCTTTAACCTTATAGTAGACACACTTGTCATTATCATTAACTATAAAATCAAAAGTCAAAACAGTGTCATCAAACTTTTTGTGCCAGTCTCTAGGTGCTTGTTTCAAGCCGTAGATGGATTTGACTAACTTACATACTTTGCTCTCATTGCCAGATGCAACAAATCCCTCAGGCTGATCCATATAAATCTCTTCTTCAAGATCACCATGAAGAAAAGCTGTCTTTACATCCATTTGATGGATGATAAGACCATGTACGGAAGCCAATGCTACAAGCATTCGGATCGTTGTCAATCTTGCAACAGGAGAGTATGTATCAAAGTAGTCAATACCTTCTCTTTGCCTAAAACCTTTAGCAACCAATCTAGCTTTATACTTATCTATTGAGCCATCTGGTTTCATCTTCCTTTTGAAGATCCACCTACATCCTATAGTAGAACACCCAGGAGGGAGGTCAACCAACTCCCATGTTCCGTTAGAAACAATAGAGTCAATTTCACTCTTCACAGCGCCTTTCCAGTGCCTAGATTCCGAAGAATCCATGGCTTGTCGGAAAGTCAAAGGTTCGTCCTCGACATTGTAAGTGATAAAATCACTTCCAAAGTCCTTAACTACCTTTGCACGCTTGCTCCTTCTAGGTTCCTCAACTTCATTAGGAGTAGAGCTACTAGTAGGATCTGCCCCCACATTTGTCATCTTTTCCACATGATCGGGAATAGAACTAGATGTGTGAGTAGGATCAACACTAGAAGAACTTTGAGGTATACCAGTCTTCATAGGGAAGACATCCTCAAAGAATGTTGCATCACGAAACTCAACTATCGTGTTTGCCACTATACCATCTATGTCAGATTTTAATACTAAAAATCTCATAGCTGTAGTGGTTTCGAGATAGCCCAGAAAGATACAATCAACAGTTTTCGGCCCTAGTTTCTTTCTCTTGTGTTCAGGGACAAGTACCTTCGCAAGGCACCCCCACACACGAAGATACTTTAGACTAGTTTTCCTGCCTTTCCATAATTCGTAAGGTGTCTTGTCCATATGTTTCAGAGGGACTCTATTCAGAATATGGCAAGCCGTATTCAGAGCCTCCCCCCACATGTACTTGGGCAACCCCGAATTAATCAACATACTGTTAATCATATCTTTAAAAGTTCTGTTCTTTCGTTCTGCCACCCCATTAGACTCAGGTGTATATGGTGGAGTCACCTCATGAATTATACCATTGCTCTTGCAAAATTCATTAAAGGTGTTTCCCGTATATTCACCACCTCTATCAGATCTCAAACGTTTAAGTACTTTACCAGTTTGTGTTTCAACTTCAGTTTTAAATCTAATGAATTTTTCAAGTGCTTCATCTTTATGTTTAAGAAAATAAACATAACAATATCTACTACAATCATCTATAAAGGTAATGAAATATCTACAGTGTTCCTTAGTCAACACACCACCAAATTCACATATGTCCGAGTGCACTAAATCTAACAAGTCAGAATCCCTAACCACACTATGAAAAGGTTTCCTTGTTAGTTTAGCTGTCACACATACTTGACATTTAGTTTTCTTATCAATGGCATGCTTTGGAATCAACTCTAAGTTCATCATATTCTTTAGAGCACCAAAATTTAAATGACCAAGCCTAGAGTGCCACAAATCGGATGATTCAATATTATTAACAGAAGGAGAAGCAATATCATTAATAAAACCGCCTAAAACAGGCTCCACATTTATTAAAAACAAGCCGTCTGACAAGTAGCCCTTGCCAAAAAACACACCAGTCTGAGTAATAACTACTTTATTACACTTTAAAGAAAGTTCAAAGCCATTTTTAACTAAACAACTTCCACTAATAATATTTCTACGAATCTCGGGAACATGATGCACTCTAGTAAGGGATAGAACACGCCCTGAAGCAAACTTCAGGTCCACGTTTCCTATTCCACGAACTTGAGCCGCACTAGCATTCCCCATCGTCACTGTCATCCCATGAGCCTGTTGATAAGATACAAACAGAGTAATATCAGCACAAATGTGCACATTAGCTCCCGTATCAATCAACCACTCATTAGACAGATAAGTGGAAAATAGTTCAGGGTTGTACTTAACATACCCGTCATTGGTTTCAGAAGCAACAGCCTCACCAACAACCATGTTAAGCACAGGCCCATCAGTGGTTCCAAGCACAGTATTTGCTTGTGCTACCACCTCAGCTTTCTTTGCTTTCTTTACAGGACAGTCCTTACTCCAATGACCAACCTGTCCACAAGACCAACATGGTTTGTTGGCCTTTGATTTCTTAGCCTTGCCCTTGTCAGTTTTGGGCTTAGTGTTCACCTTCTTAGCGACAGACTTTCTTTTCTGTCCCACAGTCACTACATTGACCTTCGAGCTACCAGATTCAGTTGGCATCACATGTCCCTGTTTGGACTTGTGCTGCTCCTGCACAGAGATATCCAGCATCAGGCTAGTCCAAGTGATCTCTCCCTTCTGCCTTTTCAGGGAGAGTGCAAACTCTTCCCAAGACTTAGGGAGTTTTTCAATCACAGACATAACCAAAAACTTTTCAGGAAGGTCCATTCCGGACTCCTTCAAAGCATGCACCAACGTCTCAAACTCATGCACCTGCTCAGTCATGGATTTTGTATCCACCAGTTTGAAGTCCAGGAACTTAGCCACAGAATACTTTTCCAACCCTTGCGAGTCAGTATTGTGTGTCTGATCAAGTTTCTCCCACAAGGTCTTAGCAGTGTAGGAGTCAGATGAGTAAACATCGAACAGAGTGTTCGTTAAGGCTGCTAGAATAGCAGCCCTAGCCACCCCATCCTTTTCCTCCCACATAGCATAGGCCTTAAGGGTTTCAGCCTTTTCCTGTACCACAACTGGTTTCTCATACTGCAACACCGGCCATAGACCCTTAACCGTAAGCCACAGTTTCATCTTTTTCTGCCAACGAGAAAAAGAAACTCCCCCACCGAATTTATCAGGAATACCTGATAAATCAATGGGCTGTGGAAAACGATACGTAGTCCAATCGATGTTACTAGTAACACCAGACCCAGAACCAGCACCACCACCAACAACAGAATCCGCAATCTCATTAACCATCTTGCTTACTACACAATATAACAGATAATCACTTCAAGATTGTTGGGAGTCACAGTGAAAATCACAGCAACAATGTATAGAGCAGTTATATTATATAAACAAGTGTAGGCCAACGAAACCACAACAATATAGCATGCACGAAGATCGTATATACAATAATCAGTGACTGATAAATTACAAGAAAAGAAGAGAAAGGCGCACCTTACACCGTCGCTAGAATTAGTATACAGAACAGCTGAGTCGCCTAGCCCTTCGATGAAGACTAGACTGTTCTTGAAGTGATTATTGCCCCACTACGCTGTGATGGGTAGTCGCAATATCGCTCCCAGGATAAAACAGCACAGACCGAACCGCTCACAGACACGAGTACGATCAACAGCGATCAACACCTCAGTTCGCCCGAGAACAGTATGTATATGTGTATATATCGGAGTAGATGGTGAGAGTGTAAGAGAGAAGAATGAGAATGGTGTTTGTGTTTTTCCCGTGCTACAACTCAAGTGTCGAGGCTCACTATTTATAGTGAGGCCAAGGCACCAACACACCGTCCAGATTCATCTGTCCAGGTTCAATGAATCTGTATCTGTCAGACATTCTGACCAGATTCATTTGTCCAGGTTCAATGAATCTGTATCTGTCAAACATTCTGACCAGATTCATTTGTCCAGGTTCAATGAATCTGTATCTGTCAGACATTCGGACCAGATTCATTTGTCCAGGTTCAATGAATCTGTATCTGTCAGATATACCGACCAGATTCATTTGTCCAGATTCAATGAATCTGTATCTGTCAGATATACTGACCAGATTCATTTGTCCAGATTAAATGAATCACATTCTCATTTCAAGCTCTTTCAAGCCACTGTATTCAACTCTATTTCTCAATGGATTTCACTAAGAAAATGTCCCGGAAATTACATCAAGAACATATTAAAAAATATGCTTTAAACTTTCCATTTTCTAACACCCCATTAACAAGATAACCAAAGAAAAACCCAGAAGAGCAAATAAGAAATTGTTGCCATTTGGGTCTGTCCAAAAGTGAGAGACCAAACAGTAACCTAGCTTGTTCTTGGTCCTTCATAATATTTTTTCCTTAATTTTCTGTCCCAGCAACTTCAATCTAGTATTATTGTATACATACACACAGATTATATGTGATCAAGTGGGGATCTTGGGTGTTTGCATGTGAACATTGAAAAAGGATAGAATTTAAGAGAGTTTGAAACAACGTTTGGGAATACGTTACTTGAGGCCTCTCCGCGTGTTTTTTGTTGGTATTTTCTCGTAGAGATGTGAAGTGATATCTGATTGGGACCCATTGGGCCCCTTTTGTACACATTAGTACCAGAAAAAGAGGATTTTGTATTTATTAGTTGTAGACCGACTTTCTATTTTGTTTGCGCATTAAATCAAAGCTATAAATATGAATTACCAAAAATATGTGATAAGATCAGGATGCACAGTCGGACCTATAAATTTATTGAAATTATAATAAATCGAGGTTAAATATGTATTGTTATTATTTTATTGATATCAAAATTTGTGATTCAGATATTAATTTATCGATTATTTTTTAATAATATTTTAACTATGTTAAATACAAATCGAATAAAACTCTATTTAATATATTGATAAATCAATATTTGTACTATATTATTAAATCTGAAATATTAAAAGTTTGGTCGGTGGGCCGAATTATAGGTTTACTTATATAACCAATTATCCTTTTCAACTAAAATTATTATCTTTTTTATATTTTCCAACTAAAAAATCAATATTTTAAAAATAACATTAGACAACATATAGCAATTAGCAGCTGCCCTTTTTAACTTATAATTATTAAATTTAACCGTTTCTTATTTACGCTTCGGGTTAATATTCTAATATTAAATTTAACAGTTTTTTGATTTAATATTAGAATATTAACCCGAAGCGTAAATAAGAAGCTATGCTAAATCACTAGAAACCTGATGATGCAGCAGCCGGCTCTTCGCTCTTTTGAGTTGATATAACACGAATAACACGGCAGCATAGTCATCAGATTTAGTTACGAGATAAGAACAGACCAACCGAGTACCACCAATTGCCAGCTACTTCCACACAAAAGTCTTCAATTACTTTAAAAAAGGAACTTGAAATCAATGTTTTGTTCAAGGGTTGCCTCAATTGATATTTCATGGCTGAAAGACATAATACTAATATCGGGAGTTTGTTACCGGACAAACATTTACCAGGGAATAGGGATATCCGGCTTTTCTTAATCCAACCTTCCTCGACCTCACTGGCACTTTAAATTTATCATCGAAGCTTCATCTATAAGACTACCAAGTTCAATTCAATATGATCGTGCTTGGAAGTTAGAGATTTCGGGTAAAATCAGAGTTTTGGGGTGTTTTAAAGGTTTCACTATTTCAAATTGAAAGCTAATTTTCAAAAAGATTTGATATGTGTCACAAAAAACTAATTAAACAGCTATTTAACAAACAAATCTGCAACAAATTGTTAATTCAATCTGCTAGTCAAAACATCTATTTTAATTGTCTAACCAAAATATCTAATTCAGCTATTAATTCTCAAATAGGCCTATATATTCAGTCACCGGCACACTCGTAAATTGGACTTGCATATAAGAAGAAGTAATGAAATGATACACAGTGAAAATGAATTCTGCCCTTTTTCATGTTTCATACTGATGGTAAGAGTTCAGACTTTTGTTACACAGGGTCAAAGAGAAAATGAAGGGCAGAGGCCTCCCTGAGTCTCTGTCCTAACAAGTTCTCCTAGTTATACTCGAATTTTTTTTTCCCCAATGAACTATATTCAAACATACACCGTCTAAGAGCATCTCCAACGTTGGCTAAATTGGGCATGTAAGACATTATGTAAAATTTGCTGAACCCGTAATATTAATGATTCCAGCTTCATTCAAGGAACTTGCAGCATGCAATCCCAAATCAGAACTCAGATGCTCAGTAGTGAACCACGATATGATGTATCATGAGCCTTGAGGTACATTATGCTTGCGCAAATCAGTTTTGCGCAATATTGAACATACACCAAACACATATGGAAAAAAGGGGATATTATGTGGCCTACTTGTATATTGGGACAAACACGACCTTTATGTATAAAAAGATCTGCACAAGAACAACTTCTTGGAGATCATGTTCAATGCTTGCTAACAAGTGACAAGTGACTCGAACCTAATTGAATCAATTCATCTACTGTGTCTTTTCTGTGCAAATGTTGAATGTTTTTCTTTCTCATTGTTACTCTACTGTATGTTTGTATGTACTATCAGGCCTTTTCTTGCTTCTATAAATGAAGAAGATCAGATAAAAGCTCATCCACCAGCTGATTCAACATCTGATTCTCGAGTTCCAGGCCCAATTCTTTCTGATCTTCATCGAATTTATCCCATTTGACTCCTCTCTCCATGTCTTTGATGCTAAACTCTTTTTTACCTACTGTACTCCACTCCAAGCATCCATCGTTTTCTCCTCTGATCCATTCTTTCGCTACTTCTATTAATTCATCACCGCCCTTTTTGTCGTCGCTCAGTTGTTGCATAAAGAAATCCAACAGAAGAAACTCCTCGTCGATTTCCAGACATTCGGCTGAGCTAGACATGCTTGTTTTAACTACATTTAGAAGCTGCATTGCCTCCTCTTCATCAGTAATAATTTTGTTTGCAGACAGCTCGGTTCTCGTTTGGCTCCTGGCAGGAGTCTGATGAAAATATGAAAACGAATCCTTGTCTTCTTGAGACGCGTAATCAAGAACACACACAGGACTGTTTTGTTCTTTATCCTCATCACATACATTTTCACCTAATTGCTCGATTGAATTACTGCACCATGACGGTAAATCTTCCGCAGTAAAATCGCTATCACACCAGCTAGACCTGCCGCTACTACTTCTGGTACTAGTAGATCCCGTTGTGGTTGTAACAGTTGTACAATGTTGCGGAGATGATGAGAAATCCAGCGGTGTAGATTGCTCTGCAGCCAAGTCCCGGAATGATCTCCATCGTAGGATGTCCTTAACTTTAACCTTAACAGCCAAATCTTTAGCATTCAGTTTCGGCTGCACTGCCCTTGATTTAGAAAGTCTCCTTGTAATGCTTCTTGGCAGGATAGACGGAGGCTTAATATTCGAGGTGAAAGGGAGGTATTTGATGAGAAATTTGGAGAATGCCTTGTTGGAAAATGTCATGTTCAAGTTATCTTCGAAAAATGATACCCTTTTTGAATGTGAATTGTCTGCAAGAAAATCTTTAAGCATTTTCGGTTTCTGACCCATTGGTACCAGTTGAGCAGAGGCCATAATTATGTACTTAAAATTTTGTGAAAGAGGTTATGGTGTGGAGATGAGTTGAAGGTAATGTAATACAGGGTGAAGGTGAAGATGTGGATATATATTGTTGTGAGGAAGGGAAATCGAGAAAGGAGAAGGTAGGTTCTTGGTTATGAGAAACAATGGATGTGGAAGAAAAATACAAAAGAGCCGCACAAGTATGGAGGGTGAATGAGTATATTGTGATATAAAATGGGGGACAAGATTTTGATTTGATCTTTGTTTTGCATGGACATTGTGTGGGTGTCGGGAAGAAGATTTGAATTAAGATTGACCAGCTCCTTAACCAGCCTTGATTGTCTATGATTTCTGTTTGACACCGCTGTGTTTTATGTTATACCATAGTTAGTCAGATTCTTCATTTTCACTCGAATACCCGACACTTGGAACTCTGAACATGAATATTTATTTTAAGTCAAAAATATGTATATTTTTAAAAATATTGTCGAGTCCGACACTCAGACATGAATCTACGTTGGACGCTTCTAGCAGAGTCTGAGTAACAAACGTAGTGTTATTGCAGGATATTCAATCCAAGTTCATATCGAGAAGATAAAATTGAATTATATTGATGTGGCAAAATTTAATTATTTAATTCAAACCGGACAATGTCACACTATACGAAAGAGTAAAAAATGGTGCCGCGAGGCTTAACAGTTATACATGTGTGCTTATGCATAAACATATCTGCTTGTACAGAGATTTTAAACTGAACTGGCTAGCTAATTACTTGTCCTAAGATAGAGTTATAAGTGCTGCGTCAAATTGGTATGTTGGTTGGTGGATTAAGCAAAGCTCAATGATGTGAGATCGTGATGCTTAGTTGATTAATTGCTGATCATCAAAACAAATGTGTGTGATATATAATATAGTCTGTGTTAATTTGGTAGGAAGCTCACTAATTGCAGAACGTGGTATTAGGTATTTTATTACGGCTTGGTCAAGCAAGACATACTTTCCAGACCACTTCAAGGCATGAAAAACAATTAGACCAGCGTGTGTGAATTGTAAATTGTAAATTGTGTGTGTGTGTGGCAAAACTTGAAGCCAAACACTTGAACATTTGTACTAGCAAGTAACTAATTATTAACGTTAATGAAGTTGAATATAAATAAGAACATGGTGATGACGAGGTAGTTAACAACTAGCATCACTGTATGCAAGTCATCGACTAAACGGAAGCAAGGTTTTGAAATAATCGGATTATTCTGGGAGAACTGATCACTTATCATGACTGTAGAGTTCAGACTGATGGGAGAATCGAGTTTGACTCTTGCTTGCTTTATTAATATCTAAAAATCCTAATATTCTCATTATAAATTTATTATGAACACGAAAAGAAAAAAAAAATTATGCCCAAACATGAATGACCATGATCTACTCTTAACCCGAAAATGGACTTTGAGAACCGATCACATCTTTCTATGGTTCTGTATAATTTTCGAGTTTGTAATGATAGAAGAGGCGATAAATCTTTCACATGTTATATATAAGTATAATCTCAGTAAATCATCCTCCTAACACCTTACGGAACTCGTAATTTAACATGTTTGAGTTCGACTCATCAACATCTTAACATGTATTTTTTGAGTTTTCCGCTGATTCAACAAAATGTTTAGCCCAGTTCTCATTACTGCACTAGAGAGGAATGAAGGTTGGACTTGCTGTTTTGTTTCAGAGACCAGACTTGTTATCTAAAGAACGATGCTCTTAAAACTATTCATAAGTTTCCTTAAAGGGGTTTAATTAAGGTTTTATTGTAGAAGATTATCTGAAAACAATTAATCAATATTTATTTAACACCCTATACACTCCAGACATTAGACAGCATTTTCATAATTTCGTCCAATTAACTACATCAGAAGTGAACTTACCTCATCATATGCCTTTTTGATGATTTTTTTGGAAATAATAATAAACTCGTATATATTATATTATTACGCTTTTTCTACAATCTATAATTTCATTTAATTTTTATTTTATTTTATTATTCAAGAGCGAGGAGGAGGAGTTGCGGATATCTATAAATTAAAGTCTCAACCTTTTACGGAGGTAGTTTCTTCGTCATTTCTCTATTTCTCGTAGAGATTTAGTTTTGTTCGTCTATAGTGTAGTTTGTCCGAACAAAGTTTACATTTCATCAGGAAATCAGTAAATCTCTATCTGGTTATGCATACTTCAGCTTTTATCCAGATTGCACTTTTGAAGGTTTATATGATCTAAATACTCTATTGGTCACATATGTATTTGTGTATGTTCATGCAGGTAAATATCCTTTCAGTTTATACTCACACGTGAATTGACATGGTATTTTTCGCAAGGTTTGAGTATGGAGAAGGAAATCCAGGAGCTTTACGAGAAAGGCGGAGATGAGGCAGATGCTGATCATGTCACAAGGGAGTCGAGTAATAAAACAGATGCATTCTTACGCGATGAAACAAATCAGACAACTAAGAATGGAAAAGGAAAAGATCATAAAGAGAGCTCTAGCGAACCAGATACCAGTGGTGATCAAGATGATTCTCATGTTCCGAAGAAAAGAAGGCTTATTTGGACAACCGAAATGCATCAGAAGTTCTTGGATGCCATAGAACAAATAGGTCATGATAGTAAGTTTTCACTGATTATTTTTGTTTCATTCGTGCATATACTCCGAACAATCAAATTTCAGTTGTCTAATCATACGTGCGTACAGGAGCCTTTCCGAAGAAAATAGTAGAGGTGATGAATGTCCCGGGACTTACCAGGGAAAACGTTGCCAGCCATTTGCAGGTACTTCTTCTTCATCTTCGTTACTGCAATAGTAGATGATTAGAGCATAGACAGGAAGAAATTTAAGACTTCATTTAATTTCCTTAAAGATATTAGGCACGAGTGGTAAAAATGATGCATGTATAACATTTAAGACAAGGAAATCTGCAATATTAATATCTCATCATATATTAACATTTTAAGAGAAAATTGACAAACATGCTCAGTAATCTCATATCAAAAGCAATAACACATCCCATAATAATTCCTGCCTTTATGGAATAGTATTACCTCCTATAGTTATGTTCGTAATAAAAGATGCGAACATGAGCCATTTTCGACTTTAAGCTGAAATTGTTACAAATACTTTCACGAAGATGACTCATGTTAACCCGTATTGTGCAGAAATATAGAATCTGCTTGAAAAAAGTTCAAGAGGGAATGGACAAGTACTACTGGGGACCAAACACAGAAGCAAACTGTACTAGGGTACCATATGCATATGAATCTTTACTGGGAACTCCTCGACATCATTTTTCAGGCTCTTCTCACCTTGCATCGAGAAACTTTTATTCCATGTCTTCTTCAAGTCATTCTTCGCTCTATGGACAATGCTCAGCAATTGGTAACTCCAGAGTCCGCCTAGCACCACCCTCTTATTCATCTTTTGATGTATCATCTTTGAGTATGAACACTGGAAATGTGCCGACTCAGTATAACCAAATGACCGAGGTAAATACAAACGTTCGAGGTTATTGTGATGATAAAAGAAACAAGTTGTTGAGCATCTTGAATAGAAGGCCAACTAGTAACACTCCTGATGATCATGCTACATCAAGTTCAAGCACAAGTAATAGTGCATTTATAGGACTTAGGATTGCTAGTGATGGAAAATCACTATTTCTTGGCGGTTCCGACAGATCTGAAATTGTTCCTGCGGAAAATTATTCAGCAAAGAGGAATGATTTTAATCTTCAAGAGTCTGCATTACCACCACTCACATGTTCTAATATTGAAAATTATTTTCAAGATTCTTCGTTGCCGCCACTACCAGGTTCCAATACTGAAGATCATTTTGGAGATTCTTCATTCCCTTCTTTCCCAGAATTTCAAGTTGAAAATTCTTGGCAACAATTAAAAACTAGCGAGAATGAACACATTTCTTGGCAACAACTGGCGAGAAATATTGAGGATGATCTAATCACTTTCAACCCTCAACAGGAAACATATGGAACAAATGAGACTGAAAATGGGCACACAGGCACATACTTGGAGCAACAAAATTGTCTTCACTCATTGCCATGGGAGATACTTGAGAATGCTGATTGGGAGTTAATCAAGAAGATTCTCCCAAACAATCATACAGTAAATCCTCTACCTTCATTATCAGCACCATCAAATCCGAATTCAAATATGGCTTCTTGTCTAATCAACAACAATCTCAGCAACCAAGAAGATTCTCTCCCACCATTACCATCTGACATACCATGGAGCTTATATCCAGACTCCAACTCTTCAAACCATAGTGCCAATGTCCTGAACCAACAAAATCTATTGCCACCTTTAGTATCAGAGACGGGATGGAATGAGACATCGGATGTATCTACTATGCCAATTAACAATATCTCGGACCATCAAAATCTTCTTGCATCATTTCCATCCGATTATTTTTGGAATCTAGACTCAGATCCTGTCCATCCGATTATTGTGCCACCTTCAGTTCCTGAAGCATATGAGGGTGCTGTTCAACAACCGCCTTCCCTTCCTGATAACACGGTGAACCAAGTTATTCCGCAGCCAATAAACACATACTTTTCCGAATCTAATTTTGAGGAAGGGATAGGAGACATAAAAAATTTAGAGGAAGGGATAGGAGACTCAAGTCCTGGCTTGTTGGACTTTATCGGTTTTCATGATACACTTTCAAATGAATAAGTTCTTGGACATACTCTGTTACCTACATGGACCGTAATGCACTACTTGGAGGAGCAGTAAGGTATGCTACCTACATGGATCGCAATGCTCGTACGGTGAGACAGAGAGATGGGGAGGGAATCTTAGGAATTGAATTAAATATCGTGAAAAAAATTAAAGGGAAAAGAAGGGATGCTAATAATGATATATTGTATAAATAATATGCTAAAGATAGTTTTTCATTAATATAGAACAAAGTTATTTATCAGGACTTCTTTGTCAACCAAAATGTTATATTTGATTAAATTTGATAACCTTTCCAATTGGTATGTTTTTTCCGAAATATAAATAACTAATGATAGGAGATGTTTTACATAAAACTGGATGTGAGACAAGGCCACAATAAAGAAGATTTTGCAACAAATACTTTTGATCTTCACATTTTTCTTTGTATTCATGCAGCCAGAAATCCTGCTTCTGGTAATGAGATATTATGAGTTTGCATAGTCTGTAAATGTGAAGAACAGCACACAGCTCTTTTTAACATGCATATTACAAGTACCCTCTTAATCTTACTATTGTTTAGCGAGCTTCTTAAGGCAATAATGGTTAATATACAGACTCATAGCCGTCGTCTATACATAACGTGAATAGCATTCATAAGCTACAAAAGCACAAGAGCACATTATCCTCTACAATAGAGTACCATTTACAGGATAAATTACATTCCAATAACTACTCGGGGTTCAATTAACTAATTAGAATTAAAAACAGGTGCTACTCTATCATCAGGGAACTTGACATAGTGAAAAGATATGTGTTCCTCTTGCCACATATATCATTTTTCCATATCTGCATAATTATGTTTCGACACATTCTATATATCAAGTAACACTTGTAACAGTGTACAATGCATCAAACTCGGTACAACTTGATGTTTATGATACTTCATTAATTTTCTTTCAGAAGTTCAATCAAAACATGAAACATTTAGCATTTTTATTGTATATATAACTGGAATTCATTGCACCTGACTTAAGATTATCAAAAGACTAAACTTACTCCATTGTATTATTCCTGCACAATGCAATTCTTCAAATTCAAAGTAAACACACAAATACTGATAAAAACTCAATCTTTATCTAGCCATACATACACCTCTCAAAATTCCCATTAAAACAAACAAACCAAAAAAATATCGAAATGTACTAATCAAGAAACTTCAATTTATGAAAATTTAATATACAAAATCTCTTCTTCTACAAGAGAACAAGGATCGAACCTGAAACCGCCACAACATTGTTGACACGATTACGCCTTTGTCACTAGGCAGCATAACATGATCCTCATACATGACAAAACTCTACTACACAAACAAAACCATCTCCCACATGACTAACTAATAAAAAACACCTAACATCTAAATTCAACTATGAAACTGATAAATAAGATCCAAAGCTCTGATCTTTGTCCCATAAGGATCAAACTCCACCCTCCCACCACACTCATACACCCTCTGCTCCGCCGAGGCCGGAGAAAGCTGCCTCTTCAACCTCTTATTCCCAATAAAACAATCTTTAAACCTCTCCTCCACTCTCTCAATTGTTGGGTTTTGTTCAGCTTCTTCAACCTCATCATCTTCAGCCCCTTCCATGGGCTCATCAGACTGCAGATTCTGAGTGGTGGCTGTGGCAGAAGCTGGAGAGGGAATGATTGGAGAAGGGTTGTGAGAGGAGAGGAAGGAAGAAAGATGGGTGTTTGTGGATTGGAGAGAAGAGTAGATTTGGACAAGATGGGAAGGGTTTGAAGTGATTTGAAGCTGTTTGGCCATTTGGGTCGCTTGTTCTAGAGATGCTATTAGGTTTGAGATTGATGCTGTTGCATTGTTGTCTTCATTCATCTCCATGTTCAATCCCCCTCTCTCTCTCTGTTGCCTGTTTTCTTGATACAGAAGGTTTTAATTACTGTTCTGGTGTGAATATAAAGATTGTGTGAGTAATAAATATCGGGTTCTAATTAAAATCATCTGAGATGAAATTCAAGAAAATACTATAACGTACTACTATCGCAGGGTGTATTAATGGACCGGCTCCGATCGGATTTGATAGAAATTTATAATCGAATTTAATAAATGAGATTCAATATAATTGCAAAACATTCGGATATATATTTTATGAAAAATGTTATGTGCTCAAATCTGTTTTTAAATTTTTTTTTCCCAAATTCAAATAGTATTGTATGATTGGTTGCTCTCACATTCGTAATAATGAGATGCAGATCAACTGTCCAATTTTGGGAACAAATTTTGGGTACGTAGCATTACCCGTATTTTATATCTCATCCATTAATTAATCAAATAATCTGAAATGAATATACAAATATATATTTATTACTTTTATATATGATATGTATATTAATGACATTAATTTTTGATATTGTTGACAAATAATTATAAAAATTTACTCGTATTTGTGAATTCGGAAACTAAGCATATACCAAGGCGATTCATGAATAAAGAATATTGTTAATGATAATATTTATAAAAGAATTATTATTTATGTTTATGGAGTAACAGCTTATAGACTTTGTTTTAATTTTTTATAATATCATTAATATTTTATATTTACCAATAATTATAAAGTCTACCTAAATCTTTAATTCGAGATTTTATTAAAGTGTCATAGATTTATATTAGTGATATGATTAATACCTAAACTCTGTTTAATAAATTATAGTCAAATTGAATATCCTAGCCATAAAAATTACTAATAAACATCTATACCATTTGATTCCGGTTACCAATTTTGTGACATGTAAACACCACATCAAACTTAGTCTTTGTATAAAATCTCATGTCAAATTCAGCTGTGCAAGTTCTCAGCATTTGGTCCAAATTCAAAAGCTGGATGAATTAGTTTTGAGAGGTGATGGACCACACCACACTTTCCATACCTGGAACATGAAACCATCTAATAAAATCAGAAAAACTGCATACAGAAGATGCAACCTGTAGAATGGATACTAAATCTGTAAAATAGATGGAAGCTTTTGCGAGTGAGAAATTAAACCCAATGACAAAACCCCGATTCCAAGGCCACACATCTCAACAACCGGTTACACCATAAGCAGCAAACATGGCCAGTTTTCAGTTTCACGGCTCAATGATAATCTATGTATACATAATGAATGAGGAAATACTTAAACAGAGTGTTGAATGCCACTTCTGCAACTGAAGAATATGTATCAAGACAAAACTATGAAAGCTTAAAATGTACTTAATTTAATTAGAATACAATCCCAAATGAACTTGGTTGATGGACGTAAAAATTTGAAACTAAAACTACAAACTATATACAGGATTAATCAAAATTATAGTAAGATATAGATAAGAAGGTAGGTAGTCCGGTGCAGACCTTATGGCAGTAAATTGGTATTATGCCATCTCTTCTTTCCAGGGCGTAAGGACCTTGCGTACCATGAAAGTAATCTTATTTTCACTCAGAACAATATCTCGGAGTTCCAGTTATAATCTTGTCTCAACATCTCCATAATGAATATGTCGTGGATTCTCTGAAACCACTTCAGTTTGGCTACGACTATCATTATTACCTTCAGAAGGTTCAGCAACTGGAAGGAGCCATTGCTGAGAATGTTCAATCGGGGAATTTGGCATTTGCGTTCTTTGAGAAGTTTCAAGTGGTGGTGTGATTGCTGCTGCAAATTTTGTTTTGAATGGATCCTCAACTGACAGGCGACAAACAGGACAAGTAGACTGCTTTCTAAGCCATAAATCAATGCAAGAGACATGAAAACTGTGCCCACATTTCGGCATGATTCTTAGTACTTCTTTCTCCTGGTATTCTCCTAAGCATATTGTGCATCTGTGATTGTAGAAACGGATATCAAAAGCCAATACAACATAATAATTCATATACATGTCGTGGAACTTCCACAGTGCATCAGGATCTTTATCAACTTTTCTATAAAGTTACATTCATGTGCCACCACCTAGATAATTTGTGATCTTTAACTTCTAAAATAAGAGAACAAAGGTTTTGGAATAGCCTACTGGCAAACACTATTGTCTCCTACCCCACGACAATGTGGAAATCACATAATTGCATTACTGCCCCCTGGTATACTTAGAGATCTTGTATATTGAAAAAATTTACCGGACCAAAAAATAAGAAGAGCATATTAAATGTAGTAATTGAACTAAAAGCTTTTCTTATGAAGGTCTTCACTATTAATCCTCCACAAGTTTGTTAAATATTTTTATGCTAAAAGTTTGTTATTTCAACCTGTGAGATACTAGGATATATAGATTTAGATATCAAGTATTTAACAACTACTGTGAAAAAGAAGTTGGTAAGGCTTACTGTGGGTCTTCCAGAGAGCTAAAAGCCTCACGAGTGAATTTTATAGTGGGGATGGCAGCAACCACAACCGGTTCGAGTCCACTAATCCGATGCTCTGCCTGCTGGGAAGTATTAAAAATAAAGTCCAGATAGCAAACTTGCAAATCCATGTAATTACTACAGGAAAAAGTAAGACGAACATGCAGTCTGGAGTTGAAGACACTGCATAGAAAACAAGCGCTTCTGACAAAATACTGACAAAGATGCAACTTTGCTCGCAACAGTTATATTCTCCGTCCATGTCGGGACAGAGAATTGAGTGATGCAACTTTGGAGGTGCAATAAAATGGCATCGAAAAAACACAGATAGTTCAAACTATATTGACACTGGTGATGTGGGTAAACAAGTGAAGAGAGAAGAATGTATAGTACCTTATACTACCCTTCTACCGACGACTATCCTCTGAATGTCAAAGTTAACAGTAATTTGGTGTTTATAATTGACTTTTACTAGGTAATTTGTCTGCATTTATATTCTAGAAATAACAATACCCATAATGGTCAATCCATCAGATCCTCAGGTCAGCAAAATTCACTTAACAGTACAATAGAAGCAATTGAGCTCAAGTGGCTACTTCTAAAGTGCTAAACAGCAGATCCTCAGGCAGCTAGCGTTAAAATCTTGTCAAAGATTGAGGATATAAAGTATACAGTAAAAGTCAGCACTTAAAAAGGTCAGCACAAGCCAAACTCATCCAATGAATTAACACTATAATTTCATTTCCATGTCTAGAATACAGATAATTTTCAAGAAAGCTATGTAGCTAAACTACTTTACTGTGTTAATTAACAACATTCAGATAAAGCTGCGTAACTAAGCAATTTTATGCTCACTTGTAAATTAAATGTTTATCACTGTAGCTCTAAAATTCTGCCTCTGAAGATGTACAATCTACAAGTTCATCTTGCAGAGAAGTGCATAAAGAATGTTATACAAACTTATGTTGAGGAGTGAACATTTTCTTGCATAGCATCTTGACGGATAACTCCCCAAGAACAACCACAAGTTAATACACCAATGTATGGGAACATGCAAAATTTACAGGAGAACTTAATGCAGAGGGATAGTATTACCTGCTCAAGATCAATCATCCTCGAGTCAATTTCAAACATTGGAGGTGACTCAAACCGTCGCATTCTACCACAAATCAGTCTGGCACAGATGAACACAATAAATGTGGCGCTCATCGCAAATCCAATGACTGTGGTGATCCAGTTCATACTTGATCCTAACATCTGTACTTCCCGCTAAACTAAACTATTTTGTAATCTCACAACGCAGATAAAAAGGAAAATTTGTTTCTACAACACAGTCAACACCCAAATTAATGAACAACAAATGCCCACAAATCCCACTAGCAGAAATGAAAACTAGAAAAAATACATCAAGAACACTAAGTGGATCCAAATTTCATAATTTGCCAAATTGAGTTACAGGCAATTAATTGGATATAATAACCATATGAACCCAAATTAAAGAGAGTGGGCAGTCACAAGCCAAGAGATACAAGAGAACTAACAGTCTGACACTTGGCCACTTGACCACTTGGAAACCCAAACCAGATGTTAGAAAAATGGGAAATTCTGTTGGATTATATCACAGCATAATTTAAGTAATGCAAATGTTCAGAAATCCAACACCAGAAGAGAAATCAAACATATTTATATACACAAAGCAGAAAGATCTTAACTTTCAAAGTCAATAGGTCAATGAGGTGCAATGAAATCCAAAGTATCTCAAGAACCAAAGAAATCCACACTGAGAACTACAGAGTGAAGTCCTAAAAGAGGGAAAACAAGAACAGAACAGAAGGAAATAATTGCAGTGTAAAAGTACCAAACAAATCTATTAAATCTAGAAACTGAAGAGCAGGAGTAATAATGAACAAGGAACAAGACAAGAAGAAAACACCTAGATTTAAGATTCACCTAATAAAGCAAGAAGATTTAGCTGAAAGATTTAAAAGGGCTATCATGAAACACAAATTACCACATAAGGAATCCTCATCCCTTTGGGTGGACTCAAAGTTAAGACTATGAAGAGGGCCATACATACAAAAGAAAAATAGACCAGTTCCTTTATCTTGGATTGCTCCTTTGGATTTGCATCAAGGTGGGTCCATTACTGTGGGACCTTGTAACAATCATCAGCTTCTGTAGCTCTACTTTTTTACTGCAACTTACAACAATCTTGGACTAAAGATTGAAACTTTATGCCTGTGCCTGTGAAAATAGTGGGTTGTGTATAGATTCTTCACATAATTTAATTTAAGAAAGTGCTAGAAATGAGCTATAGATCACAGTCGTGTAAGAGCATCTCCAATCAGCCCACATCTGTTAGCAATATCCTACATGGCAGACTCATTTAGCAATTGAGATAGCAAAGCAGCAGCTCCAACGCTGTAGCTAATAATTTTTTTACATAACACCCTCTGCTTATCTATATCTGTCAAACATGTACAGATCTGTAAGCCACTCCACCTCATCTCCTTTCATCTCCAGCTAATCAAATGAATGGCAGACTATGTTTACTTTGAGATAAAATATTGTTTTTTGAATATAGATAACTATTATAGCTAATATGATTGGAGCAAATCATCTTTTTGATTATGTATAATTTAGCTAATTATTATTTTATTATATTTTAGCTAATGGTTATTGCTAAGGTGGTTGGAGATGCTCTAAGGATTTTAACTACTAGTGTGACTGTCACATAGTGTAGGTGAACTAAGCTGGGCAGGAAATGAAAGATACCATTTTTAAGCTACCATGCTTGTGACAGATATAACTTATGGTGTAAAGATTCTTTGCTAATTAAAAGAATTTTTTAAGCAAGAACAAGAAGTTAGAATAAACCTGAACAATGAACTTCTTAAATTATTCAGGGTCTTCTTGATTGTTGTCGAATATTAAATGGTTATAATTTAAACTAACTTCTATTATATTTAAATTCTATTTGCTGTTTTTTTATGAAGTTATTGAACGTTAAGATTTTATTAGTTAATGCTTCAAGAATAATTGATTCATGGTCTTCTTAGTTGTCATACACATATATACAATAAATAGGTTGTTCGTCACTAAATTATATCAGTGTCAATTGGTGACAGATTATATATAAATGAAAAGTAATTTTTAATTTATACTTGAATAATTATTTTGATATTATAACTTACCGGGTATCAATTTATTAATATAATAGTAAAATATTGTAAACTACCTTTTAAAATGCTCTTTTATATTTTTATAAAATTAAATTTTAAAGATTAAAAATAAGTCATTGAAAATTTTATATTTTCTATTTCCCCAAGTATAAATTACAAGTTGATCTACAAATTTCTTTACAAATAATTATGAATAAACTATTCCTGAAGCTAAGTTTTAAGTCAGATTACTGCTTTAAACTGATTACTCAAGCATTAAATTTTTATTGGCGTTTTGGGTTAAAGTTGTTCAACTTTAAGATTGTACTAGTATTATTAGTTAATGCTTCAAAACTTTTTTCTTATTAAATGTAAGTTTGTAAGAATTTAAATACTTCCACTTGTACCTGCATTCTACTGGTTTGGCAGCACATCAATTTACATGATTGTTTCCATCGAGATATAAAACTATGGATGGCTAGATGGTTTGTCACAGACTCACAACGGCTATTTGATGCGTAAAATTACATATATACTATATACATTAGTTAAAAATAAGAATTAAGATGTATTATTGGAAAGACTATACTTTTTTTATGTATTCTCTAAAATAAAGTGTCCTTTTTTTTTTGCCAGAGAAAATAAAGTACCATTTAATATTATGGGGAGAGTTTGATATTTTAGTATATTTTGTTCTCCTGCATCATAAAAGAAAACCTGAAATTCACCACTATTAAGAGTAAAAAGAAAAAGAGATTAATTAAAAAAATACTTAAAAACATGAATACTTGGAATTTAATCAAATTTATATAATTACCGGACACGATCTATGAAAGTAGATAAATTCCACGTTTGGATATAGAAGAAAAGAAATAATATCAGGCCCTTTCATTCTGTTAACGTAGGGTGAAAGTGGTTTATATTTGGAGTTTATATGCTAATTATCTTCCGTTAAAGAAAGAGTATGAGACGTTTACAACTAAATATTTGTTTTGCAAACAGTAGATCAGTTAGATGCTTGTCAGCCTCATGCGCAGGGCCGCAGGCAGTAGATTTAAATTAATAATATACAGTTTATATTGAAATTATATTATTTGTTAAGTCATTTATGTTATATGTATAGTTTATAAGTTATTAAAAATAAAATTGATAAGTTAATGTCAAAATTATTATATTAAAAAATTATAAAAATAAAATAAACTAGATGAAAAAGTAAATCCTACCCACTTATGATTTTAACTCGAGATTGATAGTTGAATTTTATCTATTTTTGTAATTTGATATTCGGAATTTTAAATTTATAATCAAATGACTAGATAATATTATAATTTATATTTCTAGAAAAAAGATTGTTCTTTTCTAAAGAACTGTCATCGTTTATTTAAAATAAAAATATAATGTGCGTCACCGATTACAAATTTGAAATTCCAGTTTAAAATGTAAGAAGAAAAATGTTCAACGTCTTTTTTGTATTTTACTTGATTATTTTGGAGTCTCCATTTAGTCTGAGGGTGAAACTAATTTTATTACAATCAAAGAGATTATAAATTGTTTTATACTCTCTCTCTCAACATCTATTCCTCATCAGCTAACTGTTTTTAGTTGGGCTTTACAGGCTTTAACCTCCGTCCCACAGCCAGTTGCTTGTGGCTTTGTAACTAAAGCCCACTTTTGGTCCTTTCCAGACCCCATATATATCCAATCTGAGGCCACTTGGGAGCTTTATGCAGATGGCATCTTCGTATCAATCATTTGTAACACACATACTTCCTTTTAAATTTCAAATCTCACATCTTAAACAGTACTAGTACTGTCCTAGACTAGTCCTGGTGGCTGGTAGTAATGTCTATGTGACAAATCTTTATGACAAATCTTAGCGTCCGAGGGTTTATGTGCTTTTTGTTTCGATGTAATCACTTGCGTAGTTGCGTGAAAAATGATATTTCATTGCATGATTTTGAAATTGAATGTTGCATATACGATTTTTTATCGTACAAAATTATCTCATTATTATCGAAATCAAAAATTGATAAGACTTTTGAGGATTTTCAGCAAATCTGAAACGATCTTATCTTCTCTGCTAAAATTTTAATTAGTCCTTAATCACATAGCTCAATCCTAATTCATAATTTTTTAAATGGGTTAATTATCAAGTTGGTCACTAAAGTGGGCTTCACTGAACTCAAAATGGTATCAAGATAGTCACTGAAGTGGCCATAAATATCAAACAAGTATCTTGAAATATAAGTTCAAGCAGTAAAAACTATTATTTATAAAATTTTACACATTATTTTTTAATGTTACCAAAACCAAGTAAAAAATTATGACTTCTAATATTTAGATTTTATCAAGTTTATTTATTATTTATTTTTAATTAATACAAAAAATAGCTATATAGTAAAATATAAATAATAAATAAACTTGATAAAATATAAATATATTATTTTAAATATTAGAAGTCATAACCTTTTAGTTGGTTGTGGTGACATTTAAAAATAATGTGTAAAACTATATAAATAATATTTTTACTACTTAAACTCATATTTCAATGTACTTGTTTGATATTTATGGTGACTTTAGTGACCATCTTGATACCGTTTTGAGTTGAGTGACCAACTTGATACATTAAGCCCAATTCAGTGACCAATTTGATAATTAACCCTTTTTTAAATATACTTTCAGTGTTAAAATCAAATCACAACTGACATACATGATATTCAAATCTACATATTCGTGAGTTGTACTCCCTTCGTCCCCCTCAATTCTTCACATTGGAGGGGGACACGGAGACCAAGACAATGTATAAAAAATAGTAAAATTAGATGAAAAGTGGGTAAAGTGGTGGGACTTATCAATATTTAATAATAGATTTGAGATAGTGGAGGAAAATAGTGGGTGTAATAGTAGTTTTTATTGTTAAATACTCCCTCCGTCTCTAAATACTTTTCCTGTTTGTACTCTTCACATTTGCCAACACACACTTTTCATCGTTAATATCTTTTATTTCGTAGAAGCATTAAATATAAAAACTTCACCGTATTAAAGTAATCGTGAATACGAATATAACAAGATCACTCATGACTATATTTACTTTTATAAATTAGATGTAAGTTAGTAATTTGTCTCATGTTATAAACAGTACCGACATCCCAAATAGGAAAAGAAAAAAGAAACGGAGGGAGTATAAGATAGTAGGGGAAGATAGTGGGTGTAATGATGGGAAAAACTAACTATTTATAGTAACGTAAAGAAATGAGAGGGACATTCCAAAATAATAATCGTAAAGAAACGAGAGGGATAGAGGGAGTATTGAATTTGTATGAAATGGCATTGAGATTTTAATATATTTATATTTTATTTGAAATGTTGAATTTAACATGATTTGAGTTGTTGTTTCGAATATTTAGAATTTTAAGTGTAGTTTATTTTTCAATTTTTTTTATCTTAATATTGTTGGGTTTCGGGGCAACAAACGCAGCGGATAATCGACGTAAAATAAAAAAAACCGAAACCCTAACCCGAGGATCCATCTATAAAGAACGGCTGATCATGGAGATACGAAATAATACCTTGTTGAAGCTTTACGTTAGCGAAAGATGGAGGTCCGGAACAAGCAATCACCACGCAGCCCTCGTCTAAGGATCGCGTCTCTAAGCAGTCCACACGAACGTCTGATCGCCAAAGATCACCGGAGCCGGTACTAGCCGAATGCAGCCTCTCTCTCTCTCTCTAGCCTCTCTTGATGTAGAGCTGCTAGGGTTTTTATAATAAAACGAATTTTATGTTGCTTAACCCTAAAACAATACATCATTATGTATTTATAGGGAAGAGAGATAGATGGGCCAAACCCTAATCGGATTTGGGCTTCTCCAAACCTAATCCGATTTTGGTTTTAATATTAAATTCGAAATTCTATTACTTAATTAAGACTGGCTCAATTAAATAATTTATTTCGAACTTAATCATTTAATTTAAATTCAGAATTTAAATTAAAACTCCTTTAAACGTTCAAAGTGTGTGACCCTTTAGGTTATTATTACGTTGGCAATAATTTTAATATCCAATAATAAAAATTATAAACAATGAGCGGCATCTAGTAATACATCATTGCTACCCAAGTAATAATAATAATTGGTGATTCAATTAAACCTTTTGTGAATAATGTACAATGTAATATAATCCCTTTAACCTTATATTATAGATCAGACTCAAGACATGTATTGTGTCATCCTCTTCATCGTCTAATCCGAATTTCCTTGATCAATGAGTAGACTATTAAACAAATCAATATTTGAGCACGACCATGCATTTTATAGTCTCACTCAATCAAGAGGCCAATAATATCACTCCTAAAATAGGAGGGTTAAATCCTTTCTAGATCATTCATATTTCTCATACGATTCATAATATACCCAATGTACATTTCATCATTACCCGGTCAAAGGTAACTTTTAGTGCAACCAAAGTATATTAATTCTCATATAGAAATATAATGATATCAAGTCAGAGGATCATTACATCATTATCACAGTGAGAATTTCTAATGACACTTATTAACATGTAAAATCTCACGGTGGGTCATTCTAGTGCCATGTGTCGATACATGCACTTATGTTCTTGACTTTAGCATCACTATACCTATGATCAATGAGATGTGATCATCAGTCAACAAACATACTAGTCTTAATGCATCATTATTGTCCCTTAACAATGATACTCGACTAGGGACATTTAGGAATATTGATATTATTCTCATAATCTCATTTCTAAGTCACGTACTTAGAGATATAGAATTACATATAATATTCCAGGGACATTTATTATACTTTCAATTTATTACGCAGTAAATAAAGACACAATAAATATTTATTCCATAATCAATATAACATAATCCATAAATTTCTACGATAGAACACAATAGTATTGTCTCTAGGACACCAATACTAACAAATATGTTATCACATTCAGAACTTTAAATGAAGTTTAAATTCTCAAATAGACAGTTATATTATTAAAATGATTACTAAAAGTCAATATGTATATATTATAATTATGACAAAAATTAACACATATATAGTAGAGTCAGATAAGAATTATAAGTATATGTCATAAGGTAAATTTTTTAACTAAGTAAATAATTTTAATATAATATATTTATAGTTTTGGATATATTGAAATTTTTAGATCCTCAAATCCCAGCACAAAGCTGAGATTAATTTCCCAATTGTCTGCTGCATAGTGATTAAAGACTATTCCCAGCGTGGGCCCGCGTCTACTCGTGCTAGAATTCTCCATGTCCATGCCAGGGAGTAGGGAGTTGTATCGAATTACGCACTCATCTCAGCCGTCAGAATCACTGCCTGAGTAAAGACTGTTTGCCGTCCGATCAATACCGCATTTTATAATAAATACTCCATTTGTCCTTCTAATTTCTTTACTTTAGTTTTTGGCACACTTTTTACGCTTTATTTATTTTTTAATATATTTTAAAAAAATTATATTTTATAAGAGTCTCAAAATGCGTGCGAACAGTGAACGTAAATTGGTTAATTGAGCATTTCTCATAAATTGTTATTAATATTTATATATATAATTTTGTATTGCACACTCAATTTTTTAATATTATTATATTGAATAAATAATATATAGAATACTCTATCCGTCTCATATTAATAATATATTTTCATGAAATTTATACTAAACAAATATTTAAAATGTAAATTACACACACAATTCTCTCTGTTTTCTATTAGAACTAAACCTGGATAGTGAATTAGTGATACACACACAATACTTACGTATGTACACAAACGATAAATCTAGGCGACAGGACAGCAGAGCTCTGACACTTGCTTCTAGCGGAGAGAGATTCTTTGTAAGAAAGATTTGATTTTTGAATTTGGATACTACTACACTGTAATAACCATTTCTCTTTCTTCAACATGTCTTCTTGTGCTTAAAAGCTTTTTCATTTTTCACTGCTACTCCCTCCGTCCCCCTCAATTGTTTACATTGGAGGGGGACACGGAGATCAAGACAATGTATGAAAAATGAGTAAAGTTAGATGAAAAGTGGGTAAAGTGGTGGGACCTATCAATATTTAATAATAGATTTGAGATAGTAGAGGAAATTAGTGGGTGTAATAGTAGTTTTTATTGTTAAATATGAGATAGTGGGGGAAGATAGTGGGTGTAATGATGAGAAAACTTACTATTTATGGTAATGTAAAAAAATGAGAGGGACATCCCAAAATAGTAACTGTAAACAAATGAGAGGGACAGAGGGAGTATCACTTTGTTTTCTATTTTACTGCACTTTCCTAGCTCAAGATTCCATCTTTTTTATATTTTAAGTTATTTTTTTGACCGTTTGTTGACTTTTGCACTCATTTGAATCTCTAATTCTCAGTTGAACTATTTAGGGCTCTGCAGTTCTCTTTGGTGGGTTAGATTTGTTTGGTAAATTTAATTGGGGGATTTTTTGGGTTTTTGAAAAAGAGAGTGAATTGAAGGTCAACTATTGAACTCTGGTGATTATAGAGACAAGTGTTATATGTATCTGCTTTCTTGATTCATAAAGGTCGAGTCTTGAATCTAATTCCTCTTTTCAACTTTCTAGTTTGCTAGTTTTCCTTATATCAATCTCTTTTATAAGAACTTTTTTTTTTAATTAGTTAAAGTTAATTATTCTTGTCTTTACATTATTATTGTTGCCAGGTATTGATTGATACTACAAAGCTGCAATGCAATAATATTCAGGGTTGATTTGAAGATCAAGAGCCCTAGTAAATGATATCCAGAAAGAACTTTATCTGAGGTAGATACACAACTATTATTTGGGGGAGGGGGTGTTTGTAGTCTAATTTTGTGGATTATTTGTTGTGGATTTTGCATTGATTTCATGATTTTAAATACATTCTTATATATACAGCTGTGGATAGAGACTCCTGCCCTCTCTTTGAAGCAAAGTCTACATCTTTTTTTCCATGGAGTACTTGCAATTCCCATATATGTATATTTATTATTGTAGGGTTATATATGGAAATTTTAACAAGAATTAAAGTTATGGCTACCACTTTTCTAAAACTTAAGCCTTAGATCTGATCTGAGGAATATGATCATATGATTCTCACCGTTGGAAAGTAGATTAATTGATACCAATGCTTTTTACCTAATTGCCCTTCACAAACTGTGTATGCATGTGGGATTTGACTAAATGTTTGAAGTGCATTTGTTGGTGATGACATTGATCATAAATAATGGAGGTTGTAGTTGGCCATTATTGTTTCTTTCATTTTCAGTAGTTTCTCTTTTTACTTCTTTGAAGGTTTCTGTTACTTCACCCAGTAAAGTTTCTGGAGTGTGCGCTTAATAGTGTACATGTACCACTACTTTGAAATATTTGTTTGGTTCTTGCATTGTGAATGATAACTGTTGATTAACTGATCATTACCATTTCATGAAGGTACTCTGGGATCTTTCTGCATTGATTTAATTTTATGGTGAAGTTTCTTTAATCGTATATTTTATGTTTGATGACTGCAACTGCTCCACAACTTCAGTTTTTTATGTTAAAAATGATGGCTTTATTATTAATCTAACATGGATGACCTCCTACTTGGCTAGTTTTCTCTTTAATTTACTCCAACTTTTCTGAGACCCAATTTGATCCATACACAAATCTCATATGTGATATAGATTTATCACCTGCGAGATGTATATCTGAATTCTTCTCATCATTATAAGAATCCTCATAAATCTTAGCTCTTTTCTGCTCCAGTTCAGCTGTATTTGGAGTCATGGTAGGTGAAGTTGGAAATGCTGCTGTAATCAACCAGGGAGCCGAAGATTGGTTATTACATGCCCAAGAATATGTCCCAATTGCACTCGAAAAAGCAAAAGTGGTGAAGGTATTTCCTGGCAGGTGGAAGGTCATCATCTCAAAATTAGAGCTTATTCCACCGCGCTTGTCAGATTTGTCAAGCCACCCTTGTTTCTCAAAGAATGCACTGTGTACAGAGCAGTTGCAGGCTGTTGCAAAGACACTGGATGAAGTAATTGAGTTAGCTGAGATGTGTATGAAGGAAAAGTACGAGGGGAAACTTCGAATGCAGAGTGATCTTGATTCCTTGTCATGTAAAATTGATTTAAATCTGAGAGATTGCGGGCTTTTGATCAAAAGTGGGGTTCTTGGTGATGTTACCTTTCCTTTGGCAGCTTCAAATTCTTCAACTGAAGCTGAAGCGTCTACACATTCTAGCATAAAAGAATTGCTGGCCCGGCTTCAGATTGGACACCTAGAGGCAAAACATAAAGCTATTGATAGCCTTGTTGAGATCCTCCAAGAGGATGAAAAGAATGTTTTGGCTGTTCTTGGACGGAGCAATATTGCTGCTTTAGTCCAGTTACTAACAGCCACCTCTCCGCGGATTAGGGAGAAAACAGTCACAGTAATATGCTCTCTTGCAGAATCAGGAAGTTGCGAGAACTGGCTTGTATCTGAAGGTGTTCTTCCACCTCTCATAAGGCTCGTTGAATCCGGTAGTGCAGTGGGCAAAGAGAAATCAACAATCTCTCTTCAAAGACTATCAATGTCAACAGAAACAGCACGTTCAATTGTTGGACATGGTGGAGTGCAACCTCTAATTGATATTTGCCAAACTGGTGATTCTGTTTCACAAGCTGCAGCAGCTTGTACTCTAAAGAATATATCCGCTGTTCCAGAAGTGCGGCAAACTCTTGCAGAGGAAGGAATTTTCAGTGTTATGATTAATCTCCTTGATCATGGGATTCTATTAGGATCTAAAGAGTATGCTGCTGAATGCTTGCAAAATCTCACCTCAACGGATGATAGTCTTCGTAAGTGTGTTGTATCAGAAGGTGGAATACAAAGTCTTTTAACTTATTTGGACGGTCCACTTCCCCAAGAATCTGCTGTTGGTGCATTGAGGAATTTGGTTGGATCAGTCCCTGAGGACATACTGATCTCACACGGGGTTCTTTCAATATTGGTTCACGTGCTGAAGTCTGGATCACTGGGCGCACAGCAAGCAGCTGCGTCAGCAATTTGTCAAATTTGCAGCTCCACGGAAATGAAGAAAATGATTGGTGAAGCGGGCTTCATTACGCTGCTTGTTAATATGTTGGAAGCTAAATCAAACAATAATAGAGAGGTTGCAGCACAAGCACTTTCAAGCTTGATGAGTCTTTCACAGAACTGCAAAGAAGTTAAACGGGTTGGAAAAAGTGTGCCCAATTTAGTTCAACTTCTTGACCCGAACCCTCAAAACACTGCCAAGAAGTATGCAATTACTTGTCTTAACTTGCTTTCCTCAAGCAAGAAGTGTAAGAAGTTGATGATTTCCTACGGTGCCATCGGATATCTCAAGAAGCTTACTGAGATGGACATCCCAGGTGCAAAGAAGCTACTTGAGCGGCTAGAAAGGGGGAAATTAAGAGTTTTCATGAATCTTGTGTGATGGAGTATGTTCTCTCATACTTGAAGTTTCATGCTACTATCTAACAATAATAAGATGTTCCTCTCCCTGCAAGTGTTTATACAACCGCAATTATCATTTTCAATACGTATTATGCAAACATTTCTACACTACATCATGTCCGCAGTCAAATTCATTTTCTAGAGACTAGACATGCCACAGCTTTAGATATAAAAACTCCCTTTTACATTCTATGAAACCTGACTTAAAATCACTATCCTGGTGAAATTCATCATTAACCTGACTTGGCAATGAACCGAGTGGCCCTGAGAGAGCTCAAACTTGTAACGCGGAATGTTGAAAGCAGCTCAGCGGATGAAATTAAACATCCCGCAATTTAATTTGCAGTTGCGTGGAAGAAGATAACGCCAAAAAGGTCATTTCTTTCGTTTGTCACTTCTACACCTCGTCCGTTGAGATTAGTTCCAGATGAGTTTAAGCAGGCTCCTGTAGCCAAGTTCTGGGTGATGCATCCTCAGCTCCCAGCTTTCCGATGAGGAAATTGGGAACTTAGACCCTAACCATTTGTGGCCCGAGGTGAATGTTGGTTCTGGTTTGCCACAAGAGAGCATCTCTGATGGGATTATATAAATTAGATGAAGTAGTTAGTTTAAATAATACTCCCTCCGTCCCATTTTAAGTGTCCATTTTGCCAAAAGAAAATTTTCCAATATATGTGTCATACTCTTTAACCCATGCAACTTTTTACTAGTTCCAATATAGTATTAAATACAACTTACTAGTTCCAACATGAAAAAAGGTCAAATACATAGCAGGAGTGATGCTATACATAATTAATATTTATAAAAATAAGGTGAATAGGTGTGTGAAGATAATGATAAAAACATTACATTAATTATTTCTTAAAATGTGTGAAATTTGCAAAGTGGACACTTAAAATGGGATGGAGGGAGTATATAATAATAATAATAATAATAATAATAATAATAATAATAATAATAATAATAAATGATGTTATAGATATCAAAATGTCATTTAATTCTAATATTATTAGTTATATTTGTTTTTTTGGAAGGCGAGTTATATTTGTTATATGTATTTTAAAAATTATACTTTATTAAATGAAGTGATATGAGTTGGATGTGTAAAACCTTAGCCTAAGAATTTTAGAACTTTTTAGTATTGAAAAAGTATACTCCCTTCTGGCAAAAAAAAAGTATACTTTTTTTTATAAATGTATAACATTTATACTTCAATATAGTATATTCTGTAAAATATTTTTAACAATTTTCTTTTTTTATAAAAGTATAACATTTATACTTTTATACAAAAAAAGAAATATTAAAAATAAGTTGTAGAATTATGTTTTATAAGAGTCTTAAAAAACGTGTCGAGTGATGAAAAAGCAACGTATACAATTTAATGTGTGACAGAGGGAGTAGTGTTTATGTATAATATATTTATATTTTAAAATCATTTTTGAAACACATACAACGACAAAAAAATATATTATATTTAGATTTAGATACTGAAAATTTATTTAAGCTATAGATTTAAGCGTGATTTTATGATTCTATTTAAGGATGAGTTTTTCTAACTCAAAATATTAATACAAAGCTGGGAGGAGTTTTGGTCGGGACGAGCTTTGGCAACTTGCCAAGTTACCGTTCTAAGCTGAATCATTAATTGAATAGAGTAGTAAAATTTAAACAAAACACTACTGGAGTACATACGTAGAAGGTAGAACAATAAAAATCTGAATCTAACACAACTGCACTTAAGTCAAGGCATTTAATTGAAGGTACAACTGACCAACTAAGATGTTAAGAGGAAAAACAGTTGTCAAAGTATAAGTCGCACCACACCCACTTAAAAACATAACCAAACATGCACATGCTTACTAAGGTACACAGATCCGATCCACAACATAAACTACTCCATACATGTATGGAAACAACCAAAACTCCAAATAAGGGTTCTATTAAACTTTTCAATTAATAAAGAGTACTGTAATATTTACTAATAATAAAAAAATATATATTTTTAAATTTTATAAAACATAAAAAAAATAAATGAAAATAATGTAGTGAAAAATATTGTGCATTTTGGTTGCTTGAGAAATAATACTCCAATCCAATTAGCACCGTCAAGTATATGAGTAGAAGATAGAAACTAAAAGCATTACACACACTCACTCACCTCCAGATCTCCAACTACACTCACCGTAAACCCTAATCTACACGCACATGAACGCTTTCTTCTCCGATTAATTCTATCTCTTCAATTATGGGCCACATAAACCTGCCGGCATCCAAGCGGAACGCGCGGCAGTGGCGTCTCCTCGACCTCGTCACCGCCGGTTTTTTCGCCGCCGTCGTCATCTTCTTCCTGCTCGTCTTCACGCCGCTCGGCGACTCGCTCGCCGCCTCCGGCCGTGAATCGCTGCTCAGCTCCTCCGCCGATCCCAAGCAGCGCCACCGACTGACTGCGCTAGTGCAAGCCGGGGAACACAAGGTGGAGTATTGCACGGCGGAGGCGGTGGATCATATGCCGTGTGAGGATCCGAGGAGGAACAGTCAGTTGAGTAGAGAAATGAACTTTTATCGGGAGCGGCATTGTCCGGCGCCGGAGGAGACTGCGTTGTGCTTGATTCCGCCTCCCCACGGCTATCGTGTGCCTGTCCCCTGGCCTGATAGCTTGCACAAGGTAGTTAAATTTAGAATTGAATGCGTAATTGTGATTTAATTGTATCGATTGCTTGCACATCATGTGATTTCGGTTTAATATTAGACCTGACAGGGATCGGTGATTGCAGAAATATGTAGCTTTTTGGTAGATAATGAACTTGAATGGATTATTGTGTAGTTTTTTAGTTCGAGTGAGTTGATGTGAGATCGGTATAATACTGTAATGCTGCACTGGGATTACTATTTACATTTTTGAATGCAGTTTTGTTGTTTAATCATGTTGTATCTGCTATAAATTGGCTAAAGTCTGCTTACATTGTATACTTGCTTGATGTTTGTTTGTTAATTGGTACTCCACTTGGCATCATGGTGAGATGTAATTTGCTGTGCAAAATATGGAATTTGACGCTGTGACTATTAAGATTGATGAGTGTTGTTAGTATATGATCTGCTTGGCTTTTGCTCTCACCATCTTCTACTAGATGTAGCAACCCTGGTTCTTAGAAGCTTTCCCTTTTTCTTCTTGTTATAAAGATCTAAATATTAGAGTATTAGATGACCTTTTTTAATCATGTTTGATGGAATGCTAGAGGTCAGATTAGAGTGAATGCAAACAAGGGAAGACACATTTTTTTCGCTCCTTCGTATTCTGTTTATCATGAATGTAAACCTCCAGTTTATGTTATTATTAGACTTAGAGTGATGTGTAAAAAAGGATATAAAGATTGATTACAATAAGGTCTTTGTCTCATGTATTCCTAATACCCTAGTCTTGCTGTGCTCGATCCAGTTTGCTAGTCCGTGAAGCGATTGATGTAAGTACTAGATGTGGGGCATTCTTAATTGTGAAAGCAAGAACATTGAACGAGGCGTCTGTAGAGAAATTGTGTCTTTGTTGTATTATAGTATTATACAATTAAGCATCTTATGTGTACTTGTTGATCTCTAACCTCTTGGAACAATTTTCCATCTTCTCTACCTCAATTAAGTACTTTATTAGAATGTAGGACTTTCTCTTTACTCTATGTACCAAAGTTTTTCACCAAACTTGTGGATTTTGTTTTGTAGATATGGCATGAGAATATGCCGTACAATAAGTTAGCTGACCGGAAAGGGCATCAAGGATGGATGAAAAAGGAAGGCCCGTACTTCATCTTTCCTGGTGGGGGCACTATGTTTCCAGATGGAGCAGTACAATATATCGATAAACTTAAGCAGTATATACCAATTGCTGGTGGAGTTCTTAGAACTGCTCTTGATATGGGCTGTGGGGTAGGAACCTTTGTTTCACTTACTGAGTTTTGGATATTATGTCTTTATTTTGGGGCTATATAGTCAAATTACTTTGCAGGTTGCCAGTTTCGGGGGTTATTTGCTTTCTGAAGACATTTTAGCACTCTCTTTCGCGCCTAGAGATTCACACAAAGCTCAAATACAGTTCGCTTTAGAAAGAGGAGTTCCAGCATTTGTAGCCATGCTTGGCACTCGCAGGCTTCCGTTTCCTGCCTTTTCATTTGACTTGATGCATTGTTCTCGCTGCTTAATTCCTTTTACGGCATATAGTAAGTTTGTATGCAAGTACATGGATAGCCACAATACTCACTGCTTTAAATTTTAACATTGGGGGATCTGTTTATTTTCAGATGCGACATATTTCATGGAGGTTGATCGCTTGCTTCGCCCGGGAGGGTACCTTGTCATCTCTGGCCCCCCTGTACAGTGGCCTAAACAAGATAAGGAATGGGCTGATCTTCAAGCTGTAGCCAGAGCATTATGTTATGAGCTTATCGTTGTGGATGGCAATACAGTTATATGGAAAAAGCCTAATGGAGATTCATGCCTACCAAACCAGAATGAATTTGGGCTCGAATTGTGTGAGGAGTCCGACGACCCAAGTTCTGCATGGTATTTGTTGACTCAGACGCTCATACTCTGTCTCTCTCAGTCTCGTGTTTGTTTACATCTATTAATTTATTATACAGTCCATGTCAAGTCCTCTTGGTATTGGAGGAATATGCAGCAGATCTCCAAAAGCTTATCTGAAACAAGCAAATATACATTGAGATGAAAAGAGGATAAAATACATGTAGACTTACTTCTTTTTTATTTCAGGTACTTTAAACTAAAGAAATGTGTGAGCCGTATGTCTTTTTTCAATGGAGATTTTTCTGTTGGAACAATTCCAAAGTGGCCTGAGAGGCTCAGTAAAGCTCCTATTCGGGCTTCACTAGTAAAAAGTGGAATTGACGTCTTTGATGCTGACACTAGGAGATGGGTGAGGAGGGTTAGTTATTACAAAAAATCATTGAAGCTAAAACTGGGTACTCAAGCTGTTCGAAATGTTATGGATGCGAATGCATTTTTTGGAGGTTTTGCTGCTGCAATATCATCTGATCCTGTGTGGGTTATGAATGTTGTTCCTGCTGGCAAGCCCTCGACTTTAGGTGTTATTTATGACAGAGGCCTTATTGGGTTATACCATGATTGGTGAGTATGACTGCATTTTCCTTTTACATCTGAGCTAAAGTTTAGGTACCTTATTTGCCATGTTACAGAACCCTTATGTATAGCTAGGTTACGAAGTATATTTAATATATTTTTAATGATGTTTTTTCAATTATATTTTATCTTTTATTGCTTGCTTCCCCATTCCCACCGTTTTGCCTTCGGCTAATTTTGACTTGCATTCTTAGGTGTGAACCATTCTCAACTTATCCTCGGACCTATGATTTTATACATATATCAGCAATTGAGTCCCTTGTGAAAGATCAGCATTCTGGCAGGAGCAGGTAGATTTATTATTGGGCTTTATATTACCTTTTGGAAATTTATGTTAATAAGATTATGAATGTAGAGGCTACTTGGTTTGACGTTATGATTAAGAGAACTCCTCTTAATCATATTTTAACTGGCTGTATTTTGTATTTTTATAATGTATATAAAATGGTATATATGCTGTTTGCGACCAGCTAATATTTGAACTGCTAGTGGGAAAACCTAGCAAATATTAGTTTTGTCTTTAGTTGAAATAGTTTATCATCTCTATATGCACAGAACTGGACCCGTCAAATTCATTTTTCTAATGGCAAGAGCAGGAGCCTCGTGCCTGTGAAATTGCGTTCGAATAATATGTTAGTTAATTTTGGTCGCAGCTAGATTTTGAACAAAAAGCAGGATGTCCAACTGGCTAACCAGTTAGCACGTGATTTCGATATTTTGGTGCAGTGTCCTGCTTAAACTTTTGTTCCCTCGGCACTTACAATTATATCGGTCCAAAGATTTATTTGCGGAGTCCTATACAGTATATGCCTGAACTGATTATCTCTACTTGTTTGCACTGGAACAAATTTTCATTCTAACAAGTCTTTTTCTGTGCTTCTCTGTGGCTAGATGAATTAGTAAATACCGTGCTTTTCTGTGACCAGATAAATTAGTAAATACTACTAGAATTTTGGAATCTTAATATTATGGTGTTACAGGTGTCACCTTGTGGACCTGATGGTGGAAATTGATAGAATTTTGCGCCCAGAAGGAACAGTAGTCATTCGAGACTCACCAGAAGCAATTGAAAAAGTAGATCGTATTGCTCACGGTGTCAGATGGACAACTGTGATACATGACAAGGAACCTGAATCACATGCAAGAGAGAGAATTTTGGTAGCAACAAAGAAACTGTGGACATTACCCTCAACATCCCACTGATACAGACCTTTTGTGTTTTGTAATTTAGGTATATCTCCTTCCAAATCCCTGTTGTCCGGTTCTTGCTAAAGGCCATTAATTGCAAATGTATCAATTGATGCATTTATTTTTCTTGTTTCAATATATTATTTATATGTAGTGGTAGTTCTTCAAAGAACAATAGAAAATGTATAAAGGTGGAAAAAGATGTGCATGTTTCTGTTCAAACTCGGGCACGATTTGTTGATTTTAAGTTACATATGTCACTGGTTGAGTTGTAACTTGTAAGTCCTCATTCTTATCATGTGAATATATGTAACAAATCTTACCATAATGAAACATGTGAGGCGATGCCGGTTAAGTAATTCTACCAATTCTGAATGAGGGGATGTAAAGCCTCCCGTCAAGTTCTAGCCTACCCTGTTGTGCTTAGCGTGATTGTCAAGTATGAACTTGTTATGGACTAGATCATATGTGAAGGCCTTTTATGACAATTTGCTGATTCTGTAGGTTTATGTTACTTTGTCTGCGTGTGTGTGCAAGTTTTAGCCTAGTTTTGATTAGTTTGTTGCAACAATGCGAACGTAGACTATTATAAAACCTTGTAATTCAGGTAAGCTTACATCATTTCTAGCTTTGGCAAATTTAGTAGGAGTGACGAAATTACAATTTCAAAACGGAAGTGGCCAATAGGTAACCAGAATTATTAAATACTAATAGAATACAGTACATTATAAACTCTAGTATGACGTTGCGGGTTTGAAATTGAGGTTGGTCTTCAAACAGCCACCTTAGTGCTCAGGACTAAGGTAACAATTTAGTATAGCTGATATATTTCTATTGAAAATGATTAGTGAAAAAATCGATTATGAATATCAGCATGTTCTTAAATTTAAATGTGTGTAATCGAAACTTTAGTGCTGCATAACAATATTTAAGTCTGATACTCGGATATTAGACCATATAGTTTCCGCATGACTCTTAAATAATAATTAAAGAATCTTGGTTCAAAAGAGCTCTTATAGATTTCTATAGATTTTTTTCAAAAATATAAGAATCTCTTCTTTTTTCTTTCATTTAGAAGCCTCTACATGATTCTTAATTTGTTTTTTTGAGTACTAAAATTCTCATTCTCACATATTCATACCTCTTTTCTTTTCCCTTTCTCTTTTGATTTGACACATATTAACAAAATAAAAAGTAAAAATAACAGAAGTTGACATTCTTAAAAATATAAATTATTATTAAGAATTACATATTTTATCTTATATTTAAGAACCAACTTGGGTAGGAAAATGCTTTTGGACAAGGGACCACGGGGACTCAATGCAGTCCTTCCTTGGTGATATTCAAATCGATGCTTGGCATTAGTTAAGGGGACCATTGGCAATCCTCCAAGACTCCGATGATATATGTCAGTCAGGTGTCGCGGTGTGGCCTTTCATATTACACACGAGAATAGAACCGACGAGTCTTCTAATAGGTTGATGTTGAGTTTGGATGAGAGGGCAAGCTACGGGGAGATGGAGGAAGGTTCACGATGTATGCGTTCAACATGTAACCACCGTCTGGTTCATTAATGACTTGTTGCCGCTGTTTTCCAAGTCATTGCCTATGCCCATTCCCACATTGCATTTATTTCAATTCACGATTTGGACCCCCGTCGCCCATCACTGTCAATCTCTCAATTTCTACTTCACTCACGGGCAGCAAATTTTTTTATATATAGTCCCCGGGAATTACCGGTTAACTGTTAATGGATTGAATAAGATGTTTTGATTATCTGATTGAAGTAGATGTTTTGACTAGCGGATTAAATTAACTGTTTCCCGTAAATCTGTTTGATAAATAACTGATTGATTAGTTATTTCTGACACAAACCAAAACATCTGACCCAAAAAACTCCTCAAAATAGTCTTTTTAAAATTAACTTCTTAGATCCAAACTTCTATTTTAATCCACTAACTATCAAACACTAATTTTAACGGATTGTAGCGATCAAACCTCTAACTTCCAAGTATGATCCAGGAATCGGGAATACCGTCAACAAAGTATAGCCTGAAATAAAGTTTTAACATTTTGTACTAGTCATTATGTATTCTTAGAATTTTTTTATAAAATAAATTTAAATTTTGTATCAAAGTCAACTATCTTGTCTAATTTAGTATAAAAGTACTCTTTTTGTCCAAATCTACATGTCCATTTTGAAGCGAAAAAATTGTCTAATTTAGGATAGAATTGATTTCCAAAAAAAATTCACCATAAAGATACAGTGTATTTTGAAAGGTGCATAAAGTTGAGTTCCAAGAATTACAATAAATATTGTGATAAATTTGTGTTAAAAAAAGAGACGGGCATGTAATTTGGGATAATTTTTTTTTTTAACGAGGTACGTAGATTGGGACGGAGGGATACCTTATAGTGATGTCATTTTTTAATTATATAATATATATAGATATATGTATGTATGTATGTATATTTGAGTCTAACTTGGATCAATTTGATTACTCTCTTCGTCCTCATTTACATGTTCATTTTGATTTTTGACTAGTCAAATTGATTATATTTTGACTGAATATACATTAAATTCTAGTTTTAATGAAATTCTAGTTCATTTTATAAGTATAAAGTAATGAAATTATAGATATATGTAGCATTCTAGTTTTAGCGAAATTCTAGTTCACCTTGTAAGTATAAAGTAAGGAAATTATCATATGTATCACATTACAGTTTATGAGTATAAAACAGTAGGTGATTTTTTGTGATTCACAGTATCACACTGTAACTTATAAATATATATATCATTATTAATTTTACTAGGATACTTTGAAGGTTTATAATGGATTTAAACTGACATGTTTCATATGGGAAATCTGAAATTTAAACATATACTTTAAAAAAAATAGTATTTGACCAGACTATTGCGTCCGATGGTTGATCTTGACTTTCAAATATTTGGTCATCACATGGACCCCCTTTATTTTATTCCTTTATTTGGTTTATAGGTTGCTTAACTTTTTGATATATACTTCTAAATGTGTCGACGGTGTAGCAAAAGTTGTTTTTCAAAAAAAAAAATCTTTTTGTGAATAAAAGTATATAACAATTTTTATAATTCATGAAAAGAACATCTTAAAAATAATAACTTTTGCTATGCAGTTTAAACATTTAGAAATGTGTCAAAAAGTTAAACGACTTATAAAACAAAACAGAGGGAGAATGAGTAGTATCATAATGGGGGCCTTGACATTTTGTCAATATTATCACATAATATGATGAGACCGTGTGGATGGATTTAAAATAAGTGTTCATCTATTAAAATAAAAAAAGTGAAATAGAAGTTAGTTACAAGTAAAGATTTATAACTGGTTAAAGTGTTTGAGAAGGAAGTAATTTTGAAAGAAAACTAACATTTGTAACTTTTAAAATCGCTTCTGTTTTTTTACGCAAACGAGACACAGAAAGCAAAAGTCAATTTTTAAAAAAAAGTATCATCTGGCGTTGTCAAATGGAAGAGCATCTTCAACAGGGTTGACTATAATCATTGGTCAAGTTGGATTTGTAAAACATTATGTAAAATTTGTTGAACCTGTAAGACATTGTGCTTCGATGGTATCGGCTATATTGGTTGACTATAATTTAAAAATAATATATTATTAATATTTATATTGTTATAAATTGAATATATCAGTTTAATACGATAATAAATGATGTGTAACCTTCATACATATTTCTTACAATCCTGTAGAATTTTGACAAATTTAGTGATCCATAAGAGGTTGGCTAAAATTATAGACAAAGAATCAGTGTGATTCGAGTGCTATGCGAATTTTTGAAGAAATTGACTATATTTTTTGTTTTTGACATACAAACTCAATTTTTAACTAAGAGGTGTTTATGATTGGAGATACTCTAAGGTGTTTTGATGTTTGGGTGGTTCAATTATAGTTTAACTGAAATTATATATATTGTAAGATCAAGAAAATATGTCATTAAAAAATGTATCGTTTATATTTTAAAAATAATTTTCTGTATTTCAAAAATAAATAATTATTTAAGTAACAATATATTAATTTGACTTTTTAAAAATTAATTAATCATGTAATCAAGAAAGAAGTGAGCGGTAACACTGTTTTCGAGCTTCTTGGGTACTTTGACACTGCACTGTTAAGTCTAACAGCATAACAGGTGATTTCCTGGATCCTGATTTGACATAACACTGTTAACAGGTGCTTCGTGAAGCTGCCTGAGACGTCGGTGTTTCAAATTACGTTATTTTACTTGCCCATATAATATTACGATTTACGTGTATCAGTGTCTGTATCAGGTAGTAAAAGACATAAAAGTGTATGTGCATATTTTGTTCATCACCTTGCATGCTCATTAACACTACTCTATGAAATTTAAGGTACTCCGCAATCGTAAACAAATTTTGTAATTAAATATACCAATGTGATCAAATAAGGATGTAGGACCTGTTTGGCGAGTGGCCACTACTCATATATACGAAAAAGTAAGTTCTTAATTTTTTTTAAAGAAAATATACTTTTTATAATCTTCTTGGATATAAATAATAAAAAAGCGTTTAATATTGGTTTTAAAAAAAGCGTTTAATATTCATTATTTAAAAAAAATAAAACTTATTTATAAAAAAACATACAGTCCTGTAATTTTTACTTCCTCCGTTACCGTGATTGTTTACGTTCACTGTTTGCACGCATCTCGAGGCTCTTCTAGAATAATTCCATAACTTTTTTAAAAAAATTTCTGTTTTTAATAAAAGTTTAAACATCAAACTTTTATACATAGAATAAAAGTTTAAAATATATATTATAGAATTATATTTTAAATGAATATGAAAAATGTGTCAAAAAATAATGTAAAAAAATTAGGGAACAAGAGAGTACATAACTAAACTCATAATTCTGAAAAATAAAATTAGCTAAAGTGGTGTGTAATCCCACAGAACAAGTTGAAAATAGTGTTGAATAAAGTGAAAATCATGGTCCTGAAAACCTGTGATTAAGCGATTGGACATATAGCCTACAAAGTAGGCAGTCTAGCTCCCCCAGAGGCTCTGATGGGAGAGATCCATGCAAATGCAAGTAGCAGCTAGACTCCTCCTCCTCGCTTTAGACTTTATCCCATCATTTATCATCTCATTTCTCGCCTTCATCATCGTGTGCACTGTACTACTATATGCACATCATTGTCTTTTTTATATCCATGGATGAATGAATACATACTGTATGATGGAGAGAGCATCATCATTTAGTTTTGTTGGTTTCGCAGACTTAACGTCTAGCTCTGGTCCTACATTTTGTTTCCTTCCGTGCGCTTATCGGGGAGAGATAACAAAATAATATCACAACCGTGCTGAACGCTGATTGGCTCCATTTTTTAAAACTCACGTGTTTAAGTTAAAAACAGACGGCTCATTTAAATCAATATTATAAATCCAAATCTAAAAAATCGAGAATACTAGTTATTTTAGCAACTTGTTTTTATTTATGAAAATTTTGGTTTTACAAACATATAAAAAACCGTTTTTAAAGATAATTTATCATATTATATTATTATATTAACAATTTTTTATAGCTTATAAGTGGTGATTAAATATCAAAAAAAATTATTCAAATACATAAATTAAAAATTAATTTTCATTTATAAATAATTTTTCAGTTATAAATAATATTTTTTAAAATTAAGCCAAACAATCTATAAATTGGAAACTAATGTATGCAGTGCAAGTGTGCAATAGATCTTCCTGTCTGCTCTGGTCCTTCCTGGATATCCATTCTTTACCCGATTAATGCTGTAAATTAATTACTGCTGCTCTATTCTATTCTGAGGAATGTTATTATAAATACCCACGTACGCATTACATATAAGATTAATTATACCAACAACTTTAGAGCTTAAATTACATGAAGATGGTAGATCATCAGTCTGCTTCACTGTCACTTTTCTTGCCATTAATATTTGTTAACCCTACCTCATGCCCATGCCCCCTAACTTCCCATCCCTCCCCCCTCCTTGTACTATTTGTTTCTTAGTTTTTATTTTGTATTTTTGCCCTCAATACTTCATGTTTGGCTGATGTTTAGGAAAAAGTAGAAATCGTGAAACAATATTAACATTCTTTATTGATTTTTTTACACAAACGGTATGAATAAGTACTTATAAATTTGAAGTCGGGCTTTTAAATCAGGTGTTATATTTGCATGTGACGTTAGTTTAAGTGGATATCCCATCAATATTTTGGTTGATATTAATATATTTTCGAGAAAATAAATGAAATAAAATAATAAAAATAAATGGAAATAATAGAAACAAGATAAAAGTTTTAAAATTTATTTTTAATGAGTGTAAGATTATTATGATGATTCATAAGATTTGAGAAAAAAATTGGACATGAGAGACTATTTTAGTATAGGATGTGAATAATGGAATAAAAATTTTAATGATCTGTTTTTAAAGATTATATTGTCAGATGAAAAAAATTCCGGATGAGTTTTGTTTCTAATTTATTTTGTTTATTTTCTGTGAGAGTTTGGTTTTTTTTTTTTAGTCAATTCAGGACGTTTTGTAAGAATTTAATTCTAATAATAAAGATTTATATGGGGTGACAATTATCGCAGATAGCTGAAACTAGTTGTAATGAAGTCAAATACATGTACATATGTTAATTTCAAATCGTTTGATTGTGTCTTCATAAAAACTATATTAATCAACAATATAATTCGGTTTATATTTGTTTGATTCGATTGTATATATGGATGCGGTATGATTTAATATTATTAAATTAAACTTTTTTTCAAAAGAAATTAGTTTCAAACAATTATTCATAATATAATTTAAATTTATTCAATTTTCTTAAAATTCATTCATCTCGATAGAATACATTTTTTTTTTTATATTTATCAAGATTGCATGAGATGTATGTAAGATTGTTGGTGAACAACTTATCAATGAATTTCCATTAAAGTTAATCGGAAACCAGCTGGATAACATAATAGAAGAAATATAATGATTATTAAATTTTACAAGGATTGTATTCAATGATAAAATTAGGTATGATAATCGAATATTTTTATATTAAAAATTTTAAATCACTACATATATATCTATATAATTATTAATAATCGAACTATTTATAAATTAAAAAATGTTCAATATTCTAAATATCATCAAATATTACAATATATCTTACAAACCTAAAATACATTCTTATATTTAAAAAAATATTTCATTATCTTAAAGATTTTGTTAAATATCTGGCAAGATTCTAATAAATTTTCAAGATCCTAATTAATACTACTCCATTTCCAATATTATAAAGGCCACGCTAAGGCCAATAGTGTGGCCTTGCACCGTCTCATCTCGTTGTGAAACTTTACACACTTCACCTAATACTGCTGGTAGAGAAGGTATTACACAGATCCCAAAGTTCAGACAGAAGCTCTGATCAAGCATTTGAATCCCTCTCTTGTAATATGCTTCTTTTAGTTTTAGTTCTGCTCCCTCCATCTCTTTTTTCCTTTTGTGGTTTGGTACTAGTATATCCATATACTTTTCATAAGACAAATTACTTATTTACGTCTATAGATTGAATATAATTAAGAATGGTTTTGTTTAATTCATATTCATGATTAAAGTTTTTAAATTTAATAATACAAAATGCAAAATTAAAGATATAACGATCAAAAATATGTATTGAGATAAAGATAAACAAAAAAGTATTAGATTCGAGGGAGTATTACATAATTTTTATTTATTTATTGTCCAAATATCCATAACAAATTTCTTTTCAATATTTCGTCTAAATATTTTTATTTACTTCCTTATTGAAATATCCACAACAATGGTGTAAAAATGTCACCTATTTTCTACTCTGCACACCTCAGACAGAGAAAGATGAAGAAAGTCAACTGACTCTTTTTCCCATTACTTGTTTTTGTTGTACATGTACATGCATATGTGTATGTAACTATAAACTATGTAAGGCTTTCAACTCTCCACATAATACATATAATCTTTTTATATCCATATTATCTCTTGAATCTTTTTCCCTGTGTTCAAACTTGAAAAATCAAACCTTTTTAAACTCCCTTGTTTCTTTCTGCTTTTCTTGGTCCCTTTTCATGAACTCCGCCTTTTCGTAAGTCAAGCATGCACTGTCAACAAGAGATACTACTATAAAACTAGCCTACACTCTAGGGTTTCTTTCATTGAGTAAAATCTTGGGCTTTGTGTTTCTGATTCACATAGAAATTCAAAAAGGGCTTTTTTTTATTTGCTTTGTTTCTCTCTCTTTCTCTGAAAGATTTCAGCTTTTGTTGAGAGGAAGCTGGAGACATTTGGATTTGTCCTTGTGTCTCCCCACCCTCTCCAGTCTCCATCTCTTTCTTGATATGTAAATTAAAGATTGAAATTTTAAGTTTTTTTTTTTTTGATGAGCTTTGGGGGTTTTCTTGAAAACAGTTCCAGTGGTGGGAGAGGAAATAACAACATGCCCTCTGGTGCAATCACTCAGCCTCACCAGCAGCTTGTCACTCACCAGTCTCTTGCAAAGTCTATGTTCAGCTCTCCTGGCCTCTCTCTTGCCCTTGTATTTACCCTCCCTTTAGTCCTCTCTTGTTTCTTTTGATGCTGTAGATACAAATTGTTGTTTCTGACAGTGTTTTTTTTGTGTGGTCTTGGCAAAAACAGCAAACAAATATGGAGGGGCAAGGGGAGGTGATGAGATTGGGTGAAGAGAATACTAGTAATGTTGGTGGTAGAATTAGAATGAGAGATGAAGAACATGAGAGCAGATCTGGCAGTGATAATATGGAGGGAGCTTCTGGTGATGATCAAGAGGGTGATGAAACAAGGCCACCAAGAAAGAAAAGATACCACCGACACACTCCCCAACAAATTCAAGAACTTGAACAGTATAAATTTATGATCTTTTTTATATGTGAATACACAAATCTTGATGCTTTAGATTCTTGTTACATGGGTTTTTGTTTTTGGTTTAGGCTTTTTAAAGAGTGTCCTCATCCTGATGAGAAGCAAAGACTGGAGCTCAGCAGAAGGCTTTCTTTGGAGACTAGGCAAGTGAAGTTTTGGTTTCAGAATAGAAGAACTCAGATGAAGGTAATGAGCAGAATTACTGGATTGTTTTGAACAATTTTTGTGTTATGTGTTTTTAATTGATGAAATTTATGTGCATTAGACTCAACTGGAGCGCCATGAGAATTCACTACTTAGGCAAGAAAATGATAAGCTTAGAGCTGAAAATATGTCAATTAGAGAAGCTATGAGAAATCCCATGTGCACAAGTTGTGGTGGTCCAGCCATGGTTGGAGAGATTTCCTTAGAAGAACAACATCTTCGGATGGAAAATGCGCGATTGAAAGATGAATTAGACAAGGTTTGTGCACTGACCGGGAAGTTTTTGGGGCGTCCCGTTTCATCTTTAGGCACTCCAACAAGTTTGGAATTGGGTGTTGGAGGAATGGGATTTGGTAGTTTGAGCTCAGTTTCAACAGCTGTGCCTCTAGGCCAGCATGATTTTGGTTCTGGAATTCCAAGTTCTTTGGCTGTGGTACCTCAAACAAGATCAAATTCGGGTCCCTCTGGGATAGAAAGATCAATGTACCTTGAGCTTGCATTGGCTTCAATGGATGAATTGGTGAAAATGGCCCAGACTGAGGAGCCTTTATGGGTACGAAATTTGGAAGGTGGAAGAGAAATGTTGAATTATGACGAATACTTGAGAATTTTCAATAATTCTTGTACTGGTCCGAGGCCTAATGGTTTTGTTACTGAGGCTTCTCGAGAGAATGGAATGGTGATTATCAATAGCTTAGCTCTTGTTGAGACACTAATGGATTCGGTGAGTTCATACATGATTTACTTTATAATCTTCTTGTATCTTCGTTATTTTGGATGTGTGTATTCTTTTGATTCTAACAAGTGATTTCAATTGAATAGAACAAATGGGCAGACATGTTTCCTAGTTTGGTTGCTAGAACATGCACAACAGATGTAATTTCAAATGGTATGGGGGGAACTAGAAATGGTGCACTTCAATTGGTAATAACCACAGTTCTCACAACCTTCCTGACATTTGTTAATTTTGAATTTTAGTGCAAGGATTATATGATCTTCTATTTGTTTTTGCAGATGCACGCGGAGCTGCAAGTTCTATCGCCATTGGTACCTATCCGGGAGGTACATTTTCTCCGATTTTGCAAGCAACATGCTGAGGGAGTTTGGGCTGTGGTTGATGTCTCCATCGACTCCATCAGAAATTCCTCGGGTGCACCACCATTTTTCAGCTGCAGAAGGCAACCTTCTGGCTGTGTAGTGCAAGATATGCCTAATGGATGCTCCAAGGTAATTAATGATTTCTTATCTACATTTAGAAAGCTTGGAAAAACTAGTTATGTTACTCAATTTGATGAAACTTGAAACATAGTTTGGCAGTGCCATCTCTTAGCCTTTAATGAGTTTGTTGAAGCAACCACAACCTTGGAACTTAGGAGACATTTAATATAAAAACAAGTGAAGAAACATAGAACATCTCCCAAGGAAGCCAAGTGAAGTGAAGATGCAATTTTGTATTCTTTAAACTAGTAAGAGATAGCCTGAGGCTCATGCATGTCAATACATTTGTTTAATACACTAATCTCTCCCAAAATCACTAATCTCCCGGTAGATCAAAAGCAAATTAAGATTTGGTGTTGTCATCGTTGTCTGTCAGAACCTTCCCAAACATTAAAAAGTGTAGATGCTTTATTTGGTACAGTTTACGTCAAAGTAATCAGATGGGTTTTGCTTAAAATCTGCTAACTACTACTGAGCTGATTATCAAATCGATGTTACTAGCAATATAATATGAGATATAATATACAAGTGTTATAATACTGACATACTATATGAATAGAAGTATCTATTACTCTTATTTCTGCACCTTGGGACACATTAATTTCTTATGATTTATAAGTATTGCATTGAAATCTACAAACATTGATTAATTAAAGTATGAATATGATGTTTCTATTCCAATCTTTGATGCTATGTGTGTCAATACATATTATTTTAAACAGTAGAATACTATTGCCTGGTTTCAGCCTCATGATAGTGTTTGATTTTCTAGTCGATCCAAGCTTTGTAGTCAAACCCGGGGACTGTCCCGATTTTGTTGTCACATGAGAGTATCTTATCTTAATCTAGGCTACCTCGTTCCTTCAAATCTTGCAGAACTTGTGTGGCCATTGTCCATTTTCATTTGGTTTTGTACCCTGTTAGTATTACTCACTCTAGGACATTGTCATGTCTCTCATTCAGCCCAATCTCTTTGACCATTTCCAAGATTCCTGTCTTCTTATGATCCAGTTTTAGTTCTAAAAGGGTTAAACCCTGAACCAGTGTGTTTATTGAAAATCAGGATAAATTTACGCACAATATACTTTGGATATTTTTCTTTAAAAATTGTAAAGCTGATGAATTTGCATACAGGTGACGTGGGTAGAACATGCAGAATATGAAGAAAATACAGTTCACCACTTGTACCGGCCTTTAATCAGATCAGGAATGGGATTTGGTGCCCAAAGATGGGTAGCCAATCTCCAACGCCAATGTGAATGCCTAGCAATTCTTATGTCTTCCGCGGTTCCATCACTAGACCATACTGGTAAAATCACAAACCAATGTTAACTCCTACAAAATTGTAACAAACAGTGAACATAGCTGAGAAATGGCATTGTTGCAGTAGTTACTTTGATAATACTAATTTATAACATGTTAATGCAGCAGCTATTACTACAAGTGGCCGCAAGAGCATGCTGAAACTAGCTCAAAGAATGACCAATAACTTCTGTGCCGGTGTCTGTGCCTCGACTGTGCACAAGTGGAACAAGCTCACGGCAGGAAATGTGGATGAAGATGTTCGTGTGATGACTAGAAACAGTGTCGATGACCCGGGTGAGCCACCAGGAATTGTGCTGAGCGCTGCAACCTCTGTCTGGCTCCCTGTCTCTCCGCAAAGACTGTTTAATTTTCTGCGTGATGAACGGCTGAGAAGCGAATGGGACATACTCTCTAATGGGGGGCCTATGCAAGAAATGGCCCATGTTGCTAAAGGCCAAGATCATGGCAATTGCGTTTCCCTCCTCCGTGCCAGTGTAATCACCCTTTCCCTCTTTTATTTCCCTCATTCTACACTCTACATATATGCTCCGAATATTATAGAATTTCGTACTTAACAAGTGCTTACAAACAAAATACCATAGAATAATACTACCTATATGATATAAATAAACGTTGATAGATAATTGCAGTAATCAATCACTTGTCAGGAAACCGAATGGACATGGACCATAGGCATGCACATATATAATAGTATAACTGTATAAGACATGCATGTGTAATAGTAGTGGTGTAGAAATAAGGTCATTTGGACTGACCATGGAAAAAGAGTGATGAAAGAGGACAAAGATGTAATTTGGAAGTATACAAGGGTCTGACTCATTCAGATCTACGGATATGTCATTGTTTTTTACCTTGATTTTACTTTTTCAATTATTCATACCCGAAAGTCAAAACACAAAGGCCACCACCTTTTCGGATCAGAAAGAGCGTCACCACTTTTAGCTTCCGAATCTTATTTTCATAATAAAGTAGTTGACTCCTTGTAAAAAGCTTACAGTGGCATTCCAGTAAATATTCAGCTCTTCAAGGGTATTTTGGTCTTTAAATATTTTTTCATTATTTTGCAGGCGATGAACTCCAATCAGAGCAGCATGCTGATCCTGCAAGAAACATGCATAGACGCGGCCGGGTCGCTTGTGGTGTACGCTCCGGTCGATATTCCTGCAATGAATGTTGTGATGAACGGTGGAGATTCTGCCTACGTGGCACTCCTCCCATCAGGCTTCGCTATTCTTCCTGATGGGCCTGATCCTCGTGGGCCATCTGGCAACGGTCCACTCAGCAATGGCGGGTCGGGTCATAGAGCAGGCGGGTCTCTTCTTACTGTGGCTTTTCAGATCCTGGTAAATAGTTTGCCTACTGCCAAGCTCACGGTAGAGTCTGTGGAGACAGTCAACAATCTCATATCGTGCACCGTTCAAAAGATCAAGGCTGCTGTTCGGTCCGAAAATTGAATCAGAAAAATTGCTAATTTTTTTCTGACTTGTAAGTTAAAAATAACGAATTTTGACTTATGAATCAGAAAATATTTTTAGCGATATAGACTATAAATTACAATACAGTTTTTCAAATATTATGGGTGTACGAGTCAAGAACGAACCGATGGTTTACATTTTTATCCATGCTATCTTGGGTATGGAGTGAAATTTAGGTCAGGAGATTTGTCCGGTCTTTCATACCTTAGTGTCATCAAACACAGGGTAATGGTTCGGTATTGTCATCAAAATTATACCTTAGTGTTTATGAATTATGAATGTGTGAAAGAACTTGTTTTTGCTTGTGGTGTTGACTGGTTTTATATTCTGGGAAATTACTCTAAATACCTTATATAATTTTTTAATGTTTTTTCTTATGTTTCCTATTGTTTGGGGACTATCAACCGGCCTACACAGCCATAACCGTTGCTATCCGGTAGTAAGGTTATATAACCTATGTCCAATGGTTTTTTCCAGCGTTTTTGGACGAGGTCTGTCCAGCATTTTTTAACTACCGGATGAAGATGTCCAGCGGTTAAAAAATGCTAGACGTATTAAACTTTTGTTATAATCGTGGACGATGAATATATCTAGCGGCCAGTATTAAACTTTTGTTATAATCATGGTCACTGTATATTCATTCAACAGCTGTTTAACAGGCCAAACACCCGTCCAGCGGTTAAAAATGCTGAATGTATTCGATGAAAATAGTGGGCCCCTTGCATACACACGCCAGAGAGGCTTGTTTCATGACTCTGTGATGGAAGAAATATTTTGATAAAAATAATTAAAATTCGTACTTGCTACCGATTTTTCGTGTTCCACAATATATCGATAAAGATAGTCGATGGGTGTAAGATAAGCAAGGATGGGAATTGGGAAAGAAGATTGGAGGAGGGTGATGATGATTGAGGAAGGAGGTGCATTTAATGAGTTTTGCAGAACTTGTTGCAGACAAGTAGGCCGGTCAATGGATCGGGTTCGGATCGGATCAGCTTAAATCTATATCTATATCCATTTATTTTATCGGATTCGGATCGGATCGGGACCGGATTTTTTACAGGCCGATCCATATTCAGATCCATTAGGATCACGGATCAGATATCTGGATCCATTTAACTTTTTCTGTTTTTTTAACTTAGATTAAAAAAAAAAAAGTATCGAATAATTATACACTGTCTTGAAATTAAAAACAAACTGAAATCATTGTTTAAGTTTGCACAACATGTCAGCATGACTACTCATTTTAAATTTATACTGCACTAATCATTTTTGCTACTTAAACTTATTAATCTCGGTCCAGCACTGAATGTTACGCTTGCCAACTTCCCAAGTCTCGAGATGGAAAACATAAACATATAAAAGGAGTTCAAGTTTTATGAGAATGCGTGTGTACATAAATTTTAAAATCTAAATTTATAACACTACAATCACTATAAATAAAATTAATTATTAATATATATATATATATATATATATATATATATTCTACCGGATCGGATCATCTTAAATCTATATCCGCTCCATTTATTATCGGATTTTTTTTTATCGGATCGGATTTTTTTTGGATGAATCCATATCCGCTAAGAAGATTCCGGATCGGAGCTCCGGTCCATTGACAGGCTAGACAAGTCACAAGGGCTTCATGCATTTTATTTTTATAAACGGAGCCCGTTTGTCACTATTTGTGTGTATGTACAAGATTGTTTTATGTAGGAGTAGTACTACCATTTTGTGCGTAGCTTGAAAGATGGAAGTAAGTTTTTTCTAATTAAATTCGATTTTGAATACTTGTTGATTTGAGCTAATTTCTGGTAAATTTGTCGAGCATACTTCTGTATTCATATTCGAACTTGTCCAACAAATGAGCTCTCGGTAAATATTCAGGTATACTACAAATCGACTAAACTTGATTACTGAAACCTAGATACCCTAAAAATTGTTTCTAATTTTTTCTTCTCAAATTTAATTGGCAATATTAGTGGTGCTTCTCGCGCTAATAATAATAGGAATCATGCACATCAATCACCCAGTCAAAAATAGTCATATTCTGCCACATCATTTGATAAAATATTTTGTGAACAAATTTTGGAGTACGTAGCATTAATGAAATTATAAGTTTTCGAAAAGATATTACAACTATTAATGTGTCATGTTGCTAAGCTATAAATTTTCGAAAAGATATTACAACTATGAATGGACCAATTAAAATAAAAATAAAAAAAAATGCTTAAGACGTGACAAAGTGTCGACTCAATATTGATCAATTGTTTATAAATTTTATTTTTTCCTCCATTTCATTTCTATCATCCTAAGTCAGAATCCTTCTCATACTAAATTTATTCTCAAATTTGATCATATACATTTTGCACTCACTTAATTTGCACAAAACCTTATTTCCTATTTTTACTATTTATATTTCTTTTTAATAATTTCATTTCCAAATCAAATACAATATTAATATTAGCTGATCTGAATGAATCAAGATTGTCATACCAAGACTTCAGCAATAATATAATCCAAGTACAGACCGAGACTAGTAGACAAGAATGTGTAACTAATTTTTGAGGAGTTATCAACCCAAGTGCGTGGCAATGTCTATAAAAGTTCATCAGTATGCATTTTTCTATACATGTGGAGTGGTCCAGAACTCTTGAGGAGTTGAACTTGAAAACGTTGCACACTCCATCGAAGAAACATCTATTCCTGCATCTAGAGGCTGCACGCTAACATGAATTCGTCGGTTAGAATATGTAAGAGTAGAAACATCTCCAATCATAAAAACGTATTATGTAAAATGTTTAGTCGACACTTTATTGAAAGTATTTTATAATTTAGTGATATGTTAACAAATTTTTTGAATTTGATAACCTACTTGCAAGCTGAGCGTGAAAAAAAAATGATCAAATAGTTATTTAACTCATGGATTGGGTATATTGAGATATGGAAAAAAAAGGTCTTATATATATATATATTTATAAGATAATAAATGCTTTTTTAAAATAATTTGACTACTAAATATACTCTTTCAAGCAAATAATTAATTATTTAGATATTCAAATTAATAAATGAGAATTTAATATTAGTATAATAATCTTATAAAAACAAATATCTAGGTTAAAAAATGTGGCAAAAACGTTTTGACACTAAAATAGGGCAGGAGAAGGAAAGACAGTTGGGTGAGAGGTTGCTTCATGGATCTTATCAGAGCATCTCATGCTGTTGGATACGATGGTTGTTTAATTTGGACTTGGTAGAATATTAGTATGTAATAATAATTGAACATGTAATATATTTTGTTTTCATAGACTATGATTATATGTTAAAATTGGTATGTTGTTATTATTTGAAGTTGTTATTGTATTGTTTTAATATGATAATCGGTGACATATATCGGTTATAAATATAGATAAACAGTGAATATGATTGGAGTGTGATTTTTTCACGAAATTAATTATATAATAAATTTTGACTATGGGGCTGTTTGAGTTAACTTAAGAGAAGCGACTTCTTTTTTAAACTAAAAACGTGGAGTAGAAGTGAGAAGTAAATAGGTTAATAAAGTGTTTGGAAAGAAGTAGAAGTTGTGAAAGAAAAGTTAGCATTTTCAGCTTCTTAAAAGTACTTCTACTTATTTACATAAATGGGTCAGGCCAACCTCTTATAGTCAGAGCATTTCCAACCATAAAAAACATTAGCTAAAATGTGAGTTGGCATGTCAAAAATAAAATACATAGTCAATTTCTCGAAAAGCTCACACTTCAATCATACCTATTTGTTGTCTATAATTTTTGCCAAACTCTTATAAATGGTTATATTTGTCAAACCTGTCTGTAAGAAATTTATAAGAAAATTGCACATTATTCATTATCGTATTGAGCTAATATATTCTATTTTAACAATATAAAATATTAATAACATACTATTTTTAAATTATAACCAACCAATATAGTCAATATCATTGAAGCACAATATCTTACCGGTTCAGCAAATTTTACACAATGTTTTACAGATTTAATTTAGCCGATGATTATAACCACACATTAGAGTCCAGAGATCCTCTTAGGTTTTAACCAAGACCAACCCTAACCATGAAGAGCTCTCAGCAAAAGGTGAGTTGACATATTAAAAATAAAAAATATAGATAATCTGTTTAAAATATCACATTCCAACCATACCCTCCCCTTGTCTATGAGTATATCCAAACTCTTATAAATGACTATATTTGTCAAATTTTTGTACGAAATTTGTAAGAATATTAAACATCATTTGTTATTATATATATATTTTTTTGACTAATATGGCTTAAACCTTAGAGCAAGTCCAACAGTGCCCTATAATGGTGTGACAGCCCGAGAATCCGGGGGTCTGGATTCTGACGTCACCACACAAAATCATTCTAAAACACTTTTGAAAACCTGTATTTTTGAAAAAGGTAATAAAATCAAAGGATTTAAAACCTGAAAACTTTAGTAAAAGATTTAAAAGAAAACACTTTAACCCCCTAAAAACAGGATCGCATCCAGGTTACAGTATTGAAATTAGAATCAACCACTATTAATAAACATTATCTTACAAACTCAGATCATCTTCGATAAGAAGAATCACTGCCAGTCTACCTCAATTATGACTTACAACTGAATCTCCATAATACAACTCTATCTAGAACCAACCTTGTCAATCTCCCTGAACATTCCACTTGTCCTCTGGATATTCTATGACTCTGACTCCTCGCTTAGCCTTAGCCATACTCGCAATCTCAATTCAACTCTAAGCTTTTCTGAAATGGTTAAAAAAAGAATAGCAAGGGTGAGCAACAATGCTCAGCAAGTGTATATAAGCAATAATAGTCCTGAATATCTTATCAGGGTTCACAAGATCAAGGTATGTAATTGAAAACTTCATAATTCTTATCAGCAATTGAAATCAGAATTTCAAACTTACAGAAGAATTGTCGAATTGGATTCATCACATTTTTACTTAAAAACCAAAGGTTAGGCTGCTGATCAGTCACGCACTAACCCCGAACATGGCACACAACCCTGTTCTCTATACTGGATCCAAGGCACACCTTGGCCTATAATTGACCACGAATCTGGTCTGACCACGAATCTGGTCCACATATTTTATAAAAACTAATCCAATTCTAACAATTTAAATCAACAGACAATTGAATCAACAGAACAGAATCATAATCATTATCAGCAACAGAAATATTTCAAATCAACTTTTGGGAATCAACATTTCATAAACCACAGTCTGTCTTTTGATAAATCATAGTTCAGGAAATTCCTAACTATTCAGTATCCTCCATTATCGGCTAAGCAACTGAATTTAGCCTGCTAAACCAGCATGACAATGGCGGGTTGAATAATCAAGAAGATCCCATTTCATTCTAGGCTCTAACTATCACTGAGCAACACATGCTTCAATGACGGTCTGAACTTCGAATTAATTTGTAGAACTGGTATTTTTAAAATCTTGAGGATTGGAAAGAATGGATCAAAATAGAAAGTTGAGAGTAAATAGGTGTTTGGCTTTTCAAAACTTGGAAGAAGAAACAATCATGGGTTTCATTCTCAGAAGTAAGTGTTTGTTTGGGAAGGGCTTCAGTATAAACAATATCATAATCTTGACAGAATAATCAGAACATGCAATATATATATGAGGAAGGATTTAGGAAAACTTGCCTTAAATCCGATTCCAGTCTCATATCTCAATCTCATCTTTCCACTTTCACACTCTATGCATATCATAGTCTCTAGACCATCTTTGGCTATACTCTATTCGCCACACTGCTTCGTTTACTCGATTCGTTCCTTATTCGCTTTGTAACATCGTTTGACCTTCTGAACGTCTTCGATCGTATCCGTCTCGTCCAAACCCTTTACGAGAATAAGATACTACCATTATCACTAAATAATCTATTGATTCTTATCTCTACTTATCAACTCGGTAGCATAACCTATCGCATACACATATCACGTATATCGATACCCACTTATATAACTCTTTAAACTCATCAAATATCACTTAACACATAATCATGCTTTGACTCTACCATATAGTCTAATCATATTTCACATAACATATTATTAATTAAATATCATATAAATCTTATCGAAAATCCGACATCGTCTCGTCTATTTATTAGACTATCCACCTGTTATCCTATCTCAATCAACAATCAACCAACCAAATCCAATCACTATAATCCATATGCTTTTATCCGACATCTATCAAGACACGACATTATGTCATTTAATCATTTATCACATGTATGTAATACTAGAACAACCAGATAGTCCATGCAATCATCAATTAATAGCAATTAGATCACATATAATCCTATTCTATACATTTAACAACAATTATTCACATTTTATACTCCACCATATTATTATGTCACATTAAAATAGACTTTATAAGCTTTAACCTCTCTTTCGTTTCACTCGATTCTGAATTACCGATCACCAGTTATGCTGAAAACCGTTTCCGACTCCACTTTCGACACATGTAATACATCCCACCGATAACAGACAACATATACACATTAGGTCTCCCCTCCCAATTGATGCCAAATCAAGTTTTAGGTTCAAAATGATTTTTCGGAAATTTTCTGGAATTTCTAGACATTTTTCGGAATTAAAACAGGTAAAAGAATCCATTTTTGAATAAATAATCAAGTCCGATTGCTCAAGATCGGGTCCAAAATCATTTGAAATCAATTAACGAGCCTCAAACATATTTTAGAAAAATAATTCAAAGCTCGAAACTATTTTCCAGAATTTTTAAATCAAAAGGAACAATTAAATCCAATTAATTAATCAATTAAAATCAATTAATAATTAACTAAATTAATTAATCAATTAATATTTAAATTAATTGACCAATTAAAATAATTAATTACTAATTAAAATTAATTTAGAAACTAATTTAGATTTATTTTTGAATAAAGAAATAATTAAAAACTATTTTTGGAATTTAAAATAATTAAATAAAACAATTTTAGAAAATTAAATCAAAAGGTTTATTTTGTAAACTTTTGAAAGTTTTGTCCAGGGTTTACAGTGCAACTTTTCAAAGTTACAGGGGGTAATTCATAAGTTTCAAAACCTGAGTACAAACACTTCACCATCTTCAAAACTTCGGTGACCAAACAGCAATAAGCCGCCGGCCACCACACTAACTCGCCGGAAATTCATTTCCCGGCATCCTCCACTCGCCATACACTCCAGATCAGTAGTACACACACCCAACAACTCATTCCCATAATCAAACTTAGTAATTAACACGTAGTTTGGCCGGATTTTGGCCGGAAAGTCCAAGAACACCGCCGGTGTTCATAAACTCCGGCGAGTTCAACCGTGAATCCCACACAAAATCTGATTATATGAACATATTCCTCTTGAAACGCTCTTCCTAATGGTATAAACCAAAACAACTCAGAATTCCTAGATTAAAAACGCCTCTTTTTGAATTAAGAACATTCATAACCTCCAAGAACATTCAAGAACACAACTTCCAGAATCAAACCAACTTTTCTCTATGTTATCGAAGTCAAAATTCAACATATAATATACCAAAACGACGAGAAAAACATGCTCTACATCATAGAATCATCAAATCACATAAACGGAATCGTTTGCAAAAATTCATAATTTAAAATCATTTAATTCGAATTTTGTAAAAATCATGTAAAATCACCTGATGAATCTGCAACGTTATAGTTGATTATACTATATTCTACGCGTCGAGAGCTTCGTTTTGACTATTCATACGCCTCCATCGGATTCCAATAACACCTCCAAATCCTCATTTGATTACGAAGAACACGAAGAACACACTTCGGTTTCTCTCGGTATTCGTGCAGAGAAACTGGTGAAATGATTTTACGGGTGAAAATCAGCTATAGAAAAGTCTATTTATATTTACAAATAATTGGTACCCCTTTGGATCGTTTATGACATGAAAATACGTATTTAATAGCTTTATATTAATAAAGCGGGGTCCAATCGGTACTGGTTTTCAAGATAATCATCAAAACGGGGCTTTTTAATCAGTCATTAGTATGCGGGTCCCACTGCAATTATTACAAGATAAGGATGAATCAAAATATCTAGTTTCACGTTTATCGAGACAACCAGATAATTATCAACAATTAAAATACCCGAAAAACTCCGCCGGACCGACTACGGGGAAAACCGTACTCCGGATCGAAAAAGTCAAAACACGAAAAATGTCCGGAATATTCAAATTAGGCTAAAGGTGAGTTTTGTTGAAACTTTCGGGAAGAAAAATCACTAAATCGTTACGAGTGAACGGTTTTCGAATAATCAAATAATCAATAATTAAATATAAATATACGCAATTAAATCCGTAAATTGATTATAAAATCATCTAACATTCCATAAATCGATATGAAAATATCCAAATAAACTATATTTCATTCTGAGCATATAGAAATTGAAATCCCTCAAATACGAACACGTATGAGCAGTTAACGCAATAAACCAGATAATATAAAATTCACAAAAATTCATATATTAATCATATAATATTCATTATTAACCACAATTAATTAACAAATAATTCCACCAACACCACTTAATCACATAACACATATATTCACATAATAATCATCTAAAATTTTCAAAAACAATATATGAAAATAAATTTTGAAAGTACAATTATTTATCAATAACACAATAACCTGGGGTTTAAATATAAAACCTTGAAAACTCATTAAACTGTAATAAAATATTAAATCTTATTCCCTTATTTGAAGAAAATCACTTTCAATACTAATAAAAATATTTTTAAAAATCCGGGTCATTACAATCTACCCTCCTTATAGGGATTCCGTCCTCGGAATCAGAAAAAGAAGGAGAACGCATAATTTGTAAAATCCATATTAATCCACAGAACAAGTATAATCATATAAAACTATTCACATAATCAATTCACTTTTCAACTAAAGCCAACAATAATATTTAGACAAATAGATTTATAATAATCAAATCTAAATTTAAAAATATGGGATATTACATTCTACCCCCCTTATAAGGATTCCGTCCTCGGAATCCTCCGAAGAAACTAAAACGTACACACTTCGTAATATCATATCGTCATTCACCTTCGATCAACCTTTGCATACCTTCATCTTTAAAGAAATAGGAGAATCAAACTTTCACAATTGCCAAATTCGTTTCCCAAGAATCAATCTTTGGGAATTTTGGAGGAATAAGATGTTTTCAAAATAGGTCACATCTGAATGAAAGAGTGACTGGGAGATCAATACGATCAAATGAACTTCATGTTGCGTGTCCATATTAGACACTACTAAAGGTTTTTAACCTTCTTGTAATCACAACACACACAAGTGATGGCGTCCCATCCAACTCCTATCACACAGACAGGTATACCTTGTGTCCCCTATACATAGGGTTGTTCATCCCAATCAGATGGAAAGAATCCAAAAAATCTCAAGGAGCATCAAGGAATGTTAAGGATTATCGAGGAATATATTAAGGAATATCGAAAAGATATCAAGGAATATCAAAGAATGTCAAAGAATATCAACGAATATCAACGGATATCAAAAATATCAAAGAACATCAAGGGATATCCAAGAAGATGAAAGAATATCAAGGACTGTCAAGAAATGTCAAACAATATCAAGGAACATCATTGTCTCTTCACAACAATCCTTTTGATACATGTCCGGTGTCTCGGCTCATATCCGGCTCGAAAATATGATACATGTCTCATATCCGTTTTGAAAACGATCCAAATCTGGCGGAAAAATTAAGCCCGTATAATATATGATCCCGGATACGAGCACACCTATACCCGCTCAGATTCGGTCTCATATAATTTTTCATAATATGATCCTACCCGAATAACCGAATATGATCCACGGTTCATATTCGATTCAAACTCATATAACATATTATATTTTAACACCATCATATTTGTAAGTAAATAATCATCATTTTATAAAATTGTAATATCTTATTTAAGTTTATATCTTCATAAAATATGATTTATTTAATGTGATTATACTTATTATCTTCATATATATATATATTTAATAAATGATATATACCAACACATAACTATAAGTTTTAATTCAAAATTATTATATTTTATAATATTATGTTTACTTAGACTAAATGATAATTATTTGAACAACTGAAATAATAATGATATATGACGTTAGTGGATCATATCCGGCTCATATTAGATGGATCATAAACTACCCGGTTAAAAAATAGAAAATACGATACTGGATCATGTCCGATTCAGATCCGAATCTCAAATACCCGGGATCGGTTTATACCCGAATAAAACGATCCCGGACCCAAATCTGGACAAGCTAAAAATAATATGATCCGGTACTTGAGCAGAGGGGTACCCGGGATCACCCGGATCATTTTACACCCCTATTTATAAGGCACTACCACACTTGTCCTAAACCATTTTAATCCATAAAATATTCACTTTCTCTCTCTTTTCACACCTTTTCATACTTGGATTATATATAGTTGTATTCAAATATTTTAATATTTTAATATTAAGACATGAAGATAAGGCATATTGTTGGAATAGATGTATGTGTATAGTGTCCTAAATCACTAGGACATTATATTTTATTATATATATAGGGCTTCTACCAAGACACTGTTGGACTTGCTCTTCAAGTCCAAGAGTGCCCTATATTGATGTCCTAAATCAAAATTTAAGGCATGTGAAGCAAATCAATGCTCCAACAATATCCTAGTGGTGCCTTAAAACACTAGGACATGTAACAAATGCCTTATTTTTGAGGCACCACTATGCATGCCCTATTCAATAAAAAAATAGTTTCCTACCATTCCACTACATCTCTCTTCTCTCTCCTTTTTATTTCCCTCCAATAACAATTCAAATATATTAATATTTTAATAATAAGGCACAATAATGAGGCATATTGTTGGAGTTGATATATTAAGATGACGTCCTAAATCACTAGGACACATTATTTTATTATATTTATAAGGCATTTGCTAGGACATTGTTGGATTTGCTCACAATTTGAGTATCTGTTCTAAGATAATCTCGAGATGAGCCAAAGTCGAACTCACGACCTGGGCCAACGGAGGATAAACCCTTAACCACTTGGGTTATCCAGTTAAAGTGTACATTGTATTTATAGCAATCTAAAATTAAATATATTATTTTTAAATCAATATAATCAATATCCTTCAAACCATTTCAACAATTTTTCAGATGTTGCTAAATACAAACCCCTTTTACTTTGTACACACTAGTATATTATATTTATATTCTTTAATATATTAAATGATTTTAATAATACATTTTTTGACACAAACAACGTAAATATCCTCGACTCTGAAAAATCCAGCTCACTTTAAACATTCATTTTCATCTCTTCTCAGCTTTATTATTTATTAATTAAACTCTATCTTCCCCCAAAAAAGTCTATTCAGAATACTAATCGGCGATGATGCCGCCGGCAACATCAACGGAGGCTCCGTTACTCTCTAACGCCATCACCGGCCACCGCTTTACTCGCCGCGCTCCTAGTCTTAACACCGCCGCTCGCTTTCTCCGTCGCGCCAGCAGTCGCCGCCTCATGCGCGAGCCGTCGATGCGCGTCCGCGAATCCGCCACCGAGCAGATCGAAGAGCGCCAGAACGATTGGGCCTACTCCAAGCCAGTCGTAATCCTCGATCTCATTTGGAACTTAGCGTTCGTCGCAGTCTCGACTTGCGTCATGTTTATGAGCTGGAACGAGGCGCCCGAGGTGCCGTTGAGGCTGTGGATTGTCGGTTATGCGATACAGTGTGTGATACATATGATTTGTGTGTGTTTGGAGTACAAGAGGCGGTGTGATCATGTTAGGGTTTCGGAAGGGGACAGTTTGATTTCCGACGCGGTGGAGAGTGGTGGTGGTGTGTGGAGTGGACGTAACTCCAATTCGAGTTCCGAAAGTGAGGGAGATTATGTTTCGCAGAGTAATCAGTTTGATGATGATACTAGGTATTGTCTTAATTTCGCGTTTCAATAGTTAATTTACTTTAATCTGTTTGATTAGTAGTATGCTGCTTGTTAAAATATGTGTTTGTTGCATTTAGAATTTCGATATTTGGCATTAGAATTTTGTGATGCTTATATTATTGGCTTTTTGCGTGAAAAATCTCTTAGAAATGTTTATGTGGCTAGTAGTATCATGGAATCCCTGGATATGATATATGCTGTCGGATCAGGACACTAGCGAAGAGAACAATCTTTTGTCAGTGTGCACATAATGGGACAAGGGTTGTTGCTTTATCCGGTACTCCGGTTAATAAAAAGAACGTGTCTTACCTGCTCTTCCAGATTAACGAGACTATAATAATAACCGGTATTCCTGCTGTCCCTTCATGAGTTTGTTAAAGTCTGATCAAGAAAAGATTACGTAATAGTTATCAAGTTGATCCAGAAAAAGAATGAATGAGTAATGAAATTGGATATGTGTTGGAATTTTTAGTGGGAATAGTTGTGCCCTCTTCGTTGGCTACGATATTATGTTTGAACTTTTGACACTCCTGCATCGTATTCTCTTATTAATTTGCAAATATTACATCAGCGTCGCAAAGCATCTGGAGTCCGCAAATACAATGTTTTCTTTTATTTGGTGGATTGTTGGATTCTACTGGATTTCCATTGGTGGCCAAAATCTGACCCATGATTCACCTCAGCTTTACTGGTATGGTTATGCATCCTTTAGTGCAAAATTCAATTTGAAGACTCTTTACTTGCCTTTACTTACATCACCGTTTCTTTCCCAGGCTATGTATAACTTTCCTGGCATTCGACGTGTTTTTTGTCGTTATCTGTGTTGCTGTGGCATGTTTGGTTGGGCTTGCTGTTTGCTGCTGTCTACCTTGTATTATTGCAATACTATACGCCGTTGCAGATCAGGTATTTTTTTTAATCTCTCTTAAGAATAAAGTACTGTTTAAAGTCAAGCTACGTGGGAGTCATTGTTTTGCAGTCAAATCCATCTTTTTAAGGCATGTAGTATAATGTATAATGTAGTAAAAGAGACATGGTTTCACAGCATAGAGAAATGTAAGGTTTAGGATAAAATGTTCCCTAGGGATTCAAGTACCTGAAGTCTGGATACAATTGTACCTGAAATCATCAACGAAAATTGAGATGTTTCGTCCGGTATATCTTCTGTAGGGAAACAAAGTTTATGAGTTGAATTACTGTACTTTAATAGCCCTCTTGTTGAATTGGTGCAATACTTTCGTGCCCAAAGGCCAAAAGTAGATTATCACTATTTATATAACATGGAAGGGGGATGGGCTGATCAAGTATTGATATATAGCATTTTAATGAAAGTTGTTACTTATATGTACTTTTTACCGGACTTCTGTGTGAAGCAGGAAGGAGCAAGTAAAGATGATATTGAAAGACTGCCTACATACAAGTTCCGAAGCATTGGTGATTTTGAGAAACAAAATGGTGAAGTTCAAGAAACTTTTAGTGGAACAATGACAGAATGCAACACCGATATGCCTACCGAACGTGTACTTTCCATGGAGGATGCTGTAAGTTTTATAATTCATCTAGTTAATTTACTTGAAACCCCTCAGCTTTCTCCTTGAAACAAAACTCCAGCACTGTTGAACAGCACATGCAAGAAAAAAAGAGTTTAATTATCCTAATGTCTTGTCTATTTTGAATAACCTAGTACATTCTTTTAGTGGAATTTAGAAAGAGTAAGAATTCATATTTCAATGAAATTTTCATAGGAATGCTCAATCTGCCTCTGCACCTATGAAGATGGAATCGAGCTGCGTGAACTCCCATGCCGTCATCATTTTCATTCTGCCTGCATAGACAAATGGTTGTATATCAATGCCACCTGTCCACTTTGCAAATTCAATATAGTAAAGAATGGCAATCACAGTGGCAGTGATGAAGTGTAAGAAAGCTGGTCACCGTCTTCTTTTTGTATATCAAGCTCCGATCTGTTGGTGGCCTCTAGGTCAATCTTAAGTTGTTGTCCGTGACTCCAACTTCTCTGGTAGGATGAGAAATCTGTGTGCTGAAAGGTTGCAAACTTTTATTACTTCGTGATATACAAGTGTCCCTACTGAAGCTAGCTTGTTAATAATGTTCAGTGTAGTGTTTTTATTGGGAGTGTTCTATTTGGAGCATATACGAGAGTGCTACTGTTGTAAAACTAAGTTGATTGTATGGTAAATTTCCTGCAGAATTTAATTTAACATCATGGCCATTCACCAGTTCCAATAGACATAGCGTGATGATTTTGCTGCACTAGCTAGAATCAGAATTTTGTTCCCATTACTATGGACATATTAAGGGAAAAAATGGTTATAACTGTAAAGTGTAAACAATAAATTCTTGAAAAGTTCTTCCTCTGTCCCGATAATTTTTTTTGTTATTTTTTGAGATGCATTTTAATACCTTTATAAAGTATAGTTTCATAATATTGTTAAAATATTTTTTTTTCTGAATAAAATTTGACATTTAAACTTATATTCAAAAAGATAAAAAGAATAAAAGAAAAATTATAGAATTATATTTTATAAGAGACGCAAAATACGTGCAAACAATGAACATAAAGAATAAAAAATATGTGGGAGTATATAAATATTTCATCTTCGACACTTTTACGTGTGTATAATAATAATATTATCATTCTTGGAATTGAAACAAACATACAAAACATATAGAATCATTCTTTATCTCTTTTTTTAGGAGCATTTTTCATTTATTTTTATTCTTTTTCGTCTTCAGAGTTCAGGCTCATTAACTCTTTTTCTCCCCATATAATTGCTCTACATGCCTCTTGAGATTGCATGATTCTGTTACTGTAAACCGTTTCAATATATAAATACTGCTACCTCCTTTTAAATGTTTTTACTTCTGTACACGTGTTTTAAGGTGTTAAAAAAAATCACAGTTAACCATAATTATTCTCTAAAAAATTTATATCAAATAAAAGTTTAGAAACTAAATTTTTATTTGATATAAGAATTGGACTTTTTTATTGAGTATAGATGTTGTCTTTTCACATCTCAACATACGTGTCACAAAGTAAAACATCAGTTAAAATGAGACAGAAAGAGTATTTTCCTTTTTTTTTCTTTTGTTTCTACTAACTTTAAATAAATGTTATGATAGATCACATCTAACCGCTCCAAAACTATGTACAACTTTAAAGGTGAAATGTTTATTTGTAAAAGAAAAAGCAATTACACAAAACTATTTACTTCAGAATTTAAAACTGGGAACCCTCCACCTCACAGCAAAAAGAATAACATTTTTCAACATAATATTATTTGTCTAAATAAGCAAGTCTAGAAAGAACAATAAAGAAAATAACAAGAAAGTCTGATAGTTATATACTTGTATTACATCACCTGCCAGGCCGCCATGAAAGAGCATCACGGAGTAAAGCATGTACATATTTGTATTTTCAGTTTAATTTACTTTATATACACGTTCCAAATTAAAATTAATTTACTTTAGAGCTTTCACCGTCTAGCTCTCCTCTTCCATGAGCAAATTTATACAACACGGAAACCACAGAAACCAGAGAAATGAAGAAGGTAAATCCCTGCAACATTAATAGAGTGTCTGTGCCTTAGCTACGTCGCTACAATGTATTTTACAAGATTTTGGATAATTTATATCCATAATTAGCAAGTCATATAGCTATATCTGATTATTCCATAAAGAATACCTTTTGCGTAGAAGGTGTTGCCATGCCAAGCTCTTTGCGTTGTTCTTCATCTGGCTCTGAACTCACAAGTGCAGTTCCCATGTAATGCATCAACGCTGACGCATCCTCCAGATTTCTCGAAAGGGAAAAAGATGTAGACAGAAATGGTTTTGGAGTCCTAGGTAAATTTCTTTTGGGTGCAGTGCTCAGCTCTGCAGACTTCAAAAACCGCTCTGTTGCAGCTTCCCATGACAGCGTATACCTCTCCGCATCACTTAGTGGAGTAGGCTCCTCGTCTAGTGATCGGCATGTAGCTTCTACAAATCCATTCCCATCTTCATACATTCGGCAATTGGGGAACTGCTTGAAAAATTCATTTGAGGGATGATTGGCACATACAATTATTTTGCCCATAGCTAGTGCCTCTGCTGTTGTTGTACAGACAACATCCGTCGTGCTCGGATTTAGAAAAACTTTATAGCTGTATTTAGTAAAGGACAGACAGTTAATTCACAATCACAAACACACAGACCATAGAAAAAAAAAATACAAGTGAGTTAAGAATCCAAAGCTCACAAATTAGACAACAAATGACGAGGTTCTGTTAAAGCTCATAGTAAATTTGGTCTTTGAACAAGTCAAGGCTGAAAGAAATCAAGAGCATATCTTTCTTAAGCTTGACAAACAAAAAATGATATTAACAACATCAAGCTTAATGTCAATACGTGGTGGTGGTAGGCAAGCTTCGTGGATCATCAGAGGCTCGAAAAGTTCAATCTATTTACATTCCTAAAAGGCCAAGCTCAAGTAGAGTGATGATCTCTACATAAACAGAAGTTCTTAGAAACTGAAACTTCAATGATCACTATAGCAGTTTAGGAATGGGGATGTTTTCAGTTACATACCATTTCCCACCCATAGCAGTTTCAGTTGGCAAAGTAGTAAGTTTTGATTTTGAAAACTAAATAAAAAACTGAATACTTCAATTGTCAAAAATTTTAGATGGGTGAAGATCTTACTCATGAAATACAGGATCAGCATGATCACGCCCGGGATAAACTTGAATCTGTAAATCCAACTTTTTTGCAGCTTCCTTGACTTGATCAGAATCCTCACCACTACCATATAAATCAATCTTAAGTCCTTTTAGCTCCTTTTGATGAGAATGAAGAAGTTTAAGTAACTCTTTGTAGCCCTTGTTCCACACCATCTTTCCAATGTAGTAAGCACCTTTATTGAAAACCTTATCCCCAAGTTGTTCTTGTTGCTCTTTCTTTTTCATCCCGATCTCGAGGAACTTTGGGTTGACTCCATGAACATTGCAGATTACAGATCTCGGAAGATTTTGGGTGGCTGCAGATAACCTTATTACCTGCCATGTTTAAAAGAAATCAGAAGAGCTATACTTTAAAGGATCGAAAATTAGTTTTAGGAAATTAAAAGAAAGGAGAGCTGCTTCTCTTATATTTGACACATCTTGCAAGCTCACTTTTACTAAATCTTTGTAATCTATCACAGATCATTGGTTTATCTATGGGCTACTATCACTTTATGTTTGTATTTTTGGTTCTGTGATTAATATCTTTAACTAATTTATGTATTCAAAATTAAGTAAAACATAGCTAACTGAAAGTGTCTTGGTTCAACTTGACAAAACCTTGACGGGTCCAGCTTGATCTATCCTATCTAATCAGGAACAAATTCTGTGTGGTAAATACAGTAGTTGTTAACACCTGTCTAATCAATGTATCTAACGCTTTTGTTACTTCATATCCCATAGAAGTCATCCCAATAACTAAATTATAAGTACAAATATTTGTCAACTCAACCGTGGGCACTAAAGACAATTCCGAGTATGACTTTCAAGTTTCAACCAGTGTAAAACATTTTGGATCAGTGAACAATTCTGGTCATTTCAGAAGTTATATGATCTGCTTGAAGTTGAATTTATAGTGAGTTGATAAGAGGGAATCTTTTTCAATCAGATACTCTTCCCATCAGATTTTGCAACCAGTTCCAATAGCAAGTATATGCTACCATAAGATTTTCACTCTTTTGTCAAAATTTCAAGGAATCATGGAAACCGCAAACCACTATATGCAAGTGAGAAGACTTGAATCTTAAACTCAAGTGCAAACAAAGTTTTACTCAATCCATCAGAAATCAGGGTCCAACAGGCATATCCTTTATTATACATAAAATAAACTACTAAGATTTGGTATCTTTAGAAGCACAACAAGGCATTGCGTAGTGGTTTACAGAAACTATGACTTAAAAAGGTAGACATGCAACTCGATCAAGTAGAAGAATGCATAACAAACTTACCTTGTGGCAGTAGATATTAACAACCCAACTGTTCATGTATTTAAGAAGGAAGGCTTGTAATCGCCCATTTTTTTCTCTCCTCACATATTCCAAATAGTTCGTGTGAACAACACCTACAACCAGGCTGAATTTGGTTTTCCATCTCTTTCCATGATGATACCATGTTAAGTGCTCTGGTTCCTCAAGGACAGCGATATCTGCCTCCTCATCAGGAATGATCTCTGTAATATCTCCTACAGCAAGAATGCTCCTCTTCTCCTTGGAAAACTGATATACAAGAGGTGTAGAAGTTATATAAGCAACTGCATGTCATATTTGATCAAATGAATCAGATTATTGGTAGGCTTGTACAAGGTAAAAGTTTGGGGAATATCAAATTACGCTTCTTGTTGAAGACAGCTCTTAATTCATACTAATTCTACACAATATATGCCCACTTTAGAATATGGATCGAATTTTATACCAACTCACTATCAGGTAACATAATCACGACAGAACTAGGAATTATTACACTCGTGAAACAGATAAGCGCCACAATTTCTTCCACTCTAAAAGTTATGCATGTCATTGTGTTTGACCAACATCCCACTAAAATAATGTTGATGTTATTTATTTTCTAAATCCAAAATTTAGGCAATATATCTACCATAATGACCCAAGAAATAACAGAATGTTTGACTGCATGCTCAAATCAGATTTCTAGAATAAAGAAGGTAAAAAGGTGAAATACCTTTCCAGCATAAAACAGTATGCGGAAAGTAGATTTGAACCCAATTCTTTCCTCAAGCCACTGACGTACATATAACTCTTGCTGCGAGGGCAAGTCAAATGTGATATTATTGGGATACAAATGTTCCTGATCTCCCTTAGACAGCCAAGGAATTACCAAGGTAACAATCCTTTCCTCATCTTTTGATAAATATACTGCACGGAAAAGAGGATTAACAGAAGTTCCAGTCATCCATGGAAGGCTTGCCGTAGTGAAAATTGCTATATGTTGTTTCTTTTCCATTCAATTATGAACTGAACACCTATATCTGGTTTCAGATCCACCACCTATATATAACCAATGTTTTGGACAATCAAAATAAACAAATTAAATTTCTTCGACAAAAGAAGGATATTGTTGCTTCAAGTTTCCTTGGTCCATACTATTATTTCCTCTTCAACTCATTCATTAATATTATCTTGTTAAGTACAGCTGATTTGTACTCATGAGGTAGAGAAATAAGAATAGTAAAGATCACGAGGAGAAGAACACGAAGGAAGATCACAGAGAAGGAAACGAAGACATTTGTTTCACAATTAAATTGAATAATTTACATGCACAAACGATGAACAATGCCCAAAAAAACCTCAAGAGTCAAGACAGTAATAATGACTTTTTCTCCTTTCCTAATCATATAGGGCGTTTGGTAGGAAGGAAGTTCTATATTATCTAAGTTAAAAGTCATGTTTAACTTATTTGGTATGTTTGGATAAAGAAGCGTGACAGGCGGGCTTCTTATAACTTATGAGCCCAAAAATAAAAAGCTAGCCAACAGAGCTTTTTAGTGCTTCCCGCTTTCTACTATACTACAGTCCGCTAAGCTTTCACAAAAATAGTGCATTCGAACTGAGTTATTTAAAAATGATATATTTTATTTCTTTATTTGGGCAAACAATAACATAGTTTTTTAGAAAAATGATAACAGCTTTGAAACACAAAAAGAAATAACATAGTAATTATTTTTGTCAGGTCGTAATATATAAGTTAATTTTAACAAAAAGGAAACTGTTAACTTATAAATTTTAATTTACCAACACCCCATTAACTAATTAACTTATAGATCACATTATGCAAACACTTAAATAACTTATAAGTCACAATCCACTTCTTCACTTTAAGCAATAAGCCATACCTCAATAAGCCATACCTTATTTTTCATAAAAAGGCTATTGCAAAGGGTTTTAAACTTAAGGCAGGGGCTTTCACTTTACAACTAGAATTATTATTGTTCATACACTTACACACCAGATGAGATCACCTCCTAATATTATAAGACACTGTTTTGTTACAAGCTCTACGAAACAAACATAGCCATCTTTGATCTGGTGGTTCATAATCCATGGACAATTACCTTGTTTTCTTTAAATTTAAAGAATATAATCCCATGAAATTAGATCAATCATTTTTTGATTAGTTTCCTTGTCAGAGTGAACCAAAAAGATGATCAAATGTTGGACTCATAGGATCATAATCCTTATTTCTGTGATAAATAAGGTAATAGTCTGGGATTATAATCCCTTCAAACAAACAAGCTCCAAGGTATTAGGAGTTGGGCTTAATAGATAGGATGCTTTATCCCTTTTTGGGTCCATCATAGCATCCAATTTTTAGTCACTAGGTGGCTCTATCCCTTTTTGTGTCCACCACACTGCAATTGAATTAATGAGAACATTGGATTGACTAATGAATATTTTGGGGGTAGGAGAGGCCTCTTCCAAACAGAGCTCCCATAGCATCTTAAGTTGCCAATTCTACCTGTTAGAACCTAGCATTACAGTGTTCAGCCATCAAGAAGCTACTCAACAAGTATCTCTCTATTCTCTACCATCAATACTTCAAAGTACTTACAAATATTTGCCTAATTATCCATACATACAGCACAACCAAATAAACATGAACAGTAAAAAAGGTCAAATCTTTGCACTAACATCAACATAAAGTACCCCAAAATACATCAAATCAAGCTATGTTATGTAGCAAAAAACACAAAAGAAACAGAATCTTGAAGAAAAACGAAAAGGGCTGAAGAAAATACCTCAAGTCTCTTCAGGGGTTGGAAGAAAATGAAAGCTAAGCAAGCAGAAGAAGAATGATTGAAAGATGGTAAATAAAAGAAGAAAAAGTAAAGTATAAAAAAAAGATACAAGTAGTGTAAAAGCAAGAGGGTGATGCTGAAGAAGATGCGAATATGAAGTGGGTATTTTTGTTGCGCCAGATCTAGCTGTCCCCTTTATTCTGTCTTAAAAAATGATTGCTTCGCTTCAATTGCGTGTTCAGAGACAGCGAGCTCAGATAGATTCTAGCTTTACTTTTATGCTCGACCATGGACTTTCGATAATTTCAGTTTTTATATTAGATTTTTTAAGTTTTATTTCCGAATTATATGATTAACATGATTGCAAGTTGCAACGGTGAAAGTGAACGGGAACGGTGATCGGCTGATTGCTGGGTTAAAACTAAACGAGACAATGTTTCTTATATTTTCGTTTTTTTTTTTGTATTTGAATATTGAATTTGTATCTTATTTCTCATATATTCATTTAATTGATTTATAATTTCAAATATTAAATATTAATTTGTTAATATAGTTCTGAATTACTTATAATTTGACCGAATATTATTAAATATTTATATTTACATACATGACACAATTTTATTAATATATTATATGATTAAATTTGATGGAGTTTACAAAAACATTAACGCGGAGCATAAAATTAGATAAAACATAATTTAGTTATCCAAAATTTTATCTTTTCCTGTAATAATTATAAACATTTGGCAACTTGAAAATTATCTTTTACGACATAAATATCGTGATCAAAAAATAAAAGAATCACTTTTATAAATTAATAGAATCTATAATCTATAATATAACTAATAAGCATAATAACAATCTTTTTTATAAAAACAAAATAACTATCTTAATATTTATTCTTTACGGAGCAAACTAATTTAACGTTAAATTAACTAAATCTAAGTAATATACAAAGTAAACTAATTTAACCTAATATTTGACTAACATTTTTGACTTGAACCATTTGATGATTCGGTTTTTGTAGTGTGTGATGGGCACATGCGCGGAACAAGTTTGGTAGATTTTGATTGGGTCTTGTATCTAATAATAACTAGCCTTTAACCCGTGCGAAACAGAGGCGGGTATATAGTTCATAATTTATTATTTATAATTTAAATTTTAACATCATTTTATTAGCATTTTAGTATTAATGGATTGAATTTTAATTAAATTATATTATTCAACTGACTATATTTTCACCCGATTATTTGAAAATAAACAAACCCTAATACACACACAGGATTTTAGTACATTTAATCCGAATTTAGTAATGAATCAGAAAATTCAAATCTTTTTTCCAAACATAGCCGATCGTGTAATACCTTTGAAAGATTTAATAAATCAATCGAATTTCAACATAATTTTGTAATTTTGATTTTTTGACAACAATCCTATATTATAATAACTGAGTCTACCCAAGTATGCAGTTAACCAATCAGAAAAGAGGAATTATTTTAGGACCAATTAGAGGTCATTCCTAAATTTTAGACCAATCATATTCATTCTCCAACTTTCCTTCTACCACTATATGCAGTTAACCAATTAGAAAATAGGAATTATTTTAGGACCAATCAGAAGTCATTCCTAAATTTTAGACCAATCATATTCATTCTTCAACTTTCTTTCAACCATATGCAGTTAATCAATCAGAAAAAAGAATTATTTTAGCAGTAATATTATCCATCATCCAACTTTTCTTCTATTAAATTTTATCCAAAATATTAACCGCATACAAGTTAATCATGAGTTAATCAATACAATTTTTTTATTATACAATATAATTAATCAGCTCCTTTTCATTATCTGATTATAACTAAACTAATTAGACTCCTTTTCATTATCTAATTAAAAATAATCTAATTAGATAATAATAGAATTTGAGATTTACTTTAAGTAATTTAATTCAATTCAATTCAATTTATGAAAAAATAAATTATTTAGGATGTTAACCAATAAAAAAAAGAGGAATTAATTTAGTAACAATATATCATTCCTTATTTTAGCCCAATGATATTCATTCGTTAACTTTAGATAATTTTAGAACAAATCAGAGTCCATCTTTAATTTTTTTTATATGAATAATCAACAATTATATGTTTAGATCAATTTGATAAATCTTTTTTAAAATTATACGAGTCTCCACACCCTACAGATTAGAACGAGCTTTTTATTTACTTGATGGCAAAGAAAAACAGTTTCCTTCTGTTGCGGTGGATAAAATATTAACATGTTACATGACATGCATGGTCTTTCGAGTATTATATGATATATAAAATTAGATATTTACTATTTTAGAAAATTAAATTCACACTTAGCCAATATAAACATCGTTTTTATAATTATAAATATATAATTATAATGTGATTGGTTAACTGCATACCTGGGTAGACTCAGGTATTATAATATAGGATAAATACAAGTTAGCATCCAGAATGACCAGTTTTCATAAACCTCACAGTAATTTTATAATTTACTAAGACAAATTTTTTATTAAATCCATAAAATTTATTGACATAAATGAATTTTTACAAGATATACACTTTTACGGCATACTCGATTGAATTTAATAATTTTTATTATTTCATAAATAAGTTAAGTGCATACAAATTATCAGAAATATGGCTATAATGACAATTATGCAAATTAAATGAATATGCGTATAAATCAATTAAATTATATAATATAATAATAACGACTAATATTAGGCATGTATCTACCTGATCCGATCGACCTTAACCCAACATTACTTTATTCAATAGAGGAAATTAAAAAACATTATGACCTTGAAATTACTCGCCCGCTCGCGTCCCCATTCACTAACTGGCTCCCCAGTTCTCATATATATATATATTATAAAAAATTTATACATAAATATTACAATATTGTTAAAATTAAAATAATTTTATACAAGTCCACCCATAAATTTTCATATGACTAAACAATATTTCTAATTTGTTGCGGTGGTTAAAATATTAACATGTATTACGTGACATACATGGTTTTTTGAGTATTATATAATATAAAATTAAATATAATATATTTCTAATTTGTTGCGGTGGTTAAAATAATTTTATACGAGTCCACCCATAAATTTTTATATGACTAAACAATATTTCTAATTTATTGCGGTGGTTAAAATATTAACATGTATTACGTGACATACATGGTCTTTTGAGTATTATATGATATAAAATTAAATATTTCGTATTTTATAAAATTAAATTCATACTCATCTAATATAGTGAAAATGCCCTAAATAACTAATATTTATGTAATGCATGCCCAAAATAACAAACGTCGAGTTTGATGCCTTTTTGATGCCTCTTTTAACCAATCAGTGACGCATTCAAAGGATGCGTGTATATGAATCAAGTGATTTAACCGCTACGGGGTACTTCTGATCCAAATAAAGACAACCCCTGCATATTTCTTCATATCCAAAATAGCTTTGGACTCCGTGATGCTGTATGTATGATCATATATGTGTTTTCAAAAGGGAACAAAAAAAAATGACACGCATTCTGACTATGCGTGTTTGTTGGTCACACATACTATATATGCGTAACTTGCAAGCAGATTTAAAATTTAGTTTAATCCTCACACACGATTGATGCTCATGCACAAAATCAGCCAAAGCATACGCATTAACTAGATCCGCACTCAGTATTCGCATTCAGAGAATGCGACTCTTTGTGGTTATTTTGGCCCATTTTAGTGTGGGTGATCATTATGGACAATATGCGCAGAAAATGAGTTATATTGGATATTCACCCTTTAATATAAACATCGTTTTTATAAGTGTAAATTTATAATTATAATGAGAAAAATAATATAAAATAAACACAAGTTAACATACAGAACGACCAATATAGAAATCTCATAATGACTTTACAATTTACTAGGACAAAATTTTCATTATGTTCGTGATTAAAATAGATATAAAAATAAAATATATTTATCTTTTTAAATTCATAAAATCTTATTTACATGAGTGATTTTGTTACAAATTTATACTTTTAAGGCATGCTCCATTGAATTTAATAATTTATATTACTTCGTAAATAAGTTAAGTGCATACAAATTTTCTAAACTATGGCAACGAAGACTAATCATGCGGATATAAATGAATTTTTGCGTACAAATTAATTAAATTATATATTATAATAATAATGACTGATATCAGGGGATGCATCCACCCGACCCGATCGACCTTAATCTGACATTACTTTATTTAATACGGAAAATTGAAAAAATTTATGACCCTGAAATTACTCACCCCGCTCCCTTCCCTGTTTACTAACTGCCTCCCCAATCCTCATATATATTATAAAAAAAAAATTCATACATAAATATTTTGAGGATAATATAATTTTATATGTACATTTTTTATTCTCTTATTAGTTTTCAATATCTCATATTATAAAAACAAATTAGTTTAGATCAACATCAGTGCAAATTCAGGATTCAGTATGAAATTGAGATAATTCACATTTTGGATCCGAAACCGGGAGCAGGATTGCATTCGCATTCCATGATTTCTAAACGATAGTCGATCCTTATATAATATTTGATTGAAAAGAAAATATGATTATTTCATTTCATATAATATGAGGGTGTTGAGTAGAGTATTTAAGAAATAATATTATTTTTTTTATAAATTTATACCTATATTATGTAATAAAATTATATAAATGATAAAACAATATGTACTTGAATTTGTAAGTATACAAACTTATTTTTATTTTATAAAAATAATCATTCGGTGCGTAGCACGGGTAAAAAGATTATTTTAGCACTAATATTATCCATCATCCAACTTTTCTTCTATTAAATTTTATCCAAAATATTAACCACGTACAAGTTAATCATAAGTTAATCAATACAATTTTTATCATACAATATAATTAATCAGCTCCTTTTCATTATCTGATTATAACTCAACTAATTAGACTCCTTTTCATTATCTAATTAAAAATAATCTAATTAGATAATAATAGAATTTGAGATTTACTTTAAGTAATTTAATTTAATTCAATTCAATTTATGAAAAAATAAATTATTTTAGGATGTTGACCAATAAAAAAAGAGGAATTAATTTAGTACCAATATATCATTCCTTATTTCAGGCCAATGATATTCATTCGTTAACTTTAGATAATTTTAGAACAAATCAGAGTCCATCCTGAAATGCAGTTAACCAATCAGAAAAGAGGAATTATTTTAGGACCAATCAGAGGTCATTCCTAAATTTTAGACCAATCATATTCATTCTTCAACTTTCTTTCAACCACCTTATGCAGTTAACCAATCAGAAAAAAAAAAAGAATTATTTTAGCACTAATATTATTCATCATCCAACTTTTCTTCTATTAAATTTTATCCAAAATATTAACCACATACAAGTTAATCATGAGTTAATCAATACAATTTTTTATTATACAATATAATTAATCAGCTCCTTTTCATTATCTGATTATAACTAAACTAATTAGACTTCTTTTCATAATCTAATTAATAATAATAGAATTTGAGATTTACTTTAAGTAATTTAATTTAATTTAATTCAATTTATGAAAAAATAAATTATTTTAGGATGTTAACCAATAAAAAAAGATAAATTAATTTAGTACCAATATATCATTCCTTATTTTAATTTTAGAACAAATCAGAGTCCATCCTGAAATTTTTTATATGAATAATCAATATTTATATTTTTAGATCAATTTGATAAATCTTTTTTAAAATTATACGAGTCTCCACACCCTACAGATTAGAACGAGCTTTTTATTTACTTGATGGCAAAGAAAAACAGTTTCCTTCTATTGCGGTGGATAAAATATTAACATGTTACATGACGTGCATGATCTTTCGAGTATTATATGATATAAAATTAGATATTTACTATTTTAGAAAATTAAATTCACACTTAGCCAATATAAACATCGTTTTTATAATTATAAATATATAATTATAATGTGAGAAATAATATATAATAAATACAAGTTAGCATCCAAAATGACCAGTTTTCATAAACCTCACAGTGATTTTATAATTTACTAAGACAAATTTTTTATTAAATCCATAAAATTTATCGACATAAGTGAATTTTTACAAGATATACACTTTTACAGCATGCTCAATTGAATTTAATAATTTTTATTATTTCATAAATAAGTTAAGTGCATACAAATTTTCTGAAATATGGCTACAAAGACAATTATGCAAATTAAATGAATATGCGTATAAATTAATTAAATTATATAATATAATAATAACGATATTAGGCATGTATCCACCCGATCCGATCGACCTTAACCCAACATTACTTTATTCAATCGGGGAAATTAAAAAACATTATGACCTTGAAATTACTCACCCGCTCGCGTCCCCATTCACTAACTGGCTCCCCAATTCTCATATATATAAAATAATTTTATACAAGTCCACCCATAAATTTTTATATGACTAAACAATATTTCTAATTTGTTGCGGTGGTTAAAACAATTTTATACGAGTCCACCCATAAATTTTTATATGACTAAACAATATTTCTAATTTATTGTGGTGGTTAAAATATTAACATGTATTACGTGACATACATGGTCTTTTGAGTATTATATGATATAAAATTAAATATTTCGTATTTTATAAAATTAAATTCATACTCATCTAATATAGTGAAAATGTCCTAAATAACTAATATTTATGTAATGCATGCCCAAAATAACAAACGTCAAGTTTGATGCCTTTTTGAACCAATCAGTGGGGCATTCAAAGTATGCGTGTATATGAATCAAGTGATTTAACCACTACGGGGTACTTCTGATCCAAATAAAGACAACCCATACATATTTCTTCATATCCAAAATAGCTTTGGATTCCGTGATGCTGTATGTATGACCATATATGTGTTTTCAAAAGGGAACAAAAAAAAAAATGACACGCATTCTGACTATGCGTGTTTGTTGGTCACGCATACTATATATGCGTAACTTGCAAGCAGATTTAAAATTTAGTTTAATCCTCACACACGATTGATGCTCATGCACAAAATCAGCCAAAGTATGCGCATTAACTAGAGTTCGCATTCAAAGAATGCGACTCTTTGTGGTTATTTTGGTCCATTTTAGTGTGGGTGGTCATTATGGACAATATGCGCAGAAAATGAGTTATATTGGATATTCACCCTCTAATATAAACATCGTTTTTGTAAGTGTAAATTTATAATTATAATGAGAGAAATAATATAAAATAAACACAAGTTAACATACCGAACGACCAATATAGAAATCTCACAGTGGCTTTACAATTTACTAGGACAAAATTTTCATTATGTCAGTGATTAAAATAGATATAAAAATAAAATATATTTATCTTTTTAAATTCATAAATCTTATTTACATGAGTGATTTTGTTACAAATTTATACTTTTAAGGCATGCTCCATTGAATTTAATAATTTATATTACTTCGTAAATAAGTTAAGTGCATACAAATTTTTTAAACTATGGCAACGAAGACTAATGGTGCAGATATAAATGAATTTTTGTGTACAAATTAATTAAATTATATATTTATATTATAATAATAATGACTGATATCAGGGGATGCATCCACCCGACCTGATCGACCTTAATCTGACATTACTTTATTTAATACGGGAAATTGAAAAAATTTATGGCCCTGAAATTACTCGCCCCGCTCCCCTCCCTATTTATTAACTGCCTCCCCAATCCTCATATATACTATAAAAAAAATTCATACATAAATATTTCATAATTGTTGACGATAATATAATTTTATATGTACATTTTTTATTCTCTTATTAGTTTTCAATATCTCATATTGTAAAAACAAATTAGTTTAGATCAACATCTGTGCAAATTCAGGATTCAGTATGAAATTGAGATAATTCAGATTTTGAATCCGAAACCGGGAGCAGGGATTGCATTCGCATTCCATGATCTCTAAACGATAGTCGATCCTTATATAATATTTGATCGAAATAAAAATATGATTATTTCATTTCATATAATATGAGGGTGTTGAGCAGAGTATTTAAGAAATAATATTATTTTCTTAAAAAAATTTATACCTATATGTAATAAAATTATATAAATGATAAAACAATATGTACTTGAATTTGTAAGTATACAAACTTATTTTTATTTTATAAAAATAACCATTCGATGCGTAGCACGGGTAAAATGCTAGTAACTTTTAAGATTAGAGTTGAAAGAGTTATATAATGGTTCATGTTTATATTGAGATAGAACACGTGAAAGTTAAAAAGAGTTATATGAAGGTTCTTGGTAAAAGAAAATATTCAAAATTGTATATTTATAATTTTATTTATAAAATTATTATAATTTTTTTAATGAAATATTATATGATAATGGATTGTTATGAGTGTTTTTAGGATTTGAAACTGTTTAACAATATAATACTAATATACTCCACATTTGTAGATTTGTAGTACTAAAAGGAGAGTATCAAACCAAAAAATCTATACTATACTATAATAAGCCAACATGGATATAATTTGTAGTCCCACTTTTTCTTCCCATTTTTTGGTTTCGTCTCACTTTTTTTAGTTTCGTCTCTCCGCTACACTGATGTTTAGAAACCGTCTCCTGCTCGACACTCTCTCCCAACCCTATTAGGTCTCTCTCTCCCAACAGAGATTGACAAGCGTCGAGTCTCCCCACCCACCCCCGCCTGGCTCTCTTCCCTTTAAACCATCAGAAGCTTTGCCTCTCAATTGATAGGCAATGGCGAAAGACAATGGGTTGCTCGCTGTAATGACAATGGCGAAAGACAAGTAGCAAAAATCATCCATCACATCTTTTACTTCCAGAGGCGACTTCCTTGCTATTCTTTACCCCGAGTGCTACGTCAAAGTAATCTCTCTCTCCCCAACTCCCCCCATCCCTCCCCTCCCTCTCTCCCCTTTAATACTCTATTAATCTATTTGCTCGAATTCGTTAGTACAATTTGTTAATTTGCTTTTTTTGGTGATTGATACGCCCCTGTTTTCATGTCCTGAATTTCTTTTTTTTTTTTCACCTCATACTACTTTACTATCATCACTAGGATTTTAATAGTTTAACAGTTGAAGAAACTTTCTACGCTTTTACTATGTTTATTATTGGCTTTATAAAGTATCTGTTCTGTTCTATTTTGAAAAGACTTTCATTCTAATTAGTTGTAATAAAACCATATGTTCTGTTAGTTTTTGATCTAGAGGAATTTGTCACGGACTGAATGTTTTGTTCCTGGACTGCTGCAAAATAGTCAGCGCTTGAAACTAGCCTGCTTTAGTCCTGTATTATGTAGTTTTAAAATCTGTGTCTTAATCAGAATGTTATGCATTTAGACTTGGTTGTATTTAAAATTGATTTGCATCATTTTCTTTTTATACAAATTGCTAGCAGTATTTTACTATTATGCCGACAGTGTTTTTTGTACTGATTGTATTCTGACAGGCTAGAGATTGACAATCTGCTACCATAATGGAGAGCTGTTGGCACTTGGCATAGGTTAATATGCTTTTCATTTGTAAATTGTTTTAGATACTGTTTCCAGATTACATTTCTGTATTTAATTGCTTGCTATATTGTCATAGGAGCTTGGTATTAATTGAACTGCAAGTCCCTGTAGTTCTCTTCTTTTCTGCCACTGTAAGTCCTCTTTAAATCAATATTTATTTTCATAATTTTATTTTATCAAATTTACATAATCTTCTGATTATCAAATGTTTATAGATATTACATCTTTAAATGCTTATATTGCATGGTTATTTAATATTTGTTCACTTATTTTCTATTTTTTAATGTTTAACTTTATATTTGTATTTATTTGCTTTCAAAAGATGTGTTTGTATTAGAAGATTATGTGTCTTTTAATTTAAATTAGTTTTTCTTTAAGAATTAGGTTCTTTAAAATGGTCTATATGAAGTAGGTCGATAGATGTGTTTAGACTTAATAAAGTTTTTATTAGGTTTATCGAAATAAGTTTTAAGAATTAGGTTGCTTATAAGGATTGATAATTTCATCTTTGTTGTGTTTGGTAATGCACGTAAAGTGTTTGACCCGAAAGTTGTTTGAAATAATAACTTATTCTGAAACCCGGCCATGATACTATTATATGAAGAGGCTTATAACCAAGTCCTTAAAATCCTAACAATAAACGCTTGGTCAATTTAGGAGTTAATTACCTTTGTCCCAAATGTATACTTCAACACCAGGAAGTAGTTTTTAGGAAGCAGAGCTTCTGACCAGCTTTCTTGATATGAGTTGAGCACTAAAGCACAGAGAATAGCAGACTTCGTTTAGTATTAGCAAGATGAAGCTTATACATAAATGTTATGTTACCAAAAGCAGCGTTTGTAACTAAAAGTAACATGTCAAATTGAAATGAAAAAGGTGTCAAGTGAAAGAGCCAGTGGTTCAAAATGTAAAATATTTCCCCTATGCTACAGATTCAAAGCAAGCACCTTTTTCTTTGTTTAGAAATAATAAATAATATTATTCACTTAAATAAGCATCATTTAATAGCAGCTTTGCTGATTAGTACCTCAACAAAGTTATACCATTCATCGAGGAGTCGAAACCTTCCAGCTAGGACCAATCTCCAGGCTTACTAGACTATTACTTAAAAAACGGCTCCTGTTAGAGTTCTATCTCCTACTAGACATTGGTTTTACGGACTAAAGCAAATACTACAGAAAACAGATACCTTGAACCGCCCTCTATCTTCCTCTCCGTCTCGGCACCCTAACAGGCAGCTCAATATTGCCGCTTATCAGTTTGGTGAGTAAATTATATTCTTTTATTTTTCTCCATTGGTTGTTATCTTTTAATATGTGTGTAGTTAACACACTTAAGTTTTTTAATTATTTGTTGATTTAAGTAGCTCATTTTATGCTTTTTTTTGTTCATATGTTCTTACTGTTGCTAAGCGCAATTGGTAAATATGGTGTAATATTGTGTAGCATACCTGAACTTCTGTTTACAGGATCACTTATCCAACATAACTTGTCACTCATCTTACACTTGGCATTGCTTTGCGTGCGGTATTGGATGCACTACGCCATCCATCTCTTAAGAACTTCATCTCCCCTGAAGGTTTGTTCTTCATACTCTCTTCTGATTAACTAGCTCTCTTTGTGCACAACTCTGTTGTGCTCTTTCTTTGGTTCCAGAATGAATCATGCACGTAAAGTGTTTGATCTGAGAGTTGTTTGAAAAATTAACTCACTGTGATTAAATGAATAAACACAGAATTAAAATCATTAGAATTGTGCAAGTTGCTTTAAATGAATTGTTCAATTTGCCGCCCATTAATAGCCTTTGACTGTACAACATGGTTTAGAAATTGTGTAAGTGATTCCGAAGGAGCATCAGGTTCACTCCAGACAATATGTATTAAATCAATCCCTGGGCATGACGTATAGTGAGAGATAGACCGCTTCAGTAGATCATTTCCTTGTATTGCGCGTTTGAAGCACTCCTCAGCCCTGTAAAAACCCTCCAACTTTATAGGTTACCGATAAAAATAGTGCACAAACTCTTCTGAGTAATATCAGTACAAATCATTGCAACAGTCAATAACTTCCTACATTAATAATTTAGCAATTTATCTTGGTGTCGATTGTCATGTTTTCTCTTTGAATTCAGCATATAGAATTAGTGTTCTACACATGTGTGCTTTGCAGGTGGTACCTAAATCAAGCACTACCACTTTCATTTTGCAGTGCACCTTAATGTTTTATAAATGCTAGGCTGAATATCTTTGAGAATTGTCTAATAGAAAACAATAAGAGTTATAATTCAATTAGAAACGAAAGTACAAAAGACACTGCTGCAGGGATAGCAGACTTTGTTTAGTATTAGCAAGATGAGAGAGGGCACAAGGAGTGCCACTGCTACAGGGATACACATGTGGTCGCGTAATTAGACTACGGAGAGGACATTTAAAAAGAAACAGAACAATAAACATGCCTGTTACCACTATTATTGTATATGACCAACCAAAATTATGTTTAAATAGCACAATCAACATATAGAGGAAAAAATTTTACCTTTTGTGTCTGCGTGCTTATGTGTAAACGTATATCTCGTTGTTCTTTGGTGAGAGCCAACGTCAATTGAGGACCAAGCCTCGACTCTTTGTTCAGTTGCATTGTGGGCTCTCAAATTAACATTTATAATTAGGGAGTCATAGGACCTTGATGACAAAATTCAGTGACATTTGTGATTTGACACTATTGAAAATGGGTATGACTGCTGTATGAACTGCACCAGAGGTGTCTAGCATGCATCAATTTTTCCTTAAAGAAATGGCTTACTCTGATTAGAATTTGTGATGGGAACTGTTGATTCAGAATTAGGAATTTGCTGAAGAGCCACTGTTTCAAAAATTGTCATTTGTAGATTTAAGCATTGAATTTCTGAGGAAGACAAGTTGGCCGGAACTGTCATTAATAATTATCTTTCCCAAATATCTATTATAAGTGACTTTAGAGTGTGATTGAAGAGAATTGAGCCAGAAGGTGTCTTTCTCAAATATCTATTATAAGTGACTTCAGAGTGTGATTGAAGAGAATTGAGCCAGAAGGTGCCAGAAAAATCTTGTTGCCAAGGTGCACGCGGTATCTTGTGGCTCTGATTGGCTCCCAACTTTAGGCTTTTTCGGGTCTGTGGTGGCGCAAGCTTCCTGCATTGGAGCCTTAGGGGTGAGATTAGAAGATAACCTTAACATAGGTTGTAAAGTTAAACTCTCGGAAATAATGGTTTTAAGTGAAAAGCTATATATTTGTTGATTGAACTGGTTCGGTTGCATAAACTCTTTTAATCCTTTTTTTTCTGCTAAATAAAATTGTGCAATGTCACTTTTAATCCTTTTTGATATGCCTGGACTGAAGACAAAACAAAGGAAAATAGCAGGTGGTGCAACTTTGCTTAATGCTTACTACGAAGCATAGCTAAGTGATAAGGTAACCCGGACCACACTTTGTAACCTCAAAGCTATTAGGAGGAGTGCCAGTGTAATTAAATGGCATGAGGGGAGTATCGATGATACTAAGAAAGTATCAGATTGTGGAGACCTGGTTTAATAAACGGTTCTGAAAATTGTCTAACTTTAATGTTATTATCCAATCTGTAGCTACTATCTTGCTGCTCTCTGGCATTATCTATACTGTAGATTCATTTTAGAACCTTAATAACTGCGCATATCGTCTTATATTTGTATGCATGTTCAGTGATGCAATATCTATGTTCAGGAACTACATGGCTCTATCCTATATTTCAAACTACTATATATTCTGAACCATTAAGGAAGCTATTTATTAGATAAGTTGCTACAAGATTGATCTCCTCTAAACAAGATATTCGACTTTTATTGATTATATTAGTTGGTTATATTTTGAAAATAGTAGATTATTAATATTTTAGGTTATGATAAATAGAATATATCAATTCAATATAGTGTAAATGATATGAAATCTTCTTATAACTTCTTTTATTTTCTTTAAACTTCAGTTTTTCCACCAGTTTTATCAGTCATCTTTCTGGGGAACAAAAAAAATTTGGAAGTGTCGTACTACTTCAATATCAGTTATTTGTAGTTATTACTGAAAGATATTATATTACAACATGAGCCAGGTCATTTTTTGGTTGCCTACTTGCTAGGTGTTCTTCCAAAAAGATATAGAGTACCTACCATGGATGATCTAAATCAGGACGAACTTGCTGGAGGAAGGGTAGACTTTCTTGACCTTCTTGAAGAAGTAAGTAATTGTTTAAATTACATTATGACTTTTTGGGAATTTGGATGTCTGTGACAAATTCTAGAATTATTTTTTACAACTATATCCAAAAGTCTACTAAAGATGTCAAAAAATGTGTTGTCACCATGGCAGCACATCTCATTAGGTACACTATCATATACTACTATGGAATTTCAAAATGTTTACTACTTTTAGAACTAACTTTTTAAGAATTTATTTCAAATTCTGAAAGAGTACACTTAGCTGTTTAAACAAGAACCTTTCGTGCTAATCATTTGGAAAGTGAAAAAGAGAAAGAACCTCGACTGATAGATAAAAAGCCAGTGTGATTTTGGTTCAGTCAGTTTTCCACTTATACTCGTTTATGTCAAGTTTTCTCTTTTGTGTATCGCTACCATTTTTAAACCCAATTTTTTCTGTGCTGCACAAGTTGGTCCTGATAGAAAATCAGACTACAAGCTTCATAAAGAGAAACTTTTTGACGAAGTGTGAATTCTTTTTAGGTTTAAAATTGTTATTTTCCATGTCAAGTTCTTTGCTTATACTAATATTTGAGCTTATATAGGAAGACATAAGTGAATTATTTATGGCACTATATTGTGAGCATCATTTTTGTCCCTTAGGAAAAAAAATTAGTTTGTATGTTTTTTAAGAGGGAATCAGACATTGCATAGCTTGAGCAAGGTGTGTAACTCCCTTTTGAGGTTTCATCCTGTCTGGCATAAAATCGACTCATATAATGATCTCGCAATAATCACAAGAACTGAATCTTCACGATTATTGTTCAATGACTATAAGACTATCATTTGCATGGAGTAGTGGACTGTCTTTTTCAATTTGTCATGCCAGAGACAATTCTATCCTTAGAATATGAAATATAATACACGGTACTCTAGGTATGTGACATAAGTAAAATAGTAATAGTGCTATTCTAAATTCCTTTAAGTTGGCTTACATAATACTACTGCTTTGTTTTGATAGAGTGCAACTTTTCTTCGAACCTGCTAAGCTAATTCTTATAAAGGGAAAAACTTGAGAAAAAGGACATCAAGAGGCTTACTAAGTCCTAACTCTGCCTTACATTTGAAAACCTTAGATAGGACTTTTTTTCTTCACCTTATGTATATTCTGTCTCTGTGTATGCATGATATACACACTTGATTAAGGTTTGGTTTGTTTATCCTCTTTTGTAAACAGTGTGTCCAGTATTAAGTGTTATAGTCGGAGGCTTAGTAGCAGAACATTCGGTGTGTTTAGTTGCTCAGCAGGACTTCTCTGATGTGGAGAAGGTGGGCAACATGTCCTGTGTGCTAATCCTTGGAGATTCATCAGAATCGTATATTACTGGGTTTTTTTTCCCTTTTTTAAAATTATTTTTAATTCATTTTCATGTAAGACTTATAATACAATTGATTTAGACAATTAATATTGTTATTATTGGTAAGAGTCGTTTTTTAGTAGAGTTATCAAGTTTAATATGTTGAATAATCTTATACTGTCAACTTTCATATGACTTTGATATGTTTGTTTATTCATTAATTCATTAATTTCCGAAGAAAAATAACTTGTTGTGCTTTAATAAAAACTTCGGCACTGAAACCTGATGTATTTGTATGACACAAGATATGCTACAAAAATGTTGTACCATAAAAATACAGTCGCCATAGACAACTAATGCAAAATTTATTTCTCTCACACATCGATACTTTAGCACTAATTTTGCTAGAAAATAAAGTATTGATTGTTCGTACTAATAATTTGTAATATAGAAGAATATAACCAATCGGTTAATAAAATTAAATACAATTTTATTTAATTAATAATAAAATACTAATAAAATGATATTAAGCTTATAAATAATAAAATTAAAAAAATATGGTCGCCCGTGCTTCGCACGGGTTATAGGCTAATTATATACTTATATATAATAAGCGTAAGAGAGATAATTTGGTCGCATGGTCCCATGGTCCAAAAGCTTATCATCCGTTGGATCGTATATTGAACACATAAGCACCGTTTGATTAGAACAAAATTAACTTCGGTTCTATATGACAACTGATATCTACTTGCATGTTTATAATTCCTTTTCTGAATGCAAAACAAATTCTGTCTTTCACGTGTTTATGAATTTTTTATTATTGCAAAATAAATATTTCCTACCAATTTTATTTGTAAAATCATATAAATCGCACCGTCACAATTTTTATATAATATATTTTAAAATTAATAAGCCGGATTAATGTGAGGAGCGGATACAAAAACTTTTTCTTAATCCAAAACAGATTCTACCTTCTATCGCATGTTTATGAAACCAAATTATCATATAAATTTTTAGAAAAATATTTAAATCACATAATTCGAATATAAAATATATTTATAAATATAATCCAATAGAAGTTGGCGTCACATATTCTACTCAAGATATATTAAAATTTGATAGAAAGAATTTAATATTTTGTCGTGATACATACGAGAAAAGGAATGACTTTTTTTTTTTCGAAACCGAAAAGAAATGACTTGATTACAATAGTTTATTTGAAGCCATTAATGACTGTGATGATGTATTTACAACAATTTTAACTTACAAATAAATCATAATTTCAAATTTTAATTTATTGAAAATTTTAATTTATTATTTGTAAATTAAATTTTTTCACACCATTTAAAATATATTTAAAAAGTTTATAAATAATTAAAAAGCTCCCGCACGGGCTATAAGCTAGTATAACTAAAACCTTAGAATACAAATTATACCATGTTGTCTTATTATAGTATAACATAGACTCCCGCAAATAAATAATCACACAAATTAAAATCTACCAATCAAATTTCGTCCTTAGCATGTGCTCACAGGCGCACACTAGATAAACCGATGATGATTTGAGTCGGAAATTTTCTGTCTACTCAATGCCAATAAAGATTGAGATTCAAATCTAAAGGCATAGACACACCCAATTGCACAAAGGTTAAACAACAGAGATAATGAGCAGCAACAAGAAGGTGTTAGTACTAGGAGGCACAGGCTACTTGGGTCAGCATCTATTGCAACACTTATCAAAACAACCCTTTGATTTAGCCTTTACCTATCACTCTACCCTGCCTCCTCAGCCTTTACTCCAAGCCATTCATTCCGATTGCATTGCTTTCCCCCTTGATTCACAAAATGAGGCTGTATTTTTTGGCATCTCCAAAACATTTGGCCAGGTCTCCATTTTTCATTAAAATTAACTTTCTAATGGGTGTGCTTGATTTGTACTCAATCTTCAATTTTATTGATTGTCACTTGTTCTTTGTTTGATTTTTAGTAATGGGTATGTTTCTGATTTACACTACCTGCTGTATAACTTGAAAAGTTTAAATTTTTGTGGGTTCTGGATGCTGGGTGCCTAACTTGTTTTTTGTTATGTTTGTGAATTTGGAATTTTTAGCCTGATGTGGTGGTCAATTGTGCTGCACTTTCTGCTCCTAGTGCCTGTGAGAGGGATCCTGCTACTGCAATGTCGGTTAATGTTCCATCTGCACTTGTCAAATGGTTATTAGACTTTGGCAATGACAATACTCTTCTCATTCATCTTTCGACCGATCATGGTAACAAAAATGCCAATCTTGTATTTTCTTTAGTCACCTAGATTTGTTCTATACTCAAGGAATAAGATTTTATAATTGTAAATTTTGACTTGAAGTACTATTTAGTTAGTTTATTAAGGCAGGAGCTCATCAGGTTGTAACCATTTTAGGGTTGTTCTTTCAAGCTCCTACTTTAGCATATTTGTGTGCAACTATTTCTCATCCTAGTTTACTATTGATAATTAGGTTATTTTGATTTTGATGTTAGGTCAGTGGAGGCCTGAGGGCCCCTTTCTTTCTATGCAAAGTATTTACAGACCAGCACACTACTACAATGTTGTCACAGGAATCAAAAATGTTATTCTCAACTAAATCTGTGGATTTTCTTTATCTCTTGGCAAGAATGAAACTATTTTACTTGCCATCATTGCGGAAATATGTATAGGATATAATCTTAAAGATTGCACAGCTCTTGTGGTAACTGTATTGAAACTGAAGCTGCTTCACTGCAGTTTATGAAGGGGTAAAATCTTTCTACAAGGAAGAGGATGAGACTGCGCCTGTAAATGTTTATGGGCAGTCCAAAGTGGAATCAGAGAAGTTTATATCTGTGAACTGGTCTAACTTTGCAATATTGAGAAGCAGTATCATATATGGGCCACAAACTGTTGCACCTGTGCATAAGTCGCTTCCAGTTCAGGTATATTTGCATAAAGACACACCTTTTTTTTCAAGCTTGTCTGGTGAAATAATTGGAAGAACACATATTTGATGTTTCAGGTTTACTTAAGAATTAAGATAGAAGAACTGATAGATCTGCAAAAATATATTACTATGTACATGATAATCAGGTTCTTATCAACTTGATTTACAATTGGCTTATCTTCATTTTTACTCCAGTCTCGATCGTTACAAGGCTTAGATGCTCTTTAAATCTCTCTTCTGATCATTCATTGCCAAGTTCCGACCTTGTCAAGTCAGTATACATGTTTCCTAACGCCTTCTAATTCTGTATCTTTGTTCTGTATTATTCTGATTTTTGTTGCTCATTTGAGGTAATCATTATAGTGCATCTCACTTGGTAAGCATAGACTGGTGCTTTTCTTGTCTTACTTTTTTAATGAAGGACCTCAATTTAAGATTGCTTCGAATTTTATAAAATAAGGATGAAAGTGTGCAGACCTTTTCTTTAGTTTTTTAATACAGGGCAAGATTGATAGCTGTTGTTTGGTGCAATAAAAAATGAGGAAGTAAATTGTATTAGTTATAGTTTTTAAGAAGTAAGAAGCTATCTGTAAGCCTTGACTTAATGTGCCAAATGTATGTTACCAATATCGTAGCATTTGGAAAATCTGATTTCTATGTATTTAATGATTGCAGTGGCTTGACAATCTTCTTGCCAAAGGAAAAGAAGTTCAGCTCTTTCATGATGAATTTCGTTGCCCTATCTTTGTTAAGGATGTAGTGACTATCATACAAACATTAACTAGCAGATGGATTGCAGGTTTCTTTAGTAAATTCTTAACATTTTTATCTCCTGTATTTATATTAATTCACATGTAATAAGCTGTGTCTAGTTATACTCAGTAAAGTACCACTTTTATTCTTGGTTATGGATGCAACACTTTTGTATTGTGCTAGACAGCTCAATTGTGAACAACCTTAGGTCCTCTGTATGAGCGTGATTAGGACAAAGGCATGTGATTCGAGTTTTAAGTGTTTGTTGTTATCGGTGTCTAGTTATACACATTGTTATTATGCTTTATAAGTGACTGGAGCTTAATTGAATGGCTAATTCCTATGTAACGAGTTAAGAGTAAGAAGTAGGCAATGACATCACTATCTATACACTACAGAATCATCAGATAAGTAACCTCCTGTTGTGCATGTGTTGTTAAGCAGTCCATTGTTTCATGTGATTATATTTTGCCAAGTAGTCGCATTGTTCGATTTTTTTTGGACAAGTAGTCCATTGTTCCTTTATTTCCTTCTCAGTATTCTTATGTTCATTTTAGCACTCTGTGTTATATCCAGATGGTACACGTATGCAAGTGATTCTAAATGTTGGGGGACCAGACAGGCTATCACGACTCCAAATGGCAGAGACTGTAGTAGCTGTCAGGGGTTATGAACTATCGTTGCTTAAACCAGTATCTGCTTCAACAGTAAGTCTACCTTGAAGAATAAACAACCCTATATAAAAAGTTCCATGTGCACTGGTTATATATTTGCCCCTATTATACTTATTACAAGTTCTTGGTTTCTCAATCATCACACTATTTTTTAATTGTCTGGTAATTCACTTGAGTTGGCTGCCCTGACGTGAAACGACGCAGTAGAACACTCATGTGATCTGTCTCATTTTATTGTATAAGATAGACATGTTTTTCCTATGCTCCCAACAGTTTTTATTTACGCAACATTTACTTTTCAGATTGATCGCGGTGTCAAGTCCCCTGCCGACATATCAATGGATATCAAAAAATTGATTCAAACACTAGATTTTTCTCCTTTGAGATTTGAAGAAGGCGTCAAATTAACACTTGCAGATCCAACCGATGTCACTTCTTGATTTGGAAGGGTTAGGCTCTTGTAAATTTCTTACTCATCATAGGCTAAAAGATTTTTCTTTCCTATAAAAGATATTGTTTTTATAATATTTATTAAATATAAGGTGGGGAATATGAAAATTGATTTCTAGGCTTTCATTTAAGCATGTATTTAAGACCACTGAAATTGGTTTTGTCGGATGGAGTTTATCTAGCAGACTATGTTTGGACATTGGCAATTTGAGCTCAATTAAAATATAAGAGAACAGGCTTCATATGTCACAATTTTCATATGTAATACTCAAAATAAGAGAGTTGAGAGAAATAGTCAAAATATCATATATTAATACTAGAATTTTTGAAAAAAAATGCTAGATCGTAGATCGTGTTACGTTTGACCTGAAAATCATTAAAAAAACGTAAAAGGATCCAGGGTTCTCGAAATAAAATGTTACATTTTGCAATGTTCAACCTAGTAAAAGGATCCGGGGTTCTAGAAATAAAATGTTACATCAAAAGTCTCAAAATGATATATTTTGTAATGTCAACCAAGAAAATAGGTTGAACATTGCAAAATCTAGTATTTTGGATTGTAAAGTGACAGGTTGAAGTCAAACAAAATATTTTCTAGTTGTGGGTGATGATAAAAAAAAAGGTGATGAAAGTAAATGAGAAAATATTTTATTTCAAATATTATCTCTTTTTAAAATAAATAAATATTATCCTCTTTTGAAAAATGAAAGTGTTTTTCAGGAATTTCAAGCATTTTTTAAAGAAACTTTCCTGCTTGGCAAAACATTTCCTGCTCCCGAAAACATGAAAATCAGGATATTTTTCCAAAAAATATTTTCCCGAATGTTAATGGCCTAGAAATGTGTTAGTAAGCGAAAGTCATCGGGCGAAAGCTAGTCAGCTAGTAAATTGGAAACCGATTAAGACGACCGTGAATTTCTTTAACTCTTGTCAATACAGGTCAAGAAATTGCTACACAGTACACAGAAAACATATATTTTTTCTATTCTTTTATATTTCTTTCCGTCTTTATATGAAGGCTATATTGCTAGAGTTCCTTCAGTTACTTCGTCCTCGTCCGAGAGATCTAATGGTGGTGATTTAGGTTTAGTCATCATCCGAGAATAACCATAACCAAGAGAGCTCCCGCTGGCTTCACACAGCTGCACCAATAAACATATCATAGCATGTAAGAAAAGTTCAGTGAATTTAAATTACAAACTTCCAAAGAAGTTATCCCACAAAGGTGGGAAGGAGCACCAAGCTCTACCGCAATCATGCCACTAAGAAAGACCAAGATTACATACCTCAGTAAGCTCAGAAAGATGACGGGACCTAAACTCATTAATAGCTGCTGTTATCTCAGACATCGGGAGTTTAGCCTATGAATGGGAAAAAATATTAAAACTCGTACATAGAAACAGAAATACAACTATCAAATTTGATGAGTGCTAAATGCCACCTAAAAGCCAGTTTTGTTCCTTTTTCAAAGAAAAGAAGAAGAAGAAAAGAGAATCAGCCAGGCTAACATTCAAGAATAGGTTCAGCCACACTCTCAAACGACGAAACAGACAATCTGCCCAGGATTCACATGAATACATGATCTGACCATAAGATCCTTATTTTTTCAAATGTATATGTTAATATAGTGAACCTCGTAACAAATGTACCGCAATTTATGACTCCAATCAAGTACAAAGAATTGGGCATGAGACCTATAACAATTATGATTTAAATTAGCAAACAGTGGCCGCCCTGTTAAATTATTACTGTAACTTAAATATTCCGAACTTCTAAAAAAATGAGAAGATCACTGAGAATTTGTGATTTCCAAGTGTGTTGGTTTCTCTTGGGAAAAAGATGGAATAAGAGATCAAGCACTACAATAAGAATATGAGATTAATATTAAAAATTGACCTATTCAGCATGCGGCCTGAGGGAGGGAGGGAGGGGCGCATGCCCCATATGTTACAATAACTTTTTTAAATTTTCTTACCTATTTACTACAAATATTTCTACAATTTCTGTTTAGAATAGAGGTATGTGCCCACAATTATTTGGAAATATAGGAACTATTCAGTAACCGACAACCATGCAACATTGATTTTATTAATTGCACACATTTTTTTGTAATTAAATTTATCTAGGAAGTGGGAACTTGTTATTGCATTGTGAGTATTGTGTACCTCCCATAAGGAGAACTTTATAGATCACCCCAGCAAAGGGTTACAGTCACAACGGGTGTTTATGCATCAAACAAACAAATAATAGACTATAGACAAAGCAGCTCTATCTATATACAAAATCTATATATTTTCTCTACCAGTAAAGAATTTCGAAGTACAAGTAAAGAACTCGATATATGAGACGTTAAATTTACAACACGATAAAGCTTACTTGTGCAAGAACAGCAGCTGCCAACTGTAAGCTTGGTTCTAAGGTCTCTGGGACAACCTGCACAAATGTCAACCCAAATATTTTATATGAACAAGTAATTTCCAATTAAGAAAAGCTATGCATGGAGACAATTCCCAAGAACAGTACAAGAGGTAAATCCTGACATTTAAAATTGATCAAGTTAATATCTACAGAGGAGAAAAATCATGGATAATTTTTAGGAACACTGTGTACTCAATCAGTATTATGAATCTTATATATATATTTTTGAAAGCAAGTCCTTTATTGTGAAACCTAAGTTAAGTTTCAGTTAATGATAAGTCTGGTAGTTTGAGATGTCTTGTTGTCTGTAGTGTCCCTTCCTTTTCTGGTAAAAGAATGTTTAAATTATCTATATTTCTCTTCATTCTGCATGTCTTGGGACAGAATTGCCTTTTTTTTTATGCTAATTATAACCTCTAGATGCCTAATTTGTATGATGAATCATGAATGTATACGATAAACTTAACTTCACACGAAATGCCACTGTTGTATACGTCACCATTATAAGCATTTATGTCAAAGGAAAGAAGTACAAAGATCATATAATAATAATTTGCAAAATCAACTGGATGAGAAGATCAAGAGATATAAAACACAAAATATAAAATATAGCAGAAAAATACCGCTGTTGCACCAGCCTTTTCTAGATTAATCCCATGATCAACATCATGAGCACGCACAAAGGTCTTCACATTGGGAAAATACTTGTTCAGAGCCCAAACAGTTCTATAATTTGCACCTGGAGTATCTAAAGTTATAGCCGCAGCACAAGCTCTTTCAGCCCCAATTTTATGCAGAACCTGCCAACCATGCAAGCACTAAGCAGATTAGCATGTTATCTCAAGAATTTATTATTGTTTTATTAATAAAAAAAACAAATCACCCTAAATGATCTCACCTCTCTACTACCAGCATCACCGAAGTAGACGGGAAGGTCGAGTGCACGCCCAACTGATACTCGATCACTGAAGTGAAGTACAACATTTATTTTTAGAGCTGCATTTATTTAGCAATATATAGTACATCAAACCTTAAGCATCTCTACTTCAAAATTTGGTTTACACAACATAAAAATATCCGGTACCTTAAAAACTACTGTACTATTTTTTTAAGCATCCTTATTATCTGAATAGATAGTACATCAAAAGAGAAGCGCATGTGGTTCAGCAAAAGGTTTACAAAGCATAAAAGTATCTGATACCTAGAAAAATTTCTAAAAGCATTCTCATAGTTCTTACTTTCTTCCCATATTCTAATGAAGGTATCAAAATGTACAAATATTAACATAATTAATGCCAAATGGTTAAATTATGTGCTATTAAGTGTTTCGGTATATATCAGGACTACTGAATGTTAAACTTGTTCTCTCCCTCACTTCCCCACATACTAAAGGACATCTTGATAACTATGCTTGATAGTTCAAAAAAAAACTGGAGTCTAAGGGTGCTGTAGTTTCTTTCTTTAAGAATTTACCAGGTTTTTTAATTTCGATCTTGGATGGATATATATGTACAGTAAAATGTGGTAACTGTAATAGTGAATATCTAATATACTTTTCAAAAAGCAAGAAGCTTCTACACCCTCTTTGCATAGAGACCACACAATTGAAAATTTCTATTCAGATAAAAGAAATGGAATAAAAAACTCCAATAGGAACCCGCGTAAAACTTATCCAGTGAATATTAAAGATGAGCCTATAATTAGGACAATATTATACAGAAACAGAACTGAGTCATTTTATCTGATAATGAACAGTCGATAGAAACTCATACCTCCTGACATCAAGAGCGACAAATGGAATCAGTCTTTCAGAAAGAAGTTGAGCAATGATCTAACCAAAAAAATAAATGTTAGATTAGATATTGAGAGGAGACTACAAGATTCTCCATCTATCATTACAGTTAGTGAAGTAGACATAATTTAAGATTGCGACAACACCTGGCCGACACGTCCAAATCCACATAATATAATATGATCTTGTAAATCATCTGTCTGAAAAATGAAAACGTAATCACATATTATACAAACTAACAGTAGATCTCTGAAACAATATCATGAGGCTGTAGAAAATGGAAATATGACAGTGTATATTATAGCATTTTATTAATGGTTTGCCGTGGAAAATTTTCTATTTCAAGAGAGAAATTATGAAAGTTATATTGACCTATGCAGCATAATTTGATGCTATTACATTTTAGAATTGATGATGAAAAGAATAGGGTGGCATACACTAGTAACTGGACAGTCATATATATAATACTAATTACCAGGAGCTTAAAGCAGACATCATAATTTTATTTTTGCTTCACGAGAATTGAGCCATGAGTTTTTCTAATTAGATTAAGAAAGTCATAAGAAAAATTATGTATTAAACCATCTTAAATTTACAAAATGATAGCTGAATATTTACCTCACTCTCAACAGGTAATAAACTTCGGACATCATGCTGCTCAAAACGAGAAGCTATTAACTGACCTCCAGCAGCTAACCATGGTGTAAGAGCCATTGAGATTCCAACAACCAGAAACAGCAGAGATGACATCTGAGAAGACATTATACCCTGAAAAAAATCAAGTGAATGTTGGTTGCTATTGTCCTATCAATGACATATGATGCAAGAAATTGCATTATTGCTAATTTTATTATTCAATAAGTTAGTTATGCATTCAAGTAGAATAAGTTAGTTATGCATTCAAGTAGACGTAGATGAAGTCAACTTCAGGTGCTTCGGCAAATCATTTCTCTCATGCTAGCCACCAATTTATGATATTGACAAGAATATGCTCAACTTGGTCATTGCAGTATACTTCAAGTGTTGCTCCTCACATTTCCAACTTGAATCTACATAACTGCCGAGTTCTAGAGTCCTTTTAAATGAGATTTGAACACAAAATAAGAACTCCTTTAAGTTGATGTCTACAGAACCTCAATTCTCATTTATCATTCTCCTTAGAAGTGTAATCTTCCTGTAAACTATTTCTTAGTGCAGTAGTGCCTAAGTTTGACCCTGAAATCTTTAGCAGGAATATTTTTCAAACCCTTATTCAGAACACATATCTTTGATACATCCTTTCTGCCGTATGATATTAGATTGCCCAAGTATCAAGCATTCTGTAAGAAGTCAAGTTCAGATTATTCTTTTATCAAAAAGGTTTAAAGGCCTAGAAACACAACCATATATGAACTGTGTATCCTGAAGCCATTCCTGGATCCATAACTGCACAAGACTATCTCCCTTTCGTGCCTGTCTATACTATTACTTTACCATATTACTAAAGCTGAAACATTAAAAGTTTGGTAGTTGGTTGTAAGTCGGTACCCGGGCTTTGGCACATGGTTGGTATTAACGGCCTCGTTAGTTTTAAATTATTTTGAATTTTTTTAATTAAAATACATAAAAGTAAGAAGAACTCTAAGACCTCACTATTTTACAAATCTATATAAATGATATAATACATATACAAATAATATAATAACAAATATTAAAAGTAACCAGTGCATTGCATGGGATATAAGCTAGTATATATAACGTATAAACACAGCAACACCACGTACATCAATTAAATCAAGAAAAGTACAGAAACCAAGCAAATCCAAACAAAACAAAACCCTATATATGTTGCTGAAGCTTGGACATGACATCAGTTACTCTTCATGAGCCTCATGATTCGGGACGATATGCTTTGAGCATATATTTCAAGCTAGGAATAGGCACAAAAGATATTCTGTTTTTTAGTAGCCTAAACAAACCTGATTGACAGCTTCGCCAAAAGCCACAAACGCGAATTCTCCACCTGGAGCAAGTAGAAGACCAACTCTTATCGCAGATATAATGGAGACACCAAAAACCTTGCCAATCAGAGCAACCAATATAGTTTTTCCACCAATTAATAGTCCTAATGTCCCCATAATAACCGGAAAGTTCGAAAGGAGAAGTTTCGGATCAATGGACATTCCTACCTGAAAGCCAAAAGGTAGCTTTTATATTGAAAACGACACAAAACACTTTCTGGTCAGCAGAAATAATTTAAAAGAACCATTCTTGTAATTTACATATGCGCCGAAATAGAGAAGTCAACGGGATAGATTAGGGGTCATTACCACCCACCAATTAATAAATAAATATGCATATATGATTTTGAATCTTTTGAGCTTGTAGCAGTTACTAGAACTAACAACTGGCAATAGAATGATGATATAATAACCCACCGTCATGAAGAAGAGACCCAATAAAAGGCCGCGATAAGGAGCAATATCGGATTCCACCTGTAAAGAGAATTCAGTCTCGGCAAGGAGCAAACCAGCCAAAAATGCTCCTAAAGCCATTGAAAGCCCAGCCTGTTTTCATTTAACAAATATAAAGTGATTAATATTCCATAGAGAATATAGGGCAGTCTACCAGGCATTAACATCATCCTGTTGCGGGCCCAAATTTGTAGGAAAATGGTCTTGCACAAATATACATCTTTTTATCGTCTTTTTCCCCCAAGAGGAGCCAGTAGTTAAAACCTGGACTCTTATATATCTCATTACTGTGTTTTAAACTCATAAAGAATATTTTAAAAATTAATATAGTAGATAATTCTTTTTGTTACTTGACCCCTACTAGGTCTGCCAATGTTGATGTTGTCAGCTGTATGCAAAATAGCAACATTTAGAAAAAACTAATGAAATATGTGTACCCTTGCAGTAAGCAGACTTGTACCAAGAATAACCAGGAGCGTATTGGCGGAGAATATCTCTGCGTTTTGATTCTCGGCAATTTGTTTGTATATTGGACGAAGCAACTGCATGTAAGCAAAAAGGCATAAAAAACACAAATACTAGAATATATAAAATCCTGCTTCATATATTAAGATCTATCTACAGTTCCATATACCATCAGCTAGACAAAGGCAAAATTAGAACTAATGTACATAGCCTCAAGCCTTACACCAATATTTCACTGCGAATAATTTCCAGAAAGCATTTTCTATGGAGACAGTAGTAAAGAGCTGCAGTATCACTTGAGAAAAAATAGCATTTAATTAAAAATTATATAATAATAACTTACTAAGCGTCCTCCAGCTATAATTGCACTAATAGCAACAACAGCCTTGAGGCCTGCCAATCCAAGAGCTTCGGCAATTGCTTGGAAGCCAACCTGAAAATTTTAAACATCATACACCTACTCTGGAAAAAGCTGTTGCATCCTCTAGTGGTTAATCAACTCGTTTTAACAGGAACCAATAAAAACTAGCACAGCATGGCCAAATATGATAAATGTGACAATAAAGGCAAAAAGCAGAACACAATTTTCGTTCTTGAAAGGCATGATGTATTTAACTAATACCAAGATTTAAATAAAAAAAAAAGGACACTTACCCCTCCTTTAGATGAATTTGGCGAGATAAGAGGAATGAGGATTAGCAAAACCACAACAGCTAAATCCTGAAAAAATTGAATATTATCAGAAAAAGTATATAAAAGGCAAGTATAGCTCTATTAGCTGAAAAGTAAAATAAAAAGGGGAACTAAGAATGTAACTTATTCCAGAGGGAGAAACCTCAAAAATGAAATTAAGCACAGAGGTAGGATAGCTACAAAATGTCAGTGGAGACCAGCATGGACCCATGGAGCTATACTTTATATATAAGATCAATAAAAGCATATCATGTACATGGAAGGATCTACCACACTAAGAGGCTCTTTCTGTGTCAATGATTATGGATATACATGATAATGGCCTTACAACTTAACTAATCTAATCAATTGAATCATTATAGGGATTACAAGGATACCTGAAAAAGTAATACTGAAAATGTTGCTCGTCCATGGCGTGATGTGCTTTCTCCTCTTTCCTGTAGTACCTGTTCAACGAATTCAGTATTCAACATTGTGCGAATCTTTGCAAGTTGAAGTGCCAAATACCTCTGAATTACAAGCCGTAATATTTTTATCTTGCAAACTTCTTAGTATAAATATTGGACTTTGTTAACTGATCCGGTGAGAGAAAAATAAAGTTACAAGCATTGAAGCACACTCGATTAACTTTATCCATTTCAAATGAAAATTTAAAACAGCACCTGCTATACCTACCACTATTAACTTTTGTTATATAACGGTCACCTATATAGCATTTGGAGAAAATAAGAAAACATCAATTTACCTGTTAAAACAGATTTTTCTTCAGAATCACTCGTCACTTAAATTAGGTTGCATCTGATCTGTGTTGTAATCTTATCGGTGCATATTAAGATTATTGATACATATTCAAGCATAATCTTGTACATGATCTCTGTGGATGTTTTAAAAAAAAATCTATAAGACAGGCCTCATGCGTGACAGCAATAGCCAATTTTTCCAGCTTAGAGGGAGTACCAAAAAGGTGGAAAACCAAGTTCATTGATGCAGTGACATTTTAAGAATAGATAATCTTTGATTTGATATCGTTCTTTTATATATAAATATTTCAAACATTTGTGCCCATGGCGGGTAAACTTACAGAGATATTAAACATGGCTAGAGTCTAGAAATGTGCAAGTGCTAGTTACCTGGAGGACAACAGCAGTAGAAGATAATGCCAATCCATTGCCGATGACAAGTGCTGCAGGACCTGCCTGACCAGCAACAAAATGAGTAATCATGCCGACCACCACTGCTGTTACCAAGACCTGTGTTCAGCATTGTAATATCAAGTTATGGGCTGATCTATTAATATAATTACATGTTCATTGTGGCCACAAAAAGATATTGATAGGATAATTGTTATTTCGTTCACCTGAGCGGAACCTAACCCGAAAACATATTTCTTCATGGAACTTAGTCTTTCAACAGAAAGCTGCAATGATGGGAAAACACTTGGTTTCAACTTGCACTTTAAAATAAAATAGCTTTAAGGGGTCACAGGAGAATATAAATCTTAGCAGTGTCAAAATATACCTCAAGGCCAATATTAAACATCAAAAAAACGACGCCAAATTCAGCAATGGCCTTTGTTCCATGTACATTACGAATAATAGAAAAACCATAAGGTCCGATCAAGATACCAGCAGTCAGATAGCCAAGAACAGGACTCCCTAAATTTGGAATAAATGATTCATAAGCAACTCGAACAGATCATTTTTACATATTAAGAGGGCAAGTGAAGGCCTAAAACATTTATGTACATGACCGCAAAGTGCAAAGAATAGGGTAAGCATCATTACTAACATCCAAGAAACTAAAAGTCAAAAAAAGGCAATATTACTGTGGACATATGGAATGAATCTGCACACACAGAAGAATCTTTTGAGTGACACATAAGCATCATGTCTTTATCATATCAACGGTTCTACTGTCATGATAAATCAGGTTAAATTTACAATAATAGTACAAGTATTACAAAGTAACTTATTATGCACATGCAAAAGATGACCAAAAACTTGCGCCGGTCAAATGAATAAAAAAGTCAATACCTCCTGGGATTTTCTGGAACAGAGGGACAAAAATAACACTTGCAAGAAGTAACCACAACACATCGAAGAGAGAAGCTTCCTCCTCATTTATCTGAGTGCATATAGTTCTTATAATTATTTGATCATATATATTATAGGAAGTAATATTTGTTTTGTTCAGTGCAGAGAATAAATTTATGTACTCTTAATATGTACCTCTTGATGAGGAAACTTGTCCATTAAATTTTTTATTTTCTTGGGTAATTTCCTCAACTGTCGAAATAAAGGCTTCGTATTTAACGAAACTTCATCAATACTAGTAGCCATAATATCCGTCTGTTGGAAGATCTGACTGACCCTCTCAGTGCGAGTGGTATAGAAAGTTACCCTGTTGAGAAATTTCAGCACTTTGGTCAATAGGATGCCCTAAAATTGCAAACAATATCGCAAATTACCAACTGCTGATACATCTATGTGAAAGAAATAAGGTTAACATAAGTTTTTTAACACAATTATATTTGAAAGGAAACCAAGGGCAAAAATCTTTAGACGGACGTAAAAATAATCACAATTTACAATTGATATAGATGCATACGCTGATCCCGCAAGCAACAAGCCAACAACCAGCTTTGGCAGTTGCTTTCTTCCAGAATTAACAAGACCATAAAAAAATGAAGCTGGGGTGAATTCAGTCCCATCACCAGCAAAAGAGAAGAATGATGCTGGGAAGAAACGGGAAGATTTATTCAGCAATGCTTTTGGAGTATTAAATAGTGAGCTGTCTTGATTCAAATCCTTGGTTGACTCTGATTTTTTATTTTGAACTACATTCTTTGACATTTCTGTTTCTTCTTCAGTCTCTTTCTGTGAAGTACTTACCTTTCCATTCTCCAAGTCACTGTCTTCTGACTCTCTGGAGTCTTCATTTCTCTGTCCTTGGATATCAAACTGGCTATCTGATGAGCCTTCACTGACTAACAGGGTAGTATCCTGCTGCACTTTTTTGTCTCTATCAACAATGCTATCAACTGAATTTTCACGGCTCATCTCGTCTTCATCATTGAGTGCACCCTCACTTACCTGAGATGATGCATTCTGCAGTGTTGTACTTTCTGAATAACTTGGAGGGGAAACAGAGAGAGTTCTCTGAGCTTTCTGTAGAACAATTTCTGCATCATTCACATGTTTTGCAACCTCAAGTTCAAAAGCAACAGCTTTCTCAGCAAGAAGCATTATGTTAGCAACATCTTCCTCTGCTTTTGAAGCATCGCTTTCTGCTTTCTCTGCAACCTCAGTCAGTCTGTCCACTTCCTGCTGCAGTTCTTGTTTTTTGCTCTGCAACTGCATCAGCTCCATCTCACAATTAGCTAAAGCAGTCCGGCACTGTTTAATATCCTCCTGGGCAGACAAGAAAGTCTCTTCCTCTTCTCTTAATAAATTTGATTTATCTCCTACGATATCAGTTTCTGTATCACTATCTGTAACTTTTTCCTTATAAGAAGTTTTTCTTTTCGTAATTCCTAATGATTCCCCTGCCACCTGAAGCCTTGCTTCTGCTAAAGAAAGGGACATTGTTGCAGCTTGAACAACTTCTTTTGCGCTAGCCTCTTCATTTACAATCTCTTGGATAGAATTAAGTGCAGAATTGACATCATCCCACGCAACGGCTGCTTCATCTTTCAAAGCTATTGCAGCTTCTGATATCTTCTGTGCTTTTTCCTCAAACATGGAACTATTTAACCGTGCAATCTCCAGTTCTTTACAAGCCTTTTGTAACAATTCCCTCAAAACATCTAAACTTGGGACTTCTACTTCTTCACTCTTTCCAAGTTCCTCCACTACCTCATTTCCTTCTGAACTGTCATCAACCCCTTCTGTTAAATTCTTCTCATCAGAACTCTTACCATATTCCACTCTTCGATCATTACCATTTCCTTCAATATAAGCAACTGAATCATTCCCCTGGCAGCATGGTCTAACCTCTCCTCTCAATGGTTCAACACGATACCCGAAACTAAACCCCAAACTCTTCCGTAAATGATGACAACCTCGATAACTATCTAATTCCCTTCTACTACTTGAAGCCAATTTCATCAACTTGGTTGATCGACCTTTCCACTTTAACCTCTCATTGCCAATAATTTTACAATCAAAACTCGATCTCCAGTTAAGACTCTCCAAAAAGCTATAGCTAGTTCCTTCATTACCGCAAATCACCCTAGGCTGCAAAAATCTACACGCAGAGTCCATCCTTCTAAACCTATCCCAAAATATCTATTCAAGTTGCCTCATAAACCTTTATCAAACACCTAGCTAGAAAACAAAAAACAACACAAATTCAGAACTCAGCGAACACAATACTCACTTTTCACTATCACTCGAATAAAACTCAACCAACACGAATGTCCCTCAAACACAACCATTACAGCTAAAAATCGAAACAATTTTATCCAAATTAAAATACTTATATTACTAAACAAAAAAAGAAAAAACCATACACAGATGAAAAAATCTAACGGTTAAAACATCAAACACCTGCTGAATCAAAACAAAATCAACCACATAGTTAAAACTAAAATACTCAAATCAATACAAGAATCGCTCATATAAACAAACACTGGAGCACAGTTTTGACATAAACCCAAAAGCAAAATATCAAACACTAGTAAATCACATGTATACATATCATGATGCAAATAAGAAACATTGCAGCTACTAAACAACACAAAACAAAGCTTAATGATGGTAATTATACAGAAACAGTGGACTAACCGATCGTGATCATGTGTGGGAATCTGTACAGTGGAGTGATTCTAAATGGAGCGAATGAAATTAGAAATTTAAAGCCCAGTTCGTTTCTGTTTTCCGCCGTCACGCTTTCTGTTTTTCTGAGAAAATATTTACTTACGTGTATTTTATACACAACTTCCATTGGTCCACGATAGTTTATTACAGGAGGACTAGAGTGTCCAAAATCTGATGATGTTCTAAAATAAGACCGTACTAAAATATATTCTTGGGTATATTAATTCGAATAAATTGTCTTTCAATTTTATTTTAATTAAGTTTGAGCTAAAATATATATTTTCATTTTATTATTAATGATTAATCATAAAATTATAGAAGTTGACCGTTGCTTGGAAACTCGCAACTGTTTTTCTTATAATTAAAAATAAATGATGAAATTATATTTTATAAAAAATTTAAAATACCTAACAACACAAACACAAAGAAGATGCAATAAGATGCTTGGCACAGAAAAAATAACAAGCTCCAAAAAAACTTGCCTCCTTGAGATTGTATACTCCATATAAACCCTTTAAAAAAAGTTTTTCTTTATAAGGGGTCGTTTGGTTGACGAGAGGGTATGAGGTTGGAATGAGGAATCGGGTTAAGCTGGTATAGGTTTGAGGTATCATTTCTGATATCAGGTGTTTGGTTGAGTGGTGGAATCAATATGGTTGAATTATAAAATTTATGAGTTATTAATTGTAATTAATTTAAAATATTATTAAATTAATATTTATATATATTCTTGAGTCAGTAATTTCATTTTGTATTAATAATCTACATGAAATGATAAAAATAATAATGAAAATAAAAGGAAAAAAGTTTGATTCCTGAAACCCATGTTTCATACCCACCTCCCCTCTTGGGTATGAAAATCTCATACCTTGTGGGTTTGAGGAATGGGTTTGATGGAAGAAAATTTTCAACCAAACACCAGGTATGGGTTTGGAATGAACAAAACCCATACCTGATACCAGGAAAGCTCGAACCAAACGACCCCTAAGTGGTTTGATAATTATGACATTTTAGTTGCTTTGCATGAAGGCTTTTACATGTGAATTATGAGCTTAAAGTTGTAAATTTCCAACTGTATTAACAAATATGATGCCAGTGAGTCGGAAGTCTGTCTCAGATTTGTATGGCCCCTTCCTTCTAAAACTATCCACTAGAATTCTTAATTTTGTGTTGAACTTGTGATAAAAATATATATGTTAATAATTTTATAAATTGTTGTTGTCTATTGGCAAATTGAAAAGGTACGTCCCTTCGGCTCCTCCTTGCATTACATTTAAAAGCTAAATTTATTATTGGATTTTTAATGTTTAGTTGTTTTGGTTCAATAGAATTTACTATATATAATATCAAATTTTATGGAGTACATAAAAATATTAAGAGTAGTGGATATAAAACTGGAAAAGATATAATCTAATCATTTTAAATTAATTATTTTTGTTTAATAATATTTGTAAACGTTCGATAACCTAAATTATGTTTTGCAACATAAATATTGTAATCAAAATGCGGAGTAATTACTTTTATATGTCGGATAATGCTATGTTTTACGATATAACTTATAAGCATAACAATAGATATTAAATATTAAATGATAATTATGCTTAAGACTACTCGTAAATGATAAATTATATATAAATTTGGATCATCAAATATATCATTTATGATTAAACTGAAAAATTATGATCGATACTCCAATACTCCAATATTTTTTACTAGAGTATTGAATTAGATGTTTGACTAACTGGTTCAAATATATGTTTTGACTAGCGGATTGAATTAACAGTTTCTTTGAAAATTGTTTGGTAAACAGTTGTTTGATTAGTTTTTTTAACACATATCAAACCATCTATCACAAAAAACTCCCCAAAGTAATTTTTTGAAAATTAGTTTTTGACTCAAATCTATGTTTCAATTATGAGTGAAAAATGATAATTAGGGATTTTTATGACTAGAATTTGATTGAAAATAATAATAAATAAGAAAAACAAGCAATATTGGTGAAAATGAATGATGATGTATAGAGTGATGATAATATCATGTATAAATGATGACATGTAGAGTGATGATACTAATATGTATATAATTGTAAAGATTTATTATATATGTAAAATGAAAAGTAAGATATAGTATTAAATTTGTTATTATATTTGTCAAAAAAAAAAAAAAATTGTTATTATATATTCGATCATTTTTATCTAAATTCTTTATCAAAGACTATTATCGATAATTTATACATAGATTTTTTAGCAGATTAATATAAATCTTGGAAGAAATGTGTAAAGCGCAAATATATCATATTATATTTATATAAAATTTCATATTACTTCGTCTCACTATAAATTATAATTATCATCGAGAAACAAATGTGATTAAATGGACACTAAATGTCTCAATTAAATAACATAAATGTAACACACATATAAATTCGTCGCAATATGATCAAAATCCCCAATATTGAAATAATTTGTGAAGCATAATTAGTCAAATCATCATTTATATATATGTATATATAACCAATTACTAATACTGTTAATCACATTGAAGTGATTTTAAATAGTCGTTGGTTTACCCCATTTTATTCGATCATAATATCATTAGAGTCGTGCACAAAATATTTATTTTAGTCGAAATTAAATAAAATTTGAGTGAATGAATTGAATCAAAAAAAGATATTTGAGATGAGAGTTTTTTTGTGGAATTTTTTTATGCCGAACATTCAAAAAAAATGTTAAAAAATAAAGTATTCAAATTAAAAATGTGAATTCTATTATAAGAAAACAGAACAAGTGACTAAATAAACTTTTAATTTGAATAATTGTAACAAACATAACTCAAGATTCAAAGGTCAACAAAACAGAGTGACCATCTAGCATATTTAACCAATCCTTTTTATACATACCCTCTCTAGAATCACAACTCGAGGAAAAAAGAATATCAAATCACACAACTAGGGTTCCAAATTCCCAACAAAAATTCACTCAATTCGACCCCAATTCTCACCAAGACGCAAATAGTGGTACTTTTTAACCCCACAATTTTTCTTTAACCTCCCCATTTCTCACATTCACCGACCCACACACACCTGTAAATACTCCCCTTTTTAATCTTTCTTGATTCATTTACTCACACCTTCAAGATTATGAATTCTCGAGGTAGGTTTCCGCCCGGACTCGCCGGCGGCCGCGGTGGCAATTTTAACCCTAACCCTAATTATCAAAACAGAAATTATCAGCACCAAAATCACCAGGGGCAGAGGAATAGTAATAGTAATGTGCAGGTGCATCAGCAGCAACAGTTTCAGCAACAACAGTGGCTTAGAAGGAATCCAGGGGGAGCAGATTCGGGTAATGACGAGGTCGAGAAGACTGTGCAATCGGAAGCTGTGGATTCTGGGTATGCTTTTTTGAGTCCGTTGCGGTAGAATTTTGTGTTTAGTATGTTAAGGTTTTGATTTTTATTGATTCTTGCTGGTAAAAATATGGAGTCTTTATGAATTATGAAAAAATTGGAGTCCTTGTGCTGTTGCATTGGTAAAAGTTAGTGGTGTTATGACATTGTTTAGTCAACACTGTTTTTTAATTGATTTGAAGTGAAGGATATGTACAGGGCTGCCTCGTATTAAAATCTTAGATGAGAATTACTAAGATTTAACATATTTGTATTTGTTGAATTTAATAGCTCTTTCTTAAGGCTTGAATATTTTGTTTGCTGTAAATGTTCTTCGGGATAGTTATAAATAACAAAGCAATTTATCTTTCTGGCTTGATTGTCATATAAGGTGGTGAATTCTGTTCATGTGAATTGAACTCATTAGTAGTAAGACTTAAGAAGACAGAGTTGGTAATCCCTAAGAATGTCCTGTAATTGATGCTCTGACTTGACTTGACTACATTTGTTAGGTGACATGACATTGATATCTAAGCTGAGTTTTTCTCTCGGATTTTATTTTTTTAGGTCACAAGATTGGAAGGCACAACTAAAGCTTCCTCCTCAGGATACTCGCTACCGGACAGAGGTGTGATACTAAATGATCTAGTGCATGATTTTGTTACTTAATTTACCGAAATCTGCATTCATCAGTTTTCATTTTGTCATCAACGCATAATAGGACATCTGTGGAAACAAAAGTATGTGCCTAATTTTCAGTGTCATCTTCCGATCCTAGAATCAAAAATTCTTATGTTAAGATCTTTGTTTTGAATAAAAATAACTAAGTATCCTGAATGACGTAATGAACTAATGGATTACTTAATGATTGGCGTTGTTCACGTGGGTGAGGGTTCTTTTAGCAATCTAGTGGGATAATTATATATATAATATATGCTAATTAATGCCTGTAAGGATTATTTAACATGCTTGGAAATTTCTAACATGCAGTTCTTCATAATTTAGATAGACTGGAAACGTTTACTAAACCTATGGACCTGCGATTTTTACTAATGAGGGATTAAACTGCCACCAAAATTTAACAAACAATCTATATCAGGCACAGTGATACATCTGTCACTGGATTACAGACTATATTGGAGATTTGGAGTATTTTCTTTTCGGCCACTCCTCAATTTGAGCTAGCAATATTGTTTTGTGATTGAAATCACCGATTTTCGTGTATTAAGTGTTACAGGTTACTTGAAATATTCCATCTTATTATGCACTTAAGTAGTATCTGATGCAATATTTTGCCTTCTAGGATGTGACAGCCACCAAAGGAAATGAATTTGAAGACTATTTTCTAAAACGTGAACTACTAATGGGAATATATGAGAAGGGTTTCGAGAGGCCATCTCCTGTTCAGGAGGAAAGCATTCCTATTGCTCTAACTGGTAGTGATATTCTTGCAAGGGCTAAAAACGGTACAGGAAAAACAGCCGCCTTTTGCATTCCAGCATTGGAAAGGATAGATCAAGATAAAAATGTGATTCAAGGTTTTTATCTCCCCTTCTGTTGTGATAATAATGTTTTTTTATATATTTTTTTTGTGTTTGGTACATTAAGTACTAAAGCAGCAGTGAAAAATGTGATAATGCATTGTGGCTCAATATTCATCTAGATCATGCATGGAAAAACAATTTAAGTTGTATAGATGCCCCAATCTTTGGATTATCAAGGTTAAGATATTGGAGTCGAACCAAAAAGATAAAAGTGAATGTACTCTAGATGGGAAGATGTGCATATACCTTGCTTCTCCGAGGTGTAGAATTTTTTTGGAAAAGTTTTAGAAGAAGTTGAAATATTCATATATTGAAAGTTTTTTATATGTTTTTTTCATCTGCTAACGAGGCCTAGTTTTAGAAGATGTTAAATCTGCTAATGAGGCATTAAAAGGCGAAGAATAGATATTAGGATTAATGTCATTGGGCAATAAAGCGTGAAGCGAAATAGCTTAAAACAGCATATTCATATAGATAAATTGCAATCCTATTTACTTGTTTATAATTCAATAAATTCTTCAAATATATGCCTAGTGTATTGGAGCTTGTTTCTGTATTATATTTGCTATCTTTAAAACGACCAATCTTTTGTGCAGTTGTTATACTTGTCCCTACTCGAGAACTGGCCCTTCAAACTTCACAAGTTTGCAAGGAGCTTGGGAAGCATTTGAAAATTGAAGTCATGGTCACAACTGGTGGAACCAGCTTGAAAGATGACATTATGCGGCTGTATCAACCTGTTCATTTACTTGTTGGTACTCCAGGAAGAATCTTAGATCTAGCAAAGAAGGGTATTTGCGATTTAAAAAATTGTGGTATGCTTGTTATGGATGAGGTATAACAGTACTCTCTGCGGCCCTTTTTTAATATATTTTGATAGAATTTGAGCATATATTACTCTGTTACTTTTGATTCATAAAACGAATTAAAGGACTTGTGCTAGACAGTATAAAAAAGCTGAAATGTTGTCCTATGCTATATTGTTAATAATGACCATGGTTTGTATTATGTATTATCTTGGTCGTCAAAATTTGTTATTGAGGTCAACAGTTCTAAGATATTGTTGGAAGTTAAACAATTTAGACCACATAAATGACTATATAATAACTTACTATCTCGATTGTCTAACACTTTGAGGTAATAATCCATTCATCATGTTTGTGTCATCAGGACTTAGAATATTACTTGTTTCCTAGGCAGCATCTTTTTGTTAAATGAAATTACTTCAAATTGCTTGTTTGTTTACTGTAGGTAAATCAATATGGTTCTCAAGTGATCATATTTACTTTGTCCTAAAAATGTATTAAGAATCTTAAGGGGATAGCATAATTTTTTGCAGGCTGATAAGCTCTTGTCGCCAGAGTTTCAACCTTCTATACAACATCTCATTAGTTTTTTGCCTACAAATCGCCAAATTTTGATGTTTTCAGCCACATTTCCTGTGACGGTTAAGGATTTTAAGGATAGATATTTGCAGAAGACCTATGTAATTAACCTGATGGATGAGCTTACTCTTAAGGGAATAACACAGTTTTATGCTTTCGTTGAAGAGAGACAAAAAGTTCACTGCCTGAACACCCTTTTCTCAAAGGTCCGGCCTTTTATTTCATCTTAAAACAATTTACATGCCATTGTAATAAACACATTACTGACAGATATTGTATGCTGCCCATTACAGCTTCAGATTAATCAGTCAATCATTTTCTGCAATTCTGTAAATCGTGTGGAACTGCTGGCCAGGAAAATTACTGAGCTCGGTTACTCTTGTTTCTATATTCATGCAAAGATGCTTCAGGATCATCGCAACAGAGTATTTCATGATTTTCGGAATGGTGCATGTAGGAATCTTGTCTGCACAGGTAAGTGATTATACCAGTGTTTCACCTTTGGATGTGTTGTTTGGTGAATTCGTATGGAGGTACATAGGATATCCATACAGGCATGTTGTGGTATGTATTGTGTAGGCAGTAGCAAATATGGGAAATATCTCTTCTGAAGCATTTAAAATATGCAAAACAATGGTTATATATTATCATTATCGGGCATGCATCTAGTTGTAGTTTTGCTAAATTTTTCATTGTATTAGAAGTTCATAACGTCATGTGGATGTGTTGGGTGTGAATTTATTTACTAATTTATTTATTTTGTTAATGGGATGAAATTTATTGCAGATCTTTTTACAAGAGGGATTGATATTCAAGCTGTCAATGTTGTCATCAACTTTGATTTCCCTAAAAGTGCTGAAACTTATCTTCATAGGGTATGTCTGGTAACAGTTCTCAGAAAGTAAGCATTTTATGTGCCTTCTCATGTATATAAATCTTCTATCCAGGTTGGTCGATCCGGGAGGTTTGGACATCTTGGGTTGGCAGTGAATCTTATTACTTACGAGGATCGCTTTAATTTGTATGGCTACTGTTTTTGTCTTTTATTTTTCAGACCAGAAGTTCATATGCTATGAAATTGAAGAATGAAATTGGATTGTGCTTATGCTTTTGACAGGTACAGGATTGAACAAGAGCTTGGAACTGAGATCAAACAGATTCCTCCCCAAATTGATCAGGCTATATACTGCCAGTGATCTGTGGTAGATGAGTTGCTTTTTGGTCAATGGTGTCGACATGGTGAGTAATGTCAAAGTTCTCCAAAGTAGGCAACTGTTTTTGTAATCGCAGTGGCAAGCTTACCACATTTCAATGCGGAGCATAAACTAACTCTTGCTACCATTTTTGACTAACTTTCGCTACCATTTTGGTTTTCTTTATACTTCCTCCGAATGATACATAAGTGTCACAAATATTATGCATATAAAAGTTTATTACCTTATAGCCTCTAATGTTGATAAGCAGGAACCTTTAGGGTATGTATCAACTATCAAGTGCATCTACTTGACTACCTTGATGCTTTCACAGTTAGCGAGACTCATCCGGGTAAACTAGGATAAGTAACTGTAGATGGACTTTAAAAAAAAAAAAAGAAGAAGTAGTTTTGTGGACTGGATATGTGTTCATGCTTCATTTTTGCATCAGATAGATTATCTGGACTTGGTAGTTATTCATCTGAAATATATTATTAATACAAGTGTCTAATGATTAAAACAGATTTTTTTTATCAGAATAATCATGAATTAATGATGCTTTTCAAATTTCTACCTATAGGACTGTGTTAACATTCTCAACTCAAGGAAAGTGTGGTAGTTTTTATTTTATTTTTTGGCCAAGTCTGTCAATAATAGACATACAAACAAGTTTGCTTCGGCGAAAGGAAGCTACTGCCCAGACTTAGAGAAAGAGGAAGCCCCGGCAAATGTTGGATTAAACTTTGTTGCTGTTACCACTTTATAGCGTGGCAGTTTCGTACATGCGATAACATACCGTTTCAATGTAGAGCAGGACGCAGGTACAAGCAAGAATAGTGTCTAATCCAACAGTGGCAGAAGTTCATCCCAAATAACTTTCTCGATTAATGGACGTATGAAATAGTAATTGACAAATTAATTGAAGTTTTAGAAAACTTATGTGTAGTTTTAGTTTGCCACTAATCTCAACAAGGTGTAAGAGGAAATTCTTTTAAAAAGACTGAGGCGCCAAGGACAGATATGTTATATATTTGAAGCCTGACGATAGTGTTCTGCATCAAGAATTCAAAAGGATTTAAGTTGTCTTGTGGTGATGATCATATAGTTCATCTTTACGAAGACAAGTAAAAGCAAAATTAAAAAGAAGCGGGGTTGGTTATGCTTAGTTTTGCTTGTACTTGATATTTCATGAAGATGACAATATGGTTATCAGCACTGGACACAGTGGACAGTTATTCTCCTTTGGCTTCTTTGTGATGAAAGCGGTGACATGTCCATCATCAGCTCCAAGCACAAGCTGAAAACTATAAACTTTCTTTCACTGTGTTTTCAGCTTTGGGTAATCTATTAGCGTTGGTAAGCTTAAAAAATTTGACATTAGTAAAAAATAGGCTCATATATACCTAAAGAAAAAATTCGGCTTGAGGTCTTTGAATTGTTAAATTTCTGTTATGAACGTGTTTAGTGTTAGTTCATTAAGAAGATTTTTTTGATTCTGGTGTGTGAGAACTTCCAGTTAATGGTAAGTTTAGACATTGTAGGTTTGGCTGTAACAAAATCAAGACTGCCTGAGGCTGTAATAATATCATATGTACATAACTGCCACGACCTACATACTTTTGGAGAGAGCCTTTTTTTTTTTTTTTTTGGTATTCTTGGCATTTACTTTGGGTTTCTTTTTCTCTCTGAGATTTTAGTGGTCAGCTTACTTTGCCTAAACTCTTTCTTGGTGCACATCTATATCCATGTTAGCCTGTAATATAGATGGATGTTGCTTATCTTGTAACATGCTGGGTCTTATTTTGCGTCGACTTTTGTAGGATAATTGCTGCCTGTTGGAAGAACGTACACAACTCACAGCTTCGCCTGCTCATGCATTTTAACAAGCCTTTGGAATATGGCAGTTCCCTGTAGGAAAATCTAGTAGTTGTAGAGAGATAAAAACCGAGAGGGTAGATGAGTTCCATCTTGATGTCGGGATCATTTCATAGTTTGTGCGTGTGATCAAGTCTCAAAGTGGTATTTAAATATTTGCTGCTAGACAGTGAGATGACTTTTTAGTATGTTTATGTACTTTTAAGACTTTAGCTGCCCTATGTAGTTCATGGAGCAGGGTCCTGCTGAGTTTGCTGAGAACTGCTGATAAACCTACCAGTACGATAAGGAATAATGGCTGCTAAAGCTCTCAGTGAGCTAGCTAGGACTAAAATTAGCGGTTTATAAGAGATCTTGGAAGTTGGTTTGGTTTTTGAGCTATATCATTTGGTGATTCCAGCTTCTCTGATACTGGCTGTGTCTTCGAGTGACATCCAGTTATGGTGATTAAGCATATCACTGAAATGTATTTTTATTTTATGTGTGACTTTGTTGTTTTTATATTCTATCAGTTGGTTCCATATTTATGGTATTCTAAGTTTAAATTAAATTTCTCAAGTTCATTTTATGTAGTTCTAGGTCCCTGGGTTGTATTTGATGCTAGAATTGAAATGCCCAAAGTGACATTATAGATAGATGGCTATTTAATCTGAAAACAGGTATCTATGCATGTTGTATATACTATTGCGGCAAAAACGATGATGTTATGATTGGTGATTCATGTGATTATTCCTGGCTACTTATTTGTTCGATGATGGTTGCTGGAGAACAATAGGGAGGAAGCTGACTACACCTACATCCATTACATATGGTCAAAACCGAACCACGCTCATCCCTACATATGGATGTAGGTGAAATATATAAACCCTGGGCTCGATACAGCTTCCGTGACTACATACCAAATTCCGAATGACTGATTGCATAGCCTTAGTGTATTCTATCTTCCTCTTCCCCTGCAAAATATATGCCAGTGACCGATGATCCGTAATGCATCCTATCTTCGACTCCTCCGATCTTTGAGACAAATGACAAATGTTTGAGGTGTGAGGGTGATGATCATGGAAGATCTGTTGTCAAGAGACTGCAGTCTGCAAAGCATTGGCTCCCATCAAAGCATTGTTTACAGAAGTAAAAATCACAGAACATTGGCCCCTTGGTGCATAGGATGTTCGATTTCTGTTGGCAGCTCTGCACTATGCTGGGCAGTGTAGTCAATATGTAACCCCTCCCCTAGACATCGGTTTCAAATTTTGAAACTCCGGTATTGTAACTTGATTCCCATAACTCAACTTGCCTTGTTAAATTTCCTTTTCTTTCAAGAAATTCTTGAAGAGCTGCAGGTTCATAAGGATTAGGCATGTTGCAAGGACCAGTGACTGAAGGACTCTTCACCAGTGACTGTAATTTGAGCCTCTTCTTCATCCCTACCCCGGAGCAAACCAGTGATTCTGAACATACTTCTGTCGCGTTAGCTGGAACGGTTGGTTTGTACCTCAGAAGTTTAGAGTATTCAGAAAACAAATGAAACATGTAATCATACACGTATTTCATCTGGACCTCTGTTTGTACGAATCTGCTTCCTTGTTCCCCTATCTCCTTTGCCTGCAAAACAATTTCGACCTTCGTTTTTCATTTCTGTTACATTTGCCAGCCTATGAGAATCGGAACAAGAGGTTACCTTTTCCGGGTGGTGGTTGCCCCAGTCGACAGCAAATTTGATCGATCTGCATTCTTGGTTTTCATTTATAGGCCAGTAATGCACTGTGGGCACCAAACTTCTTGTGAAGAAATCATAAAAATGCGTGTTTATGATCAGGGTAACTGAATCACATGCTAATATGTACTTTTCGCTTACTGACCATGCATTTCCTTCAACATAGATTTTATATCTACATCCATGAAATCTAAGCGTTAGGCTCATCATTAACAAAACTTGTGATTCTGTAATAGAAATCGACAGTACTAACTTATGTGTGCATTGATCTGTCAAGTCTGAGTTCTTAAACCCTTCAGCTCGCCGTTCTTTTTGCCAATCCTGCAAAGCCATGTACAAGTATTTCAAGTAAGTGTTAAAGTCTTGAAGAATATGATGAACTCGTAAAATGTTGTGAAGGATTACTATCGCGTAGATTCTAGCATTCCAGTCGTGTTCTTCTGATAAGTTGCATTTGACGAGCTCTGGTCTTCTTCCTAATTTAGCATTTCCCTTCCAGTAAGCATAGGGTTCTCTGTTCTCCCATTTAGTTACATTGTTGGCCTCTTCCAAATCCTTCTTAATCACTTCCCATGGCTTTATCTTTAGCTCTGGCCTGCAACCAGAAGTAAAAAAAGAATATATTTTCACTTGAGCCATGGTTCAAGTATAGCACAATGTTACCCGCACGTAACATTGTGCTGCGGGTAACATTGTGCTATACTCAGGTGGACTCCTAATAACAATCCAATTAAGGCGAGACGACTCAAATTCTAGATATAAAAAATTAAAAATATAGTCGGACAAGTGAAACGGCTTAATTACCAACCCCAATAGGACCAATCAGGAAAGACAATATCATAACTCGAGTCGTCTCCACAATAATGAAAAACCGGAGGCACAACATTTTGTTTATCATAATCCTCCTTCAAGAATTTGGGCTTGTCTCCACACTCGATCATCAAATCCACATCAGGCAATTGGCCTGGATAGAGCCTAAGAAGCTGCAAAATCCCCCATACTGTGAACACATCTCTGGTCTGGAACACTGGCCGATCGAACTTCTCCATGTACACTGTCCCATTCACGATGACTAGTCTGATATGTGCATGATCCTTCCCTCTATCCACCATTTCTTTGGTGATCCCAGTCTTCTTCCACGGCCTCAAGTCTTCATAAATCCATCGAAAGTAATCCGGGCATGTCTGGGAAGACGTGCCCAGATTACTTTTCGCGTAAAATTTTGGAGGACACGTGTCCGAGCAATTCAGAGGTGGATAAATTTGAGCCTTCTGGGGCTGAAGAATGTACTTCTGAAATGGATTGCCACTGAATATGGACTGTAAAGTATGCAACACAATATGGTTAGTCTCTGGTTTAGAAATAACACCTTACTTCCGAGTGAGACATACTTTACGTAATTTTGAGTCAGACATACCGAATAATTAAATGATGGGAAAAACAAGACTTACAAGATCAAGCCATTGCATAGAAATAATTGCAGCAACAAAGAGGATTAAAAAATAGCGGGAAACGCCCATCGAAAGCAAACCATGATCTTGAATAATCGGATCAAGCCACTACGACATCTTCCAAAATAATAATTACAATGAGGATGATCATGCATTGACAAAGCATTATGTTTGTTTCTGATAGTAATTTTTAGAGGAAAATTAAAAAGAAGTAAAATAAAATGACAGTGGAGACTATTTTAGTGGAAAGTGTAGTAAATATTACAAACATTTTACTTGGGCTGAACATTTCTTGGTGAGAACACTTGTTTTTCTGTCTTAAAATGTGGAACAAACTGCTTAGTACCAGTCGACTCCATAACTATTGAATTAGTCAGCTAATTAATTTGAATCTGTGTGATTAATTATATGTGGTGCGGGGATTGACGAGAGACAGATATTCTAGCCACAGATGCCTCACTAATTAGCTTTATTAGAGCAAGTCCAACACTATGCTAAGGGGTTCCCTAAAAATATTATAAAATAATATGTCTTAGTGATTTAGCACAAGATTTAGCACATGAGCTCCAATAGTACTCCCTATATTCATTCCCTATTATTATAATAATATTAAATTTAAACAACTTTGGTGTGGAGGAGAGAGGGAAATGATGTGGAGAAGAGAGAGAAATGAATATTTTAATGATAAAAATAGTTTAGGAGTGGCTAGCATATTCTAAAAATAGGGAAGGGGAAGCTTGTGCTAGTGATTTAGCACATCACTAGCATAGTGTTGGAGTGCAATTTTATCTCATATTCCCTATTTTTGGATTTAAGACTTGATTTAGCACACCTATTGGACTTGCTCTTAAATCAAAAGTAAGAATATGTATTATTTTTATTTTTTTAAAATGAAAGCAATCATGCAGACAGCTAATCCGTGTTCATCAGCGTGCCTAACCTTTTATAAAGAGACTTGCACATACAGACACTTGAGCCATTACTTCCAAAAAAAACAATATTATTATCGCAGCAAAATCTTATATAAAATCAACATGCATCGGATATTTTTAAGAGTAAAAATAGAATCAAATATGAAACTAAAAAAAAAAAAGAAGATTGCATACATTAATATTTTAGATGAGGACGAGTTAAAACTATTCAAATTTCGTTAACTATAACAATTACTCCCTCCGTCCCATCAGGTTCTTTACGTTACTTTTTGGCACGCATTTTAAGGCTCCTATAAAGTATACTTATATTTTATATATAATTTTTAAAAAAATCTCGAAAAAAAGTTTGATGTCTAAATTTTTATTCAGAAAAAAAATAATTTTAAAAAATATTATTGAACTATCCTTTATAAGAGCTTCAAAATGCGTGCAAACAGTGAACGTAAACTACCTGGTGGGACGGAGGGAGTAGTTAAAAGAAGGAAGCACGAAGAAAAACAAAACAAAACCCTTTACTCCACTGTCCCACGTCTTGACAGCAGATCTTATGCTGCTGTCGGCATAAGGGTAGTTATAGCCTGGATTCATATTATTTTTCTTACTTTACACCCTCATACATGTCACGAGAATGTTTTAAAACATTCCGATTTGTTAAAATTTTTCCCGATTTATTTTTATAAAAAATATTCATCGACTTGTTGACTATATTCTAATTTGATTGTAATTTAAAATTTATCCAAAAAAATTAATAAATTTATTATATATCTGAGATCAGTAAGTTAATAGATTAATTTTAATTTCCATTTTCAATAATTATAGTCATTAATAACATCAGTTACATTATCAAATATTCATTCCCCGTCATTCATACATGCGAATATTATTTAAGTCAATGTCTTGGATGTACACTTTGTTCGAAAGAAATGTTCCCGTAATTTTGAATTAGAAATAATTAATAAAACACTATAATTTTGAAAAGTAAATCATCAATCACAGATTAATTCTTAATTTTTATTTCATAATTCGTTGAACTGATTAAATCTTTAACTACTTAATTAACTATTCGAATAATCTCAGATCAATCTAATTATTTTTTGATTAATATTATTTTATATTTTCATTGATTAAGTCCGATTTTTATTATTTGCAACATTGATTATGATCAAATCATGTAACGCACTCAAGAGATAATCCATTTTCAAAATAAAATTATATAACTACTAAGGTTCCGCCGTAGAACCCTATATTTTAAGCAGTACATATTTTTTGCATCGTTGTATGTTAAATATAATTTCAAAATACATAAATACGACATTTTTTACAGGTGCAGTTCTGCTGCATATTTCTAATTAATAATACTACAAATAAGACTAATGATTCTGGCTCTTCTTGTCTAAGAGTAACAGGACCTATTCCAAAAGAAATTAAAAACAAAATCATAACCAAAGCAAAAGCTACAAAGTTCTTTTTTTAAAGTCGTTGCTTTTCGGTTTCTTAAATACAATAAACAAAAATCATTATAGATACAAAAAATCTTGAGCTGATTGGTTGAATCAAACGGTTGTTAAAATGCGTGTGCAGTGAGAATAATAGAGCCGCGTACACTGAATGTGTTCTGGGGTGGATAGATTATTAAGACAAAAGGTGAAATATATTTCACACGCTCATCACTCGTCTCACACCACTGATAAACTCTTACCTGTCTTTGATTTTCTCAAATATTTATGTGACCATAACGCCTTCTTTTCATTCGACAGCTTCCCAGTTTGGTAATTTCGTGTATTATCTACTTGTATTTGAGTTTTTTTAGTTGAAGGAAAATGGCAACTGAGCAGCCCCAGAAAGTGGAAATTGAGACGCCGGCTGTACCTGCTCCGGCGCCCGAGAAAGTTGTTTCACTTCCTCCAGCTGAGGAGGAGAAGCCTGTGCTTCCTCCTGCTGATGATGCCAAAGCTCTCGCTGTTGTTGAAAGTAATCTCTCCCTCTCTCTCCCCCCCCCCCTCTCCCTCTCCTCTCCCTCTCTCTCTCTCTCTCTCTCTCTCTCTCTCTCTCACACACACACACACACACACGCGCACACACACAGGTGTTTGTTAAAAGAATCAAGATTTGGATAAAATTAAGTATAAACGAGAGCGACCTTTTGTGTTTGCCGTTATGCCTATAAATATCTTAGAATTCTGTGGTTTTCTTGGGTCTTAAAAGTATATTGTATATTATATAATTGATTCAAGTAGTAGCTATCCTGATTTTAGTACTTGCCCTTATTTTTATATCAAGAATCTTATTTTCACACTTTTACTTGCAGGATGCTGTGAATTTATGTTTCTAGTTAGAATTTTGGAGATTCTACTAGGGTTTGGCCTTTCTTCTTTGGCTACTAAATATTTTTTAAAATATAATGTTTGATTAAAGTCTATATATCTATATTATGAGCAAGAATGTTGCTTCTGTTCTGCTTTTAGATTTCAGTTTCAGTGCTAGTTAATTAGAGAATCTTGCTTCCTAATTTCAATGATACCTTTCTCAGTTATAATTTGCTTGTTAGTTTCCTTTATGCAAATTGAAGCTAACAATCGCCAAGCATGAAGTACAACGAAGTGTATGACTCTATGTTTCTCAACATCGCATGTGGAATTTGATTCATGATTATTGCACATCACAAGCAAAACATGGTTCACAAGTTGACCAAGACTGTATTGTAGCTTTTGCAATTGCTTGTATATATGTATTCTACCCTTTCGATTCATTTTGGGGTGTTCTGCGTCACAGCAAACCATTTCTGAGCTGAGTTGTTGTTCTCTACAGCTTTAGTTGTGTTGATGTTTTAAATACATAGAACTCATATGATAGGTTAATAGAAGCACTTGATTTGTTCTCATTCAGAAGTAGCAATTAAATTCTAGTTAATTGTTGTGTACTTGTGCTACATGTGTTTGATATTGTGCTTAGTAAAATCTAATGGTCATGTTCATCATCTCTGCCAGAGATTCCAGATTCTGCTGAAAAGAAAGCTCCCGTAGAACCTCATGATCGAGGTGGGTGTCTTACTAATAAATTTTTACTCTTTCCTGGACTAAATGACTTGATGACATGCAGTAGAATGAACAATTTAATAATCAATTGCTAGTATTTTTACTGATGCTGACCATCACTTTATTACTACTTTTTTACTTCAGATGTTGCTCTTGCGGATCTCGAAAAAGAGAAGAGGTTGTCCTTTATCAAGGCCTGGGAGGAGAGTGAAAAATCTAAAGTTGAGAATAAGTAAGGATATTTCCAGCCCATCTTGTTGATCTCTAAATGTTTTTAAAAGAAAGTTAGCTTGAGTATACTGCAGGAACTTGTGTCTTATTTAGGCTTTTAGCTAATGAAGATATGAAAACTTAGCCATGTAAATACTCTTTTTTGTTCTGTGATTTTTTTGCTTGATGTTAAATGCTTCCTTAAAATTTGCTAATATAAGCTCGTTGAACAGGACACAAAAGCAACTCGCTGCAGTCAATTCATGGGAGAACACCCAGAAAGCCAAAATTGAAGCTAAAATCAAAAAGATAGAGGTAAGTGAGACGCGTGATCTACCTTGCCGTTCTTTAATATTAATATATCAGAGACATACTATGATATTTACTGCTATTAACGTAATTCAATATGCAACTACATTCTTCTTATGAGGTATGCAATATTTGTTCAAACTAAGCTAATTTGAAAATGACAAGATAGTTTTCATGCATTAGTGTCCTGCAAGCTTTAGCTACAGAATTCTAGCAAGACTTGAACCCTGGGCATTGAGACCATTATATTGGTCACCCCTGGATCATTGGGAACTTTTGTCTCATTTGCACCTCAACCAAAAGAGTTTTTATATGAAATGATAATTTAAAAGTGCCTCTTTTAGCTTCCATGTCTTTCCTGTCACCTCTACAATGTTCTTGTGCTAATTTTTCATGAAAAACAAGAAAGTTTGAAGCTCACCGGTTAAAAATATTATTATATTATTATATTTGTGACACAGCATATGTACCACTAAAATTTTATGAATAGTATATTTGTGTTCATCCGTGAAGCTGATATATTTAGATATGAGCAGGAAGACCTTGAGAAGAAGAAAGCAGCCTATGCAGAACAAATGAAAAACAAGACAGCTATGGTTCACAAGGCAGCAGAAGAAAAGCGAGCCATGGTTGAAGCCAAACGAGGAGAAGATTTATTAAAAGCAGAGGAGATGGCAGCAAAACATCGTGCAACCGGTTATGTCCCTACGAAATTTCTTGGGTGCTTTGGGGGTTAAGGTTCTCTCACAGTTGAAGACAAATTTCCAGCTTTTCACGGTGTATCATTTAAACTTTTTTGCCAGTGTTTCTGTTTTTGTGTGTGTATTATGTATATATGCATTTTGAAAGTCTTTGTATGCTCTGTATCTTGTTTTCTTATGCCTTGTGTGTAAACAACTATGACATCAATTAAATAATTCGAAGTTCAGCAACATTCATAAATCCCTGTGTATGTCGCGCACGCCTCGTATATGTTTGCGCACTTCTGCTCGTGTGTAAACAAGTATAACATCTCATAATCACTTTACAAGATAATTTATAATAATTTTTTTTATCTGAGAAATTATAACTAAAAAATTTAGTCAGACACAAAAATAATTTTTTTTCCTTACCAACTTCTTACTTATAAGTAATAAACATTTTTTTAAGTTGAGCAAAACAACTCTTATATATAACTAGATTGGAAGGTCTACTAATATTATAACTAGATTGGAAGGTCTGCTAGTTAATTAATTAACTTGTTTCTGCGCTGCTGGAAACACTTAAAAACAAGATCCAGCTGAATAACTAGAGGCTCTAAACTACTTAATAATCTGAGTTGGAAAGACTTATGTCTCCACTTGGAAATCCTGGATATATGTCATAGTTGTAGGTATGTCCTTCCAGAAAGCTCATGTCATCGCTGCCAGGATAATCCCAGAGCAACTGTAATGTGCTTGCAGGATCTTCTAACTCATCAGTGCTTGACGAATACGATCTGGCCGTGAAGTAATCAGTGTTTGGCTTGGTGTTTTCCATTTTCACGAGTGTGTATTCTGCTGCGGAGTGACATACTTCTGCAGTTGTGCCAGAAACAGATCCATTCTTTGTCGATGAAGATGCCTGAGAGAATGGACTCTGACAGGCTGAAATCTCGGCTCCTGATTTGTTGAGGTTTCGAAATGACTCTCCTACTTCAGAGTTCCACATTCTGAGGAAATAATCGTTCTCAGTTTTACCATCTGGTAATTGAATCAGAAGTGTTGTCTCTTTGGAAAGGCGAGACTCGGCTTCCAGCCTGGCCGTCTCCCACTGTGCCATGTGGCGCGTTGAAGGGGACGCGGATGGTCTTGGTTGTAAGCCATTGACAGAAGTACAGGGCTCGTGAGTTTGAGGGTCAATGCCCTTGGAAATCAGACGCTTCTTTAGGTGGGTGTTCCACAAGTTCTTGATCTCATTATCTGTTCTTCCTGGTAGTTGAGATGCAATGGCAGCCCATCTGAAACAATCAATTTTCAATAGATTAAAGAAACCCTTCATTGAAGCCTGAAATCCCATTTGAAATGGAAAAACGCTTGGAAAACTGGTTAACAAATATACCTGTTACCAAGCATACCATGCAACTGGATGACTAGCTTCTCATCTTCAGGAGTGAAGGGGCCTCGTTTGATGTCTGGCCTCAGGTAGTTGATCCATCGGAGACGACAACTCTTCCCACACCGGAGAAGACCTAATCAAGCATAACAATGTTATACAATACCAACTCTTTCATAACCTCAACACATTGTCATCATGTATAACATATTCTTCTGTTTTTACAAATGAAGAATCACAAGTATAAAGAAAACCCCATGTTTTGGACTCTAGATTAATCCCTGTATGAGCTAGATCATGAGCTTTAGATTTCTCAGCTCCTTACATACTAGATCTAATATCCAAAGTAAATCAACCACGAAAGTGAGCCAAAAAAATAAAAAAAATAACATATGTGTTACTAACCAGCAAGCTTGGGAAGAGCCCTCCAGTTTCCAGGGCCATTTTTGTCGATGAACTGAACAAGAGCTTCATCTTCATCACTAGTCCATGGTCCTCTCTTCAGACCCTCCTTCTCACAGCATGGTTTTCTTTTCATTCTTCCCCTCTCTCTCTGATATCTCTTTCTCAGTCTCTCTCTCTCACTCTCTCTCACTCTTTAATCAAGAATAGTGAAGAGACTCTTTAAGAATGTATCATTCACGTTTCACATGACGTACACACGCTTACATATACGAGAACTCTGGTCACTCTGCACAGAAAACGATGAGTTATATGACTATTTTTGCAGCACTTGTTAGGGTGAAACTTCTAAAAGATTTCCCCTTGAACTTATTTTGCTAAAACTAGTGTAATTGTATTAAAACCTTCAAACTAGAGGACTGGCTTTGAATACAGAGATGATACATGCATACAACACTGATATAAATAGATAGTGATATACTTAGATAGACTTGGATGTACAGACTACAGTAGAGGGCGGTGAAAAGACATGACAATGAAGAATCTTCATTTATGAGCACATAAGCCAAGTTTTGTATGCCAAGATCAAATGGATACCAAATGATTCAAAGTGATGACAAGAGGATAATAACAAACAAACAGGGAGTTAAGGATTCGTCTGGGTAAACTTGAAAAAAATAATTTTTGCTTAAAGTAAAGAATTGGACTAGAAGTAAGAAGTAAGTAAAAAAGCTCGTTTGGATAAGTTTAAAAAAAGTGTTTCTTGCTCAAAGTAGAAAAGTAGACTAGACGTGAGAAGTAAACGAAGTCTTATAAATGATTAAATTGTTTCGGAAAGAAGTAGAAGTCCTGCAACAAAAACTAACATTCTCAGCTTTTTATAAGTACTTCTGCTATTTAAACAAACGGATCAAGAAAAGTAGAAACCGATTTTTTATTAAAAAAAAGGAGAAATGATCTTGCCGAAACAGGCACATAATGTTATAAATGAGTGTCTGCTCTTTCAGAGCTAGTCTACAATAAACAGGTAAAGTCATGCACAGAGACATGCATTATCACCGATCTCCAGTACCATCATATATTTGTTTCCTAGTTATTGATTATTCAGTTTGTACGTATTTAATGTTTTATACATAAAAACAGAAAGTGAAAAAACAGATATAACTTTCCAGCTTCTTGTAACATGCTAATCGCAATTTTCTTAGCTAGGACAATTAGATTGTAGAATGTGCTGTTAATTTCAAGCATGATTTCTCCTCGTATATCTTACTCTTCTTATTATATCATCGATCATACTGGCGGATAAACATGATATGTTACATCAGTCTTCTGTAATAACTAAGAACCGGAGCTCCTCCTAAATATATACTCCCTCCTGCATACGTTATTTTTTGGTACGTTTTTTAAGACTCTTTTAAAATATAGCTTTATAATATATTTTTAAATTATTTTTTTTTCTGAATAAAAGTTTGATATTTAACTTTTATTCAGAAAAAGATAATTTTAAAAAAATGTTATGAAACTACACTTGATAAGAACATCAAAATGCGTGCAAATATTAAACGTATACGATTGACCGGCACGAACAGAGTACACGTGTAAATATGTAACGGGAGGCACCCTGGGTACATGAAGTTTTAGACCAAAGCAAAGAAAAGGAAGCAAACGACAATATCAAGTGGTCTAGGCTCCAAAATTTGACTGAGACTAAATTGGTGATAAATGCAGGATGAAGGGAGTAGCAGGAAGAAATAAATGAAGAGAGAAGAGAAAGGCATTAATGGCGGTGCCGAGTGCAAGGACTGATTGTCATATCTTCATCATCCTGTAGGAGTATCTGTGTAACACATTTATTTCTATGTGAGGGCTGGAGATACAGTGGAGTGTGTGTGTCTGGGTACGGACATAAGGAATTAAGAAGAGAAATAATGGTAGTGATTCGTCTGAAATTTTGGAGATCTAGTTACTACTCTGCTGTTTTTGGTATTAAATGCACTGGTCTTCATTCAATGTTTATTTTCAAAACATACTTTGGCTTTATTCACTTTCTACGCATCTCTCCCTCCCATTTTACATAATGTACCAGAAACATATTAATTTATCCCTGACTTTTCAAATTAAACAATATTTTAAATAATTGATAGTTGAGTATTCAATTTTTTTTTATCTATCCTTAATAATCAAATCATCTTGTATATCTCAACTCAATTAGCAGTAATCAAGTTATTACAAATATTCACTCCCATCTCATATAACACAACCACCCATTCCAAATTTCATATACACATGCAGTTCTACTTGCATTATTAAAAGAATTTGAATTTATATTTGTATAAAAAGAATTTCAATTTCATCTTAACAAAATAAAACTAATATTCATAAACCTAAATGAAAGAAGGAATTTAAAAGAGGCTGAGAACATCCAAGAATATATCATCCAACTGTTGCGGAGGTTTGAGAGGGAAGTTGAACCCAAGCAAATTCCTCTTTGTAAACCACACCTTCATCACAAGAGGCTTCGCATGTATATATGACAATGGTTGACCAATCAAGAGAATTCACATCATTTTTAACGCCAAAGTAGTAAAGTAGCTTTGACAAAATCTGTAACAAACACAGTTTAATCACAGGCAGAAGATTGTAGGATAGATTTAAATTACATGCTATCAATATATCAAGTTCTTAGTTGGAATATGATGGAGGATAGCTCTCCATACCTGAAGCTCAAAGCAGCGAGGTCCGCCACAGTACCTGCATTTAGGAACATCAGTTTCTGATGGCCTCCCACTTGACATGGGCCATAAAGGTTTGGCTCTAGTAGACCAACAATACCTGTTAATAAATATCAATAATATAAGACAACTTTATAGGTATGTCAATAATGTTGAGCAGAAGATAAATCAAGTCGATGGTCTTTTATACTTCACCAGCAATAACAATGATAGAAAAGATGACTACAGCGTTGATAACAAACTGAAAACATAGAATTAGAACAACCTAGTAGTGGTCAAATGCTGATTACAACAGAAGTGAAAGTTAGACCATTTACTAAGCAAATTTGAAAATACTGTTGTGCTAATTTAAGTTTTAGACTAAATATGTGTAGCAGTAGAGCATTGATTAAGCAAATTTGAAAATACTGTTGTGCTAATTAAGTTTTAAACTAGTTATGTATAGCAGTAGAGTATTTACTAAGCAAATTTGAAAATACTGTTGTCCTAATTTGAGTTTTAGACTAGTTATGTATAGTTCAAATCAGGATGACTCATTAGCCCAAGTAAACTGGCACAACATCAACTCATTGCTGAGCCGTATACTCAGTTGAATACACGGGTTGAGCTCTCACATGATAGAGATAAAGCAGGATTATCATAAAAACCTATCCTACATGACACATACTGAGGTCTTGTGCAAACATCCATGCATATATCTTTATGGTGCCAGAGACTGCCCAGTGCATGTAATGCATATAAGTGAGTATCTGCAGCTTAAATTTGTGAAGTTGCTAAAACAAATTTAGATTAAGCTTTAAACATGTACATACTTTCAAATTTAAGTCATTGAAACCTGAAAACTAATCTTTTATTTTGCTTGAACAAAGTATTGTAAAAAATTTAATCCTTGTACGACTAACATCTTGAGGTTCAAATCAAACAACCATTTTGGAAACTTGTACTCTGCATAGTCTTCCTATGCAAATTTCTTCAAAGCATATCTTCCCACAAGTGAATTTTTATGATCATAGCTTAAAGATTAAAAGCTCTCTTTCACCATATTTGTGATCGAAAGGTCTTTTCAATTTGTGGTGAGCAAATTAATTACCTTATAACTTGCTCAGGGAACCTTGAAACTCGCTCCTGGAATGTAGCCGAACTTTTTTTGTCTGCATCTGCCTGTTTACCATAAGAACATTTTATAAAAACTCAGCCATATGTATTCCTCGATGAACAGTTAAGAACAAGACCCAGACCTCAAAACTGTGGATTAGTGAATTGAATCCTTCATCCACATGGCTTACTGATGCCAACGCAGTAGCATAACCACCATTCTCAGACATCGTGTCAACTTCAGGTTCATCCTCATCAACAATCTCAAACTGTGGCCAGATACTGTTACTTGCAACTGTTAAAGAATTAAAAAAACTTAATAATTAGCTGAAGCATATTACATGATAATCACAAAAAGTAAACATAAAGTGAGTAGTTATATTTAAGGACATCAATTACAAGGCTCGTAACTTCATATACAGGCTCCAACAGGCACCAATATGGACATGGGAATCAATAGAATATTGATGATTTCTGCTATACAGTATCCATGACTAAGTAACCGCGAATAGATCTTCGAAAATATAGATAATAGACAAGTGCCTCTCAGTTACCAGCAAGTCCAAATATTGACAGTATTTAGATAGTAAAATTTGTATAATGTATTGCTAAAGTTTCTTTGTTTCTACTTACTCTTACCAGGGCTGGAACTAGAGTTCTGAGGATCAATGGCCAATTTTCGACATTCATTATTATGACCTTTGTGCCAGTGAGCAGCCTGTGTAAAGCATGAGTTACAGATTTAAATAAGCCTACTGTTGATTATAATATTTGTGCGTGTGTGTGATAATTTGTCTTAAATAACCTGATGCTTCTCAGAACAGTAACGCGCTGTTTTGCAATTTCCACAAACACTGCATCCTTTCCAGGTCCCACACCAACTGCATAATGCAGCTACAACAAGAAGGAATGCTAAATAATATCATGGTGGTTGCATTTCATATATCTTTATTTTCAGAAAATGAGTATTATAAAAAAAGTCCGGTAGTGAAAATCTTGATTCTTTGTATTAAGTGATTAGAGCTGTACCTTTAACCTCAGAAGGTTTGACTGTCCCATTATGTTTTGGAGGTTCACTGGAGTAGAAAGGATTGGAGCGAGGCAACTGGCAACGGTATACCTTCACACTTTCAATATGAAACATTTCGAGAATTTAATATCTCAAAGACTATTTAATCCTTTACTCATAAATAACAAACAAAATTAAAGGCATTGAATCATGAGTGATCAAATACCTTCTAGATGGATTATCTGAAGGGCGTTTCCACTGCTCATGTTGATCTTGCAGAAGACACTTCATTGACGGACACATGAATACAAATAAAGTTCGGTGAAATGTTGATTTCTTTTCAAAAAGGGGTGCATATACCTGAAAGTCAATGATGATAAGAAATATTAAAGAACACATAGAAATCAATGAAATTAAGAAACACTAATGGGATGAATCTCATCTATGATATATGCAAACTTAAGCTAAACAGATCCATACTGTAGTGTAGTGAGGGCCAGAGTTAGTAAGAGTGGGCTATTATAGTCAACCAATTCTCTTTAATACTAGTCAACCTATTCGCAAACATGAAAAAAAAAAACACTTTTATTGAAATCACAAATGGTGTTAAATGTACTAGGCTTGGCACGGTTTTGAAAAGTTGGGTATGGTTTTGCTAGTTATCAACTACGAGCACACAAATTGCACCACAAGCATAGTTGAAGTACACAATTTACATTTTACTCGATTGGATGTATAGAACTTTGATAAATTAATAACCTCAATAAATCAATATTTTTCTCCATCCAAAAATATAAAGAAAGTGTATTTTTAATCTCGAAAAAGTGGCCCCATTTGGAGGTTTGTTATACTTCGAAAAGACATTACCTGAAGCAAAAACTGCAAAGGATCACCACAAATGCCACAAACAGTGGAGCTACCGGACGGCAAATTAACCGGATCCAACCAAGCCTATATTCCAAAGCAAATAACTTTAATCAACCAATTCAACAATGTATATAGACATATATATAGAAAATACAAAATCCAATACTAATTACCGGAAAGCCACCAGCTTTGCTGGGAAATAAATGCGGAAGAAGTGACCAATCATGTTTGGGCTTTTCGACAAACCCTATAGTTACTGCCATTTCATCTTCTTCGTCTTCTTCATCGTCTTCGTCTTCTTCGTCCATACGATTGATGAGATTGGTGGTGTTGTTAGGTGGAGATTCGTCTTCTTCGTCGTCATCGTCGTCAAGAGATGTGATTCGAAGAGTTCGCCGGAGATTTTCGACGGAAGAATCTCCGGTTTGGTAATTCTGACGAGACATTTTGTGGCGATTGAATGAGTAAAGGGGGTTAGGGTTTATCAGGGTTTAGATGACAAGACGCTAACAGGGAAAGTGGAAAATCGGCTAAAATAAATTACATTTATTTTTACTAGTTTATAACCTATATGAATTTTTTTAAGTTTATTACTTATTGAAAATATCACATTTTTGATATAGTTATTTAAATTATTATTGTTGAGATACAAAATTTATTATGCATTAGCATATTAATATTTAATTATATATGTCTAAGTTTTATTTTTCAAAATAAATATTCTCAAGATACATGTTATTATATGAATTTATTTTAAAATGGTATGTTTTATTTTAATAAAATCATTATGTTGTTTTTGATTCTAGATGGATTGAAAAAAAATTCAACACCACCGGCATATATAAATTGACTGAGAGTGTATTCAATTTTTAATAAAACTTAATTTTTTTTAGTCATAATTATTTTAGACGTCTAATAAATATAATTAACTGTAACGTTAATTGAAGTTCTTGTAAATTTAATATTGATGAATATTTGTCAAATTAATATAAAACTATAACAGAGATTATAAATTAAATAAATTGAAAATTAATTTATGTATAATTTTTTTTGACAGAGTCTTGTAAACCTCTTTTTATGACTATAACAAGAGAATTCACAATAAATCAAGCACGGGTTTAAATAAATTTTGAAAATTTATTATTTATTGAAAGGATATTGTTTTTTTAATTACATTATCATATTTTTATTATAATTATTATAATTATTGTTTTTAAATGATATTTAAATTATTGTTATTTAAAAATAAGATCTTCTATATATTAAAATTTGATCCTATTTTAAATCTATTTAATAACAATATGGGTCGCCGTTCTATGGAGTTCAGAAATAAGGAGTATTGGAGTCCATAATTATTTAAAATAATCTATTCGTTTTTATTTTAATATGTTTAGTCTATAATATTTGTAAACATCCGACAATCTGCAGATTATATTCTACGATATATCGTTGTAATCAAAAAATAAAATAATAATTTTATAAATCACTAAACACTATATATGTTCTAAAATATAACTCATTAGAGAATAATGATCATAATGATTGTTGGAGTTGAAAGATGTTAACGATTAATTGATAATTATATATTTAAAACTACTTAAAGATGATAAATTATATATAAATTTGAATAAATAAAATATTATTTACGACTAAACTAAAAGATTATGACCGGTACTTATTACAGCTTAGATGTGGATTTTATGGAAATTAACTCTAACAATATGTTTTATTTTAGTAAAATCATTATATTGTTTGATGATTTTTAAATTGTGAAAATAATATTCAAGATCAACACATATAATTAAGTTCGTTTATAACGTCTTTAAACTCGAATAAAATTCAAAATTATAAGTCTTAATTGTTATATTCAATCTAATAGGCAAACGTTATTTATAATTATATTTGGAGTTCTCGTAAATATTACAATGGTGTTGTAATTGTTTGACAAACTAATATTGTAGTTTGAAAAAGTTAATTAATTTTCCAAAACTAATTTGATATCAAATTGACGGATGTCTTATGTTTCGATTCTTTTATTATATTTTGTAATATGAACAATGACTTCATTCTCTTCGAGTTTCTGTTTATCAAGTCAGTGTTACTACCGCCTTATTCATCATTATCGCAATCTTTTGAAGAGCACGGAATGAATTTGTCTTTAATTAGAAAATTCTAATTAATATCAAAGTCTGATAATTATAAAATTCTAACCGATATTAAAGTCTTTATTTATAAAATCATAATAAATATGAAAGTCTTTTCATAATAATATAATAAAATTATTAAATCCTAACCAATACGACATTTTCTTCATAATAGTTTAATGATTATCATTATTAAGTAAAAAGTTTATATTGATTATAAAATCCTAATAACTATAGAAATCGTCCTTAATTATAATATCTTAAAATATTATAAATTCCTGATGAATATAAGTCTCCTAATGATAATATAATACTTTTCATAGGATAATAATAATAATAATAATAATAATAATAATAATTAAATATGATATAAGATGATCAAACTTTGGTACTTTTGGTACCGATGTTCCACTGGTTTCGCTTATTAATAAGAGGTATTGATGTAATTAACGAGGGAAATAATGGTAGTGATTCGTCTGAAAGTGTTGGAACTATAGAGCTCGCAATTCGCAATTTTGCAATTTGTCGTGTAAGTTGTTACATGTACTTTCATGCAGTTTCTGTGTCTTGTTTTTTTATAAAAATAAGATTATTACTCTATCCGTTTTAATTTATAGGTCTTTTTTCAAATAAACACGCATACTAAGCAAAAAGTTTTGATAAGTGAGAATAAAGTTGAGTTTCAAAAAAATCACAATAAATATAAGGATTTAGTGCATTGAGAAATGAAAATAATGTTGAGTTTCAAAAAAGTCACAAGTATTTTGGCACAAATTTTTTTCCCAAAAAAGGCCTTTAAATTGAGACGGAGGGAGTATTAATAAACAAACACAGGATTTTATGTTAAATTCCCTAAAAAGCTAATATAGAAAAATTACCGATTCATAAGGATACAAGCTATAATTTTTTAAACTATTTAATAACTTTAATATTAAAGATAAATAAAAATAAAAAATATTTAATGTACAAAATTAGATATAAAATTTTTCACTAAATAATATATATTAAATTGTCATTCAAACAAAACCCTATATTCAAATAAGGCTCAAGAAGTCAGAGTCAATACAAAGAAAACAATTAAGAAACTCAATATACAGTGAAATGCGCTCAGAATCAAGTGATCAACGTCAGACAAACAGAAGAAAACCAAAAAGCGTAGACTTGTCATAATTAATGTCGTTTTTCTAACATACATCCATAATATAAACTCATTTCCATGACGTTTCTCAATATCTTTATTGTAACATCCCAGCATTTCCTTCATCTTTGCCGTACACTTTCTCAAGTCTCTATACTGTTTCATTCACTTCTCGACTTTATCTAGTTGACCCTCTTCATTTTTCTCTCTTGATACAAGAAGATGATTTAGTTTCAGCCCCTGGACTCTGTATAAAGTGGTAATTTTCTCACCTCTCTTTTCTTTTGCTTTTAGGTTGTGTTCACTTCGCATGAATGGAATGGTGCCGGAATGGAATGGGTAAAGGAATGGAATGGGAATGGAATGGGAAAGGAATGGTCATTCCATTCCCTTGTTCACTTGTTCAAATATTTAGGATGGAATGGAATGAAATTAGTCAAAAAAAATTATTTAATTGTAATGGAAGTCATATTTAATTTAATCATTGTACACCTGATTGTTAAATTTAATTTGAAAAAAAAAATATTTCGATCGACAAAATAAATACAATTAACTAGAGGTAACATAATACAAATTTTAAATTGAACTTCATCAAAATAAGTATAAAATAAAAATTGACAAGTCTCATACAAGCACCCATCAAAGTTTACGATATTAATACAAGGCACCTATTTCAACTACACACCAAAGTTTCGCTACTTGATCATGTAAAAACAACAGAACATCAAAGTTATTTTCAGATTTTTCAACAGCACAACTAATCTGGAGACTCCTTCAACAGTTCAGTGTCCACATCGCGTTATTCTTTGTCTTCTCCAGACATGCAATTATCTTCCTGCCATACAGATTGCTGCGCATGGAAGAGGAATTTTCATGAATTAACTTAAGAAGTGCATTCCGCGCAACCCCCTGCATTGCCAGAACAAAGAACAGATCATTATCACTACAAAACATACCGGAACAAAGGCTAAGGGTCAATTGATACATTTACAAACCAAGAAAACACTCATATACAGCTACTGACGCCTTGGTTAGTAGAGTAGACACACACAGTTTCTCTTGTTTGTCCAAAACTTTAACACAATTGATATGACTAAGCTTAAAAGTCTAAAATTTGATCATTGAAATTAAATCACAATGCAAAGGAAAGAGAGCCAGATGAGAAACAGGAAATCTGGCTGTTTTTCAGCAAAAATTTTCCTTCACTATCTCTGTTTAATTTGAAAACATATTTGGTGACAGTTCCTTGTTCCATCAGAAGCATATATCAAAGCAGCAAAAGATTAAACAAAATTATAACGCAGACCAAGTTGCAATTCTACACTTCTTCCGAATCTCAAATGAATACACCATTCAGTTTAAATACATCCCCTGAAGTCATTTTATCCCTTTATACCAAAACCAAAACCATCCATACACATTTTCTTGGGTTTAAGTCCATAAAATTAATTATAAAACAGAAAAAAAAACAATACAGCTATATACACAAGCTAGCACAAAGCTCATAAGTTTGCAAGCATCTATGTTAACAGAATTCATCTGCAATGTAAAGTAACAAGCAATAAACATCAGAATTGCCCTTTATTCATTCTCACAAAGCAGATAAAACTCAAATTGAATAAGCCTAACAATCACAGAATAAAAGCCACCAAAAAAACATAATTCCAAGTCAAAAAGCTTAACTAAAAGTACACTTTTAAATCCAGAACTAAATTACACAATGCATATTTGCACAGGATAATAATGCACATTCTTTGAGATAACAAAAAACTGAAGCAGAACTAGCAACCATAATTCTGCTCAGAGCAGGGATCATAATTAAAAAACTACAAAGTTAACACTTCATGTGGAACTAATGAATGAGCCAAACCTAAACAACAAGTTTCACATCAACTACCAGCTTCAAACACTAGTATTAGAACTGGGTTTTATTTAAGTATGTTAGATATTGGATACCTGACCTAATTTAGAGCAAACCCAAGTCGAAAAACATCCCAAAGGCTGTGTTTTGCGCATTTCAATAAACAAATTAATTAATTCATCACATGTACTTTACAAGGAGCCTGCAGTGTACAAGAAGTTCACCTTTGGAGAGTACAGGAGTCAAATTCAGCAGGATGTGTAATTCACAATAGATAAATGATAATGTGTAATTGATGGGAACTTGCTATTCTCAAGACAATATCAAATTTTAATGAGTGATGATGTTCTGAAAGTCGGAACATGTTCCGAACACGACCAAATTAAATTAAAGCTGTAAACACGATCAAATGTTAACTTCAATTAAAAATAAATCCAAGCAGGGTGATACATAAATTCCAATATAAACACATCGCACACAACCAATCCAACACTTTAATCAACAACATATATAGGGAGAGGGAGAGGGAGATGGAGGGAGAGGGAGGGGGAGAGGGCGAGAGAGAAGGAGAGAGAGCGAGAGGGAGGGAGAGAGAGAGAGAGAGGAGGGAGAGAGAGAGCTAATCGAGAGAGACAGAGTGCTGGAGCGCTAATTGGGAGAGAGAGGAGAGCTGTTCGCCGAGAGAGAGCATCCGATCGCTAGGTCAGAGAGGAGGGCGACGTTTTATTTCGAAGGAATGAATCTGTCCCGGGTGTTTTAAAAGGAATGAGTTGTTTAATATTTGGCCCAAATGGAATGGACTCAGGATAGCTCATTCCATTCAAGTGGTCCAACCAAACAACACAATTCTTCATTCAGCCCGGAATGATCATTCCATTCAGCCCAAAATCATTCCATTCAAGTGAAGTGAACAGAGCCTTAGTTCTTGTTTGATTTTTATCGCTGCAGTTCTTATATAGCGTATTCATATTCTCGCATGCTGCAATCTGTTATCTTATTCATATTCTTTCGACGAAGTTGATTTGCTTTATAAAAAGAAGATATCAATCAACTTGTATGAAATGGTTTCACGGGATTGAACCAATAGTCTTGATCGCGAAATATCGTTGAGAAATAGGAATCCGTGTTAGTAAGAAGTTATCAGGGCATGCATGTATATGTAGTTTAGATTGATCATTCTATGGCTTTTAGGATTTTGTTAGGGAATATTAGTGACCAAGATTCTCTGTTTTGTCCCTTTAGGGTTTTCGCAAAGCATATCCTTTTAGATTATATTTTGGTCAATACTATTTTAAGTAAATTTATATATATGTATATTCTTAGTCACCTGTTAGGTAATGTAAAGAGTGAATCTGAAGGAACCAATATAAAAACCTTGATTCTTTTTATTTTCGATCACCCCTGCTAATTAGTTGACTTGACTTAATCATGTTTTCTCTTTTTGTGTAATACAGCTTCATCTTTCTGGTTGATCATATGGAAATACTGAATATTCTGTAATTACTTTCAGCCTAGATAGTTTCTTAATTTGTTTCTGTCTGATATTCTTTGTTCAAATTTAGACCTACTCATAATGACAGCTAGCACTTCTTGTTTGGTTGTTTGCAACTTATAACCTGTGGAAAATGCTCATAGAGTAGTGTTTTAATTCTCTCACCAATACTCTGTTTATTCTGTTTTTAGGTCTTGAGTTAGTCTGTGCTTATAATTTCTTGCCAGTAGGAAATTGGATTTCATTCATCAGCGTCTTTTAAACACAACTCCATGCGCAATCTCAAACTAGGAGTAGAGGTTGTTAGTGCCCACAACCTTGCACCAAAAGATGGCCAAGGCTCATCTAATGCCTTTGTGGAGCTTCACTTTGATCATCAGAGATTTCGCACCACTGTCAAGGAGAAGGATCTTGACCCTGTTTGGAATGAGTCTTTCTATTTTAACATCTCCAATCCAGAAAACCTATCCAATCTCACCCTTGAGGCCCATGTCTACAGCAACGGTAAAGCCAACAACTCTAAATCTTCACTTGGCAAAGTTTGCATAACAGGGACATCGTTCGTGGCTTACTCAGATGCTGTTGTTTTGCATTACCCTCTTGAGAAACGAGGCATTTTCTCCCGTGTTAAAGGTGAGCTCGGGCTTAAGGTATTCCTCACTGATGATCCATCCATTAAGTCCTTTAATCCAGTTCCTACAATGGAGCCATTCTCGCATACAAATTCATTATCAGCTCAAGCTCAAGCAACTGTCCAACAAGAACAGAATTTGGATCAGGATTGGTCGTTGAAGGAGAAAGACGAGTCAATACGCACATTCCACCATCCGGAAAATCCAAAGCAGCAGCAGCAACAGTACCAACAACAACAACAGTATATCCCTACTGCTACCGTGCAACAACCAATGAGATATGGTGTTGATGAAATGAGATCTGCACCTCCCGCTTCCAATATTGGTTTCATGTCCTCGGGTTCTTCATCACAACCAATGGAATATGCACTGAAAGAGACTAGCCCTTTTCTTGGAGGGGGTAGAGTTATTGGGGGTCGAGTGATACGTGCAAACAAGCCAGCTAGTACTTATGATCTTGTTGAACCAATGCAGTTCCTTTTTGTACGAGTAGTAAAAGCACGCGAGCTTCCTAACATGGATGTTACAGGTAGCCTTGATCCTTATGTGGAAGTACGAGTAGGAAACTATAAAGGAGTAACATCGTACTTCTCCAAAACACATAAACCGGAATGGAATACTGTGTTTTCGTTCTCACGGGAGAGAGTACAAACATCTACCCTGGAAGTCGTAGTTAAGGATAAAGATTTGTTAAAAGACGATTTTGTAGGGATTGTGCTAATTGATGTTAATGATGTTCCTACCCGAGTTCCCCCAGACAGTCCACTGGCACCAGAATGGTATCGCCTAGAAGATAAGAAGGGACGGAAAATCAATGGAGAACTGATGCTTGCTGTCTGGATCGGAACACAAGCTGATGAGGCTTTTCCTGATGCTTGGCATTCAGATGCTGCTATACCTGTTGATAGTTCCATGCCATCTACCCAAATCCGCTCTAAAGTGTACCACTCACCAAGACTATGGTATGTTCGTGTGAACGTAATTGAAGTTCAGGACCTGGTTTTGTCCAATAAGACTCGGTTCCCGGATGTATATGTCAAAGTACAGATAGGTAGCCAGGTTCTGAAAACAAAGCCAATTCAAGCACGTTCTGTTCATGCAGTGTGGAATGAGGACATGATGTTTGTTGCTGCTGAACCCTTTGAAGATCATGTTGTGCTTTCAGTTGAAGAACGTGTTGGTCCCAACAAAGATGAAATTTTTGGAAGGGTCATTATACCATTGAACTCAGTTGAAAAGCGGGCTGATGATAGAATGATTCATGCTCGATGGTTCAGTCTCCAAAAACCGAGTATAACTGATGTTGAAGAGATAAAGAAGGAAAAATTTGCTACAAGGCTCAACCTTAGAGTTTGCCTTGACGGAGGGTATCATGTACTTGACGAATCCACTCACCACAGCAGTGATCTCCGACCAACAGCTAAACAGCTGTGGAAGCCTCCAATAGGTCTTCTAGAACTCGGCATTTTAAATGCTGATGGTCTCCACCCTATGAAAACCAGAGACAAAAGGGGCACATCAGATACATATTGTGTAGCCAAGTATGGCCACAAATGGATTCGGACCCGAACAATCAATGACAGCCTAAATCCAAAATATAATGAGCAATATTCTTGGGATGTTTATGATCTGGCAACTGTTCTCACTGTAGGTGTTTTTGATAACAGTCAGCTTACTGAGAATGGTTCAAGTGGAACCAGAGATATGAAAATAGGTAAGGTTCGCATTAGGCTCTCTACCCTTGAAACTAGCCGTGTATATACACACTCGTATCCTTTGTTAGTCCTTCATCCCTCTGGTGTGAAGAAGATGGGGGAATTACATCTAGCTATCCGGTTTTCAAGCACATCTATGATCAACATGATGTGTATGTACTCGCGTCCCCTTTTACCAAAAATGCATTATGTGAGGCCCTTGACAGTGATGCAGCAAGACATGCTTCGACACCATGCTGTTAACATAGTGGCAGCTAGGCTCAGGCGTGCTGAACCACCACTTCGGCAAGAAATAGTTGAATACATGACTGATGCTGATTCACATCTCTGGAGCATGAGGCGAAGCAAGGCAAACTTTTTCCGCTTGATCTCAGTTTTTAATGGATTGTTTGCTGTTAGTAAATGGTTTGGAGAGGTTTCTTTGTGGAGGAATCCTGTCACGACGATACTAGTACATGCTCTCTTTCTAATGCTCGTGTATTATCCGGAAATGATTCTTCCAACAGTGTTTCTATACATGTTTATTATAGGACTGTGGAACTACCGGTTTCGGGAAAGATACCCGCCTCACATGAACACAAGAATCTCTTATGCCGATTCAGTACACCAGGATGAACTTGATGAGGAATTCGACACATTTCCTACATCTCGAAGCTCAGACCTTGTCCGAATGAGGTATGATCGCCTAAGGAGTGTGGCTGGACGGATTCAGAGTGTGGTTGGTGACATAGCAAGCCAAGGGGAACGTGTGCAAGCACTTCTCAGTTGGCGGGATCCACGAGCCACCATCATATTTCTAACATTTTGTTTAGTAGCTGCCATGGTGTTGTATGTAACTCCTTTCCAAGTACTAGCTGCGTTTGCTGGATTATATGTCATGAGGCATCCTTGGTTTCGTCATAAGTTGCCATCCGCGCCACTCAATTTTTTTCGTCGGTTGCCTGCCAGGACTGACAGCATGTTATAATTCATCAGCGTACAAAATTTTGTCAAGCACCGGTTTCAGGTTTGTTTGTAAGTGGTTTCAAACATCTGTTCAATTGCATCTTCTGTAATCTTTGCTAACTGGTTTATGGATGTACAAAGTGTATAAAGATCGATGCCTGTAGCAGGAGGATGTGTTCATGTTACTATTGTAAATTTCTAAAATACAATGTAAAAAAGGTGTTACATAAATGTGTAAATACTCTGTTTATTATCAAGAAATTATGAAATTCTCAGAGTCGATACAAAGGAACATATTATACAATCAAATTGTCTGTCAATTTAGTAACCATGTTGTTCCTAAACATGTGACATTATTTGCTTTGAAGATTCTGGATTCGATTCCTTTGCATATTCATTTAACAGATAGAGACACAGTAATACAATTTTTTTTACTATAGTTATCCCATTAATTCTTGTGAACTAAGCCTAATCTGCTTTGCTGGATTATGATGGCGAAGAAACCTAGGGATTGATTGATGAGTATCTGATTCACTAGGATACTATAAATAGCTGCTTGATCGCATGGCCTATAAACCATCCTTCTGCACTGAACCACATAAAAAGATTGATGATGAAGAATATGGTTTTTCTCCTTCTTCTTTCAGTTGTAACACTTCAAGTAGCTGATGCTCAAACATGCAAGCCTAGTGGCAAGATTAAGGGCAAGAAGCCTCCACCAGGACTGTGCAAAATAGGATATGGGTCAGACTGTTGTGTCCAAGGGAAGCTATACACGACATACACATGCTCACCTCCGGTGTCCAGCCACACAAAGGCGACCTTAACAATCAATAGTTTTGAGAAGGGTGGTGATGGAGGCGGTCCATCGGAGTGTGATGGGAAGTACCACTCTGACAATACTCCAGTGGTGGCACTGTCAACAGGGTGGTTCAATCACCAGAAGAGATGCATGAATTTTATCAATGTACATGGTAATGGAAAAAGTGTGAGAGCAATGGTGGTGGATGAGTGTGATTCGACAAGGGGGTGTGACAATGATCATGACTATCAGCCACCTTGCCCTCATAACATCGTGGACGCCTCCAAAGCTGTCTGGAAGGCCTTGGGAGTGCCCGAAAAAGATTGGGGAGAAATGCAGATTACATGGTCTGATGCTTAACTGATCTGAATGAGCGGATGTAAAATGATCTGATGCTTAAGCTTAACTGATCCATAAGTAGGCAATAAAAAGAATTCGAATGTCAAAATCATTCTTGTGAATCAGTGGTGCAAGACATTGATATTCATGTTATTTGATGTTTTAAATAAGAGTCCAAGCTAATCTTAATGAATTAGTTATTCTCGTAAAATAAGATCTGTATCAGTTGCAGTGCTGCTGAATGAAAGCCTTATCATATCTGATTGTTTCTCTTTTGTCTTGTTTTCCTGTTGTGGATGTATATTCCAAATATTTTAAATATTCTGCTTGTTTTGTGAAGTAGTAAATCATGACAATGGGAAGCTTGGATGAAAATTCTGAAGCAGTCATATGAACAATAATTCGACAATCCAACTTCTTTATACAACTTGTGACTTATAAGTCAAAATCAGCTTATTCGTACTTCCTGTATAAAGAAATAAAAAGCCAACTTGTGACTTATAGGCAACTGGTGACCCCTGATATTCTGTCCAGTTTGCTGGGGCCTTGTGTCTAAAGGAAGCTCCAGTACTGATATGAATGAATGTGCACATAAAACTGAATCGATCATATGTTTATTACTTATACCTTTTAGTCATCTTCAGTGTTCGTTGGTTTTTTGTTTTGAGTTTATTATTTTCTATAATTTTTACTTACAGCATCAATTCTGGCTAGCTTCCCCACTAAATTTATACGGACAGTGTGATATAGATGGCCGTAAAAGTACAGCTTTTACAAGTGGGCGAGAGCAGCCTCATACGTGTCAATATATTAGAGTGAGCCTGTGAGGCAGCTGCATGCTGATACAATTTTCAGATTTCAATATACTTGTGTTAGTTTTCAAGAGACCATTTTTTACTCTTCGTGGTCCTGGAAAACAACTATAGTCTTCTGCAACAAACGATCATTTCTTCTTAACTTGGAACCTTACTCTGGAAATAGTATTTTAAATTCTCATCAGATATGATGCGGAAGTTTATTGGAAGATGATTTTTTAAGCCGCACTGGAGATAAACGTGTCTATCTGAAACAACTGCTATTGAACGTGATGTGTGATATGTAATGTTGGATACTGACTCGAAGCACCTAGAAGCCATACACGCGGCTATCTTGGAGACTAAAATATGTAGTTTTATAGTTCTGATCGATCCAAAGATATTGTATTATCTGACACTATACCAACAAAATACACAAATCCCTTTCAGCCGAAACTCAAATGTCTTCGGGTATCAGTACTTTGTTTGTTGCTAATCTTCTAAATAATCACTCACTTCTTATTGGCCTGCTAATTGCTATCTGTTCTGTCTGCTTTGTTCATTATTGTCGGGTTATTGGTTCAACAAGGGATCTAAGTAATGATCCCAGCTAATGATTGTTAATTGCTCAGAGCTGAGAAGTCAATCTGACAGATACAAATATTCCCTAAACAAGTGACACGAATCTCATATGATACATGATTCGATTCTGTCATATACTCAGATTTGAAAGAGACGCAGGATAAAACAATTTACGTATACTGTTAAGTTCCTTCCTGTTCTTGTTAACTAAGCCATTGCGTTGTGGTTTACTGGACAAGAAGGCGAAGAAATTGAGGCCTAGTTTGATCTTGAGCATCCGGTTCATTTAGGATCCCCTTCATTTCCCTCTATATAAACACCTGCATGCATGGCCTATTATAACAAGTGACAAACTCATTTTCAGGATGAAGAATCGAGGCTCGGTGTCAGTGCACTCTGCATTCCTTTTCTTCTTTGTTGTTCTTGTTGCAACAGTTGATGCTCAAACATGCAAGCCTAGTGGCAAGATTAAGGGCAGAAAACCGCCTCCAGGGCAATGCAACACAGAAAATGAGTCTGACTGTTGTGTGAAAGGCAAGTTGTACACAACATACACGTGTTCACCTCCGGTGTCTGGCCAGACCAAGGCGACCTTGACAATCAATAGTTTTGAGAAAGGCGGTGATGGTGGAGGTCCATCGGAGTGTGATGGTAATTACCACTCTGATGATACTCCGGTGGTGGCTCTGTCAACAGGGTGGTTTAATAACAAGAAAAGATGCATGAAGTTCATCAATGTACATGCTAATGGGAAGAGTGTGAAAGCCATGGTGGTTGATGAGTGTGATTCAACAATGGGGTGTGACAGTGTTCATGACTATCAGCCACCTTGTCCTAACAACATTGTGGATGCCTCCAAAGCTGTGTGGAAAGCCTTGGGAGTCCCTGAAAGGGACTGGGGAGAATTGGACATCAAATGGTCTGATGCATAATTAACTGGTCAATCAACAAGTAACCAAGTTAAAATACAAAAATAAAACTTATGGTATATGTTCATGTTTGGCCGGGTGCATCAATATGGCAAATAAGACTAGTATCTTCTGCTTTACTGTTAATTTGTAATGAAGATACACAAAGGTGGCAGATGTGTCTTTGATAATTGCCTGGTTATAGTTTGTAATGACGGAACGGAATCTGTCAATTATCTTTTGCTGATACAAAATTAATCTGGCTTTATATGCGGTGTCGATATTTTAACTCGGCTAATTCAACCTTCCGTGTAACTATTATGCTCCGATTAGCCCTCACGACGAAGTCAAAAAAGCGTTACGTAATGGAGGGACAAACTTGACAATTCACGATCATTTATCCCAGTACGAGGATTACTACTCGATACATGCTGAATACTTTGAAGGTCAAATCGGCCGAGTTAAAATATCGAGGGTTGATCGATACACCCCAAACTTTAGGTGTTAAAAGGTCTTGTTTGATTGCCTGTAGTAGATAAAAATTAACTTATTATGACACTAGAAATATGTAGCCAAGTTGCTGACATGAAACTGAAATCAAGTATCTTAAGTGTGATTCAGAGAAGCTGCTGCTGTAATTGATGCTGCTGCTGTAAGCCTGTAATTGATGATGAATTAAATAATGAACTATTCTTGTTCTGAATTTGACAAACTTGTACAAATCAACTACACTGTCATCAGTGAGTTGCATGTTTAACTCTACATTCGTAAACCAGAAAACTGATCATAATCTATCTTTTAGCAATGGTAGCGGATTTCTGAAACAAATATGATATAGATGGGACTTGATCTTTCATTATTTTTATGATTTCATTTGCAGAAAGCCTGGTACTTGGAGACTGTCCAAGGCACTTGCCGGAAACAGATGCCATAATCTTGGCCTCTTCCAATTGAAAGGTGTGATCGCTGTCAAACCGCGGATCCACCATGTCCCTAACCTTTAAGGGATCTCTCATCATTGGATCAGCTATCGTTGTTAGATTTTGTCTCTTCTTGGCGCAAAACGCCTCCTTTCCTGAAATAAGCTCCAGAAGAATCACCCCGAAACTGTAAATATCCTGCTTTTTGGAAGCAAGTCCTGTTTTTAGGTAATGAGGATCCAAGTAGCCCTGAGAACCAACGATCATCCGATTACGACTCATTGACGATGATGAGGGTGGTTTTACCAACGACGTAAACCCCATCTTTGCAGAACCAAAATCACAGAGTTTACAATTAAAATTCTCATCAAGCAATACATTCGAGGCCTTAATATCACCATGGACTATCTGTAAGCTACACTCGTCGTGCAAATAATTGATAGCTAACGCTAGCTGGAACGCTATAACCATTCGTGTTTTCCAAGAAAGATAAGAGGAATCATGCCCTCGGCCTCTGAGTTTCTCATCCAACGTCCCATTACACATGTAATCAAACACCAACACGCCTTGGTCGCGCTCATCACAATAGCCCCTGAGCCTGACAATATTCGGATGAGAGACAGTGAGCAAAATGTTTAATTCTTGCTTGTAAACTTGATCCAGCCGCTCACTACTACATTGAATCTTGACTGCTCCGAGAGATGAATCAAGAAACTTCGCGAGATAAACAGAACTAAATCCTCCATATCCGATCATCCGAGAGCTGGAACAATTCATTGTAATCACTTGAATTTCGTCCCAGCTAAACCTCCTCGCAACAAAATCGTCCAAAATATTGTCATGAGTATTTTCATCAGAAACTGCATCATGAACGCGTTTTTGCCTCAATTTGAACTTTAAAAACTTAAGGAAAGCCATGATAAAATCAACTTTTAAACAACACAACTTAAGAAAAAATGAATAGAATCAAATGAATGAAGAAATAAGCGATAGAATTAACTCTGGTTGTGATGATATTTAAGAAGAGTGAGGCCAAAGAACGGTGGGTACAGCCCGTACCGCTTAGGAAGCAACCAAGAAAAAAGACTAAGACCACCTACAGACAAACAGATATAATAAAATTTGCTCGTGTGATTTTTATAATAAAATTTGTGTAATGTTTGACCCCTGTACTCCCTCCAGATCGGTGCTTTACAAATGCCGTATCCAGATTGAGATATTGTAGTACTAATACCATGATCCTTAATTAATGAAAAAATTACAAATATTTTATATAAATACGTTAAGCTATTGGTTGTCGTAGAGTGAGTCATTAGTGACTTTAGATAGCTTTGTAAGTTACAGATTATTGTAGAACCTCAAGATGTTAGAAGATGAGCTTGACGAGAGTACGAGGCCTTATTATATGTTGAACAAAATTTGAAAGATGTTGGTGAAACACATCAACTGTGAGAATCTTATGCATTAGTTATTATTAGATGAATTTGTGAAGGAAGAAAAGAAATAAATATACAGAAGCAACAAAATGTGGAACAGGGGACCGGCACCTAGACATCCGGTGCACGCTCGCAGCACCGACAGGCAGATAGTAGTAGGCTTGATCTGAGCTTAAATACGCGATTCGTGTGGTTTTATAATAATATTCGACTTTGCCCATTACAGTTGACTGGGGTTGTCCTTACCAAATACCAAATGCTGGTTGCAGTGTAGCACGCTAATACTGTACAGGGTCCTAGGGTCCGGTCCTGACATACGTACTATATGCTCAGCGGGGAAAAAAATGTTAGACAACTCAACCTAAGTTTTGATGCATATAGAGGGGGTGGTACAATATCATTCAGAAAAGAAAAAAAAAGGTTTCATCTCCGTCCTAGAATTTTTCACGTCCAACGTTTTTTTTCCGCTGAACATGTGCCGGTAACATATCAGCTCCTTGTTATATATTAGTAGAAGTCATGTTGATTGAGATAATGAGATCTGATAGTAGCAAATGAACATTATGAAAATGGACTTGGTCACTTTCCTAGGCGCCGTATGTTTATAAAATGTGACCATGTCGTTCGCGGCACTTTCTTGATTGATATAGTTGGTAGAGTGCATGATAATTATTAATGCAGCGTATCCGAGCCAGGATCCTTCTTGTCTGCACTGCACTGTACTGTTTCTTTCTTCTTCCCTTTTTTCTTTTCCTATATTCCCATAAAGGTAGATGTGAATTTGAGCTTTTCACTTGAGTAATTAGCATCCCGTTTCAGTTCTTAGTTTCTTACTCATTCAGTTGTTGAGCTCTTTTATAATCCTTGTAGCCTAGTCTATTTCTTCATCACAACATTGTCGGTACACTACCCGATTTAATTTAAATTCATGATCAAATGATCAGTTCCGATTATCGATTTAAAATTCATGTACGTTAAGATTTATTGTAATAAGAATAGGCCATTCAGATTCACTGAAAAAAAAGAGGAGAAGAGGTCTCGGTGTGGCAAGCCAACTCTGGCAACGTACAGACTTTAAAAAAACAAAAAATAGAAAGGGCCCAACCGGGTTCGAACCGGTGACCTATTGATCTGCAGTCAATTGCTCTACCACTGAGCTATGGACCCTTGACGAACAAAACATCCAAAACTATTAACAAGTAAATTAGTCCAATATTGCTGTTACAGGAATAGTAGCACACTACTACTGTGAACCACTGCTAGCCGCTGTAAAAGTGAAACACAATCACCGTTCTCTCCTGTCGCTTGCGATCGGCGAACCTCTCCGGTAAAATCCTCTCCATCCTCTCCATCGTTCACAAAATAAATAAATAAATTATTTTTCTTTATGTGTTATTATGTGAACAGCTTCTATATCCTTATGCTTCATGTACACGCACAAAAGCACTTATATTTCACTTGCAAAACCCTATTCATGTTGAACAGTTGCTGCATAATTATTATTTTGTGTTTTTTTTATTTTTGCTGCTTGGTTAGATAAAGAGAATTGCCTAGTTATAAGTCTAGACTTGTGATAAATGAACATCTTACTGCAATTACCAACTTGCTTAGGGTTTTTCATTTGTTATGGGACTACAAGAGAGATTGAGATAAGCTTCGGTGTTGGAGTCTTAAACTAGGGTTTTCAGTTCTATTGATGTGTATTAATCCCAATGTATGTTAGTCGATATATCCATTTTATTGAAATTTATCATTTGCCGCGGGCACATTATGAACTTCTTTTTGAGTATATGTGTACGTACTTACATATCGACGTCCAGTCATTTATTTGGAGTTGTTGAATATGACCACTAGTCGGAAACATCTTATATGTAGACTTGTGTAATTAAGAGCAAGTAATTTCTTATGTGAGTATCTCTTCATCAGAGGCAGAGAAAGGTTTTCTAACTTAATTATCTCCCTTTGCATCATAGCGTTGTTCAAGGAGAATATGTTGCTACATTGTGGTGTTCGGTGTTCTGTGATTTAGGTTCTTCATATAGACTGTGAGTGTGTTATTGATCGGAAGCTTCAAGTAAATTTGATTGAACTTTATTAACACAACTGGGGATGTTTACTTTCCAGTTTAATTAACGATAATAATCTACTTGCAGTTTTACTGCTATGGACCCATCTGCTGAAGATAAGTATAAAGAGGAGTATGCTGCTTTCAAAGAGATGGTGAAGAGGACTGTTTATCTTGACAACTTGAGACCTCAAGTCACTGATGCAGTTATAAGAACTGCACTTGATCAATTTGGTAAGGTGGTCAAGGTCCAGTTGGTTTCCAACTTGATAGGCCCCGAGAATATCTCATCTGCTGCTTTAGTAGAGATGGAAAATGCAGAGCAAGCTAATCAAATCATAACGGAATTGGCTTCTTATCCGTTTATGATATCTGGGATGCCAAGGCCTGTAAGGGCAATTGCTGCTGAGATGGAGATGTTTGATGATTGCCCAAGGAAGCCAGGTGGACGGATACAGTGTCGCTGGTTGAATAAAAAGGATCCTGATTTTGAGGTAGCGATGAAGATGAAAAGTGCGGTTCTAAAACATGCTTCTGAGGCTACATCCCTACTCCAGGTAGACCTCCACCCTTCCTCCAATGTATCTTAACGATACTCATTAGTTGTGATCCGACTTCTTTTTTCATGAATTTCAGCATCAACTTCTGGCAGAAGAAAATATTCATAAGAAGCAAGCAGAGTCCCTGAAAGCAAACCACAAGAAGCTTGAGCTGATTGAAAGAGCTTTATCAGATGGGACTGCTAAGAAGTTAGGAAGCTGCTACAACATAAACATACACGATTAGGGTATAGGTCTGATGATAGAGGTAAAATATTAAATAATATTTTACAGAGCAATATGACCTTTCGAGCGTAATATGCATCACACTTAAAGTACAAATTAGCAATAGTTTCAGTTGTAAAACAAAAACACAATTATGCTTTCCCTTGGTTCTGAAAAAAAAAAAGAAGAAGCAATATTGAACTTAAATTTGGAAAATCTGGTATGAAGGACAACAATGGTGCCTACTCTTATGATTATGTAATCAAATTTTCAGATCAGTTAGCTCACTGTTTTATTTTTATAAGCAATATCTGGCGTCCTTGTTGTTCATTGTTGCCCTACTCTTGATATAAATTCTATATTGTTACCCGGGGTATCACAGAGTTGATGTTTTCAAGCTTGACGACTTTGTTACGAGTGCTCATGATTTATGTACCTGATCCTCTTTTTGGCGGGAGAACCATTTCTAGCGTAGTTGCTTGTGATTCCTATCTACTTGATTTTCTTTAATGATGTTCCTATAATTTTATTTTACAAGGAGTGTTTTCCTATTTTGCTATTTGCTAACATATTCTAAGGTCTCATCTTGCCCTTTAAACTGCAGATAAATGGGAAATCAAGATAGCAGAGTATTCGTGAAATAGTTCTTCTTTGGACCTGAAAGGGTAAGAGGCTGATCTCTAACAGTGCAGAGGAAAATTTTAAGTATGTCTGACGTAATGTTTTATGTAGCAGTAACGGATTAAAACCAATAGCCTAAGTAACGCAGATTAGTCTTGGATGAGCTCCACTATTGCTGTGGCTTTCATGCATTCAGAAAATATTTTGCTATCTGCTCTTATACTTGCTAAAACGTGTTATCTTTACACTCTTTGTGCCGCCTTATGGTGGCTGTTACTATAACTTTAGCTTGTGAAGTCATTATGCCTTTTTGTGGTGGTAAACAGAAGTACATACCGGTGCTAATGTTGCTTTATAGAATCACAGAATGATACAATTTGTATTATGGTATTCTAAAGCAAAGTTTCAGTGCTTAATCAATATGCTATAGTTTATAGAATCACAGAATGATTCAATTTGTATTATGTTAAGAAAGCAGTGAAGGTGTCTGCGTATTAACATACATCCTGTTTTCTAATGCATGACACTGACAGAACAGACTGCTTGATAATCAACCATCTTCAAAAGTAACACAAGAATAATACTATAGCATCATTGGCATTCATCAAAATTTGTAATGTACAGTTAAGCTTCTTAGGAGTATGTCACACCTGATATCAATTCGAAAGTGGTCAGGTAGAGAATCATCTAACACGGACATTTCAGAAGGAAAAAACACAATGAAGTCCACATAACTAAATGAATCAAGTATTCATCTCTTGCTACTTGTCCCTTCTTACCTCAGAACTTAACTGCAGATTAAGGCAGCATTTTTAGAGGCATTTTGTGAAAGAGTTTGTTTTTGGATTCCTTTTTTAGCCTGGTACTTAGTTTTATTTAATGCTTATTTTAGATGAAATGGAGGGTTAGTCCAAACACACTTGCTGAAACCACTTAAACAAAACATCTGAATAAATCAAAGATTTTGGATTGTCTTCTGATGATGGTCAATGCAATTACAAGCTCTCTTTATCAGACGATGCGATCAATATTCTTCATGTTGATGTGTGCCAATCTTGCGACACCATAGACTGTCAAGCCTTATTGTTCATCTTTCCCTAGGTATAATAGTCATTTCCATCAGAAGTATCCCTCTATCAATAAAATCTTTCCGGAAATGTGTGACACTAAATTCTTCAGCTTTAGCCCTTTCCCTAGATTCTTTAGTGTCACTGGCAATACTTCTTCTTTGCTTATATCCCATTCTGGCAATGCTTCCACCAGAACCTTCTGTATCAAACTGAGCTCAAAACCCTCTCTCAGTGTCTCTTCAAGCTCATGAACATCACCTCTCAAATCCAGTAAAACGCTGCACAGTCCTAAACCTTTGCAGTACTCAAGGATGGCAAGTAAGCTTATCTTTTCTAAAACAACAGTTTCAATACCTTGTTGGGCTGTTTGAGATCCCACATCCATCTCTTTGTCAGAAAATACTATTACTTTGGAAGTTAATTCATTGGGGGAAACGGGGATCTGAAACTGAGAACTGGAAGATTTTGCTATTACAATCTTAAGAGGTTGATTGGCTCCAGGTTCATTAGACAAAGGAAGTGAAGATGTCTGCGCCAATAGTGTAGAAGATAGTATAACTGCATCATATTCTTGCAATAATTTTGAGTAGTATCCACCTGGTGCCACTACTTCTTCCCCAAGTTGATCTGTCAAATTACCATCAACTGAAAGTGTGCATCTGCATGTCTTAAAGTAGAACAATATAAGAATTAACAAGCTGTCTAGAGTCTGATAACAATGAACCCCCCACCCCTCTTCTCCCAACTTAAGAAGTACGTTTTAACTTTGAAAGGAAATTTCTTTTTTAAAAAAAATTGTTGTTGTGGATAATATACAAGACACTAATGTAACCGAAAGAATGCAATAAAGTTGAGAGTGATAACTTCACCTTAGTGTCACGAAGGGCTTGCCTGTTAGCATTTGATGGATATAACCTTCATTAAGCTTCTTGCACATGTCTTCTTCAACACCCACAGTTACATCAATTCCTGCAGCTCTTAGTTTATCCACTCCCTTAGAAGCTACAATGGGGTTTGGATCCACCATCCCAACCACAACATTTTTCACCTTTGCTTTAATCAGTGCTTCACTACATGGAGGTGTTCTCCCAAAATGGTTACATGGTTCCAAAGTCACATAAGCAGTCCCATTTTCTGCCAAATCTCCAGCATCCCTTAGAGCAAAGACCTGTATTTCAGGCCACCCAACTTAACTAAATCAGTAATTAATTGGTCTGAATCTGATAGTTCTTCAATTCTTAACACATCAAAACTCGTATTTGCAGCGATGCGAAACCTTCAATTCTTCTTTTTCCTATTTTTTTTATGAGTTTTGAATTTCAAAAAGGGCAAACTAATCCATTATCAACCACAGATATCTTGTTTACTCGTTCTCACATTAAGCAAGTCAAAAAACGCACAGTTGAGGGCTGGAAATGTCAAGAACAACCTAGACTCCTAGAGCCCAACTCGAATCTAACAATTATCGACAAAATTACAGTACAAGATAAGACCCAAAAATGACATGTCGCAAATCAAATAACCTGAATATGACCTGATATGACTCTTCTACTACAAATCTTTCCTTTTATTAGTATTCATTTTATCTAAAATCAGTAGTTTTAGAACAAACATGAATTTTGAAGAATTGAGGAAGTCGACCACGTCTGAGACCAGATTTGCCACTTCTACATAGTTGTGTTACAACATATGAGGGAACAAACTAATACAACTCAACAATAATTCATGTAACAACAAGCACTAAATCTAACAAAAAATAGAAAATTATAAAGATGGTATATCATTTGAATATACACTATATACATATCTATCATATAAATCATGAAATTTCAGATCAAGTAATCGTTACCTCAGCATGAGGTTGACCAGCTTTAGGATGAAACCCTTCACCAACAATCTTCCCATCATTGACAATAACACAACCAACCAGTGGATTAGGACTAGTATACCCAGTAGCTTTCTTAGCAAGCTCCAAAGCTCTTCTCATATAAAACCTATTCTCATTGTCTTTCTCATCTTTCCCAAATGAGCCATCACATCTAATCCCAATTGAACCACCACGGATTTTTAAGAACATTGGTGTTTCAGATACCCTTTTCACTAAATTGCAAAACCCAGATTTGTAAATTGGGTAATTGTGCCCAAGTTTTGAACTTTGGGGGTTTAGGAATTGAGCTGAAGGTGAAAGATTTATGGAGTTAAACTTATAGTTTGGAGATGAAATTGTCTGAACATACATAGTTTTGAAGATTGGTAATGAAACACTGCAATTCAGTGAAAACAGAACTACTATTCAAATTTGATGAAGGGGTAATCTGAACAAAAACTGAAACTAAACTCTGCCAAGTTAAGATATGAAGCTTAGCCAAAACATTTAAAATGGGAGTTTTGTAAAAAAGTAAAAAACATGTCTGAGCCCGGGTTCGAACCGGGGACCTCTAGTGTGTGAGACTAGCGTGATAACCGACTACACCACCCAGACCTTGTTGGCTGTTTTTATTCAATTTTGTAGTTATCGACGCAGTATATTGGTATTTCTATTGAGACCAAAGTGCTGTTTCATGTCATCAATAAAAAATACTGCTAAAACTTTGCATAATAACCTATGGCCCCTTGCCAATGCATGATACAAGCTGTACATACTCATGACACATGCCATTAAATTGTGTAATTATTTGTCTCTTTCACAACTGTAACATAAAATGACTTTCTGGTGTTATATTATGACGATAGTTTCGTATAATTTAGCGCCACCATTAGACTCGCACTTATCGGCAATTTTAAGCATGTCTCGTCAAGATATCGAATCGAAGATCTAAAGGCTCAACCTTTGTTATCGAAAAGTATGGATATCTGTTAGGCTACAACATTAGAAATCACACTGTGTAGCCTATATTCAAGATTCAACTTATCTGTTTCAGAACAAATGAAAGAAAGAATCAGCTGGAGCAATGTTGTTGTGAATGCCGATACAAATATACAAACGAATGATGCAAGTTCTCTGATGCAACACAGAAATAAAGATACAACACAAGAAAACTGACAATAACACTGACATATGCATCTATGGTTTAAAACTTCTTGAAAATGTCTTCTCTTCTTTTGAACCAAGAGCACGAAATGTTCATACAACAGGTAACACAACAAGGCAAACAATTTGCCCAGGTCTCTATATGTAAATTGCACATCAAGTATGCATTTTATTGTGAACTCACTTTATAAGATGGTACAATTACAGCAGCTTTCTACTCCCTTGCTACCTTTCAGATCCTCCAGGATCATCTCTAGCTTCAATATTATTTCTTCAAACGTAGGACGGCAATCTGGATTCTTGTGCCAGCACTCTTGAAGAAGCCTGCAATATGCATCAGGACCGTGCATGAAAATAAGTAATATTAATCACTATTTGGATTAATCACTATAATTTGGTAAGAACTGAGATCAACTCCAGTTACTCCACTGGCCACGGATGCTCATTGTCATTGGTAAAAAGATCAGGCGAAAAATATTGGTTACTTACCTTTTGATATCCTCAGGGTATACATATGAGGACAGATATGGCCGTGAATCTTCATAAGCTCTTTTGTCTGCAACGTGCTCAGCAGCTTGTTCCCTGTTCGCAGGTCCCCCCTGAAACATCTGTAGTGCAACAAATTAGTGAAATCCGAACCTCTCACTCAGAGCCGCCCTTAAAGAAACCTAAATAATTTGTCTAGAAAATATTTACTACAAAATATAATTTAAAGAAGACCTGATTTCAACTTACCTCATGTACTAGAAGAGCAAATGAAAATACATCAACACTCTTTCCATAGGACTCTCTACGATAAACCTCTGGGGCCATATAACGATCTGAAGAGAAAAGTTATATGAGTATGATTGCCAAAGGATTGTCAAAACATTCAGTCTTCAGTTAGGTGGAAGTCATACATGTTCCAGTTCCTCCAGTCATTTTATAACCATGAGCATCCTTTTCATGTGCATTTTTGCTTAAACCGAAATCTGTGACTTTAAGGTGTCCTGCTTCATCTTGCAAAACATTCCTAAATTTATAGCAGAATAAAGCTCAATAACTTCAAAACTCTCTACTTCTGTACAGTGAAAGATGCATATCTTGCATTAACAATTAATAGGCACGAGTCCTTGCAACCTTCAACATTTAATACCTTGGAGTTAGATCCCGGTGTATTATGGCATGCGGTTTGTGTTGATGAAGATAATTCATGCCCCTGTTAGTGATATATACATTAAGAACACTGCTCTTATGGCATCAATACAGATAATAATTACTAATCAGATATTAAAATTGTAAACAGCAGCATCATAGGAATATCATAATCTTTACCTGATTCTTTTATTAGTATCCACAAGATTTTAATTTCCCTTTTTAATCTGACAGTTTACATAATGAATTTAAATATTAAATCATCCTTGGAAAAAATTGAACTGTAGCTATCACAGATTCACAGAAAATAGGAGGAAAGGCTATAGAAGTGTCTGCAAAATAAATATATATATATATATATAAATTGCCAGGAAAACTTCAGGAACATATCTTAAAATGTACCTTGCAATGTCTAAAGCATAGGCAACAGCTGTTGGCTGATCGAGCCTTCCTTTCTTTCTTAGAATGTCATACAAACTACCCTAGAAATTTGTTTGCCTCATATATCAGTAAAGGAAAGGAGAAAATATGCAAAATCCATAGAAACAACCTTACATTCCTGAGATACTCCGTGAGGAAGATTAAGCGCTCCGAGTCCTTTAAAACGCCTAGGAACTGTACTATATTAGGATGACGCAACTTTTGCCACAATGCCAGTTCTTTTAGAAAGGTCTTCCTAAAAACAGTGGACAATTCACATGCAAAAATTGGCAGTTCTTACATTATATCAGCACTATATCAGGAGTATTAAAGTAATAATTGGCAATTGGTGAGGTTTTCTCATATTGTATCAGTACTTACCTCACCATTTGATTGGATGCAATTGAGGATCTAATGGTTTTTGCAGCAACTTCTGTACCACGCCACTTGACTACATAAACTTCACCATAAGCACCCTGTAGCCAGGTTTCATATGGTGTATTAACTTATACTAAATTTTCTTGTCAGTTGATAATTACTAGGGGGAACTTCTAGTTCTTGCAGATTAAAGGCCAAATATATGGTTTAAATATATGTAATATCATGTGTGGTGAAAATCAGATTACCTCTCCAATAAGAACTGCTTCGTTCATGTCTACTTCTGATTTATCAATCTCATAACATGGAATAGTAGAGTCTAGTCCTACCTGAACCAAGCAAAGAATCAGAATTAAAATATTTCTAAAGTCCAAGTATGCTTATTATTATGATTGCTCCAACTTGAAATTTGGTATGTTCAGGTTATAAAAAAAAGAAAAATAAATTGTCATGCAAAGATTTAGCTATGGTAGTGACATACCGGATCAATTCCACCATGTTCTTCTAAGATTTTGCAGATTTCCACATGATTAACACTACGGGCATCTGAAAGTGGCTGCAAAAAATTAAAGTTAACACATGACCATCACGTCTTTCTTGTTAGATACTACTAATTATCCACATGAGGAAGCTAGACCAGTTGCAAGAATGTTATCTAAACTTTAAACAGAAAAAAGAATGATTATTGTTGGTAGATATGTATTAAGCATAATACTAACTCACCTTATCCGACATAAGTATTCAAAGAAGGTAGTAGACAAAGTCATAGATAGCTTATTACAGTGTACGAACTTACAGTTCGACCCCAACGATCAGTTGAGTTAACATCAGCACCTTTTTCAAGCAGTAGAACAACAATCTCAGTGCAACCTTCACATGCAGCTAAATGAAGTGCTGTTCTTCTATCATAGTCCGCTAGATTAGGTTCGACACCATTATCTAACTCCTGTATGACTCCTGCTTTGTCACCCTTGCCTGAGCAGTAAAGAAGGCGATATGGGCGTTCAGAGTCGACCCTTTGTAAAGCTATCTGCTGCTGTACAAGATAAATGACTTGAGTTTTATTTACACTACCAGTGTTGATCAAAGAGTATAAGAAACTATTGTTGCTGTAACTCTAAAAATCCCATGAACTCTTTCAGAAATTCAATCAACCAGTTATGTTCACAAAATAAAGAATATCATCAAAGACATCATATGTTACTCCAATCCACAGAATTACTATCAGAAAAATAGAAATAAATAAATTTCCATATGCTTTCCCCCTCAAACTCAGTGTCCTGACGAGTTAAGGTAGGGGTAAGATCTGCGTACATCTTGTCTTCCACAGACCCTACTTCCGAGTGGGACATTGACTAGCTACTTGCACTCATTGATTCAACTAATGCCTTTGACTTTTGTTCATATCCCACACCACACACAATGATCCCAAAATTTCATCATAAGCCTTTTTTCAACAATTCTAAACTTAATTCCATCTTGATTAGCCCTCTTTATTTCTTAAATTAAAACGATAACTGGGATGATTTTAATGAACTTGAAATCAAAACCGAAAAGGCTAAACGAACTAGATGAGGCTCAGAAAGAAACAAGGGTTACCTTGTTAGGTGGTGATAGAGGCTTGCTTCCTTCCATGATCCACAAAATTAAAAAACCAGGAAACGAACCACAACTCAACTAGACTTCCTCAACTTATGTAACTAAACAAAGACGACAGTAAAATCTCCGGATCGCGAAATTTCGATAAGAAAGGAAAAGGCTAAACAAGTGGTTGCCAAGTTAAATAATCAACAAGGAGGTTAAACTTAAACGGACCATTAACCAATGTTGTTTAAGCACAAATCACTAAGACCGGAAAAACCAAGAAAAGCTGATAGCTTAGCTGTGTAATAATATCGATAACATTGTAAAGATCGTCATAATATAAATGGAAATGAGATTAAAACAGGTGTGGATTGGATAAGGGAAGGTTCATTGCAGGGTTTTTCGATTGTGGCAAAGCATGCAGTACATGAAGACAAGACAGAACAAGTGTGATGCCATGCATTGCGTAAGTGCTAAGTGTTTGATTTGTTAGTTGTCAATTGGAAACACCCTCTTTGTGAAAACTTTATAACAAGACTTGGCTGTTTACATCAACATCTTTTCTCAACCTTTTTATTCTTATCCACTTCATATGGCATCAGAATTGGACAAAACTCCTGCATTTTTTATTTTGAAAAAGAGATCAATCCAAGTATTAATTTTTATATATGAGATTCTAACTTGGGTTAATTGGATCGGGATTTTAATAGATTGTTTTTTAGGTATGAATTTTAATGAATTGTACATGATTTTGATTTTACGCGAATTGTTGATAAAATGTCGTAGAGTTGATATAGATATATAAATTCTTTAGAATTTAAGAACAATATTACAAAATCTCATGAGTTTTGAGTTTTGACACATGTACATATATCAATTTGAACAAATTAATTGATTATATCTATCATTTGTTTATATTTGTTCAACTTGATTGTATTTGTAAATATTATATGGCTTTTTATTATTAAATTATTTCCTTAAAATATATCAGCCTAAATATTTAAGTTAATTATGTCAAATAATAAATAATATTAGTTAATATAATAAATAATTATATTTCAAAAAAATATATATATATACATATATATATATATATGAAAATCATTTTTATTATATTTTACAAATTATTTCATGTACTAAAAAATACATTTTAAATTAATATTATAATCTCTCTTTTTTTTGTTTTGAAAGGATTATAATCTCTCTCTCAAAAAGAGAAAGAGCGGTGACCAACGAATGACGAATCAAATACAGATATTAAATAATGCAACTGCTGCCAACTGTACTCACGGTCACTACCACTCACCTTTTGGATATTTTTCCCCAAATCGGGTTTTTGAATTTTCAAAACCCTAACTATCTCCCCGCTCTCTCCTCTCTCTCCTCTGTCTCTCTCTCCCTCTCTCTCTCTCCCACACACAAACACTAGTGAATTCGCGGCTTAGTTTTACTTGCATTAATTGGTTGAGCTTCTTAATCACGAACATGGCGGAGGGAGGAACCCAAGAAGCTCAAATTGAGAGCTCAGAAGACGAGGAGAGAGAACTGGAAAATCTTGAATCGGATGTGACTGAAATGGCCACCAAGATTGCTGAGTGCAGAGACACGCTTCCCAATCAGCTTACTTCTACTCTCGCTTCGCTTCTTACGGCCCAGCGACCCGTTTTATCATCTTCTTTTGATTTCGGGTCGGATCCCGGACCTTCGGGTCACTCTGCTTCAGGAGGTATATCTCTGGATTTGCATGTGTTTGTCATTAATTCTTTGCATTTTCTATATACAAGTGTGTGTGTGAGTGAGAGAGAGAGAGAGAGAGATGATATTGTTCATCATTTACAGTATTTGCTTTAATATATGTTCTCGAGTGGATTTGGTTTTCACAATTGGGGTTCAAAATTTCAGCTTCTGAAATTTGAAGTTGTAAGAAGATCTAAAGACTATTGATTTCTGTAAATTAGTATTCATTGGAATTTATACTTGTTGAGAACATGGCTGTGTTTCTGTTCAAGAATGTTGTGTGTCTGATTCTCTGTAGTAGCAAAAACTTTTTCTGGTTATGGTGGCTTCTACAGACTCCAGATCTCTTTACAAAATATAAATATAAATAGAGTTCATTTGAAATTATATCGGGGTTTGACTTTTGTATGCGATGTGGTGTACAAGCTTACATGCTATTGTTTTGTCTATGTAGCCATGATATAAACGCTCCCCACATTTAATAGAGGCTGGTGATTATTTTTAGGTGATTATAACTTGGTTAGAAAGCACTATTACTGATGCCATATTGCCGTGTTAGGGAATAGTCAGTTCATTTGAGTCTGCCCTGGTCTAGGAAGCATGAGTGCGGGTGCGGGGGTGCGGGTGCGCGGTACGTGGATACGGGAATTCGTCAAATTCCAAAATATGGGGATACAGGTACGGGGGGATACGGCAAATATTAAAATATTAAAAATATTATATATATAATTCATAAGATGCATTTAAGTAGAACAAAATAGTGGAATGACTATTGACTAAATCAATCATACTAGAGATATAAATATATACACACACGAGCAATTATATATACATACAATTTATAGATGCACATGAGCAGATATTACAGAATACACACTTATCAATCGAAATACTTGAGCTGGAGATCTTGATTCGATTGAAAATTGATGATGGAGATATCTATTGAAGATGGAGTCCGGGTACTCAATTAGTCTAATTAGATTTTGACCCCTCTTTTCTTCTTTTGACCAACTAATTTTAAGTTTTTTTTTTAAAAAAAAAAGTTGTAAAAAATTACGATTTGTGCCACTGCCGCACCCCCATCCCCGCACCCCCGCGTATCCCCATCGCTGCCTCCACCGATACGCCACGTGGCGTATCCCGTGCGTATCCCGCCGCACCCCGCCGCACCCCCGCACCCCCAAGTATCCCCTACGCAGTTCTTCATCCAGATGAAGTATCCCTGCTTTCTAGGCCCTGGTATTTCTCTTCATGATTCACTAAAAAGGAGCATGCTGTGAGCTCTTTAATAGGCTTAGTTTTACTTAATGAAGGGTACAGTCGGCAAGGCATCTGCTTGGTATAGACTGTGACAATGGTTCTTTTTTTTGTATGATATATAACCTGGTTAAATATTTTTAAAGATTATTTTTTGTACAGATACTAGCAGACATGCTGAGTTGGGTGCAAGTTCCGTACAAGCAGAAGAAGAAAAGGAATATGCTGAAAAGATTCAACTGCTTAAGCAAAAGCTATCAAATAATGCATCTGCCATGCCTAATGTTTTGAAAAGAATGGAAGACTGTATATCTAGAATTGACAAACTAGATTCATACAATGGAGACATCCATCCAGCCTTTAAAAGGAAAAGGTCTCGCTAACCAGTTCTGTCTCAGCGTAGCTTTGTTTGGACTGCGTTACTGCTGAGTAATGTGTTGTTATTGTCGGTCAGCAAGTTCAATACGGAAGATCTGTGTGCTAGGGGATTTGATCAACCAAAATCGCATCTCCTAAACAGAAGAGTAAAGTCCGTGATGTGTTGTAGTTACTCAAAAGGCATTTGAGTTGTAAGATGCATTACTTTTGATGAGCAATTAGCTCCTGATGGAGTGGATGAACAAATTCATCTGGGCATCCAGCTGACCTAGATTCAGATTAAGGTGATACTTTTTTAGTATTTTTGTTAATATTGTAGTAGTAGACTGTTTATGATCTAGCAATAGATATATATATATTTGACTTGGTGAGTGTAATTTTACTCTAGTTTATATGAGATGATTGAGCTAGAAGTTTGCACAATGTCAGGGGATTTTACAACAGGGACAAGTTTTTCTGATTTGAGATGGTCTCTTGATTCATCTAGTGATGAGAAAACTGATAAGCGGGCCGGTGAGTATAAAAGATAGATTGAAATGCGAGAAATTATTTTCTTTGTTTGTTCTTACAGAAGGCTTGCTTAATGATAAGTGTTTTAGCATAAATCTTTTATAATAGGAACCTCATGTATATTCTACAGTTACCTGTCTTCATTACCTCATGCCAAAGTGGAATGGAAATCATGAGACAGAAAAATTATATGAACAATGGCCTCAAATCTGAAATCAGTTCATCAGTATAAGTATATGCATAGAACATGTATGAAGAAGATACACTGTACTGTATTTGCAAGTAATTTGAAGTGGGTCACTGAGTTTAAAAAGTTTTCAAACACATAACTGTACTGATTTAACCGCTAGAAATGTTATATGCACATAATTCCAAGTTCTACAGTTGCGTCAAAAATAATTTCCAGTAGTTAAGTTCCTGTTTATCATGATGTTAAAGCACTTCCTGATTTAATCATTTTGTATAAACTACAGATAAATAGAGATTATTTCCTATATTAAAATTTAACAAATAATTAATGGACTCCAGTTCTTATATCATCTAAGGGGGTTGTGGACAGTGAAGGTGACTTTTAAGCACTTCATCTATGGCATACAAATTGTGCTCAGGTTGAAAATCAAAATTACCCCAAAATAAACCACAAATTGTTAGGGGGCAAAGACAAAACATTATCATGTTGGAGTTCACCATCTGGACAGCCTATACCCCAGGTGTAACGGATTGAAGAATTATATTAAACGTCCTTCAATGAAGAAGCGTTTTATATATAAAGAAAAAGAAAGTGAATGTTGAGGAGTGCAAATCTTGAATCTTCCATACAAACCTCTAGACAACCAAGGGCTAAATGATAATTCTATATGAGCGAATTTTAGTTCATTAGCAAAGCCTTTCAATGGGTAGGATAAAAATTAAAGACTTAATCTGAAGCAAGCTGAGTGCTTCCTTCTCATGCCAGGTCCATAGACTACAGCTTTGATACAGTTGGAGGATCTGGTTTCTTCCTGAATACGCCCTCTTGATATACTGATGCAACCAGCTATCCAAAAAAAATCGCAAAAATACTAATATAAGTAATTAACCATGACACAGGGATACAAAAGAAGATATTGGAATAAAGAACCATGACATTGAATTTAAACCTGTCCTTTCCGATCAAACATTTGTGCTGAAACGAAGCCTCGTCCACTATAAGCTGTAGGGCTTTCAATCTGCATAGCAAAAATATTTGATTAATCATAAATCATAATGCTCAAAATCTGTATCTGAAGCAGTAATCAGCAGCAGATGCTAGAACAAAATGAAGAAAACATAGAAATAGAATGTGTTCTACTCCCTACATTAAACAAAATCCAGTCATCAGCTTTACAGGGCCTGTGAAACCATAACCTGCAGAACAAATAACAATGGCAAGAAACTGTAAGTGTTGACATGTTAATCTTAATTTAAGCTAGAAGTGAACAAGCAAACTACAAATTCAATGACAAGTATATATAGATGACAAGTGAGCTATCCGGTCAGTTTGTAGATCCGCATGTATGTTAGAACTTAATTGATGAGATGGGCCCACCACTAAAGTAGATTCCGGTAGAAGATCCGTTGCTTGTACAAAAATATTTACAAGTAACCTTCTTGATCACCAAAAGTGTACACGCGCGTGCACAATGTAGATGATAAAAAAGAGCTCTCCCTTGTCCAACTTGGCAAAATTGAATGTGCAATATTTGGTAGAGTTCCTACTACAGGTTTTTTAAGTTGTTTAAAATTTAGCAAACAAAACAAAAAAAAAATGGTAGAGGAGAGCATGTAAAGTATAATGTATTAAGGTGGATCTGATTCATAAAAACGTGTAACAAGTCTGATTTGGAATACTGGTCTCAGTGATTCAAATGATTATTACATTAAAAATTACATCTGGATTTTTTTATGAAGAAATAATACTTAACATTAGAAAATCAAGTTCATAAAACTAATGATAGCTTTCTTGATCTGATTAGGAAATGGGAACTACGTGCTATACCAAAACAGTGAAAGAAAATAGTTCGGCCATTTTGGTAAGACATACAAAACTAATATCCTGCAGCCTTCCGTAATGAAGCTAAAAGGTAGCAAGACTCAACCAGACCATTGGCGGAACTAATAAATCACACTCAATGGACTCATATAGGCAGCATGACCCCGCACCAAGTTTAGAGCTAAAGCTTAGTTCAATATGACAAGTGGTCAAGCACACAAATAACTTGTGATGCATAGTTTTTTTCTAGGACCAAGGGTCACATACTGTAGTATCGCAATTGACCTGAAGCAGCCTAACTTCTAAAACAAGCATCAAATCCAAACACACACACAATTAAAAGTTAATTGCCTTCAGTTCAAGATTTCTTAAATTGTGATTCAAATTTAAAAATAATTACTAAATATGCCGGTATCATAATTTTTTGTGCAGCTAAAAATCGCACATTGCCCGACTAATTGTCTAATTCCATCCCAAACTAGATATCGATAAGCAATGGCTTCAAGGCAAGAAAAGCCAATATTATATCATAAAGTAATTCAGAGAAATTCCCGAGAATTATCTTAAATCGGAATGTAAGGTAGTCAGAAGAAGTCAGAACCTTTCAGGCAGGCTGTCACCACTCGCCACTTCTACTTGAGCAAATATATAATTGGTAGGATCAAGATTTCAACGGAATTTGACACTTACGCATGATCTAGACTAATGGATGCCATCCTCAATCCCTGTCTACGATGTGGATTCAAACTTACTTGAAGAAAGATTAGGTCTGATATATATGCCAATACACATCTGCAACCAAACATTGTAAAACATGTTTCTGTCAAGAGAAATAACTTAACAAAAAGAATTTGGGCACATAAATTATAGATACAGTATCAGATAATGTCAAGAATACAAAGAGAAAATTCCCAGAACAACTATATAGAATCATCTTAGTATGATAATTCATCCTATTTTTTCAGGAAACACTTTATCGCACATTTGCAGTGAATAAGGTTATTTTGCAAAACCTTTTTTTGCGTGCACCAAACTCTAAATCTATCATATAATGAATGTACAGAAAAAATGAAAGATACATGTGTTTCTGTACAAGTACAGGATGCTAAGAATAGTAATCTTTACTAATGCTTTTCAAGGAAACACAATTTGACCATAATCATCCTGAAAAGAATGAGCAGCATCTTGAGTTAGAAAGATTTTGCCCTCTGGGAAGATTGGTATGTTTAATTTGCCTAACATTTTCCAAACTCTATTATTAAACTTCAGCCGTGATCATTTATGCTTCTTTCCATGTCCATGAACAAAAAACTGAAAAAGAAGAGTTACTCGGAAATGGATTCTTACCTGTGCAAAGCCTGGTCATCGGATAGTTTTCCTTTAGCTCTAAACCAGAACCTTAATCTGCAACACAGAGACCCAATGAGATATTAGACCCTTTTGTACATCATTTAGTCATAAAAAGAAAATTGCATGGCCTTCGTAGTATTCCCGAAAGATATTATAAACACTAGAAAATAAAAGCATACCTTGGAGGGGATTTTGTCATATTGGTACCGGTACTAGGTTCGCAAAACCTTATATCTATTGGCCATGGTACAAATTCCTTCGATGCAACTTTCGTCCGGTATGTCCTGTTACAACTGCTTGTTAGGATTGCTGAGAACAAATATAATTTAGGAAGATAGAGTTTTGTTTGATCTACAAAGGTTAAATACAAATGTCATACTCCCTCCGTCCCCCTGAGTTATATACATTGGGGGACGGGGACGCGGCACGGACTTTAATGCTCCCGTAAAGTATAGTTCTATAACTTATTTTTAAGATTTTTCTTTTCTGTATAAAAGTTTGAATGTTATATTTTTATTCAGAAAAAGAAAATTTTAAAAATAAGTTATAGAACTATGTTTTATAAGAGCATTCAAGCGCGTGTCGAGCAGTGAAAAAGAAACGTGTAGAATTAAATGGGACAGAGGGAGTATTTTTTTAATGACAAATACAAACGTATTATACAGGAAAAGGGAAAATTAATATCAGTATACGCACAAGTGATAAAAGTTTACACACTGCTGCAGGTCCTGAATTACAAGCACTAGATTTGTAAGAAAAGGCATCACCAGCATTGGACGATCTTATAATAAAACATATTCAGTTTGTCACGTATCTAATATATCAATCAATCAAGTTTCAACCATTTCTTTCAAGTGTGTTGACAAATATTTCCTTCTCAGATTTCACGTATTACCCTTATAGCATATATATACAGGTGTATGATATGATAAAATGCACACTTGTAGTTCTAGGACACTAACCTTCTGCTGCAAAATGACATAGACCTAAATATGGGGTAATGGAGTACAAAATTGTTGGGATCACATTTAGGCAGATAGCAACATATAAGTGTATCTTAGGAGCCTGGTACAGCAGAGGGGGCATTATACATATTAGTTATTTTACATTGGCAATGGATTGCAACTGACTAGCATTTTATGCACTTAAATGCAGAGAAAACTATAAAATGATCACAAGACGCTAATCAAAATGATGATATATCATAACTTAGGTAGTTCCTTTGAAGCTCAAATTGAATTATAAATTGATATTCTAATTCAGATATAGCCATCAAAGGTTTTAATGTATGTACATGAAACCGTGCAGTATTATATTAATTAATGGTTAACCAATGTGTTCAACCTTAAATGTTACAGGAGCCAGTAGGAAAGGTGAAATTTTCCAAAATAATTAATAGTACATGTATTTACATGTCAGGGACAGGAACTCCTAAAAGTAATCTGTACAAGTTAATAGATACAAGTGCTCTCTTGACTGGGATAAGACATATATTAGTGAATTTAATCGAATAAAATTTGCTTCATAAAGCTATGAAAATATAATAGCTTGCTATTCTTGAATAAAGGACAAAAAGGTGACCAAAAAGATCTACATGGAACTGATATCATTACTTGGGAAGCCGAGGATCAGTTAAGCGTCTGTCTCGCAGCTCTTCCATTGATAAAAGCTACATTATACTAGAGTTAATAGATATACAACACAACTGTCTGTAATAAATGTAACAAAGGAGAAGAAATAGATATATGTGTCACCGTTTCTGGATCAGGCAAACAAGTCGGCATTGTTGGTAACTGGTGATCAAATGACTGTTCATCTTTCTGCAGAATTAGTTTACACAGCATTGTATGAGATGGTAGGTTTTCTTCTGCATTTAACTCTTGTGAGTAAAACTTTTTAAAACAGGTTTATGAAAAAAGCTCAAAAAAGAAAACAAACATGCAATAACAAGTGTTAAAAAAAATGTAGGGAATAGTAAGGATTTTATAATAATGCAAGTTCAAATTTATTTTTCGTGAATACAAAGATAGTCATAATACTATAATCTATAACAATAGTCAAGGATAAAATCATCCCAGAACTTGATATAAGGATAGTAGGCCATAATATCAGCAAATGGGAATAACTGTACAGTCCTCAATATTTTTCATCCCTTCCTTCTAATTTTAAGATTTTATAATATGAATGAGCAGTTAACCATACTTGAAATGACGCAAGCAATGAGAATACAACTTTTCCCTTTTGTATTGCCTCTACTCTTCTTGTAGCAAAACTTTTTCCATCACGTACACGATCTACTTGATAAATTATTGGAACTGCAATTTAGGAATTAACTATGTCAGTAACCATCTAAAGATTTTGTTTATTAAAAAAGAATAATTGACATGCACAAGACATTTATGGACAGCATATACGTTTTCTTCAAAAACCTTTAAAGTTGTTAACATATTTTTAAAGCAAACAAGGCCACATACAGTAGCTTTAGTCAAAATCCATGAACTGAAATATTGGTAGTTGGCAGGACTCACTTCATATCTAACACAAACAAAGAAGAAACTGCTACCTTGCTTTATTTCATAGTATCTAAGTAGTTTTAGAAAGCATATTTTATTATCGAATCGCTATTGAGAAACAACCAAAATAAAATGGCAAATAGATAGCCTAAGACCAGTAGGCCACAGAGAAGACAATAATTTAATATTACTGTAGCTTGTAATACTCAAGGTTGGCACAAATAAAGGAAATGCAGAAGAAGATATTTGAAATGGCCACAAATAAAAGTGTGCACGCAAGCAAAAGAAATACATTTCAGACTGACAAAATTGTTTTTCTTTTGTAGAATTGTTTTGCTTATTTCTAATCTACTGTAAGGCCCATTTATATCAATACACGTGGTCTCCTTTGAGCATGTGAAATGAAGTCTTACTGCATTAGTCCACCCTTTATTTCCCTTGAACCTGTTGATGCAGATTCTAAGTAGAGTCGGTTGATATACTAGCTCTTAAATCGGGATTGTGTTTTATGGGATCCTTTGCAGGGTATAATAAGAATAATTAATCAGGTAATGGACACTGGATGATGAACTTCAACGTCTTTCATAACATGGCACAGGTCTGAATTTTTTATATGTTCCAGAAAGATAACTAAATCTGGAAAACTTTATAGGCTCTAAGAAATTACACACATTCATGCTATACCTATGATGTCACCATCAAGAAAAAGTTATGAACGGATACAAAAGTTATATAAATGGACATTGCTCCCTTTTCAGTTTAAGACATATAAACAAACTTACTATCCAGATCCCCAATAAGTATAAAGTACGCATGCAGGCTATGAACATTTTTAAGGCAGTCAACAGTTTTTGATGCTGCAGCCAGAGCCTGCAAAGTTGAAAATGCAAGTGAGCTGAAGATTTTCCTAATTACTTCTATATCCAGCTTTACAAGTAATTAGAAAAAGAATGAGTAATCAAGTATAGAGATTTTTGTAATAATACTTGAAAACTTACTATTTTTCATTGATAATACAGCACGTTTCTTTCTTGTTAATGTTTAGAATTAGCACCTAATATTTGTATAGTACAAACATCTATTTTACATCATATCTTTAACATCACAATTTTCATCATCAAAAAACTAGCAAAAAGTAAAAAGAATATACTGAGTGAGCCTACATGCCTGTCCGATAAACTGTCCTCCAAACACTTTCCCGAAATTTGGAGTATCCGGCAAGGTGATACCCTTGAAAATGTTCGCCTTCGGACAAAAAAAATTATAAGCTAGAATTTTATATATATTGATATCTTCAACAAACAAATCAATTTGTGCATCAACAAAATAAAGACTATTGCGCATTACACAAAATAAAAAACTACAGATACATGTTGATGAAATATGTAAGGATGGTCTATTATTCTACAAAGAAACTCTTGAAAGTAAGCTTTAAAAAATAAATAGATTTTAATATATGTTGAATATAACCCCATTCAAGAGATGGCATAGAAGAGTGGTTTAATATAGTTGGGATCAATTTCAAAAAAGGTATAGAGGGAAACATATAAGTGAGATTGCACGCCACGCGATTAAAAAATAATAAATAAGATTAAGAGTTATAAAAAAACAATTATAAAAAGTATTATTAAAAGGGTGTTACAGTATTTATATCATATACATATTAAACAATGTACAACCCCAAGTGCGCAAACTGGTTCAAGGAATAAACTCAAGTTGCTGGTTGTAACCCCCCACCACAACAGGCTTTACTGTCTTGTTCAGGAAATTAGCTGCCACTTTCACTGCAGCATGCAGACCCATCCGCTTGCTCTTTTCAGAGACAGAGAGAAGGGAGCAGGCATTCAACTTAGGGTAGGTTGAAAAATCGCAGTCAAGTTGTCACTCATACCGGCTTATGGGTGAGGTACTCCTTACAGAAAATGACGGAGATACACATAAAGATGGTGGATGCAATATAGACGAGGGAAACAAAGTCCATATGTCAACAGATATGATCATTTTGTTCCTAGGTTTGATACAAATCAACATAGGTCAGCATACTCATAGAAGTAAAAATTATTCGACCAAAAGATAACAAGCTTCCAAATATTTTATGCAATGAAAAAACAAGTCAACAGAATCACAGAAGACGAAAACATATTATGTAAGAAAACATAGATACATACTTCTACAGGTTCCAGGTGCAATATTTGCTCAACAACGGAGCATGCCTCAGATGCTTGATCTGCATTCCAGATTGATCTTGTTTGCAATAAATTGGAGTGCTCACGGGGCAACACTAAGCAGGTTAGCTGACACCATAGAGAAAAATATATAAAGATCTTTATCTTTTCTTTTAGGGAGTGGAACAAGTTCAAGCTTAAGAAAACGAATCAATACGAGAACCTGGAGTACCTTAGTCAATGCAATCACATCTGCATGCGCAGAAGGTACTTCCATACCTGAAAATCAGGATTATATTAGTCTTCATCAGTAAAGGCTTACACCATCCCCACGAGATTCATATTTCTATTTAGCATTATAGGACGTAAGACATTGAAAGAGGAAAAACAAAGGGAAAAGAAATTATCATAGTTGTAAGTATTGGACCGAGGGTTTTTAATAATTTAGCAAGAAACCTCAAACTTCCAAAAACGTGCTGTCAAAGGCATGTATCTTTATGGAAACGGCATCTCTACTCTTAAGAATTGAGATAAGAACTTAATAACTATTTTTGCAAAAGGCAACTGGAAAGTGTACTCATAATACAAGTTGAAAGAGGGCAAGGAACTATGTAGCTCTCATCATTGTATAGCGTCTTTTCTTCTTCTTTTATTTTTGAAACAATTTAACTGCTTGTTAGCCATAAATCTAAAATTAATTGTCATTTTACAGCAAGATGATGTATATACTTAATCTCGAGCTTTGGAGACACTATTAAATTTAGATCATCTTATAGCCATCTAACCAAGAAGTTCCAATTCTCATATACATCTATCACTAGCAGAAAATTAAATTAACAGATTATTTCCTCAAAATATACAATTACAACAAAGGTTAGATAGTCAGTATACAATTGATCAAATATTTCGGCCCCATACCACAACCGAAGTAATCATGCCGTTTCAAAATGAACTCAGGACGGTTCTCATCCACATCACTGACAGAAGAAACTTCCGCCTGTTAAACAAATAAAAAATTCAGTAAGAATAACCAAATGCCTATAATCCATCAACATTATACGTCTAAACCAACTTACTTCCCCTTCCAATATAAAGTAGATTCCGAGACCAGCATCCCCTTCCCTAACAACATGTTCTCCAGGCCCTTGAAACAGAAACACAAATTAATACATTTAACTAGATCATATCAAGTAAAATCACCACATATACTACTACTCCCTGCTATTACACATTACAACCCTTTAAAAAAACGATGAAAATACAGGATAAACCAATAGTAATATCATCCACTTAAATCAGCCAACTAGAAACTCAATTAAACACAGAAATCTTGGGGAAAACAGATAGAAAATCTTATTTATTTTATTTATTTATGAATCAAATGTATTTTCCATAAAAAAATCTCGAAACATGACAAACTTGAAGAAATCCCTTCTCGTATGAAATACATATTACATAGTTGGTGAAACGAAGGTGTTCAATCTGAAAATTCGATAGGAAAGTTAATATAGAATTAAATATAACAGGAAGAATTAAAAAGAGGAAAAACGTACCGAAATATAGAGGAGTGACGAGTAGCGCAATTTTGAGGAGGGACGATCTGGGAAGGCTCTGAAGCAATGAGACTCCACTCAAGAACTCCATCACTGACCATTTATTAAAATTAAGTAAACAACATATGTGTATATATTATTATGTAGGGTTAGAGGGTGATATGTACCTGATTCTGTATTCATGTTTGCGGGGATTGTTATGCAGCTCTAGGCTCTACTAGTTGAAGAACGAGAACGAGTATCGTATTCGTACGATGATGATTGTTTTGTTTTATTTACAGAGCGGAGTGAAGATGAAGATGTTATTACATGTGAATAGCATGCGTAAGACTCGCGAAATTAATTATTACGACGATTCGATGGGCTCACAGTAACCTTAAACTAAAGAGCAGGAGTTTGTGGTTGGTGGGTCACCAGCATACACACGTCGTGTGTATAGTTAATGCTGTCACTATGCACCTTTTTCCTAAAGCGCGTTTCACAACGCTGCTTATCAAAATTGGATTTGGAAATCATGAATTGGAATCAAACGGGGGATGTAATGGTTCAAAATTAACTGGATGATGGGTATAAATTTAAGTTAAAATTAGATGTATTATAATATTATAATAATATCAATATATTAATTTAATTTATTATTCCTTCCGTCCCTCTAATTTCTTTAAATTTTTCATAAGAAAGAAAAATTAATTAAAATAATTTATGAAATTATATTTATAGTGTCAAACTCAAACCAGTCAAGATAGACAACATAGGAACAAAAGGAGTATGTAACATATTATTTGATAAAAATTTATAATAATTAATCATATTTTAAACATCGAATCGAAGAAGTATTTTGCATTGATTAGTTGTTAAGAATCTATGGTGATTAACATGATTTTAAAAATCGAATTGGAGAGGTATTTTGCTAAAAGCTTTTGAGATTGGAGAGTACAGTGGTTCGCCGTCCATTTTTCTGTATTTGGTACTGCCTATATGACTACAGACAGTGTTGTAAAAATCGGAAATCAAACTTAATCGGTGAAGTCACGGAACAAAGATTAATCGGATTGATCAGTAATTAATCAGAGATTTACTCAGTTCGGCGAGCTACAGAACAAGGATTAATCGATGATTAATCGTGATTAATCATCGACTTAACTTTTAGAACAGAGACTACAGAAGTTAAAAGTTAAAATAGCTCGGTCTTTTCAGTTTCAAAATAAGACAATATCAGAATATTGTCACATTAAAAGTGTACCACACAATTTTCTCCTTTTCTATAAGAATTTATACGGTCAATAATTGTTGGGTTTATTTATTCTTTTGCTGCTTCGGATGCCATCTTACCCTCAAAATCTAATAAGCTTCATGGTTATTTAATGGATGAAGCATTGCAATATTGCCAGCAGTTTTCATTAAAACAAGACAGTGCCGTTTCAGACTCGTCACAAACTAAAGAATCACCGGACAAGAACCAAATTCCAACATGAGATGACTAAATAAATTTCAAGTTGCGCAGTCCTGTCAGAAATTCTAAACCAAAAAAAGACTATGGTCCCGCAATTCACTTCTTTTTCTCAGTACCGCCACCAGCCCTGTCAGAAATAAGACCAACCATAAGAAATTCACTCTGAACCAATTTAACAGGTATTGAGAAAAGATAAAACCAACAGTGGCATTAAGCTATTGGTTACCTCATCTTGCGGAGAACATTGGACATCTCCTCTCGCTTCTTCTTTGCCCTCTTGTGGGTGCCCAACTTCCTCTTGGCCACTTTCAGTGCACGCTTATCTTTGCCTACCTTAAGAAGCTCAGTGATTCGCTTCTCATAGGGAGCAAAACCAGCAACTTCCCTAATGAGGTTTCTCACAAAATGTGTTCTTTTGCTTGTTTTCTTCACAAAATTACCATATAATGTGTATAAATTAGTCATGCAACCAAGTAGACATACTGTGTAAATATAACCTTGAAGAGACCTCAAATGGCAAGAAAAAGCATCTAATTTAGAAAAAAGGTAACATATAATCAGAATTAAAAAAACTTACCCCTTTCCTGTCAGAAGGACGTGGGGCTAATTCCTTCTTCGTTACAATATGCCCTTTATTCAGACCAACAAAGAGTCCAGTGTTTGGCTTCTTAGGAGCCATCACCTGAGACAGAACAGTCAAAAAAGGTAAACTGTTGTAATAGCTAAAGCCACTGAAACTAAACAATAGGTGTAAATATTTACAGGTCACAAAAAATATTTGCATACAGTCCATGGTGGAATCAGAAGCAGAAGAACTCGCTTGGCAAAAAAAAAAAAAAACTCATAGCAAATACAATCAGTACAATGAACCCCCCTATAAATCACAAAACTTTGTTTGATATATTTTCTAGATAACCATTATTTGAAATTAGATTGAATAACTATCCAGACTCTATCAGAAGTCGGAACGGTAAAACCATGAGTATACAATACTGATAGAACCTTGAATTATACATGATGGGTCATATAAATAAAGAGAGACTATAAAAAACAAAGTGTAGAATATTGACATATAAAAGGCCGGCTAATTCAAAATCCATTTCATCGCATCTGTACATATTGTATATAATTTCTACATGATGTTTTTCATAGAGACCTCCAGCGGCTAGCCTAACACTGAAGGAAAGGGTCAACTGCCAGTATAACATCAGATTTGAGCATTGCTGCATATACATGACATTTCAGACTTTAAATTTCTATACACAATACATATGCTAATTAGAAGCTACAGCAGGTACGCCAAGATGTTGTTTATCAAGGCCAGTCCCAGGTGGTGATCATCGAGCCTCTGCATCGTCCCAAGGTGACAGGATAAACCTCCGAAGCACAAATTATTTATATAAAAAAAACCAACACTAAAATCAAATTTGTCTGGACAATTCGTCTTTCAAATAATGTCAAAAGTAATCAAAACCTTGAACGCAAATTACTCTACAATACGTGCATTTGCACACAGCTAAATAAAGATCACAGGAAGTTAAAACTACATTAATTGATAATTACAAAACACATCAATCGTGAAAACCCTGACTACCAGCCCACTAAATGATGAATGCTGATAAAATTAAATCAGTCAATTAAATCTTGGAAAGAGCAATAAAACAACATCAAAACAATCTTCAAATAGATTACACATTACACAGATAAAAGTAACACATGTAAACAAGAATATATGTACCGTTTAATAGAGCGAGAGATTTGCAGAAATATCCAAAGATAAACCTGTAATCAAAAGATAAACAAACATCAAAGTGAGCTAAGTGAAATGGAACAGAAAATAGAACAGATCGGAGCTAGGGTTTTGAGATTGTATCGTCACCGACCTTTCGGCGAGCGGAGCTTAACAAACTAGGGTTTTGCAATTTGTATGATGTCTATGTATATATACGGACTGGAAAAGCGGGTCGGGTGTGGCAGATGAGTGTACAGTGATTGTGAATACCGGAAATATTGAGGCCTCGAGGGTATGTTTGACACTTGAGCAATTTTTGAGTTAGAAAATTATTATATTAACCAACTAATTATATTTTTTCACGAAAATCAAGCTTTTACAATAACTTGTTTATAAATATTTTTATGTTATTAATATGTGATAATTTATTATTAAATTAATTTTAAATCAGATTTTTCATATTTCGTATATCTTTGTATGTATGAAAAAAGATATTTGTCGTGTAACAAATTAGAGTTAGAAAACGTTGCGTAATGATTCGTGTTTGTATTGAAATAGAATATGTTAGAGTTAAATAGAGTTGTATGAAGATTCTTGTTAAAAAATGATATTCAAAATTATATATTTATAATTTTATTTTTTAACAACACTATAATTTCTTAGTATGAAATATTATATGAAAATGTATTATCGTGAGTGTTTTTAGTAATTGAAACCGTTTAACAATATAAGAGTAATAGAAGACTTGTAGTTGTACAAGGAGGACTATATATTATACCCATGTTTGCTTATTATAGTATAGTAGACTACAAATTATACACATGTTGACTTATTAAGTACAGTATAGATAGTATAGATTGAAGTTAAACAAATACATATCTATTGTTCTTACAACAGCAAAAATACATATCTATATTAAATTTATTTTGTAATGGGTTTGACACGTGTTTTAATTTTTTATAAAATATAATTTTTATAAATTTAATTTTTTGTCAGATAAAATTTTAATACTTAAATACTTACAAAAAATAAAATAATTTATAAGATTATATTATATATACATCTTAAAATTTATGTCAAACTATAGAGAAAAACCGTAAACAAATGGGATTATATTTTATCAAATTTTATATTACACTACTCTTGTATTTTTGTGCAGTACACTCTTGTGTTTTTATGTACCCGATAGAAACCGACCTTTCAAACATATTAAACATTCTCATTTAAATACAAAGTTTTCGCCCTTTTGGCATATTTAGCTATTTAAACAATTGAGAGGGATAAAGCGAATATAAGATAATAAATAAAGTTTTAAGGGGTGCATTTAATTGAGATTTTAAATTATTCTTTTAATTTATGACATTTGAGTATATTCAACTTGAATTTTAAGAAATGTACCAGAATCTTGGGATATTTAATTAAAATTTTAAATTATGTTACAAAATCTGATGATATTTAAATTTTGCTTGAAAATTTGATTCTACTGAATTGAAATTATTAAAATTTGTTGATATTCAAATATAGACAATCTTTTTTGAATGTCTTAAGATGACGAATTTTGTGAGATTGTTCATATATGATTTATACGATGATGAATTTATATAATCAAATTAAAATCTCTAAATTTTGAAATATTATATTCAAATGTTGAAAATTCTATTTCAATCCGTGTACAATTCTATTTCAATCCGTGTAAAATCAAATATAATTTATAAAATGAGTTAAGTTCAATGGAGACCACATTTTTTCTGAAGACCTGGAGACCACCTATGTTCTGCAAGTAAAATATTTCATAAAAACATTGCAAAACATATAGTTTTGCAAACCATGTTCTACCAAATCATTATTTCATCTAAAATCTTGAATATCATATAAGTTTTACATGTGGAACATTACAAAATATTTTGTTCTATGAAATATGTCTAGTCTGCTAAACATCTGTTCAACTTGCAGAACATACATTATCTACTTATTAAATATAGATGATTTTCAACAATTTTAATGAATACATGATATTTGTAGAACATATTTTACAAAATAATGTATTTTATAGTGTTTTGATTGCAGAACATACATGGTCTCCGAGGTCTCCGATGAAATTACGATCTCCATAGAACTTTCCTCTTTATAAAATATATATAACTTATTAAAATCTCGCTAGGTCGGAAAACAAGCTCCCAAACCTCTCTATTTTTCACTCCCTCGGGGCCTTTGGCAACTTCTAGTCTTCTACTGTAAAATTAAAGAGACGTGGACAACAAAATCACGTTCCCCTACGAAATAAATACTATATGATCCATCTACCCAATCGACAATTCGACACACATCTACTGGCTGAGGGAATCTAAGAGGTATTTTCTCCAGTAGATTCTTGTAACAGGGGGCCCAAAGAAAACATGGGTATTGACTTGTTATTACAAATTTCCAGGTAATTCACTGTCTTCTTTCTAATTTTATTTCTTGCAATCATTTTAATGGTGTCTTTTGTTCATCATACGGGGTCTTACTCGCACTTCCCATTTGCTTTTCTTGTATAATATATCTGCTTTTATGTATACATGCCACAGTGATGTTTAAATCTGCCTTGCTCTTTTTTAGTGTTGTTTCTCAGTAGCAGTAAAATTTTAATGAAACCCTCATTTGGGTTTGCTAAAATATGCTGTATTCGGTGATAATTTATATCCAGGGGCCCAAGAACTAGGGAAGAATTGGAGCTTTATTGTGTTGTGTCTTCCAGTTTTGCACAATTATTAGTACTTGTAGCTCTGTTTCTTTTGTAATGTGTTTCTGAGTTTGTATATTTTCTTAGGCTGATCTGCTTAAGGTATACTACCTTTGAGGTTTCCTGATTCAGAGTTGGCTGAGTTTGTTCTTTTTGCACTAAAACACACTGTTGGAATTCTTGCACAATCAGCTACTAATTGGCTATTTCTTCTGGTCTGCCAAGTCACCTCGGGTTAGCGAATTACTCCCTTATTCTTAAAAACTCTACAGTTTGATATCTGAACCGCAGTACTTCAAGAAATCAACCTTCTCTCATTTCGAATTTTAAATTACACCTGTCTTGATTTTGAAGTAGACCATAGCATGATTGCACAATAGGCATCGATGTCAGGCCTTTGTTGCCTACCTATCCTTGAATGTGTATATTGTTTGGCATGTGCTCGTTGGGTGTGGAAAAAATTACTTTACACTGCTGGTCAAGAAAGTGAGCACTGGGGTCTTGCTACTGCTACTGAATTTGAATCAATACCACGGATATGCCGATTTATTCAAGCAGTTTATGAAGATGACCTAAGAAACCCGATCTGGGCTCCTCCTGGAGGGTATGGAATGAACCCGGACTGGGTAGTTTTAAAGAAAGATTATGATGAAACAGATGGGCAGGTATCACCATACATGATTTACCTTGATCATGAAAGAGCTGACATAATACTGGCTGTAAGGGGGTTACATATGGCAAAGGAAAATGATTACTTGGTTTTACTTGATAATAAGCTTGGACAGAAAAGTTTTGATGGCGGGTATGTTCATAATGGGCTACTAAGAGCAGCGGAGTGGGTTTTTGCTGCAGAGGTTGAGACTCTTAGAGAATTAGTTCTGAAAAATCCAAATTACACCTTGACACTTGCTGGACATTCTCTAGGGGCTGGAGTTGTGACACTGTTGACAATTATAGCGATAAAGAATCAGGAGAAGCTTGGCAACATTAGGAGGAATCAGATTAGATGTTTTGCATATGCACCTGCCAGGAGTATGTCACTAAACTTGGCTGTGAGATATGCAGATGTGATTAATTCAATTGTGCTTCAGGTATAATTATTATATTCAGATTGTGATAATTTCTCTTTTTGCCCTCCTTTCATTTGATAAATAGCATACAAGCATACGTATGCCATAGGTCTAAACATTAAATACCAAAGAATTAAGTTCCACTTGTATAAAATGTAACATGTACTTGTATAGCATGTATATCTTGTTATTGCTACCAAGTACCATCCTTGCAAATTGGTATCAGGGCTTTGTAGTTCTGCTGCACCCTTTTGTTGCAATCCTTCTTGGATATTGTGGATAACTGCAAATTGCCACATGTTTTCTCGGCTCCTTTTAGTACTCGTTTAGTTCTCTTTGCAATTCGTGGTTGGTCTTAATGACTGCTTAAAAAACATGGTGGACATAAGTGTTTATTATATACTTAAGTGGCAACATATGAACCTCATCTCGCTGTTGCATCCTACCCTTCAAAGAGTTAACAAGAACATCTACTTGCATTGGTAAAATGGTCTGTATGTATATACTTTTCCTAATAGTTCCACAAACCAGTTTTCCATAACTTCTTGTATGTAGAATGTTTTCTGTCTTCTTATCATTTATAGGTGAATTCTAACCTTTGATAACCGTGAAACAGGATGATTTCTTACCTCGAACGACAACGGCCTCTGAAGTACTTCTCAAGTCTATTTTTTGGTAATAGAATGAATCAGTCAATGTATTTTTATGTTTTCTTTCCTGTTTTTTTTTTCTTTGTTTTTTTTTTTTTGCGAAGTTGCTTTCTGTTTCTATGTGTTTAGTGGTCTAAAATAGTAGCAGCTAGGCTTGAGCAAAAAACTGAATTAAATCCGAAACCAATAAAAACGAACTGTATCAAAACAAACCGAACTGTTCTTAATGATTGCGGTTCCATTTATATGTTAAAACGGAACCGGAAAACCTGAACCAAACTGATTATTAAAATAAATAAACTAATATATTCTATATATTATATATGGTATATACAATAATTTTTTTGATCTAATAATTACATGCATATATTTTATAGATATAAATAGTGCATGATTCATACTTTGGGCACAACAATTACTTAATCAGTTGGGTTTCAAACATAACCATTAATTTGTGGTTAGTCCAGTGGTCTGTGGAAAGAACTGGTTATTAAGATAGAAATTGAAAGCGGCTAAAGAAGCTGAATATAATGCCCTGGTGGTCTGCAATAAATATTATAATTATTCATTTTACTTATTTTGAATCAAATAATTTTTTTTTTTTAAATTTTAGTTGTTATATTTGATTGTTATATAATGCGGTTTAATAACCGAAACCGAACTGAGAAATTTGAAACCCAAACCGAATGGAATGGGAACGCACCTCAACCGAGGCTTGTATTCATTAAACCCAAAATCAATCCTTCTATCATTATATATTTACAAAGACATTTTGAAAAATATATGTTCAGTATCTATTATAGATGTACATGTTTGTGAATTTTATCAGTGTGGACTATCACGTGTATAATTATCAAAGCCCCATACTGCATCTATGATTTTACCCATGAAGTAACACTGATTATTTACGTTGGCAGTCTTCCGTGTTTATTATGTGTGATGTGTTTGAAGGACACATGCACTTCAGAAGAAAAGAGACTTAGAGATCCTAGGCGACTATTTGCACCTGGTCGCCTCTACCACATTATTGTAAGAAAACCATTCAGGTACTTCATACTTCTTATTCTTGTATCGAATTTTACTTCCCACACACACACACACACGCATATTTAGTGACTTAATGCGGTAGCCCTTTAGGGTTTCTGGTAGCAAATTGGAAGTTGAGGATCTCCTGTATCAGTAAAAACAATTGTTTAAAATAATAATAGATAATTGATGATTACTAGAGAGGGCTTTACATGTGGTAGATTTCAACATTAATGAAGTGGTGCGGGAGGCATTTTCATAGTTGTTATTTAGTGGGAGTTATTCTCCAAGAATGGATTCAAGAGTCATGCAAATTGATCATAGTGTGGTCATTAACCCGCTACATGGTGGCATCAAGTCATGTAAACAATCTCTGTTGTGGAGCCCTAAAATTATCTGAAGCTAACGAACTGATATTGTGATATTGCATCATGAATCAGATGGACTAGGTTTTAATAGTTTGTTATTCTAAGGAGACGTGTCCTTATCTTGTTGGAACTATTAGATAACCCTGGTGATTGAAGAAAGCTTATTTCCATGGCATAGAAAGCACAATGAATTCTGCTATCTAATTCATTAAACCTCCAGATTTGATATATAAATATTGTAAGAACTTTTGGATCATGTGCCGTTTTAAGATCCCGTGTTAGTTTTTGATGCAGGTGGGGAACAATTCCCCCAATTGTAAGGACAGCAGTACCGGTGGACGGGAGGTTCGAGCACATAGCTATTTCCTGCAATATGTTGTCTGACCACAGTATCATTTTAATAGAGAGAGAATCCCAAAGGGCAATTGATGTAAGTTTTGTGCTTTTTGTTAATTCTGTTTTTTTAACACTCGGTTAGCAATGAAATTTACGAGCAGTAGACACTACTATTATTGCCCCACTTCATATGGGTCTTTAAATAAGTATTATAAATACACACACTTCATCCGTTAAAATTCTTAAACGACATTATACCATTTAATGTCTAACTTTTAAGTCCAAGTTCCATTTGTGCTGCACATTTGCTGTATGATCACATTGCTTCTCAAAAGAAGTTGAAATAGTGAAGTCTCGGTGGTATATTCTTCATTGTTGTTGTTATGTTAATGACTATTACACTAGAAGTCATTTATGAGTTCGGCTCCTGTATCCTCTGCATTCATGGAAAGCTGACATAATATTGGATGTGCTCTAAACACAAAGATGTTACATTCACATCATTCATTTATGCCAAATATTGAATTGTCAGTGAGTATCTTTTTTCCTCTAATTCATTCTAGGTAATGTTAGAAAATGATCGGAATATGGATATACCACCAAAGCAAAAAATGGAAAGGAGTTCATCTATAGCCAAAGAACACAGTGAGGAGCACAAAGAAGCATTACGGCGGGCTGTTGCTTTAGATATTCCACAAGCTTACTCACCTTCAGCATATGGAACCTTCCTCGGAAATGAACAAACAGAAAATTTTGACAGCCCCCCAGGAGAAACCTCGTCTTTGTTCTCCAAGAGCAGGAAAAGCTGGAGCGAACTAGCAGGGCGTCTTTTTGACACAGATGAGTATGGTCATTCGGTGCTAAAACCATAGCCCACGTGATTTTCAGTGTTGATAAATAATTGCTGAGCACTATCATTCCTAAAATTAAATTTGCCTCCGCTAGAAATTCTTCGTAGTGTAATCGATAATTTGTACAAGTTCATTGTATAGAAAAGGTTGATCAATTGTAAGGTACATGAAGAGTGATGCTCTATTATTATTGCTCTTTACATGATTAAAAAGAGAAGTTAAAGATCTCCCTGGTGTTTTGCGTACCAGGTTTATTAACATTCCTCAATCAGCTGCCACTGATTTGCACTAACATTTACAATCAGTGGTTTTCAAGACAATGAGCCTGTTTGGCTCTGGTGGGGGTTAAAGCTATTTCCGATTTTATGGTGAAAAATATTTGTTTATGTAATAAGCCAAGTTAGAAACCTGACTTAAAGTTCTGATATTTTTCTTAAGTGATTTAATCATTTCAGTTTTCTTATAAAAATTGACCATTAAGTCATAATTTACTTTTGTTATTATATCTTTAATAATCTGTAACACATTAATAAATCAAAATTGTATAAGACAGATATTTTAAACTTACGATCGGGATTTTAATGCATTGTTTTTAGTCTGTGGATTTTAATAGATTGTATGGGATTTTGATTTTATGCGGATTCTTGATGAAATGTCGCAGAGTTGATAGGATTTAGGTACAATGCTTCAAAATCCCATTGAATTTGGTGGGATTTCAAAAAACTTAAAATACACTGAAGAATGCCACAAAATCCATCATTTTATAAAATGAAAAAAAAATCCATCAGCATTTGAATACCATCAGATTTTAATGGATTTTAAACAATCCCAATTGAATACCATCGGATTTTAAAGCATAATTTAAAATCCCAATTGAATACCACCAGATTTTGTAGCATAATTTAGAATCCCAATTGAATACCTCAAGATTTTAATGGATTTCAAACAATCCCAATCGAATACCCTCGGATTTCATGAATGCAAAAAAATGCTTTAAAATCCCAATCCATTTAATGTCATGTTAAGTAGTAGTTTAACGGGCTCAATGTTGGGCTCGTTACGATATAAATATAACAAACCTCCAAGATACTTCACACAAAAAACATTACAAGAGGGGAAAAAACATCCTACTACAATCTCACTTCCCTATATCACTATATATATCTATCTACAAGTAGCCTACCAGTCTACCACACAGTTCACAAGTTCTACACTACAACATTGCTACATTACGACTAAAGGTTTAGTTAGATCCTTTAGTGACAATACACACTTCATGCAACAAACTTTACAAAGAGGTAAAATTTTAAAACTCTGTATGGCCTAGTTCCATGATCCTGAAAGAAACTAGTTCAGTGGCACCATCTTGACAATGTTATTGTTGAATGACATGACGAATCATTCCAGCTCTAAAATGTCTCTCCACGTAGGACTATTAGTAGTATAAATGGACCAAGATAATGCCAACTCTATCCATTTGATATTAGTAAAGAAGATCAGAAAACATGACCTGAAATCAGGAAAACACTGTCGAGGAGAGAATGAGATCATGTGATCTAACTTAACTCAGTGAGACCTGATGTACCACTAAAAGTTTCCTCCAAATTCCGAAGAAATCTCTGGACAACTTTCCTCCAACCAAGCTTAAAAAAAGATCTTCCTTTATGTATAAACAGCTTCCTCGTCCTCGATTGTTTCACATCGAACATCTTTTATTCTATTGTTGGCCAAGCTTAAAATTGTGTCTTCCATCAGTTCTTCAATAATGAAGTTTTCCAGTTCGATGACAATGTTGTCCGTTTCAACATGGAGGTCCATCCATGTTCCAGGTTTCGACATGTCTGTTCTTACAAGTTGATCCAAAGAACGAGGAGCAGGAGGCTGATTAATATGTCGTTCAACTCCTTGCCACACCTCATTGATAAGCTTCATCCCCCTTGGGATAATTCGAACATTTTGTTTTACACATGAATGGGCAAAGTATCGATCACATAACTCCTTAAGAACATCGTTTGTACAGTCAAAAAGGAGCTTCTGATCATGGGAGGATCGGCTGGAAAATAACTCTACATCATCAAACAAGGCTGGGTCAAGAACTTGGTCTGAAGAAAGCCACCTCGAGAGATATTCATCCCAATTTAAGTCTGAACCAAACAGGACAGCTTCTACATATTCAAATGCAGATTCCTCATCATTCATGCAAGTTCGTGTACACATTGTATGATCAGGATCAGAAGAGACCAATTCCTCGTATTGGATTTGCAATGGTTGAACTGCTGTTGAAATTGAATGGTTCCAGTAAATTGCTTTAGCACAAAACAGAGAATTTATACAAAGAGCGAAATATAACTTTTAGAAGGACATAAGCCTACCGGGTTTTACTTTGGTCCTTGATGGACTAATGTCATCTTCGGAAAACAAAGGTTCAAGGACAGATATGGGGCTTGGCCGCTCTTCTCTATCAATGCACATGCCAGGAGTTCCAACTTTCTGGGTAATTGAAGGGCTAGGGGGAGATCTTGGGGGAGAAGACAAGGCATCAGTCCCTTTGCTCAAATCCTGGAATACAAACACGAAAAAGGAAAATAAGCAAATTTACATTATAAAACACCAGTAAGAAATAAGTTAAGCATCAGTTCAGCAAATATACGCTAGCGGAATGTTTTTCATCATCACAAACTTTGGCTGCATCACAACTACGGACCTCTCTCTTTAAGGAGCTGCTTGATTCACGAGAGACTGCAGAGATTTGGACACATTCCTGGGCATCAGGATTTGTAAATCTAACAGACTCCAGCGTTTCTGCATAAATTTCAGAGATTGCTTGATCAACAGCTATAACATATGAATACAATAACTGATTAACTGGTGTACAATTCATATACACTTATAGAAAGTGGAGCAATACCTTTGCAATTTGTTTCTTCGCAGATTGTTTCTTCTTTCATTGTAGACATGGGTTCTTGAGCTAAAGTGTCTCGATCAGCATCATGCTGACCATCTGAATTTAACTCCGGAAATTGTAGTTTATTGTCAGCCTCATCATTGACAATAATTGATGGCTTACCTAAGTTTTTCTTTGGTGAACTCAACTGAATAAGATGGTTTTCCTGGATAACGCGCCACATATTTTCATCGACCGTGTGATAATTGCTGCTAGGAGATGATTTCTTCTGCGGAATAACGATGCTTCGTTCCCTTTCCTTTCCAGGGCTACCAATAGGAGTAGAGCTGTACTCTGGGAGAGAGAGTATCCTCCCTAGAGATTTGGGTAATTGCCTCTCAACCAACTCTTCCTTTTCATCTCCATCACTCAGCATCTCTAATAAATGTTTTTTGGCTTCAAAGTAGATGCTGGAAACCCCTTGACTGGTAATTTCAATGGTTTCATTCTCTGGTGCTCTTTGAGATTCCTTCAGGTTTCCAATCTTATCTCCCCTCCTAGTGCCAAGAGGAGATTTGGCAAATTTTTCAGTATAAAAATGGTCTCTATTGGGAGAGCTCCAGCCACCATGTCCCTCACCAATCCCTTTCTCATTGTTTCTCAAGTTTGGAAAGTGACGAGGAAGTGTATCATTGAAAGATAATCCTTGTCGATCTTTTCCCATAGCATGCTTTAGTTTTCTTTTAATTTCATTTAAGGAAAAATGGTAATAATTCCTTTCGCTATGCGATCTGTCATCTATACTTTGCAGTGATGTGCTAACAGTCCTGTCAGTTCCAGAATTTCTTGTAGTGGTTGGTCCAGGCTTCAAAATTACAATTCTGCTTGAAGGTTGACTTTTGTCATAATCTTTTAGGAAATTGCTATCCTGTGACTTGCTTCTTCTCCTAAATATTCTGCGATTTTTGTGACCTGGTGTGGATCTACTCAGCTCTTCTTCCAGTTGGTTGGAAAATGAGCTGGTTTTTTGGTCTTTATCATACTGCCCATCTTCCATGCTTTGAATGTGCTTTACTAAGAGTGAATTAGGATCTTGTAGAAGTTCAAAAAGCAACTCCTTATTTAAGCTCAATGTCTGAAGAGCATCCATTAATTCTTTGGAGTAATGAGTCCTTTTATCTTTCGTGAGGTGCTCGTCATTACCAAATCTCTGGCTAGTGAAAACCTTAATTGCTGCAGCTAACTTTTCTTCAGCTTGTGTTCTGACTTGATCTGATTTCATGCTGACAGCATCTTGTGAATCTTTTTTCAAGTAACTACCTTTCGGATTTAATCGGCAGAACTCCTCTAGTATTATTCCCATATCAAGATTTTTTAAGGTTTCCTGGTCCAAGACCTGGTCAGAGTTTTCAGCTGCACCCCAGTCTTTTATGCACTCAACATCACAAGATTTGCTGCGATGATTCTTTACCCTTTTAGAGTTACCTCTAGGATGTCCCCCATGTTCTGGATTTGATTGGTCTAAGGTTACATCTGAACTACCCGACTTTATCTTCAGAGTGTTCTCCCCAGACATGGCTTCTTCCATGAGTTCCTTGACACTAGTCTTTGGATTTGGAGGGCCAATTTTTTCCAGTCCATTCTCTTCAGGATCCTGAAATATATCACAACGTTATTAGAAGAAATTATGAACATCAGGATTCTTTAGTTAGTTTAAAGGTTCACAAATGTGAGCGGATCATCTTAAACCTCAAATTAGATGTAGTATACAGTCAGTTCTAAATAATTTGAAACATGAGTTGCCAATACTTGCCTTAGTAGTAAGCCATTCATCATCTGAAGATGCCATCATATCAGGGTTGGTTAAAAGATATCCGCCAGCCTTAGGATCTGAAAATTTATTATATCAGAAAGTATATTCTTGGGTGCATGTTCACATATTATACCAATCTTGGTTAAATATCCAAGTTGCTTGCTCCTTGTATTGTAATTGGACAGTGTTCTTACCGTTAGGATGTTTGCTGGCATGCTTCTTATCTAAGAGAAGATTCCTTGTTAATCTAGCATGCCGGAAGTCAAATATACTAATCAGACCACCCATACAACCTCCCTGATCTTTTCTCGATTGCAGACGACGCCTTTGTGATCTCTTCCCCATAGTATTTTCGTAATAGTAATGACTTCAACAAAATATGGTTTTCATCCAATTGCCCCCTTATATGGATTGGAGTCTCCCTTACCTGATGAACAATAAAATGAAGAACAAGAGAGAGACTTTGAGGATATTACAAGAACAACTTAAATTTGTACTCCGCGGAATGCATCAAAAATCAGATCTTAAGGACTTTGCACTTACTTCATCGCAAAAACATGCTTACATTTCTATCAAATGAGTGAACCTCAGTGTTAATGCATAGTCTAGAAAAATCAAGCCCTTACAATATCGAGATGTGAACAAGGCAAGTGTATTCACTGGAATTAGAAGTATCCTATCCTCCTATGACACTCTAATCCTGTCCACTAGTTATTACAATTATTAATCAAAGCTCTAGACTTTTGTTCATACCTCAACGCAATACGAACCATTGACTATAAATGTCCATGCCTCTATGGTTAACAGTTAACTGATTGTCGGATGATAAGAACGTATTTAAATACCTTCTCTAGTTATGTAATCACACACACATATATAAAGGCTTTTTATGGATTCATCTACAATTATCTACACAAAGCTGATAGGCATTTCAAGTAAACTTCCTCCTTTTTCACTTGAGAATATAGGACTTTCTAGTGAAGATCATTAAGATTCACACAAATGGTTAACTAGCATCATTTTCAAATCTCAGTTGAAGCCTGCTTCTACTATAAGTCTATAACTACAAAATTTAGGATTCAAAACAAACAATAAGCGTGAACAAGATAACATAAAATGAAGCTACAAGATCGCTAGCACGAGGCATTTTAGATTTACCTGCAAACTTAGAGCCAACGATCCCTTTACTCCGGAGAGATTTAATAATTATGTACTGGCACGATTAAAGCTTTCGAACTGTTCACTCTTGATCCACTGGGCTCTATTAATTTTCAAGAGATGCAATCTATATCATTCCAATATTGATACTCTCAGAGGCTCATAAGCAAAAATTCTATCTGCATAAGATCAAAAACTTCAAAATCTTGAGGCACCATTCATCACACTCAACATGCCAATAAATCCACTTCTCTTTAGTCTTTCACTAACTCCAAATCCTTCAATTAGCACACACAAATAATCCCAGTACAGATAAATACAAAACCCAACTCTCAAATTTCAACAAGCTTGCTGACATAAAGCCAAGTATCCAACATTCCTGCAGAAAGATTGAATTTTTCAATACAAGAAATCAAACCCTTTCTGCAAAACTGAAAACCAAGACGATCAAAGACCCAAGATAGAAACTTTATCACAACAAACAAGCCTTTCTTGATTCCAAAGCAATTTCCAGAGAGACCCAGAAGTAAAAAATCAAAAAGGTGAAAGCTTTACAACATAATGAGCATCAACCGACCAAAAAGACAGAGACCCAGATGGTTAAAACACTCACCTGTATATTTAAAATGAAGAATTAGTTGTATGGCAGGCCTTAAAGTCTGAGAAAAAGGTGGAAAAACAGAGAAAAAGGGAGACAAGTAAAGAGGAGAAGATGAAGAAAAATAGTTGATGACAACTAAGTTTGTAGGAGTAGGACCATTGAAGCTTTTCTAATGTTTAAGGGTTTTAAATATTCTTTTCTTGAGTTGTTGTATATACTCTATTTCTTCTTCTTTGTGATTCTTCAACCACGTTTAGGTTTAGCCATCACAATCTGTATATGTGTGGGAGTAGATAGAGATGTATTGTACTATATGTGTGTATGTATCAAGTATGAATGTATGATAGTGTAAGCATGTGTGGGTTACTTGTTTTTGACTGGAAAATTGTCAGAAATAGTGATGTGGACATCATGAAAGACTTCATTTAGTTTTGCACGGAAAATAATACCGACACATTTCAGTAGATCCCTCTTTTTTTCAAGCACGATTGGATAGCCCGGCGGGCATATCCTCTGTTGTCTCGGGACACCCGGGTTCGACTCTGACTCACCCCGAGAATTATTAGAACAGATACTAAGGCATATAAGCCTGCATTGTAAAAAAAAAAAAAAAAAACCTATCTACTGTTGTTCAGCAGATAGATTTGAGTCATTTGACATGTATTTGATGCAGCAAAAATGGAATCCTAGTTGAGCCGACTGTCTGAAATGTATATCAAAATTTATCGTACGGTGTTGATGCCTTATGGTATGTGATAATTTAAACTAGTTTGGTTAATGTTGCAACTGTTAATAAAAAAGTGAATGATTTTAAGATAATTGGAGCTCTAGTAACAAAATATTCCCGTCATTTGTAGTATCTCCTTTCAGCAGGTACACCGAACACGAGTGTTTTCATTTGTTTTTTGAAGAAGAGTATTTCATTTGTTACTAACAACTTTTATTTGCAATTGTTATAAAAAATATACTACTCCCTCCGTCCCGTAATAGTTATGTGCACTTGCACGCATTTTGAGACTACTATAAAATATAATTTCATAACTTTTTTTCTAAATTTTTTTCTGAATAAAAGTTTAAACATCAAATATTTTTTTTCAGAGAAAAAAATTTAAGAAAAAAGTTATGAAACTATACTTTAAACGAGTGTGGAAAAACATGCCAAAAAATAACGTAAAAATATGAGAGGGACAAAGGGAGTACCACTTTCCTCCCACTCGTCTCCATACAGATTTTTTCATTTTAAAATTTTTATAAAATATAGTTTTATAAATAATTTTTAAAAGTTATTTTTAATAAAAATTTAAATATTAAATTTGTATTCTAAAAAATAAAAAATAAATTATAAAATTATAGTCAATATACTTATATAAAGGAGAAGCGAGGGGCGTGTAGGTGGCGCCTCTCACATCGCTCCGTTCTATTTTTCTAATTTTCTGGAATTTTTGGATGAAAAATATCAAAAAATACTTATATAAAGGAGAAGCGAGGGGCGTGTAGGTGGCGCCTCTCACATCGCTCCGTTCTATTTTTCTAATTTTCTGGAATTTTTGGTCAAAAAATACTTATATAAAGGAGAAGCGAGGGGCGTGTAGGTGGCGCCTCTCACATCGCTCCGTTCTATTTTTCTAATTTTCTGGAATTTTTGGATGAAAAATATCAAAAATTAGAACTACCTTTTTTAGTTTCGGGTATATTAAAAGTAAGTTTTAGAATCTGATTTTGTTTCAAATTATTTATGGAATATAGTAGTTTGAAAGTTTTAATCTAATTTTGTTTCAGATTATTTAATTATGGAAAAGACAGATTATTTATGGAATATAGTAGCTTGAAAATTTTAATCCAATTTTGTTCTGATTATTTAGTTATGGAAAGAGTAGCATTATTTATGGAATATAGTAGTTTAAAAGTTTTAATCTGATTTTGTTTCAGATTATTTAATTATGGAATCATCAATATACTTATATAAAGGAGAAGCGAGGGGCGTGTAGGTGGCGCCTCTCACATCGCTCCGTTCTATTTTTCTAATTTTCTGGAATTTTTGGATGAAAAATATCAAAAATTAGAACTACCTTTTTTAGTTTCGGGTATATTAAAAGTAAGTTTTAGAATCTGATTTTGTTTCAAATTATTTATGGAATATAGTAGTTTGAAAGTTTTAATCTAATTTTGTTTCAGATTATTTAATTATGGAAAAGACAGATTATTTATGGAATATAGTAGCTTGAAAATTTTAATCCAATTTTGTTCTGATTATTTAGTTATGGAAAGAGTAGCATTATTTATGGAATATAGTAGTTTAAAAGTTTTAATCTGATTTTGTTTCAGATTATTTAATTATGGAAAATACAGATTATTTATGGAATATAGTAGCTTGAAAATTTTAATCTAATTTTGTTCTGATTATTTAATTATGGAAAAGAGTAGCAAACAAGTCTCTCTGCACCTATAAATACCCATATAGATCGTAGGATTTTGAATCATCTAAACACAATCTCCTCTCTCAATACCACAAACCTACCTCTTTCTGGTGATAGTTTTCTTACTCGATTTTTAAAGGAGAAGCGAGGGGCGTGTAAGTGGCGCCTCTCACATCGTTCCGTTCTATTTTTTAAATTTTCTGAAATTTTTGGATGAAAAATATCAAAAATTAGAACTACCTTTCTCATGCTCGATTTCTAACTCGGATGTGTCGTTCTTCTGCAACAATAAGTGAAGGTTGTTTATACAGTATTAAAAAAAATAAAGTTTGTTGCAAGCAAAGGTAGTTATAGACCGTTATATTGGAGTCGACAAATCCAATATGATATTGATGGTTGATATCAATAAATTAACTATTAGTGATGTATGTTTGTTGGTTATTCTTTTATAATATTTGTTTTGTTTATCGGACATGTTTGTTGTTGTTAATTTTTATATGATTTACTTTGTATAGAGGAAAAAATCATTCATGCATTATCCGTTTGCTCCGTTTAAGCAACTTTTAAGAGGGTAGTTACAGACCGCTATCTCATAAATTTAGATTTAAGTTAGATGTTTTTGTGCACCATCAATCCAAAAAAATTGGAGGAAGGTGTCAATGTAAGAACATGATTACTTTTCATAAAAAAAACAAATAAAATTAAGATTCGTCATGCTTTAAATTGTTAATTATGTGTATAAATTTATTTTCATTTTTTCACCATGAATTATAGTCCAATTTTGCAATTTTATATATTAGTATTGGTATTACATCAAGATTTTTATAATATAAATTTATTTTATCCTACAAATATTAACTTTGAAACATTAATATACTTTTTATAAACAGCCACAATATTATTTTATTCTAGAATTATTAATATTATATCTTTAATATAATTTTTATAGGCCGCCGCAACGCGCGGTTTCTGAACTAGTTTATACATATGTTAAAATATGTATCGAGGCGACGGGAGTATGATTTAGAGTGCTTATTCCACCTCTAACATAATCTGAGATGGATTAATATCTTTAACATGGAAAATAATATTATTATATACAAAATTATAATATAGCGAAGAGTTTGGTTTTATTTTTTACAAGGAAATCATTAATATATAGAATATTCTATATTATAGAGAGTACATACTGTACCAAACAGAGGATGATATAAAAATAACGAAATAACAAGATATCAGGATTGAAATACTAAGGAGATACTGTTTTTGTTTTTAGCAAAAAAGGTTGCAAAATTGAGAAAGAGAAGGAGAAGAGGACCATACATAAAGAAAAAGAAGAGGACCATAAAATAAAAATTAAGTGTGTGCAAATAGGACCTATACAGCTAAGCTTATAGGAGCAGTGACAAAGAGTTTTAGAATTTGACATTGTCTATGAAATGTTGATTGTGATTGCTTCCCTTGATATGTACATATTGTCCCTTTCCTCTTTTCTTATTATTTTATATTGTTGGTAGTGGTTTGATACAAACTAATATACAATGATAGTCTCTTACTCTCTTAGGTTGTCTCTACCCTTCATCCAAGAATATAGATTCTTATAATAATATTGCAACAAATAACTATGGATACTCAGCTTAGTATCTAAGTTACAGGACAAGAAAGTTAAAGAAACATATCTCGGAGAATAATTGAGAAGATCAATGCTCTGTTGTGGTTTTAGCACCTAAGGGTTTATGGAGTTCCAGTTGCACAACAGGCCTTGATTATTTATTTATTTTAGAGTTTGTCTTATGTGTCCATGTGCACCTGCTAAACGCTAACTTTTATATGTTTTTTATGTTTAAGAGATTTTGATTGGTGTGGTTGTTGTATATGTAGAGATTCATCATTATTAAGAAGTAGTATGAGCCAATCAAAATGAGTCAAAGTTATAGTTTTAGCATGTGGCCATGAGCACATATTAAAAAAACCGTTTATTTTATTAAGCATGCCCCTTCTTTCTTCTTAGTTCTTTGCAATCAAATGAACATACTCCTTTCGTCTCTTTTTACATGTCCATTTTGGAAGAAAAACACATACCAAGAAATAATTAATTCTATTAACGTGAATTCAACTAAATTTTAAATAAGTCAGGCATTGGAATTAGAAATTATAGGGATAGATTTGAATAACTATCATTAAATTTGTGTTGAAAATATAAATGAACATGTAATAACGATAAAATTTATTTTGAAAATAGACATGTAACCGTCCCTTTTTACATGTTCATTTTCAAAGATGCTTCAAATCTAGGCATGCAAGAGCGTTTGAGTGTCAAAAGTTCGAAGTTAAATTCATGTTGCTTGTCTCCGAAGGGACCCTAGATATAATTAAGAGGGAAGAAAAATTGTAAAAGGATGGCACACAAAAGAAATTAGTAGGACCACCCTAAGCCTATATCAAAATTCATCATTTTCGCAACCAACTTTAATCACCATGCATATGGTACGCAACAATTTTAGTTGTTACCTGTGCTTAGCAACTACCAACCATACAAACGCATGTGTATGTATGCACAGTGCACACACACTCACCCGGTGGCAACAAATTATTCCAAGTCGGGACCTCCGAGATTAAACTTTGGATGCTCCTATTTTCGAACGCTCACAACATGAAAATCTCTTATTCTCCTAGGGACCGTTCAAGAAAAAATTAAAGCAGGAAAGTAAAAGTTGGATAAGTTGTACTCGTTAAAGTAATAAAGATTTGTCACAGCAGCTATAAAATAAGAATAGACAAGATCATTGTGAGTTGGAAAACTTTGGGAAACCGTAATCATGACTCATCCTATGAATTAAAAATTGGGGTTTCTAGTAAAAGGGACTGTCCAACGACTAATAGAAATTGAGGCATGAAATTGAAACCACTCTCCGTCTTCATCATAAAACGGGCGATTAAACGCCAAAAATATTGGACCTTTCGTTGAACTTTACATTGTTTTAGAGAATTAAGGATCAAGTAAGATGAATTAGTCAAGTAATGGTTGATTAAAAAACTAAATAGACCTTATTTCTGTCTTCACTACCTGAAAAGACAAGATAACAGCTATAGGAAAGACATTAATACTTGGCTTATCTGTGTAATCACACACGCACGCGTTATTGCAGTTTTATTTACTAAACAAGAGCCAAAATGGAGCTGTTGTGACGCAACTACTCTTGAGCTCAACGGCGATATATGATTACAAAAGCTGGGAGTATCAACAACACACATTATTAATCTTATACAGAATAATGTTGGCATATATAAAATAATTGGCAAAACGATAAATAAACACAACTAAGATTAGCTGGCCCACAAACATCCTCGTAAAAGCTCAAAGATGTTAAAAAAAATGGGATTTTTTTCTTCATGCTATTGCAGATACCTTGGCTTCTAATACGAGCATAATCTATTTGTTGCTTGCTGATGTACCATAGACTTACAGATTCATATAAAGAAAGTTCATACCAAGTGTATCTCTTTGGAAAGCCTCGAGACTGTGCGAGAAATGTGTAAATATGACTTAAGCCTGAAACTAGATGAATTCTACTTAAAACAACTACCCAAATGATTAAAGCTTTGATTACCAATTATCTAGTCCTAGTTATTTGCTTAGTACTGAACTAAAAGCCATCGGCCGAAGAATATTCGGATTTAGCAGTGGACTAGTGATTTCATGTGGCTTATTTTCAAGACGCCACAAGGGTTTTGAAGCGCATCTTGTGTTCAATGGGCGACTGTTATCTTGCAATTATTTGTTTCTATCAGCGTACTACTAGCACTGATAAACTAGCACTTCAAATTACGCTAATCAAATTCGACTCATGTGTTTCTGTCATGTCCAATTGTGTAATAGATACCAGCACTTTATGTCATTTCTGAAACCAGAGGCTGAAAATCACAATGATGTTTTAAGACTGTCTGCAGTGTTAACCCTCCATGATAAATTATAACACGTCCACCCACTCAGGTACCACGAGGATCCCCACGGGTGCAAGAGGGACACTCCAGAATTAATCTACAGTTAAACCTCTTTAAAGTAATACCCTTGGGACCGGGAAAAAATATTACTTTACCGAATTTATTATTTTATCGATATAATAATATTTTATTACTTTATTGATAAAGTAATATTTTATTATTTTATCGATTTCTATATGTTAACAAATTATAATTCATTATTTTTAAGAACAAGAATCAGTCACATACAATGTGTTTGATTTAAAATTACTTTTATAATAACTAATCATATGCAAAAACCAAATTCATGCATGTACTAGATCTAAATAGAGTATACATGTACCATAACATGTGCAGTGTATAGGTATTGTACACCATCTTGAAACTCAATCGTCTAATGTTTATTGTAATTCTAAAAGATAAATTCATAAACATAAACTTAATATTAAATAATAATACTTTGAGATTAACTATATATACAACATGAGCAAAACATACCTGAAGTTATTTATGTTTTACATAAAGTCAAGGATGAGGTTAATTTTGGCCTTGGTGGAAAGAAGAAATAAACTACTATAGATTCATATTTTTTTAAAAAAAACTTAATTTTGTAATTCATATACATTATATATATATATATATATATATATATATATATATATATATATATATATATATATATATTTCAACAATTATTACTTTACATATTACCTGGGCCTTTAATAAATTTCTAAATTTTTATTATCTTATGCTTTTAGCGAAAATATTACTTTACAACATTGGCCCAAGTCGGGACCGACAAAATTTATTACTTAAGCGAGGTTATTACTTTATCGGATATTACTTAGTCGAGGTTTAACTGTATATACTATTTTATATAATGAGCTTGCCCTGATATATTTCTGACATTTTCTGTTGCATACTTGGAATTCTTCTGATTATATTTGTTTCAAGATATGAAATACGATAAGAGGGTGTTTGGTTCATGGTTAATGAGTCTGGTTAACGGGAATCGGAACCTCAATCTCATGTATAAGTGTTTTGATTAGTTATTTGGTTGCATGGAATGAGAACCCCGATCCTTTTAAGTGGTTAAATCATACCTTCCCACCCCCTGGATTTCCATATCATTCCCATTCCCATTAACCCTCAATCTCATACTCTTCATTCTCATTCCCGTTTCCCATTCCCAATCTTCATCCAAACGCTCCCTAAGTTTATCAAATTTTTGCAAGTCAAACGAGAGTCTTACAATTTGGTATTTTGGTTCCAAAACGCTGACAATTACTGGTCCCTCCTCGTTTGCCTACAGAAGATGCAAGATGATGTGACATTACAGACCATATGTAGACACGGCCTAATAAAAATTTACAGGGCACCACAATCAATCAAAACCCATGTTAGTGGACTTGAATGTCCAAGATGAACTACCACAAAAATCAGTGGGCAGTGGGAACTTAATGTTTGTAGCTCGACTCTGTACTAAATACAATATTGATAATTATTTATGTAATTCATGCACCTTCAATCACAAGAACAGTGAACATGGTTCAGTTACAGGGTAAAAATCATATTTACTACTATGAATATTGATATCACATTAAAAATTTACTTTGTTTATCCTATAACTCAGCAGCTTTGTAAAGTTCTCGACAACTACATGAAAAGAAAATAAACAGGAGCATGATCACAATACCTTCAGTTTATAATGATAGTGTTGCTGTGCTTTCTTTTTCTTCTCCTTGCTTTTCTAAGAATCCTTTCACTCTCTTCTCGGGCGTCTTGCATTGAAAAATTGCCGGTGCCTTGTCAAGATATAGCCTTGTTTAGATTCAAAATTCTTGATTGCCAGTGTAGTATTTAAATGAACAGAAGATAACCATTTCGAAGTGCAGACTGTGCAATACACAAATATAAATAGTAAGTAGTCACCTGTTTCCTTATCCTCAAGGAAGTAGAAAAAATCTCTGCTCATCTCCTCATCTGATTCAATGTTAATCCTGGAAACCCTTTCCTGCATTAGTAACCATATTATGGAACATTACACAAACAGATAATAACATTTATACAGCTGGAAAAGTTGAAATTTTTGAGTAGGTGCAGATATCGTTGTCAAAGACATTCTAGAACCCATGTTGGCAGGTAACTTGTAAACAAAAAGAGCAGAGAGCAATACCACTTCAGTGGGAGAGGTTCCTCTCTGTTTCTGTGCCTTAACAGAATTTCTGTCAGTAAAAGTAGCTTGTTTAGATTTTACGGACTTCCAGGTACCCATTTCAATCTTTACTGCTGCAGAATCTTTTTGAACCTTAACTTGCGATGCTTGCACAGAACTACTGAGTACTGTTTTAGACTCTGGCAGTCTAGAGAGGGGACTACACATAAAAGTGGAAAAGAAAGTAAAATGATGAAATCTGAGTAATGCAAGGGCCAATGTAGAACATAACCTGGCTCTGTATTATCATATTGTAACCAGAGGCATTGATATAATCATATGAGATATCTCAATTCGCCATTCTCTAGCTTTTGTGTGCACAAGTTCATACAAAAAACCTGCTGTCACTTTTTATTCACATGCATTTCTAGGCACTTTCAAGAATATCAGATTGTGTACATGTACCAACTCTCATTGTAAAGAACAAATTCACGATTTGGAGGTCAATAAGCATGCAATAGAGTGCTGCTACTTGAGAAGTATAGAGCTACAAAAGTTCCCTAATATAGATATTGTTGTCCAGATTTGATGTCACTGTTTACCTTTTTCAGGAGGCCTATGCGATTAAAGTAGACTTGCTGAAAAAAAATAGATAACGGTACCCTACATATTATACCGATCCAACTGAATGATAATTTCAAAACAATGGCACAAAATGGAAGCAGTCTAAAGTTTTGGAACAAATTCTACTACTTACATGGTGAAACTAGTTGTTTGGGTGACAAGGCATATAACACAAGTTGAATGCTCAATTAAAATCGCATGAGCAGCAGCACCTATAACTATAAGAGCATGTGTCTTAAATTATTCATGAAAACGGAGATTATAGACATCATAGTTTTCTACATAAATACAATGCACATGGTTGGACAAAAGGAAATATATGTTATCGATTTTATTTCTGACATGCAATTGGGATGCGAACCACACCCCTGTGGATAGTGGTGTGCTGCAAATATCTCCTGGAAGAAAATTCTTACTGTATATACAAGGTTCAAGTAATAGTGGTAACCATCATCTTACAGTAGGGAGAAAGCTTATAAACACTCCTAAGAGAAAAGAGAAGTAATGACAATAAGAGTTTAATGAGCATACTTCTTGTTTGATGGCCTTTCTGGTGGGGAAACACGATAATCCATATCCTACAAATTTGTAATCAACAGTCGTTTAAAACAACCCTTCATCATACATGAGCCTGGAGTACATATATGTAGGACGAGTACCTTTGACAGATGGACGGCGGAAATGAGCTTTTGATTAAGTATCTGTTGGCTGCAAGCCATTCCCTGTGCGTTATAGTACTAGAAATATTTAGTATATAAAAAATATTGAATTAGCAGCTGGAGAGTAGAATAATCATTTCAAGATTACTCATGCCTGCATTTCTTTGCTGAAACTCTTACAGATATCATTTTTTAACTTTTGCGTACACAATTCAATCTTCTCAGGTAAAGCTGTGAGCAAAGAGATCATATCATGTGAACTTTCTTGATATCCATATTGGCCGAGCTGGTCACAAATTGTGTTCACAGCCCTGTCGAGGTTAACTTTGACATCATCTTGCCCCTTGTTCTGAATAGTATACACTAGCTATATTAGAGGAACCATATACAGGACACCTTATATATTCAACTATTCATATATATAAAAATGCAGTGTTATTACCATTAATTGCAATGTATTGTCGCTAGCATTCAACTTCTGCCGAATGCTTTCCACTGAAAATGACTCAAGAATGAGAAATGCCAAAAAATCGGGACATATATTTTTTAATTTGAAATGATAAAAACTAGCTGATTACTCTAGTGCCCTATGAAGTCTCTTCTATTTCTTGTCCTTGAGTTGACTGTACATATGATATTTAATATTTTTTTATCTAATCAGAGAAATGCTTACTCTCCAGTGCCAGTTCCTTTCTTCCTTTGTTCACTTGCATAATATCACTTTGAATGGAGTCCAATATCATCCCAAATCTGCTCAATGACGTCTCCATCATCCCAATCCTGTATTCAAGCTCTTCATTGATCTGATCTGATATGGCAAGAACCTATATTAAGTGTTTGATGCAAGAGTATGCATACTTCATATTTCCTAAATAATTACTAGATGGCATTTCACAAAGTGATTTTTCAAATTATCAAATCTAGCAACAGTAACTAAAGTTCATAGTTGCAAATAATTGCAAAGAAGCTAGGTATCAGCCTAAGCATGTAGACTTACTCCTCTGATCTGGAGCATGCCATTTGCGGAGAAAATTTGTGGAGGATCTTGAAATTTGATTTTGACTCTCTTCTCGTGTGTGGCTAATTGGTGGCAATGAAGACAACCTTTTTGTTGTAATCTCTCGCTCTTGGGAACCAAATCTCTGCAATAATAGGGAGCACAAAGTATAATATCCACACTGTGGTCCAGAGGAATAAAATATTAACTAGATGTTCATTGCACCAGGCAAATATCTAGATCTATGTTAAATCTGCACAGTGAACATTGCAGACTAATATTGTCAAGTGTACACTGTGTAGCACATCTAGTTACATGGGTGCTTAAGTAAATAAGTACCAGGGGTGAACTTATATAAGATTTATAACTATTAGATACTTTATTAGTGTCACATATCAGGTCAGAGTTGATTGAATATTACCAAAAATCTGGAAATCAACACATTTCAGAGCACAATAAAAAGCATGAAGTAATAAAAATTCATGTAAAACAATAGTAGCATCATTAAATCAGAATATTATTATGAATGCGAGTAGCCAGAAATCAGGGCACTTAGACGCTTAATAGTAATAGATTTCCTTAGTTTTGTTTGATTCTACTTTCAGCCAGATGAGTAGAAACTCAACATAACACCTACCAAGCAATTATCAGTCAAAAAAGAAGTTCCAAATTTAGTACCCTAATCACACAAAAAAGCATAATAACAAGAAGAAAACATAAGATATTTCACCTGTAGATTAGGTCAAAACTCGTGAATCTAATTATTCATCCAATCACGACAAGAGTTAAGCACTATAACAGCTAAACAAACCTAAATTACTGACCAAAACAAACTTTATTTCACTTCAAATTCCAATCGAACTATCACATAACCGTCAAAAGTCGTAGCAGAATCAGAGAGTTCAAACCTGATCATTGATCGCAATGTCATCAGGCGAATTCTGATTCTGAGTGAGCTGCGAGAACATATTAGGCTGAGACGAAACTCCTTGAGAAAACGACTGCTGCGATTGCTGCTGCGATCGAAGCTGCGAAGCTGCCTGACTCCTTCCGAAAACCGAAGACTCGGCTCCATTATTCGCAACAGCATTTGTTCGCCTAATCACCAAAACACAACGATTACAAACAAATCTCAAAATTCAGCTCCGCTACTCGCAAACTTCGATCTCATCTCATCACCAAAACACAATAATGATCATATACACACACACATAATCAAAAATTCATCTCTAGTACTCGCGATATATGATCTCCTTTCATCGCCAAATCACAATAATTAGCATATAACTCACTCACAAACACCTAAGCGTGTATCTATAGACGTATGTATAGGTGATGAGAGTAAGTGAATAAGACCTGGCTTGAGGAGGAGGAAGAACAGAGATAGAGCTGAGATCGCAAGCTTTATTCATCTTCATCTTCATCCACGCCTTGCTCACTAACAAACTTTTTGAATTCTCAACTAATTTCAATTACTTTATATTCCCACCAAGTTTAAATCAACGAAACTCGCGCTGGACGGACATCTCCGGAATTGGGCTTTTAGAAGGCCCAGTTTGTAAATATTCTCGCGATCCAAAATGTTCGCTATGTCGTGTTCGAATATAAATTTACATCATTACTTCTAAAAAAATAATTTCGGAATAGTCTATTTGTTACTCTATATTATTTTATTTTATAACTTGATTAATTGTAATGAAAATATTCTTTACACGATCAGTTCAGTAATATTCGAATTTATAGTCACTTAGATATCATATCAAAGAAAATGCATCCTAAAAATGATTTAAAAAAAATTATATTAGTTATTTTATCTTTCATAGAAAATTAAACATCGATTTATAATAATATATTAATATTTCATTAAACAGCTAATAATTATAAAATATTATTATACATTAAAGTCTACAAAACCATGATATTGTATCATCATATGTAGTGGTGATATAGTATTACATGAGTATTTTTTTTGTTTATAGTGCCAACAAAATTTTACCGTCATATTATTCACACTCATATGTACAGATTAAAATATGTTAGGTCAAATTTTCACTTTTATGTCTATTTTTTTATAAATAATATTGCTTATTATTCATTATGGACTTGACTTTTTTTTTTTAGCAGATTACTGATGGGCGGTAGTGACATGTAAAATAAATAAGTCAGATGGAGTTGAAAAGGAAAAACTGTACTATTATGATCCAATATTAAAATAATAAAGTATTAGAAAAATCAAATTTATAATCACAGTTGAAAATAATATAGCCGAGAATATAAATTCAAAATCACATTTACAGTTGAGATTAAAAGCACAAGTCACAAAAAAATAATCTCAAACCAAGGTCAGCACCATAAACATGATATTAAATTCTGTCAAAAAAGATTATTCAGTTGGAATAAAACTCCAGAATTATCAATTACAACCTGATTTTGAAACAAAAAAACAAATTAAACAAATAAGTGTTTTGTTTTCATATTGTTTAACAGATGGAATATTTAAATTTTTTTATTCAAAAAATATTACAACGAAATTTTGAGCAATCCAACCTTGTGGACATCATAATGTGACAATTGACTTGCACATTAGTGCCATATGTAATACAAACGTTCGGAACTATCATTTGCATCGATGATATTAAGATAACGAATATTATAAACAATTTTTTGTTGTGAAAAACGAGATCTTGCGGTATTCACCATCGCCCCATATCTGATGCGAGTCTTACAAATTAACGAAAATATTATGTAAGTTCTTATTAGACAATTATCGAAACACATAACAAAAATATCAAAATACAAAACACTAACATCTCAAAAAAATATATACTGACTAACAAACTTGATAATAAAGTATTCAACCTCGTGCCAAAAAAGATTAAATATAAATTTTATTAAAAAATTAGTAAATACGAGAGATGATGAAGAGTGAAGGATTTGATCGGCGAAGGAGTGAAGGTTTAAAAACGGAGGACCGACGGCTAGAATCCTAATTTTGAAAGTTGCCTCTCAAAATTGCAAAATTCTTAGCTTTGTATGATATATTGTAGTCTAATCAATAATCCGTAATATGCAATATATTACTTTTAATAGTATAATATATATTGGTTGTAATGCTTAAATTTTAATAATTATGAAATTTGGTTATAAATCATAACTCCCACTTATTCATAAAATATTTAAAACTGAAATATGATGTATCAATTTTGAATTTCAAGTCCCACAAATATAAACAAAAGATCTAAAGAAAATTTTCATACTTAAATTTAAACAGTTCTGATGATCATTCATATTAGAATTCAGAGCGGTAACGTATACGAAAACATTGCTTGTCATGTTTACAAAATTGCTAATATAGAATTATTATAAATATTCAGATAAGATGAATAACGTATAATTCACGTGTTTGGTTATGACGACAAGTTAAATGATCATACGGTTAAAATGAAATAACTTACAAATTAACGTCAGTTTCGTGCGTAAAAATATTTAAATTAAATAGTAGCGCATCATAACAAAACAAATTATGTGACAATTTATTTGAAAAGATAATATATTTTATCGATACAATCGAGTAATGTTTCAAAATACTATATACTCAATACTCTAAAATTAAATGATTGTTTTTCAATTTGATGATTTTATGTATGTGTATCTCAATCGTGATTGTCCTTGTAAATGTTGAATGAATTTTTGTTAATAATTTGTTACACAATTAAAATTTAGTATCACTAATTATTTCTCTTGTTCTATTATTATATAACTTCTTTCTATAAAAACTAAATTACATTTTCCGGATTTGCTCTATTTATTTATTTCCAAATATGAAGTGGATCAAACATAAAACATTATATACAGGACAGCAGGACAACGAAGGTGGCATCTGAGTCAGTGAATTAGTTTAGTTGAGCTGCACTGCCAGTCTGCCAACAAGTAATCGGTAATAATTTCCACACTCCACATCCTTCTCCTTTATTTGGGTTTCTTTTCTCATTTTTAAATTGCCCATTAGTTCTATTAGATTTGACTGTTTGCATCACAAGTTTTCGAAATTCAAGCTTCATTACATATTAGCCTTTTGTGTGTATAAGCCTTGAAGATCGTGGGTTTGTGCATGTCAGACTATGATAGTCATGTTTATTGTGAAGTTGGGAACTTGAAGAGAGAGAGAGAGAGAGAGAGAGAGAGAGAGAGAGAGAGAGGGAGGGAGGGTGAGGAAGAGGGAGGGAGAGAGAGAGAGATAGAGGGTCTTTTCTTGAATTTATGCGAGGATTTGAATTAGAGGGTTAAAAAGAGATTTGGGTTTTTGCAAGTAATTTAAGAGTGATAGTTTTTGTATGTGTATGTGTTTGTGTGAGAATTGTATTGACTGTCTAGTTGGAAGATATGGGGAAGGAAAGGGTATTTTCTTGATTTTATGTGGGAGGTTAGATTAGAGGATTGAAAAGAGAATCGAGGTTTGAGGAATTTATGTATTGCAATGACTTTGACAAGTCTGTATCATGCTGTTTCGCATTCAATGATAAGGGTTCCGGATATTGCGTTGAAAGGACTCATGGATAGTAGGGGGGACATTGTGGAAGAGATTGCGGTGGGGGAAGAAGAAATGGTCTATGTTTCAGTTAGCAAAAATGTCAAGGAGAGTGAATCAACTTTGAAATGGGCAGTGCGCAATTTTCATGGGAAGAAGTTGTGCATCCTCCATGTTCATCAGCCATCAAAGAAAAAGCCCTCAAGTAAGCAAATTTCTTCTGTAATATATAAATATTGCTATCTATTTCTGCAATTTAGGTGAGATCTGTTCTAAATGTACATGATCTCGTAGAGTACCCTCATCGACTCCTCAAGATCGTAAAAGCTCAGTCATTTTACATGGTATTTAGAAGTCTTGAGCTTAAACATAGGTACCCCAATATTCATTAGACTACTAAACAATAATTTGAACGTGAACACTAGGGTTGAATGTTGCCCCAATCTCGTCTTCAATGTTGGAATATGCTTTATAGGCACACGTCTGATAAAGCCCTCAGTTACTCTTAGGCCATGTCAGTTTAAAGGGATTTTAATCTCCTGACTATTTATCTCTAATATAGGGAATTATATTCTTGTGAACTCATATTTTGATTATCTTTCTAGTTCATCTCTTTGGGATTATAATGTCTTGTGAGCAGAGGTGGCCCTAACTATAGGTGAACAAGCCTTGCGTCTAGGGCCCCCAAACATTTAGAGCCTCGAAATTTGAGGATCATGTGTATATAAAAAGAACATGCGGAGTATATACGAATCAGGGCACCATAAACCGATTTTGACCCGGGCCCCTTGAACTTCAGAGCCACCCTATTTGTGGGAGAAGGTATTATAAATCTATATAAATGAATATAAAAGATGATTGAAATCTAGTTTCATGATTATAATCCTTTAAATCTATATAAACTAAGGCATTTATCCAGGGATGCAGATGTTAAACCATACTAAGGAGTTAAGAAATGCAAATTATTGGTAAACTGTAACTTCTATAAGTGCAAACTTTTTTGGTGACCTCGATGTATGTATATATTGCTATGTATATAAACAAATTTAATTAATCCGGAACATGTATATTTACTGCACTCAGTCACATGGTTATAAAGCCACAGCCAACAAAGGCAACCCAGGGTGACACTATGTGCCACTGCCAGATGTTAAATTTATCGAGTATAATTTCTTGGCTTATTTATATTTGATGATTTCCAATTTTTGAGTGATATTCCTACAAAATTTTATGTTTATTTGAATGCATGTTTATGCAACAGTGGGTACAAAATATTCATTTAGTCGACTCAAAGATCACCAAGCCAGAACTTACCATGATACTGAGAGACAACATATGCAAAGTGTTCTGGAAACATATGGGCTGATCTGTGAACGGGCAGGGGTATTCATTTCTTCTGTTCTCCTCCTCTTCGTGTAACTCTTGTCAAGTCTTATTTGCTTTGCAAACTTTATGACATTGCAGAATCATTTTTTTACCAAGTAATATTGAGAAAAATATTAGATGTATAGAATATCTCTCTCTCTCTCTCTCTCTCTCTCTCTCTCTCTCTCTCTCTCTCTCTCTCTCATCTGAGTCATCCTTAAATTTTACTCTAGGTGTGGGCAGAAACCCTGCATATTGAAATGGACTCCATCGAGAAGGGCATTGTGGAGCTCATCTCCATGAACAATATCAGGAGGCTTGTAATGGGAGCTGCCGCAGACAAACTATATTCAAAGTATAAAACATGAACTGCTGATGTGCTATCATGTGTTTTCCTGTTAAGCTCAACAAAATTTGTTCAGCTTATCTTTACTTTTTTAATAGACTGAGCAGAATTAATGATCCTATACTTAAATACATAGGACCAATGTAACTAATTATTGCTTTTACTTAACAGATCTTAAACTTTACTCGGTACCTAATTCAAGCAACAGATATTCCTATTCTTTAAACTTGCAAATAATAGTAACATGCTTTTTTCTTTTCTTTTTTTATGCACCTTAATTTTACAATTTGTTTGTTGGCATGATAAGGTAATGATTACAATGGAAGAAAGCTCAAGTAAATTGTTTCAGATAGAATCTCATACTAAAAAAGTTAAGGTGAAAATGTAATTAGTATCGTTGAATTTACCTATTACCTATGCAGAATTGGTTTTTTCTATTTCCTGGAGGAACAGCCATGACTTATATTATTTATTTCATAATTTTTTAGGTGGGAGGGGGGGGGGGGGGGGGGGTATCCAATATATTCGTCTGCTTTGGACCGTCTTTAAAGGTTTAATACGTCTAAGTTTTGCCTGGACTACAGTGACCTGACAACATGCTCTTGTTTAACATCATGAATATAGTTGATTTAAGATAGATATTCCTGTTTGTTGTAGAGCCTACTGTTTAAATGAACAGAAAGTGGTAAAAAGGCAAAATTAGAGTTCTGACCTTGGTGGTATTATCTTTCAGAAAAATGATTGAGCTGAAGTCCAAGAAAGCAATATATGTTTGCCAGAAAGCGCCCATGTCCTGTCACATTTGGTTTGTCTGCAATGGAAACCTCATATACACCAGGTAACACAGGAATTTGCTTTACTATATTGACATGGCTTCAATTGATTTGGTAAAACATATCGGGTTTTATAAAGAATAAGCTTGTTGTTTACATCTTTTGAGTTCCTCTTTATACTCGAATATTAATCATTTATTAGCATATCAATTGTACGCATACAAATGATAACCCATGCAGTTATGTAACTAATGGAACTAAGCTGTATAGGAGAGGTGACTTAGATAAAGCTAGCGGCAAAGTGTTTTCTCCACCACCTCCATTACCTTCAAACTGTCATGTACAGTCGAGCTCCCCAAGACAGAGTTCTGGTCAAGAATGGCGATGTAGTGAATTGGCCATTTCAGCCAGTCAGTTCCCCAAAGTAAGGTCAGCAATTTCTTCCCAAGATGCCAGTGGAGGGACAACTCCAAGTAGCAGCTTAAATAATGAAAGAAACTTGTATGCTTGGGATAATATTTCAAGGAGTGATTCAGCAGATTCATTTGTTTCTCCGCGTTCTTCTATTGAAGTGGTAGAAAACTCATCTCTTCTAAAATTTTCAAGACCTGAGAGGAGCCGAAATGGAATAGAGTTTCGTGCAATACTTAATTGTGACGAGGGTCTGTATAATTCATCACCTCCTAGTGCACAGGTGACAATACAACTCATTTCAAATTATCTACATACAAGCATGTTAACATGTAAAGTGATTATCTGAACTCTATTCCCTCGCAAGAATCAAAATTTAAAATTTTATCTACTTAATGTCTCTAGTGTCCCTAATAGGTTTGTGAAACATATCAGGAAGAGATTGCAAGTGACAAACTCTATGACGAGCTTGAGAAAACTATGGCAGAGGCCGAAAATTCCAGGCAAAAAGCATTTGAAGAGACAATCAAGTGTAGGAAGGCTGAAAAACGTGCTACCGAAGCCATCCTCAGGGTAAAGTTTAAGATGCATTCAATTCTTTCATTTTTGATTTTGCTGTAATTATTTTAACTACACAGTGGGCAGTGGATGTTATTACATTATTCTAGTTGGAGAAAAGAGCGAACACCTAGAAAGCAGAGATTCTTCACATACCTGCTGCACTGCGCACTCAATACTTGGGGATTCTTCTCTCACCCACAAGTGAGAGAAATAACAAAGATACTTAAGAATAATAATCGATTAAGTACGTTATAATGCATCAGTTGTGTTATCAAGTAAAAATGACACATATTATTAAGGATAATGAACTTATTTGGTTGACTATTTAGTATAATTTAAATGGAACTCTTGAAATATATATACTACACATATATTTAATATGTTAATATATGTCGAACCCCCCGCACCCGAATCCCCATAATTTTAAATTTGCCGAATTTCTGTATCCTCACACTAAGCACCCCCACACCCGCACCCCGACTCATGCTTCCTAGGCGAACACATGTTGACATTACAACTACCCGACCATACATAATACCTCTAATTTGTAAAATATTGTTGTTATCTTACAACCCCTTATATATCTTAGAATGTATAAGTTGCAAGTAAAATGTGGTGTTGGCTCCATGCTCAAGTTTTTCAGCCTCTTTATGAAAAAAAGGTAAGGCGGCATCAAGACCTTTTCCCAGACCCTGCTGACGCGGAGCCTATATAATTGTATGCTGCCATCCTTAGACCGTTAATGGATTTGATAGATGCAATAGAGTCCTCGTTTATGCCTTTTGTACTTCTATTACAGGCTAAAGCTTCAGAAAGCTCATTTACTGAGGAATTGAAACAGAAGAAAGAACTTGAAGAAGCATTAGCTAGTGGGAAAGAAGAAATCGAAAAGCTGAAGCCCAAGTTAGATGAGATTATGAAGGAGTTGCAGTTTGCTCTTGAACAGAAATCATCTCTGGAGTTCCAAATCAGAGATTCTAATGAGACAGTGCAGGAGCTGGAACAAAAGATATTCTCGGCTGTTCATCTATTACAACGCTACAAGAAGGAACGGGACGAATTGCTAGTGGAGCGTGATAATGCAGTTGGTTTAGCTGAGGGACTAAAGAAAAACCCAGTAGAAGATACCTCAATTGCACGTGTGACTCAGTTTTACACTGAGTTTTCTTTATCAGAAATCGAAGCAGCCACTCACGGCTTTAACCCATCCTTGAAGATCGGAGAAGGGGGTTATGGAAATATATATGCAGGCATCCTTCGTCATACTCAAGTAGCTGTAAAAGTGCCGCACTCTAATAGCTTGCAAGGTCCTTTAGAGTTTGAACAAGAGGTAAAAACCGTCTTGACATCAGTCTTGCTTGTTGGAATTTTATTGTCTTAGTCTAAATATATATTGATAAAGTTCAGGGTAGCATGCCTTTTTCAAACATATTTTACTTGGAAATTCTCAAATTCATGGATTAAATATTCTCTTCAAGAGGTACATAATTTTATAATCCTGAATTCCTCCTGCTAATTTGGATTGGTGTCCCTTTTCATAATTTTATTATAGAATCTCCCGTAGGAGTGCCAAAATGTACGTAGCATGGCCCTCTTTCAATTAGGGTGGCAATTTCGGGTAATGGTTCGGGTCGGGTTGTATTACCAGATCCAGTTTTTGGGTCAACCCAAACCTGACCCAAACCCGAAACGGGTTGATAATTTCAACCCGAACCCGACCTGTTAGTACCCGATCAACCCGAAATTTAATTAAAATTATTATTATATAAAAGAATATTTTATTATAATATATTAAAAAATATATATAATAATTTAATGAGATTTGAGTGGATAGATTTGTTTAAATATTGTATAAAAATATATGACAAATGTATGTAATTGTTTAATATAAGTTTATATATTCTACATAATATATTGTACATAAAATTACTTCGGGCCGGTTTAGGGTACACTAGGTCAACCCGAAATATAAAAACCCCGACCGTAATTCGTGTTTTTTCGAGTCGGGTCGGATTTTGTCACCCCCTACTTCCAGTGCCTCCCTATTGGGATTATGAGGGTGCTCGAAGGGTGCCAAGGGAAGTTGCCAACTTTAAGCACACCCTCTAAATGGATTAAACACAAATACTTGAATAAAAGTATATTTCATGTATATTTATTTTATTATATTGAGTTTCTCGTTTAATTATTGGGAACCATCAGGCACCTTGTATAGGTTGCCAACTATTGGAGTTAGAAGCTGCCAGTTATGACATGGATGCATAAGAAAATAAAAAAATATTATTTGTACCGCAAGTAGTTGACCAAGTTTAGCAGCCCTAAAGGGTGCCTCTATATGGGATGCTCTGTTCATGCTTGATATGCTAGTCAAAACTTTCCCATATCTTAAAGCATCCATGTTTAGATTGTAGTTAGTAGTCATTATTGCAGTATTTTTACTCGCTGCACTTTTGTGTCTCTTATAATGGTGTTTCTTATCCTATCTTAGATTCTCAGAGTCTTGCATTCTTGCTGTTTATTTCTTTCTGAATCAGGTCAATGTATTGAGTACGCTGAGGCATCCGAACCTTGTCACACTTATAGGAGCCTGCTCAGAAGCTCGGATCCTCGTATACGAGTATCTTCCCAATGGAAGCCTTGAGGATCGTCTCAACTGCAAGGAAAACACACCGCCACTATCTTGGCAAACTAGGGTCCGTATTGCTGCAGAGCTGTGTTCTGTACTCGTTTTTCTTCATTCTTGCAAACCCCGCAGCATTATACATGGTGATCTAAAACCATCAAATATACTCTTGGATACCAATCACGTGAGCAAATTAAGTGATTTTGGAACCTGCTCTCTGATCTCTCGAGATGAGTTGTCAAGCAACAACACAACGATATGTTGTCGACCAGATTATGCAAAGGGCACTTTTCCATATATTGACCCTGAATATCTTTCCACAGGAGAGCTTACTCGAAAGTCTGATGTCTACTCATTTGGAATTATATTGTTAAGACTATTAACCGGAAGACCAGCCTTGGGAATAGCAAAGGATGTGCAATCTGCACTAGATAAAGGGAATCTGAAAGACTTGCTGGATTGTACAGCAGGAGACTGGCCATTTGTGCGAGCTAAACAATTGGCTCAACTTGCATTGAGTTGTTGTGAGATGAGTCGTAATAAAAGGCCTGAACTGATTTCAGAAGTATGGCGAATGCTAGAACCGATGAAATTTTCTTGCGGAGCCTCATCATTCAAGCGTGGTTCGGAGGACCATTTGCAGATACCCCATTTCTATATGTGTCCAATCTTCCAGGTTAGAACTCTGCTGATATCAGACGTATAGTCCCTTTGTCCCATCCATTTTTTTGTGGTTTCCTTTTTGATGTCTCTCTAAATTCTTTAAAATTTCAAAACTTTTTAAAATTAGTAAACTTTTATAATATAAATATTACTCTTACCCACTTCTTTCGTCCACTGATTCAAATTTATTAATTAAATATTGATGGGTCCCATCGCTTTACTCATTTTTCTTACTTTGTTCACAACTTTATACAATTTTCTTAAACTTAGTGCCTTCCCCATATGTAAAGAAATGGGTGGGACGGAGGGGATAACTTTGATATACACCAATGTCTGAACCTCAACTGATGTTTTAATTAATTTATTTTTTAATTTTCTTTTTTGAGTTCTTGCAAGTTTTGTACATAGTGCGAGTGTTAACGTGAGATTACTAGGACATTATTCAATAGAGAGTTTCATATGAGAGTTGAGAAATAATCATCCGTGTGGCTGTGATTTTCCAGGAAATCATGCAAGATCCTGTTGTGGCAGCTGATGGATATACATATGAAACCGAGGCTATAAAAGGGTGGCTTGAGAGCGGAAATGATAAATCACCAATGACAGATCGAAAGCTTGCAAATGACATTCTCGTTCCCAACCACGCCCTTCGTTCTGCAATTCAGGAGTGGCTGCAGAAATCCTAAAACACTCTTCACCAGTTACTTCTATTTCTGACAAAATGTCTACCCTTCTTCGTCAAAAAAAAAATGTCTACCCTTCCGGCGTTCGTTGTACTCGGAGGTTGCTTTTAGCATCGCAAATGTATAGAATTTAAGTGTTAGGTACCGCAGATGTATATTATAGCAGAGTATCTGAAGAGACTGACTGCTGAGTGCAGTTTTGTTATTAGTTGAACATAAATCTAATAATAAATTAAATTATAATACTTATAACTTGTTTATTATCATATCAAAATTTAATGAACTATTTATTTAAGTGATATAAAGAGCACTTTTATTCTTTCACCTAGATTTGAATAATAATCATTATTAAATTTTAAATTTTCCATTATTGTAATTTCTTTTAAATAAATATTACTTTCTTATTATTATATTTTATTTAATGTATTAAAATCTATGTATGGATAATGGAATCTAAGAGCAAACTTAAATGTATCCATATTTCAAAAAAAAATGTATCCATATATCAATTCTTTTTATTCTTTTGTTTGAAAGACTTTTCTAATTTCCGATCTCTTGTTCCTTACTTTAGCCGTGTTTTCTTGTTATTCATTTCTGTCCATATCCATATGCACACGTATTTACTATTTCTAATAGCAATATTACAAAGTTTTTTTTTTTTTACAAAGAATTGGATTCTTCTTTACACTTCTGAGTTGTAACTTTCAAGTATGTTTTCTTTTGCAGCTAACAACTTAACACTGGTTGTAACTTGTAAATGTTAAACTCTATATTCAAGTAAAAAAAATAAAAAAATCTCTCTTCAAGTTTACTACGTCTGTCAAATTCGACTCATATCGCAAAAAATACTATCAAAAAATCTAAAATTTACGAGGTATAAATCTAAACAATAGCTTCTCATATGATTGTGTCTAGGGGTGTAAATGAGTCGAGCCGAGCCGAACTCTAGAGTGCTCGTGTATCGTTTGTTAAAAAATAAGCGAACTCGAGCTCGAGCTCGAGCTTGAATCGAGCCAAAAATATTGTTTGAGGATCGACTCATTAAGAAATAACTCTGTTCACGAACGGTTCGCGAACCGCTCACGAACATGCCTCACGAGCTTTTGCTCACGAACCGCTCATTAATTTCATTCACGAGCTTGTTTAATAAATTTTGCTAACGATCTAGGTTATGCTCATAAATTTATTTACGAGCTTGTTTTTTATTTAATTTAATTAATAAAGATATATTAAAATTCTAACAATATTTTAATTTATGCTCTAAGAAATCATAAACTCATAATAAATTCATAATAACTACGCTCACGAGTCATGTTCACGAGGCACGCTCACAAGTCATGTTCACGAGGCATGCTCACTAGCCGAGTTCACGAACCATGTTCACGAGCGCTCCCGAGCCAAGTTCACGAACTCATAATTCGAACTTGTTCGCGAACTATCGAGTCGAACTCTACTGTGCTCAAGTTCAGCTCGTTTATAAAACAAACCTTAAAATTGTGTTCAAGATCGACTCGTTTATGAATCGAACCGAACTCCGACCGAATTTTTTTCAAACCGAACACCGAGCGATTATCGAGCGTATCAACTAATTTACAGTCTTAATTGTGTCCAAGGTATATTAAACATGACCATGTTCTTTTTATTTCACAACCAAACCATATTCTTTTCAGCTGAGCAGTGACCACAACTCAACAGTGTTAGAATAATACAACAAATAATATGTAAGGAAAGGCCATGACACAAATGCATCTCACAATCACACTACACTAAACCTGTACAGACAAAACATCTCATCATGTTAACAAACCAAACTGATCTGAATGGTAAGAAAGACAGTGAAAACTGAAAAGTGGAGGGAAAAAAGGAACATCAACGGTTACAAAACCCATCTTGTAAAAGGACCAGTGGGGACTATGTTCAACTCACCATGTGACTGTATTCAACTAAAACTAAGATCTGTCCCCAATTTTATGTAAAAAAGAAAATAAAGATTAAAACTTTAAACAAATCAGAGTACAAAAGGTGTGCTTGGCACCCCAAAAAAAAGGTTGCATTAATCTATACATACATGTATCTACAGTATGTATATAGTACAGTTTTCATGTACTATCTATATTCTATTTGTTTTACTGAACTGGGTACAAGTCAAAACAATAAAGAAAGTAAGAATATCAAGAGAAAGAAGAAGAACCCTAGATTTTAATGGAGCTCAAGAGAGCTTGGTTTGCTTTAGTTTTTGTGGTGGGTTTATTGTCTTCTTCACAGGTGTTTGCTGGTGATATTGTTCATCAAGATGATGTGGCTCCAAAGAAGCCTGGTTGTGAGAACAATTTTGTTCTGGTAAATTCCCTGATTTTCTTTTCTTGTTCTTGGTTTGCTTTCTGATATTTTTTTTTGAGAGTATGATGGTGAAGTTTTGGTGGAAGAAATTTGGCTTTAAACTTCATTTTTGTTGTGTAGTTTTGGAATTAGTGGGTTTTGCAAAATTTCATCTTGATGTTTCTTGTTTTACTAGTGAATGATTTCTTTACAATTTCTTCTGTTTATCTTGTGTCTAGAGGTAGTAATTTTGAAGGTTTAATTGTTTTTTGGTAGTAGTTTTTGAGGATGGAAATGGAGTAAAGCAAGGTTTGTTGTCCAGATCCAACATAATTGGAAATTACTCTATAAATAATTTTGGAGGCCTATTGTTATAAGTGGTGTGTGTAGAAAATCTATTTAACTTATATATCGTGCTGTTGAAATTGATTGAAGATTACTTATTGAGTTTACTTCTATGTTAAGTACTCAAGTTTGGAGAATTTGTAGTCCATCTATGCTGTTCACGTCTCTATCTAATAAATGGTATGGCAGTCCATATTTCAACGCTAGGAGAAAAAGTGAAACTCTTTTACATCTCTTAGCACCTTGTGCCAATCAAACAAGTTCACTCATCATGGACCAAAGTAGTTCTTCAATTCTATTATTTGAACTGCAGTTGCCTTTGGCCAAAATTAAATGGTACCGTTGTCTATGTATGTATATAAGGTTACTTCTGGTTTTGACACATAGGTAAAAGTACCCACATGGATTGATGGTCAAGAAGAAGATGAGTTTGTCGGTGTTGGTGCTCGATTTGGTCCCACCTTAGAATCAAAGGAGAGGAAAGCAAGCCAGACTAGAGTTGCATTTGCCGACCCTCCTGATTGTTGCAGTAAACCTAAGAATAAGGTATCCGTTGCTTCTATCTACCTACTGTCACAGTGCCACTTACTTATGTACATACAGATATACCGCTTGCATGTGAAGCAGGGTTGTCTTTAGTAAGATCTGAGTTCAGTGTCCTTGGTGTCTTTTCTTGTATGGTAGCTTACAGGTGAAGTCATTCTTGTACATCGAGGTAACTGCAGTTTCACATTCAAGGCTAATGTTGCTGAAGCTGCTGGTGCATCAGCTATCCTCATCATAAACAACCATACCGGTAAGTCTATTCGTCACTACATTCCTTTCAGTTACTTGAAACTTGTAAGTTGTAATATTGTTTTGCACAATTGTTTTGACTTGTAAAGTTTAAAGTATATATGTTGTTGACTTCTTTTGCTGGGTGCTGCATATTAACTAGCTCATTTGATTTTGAATTTATTGGCAGAACTTTTTAAAATGGTGTGTGAAGCCAATGAAACTTATATTGAGATTGGCATTCCTGCTGTTATGCTCCCACAAGATGCTGGAGCAAGCCTGGTAGAAAGTATTAAGAATAACCATAATGGTAAGTAAGACTTTATCTTTCTGGGTATAAAACATATTTATCATTTGGGAAAATGACATGAGACACACTTCTATAGCAATGTACTTTGTCTTCTGTGATGATTTAAGTTTCTTTCGGCATCTTGTTAGTATTTCCTTCCATCTTCAACCCTTCTTTGTTTGGATTGCGGACATGATCCTTCTAGTTGATCGGTGATTTTGAAATTTACCTGCTGTGTGCTGTTACTTACAAATTTTCCCTCCAGTTTCCGTGCAGCTTTATTCTCCACAGCGCCCACTGGTTGATGTGGCTGAAGTATTTTTATGGCTAATGGCTGTTGGCACGATCTTATGTGCATCTTATTGGTCTGCATGGAGTGCCAGAGAAGAAGCCCATGAGCAGGAAAAGCTGCTAAAGGTTATACAATCTTATATATCTGATTCGCCTTTAGGATTGTATAAATCTCGTTTGGAGATTAATTTTCTTCACCAACCTCGAATTAAACTGTTTTCTACATTCTTATAGGATTCTTCAGATGACTTTGTTAGCATGGAGGGGGAAGGGAACAATTTCAGTGGTGTGGTTGATATTACCACAACATCAGCAATTCTGTTTGTTGTGGTTGCATCCTGCTTCTTGGTTTTGCTTTACAAATTAATGTCGTATTGGTTCATCGAGATTTTAGTGGTTCTCTTTTGCATTGGTGGTGTGGAGGTGCGGATACTACCATGTTCAAAGTTCATCTTACTCTTCCTTGCATCATTTAGACATATTCAGCATTGGAGACTGTAACTGTTAAGAACTATGGCTATAGTTGAACAAGCGCTTGCTGTTGTCACCTAGTTGTAAACTAGTGCCTTTGGCTCCAGAATTAGTGGAAGGTCATTAGGGTTGAAAATAAATGGTTAGCTTGAGAGTGTCTAAATTAAATCCTAAACCCCATCTGGACGAACTAGTAATTTAACTATTGAACTATCGAAAAGGTTAATGATGAGGAAATTGATTTTTTTTATTTAAGGAACTGTACTATAGGTGATCCTTACCGGTAATCTCAAAAGATTTCTTTTAAGATCTTCTCGGTAGTAGTGACGGTCTGAGGTTTATCTCATATAAAGCTCAGTATTTTGATTTTTGGCTTTTGTTTCTGATATCATAGCGTTGAAGTAAGATATCTGTTGGGCCTTCAAGGAAACAGAGAATAAAGTTTGAGGGTGAAATTCAGCATATTGTGCGACTTACAAGGAAACAGAGCATAAACTTTGAGCGTGAAATTCAGCATATTGTGTGACTTACAGGAAACAGAGCATAAAGTTTGTGTGTGAAATTTAGCATGTCACGTGACTTATCCTAAATTGTTTGTACATTGTGGTTTTTAGCAATCTAAATTTGAGTGCAACAAACCTACTTAAAAAAAGTGTAAGTGTAATAAATTGAAATTACTATATTATCTATTATCTTTTGATTAAATTAAATTGTGTTTTCTCAATGCATGTGCAGGGTCTGCAAACTTGTTTGGTGGCATTGTTATCATGGTATGTAATCATGATTTCTTACATTTGTTGCTTACTTGCTTGTGTTTGTAAACATTGTGATGCCAAGGTGAAAGCGCTTCTATAAGATTTCAAGAAAACCTCTGCTCAAATTCATAATAATTTGTGATGGCGCTTTTCAGTGCCTTTTTAATATCTTTCCCATCCATATTTATATTACTTTTTATAGTTCAAATGCGTGACTGTCCAGGGAATTGATTCATCCTCCTCGTTTAACACTTCGATATTGATTTATTAAAGACTAAGCTTTCAGAAAAAGGGTTACTGCTTCATGTCATGATATTGCTTTCCTTTTGTCAGCTGATATCTAGAAATTAAACGCATAACAAAAACAAATCAACCGCAGCACATAAGTTTTTTTTTCCTACCAAGTAGCAGAAGCTAATCTTCTTTATGAGAGAAGCTTGCATGTTTTTTGATCAATACAAAAACCCTAACTGACCTTAAAAGTTCATACAATAGCATACATTTTTGTCAGAAACCGACTAATCGTCATGTGTATACAGTTTCAGATGGTTTGTACATGCCGGAGAATCGTTTGTCAAAGTACCCTTGCTGGGAGCTGTCTCATATTTGACAGTTGGTGTTTTTCCATTCTGCATAGCTTTTGCTGTTGTGTGGGCAGTTTTCCGCCAAGTTTCCTTTGCTTGGATAGGTCAAGATATCCTTGTAAGAAATTGTGCATTGTCTTGCATATATCTTTTATCTTTTCTTATCCGAGACTATATGGATTGCCTAAAACCCTTCCCCAATTGTGTTTGTCAAAGATTCAGACCACTTGAAAGAATGCAGTTATGCGAGTTCTGCTTCAACTAAAATCTATGCATTCTTCATTAGGAAAATCAAATCAGGTCACATTTGTAAGCTGAATGGAGAAGTAGGAAAATCTAGCCTCTTGGTCCAATGGTATCTCTCTCGCTCTCTTGACGGGATGTCGAGGGTTTGAACCTTCTCAAAGACAAGGCGGCTGCGTTAGTGTGTTTAATTATCAAAAAGATAAATAAAAATGAAAGACATTTGCTGCCATATCACGAGCGCATGACTAGAATAGGATGGTGTGTAAGAGCTGAGTGTCACCTGGTTATTTTAGCAACTTCACTCTCTTTCTTTTGTAACTGGGAGAGGGAGAAAGATTTTAAGAGCCCGAGTGATCTACAACAATCAGAAAATCATCAGTTCTACTAGTATAACATACCTATAATTTAATTTGAGTTTCTGATTGAATGGCTCTACCATCTATATACCGTGGATGTTGTTCCACTTTTCCTTTTCTTTTAATTATTGTCTTGCCAGAAAATAGCAAGGTCATTCGTATGCCCGCGAGATTTTCGAACTCTGGTTTTAAGTTTATTCTATACGAACTGGATTATATATAAGTTGACTATGAAATGATTATAGATGTTTGACTATGACCAACTTAATAGAGCCTTGAACATTAATATTTTTTTCTTCTACAATCAGGGTATTGCACTGATCATAACAGTCCTTCAAATTATTCGAGTGCCTAATCTGAAGGTTGGCTTCTAAACTTTTTCTCTGCAACCATTACTGCCTACTATGATATCTGTAATAAACGCGTTGCCTTCATTATTCTTGCATTTGTATGTGTCCTAACTCCTAAGAATTCCGGATAGAACAGAACATGAAAGTATATATTAAAAGTTAAAACAGTCGAGTTAAAACAAATTTATGTATCAGAATTCAGGTCATATCGGTACTTGATGTGATTTATTTTTCTACTTTTGTAATTAGGTCGGAACAGTCCTTCTCAGTTGTGCATTCTTGTACGACATTTTCTGGGTGTTTGTTTCCAAGTGGTGGTTCCATGAGAGTGTTATGATAGTAGTAAGTTCTATAGTTTCTTCAGTTACTAGCCTATGTAAAAAATTGCTGTTAATTCTTCATGAAAGTAATTCTATATATTTCCAACACAGGTAGCTCGTGGTGATAATAGTGGAGAAGATGGCATCCCGATGCTTCTGAAGATTCCACGGATGTTTGATCCCTGGGGCGGCTACAGTATCATTGGGTTTGGTGATATTATTCTACCAGGACTGCTGGTAGCATTTTCTTTAAGGTCTGTGCATGTTCTTGTTAATAATAAATTACATACTATTTATGTAAATTCATAGTCTCCAGGTAGAGTTTGTTTGACTAAGAATAATAAACCGTAGGGACCGGGGAGGGACAGAGGTTGAACTACTGCACCTCAAGGGTCAAAAGCCTTTTATTTTTATAGAACTGTATTTTTTTATTCCATTCATTCTCCTCTCCTCTTAAAACTGTTAGCATTATCATTTATTTGTTGCTTCTACTGGATAAAGTTACACAGTCCCAGAAGGGAGCTGTTTCTAAAAGGCATCTTGTAATTAATTAGTGTTTATAGCTGCCGGTCTTAGTTTATATTCTGCATTTGCAGGTTTGATTGGCTATCCAAAAGAAAAATGCGCAATGGATACTTTATTTGGGCGATGGTGGCTTATGGTTTAGGTATGACAAACATACTTTGTGCTGATACAAACCAGATTCCTATAATGAACTATGATGCTAGAAGTTACAAAATGTCTCTGAGAGGTGCATTGCATCAGAAAACCTGGTTTATGTATTGAATCTAGAATTTCTCAACTCATGTTGACAACCCTTTGACACTGAAACATGACAAAATGACTTGGCGACATTTTGCATCTTACAGTAATAGCTTTACTTGCCTGATTCTGGTAAAATGCTGAAAAAGCTAGTAAACTGCAGGACTCCTTGTAACTTATGTTGCACTGAACCTGATGGACGGACATGGTCAACCAGCTTTGCTTTACATTGTACCATTCATGCTTGGTATGTTCTATTGACAAACATTTCATATTCAGCAGCAAAATCCTACAGATTGCAATAGCTAATTGTACTGTTCTAACGTGGCTAATACGTTGTCAAGCATCTTTCAATCCTAATGCTGTATGCACCATTCAGGTACACTGCTGACCATGGGGAAAAAAAGGGGTGACCTCGAGAACTTATGGACCAAAGGAGGACCGGAGAGGCGGTGCCCACATGTCCATCAAGAGTCCCACCAGTAAATAAAATCTGTAATACGGAAGAATTAACTTGTATGATATGAAAGTCTGATAGAGTTTTACCTGAATACATACCATAACTAAGATTGAGAATGTGCTGCTAAAAACTGTTGGTACTGGTAGTCATGTAACCTGCTTGTGAGTAGGCATATATATTAATTGTAGTAAACAGATCAATACATCAAGTCACATTTCTCTCAGTGTCTGCAGCTTATGTATGCTCATGGCTCATGTGTTCCTCTGATTAGTTTTTTTCACCAGCACTCAAAACGCTACTAATTGAAGTAGAGTAATTAGAGCATCTCCAACAAGTTCTTTAAACAAGCTCTTAAGTCAAAAAATAGAGAGCATTAACAAAAATAGAAGTTCCAATAGACTCTTAAAAGCTCTTCAAAACCTTAAGAGTCTCTTCTCTCTCCTCTCTTTTAAGAGTCTCTCACTCACTCTTAAGTTATATTTTATTATAAAGTAATACAAACACCCACTTTCTCTTTCTACTTTTGTATTGTACACTTATTCATTTAATAATAAAATATTGTTTAAAGAGTGGATATAAAGAGTGTTGTTGGAGATGAATGTACATTAGATTGTTAAGAGTGAATATTTTATATTATATTTGAAGAATGATGTAAGAGACTATTGGAGATGCTCTTAGTATTGTAAATTGAATCTTTATTTTATTGTAAATTTAAATAATTGATAAAAAAATAATAAAAAGTTATTGACAAGTGAATTTATTAAAATCTGAAATATTTTTTGAGATTTTCTAAGAATCCACTGGGTTCTATAAAATAATAATAAATTAACATCCAAACTTTTAGAAAAAGAAAATCTTAATAATAAATTACACAACTAACGAAGCATTAAAGTTCGTGCCGCGTCCCCGTCCTCCGACTATCCAGGTGGACGGTGGAAGTAACATACTAATTTTTAAAGTATATAGCCCAATAATTATAGCCGTCTAATCTAAGCACAAACACTTGCGGATTCAGTTTTATTTACATAATCAATATTTTACATCAAAATACTTTTATCCAGTGCTTCAAGGATTTGAACGATACAGCATGAAAAGGATAGACATAGCTTGAAAAAACCCAAAGCCACCTGAACTTTATCTTGTGCTGCAGTTTTCTGTAGGTGCCATAACAATTTACACAAGGACATTCTCATATGTTTACAAATCAGAAAAGTGGCATGTAAACGCACGTTGTCATATACTTGTCTAATACAGGGGGTTTCCCCTTCATAGTTCAAAATTTTGTCACTCTTGAAACACATGAAGAAACACAGCCACCAGTCTCAATTTACATTTGAACCCAGATCCATCTTTTTGTTGTAATGTATAGTTAAAGGTGTTTGACTAAAAGCCACGTTGAAGAGGTCTTCATGTATGATCATGGTCTATTCCTGTCCATTGTAAACATAAATTCAGTTATTGCCACTTGCTAGGCTTTGTTCAATAATAAACAAAGTGCCTTTTATAAATACCAAAGTACCATCCAGTTTAGAAAAGAAGTATATATATAGAGGTACATGGTAAAAACACATTTGGACAGAAAGCCTTCGAAGAGAGAATTCTCGTAATGTCTCAGTTTGCGTACTTAAAAGCAACAGAGAGAATACAAATGATGAAATAAAGACAAAAGGGATCACATACTTGCACATTACCTAAAGGATTTATCTCTGTGGAAGATACTGGACCTGGCCTACTTTCCTGGCCTGAAGATAAAATCTCTTGCATCCTCTCAGGCCAGTCGGAATTCAATCTCCGAGCAAAATCTTCTACTTCCCTACGTAAGATGGAAAAGAACGATAAAGGAGAAAGGAAAATATAAGTATCATGCAAAAGAACTAGAATATAAAAAACAATGTGTAAATGCAATATAAACTGGCGGTGGGGTAAAATTGAAGTTTACAGGAAGTCGTAAAGAAGCAGGAGTGCAGAATTCAATAAAGGAAATATACTTCTGTATACTGCCTCAAACAATAAAAACTCAAATGGCATGATCAAATATGTAAGTAAACCTATACTTTCCTAAGAAAACACGAAACGTGAATTATCTATCATCATATTTAGTACAAAACAACTGTACAACATACAGTGCTAATAAACAAAGATTCACTCCATCACTGGATCACACTTTAAATATGTAGAATAATAGTAGATGTTAAAAGTATAGTTCTGGTTCATGTTCAAACAAAATCTATTAGATAATATGTGGTCCTTAAATAAAGGACAAAACTAAATATCATCATTCATCAGAATCAGAAATAATATACATGATATTTAACTAGTCGAAAGGCAAAAACTTCTCTAAGACACAGAAGTCATGAAGAAATAATAGAAATGGAGTTGCACGCATTTGTAGGTATAACTGCTGGCGATCATAAAACTATATAAGGTCTATCATGCCAACCTATCAAGTTTTTCTTTCAGTGCAGGATCTAACTCATCATCTACGTCACAATCATCAAACTCCTCTTCAAGTGTTAATTTATCATCTCCAATGCTATGTGACCTTAACGTCTCACAGAAAGCAGAGAGAAAATCGTCATGATCCATTACACTGTCACGTGTGCCATGAGAACCGTTCAAAACCTGTGATATGTTATTATAAATCTCTTTATGTTCTTGAATATAGAACCCAGCTAATATACCAAGCATCTCGATGTAAAAAATAATATAGTTAGACAGATATAACATATTAGCAGCAGCATTGTTTACCTTATTTTGGATCTTATTGCCAGTGTTTGAAGATGGATTCCCATTTGAAGAACTGCAACTGGGAGGAGGATTTTTTTGTTGGTTCTTTCTTTTACGATCCCTTTTTTTGTTCTTAGAACCCCTAACCACCTTAGAATCTGTAATACAACTACTAACTTTGAGTCCCTATGCTACCAAATGTTTAGACGCATTTCTCAGAAATTGGAATGCTCAAAAATGCATTCAGATCAATGATGAAGACACTTATTATATAAACAAACAAAAAGAAAATGCATACAAATCAGCTACATTCAAGAAATATGTATTAAAATGCCAATATACCTCCATCCTTTCCATTTATAAATGACAATAGGTCCTCAACTGAACGATCATCTTCATGCTCTATTTCCGCCTCAACGTTCTACTTGAAAGAAAAGAGTTATCAAGGTTGTATATATTTCCAAAGTCACTATGGAATCATTTTACCTTCAATTTCTGTCTGTTTATCAGTTCTTTCCTCTTTCTTGCATACAATCTATTCAAGAGCCGGATCCGTGGATCATCAGTTGTGTTTTTCAGAGGCTCCAGCTTCTCTTCCTGACAATTAAATTAAGCCATAATACTATATGATAGACATAATATAATATAAGCTTTATAACTAGAAAATTCATAATAGGTATACAAGCTGCAATAAATAAAGACCTCTGTAAGATCATCGGGTAAATGAAATGTCTCACGAATCTCGTCAGGGGTTTTTCCTTCAATCATTCGTGCAAGTGCACGACTGGTAAGATCAACCAATGATTTAAAATGTAGACTGTCAGCAGCAGATGTCAGCTCACAGAGCCTTTTTGTGTCCATACGGCTAAATTTCTCGTCAAAAGACCTTCGCTCCTACATAAAGTAAAAAAAGAAATCAAGTTCAGCTCTGTAGTGCAACCTTGTGAGAATTGTGCAGCAGGACCCTTGATATAATGAAGTTTTCCTACTTTATTAGTTCCAGCGATTCCACCTAAACTTCTCTTTAGAAAGGGTAAAAAATTGGCTTGTGATTCAAAGAAATTTATATGTGATGATAAAGAAACATGAATTGCCTTGTTTGAGCGGCCAGGTATATGGTGAAATCGGCAATAATCAAATATTAAACTCAGCATGGCAGGATTAACTCTTGGAGGTAAAGCTATGGGATAGTTCCTTGAATGCCCAACTCCCGAGTCTATTTCATGACATATTGAAGGACAAAAACTGGCAACTTCTGTTTCTACTTCATGGACTGAACCATCTGCGGTTTTAAACCATACATAAGGCTCCACCATCTGAAAATGTAAAGAGATAAGCTTTAGATAGAACAGTATATACTTGGGTTAAGAAAATAGTGGTACTATAAAGTAAAGAAGCAGTAGCAAAGTAACTACAAGAATCATTAAACACAATACAAATATTTCCCAATTACGAGACACAGCAAAAAAGATGGATATGATTCTCATAACCATATATAAACTATATTTATACCTATTTACAAACCCACCTCCCCATATTTGAGGTGAGGGATAATGAGTAGATTAGTATTAACCAGAAGAATCTGGCGAAGTGAACCCACTGGTTAAGTAGATTTATATATTTACTAGGACTATGAAAGTTATAGAGGTCAAAGAGAAAGTACAGGTCAATAAAACGCTTAAGAAAAAAAAATCATAAAACAAGAGTACACACCTCAACTTTATTTATTTGAAGATCTGGTTCTGACATGATATATTCAGCTTTTCAAGCGGAGATTTCAAAGAATTTCCCAGGTATGACTTTGTACGACCCTGTAAATGAAGATTTAAAGCATAATACACCGATTCAATTCACAAATTGCTTCCTTGATAATAGGATGAACTTTGAATCTCCGAAACATTTATAGTAAGGATCGGGAGAGGGGGGGGGGGGGGCGATTTTGAAATCTCAATCCCGTAACTCATCGATTACTTGCTGATGACTACAAGCGAAAAGGCAATACCAAAATAATGCCACTATTAACCTGGTAATTAAATCACATGCTAACAAACACACGTAACATAATCTACATTTTCAATATGGGAAAATTAAATTATAGATCCCTGAACTATTGACGCTTTATTGTCTAGGTCCCTGAACTAAAGATTCTGTATTTTAGATCACTTAACTTTGCCGTTTTCCTGATTTAAGTCCTTCCGTCAAAAAGATTCTAACGGTGTTAACTAGGGTCTTGAGTTTCATACAGATCAAAGTAATTTTGAAGGTGTTAGTGATATCCAAACTCAAACTTCAAGTAATCAAATTGAAGCTTGAGTCGCTAGCGACACTCATATGACACCAATTTTCACAAATTATGTCCAATTTAAATATTTATAAATTTAGGTCCCTAAATTTATTGAAGAACCTTAAATTTATGGTCCAATTTAGGGTTTTTTAAAATTAAATCTAATTTGTAAAAATTGTTGTCATATAGGTGTCGCTAGTGATTCAAGTTTCAATTCGACTACTTGAACTTTGAGTTTGGATATCACTAACACCTTCCAAATTGCTTTGATCTGTATGAGACTCAAGAACCCTAGTTAACACCGTTAGGATCTTTTCAGAAAGACTTAGAATAGAAAACGGAAAAGTTAAGTGACCTAAAATACGGAATCTTTAGTTCAGGTACCTAGACAATAAAACGTCAATAGTTCAAGGACCTATAATTTAATTTTCCCTTTTCAATATCCCATATGTCCTTCATATTTACTAAAGCATGTCCATTAAAGTAGTTCTCTCACAAAGACAAACTCTTGATACAACAGCCACTCACCCTAAAGCCCGGCCGGAAATATGACTCGGCTAAATACATATTCCACACTTCTTAGCAAAAACAATAAAGCTCTAGAATTTTTAACTATCATAGTTCAGGATAGACTATCATGCATTAGTAGCATTTGTCACTGAGTCTTAAAAAACTCATTCACATTTGTAGCATTGGTAACTAATAGAGTGCATATGTTACTAAATCCCAAAAAACTTGCTCACATTGTAACAACATTGATAAAACCACCCAGTTCTCTCTCACAATTCCTTTTCATAAATCTACAACATAATCACACCCCCCCAACAATTGTTCTTTTTAGCATAAAAAACCTAATTATATTCCAAGAACTCCATTCCCATCAACACAAAGCCCGCCAGCAAAAACTACACACAACCCACTGACTGTAATCATACCACAAGCTTAAAAATCACGCCCATCCACAATGCGAAAAAGCAAAAAGTAGTTATCATCCATTACTTGCTGAGGACAAGCGAAAAAGCAATACCCAAACAATGCCACTATTAACCTGGTAACTAAATCACATGCTAACAAACACACGTAACATAATCTACATTTTCAAGATCCCATATGTCCTTCATATTTACTAAATCATGTCCATTAAAGTAGTTATCTCACAAAGACAAACTCCTGATACAACAGCCACTCACCCTCAAGCCCCGCCGGAAATATGACTCGGCTAAATACATTTGTAGCATTGGTAACTAATAGAGTGCATTTGTTACTAAATCCCAAAAAACTTACTCACATTGTATGTACATTAATAAAACCACCCAGTTCTCTCTCACAATTCCTTTTCATAACTCTACAACATAATCAAACCCCAAAATATTGTTCTTTTTAGCATAAAAAAACCTAATTATATTCCAAGAACTCCATTCCCATCAAAACAAAGACCGCCCACAAAAACTACACACAACCCACTTACTGTAATCATACCAAAAGCTTAAAAATCACACCGTCAGGTCACTTATTTAATATCAAGAAAACGACACTAATCTGAAAACAAAAGGATACAAACTTAGCAGAGAAGAATAAAAGAAAGAAATTAACCTGCAAGAATAAAGATGATGTAAATTTCAAATCGAGAGTGATAGGGTTTTAGTAGGAGCAAAGAAAGCCCTAATTGAGAAATTAGAGGGGGGCACATAAGAAATGGGATTTTTCAATCTTTTCTCCCTTGTTTCACCCAAAATCTTTCTTTTTTTAATGACAAAAATATCACATAATAATATTCATAACTCCAATTCAAGATGCGTCTCACCTATTATTCAAACAGGTCTTGTACATCACATGCTCTGTATGTATCTGCACACTATCATTTCAATTCTCGCTATCCATCTTCTTCCTTCCCCACTCTCAAAACCACAACAATAATGCTCTGAATGCTGTGTCTGTAATTTGTTCGACTGAGTTGAGGTGAATGATTGATTCCTCTCAATTGTTTACGTTACACGTTCAAGATTTGGGTTCTTAGTTTACCGCGTACCGGTAAAAGATATAAAAAGATAAACATATACGCGTATTTTTTTTTATATATATAATCCACGGCAAAATTATTAACTACCCGTAATTTTTGTTCATTCTCTTGAAAATAATAATAACACCCAGTGGAACAACTATTTTTTACCGATTATTTTAAATTGAAAATATAATGGATTTTTTTAGGTTATGAAAAGATATCATAAATAATTTGTTTTTTATATAATTAAAATTCGATGATACGTTAAGTCGGTTAAAATGATAAAATATTAAGTGTCAACTATTCTCATCAAAAGAATTAAGTGACTACATATATCCACGAGTACTAATTTAACCTACTAGAAGCATTATATATCACATTGTTAAATTTTGAAAAATATGATATGTGAGTCATGATAAATAAAAAAGAATTAGAATCACATATTACAAAAAAATAACACTTCATCCATTTGTTAATTTTTTTCATTAATAATTTGTCAAGATTTAACATAGGGATATATATTATTATTACAGGCAACGATTGAGATTGATCGATTATAATTTGTTGAAAAATGAATGATCAAAATCATTAAATCATTTAAAAATATGCATATCATAAGGCTTCATTTGGCATTGTTGTTACAAGACAACAGATTTTTGCTGAAAGACAATTAAAAAATTATTTGATAAATCTAAAACAACTTTTTCGAATAACAATTTTTGACTAAGAATCTATTTTACAAAAAGCATGTCCCTCATGCTTTTGAAAAAAAATTGTTTTTCAGTTTTTACACGAACCCGTCAAATATTTCACTGTCAAAACTCACAAAAAAACATTTATTTTTATATTATAATTCAAAATTAACAAATATAAAACAAAAACAAATTGTTATTTGATTTGTACAACAATACCTTTTTAACTAGCACTTTTTCCAACAACACAACATTTTTAACAGCATTTACAAACAGACTTAGGAGCATCTCCAAAAAGCTCTTCATATGAGCTCTTAAGTAAAAAAATAAAAAAGCTTAGTTTAAATAGAGTTTCAAGTGACTCTTATATTGTGTTTGGTTGGGGTGTTTGAATATGAAAGGAATTGAATGAAATTTGCAATATTTTATGACAAATGTTTATAAATTTCCTTCGTTCATCCATTCCATTCCTTTTTTTTTTGTCATACCATTCCATTCCTTTCACCCTATGCTAGAAATCACACCCTCAATTTGAGAAGTAATGCTTCATTTCTTTTTATACTCATTTTCTTCTCAAATCTCATCATAACAATTTTGCACTTTCTAAATTTTTTTGCAAAACTTTCCTTTTATAAACTGGTATGCACATCTTTGTGCTTTTATAAGTCCAAATAGACCACAGAGCTTTTAAAAGGCAACTTGAAAGGGTGTGTGTGTATGCGTCATGAATGAAAAAACTAGAAATTTTTAACCAAAAACATTTCATAAGCAAGCAGTCAAGCACCACTGGGCTATAAACTAGCAATCCATCTGCATATATAATCATCAATCCATTGGTTCATACGGCTGTAACTTACAGATGCCTTTTGAACTCCGTGCTGTAAGAGATGGACAGACTCTCTACTTCCAAGATAACACGAACATTCAAGCTAACCCACAAAAAAGCTGCAATTTATGGCTCTGGCCAATACTCAGGAACCTACTATCTGAAATTCAGATGAGTCTTCTTTGGCGAACAATAACTGGGTTTAGGAGACCTCACCACTGTTTGTCCACTGCAATTTGTAGTTGTTTCAAAGTCCAAGTCATCATCGTCACTGCTAATTTCGATTGGGATGGACCTGTTCTGCAGACCTCTTCGCCGAAGAAGAAAGACGTTGAAGTAGTAGCTCACCAACTGTACCCTCTTTTTGTAACAGAAAAATTTACTTATTTCTTCCCAGAAACACTTACCTTGAGAGGGAGGATTTGACCTTATTATAGCCTCAAAGTTCGATTCCTCTGCCTTATTCCAAGATAATGCAACTTTCTCACCGATCTTGTCAACGTGCCATTGATAAAAGGCCACCCCCAATTCACGCTCTAGTCTAATCCGTTTTTCCGAAACATGAAATCTAATACATTCAAAAGAACCTTTAATCTCACAACCACACAGATCACGTCTCCCATATCCAGTGGGATCCCTTTCAATCAAACAGTTACGGTTCACACCCTTTTTCTGAGGCCAAATACGTGTACCTACCCTTTTCAAATCACTATCAGAAGCCTTTTCCGTCCATTCCGGAAGTTCTGCTTGAAAATATATACCCACAGGAATCCTCCTACGACTATATTTCTTAAGCCATAAGCCGGCAAGTGAATCCTCCAAGTCACTACGAGTATCTGAAGATGTGGACTCTGAACAGGATTGTGCTTGTGACTTCTTAAAAGAGAGGACAGCTTGATATGTTCTGGCAGAAACAATCCTGTGGCTGTATCTTGATGTCGCAGAAATAGAATGATCTTCGTACATGGTTGGATGAATCTTTTGCTTCTTCTATGAGACGCGGAAGTTGATTCAATTTAGTACTGTGCTTATGTTTTATTTCATAATCTTTACAGATTTCCACACTAAATTAATCAAGATGCAGCATAGTTCCATTCTAAAGTACATCAAAGCTAATAGCTGCATTCTAAAGTATATCAAAGCTAATATACATTATATTACTAATAACAAGGGGTCTAAGATATTCAAACTATATAAATAAGGAATCAGAAAACGAGCCAGTACGACAAGTTAATGACAATTCAACTATTATATTTACACACTTGTAAAATAAACTAAGACATACTTTAAAGTTACTTTTGGGATTGATCGGAATATTTGGTGGATAAGGATTTTGATGTTGGTACAAGAAATAAAGGGAATAATGTGAAGCAAGGAGCAACAGACTAACAGTTGAATTCTTTGATAACCTTTAGGATATTGTGGTATATTATAGCAACTAAAATCTGTTAAAAAGGCATGTGCCTGCATCTTAAGGCTCTTGTACCAACTAATATAGGAAGAAATCTAAAAAAGGTTGAAAACCAGACCAAAAAACCCAGTATATTGTGCTCTTAAATCATTCAAGGCCTTCAAGTCTAGCCTAGGCGCGCATTTCACATTCCACATCCTCTCTCGCCTAACCCATCCTTCTCATCCCCATTCACCGATATACCCTCAACCCTCCTCAAAAGGTCAGTGAGCCAAGCAATTTTCTAATATATACTTTAACAACTACAAATTAAAATTGATTTATTTTACTTTATATATTAAAAGAAAAACTCCTTAAATTTAGTCTGCATTTAGGTCGTCGCAAACTCTAGGGATGGCAAAAATCTGACACGACCTGAAACCCGACTCGAATCCGACTCGAAAAAATCCGAATTAGGGTCGAGGATTTTATATTTCGGGTCAGGTTTGGGTAGGATAATTTTTTACCCGAACAACTTAGGTCGGGGTCAAGTTGACCCTGTGTACCCGAACCCGACCCAAAATATTTATATATATAATATATTATATTAATTATGTATGTTTATATTACAAAATTACATACATTTATGATATATTTATATATTATTAAAAATATATTTATTTACATATAATCTCATTAAATTATTATTTATATATTTTTAAAAATATTATAATAAATACAATTTATATAATCAAAATAATTAATTTTCAATAAATTTTGGTTCAAAATAAGTCATTTTCGGGTTAACCGAAAACGGAACAGGTTATGTTCGGATTGAAATTTTCAACCCGTGTCGAGTTCGGGTTGACCCAAAAAACTGGACCGGGTAAGAAAACCAACCCAAACCCGACCTATTACCCGCAATTGCCACCCCTAGACGGGGGAGCATCAGTTCACCTACAAAAAGCATGGAACAAAAGGAAACATATGACTTAAAAACACATAGGCACGAGCTAAAAAAATACATCCATAGGATAGATGGCAGAGGGAGTAGATGAAGCTAGACTAGGCAAAAAATTTATAGAGCAGATGAAGCTAGAGCACGGAACCTACGGAAAAACTTGTAGGGGGAGACATGGCAATATTCAATCGAAAGATCGCCCTAGAAGGATGTAGCAACAAGCAAAAGATCACCTTATTACGATGGAGCAAACTTGGCAACTGAAATATTCTAATAAAAATATCGAAGACGAGGATAGAAATGGGGTGGTCAATGTCGATGACATTAAAAATACATCAATTTTTTCTAGTAACATATTCAACAAGGTGATGTTTGGGGTGCAATTAAATTTGTGATGTAGGCCGGTGAAGCGGGTAAAGGTTAAAATAATATAAAATAATTGTCTACTAATACTAAAGTAATTAACAACAGAATATCCAATTCTAATGAATTTAAACTAATTTATGTAAAATTATTTTAAGGGAATAGAATTGATTTTTGTATAATTGTTATTTCTTAAAAACTAAAAATAATAATGATAAAAGAAATAAAAATTTTATTTCCAACAACAATTAGCATAATAAATAATAACAAGTAGTTTTCATAAAATAAAAATGATTCTTATTCATAACTAATAACTACAAGGCTACGAAACATAAAAGGAATACAATACTTATCACAGAGTAACAAATGATTAACCGGTAAAGTAACAAGTTTTATTTGCAACCAATTCTACAATATTTAAAGAAAAATAACTAACATTCATATTTTTAAAAAAATGAAAAAAAAACAGAAACTATTACATGAATATAACAACCAAAAACTAATACAAGAATATTTTTTACAGGAATACAATTTTTTTAATATAGCTAATGGGGTATAATAAAAATGTTATTTGCTAAGTAATATAATAATAAAAAAATTATTTATGACAATCCAAAATAATGATAAAATAACTCATATTAAATTGATCTTTAAAAACGTATATATTAATTTTTACATTAATTTAAAATTGATTAAATATATGATAAAATTTATTTAGTGAGTTGTCAACATGAGATACGAGAAACACTGAGAGAGTGACTTAATTTTAACGTGAAGATGTCTAACAGTGTTCTTTCCAAAAGAAACGTATTAACAAGACGGCTCAAAATAACGAGGGAGCAACATATTTGAAAAAAACGTGTTTAACGAGAAGGAGATTCGCCGGAAGAGAGTGTGCTAAATATTAGAATTTAATATTTATATTACATATTTTGATAAATAAAAATATATTATAATAGATTAAAATAGATTACTTAGACAATAAAATATCTTTAATAGGATATAGGCCTGCGATGCAAGGATCAACGAGCAAACCGCTTATTTTAGAAAAATGTGTTTAACAATAAATCGATGAGGGTGTTACCTAGTAGAAATTAATATCCATATAATAATAATTATATATAGGCAATTGTTCAAATATAAACCACAAAGATAATAACTAAATACAAACCAAGAGAAACTATACCAAAATGACATCACTCACCCCCTATATGTCATCATCCACCTCCTATATGTCATCACCCACCTAGGGCCCACCCTCGCCCCCACTGAATCCACCTCGGTCCCGCTAAGGCCTCACCAAGGCTCCGCACAAGCCCTGGACAAGCTCCAGACAACCCTAAGATCCAAACCTTGGCTCCACCAAGGTCCCACTAGGCCCGCCCCGACCCTACCAGGCCTCACTTAGACCCCGTCTAAGCCCATCTCGGGGTCCATCCCCGGTCCCAAAACGCTTACCATTGTACTTAATCGCATTGGTTTGTATTTAGTTTGTATATCAGTAATTTCTATTGGAGTAGGACCCTCTATATATATTAAATAAAACATTTTACAAATTGATAAACGTATTAAGTAATGCAACTGATAAATAAATAATAGACATATTAGTAACTTGAACTAGTATGTGAATAAATTTATTTTTCCAGCTTGAAAGGGTGTGGAGGGGGGGGGGGGGGGGGTTATATAATTTGAGAAAAAACCCAACACTTGCAGCCAATAGGTATTTTTTATTTTTTTTATTTAGTCCGTTCATTAAAATTGAACTAATGAACAGATTTTGCAAACTAGGATGAGTTTAAAGTGGCTCTTATACGAGAGCTTAGTGGGATTATGAAGCACCCACATGTTGTGCATGGTGATGTTCTAATCACTTAAATTGGGATATAGCAAACAAAACACCCATGACTGTTCTTACTAAAAAAAAACATATGATCATAGTTTCTATATAATAATCATGTTAAAAAGTCTTCACAAGAATTTTGAGAAGTTTCTAAGAGTTATTCTAAAATATTGGGAAATTTTCTAACATACAATATAATTAAACTGAAACGACATAATAATTAATAATAGTAAAGATAATGACCATTTAGTAATTCTAGTATAAAGAATTGTCAAATGTTATACCTGCCATATAGATTGCTCAGCACTTGAGTTACCATTCCTTTTCACCATCATCGCCTGGCGGACCAATAAAAACTGTTTCCATGGATGCTCTGTTCCAAAATACTTCCATTTGGACCTTTCTGGTAAAGACCCAATGACTTTATTACCAGGGTCCTTGGCAACTTTTCTGAGCCAATTAAGTGATGCCGAGATACACACACGCTTCCTCTTTTGGTTACAGGCATCATAAGTATCTTGACTCTTAAGATTTATATCAAGTTTGTCAACAATAGCAAACTTTCCACCATTTCCATTCAACTGCACAGAACTCCTTACCTCTTCATTTGGGCCCTGGTTTTTGCTGGACTCACCTTCAGAAACTACACCAGAATCAAATAGCATGTCACAGCCATTGTCCTTGCCTGAATCCAAGTCCAAAGAAATCCAACCTTTTCCCCTTTCATTGAACTTTTCACCACTGGTAAAGTTAGATTTACTCTTCTCCTCCAAATCCAAATGCAATTGCTCTCCATCTTTCTCCTTCTCGACACTATTCTCAGACGAGAGCTCTCTAGTTTCAGATTCCAAGTCCATCATAAAAATACTCTGAAACGCGTCACTGTCTCCTACTTTACCTTTCAGCTCTTTACTCTTAACAGTCCTTCGCATCCAAATATCAATCGAATCAAGATACTTAGCATAAATCAGTTTCAACGACGTGCCAAACCCAGAACTCAAACCGAGCTCCTTCACAACAAAATCCCACAACCCATTTCGAGAAACAGCTTCATAACCACCATTCTTTATCACTAACAAATACAGATTATACAAATCCACAGACTGTCCATTGCCAAGCACAGGAGGTAGAGGCCTAAAACATCTATCCCCAAATATTTCGCTCGAAAATCCCGAAACAATTTGATCAAACAAAAACTTAAGGTCACCCTTTCTACCACCTTCAACAGACCCTTTTGCAAATGGCTCCAGATCTACCCAAGAATTACTATTCTGAAGATCTGTTGGCGTTTTAAGCCAATCTGTTTCAGACCCATCAGCTATCTTTGACAGCCCTGCCATGGATTGTGAATTCGAACCCTAAAAAAATGTCCTTTATTTACAACCAACGTTTGCATAAAAATCAAGATATGCACAGATATAATCAAAAACTAATCTCACACAAACAAAACAAAACAAAATAAGATATGGGTAACAAAATTCAAGATTAAACACTAGGATTCAGGGATATTTTTTGGCGGGAAGCCATTGATTTAGGGTTACGAAAAGGGATATATGAAAGGTGAAACCCCTCCATTATTGAAAACCCGCGAAAAAAATTGAAAACACAGAGGCCCAAAGAGATATCTGTGGAGACCTTTTTTACAATTTTATTAAACAGGACATCTATCGAACGAATTGTACATGGTTATCGACTTATTGCCCTATTGCAATATATATCTTAATTAATATAATTATATTAATTATCAATGATAATGGTTTTTCGAGTGAATACTAGGATCTCTTAATCCTTAATTATCAAGATTTTTATCTCATTGTGCTTGCTATCTGCAGAAATTATATTGTAACAAGTTGAAAAACAAATATATCTGTGATGTATGTAGAGAAATATGTATATATATAGATTAGTGAAAGAAAGGAAAGTCTTACCGGTAATTTGAAGGTCTTGAATTTGAGAGAGAGCCTTCTTTTTATTCCCTCCCCTCTAGTTTTATAACCCAAACTTATTTCTCTCAATTAGGAAGAAAAACTCTCTTTTTTGTTATTTTCTCTTGGAGTGTGTGTGGGGGTTTGATATGATATGAGAGGGAGATGTCTATGTCTATGTGGGAGAAGTTTTTGATAGGTACAAACTTAGGGTTTTATGGTGATTAAAAGTGATGTGTATATATAGATGTTATATGTGTCTTTATGGTGGGCTTGGCAGGGATTTTTATAAAAAGTTTGGATTCGAGAATTTGGTCCGAAAAAAATCCGATCCAATTAGTCTGGCCCGATATTAGTTCGGGTTTTCGATGATCTGATCTGATGTGTCAATATAAAGCTCAGCCCGATCTTAAAATTTAGAATCCAAACAAACTCGACTACCTTATAAAAATAGGGCACAGTTTAGTTCGGTTTGGTCAGGTCAGAGTCCGAACTCGATTCGAACTTTGAACTTTGACTAAATAACACGATTATTTAAACTTCAAATATAATCCGATCAGATGGGCCTTTTGTACATATATACAAAATCATATTTAAATGAACGAACTAAATATATGAGTGTTTTGTTTTCAATTCATTTAACATACTGGCAAAAAAAATTATAATCATTTTCTGAAAGATCGAACGTATACCATTTATGAAACTAGTAGCGTCACAATTAATCTTCACACAACTAATTTTAGCTGCAATTTAATGTTCATAATATGAACAATCTTCCCCGGGAAAGGTGAGTTTTGCGATTTTCATCATTGAACCAAATTTGATGTGGATTTTTAAGATCTCATAACATCAATCGAATCACTCTCAAAAAGATAAAATGACAAAATAAAAAATACCAAGATCATAAAAACACTCTAAAAAGAGGACAGTCGGATACCAAAATAAAAATACATGTTCCCATATTTTTAGAGAAAACATGTTCTGTTTTTTAAGAAGATTATTCTAAAGATTTTAATTTTAGGGACCACTAAAAAAATTATTTTTTATGTTATAACTCAAAATATATAATATCAAAATCCATCTAAAATTATTTTTTTTATCTTTTATCTTAAAATATGTGAATATCAAAATACTACAAGATTATTCCCTGCTTTTTATATGATACTATGATAGTTTTAAGCACCATTTTAATATAACAAAGGCAATGCGACCGTTTGACGTAATTTTAAAAAAATGCTTATTGTTTATGAATTCTCATCATTTTTCGTTTTATGTGTCTTGATATATTTTCAGATGTTTACGATTATTTGGTATAAAAATTATTAATATATTCACAGATTATCTTTTAAAATGATGTCTACGTGATTGTAAAATCAAATTTCTTAAACAAGACTAGGATAATTTTAACTCATTAGAACTTTAGGCTATTAACTTCTCAAATTCTGAATTTTAAGTTCGGGGTCGTTCGACTTAATATTAAAAAAATGACTTTTTATTTAAAGTAAAGAAAAGAATTATAAGTAATAAATGAGTTAGCTTATTAATTACTAATGTGTTTGAATAATTTTACTTATTTTACTTATAAGTCAATTGAAGATTTGGTAATTTAAATATAAACTAAGAATAAAAATCAAATTGTTAAAATATAAGATTTTTTTTTGAAACTAAGAAATTTTATTAATAAATAAAAATACACAATAAAAATTAAAAATTCATAATAAAATACATATCATCAAAAAAGTTTAAAAAAACAAGCATTTTTGATATCTAGCTTTTGGCTTCAAAAGCTCGAAAGAAGCACTTTTGTTTATTTTATCAAATGATACAAATAAACCGTTTTTCACTTATAAGTCCAGAAGTGCTTAAAATAAGCACATACAAACGGATCCGGAAAATTGACTAACAAATTCATACGCAGGCAATACAAATAAGATACTTATAATTTATACGCTCATAAATTGAGTTTATTTTAGTCATGTCTTGGATGCTGAAGTGGAGGATATAGTAAAACATGTTATAATTAATAACATGGATGTTCCATTAATACTGAAGCATAATTATGAAACAGAAAACCAGTTTTTAGTTTTCTTCCTTTTCCATCTAAAAATAATAATGAAGTTTTCTTCCCTTTTCATTTAAAATATAATCAAGTTGGGTGACAAAAAAAATATAATCAAACCTAACATTATTCCTATTCTCATATAATTTTTTAATGAAATATTTCAGAAAAAGGGGTGAAATAAGTTCCCCTGTTTCATGCTTAAAAAATATTCTGAAAAGGGAAAGAAAAAAACACTAGAAATTGAAAAAAGCACGTAATTGAATTTTCGCTGAGCTTTCAGAATGAAACCACATGAACTATGTATTGCATGCATCATGAATGAACAGAATGAAGGATGAGAAAATATTCAACCAAACACAATTGTTAACCTTCGGGGAAAAGAAATTGTTAGCCATCACAGGGCTATAAACTATCCACGGGCATATGAAAAAAAAAATCCGGAGTAAACTTTCATATACCTTCTAAACTTATGTGCTATGAAAAATTGAAAACATGAACAGTCAAGATAACCCACAGAAATCCTGCAATTAACGGCTATAGCCAAGACTTTGCAACCTATTCTCTGAAATTTAGATGAATCTTTTTGGCGAACAATAACTGAGTTTAGGAGATCTCACGCTGTTTGTCCAATGCAATTTATAGTTGTTTCAAACTCTATTTTCATCGTCACTGCTAATTTCAACTGCGGTGGACCTGTTCTGCAGAGCTCTTTGCCGAAGAAGAAAGACGTTGTAGTAGTAGCTCACCAACTGTTGCCTAGTTTTGTTGGGAAAAATTTGAAGCAGTTCTTTCCAGAAACCCTCATCATCTTCAGAAGAAGATTCCGAATTTTTTCTTTTGGCACGCAAATGTTTTGACTTTACTACTACAGCCACAAAGTTCATTTCCTCTGCGTTAGTCCAAGATAATGCAACTTCCTCGCCCATCTTGTCAATTTGCATTTGATAAAAGGCCGTGCCCAGCTCATGCTGTAGTCTAATCCTTTCCTCAGAAACATGAAATCGAACACATTTAAGGGAACCTTTATTCTCACAATCACACAGATCACGTCTCCCAAGTCCAACAGGATCCTTTTCGATTAAACAGTGGCTGTCCACTCCTGTTTCCTGTGGCCATATACGTGTACCTAACCACTTTGAATCACTAGAAAAGTTCTCCATCCATTCCGGAATTTCTGCTTGAGCATCACCTTCAATCTTACTGCAGCTCTCAAGCCAGAAGCCACTCTTTGCATTTGAAGATGTGGACTGCGCAAAATGTTGTGCTTGTGACTTTTTTACTGCTTCAGATGTTTTGGCAGAAGAAATCCTTTGGCTGCATCTTTTCGTCTCTTCATACATGGTTGGAAGCATCTTTTGTTTCTTCTACAAGATATGGAAGCTTATTACATGTAAGAATATAAACATTTCTTCATAAACTCTACACATTTTCACACAAAAAACAAAACAAAATGCAGCATATTTTCATTTTAAAGTATATTAAAACTATCATATTTCCAAGACTATATACAATACCCAAAAAACCTAGATTTTACAGATTCTAAATGAAACCACCAAATTAGGATAAGCACTAGTGACCCATGTCTAGTATTTATCAACCCTATGCCATCTGACATGCAATATTGCACAAGGAATACAAAATTAAATCATTTGAGGAATACGCAAATAATCAAGGGATATGAACTTGAATTAAATTTTAGCACTTCGGAATTAAGAACATGGAAAATCGGTTCCATTGAGTACTGATAGTATGTGTTTTGCATAAGCCCAATTCATATTCAAATATCAAGTTTAAGTCTAATAGCAAAGGTCACGAAAGCCTACAAGGCCTGCAATGCCAAAGCCTTACATGCTGCAAAACCTACAACGCCAACAAATTGCAAAGCCTATGAGCCGCAAAACCTAAGTGTTGCAAAGACTGCAAGTTACAAAGCCTACAAAACCTACAAGCTACAGAGCCTACAAGTTGCAATGCCTACAAAACCTACAAGCAACAGAGCCTACAAGTTGCAAAGTCGGCTACAAAGGCTACGAGTTACAAAATATACATGTTACAAATCCCTTGCAAGCCCTTGTAACATCTATGCCAGTCCAACAAGCCAAGAAAGTAGAGACCGGCGGTATAAAAACCTATCATTTGGCATTAGAAAGAGGGGACCTCACCTCACGCTCACCAAAACATCATCTAAATCTACATGTGACACGCTACACGATGCTATCCCCAACATACCCAATATCATCCGTGAGATAGGTGATCCCAACCATCCCAACTATGTTCGGATCCAGAACGCATACAAGCCTCCTTTTGCCCATGCCCTTTTCCACCAGGGGTATCGACCTTATAAGACATTTTCCTCTTGCCCAGGACGTCTTAAATATGTTATTGTGGTTGTGCGTTATATGACTAAATAGGTGGAGGCCAAAGCACTTGCACACATCATTGACAAAGAATGCATAAAATTCTCACGCAGCCAAGTCCACCACAAATTTGGCATCCCACATAAGGTCCAGAGGGTGCAGGCCGTGCAAAGCATGCGAGGTGCGTAAAGTGTGCGAAGCATATTATATGTGCAAGGCTATGATAAAACCTACATTTAAGTCCTCGGACTTAGTGGACAATACTTACAAAGACCCCGAGGTCTTGCACAAAACTCCTTTAGTCCCCAAACCTATCCAAGCTCAAGTGGGGGCCTCTTCGGATCAACACCTCCGAGCAACACCTTATCTCTAATAAGTCTCTTATTTAAGTCCTTTGGCCTATCCAAACTTAAATGGGGGCAACCAAATTTTTACTAAAGACCCCACATGTCGGTCCCCTCATATTAAGACATCTTCTCAAATAAGTCTCTTACTTAAATCCTTGGACCTATCCAAGCTTAAGTGGGGGACAAAAATTTTACTAAGACCCCCTCGGGTCAGCATGGTCCCCTCTAATCAACAAGATCCTCCAGGATCAACACATCCTCTCGGATAAGCCTATTCCGCAACTACTCAAGTCCCTAAACCTATTCAAGCTTAAGTAAAGGGCAACCAAAATTTTAATAAAATTCTTTCGAATCAACACTTCCTCTCGGAAAAAACTTTCATATATGCCCTTGAACATATCTAAATTCGAGGGAGGGGCAGCCAAACTTTTAATAAGGCCTCCTCGGATCAATAAAGTTCCCTCGAATCAAAGAATCCTATTATATTAACACATTCTCTCAGATAAGCCTCTTAAGTGGGGGGCAACCAAATTTTTACTAAGGCCCCATATGGTCAATAAGGTACCAAGAACCAACGGATCAACAAGATCCTATCACATCAACACATCCTTTCAGATAGAGTACCTACTTAAATTCTTGGACCTATCCAAGTTTAAGTGGGGGTAACTAATTTTTTACTAAGACCTGCTCGGGTCAATAAGCTCCCCACAGATCCACAAGGTCCTCTCTGATCAACACATCCTTCCGGATGAAACTTTTTTAAGTCCTTCGACTTATCTTAGCCTAATCTCGGGGGGGGGGGGGGGGGGGGGGCAACCGCAACAAGGTTCTTTCAAATCACACATCCTCTTATATAAATACTTTGTAAGTCCCTACACTTATCCAAGCTCAAGTGAGAGAACAACTAAATATTTTACAAAGGCCGCTTGAGTCAACAAGGTCCCTTTGGATCAACACATCCTCTTGGATAAAATTCTACTCCTTATATATGGTTATTCAAATTACCTAATTGGTATATATTTTTTAATATACATGAAATTATATAAATTTTAAATATACATGAAACTTGGACCAAGGGATATATTATGGGTAGACATTATAGTTATATAATTTATGATGAGCTTGCAATGACCTTTACTAAGGACCTTTGAGTCTTTGACTGTGATCAAATATTCCAAACCAAGCGCAAACTCATTACTAAAGGAAAACACTAAGAATAGAAAGTTTATTAATATTACAGAGAGGAAGGTCTAAGTTTTACTTGACCCAATAGTTGAGTCCCTGTTCCATTAAATTGGTAACAAAAATAATGCCAAACATGTAAGATAGGCACCTTGATTTAAGTGATTGCGAACAAATAGTAATTATGCCATGGTATAGAGTATTGTCAAATAATATACCTGCCAGATAGATTGCACAAAACTCGAGTCACCATTTCTTTCCACCATCATCGCCTGGCGGAGCGATAGAAATAGCTTCCACCCAAAATTTGTTCCAAAATGCTTCCATTTGGAACTTTCAGGGATAGACCCATATCTTAAATTACAAGGATCATTGGCCACTCTTCTGGCCCAGTTAAGTGATTTCAAGAGACACACACGCTTCCTCTTACCGTTACAAACATCATCAGTATCTTGACTCTTAAGTTCTACATTAAGTTTATCAAGATCAGTTACTTGACCCATCAGCTACCTCTAACAGCCCTGCCATAGATTGTGAAATCAATCAATAATGCACACACACAAAAAGAAACCCACAGTAAACCACAAAGTAAATCTAAAACAGAATCTAAGCTTGCACAAAGTAAGCAAAAAATGGGTAACAAAACTTAAGATCAAAGGGTGAGATTATATAGTTAATATAAAGATTTTGGCGGGAAGACATTGATCTGGGGCATATATAGAAACCCCTGCGTTCTTGAATATCCTGCGGGAAAATATGCAACCCAGATGGTCCACAGTGAAAGAGGCTACAGAGACTTTTTATTTTACTATTACTACAAGTCTACAAGTTTATTCAACAGGAGATGCACATGCCCATTTCTTGGATTTCAACTGTGTAATAATCTAACAGTTTGTTACTACTCACTCCGTCCTTTCCATTTCTTTACACTTTCTTTTCTGAGGTGTCCCATCCAATTCTTTACATTTCAAAACTTATCAAATATGGTCAACGGGTCCCACCACTTCTTCATTTTTTTTTCCTTTTCACACTACTTTTACTCCATTATCTCCCTTTTATACATTAAAAATCAGTGGGTCCCACCACTTCACCCACTTTTCTTTCTCTTTTCAACTACTTTATTCATATTTCTTAACCTCCGTGCTCAACCCATTCGATAAGAAATGGGAGGGATAGAGGGAGTATTATGTTAGCATAAATTTTTTCCCTTGTTTGACGTTTGTTTGCACTTCTCTAGTTTTATGAACCAAACTCTTTTAGTTTTCTAGAAAAATGAATTGGAATTATAGATCTTTGGTTAATTTAGTTTTTCTTGGGGTTTGTGTGGCATGCCATGATGGGAGATGAAGAGACTAGGGAGATGATGGGTAGATTTTGATGAGGATTAAAATTGGGGTTTGAGATGCTTACAAAAATTGTGTCGAACTACGATTTAAACAAATTATAGTGTTGAGTTTGTGTGTGAAATTAGAGAAGGTTTTGTATTTTAAATATTAAAAAGTTGTTCATTCAGATAATATATATGATGTATCGAACCATTCATATATATTCATGTTTTTAAGAACAATTTATATTAAATAGATTTTTTGAGAGTATTAAATCATAGTTTGATTAACCACAGGGTTCAGTTTGTGTGAAACAAGTTAGAAAAAATAAATTTCTTTGTTTTTGGAGATGGTGTAACTTGTTGTGAGGTTAAAATATTAAAAAAAGAAACATGTTTGATTAAGTGATTGTATGAAATATGTAGGGGTGAAAAGATGAATGCACCAGTGATTTGCAAACTATGTGCAATCGGAGTTTACAAAAGCAAGGCCAAATCTTAAAAAGTGTTTTTTAACTTTAAAACTAAAATATTAACTTTTGTGGGGCAGTCCACATCAAGGAAGAAAAAATACAAGAGTAACAAGATGCACAGGAAGATGATGGATGTAATTGAGTTATAGCGGTGACCTATTTACTTATGATATAGGAATTTTTTTTAAAAAAATATGTGAGTGTATAATCTTTTTCGAAAATATGATATAATATTATATACAATCTCAATTATAAATCATTATCTAAAAATTAATCAATTTCAACCAAGGTTTCAATCACATATACAATTTGACCGAATTTTTGAAAATAAATTATATATATATATATATATATATATATTTACAAATTTTCCTGCACAAATATATATATAAAATATATGAAAATTGTAATATTCACCTATAATTTGTCTTTTATTTCGTTCAATTGTATTTATATACACATATACCTCTATATTACAAATAACAAAAATGAGAAAAAATATAAATAAATATATAATCCTTTTAATCGAAGATATAAATATACTCACCGACCTTTTTTTGGTGATTGGAATAACATCGGTACCTGCGACTCTATTTCAATCAATATTGATTGTCCAAAACGTTATCGTATCATATCTTAAATGTGTCTCTTAAATGTGTCTATGTATGTATAAGAAATGACACCGACTTATGGGGGGATTTCGTTCAGTTTTAATATGGTCGAATGAAAATCAATTCATGTGAGTGCTATTTAATTTAATAATTTCTGACTAATGAAATTCAATGCCGAAAAGAAAGGGATAGAAATGCACACAAATCAATTAATTGAATATCACTAAAGATTATCAAAATAAATATGAATTTTCTCGTCGAAAACAAGATATTACTCACCGATCTTATCGTTGCGGTGATTGAATCAAAATCGACTGCTGTTATGATTGCACCAACATCGATCAAAGCATCTGAATAATCATCGCACTCATTGTCCTGGATCGTCGTCTCTCGATGATTATATGTGTATTTGTGTGTGTTTTTATGTGTGTATATATTGATATATATTTATTTGGAGGAGAAAGCGACAATGGTTATGTATGTATATATGATTGTACATATATGTAACTGATGCACATCTCTATGTGATAAAAATATTTTTTTATACACTATTTCATTTACGTTACCAAATGATATCTGAGACAATTTCTCCCAACTTTGTTAAACTTTGTTATTCTGGGCATTATTTGTAAATTTTGTGATATTTAAGACTTTTTCTTGTCTAGTTTCTGGCATTACAGTGTCTGCTTGAGTTTAAAACCCGACATATGAGGTTTTTTATTTATTTTTAACTCGATGATATCTTTTTGTGTAATAAGTCATCAATTAATTTAAAATTAAAAAAAAAGCAGGAACTAGTTTAAAGTCAAAAGTTTGTAGCATGTACTTTTTTCAACGACTTGTCTTATTTTTATGATTTTATATATAACAAATCAACTTCACCATTTAAACAAATAATCTATCAAATTTATTTTTATTACTAAATTTTCAATAACTTATAAGTCATCTACATTATAAAATTGTCCAAATACACAATTAAAATTATGCATTTATCAATTAAGCCACTACAAATAATAAATCTTTATTTTAAGTTTACTAAGTGGACTCTTAGGCCATGTTTGGAAATTGGAGGTTAAAGAAAAAACTAAAGGTTTGACCATATAAATCATCTAATACTCATGTTTGATATAGTTACGGATTGAAATATATATTTGGATTAAAAAAAACTAATTTTGAAAAGGTTATTCGGAAGAACTTTTTCAATTTAAGAATTTTGCATTTGTCTAGTTAAGGTACAACAAACTAGTCAACCAACTATTTACCAAACACTTTCCCACGAAAAAATTAATTAAATCTGCTAGTCAAAACAAGTACTTCAATTTACTAGTCAAAACAGCTAATTCAATTCACTAATAATTAACCGCTAATCGTTAATCGTCAAACATAGCCTTAGCATCGTGTATTGCGGTCCAATTTTGTGCGTTTATTTTAGACCGATTGTTCGACATGGACCAAACACTTTGAGTTTGAGCTCTGAGAGTTGAATTCAACACATAGTCCTTTGCTTTGTTTTAAGGAAAAAAGAAATATATCATCTTTGTTTCCCTGTAGTTCAACATACATGTATTCCAACAATTCCACTCCTTGTCTATATTACATAGAGCCTAAGCGGTCTTTCGAGTGGTGTCAATGAGCACACAATAATCATTACTTTTTTACTTGGGTGATAAAAGAGTCGCAGTCTTTCCTCCATTAATACTGTTTTATGAACATATAATTAAGAAGAAAGTGGACTTTTAATCTTCTATATGCAATACGTTTGGATGTCACGTAATTTATCTAATTCACAATGTTGCTAGATGGCAAGCAAGTGAATAAAATTTGTATGATCAAATAAAATTTCTAAAAATTATATAGCTTTTGACGAGATATATATGCTTCAATTATAATATGTTGGTATAATATTTTAATAAAAAATTAATAAAAATAAATTATATTTATCTTGTCGGATCTTTTATGACGAGTACTCGAACTATAATTGTATATAAAAACTTTTATAAAAACACTATTTGCTATTTCTACACATATATACATTCAAACATGTACATAGTTTGATGTACAAAATTATGAATTTTATACAAGAATCAAACTGATAATTTGTTAATCTGGCTCACCCCATTTCCGCACCCGTTCTGATGCCTCTGCTACCTGCAAGTTAAGCACATAGGGTGAAGTTGCAACAAATTAAAATTTTCGAGGATTGATATCTAAAATTTATTATTTGAAAGTGACATCTGCAAGAAGTAAAACTTAGAGTATAAAACTGTGAATTTTTTTCATCGAATAAATGTTGTTACCTCAGTGTCCCAGTTAGTTTTCCATATTATTACCAAGAGTACTATAGTTTGAAGGAAAGTCCCAGAGATCATGCCAATCCATATCCCCTGCATCAAACACATACAAAGTCATGATCAAATAAGAAGACACTTGGATGATAAGAGAAATGAAAGGGAAGGATTGAACTATTATAATTTAGGAAAAATCTTCTCTCTTTTAAATTATTTTTAAAGGCGAATCTTTCAATATAATTTGCGAAATTTTGGTCCTGCCATCAATTATTTTCAAAAGCATATCTTTATCATTAATGCTTATGAGAACAATAATATACAAGTGTTGTGCTTATAATTATGAATAAGGATAAACGCCTAAAATTTGATATAAGGAGATTAAACTGTAGACATGTCATATGTATAGTTACCTGAACTCCCAAGTTTGCTTTATAACCTAGTAAGAAACCAAGAGGAAGGCCAAAAATGTAATAACAACCCAAGTTAATATAAGCTACAAGTCCTTGCCATCCTCCTCCCACAGCAACACCTGCCCAAACACAATTTTTCTTCCTACTAATTACATTAAATACAAAAGAAATATCTAACTAAAAAACAGTGTGTGATCACCTGATATGACAGGTTGAACACTATTGAGTACCATCGTTATAGCAAGAAGATAAGCCAATTTAGCGACAGCATTTTGCAATTCTCTACTGCTGGTAAAAAGTACAGCAAACTGGTTTCTAGTTGCCATAATGAGAAACATGAATACTATCCCAATCATTAGAGATTGTGTAACTATTACTATCACCGAGTATTTTGCAGCTCTTGGATGCCCTGATCCTAGCTCATTAGCCACTCTAACACTATCAAAATAGAATAATCATATTAATCACAATACCACAATCTGATTAATATATTTCTTTCAAATCAAAATTATTATTGAATATATTAAGATAACATATTGATAACAAGGTCTCTTCATAATATTTTTTGTCGTGTTTGGAAATTAAAAGTTTTTGAAAAATTAGAGAATACTCTAATATCGGTATTTGATAATTAGCAATATTTGGACTCAATCCGCTAATTATGAAAAAACTACAATTAGAGGGCCGTCACGTGTCTAGTTATAATATAAATAATTATTTATCAAATAGTGTTATTCATAGCAACTAATTTTAGCGATAAATTTAATTTAATCTGCTACAACTAGTTGCAAATTGATAATCGTCAAACAGAGCTTTTAAATTTCAAAAAAACTCATAACTGATACATGATTAAAGCCTCCATGCAAACATTGACAGAGAGTTGAAGCCTCCATGCAAACATGTGTGTAGCTATTGGGAGAATCACTCATGTTTATTAACATATCGTAAGGAAATAAATTCATATGTACCTTATTGCTGCATTAATTCCAACGAATAACATGCCTTCCCAACCATTCACATTCATGCTAAAAGACAAACACAATAAAGTCTTAAACATTTTACCAATTATTATAAGTTAAACTTATAATTTGTGTTATATGTGTGTGTGTGTGTGTGAGAGAGAGAGAAGATTTGGAAGTCCTAAACGACCATATTTATGAACTTACCATATGGAAAGAGATCCTACTGCTATAATTGGATTTTCAAGATGTCCAGTAAGAACGATGATAGTCATAAAATACCACATCTCTAAACAAAGCATTATAGCTGAAGCCACCGAAAGCTTAGAAAATTCCCAAAGCTCCTTAAATGCTAACCATGAGAAACCCGCCCATGAATCCTTACACCAAAAAATAATGTATATGACCTGAGCCGTTGATATCCCCCATCCTGAAATATCATACGCTACAGCAGCTCCGGTAGTACCCCAATCGAACACTTGGATAAACATATACAATATGATAATGTGCCATAAAAGGGCCACAAAACCAACCCAAGCTAGAACACTAACATCACTTTGGGCTTGCAAAAATTTTTGGGTTGTGAAATTTATTGCTAGAGAGAACATTTGAGGAATAATCTGGATTGAGAATTTCCCGGCAAGCTCGGCTATATCTTCACGTTGTCCAAGGAGTTTTAGGAGAGGTGTGGAATATGTGTAAAGTGGTGTTATGAAAATACAAGCAACTAGCATGATTAGCGTGGATCTTTGCATGTAAATTCCAAGCATTTCAACTTGTCCTGCTCCATACGCTTGGCCACATAGTGTTTCCAGTGCACTTGACATACCAAACTGTCAATCATTCATCAAACAATTAAAGATTATGTATGATGTAGAAAAAAAACGAAACATGTCTTGCCAGTTTTTTTTTAAAAAAATTGTATGGATATGTATAAGATATTTTCAAATGAATAAGAAGATCCTTCTCCTATTCGGATTCCATTCATTATTATTTGTGTGGGATGACTTTATACAATAAATAAATTTGAATTTTGAGGTAGACTAGTATGAAAACGCGAAACAAACCAAGAATCCGAATGAGAAATTGGCTATAACAGACAAAGATATTGCAACAGCCGAGAGCTCTACATCTCCAATATGTCCAACAAATATAGTTGTGAAGGCATTAATCCCATAATTACAAAGAATATTGAACGCAATTGGACCTGCGATAGCCCATGATTTCTTCGATTCAAGGTAAATTATATTTAAAACATCTTCGAAGCTATGGGTAGGAGGATAATCTCCTCCTGCATTTGTTACAAGTATCTCTGAAGGTCTGTGATGAAGCTCCACCTCCATGGAGGGGGCACCACCCGCGAAAAATACCACATTATCATTTGGAACTTCTTTTTTGTTGGGTGAGGATTGTAAAGGGGATGAACTGTAACTATCCATACATTCTTTTTGTATCTCTCCCTTTCCTTTATTTTTCAAACCATGCATTTGACCTTTTTCATCATATATTTACCGGAGTCTAATTTGGATAACATTGAATTCAATTCAAATTTTGAAGAAGTAAATTTTTTACATCAACTAGTTTGTGTTGCGTTTGATGAATGTGTTTTCATGTTTTGTTAAACAAAGCTGTAAAATAGGAAAGGGTTTGTGATATTCTTATTGTAAGTTGACCAAGTCATTTAAGTTTTTCCGACTCTCCTCTTTCTCAATTTGAGTACCCATTACATATATCATAAATTTGTAAAATTCTGAAAGTTCAAGCTGTCTCACACTACATAAATACTAATTTTAGCATAAAGAGAGAAATTTCTTATAATCACGTTATCATATGCGCGGGCTTGCACACACATACACATATATATAGACACACACATCCAGGTGTCAGCATTATTGATCGATAAATTTTTAAATTTACGTGGATTGAGAAGTTTTTAACTTTATGTGACTATTTAGAAACAATTTTTAGCATATAATTACAAACGGTTTTAAAAAATTATAATATTATTTTCTGAAAATAGAAAACAATACTTGATCCGGAAAAGACTCCTAAATCATTTCTTAAAAAATAATATAATATATGATTCTGACCAAGTTAATATACTAAGTGACCATTTGGTTCGACTTAGGAAAACAAAATGGTATTCAAAAAGGGAAAAGAGAAAAGAAAAGAATGATACTGAATTGTATTACATTGTATTACATGTTTGGTTTTGATTCGAAAACGGAATGAAAAATTATATAATTTTCTCTGTATTTGATTTTTAAATATTAAATAATGTTTATAATAATATAGTTTATTTATATTTCATAATTTGATAGATTTTATTATTTAGAATGTCATCAATTTTATAAATACCTTGACTTATAAATTATATCAAAATTATTTTTAATATATAAAACCTAAATTAAAAAATATTTTTGATTTCAGAAATATTTTACATATTACTTTTAATGTTAATAATTTTTGAAATAAATAGAATGTTAAAACCGTATATTTACTATTTTTTATCCTAATTAAAAGTTAATTGTTAAAGCGTCAGTATTATTTTGTTATATTCACCGAAATGATAATCTAAATTTAATAGTGTATAATTCAGCTCAGTCATAAATTAAATTAAGCAATAATATAAAAATTTTGTGTATATATATTATATAAATTATTAATATAAATTTTTTCTCAGTCCGCTTTTAATTGTCACAAGTGGGTTTGTACCGGTCAAATTGAACACCGAAAAAGGACGGAGGGAATACATAGTTTTGAAAGATACGAGTGCATGACACACACGGGTTAAGATTACTTGTACCCGTCTCCAAAATCTGAGCCATTAAAATCAGCTCCATGTTTGTTAGTACTTGCCGCTCTTACTCCATCCTGACCGTTCAATTCAAAAATTCGTTACTACTTGCCGCGAATTTCAACAGGACTGTGTGTAAAACCCGCAAAACTAGTCAAAAAGATGATCACTTAAGTAGACTCAGTGCATCAATGGAGATATCCGACCCGACCCATTTCACCAATCCATGCTATACTCAATCTTTTTACTCAACTTCACTAAAGTTATGTGCAAAAAAAGGGTTTTTTGCCCAAGGAAAGCAATTACATGCATCAATGATAAAGTTTGGATTTTTTCATAATGTGTTATGGTTACAAAATCAAGTCTTGAATCTTTATATTAAGTGTAAACAAGTGGATGATGCAATTAAGGTGTTTGATGAAATTCTTGTGAGAAATGTTGTGACTTGGAATATATTGATTTCTGGTTTGGTTGGGTGTGGTAGAAGCGTTTGTTACATGGGTTTTTGCTATTTTAGGAGGATGATGTTTGAAATGTTTGTTCCGGATAGCACAACTTTTACGGGGTTGTTTAAGTTGTGCATTGAAATCAATGATATTGAGATTGGTAGGCAGTTGCATTGTTTGGTGATTAAGGCAGGGTTGTGTGAAGATTGTTTTGTTAGCAGTGTTCTTGTTGATTTATATGCCAAATTTGGGGTAGTTGAAGATGCGAGAAAGGTCTTTGATTTTGTTTTGGATAGAGATGTAGTATTGTGGAATGTGATGGTGTCTTGCTATGCGTTGAATGGGTTGGGAGGAGAGGCTTTTCGGGTGTTTAGATCGATGGAATTTAATGGGGTCAAGGGTGATGATTTTACAATTACTAGTCTTATTAATGTCTGTTCTAGTTGTGCATCGTGTGAATTGGGTAGGCTGATTCACGGACTTCTGATTAGACAGGGTTTTGATTTGGATGTAGTGATTGCTAGTGCACTGATTGATATGTATGTAAAAACTGAAAATATATGTGATGCTCTCAAAGTGTTTCAGGCAATGAACTTAAGAAATTCGATATCTTGGACCACTTTAATTGTAGGTTATGGACGTCATGGGGATGGGAATAAGGCTACCATCTTACTCGTGAAAATGTTAGGAGAAGGTTTAAATCCTGATGAACTAACATTAGCAAGTGTACTTAGCTCATGTGGTAATCTATCCCTTTTTGGTGAAACTGTTCAAATTCATGCTTATGCATTAAAAACTGCGTTTTCGGCTTTTCTATCAGTTGGAAATGCTCTAATAAACTCATACAGCAGAAGTGGTAACTTTGCCAGTGCATATCTATCTTTTATCTCGATTATAGAGCCTGATCTTGTATCATGGACTTCAATGATAGGAGCATGTGCATTTCACGGTCTATCAGGAGAAGGTATTCGACTTTTTGAGGAGATGCTATCACATAAAATTAGGCCAGACAGAGTTGCCTTTCTGGAAGTTCTTTCTGCCTGTTGTCATGGGGGACTAGTGTGTGAAGGGTTCCGCTACTTTGCGTTGATGACCGGTGCTTATGAAGTTGTGCCAGACTTGGATCATTATACTTGTCTCATTGACCTCCTAGGGCGAGCTGGTCTTCTTGTTGAGGCCTTCAACATGTTGCGTTCAATGCCAATACAACCTGGACCAGACACCTTGGGAGCATTTATTGGGGCTTGCAAGGTCTACGGGAACCTAGAGTTAGAAAAATGGTCTACAGAACAGCTAATCATCTTGGAACCGAATATGTCAGTCAGTTACACTCTCATGTCCAACATGTATGCTTCTGCAGGATCTTGGAAAGATGTAAGCAGGGTTCGTAAGATGATGAGAGAAAATTGTCACTTCAAAGTTCCAGGTTCTAGTTGGACTGATATTGCGGGAGAGGTTCACACATTTTTCTCAAGTGACAGAACACATCCCCAAATGCTCGAGATGAATGCTGCTTTGGTTACCCTGTTTGGTCTAATGAAGAACAAAGAACACAGGCCCAGCATCGACCTTTTGCACTGAGAATTGATGTGCCCTTCCTCCGCCAACTTGATGGCTTAGTATTAGCCATATAAATATAGCCATGTTCAGTTTGAGGTTTATGCATTCTTTTAGCTTCTTATAGTTTACCGTCTTTCCAGTTATGTATATCAAAAATTTGCAGATAGTTACACAAGTTGTAAAATGTCAAATTTTCATACATCGTTTATAGTGATCCTCAGATTTTATATGACAAATTTCAGTATCATGCCATCTGTTCACGCTAAAATCTTTCATCTTGGGGGCAAGATATATATGGAACAAGACTCCTATTAATGACACGTAAAGTTTGGCATTTCAGACTCCTTCCGCAAAATGGAGGAAATGATATTTGTGATGAATTTCTTACTTGTTTAACAATATGCATAATTCTGATATTTTGTCCCCAGTGCTAATGTTAAGCGTATACAATTTGTTCTTAATTCAATTACTGTTTTGATTGCCTGTGATATGTCAGGTTGTTGGATTCTTGCCAAATTGGGCAGCTTATGATTGCCAGTTTGATGTATGATGTGCATCAGTGGATGCTGTCCAGGATTTATTGCCAACAAACTCAGTTTGTTTTGAAGTAGACTGTAAGTTTTTTCAACCAACTGATGATTTTGATGTACTTTGACAAGACAATATAACTAAAATGTAAATCATCTCAGTAGAATGAACCCAAGTTACAGCAACAGCAATGACTATGTCCTTGTGCATTAATGCTCAAGCTAAGCTTGTGGGTGAGTTATAAATTATTGTCTCCATCTCTTAGCTGGAAACGTGCAGTACTGGTTGACTTGTTTATTAAACTACTATTAAATTGCTCTAGATTTGAAAAAAATCAATTTATCAAATCATCTCCAATAAGGTGTAGTTACTTCCAAAATTTAGCTTAATCATATATTTACCAACTTTGTGTGACCATTTAACCATTTTTTCAGATGGATCCACCAAGATCAAGGCACCATGATTAGCAAAACAGCAGTTATAGGTATATTGGCAATAATATTTGAGGATAAAGAAAAAGTGTTTAGATCTTCTTAATTAGCTTTTGTTAAGTAAGTTTGTGGATTAAGGAATCAACAAGAAGAACATATGTTTATGTACAGACGTACCTTTGTGGTTTACTGCTTTATTGATTGATACTGTAATACTTTTATGAACAAGTTTTGCTAGTGCTATATTACCTACTTAAAAAGGCTGTTTAAATTTACTCAAAATTTTAATAATAAATTAAATAAAATTATCCTTAATAATATAACTATAGCTAAGCTATTTAATTACTATTATTTCATTAAAAAGGTAGGCCCCGTGTGGATTATATCAGGAACAATAAATTTTACATAAACAAAATACAAGAGTATAACTTTAAGTTACTTGTATATTATATAAAAAAGAAGTAGGAGTCCATATTAATTTCATCAGGAAAAAGTATTAATATTAATATATACAACGATATCATATCTGATGTAATAAAAATGTAAAATATGAATAATATATTAATGGTAATTTCTTGGAAGAAAAGGTATTACTGAGTTATGACCTTATGAAGGGAGAAGTCAAATGGCAATACATATGAGTGTTTTCCAAGTTGGCGCCAACCCCACCTGCTAATGTGCCTGCAGCTGAACATGTTAGTCTTGCAATGACTGCACTAAATAAAAATCAAGAACTTGAAAAGTCTACAGAGTTAAATTCACTAGAAAGTTGAAAACTTAACAAGTCTATATTTACAAATATCTCTCTCTTTGCTCTTTTTTAGTACAACAATTCAATGAAAAGTCCCAGCAAATTTTCAGGTGGCCGGAGCACTGCTTCTCAAACTCCTGACCGCGCGAGTAACGCCTCAAGCTCTGCTTATTCTTCATCTTCCTCCCAAAGATCAAATTCTAGGAGAAACCCTGTAAAAGTTGCTGCAAGATCTGTTAAAGGAGTTTTTGTGGCTTGTTTTACTCCCCCAGAATCAGAAAATACAAGGGATTTTTCCGTATATGATACCCCTTCTGGTAAAGATTGTTTCTTGTTTGCTCAAAATTCAACCAAAATGAACACACACACGCTCACACACACAAGTCTGTAGATATAAGAAGAGCCATACAGAGTTATATATGTAGAGAGTACACACACACACACTTGGGTTTTATTTGTGGCTGGGTTGAAGCCTTGATAAGGGGTTTTCTTTTGTTAAGGTTTCAGAGACTTTTATAACCTGTAAGAACTGAGGTTAAATTCTTCGAGCTGGAATTTATATACTTTTAGTTCTCTAAAGTTTAAATATACTCAACTCTCCAACCCTATAATTACTTGGTGCTCAATTGAATATATGCTCGATGATTTCGTAACCTGTTGATATCACAATGAGAACTATCTCTTATTTGGCATATCAGTTTTGGACACATCTGTGCTCCATCTTGTCGGTCAATCATTGAACTTATTGTAAGAGTGACTATATAAATTTAATCCCAATTGCTTCTTTTCTTTCCCCCTCTCGGTAATGATTTTTATGGATATCTATAGATAAGACAGTGATAGTGTATGTGTTTTATTCTGTATGATAACCATTTAAGAAATCATTTTGCAAAAGGTCAGGTCCTTTTGATGGAGTTATGAAGATTTTTGTTTTTCGAAATGCAAGGACTGCTTGGATCAATACTAAAAATATATAATTGGAGGGGCGATGTATCAACTTAAACTTTCCCCCTTCACCATTTCGGTTAACTTATCTTAAGCATGCTAATCATCATTGTCTCCTTGGCTTAGGAAGTGAGTCTGAGGCCTTGTTGGTCTTAATTGTTTTACTTTTTTTTTAGTTATTTCGGATGCTTCGGGTGCTGGCAGTGAGAAGAAACATCGCAATTCCAGCAGTTTATATGGTACTTCAAATGATTCAACACGCTTGAGGGACCCAGGAATTACAAAGTTTACTATTGCAGAAATATTGAAGGCAACAAAGAATTTTTCCCCTAATCTCAAAATTGGGCAAGGAGGTTTTGGAACAGTCTATAAAGGACAACTTCAAGATGGAACCTATGTTGCTGTTAAACGAGCTAAAAAGGTTGGAATGCATATATATTATTATTTGCTGAAGTGCTAGAATAAATCGAGGTTTGTTGCTTACTATATTCATATGCTGCCCAGAGTGTGTACGACAAACATTCAGGAGTGGAATTTCAGAGTGAAATTAACACTTTAACAGAAGTGGGGCATCTGAATTTGGTGAAGTTTTATGGGTACCTAGTGCATGAAGATGAAAAACTTGTTGTTGTGGAATATGTTCCTAATGGAACCCTTAGAGAACACTTAGAATGTAAGTACTCTCTTTGTCATTATTTGGTGGATGTTTGTGTTTTTTCCTTCCTGTCCTTTTTCTCTCCCGTGTCTTAGGAAAGGGGGCTAGAAGGTGGTAATTCATAGTTGTTACGTCTGTGTTACTAAATGTTTTGTGCATCAATACAGGCATGCATGGCGCTGTACTTGATTTCGCAGCACGGTTGGATGTTGCTATAGATGTGGCCCATGCTGTTACTTATCTTCACATGTATAGCGGTATGTGTTATCCAATAGAACTTTGCATATCGTGATAGTAAACTTCCACTATCGCTTTAGATACTTACGAAAGAGTTACTTTTCTGCAAACAGATCATCCCATTATCCACAGAGATATCAAGTCTTCCAATATTCTCCTCACAGAGAAAAACCGAGCTAAGGTGGCTGACTTTGGCTTTGCTAGGATGGTAACTGATGGTGAATCAGATGCCACCCATATATCTACCCAGGTTAAAGGAACCGCCGGATATCTTGACCCTGAATACCTGACAACTTACCAGCTCACTGAAAAAAGTGACGTTTACTCATTTGGTGTTTTACTTGTGGAACTAGTGACTGGCAGGCGGCCTATTGAAGCAAAACGAGAACTGAAGGAGAGGATAACTGCGAAATGGGTATAATTACTCTTCCAGAACTTTGGGAATTTAGTTTAACATATCTGAAAGAGCTCAAACATCATTTTGTCTTGTAACTTTGAGTTCATCAGAGGCGAGTTCATATCCACATGCTATCCATTTCAAGTCATTTTTGAAATACTTGCATTCCACTGTACTCTTCCAGCAGTATACTGCATACAACCTATAATCTATGGTCATCTAGACTTTTACTGTATAGCTATTACATAGTATTGATTTTCTTGTATTATGTGCTCAGGCCATGAAGAAGTTTTCTGAAGGAGATGCAATAATAGTTCTGGATCCGAGACTGGAAAGATCTCCCGCAAATAATTTTGCTCTAGAAAAGATTCTTGAACTAGCATTACAGTGTTTGGCACCTCACAGAAGAAACCGTCCAAGGATGAGAAGATGTGCAGAAATTTTGTGGAACATTCGGAAAGATTACACAGAACTGTTGGGTCTCAACACTCCTTCACTCTCCTCTAATTCCCAAAGAAGCCACTCAATAAGCGAGGAGTAGCCAATGTGTAACTTCAACGAATAATATTGGTGCATTTCAACTTCTTGTGATTGCTGAATCAACTCTGCAAGGTAAACACAATGTGATTTGATCCCTAAGCAAAAAAATCGTTGAAGGAGTTCAAAAATCAGATGCAAAGAACGCGCAATGTTCACTTGTTCCAGAGGAGTGGCACGCTATTTGTCTCCAGAGTACATAAGTAAAATGTGAAATTTGTTACCGATACAGCATACTGCTATATTCCTTTCTGATTGTATTTAGATATTATTCTTTTGAAGGGCTGATATATAGGAGAGCCAGTATATTTTTTTTTTAGCAGGTTCTGCAGTTCATACTTTATAGTGACCGGAGAAAATTCAATTCTACACAAGGCAAGTACATTGGACATTTTCATACCATAAAAATTCCAACTAATACATATTGTGGGAGCTTCAACAAAAGATGATCTGAATATAATCTGGCTTAAGTTGTATTGTTAAAATAATTGATCCTTGAAACTGACCTGGAGCAGAAGAATAATAAGTTTCGTATTGCAGAAGTTGCAACTTTTCTTGACCATCGTTGTGGTGGCTCTTAGCGCTACCGGGCAAGAGCAACGGCAACAGCCTCCTCACACTGCCTCCTAAGTTAATTTATACTAAACTTGATGTAAAACTATACTCCAACAGACTCTCTGTTATAAGTGTGTAAAATCTAATTTATAAGTGAACAAAGAGGATGTTGAGGAAGGCTGTTGGAGTCCTAGTATTCACTCTTGTGTAAATGACCTAAGAGTATTATAATGATTTTTATAAGGAGAGTTAATGCAGCAACTCTTGGAGTTGCTCAACAATCCCTAAAAATATGGCTCGACTTGGAAGCTATGATTGTGATCATGTGGTGAGGCGTCATGTCATATAAGTAGCTATGATTGTAATCATATCAGTGAGGCGTCATGTCATATAAGTGCGGTCAAGAAAAGTAAAAATCAACTTCTTGGAGAGGCGTTACCAGACATGCACCAAGAAAGTGATTAAAGTTACCGGGTGTTTGACCTGCTTAAAAGCCAACTCTTGGTATTATAAGTTAGAAGCAATTATTTATACCGTTTTTGTAAAAACCAAAGAAATACTTATAGGAAGCTTAGAATATTGGGGCTGTTTGGGTTAATTTAAAAGCTCTGAGAGAAAAGCTTAAAATAAGTTAATAAAGGGTTTGGAAAAGAAGAAAAAACTCTGAGAGAAAAACTAGCATTCTCAGTTTCGTAAAAGTGTTTCCGCTTATCTACACAAACGGGTTAAGAAAAGGAGAATGCCGGAAGCGGGAGCTGCTTCCGGAAAACAAACACCCCCATAAGCTTTTATTATATGACTTCTACTTTTTCCCCAAACATTTTAATCACTTATAAGTTTTAACTTCTTCCACTTCACTTTTTTATTTTTTATTTAAAAAAAGAAACACTTATTTTAAACTCACACAAATGACCCGAAACCCAATCCTCAACTTTCGAAAATTACTTCTGAACTTTTTATACAAGCGATACGAATAACTTAAAAACTTAATCGGTGCCAAACACACCTGTATTCGGAAACAAAGTAAAATACAAAGTACGAACTTAACAGTTAACGCCCCCGTAATTTTATTTCAAGTTTGTAAAAAGTAAGCATTGTTATTAAGATATTATTAAATAAGTCTTTCTTCCCACTCTGAATATAGTAGATCCAAACAGCTTCTTCTTCATCTTGTTCCTGCAATTCAATTGATACGCTGTAAATTCAATTCAATTGATACGCTATATATTTGGTTGCGGAATCAAAACCAGTCCATGTGTTCATAATTATACACCCGCGCGTCTCAATTCGTGTAATCTGAAGATGTATATGACATACGGATGGCCACAAGTGATCCCGCTAGAATCAGGCAATTGCCCTACATCGGAGCGCATCATTTACCTCAAAGTGTTGAATCGCTTGTTGCTCGTTGTGGCTCCTTCTCATCTCGAGCTCTGGACCTCTTCTCAGGTCACGCATCATATTCATCTTTTTTTTTTTTTTTTAATTAGTATTAGTTTTATGTTGTGGTTAGTGCGTGTGTGTTAATGTGAATTGATTTGATTGAATTTGGGGGTTTCAGCATAGAGTGAGACTGGGGAAGTATAAAAGAGATTCCGAGTCGATTCTCAAGGAAGGCGAGAATTCGCAAGCTGTTTGGAGTCCTGATGGCAAATTCATTGCCGTTCTTGTGAGTTTTGTGTTTTATGTATTCTACATTGTTATGTGATTAGTGGTATGTAGTATGATGCTTATTTCATGATTTTAGTAGTTTATGATGACTACACTCCACAAGGGGATTATAGTTAGCTGTTAGAACTGTAGTTGACATGATTTTAACGGGTAGATCTGGATTTTTCGAGTTCTAAAGGAATGCAACACTGATTTTTTTTTTTTTTAATTATTTAATGAACATTTGTTGCAGACGGCTTCTTTTTATCTTCACATATTGAAGGTCCAGTTCACGGATAAAAGAATCCATTTAGGTGGAAAGCAACCATCAAGTCTGTATCTTGCCTCCATTTCTTTATTGCTCAATGAGCAGGTGCCTTCTCTCAAAACGGGATTGAATGTGTAAGTTCAGAATCTTGTAAATATTGATCACTTGTGAAGTTCGGCTCTTATTTCTAAGATAAACAAACCCTCGGGTTATTGAATCACAATTCAAATCATAACCCCAATCTCAAATAGAGAAAAAAATTACCTAATGACTAAGGCCCGATAACAATTGGGCTATATTATAAGGGTTTGGCTAGTGTGTGCTCATGGGCAAATGCTAAGCGCTAAATTTGATGTATTTAGCTTGTTTTGATTGGTGGAGCTTTTGTATATGTAGGGGGTCCACCATTATTAATAAGTAGTAGCCAATCAAAATGAGTTAAATACATGAAGTTTGGTGCTTAACATGTGCCCATGGGCACACCATAGAAAAACCGATATCATAAATAAACTACTTAACTAATAAACTAGTAGCCCCACATATATAACTAACTAAACAACCACCAATTTTATAAACACTGAATATGATCATACTATCCACTAATAAAAATAAAACTCCTTTTGTTTTCCTACTACGATGGTTGTGTCAACTTTTTATCCGTGTATGAATGCCATGAGTAGAAAGGGGAAGAATTAAAATGCTTATACTGGCATCTTGTAACATATTTGTATGATTTTACTTTCACTCAGTTGGGCATTTGCATATTTCTTGTTGAGGTGAAGATTCTGTATTCCGTTAAATTATTCGTTAATTATGCATGATCAAATTGCTTCTTAGCTTCTTCTTACCTAGGGCAAGTCCAAGGGTGATGTAAATAATGTAATCTTGTTCTATATCTACAGTATATAAAGAAAACTAAAATTCACTACTACATTGATGTTTTGTCCTAAAATAGAACAATGTTATAAAAGCATGTCCAATAGTTGTGTTAAATTAGATAGAGGCATTGCCATAATTTAGCAGCAAATAGTGTTAAAACAACACCATGTCTCCGATAATTAGTTCTATATTTTGTTCCAAAATATCACCAAACACTCCTAGTACCCAGCTATTCTGAATACAAAATTAATTTTTCTACTTAACTTTTTCACTTTTTAATGAGGTGTCAATTATAGATTTTGCACAAAGTTAATATCGTCTATTTTAGCACTAGATATAAAACACTATTGGAGTAATAAATTTTAGTTGTTGTTTTATAATATGTAATATAGATGCAGAACAAGATATGGCACACCATTGGGCTTGCCTTAACTTGTGCTATATTTAGTACAAATGATAGATGTATCTATAATTGCCACCTTCTCAAAAAGTGAAAAGAGAGAGAGAAGTTGATAAAAAAAAGAAAGGGTATTTGAAAATATGGGATACTTGAATGCTAGTTAATTTGAACTTAAAAGTATGATGTATTTGGAAGTTGGAAAATTTTGAAATAAGATTTAGAACCATTATGAATTAATTTGTATATGTAATGATTTTGCAGGTTCTTATAGTGGTGACTTAAGATTGTTTGTAGAATATATAAATATATGCTCGTATTACAGTGTGATTCATCCCTTTTTGATTTTTGCGATTCTCATGTAACATGTTTGTTGAATTGTAGAAGTTACTATTTCCCATGCACATTAAATTTTTCTGTTGAATTGAATATGTGATAACATTATGTAAGCTATATCTTGCAATATGCACCTATTTTCTGCTCGAGTCTTTACACAATATTAATGTGGTCACTCTCCAATATTATAAATCTTTAGGTCGAGTCATTTGTCACCGATTTTTTTATATGACCAACAGGAGCAATCTAATTTGCGACAATAAAAACTTGCTCTTTGGACTCTCTGATGGATCATTGTACAACATATCCTGGAAGGGTGAGGTAATCCATATGTTCTTTTGTAAAAATTTAATATGGAATCAAGTCGATGCCTTTTTGCAAGTTGAGTTTTTGCTTTGCATAAGAATAGCACCTAGTATGGTGTCTTGTTGGGGAATATTAAAGCATTTAAGTTGCTTGCTGGCGTATATGGTTTTCTATGTTCTTATACAAAATTTAGTGAGCAGAATGATGTACTGTTCAGAGAGATATTATCTGTCAAATTGCTGAGAAGTAGGGTTAGCTTCTATATGATTCTTTACTATAGAGGTGTACTGGGTCATAATTTTATTAGCAACTGTTAGTGGCTCTGTTTTATTCTTATTTGTTTTGGAGTGGTGAGCTTCTTGTCTTGGATTTTCTTCTTCTTGAACTTCTATCTCCTTCAGTGTACTTCATTGGTAACTGGTTACTGTTTCTTTGTTTTAAACAGTTTGCTGGACCCTTTGAACTTGATTTTAACTTGGGGAACAGCAACGAAGCTTCTACAACGACACGATCACTGGAGAATGGTGTTTCTTTTGGACGGATTCAAACTGTTCCTGTTTGCAGTCAAAATTTATCCAAAAAGTCTGCTGTTACATGTCTGGAGTTCTCAATGTCCTTAAGGCTGTTATTTGTGTTGTTCTCTGATGGACAATTAGTTTTATGTTCTGTAAGTAAGAAAGGTCTGAAGCAAGCTGATTCTATTAAAGCGGAGAAGCAATTGGGTCCTGGTGATGCAACATGTACTTCAGTTGCTTCAGAGCAAAAAATTCTTGCTGTTGGTACAAGACGAGGCATAGTAGAATTGTATGACCTTGCAGAATCTGTTTCAATTATCCGTTCGGTATCAGTATATGATTGGGGGTAAGCTTTTTTACTTCACTCTGACTTTTAAATAAGTGGAATGTAATATCTGCAAAGATTTATTTGCTAGACATATTACATGGAGTTTTGTGATCTTTTACATAAAGAGACACGCTTGGTTAGTTGGTTGTGGGTGTTTCTCTGGAAGGGGGATGTTATTTCACAATAAGACATGATTATGATAAAATTCCCTTTGGACCACAATAAACACCACTTCTGTATGGCATGCTGGTTAAATACTTTTAAACTTCCTCTTTGTACATAAAATTAGTAATAAAGAAAATGTATTCACAGAATGACCTTTGAATTGTGTTATCTTGAAAAGGAAATTAGGAGGGAATGTTGTAAAAGTACATTCTTCATTCATACTTGATATTTTAAGAATTTTTTGTCAAGGGTTATATCGTAAATATTTGTTACAAAATTTGAGGCATTCTAAAAAGCTTCTTAGCCAATGCAAATTTTTTAATTCATAGAATTGTGTAAATGAGGTTGAATGTTTGGCATGGCTTTACACAGCTATTCAATGGATTATACTGGCGCAGTCAGTTGTATTTCATGGACTCCAGATCAATCTGCTTTTGCTGTTGGATGGAAGTTCAGAGGACTTACAGTCTGGTCCGTCTCGGGATGTCGCCTAATGTCCACAATACGTCAGACTGGTCTGAGTACTGTATCCTCTCCTGTGAATAAGTCAAATCACGATTTTAAGCATGAACCCATATTAGGTGGCACCTCATTGCTGCAGTGGGATGAATATGGATATAAGCTGTATGCTATTGAAGAAGGATCTTCTGAGAGAATTATTGCATTCTCTTTTGGGAAATGTTGTCTTAACAGAGGTGTTTCAGGCTCAACATACGTCCGTCAAGTTGTATATGGTGAAGATCGATTGCTTGTTGTGCAGTCTGAAGTTACTGAAGAACTTAAACTTTTGCATATTAACCTTCCAGTTATGTTATATATACAGCAACTATGTTGGTTTTCTTCATTTTAATATGCTATATGGTCACTCTACTAAAACAATGTTGATCTGTTCCAGGTTTCATATATATCCCAAAACTGGCCAATTCTACATGTGGCAGCTAGCAAAGATGGTATGTTCTTGGCTGTTGCTGGCCTTCACGGGTTAATCATTTATGACGTAAGATTAAATAAGTGGCGATTATTCGGAGATATTACCCAAGAACAGAAGATCCAGTGCAGAGGCTTGTTATGGATGGGAAAAATTGTTGTTGTATGCAATTATGACGACTCCTCTAACACGTGAGAACTTCATGCAGTTTTTATAAACATAATTTTTTATTCTGACGTTTCATTGTGGTGAAGTTCAAAATGGCCCAACTGCATAGACACTCTTACTGACTATACAGACTTTATTTCTTGCTTAAATGAACACTTCTAATTATATCTCTTCTCGGGCTATACTACTCTATTTTGCTTTCAAGTCACTTTTAAAAGAAAATAAAGTTTTCAAAATCCGCCAGCCAGGTATATAGTTTCTGTTTATAACATTTTCATTGTAAATGTTACTAAGTGGCTGTTTGGCTTCGTAAGTAAAAGACTGTTTTCCGTTTTTAAAAAACAGAAAAACAGTGTTCAGAAAATAGACGTGGTCTTTAGCCCTATTTTTATAAACAGTTTTCAGAAAATATACAACCAGAAAACAGTTTTTAAAACCAGAAAACATGAAAATGTTGTTTCTGAATACAGAAAACAGGAAACAAACGCAAACAACAACTAAGTCGCTAACAGTTCTTATCCGCTTAACATAGACTTATAAAATTGATGTTTCCAGGTATGAACTACTATTTTATCCAAGATATCACCTGGATCAGAGCTCCCTACTCTATCAGAAACCACTGCTTGCACAACCAATGGTTATGGATGTATACCAAGACTATTTACTTGTCACATACAGACCATTTGATGTCCATATATTCCATGTGAAGATATCCGGTGAACTGACACCTTCTAGTACTGCTTACTTGCAGGTATGTTGTTAATTACTATCTCCCCAGAGTTTTTTAGAAGATGTTATTAGTAAAGTTTGGAGTGGTATGACGCACTTTACTTTGGATGAGGTCTTTTTTAAAATTAATTTTGTTCTTAAATCTTCATGGTTTCTTAAGTAATAAAATGACAAACAGCTTTCTACAGTACGGGAGTTATCAATCATGACTGCGAAAAACCATCCTTCTGCAATGCGCTTTATTCCTGATCAACATAAAAGGGATTATATACCAGGAAAGAGCATGTCATCTTCATTAGATTTATCAGCAAAAGAACCTGTTAGGTATGCCTTCTTGATTTAATCAGACCCAGAGAGTGTTTCTTTTGAGACATTTCATTGACTACTTGGCCTTCTTTAGATGTTTGATATTGAGGACCAATGGGGGACTTTCTGTACTTGATCTGCATGATGGACGGGAAAAAGATCTCACTGATTCAATTGAATTGTTTTGGGTTACCTGTGGCCAGTCAGATGAAAAAACAAATTTAATTGGAGAAGTGTCATGGTTAGATTATGGCCATCGAGGGATGCAGGTGACAGTTACCGTAATCTTTTGGAAATTTTCTTTTAGTTTCCGTTAATGTTCCCTGATATAAATTTTAAGTCAACTGTCATCTTTACAGGTGTGGTATCCTTCTTCAGGTCTTGAGCCCTTTCAGCAGGAAGACTTCTTACAGGTATTCATGTTTATAAATGCTGTTTCAAATACTGATAAGAAAGGGGGCCTGATAATGTTAAATCATATTTGATGCATTCCTCTTTTTAACCATAAAGTTGGTCGTAATTTTTGTTAATAAAACTTGTGAGGAATGCTTAAAAGGATTCTATGCCGGAAAATGTGAATATGCCTTTTATTTTATATTTCACATCTTCCAGAGCAAGCTGGTTGGCTGGTGGATCGATTAAACCTTGAGCCTGTTTTGGGAGGCTTAAAGCCTGCGGCTTAAGTCATTTTTAAAGTTAAGCTGAAAAATGTCTGTTTGACTAGTAAGTCAGAAGCTGACTTAATGTTAATAAGCCAAAAACTGAATTAAAGTCAAAAGTTGGTAGGATGTACTCATTTGAACAATTTCTGTTAATTTTATTATTATTTTTAAATAAAAATCAATTTTATCACTCAAATAAATAACATATCAAATTTATTTTTATTATCACATTTCTAATAACTCATAAGTCACCTGTAATATAAAATTACCTAAACAAACAATTTAAGCTGCCACACTTATCACCTTAAGTCACTATAAGCCGTAAGACATTATTTAAGTTCACCTAAACGGACTCTTTTTCCCAATGATGTTGTAACTTTTATATTGTAGATTTTTGATTCTGGGTTCTAATTGGTCTCAACATTGTCAAGGTTTAGAGTCTTTTCTATTGTTGGTTCATGATGTTTAAGTTATCTTATATATGTCTTCAGTTGGATCCTGAGCTGGAATTTGATCGTGAAGTGTATCCACTTGGTCTACTTCCAAATGCTGGTATTGTAGTTGGTGTTTCACAGAGGATGTCATTTGCAGCATGTACAGAGTTTCCATGTTTTGAGCCAACTCCTCAAGCTCAAACGATCTTGCACTGCTTACTTCGGCACCTTCTCCAGGTCCAAAATTTGAAATTTTATCACATCACAAATATCCATCATATGTCAATCAATGGAAAAAAGAAATCATGAATTATTCTGTCTCATGTTGTGTTCTTTTAATTTGGTCATTTTAGAGGAACAAAAATGAAGAAGCCCTACAGTTAGCACTATTATCGGCTGAGAAGCCACATTTTTGCCATTGTTTGGAGTGGCTTCTTTTTACAGTTTTCGAGGCTGATATTTCGAGGTAATTTATATCCAGTACGCAAGCTTGCAGAGCTCCACCACTCTTCCTATATTATGTTTACATGAAATAAATAGATTGTTCTATGCCAGTATTTTTAAACCAGTGGCGTTGTGGCATACGATATCGAGTTTTAAGAAGCTCAGATCATCATTCTCTAATATGGTTTGTCAGTAAACCACTCATGGTTTGTCATAGTAATCGTTCTTCTCCATTGGTGTTAATGTGTCACTAGGTTCGCCATTAGTCCCTCATCTACACCAGGTGTTTGGGAATATCTTCCGAGCAAGCCCTTTCTCTGCACTTCTGCACATGCATAGATTCAATCTTATATCTCTGCTCACTGAACTTGTGCACTTAAAGTTCTACACCACACATGATCAGACCACTGAAAACGACTTTGTTGCATCTTTTCCTCTGTGGGAGCTACCCCACCTTATCCTATTGTCTTTCTTTCTCAGTTTTTCTCATCTCATGTAACCACACATCCTAAAAAGTAGGCACATGTCTTCTTCAGATGTTATTTTGTTGTCTATGAAGTCAGAAGGTTTTCATAGTAGTCAGTACGTTTCTCTTTAGAGATCAAATATTATTTGTAGCATTAAAATTTGCATTATGTTTTTCATTGCCCATGAAGTTTGATTATCTACAATGGTTGTACATCTGACCTATTGATAAAGTCTGAGCTTGATGTCTGCTAGGTATTAATATATTGAAACTTATCTTGTGTAGGCAAAGTCCAAGCAAAAATCGGCGCTTAAACCCAGATAATTTTAGTAGTTGCTCTCTTTTGGAGAAGACCTGTGATCTAATAAAGAAATTTCCCGAGTATTTTGATGTTGTTGTTAGCGTAGCAAGGAAAACTGATGGTCGACACTGGGCTGATCTTTTTTCTGCTGCTGGAAGGTCAACAGAGTATGTGATAGTTTTATGTTACTAATACAATTCTCGAGGGAATATTAATAGACAAGAAAGTGTGAAAATTGATCCATACCATCTAACATGATTGAATGGTAAATTGGTAATACTAAGAAGTAGAAATCTTTCTGATGAAAGCCTAAGCCACAGTGGCTGGGTTTATTTGGACCAAGTTGGTTTTTGTTGGTATAACATTTTTTTTTTGCTTTTGACTACTTGAAGGAACACTTGTGAAACACTCTTATAAAGGAAGCCTGGTAATAGAAAGTGTTTCTAATAAAACTTAATGAGTCATAATAAGTCGTGATTGAATTATAAGTCACTTCAATAAGAGCAGACCAATATATTATGTCAGATTGTCAGGTGTGAAAGAAATCTGTTTATTGCCTCTTCTGTAATTTGTATGTTTTATGGAAGTCTTCTAGTGATATGTGATATGACCGACTTCAATGGTCTATTCTCTTTGCCATGTTATGAATAAGGGGTCATACGATGGGAAGATATGATATATTATATATAATGACGGTCGATTAAGTCTTAAGAGTATAGATAATTGTGATCTACTTCTATAACTCCAGTTAATGGTAGTTGAGTTGGTTTACTTGACACTCTCCATCTATTTTGAGTATACAGAAGATTGACATCTAATTTGATAATAGATACAAAGTTACCAGTAATTATTTATCACTGAGGTGAATAACAATTCATTAAAAGTTTTATTTGATCTGAGCAAGGAAGATACAGAAGCAGTTAAGATTATTTTAATCATATCTGTTCTTATTCAAACAATTCATCTTTTGCCAGGATATTACAATATTCACTCAGACCTGGGTCGAATATGAACAAGATGGTTGTGGATGTGGGATCTGAGTCTGATCCTTCATGTTATTTGATTTTGCAGATGAATTCATGTGTGATTGTGCTAAAGATACTTATGAGACAACTAGATACTCTTTTTCAATGAAAAAAGTAATCTGTCACACTTGCATGCTAATCCCCTTCAATTCGAATTTTGGATCCATACCACATGATGCTTATATATTCAAATTAGAATCTGATGCTAAGATTATTAGCCTGAGCCCATCCACTTCTTCACATCTTTGGGCAAGTCTTTTTGTAGACAAAAAGGGTAGGAACAAAATTTGGACTCCAAAATGCACAGATTTGTTGAATAAAATTAGTTCCTGTTACTCACTGTGTCCAGACTGGTTTAGTACTTCAGGTTTTTGTTTGTTTTTTTTTTTTTTTTTTTTGGGGGGGGGGGGGGGGGGGGGGGCAAGTTGATTTACTACTAATAATATTTTGTGCTTAAATGATTCCAATTTTTTACTTTTTTAAGTAAAACAAGTACGATTACCTGTTATATATATATATATATATATATAAAATCAAGGCATTGAATTTCGTTATGGTATAAGTAATTTGCATAACAAAATAGTCTACTTGACCCAAATAACCCAAACAGGCTTGTTTTCAGGGTGGGATGAGGTAGAAATCAGGCATTGACTCGTGTTTAACTTTGCTCCCATTTTTGTGTTTCTTCTTCTTTATGATGTAAAAACCTGAATACCCAAAATTACTTGTGTTTAAAGTTTCACTACCTTTGATCCATCGATACATAAATTTTCTGAGCCTGCAAATTTAGTTGCGATGTTAATTATTTTATCTTTGTGCATTAGTGTAACTATTTCTGATATTGCAGGTTATTTGAGGAATGCTTTCAAAGAAGATGGTACCGTACTGCAGCTGGCTACATACTTGTAAGAAATTATTGGTCAATATGCAGGAGTTTTAGTTTTCAAAATTAAACCTAAAAACACATGAGCAATTGAAAGTCCATCTGTTCCACTTAGTTTGGGGGGATTTTATTACTATATTTGGCATACAAAAGATCAAGCCTCGAATGAAATATACACTTTGCTGTATAAAAGTTCATATCAGATCAATTCATTTACACCGTGTGCTTTACTTTTCCACCCGTCTTCTTTTCTATTTTTTATTTGAATGGAGAATGATAGTTTTCAAATTGTACAAGTTCAGATTGTCAATGCAGCATTAAATAATATATCTGATGTTTTATGCATAATCTTCTATCTTCTTCTGTTCCAAAGGTTATCGCCAAACTTGAAGGTCCTGCTGTAAGTCAATACTGTGCTTTACGCCTATTACAGGTAACATACCCATGTTTGTACTCCTTCTCCCTCTCTCTTTAAACACATCCAGTGACTTCGTAATGAACAAAACTAAGCGCACTAGAATTATGCAGGCAACTCTTGATGAGTCTTTCTATGAACTCGCGGGGGAGCTGGTATATGCTCAGATTCCAATTTATTCTTTTAAATTCCTTATATACATATTATTAAGTGGGCTCAATAATTACTTTGTTACTCAGGTGAGGTTTCTCCTGAGATCTGGAAGAGAGTATGATCCTCCAGCATCAGATTCAGAAAAATTGTCTCCGCGATTCCTGGGCTACTTCAGTGTTCCTTCAAGTTTTCGTAGGCAGTCTGTTGAGCCTAAAAGGCGAGTCAGCGCATCTGTAATCTAATTTACATGTTACCTGAGCTGCAGTTTCAATATTTATCTGATAATTTGACACATTTTATTGTGTAGCAGCCCCCCTTTTAAAGAGCAGAATGCACATGTTGCTTCTGTTAAGAATATTCTTGAAAGTCATGCTAGTTATCTAATGTCTGGGAAGGAACTTTCCAAGCTTGTTGCATTTGTGAAAGGCACCCAGTTTGATCTTGTGGTGAGTTTTACATTTCTCTTCGGTATTAATCTTGTATCTTCTTCTGTCACTTTATCTTTGAGCAGCAGTAAAACTTATTGCAGGAGTACCTTCAACGAGAAAGGTACGGGAGTGCTCGTTTGGATGATTTTGCTTCAGGCCTTGAATTAATTGGTCAGAAGGTAGTGGCATCTAGAAACTATCTTGTGAATATTATCATGCATGTGATGTTTTTTTTTTACTGATTTTGTTTTTAACCTGTTTAACTACGTAATGTTACTGTGACTACCATAGTTTATAACATGGAGGAATTATGTTATGAAATCTGGTGTGGAATTTTGTGATTTACATGCCCATAATAGTTTTTCATTTACTTTCTTCGGGTTTGAACCGATCTACACTTCTCTTCTTTACTATTACCGTCTCCATATATATATATATATATATATATATATATATATATATACAGATGAATCACGAAATCTTAAATTCTCTATATTGGGTTCGAGAATAAATTTTCTAGACGTAAGTTATCTTTGTACCTAATAAATAAGTTGTACATTTTACTTTCTCTTGCCCTTATCATTATTGAATTGTGTTTTAAAAAAGAGAAGCATTTTCAGATAATTATTATACTTAGAGTTTTGCAACTTCAGAAAAGTTTAATGATATTTTTGTCAAATTCGTCCTCTTGTAATAGGAAGGAATTGTATTATTGTGAGTTTGTGACATTCACTTGGTGTCTAATTGTCTGTCCGTGGCTAGCCGTTACCCTTACCTCTTAATATTATGTCTTCTCTTCTGCTTCAATTTGGTCAAAGAAGCCCAAGTTTGTGACTTGGTGCACGTACCAGCATACTATTTTTTCTTGGTTTTGTAAGGTACAGAATGAGTGGTTACCTTCAAATTGATGTACATAGTCTGAGTAGGTCTCAATCTTAAGTTGGTAGTTTTGAGCACTAGGTCTTGACAATTATATATTAGATCTTGATACCACCAAGATAAAAAGCGAAAATTGTCTTGATACTTCCTGTTAATTTATTAATCACTGTAATTCTATTTAGTATTTATGTTACAGTTAATGATCTGTTGTCAATAATTAATTTTGAGAATAAATGAATTTTCAGCTTCAAATGGGAATTCTGCAAAGCCGCTTGGATGCAGAATTTCTTTTGGCTCATATGTGCTCAGTCAAGTTTAAGGAGTGGATTGTGGTGTTGGCAACTCTATTGAGAAGATCTGAGGTTGACTACTATTGCTTACCTCTTCTGTTTAACTGACATAAACTAAATCACAGATTAATATCTGATTTTGAGTTAAAATTATACATGTTTTTATCAAAGTTTGGAAACCAAACAGAACCAATCTTAATGTTACTGGATGATTTCATGCTAAAGTTGTTAAGAGTGACAACCTACTGCATATGGAAATGAAATTCTACTAGATTATGTCATTATTATGATCTCTTCTGCCTCTAGGTTGAAAGTAAGGCTTGTGTAGTAATTCTGATTGGCCTAAGATGTATAATTACTTATGACAGAAGAAGCTAATTTTATTGTTTTTTAAAATTAGTGGCATCTTTTGAATCTGAATAAAAATATTTAAAGTCTTGTCAGATGGTGGATGATATCTATGGAAGTCCAAGCCACAAATTATATGAGAGAATAAGGGACTATTTTTTGTGTTCATGGATATGTTACATTTTACAGGAATTCAATTAGTCATGACTGTTCTAATTACCTGATATCACTTTAGTCCAGATCTTTGAAGTCAGAACTCATCTTGTTGTGCAGATTCTTTTTGATTTATTTCAGCATGATATGCGTTTATGGAAAGCATACAGCACTACTATCCAGGTAGGTCTCTTAAAGCTTTACTGCTACTTTTGTATATGAACTCGTGTTCACCCTAATTCCCGTGTATACATTCAGTCTCATTCAGCATTCACCGAGTACCATGATTTGCTTGAAGCCCTAGAGGAGAAACTCTCGTCGACAAAGGAATCAGAAGAGGAGTAGATAAACCGACGATATTGCCTCCCTTGAAAAAGTTATATAAAAACATTGATGGAGATTTCCTGTTTCAAGTCAAAAGGTTCTATGCAAATCACATAACTAGGGGCGGGAGTGTCATAATCTCTGGTGTAGTCGGGTGCTAAGGAGACCTGGATTAAGTGTTTGTCCCTTGTGGAAATTTTGTGCTCCTGTAAATCATAATGAGTTAGATGGCTCATGAGTTCGATGGCTCCTTTACTCTTCGTGTTTTGGTCTTTAGGAAGGCACCCAATATTTTTTTGCGAGGCATATATAGTAGTATTTCCTTTCCTACTCCCCTCACCCTCACGTGCTTTGCCTTAGTAGTATAAACTGCTTTAGCGTTCCACCATGTTCGTGGTAAAACAAGAGGAAAACTTATGACTGCACAGAATACCCAAAGGCGGTTTTGGTAGGTTGAAACTGTTTCTTCATAGTTATTGTTGTGCAGTGTGAGTATAGTTTCTGCAAGTCAATCAGCCGATGTAATTATAAAGGTAAGCCGGTAAGGTGTAGTCCTACAAATGTACCGTTAAAGACTGTCACATGTATCAAACATTTGTTCTTAATGATTTAGGACTCGTGTTGACCCTTCAAAATAGCAGTCCCCTATTTTATTTGCTTACGTATGCACAATTCTGAACTTTTTGTTGACCTAGTTTATTGGGCTCAAAAAAATAATTCCAGTTACTATATAGTTCAGCTAAAATCATTTGAAATGCATTTCGGAGTTTTATTAGATATTTCAGATATGATTTTATTTCAGTAGGATCATATCATTATGGCATTACAAGCAAAACGAACGACTGATGCAGAACATTACATTAGATTTTACAAGCGCTGCTCTTTCTTTCACAATATTAGCACTGGAAAATCACCAGCTGAAGCTAATGGACTCGAAATGCAGGTTTTGAGCCAAACCAGATGAACATATGTCTGCAACCTCATGTCTCATCTTCTTCGGACCACAAACAAGCACTCCCACACTTGCTTCCTTCCTCTCAAATAAATATCCTGTATCCAGTGATCAACAATTCTTGTCAGTTCAGTGTAGATAAAAACGCTAGTATGATAAATGTTGCGATTTTGTATAGAAAAAGCTCACTCTTTAAGTCTGGCCTCTCTCCGTAGTGCAAACTAGTAGATTGAGCAAGCCATTGTTGTGGGAGGCTTTCGAGTTCTCTGTCTGTGGTATAAGACCCCGAATCTGGCGTTCCTTCCATGTTCTGAACTTGCTTTCTTTCCGTGATATCGCAGTTTCTCTTGTTCCACAGAAATGCACCACTAGCAGTCATAGCTATGGAAAGACTTATGAGTAACATGTTAAGAACAGCTCTAGATGAGTATGGATAAAGCTTGTTTGTGTTGTGATCGATGGGGTAGATGTAGAATCGGGTTAAAGTCCCCATTGCGATGAGAAAAACAATAAACGACGATGAGATTATTGCTGCAAGCCAGAGCCAACTGTTTTGGCCTAGAACTGGAGTTATGGCAGTGTTTGATAGGTTTGGTTTGAACCAAACATTATAACTTGGTAGTTTTTCACTGTTCTGTGTTGTAATTGATTGTGTTTCCCTGGTGATATATGCTTCTATTTGTAGATTCAACTTGGAAAGTTCCGAGGGGGTGCTGGAAATCGGAAGGAGCAGGTCTAGCATGGTAAGATCAGAAGAGTTCTTGAAGGAACTGATGAGAAGAATCTTCGGGGTCTTGCATTTCAGTGTCTCACACAAGTAAACAAGCTCTCTGAAGATGGATATGAATGGGGTAATGCCGCTTCCACCACTCACCATCACTAGTTCGTCGTGCCTGTAAAAGTGTAGGCCTAATGAGACTTAACATGATATCAGAGCGGAAAACTACATATACTATAAGGTAAGGTGTTTATTTTACCTTGAGAAACTAGTTGATGCAGGTCCATATGGTCCCTCGATGGAGACATGAAGGCGATCAAGAGAAGATGGCGAAGAGAGCGTCTGGAAAAGCTTCCTGGACCAGCTTCCCTCACCTTTAATGATGACACTAAGGGTCTCTGGCTCCAAGCTACTGCTAGAGCTAATCGTAAATGGATGCCACTGCATTTTGGAAATGCTTGGCACATTCAGAAACATAATGCTTGTTGGAGTATAACTCAAACCTCCACTTTTCAGGAAGTTGAGCTCAACAGTTTCACAGGGAAGAACACGCGCAGAAACTAGACGGACGCCTTGTCGTGATTGCAGAAACCGGAGGTATCGGTCGATGATGAAGAGGTAGAAACTTGGAAGCATAATGCAAGCATAAGAGATGCCAACATGAATAACAAAGAAGAATATAAATGGAATGTAAAGATAATGAGTGTAGAAGAAGAGCTCGAAAAACTTTCTTCTTATGCGAGGGAATGTGGTTAACCACATCAACAATCCACTCAACAGAGCTAGTTCTCCGGCTGCATTTGCTACACCAACCTTAGCCCATTTCAGCATCTGCAATTCAAACAGTGATAAAAATAAAATCAGAAAAGGAAGTCGTAATCAGTGCACAAGTCTCCGTCAGTAAAGTTAATGTCAACTATAAGTCTATAATCCTTCATCATTAAAGATCTTTTCTAATTAACTTTACAAAATTGGTCATTAAGCTAAAGAGACTAGTTGAACATGATGATATTATGGACCACAAGTGCACTTGATTAGGAGCAGGGGTGCAGAGCTTTTTTAAGGAATACTTCACATACTTTTTTATTTTATTTTATTTTTTTTGCCAAGACATACTTTTTTATCTATTGTACATCTATGTGAAAATAACAAAGCATCCACAACTCAGTTTTGACAGTTTCTAACAAAGACGTTTGGGAATTGGGAGCCACCACTAAACTGGTTAAAGGTGATCCACCAAAGCACATACCAATCCTGACCATCTAATTGAAAGTGGTCTCTCTTTTTGTCACTAACTAGAATAAAGTTAGATATAACAAATGAACAACAATCATGACTCCAACCATTTGCTTGTTTATTCTGTTTATAACCAACTCTTTGGAAAAGTCTTTTGATAGATTTGATACAGATCTTTGGAAAGCTACAACAAACTCAAACTGAAATGGCCATGACATTAAGGTGACACCATGCATGATTTATATCTGATTTATCTAAAACTAAGCTAACTTAGAGTACCTTCAGGATGACACCATGCATGATTTATATGATTGTATCCGTGATTTATATTTGATCCGCCTAAAACTAAACTAACTTAGAGTATCTCCAAGATGACACAATACATGATTTATATACGATCCGCCTAAAGCTAAGCTAACTTAGAGTATGTCCAAGATGATACCATGCATGATTTATATCCGTCTAAAACTAAGCTAACTGTTGAGTGGGTTCAACCCAAGTCCCATATCGAAAAGATAAAGAAGATTTATCTTGAATATAAGCAGCCAAAGAACTCCATTAATATGAGGTTTTTTGGGAGGAGCCCGAAAACAAATCCGTGCGGGCTTGGCTACGGCTTAGAGTGGACAATATCATACTAATGCGGAGTTAATGGGTGTTGCACGGCCTAACACTAACTTGGTCCTAAATTATTTTAGTTTGATGATTATCTGATTTTCTATCTCTTATGTTACAGTTTGGTCATTCAGATGAAGGGTGTAAATTAGTTGTACTCTTCGACATAGAGTAAACTACCTAGGAGGACGGAGGGAGTAATTATATATAGTATAGGCACGGACACACGTACCTCTGAGAGTTGATTTGTGAGAGCCCAGAAAAGAATATAGCAAACACCATGAGCAGACAAGAAGGTCATAGTAATGTGGCCGACCCAAATGTGATACTTGACACTCGACTCCGAGGTAAGTCCAAACACAGGCAGTAGCGAGGAGCCCCTTGTCACCGGATAAAACAGAAAGGCCACGCATAGGTTTCCCATGAATCCAAGTCTTTTTGCAGCACTCTCCAGCTTTGCTTCCCACCTGCCATTTTTATAATTTACACCACCAAATTAAATACTACTAAATCTCGTCGGATTAGTGTTTTTATAGCCGAATCAAAACTGTACATGCCTTGTATCTTACATTTTTTCGCCTTCCTTTGCTGCAGATTTATGAGTAATTTTTCCAAAGCCGACGTGCAAGTAGGTTGAGAAAGACCAAAGCAAAAGCGCGAGGAAGATGATGAGGAAAGACAGCTCTGTGAGAGAAACAATGCCTAGCCCTTTCACGATCACCCGTCTTCTCCAGGCGCTCATCCCTCGTGTTTTCGATGACTCACTGCATGGTAAATATTATTAATCTCAGACTTTAATCTGTATGCAAGAGCGAGGTATGATTACGTACCCTTGATTAGGAAAAGTGTTGGCTAAATGAAGATAAAAACAAGCCAGAACAGCAGCAAACAGTACGGGAAACGTGTTGACAAGAAGTGTTGAGCCTGTGTGCACAAATATTCCAGATGAAAAATTAACTACCATGCATGTATATATGTAGGGAAAAAATGTACGTACTTAGACAACTTACCTGATTATCTAGTTTAAATAAATAGCAATGTTGTAATTAAATGATCTAATCTTTTGAACCATACAAATATATATTCCTTGTCTATTTACATTAAAAAGCCCTTACAATCACTTAACTTTGATGAGGACATTCTTTCGACAAGTCGTTGTTATTCCGTCACTAGTTGACGACGGATATGTTTCCATTACTAAATTCTGTTGCAATATTCGATTATTCTGGTTCTGATTATTCTAGTAATGAAGAAAAGAGTACCTTGGAGTCCAAAGTAGGTAGAAGAGGAAGCAGCACGAATACGGGGCAACCAAGTGGATTTGTAAACATTGGTAGGCATCATCATCCAGATTAACATGTGTCCTGATATTACTACCATTAGTATGGTCAGTATCACTGCTCGCATCATCTTTGCAGCCACCTTTCTGTCCATCTCGATCTCTCGCTTCTCTCTATATGTTTTGGTATATACTGATCTGAGATGTATGGCTCGGAGAGAATGATATGTGGAGTATATATAGAGGCTGAATGTTCACATAGGTTGCGCGTTCCGGAGATTCCTCTAACATAAAAGATACGAAAACGTCATTATTTCTTCAATAATAGAAAAGAGCTATTAACCAAAAAATCCAACTAATTTGTCATTTTTTTGCCAAAAAACCTATAAACTTTTTTTCCACCAATAACCCCAATAAACTTTACTAAATCTTTGAAAAACATTTAACTAGAGTTACTTATAGCTGATGTCGACTAACCATGATCATCACGTATCTTATGTGGCAAATTGATTACAATTAATTAAAAATATAACTGAAAAATATATTAGCACCACTATAATCAGCTTTAAGATGGTTGATCAGCAGCTCATTAAGACAGGGAAGTACCAGGCTCTCATTCAAACAATAAACAGACTGAGAATTGCTCTGCCGTCATAGTTATCCGACTGAAGCCTCGGGCCAAGCATTTCATCCACCTCGTTTCTACCTGATTGAATTTCTATGTAGGAAAAAAGTATTTTATGGGGTATATTAATGTGTGAAATCCTTACTTAGCAACTTGAGCATAAATAATTAACCAACCTTCAAGTGCAGCCGTGCAGCACATCAAACAGCAGAATTGGAACTTTGAATTGAGTAAGATATATTTTAAACAATCCACCAAAATATAAACAAATTACTCAATCATATACTCTGTCCAATCAACAGTCTTGAGCAACTCCAAACAAACACCCCCTAAAATTCTATAAAAATAAGTCGCGTGAGACACCCCAACCAAACCTGTGAATTCAGGAAAACATAAAAAGCTTTTCCATCTCCTTAATTTTGTATTGACTGGAGTCGGAAATAACACCCCATCTGCTAATCTTTTCACACATCCTCTGATTACGTCAAATGATAAACTCATTAATTTATTTCGAACATTAAACTCAGCCTTTACAATAATCTGTCAATATCACACATCTTCACTTGTTTTTCTTTCTTCTTTTTTAATCTAAACTAACAAATATCATATTATAAATTATTCCTATTCATGACTAGGCGCTATGTGTGGCACACACGTGTATAAAAAGACACAAATTAGGGAAAAATACATGACAGTCACATTGGTAGATTTAACCATGGTTTATTTTGTATTTATTTTTATGTTTTTAATAAAGTTTATTGGGTTGTTAGAAGAAAACAGAAGTTTAAAGGTTTTTTGGCAAAAAATTGATAAGTTGATTGGATTTTTTAGTTAATAACTCTATAGAAAACGACTAGTGCGAAGATCTTGAAATTTCAGCTGAATTTGTATTTTACAAAGGTGGCAAATTATTTTTACCAACTTGGCAAACCTAAAAAAATTATAAATATAAGAGATCAGGATAGGTTTACCGGAAGATTAAAAGGATTTAAAAATAATTGTACATATAAAAAGGATGATGTTAATCGGAAGCCAGGTTTGTGAAATAGATATTATAACAAGGAAGGCATGAGGCAAGCTTCTATGCTCCACTACGTAATTAAGGGCCTGTTTGGTTGAGAGAAGCGGAAGCTGCTTCTGGCTTTTGCTTCTCTTGACCCGTTTGTGTAAAGAAGTAGAAGCACTTTTAAGAAGCTGAGAATGCTAGCTTCTCTCTCACAGCTTCTGCTTCTTTTCCAAACACTTTATTAATTTATTTACTTCTCACTTCTACTCCACTTCTTTACTATAAGCAAGAAGTCACTTCTTTTAAGCTAACCCAAACGACCCCTAAAATTGTTGTGCTTATGAGAGCATTGTGATTCTACAACAAATTGGGTTTGTATTCCTAGATGGTGCCAAATGGATTTCGATGATGTACGTATAGGAACTAAAGAGTCAATGTGGACAGAACGGAGATTAGTTAGGAGGCGTACGTTCATCAGCTGCTTTGCCGTACGTACGTAATTACTCCCTCCGTCACACCCATTTCTTACCAAATGAGTTGGGCACGGAGGTTAAGAAATATGTATAAAGTAGTGGAAAGTAGAAAGAAAAGTGGGTGAAATAGTGGGATCTATTGATTTTTAATATATAAAATGAAGATAGTGGAGTAAAAATAGTGGGAAAAAGAAAGAAAAGTGGGGAAGTGATGGGACCCATTGACTATATTTAGTAAATTTTGAAATGTAAAAAATTGGATGAGACACTCAAAAAGAAAAATGTAAAGAAATGGGTGGGACGGAGGGTGTATGAATTTCTTCTTAAATCTTTATTAATCCAAGTATGCCTAGAATAACTACCAGATTAAGAAAGTCAACACATCTGTATGTACACTCTCATACGTACCTGCAAACTTATACTCCTATCCGGTTGACAAACTTATATATTGTGCATGTTTGGCAAAGTTGATTTTTCAGAAGTTTCTTAATTCATTTGTGTAAAAAATCAAAAGTCGAGAAAACTAGGTTCTATTTTAAGGACTTCTATTTCTTTCCAAAACACTTTAATTACTTATAAGTCAAAGGATCTGTTTGTATTGAAGAAGTAGAAGCTGCTTCTGGCTTATACTTTTCTTAACTCGTTTGTACTGTGTACGCGTTTATGTAAATAAGTAGAAGCATTTTTAAGAAACTTAGAATGCTAGCTCTCTCAGAATTTCTGCTTATTTTCCAAACACTTTATTAACTTTTTACTTTTCACTTCTAATCTATTTTTTTATTTTAACTTTTAAGCACAAAATCACTAAACTTGCCAAGCGGCCTCTTAATTTACATTTTCTACTCAACTGCCTCATCGCTCAATCTAATGTTCCTGGCTACTTCCTGGGCGAACTGCCTATTGGACCCAATCACTAAAATCAGCTCATTCTACTTTACCATTCTGCCAGACTGCCACCACCAAAATGAAACCCAGTAGCCCAATCGACAATTTTGTCCGTTATATTTTAATGGGCCTACTTGAGTTAGCCCATGCTGTGGAATCGCTTACTACGTTGATTAGTTGATTGCTTACTTGAAAAGTTTAACTGATTCCATCGTATTCATATTTAATCGAACGATTCCAAGTATTAATAAAGGTATGTGGAGACCCAGTCGGTAAATAATATTTCACCATTGAGCTGTCCCCACGTATCAAAGTATATGGGATTGTGGAGGGTGAGGATACAGGCAGAAAGTTAGAAACGGATCCACAACCACAAAGCTCCACTGAATCTGTAGCTAGAAATTAAGAATATTATCATCCGCATTATCTCTTTCTGCACTCCTTATGGATAATATTTCTGCACGTTTACTTATCTACTAGGATGATATCGGTTTACCGTTTACATATCAAATTAGAATTTTTTGGAAATTTTTGGGCAGGTCAGAATTTTTTAGTCAAATAGAATGTAATCGATATGAGTACAAAATTTTATAAAAATTAATCGGGGATTTTTGAAATACTGTCGATAACATTAACATGCAATCAACAACCCAGGTAAAAGCAGTACAATAAGAATTTTTTATGAAAATGATGAAAAAAGTTAAAATAATAATAATAATAATAATGTGAGATGAGGCAGAACTAGGTGAATTTTATATACACAATTAAAATTGTGTCTGATTAACGTCTAACTGACTATTCAATTTTTATTTCTTTCCGTTTATACCTGCATATATGAGTTTCTAGAACACTAGTTTATAGGGAAACTGGGCATGTTGTATGGATGACCCGTGAAGTGGGTCGGCAATAATGGGGCTGGCAATATATGCAAGAGGTTCACGAGAAGTGAATAATCTTTGTGGGAGCTATAAAAACGCTTTGGTGGTATGCCCCACTGACCACTTTTCGAACCAATATGCCAAAACAACTCACTGCCCTACATTATTCACAAGACCACAGTTCCTTCGGATTAGTTTCTCATTAGCTTAATCAAAATTTAATCTTGTCTGCATAGATAATTGTCAAAAATCCCATGCATATATCACATGTAATGCTCACTTTCAGTCCTATAAATATTGTTTCTTAGTATGCATTCACTTCACCAACCATATTCCATTTAACATTCTTAGAAATGAACTCTTTGTGGTGCAACAGCTCCAATAGGTCTCAGGTGAGTATTTTTTCTCAGTTTCTTGAATACCACCTGATCTGTGATGTGTGTGTCAGGGGGCGGATCTAGTAAGAGGAATGGGAGGACACGTGCCCCCCTAAAAAAAATATTTAACGTTTTTTCACTGTTCTGAAATTTTACAAAATTATAGAAGTGCACTCCTGAAAATCTAAAAATATATAAGTGTTTTTCGAAAATTTGCTTGGTGCTCCCCTAAGAAAATATTTCTAGATCCGCCTTGTGTGTGTGTGTGTCTGAGAGTTGGTTTGTTTTGAAAATATCAGGTGATGAGGAGCATATGGGTGATTCTGGTGGTGCTGGGAGTGGCTACTTTGAGAGGAGCTGAATGCAGAAAAGCAAGAAGATTAGAAGAAACATTGGAGTACTATGCTATAAGCTGCAGAGCCCATAGTGCCTCAATCACAGACTTTGGAGGCGTTGGAGATGGGAAGACATCGAACACCAAGGCGTTCAGAGAAGCTATTTCTCAGTTGAGCCAGTACGAATCAGACGGGGGGTCTCAGTTGTTTGTTCCTCCAGGACAATGGTTGACAGGAAGTTTCAACCTCACTAGCCATTTCACTCTCTATCTGCACAAGGATGCTGTCCTTCTTGCTTCCCAGGTAGTGTTCCTGTTCCAGTTTCAATATTTTAGTCTTTTTCATTCATTTCTTTTTAGCTTTAAGTCAGTTTCTGGCTTATTTTTTACTTTAAGTCAGTTTCTGGCTTATTACACTGTCCCTGCGAAGCAGGTAGTGTTCTTGTTCCAGTTTCAATATTTTAGTCTTTTTCATTCATTTCCTTTTGGCTTTAAGTCAGTTTCTGCCTTATTTTTGATTTTAAGTCAGTTTCTGGCTTATCACACAAACAGACATTTTTCAGCTAAAAGTCATAAACAACTTTAAGCAGTGACTTAAAGTCTAGACAAACAGGCTCCAAGTCAATATATATGTAAAATGTGAGTACTGAATTTCCTTGTATCTTACAACTGAATGGTTCAGGAAATTAGTGAGTGGGCAGTCATTGAGCCCTTGCCGTCTTATGGTCATGGAAGGGACGCAGCAGGCGGAAGGTACATCAGTCTCATTTTCGGGACAAACCTCACTGATGTTGTTGTTACAGGCAAGAACATTCATCAAATTCCAACAATAGATACCTTAGAATTAAGAAAACTCAGTATCTTACATTATCTGAATGTCACAAGTGTAACATCCATGTTGATGCTAATGTGAAATCAGGTGACAATGGCACAATCGACGGTCAGGGTGCTCTCTGGTGGCAACAATTTCACAGGAAAAAGCTCAAATATACAAGACCTTACCTTTTTGAGATCATGCATTCTGATAATATCCAGATTTCCAATCTTACATTTCTCAACTCCCCGTCATGGAATGTTCATCCTGTTTATAGCAGCAATATCATTATCCAAGGAATTACAATATTAGCACCGGTAACATCACCAAATACAGATGGAATAAATCCAGGTTAGTAGATTTAGCTAATTTTAATAACCTCAGGATCAGCACATTTCGCTTTACTAAGGACCTTATCTTGAATGTCCCTGTGCAGATTCTTGCACAAATACAAGAATTGAGGACACATACATAGTCTCTGGAGATGATTGCATAGCAGTTAAAAGTGGTTGGGATGAATACGGTATCTCATATGGTATGCCTACTAAACAACTGACCATCAAAAGGCTCACATGCATTTCCCCATACAGCGCTGCAATTGCATTAGGAAGTGAAATGTCAGGTGGTATCGAAGATGTCAGAGCTGAAGACATCACAGCCATTAACACAGAATCAGGGGTCAGGATAAAAACTGGAGTGGGACGAGGCGGTTTTGTGAAAGACATATATGTAAAAGGCATGACCTTGCATACAATGAAATGGGTGTTTTGGATGACAGGAAACTATGGCTCTCACGCTGATACGCATTATGATCCTAATGCACTACCAGTGATTCAGGGAATCAATTACAGAGATATCATTGCAGATAATGTATCAATGGCAGCTCGGCTAGAGGGAATCTCAGGAGATCCATTCACTGGAATATGTATATCTAATGCAACAATAGGGTTGGCAAAGAAGGCAAAGAAGGTGCCATGGACTTGTACCGATGTTGAGGGAGTCACAAGTGGCGTGGTTCCTCAGCCTTGCGGCTCATTGCCTGATCAAGGGCCAGAGAAAGTTGGAATGTGTGCATTTCCTACTGAGAACCTATCAATTGATAATGTTGAAATCAAGAGATGTTCTTATAGAATGATATGAGGACAAGCTTGTATAGATATTATATGTAACAGCTAATTTTCTTCTGTGTGTAAGCAAGGACTTTAGAGGATAAGTTAAGAAATTCATTCCATGGCACCTTTTATTTCCCATTCTGCTCTGCCATCAAGTACCCAAAAAATGTGTGGAGAAAACAACTAACTTAAAACTGACTACAAACATGGAAGAACATTTCCTTTTCCTCTTAAGGTAACAGAGTTAAAAAAATATAGTGAAAATAGTAAAACTGTGAACACAGTAGTACTGCAGCATTCGAATATTACAAGTTAAGAATGACAAATGAAATTTGATTTCAGTAGCAGGAACAATTTGGTTAACCGTCAATACATCCATTCTATTTATTTGATCGTTTCTACTTGAGGATCGTTCTTAAGTGGTTTCTAAACAATATAATATAACGTTGCAACATCTGTAAGTATTCGTTTGACAACAATCACTATAGCATGATACTCAGAGAATCGGGTCAGGATTGAATTTTACAGATTCCTTCCAGATTAGTTCCTTGATATTTTCTTCACTGCATGTTGGCTGCTCGAAGTCAAAACTGAAAGGGTGAGGACAGACTGGTTCCTCATTGATGTCGTGAAGAGCTGCCAAGTATGGGTGGCAAAGTGCCTCGTCGACTGCAAACAATCCAGGTAAATTGTCATCATTTAGTCTATATTTATGTGTGTGCAGAACATATCTTTTACATATATTCAAAACTAAGTAAGATCTAACTGCTGACAAAGACAAACTATTAAACAACACAAGTAATATAAGTGAAAACCGACCTGTAATGCGCCTGTGAGGATCAAATATGAGCATTTTTTCCAGCAAATCTAAAGCTCCAGGAGATTTGTTAAGAAATCTAGCAGAGAATTGTTGCTTTGGATACTGGGGAAGCTGCCTCACGTATCTTCGAGCATTATCACTTCTGAGAAACCCAAGACTGGCATCATCAGGTGAACCTATGAGCTTTTAACAAAAAAGGATATACGTAAGTATCTCACCTACTTAAATATGAGGGCAAGAAGAAAGCTTATTAATTTTCACGGCACTCATAGTTGCAATGCTTGTTTTGTTGATTTTATAATTCAATAATTTGACATTAAACAAAAAAAAAGAAGCATGATTCCAGTCCCACTTGCAAATGTTATCCAATATACAAACTACTGCACTGACAAGTATGATGACTCCAAAATAACTAAAATAGAAAAAAAAATATAATGATAGAAATGATTGATCAGGTCATACCTCTGTAATCAGTCTCAGCTGATGAACATAATCTTTCCCAGGGAACAGGGGCTGTCTGGTCATAACTTCGCCTAGTATACAACCAACTGACCAGATATCAATTGCTGCAGTGTACTCTGAGCAATTAAGGAGCAATTCTGGTGCTCGGTACCAGCGAGTAACAACATATTCAGTCATGAAATCCGTTTCAGAAGTCGTCCTAGCAAGGCCAAAATCTCCAATTTTCAGGTCACAATTTGCATTGAGAAGCAAATTGCTCGGCTTTAAATCACGATGCAAGACATTTGCAGAATGAACATACTTCAGACCTCGCAATAGTTGGTAAAGAAAATACTGCACAAGTAATACGGAATTAGAAAACTCTTATGTCAAATCTACACATTATGTCATAGTTATCGTCATCATCAATTGTATATGAGATTCAAAATGTTTCTTGTATACATGAGCTACGCTGTTTGACACCAAAAAAAAAACATTGAAAATTTCGTTAGATGCAAGTGACCTCTGACAAAAGGAGCAGAAGAGTCCGAGACCTAGTGTTTTTGCAGATTAGAAAAGCTTTAAACGTGGACATTTGTGGAGTGGCTGTATTTTTAAGTTAAAACTAGTAAAAAGAATAAGGCTTGCTGACCTCTATTATACCTCAAGAAAACAGACCAAGCATGTATTTCTTTGTGATAAATCTAAGAGTATATATAACTATAGCAGCAATAAAAGGAGAAAACTTTCTGCAAGGAACTAAGAGTGAGGTCAGACCCGACAATGATCATCTGTAAGTTGCTGGTTAGAGCGAATTATTTGATGAAGATCTGTGTCCATCAATTCATAAACAATGTAAACATCATTGAAACTTTGAATCTGTGGAGGCCTTATGATGTCTTTAATTGCAATTACCTGCAAATGAACATGAAAACAGAATCAGTATGCAATGAAGGTCTGATATCTCAAAGATTATAAATTTGAAGTTGAACAAGACTTACATTCTCATGATTCATATGACGAAGGAGTTTAATTTCCCGAAGTGTTCTTTTGGCATCTATTCGATTGTCAAATGCATTACCAATTTTCTTAATGGCAACTTCCTCACGCGTATCAGAATTCATAGCAGCACTGAAGCAATTGAAAACGATGCAGATAATTTACATTGTTGCTAATGAAACAAGTTAACTAGATGATATGTTTAGCTTTGATAGTTTAGTGTATTCCTTAAAAATAGCATATATTACATTAACTTAAAACAGTGAGGTAAAAGCAATTCAAGAACAGTAGCACATTATAACTCTAAAGACTTAAAAACCCGTTCAACTGTAAAATGAGATAATGACGGGGAAAATACTTAATCAGGTGAAGAACTTCTAATACACGATGAAAGAGGAACTGAAGAGGAGTGTTTATATATACGAATCTGACCGAGGATACCTTCTTTTCCAGGAACTAGAAGATATCTCTGATAGTGATGGGTCACAGGAGAGATATCACAAGAAGTTTGTATTTGTAGAACACTTAAATTAAAAGACATGTGCATAGATAAATATACCATCTCTAACATCTACAGATACTGCTTACATGTTATTTTCAAACCCGAGGGTGTTTCTGAAATAGAAGGTATAAGGCCCCATACATGTTCAGTATGTCAGCCTCCAAGATCCAACTACGAGTATGATATACTAGATATGTTTGGTTTAGTTAGGCTTCCTTTCCAATTTTAACAATGATCCCTCTATTGTAATCCCGTATTCTGACCAAATAATAAATTCAACAAGTCCTAATTTTCACACAAAATGAAACAAACACATCCGAATTCCAAAACTTCGACTAATACTATAAAGTCAATGAAACACAACAGAAGCAAAGCTCCCAAGATTTAGCATGATCCAAAATACAGAGCAAAACCGACAAGTTACAACCCTAAGGCAGGCTCTGTGTGATCTCATAAGATCAGACCTCATAACAAACTTAATAAGGACTCAATTTTCCCTACAAACTACCAAACTTTCTTAAACCTTATTTCATATTTTACCAAGTAAAAACTAAAAAACAAACACCACACAGACACAAACAAGTTGAAGAAATCTTACCAAACTATACCATAAGCGCCGCGACCGACAGGGCGGATGGGAGGAACATATTTACGAGAAACTTCAAAGAGATTACCATACACATTGTACTGAACATAGCGTCCACCATGAGTAGGCACTCCTTTGATATGTGTATGATCAGCTAAAGCTGCAGAGCTTGACTCCATAGATTCCTCTACTTACTAAACACAAATACAACAAAACCACTCAAAACTCAACAAAGATGACAACTTTAGCACAAAACAATAAGAAGATTCAAGGAGGGGCCAAAGGGTATGTGTGAATCAGCTTGTTGACATTTCTTTAGTGAATATTGGTGGGAAATGAAGAGGGGTGTGACATTTTTTACACTGAAAAAACAGGGGAATCAAGAGAGAAACTGTGAATTGTAAAAAAGGAGCAATCTTTTTGAACTAAAAAAGACATGATAATCCGTGAAGGGTGAGAGGTTTCACGTGTAGATGCATCGCTTTTTTGGTTATTTTAAAGAGGGTGATTTATGTGCAAGTAAATGTACATGTAAATGCGTGTAAGTTTGATGGAAGGTGAGAATGATGGACTCATGAGCTCACACCACACACTCTTTATATAGGAGGTTGACTTGTAGCTTTGCAGCATGAGAGAAGGGTCAATATTGGCTTCAACATTTTTGCAAGAAAAGTAGACTTGTAAAAGAAAAGACTCATGTTTTGTATCAATGTTCAAGAATGAGGAATGTGATAGCTTTTCTTGCCTTCATCTTTAGACCTGAACATGATAATATTATTTTATATTTATATATGATTTTAATCGTTTTAGAATTACGTATCCGCTGCAATAGATAATAATATAATCCCTCCTCCATTTTTTATATGATACTTTGATTTTTGACCTGGATCTTTATATAGATTGACCGGATAGCGGAAATTAATCTTTAGTTGAATTTTTTATGAGTTAAAATTTTGATTTACATAAGGAGATTTTAAAAATAATATTTTTAACTATCTGAAAATGTGTGTAAAAAAATCAAAACGTCGTCCGAATATACTTGTGTAATGATTTGTGCTCTGTGAGCTAATTAGCTCCCCAAGTCGGGGCTTATAATTGGCTGATAAAGAAAGTTATAAAAATCATCCAGTGAACAAGCGGTTTGTGGAGAAATAATGTTGCAGATGCAGAGACATTCTTATCGGAAATAGCCACCACACTTAAAAGTCTGTTAAGTACGAGTGTGTTTATCTCTAGGTTGAAACTTGAAAGGGATCTTCTTTGAGCAAGCTGATCAGTTTTCTCAAGTAAACTCAATACAAAGAATTACCAATTTACCATGCGGCATATGTATATCTATTATCTACTACTACAATATTCTGAATTTCTTAATACTTGCATTTCTTCTCACTAATATGTATTGCAAGACTGCAATTCTCGCCCCCGTATACTGTGTTGCATAACAGAAACCGCAAAATATGCAAAGTCGAAAGAATTTTTTAGAAGTAGACTGCTCTTACGCGATAAGTGTGACAACATCAAATACCTAATAACCCCTTTTTTGATCATCCGCGAATTTAAAGAGAGAGGTTAACTAGTTTACCTCGACGATATTCCACAGGGCTGGTGCCAGCCTCCTCCTAAGCCTAACCTATGGAACCCATGGCAAAATGTCAGAAACCAAACGCAAAAAAAACGCAACATAAATTTCATTCATTAGAAGATAGTACTCCAATTCAATATCTCCAGTACGGGAGAAAATGCCATAAATGAGGAGTTAAACATTGTATTAACTCCCAGCTGTAATAAACAGGAGCAGGGGCCTATAATTGATTAGAGTAAACCCCACTCCTTCATTGTGTGTAATAACAATGTCTTCCAAACTGTAATCTAGCAAAAAAAAAGTGCATGAAAAGATGATGAGGTTTCAAATGAGGAGGTTCATCAAACAAAGCACAAGAAATTGAACCCCAGGTCGATAACAAGCCAGAATGTGCAAACTCGCACATTCATCAGATACAGTTACTTCCTGGAGCCATTAAAGTTCTTATCATGGATATCCGGATAGCTATGGCGTAAGCTGCTGTTAAGTAACAAAACTGAAAAATAAACTCAAGAATGCGCGCTTCAGTATAAATTGAACAGGTACGTTTCTGAAAAAATAAACAGGTGCTTTCTGGGGAGATGAGAGCAAATATAAGCTGAAATAAACCTCAAGTGTCAGAATATCGCATTACTCCAATGCCAACAACAACAAAGGGAAATATAAGATACAATTGTAATTACTTTATCCCTACTCAAAAGTACAGATAAAGCCTAGGACAAACATTTAAGACCATTAACATACAACTGACAGTAGATTAGTATGCAAATACATCTGAAATACAACTAACTACCTTCACAATATCTATTCTTCCCTGTGTACTATACTTTTCTAATAACTAGATTACATTGAACCTCCAACCTACACCCCCAAATTTACCTTGCGACTTGTTCAGTGATGTTGTTCATCTGCATAGGGATAGAAACATCAGAGCCTGCTCTGAGGCTACAAAGCAAGGCATCACGTCCGGACAGAAGAATTTGGAAGAAGCCATCCACTTCCTTCAAAAGAATATCTACACCATCCGAAAATTTAGCTGCACTCTTCCTTAAGTCTGAAATGCAATCCTTGAACTCTTCAGATTCAATGGAATTGGTACCATCTTCAACTAGGGGGTACATCTTTTTGACAATTATATCAACTGCCTGAAGTTCTTTCAATGCAGTAACACGGCCAGAGATACATGAATTTCTTACTTCTACATTGACAAAAGCCTGCAAACCTGTATAAGCCTCTGCCCACAAGTACTTTTCCGGAACCTGTAAATCCATCAGCTTTGTCCCAGAACCTGAAAAGGCAGCAGCAAATATTCTGCAGACAAATACAGTAACTACCTTAACACCATACATGGCTCGCATCAATACTTTCCCTTTGGATGAGTTTTTAACTTTCGGTTCGTCAAGTGTTGCGACAAGATTATCCAAGATAGTAAAGCAATTCTCAGTTCTTAAATTCTTTGAAGTAATGTGCTGTTTCCAGCCATCAAGTGAAGAACGTGTACGAATAAATTGGTCAGAAGGCATAGAATCAAAGTTGTGCAAGACACATCTGAGGAAGAGGTGGCTTTGGTTGAGCCGTGAAAGCTCCGCCGAAAATCCAATGCATATATCAAGGAGCTTAACACTATTGTCCAAGTATACATCAATCCATTTGTCATCCCAGACAGATACAGGAAGTTCAAGGGCAGTTATTAACGCTTTTATGTCAGCATGAATATCGCAAAGCGACTCCATTGCACATCTCATCCAAGATAAGGTCAAGACATCTTCTCTGTCCTTTGGTGTAAGCTTTCTAAGTCTCTCTGCCAAGGTTTCCTCAAATTTATTTACAAGAGCAAGCAACCTCGGGGAGAGATATGATCCCTTAGGTAATATATTGCGAAATGGGTTTCCAAAGGGGAAGGATGGTCGCTGTGGTTCCTGAGGACGGCTCATTTTGATGTATTACTGCAACAAATTAATGCAAGTAAGACCGCTGAGTCCCTTTTATAAGGAATTAAAAACAAATATATAACACCAAGTATCTATACATCATTTGGCTTGAGCCAAAAAGGTTACGACTGAATTCATGTTGTCCTGCCTTCCGCGAAGTGTGTACATTGTTCCATATCGTGGTACAGGAACATAGATACCTTGTGTATTTCACCACAGGTAGTTTTCCTCGTACCCGTTTTTGTTCCACTTACCACACATATCCACATTCCTAAATAACCATTACACAATACACATCATGTAGCTAACGGGAAATAAATCGAGCAACCATAGTTGCATACTTGCATGTATGTCCAACACAAAATAGTGTGGTAATAAAACCTCTCATAAATATGATAAATTTTATTAGGCATGCGGCCCTTGACAGTCAAATAACAATCATACCTTCAGTCCTTTACATTACAACAAATTTTGTGCTGCATAATTTGAGTTGGCATTCAAGCTAAAAAGGTTGAAACGTTCACATTTTGAACAGCAAACATGTAGTTTCACACAAATCATACACACCGGCAAAGGCTCGTTTCTCGAATACGGGAGCCAAAAAAATCAACCACCATTTACAGCTAACAGAAAAAATTATCCATCCTCTAATTTAAACTTTTGGGACCGTGTAAAACAAATGCCGCCCCACTATTAGTTTCGAATTTACCATTTATTTCATTTTAGAGCATCTCTTATCAATTATCATCTAACTAAAGACTAATAGAAATCCACAGGCATACATATAAACAACACAAAATTAAAATTACAATCACTACTGATGCTTCTATCATTTCTTACAACTAATCATTACAGAATTATAAATCTGCACAAATACACACACATATACATATAACAGATCATTTCAACACAGTAACAAATACAAGAACAACGGTAACTTGAACATTTCTTTAAAGATCCATGTAAAAGACACAATCTTTAAGCAAAAAATCCAAATAAAATTACCCAAAAATCTAAAAATAAATAAATAAACATATACAGATTAATAAATATAGATACAAAGAGAGATATCGCACCTGAATTGCAGTAACGGCGACTAGAAGAATTGAATTGAAGCGGGTATGATAAAGATTAGGGCTTTTTTGCTGCTTTTTGCTTTTATTTTTTAATTTCAAAGTCGTCGGCTTTGTTGTGGTGTTTGATTTTTCGTTGGTTAAGTTAGTGATAAGAGCAAGTCCGAGTGTCTTAAATCAAAATTTAAGGCATTTGATGTAAAATGGTGCTCCAACAATGTCCTAATGCCTCAAAACACTAGGACATCTAACAAATGCCTTATTTTTGAGGCACAATCATGCATCCCTAAACCATTTCTATCACTAAAATATTAGATTACTCAAATTCCAACACACCTCTCTTCTCTTTCTTTTCTACTTCCCTCCAACAATAATTCAAATATACTATTATTTAAATAATAAGGCACAATAATAAAGCATATTGTTGGAGTTTTTATATTGAAATGATGTCCTAAATCACTAGGACATTATTTTTTATTATATATAGGGCAATTTCTAGGACATTGTTGGACTTGCTCTAAGCTCCAGAATATATTTATGACTTTATTGGCCACGTGTTGGGATTTAAGTGGAAGTCTCTAGATTTTTCCTTTATTGTTCCGTTTACGTTTTTCGGATATATTTCTCTCTTTGAAGTGCCGTGGGCTTAATTTGAATACTTATATGATATTGCCAATGGGCTTATATTGGCAAGGTTGGGCTGCTTTTGGGAGCTGTACAAATAACTACAGTCTACAGTACTCTAAAATATGTTTTCCAGTTTCTCTTGTCAGGTGTTTTTCCAATTTGACCGCAAAATCTGTAAAATATTTTCTGAGATTTAGTTAATAAATTTGTACTGTCCAATCAATATACTTATATAAAGGAGAAGCGAGGGGCGTGTAGGTGGCGCCTCTCACATCGCTTCGTTTCATTTTTCTAATTTTCTGGAATTTTTGGATGAAAAATATCAAAAATTAGAACTACCTTTTTTAGTTTCGGGTATATTAGAAGCAAGTTTCAGAATCTGATTTTGTTTCAAATTATTTATGGAATATAGTAGCTTGAAAGTTTTAATCTGATTTTGTTTCAGATTATTTAATTATGGAAAAAGTAGCACCTCAAGTCTCTCTACAAATATAAATACCCCAATAGATTGCAAAGTTTTGGATCATCTTAACACAACCTCCTCTCTCTCAATACCACAACCCTACTTCTCTCTGGTGATAGTTCTCTTGCTCGATTTCTAATTTGGTGTTGCCTTTCTTCTGCAATGATAAGTGAAAGCTGTTTATACAGTATTAAAATAAAATAAAGGTTGTTGCAAGCAAATGTAGTTATAGACCGCTATGTTGAAGTCGACAAATTCAAACACGGGAAAAGAATATAGTCTTGACATGATATTGATGGATGATATCAATAAATTAACTATTAGTGATGTATGTTTGTTGGTTATTCTTTTATAATATTTGTTTTGTTCATCGGACATGTTTATTGTTGTTAATTTTTATATGATTTACTTTGTATACAGGAAAAAATTATTCATGCATTATCTGTTTGCTCCGTTCAAGCAATTTTTAAGTGGGGATGTTTATACAGTATTAAAAAATAAAGATTGTTACAAACAAGGGTAGTTATAGACCGCTATTTCACATATTTAAGTTAGATTTTTTTTTTGCACAATCAATCCAAAAAAATTGGATGAAGGTGTCGATGTAAGAACATGATTACTTTTCAAAAAAAAAACACAAATAAAATTAAGATTCATCATGCTTTAAATTGTTAATTACGTGTATAAATTACGAGTATATTAGTATTGGTATTCCATCAAGATTTTTATAATATAAAATTTATTTTATCCTACAAATATTAATTTTGAAACATTAATATATTTTTTATAAATAGCCACATAGTTATGTTATCCTACAAATATTAACATTGAATTATTAATATAATTTTTATAGGCCGCCGCAACGCGCGGGTTTTTAACTAGTTATATAAATCGTGAAATAAGCATCTCAGTATTCGTCATCTAATCAGAATAGATCAAGATTACGTGATTCGGATGTTTTCATTCCACAGTCCACACATATAATGAGAAGAGTAAGTTTAAGTTTTACTGTTCGATCTCATCCAGTTCTCTACGAAAGTAGTATACGTAGATTAAGAAAAACATATAAACTATCATCAAATATCATGAAAGAGTGAGAGAGCGAGAAAAGTATTTTCATTGAACATATTTATTGGCCGTCGGCATATAATTATAAGTGTTTTGACCAAAATCAAAATTTAATAATTTAATAATTTTTTTTCTTAAATAAAAATATAAAAAAGATATTTTTATTCTGAAATTCTTTTAAAAATATTGATTTTAGATATATAATTAAAACTCTTAAAATTATGTGTAAAAAATTAAACGATCTTATACATAGAGTAGGTCAAATAATAAAACGGTTAATATTTAACCACTAGATCAGTAAAGATGGATGAAAAAAGTAAATATGGATGAAAAAAGTGGATGGAGTTGGTATTTCATAAAATTTAATTACTCTTAAAAAAATTTGGGTACTCTTTTAGTTATACTCCAAAAAATCCGGTTCCCTTTATTTCCTTAAATGAAATATCAGAATTTTGTGCATGTATACATCACATATCCCGCTTTAGGGCAATTCGTAACAATTAACTCCTCCGTTCTTGAATTTGATCGTCTAGTTAAAAATATTATTTTTAAAATTTTCTTTTTCTGAATTATAATATTAATAATATATTTTTATTTAAAAAAAGAAAGTTTTAAAAATAACAGATTTAATTATAGTCAAAGAACATGTGTGTGCTAAAAAGTCAAACGAATTATATTTCGAAATGAAAGAGGCGTTTGATGCACTAATCATGTCTACATAATCCAAAATTCTAGTTAATTTAGCAAAGCATAGCAATTGATCATGAGAAAATTTCCTAATTCTGTGGTCAGATACCAAATTGGTACTATAAGAGAAAGAGAGACAATTGATCATGAGAAAATTTCCTAATTCTGTGGTCAGATACCAAATTGGTGCTATAAGAGAAAGAGAGATAACCGACTTTAGGTGTGGTTTGCCTATCATCATTTCTAAATATATACCAATATCTTATATACCAATATCTTGATGCCATTATTGAAATGATTCAGGTTTTGATGGGGGTTGTGGACAGTGGGAGGCAAAAAAAAAAAGGTCACTAATAATATAAAAATACAAAGTAAAAAAGGGTCACTAATAATATAAAAAAGGGTCACTAATAATATAAAAATGCAAAGTAATAAATAATACACATACATACATATGGATATGCAGATGTAGGTAACAAACTTTGTGTGATGAACATGCAATGACAGCTTGTTTTATGCTATTAAAGACAGTAGAGCTCAATGCACAAGTTAAAATGAAATCTTTTGGGCTAACCCACCACTTTCCAAATCTTGAACATGCAGCAACTGGATGGATAGCTTTCTTCTGTTTTTGTCCAACAATGACATGCAAAGAACAAATACAGCACACCTTTGAATTTGACAATTATTACAAACTATTCATTTATCCATAAATTAGCTGGCCATTTGGTCCCCCTTTCTATATTCCCAAAACCAACTGTGTGCTCATATATCTTTTGTCTAAATTTACAAGGAATTGTAAACAGAACAATTTCAGTTATCTGGAGTGATTCCTTTGAATCAAACAATTGAGTATTACTTTTATAACTTATGCAAGAATGTTGAACAAATATTTTGTATTATACAGATGCAACTCAATAATTGGCCAAGTGGAAGAATATTATACAATTCTGTAAGGGCTTGATGGTGTAGCAAAAGAAGCTAAAACTAAAGGGTGAAAAGAAAAGTGAAAAAGAATATGTAAATAAGCTTTAGCAGAACCTTGAGTCTGGTGCAGTTAAAACATTCCTAAGTTATCTTCGTGTAGTCTGCTCATAATACCTACTACTATCTCCAGCTTCACTTGTATCAGATGCTCCTTCATGAAGCTGTTTATCAGCGACTTTCAGTGCAGAACGATTTTCTTCTTTATAATCATGATGAGAACGTGAAGATTCTCCTCCTCTTCGTTCCTGCAACCCAACAAATGGAGAAACTTTAGGAGGGACGGGATATTTGAAGCCATTGTACTAAGAACTAATTGGAGAACAAAAGGGCGAAATTTGAAGCCATTGTACTAAGAACTACTAATTGGAGAACAAAGGGGAGAGAATTTACATACATCACGGGATAGCAAGTCATCTGCCTCGAGCATGTGTATTACATGACCCATTTTGGGCCTCTTCTGAGCAGCAGGATCAACACATCTAAGAGCAACCAAAAGTATACGTTTTAGTGCTTTTGAAGCAGGCATCTCAGGGATTTTAGGATCAACCACCTCCTCAGATTTCCGACTTCCTACCATTGATTTTAACCAATCAACTAGGTTCACCTGTAATCATATAATTGTTCCAGGTGTTATGAATCCAAATGAAATCAAGTATTGAGTTCTAAAAACCTAATGAATTTATTAACTCTGAAAAAAGAACTGAATTACGGTTAGTAGTGATACAACCAGCCCCATTTGCAAAATTTTACCTCTCCTTTTGGCCGACTATAGTCAACTGGGTTTCTCCCTGTGATTATCTCCATAATGAGTATCCCAAAACTATAAATATCACTCTTCTCATTTAACATACCAGTGCAAGCATACTCCGGTGCAACATAGCTGTGATAAAACGAATAAATTTAGGAACTTTGTACCAAGTGGAAACTAAACCCAAAGATAAAAAAGATAACTAACCCAAATGTGCCCATTACACGAGTTGTCACATAACTACTTTCGGATCCCAAGAGTTTGGCCAGTCCAAAATCAGACACTTTAGCATTCCATTGACGATCAAGTAGTATATTGCTGGATTTGATATCTCTATGGACAACCTTTGGTTCAAGACCCTCGTGAAGATAGGCCAACCTGCATTACCACAAAATAGAAGCTATATCAGGCTGAAATCAACTGCAAACAGGATGCTATAAGAAATAAAATCTGGGGTACATATTAACATACCCTTTTGCAGTCCCCAAAATGATATTCATACGAATATCCCACGTTAAAGGGCTGACCTCCCCTACATCTCCATGAAGCCATTGGTCCAAATTTCCATTGTCCACAAAGTCATATACTAGCATCCTTAAAGACAAAGTATACATAAAAAGTAAAGTTTAACATGAAAATTATATGAACTCTTTAGCAAAAAAAAAAGGTATAATTTTTACTACTAAATGCAAAACATATATAAACACCTATAAGCTCCTTCGACACAGTAGCCCAGCAACCTGACAAGGTTCTTATGCCTTACACGGCCAATTACCTCCACCTCTACTTTAAATTCCCTTTCAGCTTGACCCCTGACAATAAAGCAATCAAAAAAGCTTGAAGCATGTACGAGATTGTGTACAAATATATCATAAATAAAAAAACTGCCTTTAATTCTGAAGTTGCAACTTGCAAGCAATGAATAAAGAATATAAAACCAATCACATAAATGAATGGAAATTTGTCCAACACTTAATCCAAATTAATTACTGTTTACCTGAATCAATATATTACAGTACACACTTATAAATATAAAAAAAAAAAATAGCCTTCAAAGTTAATACTAATATATTGTGTATTAGGCCATGTAAAATATATGAGATTTAGGCTTTTGAGATCCCATGAGTATGCTTCAAAATAACAACAAAACATGACAACAGAAAAGATCAATTAAGAAATCATCTCATATAACAAAGTCCATATTCCTTAGAAGAAAAACCTATCAGCACAAGCTGCTTACATACAGAGTCGGAGTCACAAGATAGAGCAACTGAGCAAGTATTCACATTTGACTGAACCCTGTCTATCTGGAAATTGCAAACCACATTCATGACTTAAGTCTGAAATTTGCTAGCATCCTATATCAAACTTCCTGTTAATTTAGTTCATACACATTACACACCAGTGACAGACTAAAAAAATTTAAGAACACGTTGGAATGACATGCACAATAACAAATTCAAGTGCATCAAAATGCATTTGTATATTATCCACACAGTTAAGTAACTAACTCTCCCGAAACCCAAGTTGTTAGGATGTCCTAATATGTATATCATGCTATGCCCACGCATTCCGACTTATGAGAATACTTTTTTGATTTAAACTCTAAGGTTCTCCTCAAACCCTAAGTTGATAACATACAATCCAAATAATTTTAGCAGCTATAACCAAATTCAAGCATTCAAAACAATCAAATTCACAAATTCAAATAAATATCGAACACGATACCTATTATTCAGCAAATTCTTAACTGCTATTCGAGTATTATCCGTCAAAATACCACTATAAACAATCCCATAACCACCTTCCCCAATCACATTCTCATCACTCAAACCATTCGTGGCCGCCTCCAATTCTCGCAAAGTATACCACCTCCCCCACCCCAAATGCGACACTTCCGGCAACGATCCACTCCCTCCAAACGACGCCGTATCGTTCCCACTCGTCGCTCTACTCTCTCCACTCGACTGCCGATCTGACGAGAACACCGTCACTCTGTGCTCCTGTTTTCCGATGTCGATCTGGATCTCCGGCACTGATTGACGCTGATGATGATCCTCGTGCACGACCTCCTTCGACTCCACCGGCGTTTCCAGCTTTCCGGCCGGCGTTTTTCGCCGCCGGCGTGAAGTTATACATAGTGAGAGTAGAAATAGTATCAGAACTATAATTGCTCCGACGAATATTCCGATCACTACTCCGAGCTTCATCCCGAAGATTGAGGTTTGTTTCGATAGCTCATTGTTTACCAATGAAGCGTCGTATACTGTCATTTTATAAAGCGCAATACATGCATATATGTGTGTGATTGAAGTTTTGTAATTGCCGGAAAAAGTGAAATAGCGGTTTTCCGGCGAGGTAATGTGGTTTTCCGACAAGAGATGGAGAGAGAACGAGTGAGTGATGCAATAAGCCGAGTGCTGCTCTGCTTAGATTCGTATGTATAGGTGGATTTTCTAGTGACTATAATGCCCCCGGAAAGGATGTAATGACGAGCCTATCCTGAGACACACTGTGAAATCATATGGCACTTAAATTGGGTGTAAAGTTTGGACCCACTATTAACGGCTGAATAAGCGAGGGCGCAGGATGATGACACGTGTTCACTGGTGCCGAATCTACGGTTTAAAATGTTTCATATGAGAAGTAAAACACTGGCGGGGTCTACTAGAGGTGGGTCACGGGGAGAAATTAAGTGACAGATTATAGTGTGATAAATAATAATTAATGCAATAATGCTTGCTTGATTGAAATGTGAGTAATGTTTGCTTGATTGAGATGTTGGTAATTTGGAAGATTCTGATATGTATAATCCGACAATAAATCACATATATTATAATATTATATTGATAATAAATATTTCATTTAACTTATTATATAACATATTATTTAATAAAAATTTATAATGATTAATCGGATTTTAAAAATCAAATAGAGAGACTCTGGGGATTAATCCGCTCAATGGGGGATTTTAGAATTATGCTTGTTATGATTAATTTAATGTCCAGTTGCTGCTATATTTTTTAGGTATATTCGATTGAGAATTTAATGGATTATTTTTAATCTATGGATTTTAATAGATTGTGTGTGGTTTTGATTTTTGTTCAGATTTTTTATAAAATATCGCAGGATTATAAATTCAAGCACAATGCTTCAAAAATTCATGAATTTTGGTGGGATTTCAAAAAAAATAAAATACACCAAAAAATCCCACAAAAACCATCATTTTATGAAATAAAAAAAATCAATCAACATTTGAATATCATCAAATCTTAATGGCTTTAAAAAATCTCAATTGGATAACATTAGATTTTTAAACTTAATTTAAAATTCTGACCGAATGGATCGTCGATTATCCCTCCTTTGGACATTGCTGCAAATACCGTATCGAACTCTTCTCCGGGCACCTCACCCTTAAGTAGGGCTGAGCATTCGGTCGGTTCGGTTCAAAACCGAACCGAACCGAAATAACCGAAAACCGAATAACATTTTTTTTTGAAACCGAACCGAACCGAATTATTATTCAAAACCGAACCGAACCAACCGAATTATTTCGGTTCGGTTTCGGTTTCGGTTCGAAGAAACCGAAATTTTTAAAAATTAAAAACATCACTTGATTCATGCATCATAATTAGGAAATCGGAAGCTAGCACCTGGAGAAGTTGATTAAGATTTGCTAATTAAAGATATAACGAGTAAGATAAGCTCTGAAACCTTGGAGACTGGTTGTTGTGTTGCTGTTGGTGATGAACAGATCGGAGCTGATGTCTTGTTTGTGTTGGAGTGTAAGCAGATGATGGTGATTGGTGAGTGTGGGTAAGTGCAGAGATTGGAAATTAGATTTAGCGACTAGGACATCGGGTATCTATTTCTGCAGGATGTATAGAAACTATCTTTATTTTATAAGTAATAAAAACTTCTGTTTTTTCGGTTTAAACCGAAATATCATATCGAAAACCGAACCGAACCGATTTTAATTTCGGTTCAAACCGAAAAACCGAATTAACCGAAATTTTGAAAAAAATGAAACCGAACCGAACCGAAATTTTACGGTTCGGTTCGGTTTTACGGTTTCGGTTCGGTTTTGCTCACCCCTACCCTTAAGTTCGTTTAATTTTAGGACACTATTACAAATTAATGTGGCACTTTCTGACATTACCAATCAAACTCAAATAAGAAGGGAGAGAACATGTCAGGTTCTAATTTGAAGATCAAACACTTCTAATTTAATTTTGTAAAACCAATTCTATGACAGGTATGACATGCATAAACACCAATTTTATAACACCCTTGCAGCTTGTGATGTTTCAATTCTCATACAGCAAAAGTCAAATTTATAATATTCGTACAAATGGTAAATTGATCTGATAGTCCAACAAAACTTAAGCAATTACAGGTGAGATTTCTTATGAATCACATATCCAGTGAAAAGATTGTTATCTTCTAGCCCTCTGCTTTGCCTTGGAGTCGAAATGATGACGTTTCAACTTCTTCTTGCGCACCACATTCGAGGAAACAGCACCTTCTCTGAATGGCATTCCCATAAGAGCTAGAAGTTTGTGAGCTTCTTTATCTGTTGGAGCTGTTGTGGATATGCAAACATCCATTCCTCTCGGCTTGCCAAGGGCATCATAACTAATCTCAGGAAACACGCTTTGCTCGCGAAAACCAATGCTGTAATTGCCATTGCCATCGAAGCTGTTGGGGCTCACACCTTGAAAGTCCCTTGTCCTAGGAAGCCCCAAGTTAATTAGCCTATCCAGAAATGAGTACATCACCTGTTGAAATCAATCAATATTGAGAAAAACAAGCTAAGTTGTCTTGAAAATTTTTGGATAAATTCAGGTAAATTGTATTAATATAAAAACAAGTTGGTAGTTAGTAGTTCAGACATCTCTGCAAGTTTAGATCTGTCATTCCATGTGTCTTTTATGTCTAAGAACAATGATGAAAACACACCTTCAACTGCAGTCACAAAGAAAAATTGACATGCATTATCACTTCTCTCTGAGTGAATTACCAGTTTTTTAAGCAAAAGATGATGTCATTCCGTACGTGTCATCAAATAGTACCAATGCTTGTGTTCCAACTCAAGGATAAACTGAATTAAACCCTTTGGTGACTCGCATTAAAAATATAAGAACCAAGTCGAGTCAATGACTAACTAAAAGATATTATATGATAAAAGATTCAACAGCCTGTAAAAGAATATAACAAAATCATTCTTACATTTCCTCTCAAAGTGACAGCAATCCCTAATGGCTGGTCTTCTCTGATCTTGAAAGTAGCAATAGCATTCTTTGCACGTGTCTTTACAGGCCTCTGTCCAGTAATCAGTGCCAGCTCGTTAACTGCCGCATCCAGACCCTTAGAATTCTGAGCCGCATCTCCAATACCACAATTTACAACAATTTTCGTAACTTTAGGAACCTACATCAAATTGAATAACAACGTTAACCAGATAAAGTATGAACCTTTGTGGGTTACAAAAACCTAATCCCACAAAAATTTCAGCTGGAAACATGTAAAAAAGGCTACACTTATTATTTATGTGGTTTAAGAGCCAGTAAGATCAGTTACTAAGGTGATCGCAAATAGTTATTGTGGATCTCAGTATACGGTTGTCAAGCATACAACCAAGCACAGGCAAAAATTAAAACATCTAAGGGGCGTTTGAATAGTTCATGGGAATAAAAATGAAGGGTACGGGAAAAAGGGTAACTATGAGTAGGAAGATATGAAATCTGGGGGTCTGGAGGAATGATTTACCCACTCAGTGAGAATGCCATTCCATCCCAAGCAACTAAATTATAAATCTAAACACTAATACATTGGATTAAGGTTCCAATTTCCGTTAATCAGGGCTGTTAACCATGAAGTAAAGCCCCCTAGTTCAACCCTTGCCCCTAGTTCAACCCTTGTATGGATCATGAACATTGGACTACTGTCTACTGAGTTCTCTATAATGAGATTTTGTCAGCAAATTTACCACAAGTCTTGCCTACTCAACACAGCAATCATAGAATCAACAAAAAAATCTAAAAGGGTAGTCCCTTTACGAGCATTCACATAACTTGCCATCATGAGCTGTCTTTGATACAATTCACATTTTCTTACCAGATCACAGAAAATAATGTTTGGATGGTTGATGAGAATGAGAATTAAGGGTACTGAACGATAAGGAGATCAAAGGGGTATATAGGGAATGATTTATTGTATAAAGTTCTCTTATCCAAACAACTAAATTGTTAATCTAGACACTACACATGGCATTTAGCAGACTGAACTCCTCTAAGTACGCAAGATTGCCATAAACATCGCAAAATCATAAAGCTAACATTTTTATGAAATCACACTCATGAATACCTAATTTCCTTTTCTTATAGCACCACCCCCTTACAGTAATTGCTTCAACAAATCTTAACCAATTAGGAATTCGAGCATGAACAAACACATATTCAAACTATTTTATCAAAATAATACCCACATTCTCACACAAATTCGAGAAATCAACAACAAAATAAACACAATAAAAAGAATGAAGAGTAAAGTACCTGATGAATGTTAGTGTAAGAAAACTCATCTTTAAGAAGGGGAACAATGGTTTCAAGATAGGATTTTTTCAAGCGACTGGTCGTTTCCGCCTGGGATTTCTCAACCAGGACTATGTTTGTTTCAGCCTTCACCGTCAAACTGTGGCGGCCAGGTAAACGGAGAGAACCCCTCGAAGAAAGCGCCGGAAAATGGCTGTGAAACGACGAGGCAGATGAGTGGAGAAGCGCCGGAGACGCCATAGTTGTGGGCTAGCTGCTTATTATGCTTTGGATATCGTTGTTTTACAACAAGAAGATGATGATAGTGTGGATAAGTAGCAGGGAGCCAAGGGGGAACGAGATGGTAATTGGTAAATGACCAAAACAGACCTGGGGTAAAACTTGTCAAATTTTACCATTTACTAGCAATCACAGTATTACGGATTTGAAGAAAAGATGTTATAATTATTTTGTCAACAATTGTTACATGATCGATGTCAATAATTTGTATTATTATGTATGATCTTATCAACTCAAGTAAAAGAGAAAAGCTTTCTATGTCTAAATCATCGATATTTTATTGTTAATAATTTTATACATGATTGCAGTCGATAATTTACATAATTTATATATCATTATTCTTTTTTATCATGTATAATTTATGCATCATTATTATGGAGTAAAGGAAGAAAATTTCGATATCTAAATAGTTGGTTCTCACCTATGTGCCTATAGAAAATCGGTGTTAACGTAATACTGTTTCCGCTATAAACATCTATAGCAACAATTGTTGTCGGGTGAAAATCAATTTTATCTTTTTTCAACACTTAGTGTCACAAATATCACAAAATAAAAAAACTAACTTAACTAACCAATTAAATACGCATCTCACACATGCGTCTATATCAGTTACGCAAATATATAATGCGTGTAGTTTATTAGATACATGATTCACATCCCTGGATGTCATGCGTGTGAATGTCAAGACACGCATATTACATATGCGTATTTCTTCAAACACTGTATGTGCATGTATTCATACTTTACGGCTATTTGCACTTGATGGGAGTAATATAAAACTCTTTATGCTCATCTCTTCTTTCTTGCATTTTGTCTCATCACCTTCTTGCCCTTCTTTTTTTTCAGTCTATAATATGCTTCTTCTCAACTTTTCAATGACTCTTTCAATATGCGAGTAAGGGACAAACGACATGTTCCACGTACGTGTATCTTTTGTATTACATTTTTGTTGTCCAATATTCCATTTTAGTACACGGTTTTTAAAAAGAGTTCATTGCCCGCACACAAATTATTCATCAGTAAAAAGTGATGTCCGATGAAGTCTAATTTGTTGGCGCTTGCGATCTGGAGAAAACACGAAGGCCTCCATGGAACACATACCTGGGCTAATTAATAAAATTGCAATTTGCTGCTTCTGTAATATTCTAGAGCACTTGACCGTTTCTAGTATACGCATGATGAATATGTGAGTCCAATTGGGTATTTTGGTGACACTAGATGAAATATAATATTCAAGACAATTATTTTTAAAAAATGTGATAATTAGGTAAATTGTTACCGGCTCATATTTTTAAAAATATAAGAATCCATTCACTTTTTTAGTTTTAATTATATTATATTATATTTATTTGTGATTAATATTATATAAATTACACAGACTAATTATTGATATTATGATAAAATAAATAACAAAATACTTTCAAGGAATATATATCATAACACATTATATGGAGGGAAAAATATTTTAATACTTAAAATAAAATATATAACATAATAAACATTAAAGGAAATGATTATAATGATAATATAGAAATTAATAAAAAGCAATAAATAATTGCGAAACTAGTAATTATAGGTCCAATAATAAAAAATCAAGGCACGGCTACAAGTTTACAAGTATAGGAACAAGTTCCTTGCTGTGGCCTACGAACTGAATCTAATATAATCTGTATGCTTCTTCGAATGTATATACATACACAATACACTCATACATGTGTGTCTGCTACTCCCTAAAATTTCGACTCTCGCTCTCGCACTTAAAAATATCATCTCTCTAGAATCCAATTAGCTTCACGATCTACTCAACGCAATCTAATTTCACCCGTTGTGAATTGTGATGATTAGTTTAACTTTAATTCTCCGATCTAGTTAACTTCGTTTGATTATTGTATCGTAAAACCCTAGTTTCTCACTTCATTTTGATTATTGTGTACGTTGTTGAGTGAATATGTGTAACATGATTCTGTTAGGTCTTTGAATTGGATTGCTGTTGAATGTTTAGATAGAGCTGCTGGATTAGAGGTTTTAATATAGTGTTAATTTAGTGCTTTTAGATTCATTTGGATGTCATGATTGATATTAGTTGTGGTCAATTAGGGAATTAATTCGAAAGAACTGCTTTACTGTAAACATATCATTTTGATTGAATTGTTAGGTAGCTTCGTTTTTGTGATTTGGGTATTGGAATTTTCGAGTTATTATTAGTGGGTGTTAGTTTACATTCCAGTAAAAACAATTAGTTACAGTAGAGGTAGGTAGTTACAGTCTAGTTAGTTACACCACCACTTGTATAACAGAATCTGTTATACAGCTAGAGTAGTAGCTCATGTATATAAAGACAGGCTTGTAATCATTTCAGAGTAATCAATAGAAATGTTTTCTTTCTTCTTCATCAAGTTTATACAAGTTACATGGTATCAGAGCTAAAATGGCGAATTCGATCACTCTCATCATAATCTCATCGTAATCTCATCGTGTTCATCGTGTTCATCTCCAGGTTTCATCTACGCATTCATCTCCTGTTCGTTACTTACTTAGTTTCCGATTGTATCTGTGCATATACAATTCAACACCGATTCTTGATTCTTTAACTGTGAATCACTTCTGTTCATTGATTCATCTGCTTGCTGTGTTCATTACTGTGAAATTTCTGATTATCATCATCTAATGGCGTCTGAAACTAGTCGATTGATCTCCAATAATGATCCATCCAGTGTGTATTACATTCATCCTTCAGATACTACCTCATTTCAACTTGTTTCTGTCAAGTTTAATGGTGTCGGTTATCATAACTGGCGAAGATCTATGATGCTTACTTTATCTACTAAGAATAAGCTTGGTTTCATTAATGGAAGTCTTCCGATGCCTCGATCTACTGATGTGTTGTTTAAACAATGGGAACGTTGCAATGATCTTGTTATTTCTTGGCTCCTCTTCAATCTGGATGAGGTTATTGCTCAAAGTGTTCTTAATATGAAAACAGCTAAAGAAATTTGGGATGATATTGAAGAACGATTTGGAATTGCCTCTTTGACACAGATTTATTCACTTGAACAACAGCTTCTAGAGCTTAAACAAGGAACTGATTCAGTTTCTGAGTTTTACACAAAGATCAGAACTATTTGGGATGGAATCACAGATGTTGATCCATTACTTAACTGCACTTGCAACAAGTGTACTTGTGGACTGACTCAACGTCTACAACAGAAGCAACAACAACAGAGAATGCTGCAGTTCATAATGAGACTAAATGAGCAGTTTGCTGTGATTAGGGGCAATGTGTTGATGATGCAGCCTGTTCCAACTGTTTCTCAGGTCTACAGGTTGTTTGCACAGGAGGAAAAGCACAAGGAAATATCAAACCTCACAAATCAGACTGAAGCTATGGCATTCTATTCTGAAAGAAAGACTGGTGGCAATTATTCTCAGAATCAAGGTTTCAAGAAGAAACAGTTTTCTAATGCTAAAGACTCTAACAATCCAGGTCAAGGTCAGAAGACAAAACCATACTATTTCTGTACTAATTGCAACATTGCTGGTCATAGTATCGAAAGATGTTTCAAAATACATGGATTTCCTCCTGGTTTTCAAACTAAACAAAACAAGAAAGTTGCTGCTGCTGTTCATCAAGTTTCAGAAAATACAGAAGATACAGAGCAATCTTCTCCAATTTCGACAGCACAATACAATCAATTTCTGGCAATGATGGAAAAATCTCAGAATGCTTCAACCTCTCGTGATGTTTCTAATCAATCAGACTCCAAATTTGCTTTATTGGCAGGTATTGTTTGCCTCAGTTCTCAATCAACTTCTGAATGGTTGATTGACAGTGGGGCAACAGATCATATCTGTCCATTTCTTGATAAATTTCAAGAATATCAAAATATTTCAGCAAATAATAGTTTCATCACTGTGCCAGATGGACGGCAAATAAAAGTGCAACATATTGGAACTGTTAGGTTAAACAGTGAAATAATACTGAAAAAAGTACTACATGTACCTGACTTTCATTTTAGTCTTATTTCTGTGAGCCAATTATGTACAGATATGGATTGTCAAATCAATTTTACTAACAAAGGTTGCTTTATTCAGGGCCTTTCAATGAACAGGCCTCCAATTCCTCTTGGTAATTTCTGCAATGGATTATACAGTACAAAGGCTACAGAGCAAATTTTTCCTACACAGCTATGTACTGCTGCACATCTCAATAAAGTTGAAGAAGCAAAATTATGGCATGTCAGGTTGGGACACATCCCATTTTCAAAGTTACCTATGGTGGCACCTGTATCCTCTGTCAAAGAATGCTTGGCTACTAATGTTTGTCAAATCTGTCCAACAGCAAGACAAACTAGACAACCTTTTCCTGTGAGTACTATTAAGACTACTGCTGTTTTTCAATTACTGCACATTGATGTATGGGGTCCATACAAAACTAAATCTCTTACTGGTTGCACACAGTTTTTGACTATAGTTGATGACTTTAGTCGGTTTACTTGGGTTCATTTGCTCAAGTACAAATCTGAAGTTTGTTCTGTATTACAGAATTTTGTTGAATATGTGCATACTCAGTTTAAGACATCTGTGCAATGCATTCGTTCTGATAATGCTCTTGAGCTTAGTGAAGGATCTGTCAAGCTGTTTTATGAAAAATATGGTATAATTCACCAGAAAACCTGTGTTTACACTCCACAACAAAATGGTGTTGTGGAGCGTAAACATAGACATTTGCTTGAGACCACAAGAGCTTTACATTTCCAAGCTTGTCTTCCTGATAGATTTTGGGGTGATTCAGTTTTATGTGCTACCTACTTGATTAATAGAATGCCCCTAGAATGCCTTAACAACCAAAGTCCTTATTTCAAACTATATAAGGAAGCTCCTGATTTGCAAATTCTGAGAAATTTTGGTTGTTTATGCTTCTTCTCTACAATCAAAGTTCACAGGACCAAGTTAGATCCTAGAGCTATAGCTGGTGTGTTTCTAGGCTACTGTAATGTCACTAAAGGTTATAGAGTTTTTGACCTATTGCACAACACTATTGTCATATCTAGGGATGTGGTATTTCATGAATTTACATTTCCTTTTCAAGTGTTGGCAAACACAAATCAAACACAAAATCAGTTTCTCTCCCAGACATTTCTGCCAAAGGTATCATCTGTTCCTGATACAGTTGATTTTCCACCACAAAATCTTTCACAGAGTCCCACACAAGATTCAAATCATACACAAGATAATCTGTCACAAAATCCTACACAAGATTCAAATCATACACCAGAATCCAGTATTTCTTCTTCCCCACAAAACCATATACTTAGTTCCACTGTTGAGTCTCATAACACTAGTCCATCTACAGATACTAGTGTTCCTGTTGACAACTCTGTTAGACGGTCATTTAGGACTAAACAGACACCAACATATCTCCAAGATTATGTTTGCAGTGTTGCTACTAAGTCTACAACTACACATTGGTGCAACTTGATATCTTCATCAGCTTTACCATCAAGTGTTCATTGTTTGGTTGCCAATCAGTCAGTCATCACAGAGCCAGCTAATTATAATCAAGCTGCAAATAATCCTTTGTGGGTAGAAGCTATGCAGAAAGAAATCAAGGCATTGGAAAATAACAAAACATGGGAATTAGTTCCTCTGCCTACTGGTAAAAAGGCAATTGGTAGTCGATGGGTTTTCAAAGTCAAACTAAATGCTGATGGGACACTTGAACGCTGCAAAGCTCGGTTAGTAGCAAAAGGGTACAGTCAGAGGTATGGTATTGATTTTGAAGAAACGTTTTCACCAGTTGTGAAAATGAGTACAGTTCGTTGTGTCATTGCTTTAGCAGCCTGCAGAAAATGGAAATTGTTCCAGTTGGATGTAAATAATGCGTTCCTTCACGGAGATCTTACTGAAGAGGTTTATATGAATGTTCCAGAAGGATACTCTAATCCTCTTAATCTTGTGTGTAGGCTTCGAAAGTCTATCTACGGTTTACACCAATCTTCCCGCTGCTGGTCTCACAAATTAGCCAAAGAATTGATCACACAAGGTTTCGTTCAATCCAAGAACGATTATAGTCTGTTTACTTATCACAAGGATGATGACATTACTATCCTTATAGTATATGTCGATGATATTGTCATTACTGGGAGCAATGAGGACCATATCTCTTTTATCAAACATCATTTGGATGTTACATTCACGATAAAAGATTTAGGACTCTTACATTACTTCTTGGGAATTGAGATAACATATGTTGCTGATGGTATTGTGTTATCACAGAAGAAGTTTAGTAACGATCTACTCAGTACATGTGATTTTGATCTACCACCTAAAGCAGTATCTCCATTACCACTACATCTAAAGCTCAGCCAGGAAAACGGTGATCCATTCCATGATCCTGCTTTGTATCGGTCCCTCGTTGGTAAACTAAATTACTTAACACATACTCGTCCTGATTTGAGCTACACTGTACAGTTGTTAAGCCAATTTATGCATTTACCCAGGGTACCACATTTTGCAGCATTACTCCATACACTTAGTTATGTTTCCAACACAATTGGACAAGGAATTCTTATGAAAGGTTCAGATTCTATCACCTTGCAAGCGTTTTCAGATTCTGACTGGGCTGCATGCCCAGACTCTAGAAGATCAGTTACTGGTTATTTGTTGCTATTTGGAAACTCACCTGTTTCTTGGAAATCCAAGAAACAAAACACGGTTTCACGATCCAGCTCAGAAGCTGAATATCGTGCCATGACCTCAGCAGCTGCTGAAGTTGCTTGGATGGTTAGATTGTTACAAGAAATAGGAGTTCATAAACTTACCCCAGTAACTTTACATTGTGACAATCAGTCTGCATTACATATAGCTAAGAACCCAATCTTTCATGAACGAACAAAGCACATCGAAGTGGATTGTCATTTTACAAGAGACAAGGTGTTAGAGGGCTTGTTACAACTTACTTATCTTCCTACACGACATCAACTGGCTGATATTCTAACTAAGACACTCCCTTCTCCACAGTTGCGAACTCTCAACTCCAAGCTTGGTATCTATGATACATCTTCAACCATAGATTCCAGCTTGCGGGGGGATGTTAGTTTACATTCCAGTAAAAACAATTAGTTACAGTAGAGGTAGGTAGTTACAGTCTAGTTAGTTACACCACCACTTGTATAACAGAATCTGTTATACAGCTAGAGTAGTAGCTCATGTATATAAAGACAGGCTTGTAATCATTTCAGAGTAATCAATAGAAATGTTTTCTTTCTTCTTCATCAAGTTTATACAAGTTACAGTGGGTTGAGGCTGCCTCTGGCTAGGTGATTGCATTGGTTGTAATAGGCTTGTTGAAGTATTGTAGTTTCTTTGAGGAAGAAAACAGAATGAGCTTTGAATTTGAGAATCAAAGTTTACAAGAAAATGTATCTGAAGCACGTGACGGGTCACAGAAGTAATTCACTTGCTTTATTTGCTTCGTATATTTTTCTTCTTGACTTTTTACTTACCTTTAAACAAATAATAGCTGCAATGAGACTTTTTCCCCCTTGTGCCGCAGGGTTAATAAGGTTTCTTACACGAGAGAGTTTCTTTTATCCTTGAGTCAGTTGGAAATATGCAAAAACTTGCCAACAGGATTTGATCGGTCAATTTTAGGGTGAGAATTTTATTTGATTTTCTTAACTAAAGTAGAATTGAATTTATATGTTATATTGATGAGTGATGACTGTCATAGTGAAGGCATCATTTAACACTTCTTGGCAGCATATATATTGTTGCTGTTTTAGTTGTTTATTACTCCCTCCGTCCCTATTTATTTGTCCACTTTGGAAGTAAGAATTTGTCCCTATTTATCTGTCCATTTATACTTTCAAAACTAATTTAATGATAGTTTTTCAAATATATCTCCATAATTTCAATTTTCAAGGCTTGACTTATTTAAAACTTGGTTGAATTCATATTTTCAAGACATAAAGTAGGGGTATTCCATCATTTTCAAGATATTAATTAGAGGTATTTAATGAAAAAGTTTATACAATCAAGTATTCCTTGGTATGTGTTTTTTTTCCCAAAATGGACAGATAAAAAGGGACGGAGGGAGTATGTGCATGTCTTAAGAAATTAATTGTTTGTTTAAAAAATAACAGTGAGTTCGAGGACACAACACAACAAAGAGTCTCGGGTCCTGGCCCGTTGCTAGGTTCTAGGCGTGGGGATTACGGTTCATCACCACCAACCAGAGGCGAAAGTAATCACCCTAGAGGAATATATGGAAAGTGGGGCAGTCGTTCTTCTGGACAAAGTGATAAAGACAGTGACTCTCAGTCTGATAGAGAATCAGGTTAGTTTTGTATTGTAGTATACTTGAGTAGATATTCTTCATGTATAATTCACCGCACGGAGTGGTGTGATATATGTTTGGGGGGCCTCCTAGTTCGATAATTACCTCATAGTAGTGTAAAGTGTAATCTTGAATTTATTACTTTAACAAATTTATTAAATCTGTTCTCTTGTCGTGTGGTGACCATGATATTAAGGAAATGGTAATCAACGATGTGATGCAAGACCGGCCAACATGTCATTTAGGGATGGCAGTTTTACCCGACCCGATGGATACCCGACCCGTTCTAACCCGATTGGGTCTATCCAGACCCGATTTTTTTGGATTTGGATCCGGATCTGGATCTTATTTTTGGACCCGAAAAAGTTTGGATCTGGATCTGGATCTCAGGTATTCCGAACCGAGACCCGACCCGAAACCCGATAAAAAACCGATATAAAATATTATATATATTTATATACACACACATATATGTTAAATGTAAAGTATATACATTGAAATATTATGAATTATTAGATATGAGTATTAACATTTTATTTAATCTTATATTTGCAATATAGAATTTATATTTATTTCATCAATATTTTATTTTTCTCAATTATTGTGCATTAAAAAATCTAAATACAATAAAAATAATAAAATATAAATGATAAGTTGAATGATTGTATACAATTGAGTTAACATGTTTCACGTGTTTATTGTAATAAATGAAGCCTGTAATTCCCTTTTTTATATTTCTAAAGTAAAAAAAAAAAATTCATAATCACATTTTTTTATAGATATATAATTTTTAATTTGTATTTAATTGTATTTTTTAAAAAACCCGAATTAGACCCAATCCGAACCGAAACCCGACGGATCGGATCTGGATCTTCATTTTTCGGGGCCGGACCCGGACCTGACCCGAAATATAATAGATCGGGTCTGGATCTCAAGAAACCCGACCCGATCCGACCCGTTGCCATCCCTAATGTCATTCTATCCGAATTCATAATAGTTTCTATTTTAAGGAATCATTTGGTTAACCAATTTCTCGCGATCTCACATTCTTGAAATTTCCCAAATATAGAAAATAATTATGAGACAGGATTGCTCTGTTGGGTTAAAGCTTATACTTATGTCCAATAATTTAAATTATATGCTTGCAGAGTCGAGCAGGCTTCAAGGAAACCCTTCTCGTCGCCCTTGGCAAAGTGCTGATCATGATGGGCTTCTCGGAAGTGGTTCTTTCCCAAGACCATCTGGATATGCAGCTGGAATGATTGCTTCAAAGGTTCAAGGAAATGATCACTTTCAGCTCAAAAAGAGTAATGAGCCGTATCATCCTCCTCGTCCTTACAAGGTAATAAGTGTATGAATATATATTTTTTGTTACAGCTCAATTTAATTATTTATCTATTCTGCGCATGATACTAATTAACATAACCATGGGAAATATTAATTCAATGAAAGTTATTTCATACTAACTTCAGCTAAGGTTATATTTGTGTTGTACTCAGGCGGTTCCTCACACTCGAAGAGAAATTAGTGATTCAATCAATGACGAAACTTTTGGTTCTGCTGATTGTACGAGTGAGGATAGGGCAGAAGAGGAACGAAAGCGCAGAGGTTTTTTTGATTTCATTATTGTTTTTCCACATTGAATCCATAGTCATTCCTTCTTTATCTCTTTGTTGGATTATATGCTGTCGACTGAACTTCTATGAATTTTTTCTCAGCTTCCTTTGAGTTGATGAGGAAGGAACAACAGAAAGTTCTACAAGAGAAGCAGAAAATGCATGTAGATAAGCAAAAAGATGACTTTTTTACAGCTGATGCTGCATCACTTGAACAAACCACAGTTGGCAGAGCTTTAAAGCAAGACAGTGAATCGGATGGCTCTGGAAGTCAACTTCTATCAAATACCGGCTCTGGCAATAATCCTGTTTCTTCCCATACTTCTGCACCCAGACCACTTGTACCTCCTGGTTTTGCGAGCACAATTTCAGAGAAAATTTCTGGACCAAAATTTACTCTTTCTACACAAGAGGTCATAAGCCCCGTCCTTAATTTTTTTGACAAAGTTTTTTTTCCATAAGCCTTTTCTTGCAACCTTTATCTTAGAAAAGAATATTGTCCAGTAAGAAGAAATTTCCACTAGTAACTATTTGCTATCTATTGAATATTCATACTCATGATTTGCCTAATTTCCTCTTAGTTGTAGTTCATTAGAATTTGGACTGCTAAAAAGATGCGTAGTTTTTGGCTTGGTCAATCCGTTGTTCCAGGAAGTTTGACCTTTTTTGTGGGGTTGGTGTGCAGATATCTGATATCTATATATCACAAAGACACGAACATTGAACTAGTGGTCTCATATAGATCACATCCTTTTTTTATTCTGCTATGTTTGAGGGGTTTAGTGCAGTTAGTTAAACATTAGCTCCCGTCCAATTTGTTCAAGTTTCTGAGTAAGAATTTGTATATTATTTTAAATTTTAATGAGCTTCGGAGAGAGACGAAATCTGTCATAAGCTTATAAAGAAATTTTATGATATGAAAGTGAGAGTAAACAGGAGCAGGAAGCTAGATTCAGACACAATGCCAAGGATGAATAATGAATATCGGACATTGGATATATTTGGTATAGTCGGATTGTTTATATTTTTATACTCTCCGTAACTGTTTTCTAGTCCGTGTTTTCTTGTTCCTTTGTCCCGAAAGGGTTGTCCACATTAAGTTAATATAGTAAATTTACATGTTTTGAAAAATAACACATATTTTTGGCAACATATATAGCTCAACTATTATATGATTGAATAAAAGGTGGATTTTGATTGATGGACAAGAAAAACGGGATGGAGGGAGTAGTATGTATTTATTGCATGTGACCTGAATATTGGTCTGGGCATCGTAGAACCCCTTTCTTTTCAAGGCACACTTGTACTTGACTACTTGTAGCAGTAGATTAATGGCTCTAAACTACAATCTCTCTGCAGTCTGAAGTACTCACTTTTTGGTTCAGTGAGACCTTCATAGTATCACCTTATTCTTACATTGTTTACTTCCCTATACTGTTGGTGTGACTGCTGGGTGTTGTTTACTGCCAAAGATATTTTAGATAAGTTCAGTACATTATGATTTGTGACAGGAGACATAAATCTCCTTTCTTTACATATGCAGACTAGTAAGCAGGAGATCGAGGAGAATATTTTGCTTGCGAAAGCCAAACATGTGCAAAAAGGAATTCCAGGTAAACAAGAAGAGATTCTATCAATACATGAGCTGGTCATAAATGAGAAACAGCCTAAGGATGACAATGTTGAAGCTTTATTTGCTACCAAGGCTGACCCAATGGTCAATCCATTATCTGGTTTGGAAGTTACAAATCATGTACATGGTAATACTAGTATTTTGAAAACCGGCAAAGTTTTGAATGATGGCAAAATGGTTCATTCAAATACCAAGAAGTTGATAATGAATACTACTGCTAGTGATTCCAATGAGGATAAATCAAGGTCAATCCTGGACAAGCTATTTGGTAGTTCCCTAACAGTTAACACTTCAGCAAATCTGAAAGAGGTAATTTTGTACCTTGATGATAGCTTGCCGCTTTGCTCTTTGCTTGTTTATCACTTTTAGGTGAACTTCATAGATCGACATAAAGCAACTTAATGACTTCAGTCAGCTTTTAAGCTACGAAAATATTAAATGCGACCTACTAGTTTAATTAATAAACCTTTCTGTAAACTTCAAAAAGGTAATTTTGTTCTAATGACTTTTGGCTCGATCATTTTGCTTTTTATCTGTTGCTTATTTTTTAAGCAAAAATAGTAAATATACTAGATCAAGGTATGTTGGCTTAATATATTCACGGAATTGGGTAATTGAATTTTGTTATGTATCTTGTAATTATGGAGGCTAATTGGTCTTCTAGAATTTAGTGATCTGTGTTCTTAGAGCTAAGTTGTGGTAACGGACTAGCGGGGGGTCAATCTATTCATTCAAGTAGCATAATCAAAATCTGACCTATGTGTTACTTTTTTATAGCTTAATGATGGTAAGTCTGATGTGAAGCAGAGCCCTAACATGGCCGGGTCTTCCAAATTCTCTCACTGGTTTTCTGAAGAAGGTAAATATGTTTATTATAAGTTACTGAAATGTAATATGCTAAAGCTGTCATATATGAGTTTGACATCTATATGTAAAATATCATGTCTGTCAATTTTCTTTTCTCTTTCACAAGCAGAAAATAAGCCGCCAGAAAATCATACATCTGTTGGCCCAGACAACTTGCTTTCACTGATTGCGGGTGGCGGGAAAGCTGGAGTACCGGCATCTGATGTAGAATCTACACAAGTCATTCCACCAGAACTTATCCAGAAAAGTTCAGAATTTGGAAACAGACTCCCATATAATAGCATGTCTTCTGCCACAACTGGAATATTTGAGCAGTCGTGCAATTATAAAAATACTGACACCATTCCTGCAGTCCTTACATGTGAGGATCTTGAAGGGAAGATTCTCTCTGAGTATAGTGAGAGAAGCTCGATTTTGCAGCCACCTGTATATGTAAACAGTGCCATTGATACTCCAGAGATGCAAGCAAAACCCAGTGTAGACAATCATGCTTCTGTGCATATACTTTCACTGTTACAAAAAGGAGCAAACCTGAAAGATTTGACCCCATCCCCTGTTGCGGAGATTGGATTATCTGGCCAATTACTTAATAGTGAAGTTCATAATACTGTTACTGAGATTGACAAGTCAAGAGCGGCGGATGCAGAGCCTCTTCAAGATACCAGGAAAAATAATACACTTGAAGCGCTTTTTGGAACTGCTTTTATGAAGGAGCTGCAGTCAGTTGAAGCACCAGTTTCCGTGCACAGAAGCTTAGCTGGGGCTGTGAAATCTGATTATATTGAGCCTCATGGTCTGTCTTTTCATGTTGGAAATGACGGATCGGGTCCTGCTAATGAAATTGAGTCCAACCGGTCAAATGTCGAGAACAGAAGGTTGACCCCAAATCCAGATAAAACCATGCCGGTGGAAATCGAGAGCTGGTTAGGATATACAGATCCTCAGATTAATTTAGAATCCTTAAAAATGCAAAATGAGGGCAGAGCTAAGCATGGATTGCATGGGGTACGTCAGAGTCAGCTACCTGAAGAGCAGAATTTACTTGTCGGTGATCCGCTGAACCCGAGTAAATCAAGATATATTCCTGACGGGGGAATGAAAATCAGTGAGGTTTTATCCAGCACCTCATCTGATATTGCAAAGAAATTGGCAGCTCTTAATGCTGGTCACAGAGACGAAAGGTCTCTCAGAGCTCAAGAAGGTCCTAACTTTAACCGTGGTCCTAATGACCAATATCAGAATCTTTATGCCAAAGCATCTCCGCCACAATTTCATTCTCCACAAATGAATTATGGAAGACCATTATTCAATCCTACAGATTATCATTCGGCTCACATGTCATCCCAGATGAAATATATGGCTCCAGAAAGTATCAACCATGATGGTCGCATTAATAATCACTTCCCTGTAAATATGATTCGTCCTCCCGTACATCACCACAACACTGCTCCAACAGAATTTGATCTTCCGGTACATCTTCAAATGCTACAGCAGATGCAAGTGCCACAAAATTTTCCGCCACCAAGTGTACCACAGGAATACCCCAGAGGTGGACAACTACCTCCCCACCTCAGCAACCAGCAGAATATGTTTCTGCAGGAACGAAACCTGATGCAAGGAATTTCCTATGGTCAACGACAACCAAGCATTAGTGGTCTAGGGATGCCACCGCCTGGTAAAGTCTCGTTACATAATTTAATTAATGTCAGCAACTGCTTGTTCCTGAATGGTTGTTTACGAGTTATATGTATATTTTTGGTGTTTTCTGAAATTATAAGAAATTGCAGATAACAGTTTAGATAGAGTGGTACAGAAGAATCAAGGCAGAAAACAGAGAGATGAGGCACACACACATATATAATGTATATAGAACAAAGTATCAGTATTTATAGAACAGTAAGATCGGTGCAGATAACTTAGAAAAGAAGATAGTAGTTTCTAGTGATAAAAACTAAGGAGAGGAGGTAGCTAGTAGTTGGCAGAACTAAAAGTCCTATTTTCTATCACTTTATAAAGCAATTAGAATTTACATTCTCTATATCTGTTTAAAGGCTGCAGTGAGAATATGCAGACTACTAACATAAAGCATAGGAGCTGACATCTTATGAACAGACGCAATTACCCTTATTACACGAAGTGCTGCTAATTCGTACTACTAATAATCAAACTACTCATTCTACTAGGGCTGCAAATACTGCTCAGTCCTGACATATTTATATGCATCAACCTTCCCAGCTTTACACTTAATTAGAAACTTCTAGCTCCACCTGCAATTCTATATTAATTACTCAAGTGAATCTGAATTCGGAAGACATTATGTTGATTAATCGAGTGTGTAATCTCCATGCAGAAGTAAACAAGGGGCTTGTGCCATATAACTGGCTAGTAAAGAAATATGATTGCTAATGTTGGCACAAATTGAATTGTAATGTTTTTCTCTCTTATTAGTTTTTTACTTCATATAGATCACAAAATTAGGTAATTTATTCAAATATTGCCAGTAATATCTTATTGTCTGTTGTACCTTATGTAACTCAATGATGTATTATCTTTAGGGCTATTTACTTGATGTTGGCTTTGTTTGACAATGTTTTTTGATCTGTTAAATGCATGACAGTGCTTACTAATACTTCTGATGCCATTCTTTTTTTCCAGCGCCTGATGTCTCCGTTGGAAGCAATCGCCTTGACGCACTTCAAAGACTAGTTGGTATTGAAAATGGAGCAAACCTAAAACAGATGCAGAATTATGGCATTAATCGTCAGGGAATGTATAATCATGAGCTGGATATGAGTTCTCCCTATAGATAGTTATCATGATTGTGGCTAATGCTATACTTGACTGTAGATTACAACTCCCAACATTTGTTTTAAATGCCTGTGGAGGAATGGTGCAACTGATAAGATTCTGATTAACAGTAGAATTCCGTGTGGTTTTTCTCATGATGCATTTGATCTATAAGAATAAAGCATTCGAGTCCTAATGAACGAAAAGCATATGCAGAATGCAGAAAATTCTTCCGATGTTGATCGTAGGCTGAGATTATATAGATCATTATACTATGTAGTTTTTGCGTTGTCAGCAGATTGTTGGCATTTCACCTCCAGAATGCTGCAAGTTTTTACAGAACTAAAAGACTTGATTGAAAAATTTCGTAGTTATTGTTTTATTTGTGGAACAGAATAAAATTTGAAAGTAATTCCGGACTTGTTTAACTAAAGTTTCAAACCAGTGGTACTTCCTAATGTTTATCACATTAGGTCTGAATATTCTCTCTAATATTTTTATTAAATTGACATGAGAAAAATCCAAATCATAATAAAGATTTCAAAATATAATTTACATGGCTGATATTAGGCTATGTTTCTGAGTGAGCACGACTAGATTATAATTTGAAGAATTAAAATCATTTTCTTAAATTTTGTTTGGACAGTTGACCTCTAATTTGGACTTCTATGATCTAAATTATGGTCAAATAATAAAGCATGCACGATAACCAAATTTTTTAAATTTTATTCGAATTAATCCCCGATCTTTGTTAGTCAAACTCCAATCAATATTTAATTAGAATTTCTTGCTCCATTGATCTATAATAAAATATTGGTATTCTATTATTAAATAAAAATAAATTAAGTATAGAATAGCTAAAAATATAAAAATCTTATCTGGATAAAACACACAAGCATCAATATCTAATCTATACTAAACATAATTTTCAATGAATGATAAAAATAATTCTAAATCTTCTACCAATAATTAGTCAATTTAATTATTATTAATTAAAATAGGACAACTAATTATAGTTAGAAACAGAGGGAGTCGAATATTAAAATAACAAGAATTTTTATTTCTTTCGAACAAGTATCTTAAAATTAGCAGAAGCATAATCACATAAATTTTTAAAAAAAAATTGTCATATAGTATCAGTAATCCCTTTGCTTGGGGTTGATTACTTAGAAACAGACTAAACTTCCTTCAAGTACTGTGAGTCTAGATTTAGGAAAGTTCGGATATTATTTGCAGACAGAAATGACAGACGATAGAACCGGTAAGAAGGTAGAAAAGAAAACATAATGATCCATTCATATAAAAAAGAGAGAAAAAAAGGGTCTAGTCACAAAAAAGTAAGAACATTAAGAAATCAGACAAAATATATAACAACTTTTAAGCTAGATGGGCGGCTAGCTGATGGGCCCTTCGAATATATCTCTCCAGCCATACATTTCGTCACGTAATTATAACCAACGAAGATAAAGCAAATCGAATGGTGGGGATTCGTATTATTTTTTCAGCTGTTCCTGAACCAAGCCCTTTTTGTTAATGAAGTGGAAGGATTTAATTTTTCGGGACATTTTTTTTATAAATATAAAAATATAGATAAATTTATCTATATTTTCTCTTTCTAATTTCTTTTGTTTCAAAAAGAAAATATAGATAAATTTTTAAAAAAATCATATAGACACAAAAAGAAAAATTAGAGATACATATTCTTCACTTTTAATCAATATATATATATAAAGGAGGATGCGGGCGTCTCTAGAATTGTTCGATTCAGTCTTCTGATTTTTCTTAAATTTCGGATAGAAAATATAGTTATAATTCAAACAATCAGGTTTAAAAATTCTAAAAGTAATACAACTCTTTTCTTATCAAATTCTAAAGATGATACAATTCTTTTCTTATTTAGTATTTCTTATTGAATTCTAAAGATGAGACAATTCTTTTCTTATTTAGTAATCCTAATAGAAATAGGATTATATTTATTCAAACTAACAAAATCATAGATAAAATACAATTTATATTTAAGATTTGTAAGGTAATACGTACAATTTATATTATCGATTTACTCTTATAATTTTCTTAAATTTCAAATAGAAAATAAAGGATTGTAAAGATAATAATCATTAAAAAAACTGATAGCAACAAAAATTAGAACCATAAAAGAATAATAACTTTTAACTAATAAATAGGCATCAAAAAATAAAAAAAAATTAAAAAATAAAATAATATATAAAAAATAGGAATCATATATTAATTTTATGATAATGTAAATGGGTCTTGATTAGTATTGTGTTTGACGGGAACGGGAGGCGGTCCAAACTAATTTTTATCTAAATAATAATAAATTTTTTATTAGTATTATGTTTGACGGGAAAGTCGCTAAAATAATTTTTATAAAAGAATAATAATTTTTAACTAATAAATTGGAATCAAAAAATAAAAATAATTAACAAATAAAATAATATATAAAAAATAGATATCATATATTGATTTTATGATAATGTAAATGGTTCTTGATTAGTATATCGTTTGACGGGCACGGGAGGCGGCCCAAACTAATTTTTATCCAAATAATAATAAATTTTCTATTAGTATTATGTTTGACGGTAAAGTCGCTAAAATAATTTTTTATCTATGTTATAATATATTTTTTTGTTACACAATTCAAAATAATCTCTAATTTTGTCATAATTAGAATAATTTTTATTAGTATTGTGTTTGACACTAAAACGACTCAAACTAATATATAAATTATACTTCCTCCATCTCATTTTAAGTGTCCTGTTTAACTTTTGAATGGTCAAATTGACCAAATTTTGACTGAGATTTACACATATAATATAATTTTTAAAAGTAAAAAAAATTATGTCATTATAAAATACATACAATATACTATAAAATGTAATTTTTAGTTTTTCAAAATAATAATGAATTTATTTTTATGCTTGGTCAAAATTTGGTCAATTTGATCGTTATAAGTCATAACAGGACGCTTAAAATGGGATGGAGGGAGTAATGTTTTGTTATAAGTATTGTGTTTGACAAGAGAGTGGCTCAAACTAATTTTGATCTAAATTATAATATTTAATTTATCATAAAAATAATAATTATGGATTAATATTGTCTTTGACGGGAGGGGGGTTCGAACTAATTTTATTATTAGTTTTGTGTTTGACAGGATGATCACTTAAACAAATTTTTATATCAATTATAATATTTTTTATTTGTGATATGTTTAATGGGAAGATGACTCCAAATAATTTTTATCCTATTATAATTCTAATTCATATCAAAATTTATCACGCCGCCGCGAAGCGTTATATTATCGATTTACTCTTATAATTTTCTTAATTTTCGAATAGAAAATAAAGGATTGTAAAGATAATAATCATTAAAAAAACTGATAGCAACAAAAATTAGAACCATAAAAGAATAATAACTTTTAACTAATAAATAGGCATCAAAAAATAAAAAAAAATTAACAAATAAAATAATATATAAAAAATAGGAATCATATATTAATTTTATGATAATGTAAATGGGTCTTGATTAGTATTGTGTTTGACGGGCACGGGAGGCGGCCCAAACTAATTTTTATCTAAATAATAATAATTTTTTTATTAGTATTATGTTTGATGGGAAAGTCGCTAAAATAATTTTTATAAAAGAATAATAATTTTTAACTAATAAATTGGAATCAAAAAATAAAAATAATTAACAAATAAAATAATATATAAAAAATAGGTATCATATATTGATTTTATGATAATGTAAAAGGTTCTTGATTAGTATATCGTTTGACGGGCACGGGAGGCAGCCCAAACTAATTTTTATCCAAATAATAATAAATTTTCTATTAGTATTATGTTTGACGGTAAAGTCGCTAAAATAATTTTTTATCTATGTTATAATATATTTTTTTGTTACACAATTTAAAATAATCTCTAATTTTGTCATAATTAGAATAATTTTTATTAGTATTGTGTTTGACACTAAAACGACTCAAACTAATATCTAAATTATACTTCCTCCATCCCATTTTAAGTGTCCTATTTAACTTTTGAATGGTTAAATTGACCAAATTTTAACTGAGATTTACACATATAATATAATTTTTAAAAGTAAAAAAAATTATGTCATTATAAAATACATACAATATACTATAAAATGTAATTTTTAGTTTTTCAAAATAATAATGAATTTGTTTTTTATGCTTGGTCAAATTTGGTCAATTTGACCGTTATAAGTCAAAACAGGATGCTTAAAATGGGATGGAGGGAGTAATGTTTTGTTATAAGTATTGTGTTTGACAAGAGAGCGACTCAAACTAATTTTGATCTAAATTATAATATTTAATTTATCATAAAAATAATAATTATGGATTAATATTGTTTTTGACGGGAGTGGGGTTCGAACTAATTTTATTATTAGTATTGTGTTTGACAGGATGATCACTTAAACAAATTTTTATATCAATTATAATATTTTTTATTTGTGATATGTTTAATGGGAAGATGACTCAAAATAATTTTTATCCTATTATAATTCTAATTCATATCAAAATTTATCACGCCGCCGCGAAGCGCGATATATAAAGGAGGATGCGAGCGTCCTATAATTGCTCGATTCAGTCTTTTGAATTTTCTTAAATTTCGGATAGAAAATATAGTTGTAATTCAAAAAATCAGATTCAAGAATTCTAAAGATGATACAATTCTTTTCTTATTGAATTCTAAAGATAATACAATTCTTTTCTTTTTTATTTAATATTTCTTATTGAATTCTAAAGATGACATAATTCTTTTCTTATTTAGTAATCCTAAAAGAAATAAGATTATGTTTAAAAGAAATCAACTTGAAGGATTTCAAAAGTTAATATAATTCTTTTTTTTTCAGATTCTAGAGGTAATACAATTTTTTATTATCTAGGAATGCCAAAAGGAATATGATTATATTTATTTAAACTAATAATCATAGATAAAATACAATTTATATTTAAGATTTGTAAGGTAATACGTACAATTTTTATTTCCGATTTAGTCTTATAATTTTCATAAATTTCGAATAGAAAATAAAAGATTGTAAAGATAATAATCATTAAAAAACTAATACCAAAAATATTAGAACCATAAAAGAATAATAATTTTAAACTAATAAATAGGAGTCAAAAAATAAAAATAATTAACATATAAAATAATACATATAAAATAGGAATCATATATTGATTTTATGATAATGTTGATTAGTATTGTGTTTGACGGGCACGGGAGGCGGCCCAAACTAATTTTTATCTAAATAATAATAAATTTTCTATTAGTATTATGTTTGACAGAAAAGTGGCTAAAATAATTTTTTATCTATGTTATAGTATATATTTTTGTTAAAACGGGACCACAGTTCAAAATACTTTTTGTCCAATTATAATCTTTAATTTTATCATAATTAGAATAATTTTTATTAGTATGTGTTTGGCAATAAAGCGACTCAAACTAATATCTAAATTATAATGTTTTGTTATTGGTATTGTGTTTGATAAGAGAGCGGCTCAAACTAATTTTGATCTAAATTATAGTATTTAATTTTATCATAAAAATAATAATTATGGATTAATATTGTCTTTGACGGGAAGGAGGTTCAAACTAATTTTATTATTAGTATTGTGTTTGACAGGATGACCACTTAAACAAATATTTATACCAATTATAATATTTTTCATTTGTGATATGTTTAACGGAAAGATGACTCAAATAATTTCTATGTTATTATAATACTTATTCATATCAAAATTTATCACGCCGCCGCGAAGCGCGGCTTTTTTCACTAGTTTTAATATAAAAGAACACCAAGCCGATTCTTAAATACCCAGGTAATTCTATATCTTATGTATGAAAATAATTACTGTACAGAAAATATGTTTCTCAAAGGTGGTACAGTAAATTCAACCGTGTCAAGTCGCAAACAGCGAGATTTGCATGCAGCGCTTGCTTGGGAGTTGGGATTGACTCGAAAAGTATGGCTGCGCGCGAAACCGCCATATCTAAATTACTGTTATCAATATTTACATTGCAGAAAAAACGGATAAGTTTCTAGTTCTTTAACTTTTGTACAAAGTAATTTCCAAGGATTGAAACTGTGACGTTTCTATAAATTTTTTTAATTTTTTTTGTCAGTTAAGCCGTTCATACAGATGAAACTTAAGAGTTGTAGTTTTCATGTATGTAACTGTAAATATTACTGTGTAATGTTATTTTATATTTCAGAACAATAATCCATTGTGTTTTATGTAATATATATATTTTTTTAAGTCGGCTGAGATATAAAATAACTTTGGTAAATAAGCCATGCAGTAGTAATAGTAGTAATAATAATAATAATAATAATAATAATAATAATAATAATAATAATAATAATAATAAAGCTTCATTTTACTTGATTTTAACAAATGAAAAGAAAAAAAAAAAAGAGCTTCTTTCATTTAAGTCTGATAATGAAATCCACTTCCATTTTTATTTTTATAATAGACACGCACCAACACTCAATATTTAGTAAAGGGATTGAGAGATATTGTTCATTTTTTTTTATTTTCATTATTTTCGTAACCAAGAATTGGTCGGTAAATTCAGCTTCTGCCACTCACATTTTCTTCACAATCATTCTCTCTCAGTATTTTTTTTCGCTCTCCTACTCTGCATTTCTTTTTCTTTTTTAATATTTTTCTTGGTACTTTTCTTCTTCTATGCACCTCTTCATTGCTCATCTCTCTCTATTCATAGAAAAAGAAAATCATATTTCATTTTGATCCTTATCTTCCTCTCCTTTTAAATCATCACACTTTCTTTTTTTCTCTAGAATTTGTACTTTTAGTTCTTATCCCATTTCAAGTTTTCTGCTCAGTTCCTAGGAACTTCTCACCAACTCCTTTCAAAAATGAAGGTTTGATTCTTTCTCTCATATATTTCTGTTCTCATTCTGATTCTCTTTATTATTCCTTTGTTTTGAATTTTTTTTAATATTCCTTTCTTCCTGGTTGCTATCTTTTGGAGACATATTCATTCTTCTATGTGTTGTGGTACAATAAATAGAATGATCTTTTGTAGAACTTTTAGCTGCTTTAATTTTCTACTTAAAATGATATTTTGTGGGTCATATTAAATTTTATGGTGTATTTAGTTTCACTTTTGGGTGATCAGAAGTAGACTGTGTTGTTATGTGTTGCCCTGTATTGTTCATTTACAAGGCATGGCAACCTGCAATTTTTCGGATCACTTCGTGCATCTTAGCCTCCGCAGACCTCGACGAGAAATAATGATTTGCTTGTATACATGCATATATGCAAACTGCAAATATCACTTTGCTGATTAAAATTAGCATTCCTTTAGTACAATCCAAATATGAGAATGAGATCTTGATTGTTTTTTATGGTTTTCTACATAATATATATGCATATATGAGTGACGAGTTGATGGTTGTTTGTAAGTAGATTGTATACAGATTAAAGATAAAGCTTGTCCATTTTTTATTTTACCAGAAGTTCATTCTGAAACTGGAGGTGCAAGATGTCAGAGATAAGAGGAAGGCCATGAAGACTGTCTCCACTCTTTCAGGTATCCGATATTTATATGCTTCCTACTGTATTTAATTATTGTGAAAAAGGTTTTCGGGGAAGATTTCTTTGGTAAAATCTGAATATGAAAAGAAAATGGCGAGGAACAAGAGGTTGAGGGCTTGAGACTCTGCAGGGTTCTGTGGGTGAACTAGACACTCAAGGTCCTTGTTAAACCTCTGCTTGCCTTTCCAAAAACAGGGATAAAACTGAAGGAAAACATTAGGCTTTTTTTGCTTTGCAAAATCTTCGACTGTCAGTAACAAATATGGAGTGGTAGCTGGAAATAATGTAGCATTTTCAGTACAGGCCCCTCATTTTTTGAAATCATATGCTGTTACCTTGAATTTTTATAATGTTATTTGGCGAATGTGCTGGTATCCCCACAATGACATAACACAGAGCATTATAGAGGCTGACATTCTCGAAAATTATTAAGAATGGAATCAATGTATCTGGCTGAATATAGTAATGTATAAGTTATAATATATCATCTAATTTTTCCATTTGCATTTGTCTTCTTTGATCTATTCACGTGTAAAGTTATGCTTGAATTCGAGGAAGTGTGAGAGTTGAGGACCGAAGTTGGAGATGAGAGATTTTGAAGCTTAATTGCAAGTTAAACCCTTTTTGTGCAAAGCTAATCATTATCAAGATTTTGCAGGGATTGATATGATCTCCATAGACATGAAGGATAAGAAATTGACTGTGATTGGAACGGCTGATCCTGTTACTGTTGTGAGCAAACTACGCAAGTTTTGGAGGTCAACCGACATAATATCAGTAGGGCCAGCAAAAGAGCCTGAGAAGAAAGAGGAGCCGAAGAAAGAAGAACCTAAGAAGGAAGAGGCCAAGAAGGAGGAAGGTAAGGAAGAAGCAAAAAAAGAGGACACCAAAGAGGAGCCAAAGAAGGAAGAGGGGAAAAAAGAAGAGCCTAAGAAGGAAGAAGAGGCAAAAAAGGAGGAAGGAGAGAAAAAGGCCGAGCCTCCACAGCCAATGGTGGCAACCATTATGCCATACAGACCATATTATCATCCAGTGAACACATATTATCCTGCAATGAGCTCATACCATCCTCCGATGAACGCATTCTATAACCCTGCGGTTAACACAAATTACTACGCTCAGCCTGTCGTGGAAGAGAGTCCGAGTTTGTGTACTATACTGTAAATGGTGAACGGTAAGAAAACATGGCATTGTTTTCTTAATCTGAAGGAACCCGTTTTGTCTCTGGTCATGCAATTCTAAAAGGGGTCTGAAGAAGAGAGAACCGTCGCCTTGTAAATACAATTTACTGTTTTATCTTTACATTTTCTTGAGAAAGATGTTGTACTTATAAATAATTTTGTTCAGATTACTAATTTCAGTACTATGCTTCATATACCCCTTCAAGCCTCAACTCCTGTGAGTTCCATTTGGCCTTCTCATGCAAATTTAAGACCTGCAGAAAAGCGATTCCTGTATGCAATAGTTTCCCATTTTCAATAATTAATTTCAGACTTGTGAGCATATGATTACAAGTTGTCTGACTAGGTAAATAATGCGAGAGCCTAATAAGTAATAATGCGAGAGCCTTGTGCACTTAATTACGTGCTTTAAAATATGATAATAATGTAAGACAAGTCGGGGTATATGATTTTGAGATCAATGACAAGATTAATGAGCTGCTAGCTCATTCCACATAGCATTCCACATGAATTGGTTGGTTATAAGTTGTTTAAGAATCTGGTATGGTATCACATAGCATGTGCTTAAACCATTTCTGGTGTACTTGAAAATGAAAATGCATGCAATAAGAGGAGTACAAGTTAATTCTTGTAAACAAACAGATGTTTCCAATAGTTGATCGTACGTTGTGCATCTGTGCAGTGGGACTGGTCTAGTAATTTACACGTATTTTCCACCTTCAACTTTAGTACATTGTCCCCGCTAATTTATGAACCTTTGACATCTGTGCTTCAGTGTTATGCTTGTACAATGTTTGGTTCATATTAAACAAATACAGAAAACATGCAATGAACCAAACGTGGCCTTCAAGTCGGTACTCGTTCTACTTTTCTGTTATGTTGCCCATGACATGGACCAGGTTAGTTACCCTATACTTATGGTTTCTATTATTTTATAATATAAAAAAAACTATAGGAACCTAAACATGTTCAAGGATTTTTTAATACATAAGGGGATATAATTTATGTAGATTGAAAGAATAGATCGAATAATTATAAAGTTATTATTAATTTATATTATGTATTTAAGAGAATTTTTTTACCAAAAGATAATACTTTATCATTTTAATTTCATTATAATTATGCTTAAACATCTATAAGATTTCTGACACCTCTGCACTTAGAATTGGGATTATTTTTCTTGAACGTATAGGATTCTAAGTAGTGTTGATAAAAATACAAATAAAATGCGACAAAAGTTCATATGCTTTTAGGAAGGATAGTCATGGTATTTATAGACATATTCGCTCAAGTTGGAGTTGTGGGGCTCTAATATTATAAAATCGGTGCGATAAGATGCGAGAGCAGGATCCACTTCATAAATTTGACAATTGACGTATGTCACTCTCATGGTCATGGCGTACGAAGTTATCAACACACAAGAGATGACGCATAACACACAAGATATGTCAATTATTCACAGCTAATAATAACAATGTTAAACTTGCTTACATTTATGGACCGGATTTTCGTAATATGAATAGTTTATGCTATTTTTTTATTTTTATGTTTATTATAGTAACTAGCAATCTGCCCCGTGCTTCGCACACGGGTAACGTTTGAATTTTTAATTTTAAATAATTAATTATAACATTGACTAATAAAGATACAATAGGTGTTCATAGTTTTATGAATCATGGTGATTATAATGTAATATTAATCTTTGAGTGATTCGGAGTTTAACGAAGTTAAATTTAATTCATTAGACCAAACTCAGTATTAGTCTTGAAATCTTAGGTCAATAAATATACTAAAGTGCCTGTAGAGGAAACCATTTTCTGAACATCGGAAAATAAGCTCCAAGACAAATGAAAGAAATAATGTAAAATGTTGTTCGAATTTATTCTAACATCTTAAAATTTTGTAAAACATTTTAACAAAATAATGTAATGCTTTCAAAATAGTATAATATATTAACATAATATATTAATTTTTTCTAAATTATTAAATATATTTTTGTCAACTTTTTTATAATGTTGAAAATGTGTAATATATAACATGCTTTGTTATTAAATTATCATTTCTCAACGTCGCGGTTGACGACTACTCACACCTATTTTATATCCTATATATAATTTTAGTTAAGTAATGAATTTTGATTTTAAAAAAATATAATATATATTTTGAACAGATAAAAGTACATACTGAATTAAAAAAAAATTGTTTTTATGGAAGCTCTAATAATTCCGACAATACCAAATCTGCTAAACTCGAAATTTGTGAATAAAATTATGCAATGATTCAAAAAAATATCGATTATTGAGTATTCTGGATTCTAAAATTGTATGTGTTTACTTTTTAAGGACAATAATATATTCTATATATATATCTTATTCACGTGTCTTGTGTTCAATATTTAACAATAAATAATAAAATTAGGAATATTACAATGCCTGAAAATCTAATAAATTTCATTTTTATGTTACTAAGGTATCACTATATTCTAAAAAATCTATAAATTTCATTTTTATGGCAAAAAAAAAAAGGTATCAATATATTCTAAAAAATTATACAGATTTTTTTGAAAATATTAATATGATATTTAATTTTATAGTAAGTTATTCTTGAACACGTCTTCGATGAGGCCTTGCAACTCACATATATAGCGAATTTAGTTTTAACAAAATAAAAAAACTTTGATTAAAATAATTATAAGATATTAATATTTTTTGAAATATAAAATATATTTTCATTAGATTCTTTATAATGTTGAAACTAAATAATATATGACATGTTTTTTATTTAATCATATAATAATAAATTTCGGCGACGCCTGGCACCTTATTTATACCATAGATTTAATTTTAGTTAAGGTACTTTGATTAAAATAAAATATGATATATTTTTAACAAATAAAAATACACACTAATTTTCTAAAATTTTAATTTTTGTGGAACCTCTATGCATTTATCAAAATTCAAGAACACTCTGCTAAACTTGAAATTCATAAATAAAATTTTTGTTAAATAGTTCTACTCTAACAACTATTAGTATCATTAATATAATAACATGTACCTTATTTACTACCTTATCAAGACCAAGAAAAATTAGCAAAAAAAATAATTGATACATTTATAAATATTATATATCAATATTTTAACAATAATTAACAAAGTAGAGTGCGAACTGATGTTAGCGGGCATAATTTTTAAAATTTCGCATGTAAATGAAAACAAAAAAAAGGGAGAAACACATCAACATATGTTTTGATCGGTGTATACCGAAGAATATTATGACAAATTATCTTTTATCCCTAAGATATAAGATGAACAAATCTTACAAAAGATAAGTCCATATCATTTATACTAAAAAGAAAAAACTATAAAAAATAATATAAATTAATTGATAAAACTTATAAGTACACCTAAAACATTTAGGAGAGAGCTAATAACAGATGATACATCCTAATAATTGCTATGTAAATGCTACTTGACACGCAAAACCAAAAAAAATTCAGTAAAGAAGGATCATATGTATCCTTTCATCATTTTCTATTTCTCAAGCAATGGCATTTCCAGCAGACTACCAGGACAATGACTGGGTCTGTTTTCTTTCTCGGCTTCCTGGTTTACAAAAGGCTCTCAATTTACCAGGTTTCCTCTCTTGCAGGCAGCTTGATTCCATTTGTATAACAGTCCAGAGAGAGAACCTAAAACAGCATGTTCCAGAATAGTTTTGATCAAGTCAGAGGCGTGCAACATACTTCCTAATAAATACTATACCCAGAGATAAATAGCTTTAGCACAATATCCAAATATGATGGCAGAACTCAATAGCGATATCACGGACATTGTAATAGGACATTATATGTGAGTCTATGCATAAACAAAAATACAACTATAGGCATGTAAGGCTTTGTAACTATGTGTACACACATTAACTAATTAACTCTCTATAATGAATATTGCTTACCTGAAAAGAAAGGTAAATAAGTACATATATTAAAAAGATACAGAGCCTTTACACTGTCCCCTGCTATTGAAAGTTGATTTTTGTAAGTTCTCAAACTTCTTTAATTAACATTTTGCATTTCAGGCCATAGTAACATATACAATGTTGTCTTTTTCAAGATCTTCGAAACATGTCTCAACCTCATCGCTAATCCAAAATTAACTTGACGTTCTTCGCTATACAAAGGCCAGATGAAGCCTCCTATATGGATGAATATCCTCTTGTACATTGCTAGTAATATCGGCATCCCAGATCCTGTTCCTTGTGTTTGCAGGATACATTAAATCCTAAATTTATTTGCAAAAGGTAGTGATATGCATAATGATTAATTTTTACTTTAAAATTTAAATGAGTAATAAACTGATCTGGGCAGTATCTTTTTAGATATCTGATAGGGCATGTCATATATGTAGATATCTAATAACATAACATGTCCACAATCTTTTAGCAGTACATAAATTAAATATAAGTCTATTTTGGATGGTATAGAATTTTAACCCAGAATTGGTTGTGCATTAGTTGTTCAATAGATGCACCTATCCATCTGTAAAAGCTTAATCATAGGTTCGCTTTTTATGCACTTGTGAAAAGAATGGTTCAGAACTAATGCAAGGAAAAAGGCTGAGATTATAAGTACAGAAAATTCCGAAGTTAACTCACCAGAGTCCCGATATGTATCACATTTAAGGCAAATGTCAAACTCATTAATGTAACTTTCACCTTGGAAAAATTAAGATTTAAATTATTAACGGTTTATTCAGGTTATATATAAGAGAGATTACTTAAGTTGTATTAGATGTTGGTCGAAGGATTCTATAACATGGACCCTCTGGCTAAAACTGCAGAACCCGAAAACATAGACAACAAAATGGCATTCCTGAATATCTAAATAAAATTTACCTTGTCTTGCATTAGATTAAGAAGAGCTTTCCTATTTCGGAGCCTCCTTGCTGAAGGAATGCCCTGGATATCCATAACATAAACGATGTAAGCACGTCTAAAACTTGATTTCTTGGAAAACATAATTCAGTTACTATCTCAAGCTTGTAGTCTTAAAAAGTTCCATAATCAAACATGTTTCTTAGAAAAGAACATCCTCCTACCCGAAATTAGAATTTCAGAAAGCCAGGATCATAAACTGAATGAACAGGACAACTGAATAAAAAAATTCCATATCTATATAATACATATATTTGCCTGAAAACTACAGAAATAGAATATCAATAAATGCTCAATATATGCACTTTTGAGAGTTCCAAAATATACTTATGAAAGGGACACATATAAAAAGAAGATAACACTCTTGATCAAAATGCAAAAAGTAATATCTTACAGGATTATAATTCTTTTATATTAATTACCCAACCAGGTGATAGGTTGATGATGACGATAATCATAATATACCTGATACAATAAAACTCTCAAAAAAATTTGGCAGCAAAATTCGAAAAGAAACATAATCCTGTAAGATATTAAAATCTGAATGTCAAATCCAAAATCGATATTTCATATATGGATTGCCACACATAACTGACCTGGTATTGCAGATTGTGTACTAATACTTGTTAAAGGAATATACATTTTAGTTGCATGAGAGTGAATTACAAAGAATGAGTAATCATTATCCATCGAGTTGTTAGTGTACTAATACCTGCCGAATTAGTGCAAACAGGGCCTCTTGTGAAGGAGTTTTCGCTTCGGTTCTGCCTGAGATCACAAAAGGCTAAACTCATATCTGTCACCTAACATCCTTACTCGAATCTCACTGAAATAATCTTCTGCAGCCCAACCATCATTAGAAAGCAATAAGAGGCCAGTACAACCACATCCAAGCATGTTGTAAAACCAAACTCATCTCTAGCGATTATCAAATTCAAAAAAATCATTAACATCCATAAAAAATATCCTAAAATAAAGCGGACACATAATATCATATATATACACACCCTATGTTATATGCACCACTATATGTTTAATATACATCTAAAAAAATAACAATAATGATGCCAACAAATGATGGTTCAACAGTAAAACTAAATGTTTCAATTGTTTTCATCCATGCTGCTTCATCTTGAGTACACGGATATTAGTACCCATCGCTGAAAGTACACCCACAATATCTAAGTGTATCGATGGACAAATATTTCAAAACTGCAAACCTGTAAGTTCCTATCGCATTAGTAAAGGCATGTCATTCATCACCTAATGGACCATGGCCAACCCAAAGCGCTAAAAAAATGTAAACAACACAAAGAACAAACAGTTTAGTTTAGGCATTTTAACAAACACTTTTTGGCGTCTCACTCACTGATACTTTCCCTTCAGATGCCTGTAACATCAACAAAAAAACACATAGTCAAAAGAGATGTTCAAAAACTAATCCATAGTTCTGTATCACTACACAAATCTTTCTCAAATTCCTTGGACATGAAATCAACAAAAATCTTGATAAGATATATAAAATAGGATGCGTAAGAGATATACCTCCATAATAACCATTGTTGACATGAAAGAGCCTGGAATTTGAATTTGATATCCATTAACATAACTGAAGCATTTTTTTTAGATCTGAAAGAGAATGAGAGAAGAAAATTATGGAAGGGTAGAAATACTAAAAATATTACCTTTCTCCATCGGTAGAACGATACAATTATACAAACATGGATGAATGAAACCACAACAGAGTGAAAACTGATGAGCATAATGTCAGCGCCAAAAATCATGGATGCAGTTCCTGTAATCATGGAATTTAACTGTCCAATTTTGAATTCACCGGATACACGATTACTATGATCAGTTCTGATATTTGTGTTTACCCGAATGAAAACGGGTAAACCCGCGGCAGCAGTAAACATAACTTTATTCAAGTCGGGTATGATCCATATTGAAATGGATTATCCAAGGTGCTTGGGAATTTACTTGTAAACCCCCGGGCAGTACTGATAAAAACAGGAAGGAAGGGCAGAAAGAGTAATTTGACAGATGCTTTGTATTCACAAATTAGGATTATATAGATATAAATATAGATATAGATATAGATATTTCTTATTAATGTATAAACTATTATATTATATCTTTAGTTTATTCTATTTCTGTTTACATAGGATATAAATTTTATTTGTGCTTTCATTTATTTAAATAAATATAGTCGAATAGATTTATTCACCAGGCATCGAAAGCTGCATAACGTGTTTATGTGAATATATTAATAGACGGATACCATAATATATACATTTTAAACTTGGTTCAAGTAGATCTCGCTATATGCTAAAAACAGTAGCATGCATGCAAGATAACTAATAAATTAAGATGCATCAGTGCTGTTTACGTCGTCCTTAATATTTTAAAAATGAAATTTAATAAACCTAATTCATTATTGCTTTTTTTTTTTTTGACGAAAAGCAAAAAATTTTAATAGATAATTGAAACTCAGTCGAGACAAACCCTCGAACTGTCAATTACAACCTGATTAACATATAGCCGCTTTGTTTTCAGATCGTTTAACAGATAGAATATTTAAATTCTTTATACTAAAAAGTATTACAATCAAATCTCGAACAATCCAACCTATATGAGTTGTGAACATAGTAGCATCGCAATTGACCTTCACATAAGTAGCAGCATCTGTAGTCCAATGTTCAGAATTATCAGTTACATCAACCGATATTGGATCAACAAATGACCCCAAAAGATGAACAATTTTATGTCGTGAAAGGTGAGCTCTTACGATATTCACCACCGTGCCATATCTGATACAAGCCTCACGGATTACCCAAAATATCATGTAACTCCTTAGAAACATTACCGAGACCCATAACAAAACACACAGAAACGTCAAAACAGACACAAACATCTACGACCTTGATGACAAGGTACTCAACAAGAACTCACCCAAAAGGATTAGATCTTGGTTTTATTGATAAAACTAAGAAATACGAGAGAAGATGGAAGAACGAAGATGATTAATCAGAGGGGATGAAGGATGAAGAACGGAGAAGTGGGGGTTAGAACTTGGAGTCGACTCTCAAAACTGCAAACCCTAATTTTAGAACCCCTAAAAATGTGATTATTATCGTTTTTATTATTGCTTATTTTAATAAACTTAGAATAGCAGATGCTTGCAAATTCCCTTTCATCATATCCGTGGATAAGAGCATTAAGTGGGCAAGTCTACCTGCAACACTCATGGATATACAAACACCCAGAAAAGTTCCCTCCTTCCTTAGTTAGGAGATTGCTAATCCAGTAACCAGTATATTGCCATATGTTGTATAAATTATCAAATTTAAATTGCCAGCCACCGTACACCAGTCATAACAAACTACTTTGTGAACCAACATAACTTCTTAAAGGTATCATTAGTCAGCAGATAAATAGACAGGCATACATGTATTTGTGATTATAATATACTGTTCAATGACTCCTGGATCATCCAAGTACAATGTAGATTTTAAAAATGTCAACATTCACTCATTCAGATATGATTTATCATTTCTATAAAGTGAGAAGTGACAGACGTTGATCTAAGACAGGGAGTATGTGAACACACACAAAATTTCCCAGGAGTTCTTTTTAGGATGTGAAGTTTCTGCTGCTTATTGCCTTCATTTGCATCTCTCCGATTAGTTGTAATCTTATGGTTTCACTTTTCTCAGGTTCTAATATAATGAGAATTGAGAACACGGATAGCTCACCGATTATTGACCTGTTCTTCCAAAGTAATGATCTATTTGCAAGCATCCTCGCGACTGCAAATTACTTGTTTTTACCCCAATCTTGCATTTCTTTGCCAGCGATGAAGTTTCTCTGTCTTCCTGCTTACAAAAGTAAAAGGAGCTGAATGAAACTATATACAATATATGTTTGACATGAATATGTTTGCTCCAGAAACAAGCTTAGAAGAAGATTTTAGCTCCCATTAACACATAAGCTAAGACAAGTTTTATGTCTATTACAGTTATGATACATAAACAGAAATTGAAATTCTATAAAATAAAATAAAACGAAAAAGCGTAGTAATGTAAATTCTGAAAAGCTGCAAAGTATTATTCAGAAACTACATTCGAAGTGCAAGAACCTAGACCAGTATAAGTTCGAAACTACAACGTAAGGACATACTTGATTTAAAGATCGCAGAACCTTGATTTTGCCCCCTCTACCATCAGCACCAACAGCAATCAAATTACCCGTGCTTGGACTTGATCCTTGTACACCAGTTGAGGATAGCACTGACCCCTTATTTTGGCCTCGTCTGCACCACTTCCCTAGGTGCCATTTGTTTCCATCAGGACCTATTAACCCGCCAGAGAAGCAGATTTCTGTTTGTTGCTTAGAAGCTTCTGTGACATTTAAAAAACAGTAACACTTGAAATATATATATATAGTTGAATTGATATATATAATTAACTAAAGGAAGAGATCTCTTCTAAAAGGAAGAGTCTCCTCTTTAAAAGAATTACTCCTTATTCAGCAGATATATAATACCTGACTGGGACTCCAAAAGTTTTGACGAAGCATCTTTTCTAATATTAAGCAATGGCTGGTCAAGGGTACTATCATCAAAAAGTAGAATCGAGTCGTCATCTATGCGGGGGATTAGAGTCTCGCTCTTTTTACTGTGAATACCACTCCTTGAGACTGTATCACAGCCTTCTTTACTTAATACCTGTGGTTTGACATGGTATTTATTATCAAAAGCATTCCCTTCTGCTGAGTCTTTGTTGGCGGCTTTAGCCTTAGAGACTACAGGTGCTGAGACAAAGTTGAAATCACGTGCCGATGTAGAAATTCTAGGCTCGTCATCATCTATAACAACATAGTTACTACTATTTATAACCTTCTCGTCGTAAGTTTGGAGATCTTCTGTTCTGGGAGAGTATAAATTACTTGGCACACTATCCATTTTGCTCGTACTAATCTTGGCAGCAGCACATTCCTTAACTTGGTCCTTTGAAGAACATCTATTGATGAATGAGAAACTTGAATCACGATCCACACCAGCTGGAGCATCCCTTACTATATTAGATTCCTTGAGACCTCTCAGAGCTCTCAAAGCATCATTGTCTTTTGCTTCAATAGCTGTCTCAAGTTCTTGGACCCTTGACTGATAAAAGCAAAGATTCTCTTAGACATATTAAACATATCATACTCTCAAAAATTAATCTTTGCCTACTTACTTTCAAATTTTGTATCTTCTCTTTTGCCTTCTCCAGTTTTTTAAGAGAGCGGGCATCTCCTCTACCAAGTGCATTGCACTTTGCCATTAGTTCTTTATAACTCCTACAAAATGACATCTGGCTATGATATAATGAAAGCAGCAGATAGTAAAAGTTCTGTAAGACTACATACAAGAAATACTACAAGGTTTACATAAAACTGCAGAAGATAACAGACAACCAACAAAAATATTGTAACAGCACAATGGAGCAGCAGACGAGTGAAGACCGGAAACCAAACAGCTTACGGGGGTGTACAGTTGGGATTTTAATGGATTATAATAATCTATGGATTTTAATGGATTATATCTGATTTTGATTTTATGCAGAGTCTATTGGAGTATAGGTGAAATATCATAGAGTTGATGTTGAGTCCTTGGGATTTAAGCACAATGCTTCAAACTCTCGTGTACTATGAAGAGATTTCAAAAGGCATAAAATACACTAAACATTCCCACAAAATCCATCATTTTATGAAGACCAAAAAAAGCTATCAGATTTTATTGAATTTTTAAAAATCCCAATTGAATACCATCAAATTATTGAGCATAATTGAAAATCTTGATTATATACCACCAGCTTTTTTAGGATAATTTGAAATTCTAAATGATTACCCCAAGATTCTGATATATTTTTTAAAATCTGAGTTGAATAAACTTGTATTTCATGAATGAAAAAAAATCCTTAAAAATCTCAATTGAAAACACCCCCTAAATGTTTTTCCCAAAATACTATTTAATAACTTTTAATCTTTTGGCAATAAAGGAAACTTGAGAAGTTCAAACATTCGTCTTACTTTTATTCTGAACATTTTTAATTGATTAGAGTCCCAGTATGTGCTTCGGCCATATTCATGTAACCGTACTAAAACACAAGCATCCTTGTAAAAACAATACTAGCAGGATGAACTAACTGAAGATATATTCAAAATAAGGTAGATCATGCAGCCTATACCCACATAGCTAGTAGTAAATAAATAAGGCTAAGCGCAACTGCAACTTATACTTTATGTCAAGTCAAGGACTAGTTCCCACAACCTTTTTCAAATGTGTTAGTATTCTATATGACCGAACAGTTAAGTATCCTAAACCAAAATCTTTGCAACTAAAACATCTAGAGACATGGTTATGTTAATAATGTTCTTGTTGCCTGTCATCTTACCTCATTATTCATGCAGGATGTAAAGTCGAGAGAAAGAAACAACAATTATCAAGCAGTTTATCCACGTTTTATAAATCATAATGTGTTTTAGAAAAATCAAAAACCACTCTGCCATCAAACATAATCTCCTCTTTGAGATGAAAACAGAAAATAAAAATGAGACTCTTCTTTTCATCTCCTTAAGGGGAAGATGAATAATCCCATTAGTAGGAAAATTGTGGGGGAGGGGGAGTTTAGATCCACTTATTACTAATATCTATCAAACATAAAGCATACAATTATATATATTTTAAGGCAAACATTTGTGCATGCTGAATTCACGACATTGTAGTATAAGCATACAGCCAAATTATAATTTTGCTACAAAATATTGCTGACATCCTGAATTAAAAGATTGAAACGAACGTTTAGAGCTGATAAAGAATCACATACTTGTTGCGGATGACCAGGGACCTCTTTAGGACATCTATTGTTTCTTTGTTGTTAGTCTCCTTTCCTAAAGAAGCAAGCTTCAAAACCTCTTCTTCATCCAAATTTAAATCACACACCCTAATCACAAAAATAATAACATATTTAGCAGGACAAGCAAAAAATGAATCAGAAACTAAAGCAGCTTGCTTCTGCCTTGTCATGATCCACTTACAATTTGAGTGCAGCAAGCTCTTTGGCTAATGCAATGCTCCTTTCTTGCAGTCTCATACACTCCAAGGTTGATTTATCAAGTTCCTGTGATGCAATTGGTAGTCAAAACTTAAAAACCTCTCACAATTAGGATACTGATATGTACAATCATGCACAGGTATACACCTACGACTAACAATTTGCCAAAATTAGCCAATTTATTTATGGATGAGTGAACTTATTAATTACATATGTTTCTTTATAATAAAAGTTACTTCAGACATGAATGGAGGCAAGTACAAAGTTTGTGACCATATACCTTTGACTTTAAATGAAGCAATTGTTGAGTGACTGTTTTTTGCTTTAAAGCGTCATCTTTCATCGCTGCTTCTTTCTTCAACTCTTCCTTGCACATAGACAGCTGTACAATGTAGAGCCGGTTCATAGTGAATTGAGTAGGATGCAGATATAAACTCATATAACTGCTCCCATATTCATGGTTGCATGAAGAAAAAGCATTGACTCAACATTTATGCAATAATGTGCAATCGTGATCCTTCTGAATAATATAGTGTCGCATATTAAATTTCAAATCAGCATAACTTTCTGAAGGTACCATTGACCGTGCAGATGATAGAAAAGCATCAAAATATCTCATTTCTTGTTAAGAGACTTCAAATTTGCTTAAGACTTTAGAAAGCAAATAACATAACTAATAGCTATGACTATCTACATAACCAATTACATCCACGTGATATGATTTTATGCGTATCTTGATATTCTTGGTATTTAATCAGAAAGCAACTTCACAGTTCAGATTAATTGGTTTTTAAACCTAACCACCCAAACATAATCCAACCAACCAAGCACGTGTATAGGTAAATTAAATACCTCGACAGTGATTTCCTGGAGATCTTTCTTCTGTAGCTCTAAGGCTGAGCTTAAAGCAGATACCTTTCCCTCCAACCTTTTAGCCTCTTGACGCAATTCTTCTGGATTTCCTTCACAGTTCTGCGGTTTCTGACTAGGGCTTTGATCATGGGGATCACCAACTGACTGGAAATACAGGCGACTCACATTTTTCTCCGAACAGTTCTGTTTGCAGACAGGACAATTCTTCTTTTTTCCATTTGTACAGTACTCAAACCATTGTTGTATGCTAGAGTGTCAAAAACATAACATGCCACAGTTATAACCGTCTGAATATCATTTAGTACTCGCAACTTGTTAGCAGTTAGCACACAAGATAACTTCTTTTTTTTGTCATAAGCACACAAGATAACTTTGGCTGCTTTTTATTCCAACTTTCATGATAGCCATTTTATTAGCAAACTATGAAAGATCACATTCACCACACTTTTTTTTAACGTAAATATAACCTAAATGAAACACACAACTTCAATTAGGAACTAACCTTGTTGTATTTGAGCAATTAAATAAGAATGAACTCTACGATTTCATATTCAAACTCGCCTAATTGTATGCCTAAATCGCAAATTAGATGTGCATTCAACTGGGATTTTTAAAGATTTTTTTCATTCACGAAACTCAGGTTATTCATCTTGGATTTTAAAAAATATATCAAAATTTTGGGGTATTCAATTAGGAGTTTAAATTATCTTAACAAAAATGTTGGTATTCAATCAGGATTTTAAATCATACATAAAAATCCGATGATATTCAATTGGGATTATTTAAAATTCATTGAAATATGATGGTATTCAAATGCTGATGGATTTTTTTGAACTTCATGAAATGATGAATTTTGTGGAATTTTTCAATGTATTATATACTTTTTGAAATCCCACCATAATCCGTGGGATTTTGAAACATTGTGCTTAAATCCTAAGGACACTACATCAACTGTGCGACATTAGTAATATTTTACTATCTTAGAATTTTCATCTAGAAACCCACTAGACTCCACATAAAATCAAAATAAGATAAAATCCGTAGATTATTATTGATCCATTAAAATTTCAACTAAATACACCCTGCCCCTTGTAGACAAAAAAACTCCGGTTGATGTGTCAATACGCGAGCGCAGATACTATCTAAAATTTGGGGCCTAGGGCACAGACTCGCAGTTTAATTCAACCAATCAAAAGAACTAGTACAATTGATATTAATCAGATTAATCTTACATTCAAATACAGATAAATAATGTCACGGCAATTTCAGACTGAGGAACTTTTAGAAACAATTAAATCGAAATGATGATAAAAGATTAAAAATAATAATAAATAATAATGGAGTGACTAACCATAGCTCGTGAAAAACATGACCACAGATGGAGATGGATTGAAGGTCTTCGACGTTTGGCTTCAGCTCATCGAAGCAGATTGTGCAAATCATCTTCGCGAACGGGTTGATACTCATTGCTGTTTATTTTCTCCGGCGACGGCACTCAGGGCCTCGGTAGTTGTGCTGTTTTTTGTGCGCGATGGTGCCGGATAAATGGAGCGCGATTTGTTTCTAAAAAGAAAAACTTGCGAGGCGGGAAAAGCCAGAGGGAAACTAAATTTTCTTTGCTTCGCATTGTCCTTTATATTTCAGATTTAGAGCCTGTTTGGTAATGTGACTTTTTCTTTTCTTTTCTTTTTTTTAATACATGGTAATGTGACTTATGCTATACTGTAAATCGGGAGTTTAAAAAAACTCGGTAATTAATTATTATTTTTTATTATTTTACTTCCTCTATTTTATTATATTCATTCCTTTCATTTATGTTTTATTAGATTTATTGTTTATTATTTTTTACATTAGTTAAGTTTATATATATATAAACATATATAATTTTCTTGTATTGATTTATGTTTTGTTTCTTTTTTCAGGATATTCTGAAAGAATAGAAATTGAATTTTATCTTTTCAATCATTAAGGTCTTATTTTATAAGATTTTGGGGTCATCTTGCATGACTTTTAATTAGAAAATAAACTTTCTTGAATGAAATATTTCTCTTGTGGCAGGCAACTATTGTATTCGATACAACTCATCTAAGTGTATGTAAATCTTGACACAAAAAAAACCTCAGTAACTTTGACTTATTAATGATTTATTCTTTATTACAAATATAATAATGAAAATAAATGTGATTTACAGATAATTTGTGTCTTATGAATAATTTTTATATAAAAAATAATTTGCTGAAAAAGGTATCTCAAACTAACTTTTGACTTTAAGTCAGTTTTTGACTTATTTATAACTTTATGTCGACTTCTGACTTATTACACAAACAGACATTTTAATTTAAATTTAGAAACAACTTCAATCCCTGATAAACAGACTCCTGATAGCGATTAGACCGTGCAATATACAATCTCACTTTTAACGTGTAAATTTATGTTTTTATATATAATTTATACATTTTGTCACCATAATTATTTATATTAAGCCAACTAAAATTTAATTTATCATTTTAAATCATGATTATGACCGGGAAATATAGATTTATGATCAGTGTTTTGAAATTTTATAACTTAATTTATCTTGAACAATACGACACTCGACTATGTCAAGAGGACTTTTAACATAAATCGTTTAGGAGGGCAGTCATAAAATTGCAATCCGCATACATGGGATGTTAAAACACTTTTTTCATGGCACTACACTTAACTCCGTATTATTATAATATTATTTACACCTGCTCGAGGTCAATTCATACCAATTTATGCCTGTTTCGAGAATTTTAATGTTGATGAGATTTATTTTTAAAACTAATCTTGTTTAGTTTAGCAATGTCAACAAATTAAATACACATGTAGCAAAATGATTTCATCAACGACGCTTATCTGTTTGTTCTAAAACGAAGGCCTGCAACTGCAACCAAAAAATGTGAAACCCACGACTCTTGTAAAAGCGAGCATTTATGAGAAAACTCTAATCCCAAACATTAGGGGTGAACACGGGTTGGGTCGGTCGGGTTAGGGGAATAAAATGACCCAATCCAATTAGTTCTGTTTATAAAAAAATAACCCATTGACTAAAATAAATATACATAACCCAGTTTTGCTAATCAAAATTTGGGTTGGGTTGGTTCGATTTGAGTCGGGTTTCACAAGCAAAAACAAAAATAGACACATAAATTGTCAAGTGTCGTCAACCTGCTCCTGTTCTTGCACTTCATAATACATAACAAAATATTGTCCCAATACTAGTAATTAATATTACAACTTACCAATTAACATAGTTGTGCCCACATATCAGAAGACAGTCTTCTCATAAGTTATATAAGGGTTAAACTGCTTAGTTTTGTACAAGGGTACGCAAAAGCTTTCCATTATGTTTAGCCATCGCCCATCAGAAGTTCAGAGCAATTCTAGTTATTTAGAAACACAAACAGCAAACTATGTGGCAAGAATATTTGCAGGACATCTTGTTTGATTGTGGGATTATTAGTTTAGTTGTTTGTATATAAACGGGTTGGGTTGGGTTGGTTAAGGGTTATAAAATGTTAAATCCTGACCCAACTCAATTTATTCGGGTTTTTTGAAAATTAACCCATTTAATGATCGGTTTCGAATGGCTCGGTTTAATCAGTTGAAAAGAGGGTTGGTTTGGGTCGGGTTTTGCGGTTTGGGTCGGGTTTTGTTCACCTCTACCAAACACCTAAGTCAAAACCTAAATCACGAACCTACTCCGGCACTCCGCCATCAACTGCCACTAATTTTTAGCAACCCTCCGCCACTAATTTCAACAACCCTTCATGAATTTTGTTATCATTATATTCATCCGCTAATATCATGTATGATACATCTCAACGCGTTTTAAAAATTATTTTATATTTTAGCTGCTAATTTTCAGTCTAACTAGATTTCCAGTAAAGCAAGACTTATATATATTAAGCAGTTTTCAGAAATTTATATTATAATTGAAATTAGTTAGAGTACAAATTATGAATTTGCATGATCGCAAAAATTGATAATCAGAACTAGTCGTCTGACCTACAAATTCAAAATTTATTGAAGACTTTTTTTGATAAATTAAACTTTTTTAATCAAATCGAAATGTAATTGACGAATCAATAAAACATTTTTCAAAAATTAATCAATTTTTTTTCAATCGATTAAGGATTTTCAGAACCCTACAAATTTATATTTCATTTTACAACACCGTTATAATTATCTTTTATTTTTCATTACAATGATCTTTATCTTGTTTACGATCCTAAATTTGTTTTGATGATTAATGTGCATCTAAACTATAAAAATTATGGAATACAGTTTTGTAAAAGTTATTATTTCTTTTTTAAAATTTAGGCTTATACAATTTTAAACTCTGTTTATACTTCTAACTAAAAGTAAATATTTTTAGATGTATAAACTATACTATTTAAATACGATTTTTATATTAAATAAAGTAATCATGTTTTGAAGATTTGACCGAGCTGTGTTTTTGATTTCAGCAAAAAGTACTCCGAACCGATGTGCAATATTGCTTGCTAAAAACAAAAAACGAAATATAAAAAGAAAAGAAAATACTTACTCCCCTCGATTCCTTTACGAAAATACCCGATCTTTAATACAACGACAGCCCCGTAGCGAGGGTACAATTGTCATCCCGTCGCTCATATCATCATTGTAGTCTTCGCTTATACAGACTGTTTTCTCTCTCTAAAAATCCCTCTTTCTCTCTCTAACCTTGCTCGATCTATATCAATCGCAAAGAGTACAAAGAACAACAGCAGTGATATACAAATCATCTGCTGCAGTCATCATATCACTCTAATTCCATCACCAAAGAGGCAAGTCTATTCAATTATCTTCTAATTTAGTCACACATTTCATCGTTTAGTTACGCATTTAAATTTGTTTGATTATAGATCGTGTTTAAATTAGTTGCAATTTTTAATTTATATATTAATCTGCGATTTGTCTGAAATGATATGAGTGATTGAAGATGTATGTGAGCTTAAATTGAATTTACAAAGGTGGCTTAAACTCTGAATTGTTGTAGTATAAGTCAGAATGCTAGATAGAATGTGTTTGTAGTTCGTTTGATTTGCGTATACTTGCTAGCATTTTAGTTTTTGAATCTACGAGTAATAAAATTTTGATCAGTTGATGAATGATCTTCGGTTAGTTATGATGTCATCGGTGCACCCTGACAAAATTAAATATGAAACGGATAGAGGAATCTGAAATTCGGTTATCTTAGAAACGACAGACTGACTTGTGTTTACGGGATTGAATATACTGACTGTTTTTAGAAACTCTAGGATATTAGGGTTTTACGTTAAATATGTATGCGGAGACCTGGCGAGCTTATTGAAAGTGAAATTTTATATAACCTTACTTTGACGTACATTTGAAAATAGTTTCTACGCAAAGAATCTAACAATTAATTATATACGTCAAGTTCACATCATTATATCTAAAGCATACCGTGGAAACAAGTCTTTTTTTGGATGATAATATCCCACTCTCTATCAGTAAGCAAGAGGCCATCTACTTTTTTGAACTAGATTGCTGCAAAACAATGTGCCGGGTTTCAGTAATAAGGATCCAACTAAGATCCCTTACCAAGCAGTAATATTTTATATTACCTTTTTGCTAGGAATTATAAATATATAGAAGGAATAAAAACTCTATCTGAATACATTCTCATACTTAGTGGCACAATATTATAATATTCAGCTACGATTGAGATCAATGCCTACTATCGGTCTGGTGCTTTAGTATTTGTGTATAACTATTATTTTTTGGTTCTCAGATGAAAGAGAGTAGAAGTAGAGGCAGGTCCAATAAAACTTCGATATCCTCTTCCAACGATTCCCAGCCACTCGTTTTAAATATAGAGGATTTCAAGGTATCATCACAACTCCTAATTGGGTTGTCAGTTGTTCAATGTGTTTCAGTCACTGCATCTGGCATTGACTTGCAGTGTAATTTACATTTTGTAGGGGGGATTTTCCTTTGATGCATTGTTTGGAAACTTGGTAAATGAGTTGCTCCCATCTTTTCAAGATGAAGAATCAGAATCAGCAGAAGGTCACTCAAACAATTCTGGAAATGACACTTTGCCAAATGGTAATATAAAATCCTCTGAAGCTGGAAAATGGTCACAAGGGGATTCAAGCCCTTCATTTCCAGAGGTGGATGCTCTATTGTCTTTGTTTAAAAATTCCTGCACTCAGTTAGTTGATCTGCAGAAACAGGTATGAAAAGTAACGTGAAAATATGATATTTTCTTTTATTTGTCTGCGACTTCCTCTACTGAAAACTAATATGGCACGCCGTTAAAGATTGATGGAAGACTTGACAATCTCAAGAAAGAAGTTGCCTCCCAGGACTCAAAGCACCGGAAGACACTCACTGAGGTAGGTTGGCTGTCTGCATTTATTTAGCACCTCTTCTCATTAATTATAATTTAAAACGATGATTTCTCAGTTGTTGAATATATGCTTTGCATGAACAGCTGGAAAAAGGCGTAGATGGCTTATTTGAAAGCTTTGCAAGACTTGATTCACGTATTTCTAGTGTTGGGCAAACTGCTGCTAAAATTGGAGATCATTTGCAGGTAAAACTCTATCAATCTTTAATGACTAAGATGATGAAATGCAATCATTAAGTATCTAAAATGACAAAAAATAAGATTTTATCACAGATGACGAACATATATAACTTGGTAATGTGAGAATATCAACAAGTCTTTAGAACTCATGTGCAGAGCATAGGATTGTTATAGATGTACTTCTCTCGTAATAGCTCTAATTAATATGTTATATGTGGGTTCTTAGATTTACTCCCGTGTCACAAAATATGTGGCTGACTTTTGTTTGCAGTCTTTAGAACTCATGTGCAGAGCATAGGATTGTTATAGATTTACTTATCTCGTAATAGCTCTAAGTAATATTTTATATGTGGGTTCTTAGGTTTACTCCCGTGTCACATAATATGCGGCTGACTTTTGTTTGCAGTCTTTAGAACTCATGTGCAGAGCTTAGGATTGTTATAGATGTGCTTATCTCGTAATAGCTCTAATTAATATGTTATATGTGGGTTCTTTGGTTTACTCCCGTGTCACATAATAGGGCTGCACATGGGCTGGGTTGGGCCGGTTTCGGCCATTCAAGCGACCCAACCCATTTAGTACGGGTTAGAAAAATTTAACCCATTAATCATAAAAAGAATTAGAAACCCAACCCTACTAATTGTATGACGGGTTGGGTTGGTTAGGGTAGGGTTGATCGGGTTGAAAAATTTGCAAGATAAGCGTAATCCAAAATATGTTTTGCACCATTTTGTTGTATACAATTAGCAATAACATAGGACACTGCACCGATACAAAATATCAGGTGCTTTTAGAGTGCAAGTATTCTCTTCATACTAAGGTGGACAGCTGAATCTTAATACACTAATAACTATTAAAAATCATGTTTCCGCCATGATATATAATCATAAGAACTAGCAATGTGAGTCGTTTGATTTGAACTATAAAGCTTTATTTCTAATTGTTTCTGCACACTGCACTACACTCACTGCACATTCTATCATCAAATAAGTAAATATAGTTCCGTAAGCAACCAAAAATATTCTACTCCCTCCGTCTCTTATTACTTTTCCTGTTTCTCTCTAGCACGTTTGCCAATACACACTTTTGATCCTTAATATCATTAATTATGTATTAGTATTAAATATAAAAACTTCATTGTATTAAAGTACTCGTGAATACGAATCCAACAAGATCGCTCACGACTATATTTAGTCTTATAGATTAGACGTAAATTAGTAATTAGTCTCATGTTATGAACAGTCTCGACATATCAAACGAGAAAAGAATAAAGAAACGGAGGGAGTTTATAGCCCCCCCCAAACCCGACCCGACCCGACCCGACCCGACCCGACCCAACCCAGAAAAAGAAACAAGTACTGGCCATTCAGCAATTAATTTTCTGACTCTACTTATATATATATATATATATATATATATATATATATATATATATATATTCTTTTATAATTCTCATTACTTTCAATGACATAAGTTAGGTAGAGAAAGATAACATATTAATTATGATAAACAAGTTGCATAAAACTTTAAGATTAACTCTCACAATTAATAACTTTAAGATTTTTAATATGTGTAAATTTCGGATCAATCATATATTGTGGGACGGGATTTGATGATTTTCACTTCTTGGACAGAGTGCAGATGCTCAGCGAGATACTGCTAGCCAAACGATGGAGCTCATAAAGGTAATTATATCTGATACACTTGTCAATTATTTTTTACCTCATTGTTTTAACCCTGCTTATATGCAGTATCTGATGGAGTTTAATAGTAGCCCGGGTGACTTAATGGAGCTGTCACCGCTTTTTTCTGATGATAGTCGTGTTGCTGAGGCTGCATCAATTGCTCAAAAATTGCGTAAGAGTTTATTTTTCTATCTTGTCATGATATCGCCTCTTTGCTTTAGTATCAAGAATGTTGCTTACTAGGGCTCAAGTACCAGAAAATTGTTATTTTTTTTTAGTTGGAGTGTTGGACCTTAAGTGAATGGGTGCCAGACACAGTTTTACCGCTTATTGTCCACCTTGATGAGCAGTATTCTGCTCATGAGGGTTTTCTTTTTTCTTTTGCTTAGATGAAAAAATATATGGGAGGCCTCTATTGAAAAGCTATTTAGTTTGTTCAATTCTGTAAGGACACCTATGTTATCAGAAGGTGCACTGATGATGTATATATAAGTCACCGATACTGTTGCTGATTGACCTGTCACCTGTTGCTTTCTACACAGATAATTTGCTTCACAAAGTGTGAGAATCACATTGCTGTTACTAGTAAACTTTGTTTATTTAATTTTTTTATCTTTGAAAGAATGAATTAAAAGATATGCATAGATTTGTATGAATAAATGTTACTTTGCAGTCAATATTGCTTGCTGTGTCGAAGGATGAATAAGTTGAACTAATTTAAAGAGCATCTTAAATTCTACATGGAGCTTGCATGACAGTTTTATTTTGTTTTATCGTTTCTAGGATCATTTGCGGAGGAAGATATTGGAAGAAGGCAAAACATGACGGTCTCATCTGCTGAGGGTAATGCAACTGCTAGCAGAGGATTGGAAGTGGCGGTTGCTAATCTTCAAGAATACTGTAATGGTAATTGATTATTTGTTGGCCATTTCTTATTCACATATTTTTTTTTTGATGCACACAAGGTTTTCTGCGATCAGCCGATCACATTGTAATATGTGTGTCTTTTTATGTGTAGTTATTAAAGGCTTTCTTTTTTGCTTGTGCAGAATTGGAAAACAGATTGTTATCTCGGTTTGATGCAGCATCACAGAGGAGAGAACTTTCTACCATGGCCGAGTGTGCTAAAATCTTGTCTCAGGTAATTTGACTATTTGAGCTAGCTTTGTTGCTCGTCTAAAGAGGAGTGCTATGAATATCGCCATTCTCTTAAACAATTGTGCAAGACAAAAACTAAAAAATCAAGTCTATTTGTTTTGGAAAGTGCCGACGGTTAATCCTCTAGTTGTTATTACAAATCACATCATGCTCTGAAATCCCAAATAAACATTTATTAACTTCCAGTGGTTAGGCTAGGGTCTCAAAATATTTGAGAAATCTTACATTTTGTTTGAACAAGTATATCAAGAAGCCAGAAACCTAATGTAAGTGAACTAGACTTGTTGCAGATGGTAATTTTTACACAAGCGAGTTATGTAATTGATGCTTACGCTTACTCTTCTCTAGAAGTGCTTTGTTAAGCACATTGGAGCAACCTCTTACACTACTTTCCCCTTCTTTTTTGCTCTCTACTCTGTCACCATTCACCAATATGAAGTCATGTCCTTGATTTAACAACGTTTGTTCATGCAGTTTAACAAGGGCACCAGTGCCATGCAACATTATGTAGGACTGCGCCCGATGTTTGATGTGGAGGTCATGAATTCAGACACTGCATTACTTCTTGGTGACCAAGATTCACAACCTAGTCCGAGCAATGTCTCTCGGGGACTATCTTCACTTTACAAAGATATTACTGGTGTGAGAACAAATCTGCTGTTTCAGTTAGGAGTTTACACTTCAGAGTATTTGATGGAGTTCCTATTATTGGTTTGCAGATACTGTGCGTAAAGAAGCTGCTACCATAACGGCTGTATTCCCTTCTCCAAATGATGTTATGTCGATCTTGGTTCAGGTATATCCGGCAGATATATGATTTTGTTCATAGATCTTCGGCAGGTTCTGCATTGTCTGAAGTTCAGAAATAGTAATGTGCTAATGACTTTAAAATATTGATTTACATCATTTTGTGTTGGTGCGGTTCAGCGAGTCATGGAGGACCGTGTTCCCAAACTACTCGAGAAACTTTTGGAAAAGCCATCTCTTAGTAACCCACCTCCTCTTGAAGAAGGTGGACTTCTATTAGTGAGTTCTTCTGCTGGGTTCACATTTTATTCTCATGAGCTAAATGCCGTATTTGATGCAACTCCAACTTTTTTAACGGATTTCCTTTATGGTGATGATTTCAGTATCTTAGACTGCTAGCTGTGGCATACGAGAAAACCCAGGAACTTGCTAGAGATCTGCATGGTGTTGGGTGTGGTGACTTGGATGTTGAAGGTGTGGAGTGATTTATATGGTTGAAAAGTCTAATTCTTACTCGAGATGACTGACTTGACGTAATTGTAATATTTGGAAGAAAAAGTGACCTCAATTTTTTTAGTTAGCAATGTCCGTTGAAATTATATATGAGTTATTTAGTTTGCACAAAACTGCTCTGTTAAGGTTACTCTGCTAAAGTACTTTGGCTAGATGATATTTTGAAAAACAATGTTATAATCGTGTTCATCAGCTCGTAACCTTTACTTTATCTCCTTCTAAGAATGCACTTTCTGGTGCTGGTCACTCTCAGTTAAATTTTTCCCATGGAAACACCACATTACAAAATCTATTGGATCACTTATTCCTCCTTACCCATATGTTACTTGACCCAAAATAGATAACCCTAGAATTCTTCGAGAGGTGTAAGGGTTTCTTTGCGGGAATTACATTTATTTGAGTACTTCAATAATTTAAGGTAAAAGGTAAAAGTCTGTTAGTATATTTTTATTCATTTTACTATCAATTTCCTTGTACTATATATGTTTATATCTTCAATACACATTTTCTTATATAAATGTGAAAAAAAGTAAATGATATACAAGTGAAAATAGTAAAAGTACATAATAATTGCATCGTGATTGATATTATAATCTATTTTGGAGTGAGTGGAGTTTTATTATCTTCCCGTCTATTATTTTTTAGCAGTAACAAAATTTGAATTTCTGTTATATTCTTAAAGAGGCATGCATTCATTAAGCTATCTACAAGTTTTTGAATTTCGGGACTTCTTGCTTGACGCATGTTTTTTTAATCTTTTTATATATTAACCAGAATCTAAATTTGTAATATTGTTGTGTAGGCCTGACAGAGTCTTTGTTTTCTCCTCACAAAGATATGTATATCGAGTATGAGCAAGCGTCTCTGAAACAACTCTACAAAGCTAAGGTTTATCAGCATTTCTGTCATTCATGATATGCATGTAAATATGTGTGTGTGTGTGTGTGTGTGTGTGTTTGTGGGCGCGTGCTTGTGTTTTATAATATCACGTATAAGATAATTTTACTTATGCAGATGGAGGAATTGCGTGCGGAGAACCAGCTATCCTCTGAATCAAGCGGATCAATAGGACGTTCTAAAGGATCTTCAATACAGTCTTCTCAGCAGATATCTGTTACTGTGGTGACAGAGTTTGTTCGATGGAATGAAGAGGCAATTACTAGATGTTCTTTGTTTTCGTCTCAGGTAAAACATAACTACTTCCATAGTTTGTCATTGTTCTTCCTTTAACATTAATCTGAGTTGCCTCACCAATTACATTAATGATTCAATAGTCTTTTGTATGGTTCGCCTTTTTATTTTGTGTTTTATAGTAAGGCGAGAGATCCCATTGCATACACAACTGTATTCATATTTCTTCCCATGATCGGCACTTATACTTGATATTAATGTTGTCCCATATATCTGTGTAGTAGGCCCGTAGGTCCACATTTCTGAGGTATTTGCCTTCTGGAGCTCACGACTCCATGCATTTTTTCCTGCAAAAGGCAATAGATGGTACCAAAATAATCCCTCATATGGGGGCAGTGATGCTTGGCAAGCTTTCTCACTTCTGATTTGTGAGAAAGCTGTAAGAGCTTGTCTGCTGACAAGCTCCTTGTCTCCTTCTCGATAAGGGTATAGTGACGGGCTTTCTTACTTTGTAAGAGACTCTTCAGTGCTAATGAGCTAGCAAGAACATCTACTTCTACTCGATGTGTATATTGTGGTATTAGGCTATCATCACATATTATCTGTCATCTGCTTATCCTTAAAACATTGGCCAGCAGTGGTATTTTAAATCATATTGCTAACGCTGTTAATAATTAGGCAGTGAGTTTGCTACCAACATGTTGATCTGTGATACACTGTAATTTAATACTATGTAACACATTTTCAGAATTTTGATCTCACAAAGTTACATATCAATACTGCAAGGCTTGTTATAGACTGTAATCGGAAGTGGAAGATTCTTTAGGAAAAAAATGTATTGGCAAGAGTTAATGATATTATATTAATATATAGACTTTGATGCTGGTGGGATGTGCTTTTAAGGAATAGTGATACCTGAGATCTTTACAGAATGTAGTGGTGAGTCTTTGTTGCAAAAGATGTGCCTTGTACAGTCTTACTCTTTTACTAGTTAGGGTGTTGATCTCAAAGGTTTTGCTTTTTCTTTTTGTCGGGGTTCACATTAGTTAGGACTTTAAATATATCACACACACACACACACACACACACACACACATATAATATCTATATCTCTAGTCTCTACTATATTATTATGGCCATTGCTTTGTAATAAAGTCTACTATTAAAAACAATAAAGAACATTATGGAATCAAATAATTTTTCTATCTTCTAATTTAAACAAAAACGACCACTTTACATTTGTTTTTTGGAATTTAGATAATCATTGTTAAACTTTGTGTTTTCTTTATCTTAACGATGCATCTCTCATTAATGATTGTGTGTAAAGAGTGCTACACAAATTTATGAGTGTTCATCATGGAGTGCAACCTGAACATGGGTTTAATTTGGGGTCGATCAGTAGTACATAATTTAAATAGCAAGGTAGAGTTTGAAGCCCATCTACAACATACCAAAATATAATTTTTTAGTATTAGCAATTAGACAAATGTCCAGGGTTGAATCTCCTCAATAACTTATTAAAATTTAATAAATATATAAAATTCACACAATTAACCTTAAAGGTACAAAAATAAATAAATTAAGATTTAAAAGATAATACCAGAAATTAAGAGTTGGTAGATTTACAAGAGGTCGTGAGATCAATATTGATAATTAAATATTCACACACACAAAAAACTACATACAAATACTATGGATAATACTATATACATACAGTATGAGTTATATACATATGTAAATGCTTATCACTAATTTTTCTATATAATATCTTATGCTACTAAATCAATTAAATATGATTAACTAGATAATAATATTATACAAATGATATTTAAGGATATTGGAAATATCACTGTCAATTTGAAAACAAATATAAAATTGAAAATTTAAATATTGAAGCAGAATTAATAATATAGTAGAAAACACACCTGTGATCACGTGTTTTAAGCTAGTATATTTGAAATTTGGAGTGTTCAGTGACTTGCTCCAAGTCTCTCATCAATTAACCAGCGGATAGAACGTTCAGTGTGCTTTTTGCAGCTGATGGATGTGGAGGCAAGACATGTCAAATGTGCTTTTAATTAAAAGCTCGAGATGATGGGTTTAGAGGTTGCAAGAATAGATCAGCATTCTTTGACATTTCCTTTTTGTAGGGACAGAGTACAGACTAATATTGTGCGCATATCTTCTGCAAATTTTGGTTTGTTTTTGTGTTGGTTTATATTGGTACACCTTACTTGTGGTGTTTCTGAGTTTGTTTATTTATTTAGTGGGCGCATATTTTTATTATTAATTGCATTAAGTTGGTTCACTACATTTGTTGATTAGTTATTAATTTGTCTTTACAGTCCACCACACTTGCGGCGAACGTAAAACCCATGTTCACTTGTCTTTTAGACCAGGTAAGTATGTCCGTATTTAGTATTCCAATTTTGGGCTGTTATGCCTTTGAAATAGGTATTATTAGATTGAAATTATGATCTCCTGTCCCCTCTTCTCTTGCAGGTTAGTCAATACACAACAGAGGGTCTTGAACGTGCTAGAGACGGCCTCACTGAAGCTGCAGCTTTGAGAGAAAGGTTTGTGCTTGGCACAAACCTTAGTCGAAGAGTGGCTGCTGCAGCTGCTTCCGCTGTAATTGCTTTATTGCATATTTAAAACATTTAGCCGGCTTGCTGTCAAATATTAATAGATAGATGCCATTCTTGTGCACCATGCATAATTCGACTGAATGATGACATAGATATATTGTAATTTGTAGGCAGAAGCTGCAGCTGCTGCCGGAGAAAGCAGTTTCCGATCTTTTATGGTGGCGGTACAGCGTTGTGGCAGCAGTGTTGCTATTGTTCAGCAAGTATGTAGATTAGGCATTTAATTATTTCAGAATTTGTGATCTTTCCAGATATTTTACTGACCCTTACTGTTCATTATCCTTGCTTAGTATTTTTCGAACTCAATAGCTCGGCTTTTACTCCCTGTCGATGGTGCGCATGCTGCTGCTTGTGAGGAAATGTCAACAGCTATGTCCAGTGCAGAAGGTGCTGCCTATAAAGGGCTTCAGCAATGCATTGAGACGGTCATGGCAGAGGTCTGTGATATAAGGTTTTGCATCTTACACACACACACACACACACACACACATTTTTGTGTAGCATTCTACCGGAGAGATGTATGTATAAAATCTATAGTTCTGCCATTTTAGTTTTTGTTAGGAGTCATGCTATATTGTATTTTCCCTTGTCTAATTGTAAATGTTAATGTGTTGGCTTATAAGACTCTCGCCTCCTTTCTGAAAGTATTGTTGTCTGTTCCTTACACAGGTGGAACGGTTGCTTTCAGCTGAACAAAAAGCAACAGAGTATCGCTCACCTGATGATGGGCTCATTCCTGATCATCGTCCAACAACTGCGTGCACGAGGTATATCAAACTCACGAACTTTCAACTTCTACTATAAATACCTATACACAAGTTTTCTTGAACTACAGTCATTTAGTTTCTCTATGTTACTTTTCTGGTGCAAAATTATTTAGTCATATTTTTCTTTGCTAAATTTGGTATCTGTGCTAACTTTATTTCTAATGTTTAATCCTCTGATTTTTTTATACTGGCTGAATCACCACTTGGCAGGGTTGTTGCATATCTTTCCCGTGTGCTGGAGGCAGCTTTCACTGCACTTGATGGCCTTAACAAACAAGCTTTCCTTACTGAATTGGTATGTCAGTTTTACTTTCGTATTTATTTTAGTACATTAGTGAAACCTTGTTATGTAGCGATGTCAGCGAGCTAACTCTTTTCATTCTATAAGTAATGAGTTGATGTATGTTCTTGTAGGTAAATTTCAATTATTACAAAAAGAAAATGATATTACATTATTACTCTTTACAACTCTTGTTCATTTTTATTATGCCCGTGTCTATGCCTTCCTGAAAGCTGTTTACGATTCTTAACATGCGCAATGGCCAATGTGCATACACATACCCATTTGTTACAGTATCCATTGTATCATGACTGTGCAACATTGTGCAAACTCGCTAGAAGTTCTAAAGTTTGCTTACAATAAAAAACAGGATTATTTTATCTAAAGTCTATTATCTTCCGTGACAAGTATATCCCCTAAAATAGTTAAATTTCCACCTGTCATACACTTGTAGGCTTCTTTAATCGCAGCATTCTTTTTAGAAGATAACACTACTTTAAGTCAACATATATTGCTATACTACAAAATTTTAATTTGTAACGCTGTTACTTTGTTGTTGATTTAAGGGAAACCGCTTGCACAAAGGTCTGATTAATCACTGGCAGAAGTTCACTTTTAACCCGAGGTAACATGTTAATCTGTTATTATACTCTAGTATTGTGTTCAGTGCATTTTATTTGTATGTGCTATATCTTATATGTCCTGGGCATTTCTTCTCACAACTGAGAGCATAGAAGTGGGATTCCATGTATAGCAGATCTGAGGACATTTTCCTTTTGCAATTTTTTTTTATACAATACATTAGGCAATTGTAAACCTTTTCACACGATAGTGAAAATTTAAAATTTTAGTGTAGAAATAGGTTTATTCTTCCATGAAAGTGGAATCTCGCTACCACCCTCGTGTTGAAATATTTAATTGCAGTGTTCTATTAGCTATCAGATGTTATTCTCCTGATCCTAACTTGGTTACTAGAGTTAACCATAATTATGCTGAGATTTATTAGGTCTATCGCAAAATTCCGTGTTTAAGTCTTTGACATAGACTTCTCTCTTTGCTCAAGGTGCAAGTGAGATATGTACTAAGTCTCTTGACTCTATGTTCTTTTTTAATAATTAATGTAGTAGCAAGGATTTAGTTTACAGAAGCTTTGGAAGTGTACCTGGAATCTAACTGTTCAAACCTTAATTATGTAGGATAGTCCACAATTATTCCTTTTAGAGCATGCAGTGGTTAAACTACAAGTTCTGAAAGCATCTTCACTAATTTGCTGACAAGTGATGACATAAATTCACTCAAGTATATGATTTTTCTTGCACGTGCTACTAGACACTAATTCTTATTATGATAGGGATAAATTAAGAAGAATATATTATAGAGGATCTTTAGATAATATAAATTGAATTTAAAACTTAATCAATACTAATTTTGGCCATATATAAAATTTACTTGCTTGTTACTAATCAAAAGACTAAAGCAAAAACCACATGAATTCATGTGTAGCGGCGGGCTGCGGCTTAAGCGTGACATCACTGAATACGGGGAGTTTGTGCGCAGTTTCAATGCACCTTCTGTGGATGAGAAGTTTGAATTATTGGGCATGTAAGTAATTTTATTTTGTACTAAGATATTGTTTGGCATACCCTTTAATTTACTTCTCACTTTTAATTTCCAGCATGGCCAATGTCTTTATTGTTGCTCCGGAGAGCTTGTCAAGTCTGTTTGAGGGTACTCCAAGTCTTCGGAAAGATGCACAAAAGTAAGAGTGATGCTGTTTACAAACTATTTGTACCGTTAGAAACAAGCAAACTAAAAGGCTATTACAATCACATATGCAAATACTGCGACCTAGGAGGATATATAATTGGAGTTCTATGGGATGAGATTAATATTAATATTAACTTTTAACTGGATGGTTTTCAGATTCGTCCAGCTTAGAGAGGACTACAAAAGTGCAAAACTTGCTTCGAAGCTTAGCTCTCTGTGGCCCAGCTCTTAATGCATTTTGTGGTATGGTTTTGACAATCTATGGGTATTGGTACTTCAGCTTCATTGCCCAGTTCACACCCATCTGTGAGTTCATGATTACGATGCCTTGTTCAAGACTTCAGGTCAAACAAAGTTAGATACCTGTGGCTAAGTTTATTCTGTGGATATATAACTCCTTAGGTACATTATCAGGAATAGAAAATTACCTATAAGTATTACTATGTGGCTAAGTTTAAATTATTAGTATTTTTTACTTTAAATTGTCACAACTTCCAATTTTTCCCCGAGTGTACATTTCTGCGACTATATAGGTTATGAATTATTTCTATCATGTTTACTTTAATGAGGAGTACTTGCCATTAATCGAAAAAACTTCTTGCAGCCTTGAAGGTGAATTCTTCTTGTAAAATGATACTCCATCACAATTCACAAGTCATAGATGATTGATTTAAATATTGTTTGGCTAAGTTGATGTGTTCTCAGATATTTTTTAGGCAAGATGGTGTTTGCAAAATATTTTGTCAATTTTTTTATTGAGATTTAATATTTTCCTTGCTTTAGTTGGAAAATATTAGTTTTATAGACAAAACCAGGGCCAACATATATATAGCACCGGAATGTCCTTTTTGCCCATTGTATATTCACGAGGTTCCCCGTTACTGTGTGTTTGAAGGTGACAACCAGCAGCCATCCTTTGTTATCTTGTCACTGGAATTTGAAAAGCAAATGCAATGAATCTGATTTTTTCTTTTGGTAACTTGTAGGAATTATCATGTCCAGGAAAATGATATCTTCCAAACTTATTTAACATTATAAATTTATCATTAGTTTAGACATTTTACATGTTTATTTCTTTATAGATTTTTTGCACGTAATTTAAGATGTAAAAAAAATCATATTTCTATGTCTTATCTTTAAAATTCTTTTCATGGATAGAAGTTTAAGATATATAATTTTTATTTGAGAAAAAATTGAAAAACAGTAAGTAATTTTTTTTATTTCTTTTTTACATTTGAAATTACAGTGTAAGAATTTACAATGGCTATTATATCGGAGGAATGGATGGAGTAATTGAAATATGGTACTCCCTCTGTCCCTATGGGGATGTATACGTTTAGAATGGACATGGAGATGGATGTATACGTTTAGAATGGACACGGAGATTAAGAAAAATGCATAAAGTAGTATAAATTAATGAGAAAGAGAAAGAAAAGTAAGGAAAGTGGCGGGACTGATAATATTTAATTGATAAATTTGAAAAAGTAGATGGAGATAGTGGGTGGGTGGGAAAAATTTGAAATGTATAGAATTGAATGAGACATCAAGTGTATAGAGTACGTGCTTAGTGCTTGCCAAGAGCTTTGTAGTCTTTGTAATAGTTTGTATGCAAATACTATCGTTATCTAGGAGTTGAATTATACCCTACAAACTCAAAAACAATCTACCGTCTCATCCAAATCTCGCATTATTTAGTAATTTAGTTTATGATTAGGATGGAACAAGACTAGAAGAAGCATTGTAGTCAAGATCGGGAGATGTTTGACTGACTGAGTGAATGAAGTTCAGCGGAGTTGGCAAGTGTTGACCAGTGACCACTCAGTTCCAGGAGTACGATGTTTGTCTTTTACGAGTTTTGATCATAATGAACTCTTCCGTTTAACTGAGGGTTTTTCCGCTCATGATACAAAATAATACTAGTACTATTTTTAATTTAGATAGTACGTAATAGATTTTTTATTATCAAATTTATTTTTTATTCAGAAATATCATTATTAATAGATTGAAATCAATAAAATCCAATTTCCTTATAACCATTATTATGTGTTCATAAAAATACACAAAAAATCATTTAAACTGTCATAATAAAATCTAATCTGATATTAGAAATCTCAATAAAGAACTTTTGGTCCTTAGCTAAAAATAATTAAAAAAATGTTATGAATTAAAAAATAGATATTATATAAAAAAATCAAATCTAATTGAATATTCTTCTCGTATACCGTTTTAGTCAAATTCATATTAGTTATATTTGTCAAAATTTTGAAACTCTAAAATCTATTTATAAATTTTGCATCATTTCATATTAAAATGATATATTTTATTTATAATATTATACAAAAATAAAAAAATATCTTAATAATTGTTACAGTTAAAAATATTAATGATTAATTAATATTATATTCAAAACTACTTATTATATATAAATTTAGATAATCAAGAATATTATTTATAAATTAGATAAAACGTCATGATAGTTACTCCAATCCTGCCATAGAACCTAACTTTACAGGTAATATAACTTAGGTTGGCTTGATATATAGTTGGAATAAATTAAAACTTGGTCCTGAGGTTTAGGCTGCAGAGATGAGGTGGTAGTTGTGGTGGCGAATAAGCCCCGCTATAGTTGTGTGTGTAGATATTATATACACATGACTTTATGGATTACAATGATGATAAACAGGACCAGGAAGTGAAAAAAGAAAAGGAAAACCAATGGTGCTATTTTGCCTACATATATACTAGTGCTTGTCCATAAACCCCCATTCATTTGCAACGTGTAGTCACTACTTTTTGTAATCACCACAACTTCTAACTCTCACAATCACCAATTCTCTGCCCTCTCATACTAGGACTAGGAACCACTTTCATTACATGTACTCCCCATCTCCTATAGTATCATTACTTGATGGGTGCATATTACAAACACAACAACACATCTCACTAGAACTTGTGTGTTTTGTCTGCCTTTGGTTAGTTGTACTGTATCGGACCAATACGTGTCTAAGTATCCGACTTGAGAGCACCTAATTTTTTCATTTTTCATATATTGATCTCAAAAAATAAGTTTTTAGTGTTCAATGATCTGTAGTTAATTAAGTGTCCGACAAGTGTACACGAGACCGAGGAGAGTCCAACACTGTCATGTGCATGTTGGAAGCAGAAGGCAAATAGAGAGATGGGGAAGACACATTTATTCAAGCAGTAGTGAGAAAGAATGGCCCATAAATGGGTCCTAATTTTTTAAAAAAAGAAACACTTCACACCCTTCAAATTACATTCTTCATGCTCTCCACCCATATGTACAAGAATCTTAGAACTAAACTATTTGACTTTCTACTTCATCTAGTCCTTGTTTTATAGTGCATATGTATATAATACTACTATGAATGTTGGCATACATAACTAACCATTGTCAATGTCTTCAACTTCAAAGCCTCAGTTCTGGTCATTACATTTCATTGTTTTGACGTTTGCTTTTGAACTCTTATCTTGCCAAGTACTACCAACAAACATGTAAAACAGTTCATTTGACTGTGAAATATATTTATTTGTTTAATATTCATGTTACACAAGTTTAATTGGAGCAACTTAATGTTAAAAATGCAAGACATAACATAGTCAAATGATTATTATTTTAAATGTAAAGTGTAATTATGTCTAAATAAAGTCAATCACTAGAGGGTAAAAACTCATGACATGTGTTCTGTGTTAAGCATAGTTTACCAAATGAAAAATAAAATATAGATCAATTTTTCTAATTAATGTTGAATAGAGCATAGTACAGTGTGCTCCCTACCAACTTCACAGGAGTAAAATAAATCTAAGCTACATAAATGGAGTATGTGTAACTATAATAATGTGAAGTGCCAATACCCTGGTAGCGGCCTTCAAGTCTCCTATTTCATCGTAGCATAATAATTTAGAGTGCCAAACATGTCACTAATCAAGAATTAAGGACGGCCATAAAAAAAGATTATTCGTATCAATGATTCAGAACTTCAGATAAGCTTATCAACTTATTACTATTTGATCATATAATTTATTCTATATATTAAGATATTATTACTAAGAACTAAGAAGTAGCGTAATTTTACTCGGAAGAGAATAAAACAAAATTAATAGCTATGACTTAAAGAAAAACACTCAATTTCCTTCCTTCATTTTTAATTGTTAATCCCAGTTTTGATTGTCTGGGCCAAAATATAAATTTTACTAGTGTGTGTGATGTTAGTTACCATCTTATTATAAAAAATGAAAACTGGACTTAAGTGATAAAATCACGGAACAAGGATTAATCCGGAAACTAATAAGTTTGATCGGAGATTAATCAGAAGATCAAATAATCGAACATTTAACCAGTTCGATGAGTTACGAAATCGAAGATTATCGTGATTAATACTTCACCTACTGCTGGAATAAAAGTTACCGGCATAAAACTGATTATTATTACTTGAAATAAGTAGAATCAGATCCTGAACGGAACGAAAAAGTCAGATGGTTATTATTTACAAGTCAGAACATGCATGGATCAACACGGTCCTGAGGCTTCACGTTTCCTACCAACAACTTATAATATACAAGTTCGGTGCTTGCACCACTTGTCATTTTTGCGTATTTTATATTTCAGTTTGGATCATCTATTCTACCAAATTTTGTACCTCGACTGTTTCTGATTAAATAATTATACTCCTATATGGTTTCGTTGTCAAAAACGCAGGACTGCAAAGTACATTTATATGATGCGGAAATAAATGGTACGGTTTTCTTGAATAAAAAAGAGATAGCTTCGATATATCCTCTGTCCCAACAGATTTTTTACGCTATTTTTTAAAACGTATTTTAAAATTCCTATAAATATAATTCTATAATATAAAATATATGATTATATAGGCAAATGCTCAAATGAGAACCCCAACTAGTGTGAGATATGAGATCTAATCTCAGTCACACATTTTTATCCCTAAATTAAATCACAACCACACATATAAGTTTCTATTTTATCCTTCATCTCTTTCATCCACCACTTTACCCACCCCTACCAACACCCATCCACCACCAACACCACCCACCGCCACCACCCACCAACCGCCCCCGTCGTTGCTTCACCTCCGGCAGTCACCTCGCCGGAACACCACCACTAGTCTCTCTCTCCTTCTCCTTCTCGCCCCCTCTCTCTCAGCACGTCGCCGTTACCGGTACGGCCTGAGTTCTGGCCATCCCCTTTCCTCACGCCTTCATCTCTCTTCGTTGTTATCACGATCTCCGTAATATATGCTCAGATCTGCAAAAGTCGTCGGTGGTGATTTTTTATTGTACAGCGGTGATTTTTTGTTGGTTTTTGTCGATTTGTAATGATTTTTGGTCAGTTTGACTTTCGCCCGGTGATTATGTGGCGGTGGTTGTGTGTAGATTGCGGTGGTGGTATGAAGATGGTGGTGAAGGCGGAAGAGGCAGTTGTGATGGTTAATGGTGGTTGTGGCGGATTTTGTTTGACTATGGTGATTTTTACTCAGATCTGGTGATTTCTGCATGAATATGGTGATTTTCAGGCGGTGGGCAGTGTGGTGACCAGAGGAGGTGGTGGTGTGGTGGTTTGCTTCTGGTGATTTTTCTGTTGACAGTGGTGATTTTTGACTTTCGGTGGTCGAAGTCGGTGATTGGCGGTGGCCGGAGGTGATGGTTGGAATATGAAGAAGATGAAGGTAGGTGATGAGGATGTGGGTAAAATTAATGAGTGATGATGGATGTAGATGGGATTTTTAAATGAGTGGCTAGGATTAGATCTCACATCTCACATTAATATTGGTTCTCACTAGAGCATGACTCTATATATATATATATATATATATATATATATATATATATATATATATATATATAGGCTCATGATCAAATAGAAACCACTCTTAAATAAAAACTAGAAACCAGTTTCCCTACCACTATTTATAACTACGGGTATCACTAATTTATACTGCACTAATCACTGTTTTTATACAGTATGTAAACAACGATTTTTATTATCAAAATTGAGAAAATCTACTTATCTAAATTATTGATAATCGATTATAGATGATTAATTTTATTCGTAGGAAGAATCTTGGTGGTAGGAAGCCGCAAGAGAAGTTGTAAGATGATGGTAAGTAGTCGTTAGTTTTGTAAGTTATGACGGAAAGTGTATATGACTATTGGTGATGATAGACAATGGTGGCAAGTCATAGAAACGTTTGATAATGGTGGTAAGAGGTCTATTATTACGATTTGGGTGAAGATGATGGTCATATACGTTGCAGATATGTGTATATATATATTTATATTCGCGAGATATGCTATATATAAATTAGTGATATGTTATGTACAAATTAGTGATTTCTGTAGTTAAAAATAGTGATAAAAAACTGTCCAGAAACTGGTTTTTAGTTTTTAGGCTAATTTGGTTTCTATTGGAGTAGGACTCTATATATATATACTAGTATTGTTGCCCGCTCCGCTGGGCTATATTAAAAGTTATATGTATTTGTAATATCCCATATTATTAAATTCAGATTTGATTATTATAAATCTATTTGTCTAAATATTATTGTTGGCTTTAGTTGAAAAGTGAATTGATTATGTGAATAGTTTTATGTGATGATACTTGGTCTATGGATTAATATGGATTATACTGATTATGCGTCCTCCTTCTTTCTCTGATTCCGAGGACGGAATCCCTATAAGGAGGGTAGATTGTAATGACCCGGATTTTTAAAATTTATTTATTATTATAAAAATGATTTTTTTTTCAAAGAAGGGAATAAGATTTAATATTTTATTCCAGTTTAATGAGTTTCAAGGTTTTATATTTAAACCCCGGGTTATTGTGTTATTGATAAATGATTATATTTTTTTAAACTGATTTTCATATATTGTTTTGAAAATTTTAGATGATTATTATGTGAATATATGTGTGATGTGAGTAAGTGGTATTGGTGGATTTGTTGGTTAATTAATTATGGTTAATTATGAGTATTATATGATTAATATATGAATTTTTGTGAATTTTGTGTTATCTAGTTTATTGAGCTGAATACTCGTATGTGTTCGTATTTGAGAGATTTCAATTTCTATATGCTCAGGAGAAAATATAGTTTATTTGGATATTTTCATATCGATTTATGGAATGTTAGATGATTTTATAATCGATTTACGGATTTAATTGCGTATATTTATATTTATTTATTAATTATTGGACTTCCGTAAAACTGTTCACTCGTAGCGAGGTGGCAAATTTTCTTCCCGGAAGTTTCAACAAAACTCACCTTTAGCCTAATTTCAATATTCCGGACATTTTTCGTGTTTTGACTTTTTCGATCCGGAGTACGGTTTTCCCTGGAGTCGGTCCGGCGGAGTTTTCGGGTACTAAAATTTGTCGATAATTATCCAGTTTGTCTCGATAAACGTGAACTGAGATATTTTCATCATCCTTATCATGTAATAATGGCAGTGGGACCCGCAGACCAATAATTGAGTTAAAAAGCCCCGTTTTGATGATTATCTCGAAAACCAGTACCGATTGGACCCCGCTTTATTAGTATAAAGCTATTAAATACGTATTTTCATGTCATAAACGATCCAAAGGGGTACCAATTATTTGTAAATATAAATATACCTTTCTAGAGCTTATTTTCACCCGTAAAATCATTTCACCAGTTTCTCTGCACGAATACCGAGAGAAACCGAGCGGTGTTCTTCGTGTTCTTCGTAATCAAACGTGGATTTGAAGGCGTTATTGGAGTCAGAATCAAGCGTGCGAATAGTCAAATCGAAGATATTGAAGAGTAGAACTCAAATCAAGCATCAAAAACAACCTGAGATTCACAGGTAGGGAGTAATTGAAGTTTTAAAATTCGAATTATTATGATTTAAATAGTGAATTTTTGAAAACGTGTTTGTTTGATGGTTTTGATGATTCCATGTTGTAGAGCGTGTTTTTCTCGTCGTTTTGGTATATTATATGTTGAATTTTGACTTCCATAACATAGAGAAAAGTCAGTTTAATCTTTGAAAAGTCATGTTCTTGGTGTTCTTGAGGAGTTCGCCGGAATATTTGAGTTTTTCGCCGGCAAATCGTTCTGATGATTCTGGGTAGAAGCTGAGCATACCATTTGATAGATCGTAGCTTGTAGAATCTGTTGGTAGTGTCCAATCGTGCAAAGGGGCGGTGGAAACGTCGCCAGAATCTGTATTTTCAAGTCGGCGGCGGAGCTCTTTGGCTCCATTTTCCGGCTTACTCGGGGGTTGGATGTGAGTTCTGAAACCAGGAATGAACTCCTGACGTTGTGCAGATTGTTTGGTGTTGATTTGGTGGGTGGAGGAAGCCGGGAGAGTAATCTCCGGCGAATCGGGGCGGTGGCGGCGGAAAATATCCGTTTGCACCCCCCAACTTTTGGAGATGGTGACTTTGAGGCACCCAGGTTTTCATTCTTTCAAAACAAACCCTGATAGTTTCAGTTTTTACAAATTAGACCCTGTGACCAAGTTTCAAAATCTTACAGAATAAACCTTTTCATTTTGGAAATGTTTTTAATTATTTTTAATTATTTTGATTTTCAAAAATAGTTTTTAAATTATTTCTTTACTCAAAAATAAATCTAATTTGATTTATTAATTAATTTTAATTAGTAATTAATTATTTAATTGGTCAATTAATTTAAATATTAATTGATTAATTATTTTAATTAATTATTAATTGATTTTAATTGATTAATTAATTGGATTTAATTATCCTTTTTGATTTAAAAATTTCGAAAAATAGTTTCGAGCTTTAAAATATTTTTCCAAATTATTTTCAAGGCTCGATAATTATTTATGAATGATTTCAAGTCCAATTTCAAGTATTTGGGACTTGATTATTTATCTGAAAAGTGATTCTTTTATCGATTTTCATTCCGAAAAATGTTTAAAAATTCCAGAAAATTCCCGAAAAATCATTTTTAACCCAAGAGTTGATTTGATATCAATTGGGGTGGGAAACCTTATGTGTAATGTGTTGTCTGCTATTGGTTGGATGTCTTATGTGTCGATATAAGAGTGAGAAAACGGTTTTAAACATATCTTTTGATCCGTAAGTCGGAATCGAGTGAAACGAAAGAGAGATGAAAGCTTATAAAGTCTAGTTTGATATGACATAATAATATGATGGAGTCGAGAATGTGAATAATTGTTGTGAAATGTGCAATGTGATTATATGTTATTTGATTGCTATTAATTGATGATTACATGATATACATGTTTATTCATGATAGTATACACGTGTGATAAACGATTTGGATGACATAGTTTTGTGTAATGATCGATATTGGATAAGAATATATGAATTATAGTGATTGGATTTGGTTGGTTGATGGTTGATTTAGATAAGATAACAGGTGGATAGTCTAACAAATAGACGAAACGCTGCCAAATTATCGATAGGATTTATATGATAATTGATTTGTGATATGTTATGTGGAATATGACTTGACTATATGGTAGAGTCAAAGCATGATTACGTGTTAAGTGATATGTGATAAGTTTAAAGGGGTATATAAGTGGGTATCGATATACGTGATATGTATATGCAATAAATTGATTAGTGATTATATTATTATCTTATTCTCGTTAAGGTTTTGGACGAGACGTGGATGACCGAAGACGTTCAGAAGGACAAGTGGTGTTCCAAAGCGAATAAAGAACGAATCGAGTAAGCGAAGCGAAGTGGCGAATAGAGTATAGCTAGAGATGGTCTAGATATTACGAGATGCATAGATTGTGAAAGTGGAAAGATGAGATAGAGATGTGAGACTGGAGTCAGATTTAAGGCAAGTATCCTATACCCTTCTTTTGGATATCTTGCGATTATTCTGATCCATTCTTTTCGTATGTGTTGCAAATATTCGTTCCTTTCTTTTTCATATTTGGCAAGTGCAAATATTTTTATCCATCCTTTTCTAATCCTCAAAAATTCAGATAGTTTCCGTTTTACAAATTAATTCGAAGTTCAGATTGTCATTGAAGCATGTGTTGCTCAGTGATAGTTAGAGCTTTGAATGAATTGGGATCTTCTTGATTATTCAACCCGCCATTGTCATGCTGGTCTAGCAGGCTAAATTCAGTTGATTAGCCGATAATGGAGGATATTGAATAGTTAGGGATTTCCTGAACTCTGATTTATGGAAGGATGGACGGTGACTTATGGAAAGTTTATTATCAAAGTTTGATTTGGAATTATTCAGTTATTGATGATGATTATGATTATGTTCTGTTAAGTTACATTGACTTCTTGAATTGAATTATGGAATTGGATTATTGTTTTTTATAAAAATTATGTGGACCAAATGAGTGGTCAGACCAGATTCGTGGTCATGTTAGGCCAATGAGTGCCTTGGATCCAGTGATAGAGCATGGCGGGGCCTGCTCTGGGTTAGGTATGACTGATCAGCATCCTGACCTTGGTTTTTAATTAAAAATGTGATAGTCCAATTCAATAATTCTCTTGTGAAGGATTGAATTCCTCAGGTTTCTATTGCTGCAAGGTATTGTGATTCTTTTATACAATACCTAAATTTGTGAACTCAGGTTGAATCTTTTTATATCTTGAACTCGAGAATTTCTGTTATATCACTTCAGAACTTTCATTGTTATTATTACTTGCTGAGCATTGTTGCTCACTCTTGCTATTCTCTTTTAACCATTTCAGAAAAGCTTAAAGATGAGATGATTGATTGAGATTGTGGATAAGGCTAATGCTAGGCGAGGAGACAGAGTTGAGGAGGAGACAGAGTTGAGGATCCAGTGGTCAGGGAGTGGTGAGGAAAGTTGATGAGATTGGTGCAAGCTGGAATAGTTGACAGTGATTCTTCTTATCGAAGATGATCTGACTTGGTAAGAAATATTGTATAGTATTAGTGGTGGATTCTAATTTCAATACTGTAACCTGGAAGCGATCCTGTTGTTTTGGGGGTTAAATGTTCTCTTAAAATTTTCTTATTATGGTTTTCAAGTTTGAAATTCAGGTTTTGAAATCATTTGATTTATGTTCTCATTCAAAGTTTTTATTAAATGTTTTCAAGTTTTAAATTCTTTTGGATTTTCATTATCTTTAAATGAAAATACCAGGTTTCAAAAGTATTTTAAAAAGGGTTTTGTGTGGTGACGTCAGAATCCAGACCCCCGGATTCTCGGAATGTCACAGTTGGTATCAGAGCAACAGGTTACAAGTTATTGGAATTTGAATATAGATTATAGTCTTAAGTTTTATAGAGAAGAATGTTGGGTGACCTCGTATAGAGGTATTGTGAGACTATTTAGAAATAGTCTAGAGATGCGATAGAGGTATAAAATCTGGTTAGACGATCAAGTTGAGTGTATAGGTTTAGAGAGATTTTGATTCTTAAGTTTAGACATAGGATTTCTAGTTTGTTGATTAATTGAGATGATGAATTGTGTGAAAGGTCAAGGTTAGACCTAGATAGAAGAGTTGGATAGTGAATGATTGAGTTGAGAATGGTGAAAATGCAGGGTTCAGAGTATTCTGACTATACTGCATATTTGAAATTGGATTATTGTATTGATTTGAGGATGATATAAATGCATGGTTCATAGTATGTTGACCATGTTGGATATTTGGAAAAGTATATTGTTTTGTGAGATATGAAGAGTTAGTGTAAGATATGAGTTGTACTGAATCAGAAGGAGAGATTTATAGATAGAGGTGGATAGGTGAGAAGTGAATGATAGAGAGTATGTGGAGTTGAGTCCAGCTATTAGAGGTAATGTCTGCGAATAAGTTAGAACGTTAGTCCTCGACGACAACGCTTCGAGCTAATCGGGGTTTCAAATGGCATCAAGGTGGGCCCATAACCCACAGGTTGATGATCCAGACAATCGAAGATACGTTACGTGTTTGTGCTATGGATTTCAAAGGCAACTGGGATAAAGTAGAAGAATGTAAATTACATGGGCCAGAGTTATTACGGACGATAACGTCTACGATGACATCTTACGAGGCTATTACGAGTCAAATCGATTGATTATCGAGAACGTTGAAAGGATGACATAAATCGAATAACGATTTCGTAAAGTAGAGTGGGAATTTGAGAAGACTTTGGCAATACCTCTCTTCAACTAAAGATTCTTTTGATTATATGTTTTTCATCAGTGAGTTATTATGATATCATTTCAATAAACGAGATTTTCAATTTCTCAAATTCTAGGATGATAAGGATATTGATTATTGGTGTGAGTTAGTATTGAATCGGTGTATGATAAAGGCGTGTTTATGAAGAGACAGTGGAACTCCTTGATATTATTTGATATCCCTTGATATTCTTCCATATTCTTTGATATCCCTTAATATTCGTTGATATTCTTTGACATTCTTTGATATTCCTTGATATCTTTTCGATATTCCTTAATATATTCCTCGATAATCCTTAACATTCCTTGATGCTCCTTGAGATTTCTTGGATTCTTTCCATCTGATTGGGATGAACAACCCTATGTATAGGGGACACAAGGTATACCTGTCTGTGTGATAGGAGTTGGATGGGACGCCATCACTTGTGTGTGTTGTGATTACAAGAAGGTTAACAACCTTTAGTAGTGTCTAATATGGACACGCAACATTAAGTTCATTTGATCTTATTGATCTCCCAGTCACTCTTGTATTCCAATGTGACCTATTTTGAAAATATCTTGTTCCTCCGAAATTCCCAAAGATTGATTCTTGGGAAATGAATGTTGCAATCGCGAAAGTTTGACTTTCCTTTTCCATTAAAGTTAAAGGTATGCCAAGATCAATCAAAGGTGGATGACGATATGATATTACGAAGTGGGTACGTTTTAGTTTCTTCGGAGGATTCCGAGGACGGAATCCTTATAAGGGGGGTAGAATGTAATATCCCATATTATTAAATTCAGATTTGATTATTATAAATCTATTTGTCTAAATATTATTGTTGGCTTTAGTTGAAAAGTGAATTGATTATGTGAATAGTTTTATGTGATGATACTTGGTCTATGGATTAATATGGATTATACTGATTATGCGTCCTCCTTCTTTCTCTGATTCCGAGGACGGAATCCCTATAAGGAGGGTAGATTGTAATGACCCGGATTTTTAAAATTTATTTATTATTATAAAAATGATTTTTTTTTCAAAGAAGGGAATAAGATTTAATATTTTATTCCAGTTTAATGAGTTTCAAGGTTTTATATTTAAACCCCGGGTTATTGTGTTATTGATAAATGATTATATTTTTTTAAACTGATTTTCATATATTGTTTTGAAAATTTTAGATGATTATTATGTGAATATATGTGTGATGTGAGTAAGTGGTATTGGTGGATTTGTTGGTTAATTAATTATGGTTAATTATGAGTATTATATGATTAATATATGAATTTTTGTGAATTTTGTGTTATCTAGTTTATTGAGCTGAATACTCGTATGTGTTCGTATTTGAGAGATTTCAATTTCTATATGCTCAGGAGAAAATATAGTTTATTTGGATATTTTCATATCGATTTATGGAATGTTAGATGATTTTATAATCGATTTACGGATTTAATTGCGTATATTTATATTTATTTATTAATTATTGGACTTCCGTAAAACTGTTCACTCGTAACGAGGTGGCAAATTTTCTTCCCGGAAGTTTCAACAAAACTCACCTTTAGCCTAATTTCAATATTCCGGACATTTTTCGTGTTTTGACTTTTTCGATCCGGAGTACGGTTTTCCCTGGAGTCGGTCCGGCGGAGTTTTCGGGTACTAAAATTTGTCGATAATTATCCAGTTTGTCTCGATAAACGTGAACTGAGATATTTTCATCATCCTTATCATGTAATAATGGCAGTGGGACCCGCAGACCAATAATTGAGTTAAAAAGCCCCGTTTTGATGATTATCTCGAAAACCAGTACCGATTGGACCCCGCTTTATTAGTATAAAGCTATTAAATACGTATTTTCATGTCATAAACGATCCAAAGGGGTACCAATTATTTGTAAATATAAATATACCTTTCTAGAGCTTATTTTCACCCGTAAAATCATTTCACCAGTTTCTCTGCACGAATACCGAGAGAAACCGAGCGGTGTTCTTCGTGTTCTTCGTAATCAAACGTGGATTTGAAGGCGTTATTGGAGTCAGAATCAAGCGTGCGAATAGTCAAATCGAAGATATTGAAGAGTAGAACTCAAATCAAGCATCAAAAACAACCTGAGATTCACAGGTAGGGAGTAATTGAAGTTTTAAAATTCGAATTATTATGATTTAAATAGTGAATTTTTGAAAACGTGTTTGTTTGATGGTTTTGATGATTCCATGTTGTAGAGCGTGTTTTTCTCGTCGTTTTGGTATATTATATGTTGAATTTTGACTTCCATAACATAGAGAAAAGTCAGTTTAATCTTTGAAAAGTCATGTTCTTGGTGTTCTTGAGGAGTTCGCCGGAATATTTGAGTTTTTCGCCGGCAAATCGTTCTGATGATTCTGGGTAGAAGCTGAGCATACCATTTGATAGATCGTAGCTTGTAGAATCTGTTGGTAGTGTCCAATCGTGCAAAGGGGCGGTGGAAACGTCGCCGGAATCTGTATTTTCAAGTCGGCGGCGGAGCTCTTTGGCTCCATTTTCCGGCTTACTCGGGGGTTGGATGTGAGTTCTGAAACCAGGAATGAACTCCTGACGTTGTGCAGATTGTTTGGTGTTGATTTGGTGGGTGGAGGAAGCCGGGAGAGTAATCTCCGGCGAATCGGGGCGGTGGCGGCGGAAAATATCCGTTTGCACCCCCCAACTTTTGGAGATGGTGACTTTGAGGCACCCAGGTTTTCATTCTTTCAAAACAAACCCTGATAGTTTCAGTTTTTACAAATTAGACCCTGTGACCAAGTTTCAAAATCTTACAGAATAAACCTTTTCATTTTGGAAATGTTTTTAATTATTTTTAATTATTTTGATTTTCAAAAATAGTTTTTAAATTATTTCTTTACTCAAAAATAAATCTAATTTGATTTATTAATTAATTTTAATTAGTAATTAATTATTTAATTGGTCAATTAATTTAAATATTAATTGATTAATTATTTTAATTAATTATTAATTGATTTTAATTGATTAATTAATTGGATTTAATTATCCTTTTTGATTTAAAAATTTCGAAAAATAGTTTCGAGCTTTAAAATATTTTTCCAAATTATTTTCAAGGCTCGATAATTATTTATGAATGATTTCAAGTCCAATTTCAAGTATTTGGGACTTGATTATTTATCTGAAAAGTGATTCTTTTATCGATTTTCATTCCGAAAAATGTTTAAAAATTCCAGAAAATTCCCGAAAAATCATTTTTAACCCAAGAGTTGATTTGATATCAATTGGGGTGGGAAACCTTATGTGTAATGTGTTGTCTGCTATTGGTTGGATGTCTTATGTGTCGATATAAGAGTGAGAAAACGGTTTTAAACATATCTTTTGATCCGTAAGTCGGAATCGAGTGAAACGAAAGAGAGATGAAAGCTTATAAAGTCTAGTTTGATATGACATAATAATATGATGGAGTCGAGAATGTGAATAATTGTTGTGAAATGTGCAATGTGATTATATGTTATTTGATTGCTATTAATTGATGATTACATGATATACATGTTTATTCATGATAGTATACACGTGTGATAAACGATTTGGATGACATAGTTTTGTGTAATGATCGATATTGGATAAGAATATATGAATTATAGTGATTGGATTTGGTTGGTTGATGGTTGATTTAGATAAGATAACAGGTGGATAGTCTAACAAATAGACGAAACGCTGCCAAATTATCGATATGATTTATATGATAATTGATTTGTGATATGTTATGTGGAATATGACTTGACTATATGGTAGAGTCAAAGCATGATTACGTGTTAAGTGATATGTGATAAGTTTAAAGGGGTATATAAGTGGGTATCGATATACGTGATATGTATATGCAATAAATTGATTAGTGATTATATTATTATCTTATTCTCGTTAAGGTTTTGGACGAGACGTGGATGACCGAAGACGTTCAGAAGGACAAGTGGTGTTCCAAAGCGAATAAAGAACGAATCGAGTAAGCGAAGCGAAGTGGCGAATAGAGTATAGCTAGAGATGGTCTAGATATTACGAGATGCATAGATTGTGAAAGTGGAAAGATGAGATAGAGATGTGAGACTGGAGTCAGATTTAAGGCAAGTATCCTATACCCTTCTTTTGGATATCTTGCGATTATTCTGATCCATTCTTTTCGTATGTGTTGCAAATATTCGTTCCTTTCTTTTTCATATTTGGCAAGTGCAAATATTTTTATCCATCCTTTTCTAATCCTCAAAAATTCAGATAATTTCCGTTTTACAAATTAATTCGAAGTTCAGATTGTCATTGAAGCATGTGTTGCTCAGTGATAGTTAGAGCTTTGAATGAATTGGGATCTTCTTGATTATTCAACCCGCCATTGTCATGCTGGTCTAGCAGGCTAAATTCAGTTGATTAGCCGATAATGGAGGATATTGAATAGTTAGGGATTTCCTGAACTCTGATTTATGGAAGGATGGACGGTGACTTATGGAAAGTTTATTATCAAAGTTTGATTTGGAATTATTCAGTTATTGATGATGATTATGATTATGTTCTGTTAAGTTACATTGACTTCTTGAATTGAATTATGGAATTGGATTATTGTTTTTTATAAAAATTATGTGGACCAAATGAGTGGTCAGACCAGATTCGTGGTCATGTTAGGCCAATGAGTGCCTTGGATCCAGTGATAGAGCATGGCGGGGCCTGCTCTGGGTTAGGTATGACTGATCAGCATCCTGACCTTGGTTTTTAATTAAAAATGTGATAGTCCAATTCAATAATTCTCTTGTGAAGGATTGAATTCCTCAGGTTTCTATTGCTGCAAGGTATTGTGATTCTTTTATACAATACCTAAATTTGTGAACTCAGGTTGAATCTTTTTATATCTTGAACTCGAGAATTTCTGTTATATCACTTCAGAACTTTCATTGTTATTATTACTTGCTGAGCATTGTTGCTCACTCTTGCTATTCTCTTTTAACCATTTCAGAAAAGCTTAAAGATGAGATGATTGATTGAGATTGTGGATAAGGCTAATGCTAGGCGAGGAGACAGAGTTGAGGAGGAGACAGAGTTGAGGATCCAGTGGTCAGGGAGTGGTGAGGAAAGTTGATGAGATTGGTGCAAGCTGGAATAGTTGACAGTGATTCTTCTTATCGAAGATGATCTGACTTGGTAAGAAATATTGTATAGTATTAGTGGTGGATTCTAATTTCAATACTGTAACCTGGAAGCGATCCTGTTGTTTTGGGGGTTAAATGTTCTCTTAAAATTTTCTTATTATGGTTTTCAAGTTTGAAATTCAGGTTTTGAAATCATTTGATTTATGTTCTCATTCAAAGTTTTTATTAAATGTTTTCAAGTTTTAAATTCTTTTGGATTTTCATTATCTTTAAATGAAAATACCAGGTTTCAAAAGTATTTTAAAAAGGGTTTTGTGTGGTGACGTCAGAATCCAGACCCCCGGATTCTCGGAATGTCACAGTATTAGTAAGAGAATGAACATGCATAAACTGACTGATAACAAATATTTTCTCCGTCTGTTTTTAGTTGTCACATTTTATTTTTGCTGGTTAAATTGACTGAGTTTTGACCAAAGATTATAAATTTTGTAAATTCTTTATAAAAATAAATAATTATCCTATATTCGATATATCTTCTGTCCCAACAGATTCTTTACGTTATTTTTTAAAATGTATTTTAAAATTCCTATAAATACAATTCTATAATATAAAATATATGATTATATATATATACACACATATATTTATATATAATATACAATATATATTTATATATATAATATACATAGACTACCGCAAATGTAAACCATCCCTTAAATACAAACTAAAAACCAATCCAATTTAAAATGTAGCGACATTCTCTTTAGAATGTGTGATTTGTGTTACAAAATTTGGTGAAAACATCCTGAAAATGGTGAAAACCTCCAGATATGTTCTTGTTGTCAATTCAATTGGTGGTGGCGGTGGCGCAGAGAGTGGAGGTGAAGGGGGAGGCGGAGGTGGTGGACATGAAACGAGTTTTTGGCTCTATTCGACAGATTCCGTAAAAATATAGAAGCGAAATTGGCAGTAAAGCGAGGACAATGGTACTCGAGGTGCAAACGATCGTGGTGAGGTGGGGGGACGGTAGGTGAGGTGGATTTGGTGGTGATAAGGCGGGGGCGGGCGTTATTAGGTGGTCCCAATACCATAACTTTATCATTACTAGTGACTACTTAACACCATCACACACCTATTCTCATCACTTACTATTATTATTAACGTCCTACGACTACAATTGACCATCAATAATCGACAACAGATAATTAAATTAAATAATTTTTTTATCATAGAAAATAAAAATTACTAATTTTACCGTGTAAAATGGTGATAATGAAGTATGAACAGATGATTCTTGTGGATGTAAATAATGATCGTAACACTAGTTTTTAGTTTGTATTTAAAAATAAATTAGTATTTGATTACTAATATATATGTGTGTGTGTTTTTGCTCCAATGAAAATAAGTAGAAATATGGATTATGAAAATGGTTAGAGCCATGCTACTCTGAATGAGACCGGTGTGGAGTTTAATGAGATTAGGATTATTGAGAGATTCAGAATTTATCTAAGGCCTATTAAGTCTCAGTGAGGCATTGATAGACCCATAGTGGATTGTGTTGGCCATGAAATAGGATACTGGCAAGAAATGTGAATGTGATATTAAGATTGGCGATGACATATATGAAAATAAATAGAAACATGGATTACGAATATGATCAGAGTCATGCTACTCTGAGGTGGGACCGGCGCGGAGAGGTTAATGAGATTAGGATTACTGAGGGATTCAAAACTTTCCTAAGACCTATTAAAGTCTCAACGAGACATTGATAGACCCATAGTTGATTGCGTTAGCCGAAAAATGGGACAATGGCAACGAATGTGAATGCGACATTAAAATGGGCGATGACATATAAGGGATAACTGATGTGTGGAGGTTTCTCTTCACTTTTTTTAATTATTTCTATTTAATTATTTATGAGTTTGTGCGTGTGTGAAATCATGTGTAATATGTGTGTGCGTGTGTGAAAACATGTATAATTTTATCGGTTGAAAAGTTAGTTCAATTTCAATAAAATGTTAGAAAAGTCAATTCCATTTTCAACATAGTGTTGAATATGTATATATAATTAATTTGATTGAAAGAATACATCCTTAATAATTAATGAAACAGATATATTTCAACTGTCTTCCATTTTCTGGCATGAAAATTAATGATTTTCATTAATTCAATAGCCAAGATAAAAAAAGAGTCCAAGCCTCCGGTTACTTCTTGTAACCATAATAATTTATAATAAAAATAAATGACATATGAGAATACGAGTGGGACTGATGTAATTATTAATATTTCCAACTACAAGATTTAAATTAATAAAAATATTCATGCCTATTATTAATTGTTAGAATTATGAAACCAGCTACACACACATATTCATACCAGTTATTTTATTTTGACTTAATGTATATATCTGCTGGATTGTATATCAACGAGCTAAATATTATAGTTAGAATGCTATTTTTTTCTTTTTTTAAATCATGGCAATAAATGAACAATCTCGAACGACCAGAAAATAATGACAAGTGAAAATAATCTGGCTATTGGTATTCGTTGATCTAACAACGAGAAAATAAATGACCAGTAAAACCCCTCACCATTAATGACCAAGATCAGACCTTTCAGAACACAATTTCAATAATTCAACTACTATATAATAATTAATGTTTAAATAAAATTTTCATAATATATATAATATTATCCCCCATTTATTTTCTTCCCTTGGAAAAACTCCTATATTGCTCTAAAAATAAAATATTAAAATAAAAATATATCCCACAAATGAAAAACAAATTTATTTCTCGAAAAGATACCGATTACCGAGCATGTTAAACTTGTTAAATTTTCTTGAAAATTATAAATATTCAATTTTTTTCTTAGAAATTATGCATATTTATGTATGAGTAATTTCGTAAATATATATAGTACCATTTACTTTCCCAAAACGTCAAATTATAGGAGTATCATATGTATTAGAAAAAAATAATGATATTTGTTAGAAAAGTTAATAGCACAATGGTATATTATTTTTTAAAATACATTTTGAAATTTCAGAGTACGTTTTAATCATATAATTTATGATTATATTTTTAAATATGTACTCTCTCCGCCTCCTTCAAATGTTTATATTGAGGGATGGATCTTGTAACACATTTTAAAATTCTCATAAAATATAGTTGGTAAATTAATTTATTTTTCTATTAAATAAAATTTAAATTCTAAATTTTTTATACATAACAATTTTTTTTTAAAAAAAATATTTGCTTACCTATACTTTTTATACACCTTAAAATGTGTATTAAACGGTCGAAGAATAGGAGACAAAAGGGTGTGAATTGTTATGAGGAGTATTCGATTGAGATTTTAATGAATTGTTTTGAATATATGGATTTTAATGGACGGGACGTGATTTTGATTCTATGCGGATTCTTGATAAAATGTTGTAGAGTTGATATAAATTCTTTAGGATTTAAGCACAATACTTCAAAATCTCATGGATTTTGGTGTGATCACAACAAATTTAAAATATTGAGCAATGTCACAAAATTCATCATTTTATTAAATTTAAAAATTCATCGGCAGTTGAATACCATCAGATTTTAATGTATTTTAAACATTCCTAAATTGAATATCATCAAACTTTTAAGGATAATTTAAAATCCTCTTCGAATAATTCCAGATTTTGTAACGGAATTTAAAATCCCAATTGAATATTCCAAGATTTTAATGAATTTTAAACAATCATAACTGAATACCCGGAAATTTCATGATTGTTTTTTTTAATATATCATTTCCATAAAAGTTTAAAAAAATGAGATTTAAAACAAATTTGAAAAAATATATGCATTTTCTAAAAACATATCAGGATGATAGAGAAAATCAAATTTGTTAAAAAATCAAGATTACTGTAAATCTGCACCCACTTTATTGTCGGTAAACAGCGGGTGATATCAAATTTTGATTCACGGGACACGGTTCTGGACTTCTGGATAGAGAAAACATGTAGAGAGAGAGAAAGAGAAAGGAGAGAGATAAAGGCAAGTGTGTGCTGTATCTTGACTTTGTATTCAGCTGATTTCACTCTCCTTTGACAAATTCAATTGTCAACCCATAACAAAACAAAACACTATCCCTCTATTGTCAGTTTTTTGACCCCTCAACCATTTTTATTTAATTATACATTTATTTTATATTGACACACCAAAAGCAAAAACACAATTTCCTCTCTCTCTTCACTGACTTTCTCTCTCTATAAATAATTATTGTACTCCCTCTTTACACCCCTCATATCCTCCAAAAGTCAGCGCCTTCCATTTCTCTCTTCTCTCTCAATCTATCTCCTCTCTTCTCGCCGAGATATGGACGATGACTGGGATCTCTACGCGGTGGTCAGAAGCTGCACCGCCGCCGCCGCCGCCGGAAAGTCAACTCTCTCTGCAACTCCGAGTCAACCGATGTGGAATAATCCGATAACCTCCCCGCCCTTTCGGGTCCAAGAAAACGAGCATTCTGCGAGGTTTCCAGATCTACAAGAAGCCAGAAGAAGCGAGAACATAGAAGATTTGCATGAGATGTTTAAACCATTTGCTCCCAAACAAGGCTCACAAAATGAACCATTTGGCCAGAAGATGCAAACGATTAGTCCACAAAATATTCCCATCTCGCCTCTCTCTGTTCTCGGTGATTTCTTGCCACAACAGCCGCCGCAAAAGAGACAGAGAGTTGAGCCCAAAACTGCTTTTTCCATTTCTCATCTCCCTCCGACTACTTCAACTGTTACTCCAAGAAACGCTTCTCAAAATCCAAGGTCCAAAAGAAGGTAAAAAAAAAAATATTTTTGTTTTTTTTTTTTCATTTTTGTTTGTTTATGTATTAAAAATTAAATCTTGGTCAGTGGCTTTTATTAAATATTGCCCAGTTTGAATCTTGACATTTGATAAATTTCTAATTTTTTTTAATTTGATTTACAGAAAGAATCAAATGAAAAGGGTTTGTCATGTGCCATCTGAAGGTCTATCTTCTGACATGTGGTCTTGGAGAAAATATGGGCAAAAACCCATTAAGGGATCTCCTTACCCGAGGTAATTATGATTTTTTTGAATTTAATTTTACATAATTATTGAGATTTCTGAGTACTTTTCTTGTTATGGAAATAGGAATGAGCTAAATTTGGGGATTTAATTATGGAATAAAATAATTGTCTGGTTTAGTGGAATATTAACTGATACGCTTTATTTTTGGTAACATTATGAATGAACTAATTATTGTATTTGTGTGTATCTACAGGGGTTATTACAGATGCAGCACTTCAAAGGGATGTTTGGCCCGAAAACAAGTGGAGCGAAACCGATCCGACCCGACTATGTTCATTGTTACCTACACTGCAGAGCACAATCACCCTGTCCCCACCCACCGGAATTCGCTCGCCGGAAGTACTCGCCAGAAGGTATCGTCCTCGGAAGGGGTTTCCGACGGCGACCCAAACAAGCCCACTTGCTCAACTCCCATTTCGCCGGCGGCGAGTCTCTCGCCGGCGCCGGAGAAGTGTGAGATCGGCGAAGAAGACGAGGAGTTGTGGGCATCAGATACCCCTCTGAGTGATGATTTCTTTATGGGTCTGGAGGATATAGAAATGCCGGCGGCCGGAGATGGGGAGATGGATCATTTTCCGATGTTTCCATGGACGGGTAACAATGCGACAACGACGGCTGCCGGAGGTGTGTGAGTCGCCGGGAAGTGACGCCAGCATGACGTAAGGAGGATGCTATTTGAAGAGTTAGTGGGCTTTTTTGGGTATGTTAGAGAGAGGGGAGGAGAGTGAAAGCAGTGGGAAAAGGAATATTCCGATAACAATGTTTGTGAATGTACATTTGTAGGGTATAAATTAAGATGCTCCATTAAAAGTGAGTCTTGTAGAAGAAAAAAGATTTTATTCCTTCGTTACCTTTTAAAGTTTTAGTTGCATTTTATACTTTTCTAATGTTAAATTTTGTCTTAAGCATAATTCTAGTACTAAGGTGGTGTTTTAAATCACAGTTTGTCTGATATGTTAAGGTTTCATTTAAAATTAAGGAGATTTTGGATCGCTATAGAGTACGCCGGTCCTTTTTTATTTAGATATAATTAAACGTGGATGTATGATTAAATCAAGCATTTTTTTTTTGAAACCGATTAAATCAAGCATATATTTCCTTAAAGAAAAATGTTTATGGATGTTGTATTTAGACGTTTTTTTTTTTTTTTCAAGATATGGTTTTTGTTTAAGATATGTATGAGCAGAAGGGTAATGGGGTACTACACAGCTGCCGGTATTACAATTAAGATGCGGCAATTTACTAGCAGCTGAACTAAAATGCAGAAACTATGGGTGTGGTCTAATTATCTGATTCTAACAAAAGAAAACTGGCTACACCTAGCAGGCCCAAGGCTACGTTTTAGAGAACCAGGTAGAAAGCACATAAAGCTGCGGAGTTGTATTTCCAACGCAGGTCCGAGCTTGCGAGAAATAAACTTGCACATAGAGTTGTAGGTATTTATCTTCCCAAAGTGGTAGCTTAATTTGCAGCAGGAAAATATAGTCATTACTATCAAAGTGAGAGGTGGCGACGACACAGATTTTGTGTACAACATTCTCAGTTTATTGCCAATTTGCATACCAACGGAGATACCACTAATGCTCTCTTTGTTTTGACATATAAATTGTTTGATCGCATTAAATTCATTTTTTTTGGATTTTTTTTATTTTTGAATAAAAATATATGATTAATATTATAATAATAATAAATTTAAAATAATAATTTTAGCTATGCGGTCAATGATTTAAAAGTGTGTGTCAAAAAATTAAGCGATCTATATTTTAAAACGGAGAAAGTACTTGCTAGTTGTATATACAGTCCTCGCCATTAAAAGAAAGTCGTTTTATCACCTAACATTCTCAAAATCTTGCATTGAAGGGTGCTACAGTCCAGTTTCCTGACATTCCTCATTTTATTTTCGTCATTTGCTGTGGGGACGAAGTCTTCTGCTCGAGATGGAAACAGAACTACGATTGACGTTAATTTATCAAACCCAATTTCGAAATATTTTGTTTATATATTGTGATAGGTTATCTATACTTAAACTCATCGTAAGTCCTGATAATATTGGTGAACTGTTTTAATACCGTCATTATCTTTCGGGTGCATCAAGATAAACTGCATTTAAGCGACATGCTTTGATCTAGGAGGCATAATCACAAATTACACTCTCTTCAAGAGTTAAACATGTGACCAAGAGGATACAAGCCCTCTCTTTAACCAGCTGAACCAACCCTTGCGGCCTATATCATGATTTCAGAGTATATGCAATTAATTTCAATTGAGATTTTAAAGAATTTTTTATTTATAAAATCTGAGGGCATGAAATTCGGACTTTGAAATTTTTATGAGAATCTCGGAATATTCAATTACGATTTTAAAATATACTAAGAAAATATGATGATATTCAATCGAGATATTAAATAATGTTTTAAAATGTGATAGTATTCAATTAAGATTATTTAAAATTTTCTTAAAATACGATGATTCAAATGTTTGATGATTTCTTTTTGATTTCATAAAATTATGGATTTTGTGAAATTGCTTAGTGTATTTTAAGATATTTGAAATTCCACCAAAATTCATGAAATTTTGAACAACTGTGTTTAAATGCTAAAATCCCTCGTGAACTTTACAAAATTTGATATACAATATACATAAAACTAAAATTATATACAATGGATTAAATTTCACAGACTACTAAAAATTTGTTAAAATACTATTCCCTCCGTCCCCTTTTACATGTCCATTTTGCTTTTCAGAGTAGTCAAATTGACCAATTTTTGACTAAACATTACAAATTATCTACTCATTATTTCTAAAATCTGAAAAATGCATATTAAAATAGATTAAATATACTTTCTAGTGGTATAGTTTTTATTATTTTTCACAATTATCTAATACATGTAAAGTTCAGTCAAAATATAGTTAATTTGACTGGTCAAAAGTTAAATTGGACATGTAAAAGGGGACGGAAGGAGTAGTTGAATATCCTAATCGAGTCATAAATAGAAATACAAAATTGAATTTTCTAAAATTACTCCCTTTTGATTTGATTGATTTTGTTTGCAAATATCTCCGACTCAGACTCGATACTTAACAAAATCAGGGTCGGACCGTTGAAATATAAGTATAAGATTCATAAAGAGCCTCCTCTCACATTTTAAAGTTTTAGATGGAACGGACAACACATTTGTTTGGTAAGTTTGAATCATCATGTTTGATATTACAACTAAAATCTTGAATTCATCAACTTAAAAATGGTCTCGACTAGATTTATTCAGAGACCGTGTATAATTTACACGGCTATTATTAGGTGCAAGTTTGATTCTTAGAAACATCCTCCAATAAGCCACAGGAAATAGAATGGTAAAATGCCGCCCCTTTGTTGCTTACAGAGGATCACAGGCCGCTTAGTTTTATTTCACAGGCCCATGTAACAACAAAAATACCCCAAGCTTGCTCTTTTATTTACGGCCCAATTAAAAATCAGTGCTGTGGACCGAACCACTCCAATAATACTTATCCGATATCTCATTCCTAGATAAAATATAAATAAAGTGAATCAATTGAAAAAGGACAGGAACGTCGGCAACGCGTTAAGTTGATAGCTCAAACCGAGTCAGATCGTACTGAAATATCTCGCCTTTGTCTGAACCTCACGTGTCCCCACGTCTTTCTTACACGCATTCACGTGGCGGACCCACAAATTAAGCACATCACCGTATTAATAAACATAAATTAAACCTTCGGGAGCCTTATATATAGACACATAAATCAATTCTATAAATCACCTCGATAACATAAAAACACTTGCCGGAAAAAATGTCGCATCTGTTGGACAAAGCTAAGAACTATGTGTCGGAAAAGCTGGCGGAGATGAAGAAGCCGGAGGCGGAGGTGCTCGACGTTGATCTCACCGACGTTAGCCGGAGTTGTATCACTTATGATGCCAAAGTCTCCGTCACTAATCCTTACAGTACTTCGGTTCCTATCTGTGACATCACTTACTGCCTCAAGAGTAACAATAGGTAATTTTTGTTTTTACAACTTTAATTTTATTTTAGTTTTGTTTTTCTATATGAAATACTATTATTCATGCTAAATTTTTAATGGTTATTTACTAGGGTTTGATTTCTGTGATTAGATGATTTCTGTTAATCTATATGAAGTTATTTGTATTGTGTTCGATTTTGTTAAAGCTAGGATTGAAGTTATAAGATGCGAGCTTAATGTGACCTGGTCAGATTGAATTAAAAATTTGAATTGTTCTGAGTTGTATATTTAGAGATTTGGTATATTCAAGTGTAGATGGGGTTCTTTAATTGTTTTAAGAGACGAAACTATTTGTGAGTCGCTGCCTAGGCCTAAATGAGTGTCCAAGTGAATGATCATAGTAAGGTGTCAAAGAACAACTTATTTCATGTGATATAGATCAAGAAACATACAGGAAAAAGTAGTTTGGAAACAGAGAGATAGATTAGCATGTCAAATGTTGTTGCTTTATTTGGAGGCTTCAAATTAGATTTTTTTTGGTTCTGCGCCTTCACTTTTGACACTTGCTGCTCTTCTATTGGTATTTTCATCTTCACGGTCGGCTTTGGTTCAATTTAGGCAGTTGATTACCTATATATGCTCAACCCCTGCTTGTCATCTTTTAAATCTATAATTTGCGGATTAAAGGAGAAGCTAAGAGGATTAATCTTTATTCCAACTAAAGGAAAATCAAAGTGAATGACTGCCTGTTGTCTTGAGGCGGCTACTTAAAATGTACCAGTTTTTTTTGCAGTGTTCAGTGTAACAATCATAATAAATGTCTACTTGTGTAATTGTCTCTTGCAAAGATTGCATACTCACATACTCATGTCTCTGCCTGGACTTGACCCGGTACAAGGTTGAGAAAGGATGATCGTCTAGTATCTACTGATTTATCGTCAATATACTTTATTTGATGTGATATGTCACTAGGCGTAGATAAGAAGAATTCTAATTCTCACATTAGGATGGTGGGTTCTTTATAGGGGAATATGCCTCTTTTTGTGTTTTTATGCTGCAATGATGAATTCTTTTTAGAAGAAAGCATATTCTCAAGGGAAAAGGAGAATGAACCAAATCTATTTATATTGTAGTACAAGGTTTTAAATACATGATTTAAAATTTTGTGGAAAATGATTTGCCTAAATGATTGTTTTATTTTCTTTCCAGTCCTAAACATAATTCTAAATAAACGTATATCGGATCTTTGGATCATTGGATGTGTAAATGAAACCTTCAGCATCTTTTGATAAACAATGATGAATTTCAAGATACTTTTTTCTCATTCAAGATGGTATTAATTTCCTTGTATATACTGATTTACTTTGTTACATTGTTGTGATGATGAAAAATTATAGGGAGATAGCATCAGGAACCGTTCCTGACCCTGGCTCCCTCAAGGGAAATGATACCACATTGCTTAATGTGGGATTGAAGGTGCCACACAGCGTGCTGCTGAGCTTGGCCAGGGATATTGGTGCTGATTGGGACATTGACTATGATCTAGCTATCGTCCTGATTGTGGATCTTCCAATTTTTGGGAATATAAGCATTCCGATCAACAGCAAGGGTGAAATCAAGCTTCCAACCGTCTCCGACTTGTGGTCCAAATAATCACCAGAGTGATGTTTATCTGAAGTGTTCCCCACTTCCCAAGTACTTACTTTCCTTGCTGGTTTGTGCAAGGAGAGTATGGGAACTCATGCTTTGTAACAATAAATAAGAAATAAGAAGACAAATGACGTTTGTTTTTCATGACAAAATGGCAAATTTATGTTTTTGTTGAAGTTACATTCTTGATTTGGACTTCTGATTCCAGTTTGTTCATGACTCGAGGGGTCCGTTCCCTCGAACGAGGAAGTGTTGAATAACCCATAGGTTATAGACTTATAGGACCTCACATCCAAAAAGGCTTATTTTCACATACTAGTAATATATAACTTAACATTATTATCAAAATATCGGTTTTTTTATTGTGTGCATATCGTGTGCAATAAGCCCAAAATATTTTTATTGGCTTACACTTGGTGGACCTCCTCCATTTACAACAACCACAACGATTAAAATACATCAAATCACACCGATTAAAATATATCAAAGTAATAAATTTTAGTGCTCTGCTTTAAAATATTAAAATCTAAAAGTCATGTACGGGAATAGTAGTCCTTTGCTCTGATTTAAAATATGATTCAAATCTTGAGAAAAGAAATGGATGATCGCGATGACTTAAATTATACTGCCTATGTCCCTTTCATTTTTGTTTACAGTTACTATTTTGAGATGTCCCTCTCATTTATTTACGTTACTATAAATAGTAAGTTTTTCTGATAGTTACACCCACTATCTTCCCCTACTATCTAATATTTAACAATAAAAACTACTATTACACCCACTACTTTCCTCCACTATCTCAAATCTATTATTAAATATTGATAGGTCCCACCAAGAGGGAGTAAGAAAAAGATTGGCGGTGAATAAATAAAAATTAAAGTATAAGGAAAATGTTAAGAATGAATATATGGAAATTGAAATTGAATAATATTATATATTGAAGTATATATTTTATCAAGACAAAGTAGAACTAATATATATATTTTTTAAACGAAGTAGAACTAATATTAAATAATTTGACAACAGGCTTATTTCTTTGAAAAATCCAAAAATATATAAATATAGGGAATTGATAAATAAGCTACAAAGTTTATTATTTAAGCTCCAATTCAATTTTTTTATTTATCCAAATATCATTATCACCACTAATATGGATAAAATATGTGGAGAAGGCATAGGTAAATATGGTATAAAATTTGGATTTGGAGCTTAAATAGTAAACTGTGGAGTTTATTTATCAATTCCCTAAATATATATAGTATATAATCTCTAATCAATTGTAATCATCAAAAAACACACATATATTAAATAGATTTAAGAAATACTGAGTACTTAATAGACAATAATTTAATAATGTAGTGGATACTCATGTTATTATATTAATGAATCAAATAACATTAAGATACTCGTTGTGTAAATAAAACATTATTTTTTCAACAATTTTGTATAAATACAAATATAATTTAGAAGTGTGTGATATAAGATCGTTCTTGAAAGTACAAATAGGAACTAGGTTATGTTGAATTCGTTTTCGTTTTGAAAACTTAAATGTATATTGAAAGGGGGGCAGTATCTTGTTTGGTTGCTAAATGTATTAAATTATATTTGATGTAGATAATGTTATAAACTCTGAAAAACGGCTATTACCGGTGATTATATTCTTTGTGAAAACAAAGAAAAGGGGAAAGCCTAATTTGAACGGCTAAGTTGCATAAAACATCACTGAATATAAAAGAAAAGAAAAAAAAAGGGAACTCAGGCTTTCATAACAAAAACAACAAAACGGGCAGAACGTAAAATGGAGATGCGGGGTATCGATCCCCGTACCTCTCGCATGCTAAGCGAGCGCTCTACCATCTGAGCTACATCCCCGGATAGATTTTGATTACTAGCTGGCTTATTTATTAATATTATTATACTGTGAGACAGTCCTTCCTAATCACTCCAAACTAGGCCCGGCAATTTGACACGTAATACGCTAACAAGAAACGAAACGACACGAAAAAATGGATATGGATTTTGATTTTTAATACACGAAAGTATAAAAACAAGAAATTACACGATAGATTTAGTGCCGGATATGAATTTTCATTTTGGGTACACGAAAGTACACGAAACTACAATTTCGTGTAATTTAAAATACAATTACTGTAATTTAAAATTTTGAAATCTCACCAAACTCTCATAATCTATATCAATTCTGCGATATTTTATCAAAAATTCACACAAAATCAAAATCAAATAAAAGTTAAAATTAATAAACCCAAAACAATCCCAATTGAACGCTCCTCCTAAGAATAAACATGGATTTAAAATTTAAAAATAAATAATACTTCATAAAAAATATTCCCCCGCAGCTGGCTGCCAGCGAATATATCCTGAGAATCGAGAAATAAATAAGCCAAGCATGTTGGTGATCAAGTTTGCAAAAGAATCAAAGGAAACAGTATTAAATGCATTCATCTTCAAATCTACCCATCATCTACCCCCAACCATCCACTCAAATGGCAGCCACCACACCACACTCACACCTCTCCTCCTCCTCCCCATGTCCACCTTCCCTTTCTACACTCCCCCCACCACCCCACCCGACCCGCCCTCCCCAACCCGACCCGACATTACCCACATCCGTCTCCGCTACGCCACCGTTTTGTCCCTCGCCTTTCTCCTCATCCTCGCTCTCATCCTCCTCTGCTACCTCCTCTTCCGAATTTCTCGCCGCCGCCCTAACCCTAACCCTAATTTCATCACTACTGACAACGGCATTACGCTCCCGCGCTCAATCTTCGTTGATGACGAGGAAGCGGATGAGCAGAACGGCGTCGTGGGACTCGATCAGGCGGTGATCGATTCGTACCCGAAGGTGAAATTCGTGAGAGGAGGCGATTGCGGGGATTCAGTATGCGCAATATGCTTGTGCGAGTACAAGGAAGGGGAGATGCTGAGAATGTTGCCTGATTGTAAGCACTGGTTTCACTTGAAGTGTGTTGATGAGTGGCTGAAGCTGAATGCTTCGTGTCCTGTTTGTCGGAACTCGCCTCTGCCGACTCCTCTGTCGACGCCGTTGTCCGAGGTGGTTCCGCTGTCTCTATATACTGATGGTCGGAATCGGAGGAGGTGATGCTTGCTCAATTGTGTAGGAACGGAACTGTTTAGTGGCTTAGCTGTGTGCTTGTGTTTATAAGAATATTGATATCGAGAAATAGAATTTTGTGAATTTTTTTTTTTTTTTTTTGCATTCTGTGATCTGAATACATAACATGCCCGATTTGAATTTTAAGGGAGATAACAGGGAATCATATGCTGTGTTCTGTATATATAAAGTAGACTGTGATTTCGAAGATTTGTTACACACTGTAGAGCAGATGATCACAATCAACGATTGAATTGAATTTGGGGGTGGATTGTTGATGGCAATGGAAGCGGGTTTATATGGATGAGAATAGTCTTCAAAATAATAGTCTTGTTAATAGTTTTGTTTTGATTTGACTCGGTTAAATTGACTAAAATTTGACAAATAATTAGACATGTTATATAATTATGATAATTTTATAACAACTGCGCTTATTAATCATGTAACAAACGTCACACAAACAAGAAGTTTTTGTATGAGTGGAACACATGTTGAAGAAAAATCTCAAGTTTGCAGGGGAATGAGTACCTACTAGTTCAAACCAAGATACCATGCATACTGCTAGTTTCAGCTTGATGATTCCATCCAATGGCTTAAAACAAGTTCTTATGGGAAGCACAAATGAGCTTTAATGTTGAACCTTTCTAAAATGTTCAAGTTTGCCTCAATTGAGAGCACAGATTTTGCAAATGACAGATTTTAAAGATATAGAAATCACAAGGCCAGTTCACAACTGCATGATACCATAAAATAAAATGTTTTCAGCACAACATATATTGGAGATGCTCTGTAGACCTGTGTATTATGCTCATGTCTAGAACAAGTAAACAACTCTCCCTCCATTACTCTCCCAATAATCTACACAAGGTAGCGACGTAGCGTGCTAATTATAAACTGACAAAATTCTTCTCCTTAAACAGGCAGCGGAGGTGAAATGCTGAAGAACACTTCTGCAGAAGCACCGCTGCCACTTCATCATGCACATGAGATATAGGGGGATCCTGGCACAGCTAGATAGATGATCCAGGTTATAATCTGATATTTCCTGTTCTCCTATAACTTGCAAGGTACATAATTAACAATTTTTGCATAAACAGGCAGCAGCAAAACCAGGAATGTAAGACAACCAGCAGTGAAAAGATGAGTACTAACCTTTTGGAGGCATATTAGAGGCTCATATCATTCTAGTGCGGAATATACGAGGAAACTAAGGGGCCGTTTGGCTGGACTTAAAAGAAGTGACTTATTGCTTAAAGTAAAGAAGTGGATTATAAGTGATAAGTTGGTTTGGACTTATAAGCTATTTAAGTGTTTGGATAAATTCATTAAAATTCATGACTTATTAGGTATAAAAATTGCTAAAATAATAATAAAATATCATAAACTATCTTTTAGAATGATCCTACACATTGTTGTGAAGTTAAATTTCGAAAAAAAAAATAAGTCAAGAAAAAAAGCTAGCATTTCTAACTTCCAACTTCTCAGCTTATAAGTCACCAGAAGTGCTTCTAACTTCTTTACACAAACACTCCGCAAAAAGTAGAAGTTGGCTTATAAGCTAGAAGTCGGCTTTTAAGCGGTTGCCAAACACCACCTAAATTAGTTCTCAAAAAATTCTCGAATGACACATGTTTTATTCTGATTGGTGATAAAAATAATAAATCAGATCAACCCCTTATACTTAAATCAATCACACCAATTAATATATTTATGCCGCCGGTTCATCTCCATCACGATATTCAGGAACCCTTTATAGGACCTAGAACGGTTATAATCCATTTTTATTATATCTACAATTCACACTTTGAGAAAAAAATCTGTATTGCATATTTCAGTTTCTAATTATTACTTGTTCTCTTCTCTCGTATTTTTAATAAATATTCATTGTATTTACAAGAATTTTTACATAAATAGAGAAATTAAAAAATTAAGAAGGAAAAAAAAAAGGAAAAAAAAGGTGCAAGAAGGACAAGAAATGAAAGAAAAAAAACTAAGAGAAAATTTAAACAAAAATACCATTCAACTCTTAAAATCCTAATCTAAGCTTATAAAAACCTCTTTTCTCTCGTTAGCTACCAACTTAGTCTTTACTCTAGTTTTTAGTATAATATATCTAGCCTCCTTTTGATTTTGCGATCATTTCTTTCATTTTAAATTCTAAATATAGTTTTATTTTGTAGGTGTACTTTTCTTGTGAAAACTCCCTTTTCAATTAAGTACGAGCTTTATTTTTCCTTTTTAATGATTGTTTTCAAATTTACTAATTATGGGTGATGATATCTTTCTATTTCCACTAAATAATTTTACTGATTGATTTTTCGATCAAATCAATTTTTCGATAATGTTTAAGCTATTTCGAACACCTTTGTCAATTTTCCATCACCCAATCATCGAAAATATTTAACGCGCAGTCGTAAACACAAATCATTAGAATGGGTCCTCATCGGATTTACAAAAGTGTCCGGAATAGCTTAAATCTCACTGGCCGAAAAATTGATTCGACAAAAAAAAATTTAGTCATTCCAAATATAATTAATCAAAATCCATCAACCTTCAACACAAAGCAACAATTAATTTTAAACTAAAATTATTTTATCATTATACTACTAAAATGAATGATAGATCTACAATAAAAAACAAATAGAAAGGGCTCCTTTTACATCCCCAAAGATAATTATTTAGTGAGATTAGAAAATATCATCACCCGTAAGTAGTATAACTCGAAGACAACCATTAAAAAGGAAGAATAAAGCTTGAATTTAGTTGAAAATTGGGGGTTTACAAGAAAAAAAACCTAGAAAATAAAACTAGATCTAAAATTTAAAATGAAAGAGATGATTACAAATGAAAGGAGGCTAGATCCACCGTACTAAATATTAGGATAAAGACTAAGTTGGTGGGTAAAGAGAGAAAATGAGATTTATATAGGCTTAGAGATGAGTAAAGAGAGAAAATGATGTTTATATAGGCCTAGATTAGGGTTTAGGGGTAGAAGAGTATTTTGACTCAGTTTTTTATTTTTCTTATTTCTTTTTCTATTTTGCCCTTCTTAGATTTCTTTATTTATATACAAATTCATGAATATACAACAAATAAATAAAAAAATATATAAAAACAAGCAATAATAGAGATACAGAATTTTGTGCCCCTAACTCTGAAGTGGATAATATTAAGCGGGTCTCTCTGGTAACAACAAAATAAAGCCCAAATTAAGTAAAAATACGGGCCTGTATAAGCCCAGTTTGATAGCACCCGCATTATAAAATATGACCACCATCTCTTTCAACTACTAGGGTTGATCCTTTCTCTCACAGCGGTGAGAGCTGCGCCGCTCTTATTTTCTCCGATGATCTTTTTTCATATATTTTTGTTTTCATACGAATAAATAGATGCGATGAAGAGAACGATGGAAAAATAAAGCATGATTGTGAGCTTCTGCTCACAATATGAATATCTTTACCATTGGTTCGTATTCACTGAGCATCAATCAATGTATTTATGTGTGTATATACTGTTAGTGTGATACTGTATGTATTGAAGCGAAGGTCCCAGCAGAGGGGAAAGAACTCCATTGAGGCCTCTCTAACACTAAAATTTACCTTCGCAAATTGAAGGCCGAATCGTAGGATTCCTAAGCTTTTCTATGCTTTTGATTCTTATAATCGCCCACATTTTGTCGTTCTCTGGTATTTTTTATTTTTTTTTAATTTAAGAGTCTGTGTTGATCAGACTATAACTATTATGTGATTTTTCCGGAAACAGTCTTGTCGCATGAAAATTAATACTCATAAGCAAAGCGCAGAAGAAATTGTTTCGATGAAATTACTATGCAAATTCTTCCATTTGAATTACTGGTCGTTTTTTTTGAAATAAACACTTTTTGTATGATAGTATATAATATACCTATTTATTATAGGTTTTAAAATAATTATTGGGCGAGAAAAAGTAATTAAAACAAACAACACAACGGGTTTTTTGTTGATTATGTCCCCATTTTAACAATGTTTATAAATATGTTCGTGTTCATTCGTAATTCTAATTATATCTCATAAACGATTTTTTTTCCCCTTTAAGATGCCAATTATACCTTAAATTTAGATTTAGGCGGTTGTTAGCTTATGAGAGGGACAGAAGAACATCTACTGGGGAGAAGTAAGGCGCCATGACCATCAAGGCCTAAACTCTTGAATCTTGAACAACTACAGGGTCCTGGAGAATAAATTATACTAACATATATCATTAGGCCGTGTACAGAAGTTAGAAATTTTGGGTGTTTTAATTTCTACTAGGGAATTATGCCCGCGCTACGCGAGCTCCCATTAAAAATTATTTAACAATTAATAAAATAAAATATTGTGTATTTGCTTAAAATGCGAATTTTTAATATTATTACCAACTATTACATAAGCAAGAATGACCACGATTACTCTCCTTACTATGAATAATTCGTATATATCTATAGTGATCTTAGACCTGTAATAATCTATTCGAAAAAATAAAAATTTATACTTATTTAGACTATTGATCAAAAAATTTGCTTACAAATTATTTTAACTGCTATCAAATCAATTATGCTCGCGCTACGCGTACTAAGACCCTTATTCAAAAATTATATCTTTTCTTATCCTCACAAAATTTTGAAGGTGATATATTATTAGGTATAAGTGTAAAATTGAACTTTTATGCCTGCGCTATACGTGCTAAGAACTTGTATATTATCGATAAATAAAATTATCTATTGAAGTTCTGAATATTAAATATTAAAAAAATGAAAAAGGTAGAATCTAATAAAATATAGCCGATAATTGTATTGAAATTATGATTTTCATATGAGAGTGTAATTTTGAAAAATATTCGTTGTATAACGAAAATAACACATTAAAATTTATCAAGCTAAGACTGTGATAAATATAATAAACATCCTTCAGACATATAATTGATAACTAATATTTCATTGTGATATTAACAATACTTTTAATAAATTTATTAAAAATTATAGCATTTTAACGACATAAAGGAATAACTTTTAAACATCGGTTTTAGTAACGATTTATCTTTTCGTCAGGTTTAAGATTTTTAAACAAAAATTATTTTCATATACATTTAGTATTGTAACAAAACCGATGATGTAAGAAAATACCAAAAAAAATATTGTATATTTTGGATACAACTACGGAGTATTTTAATAGTGTAATTGTTCTGACCCGAACCCGATTTTTTTGGATCTGGATCTTCTTTTTAGACCCGAAAAAGTTTGGATCTCGATCTGGATCTCCGGTATTCTGAACCGAGGCCCGACCTATATTGATTGACAACTCCAACAATAATCCTCATTTGTGTTTCTTATTATTATTTCAATATTATATTCTATTTCTTTCGAGAAAAAGATAATTAAAAAATTTGAGAAAGAGGTTCCAAAATATGAGAGTTGAATATTTAATCATTAAAAAATAAATGACAAATGGGGGATTAATTATTTATGAGAAATGAGAAGTGGATCCTAAAGTCTAGCGGAATGAGGAAAGACTCTACTGGAATGAATTTTTGTCCATATTTCTCAAAATTTTAGCTTGGAACATGATATATCTAATCAGCCAGAGATGCTCTAGATGAGGTTTCCCGACTTCTATCATATTCATACGCAATTTAAAAAGTAGTCACTTTTTGATCCATAAGATGGGGTCCGGATTAATGGTAGTTAAATACTGGTCAACAATAGCCAGGTCTTCTTTGATTTAGTTTGATCAAATAACTGACACACTTGGCCCTGGCACAACCCTTCAATACAGAATAAAAACTTTGAAGAGTATCAAAGGCTTTTGCCTCATTGTTTCTATTTCTGTAGTAAATTTAGGAAGATTTGCGGTTATTCTGTAGTATAACAAACAAATATTTGCTCTACACCCTCTGCACTTTTTTTCCTGTCCTTTATCAAAGTTGCTTTTGTATTTGAATTATTGTGCAGCAATTGACAACAAAACATGGCAACATTTACATAAACTTGACCAAAAAAAAAAGGATATTGAAGAAAATAAAGAAAGAATTGTTCTTCCTCTTACGTTCCAGATTGCTAAATTATCCATAAACTACAAAGAAGATGAGAAACTTGCTAAAATCAAATCAGCACCTTCTCTTTGTTCTCCTTGTCATCAGACTCCTACTCTGTACACTCACCACCTTGCACCTGTTGATCAATCCCCTGCATCATAAAATAATTCATTTCATCAGGCTCTGACATGTACTCCTTTTCGACACAGATCAATCTGTTCTGCACTCGCTTCACATTTTTCTCTTTCTTCAATCCTTTGCTCCATTATTGTTAATTCTTCAGGATGCAGCTTACTGCCACTAAACTCATACTCTTTAACTTTATCACCCAAAATATTATCTACAGACCACATAGTCACATTCACCTGAATATCCTTCTTCTGCTTAGCTTGATCTACTAACATACTATCACTACCTGCTCCTGATCAGCAGAAACTACGTTAAACATAAAATAGAATTCAGTATCCTCTACATTGGAGAGTGTTGCTGCGATCCCTTTAATTATATTTATGTCCGAAAAAAATTACATAAACATATAACTTACCCTCTGATTTTCCACAAACATCCATAGACGCTGGACTGTTCTCCTTGTCACTATTATACATAACATTGAATTTTTAACCACTAACATGACCGCGACCAATACGGCTAACACCTAGATGCAAGGAATATTAGTACATACCATGATGGTTAGAGAATATAATCAATTTGAAAATGAGTTCAGGCAACGTGCTTACCCCCAGAGGCAGAGTTCTCCGTTACAGAAGGATGATTCTCTATCTCCTCGTCGATAAATTTGTGCACAGATACAGGCCTTTCAAGAACACGTGCATTGATGTCAAGAGTTCTGAGTGGCTGCCTTTTGATCCAAATCAATATCTGATGCAACAACAACATTAGAATCTCATGTCTGTACAACCTCCTGCGCGTACATAATTTGCAAATACGTGACATACGAGCCTGTGTACTCGCATTAGCCTGTTTTTTTACCTCTGATGACAACACATTGCAATGTGATCAGGTTTTGAATGTAGTTTGAAAAGTGGCCAACTACCTTAATATTGAGACTGCCTGTAAAATAAGTTATAGGCTTGAGAGTTACCAAAATTATATAGCTAGATATAGTCATTTGGGAGATTCCCAATCCAACCTGTACAACCAACCTGGCACGCTGCTGCAGCAATAGCTAAATACTGTGAAAATTGCCAAGGCATGCAGGTAGTAAGAAAAAAGCTTTCAGGAAGCAACACCAATATAACAGCCTTATTTTAAAAATATAAGATATCTTCCTTTTTTTCTAGACACTCGGATGAAAACACTGAAAGAAAAGAATCTCTACCACCTGACCAATCAGATTACCAAAGACCTGAAAAGTATAAACACGATAAAAAATATTAGTGCATAGAATTAATTAAGGTGGAACTGTGTTTGAAGTGTTTACCATATAAGTAACAGTCAAAATGAGAACGTCAAGACAATAATTTATAGAATACTTATAATGATTTACTCAAGAGATACCAATATTGTAACTAAATTTTCAGTTAAATCTACGCACCTTACATGTAACAGTGTTCCGTAAAGATAATACATAACCAGTGTAGACAATTATTAATTTTCTACAACAAACAAACCCAATAACTATGAAGAATTAACATACTACCCGGACTTCAAAAGTAACAATGACATTATTATCTTTGAGGAGTATATTAATACTATTGGATCTTATTAAAAGAAAACCACCACAATCAGCAGCAAAATTAGAGGGTAAATAATGCAGACCATATCATTACCTCTAGAACATTCGCACTGAAAATATAGAATGAAATGTGCATAATGAATTTGTAATTAAAAATTAGCATAATGTGTAGATTTTTAATATTCTCACATGACTCATTGGGTTCATTCTCCTATGCAATACCAATTAATCCTAATTTGCGATAATCTAGGGAATTATGCCCGCGCTTCGCGAGCTCCCATTAAAATTGTTTAAAAATTTTAAAATTTGCAAATTTTTGATGGTTAATTGATAGCTTCTGAAATCAATATGCTGAATGATTTGGAGTTAATGAATATGTCCTGCTTTTATGTGCTTATCTTTTAGAATCAAGGTGGTGATGAGGTAACTGGTAACTGATAAGTGACACTGTAAATTTAATTTGGATATATCTGTAGTAGTATGCAATTGAAACTGATAAGTTTTTTATGCTCTAGCATAAAGTCATCAAGTTAAAGTCTTGTTAGACTCTGCAAGCACATCAGATTGGTTGCTCTCCTCTCTAAAACAGACTTTGAATATTTGCTTGTGTATTTCTTCAGATAGTCTACTATTTAGTGATAAGTGAAACTTAGTGATTGGCATATTTTATAAAGCAGAATTACATTATCAATGTCTGATGTATTTTATATAAGAAGAGGTGTTTTACCTCATCCCTTTCACTCTGCTCTTGTCATTATTTCCACATTTTTTTGCTAAGCTGATATTTTACAAAGCTAGTATCATTAAACCGAAACTTGTCTGGAACCATGAGTTGGAATAAACCTTTAGAAATAGGAATCTCAATAAAAGATAAAGTGATTATATGTACCTGCAGATCAGTGTAAAAAACTTCCTATCACCGATACTGCCAGAATTTGCTACATCTTTGTGATTTAAATGTTACCATCTTCTGCAGAAGTCTGATTCTTTATTGTGTTGCCACTTTCCTCGCCAAATCTCTGTGCCAGACGTTTCTCAACTCCTGGACGTCTACCTCTACGCCTAGGAGCTGCAAGTGAAATGAAAAACCTCCCTGAATTTTGGAAATATACATGATGCTTCTAAGCAACCTTAAAAAAATTACCAACTAATGGATCTTTGTGATGAGCAAGCACCGGTTGTTGGGAATTCCCCATATTGTTGACACCTGGACCACGACCTCGTAGCTTTGCCGCCGCACAATCGCACTCATATTTGTCAAATACCCCAGAATATGCTTTATTCTGACGAAAAATACATGTGTTAACGGAAATTATAGTCAGGAACGTATCAAAGATTCACAGAATTTTATTGTCAAGTTAATAACCTTTATATACCTTGTTAATAACTAATAATATAGCATATTTACAGTATTCAACTGTACAGTTCCAAATGAACACTAACTATCAGAAGATGAGGCTGTGAATAAATCACATAATCACATTAGGGCTAAATTGTTATGCTTCTCATTTCTAATACCAGAACCTGATTTACTTGTTTCAGCCAAGACATCTGTAGTTTTGCAACTAAGTCATTATTTTGTAAAGCTAATCCAGGCTTAGCAGTGCCCAAATATTCTCTTTATAGCTGAAGACCGTTGAAAAATATTCTCTTTATAGCTAAATGTGCCACACTTATAACATTGTAAATTGGAATATGATCGTTGTAAAAGAATATAAGAAATCGGTGGTGAGGTTTTGATAGTAAAGTAAATGACACTACCTCTGGAGATTGTAAAAAACAGAGACAATCTTGGTGACATCTTCCGGTCTAAAAATTGGGAGATTAGGATTTATATTTTCACCATTTTTTGATATTATTTGACTATTTGTACTTTCATTACCTTTTAATTTTTTAAGCCAAGTACTGTATTCATATTTTGGTTGCAGCCTATGCTTTAGACCTAGATACAGAACCAAATTCTGAATCTTGATCATATTATGGTAAAACCTCTATAGATCCTTCTGTCCTATACGCCTTTGGAATCATTGTTGGGACCGTTGATCTTGCAAGTAAAAGAACTCAAGTTGTATGATCAGTAAAAAGGACTGCTACTTATATTAGATTGAGATGTACCTTTATATTGACTACTTCCTCCGGTTTCTTTCATCCAGGTGTTTTTATCTTTTGTTGCATTGAATCATTGTATTCTTGCAGTTCTTCTGATGATATTTTATACACGTCTGCCTCTTCAAGAGTTTATTCCATCCCCATTATTGTTTCTTCCGCAACACTTGATTTTCCCGTAACACCAAAGTAGCTTGATATGCCTGTTTTGTCGCCTTGTCCAGAAGTGTTTGCAGATGTTCTGCTATCGCCTACCGACTTTTGCATTCTGATTTTCAATGTAGAATGTTTCAAAATATCTTCCCGAGAAATAGTAATTTTACATGACATGATGTTCGATAACTACTGAGAGTAAATTAAGTTCTACACTTCCAGTTAATAAGGAACATGCATATATATATATATATATATATATATATATATATATATATATATATCTGTAGACAAATCAAATATGTTAAAGCCCTGCCATATATGGATTACTTTATCAAATGCATCCCTACACCTTAAGAAATGAAATCACTTCTTAACAGTAAAGTATTATTTTGTCGAGACAACTTAAAAAACAACTAAAGTATTATATTTACAAAAATAAGTTTCTCAATGCATTCTTCACAGCATTGAAGTTAAGGAAGACAAAGGAGAGGGAGATATAGGATGCGTAAAGATGGACAAATTGTGATTACATATACGAAGAAATTGTGCAACAGAACTCGCCAGATGTTTCTATTAGTTTGAATAGAATATAACAAAGGATGAGGAACTACCTCCGGCGTTGCCGTATCTGCTGTCTTTCATCAAACGTGCTCGTAGTATCATAACAACCCAGTAAAAATTCCCAGACTTCTCCTCTTATTGTTGGATGGACTCCCTAATTCAGCCACATAGTAGGTGACATATACGTTTTGACCCTCAAATTTGATCTACCTGTTCAAAAAAAAATAGAATATGTACCAGGCCACTAATGACTAAATTGCAACATTAAAGCAACATAAAAACTCATGCTTAGTATATTGGCTTATATTATTTACCATGGTATGAGAACACATACCAGATTTTGAGGTAGAAAGCCAATAAGTCTAAAGTTAGGACAACACCAAAAGCCAATAAGTTTGACCAACTTAAAATACGTATCTAAAACAGATAGAACCTCTCAACACTGAATTCGTACTCTTTCTTTGTAACTATAGAAGTGCATGACATTAAAGAATCATAAAAGCTGTCCTCCCAAGTGCTTAGTGTTGTAAAGATACATACCTTGGTTTTGCAAAATCCAGTCATGCGGAGGAATCCCTTATAATTGTTGATTGGCATGATGCCAGCATTGCTAGTGACTATGGGAATAGTTATCCCAATTTGTCGACAATCATTCACAGATTTGAGAGAAATATCAGTATCATAGAAAAGTTGTGTGACAATAACATCAGCACCACAATCCACCTGTCAACGAAGCACACAATGTGTATTCAAGTACCCAATCGTAAAGATATGTAGCATAGCTCCATGGTCTGTACCCAACATCCTCCAAATCTTCTCGGCTATGAAAACCATCTCTTTTTAATACCTTCGTTATACTCAATCTACCATGTGTGCTTGTGTTTAAAAATGCAATTGTAGTGCTTTCATGGACCTCAAGGGCTACGGAAGCAGAGGCAGCCTTGAGGCTGATCACCAGGAATCATTCCTCCACCTTTTGATGTGTCCATAGCCTCTATCATAGTGATAACCTCATCAATTTCAGGCCTTCTGCCAGTGAGACCTGATAGAACAAAAATATGAAAATTTAAGTATGTAAAGCCTCCTGATCTCTAGTAGTCACAAACACGTGCAGAAATCTTTAGTTTTTTTATACCAAGTTGTGTATTCACATCCACTCTTGTCAAGTCGGTTTGAGGCAGCATTCCAAGCATCCTATTACGCAAGAAATCATCAAGTGCTGTTCCACCACTACGTCGTTTAGCACCTATCAGAAATAATTACATCTTCCCGCTGTTTAGCAATTACGTTCCTAAACATTCTATCACTGTTGCCATATCACGAAATAAAGATGTATTAAAGCGTAACACTGCTAAAAAAAGATAATATCAAGAAAATGTTATTAGTTACTACTCTTCTATGGAAAAATTTGTATAGAAAACACCCACACATGCATAATATAAATCTACAGATATCAATATTATACTATATACTGAAATTAGCAAACATTAGATTATGATTCTGGCTACCACCATACCATCGTGGCCACGGTGACAAACTTCGATCCGATTTCTGCAAGAAGAATCTGTAAAATATAAGCTACACACTGAAATGGGACGGTTGATACTTGAAAATTTTATGTCTTATAAATAAAACTCTAAAAGTGATTCAAGAGATGACCTAGAAGAAGAAATAACCACTTTTTGTGAAATAAGAGGCAATATTGCAAAATTTCTATAAAAGCAATCACCTCAAGTTTGCTAGCCAGATTATTGTGCTTATGCACTGGCAACAAAAGCAACCAATCGTAGAGCACCTGTACACCTTAGACAATTCTGGCCACTATCAAAAAAGTTTAAATCAGTCTATTATCATTAGTGTTTGAATAAGTCTGCTACATGTTAATGTTAAGTTTTAATGCAAAAGAAATGAGATGCAAGATTGTAGGATCAAAATGACAAACCTTCCGAGAAAGTCAAGATGCAATAATATCTTCGTTTAAGGACGGAGATAGCATTCTAATTCATTTTGTTGTTCACTGCAAGAATTGAGATTAGAATTAGAATTCATACCAAGACCTGTAAAATCAATCCAACAAATTAGAGATTAAAATCTTGAATCCCGACATGGATGATAAGAAAAAACAGAATAACGCCACATACAATATTAATTTCTACAACAGTAATCAAACACATACTCTTTTTTTTCGGGAAATGAGGGCGGCACCTCATATAAATTTTACATAGAGAGAAAAAATATAAAGAGAGGACTCCTATCTGGAAAACAAAACCTCGAATAACAAACTCAAAGAGGAAAAACAACCAACTAATCATAGAAAATAAATATGCATGTCCTCCAACGTATAAAAAAATAAAAAGCAAGCAAAATAGGCCTAAAAACTTCCGGCCAGAGATAACAGCACCCTCCCCAACCATTCCAAATAATTGAATCTACCACACAACACTTTGACCATGCACTGATCACTTCTGAGCAATACGAATGACCCACACAATAAGTCCCAGACAATCCAAAGCAGGCAAATATTATATAATCACTGAACTACTATCCCAATACAACCTGGCCAGCTTAAATGATTGAGAATAAAAATATGGGAAGCCAAGGTACAGCAATACTTACAGGTCCTGAACCCAATTAACAGCAAAATACCATTCACAACCGCACTTAACCCTCGGCAAAAAAAATACTCAGCAAGATACCAAGGCTGTACCGGAACTAATAACCACCCAAAATGACTCTGCAAGATACCAAAGCTGACCCAAAATTATGCCCTCCAACCTACTATGCTCACCAGAACCCCAACAACCTGCCACAAACACCTCCTCAAATCTCCAAGACTTTCTAGAAAGTAAGACCAAGATTGCTGCATCTTGAAAATAAGTACGTCCGGAAACTATAATGTAATGCGGTGGTCGAATCATAAAATTGATTGTTAATACCTGTCATTTCGCTATAAAATCTTCATTGATTTCTTTTAACATCAACCTGAAACACAAATAGAGCTTGAACATGTTAGAATTAGAAAACGTATTAAATGGATCAAACAGAACAAACAATTTAGTTCAGGCGTTCTAACAAACACTTTATGACGTATCAATTATAGAAACCATAGATTAGAAATCATACATGACAAATTATAAAAAAAATCAAAATAACTTAAATCCAGAATAAAACCTGCAGATCTTGTCGACATATTCTTGCCAGAAGTACGAAGCGGAGGGAGGCCGGTCTTGCCGCATCTGGGTTGGTATAAGAATCAAAGCAAGAAGGAATGACAAAAAACTCTATGAAATGGAAAAAAGAGAAACAGGATGCAAAGAAATCGTTTTAGACCTGCACACGGGCAAGATCGATGCAACACCGTCACTTTCATGCCCGGTGAAGAACACAATGCCTATATCAATGAGTAGAAGATCGCAAAGATGATCCATAAGCTTGAGGATGGTTTTGCTGGAACTGGAATTGAAAATTTGAATTAGGCCGCGGAGGATACGGTAACAGAATACACGCTTGTTAATGCACGATCAAACATCCAAAAATAAAAACTGAAACGGGTTAATGGGTTATCGGGTTAGTGGGTAACGGGTCAGGCAAATTTGTGGGTATTTTTTGGAGTATTTTTTGACCTTCACTAGCATGTATTAAGAATGTATGGATTAATTCTATTAATATTAGTGTTTGATAGGTTTAGGCTTAAAAGAAATTTTTAAAAAGTTTTTTTGAGGAGTTTTTTGGTTAGAGGTTTTGAGTCATAAATATTAATCAAACTTAACTATTTACTAAACAGTTTTGTAAGAAATTGCTAATTCAATCAGCGGGTGAGAACTTCTATTGTAATCATCAAAAAATCTAATTCAATCGCTAACAATTTCCGGACAAGTCATAGTGGGTGTTTGGCTAAGATTCTTAGAAGTGCTTGTGAGCTTTTTTATAGCTTCTAAGACAAGTCATAGTGGGTGTTTGGCTAAGATTCTTAGAAGAGCTTCTGAGCTTTTTTATAGCTTCTACTTTTGGGTTTTTCAAGTCAGAAGTTGGAAGTTAGGATTTCTAGTTTTTTTTGAGCTTTTTCAGTGATTTGCATTTTATTATGAAGTTTTAAAAATTTTAAAATGTAATAAACTTTATTTATTAATAAAGTTTTTTTAAATAATTTGAATTTTTTTAGGATTTATAAATTTAAATTACCACACCCTCAATTGAGTTATAAACAAAAGTTATCCAAACGCTTTTAATTAAGTCAAGTTCCTTATTGCTTCTAATCCACTTCTTTACTTTAGGCAATAATTCACTTCTTCTAAATTAAGCCAAACGTTCCCATAATCTTTTTGCACTATTTAACAGCACAACCAGAAGCAAGATCCTGATCCGTAAATAACATTTTGAAACAAGGGAGTGACAAACATGGAGAGAGAATCGAGAGTTGCTCAAAAGTATATTTCTTAAACAATATATATCTCTGGGATGTAAACATCTTTTGAGTAATATTAAAGGGCAGAATAATTTTAGCATTACATCATAGAACCAATAATACCATGGCAACACAGTAATACACGAGGCATATTAAGAAGAAACTCTTCTGCTCATCATCATGCTGTCTTGCTTTGCTTTTCCTCACCTCTTTATTCTCTTCAATTATCCTTCACCACTTTCTCTTTTTGTCCCAGAGAATCCCTTTTAGTTTTCTGAATATAAAAAATACAATAAAAATGAGAATAACAGTCAAGAATCCCATAAAGATTATACGTGATCATAAACCGATAATGATCTGCATGATTGTAACACACATACCAATTGATCTCTTGCAGTGAAGCACTGCTTCATAGATTGAGCTCTCATTATCAAACCAGCATGGACTCGTTGGAACAGATTCTTGGGCCTTACTGCTCCAACTCCTAGCCTTTTTTAATCTCCTGTACTCACTTTTCTTGCTCATGCTCGGAGCTGCTTCGATTGAAATATTTAAATTCTCCAGGCTCCGAATTTCCCACTTTTTCCTATCGATATCGTCCACCCGAATACTTTTTCTAGAACAACCAACTTTGTGACAGAGAGGCCTCAGCATTCTCAACCATCCTCTGATTAATCTTTTCGACGAGGTTCTCAAATTTTTGAAAAAATAATAAAATTTCATTCGATCACTCGAAGAAATGGGAATGGGATCAGGCAGTGAAGACAGGGTATTAAAGGCTTCGACATTTGATTTTGTTCTGTCTAGATAAAACGGTATAATGTGACCATTTGAGAAGATTTCATCAGCATGGACAAAATTAAAAGAGGATGATCTCGATATCGAAGTATCGAAGTTGAAATTAGTGTCTCTGGGAGATGATGTTGAGGTGAGGTATTCCTCTAGGCCATGGAATTGAGGTGTTTGCTGCACTAACCAGCTGTATGAAAAGCTTTCTGTGGCAAGAGGCTCAGAACTAAAGCTCTCCATTCTTGCCTAGCAAATTGTTGATGTGAGAAGAAGCAAATGTAGAAATCACAATTGACATTTATATATAGTACATATGTTTTATTTAAGGGATGGGACCATTAGTCCATGCTTTGCGATTTAATTATAAATCATCTGCTAATGACATCATATTTACCAAACCAAGGAACTTTCTATTTTTTAATTATGGTCACAAAAGTAAAGTCCTACCGTCCTTTCTCTCTGTCACAGTAATATACACAGCTTGGTTCTATTTAATAATTCTCGTGGCGAAATCAGGATTTCAAAATATCCGAGTTAAAAATGCAGAAATCGGGACAAATTACTATGATTCGATTTCGGCCTCCCATGCTTGTCAAATTCCCCTTCTGCCGGAAGGTAAAATGATCAACTCAATCAGCACTCTGTTAAAAAGGTAATTACAAACAACTCCCCAAATGAAATGTGCATTTGGAGGGTGTATCAAACCAGTATTTTGACTATTTTCCTATGTGAGCATGCCTGGATTCTGGTCATGCAAACATGATCAATATTAATAACTTAGAGCAAGCCCAATGCAATTCCCTATTTTCAACCCCTAAAATATTATATAATAATGGTTACTTAAAATATAGGGGACCAAAAAATTGTTTTGCTCCAATGGTATTCTCTATATTGATCCCCTATATTTCAAATTCACATATGCAACTGAAATGAGAGAGAAATTGCAGTGGTAAATGACAGAAAAACAAGAGGATATATGAGCTGGTGATGACATGGAGAATATAGGGGTTTGCTTTTTCATCCCTCAAATATGGGGTTGAACTTTCTCTCACCTAAAATAAATGAGGGATAGGGAGTTGCGTTGGAGTTGTGTTTTTTGTTCTCAATCCTCAAATATTGTCCATGTAGACTAAATATAGGTAAGGAGTGGGTGCATTGGAGTTGCTCTTATATCAGATTATTATAAAGTACCAAGTGGCATATATAATTTCACAATTTTGTCAACAATCATATATTTATAGACAAAAAGAATGATATATGTTCCTTGCAAAATAAATTAATAAGTTGAAGGAATTTTTAATTTGAAGCCAAGAAACATGCTAGAAACTTGTGGTTCCATGCCTCTTACTTATAATCATGCAGTCATATGTCATGGCCTGTAGTATGCAGCTGTTTCTTCCATGAAAATAGCAGAAACACAAGAGACAAAGAAGTAAAAACAACTTATCTGCCTTATAATTTATGCATATAATTATTTAGCAGGCTTAATTGTCCCAGCCAATTTCAAAGATGCCAAGTTGCATGTGAAGAAATGATAGGATTAACAAAATCCAACAGGCTAGAGTTTAATTGTTTATTCCTTTCATGATATCACAAAGACTATAGTATAAATCCTGCATGCCCCTGACAAAATAAGTTTCAAGGGTATTAATCAAATCAATTTTATTGAATTACAATTCCGTAAGGCTCGGTACTCAGAACTCTGATACCATATTAAGTGATCATCAATGACAAGAACCATTTACAATAACAAAGACAGAGTTTGATAAGCTTTAAAGTATGAAAAAGATCAGGGAGGCCGACTGACGAGCCATAATCCTTAGGATCAGAGAACCGCAAGGAACAAGTGGCTATAAATCTGTATAATCCTCATGAGGTCACAAATAAATTTGAAAAATGATGAAGAGGGGAGGTACACTTGTTACTTTCAGTCGAAAAATTGTACGAATTGGGAAAAAGAAAAGACAGGGGTCCCGAGCTGGTCGAGATAAGAGTTTGACATGATAATGTACAATGGTAGCAGAAAAAAGAGAAGAATTGACATAAATCCAGGTCCCCTCCTTAAATTTTCAGAAGAAGTACAATGTTTGGTTGGTTGGTGTCTTCTGCGTTTGTTTGCATGCATGTATTGGCGCCCATGATTTTTAAGCTACTTTAGTTTTCGATGTTCATACACCGGGACACACACACAAACAAGAACATACAAGGTACAACACATAAATCCTTCCCCATATCCAGTAACCTTCACTCTGCCTTCACTTTTCTTTTTTGTTGGATACTGTATTAGTGCATTCTGTATATCCATTTGCCTTCACTTTTTACCATGTACTAGGGTCTGAGATTCTGACATACGTATGTTAGTAGCATATGTTCAGCGGAAAAAAGTGCTTAATCCTAAATTTTTGATGTATATACAACGTGATACAATATCAGAAGTATGCTAGTATTATTCGTATGTTTTGGACCAGTTGCTAAAAAACTATTACCTTCATTTTACCATTAATCACAACCGAGGAACTACTCAGTATTATAATCTATATCCTTTATTAATAAGCGTAAAATAATAGTAAAGTTTATCCTAATCTAATACTCATTAACAAACTGATTAAACTTTAAGCCTACGTCTCCAGGAGATGACTAGAGGTAACACTGGCTTAATTTTAAGCAAAAAATTGACAATTTATCTTAACCGCAGGCATCGTTTCACATTTGTCATCAAGCAAGTCCCAACATGCATATTAGTTAAACACAAAGTGAAAAAACGACCAAAGACTCAGCTGAAACACTGCAATTGGGTAATTGGGAAACAAATTAACATCTCCTTTGTCACCAAGTAGAACCAAACTCTCCGCTTGTAGATGCGAATCTGCATAACAGTTAATACCTACGGACTAGACATGAAGATTCTGTAAGCAATCATGATTTTGCACCTTGGCAAACCTGTTTCTTGTCCTTTTAAACCAAGAACATCCCAGCAAGTGTGAAAAAAATCCGGCATCAGTAGTAGATCATGGGAAAGACAGACAAAAAAAATTAATAAAGCATTCTGGAAGAATTAAGACATACAAGGGAGATGCACCTAGTCTGCAAAAAGTAAATCCACGGGTAACATTATGCCAATATTCATACAGTTCAATAGTTGAATTATGTTCCGTATCAAATGCCAATTTCATTAGCCAATAAATTAAAGCATCCGCGGAGGCTAATGGAGTCGTGTTGTATGCAAACCTCAGCGAGTTTATTTCTAAAATAACATTACCTTCTTCAACATCTTATCAACAGCTCTAAGGAAAGTTTCTTCAACCTCTGTCTCAAAGTATGCAGTTTGGTCATCCTCAGAAGCTTCAGAGTCGGAATCATTACAAGCTGGAAGAATTTTATAAGCAGGAATTGGTGCCATTGAGTATCTCCATTCTTCTGCTTTATTAGGTGAGCAAATAAAGCCGACAACATCATAACCTACTTCCGATGTATAACAAACTTCCATCTCGGATAAGTTACTGGTGTTTGCACTATCAACAATTGGTGAATTTTCTGCTATCCTGCTGCTATCATCTGCATAATTCAGCTTCTTATTATATTGATGTTGAAGTCTACATAATTTTTTAAGGCAACTTAATCTTATTGTATTAATAACTTCATAAAGTTGTATTTTATTACATATTTTGTAGTATGAATACATTTTACAGAGATCAGAACTCAATCTCCATGAAAACATGCGGGCTAAAATAAATACAAACATCAAACACGGGGCACCTATGCATCATAATTTTGTCGACATAGAGGCTGTTTGCCTGTTTATGTTTGGTGAGGAATGAGGCGAACTGGGAGACCTTCCATTGGGACGGGGGAAGCATGGAAGACTATCTTTTCTTGAGGATTTAGTTTCTCCAATTTGAATCTAGTCACAACGTTATAGATAAACACTAGGATTTCAAGTCGAGCATACTCTTTCCCGGGACACATTCTAGGCCCTCCTCCAAAAGGTACAAAAGTGTATGGAGCAGGTCCACTCCCTTGAAACCTTGATGGATCAAATGTTTCTGGATCCGCAAAGTATTTTGGATTCTTGTGCGTTGTATGCACCATCCAAAATGTCTACAAACAAGAAAGAGTGTTAGATTAAATCTATGAATATATATATACTTAAGTGATCAGCAAAGGCAAAACCTTCCATCATTTGGAAATTTATACCTTCCATCCTTTGGGAATGGTATAACCAGCAAAGGTAAAATCAGTGACTGCCTCTCTGAATGCACCTTGACCAGGTGGTGCCAACCTTAAAGATTCACATGCAACATTCCATGAGTATTTCATTTTCTGAACATCTTCCCACGTCAACAGCTCCCCGGCTGCTTTTGTTTTTGCTATCTCCATTTGCTCTGCACAGCCACAACATGCTGATTAATCGCGACTTCTTGGACATAAGCAGCAACAAATTAAGTAAAACTATTTAAGAAATGTACCTTCGTAAACCTTATTATATATATGTGGAAGCTCAGCAAGGTACTTCAAGACGAAGGTTACAGCAGTGCTTGTGGTCTCATAGCTTGCAACTAGTAAACCAATAATGTTATTTGAAATCTCCATTTCACTCATGCATTCCCCATTCTCATCTGTCACCAGCAGCATCCGGGACAATAAATCACGAGCTGTTGCTTCTGATTCATTCTCCAGCATTTCCCTTTTCCTCGCGGTGATGATCTTCATAAGCTCCTTACGAACTAGCCTCCCTCCCTTAATAGCCCCATTATAAGCCGTGCCAGGCAAATCAATTGGGACAGAGAACATTCCAGACGTGACAAGAGTAAAGTGCTTGGCTAGTCTTGTGACATGCTCAGCATCAACAATACTCATAAACAATCTACAAGCCAAATCAAACGTGTACTTCTTTGACATTGGAAACACCTTTACTACTTCAGTCCCAGCCCATTCAGAATCCACATGATCCCGTGCCATTAAATCCATCACTGGTATGTACTGTTTTAGAGCCTCTGGCTTCAGAATGTCATGCATGAAACTCCGCTTGAGAGCTGAAACTTCCTTCAAAGAAGCCTCCACAAACTCAGGGAAAAGCAAAGCTTTTTTCATGGACTGTGGCCACCAAGAAGTAAGTAGCTTACTTTCATTTGTAAAAAGGAACTTGTTCCCTTGAGCTCCACAGAACACAGCCATTTTCTCTCCTAGTAGCGACGTTTGAAACACATCCGGAGAGTACTTTTTGGTTCTTTCCTTGATGAATTCCTGAGGCCCTGCTAATGCAAACTTGATACTTTCTCCAACCAAAGGCCATCCACTTGATCCAGGCGGAACATTCAAGTTTGAGCCCTCAGCATTCGGTTTTCGCAGAATCAAGAAAAGAGACAGGGATATAGGAATGATGAGTAATGACAACATGTATGGGAGGAATGAGCTGATCACTAGTGTTTCCATAGCTAAAAATATCAGTTTCTTGATTTCTATCTCTATGCTAAATCATAGATATGCTGTTTGTTTATATAGACAAAGCAATGCAGAGGGATCTTGAAGAAGCTCACTGAAAAAACAATTTAAGGTATCACTGCATGGAATCTTTATTCTATTTCTCAACATATCGGCATGCTTAATTAAGAGTTAAGACAGAGTAAAGAATATATATCATCTCCTTTTCCACGAGTGTTTGAATCCTCTGTCTGGAAATATATAATTGTACACTTCTTTGGTCAACTTGAATTCTTCGAATCAGTGTTTAAATCTCATGTTTAGCATATTGTGTTACAGAGTATTTAAAATTTTAAATTACGGTAAATAGTGATTATTTTGTGGGAAGTGAACTTTGATTATTTTATGCTAGCATATGAGTATTTTATGTTCACTATTATTTAAAAAATGAATCAGCATTTACGTTCACTAGATAATTGTACTACTTTTTGTAAAAATACGTTTTCTAAATTTTTGAAAAAATAAGTTTTTGTAATTTGTAGCACTAAAACAATTATAAAATAAAATAAATTAAAAAGTGATTTATGAATTAGTTATAGATACAAATAAACTTATAAATCTAGGACTTCAAGAAGTTAAGGATAAACATGCCCTTTATTATCTCGGCCAATATAGCTTAAAGCTTGGCAAACAGGCTACTGGTCTCCATATAGATGGGCTGGGCTTGTTTTTTCAATTCTCCTTAATTTTTATTAATATATTTCTTGCTCTAGCTCTGTTTTTCACTAATACTAATCGATGCATAAAAGGAAATTGATTTCAGCAAAAATCATATATTACTCAACTCTTGACAAACAAAAAAAAGAAAGAAAAAACTCTGGAGGGACTCAAGGAAGTCAAATAATTGACAGCCTTATGGGCAGACATTTTACGTAAATGTTTAATATTAGTTCGAATTCAATTATTTCATAAAGTAATCTTTTAAATCCGATTATCATTTTATAAAAAATTATCAGAAGACAGAAATCCCTAACGGTTAAAGATTAATTATCTTCTTAAAAGCAAACAAGAAACAAATTAATTACAGAAAACATATATGAACTACGACTCACTCAATTTCTGATTCTGTCGCTGTTTATATAATTTTATTTTTACATGATTTGTTAAATTTGGTTCAGTAAATTATTCTACCACTAAAAGATTAATAAAAATCCATCTGCCCTCCGCCTCTAGTTTCTTTGGGACATCCGTTCTTTTCAAGCGGGACCGAGAGGGCGAGCAGGGCTACCGTCTAAGGGCCATGTTTTTAGAGGGCCCAAAAGTTAATCATTTATAGTAGTATACGTTAAGTTTTAATATAAATTTTGTCCAACTACTCATCATTCTGTATGTTATTTTGTACTATATTGCTTTTCAAATATCACAAAATTATGCCTATGACATTTCCAGCTAATCAACTTCTCAAGATTAAAAATTGAAAGGTTACCATGTAGGTTTCTTACCTTGATTTCATTAGTGTAGTTTATATATTAACCTATTCAGTTAAATCTGAATTCATAGTATCATAAATATTTTATAAGAATTTCTTTCCAGGAGGGCTCAAAATTTTGTTTTCGTTCTGAACCCTCGTATGGTATAAAACGGCCCCGGTTCTTTTCAACACTTGTATATTTTGATCTTACTCCCTCCGTCCCAGTCATTTGTATATAAATGGCTGGGACACGGAGACCAAGAAATTGGGTAAGAAATGAGTAAAGTTGAATGAAAAGTGAGTATAGTGGTGAGACCTATTTATATTTAATACTCCCTCCGTCCCATTTAGATGTATACATTTGTATCGGGCACGGAGACTAAGAAAAGTGTATAAAGTAATGTAAAGTAATACTCCCTCCGTCCCACCAGGAAGTTTACGTGCACTGTTTGCACGCATTTTGAGGCTCTCATAAAGTATAGTTCTATAATGTATTTTTTATTTTTTATTTTTTTGAATTAAAGTTTAAACGTCAAACTTTTTTTGGAGATTTTTTTTAAAAATAAATATATAATATAAGTATACTTTATAGGAGCATTAAAATGCGTGCCAAAAAGTAACGTAAAGAACCTGGTGGGACGGAGGGAGTAAGAAAGAGAAAGAAAAGTAGGTAAAGTGGTGGGACCCATTAATATTTAAGTGATAGATTTAGAAAAGTAGATGAAGTCAGTGGATGAGTGGGATTTTTATATTATAAAAATTTACTATTTTAGGAAAGTTTTGTAATGTATAGAATTAAATGGGACATCCCGAAAAGGAAAGTGTATAGAAATTAGAGGGACGGAGGGAGTAATAAATTTGAGATAGTGGAGGAAAGTAGTGGGTGTAATAGTGTTTTTATTATTATAGAATAGAGATAGTGAAAGAAAGTAGTTGGTGTAATGATGTTTTATAGTATTATAAAGGTTTACTATTTTTGGAATGTATACAATTGATGGGACGTCTCAAAAAAAAAAATTGTATACAATTCATTGGGACGGAGGGAGTAGAATATTAATGGACACACAATCACACATGATTCATGAAGACAGAGTACGTCTGTTTGTTTGAGTTGGCAGTGTACTAAACAAATGAAAAGGACAGAACACACAATTATATATAATATAAAATATTAAGCTTCTAGGAAGTTAATACATTACTAAGAGTTAATACATTACTAAGCTTCTAGGAAGTTAATACATTACTAAGTGACATGCTCTAAGTACGTCTGTTTGTTTGAGTTAAGCATCTAGGAAGTTAATACATAGTTAGCTATTATATATAATATAAAATATTAAGCTTCTAGGAAGTTAATACATTACTAAGAGTTTTGAACTCCAATAATGCTCCCTATACACACTCCTAACATTATATTTTATTATTATTTAAATTCCACTATGACAAAAGTTCAAAGTCACATGGATGAGAGTGAATATTAAATTATAAAAAACAAATTAAGAGCCAAAAGAGAGGAGAGAGAAGGGGCTCCTAGTATTTTTAGGAGCCACTAAGAGCCTATTGGAGCTCCATTTTTTCTTATCCTCCTTATTTTTGGTTTTAAGAGCCAATTTAAAAGGCTATCGGAGATGCTCTAACATATTTGTTTTTTCTTATATTTTTCTTATATGCAGGTGTAAATTGGGAAGAAAAAAAGTTGATGGTGGGACCAACCGAGGCGAAGTTGATGGTGGGACCAACCAATACCTTTCGGGTAATTGATTTGAAAATCTATTAACACCGCCAGAGCAGACAGCAGATCATGCGATTAAAGTTGGCTTAGTTGATAACCTCGCACATATTCTACTGTTGTTCACTTGTTCTACGTTACGTGGCACATTCTTGAACTTGAATTTTTCTTTTAAACACAACGCCATAACGGTTCGCTTTCATATAATCCTATGATTGGCGGAAGATAATTAACCATGTTTAGTTTATTTTTTCCAGGTTTCATTTTTAATTTCATTGTGATGTATTATATAATTTAATAAATGAATTATTTTTTCCGTCCAGCTTAAAATATTGGTGGGTTGAGGTTCATGTAAATATGTTTAAAATATTACTATATTCTCTCCATTACAACGCTACTGTGAGACTTGAAAGATTCAAACGGATATATATAATAAAGCAGGACAAAGAAAAAATTTTGGGAACAAAATTTGGAGTATTTAGCATTTTCCAAAGTTTAATTCCAGCGTAAAGAAAAGAGTCGAAGCACATGACATGTGTGGATGATTTCAAAAGAGGGGACTAGTGTGCATGTTGGTGCAGTCTTCGTCGCTAACCACTACTTCTCGTAACTATCCACGTCCTGTAGCTGTCATTTGCTTCCTCTCTTTTTTCTCCTCATCGGCCATCGCAACTCTAACATACGTCTCGGACTCTAACAGCTTTCGAGTTTATTAAACATGAACTAAACGCTCTCGTCATAAATATATTGTTACTATGTTGAACATAATGAGTTTGGCGTTTATAATAGAGTATTCGAAATATGCTCTGATCAAAATATCTAATTATCTAAATCAAAATGACATGGGAGGTAACATGCCTTAATTATCCGACGGTCTCGTATTTGTATAATATTGACCACATGGGCGCATGGATTGTATATATTGGTTCATAGAAGAATAATGTTTATTGTCGATGTGATATTGGTCAATATAACTTAGTAAGCAAGTAGCACAATAATAACGTCGAGCTGGGCTTAGACGTGTTTTGAGGAAAAATCAACCAAAGAGTGTGAGCAAGTAGCAGCAGCACAAGATAAGATATTTTATGAAGGTGCCAATGCCATAGCGCGTTACCTTCGTTTCGCTAATAGCGTGCTGGAAGACATTTTCTTTTTCTTCCAGTACTCTAGTAGTATTTGTGAACAGGGACAGTAGAAGAGAACAGATGGCTGGGAAAAGAAAAAGGATTACTTTGCCTCAAAATGAACGAACTGTGAATGAACGGGTTTTGAACTAACAAAACTATGATATTTATTTAACTGAGATTAAAAAAAAAATTATCAATTTGATTTTTAAAAAAAATACCACAATCTTGAGATATTCGATTGGTTTTTTAAATTATATTATAAAATCTGATAATATTTAATTATGATTTTAAATTATGCATGAAAACCCAATAGTATACAATCGAGATTAATTAGAATTTAATGGTGTTCAAATACTGTTGGATTTTATCTCCAATAGGATCGGTTATAATTGGTTGTCTAAATTCGGCTTGTAGGACGGTGTGTAATATTTATTGAAGTGCTTCGATGGTATTTAATATATTGCGTGGCTATATTTTAAAAATAATATATTATTAATATTTTTAGGTTATTATAAATAGAATATATCACTTCAATGTGATAAAAAATATAATGAAATCTTGTTAAATATTTGTTACAGATTTGTAGAGTTTCGACACATAGAATCATGTTCAGAAGGTTAATTGTATTTTATACAAGAAAATGTATTATAAATTTTTTCTTTACACAATTTCCATATTTGTTGTTTATAATATATATTATCATTATTTAATTAAAATATGATAGAGATATTCTTATATACAATACTCCCTCCGTTTTTTTTGCTTATGTCGGTGTTGTTCATAATATTAGACATATTATTAATTTAGATAGATTAAAATAGTCGTGAGTGATGATTCATTGATGGGTATTTAATACAGTGTACTCCCTCCGTTTCAATTTACATGTCCATTTTCAAGAAAATTTTTTGTTTTAAATTACTTGTCCACTTCAACTTTCAATGCAAAATCATATTTCCTGAGTCAATTCCCCTCCACATATCTCTTATTTATATTTTCTAGATTAATCTCACACCACATATTATACTCATTTAATGCAATTAATTTGTGAACAACCACTATTCTTAAACTGTGTGATTTTTTGAAAGTGGACATCTAATTTGATACAGAGGAAGTAGTTTTTTATATTTAATAATAATACAAAATTAAATATATTAATGATAAAAAATGTGTATTGATAAATATGATAAAGCAAATTGGAAAAAATAATAAAAAACGGGGAGAGTATTATTTTAGCCAATATTCATTCTCGTCATCCTCTAAATTTGTTAGAGATGCGTCCAATTCAGTTAGAGATGAGTACAAAATGGTCGGGAGATCCTATATTATAATACCTGAGTCTACCCAGTTATGCAGTTAACCAATCAGAAAAGAAGAATTATTTTAGGACCAATCAGAAGTCATTCCTAAATTTTAGACCAATCATATTGATTCTCCAACTTTCCTTCTACCACTGTATGCAGTTAACCAATCAGAAAATAAGAATTATTTTAGGACCAATCAGAAGTCATTCCTAAATTTTAGACCAATCATATTCATTCTTCAACTTTCTTTCAACCACCTTATGCAGTTAACCAATCAGAAAAAAAGAATTATTTTAGCACTAATATTATTTATTATACAATATAATTAATCAACTCCTTTTCATTATCTGATTATAACTCAACTAATTAGACTCCTTTTCATTATCTAATTAAAAATAATCTAATTAGATAATAATAGAATTTGAGATTTATTTTAAGTAATTTAATTCAATTCAATTCAATTTATGAAAAAATAAATTATTTTAGGATGTTAACCAATAAAAAAAGAGGAATTAATTTAGTACCAATATATCATTCCTTATTTTAGGCCAATAATATTTATCCATTAACTTTAGATAATTTTAAAACAAATCAGAGTCCATCCTCAAATGCAGTTAACCAATTAAAAAGAAGAATTATTTTAGGACTGATCAGATGCCATTCCTAAATTTTAGACCAATCATATTAATTCTTCAACTTTCTGATTTTGTTTCAGATTATTTACGGAATATAATAGCTTGAAAGTTTTAATCTGATTTTGTTTCAGATTATTTAATTATGGTAAAGAGTAGCACAAGTCTCTCAGCACCTATAAATACCCCTATAATCATAAGGTTTTGGATCATCTAAACACAACCTCCTCTCTCAATATTACAACCTCACGGATTTAAGTTAGATGTTTTTGTGCACAATCAATCCAAAAAAATTGGCGGAAGGTGACAATGTAAGAACATGATTACTTTTGAAAAAAAAACACAAATAAAATTAAGATTCGTCGTGCTTTAAATTGTTAATTACTTGTATAAATTTATTTTCATTTTTTCACCATGAATTATAGTCCAATTTTGTTATTTTATATATTAGTATTGGTATTACATCAAGATTTTTATAATACAAAATTTATTTTATCCTACAAATATTAATTTTGAAACGTTAATTATTTTTGGACCAATCAGAAATCATTCCTAAATTTTCGACCAATCATATTGATTCTCCAATTTTCCTTCTGCCACTATATGCAGTTAACCAATCAGAAAATAGGAATTATTTTAGGACCAATCAGAAGTCATTCCTAAATTTTAGACCATTCATATTCATTCTTCAACTTTCTTTCAACCACCTTATGCAGTTAACCAATCAAAAAAAAAGAATTATTTTAGCACTAATATTATTTATTATACAATATAATTAATCAACTCCTTTTCATTATCTGATTATAACTCAACTAATTAGACTCCTTTTCATTATCTAATTAAAAATAATCTGAAAGGCATATGTTCAGCCTATTTGTATTTAAAGAGGTACAACTCAACTCAGATAAGAAAGCTCAGTAAATAGCAAGTCATCGGAATCAGTACGAAGAACGTCAAATGATTTATGGAAATCATATGTCAGATAAGTTCCAGGATGCTGCTGCACGCCACTGAAAGAAGTTCATTAATATGTTCAAGCCTCAGTGCACAAATAATCTTTTGTGGCACGTCCAGGAATTCAGAAGACATAAAGTTTCTATACTTTATTTCATCAGAAGATTCCATTTAATGAAGATGTACGTACAAGACGAAGACTCGACGAACTAACCAAATTCTTATTGTTTATTTGACGAAGAATATTTGATTTAACTAGATACAGATGAACCAGACAGTACATCTATGTATCAGTTATCCAAATTAAATATTTGAAGTCAAGCAGAAGTGGTAGTTCGCTCGTTCGACAAATCAAGAAGAAATTATTCAAGTTTAAAGAAGACCGGAAGTTGTTCTACTGAAGATTGTGTGATTAAATATTTTAATAGACTATTATTTCACTTCTCAAATAATTATATTAATTATGTAATTTATTTATTAAATTAATTCACTCTCGAATTAATTTAATTTATGAATTTATATGATTAAATTAATTAAGTGAATAATTTTCTATTTTAATATACCATTTTATTTCTTTATTTAATCACAAAAATCACCTCAGCAAGACAATTCTGGATTGTCTTGCCGAGTGGATTCATCATGCTTCCAAGACAATTCTTCATTGTCTGCATTAGCCTTGATTGAATCAGCAAGACAATCTCTAATTGTCTTGCCGATTCATTTCAATGGTGTGCAAGACAATCCTTGAAGATTGTCTTGCCGAAGGCATGTGTAAGTCTGCAAGACAATCTGTTTGTCTTGTCTTGCCGAGAGACACACTTCCAGCAAGACAATCTGTTTGTCTTGTCTTGCCGAATGCTTAAGGTGTGCAAGACAATCCTCCATTGTCTTGCCGTTTGTAGTGTTTGTCTTTCTGACAAAGGAATTGTCTTCCCTTCCCTTTTGATTGTCTTACTGACTTGGTTGAAGCTTGGTAGACAATCTGAGATTGTCTTCCCTTGCCCCTTATTGTCTTGCCCAAGCCTAGATTGTCTTACCCTTCTTGTAATTGTCTTTGCTAGCTTGTAATTGTCTTGTCTAGTGATTGTCTTGCATGTACAAAGCCTTGCCTATAAATATGGCTTGGTTTCTTCATTTGAAAGTGTTCATTCACTTTGTATTCAAAGCATTTGTAAAGCTTTCAAGTTGTTAGTAACTTGCTTGTTCGTTATATCCACAGTTTTCTGTGCTTTGATAACCCGGTTGTTTTAATCACTAAATCTAGAATATACCCTGTCGAATTTATTCTACGAACTTTAGTGGACATTAAAACTGAACCATATTAATTATATAACGACTTCAAACATTGTTATATTAATTAATTATAATCTGATTAACAAATCATATTCAATCAGATTCACTTCCGCGACGATTTGGTACTGATTGTATTCAACCCCCCCCTTCTACAATCATATCTGGACCTAACAATTGGCATCAGAGCGGTTGATACCATTTTTCCGTATCAGATCCTATACACACTCTGTAACGTCCAAATATTTTTTATTCGAATTAATTTTATTCCAAAAATTAATTTTGATTAAAAATATTTTTCTTTCAAAAATCTAAATCTCTCCAAACACTATTCACTTTAAATTCCTAAAAAATGAGTACGCAAAAGATCAGTAGCATTAAAATCCCACCGTTCAGCCAGGAACACTTTGGCCTATGGAAAAGGCATATGTTCTTATTCCTCCGAACTGCGAACAGAAAATACATCGGGATTTTAGACAAAGGTGTTACTACTCCGATGAAGGTCATATTAGCACACGAAGAGGATGGTGTGTTGATACCTCATCAGGTCATTCCGAAAGAACTTTCTGAGTACACAGACGAAGAGAGTGATCAGATGAACTTAGATGATGCTCTTCAACTAATCTTGGTTGAATCTCTAAACCCAGTAATGTACAATGCTGTTGTAAATTGTACGAACGCCAAGCAAATCTGGGATACATTAGAGATTATCAATGAAGGCTCAGAGGAAGTTAGGGAAAACAAGAAAGAGATACTGATGGCCCAGTATGAACAGTTTGGTTCTCATCCCGGTGAAGGGATTTCAGAAGTATTTATCAGACTTAATAATTTGATAAATAATTTAAATCTGAATGGGAAATTCTACGACAAGAAAGAGGTCAACATGAAGTTTCTCTTAACCCTTCCTGAACATCTGGAACACAGAATCACTGCCATCAGGGAAAGCAGAGACCTGAATGAGATTTCTCTGGAAAGACTCTACGGAGTTTTGAAAACTTATGAACTGGAGCAAGTTCAGAGTAAACAGAGATATGGCTGGGGTAAAACACAGAACCATTCGAGAGCTCTAGTTGTTGAGTCACCTGTACTGGAAGAAAAGAAGAAGGATGTTGTTGTTCCTTCTGAGACTACTCAGGAATTTGTTGTACCTGAGATGGGTCAGACTGCTTCTACCAGTGGTGATGAAGAGTTCTATACAATGGAAGAGCTGGAACAGTTAGAAGATCAATCTCTATCACTGTTTGCCAAGAAGTTTGGAAACATGAGATTCCGGAAGAACCCTTCCTATAAATACAAACCTACTGTTAGTAAGTTTCAGAAGGGAGGCTATTCATCTTCTACAAGTAAAGGAGGATATAAAACTGGGATGGTGGACAGAAGCAAGTTCAAATGCTTCAATTGTGGTGAACCTGGACACTTTGCAACTGAATGCAAACAGCCCAAGGTTCAAGGAAAAAGAAAAGATTCGTATGATGAGCTGAAGCAGAAGTATGATGCACTGGTTAGAAAGCATCATGGTACTTCTGGAAGTCAAGGTTTCAAAAGCAAGTCTTATCTGGCAGAAGGCAAAAGCTGGGATGATACAGATAGTGATGAAGAGGAGCAGCTAGGGAATGTTGCTTTCATGGCTACTACTGGATCATCTTCACCTCCTCCTGCTGGAAGCTTTCAGGTAGATCCTACATGCCCTAAACTGTTTATGCAATTAGGACTTGAAAGAGATGATGCTATTAAAAGGATGAAAGCTGCTAATCTTAAAATTGATACTTTAGTCTTAGAAATTCATGCTTATAAAATGAATGAGATGAAAGTATTAAAACCTAAAATAGAACAATTGACTATGGACTTAGGATTACAATGTGCTAAAGTCAAAGTTCTAGAGAAAGGTGAGATTGCTTTAAGACTTCAGCTAGACGAAGAGAAAGTGAAATGTAAAGCCTTTAAGGATGCCTCCTTGATAGTCAAAGAACTCAATGATAAACAAGAGATCAAGAGAACTGTTGGAATAGGCTTTGACTATAACAAATCTGTAGGTAAGGCTAGTAACATTACTCCTTTTAAGAAGAGTGCTGAAGAGAGAGGGATTCCTTTTGTTTTGAAAGATTCCCTTAAACCTTTGTTTAAAACCTCAGAAGCTGAACCTCTTTTAGAGACTCCTGTTGTCATTAGATATGAACTAAAACAGGAAGACCTTAAAATGAAAGAGAGTAATGAGATGAGAGATGAGATTCTGACAAACCTGAAACCAATTAAAGTGAAAGGCAATGTTAGGTTGCCTAAAGCTGGTTTAGGTGTCAACTCTGAGAGAACTAAATTCAACAAGCCCAATAATTTTGTTAATAGTAAGAACAAGAACAATAGATGTCATTCTACTGAGAACTTTAAATCTGATAATAAGGTTAGAGTAGAATCTATTGATGTTCCTACTACTGTGACTGATACTTCTGTTGCTCCTGCTTTTGATGCATGTCATAAATCTTGTAGTGTTGATAATTGTATGACTTGTGCTTTCAATTTGATGTCTGCTTATTTTAAAAATTTGCATGCTAAAAATGAAAACACATCACCTAGACAACACACAAACAACAAGCATGCTAGATCAAAGACTGCTAGTCCTTCTCACAAGAGAAAGGAGACTTATGTTCCAAAGCCTAAAACCAAGGTTTATAAGGCTGTTGTTAAGGAAGTAAGTTCAGTCAAATCTGAACCAAGTATCAGTCCAAGAGGCTCTGTTGTATTACCTGATAGAAATCAGTTCTTTAAGACTGCCGGACCCAATCAAGTGTGGGTCCCAAAGACTGTCTAATCAAGTTGTCTTTTGCAGGGTGCCAGTGGAGTTGTTCGTGTTACCTGGGTGCTTGACAGTGGAGCGTCAATGCACATGACTGGCAACAAATCCCTGCTGGAGGACATAAGAGAAGGAGCTGGCCCTACAGTCAGTTTTGCTGATAATAGCAAAGGTCGTACTGTGGGATATGGCAAGTACAAAATTGGGAGGATCATCATAGAAGATATTGCAATAGTTGAAGGACTTCGACATAATCTCCTGAGTGTCAGTCAATTCTGTGACAAAGGTTATTATGTTCATTTTGAAAAGGAGATATGTATCATCAAACATATCAAGGATAAGCGTCCTTCACTATGTGGCATAAGGAAAGGCAATATATTCGTAGCTGATTTGTCTTCAGGACCAGGAAACGAAGTTCACTGTTTCTACGCCAAAGCGTCTGCTGAAGATAGTTGGTTATGGCATAAGAAGCTCTCACACCTCAACTTCAAAACCATGAACTCTCTAGTCAAGAGAGATCTAGTGAGAGGGTTGCCTTCCCTGGAATTCTCAACTGATGATCTTTGTGAAGCTTGTCAGAAAGGAAAAGCGAAGGTTGCATCTATTGATGGAGGAAGATATGCCTTAGTCATTGTGGATGACTTCTCGAAATTTACTTGGGTTTACTTCCTCTCTTCCAAGGATGAAACTCCCCTGACAGTAATTGATCATATCAAGTTGGTTGAGTTGGAAAAAGGTGTTCCTGTAAAAGCTGTAAGATCAGACAATGGAACTGAGTTTAAGAATCAAACTCTAATCAACTTTTACTCTGAAAAGGGAATTAGAAGGCAGTATTCAGCACCAAGGACTCCTCAGCAGAATGGAGTCGTCGAAAGAAAGAATCGTACACTGATTGAAGCTGCAAGGACTATGATTGCTGAATCAAAGCTTCCACTGTACTTTTGGGCTGAAGCTGTGGCCACTGCTTGTTATACCCAGAATAGGACTTTGATCAACAAGGATCATATGAAAACTCCATTTCATTTGTATAAAGACAAGAAACCATATGTTAAACATCTTCATGTCTTTGGAGCCAAGTGTTTTGTTCTCAAGGATGGTGAAGAGAACTTGAACAAGTTTGAACCAAAGGCTTCTGAAGCAATTTTTGTTGGTTATACAAATAATGCTTATAGAGTTTTTATAATTGATACTCTGTCAGTGAAAGTTAGTGTCAATGTTACATTTGATGACACTAAACTTCCAAGTATACAATCTGCTGATTCATCTGAATCTCTGAAGTTTGACAACTATCCAGATTCTGATTCAGATGATGATGTTCCACCTGAGGTTGCAACAGGAGATGACAACAATGATGATGATCCAGGCAATGGTGGAGGAAATAGCAATAATGCTGGAGATTCCACTGATGCCAGTGGTGGATCATCAAGTCAACCTGGCAACAACTCAGGGGGAGCTGATGGATCAACTAGTCACACATTTCAGCTTAATGATAATACTGCTGAATCATCAAGGACACAACTTCCAAGGGAAAGGATTTGGAGCAGAGATCATCCCTTTGATTTGATTATTGGTGATCCTGATGTTGGTGTAAGGACTAGAAGTGCTACGACAAATGAATGTCTATTCTCTGGGTTTCTATCTCAACTAGAACCAAAGAAAATAGAAGAAGCACTTGCTGATCCTGATTGGGTTCTTGCCATGCAAGAAGAACTCAATCAATTTGAGAGACAAGAAGTCTGGGCCCTGGTTCCAAGACCAAAAGGAAAATCTACCATTGGAGCTAGATGGGTCTTCCGTAACAAGTTAGATGGTGATGGCATTGTTGTAAGAAACAAAGCCAGACTGGTTGCAAAAGGTTATTCTCAGGAAGAAGGAATTGATTACGATGAAACCTATGCTCCAGTTGCTCGTCTTGAAGCCATCAGAATATTTCTTGCATTTGCTGCACACTCCAACTTCAAGGTATATCAAATGGATGTGAAAAGTGCATTTCTGAATGGAAAGCTAGAAGAAGAAGTATATCTGGAACAGCCCCCTGGCTTTGAAAATCCAGAGTTTGCTGATTTTGTATACTTCCTATTCAAAGCTGTCTATGGACTCAAGCAGTCACCAAGGACATGGTATGACACTCTCTCTGAGTTTTTAATAGAAAACAACTTTACTAGAGGTGTCATAGACAAAACTCTCTTTTACAAATTGCATGATAAAGATATGATATTTGTACAAATATATGTTGATGATATTATATTTGGTTCTACTAACGATAACTTGTGCAAGAGATTTGCTAAGTTGATGCAGAGTAACTATGAGATGAGTATGATGGGTGAGCTGTCCTACTTTCTTGGTCTTCAAGTAAGCCAAAAGGAAGATGGAATATTCATTTGCCAATCCAAGTATGTCAGAGATCTTCTTCGGAAGTTCAATCTAGAAGACTCTTCACCGGCAAAGACACCCATGGCCACTGCCACAAAGCTTGACCAGGATAAATCTGGTAAGAAAGTTGATATCACAAGCTATCGTGGTATGATTGGCTCTCTACTTTATCTTACTGCAAGTAGACCAGATATCATGTTTGCAACATGTTTGTGTGCTAGGTTCCAAGCTGATCCTAAAGAATCACATCTTATAGCCGTCAAAAGAATCTTTAGATATCTTAAGGGTACACCTGGTTTAGGTATTTGGTACCCTAAGAATACTGGTTTTGACTTAACCGGCTATACAGATTCTGATTATGCAGGATGCAGGATTGATAGGAAGAGTACGTCTGGAAGCTGTCAATTTCTAGGACGTCGGTTGGTTTCCTGGTATAGCAAGAAGCAGCACTCTGTGTCTACCTCTACTGCTGAAGCTGAGTATATAGCTGCTGGTAGCTGCTGTGCTCAGATCTTGTGGATCAAGAACCAACTGAATGATTATGGTGTTGTAGTAAACAAAATTCCTATATTTTGTGATAATACAAGTGCCATAGCCATTTCCAACAATCCGGTTCAACATTCAAGAACCAAGCACATTGATATCAGGTATCATTTCATTCGAGAACATGTCATAAATGGTACAGTGGTGTTACATTTTGTACCCACGACTGAGCAAATTGCTGACATCTTCACGAAACCACTGGATGAATCCACTTTCTCTAAGCTGGTTTGTGAGTTAGGGATGTTAAATATGACATAGTTCTCTTGTATATATTTTTCATATGCATTATATGTTTTTGTATATTTTTGTGAATTTTCTGTATAATTATATCTATTTTATTAGATTTTATATGATTTTCTGTATATTATCTGATATTATTCTAATTAATTATGCATGCCTGTAAATTAGTAAATGATTTTCTAAATGCTCATACACTCCCCTGTAATATTCTCTAGGCATTTAGATAATTATTTGTAATTATTTTGTATTTTTCAAAATTAATTAAGTATAAATATTTGATTTTAAGTTAATTCATTTTATTGAATTAAAGTTAAAGTCGTAAATAGTTATATTTAACTAAAGTTGAAATTTACAAAATATTCGTGTATTATATACTATTGTTTTTATTATAGTTTTTTTAGTTTAATTGCAAAATGTTTTATCTTTTAATATAATCAAAAATCCTATTATTTTTATTTGATTTTCGGCAAGACAATGGTTTTGTCTACAATTAGGCTCGGCAAGACAATTAGATTGTCTTGCTGAACCGGTTTTTCACCGATTTTCAAACAACTCGGCAAGACAATCCCATTGTCTTACCGAGTCTGTCTTAAGTCAGTTGTCGTATCAGTAAGACAATCAGATTGTCTTACTGACACAGCCTTTTGTCTGTTATACTTGGTCTCGGCAAGACAATTTTGAATTGTCTTATCGAGACTACTCTCCCGTTGTCTTACTGCGTACGTGTATATATATATCTACAAGACAATCGTGCAAGACAATTCGATTGTCTTGCTGATCCTACTTCATCTTCTCCATCTGCCCTCTCCTATACACGATTTCCGTTCATTGTTTTTCAAGTTTTATCATCAAAAACTTGCTGGGTTTGGTTTTTACAAGCTTTCACGCTTGCTGGTTACTCGATTTCGTCCTTGTTTAAACGAAACTCTGCCGGATTTTAGTCAGATTTTCGCCGAAGTTTAGTCGATTTTTAAAGCTCTTCGACTGAGTTTGTACTGTGGATTGACTAGAGTTCGATTAATCTGTGTTATTCGTGTGACCTTCGAACTGATTTGAAAGGATTTGGAGTTAGGGTTCTTGGTTAATTTGGGGATTTTCTCAATTAGGGACTGTTTGGCTGATTTTGTGAGTTTGTGGTGTTTGAACTTAAGGGAGTGTTTGGCTGAGTTGGATTATTTGACTAAGCTCCATTTTAATTAATTAACTTTTAATTCGAGATTATTCTAATATTTCGAATTAATAATTAATTAATCAAGTTTAATTATTAATTGAACTTTGCGAGATAATTGAAAATTAATCTTTTATTTGAAAATTTCTCGCTTAATTCAATTTTTAATTACTAAAAATGGCCGGAGAATTTGAGATTGCTGAGACCAATTATTGTGCTAACCTAAACTACGAGGATTGTTCTGATCGTTTCAAGAAATGGATTCGCTTTCTGACTCAACAAAGTCTTGTCAGTACTGCACTAACCGCTGATGTTCCTATTCAAGTGCAACCACTCTTCGACTTCTACTCTAATGCCGTCAACTCTACAACTCTCGAGAATTATAAGTTGATTGGTGATCTACCAAATAGACGAAGGATTGTTATAACTGTTGATGATGTGAACAGAATTCTAGGGTTTCCAAGGAATAACTTTCAAGTGGAACCAACCAGTGCTGAGTTAACTCAATTCTTCCAAGACATCCACTACCAGGGACAGATTTTTCTCCCTAGAATGTCTAAAAGCAAATTGAAGGCTGAATGGGATGTCTTCTTCGATACTTTGGCAAAGGTATTTGCTCCAACTACGAGGCAGAATTTTCACAATATATCTTCCATGCTACAAATCTTTGGATTCTCCGTGGCTTACAATCGTCGAATTAACTTCGGGAAGATATTACTAAAGGAGATTATCAGAAAAATGGGTTCTGTCTCTCAGAGATCCATTCATGAAAATGACAAAGTGGAGTGTCACTTTCCAAGGTTCTTAATGCTATTCTTAAGTGACAAGATGAATGATGCTGATAGAGCAATGTACGTTGATTCTGCAGTGGTGCCCATTCTAAGAACTTGCACCAAGATTCAATCAAGACTTGCTAATCAAAAGAAGCATGAGAATGTGCCTCTTGTTGTGACTCCTTACATGTTGGAACAGTTTAATGTTCCCCTTCAACCTGTCCAAGTTCCTCAGCCACTACAACAACAACAATATCAACCGGATCAACCTGAACTTCAAGATAACCAACCTCAGGAACAATCTCCTCCTCACAACTTCCAACCACTTCAACTTCTACAAGATTATCAATCATCCAGCCAATCCTCACATTACTCTCCCTACAACCCTCCTTATAATTCTCCACAACAATCACCTCACCAATCATCATACAATTCTCAACACCAATCTCCTCCACAATACAACTTCTTCCCAGACCAACAAGCCTCCATTCTTCCCTCTCAATCTGAACCAATACCTTCACCTACACATCCACATACCATTCCTCCACCACAATCCACCTCTCAGCCTCTGCCTGCTGATTCTGCTATCAATCCAGAGCTACAGGACTTCAGGACAGATTTACAGGTAGCTCAGGTACTTTCTAATCTCACTGATACCTTTAATATTGATATTGCAGATTTTGATTGTGATATTGGATTTGATTTCCAGACTCCCAGCATTGAACCTGTCAACACCCAGGTTCATAACCAAGCTGACGTTTTCGTTTCAACAACTGATTCTTCGTCAAACACATCAACCGACACTACTCAAACACCAGTTGTTCGAAAGGTAGCCCGGAAACGGAGTGGTAGTGCAATTCTGAGAGAACCCGCAGCTCTGTCTCATAAGAAGCAAAGGGTGGCAGAACCGGAGACAACTGCAGCCGCATCCATTTCCTCCCAAAAGGATTTGGACACTGACATGGTAAATATACAGTCTCTAGATTCATTCTCTCCACAGAATGCATTTATTGAAATTGGCCGTCCGACCGCGGTATCCTGTAAAGAGTCAAGCACGCAACTAGCACTCACGCTAGTTGAACCTTTGTCTTTTGATTCTTCACTTAGAGAGAGCACAGATATTCAAAAAATGTCATATGAAAAACTTTCTGATCAATCTTTCTTTTTGGATCAGGCTATACTTGGCAACCTGCAAGTACATCCGCCTTCACAGGCATCTGAAGGACAATTTGTTCCTTCACAACCTACAGTTCCATCTTATGGTACTATGGTTGTCTATACAGGTACTGGTGACGGTGTGACAAACACGAGTGAAATCAGGCAAACACCGAGCGAAACACATGCACGAGAGGATAGTGATAAATCTTTGAGTGTTCGTGAGGTGAGTGCACACACCAACACTGATCTGTTACAGGAACAATTGGCTGCTATGAAAGCTGAGATTTCAAGGTTGAATGCTGAGAATGCCAGATTCAGAAGTGAAGAGTTGGTGACTCTACAGGAAAAAGTTGTTGATCCTTCATATTCTTCTCTCAAACAGGAATTAGATGCTCATGTCAAGGGTATTCATTCTAGGATGGACAAGTTTGATCAATCTCAGGAGCTCTGTCTGACAAAGCTTGGAAACTTGGAGCAAACTCTGGCTCAAGTTATTCATCACTTAAAGCTTAATCCGTCAACAGCTCAGTCCACTCCAGAGGATCCCTCAACTAAGGGGGAGAAGGATAAGGAAGATAAGGACAAAGATGATCACAGCAATGCTGGTGATAGGAGTAATAAGGATGATGCTGACAGGAGTGATAAGGGTGGAGAAAGAGCAAGTGGCAAAGAAACTTCTGAAGCTGATAAAAGCTATAAAAGGTCTAAAGGCAAAGAACCACTACATCAATCTGAAAATGTCTTCAACACTGACAATTATGATGATTATCCCAAAGACATGGATGATGATGACGTATTCGATGCTACCTATCGTCAGGCTGAAGAAGAAGGTAAATTTGATGAAAGCTATTTGTTTCAGGAAGAACCTGTTGATCCTGAACACGAGGAGAATGTCAGGAAGTTCAAAGCAGAAAATGAAGCCAGGAAGCGTAAGCTTCGTGATTATCAGAAACTTCTGGAAGACAAGTTGATCACAGAGGAACAAATCAAGATTGAAAAGCAAAAAATCTATGATGCTGCGATCAAGCAGAAGAATCTTGAAATTAAAAGAAAAGAAGGAAAAGGCTGGGACATTGCTAGGAGAATATTCAATGGACCTCAAAGGGAAACTTTCGATGATAAGAAGTTCTTATCTCTGATATATGACCTTCGAGAGGTGAACCCTGATGAGGATGTGTTTATGCATGCCTTTGCCTTAGAACTGGAATATGTAACTACTGCTGTTAGGGGACTGCTAGAAGAATGGGAGCTGATTGTCTACACACGGAGAAATGGTTCATTCAGACTATCTGTCGAATTTCTCAAATCATTCTCCGTATCTGAGCTCTGGGTACTTCGCAACAAAGTCAAGCGTTGCTCAAACTTGAATGAACTTCTTCGTGACAAACTGTTGGATTGTGCTGTTTTCAACAGTCCTCAGGTTGTTAAGAACCCTTACTGTGTCAAGTTTGTTCACTTGGAAATCCTCTGCACTGTCTATTTAAATGAAGAGGCTTTGCCAAAGTACCCTGCCAAACGTCTGGCTCTAGCATCCACCTTACTAAGGACCAAGGGCTTCGCATCTAAAGCCAAGTCTGATGCTGATGATGTAATCTCATCCTACTGCACTCGAAGAAACATTTCTCAATACTTTCGGAGGATGAAGGGTGTAACAAAATCTCAGCCATCTGACTTCCGTGAAGACCCTGTGGATCTGGAAGTTCTTCACCAGCTAGCTCTGGCTCGTGAAAGAAAGAAGCGTGGAGAATCCACTGCAGCTGAAGAGCCTACTCAGAATGAGCCTTCTACTCCAATTATTCACTATTCTGATGCTGAAGAAGGAGAAGTCACTCATTCTGAGTGAATAGATTGATTAGGATATTTGTTAGATATGTTCAAGGAACATCCTTTTGTAATCTATTTGTGATCATGGTTTAATGTTTAATGCAAGCCATAAACTTTTGCTATTTACATTCTATTGTTTAAATCTTTGTCTTATCTGTTAGTTGAGTTATCCTCTAGGAAATTTGTAAGTCTAAATGTAAAGACAACCCTATCTGTTACATAGGGATGATAACTCAAAAATAGAACAGGACGAGTAAATAACACTACGCCTGCACCGGAATCGGAAGATACGAAGACAAAGGTTGAAGAAGCCATCTACAGTCTTGAATGAATAAGTTCACTGGAAGAAGTTCATTAATATGTTCATGCCTCAGTGAAGAATAAAGATTGAAGTATTCAAGATTGTGGAAGCAATGAAGATGTTGTCTAAGTACTCGAAAGATTTCAGTGCAACCCCTGAAGCAAGATATTTCTATATATCTTGGTTGGTTATTTATAATCAACAAACTGAAGCATAAACTAACCCGGAACCGACTGATCAATGTTTGCTGACAAAGACGGTACAATGTTTAACTTCAGTGTTAGTCGCTTGTGAACCAGACCAGTGCACTAAGCGTCAGCACGTACGGAGCTTTGCAAAGTATTTATCGATCGAAGAATTGATCCAGTCATATCAAGTCATTTGTTCCAAAGCCAAGCCAAGTCAAGCGAAATGCCAGCTATGCCAAAGCTTACTGCTCAAATGCCATATGTCAAAGCTTCCACAGAAAGCCATATCAGGAAGTGACATTTTATATATGTGTGCACTTATATATTTGTATATGTACAAATATAATTATATATGTATATATGTATATTTAATTAAATATAATATATATAATATATATGTATATATGTTTTTAAACATATGTATATGTATATTTATATGTATATATATTTAAATAAATATATATGTATATAGTATATATATTTATATTTTACATAAACATTTATATATTTAAGTGTATATATATATATTATATTATGTGCATAAATATATGTATATTTATATGTATAGGTAATTATATATATTCTATATATATATATTAATATTTATATTTACATATAATTATATGTATATTATATATATTTGAATATATGAGAATATATTTAAATATATGTATATATATATTACTATATGTTTATATAAATATTATTTATATATATTTATATGTATATCTTTATTTATACATATATTTATATAATATTATGAATATAATATAATATATATAATATATGATTTGTGCCAACTCAAGATTTGAGCTAATTTGGCTAAGTTGGGAGAGGAGCAAACTCAAGTCAATCTCAGTCAAAGGAGTGATAACAAGGAAAGCTTTTACAATGGTGGAGCAACTTTTGACTAAGTCAAAAGACACTATGGTGGAAGCTATGTGAGGAGCAACATTTGACCGAAGTCAACAGCTCTTCCTCACTTAGAAAATTGTCTAAGTATCATCACAAGTGAAGACAATGCACTCTTGAGGAGCAAACTTTGACCAAGTCAAAGTTCGTCCCCAAGTGATGAGAGAGAACAAGGAAGCTATGTGAGGAGCAACATTTGACCAAAAGTCAAAGGCTCTTCCTCACTTAGAAAATTTTCTAAGTACATCACAATGGAGTATCCACACTCTTGAGGAGCAAACTTTGACCAAGTCAAAGTTCGTCCCCAAGAGATGAGAGAGAACAAGGGAGCACATTCACTATGGAGTTTCTTGGAGTTAGATTTATTTTGTTAAATCGAATCCGTCCAGGACGAACTCAAGTCGTCCAGGACGAACTCGTTAACCATGGTTAGTTTATGAAAGCCTATAAATATGTGATTGTGGTTCTCACAATTTACATCATCCTTCGGGATGGATGGCCAAGTGCTATGCACAAACTCTCTCAAATATACACACACCCTAGCCTAGTTTTGTACCATAAATATTTGTAGTGGATAGGGCTTGTAATATTTAGAGGAGTGGTCATTGTAGCCAACCTTCGGGTTTGGATTTGTAGCACCTTCGAGGTATTTATCAATATACAGATATACCTTGGAAAATATTGTGTGTTGGTTTAATATTTTCATATCCTCAGAAACCGACCCAATAAATATCCGGAACACGAAACCCATTACAGGACTGCAATTTATTTATCCGCAAGATTCGAAAGAATTTTAAATTGTAGTGAGTATCGTATTCAACCCCCCCTTCTACGATACTTTGGACCTAACAATTGGCATCAGAGCAGGTTGATTGATATACAAATCAGGATCCTTATCGTACGGAAAATCAAGAACCTAACTTTTGATATTTGATTAGGGGAAATGTTCTTCCGGTTTGTGTTGCTGAATTTGTCCGTAGGCCTAAGCAAGGATTATCTGTCGGATACTGAACTTTGGACCCGGACTTATAAATTTATACTTTAAATTTTAAAAAGTTTATTTTATAAATTTGACTTAATTTATTTTAAACTTATTAATTGAGTTTATTATGAATTAATTAAATTTATCTTATAAACTTAATTAAATTTACTTTATAAACTTTACTAAATTCATTTAATAAATTTGCTTAAATTTATTTTAGACTTGTAAAGTTTACTCTTAGACTTTATCAAGTTTATCATAAATTTTTATAAATTTATTATTTAAATTTGTATAGTTTATGATTTAAATTTAAGTTAAAATATAAAATATAAATTTAAGAGGATTTTATTGATTATGGATATAAGTTCAAGTTCAATGGTTCAATTTAGTTTGTTTTGGAAGCTATGATTTAATTGGAGACGAGACACTTGAATATTTTCAAAAATTAAATTTATCTAATAAATTTTAATATATTTACTAAATGAATTTGAAATAAATTTATTCTAAACTTATTCAGTTTATTATGAATTTATTTGAATTTATTTTTTAAATATATTTAAATTTACTTTATAGATTTAACTAAGTTTATTTTATACTTTATTTTTCTTTTTTTTTAAAAAAACTTATTTTTAAATTTATTTTCTTTATAATTTAAACTTAGTTTAAATAATCAAGTGTCCCGTAACCTTTTTAATTATTCTACTCCAAGACAAATCAGATTGACATTAGTTGAGACAGATCAGGCTGACAGATTACAAGACAAACACCGGGATTTCTAATACCAGATTCTCAGAACCGGTAATGGATGTACATTGATGACCCAATCCAATTGATTTCTCAAAGGATTATTAGAAGCAGTTTTCTATGTTCGACAAAGCTGATTGTGATTCGAAGAAGATTCTATTGAAGACTGATTGGACACTACTGATAGTGAATTTTGAAGAAGATACTTCAGGCCTTGATCTGAGTAATTACTCCTACTTGATTATCAGATCACCAGATCAGGATGGGAATTTGCTACATATGCAGTGAAGCATCTTTCCAGGGCTCGGAATGTCAACTTTGAATGGCACCACTGGTAGTAGGAAAAGAGAAGTTTTTGCAGACGAATCTTCAAGGGATTTCAATCTAACTCAGTGATTCAGGGATATACAATTACACAGTGAATTGTATCAATGCTAAATCCATCCAGAATCAACTGAATCAAAGACAGAGAACTGTGGAGGTTTAAGGATATAATTATTGAGTTGCTACCGCACCAAATCAGTTTCGTGCATTTATGTCAGAACCTTAGGAATGAACAGAAGAGTTTGTAACTGCTGAATTTGAGGAAGCTCAAGTCGACGAAAGTTAACACTTTTGAAGAATGTGAGGACAGAACTTCAAGGATTAGCATAACACTATCTGAGAGGTTTAGTCATGTCAGATTCAGATGGAATCCATTGGTTTCAAGTGGAGACTCTTCGGGGTTCAGTTCGACAGGTTGTTTGAAAACTGAGTTGGTCAGTACACACAATATTGTTTGGTATCTTAAGCAAAGAAGGGTTGCTATATATATTGAAGCCTCGACAAACAAGGATGATAGGGCTTGTCTGAAATTCAAGTGGATGTTTTGAACGAAGCATCACAACAAGTTCTTATGCTACTTAAGGAAAGGTGTGAGCTGGATAAGTTGCTGATGAGAAGGATGATTATGGTTATCTGGCTATCCTAGCATTCTCTGAAGATGACTCAACTCGCACATCTCAGGTACGAATTCTTTCTAACTATGCATTACATATTTCTTTATATTCAAAGCATGTTATAAATCTCTGAGTAGAATATTTTAACACACAAGCACAAGCATGATAGCATCATAATAGATAATGTTAAACTAGTATGCTAGATGACCTCTCTAGTAACTAGGTTTGATGATAATATTGTGCATGTGTCTTTAGCAGATTTTTAACATGTGTATGAATATTTAGTATTTGATTATTTGCAATGATGAGATTAGAAGCTTTCCTTTGGAACACGACTCTTAGTTTTAGGGGTTATGATCCTAGCATATATAACTCTGTTAAAACATTTACTTTCAGATTCCCCAGTATAATTAGATTTGCTTATCTAATCTGAATTGTTTGTTAAGGATTTTATTTTGTTCTATGATGGAATGTCTACCTTGTGTCAGTAGAACTTTTAGAACTTCATGTTAGATCTAAAACTGACTTAGGTAATAGAGATAGTATAATGCCATATAACAACAGATTGGAATCAGATCCTTATGCTCTTAGAAGATTATTGAATATCTGTAATTCTACTTGCTACCTATTACACTTGTGTTAATTGGTTTAAGTAGAGAGTACTGAATCTTCTGAATTGCATAACTGCCTACCTTGCTCTTGTCTTATCTTTGATTATTTGCCATGTGTATTCAACATCATGTCTGCTTATTTTCTTGTCATGAATGCATGTCCGTGTACTTGCATTGATTTTAGAAAAGCATGTTTGAGAATCACATTAGGGCAATGTCTAAATAAGAATTAGCATGTTAAGGTTGATTCTGTTTTTACCACTGTTAAAGAAAAATCTCTAATCCATCCGGACCCAGTTATGATTGGGGACCATAGAACACTTTCCATTTGTGATTGCAGGTTACATATGTTCCATATGATTTTTGGTGCACTCTGTTTGCTGAGTAGCTGAAATCATATATTTACCAAAAGTACCCTGTCAGCAAATGTGATCGTGTGAGCAGTTCCGTCAATAATCTTTGAAAGATGACAACAAAGATTCTCTTGCGGGACATGCCTGTTTTCCTGGAATGTCATCATGGAAACATATCTTTCTTGAAAGAGTCAAAGCACACAAATTCCTAGTATCAGACTGTTCTCTGACAAAGGACATTATGTCAGTTCATGGAATAGTGTTTTATCTCAAATCAGGAAGGATTTGAATTTGCTCGTAGCTAATATGTAACTTCAATTGAAGATGGAGTGAGCTGTTTCGATAGTAATGCTTCATCGGATGAGTATTAGCTATGGCACTTGAAGCTCTCGCACTTGTATGTCAAAACAAGGAGCTCTTTCTATTCGTAAGAAGAGAATTGGTGAGAGGACTACCTCATCTGGAATTCATTATGGATGAAGATTATGAGGTATGTCAATAGGGAAGTCAAAGGAGCATCGCACAGAAGCAAAGATATGATCAATATTACTGAGCCTCTTCAGATGATACGTATGGATTTCTACGGATCAGTTAATGTCATGTCTACAACAAAGCCAAATATCTTTTTGCGAAGATCATTGACTACTCTAGATTTTTTCGTGTTGTTCGTATGTGTTCGAAGGACAAGACGTCACAAATGAAGGTTGATCAAGATGAACCCTGATCATTGATAAATCTAGAAAGACACCATTCTTGTCAGTGGCCAATCAGAAGCAAACACTAACTCTTGGTATGTGTTTGGAGGAAAATGCCTCTTTGCAAGTCTTGCATTTGAAGCTCAAAGAATATTTTCCTCGGCTACTCAATGGAGTCTACAGTCTACAGGGTGATTGTGATTAATCAACAGAAGGTGATTGTAAGTCTGGACAGGACATTGAACGACACTTTGCTCCAAGCTGTTAAAGGTGATATCATTGGTATTATGATGATTCAAATCCAAGCAGAATCTCTTTGCAACGATAAGGATTGTTAAGAAAATCCCAGCAACAGCTTAGGGGGAGCATTTGGTGGATCCACTAGTCAAACTCAACACCACATTGAAGATGAACAGGACATATCAAGAACGTATCTGCTTAGACAAAGGGTCTGGAGTCAATATCATTCCCGGGTTCTAGTTCTTAAATGTTCCGAATGGTGAAGTGAAGACTAGGAGAGCTATTGTGAAAGGATATTGTTTCTTTGGGTTTCAATCTGAAGTGAAACTTGAGGAAGATTCAGAAGCTCTTAAAGGGATCCAGATTGAGTGATTACACAACAATATGATCTCAATCAAGTTGTAAAGCAGATTGTGCGGATTCTGATACCCTGACCTAAAGACAATTCAGTACTTAGTACTTGTCGGGTATTTAGATTCCAACTGGATGTTTTTGGCTCTGTTACGAGGGACAAGCCAAATTTGGTTGCTTAGAGTTACTTCAAAAGAGAAGGTTATGAAGATGATGGAAATAGAATCTTCAAGCTCAGGACTCTACATCTTAGGGGACTCAACGACCTTCGTGATTGAACTAAAGCACCATTAATGAGACTCGGGTTCAGGATATTACAATGAGCTAGAAGATGAAGATTCATACAATCTCAAGGACTTTGCAAATGCAGGTCCAACGGAATTTGTATTCTCTTTCTTCACCATCTCTCTATGAGTGGGTATCCAACACCTGATGATCGTCACAGACATGGTATGACTTCTGACTAGCATATTATCTTAATATCTGTTTGCTAGAGTCATATTTGGTATCCAAATTATTACCTCTCATGATACAAGGCACACACAATACAAATATATGTGCTGTGATACCATGATTATATTATATGTGGACTAACGTCACTTGTGCAAGATAAATGCTAAGTGAATGCAGATTAGTGATATGATGAGTTTGTTGGAAAGTTGCAATTCCTTATGGCCTACTAGTTAGCCTAAAGAATGATGGCAATAAAAGGAAGTCAAGGATCTTTTGAATATGCGCATTTTGGAAGATTCTAGACCTGCCAAGACTTATGCCAACAACCACTGGACTTGATCAGTACAAGAGAGGTACATCAACTGAAATGTCAAGTCTCAGAGGTATTCAACCTATCACTTTACTTAACTGCAAGTAGATCATATACTATATTTTCTATAAGGTATACTTCTTTCATGAGCATGTCTATCGTATTTCTTGAATGAATTCATGAGTATTAAATTGTCTATACTTAGGACTTGTGAATTTATTTAAAATCCAGTACCTCGTGCTTTTTGCTATTTTATATGATTGCCATGTTTATTGATTTGCATGCTTAGATGGTGATTATATGTTTTAGCATGAGTATTTGCTATTTCAAATTATTTAAATTATGTTGCATGACAATTAAGTGACTTATTTGTTCATGATTTAAATGATTAGAGATGACATGAAGCATGACTTAATTATGTTATTTTTCTTGATCTATACCTCTTTAACAATTGGTATCTAGTAGAGAAACTTTGTCATAATCTAGTCGTGATATATCTGTATTTGTGAACATACTTAGGATTATTTTCTAGGTTGAATTCATTTTTATAGGTATAAAATCTGAAGCATGACTTATTTGTTTCTAGACTTGTGACTTGTATCAGTAATTGGTATGTGGTTAGAATCTAGTTAGAATTTAGTCATGATATACTAGTATTTGTGGAGTTACTTAGATTCTCACTAGGCTGAATCCATTTATATTAGTGTATATACTTGAAGCATAACTTTTTGTGTTGGATATTTGATGATTTATTAATTGATATTTTGTTTCATGTCTAACTGCATTAGTTGTGATACTTATAGTGTTAGTGATATTTTTGCATGCTTATATGTAGATCACTAATATTAAGTATTAACATTTTCTGCGAGGAGTTGTGTGAGTTCACTTGTGTTTAATGATTATCTGTATAAGACTCGTGAACTTTTCTTCAACTTTCCCTCGGGCTTGCGAATATCATTGTATGATTGTCATGATTTTAGTTGTTATTTGCTTATCTGATAATTATATGATATTTCGTAAGTAATTTTTATTTTATCTTAGTTAAATTGTGATCCATGACAATTATATGATTATTTGTTTCATGATTGACTTTGATAGAATAATAGAAGCATGATTAATTCATTTTTGAAATATTTAATTGGTATCTATTTTTGATGCTTTATTGATGTTTTATTTGTGGATGAATTGTGATGTGTTGGCACTGGTGAAATATTGTTGCATATTTCTTAAAACCACTAGTGCTAATATATTTTAGGTGTTTAATATTCTGAGTACAAAGGAGACAACAAAATATCTAATCTGTCTCGTATTTATGTTCTGGAGTGGTGAGTTTCCTTAAAGAAATTTCCTTATCAATTGATTTTAACAATTGGTATCCACTACTCTATTTCATAAATATTTCTTAGAATATTTTGCATCTATACATGTAGCGTCATAAGACGAGATATTGATTATCTTGTATTTGTGTACTTGGTGATCTTTGTCACTTGCAGCGTCTGTTTTGACGATGTGCTAGTATGAGGCCTTTTCACTAATTAGTGTGGCGAATGCTTTATACACTGTAGCACATAAATTTTCTTGTTTCCTTTTTAAAATTGTAGTGAGAAACAGGAATCTGTGTCTTTTTCAAAGACAAGTTCATTTAAACCTTTTATGCATAGATTCAGACTCTCGTACTCAAACCAGTTTTTAATGGAAAACTTTAATTCTTTCATCGGTTGTGATTGTCATTCTTTATGAAAATAATTTTACAGTCACAACTGATTCATTTTTCCTCAAAAGATTAAATGCAATTGCTTTCATTCAAAATCATAGATTTTTTAAAGTGCATTTATATCTCATTCTGTTCTTCGGAACTTTATCAGCCTCTTGGCTTTCCTAGATAGTCATAAGGTTGAAAACCAACAATCTTTATCCCAGACTATAAAACCAAATTCAGAACACATCCCAACTTTTCCCCTGGAGTAATAAGGAACTTATTAGACTAGAGGTCAATGAGGGAGAAACTGTACTTGTTGCAGCAAATAAGGATGTGAGGGATAGTGTACCCACAGCTCTACCTCTCAAGAAGAAAAGGTGTTTTCAAACCTGAGGTAACTGTTGCTCATCTGTATTCTCTCAAAAGAATATAGAGCTGAAAAGGCAATAATACAGTCTCTGGAATCATTCTCTCAACAGAATGAGTCCATTGAAATTCGCTCGTCAGCCAGAGCATCTTGTATTGAGTCAAGCACATCATCAGTATTCACTCTGATAAAGAGCCTAAATAGAAAATCTTATGGACACAATACAAGAGAGTGCACAATAAGGTTAAAGGTTTTGTTCCAGAAGCAACTTCTTCATTCACCATTTTACGGTAAATAAGATGGTTGATGCCTTTACAGGTGTAAGGAGGAAACGAGGATCTCAATTGCCAAATCTTCAGGATTCTCGTCTCCCTCCCCAGATAAGAACAGATCTGGATCCAATCGGAATGGATTTCCTATTTATAGGAGATCGGCAACTCTCTGACTATGAGTCAATTTATTGATGAGTCAGTTGAGGATCGGGGATTTACGAAACCCCATTGCACCGCCAACGACCTCTCTTGAAGGGGCTATGGTGATTTTCTCATGCAGGTACAGAAGACCATACTTTGAGTGCTGAGAGAAACACTGTGAGCCAAACACTGAGAGTTAAACACTTGGTGAGATTCTGAGAAGAACCAGTTAGATATCTGAATGAGAAATATGTGAGCATGAGTGAGTGCAAACACATAGGAAATTGAGAAGAGTGAAACACTTGTGAGGTACATATAATAATAATTGGTATTGAAAGCTCACAAGTTGTTGAAAGAATTGACGGAAGCAACTACGGTTCATTCCATTTCACGGTGTGAATTTATGGTTGATGATTCTCTTGAATCAAGTGTCTTCACAGACATTGAGGAGGACTTAGGCCTTTGCCATAATTAAGCCTTTGTCTAACCTCCCAGAGCAAACAACTCTGGATCCTTAATTGGATAAGCCACTTAATGGTTGGCAACTTGTGGACCATGATTCGGATTTATCCGATGAGTCTGCAGGGACTGGGAATTATGAACTCCCATTGCACCACCGGTGACCCCCTTTAAGGGTGGCTAAGGTGATTTTCTTGCAGGTACTCAGCATTTTGGAAGCTCAGTATTTGTGTGGAGGGATACACTTACAGAACTCGTGAGTGACACCCTTACCCAAAAAACCGAGAGAAAATTGAGTGTTGAGTGATACACCTGCAGAACATTTTAGTGAGACACCCACTAATTACCAAATTTATACCTAAAGAAAAAGTGGATGTTGTTACTGGAATGTCAGTTTTACTCATTACTTTTCCGTTTGGAACCTATTCTTTCAGTATAGGGACCAACCCAATTAAAGTAAACCCTTCTTCTGAACTCTTTCTTCGACCCCAGCTTTAGTGTTGTTTAGTTCTCTATGGGGAGATTATCTTTTGGTACAGGAAGTATTGTACACGTTCCTTGACCTATTTGATACCACATATCCTCGGAGGATTCCACAACTAAGGGGGAGAATATATTTAGGGGGAGAATATATGAAAGGGGGAGGAAAAAGTAAGTTAGCTTTCTTTAGTTGTCTACAACTAAGGGGGATTAAACTACTCTTTAGCTGTGTACTATTGAGGGGGAGATTCTTCTTTCAACTAAGGAGGAGGATTGATCTTTCATCTAAAGGGAGATAGCTACTTATCACCATGGGGAACCTGATCAAGGTAACGGGAGGAGAAGTATAAGGTGATACATCTATTCTTCAGTAAGTGGTAGACATGAACTTATTCATTACCACTGAAGAATTCAATGAAGCTGCTGATTGTTCTTTGCATAATGGAATGTTTTGAATTCTCTTCAAGACAGACTATGAGGATTATCTGGCAGGTAAGCAAGAACCAAGGAAATACAGGTGATATGCACATCTGTTGTTTCTATTCATGAAATCTGGAAATGTATTATATGATCCAGAAACTTTGTAGCATTATTTACTAGTCCAGGACTTTACTTTTTATAGTGTTAGTTGAGTTATCCTCCAGAGGATTTGCTTGTTATGATTAACAAACAAATAGGGGGAGATTGTAAGTCTAAATGTAAAGACAACCCTATCTGTTACATAGGGATGATAACTCAAAAATAGAACAGGACGAGTAAATAACACTACGCCTGCACCGGAATCGGAAGATACGAAGACAAAGGTTGAAGAAGCCATCTACAGTCTTGAATGAATAAGTTCACTGGAAGAAGTTCATTAATATGTTCATGCCTCAGTGAAGAATAAAGATTGAAGTATTCAAGATTGTGGAAGCAATGAAGATGTTGTCTAAGTACTCGAAAGATTTCAGTGCAACCCCTGAAGCAAGATATTTCTATATATCTTGGTTGGTTATTTATAATCAACAAACTGAAGCATAAACTAACCCGGAACCGACTGATCAATGTTTGCTGACAAAGACGGTACAATGTTTAACTTCAGTGTTAGTCGCTTGTGAACCAGACCAGTGCACTAAGCGTCAGCACGTACGGAGCTTTGCAAAGTATTTATCGATCGAAGAATTGATCCAGTCATATCAAGTCATTTGTTCCAAAGCCAAGCCAAGTCAAGCGAAATGCCAGCTATGCCAAAGCTTACTGCTCAAATGCCATATGTCAAAGCTTCCACAGAAAGCCATATCAGGAAGTGACATTTTATATATGTGTGCACTTATATATTTGTATATGTACAAATATAATTATATATGTATATATGTATATTTAATTAAATATAATATATATAATATATATGTATATATGTTTTTAAACATATGTATATGTATATTTATATGTATATATATTTAAATAAATATATATGTATATAGTATATATATTTATATTTTACATAAACATTTATATATTTAAGTGTATATATATATATTATATTATGTGCATAAATATATGTATATTTATATGTATAGGTAATTATATATATTCTATATATATATATTAATATTTATATTTACATATAATTATATGTATATTATATATATTTGAATATATGAGAATATATTTAAATATATGTATATATATATTACTATATGTTTATATAAATATTATTTATATATATTTATATGTATATCTTTATTTATACATATATTTATATAATATTATGAATATAATATAATATATATAATATATGATTTGTGCCAACTCAAGATTTGAGCTAATTTGGCTAAGTTGGGAGAGGAGCAAACTCAAGTCAATCTCAGTCAAAGGAGTGATAACAAGGAAAGCTTTTACAATGGTGGAGCAACTTTTGACTAAGTCAAAAGACACTATGGTGGAAGCTATGTGAGGAGCAACATTTGACCGAAGTCAACAGCTCTTCCTCACTTAGAAAATTGTCTAAGTATCATCACAAGTGAAGACAATGCACTCTTGAGGAGCAAACTTTGACCAAGTCAAAGTTCGTCCCCAAGTGATGAGAGAGAACAAGGAAGCTATGTGAGGAGCAACATTTGACCAAAAGTCAAAGGCTCTTCCTCACTTAGAAAATTTTCTAAGTACATCACAATGGAGTATCCACACTCTTGAGGAGCAAACTTTGACCAAGTCAAAGTTCGTCCCCAAGAGATGAGAGAGAACAAGGGAGCACATTCACTATGGAGTTTCTTGGAGTTAGATTTATTTTGTTAAATCGAATCCGTCCAGGACGAACTCAAGTCGTCCAGGACGAACTCGTTAACCATGGTTAGTTTATGAAAGCCTATAAATATGTGATTGTGGTTCTCACAATTTACATCATCCTTCGGGATGGATGGCCAAGTGCTATGCACAAACTCTCTCAAATATACACACACCCTAGCCTAGTTTTGTACCATAAATATTTGTAGTGGATAGGGCTTGTAATATTTAGAGGAGTGGTCATTGTAGCCAACCTTCGGGTTTGGATTTGTAGCACCTTCGAGGTATTTATCAATATACAGATATACCTTGGAAAATATTGTGTGTTGGTTTAATATTTTCATATCCTCAGAAACCGACCCAATAAATATCCGGAACACGAAACCCATTACAGGACTGCAATTTATTTATCCGCAAGATTCGAAAGAATTTTAAATTGTAGTGAGTATCGTATTCAACCCCCCCTTCTACGATACTTTGGACCTAACAAAATTTGCATGTTATGTTAACAAACAAATAGGGGGAGATTGAAAGGCATATGTTCAGCCTATTTGTATTTAAAGAGGTACAACTCAACTCAGATAAGAAAGCTCAGTAAATAGCAAGTCATCGGAATCAGTACGAAGAACGTCAAATGATTTATGGAAATCATATGTCAGATAAGTTCCAGGATGCTGCTGCACGCCACTGAAAGAAGTTCATTAATATGTTCAAGCCTCAGTGCACAAATAATCTTTTGTGGCACGTCCAGGAATTCAGAAGACATAAAGTTTCTATACTTTATTTCATCAGAAGATTCCATTTAATGAAGATGTACGTACAAGACGAAGACTCGACGAACTAACCAAATTCTTATTGTTTATTTGACGAAGAATATTTGATTTAACTAGATACAGATGAACCAGACAGTACATCTATGTATCAGTTATCCAAATTAAATATTTGAAGTCAAGCAGAAGTGGTAGTTCGCTCGTTCGACAAATCAAGAAGAAATTATTCAAGTTTAAAGAAGACCGGAAGTTGTTCTACTGAAGATTGTGTGATTAAATATTTTAATAGACTATTATTTCACTTCTCAAATAATTATATTAATTATGTAATTTATTTATTAAATTAATTCACTCTCGAATTAATTTAATTTATGAATTTATATGATTAAATTAATTAAGTGAATAATTTTCTATTTTAATATACCATTTTATTTCTTTATTTAATCACAAAAATCACCTCAGCAAGACAATTCTGGATTGTCTTGCCGAGTGGATTCATCATGCTTCCAAGACAATTCTTCATTGTCTGCATTAGCCTTGATTGAATCAGCAAGACAATCTCTAATTGTCTTGCCGATTCATTTCAATGGTGTGCAAGACAATCCTTGAAGATTGTCTTGCCGAAGGCATGTGTAAGTCTGCAAGACAATCTGTTTGTCTTGTCTTGCCGAGAGACACACTTCCAGCAAGACAATCTGTTTGTCTTGTCTTGCCGAATGCTTAAGGTGTGCAAGACAATCCTCCATTGTCTTGCCGTTTGTAGTGTTTGTCTTTCTGACAAAGGAATTGTCTTCCCTTCCCTTTTGATTGTCTTACTGACTTGGTTGAAGCTTGGTAGACAATCTGAGATTGTCTTCCCTTGCCCCTTATTGTCTTGCCCAAGCCTAGATTGTCTTACCCTTCTTGTAATTGTCTTTGCTAGCTTGTAATTGTCTTGTCTAGTGATTGTCTTGCATGTACAAAGCCTTGCCTATAAATATGGCTTGGTTTCTTCATTTGAAAGTGTTCATTCACTTTGTATTCAAAGCATTTGTAAAGCTTTCAAGTTGTTAGTAACTTGCTTGTTCGTTATATCCACAGTTTTCTGTGCTTTGATAACCCGGTTGTTTTAATCACTAAATCTAGAATATACCCTGTCGAATTTATTCTACGAACTTTAGTGGACATTAAAACTGAACCATATTAATTATATAACGACTTCAAACATTGTTATATTAATTAATTATAATCTGATTAACAAATCATATTCAATCAGATTCACTTCCGCGACGATTTGGTACTGATTGTATTCAACCCCCCCCTTCTACAATCATATCTGGACCTAACATAATCTAATTAGATAATAATAATAATACCTGAGTCTACCCAGGTATGCAGTTAACCAATCAGAAAAGAGGAATTATTTTAGGACCAATCAGAAGTCATTCCTAAATTTTAGACCAATCATATTGATTCTCCAACTTTCCTTCTACCACTGTATGCAGTTAACCAATCAGAAAATAGGAATTATTTTAGGACCAATCAGAAGTCATTCCTAAATTTTAGACCAATCATATTCATTCTTCAACTTTCTTTCAACCACCTTATGCAGTTAACAAATCAGAAAAAAAGAATTATTTTAGCACTAATATTATTTATTATACAATATAATTAATCAACTCCTTTTCATTATCTGATTATAACTCAACTAATTAGACTCCTTTTCATTATCTAATTAAAAATAATCTAATTAGATAATAATAGAATTTGAGATTTACTTTAAGTAATTTAATTCAATTCAATTCAATTTATGAAAAAATAAATTATTTTAGGATGTTAACCAATAAAAAAAGAGGAATTAATTTAGTACCAATATATCATTCCTTATTTTAGACCAATAATATTTATCCGTTAACTTTAGATAATTTTAAAACAAATCAGAGTCCATCCTCAAATGCAGTTAACCAATTAAAAAGAAGAATTATTTTAGGACTGATCAGATGCCATTCCTAAATTTTAGACCAATCATATTAATTCTTCAACTTTCTTTCAACCACCTTATGCAGTTAACCAATCAGAAAAAAAAGAATTATTTATTCATCATCCAACTTTTCTTCTATTAAATTTTATCCAAAATATTAACCACATACAAGTTAATCATGAGTTAGTCAATACAATTTTTTATTATACAATATAATTAATCAGCTCCTTTTCATTATCTGATTATAACTAAACTAATTAGACTCCTTTTCATTATCTAATTAAAAATAATCTAATTAGATAATAATAGAATTTGAGATTTACTTTAAGTAATTTAATTCAATTCAATTCAATTTATGAAAAAATAAATTATTTAGGATGTTAACCAATAAAAAAAAGAGGAATTAATTTAGTACCAATATATCATTCCTTATTTTAGGCCAATGATATTCATTCGTTAACTTTAGATAATTTTAGAACAAATCAGAGTCCATCCTTATATTTTTTTTATATGAATAATCAATAATTATATGTTTAGATCAATTTGATAAATCTTTTTTAAAATTATACGAGTCTCCACACCCTACAGATTAGAACGAGCTTTTTATTTACTCGATGGCAAAGAAAAACAGTTTCCTTATGTTGCGGTGGATAAAATATTAACATGTTACATGACGTGCATGGTCTTTCGAGTATTATATGATATATAAAATTATATATTTACTATTTTAGAAAATTAAATTCACACTTAGCCAATATAAACATCGTTTTTATAATTATAAATATATAATTATAATGTGATTGGTTAACTGCATACCTGGGTAGACTCAGGTATTATAATATAGGATAAATACAAGTTAGCATCCAGAATGACCAGTTTTCATAAACCTCACAGTGATTTTATAATTTACTAAGACAAATTTTTAATTAAATCCATAAAATTTATTGACATAAGTGAATTTTTACAAGATATACACTTTTACGGTATACTCGATTGAATTTAATAATTTTTATTATTTCATAAATATGTTAAGTGCATACAAATTATCAGAAATATGGCTATAATGACAATTATGCAAATTAAATGAATATGCGTATAAATCAATTAAATTATATAATATAATAATAACGACTGATATTAGGCATGTTCCACCCGATCCGATCGACCTTAACCCAACATTACTTTATTCAATAGTGGAAATTAAAAAACATTATGACCTTGAAATTACTCGCCCGCTCGCGTCCTCATTCACTAACTAGCTCCCCAGTTCTCATATATATATTATAAAAAATTTATACATAAATATTACAATATTGTTAAAATTAAAATAATTTTATACAAGTCCACCCATAAATTTTCATATGACTAAACAATATTTCTAATTTGTTGCGGTGGTTAAAATATTAACATGTATTACGTGACATACATGGTTTTTTGAGTATTATATAATATAAAATTAAATATAAAATATTTATAATTTGTTGCGGTGGTTAAAATAATTTTATACGAGTCCACCCATAAATTTTTATATGACTAAACAATATTTCTAATTTATTGTGGTGGTTAAAATATTAACATGTATTACATGATATACATGGTCTTTTGAGTATTATATGATATAAAATTAAATATTTCATATTTTATAAAATTAAATTCATACTCATCTAATATAGTGAAAATGCACTAAATAACTAATATTTATGTAATGCATGCCCAAAATAACAAACGTCGAGTTTGATGCCTTTTTGATGCCTCTTTTAACCAATCAGTGGCGCATTCAAAGGATGCGCGTATATGAATCAAGTGATTTAACCACTACGGGGTACTTCTGATCCAAATAAAGACAACCCATGCATATTTCTTCATATCCAAAATAGCTTTGGACTCCGTGATGCTGTATGTATGATCATATATGTGTTTTCAAAAGCGAACAAAAAAAAATGACACGCATTCTGACTATGCGTGTTTGTTGGTCACGCATACTATATATGCGTAACTTGCAAGCAGATTCAAAATTTAGTCTAATCCTCACACGATTGATGCTCATGCACAAAATCAGCCAAAGCATGCGCATTAACTAGATCCGCACTCAGTATTCGCATTCAGAGAATGCGACTCTTTGTGGTTATTTTGGTCCATTTTAGTGTGGGTGATCATTATGGACAATATGCGCAGAAAATGAGTTATATTGGATATTCACCCTCTAATATAAACATCGTTTTTATAAGTGTAAATTTATAATTATAATGAGAAAAATAATATAAAATAAACACAAGTTAACATACAGAACGACCAATATAGAAATCTCACAATGACTTTACAATTTATTAGGACAAAATTTTCATTATGTTCGTGATTAAAATAGATATAAAAATAAAATATATTTATCTTCTTAAATTCATAAAATCTTATTTACATGAGTGATTTTGTTACAAATTTATACCTTTAAGGCATGCTCCATTGAATTTAATAATTTATATTACTTCGTAAATAAGTTAAGTGCATACAAATTTTCTAAACTATGGCAACGAAAACTAATCATGCGGATATAAATGAATTTTTGCGTACAAATTAGTTAAATTATATATTATAATAATAATGACTGATATCAGGGGATGCATCCACCCGACCCAATCGACCTTAATCTGACATTAATTTATTTAATACGGAAAATTGAAAAAATTTATGGCCCTCAAATTACTCGCCCAGCTCCCTTCCCTGTTTACTAACTGCCTCCCCAATCCTCATATATAGGGGTGAACAAAAAACCGTTTAACCCGCAAAACCGACCCAACCCGCACCTTATTTCGGCCGACCAAACCGAATCATTCCAAACCGAGAAGTAATTGGGTTCGTTTTTTATTAACCCGAATAAATTGGGTTGGGTCAGGGTTTTTAATTTTTTAACCCCCACCCAACCCAACCCAACCCGTTTAAAATAACATAGTCCAGTAGTCCACTATTAAAATTATAACAGTTTATCAAAGTATTGCAGCCTAGCCCATTAGCATCTGACCTAAATCATTTCTCCATGCTTCTAGTTCATAGCTTGTTATTATGTTAATTTCTCTGTAAATATTCATAAATTTATTAATAATAGTTCGTAACCATCCTTAGATTATTATGCAAATGCAAGGTGTTTGTCTATTTAACCACAATCTGTATGTAGCTTAGTAGTTTAAATCTGTTTGTCTATTTTGTACTTGTTAATCACCATAACAGAGAGTGATGGAGTTGAAAAGCAAATGCTGCAATTTATTACTAGTGCATCTATGTCTCTGGGACTGGGATTGAGTCCAGAATTTTGAAATGTTGCAATGTGTTTCTGCAATGTGTAGTCTATTTAAACTACTAAGCTACATACAAATTGTGTTTGTTAGTTTTTAATTTTGACAGGATAAAACCCGATAAACCCGACCCTACCCAACCCAACCCGACGTATGAATAATAGGGTTGGGTTGGAAATATTTTTGAGGGTTAACGGGTTCGAATTTTTATAACCCGATTAAATTGGGTTGGGTTGAATTTTTGCCCTCAACCCGGCCAACCCAACCCGTGTTCACCCCTACTCATATATACTATAAAAAAATTCATACATAAATATTACATAATTGTTGACGATAATATAATTTTATATGTACATTTTTTTTCTCATATTAGTTTTCAATATCTCATATTATAAAAACAAATTAGTTTAGATCAACATCGGTGCAAATTCAGGATTCAGTATGAAATTGAGATAATTCAGATTTTGGATCCGAAACCGGGAGCAGGGATTGCATTCGCATTCCATGATCTCTAAACGATAGTCGATCCTTATATAATATTTGATTGAAAAGAAAATATGATTATTTCATTTCATATAATATGAGGGTGTTGAGCAGAGTATTTAAGAAATAATATTATTTTTCTTAAAAATTTATACCTATATTATGTAATAAAATTATATAAATGATAAAACAATATGTACTTGAATTTGTAAGTATACAAACTTATTTTTATTTTATAAAAATAACCATTCGGTGCGTAGCACGGGTAAAATGCTAGTTTCGATATAAAGACAAAATCTGAAATAAATGCTTTAATTATTTCAGTACGTGAGATTCAATTAACTTGCACTTACTTCCCCACCGAAACTGAAAATCTTTAGTGGACGCAGTTCCGAACAACAAGAAGACCGAGTTTGAGGTGAGTTTACTCTATCCCAGAACCGAATAAATCTCGGTCTCATCAAACGGTTAAAACGCGCTTCAAAAAGATATCAACGACAATAACAACAGACAGTACACACCACCTCCCCATTTACAGAAATAAAAGATATTTTAAACAAATTAAAATGGTAAAAATAGATGCTTGAATTACAATTGTTATACATATACAAACCACGCCACCTCTCATTCATATACAAACACAATCACACATTGTTTCCTCTCTACAATACCACCGAAAATTTTCTTGGTTATTTTATAATTAAAAAGCTGTGTTCTTTTTTGTTTAGTTTTCTTGGAATTTCAGATCTTTAGCATTTTGTTATCTGGGTTAAAATCTGTTTCTTCTTTTTCAGCAAGATTTTATTTCGTCAGATTTTAATTTCTTGATGACGATTTCTGCTACTCTGCCGCTCGCTGGAGGTTAGTTTTCTCAGTTCTTGATTAATGGGTCTCTCTTTTTTGTATAATTACATAATGTGATGTGTTTTTTGGGGGTTTTGTGTTGATGGGATGATAAAGATTGTGTCTTTGGGGATTTTTGATGATGGGGTTTTCTTGTTTTGGAGAATTTCTGAGGTTTGATATGCTGTTCTATCAATATAATATACAGAAGTCCAGATTCTTTCAATATGTATGTATATGAATGTGGAATGTAAGTATCTTTGTGTTGATGTGATATACATTAGTAAGATTTGGTGTCAGTTATTCCTGATTTTCGTAAACTTGATCATTAATGTTTGAATCTTTCTGTGCTATGTGTATTGGCTTGATTTGAGATCTGAATTGTGAATTTTGATGTGTTCTATGTAAAAAGTATTTTGCTGTAGTTTTTGCTATGAATAAATCTTTTCTGTTTTTTTTAATGTTTTATTTCATCTTTATGGCTCAAAGTTTTGACAATTTTTATTTATTTGTTATTTTTGCGTTGAATGTTAGCATACTGAACGTTTGTAGCTTTTTGTTTCAATGAAAAGGATCATTATATTATTAACTAATTGACTTTATAAACTTCTGTTGGGTCAGGGTGGTATGGGTTCATAGATTTCAAATTTTCTTTTCGATATCTTGTGAGGGTGAGGGATATCAGTTTTTGGATTTGGGTTTAGTTGATGTGAAGCCTACCTCATCTTGCTGGTTTTGATAATTTAAGAAGAAATTTCTGGCCTGATGGGTTTCTGGTTTCGTTAATTCTTTGTTTGAGTATGTCATGATTCGGTGACTAACAATTATAAAATTTATAATAAGTCTTTTCGTTAGCTCTTTTTTTAATCTATTTACTGTACCTTGACAGATTTTTTGTGAATATATATTGTTCTGAAAAGTGCCGTCTTATTTCCTTTCCCAATTCTAGGCTGGTGACAGATGTTAGTAGTTGTTCGACAATTATAGGAATACCCAGAAGAAACATATTGATTTTTAAATCTCATGATAGAAAAATGGGCTATGTAATTCTATACTAAGTGCTAAGGGGAAAAGTCAGAATAGTTGATTTAAAAGGTGTATTGTTATATTATTAATCAATATATACAATTGAGGTCCCTCCACCCACCTAAACAAATGAAATTAAGTGTTCAGTACTAATCCAACTTAATGAAGCAAATTAACAAGTAATTTATGGGGTTAGCTACTTAATTGTATTATAGTGTCCGTGATTTCAGATATATCAAAAAGTAAAGAAATAACTGTGGTTGTGATCAACAAAGTAATTGTTATATCTGCCTAGCACAACCATTTTTGTTATGTAATCTTTGTTAAGAATTCTTGAAGATTGTTGCATCTTCTTTGTAATGTGTAATTGTTGATATAAGTATAGTTTGTACATCTTGATTGATTTTGTGATGGATACTGACGTGCCTGTGATTTATTCTCTTCAGCTATCAGCTCAATGGTTACTTCTAAGAAGTATATTACAAGTGAAGAGCTTGGGAAACATAACAAGCGTGAAGATCTGTGGATTTCTATTCAGGGAAAGGTTTACAATGTCACTGAATGGGCTAAGGAACACCCAGGTGGGGATATCCCACTCTTAAATTTGGCTGGACAGGACGTGACAGATGCATTCATTGCTTTCCATCCCGGTTCTGCTTGGAAATATCTTGACAAATTCTTTACTGGGTATCACCTCGCAGACTATGAAGTTTCAGATGTATCGAAGGATTATAGAAAACTTGCTGCCGAGTTTGCAAAAGCTGGAATGTTTGAAAAGAAAGGGCATATCGTAATCTACTCAATTTGTTTTGTAGCTTTGTTGCTTTCAGCATGTGTATATGGTGTATTGGCTTCAGACAAATTCTCAGTTCATATGTTATCTGGAGCATTGTTGGGATTCACTTGGATTCAAGTGGCTTATATGGGTCATGATGCTGGACACTATCAAGCAATGTCAAGTCGTGGATGGAACAAAGTTGCTGGTATTATTATTGGCAATTGTATTACTGGAATCAGCATTGCTTGGTGGAAATGGACTCATAACGCTCATCACATAGCTTGCAATAGCCTCGACTATGATCCCGACCTTCAGCACTTGCCCATGCTAGCAGTGTCAGACAGTTTCTTCCAGTCGTTGACATCAAAATTTTACAATAGGAAACTGACGTTTGATCCAGTAGCTAAATTCTTCGTGAGCTACCAACACTTGTCATACTACCCGGTCATGTGTGTGGCGAGAGTCAACCTTTATCTGCAAACATTGTTACTATTGTGCTCCAAGAGGAGAATACCAGACAGGGCTCTTAACATAATTGGGACCATTGTTTTCTGGACATGGTTTCCTCTGCTTGTTTCTTGCTTACCCAATTGGACCGAAAGGGTGTTGTTTGTGCTGGTAAGCTTCTGTGTCTGTGCTATTCAACATGTTCAGTTCACCTTGAACCATTTTGCGGCAGATGTTTATGTGGGACCTCCTACGGGGAACAATTGGTTTGAGAAACAAGCCGGAGGGACGATAGACATTGCGTGCTATCCATGGATGGATTGGTTCTATGGTGGTTTGCAGTTTCAGCTCGAGCACCATTTGTTTCCCAGGTTGCCTCGAACTCATTTGAGGAGCATTTCTCCTATCGTGCAAGACCTTTGCAAGAAGCACAATCTTCCTTACAGAAGCTTGTCTTTCTTTGAGGCCAATGTAGCGACGCTCAAGACTCTTAAGACTGCAGCCTTTCAGGCTCGTGGTTTGCTCTGGGAAGCAGTCAACACTCATGGTTGATGGGTTATATGTGATCATGTTTACACCAACCCATCAGTTTGGATGAGAAACTCAACTTTTGTATCAGGATTTTTTGTAACTCTTTTGTTCTTTAAACTATTTTAGGTTGCATTATGTTCTATTTTTATTTTTTCAAACTTCTTTCTCATCTTGGGATCCCAGGAGTTCCATGGCATAGCCGTGGCGGATTTGATGGCACTTGCGATTTCAAGCTGGGTAAGAATGCATATATTTTTTCTAACGTTTGAAACTAGAAACTCTACTTAATATAATGAGCAAGGTGATTTATGAATCTTGACAGACTGAATGGACTATCTTAGTCCAAGGTGTTGCATGTTGCTTGTCAATATCAGTAGACTAAATTGTTGCTCTTAGTTGTTGATTAATTACTCTTAATAGTGCTATACAGAGCCATGGTTTTCCACAATTACCAACTAATAAGTCTCCGTTAGGCCACCATTGAAGGCCTGACACTAGACTCGCTCTTTGAATATTTCCTTGTTCAAAGTGTTGCGTTTGATTATTATAATTGAATCCATTTGTTGATATTTGTCTTGTTCTTCAAAAATATCTGGTCGGGTAAAAACTCCATTACACAAAGAAGATCATTAAACATAAATACAAAAATATCACTTATATATTAGAAATACGAAATGATATCACTTAAACAACTCAAAAGCACAAGAACACTATTGAGAATTTCTCTTCAATAGTTCCAACATTAATAATTAAATTATATTTACATTCATATTATTGCATCGACTACTTTAATCTAATAATTGTTTGTAGTGTAAAATTAGTTTTGAAATTATAAAATAAAAGTTAAATATTAAAATAATTGCATGATATAAATTTAGTTTTGGAAACAAAAACTAATGAATAGCTCTTAAAAGGTAATATTGAAAATTTAAATGGACAGCAACTAATTTGAAGCAACTTTTCCTTTTTTTTAATTTAAAGTTGCTATTATGAAATCATGAAAATAACATTTTTTTTATTACTTCTATGTAGAATATACGATACATGTAATCATGGACGAAACCAGCAAACATCTGTAAGGGGGTCAAAAAAAAATTCTTCGATACAGTAAAATTTTTCATCAGCACTGTAAAATATTCATTATAAAATAAATACAAAAATACTATTTAAAAAATTATAGTAGAGCTTGCGTTCTTTTAAATCAGGAAATCAAATTTATAATTGTGTCAACAAAAATATTTAGCTATTTCTCGTTAAATATATATAAGTATAAAATGATCAGGAAACTCATCATAATAACTCTAAGTTATACAGTAATCTTTAATTAGCAAGTAACACACATTAAATGAAATTGTATTTTGACAATATCTCAAAAATTAAATATTATGTTTATTATATTTACTCCTTTTCAAAAAAAAATGTTTATTATACTTAAAAAAAATATATTATGCTTATTTAGAAGATGACAAGTTATAATTTAAATAAGTAAAAATATTACCTGGATGATGAAATTTAAATTGAAGATGAGTAGATCAATATTAATATTAAATAATAAATTGATAATGCACGAGGACTAACTATTCTATGAAAATGAAAAAGTGAAGTGAATTATAAGTTTCTTGAATAAGACCTCCACCAAAGATTCTTATTTTTAAAGAAGAACCATATTGACATTTATATTTATCACATATCACATTTTACGATTTTTTTAAATAGTATAATTGTATATATATCCATATTTTTGTTTATTTTTATTTTTTAATTTGGTTTAATACAATAAATTAGAAAAATCTAAGAATTAAAACTTTATTTTAAAATGTTAAATATTTCTTAGAAGCAAACAAATATTTTTTGAGGGGGGCCAAATATTTATATTTATATAAATATATAAATAAAATATAATTTTTTTCAAAATTATATAATAAAAATTACAATACTATAAAAATTCTAGAGAGGCCATGGCCCTTGTGGACGCTATGTAACTTCGTCCCTGCACCGTGTAATTATTCGACATCTCGATGAATATGCACTGCAGGCTGAAGCAATGATGTACATATACAAACTTATCTCTTTCGTTTTGTATATTATGATGTCCGGGTGGCACGTGCCATATCCAGTAATACCATGTGATCTGCGACTGGCCATGGCATATTTATTGGAGTAAGAATTTAGGGAATTATTGTATCGCAAACATTTTTACTTTGGAGCCTTGATTTTAGCTTTCATTTTTCTGCTCCGTACTTGATTTCTTGCTTTAAAATTTTGGTTTATAACTTATTCTGTAATAGCAAGGAAAAGTAGCAAGCTGATTTCAACACTTGCCTCTTCAGAACTTTACTCAAAACTAGCCCTAAAAACCGTGTAAGGCACGGGTACATTTTATAGTATTTCGATTTATAAGTACATTAATTTTTTCAAAAAATTAGATGCGACCAGTTTCTAGTATTTCGATGCACTCAAATTTTTCTACAAAACCACAAATTTTTTAATAAATATCAGACAAAAAGATAAATCTATCTTTTGACACGAATAAAAAGTCTCGTGAATTTACTTGCTCATATGCCCCATGTTCGGCTATTATTTGTTCGGCTATTATTTGATGCGACTAGTTTAATATTATAGAATTTAAAATGATTGTTGACATATATATTTTATAAATATTTAGTTAATTTATCGTCATGACTATCGGTCTAACTTTCTAATATTATTGTGTTCTTAACAAATTATGCATGCTATTTTTTACATCAGTTTTAAGAATTTTACTCGTTTGAACAATTTTATTTGGCTTGAATTTTCATAGTTCTCCATCCATGCTACAAAAGGTTCAAGTTTTGAATCCCGACAACAACATATCACAATAAATTATTAATTCAAACACATTTAAGAAAAATATTAAGTATTATTATACACACGTGCATCGCACATTTTATAGGCGAGTATATTATTAAAGCTAGAATAAAAAATAAAAATATGAAATATTTTTTTGTTCGCACGACACACACATATTATATGTATGATATTATAATGCAAATGACAAGTTAGCATAGTGGTGTAAAAGAAGTGGATGCTAGTAGATGTTCGATTCTACAAAACTACAAATTTTTAACAAATATTAGTAAAAAAGATAAATCTATCTTTTTGCACGAATAAGAAGTCTCACAATTTACTTGCTCACATGCCCTATGTTGGGTTATTATTAATACTAACCTTTAACCCGTGCGAAGCACGGGCGAGTATAGAATTCGTAATTTATTAATTATAATTTAAATTTTAACATCATTTTATTTATATTTTAGTATTAATGAATTAGATTTTAACCAGATTATATTTACCAACTGATTACATTACAAATTATACCAATATCAGTTTATTATAATATTGTATATAAATAATATATAAATTATATTTAAACGAATAATGGAGGAGTTTTTTTTATCTTGTATTACATCACAAGTGTTTGTAATTTGAACAGTATAAAACTCTTTAATATTGTAAGAGCAAGAGAAGTCTACATGTGATCGACTTGTAGTTATAAAGAAGATGACCAAACCAAAATTGTGTACGACTACAAATTAAACCTATGTTGGCTTATTATATTATAGTATAGTATAGATAATAGATAATAGAAGATGCATAAACATTTTTTTTAGTTTCAAACGTATTCATCATCAGAATCCGTTAAAACGAAAGCCATAAATTCATAAATTTTCTCTGATTAAAAATTAGGAAAATATCAAAGGTACCAATTAGGATTATAAATGAGTACGAAATGATAGAATGTAATTTTTTAATTGAAATAATTTTGATAATAATAATGAACCATTGCGTATATATTAATCTTCCCCATCAAAAAAATTTATAAATAGTCGTATTACGATGCCACATTATTTTATAACATATTTTGTATACAGTTTGGCAGTGATTGTTACTTTAAAAATTATTCGGACATGATAATAATTAATATGATAGATAAATAACGGTTTGTTTACATATTTTTTTATCAAGACATTGGGTAATTAGCAAGAATGAAGTTAATTCTTTAACTAAAATTATCAGATACTCCCTCTGTCCCTCTCATTTATTTACACTTACTATTTTGGGATGTCCCTCTCATTTCTTTACATTACTATAAATAATAAATTTTTCTCATCATTACACCCACTATCTTCCCCTACTATCTCATATTTAACAATAAAAACTACTATTACACCCACTACTTCCCTCCACTATCTCAAATCTATTATTAAATATTGGTAGGTCCCACCACTTTACCCACTTTTCATCTAACTTTACTCATTTTCCATACATTGTCTTGGTCTCCGTGTCCCCCTCCTATGTAAACAATTGAGGGGGACGGAGGGAGTATGTAATAATTTGCATGTTTACTATATACATGAAAATAATTTAATTTAAAAAGAACTGAAGTAATTTTAATCTACTAACTAATAAATATTAATATTAAAATCTCTAATTTATTGTAATATACAGATACGATATTATGACGGATTTAGTAAACAAAATGGCAGAGTCAAGACATGAGCGAAATAAATTTGGGTGGAGCAAGCAAAAGGACAGCTGCGGTTAGTTTAAATGCTGTCACAACACAACCAACTCCACTCTGTCATGAGAAGCACACGAATCTGAATTCCCATCCCACTTATTACTCGTACTCTCAATTTTACAAAATTTCACTCACCATACACTCATTACCCCCAATCTTTTTTTTACTGTTGTCAGCGGAGCTGTAATTCTCGAGTTTTCTTCGATTTCACTCATTCTCTCGTTGTATTTCTCTTTCATCTTCCGCTATTCCATTCCTTTCATTTACCAACACTCCGTAATCTTTTACTTGACTCTAAAGTCCATATATGCGCATCATTTAGATTGTATCTCTTATTTCATAATCATACTTGTTGCTAGTGATTTCAATTGTTGTAAGTTGTTATAGATCGTTAGGGTTTGTTTTGTGGTTTTGATTGATCTGTTTTTGATGGATCACCAATCACGCTCTGATAATCACCCTTTGACGTATGATGAAGTCTCCATGGAGCATAGTAAGAGCTTCGTCAAAGCTTTGCAGGTCTCTCTCTCTCTCTCCCTCTCCCTCTCTCTCTCTCTCCCCCCCCCCCCCCCTCTCATTTTTGTTTCGCTCAGATCTGCCTGATTCGTTTTATATGATAGCTTCGCTATCGTTTACTAGTTGTGCTTTGGTTTGCTTGATTATGCCTAATTTCCGGAAGGATGACTTTGTTGTGTATGTGTGACTTGATATGCCACTATTGTAGTTTGTTATTGCACTGAGGTGTCAAGATCATTGGCATTGTTTTGTGAATTTACTTGGCTAGATCGCTCTCTATTAAGTCCATATCGGCAAACTACTTGTAATGTTTACCTGAATATGTTTTGTGCTTAAAATCAAGATATCAAGATATCTATTAGAGAATGAGTCGAGCTTGTATAAATGGATATGAGGACGTCTACTCAATGCGATTAGTATAAATGCAATTAGTATCTACTCAAGGAAATTATGACTGCTTTTATTTAGAAATTGAACTTTTTATTATATATTTAGGGAACCTCACTCCGACATTGTGGTCCTAGTGAGGTTCCTGAATATATAATAAACAATTCAATTTAAGCGAGGTTCCTGAATATATATTAAACAATTCAATTTCTAAAAAGTGGGGACTCTATATTGAATGAGCAGTAATGTTTCTCATTATTATTAGAGTATTAAATTCAAAATCTATTAGCAAAAAAATAATGTAAAAAATGTGGGAAAGAGTGTGCAATAGGTGATAAGTGAATATTTAATCATTAAAAATCAGATGAGGAATGTGTTAGCCATGACCTATTTATGAGGAATGAAAAGTGGATAATGACTAGAACTGTGTTGGAGTGGATTATTGTAGCATATTCCTCAAAATTATAGTTTAGGACATCAAATAGCTAAGCTATTGGAGATGCTCTTAGCCTCTTACTTATTACTTACTTTTAAGGGACCTCTCTCTTCTCCTAAGATTATCCTACCTTATTTTCACTAACTCACTCCCTCTCTCATTGATAGAAAATACTTTTAACAATAAAATATTAAATAAGGAATAAGAACAAGGAACATTGTTGGAGATGAAAATACCTAGTTATATTCCAAGTTACTAGGATCTATCAATTTATATTTAAGTTCAGGAATGAGTTAGGAAACAGTTGGACTTGCTCTAACCTTTAAGGGAGTACTAGGGTATGCGTCTGATTGGTCTTTTTAGAAAATTATCATGTATCTAATACAAGTTCACATACAATTCTTCTACCTTCATCTATTTGAAGCAACTATACAATTGAATACTTCAGAATTTCTATAAAAATTGCAATAATTTATTCTGAAGCAAGGCTATCATCTGTTTCTGTTTGCTTTAGCTGCTTTGAAGATATTGGCTTTAACTGAAATACATTAATGCTGATAACTTCTATCTTTGGAAATGTTTGTACGTGTTAACAAGTATTGGATGAATTACAAATATCATTGCTAATCTTATGTTCCATTCACGCATATAGAAGTATCATCAGTATTATGTTTCTTAAACCTTGGTTAAAAGTATCAGTGCATGCAACACTTCAACTCTACTCAAAGTTATGTAATGTTCGATATTTACTAATTTATCACAAAAGAGTAGTCAATGAATTCATTTGACAGTAAATTAATATATATTTACTTGCTTATGGGATTCATTCACAGGAACTCAAGAACTTAAGGCCTCAACTTTATTCGGCTGCAGAATATTGTGAGAAGTCTTACCTTCACAGTGAACAAAAACAAATGTAAGGCAGAGACTACTTATAAGTTTGCGAATTAAAAATCTCTGGACTGTATTAAGACTTGATATCTTTCACCATCAACCTTTTTGAGCTTTAAATATATTGCATGTAGGTATGAAACGGCTGGCTTTTTATACTACCTTGTTGGTTCACTTTACATGATGCTGTATATATATCAGAAACTAGATTAGCAAACATGTTTATCCTTGATAATCCTATCATCATTATCATTCCAGCCATAGAAATGTGAAATAAATCAATCCTCGACATATTGTAATAATAATAATTATGAAACAGGGTACTGGATAACCTGAAAGATTACACTGTACGGGCTCTTGTGAATGCAGTTGACCACCTGGGCACTGTTGCTTACAAACTGACGGATTTACTTGACCAGCAAAAGTCAGAGGTCTCAACAGTGGAACTTAAACTTTCATGTTTAGATCAGGTATTGGTGCTGCAATGCTAATTATATTACTGTCAAAATAAATTATCATACATTCATACTGGCAGAGGCTGAAATTCATATCCTTTTTTATGAAAGCAACTTTTGACATGCCAAACTTATACTGATAATGAGGGCTTAAGGCAGCAACAGTTACTAGCTATCATTCCCAGGCATCACAAGCACTACATATTGCCAAGTAAGAATTACTAGAAGCTGAATTAATCTTGTGATAGATGATCATGGATGATATCCATTATAATGTTTCTCATTTTTCTTTTACTTCCTATGCCAGATACTGTCAACAAAAAGGTCCACTTTAGCCCACAAATTCCAGCTGATGCTAGGCAAACTCTCCAATCAAAACCTCGGTTTGCTTCAGGTATAGTCTTTTTCTAGACATAAATGCTTGGTGCCTATTCATTCCAGGGTTAGAATATATACATATAACAAATTGCATCTCTAATCTCTCAACTGAACTTAGGGACCCCACCACCTAACACTTTGTCATGGCATTTAGCATCAGAAACCAAGTCTACCCTGAAAGGCACCCCACGGTCATCAGTAAAGTAAGTTGCGCATGTTGAAGTAATTAATTAATGAATGCAAAATTGCTTTCAAGACAACTTGAATATATTGGCTGCTTGTTATCTGTGCAGCACTGAGGATTTGAGAACTTCTGGCATAAGTTCCGGGGCATTTAATTTAGTAGGTATGCATAATATATATAGTACAACCGTGCAAGTGACAGTGCTTTGATTTGTTCATAGTATTTCTTCCATATACAGATGAGGCTGGCCGGACAAAGTCTTCCGCAGCTAATATTCACTTGCCTAAAATAGGGCCTGCTTCAGCTGCAGCTATGCATACATTGGGTGTCACACGGGTAAGTTCAATTCAGCAACTTAAGACATGCCTTACATTTTCCTGAATGTACCATTTGCAAATTAGAGTAGCTACGTGTTTTAGTTGCATGAGTTTAGGCTTTAGCAATGTGTCAGTTGTAATGTTTGCCTTTATGATTGTGGATCTATCCCAAACTTAGGTCGCATTTTACATATAGTGGTCATAGCTTTACCATGTCAACTAGTACTTATAGTCATTTTGGCATCTGCCTACCTGAATTTGACATATTCATTCTTAAAACGCCTGATCCTATTAAATTAATTCAAACTTTCTTTTGCAGGATCCTCTAGATAGCACTAAACCCATGACAGCATTCCGATCGTTTGATGAACCCACAAAACGTGCAATTGTTCGGACCCCTGTTCGTAGCAAGAGCGTGCTTTCAGCTTTCTTTGTTAAACAGAAGGGGAAGAAACTGAAGACATAAAGACTTGTGATATGTGAGCTACACGATTTCTACAATTGTATATCTGGGGAATTCCTCAAATTATCACTTTCTACCCCACCTGATCCATTCTCAGTTGAGCTTAGTGAATATCTGGAGGACTTAACCTTTGTCCAAGTGAAATGAGCAGAATTATGTACAATCTTCGTTACTAGACTAATCTCAGATGATGTACAATGACAATGTACTCCTGTATATTCTACAATTGACAACGCAGCGATATATTTTGTTTTTTTATTTTCATTGAAGTACAAAAACAATTGCAATGAAACTTCATTCCTTCTGCTTCATTTTTATTCTCGTCTTCCTCCTTACTTCAATAATAATTCCTGAGAGGGCTGTGGTGTCCTATGTCTCAAGGATCCCATTTATTAGGCATCTCAACTATGTCTCAAGGATCCCATTTATTAAGTGCAGAACTGGCTAAGGCCCTATATTGTGGCTACTTGTCAGTATGAGACAATTAGCTCAATAATTTGTTGTATATATCTGATATATTAGATCCAAAGCTCTCGGGTAATGGTCCTACAATGTCGAAGTAGTAACAACTGACCAACTATTTCAGGTGGACCTGTATTTGCTCCCACAAACAGCATTCCCAACTGGAGGTTTATACTTCAAGAACCCTGACTGGGTGCAGGAAACCAAGGGAAAGCAGGTCCTTATTCATAACAATTATTTTGTTGGCTTTGATAAGAAGATAAAGCGATTTAAAGAATATGGCCTCTGGTTGGTGCATGATCATGCATCCGAGTCCCCTTTTGGTAGAATATCATGACACTTGAGCTCCAAACAATGAACTCGTGTTCTCTGTCAAGGATATCAAGCAAAAAACTTTTGAAACAGGAGTATTCTCCCTTGCACCAATCAGTTGTGGTCTCTGTGAGATACTTGGAACACAAAGTGATTAGTGACTCAACTTTTCTAGCAGAGAAGAACATCAAAGCATAAGTCTTGAGTCTGTTGATATGGTTTTGCTACTATTCTAGTTTTAGCTTCTTTACAATGATAAAACAAGAGTATCAAAGTAGGGACTCATCCAAGATGATTATTGTCTCGTTTTTCTGCATACTTGCTACAAAAATGATCATATAAGCCATGGGCCATGTAAATGTGTTGTTATATTGAAATGTGGATTCCGCAAATGCTGTAGCTTTGACTGAAACTGAACTAATAGCATGAATTAAATCTTACTAATGTAATACCAAATTAAAACCCGCTCATGCAATTCGGAAAGTACAACAAAAAAAGTGATGCGTTTGCCGGGAGTCGAACCCGGGTCTATTGCTTGGAAGGCAATTATCCTAACCGTTGGACTACAAACGCAGATGGCATATTTTAAGAAATATCTGTAGTGTTCAATCTATTTGTCTAAATCTGGTAATCTTGTAAAAGGTAACTTTGGTAGTCTTTACCACAGAGGAAACTTAAATATACTTGGCAGAATTGGAGTCCATTTATAATTTATAAATAAAATATCTTATAAAACATGTTATCTTGCAAAACATATTTTGCAAATATCATTACTTGATGAAATCTTACAAATCTTAAAGTGCTGAGAAAGTTGGTAACTTGATAGTTTCATGTACTAGGCTACTTGTGCTGCTGGATCATACTTTAACTCTCTAGAAGCGAATTCTCACTCTGGATGATATCGACATTTGCTTCAAGTCGATCGTAGAGTAGTATCTTTCGGAACTTCCACATATCTATGATGAGGTGTATAAAGGTATTTTTATATGTATTAATCTATTTTGTGTATTATAAAACACCTCGCCTTCACTTTTTGAGAAGATGATCGAGGTTACATTGATTGAACAGAACAATCTACAATAGCCAAATCAAAACAGCATTCCCAAGGGGAGACGTTAACTTGGGAAGATATTCAGAAGATGAGATACTCGTGGAACGTCGTGTGTGAGACTCTCAGGTTCATACCGCCTGCATAGCACTCGGAGGCTTTAGAGAGGCTGTTAATGACTTTACATATGCTGATTTCAGCATTCCCAAGGGATGGAAGGTAACAGAAAATGAAAATTGCTCTTTACATATATATCACCAACAAATTAAAAAATTTCACAGTTAGCATAAAATGGTATTTATTGTATTTTTTTTTGAAGACATTGTGGACAGTGCATACAACACACAAGGATCCAAAATATTTTACAGATCCAGAAACATTTGATCCGTTAAGATTCGAAGGGAAAGGGCCTGCTCCGACTACTTATGTACCTTTTGGTGGAGGATCTAGAATGTGTCTAGGAAGAGAGTACGCTCGTCTTGAAATTCTGGTGTTTATTTATAACATTGTTACCAAGTTCAAATTGGAGAAGGTGAATCCACAAGAAAAGACAGAATTGTACTTTCTCCCTGTGCCAACGGAAGGACTTTTTGTGCGTCTAACTTGTCATAAAATGTAGATAAAATCATTCAAGAACATGTGTGTGTCTTTGTGTTATGAATAAAGTGAGCTTGTCTTTGCTCCGTGCATGTATTTACAACGAATCTTCATGTAGATCAAGTTCTGATCACTATGAACATATATATTTTTGAGTTCACTGGAGTCATAAATTCATGTTGATGATACTACATAAATCATAAGTCATAAGGATGATGTTGATTTTTAGCATTGTATCCTAAGGACTGAAATATTGATGATTGTACCAAGAATTCAGATTTTAAGAGGGTTCTAGTGTAAATGAACATGAAAGTACTGAAGTTGTATGGTTGGGAGACCCACTTTAGAAGTGTCTAGGACTCTGCCTTACGACCATCACAATTATTCTTCAAACTATCTTTCTACTTTTTACTTTCAGAGACACCAAATTTCAATCTAAACAAATAAAAAGAAAGAGGAAAAAAGAGGACAAAAGAAGAAAAAACAGAGAGAGGGTCTTCCAGTACCAAAATAGATGAAGCGGGAACGATCCGCTCAGACATGAGCTTGTTAGATGAAAACTTGACCAACTGTATAGCTTGAGTTTCGGTATCAGGATCAGAGTCCAAGTTGGGCCTTTCCTCTGTGGGTTCAGTAGGAGTATGGTCCTCTTGAGGAGCAGCATTGAGAGGGAATTCAAGTTGTTTTTCCTCATATTTAGAGGAATTCTCTTTGTTGAATTTGGATTGACCGTGTTTTTTTCCATCAGAAAGTAGCTCCTCACTGGTTCTTTCGCATGTAGTGATTTTTTCTTTGATCTTTTCTTACAAAAGAAAAAGACAAAGAGCAAATTAAACCAAACATAAAATGCACAAACTAAATTCAAACAATTATCAGATATACTATGATTATGAAATAAGAATACTAGCAATCTTCTTTTTTGATTACTTCAATGCTGGTCTTCTTGTACTCGCAGCCATCAGTACGCTCAATAGTCTCAACAAAAACCTCTGCATCCGTGGGTGCACACTGATCAATTATCTTCTTTTTCTAGAAAAAATAACAAGTCATAGACAAAGCGGGTCCTCGATGCCAATGTCCAGTTTATCTTTTTTTGAATATCTAAATCCTTAGCAAACAAACAAGTCATCTCCACCTTAATTAGAATATTCAATACCAAATATTCAATACCAAAATGATAACACAGAAAATAAAATTTTAATATTTATTCAATGTAATTTTTTACCGTTGCACAAGATTATCTACAATACTAGTAGATAACAATAATTATTAAACTAACATATGGTTAGAATTTTATAATTTTATTATATTATTATGAAAAAACTTTCATATTAATTAGGATTTTATAATTAAAGACTTCAATCAGTTAGGATTTTATAATTATCTTTGATATTGATTAGGATTTTATAATTAAAGACGTCAATATTATACTATTAAAAAAAAGACTTCTACCGTGGTTAGGGTTTTGTAATGCAACAGCTATACCACCAATCAAATTACTTATTTTAATTTCTTTAAACTCAAATAATTTAATTTATGAAACAACTCTAAAACATTATTATCATATTTCAGAATTCAAATAAATAAAATTTTATATTTATATTAATAGTCAAATCGATATTATTCATATATATAATTTTTATTAATACGTGAAATTCATCTTTAGTGGAAGAACAGTACCAAATACCTAACTATCAAAATTTGATTATTATCATGTAATTTTTTTATATAATAAATATTGTTATTTTATAATTATGAAAATACTTTCGTGATGATTAGGATTTTTGTAATACAATGACTATTCCACCAACATAATTACAGTCAGTAAACAAATTCAAATAATTTAATTTACAAAACAACTCTAATTTCATTATTATCATATATTTTTTTATTTAATATAATAATTATTATACTCTTATAAATTTTGTAATATAACGATAATCATATCAACAAATTACACTGTCAACAAAGCTATTCATTTTGATTTTTGAAACTCAATTAATTTTATCTACAAAAAAATACTATAAATTATCTATCATAGATCAAAATTTAAATAAATAAGATTTCATATTGATAGCAAAATATCAAAATTCTATTATCACCATATATTCTTCCAATAATAATAATAATAATAATAATAATAATAATAATAATAATAATAATAATAATAATAATAATAATAATAATAATAATACACCATATTAATACATTTTCATATGAGCCTTTGTTATGTGATGATTATACCAACAACATAATTACATTGCCAACGAAATTATTTATTTTTAATTTCTAAAAATCAAATAATTTCAACTCTAATTCAATTATCATCATATAATTTTTTTATTAAATAATAACTATTACTACTATCCAAAAACTTTGATATTGATAATGATTTTGTAATGTAGTGATTATCTCGTCAGAATTACATTGTTAACAAAATTATTCATTTTAAAATTTTAAAACTCAAACAATTTAATTTATAAAAAACACTCTAAGAAAATTCTCTATGTTTCATAATTCAAATGAATAAGGAGCACATGTTATAAAATTTAATTTAACCTTGCCGTGCTCTTCACAATAATATTATAAATACGAAAAAGTGGTGACAGCACTTTCATGAAAAATGCAAACTCCAACGAGAATAAGATCACTGTAGATTGTTGGTTCATAAAAAGGAGCTTACAAGACTTTGTCAAAAAAATTAAAAATAAATTAATTTAATTTACAATTTCTATTATAATTCTATATTAATTTGACAAATATATACCAATATTAAATTTATAAGAACTTCAATTTGCGTTACAGTTAATAATATTTATCAGACGTCTAAAATAATTATGAACTAAAAAAAATTAAGTTGTACTAAAAAAGATTACCCTCTCAGCCAATTTATATATGCCGGTGTTAAATATTTTTCCTTCTATTTAGAATAAAAAACAATATAATAATTTTACTATAATAAAACGTACTATTTTGAAATAAATTCATCTTATAACATGTATTTTGAGAATTTTTTTTTTTTGAAAATAAAATTTAGACATAATTAAATGTGAGTATGTAATGTAACAAATTTTGTATCTCAACAATAATAATTCAAATAAATATATTAAAGAAATTAAATTTCCTATAAATAATAAACTTAAAAAATTTATATAATTCCGTGTACAGATCATAAACTAGTATATAACGTAAACTAGTTAATGTGTTTTTAAATCAAAATTTAGCTAGTATAAGTCAAAAGAAGTGGAGATAAATATACTACCGACAAGCTTATGCAGCTCTCTTTTCTTAATGCAATTCATATTGCGTTGACAAAAGACAGTGACGAATATTTAAGACAACGTAGCGTTTTAAATAGGTTATGTTTAAAAATCTAAATCTATAAAGAAACACATCCCTATATAAATTATAATCTTCAAATTAATGGAGCAGCTCAAAGACTCTTCAACTACTCTCTTACACTCACCCGGATTTTCTTACCGTGGTAAAATCAGACTTTTCACCATCTTTCTTTTGTATCTATCCACACACACTTGAAAAACAGCTCATTTTCCATATTTACACGAAGATTATGTCGATTTATTTGACCATAAGTGACAACCAGCAGACACATCCAAACTGTAGATGTACAGAACATAAATACACACACATACACACCATCTTTATTGCTCACTTGCCTTTTCTCTCTCCCCTGTCTTTCTTTTTACTTGGTAATCTAAATCATACACATGATTTTTATGCATTCTTTAATGGCAATCTACACAAATTTTTTTGCTTCATTTTCTTTAGCTCGTATTATCATCACACTCTGTAAATAAGAATACCCATTTGTCAAAACAGCAGAAAAACAAATAAAAATTGGATCTTTCTTATCTGTGGCCTTCCTTTTATCAAGAACTCAGAGAGATATATACTTACAAATATTCTCTATGTGTAAAAGGTTTTGAGGGGTGTTATGTTAATGGGACTTTAAATGGGGTCTCTTGAGAATGGTCTGCCAGTGAAGAGAGACTCGAGTTTTAATCGTTTGAGTAGTAGAAGTGATAGGAACTCATTTAGTCAAAGACCCAGATCCAGATTTGCAAGATTTGTGTTGTTTAAGAAGATTGATTATTTGCAATGGCTTGGTGCAGTTGCTGTGTTTTTCTTCTTTGTAGTTCTTTTTCAAATGTTATTGCCTGGCTCAATCACTGAGAAATCTGGGGACTTACTGATTCAAAGCAGACAAGTTGTTGTTGATGGGGATTTGGCATTTTTGAAAGAGATGGGAGTGCTAGATTTTGGTGAAGATATTAAGTTTGAACCATCAAGGGTATTGGCCAAGTTTCAGAAAGAATTGAGAGAGGGTAATGGATCTTCTGGTGTTCAAAAGGGATTGAGATTTGGGTTGAGAAAGCCTCAGCTTGCTGTGGTCAGTATTTGAGCTGCAATTTGTTTTCAATTGTAGATTTTTAGTGTGCAGTGTATATATGTTCAAAGTTAAAAATCTTGTTCTTGAGTTGTGTTGCAAGATGCTCAAGTATTGATTTCTATATGTAGGTGTTTACGGATCTGCTGGTTGATCCACAACAAATAATGATGGTTACCATGGTAGCTGCGTTGCGTGAAATTGGTTATGAGATTGAGGTAATTATCTTCTAAAAGTAGCTCAGTTTAGTTGCTGGAGGCTTGCATAGTAATGCTGTCATGGAAAATGTGTTAAACAGCGTTAAATTAACATTTGTAGAGAATGAGATTTACCCCTTGTTATTTCTTAAGGGAAATCTAGCTAAATTAAGCTCTCATATGGCTTCTTGTTTATTATTTTTAGTGAAATGTAATTCTCCAATATGACATGACATTATTCACATTACCACTGAATTCAAAGCAGAAATACATTGGTTTTTTTACATCAATAAAAATGCTAATAGAGATCAGTCTTTCTGGATTGATAAGTGGAGTAGCTCTTCATAGACTAAAGTGTATTATGGTGCTGTATTTGTCGCTATAGTTTATGAGATATATTTTATAGATTGCAATATATTTGATTGTGGAATCTTGTAGGACTTGTTAGTTTGTGCCCAGCTGCTTAATGATTAATCCACTATATTTGTTGTTCACATAGTTTCTTATAATTAAAGAAATCTGATAGCTACTTTAGAAGTTTTTCAGCTATGTTTTAATAACATGCAGATACACAACTTTTGGAATCGAAACTTCTGGACATTCTATATTTTTTTGTTAGACGTGCTTGGCTTTCAGATTGGAATTCAGCATCATTCTATTATCCATACTCTTTATTTCCCTTCAGTTTTAATTGTTCAACTTAAATAAAAGGCCTTGGGCAGTTGGGGGTAGGGCAGCATGTTAAAGGTTTAGGATCTTGAGATCAACTTATCTTCATGTAGAAATTCTTTCAAAAAGTTTAGCGACCTTAAAATTTGAGTTTTCATAAGAATAGAACTCATGATTAACCCAGTTTAGGTGCTCCATTTATTTTTACTGAAAAGCCTTCCGACAATTCGAAATGGGTTAAAAGAGCTTGATTGTTATATACTTATATATGTTATATAAGTAAATTGAACACTTTAGATTGTTATAACTTATATATGTTAGTTCATGAAGTGCTATGCTGTTGAGAGTTATTGTAATATTAGCAGCGGTTTACGTTTCTCTTTTAACATGACTATGTTATTACTTATTCGATCTGCTCTTCTAATCACAACACTATATATATCAATGAACTGTTATTGCCTTCAGGTTCACTCAATTGAAGATGGTCCTGCAAATTCTGTCTGGAGAAATCTAGGAGTCCCTGTAAACATCATTCAATTGACTGAGAAGAGGGAGATTGTTTTAGACTGGCTAAAGTATGTCTTTCAGGTTCATTCTCATGAAAATAACTTTAAGAACCTAAATCTGTAAAATGTTTGTACAATGTTTAACACTTAATTAGTAGTTTGAGGGTCCTCACAAAGCATGTATGGTTGAAGTCCTGATTTCATGGACTGTATTTAACCTCTGTACCATGCTTGTTCTTATTTTTGCTCAATAACACTATTTATGTGTACCACATGTTTAACCCTGTAAGAATCGTGATTTACCTTGTATATGCAGTAACTCCTATTTCAAGATTTTGTAGTTCTTCTTCTTCTTTTTCTTCTGTTTTTTTTTCCATGCAATCTAATTAGAAAATTAATCTAATGCTATCCTGTGCAGTTACGATGGTGTTCTTGTAAATGGTCTTGAAGCCAGGAGAGTTATTTCCAGGTCAGCATATTTATGTATTATTGCTGGATGTGTTCTTAATGCAGTCTCTTGCTCCGTTTTTTCTATTTCTTGCTTCAGTAGTAGATGTAATTTGCCTTTTTGAACTAGTCAGAGCTATAACTGTTTTTCAAATTATATATGACTTGCCTATAATTGTCCTCCAAAATTCTTTTAGCATGATAAATGTGTTCTCATAGTTTCTGATCCGTTCATCATTTGAAGTGATGATTTTACTTGTTACAGTCTTTTGCAGGAACCATTCAGATCCGTGCCTCTAATATGGACAATTCAAGATTCGATTCTTGCTACTCGTTTAAGACAGTACTTATCAAATGGCCAGGTTGAGTTTGTTGATAATTGGAAAAGAATTTTTGCCCGAGCCACCGTTGTTGTCTACCCTAATCACGTCTTGCCGGTAACTTGTTATCCTACAATTTCTATCTAGCTGTAAGTTATCCTCATCTTCACTTTCTGCAGAGTATAGTCACTAATGAGGGGAGTGATTGTAAAATGCATTATCAGTACATTTAATCAAAATCATTTATGAGATTAATTATCTTTGTAGCTTTCAGTAGCATGAAACCTCAAACATATACTCGTAATGATGTGTATTGGCATCTAAAGGGCCTGTTACTAATTTCTGGCGATGTACTGTGTCAGATACTTTATTCATCATGTGATACTGGAAACTACTTTGTTATTCCGGGCTCTCCTGCTGAAGCATGGGAAGTAGATCATTTCATGGGCTCACACCAAGATAGTTTGCGTGACAAGATGAAGTTCGGTTCTGATGACTTTGTCATTGCCATTGTGGGTAGTCAACTTCTATATGGAGGAATGTGGCTGGAGCATGCTCTTGTTCTACAAGCTATGCTACCACTTTTCAGGGGCTTTCCACCATATAACGATTCCACATCTAATGTTAAAGTTGTAGTCTTAAGTGGAGACTCTACTCATAACTACAGCGTGGCTGTGGAGGTAAATTGGTGCTTGATGATTGTAGATATCCTAGTTCCGACTTTTTAAGAGTTATAACTTAGCATGACATTCTTTTTTCCGCAGATGATTGCTACTAAGCTAAGATACCCAACTGGAACAGTGAAGCATATTGCTGTTGATGAAGATGTGGATGGTTATCTAAGCATGGTGGATCTCGTCATATATGGATCCTTTTATGAAGAGCAGTCTTTTCCTGAGATTTTGAAAAGAGCAATGTGCTTAGAGAAACCAATTATAGCCCCTGATCATGCCTTGATAAAAAAATATGTAAGCTTATACATATACTATGTTGCCTTCACCGAGCATCTGTGCACACTTATCTCTATACATTTGTATAATTCGACTCAAAGGACTTATTCCAATGTGTTCATTTCATCGATTACTGAACCTAGAACTTTCTGCTGTTTCTAGATATTATTTATATTTCCATTCACCTTATGAACTTCATTTTTTAGTTTGGCATTTTATGCTATTTTCTTTCTGTTGTGTATGATCATTGAAAACTATAAGAATGAAGTAGATGTTGATTTATATTTTATATTAAATAAAAGTATGAAGAACATACTAGATCATTCAGGTTTAGCCTTTTGCATAACTGGACAATGTGATTGCATTACTCTGTGATAATTATCAAACACATGTAGACATGTTGTTGAGCCTTTTCCATCTCTCAGGTAACAATAAATTTTAGCTTCTTTGCAAATGATCTGCGTTGATGCCATTATGGTTCTATTGTGTTCACCTCCTAAGTCCTAGGCATCATTTACTTACTATTCTCAGATTTTTAGCATTTTCCGCGTAAGCTAGCCACACACTAATATTGAATTTCTCAGGTTGATGACAGGGTAAATGGTTATCTTTATCCGAAGGAGAATACCAGGGGTTTAACTCAGATCCTGTTGCAAGTTATAGGAAATGGAAAGCTATCTCCCTTAGCTCGCAATGTTGCATCAATTGGTAAACACACTGCCAAAAATATAATGGTTTCGGATTCTATCGAAGGCTACTCTTCATTGTTGGAGAATGTTTTACAATTCCCATCTGAAGTTGCATTGCCCCAGGCTATTTCAGCCATCCCACAACATCTGAAGGAAGAGTGGCAGTGGCATCGTTTTCAGAGCATTGCAAATATAACATATGAAGATAAAATTAGGAAAGGTTCTGCATTTCTAGACGAGCTTGAGAAACAGTGGAACAATTCTCAAGGAGAGGGTTATAGTACTGTGACAACTGAAACATTTGTATACAAAATCTGGGAAGAAGAAAAGTCTATTCAAATACTTAATATCAGGAAGAGAAGAGAAGAAGAAGAGGTAAATGAAGCATTAGATGCAAAGAATTAACTGTCACGTGCTTTCTGTGACGTTAAACAGTGCACTTACAACTTCTTATATCTATTGTAGTTAAAGGACAGAACTGATCAATCCAGGGGAACATGGGATGATGTATATAGAAACGCCAAAAAGGCTGATCGCTTAAAGAATGATTTACATGAAAGGGATGACGGAGAGCTTGAAAGGACTGGTCAACCTTTAACGATCTATGAACCGTACCTTGGTGAAGGAGCCTGGCCTTTTCTGCACCACAAATCACTCTATCGCGGGCTTGGACTGGTGAGTGCTATTTCTGGCTCTTAATGGATTTTCTAATTATGACAGTATGAGTTACATATCAACTAATGCTTGGTTATCTATATTTGTCATGTGTCACCTGCAATTAAATCAAGAATTTATTTTCTAAACTCTCACTCTTAGCTTAAATTTATCGATAGAGAGTTTATTGTTTCTTCTCATCTGATGCCTATACATGTACTGGATGTTTGTAGTCCAGCAAAGGCAGAAGATCCGGAGCAGATGATGTTGATGGCCCTTCTCGTCTTTCACTTCTGAACAACCCTTATTACCGAGATGTACTTTCTGAATATGGAGCTTTTTTTGCCATTGCCAACAGGGTTGATCGTATTCACAAAAATGCATGGATAGGATTCCAGTCTTGGAGAGCTAGTGCAAGGAAGGTTTGTACTTATCGTAACTCTAACATATGAGGACTCTCTCCTTTATATGCTTTCTCTTCTATTGGCCTTTCTTGCAACCCTAAAATTTGCCTGCAGAAGCAGATTATTTAGAATTATGCTAAACCTTCTGTTTCATTAGGAGTTCTAATAACATAGCACTTGTAGATTTTTTTTAGTCATTTGCACAAGGAGGAGGTTACAGTTACAGAACTAATCATATATTTAGTGAAATTGATTTCTAAATAATCTGTCTTTTTAATGCACTACAATCATGGATTTCACAGGGGTCTTTGTCTAAGGATGCAGAGAGTGCACTGCTGAATGATATCGAGACAAAAAGGCATGGTGATGCCCTCTATTTCTGGGTTCGTATGGACAAGGATCCCCGAAACCCGTTACAACAGGATTTCTGGTCATTCTGTGATGCTATAAATGCAGGAAATTGCAGGCAAGGACAGAGTTTATCTAATACTAGTTTCTATTGTCAGTCATGCAATTAATTTAGCCGTTTTACTAAGATTTTGACTTGACTTCCTCAATATCAATTATAGGCATGCTTTCTCTAAGACTCTTGAGAAAATGTATGGTATAAAGCATAATTTGACATCTCTTCCCCCGATGCCTAAAGATGGAGGTACATGGTCTGTCATGCATAGCTGGGCTTTGCCAACCCGATCCTTCCTGGAGTTTGTGATGTTTTCAAGGTTTGATATTCTATCCTTTGCTTCTTTACGAATGTATGTTGCTAATCTTTGTAGTTGAAAAACGATTGTCATTTGCTTTTCTTGTTTAATGAGCTGAATGTAATAATTTGGTATTACAAACCTGCAGAATATTCGTGGATTCACTGGACTCTCAATATTATGAAGCACATCATCAAAGTGGGTACTGTTACCTAAGTTTATCCAAGGTAAAATGTTCAATATCAAACAGTTGATGTATTGCTTATGGCAAAACAATGATTTTTTAAACCCTCTTTTTAGCAAATGTGGATTGGTGATGTATGCAAAATGCCTGTAAAATTTAGAACTGCTATGATAAATTGATGTTTTCATTCTGCATTATTGTCTTCCATTTTCCTTTTGAATTGTTGCATATTGTTATAACTAGAACTGGTACTTGATAAAGTTCACTAATTGGATGGAATATTGATCAGCAGGATAAACATTGTTATTCTCGGGTTCTTGAACTACTTGTAAATGTTTGGGTCTACCATAGTGGTAGAAGGATGATATACGTCAGCCCAGATACTGGGTTGATGCAAGAGCACCACATGTTGAAGAGTCGAAGAGGTCAGATGTGGGTTAAATGGTTTCAGAACAGCATGCTCAAGAGCATGGATGAAGACCTTGCTGAGGAAGCTGATTCAGATAGCCCTAAGAAACATTGGTTGTGGCCCTCAACAGGCGAAGTCTTCTGGAAAGGAATGTATGAAAAAGAGAGGAGTCAAAGAAGTCGAGACAAAGAAAAGAGAAAGCAGCAAAGTAAAGATAAAATAGATAGAATACGAAGACGGACTCATCAAAAGACAATTGGAAAATACGTGAAACCTCCACCGCTGAAGGTGGATAATCCAAACACCACAGTCGTAGACGTTTCAAGATAAAACTGTTTCTTATAATAGGGTATCGGGCATATATCAATAGTAGTCTGATTTGATAAATCCATTCTTTTCCAGATGTATCCTTCCAATTCTTTTAGATTGTGTCGTAAACGATGCTGTGCCTTCATGTATGTATCCAGAGGCTTTTGTATGTAAGAAGCATCCCTCATAATTGATGCTGATGGATGCCTGTAATTTATAACATAGGCTCTTCCCTTATATGATTATATCCCATTTTTTTATGCCAATCTACTGTTCTTCAAGAATTCTAAATTCTCTTGTGCTGTATGAATGAATGAGTTTCAGTTTTAGCAGCACTATGTTGATCCAAATGGCACAATGTAGCAAGACCCTGATTATATTTTTCCTGAATGCCATTGTTTCAAGCTTGAAATGTATATGGTTAGGTTTCACCACACCAACTAAATATATACTGTAACAAAAGACAGAAAGTAAATGCTTGTGCTATTATACATGCATGAATTTACAGTGAAAGTTTGCTTGAGATATGAGAAGGTAGTGAGACATGAGTCATGAGTTAGTAAGCAACACATGCATTTGTGTTGTCTGGAAAGAAGTGTTGGGGACTCATAGTGGGGCTCGCACTACTTGCACTTTTCACTTCTTTTCTAGATGTACAAATGCACTTTCTGATGCAACCCAAGTGTTTACTTCATACCATAGTCTGCTTGGACCAGTTTTCAATCATGTTTTCTATATTTCTTCCTAATTCCCACTCTCATAACTTAGCCTTCTAGCTAAGGCTAAAAAAACTTTGGATGACTTAGAGGGCGGTGAATAGGGGCGATTTGATACATAGGCTTGAATGTGATTTGGATTGAGTCTGACAAGTAATTTGAATCGATTTCAGTTTCTGACAAGTTCGACTCGAACTCGACACTTATATCTCGAATTTGATTTAAACTCGAGTTAGATTCAACTCGACCCAAACCAGATAATATTTTTAATGATAATTAATAGACGAGATATGATAATTGACTGATTATGAAAATTTGTTGATAAACAAAAACTCGACTCTATTGCACGCAAGTAGAGTTAAAAAAGAAATTTAAGATCTAGCTCGGCTTGATTCAAATAACAGAAATTATTAATAGTGATTTTGACAAAATAGGATATACACAAATAAAACTCAAATGGTGACCTCCAAGTCATACTCTACATAATAAATAAACAATGAAACAAATTGAGAAACATTTTGACACACATGAATTCAATATTTTGCATAAAACGTAAGCTCTTAAACTAATAAAAACTTTGAAGGAAAGTAACAACCAAAATTCCATTGATCCAAATAGACAATAGAGTTCACATGCCTACCTTCTCAATTCTCATGGAGTGTGAGAGGCATTAGTTAGGTAAAGCATTCTTATTGGACGGACATAGTGCCTTTCACCAACAATTTTATTGGACCCGGAACTTTTCTTCCCCACGTCTGAAAGCAAACTAAATTATTTTTATTTTTATTATATATGTTCCTGCATTATTTAAAATATCAGCAAACTCAAATTTTATTTATGAAAACATGATAATTTTAAAATTATTTACTCTATGTACAAATTTATTAGGATTTTTTTGAATAGACCCCTAAATTGAAGGAAGCCCGGACTTTCGATGGGTGTCATCGTTCATCAGATCCGATAGTACTTGGACAAACAAATATGATTAACCAATCGATTTAGATATGTTTTTGACAAATCAAAGTATAATCGGTAAATTTTTAAAAATTAATTTAAATGTTTGTAATAAATCAGTAAATTTTTAAAAAACACTTAACATAAATAATAAAAATTATTAAAACAGCAAAAAATTACATGGTACAATTATATTTATTCCACTTCTGTAATAAAAAAGACCACTCAGTATCTCTCTGGTACAGACAGACACACACAATAATCTGTGTATATAGTACTCCTCTATATATATCATCAGTTTGCATAGTACATCCGTCCTTGCGTGTCTTCCCCAGCCTATCATTTTCTTTGATGTCCAAACAATGAGTTAGACAAAGATACTTAATTTATCTCTCACCATTATTATTCATCTCTATCTGCTAAATCTGTAACTCCCCATTTCAGCTTTCCATCTTTCTTTTTTCTCCTAAAAATCCGTGTCATTCTTCATCTTGCACTTCTTTAAACTTCAAATCTTGAGGTTTGTGAGTGATTAAGCAAGACCCATTTGGTTTTTACTGTTCCTGAGAAGCTTTAGGATTGATTACACACCTCAGTTTGATTTAAAGGTATAATCTTTATTTGTTTTGCTACTTAAAAGGAACTTTTTTTTTATCAGTTGTAGTGAAATGTTTGTCTGTGTTTGTGTGTTGATCTAACATTTCTGTGTTTAAGGGTCTAAATCTTTAGCCTCAATACTTTGTTGTATACTTTGCCTTTGTTTAATAACAATATTTTTAGGGTTTGATTGCATAATTAGAGAAGTTCCTTAATATATTAGTAAATGCATTGTTACTATGTTGTAGTGGTATGCAATATTTACTTTGGTGTGAATCTGGTTGGTGCTATAATTTGTCACCCCAATTTTTCTCTATTTAATATTCTGGTGCTAAATGTGAACTATATTTTCTTAAATCCAGGGAAATTTGGAGATAATATGATATATTCAGTGTTGTAAAAAGCGCATTAAGCGGCCGCTTAAGCGGCCGCCTAAGCGGAATCGGCCCTAAAACGCCTCGATTTTGTATTAAGCGGGTTTTTAAGCGTTTTTGAAAATTAAGCGGACTATTAAGCGGATTAAGCGGTCGTTAAGCAGATTAAGCGGTACTTAAGCGGTCAAAATGATTTTGACTTGCTAATTTTTCAGTTTTAAAATATTTTTTATATAATATAACTATAATTATATTAAAAAATTTAAAAATATATATATATTATTAAAAATTTAAATTCTTACCACAATATAATATTATTTTTGAATATATTAATATTATAATTAAATATTTAATTATATTTTATTAATCCGCTTATTGGCCCGCTTAAGATTCCGCTTAAGCGTCCGCTTTACCGCTTAAGCGCTAGAAGGTCCTTACACCGCCTAGAGCCGATTTGCGCTTTTCATAACACTGGATATATTTGCTAATATTTCCTTTTTATAATTGTCATCTTGAGTTAATTGTAGAGTGTTGTATATCTTTTGCGGACACTTGTCTACTTGATGAGATAATATTGGAATCATCCTGCCCACATTTCTTTCTTTTTCTGAAGTGTTGAATCTGCATGCTAGTTAGTGTGTAAAGATATTGTCTATATACCTTTATGATGGTAGAGCTGCTATTGATCTTGTTGTGATTATTGTTTAGTTGCACGCTGATTAAATCTTTATGATATTGATGAATGGATTGCATTTTATTTTTTAGCTCTGATAAGTGATAAAATGATTACATAGTTGGATCTTAAAAAGCTAAAATCAAAGAGATATATGTTAATCTGGTTATCTTGGGAGATCGATGTTTTATGTGTTTATATGTGTCCATCCATGTCACCCACAAAATACAATGGTTTGTTGCTGCAAGATTTTTTGTTTCAAAAGAGAGATTGAGTAACCTCCCAAATAGATCCAAGTGATATTTAAATTTAAAACGTTAGTGTCGTGTTTGAGTACATATGACACAAATATATTCATTTGAATCACCTATGGACCAAGGTAACAAAATATGTATATCAATATTTTTGTGGATGAAGCAAGTCAGATCTGTTGAGCCTAGAGTAATCCATTATCTATGCCCTTTGTTGAAATTGGAGAGCTGTCTTACTTATCTCTCCTCTATAATCTGCCTAATTATTTTATGTAGGACCTTTTGTTTCCACATCATGGAAGGAGAAACATCCTGGGTTAGTCATTCTTTTCATGACAATGTAAGAGATATGGCAGAGGTCAAGTCATTTTCTGAGCGCAGTTATGAGGTCAGTACAGAACTTACAGTTCCAATTGATTTAATTTTGCCGGATGACTTGCTCGAGCGGATTTTGGCATATCTCCCCATTGCAAGTATTTTTAGGGTAGGGTGTGTATGTAAAAGATGGAATGAAGTTGTAAGTTCAAGAAGGTTTTTGTGGAACTTTACCCATGTTCGGGTACACAGACCATGGTATTTTATGTTTACTAGCTCCGATGAACCAGTTGGTTATGCCTATGATCCCATTCTTAGAAAGTGGTATGGCTTTGAGTTGCCCTGCAGCGGGACTTCCAGTTGGTTTATTGCTTCTTCGTGTGGTTTAGTTTGCTTCATGGATAACGATAGCAGAGGTGAGCTATATGCATGCAATCCAATCACCAGACACTACAGGAAGCTCGAGAAGCCTCCAGGTTCAAAATTTTCCGATTATAGTGCGTTGGCAATCTCAGTGAACAAGGTATCACACAGCTATAGTGTCTCTGTTGTAAGATCTAAGCAAGTCCCAGGAAATTTCTTACAGTATGAAGTTTCAGTTCATGTCTATGACTCTGGAACAATGTTGTGGGCTACCACTTCACCAGAAATTTTGACTGGTTGGAGAGGTGGTGAGGAAAGTGTGATCTGTGATGGGGTTTTATACCTGTTGGTTTACTCAAGTGGGGGTGGCAATCCAGAGAATCGTCATGGACTATTAACATATAGTCTATTCAGTCACTTATCGCATGGTTTGTTAATGAAAAATTTTATCCCAATGCCATGCCCCCTCACTTGTGGCCGTTTGATGAACGTGAAGGAAAAGTTGGTAATGGTAGGAGGAATAGGGAAGCAAGATCGACCTGGGATAATTAAGGGCATCGGGATTTGGGTTCTGAGTGGCAAGGAGTGGCAGGAGATTGGCCGTATGCCCCACAAATTCTTCCAGGGATTTGGAGAGTTTGATGATGTTTTTGCTAGCAGTGGTACAGGTGATCTCATATACATCCAAAGCTATGGAGCTCCTGCTCTTCTTTCTTTTGATTTCAACCAGAAGCAATGGAAGTGGTCCCAAAAATGCCCCGTAACCAAGAGGTTCCCACTTCAGCTCTTTACTGGGTTTTGCTTTGAGCCTAGACTTGAAATTGCCCCCTAAATTACATCATGTTGCATATATTATATCTTGTTACTGACAAACTTGTCAAGGGTTCGGACCTTTTTTTTTACTGTCCTTATAGTTTTGGTCTTTACTTTTAGTCTCCATGAAGTGTCTGAAAGGCATAGTGAAAATTAATCAGCCAGTGAGACTGCGCAATCATGTAACCAGAAAATCATTGTTTTTGCTGATATGGGGACAGTAAACTAGAGTTTAATACAGGTTATTTTATCCATGATAATTACTGTTTTTAGATTTATTTATTTATTTTTTAAATCATATACATCTACATTTACAAGCTTGTTCTTTTAGCTCCTTCTGTATCACTTGTCTACAATTATTTTGGATTGCGTATGCCATGCCTTGATGTGTGTATGTTTGAAGGTTGAGGTCCCATTTTTGCTGTTCTATAATGCTTGGACTCCATTGGATCATCTGATTGATACATGTAAATATGTCCTTTTCGACTTTGAAGAATTATTGAAGATGGGTTTTGTACAAGTCCTTTTCTCGTGCTTATCTTCTGTCGAACATATCGAAAACCAGACTTAGGTATATTTTATCTTCTATGGATAGTGAATCGCTAGTTGAGTTCCATTCTGGTGACTTCATGTGAACCACTTACATCTCGTTGTTGGTCCTTATCAGCAAGTCTTAGAGCAAGTGGAGTTGGTCACCATTTTCAATGGTCCTAACTACTAATACTGTATATGAGATGAACTTGCCTCTCCTTACCTATTCGGCTATGATTTTGCTGTTCTTTGTTTCAAGACTTCTTAATTTCATGTTTTATGCTTGTAATCTGTTCGTATTCTGCTAAGCTCCTGTACTTCAAGTTAATATTAGGTTCGACTCCAGATGTTAGTTAATTCATCCTTAAGATTTCGACCAGTTTGCGTATATCTGTTTGAAACACTGGCCTGTGCCACGAGAATAAACGATTACAGGAGGATTTGAAACCACGAGATCCTTTTCCAGGAGCATGTCAAATGCGATGCTAAGAAGATGTTAAAGTAGAATTATTATTTTTTTGAAATAAAAGTTTCCATTACTAAAAAGAAAAAGAAGAGTCACATAAGTCTCCTACAAACAGGAAGCAGTAGACATAAACAAACTAACAGTTCCTAACAAACAAGAAATGTTAGATGTATTTGTTTTCGAACATGTTGAATAACCATGTCACTTCTCTGTAGTTTAATCCTGCATCCACGTTTAGTTTGTGCGAACCCTTCTCGGCCAGTTTACTTGTTAAATCATAAACATATTCTATTTGGAACGTGTTGATAAGTTCTCTTTCCTAAAAATTAAAAATTAGGATATTAAAAACAAATTTTTAATTTTAATTTTTAAATTAGAGAAGATTTAGAAAAAAAATAGAAGATTGTGTTTTCTTTAAATTTTAAGAAAATTAGAAAAAAATTAGAGATGAATTCGATACTGTAGAGATATGATTCTACCTAACTAACTTTAATATTATGCACGGTTTATCATCGTAAAAAAGTGTTTTGAATTTTTTTTCACAACTGATCATATTATAATTTTATGATGACAATTTCCCCTGATGATCTGCGGCAATTTTCTGCTACCTTGAAGTTGCCAATTCATCAGCCACCGCTGTGGGCCGATCCCCTAGTTGGCCAGTTGCATGTCTGCTTACCAAGTTGTATTATTTGAAAGTGTCAACTAATATTGTCAAATGTTTATGGTTAGGCCAGTCATTTGAGAATTATTTTAGTGCAGCCTAAAAACATGTGTTTCAATGATTTCAGTGATTAGCAACTTGTAAAAATGAATGAACTGGTAAACATTTTCTTTACTGATTACTATCATTTATTTAATCGAGACAACTACGTATCAGAGTTCTGAATTGTTATGGTGCAACCGGACCTAATTAATTTCTACCTTTTAATTATGTTGGCATGAGGTTTGACATGTTTTGGAAGTTTGATTATTAAATTCTGCTAATTTCATTAATATTAGTATTTGATAGTTAGCGAATTTTCAATTCTAAAAGATTAGTTTAAATAGTTTTTTTGATTTAGAAGTTTTGGTTTCTGTCAACTAATCAATCCGCTATCTACAAGACAATTCTATTGAGAAACTGCTAATTCAATGTCAAAACATCTCTGAGTTATCTTCTTATAAGCTCAATAATTTATTTAATTCTAAATTTAAATTATATTTATAAAAAGTATTTAATTAATTACAAACAAATATAGTGACCTAAATACATTAATAAATTTATTTAGTGACCTAATTCGATTTCTGTGTATAATTAATATTATTTCATTGTGCATTTTTTATATTGTTTTAATCATCTTCTATTGTTACTTTATATTTAATATCAAATGGGATCAGGACAAAATTTAAGACCAAATAGAATTGGGATGGGATTCAGAAATTCTTGGATATATTTGAGAGATATTAGGAATTTTATTTATTGAAATAAAAGTAATATATGTAATAAAATATTATTAAAATAAATAAGTTATTCGAAAGATTTCTTATACTATTTTTTTAAATATATTATGTGTTCACATACGTTTGTATTATGTGTAATTTATCTGTTGCTAAAAAATACAATAACAAAATAATTTAATAAATTATTTATCTAAACTAAAATATATTTTTTATAATATTGTAAGAACAAAATAACTTTTCTTCTGCTAAGTTCTTTGAACTTCAAATTTGCCACTTAAAGTTGAGAAATAGGATCTCTAGTAAAAAGTGGGAACTTGGAGAAAATGAAAAAAAAGTAAAGACTAAAGAGTGAGAAACATTTAGTTGGAGTACCATTTATCAAAAATTAGACAAGTATGTTTTCCTAAAACGCACACGTCTCACTCTGAACCCTTTATACTTAATTAATTAAAATAAAAATTATGTCTATTACTGCCAGAAAATTGATATGCAGCTTAGCAGATGAAGCTCCAGCCTTATCTCACTTATAAATTGAATATCTAGGGTTTTAAAAAGCTTGCAGTTTGTTTTGTTCCGTACGACATATCTTCATAGATCTGTTGAAATGAAGAATTCGAGCTTAGATCTATTTGATCCTCGCACGGAGGTCATGGATTCCAATTACTCGTCGGAAGCTGTTCGCGACGGCGATTTCGGTTTTGCTTTCAACGACAGTAACTTCTCCGACCGCACTCTTCAGATCGAGATCATCGCCGAGTCGCCGGAGACTCGCGACGACGCCGACGGCTGTCAGAGTCTCGCCGATTGGGCCAGAAATCGCAAGCGACGGAGAGAAGATATTAAAAAAGAGACTGGTGAGTAGTTATCTTTCGTGAATTATTAGTTTTGTTGAGCTTAGAAATGTATAAATTAATGCTATGTGGATGCTCGCACATAAAAGATGTTGACCTTACCAATAGCTGTACTAGTTTGACCATCTCACTCGAGAATTTTACTGTAATAGGTTTGTATCATTTCTGGAAGAAGAGCATCGGTAGTGTTGTGATTAATGATGTTTAGGTGAACGTGTGTGTATTGAGCTGTTTTGGTTCCAAAAAGTTATTAAGAAATTGGTCGAATTTTAGGAGTATATAGATTGGAAGTCCTTAAACAAGCTTATTTGCTCCAGGATAAAGTTTTCATTTCATAAACTGTTATACTGAAGTTGGTCACCATTTTTACTTTGATTATATCTGATCGTGTCTGCAAGTTTGTTTGTACATTTTCATTCTTAAGAATTGTTTGTTGAGACATTGGTGTTGATTAGCCCTAGTTATTGGTGCTCCAGATTTTTTTTTATTGTACTACCTGCTTGTGATGAGGCTAGAACTTCGGAACTGTTCCTTTTGCAGCGTATACCAATTAAATTAATAGAGTGACTTGCACATTGTATCTCCGCCCCTTGTTATTTCGTATCTGTGAGGAGATATTGGTGCTAACTTATCAAATTATATACAGCTGTTGACATTAATATGGGTCCAGAAGAGCAGATAGTGAATTGCAACCAACCTGATGTGGACGATGAAAATGAAGACGAGGAAGCTGTTGCAATGAATGAAGAACCAAATTCAGGTAATTAAAGATCCGCTTTTAGTCGCTAGTATTTATTTGTTGCTTTATTTATAATATATTCCTCCCAGTCTTGTTTAATGCGCACATTTTTAAAAGGCTAAAGATTGAATATGGAAGCATGACTCTCGAATCGCTATTAAGTGTTTGCTTTTTTACCAAAAACTTAATAACTAATCGCAAGGTTTACAAGAAAATAATACTTAGGCATAGTCTGGAGTCTTAACTTTATAACATAAAGAAATGTCAAATACATAAGCATGAAACATCAATCACCTTCAAGTTTTAACAGTTCAAAAGCCTTGGAGTCATACAGCTCAATCTCATTCATCAAATTCTCGCTCTTCCTTTTCATCATTTAGAGTTAAAAGGGGGAGTGCCTCTCTTGTGAAGTGCCTCATGAGATAAAGTGGTCCCACTTTCGTCCCTATTTAGTTGTCCCTTTTAAAAAAAACGCACATCTTAAGAATTATTTAATTACATACATTGTTTCCATAGTTGCCCCTAATTATTGCATTAAAAAAATGACTTGTGAAGTATTATTAATTGTAAAGTCAAATATTGGATATAGGAATGTAGGGTTAGTTCTGGAAAAATTTGGAAAAAAATGTATTGAAATATGGGAATTGAGAAGGACAACTATTTAAGGACAAATTTTTGCCCAAAAGAGACAATTAAAAAGAGGGACGAAGGGAGTATATATTATATAATAAAGTGGTTAGAGGTACATTGTAGAGATTCGAGTTGAAAGTTGATTGTAGTATTCTGCTAATGAATGCTACTTCCCTGGCATTATTGTCTTAAGCTAGAAAGCAGGGATACTTCGTCTGGGTGAAGAACTGTGTAGGGGATACTTGGGGGTGCGGGGGTGCGGCGGGATACGCCACGTGGCGTATCGGTGGAGGCAGCGATGGGGATACGCGGGGGTGCAGGGATGAGGGTGCGGCAGTGGCACAAATCGTAATTTTTAACAATTTTTTTTTTTTTAAACTTAAAATTAGTTGGTCAAAAGAAAGAAAAGAGGGATCAAAACCTAATTAGACTAATTGAGTACCTGCACGAGAGAGAGCAGAGCATCTGCAGCTCAAGTATGTCGATTGGTAAGTGTGTTTTCTGTAATATCTGCTCATGTGTGTCTATAGATTGTAAGTATATATAATTGCTCATGTGTGTGTATATATTTCTATCTCTAGTAGGGTTGATTTAGTTATTCCGCTATTTTGTTCTACTTAAATGCATCTTATGAATTATTTATTTTATATATATATATATATATATATATATATATATATATATATATATATATATATATAATATTTTTAATATCTTAATATTTGCCGTATCCCCCATACCCGTATCCCCATATTTTGGAATTTGACGAATTCCCGTATCCACGTACTGCGCACCCGCACTCATGCTTCCTAGGTCTTAAGGGTATAGATGCTGTATGTTTTAAATTTATTATTATATGCCTTTCATCTACGCTTGGTGACTTGGTGCACTAGGTGATTTCGCAGGATTTTAGGCTATTTGACCTTCTATTGGTTATAGATTCTTTTTGTTTACATATCTTATTCTCATAATCGATACATGATTGCTCTCTCATAAAAGTTAGCCTTCATTTTCACATTTGTAGGAGATGAAGCTGCAGATAGCAATGACTCGAATTGGAGCATGGAGTGTTCTGAAGTTCTAAGAGTCAAAGTTTTGCATATTAGTTCTCCAATCTTGGCCGCAAAAAGTCCATTTTTTTATAAAGTAAAATATGTTACTTCTTATACTTTTACACACTCGCACACACAAATTGCTCCCTGTTTTGTAGAATTCAAATGATCAATTTCCATCGATTTATCATTTGCAGCTATTTTCAAATGGAATGAGAGAATCCGAACAGCGACATGTAACTTTGCGAATCACTGTCTCTGGTAAGTTATGGTTTTAATTGTTTGCATGTGATTACTTGGTTTTAAGTTGATTGAGGAAACAGCGAAACGCCAACCTTTGGAACCTTATGTAATTATAAACACCATATTTGGATCATAGTTGTACACTTTGTCATTTTTCATTGCGGTGATGTAAAATATCACCCAGTTGGATCTCTTTGAATTAGTTTGATGGACCATGTTATTTTGTATGACATAGATGAGTGTGGTTTTTGTCGCATAATTTACTCTATTGCTTTGTGTCTAATCATAGTAATTAACTGTTCATTTTATGTCACCTCATGATCTCTTTTTCTCATTTGAATGGAGCAGAGGAAGCTGCCCTTATGGAGCTCCTCAATTTCATGTATAGCAACACCTTATCAGTCACTACTGCCCCTGCTTTGCTTGATGTGCTGATGGCTGCTGATAAATTCGAGGTTGCTTCATGCATGAGGCATTGCAGCCGTTTGTTGCGGAATTTACCCATGACACCGGAGTCTGCATTGCTTTATCTAGAGCTTCCCTCCAGTGTCCTCATGGCCGAGGCTGTTCAGCCATTAACAGATGCTGCAAAGCAGTTTCTGGCTGTACGTTATAAAGACATGACCAAGTAAGTTTGTTGTACTTGCGAAATGTTGTTGCTTATGCATTTAACTTGTAGCTTGTTATTGATTAACTTCAAGGTTCTGTAAGTGCTAAATGAGCTTTAGTGTCATGTGGCTATCTATTCTGGATGATTTTTAGAATTTGAACTTTAATGATGCTATTTTTTTCAATTTAATAAGCTATTACATGATTGTCTAGGTTTCAAGATGAAGTCATGAACTTGCCTCTTGCTGGAATTGAAGCAATCATGTCAAGTGATGATCTCCAGGTGGCATCAGAGGATGCTGTGTATGATTTTGTCCTGAAGTGGTCTAGGGCTCAGTACCCAAAGCTTGAGGAGCGGCGGGAGATCTTGGGTTCACGTCTTGGCCGCCTTATCCGTTTCCCTTACATGACTTGTCGCAAGCTTAAGAAGGTGTTGACTTGCAATGACTTTGATCATGACCTAGCTTCTAAGGTTGTGCTTGAGGCACTCTTCTTCAAAGCTGAGGCCCCACACCGGCAACGCAGCCTAGCTGCAGAGGATTCTCCTACTACAAACCGCCGTTTTGTGGAGAGAGCCTACAAGTATCGGCCTGTTAAGGTGGTTGAGTTTGAACTTCCAAGACAGCAATGTGTGGTCTACTTAGATCTGAAGCGCGAGGAATGTAATAATCTATTTCCATCCGGGAGAGTATATTCACAGGCATTCCACCTAGGAGGACAAGGTTTCTTTCTTTCTGCACATTGCAACATGGATCAGCAGAGCTCTTTTCATTGTTTTGGCCTGTTCCTGGGAATGCAAGAAAAAGGATCTGTCACTTTTGCAGTTGACTATGAATTTGCAGCAAGGTCGAAGCCATCAGAAGAGTATGCAAGTAAATATAAAGGCAACTACACTTTCACCGGGGGCAAGGCAGTGGGTTACCGTAACTTATTTGGCATGCCATGGACTTCATTCATGGCCGAGGACAGTCCTTACTTCATCAATGGCATACTCCATCTAAGAGCTGAGCTTACGATTCGACAGTAACTTGTCACATTCTCGTTTTGTAGCTCTCTACTTGCTTGTATCCTGCCATTTACCTTTTGTGCTCTACCCTTTCAGAAAGAATATTTAGAAACTGTGTTCATTGTTATATGTTGAATTCTCTTTAAAGGTGTTCCGTTGTTAGACTGTTTGCAAAAACCAATAGGAGGGAGGACTGAATTTAAAATGCTCATCTTCTGGGCATTTAAGATAATTTGTTCTCTGTGCTTATTGGAGCACTAGTGGCAATGCCTTGTAGTTCTAAAGTTTGAATACATTGCATATAGTGAACTTGGTTGTGTAAGTGGCCACTTGCAAGGCCATGTTATATCACATACCCTGTTCATGTAAAATTAAATTGTCAGTGCCGTGTTCTTTCACATATTTCATGTTGGGAAATTGATTGTGAAGATTATATTTTTAAGGTAAAATACCTTTGGAAAGTAATTCCAGATGCAACAATTCTTGGTGTACTCTTTAATAATGGTGGACCCCCTTGCAGTTACAACAACCACACCAATCAAAACCCTCCATTTTTATTAATGTTAGAGCAAGTCCAATGGTGAGCTAAAAATAGGTGTAGCTATTGTTATAATATAGCACCAAAAAGTGGTTTTTAGTGCTAAAATAATATCACATCTCCAATGGTTGGTGCTATATCTTGTGCCAAATGAATATATGTGCATTCATGTACTTGAATAAGTTGAGATATAAATCTATTTTTTATTCATTTCCCTCCACTTTTTTACTTTTTGATGAGGTGGCAATTATAGCTATTGCTATAGTTTGTGCTAAATATAGCACCAACTATAGCAATATGCTATTTTAGCACCAAGTTTAGCACACCATTGGAGTTGAATTTTTTTGATTTAGAGCTATAATATAGATATAGCACAAGATATAGCTCACCATTGGACTTGCTCTCAGTGCTTAGCATGTGCTCATAGGCACACACTAGCCAAACCGTCGGTTTTTCTATGGTGTGCCCATGGGCACATATTAAGCACCAAAATTTATGAAATTGGAGGGTTTCTATTGGCTTACCTTCTTTAATAATGGTGGACCCCCTGCAGTTACAACAACCACACCAATTAATTAATGTTAGTGCTTAGCATGTGCTCATGGGCACACACTACCCAAACCGATTTTGAAAAGCTTTGCTGTGCTGTCTTCTAGCCTAGGCCCAGTGATCAATGATGTTTTTCTTGGACCCATTTGACAACTCTACTGGAATAAATTATTGAATGCATCGAATAATTCACCTAGAAATCATCAACAGTAGCAATTTTGTTTCGAAAAAATAGTCAATATAAAATACAAGACTAAACTAGTCATATATATGCATATCCAATTAAATTTGGCTAAATTAATTAACTATATTAACAATTGACAATTATACTATGATTGACCACAGTTTTTTCAAAAACCCTGATGAGAGTCCGCCATTCATAACCTGCCCCCTTCTTCCATCAATACCACATCCATCCCATCCATCCTCTCATCCCGTTTCTTCCATTTCTATATCTTTAATTTCTATTATAATAATTATCAATAAAATCGAGATCTAAATCTTTTTGGGTGTGATATTGTTACCGTCCTTCTTTTTGGGTTGTTGATTGTCCCCAATTTTTGGGTGTATGTCTTGTTTCGTTTTTGATTCGTTGTCATGTTGCGTGAAGAATGATTTCTACGGTGTATTGGGAGATCTGGGCAACCAGCTTCAAATCTGGAATTGTGGTACTTATCGCGAGAGCTCACCTCGTACAACAGAGGATTGTTTAATATACGGGGTATCTGTACCCCCAACCTCCAATGGGTGTAACTGATGGATATGAACACTGGTCTATCACCAAATTTTTATGTGCGTAGGTCAATTGTGATTCTACTATTTTCAGTGATGTTGGTGTCGACTGGATTGCTCGAGAAACTTTTGTAATCATTTTTATTATCAAGAATATTTATATTCCATCTGTTAAGCAATCTGAAAACAAAGCGACTATTTGTTTAGCTCGGTTTTTGTTTCACAATCAGGTTGTAGTTGTCAGTTTGGGGGTTTGTCCCAACTGTGTTCTTATGTTTTATGTTCAGTAAAATTTTATTGTTCGTCAAAAAAAAAATGATTGACCATAATTTTAAATTAAATTTAGTAATATGAAAAGTTTGATTAAAATTATAAACAAGGATAAATCTCAATTAAAATTATTTTTATTTTGATACATCTTAGATTTTCTGTTATGAAAAAAGAGGACTCGATTCTAAAGAAATTAATGGCCCCTGGTTGTAATTGGGATTTGATTTAAAAACCCTGTTTCTTAAAACAGATTATCTAGAATCACTGAATCAGGCACAAACTTCTCAAAACCAAATCCTAGTTTCTTAGAACAAATTCTCACATATCAGTCCACAACTTCCCAAAACCAACACCTACACGTCGATTTCATGAAAGAAGCAAAATTTCTTGCAGGGCACCTTCCAGTGTGCAAACCCTTGATTCATACCGTGTTAAGAAATGGAAATTTAGGTAACCACTTAAAATGAATATTGCCTGACCATTTAATTTTGTAAACAAATTGCAATACTTTTATTAAAAGATGCACATACAGTAGTAGGTATACATGAAAGAATCTACACTACACTATATTATAAGAGCATGCGATTCTTATAAAGGAACCACTGATACAATTCAATGAAGACAACAGACATTAGACGACTTTGGAGTATAGTCATTTTTACTCCGTTCCTGCAATCTTCTTCTTCAATGACTCAATATCCGATGCTAGCTCTTTTCTACTTGACTGGGAGAAAAGAATGTTAACAAGCGCAAAATGTCAACTTAGGGGGAAGCCAAAGGAAACCAGGAGATATATCATACTCAGAAAAACATTTTTGCAAGCAGGGTAAATATACCAAGGAGCCAGATTCCAGAGACATTCTCAACAATGCATATTGAAACAAGCACGGTTATCATACATACAAACTACTACACTGAGGTCATGAAAAAAGGCTGAAATTTTCAAAATCTGACCTAAAATTACTGTCCTTACTTCAGGCTATGAGATCTGATTGTTTTACTATTTGAGAAAGACAGGATAATAAAGGTTTCCTACATTAGAGGAATATAAAAATAGAGCTTATAAAGAGCTTGCATCTAAATGCATTGACAAGTTACAATATTAGAAGAGAATCATTTAGACTTTTCAACTAGGTACTGGAGGGGAGAGAGCATATAACTGCCAAACCAGATATCTATATGATACAGTACAAGTCCACTACTAAGAGCGAGAAGCCGAGAATGTACAGGTAATATCACATAATAAGTAATGCAGAGTGAAAACCAAAAAGCCAACAATATTGGGTAGTAAAGTGTCACTTTTTGATTTTTTTAGTTCTTACCTTGAAGAGAAGGTATCGGTAGACAAACCATCCTGTATATCCAAGTCCTACCAACTCCAAAATCTTCGGAAGCTAGTATACAGCATAAAATAGAGGATTAAATATAAAGTAGACCACATAGGAAACTCCTACCAAAGAATCTACTCTTACTAAAATCATGCCAGTAAGAAATTAATATGCACTGATTATAGTAAAGCACTTACCAAAGGAATGGAGTTGATTGCACCAACAAGTGTAGCAGATAACCAGAGACCAACAAGTGCCCCACCTCCATAGATAAGCACTGTTGACTTATTTTCAACTGCATCCCACTATTGACCGCAACAGGATGTACAACTTATTAGTTGGATTTAAAGAAGTTATATACATTATGTAAGCATAAGTGCAGAAGGGACTGACAAGATACCTCCTTGATGGGTTGGTTTCAATTTACCTTTTCCTTTAGATCTGCGAGTATCTCTCCACCATCATCAGGGCTGCTCTCTTGTGATGTAGCCTTGATCTGGAACTGAGATCTCCTTGAGCCTGAAATTTATAAAGAATAAACAAGAACTTAGTAAACTCACAACTAACAGCAAAACCGAGTATCGGTCGGCTCCGGTATGATCTGTTTCAAATACAATATTTTTAAGTGAAGGAATATGTCATGGAATTATGGGAAATTTGAAAGAAATCATAATTTGTTCAATGTACAAAAGAAGAGCTCTTGTGGAAAGAATGCCGTAGCAAACTTTATGCTATCCCAGTCAGGGTACACGAGATCTATAAGGAGATATTAAGTTTAAGTACTACCTAGTATTATTTAAATTTCAAATTTGGTTTGAAGTTGCAGTAAAATTAGATCAGAGGCATAACATCTTTGAGTTTTGGAAATATGCAAGTTCGCAATTTACCCACTTTATTGAAAGAATAAAAAGACATGAAAAATGATAAAATATAGGATAAATAACTGCTGTAGGCATCACAAGTAGAGACATTCCATATTGTGTCTGAATTGTAGCATGACAAAGGCTTGTAGTTAATGGTACAGCCAAGCCGCTTGCCTTAAGAATATACAAGGGCCTAATAACTAAGAACATCTAGATACTGAAATTGGACTGGTGAGGAAATTCCTTGTTAATGCACGTACTTACCTAAAAACAAATAAACAGCACTTTCAAGAAATAAGCTATTATAAAATTTTTAAAGAACTTCAACAGAGAATGACAAGAATAAGCATGACAGACATCCATAAAATTTATATAAACACAAAATTCCACGAAGAAGCAACAAAATAAAAAACACACAAGGTAGACGAGACAGCATCAACCAAAAATTAAAATCCATTTTGTACATTAGATTCATATCACAGCAAAAAAAGAAGATAAATTAGAATGAATTAAACAACACATAGCATCAATAAACAACCAGCATTCCAGTTCCGCATCAGCAATAAGTAATTCCATATCCATAATGTCATTCAACATTGTAATAAATAACATCAACAATCTCCACTTCCTTCCTTCACAATCAAACTGAATCAAATTCTAAACAATATCTCAGTCAGTATCCTCCAGTCAAGTTCACCTTTTCGATCTCCACACACCAAAAAATAGTCATTTCTACACACACTACATTCTTTAGGTAAACAACTAAAACATAATTAAAAAAATGTATAACTAGTTACATTTGAGCTCAAGTCAACAGCTACCAGAATCAAGAAAACAAACCAAAGAACTAAATTACAATTCAAATAACCAAAAACAATGAAAAGGGCTTCCAAGAAATGGGCCAGATAGCACAAAGATAGAAACTTTATACCTGAAGAAAGCTTGTTCGAAGCTGAAAAGGGTGAGGTGGAGAAGCGAGGTGGAAGATAAGGCAAGGCAGATGAATGGGTGGTGGGTAAGCGAGGACTAAAGACGGCTGTGGTTGCCATGGAAGTCGCCGTGGCCATTTGTGATGAAATGCTTGCCAAACAAATCTTATCTGTGTGTAAGTGTGTGTAGTTGGGCTTAGAGGTGTGAAGATGAGTTGCAGAGTTGTTTTATGTTTTGTTTTAGTGGATGAAAAATGATTGTTGCGATTCTCTATCTTGAAAATCCACGTTTCACGACCTTGTCTGTCATACATTTTGTTTATTTTTGTAAGGATATTTTCTTGGCACATTTTTCCAGTAAAATTAATGCTTGTTACATTTGGTTTGGTGCCGGTCAAATTGTCCAAAATTTGGCTGAAATTTATAAATATTTTGACCAACAAAAAACGAAATGTGACAACTAAAATGGGACGGAGGGAGTACTTTATCCGTCCCATCTTACTTGTCACATTTGGGTTTGTTCCGTTCAAATTGACACTGAAATTTATTAATATTTTAACAAGTAAAAAAAAATTCATCGGAAGTAACTTTTAATATACTTTATGATGTAATTTTCAGTTTTTTAAAACAATGAAAGAGTGACTTATAATTTTTGGTCAAAAATTAGTCAATTTGACCAACAAAAATAAAAATGTGACAACTAAAATGGGACGGAGGAAGTATTAACTTTTATTATAATCTTAAATACTAATATTTTATTTATCTCTTTATTTCCCGGTTTCCACAATTTTAATTATTAAAAGATTTTTATTAATATTTTCTGATTGTATTCATTTTAAAGAAAAATGACGGTGTTTTGTTGCTTTTATTTTTATATTTGTATCTAATTATTAATCTTAGACCTCTACAATAAATATATAAGAACAATTTTATGAAATTCTTGCATTTTCTAGTTAATTAATTATTATTATTTAATTTATCCAATCAATTAATTTCATATTTGATTTTATAATTAAAAGCCTGGAAGCTTAATAGTAGAATTTTATTTGACAATGTCTACCAAATTGAAATTAAAAAGGTTTAAATTATTTTTAACAAAAGTAGTTATGATTTTTTCGAAACTGGTTATTTATTAGAAAATATATATTCTTAAATTTCTCATATATTTTGTTGTAAATAAGAAATTAACATATATTCATCTTGATTCAAAATAATTTCATCTATCCACATTTTTCAATAATAGATAAGTTGGAAGTAAAAAATGAGCTCCTCTTTACAAAATCTACTTCTTTTCCAAACATTTTAACAACTTATAATTATTAATTTACTTCTCAATTCTATTCCACTGCTTTAAGCAAGAAGTCAATTTTTTTAAACTAATCCAAATCGGCTCATATGCTCAGCAGCTCAGGAGGAAATGAAATTCAGCAGACATAAGTACAGGGAAATTTCTCAGCACGATCTACAAGTCCCTCCAGGGATGGTCTTTCCGTTGCATCCAGTTACAGGCCACACTTGCATTTCTGCAATATATACTTTCTTGACATTATATTCCTTCATTTTCCAAACAATCATCTTCTTCTTTGTTTGTAGCTAATGCCCTCGTTTATACTTGACATTTTCTGGAAGCCCTTTTAAACGAAATAGTTTTTACAAAAAGTTATCGCTTCAAAAAAAAAAGGGAGGAAAAAAAGGATGAAGAGAGGGGTGGGTTATCTTGAATTTTTTTTACTTTTATTTTCTACATTTTAAATTTACATGTCATACAAACTAATTAAGTATCACTTGAATTATCAAATCGCGCTCAATTCTGTGCCGCATTCAGACGGTAGGTAATTTTTTTAAAATAGTGTAGTATAGTAACTTTTTTTTCCTTTTTTCTCTGACTTTCAATATTGTAGGAGTTCCGTAAATAATGCAAGCAGAGTGAAACATGCAAAAACATAGTGCAACTTATCCAAATATATAACAAAACAGGTTTAGGCAAGCAATTAAATTATACAGCACCAGGTGTAAGTTAAACAACTAAATAATCCTTGTTATTAGGTGTCATCTAGAAACAGAACCACTACATGCATACCACCACCTTCTTCATTCACAATCTTTATTCAATCTCCAACGAGTATCAACACAATTTGCCAACCTTACTTGAACCATTCCACATTTCCAAACCTCCATTACTCATTTCATTATATATCAACAATCAAATCCCCTGTAATCTTTCGTCGACTCAACAACCATTGGTTTATCAAGAAACCCAATTTTCTTCAAGCATCCCAGAGTTCTTGCATTCTTTGTCTCGTAAAGTCTGAAAATCCAACATCTGATCAAAATCTCTGCATGAAGACGCCTACAGGGCGTAAAAATCAGCGATAATGGGGTCCAAAAACATCATCTGGATGATGTTTTACGCGTATTTGACACCGTTATTGATGATCAGAGGGACATTGGCCAAAGAAAGTGATCCTCGTTCTCTGGATGAGTTTCTGCATGTTCATGCACAAAAGATTGTAAAATGGCCACGTTTAGGTGCATTCTATAATATTCCTCTCCATTCTAATTACTCAGGTATTGAAATTTCGTATATTCAGATTAACACCTCAAGTCTCTGGACTAGTGGAATCAATTCCAGCTTCATTCATATCCCACCAAAAACTCGAATTAGGCCTTCTGTAGAGAGGCTAGATATTGTGTTTCACCATCTCGGCAATCTGTCATCGTATTACTTCAGTCTGCCACATCATAAATTTATAACACCTGTGATTGGCTTCACCGCTTATAATGGTGACAGAAATGCATCAGCAGCAAATCGGAGCTCAGTGCACAAACTTAAGCTCGAGGGAAATAATACAATTTTAGTGCAATTTGAGGATAGGTCAATTAAGAAAGGTGAGAATGGTTCTAAAAAATGTGTTAGATTTCATCCGAATGGGAAAATTGAGTATAGCCATGTGGTTTCATCAAATGTGTGTCACGTTCGCGGTCAAGGCCATGTTGGCATTGTTGTGCGTAGAGCAAAGCCCTTTTGGAAGAGGAGGGCGACGAAATGTTGGGCGATCGGATTGGGAGTGGGAATTGGAGTGTTGTTTTTCGCGATTCTGGCGGGGATTTTGCTGTGTAATTTTGCAAGGAGGAAGGAAGTGAAGAGTATGCAGAGACAATCGGAACAGAGTGAGGCTCTGGAGACGGTTTGGGTTGGAGGGACTAAAATGCCTGCGGCTGGGAGGATGAGAACTCAGCCGGTTCTTGAAAATGATTTTCTTCCTTGATTGTTTCTCGTTTTGTAAATTCTTTTTCCTGACGATGTACGTTTGCTTTGCTTTGGTTTTACATTGTTCTGTATTATACATGATACGAGTACTCGGTAGAACAAAAATTAGAAAATCGTGTAATATTATATCATCAAGAAAAATCCTGAATATTTGATTAGGCTCTGTCACATCATTGTTATAAGAAGTTCTGCATTCGACTCGAGCATGTCAAGACCAGAGCCACCATTAGGAAGATGCACTAAACACGATTGAAAATAAAGTATGTAGCCAGTTTTAGCCCCGTGATGCCATAAATCGTGAATGTCGACCGAGCAATATCCATCAACCTCCGCAAAGAAACAGAGACACTGATAATATAGTATGTTAGAGCCGACACAAGTCGCGTTAGCTCTTTTGTTTGTACAGGTCTGTGTTCTAACAATCGGTGATTTTTTATTTCGTAACTCGTCGAACTGATTAAATCTCATCCGATTAATTTCTGATCAATTTTTTTCCCGTGACTTCATTCATTAACTTGATCGCAAATGAAACAGGGAGATGACAAGAATATAAATAAGGAGACAACTCTGTTAGAACTTAGAAAGATGCTTTCACGGGCCAGACGCAGGCAATATGTCCGTAACAATCTCATATGCGCCAAGTGTCTCACCCAATATGGACAACCGTGGCAAGCCCAAGCATACTAGTACTATTGTTTGAATCGTGACATACATGACCGCCTATTTAAAATATAAATTTTTAGGGCCGCTAATATGAGATGTTGGGGTGAAAACTAAAACCGTGGATATGTAAGCCCAACTAGTCCTAAGATTGGATATACCAATCTATGCCCTTACTAGGCCCAATTTACAGGATGAAATTACGAATAAGGATCACATTAACCGTGGATAAGGATTACATTACATTTTTCTTTAATATTTTGAAACTTTTATACAATATAATTACATTACGTGTTTTTAATCTTTTTTTTAATAAAAACTTAAAATTCAGAATTTTGTTCAAAAAATAATTTTAAAAAATATTATAAACTATAATTTATAATAATCTCAAATACTCCCTCCGTCTCTTAATACTTTTCCCATTTGTACTTTTCACGTTTGCCAACACACACTTTTAATCATTAATATTTTTAGTTTTGTATTAGTATTAAATATAAAAATTTCACTGTATTAAGGTACTTATAAATGCGAATCTAACAAGATCACTCATGACTATATTTGATCATATGAATGATGCGTAAATTAGTAATTTGTCTCATGTCGTGAACAGTTCCAACATCTCAAATGAGAAAAGTAAAAAGAATCATAGGGAGTAGGTGTTAGTTAGTAAAAAATAACGCCAAAAAATACTGTGCTAGTTTCGCACGCAGAGTCACCCACGTGAGTTCACGAGGACACGTGGGACCATGATACAAAAGTCTTCTGATAATGATGAGCTGGACTATCCACCAGACTAAAGATGAGGTGGGACCCAGTCATCGGCCTGCAGTAAACACGTCATTGTGGTCCCGCCTGGACCACCAGGTTGGTTAACATTTTTAAGAAAACCATAAGCAAAACTTTACCATCAAACACCGTTGGATGAGTTTTTCTAACATTCGTGTCTAGATTTCAGCCGTTAGATCGAAGCAATTTGATATTTCCAAATATTGGTGCGAGTGGGACCCAGTGTCTGATATTGTTGAGGATTTGTTTTTTGCATGGACGATCATAGATTGTACACGTGTCATGACGTTAATGAGAAGCTGGATCTGCCGTCCGTTTAACTGACGACTGAGATCGGATATGAGGAGATGAGGCAGTGATATAGTCAAAGATGATGCGTCGGTCATGGAGTGCTTTCCGCGTTGGAAAAGCCGTGTGCACTTTTGTACTCCCTCCGCCCCTCTCATTTCTTTACACTTTCCTTTTTAGGATGTCTCATCCATTTCTTTACATTTCAAAACTTACCCAAAATAGTCAAGGGGTCTCACCACTTCTTCACTTTTTTTTCCTTTTCGCACTACTTTTACTCCACTATCTTCTTTTTATACATTAAAAATCAATGGGTCACACGACTTCACTCACTTTTCTTTCTTTTTTCCACTACTTTATACATATTTCTTAACCTCCGTGCCCAACCCAAACGATAAGAAATGGGTGGGACGGAGGGAGTAGGTTTTTAATCGCCCTTTTAGTTTCATGTAATTACGAGATTATTACAGCGTTTAACTTTTAAGGATGAGTATGTCACATCCAAGCGAAAAACAAAAAGAAAAAAACTGAAAAATGCAAAATAGGTACATTTGAATTAATGTGACGTGGGTGTCACAGCGGAAGTGTGATCTGGGACGAACTTGAGCTCATAGCGCGGCTTAGATTTTAAAGGAAGTGTGATCAAAGACTATTTTGAGCTGAAAGTTCGGTTTAGATTTCATACATAGCGTCTAAGTGAAAAGCGCAAAGCGATACTAATTAGAACGGATATCTTAAATATGAAAAATGTTAGTTACTTAAAAAAGTTATTCCAGATGTTTTATTTCATGTCTCATAAATAAATTTGACCGTTTCTTATTATTTAGAAAAATGCTAGGTAACCCAAAAGATAATCTCAAAATTTTTCACAAATATGTCGAATTCTGATGAGCTGTATTCACTCAAATAATAATGACAATTTCTTGTATATAAATTAATCATGTCACAATTTTCCACTTGTTTGCTACATCATTTGGTAAAAGAAATTTAAGAGAAAAATTCGGCTACATCCATCTTAAATCAATGTGTGTTCAGTAATCCGAATTTATACCATAATCTAGAAATACAGGAGAATATGGATAATCTCAAATTTTGTTTTTTGAAATTTGTAAAAGTTTGTCTCCGTAAATTTTTATAAAAAAAAAATATGCAGAATGCTCATTTTCTCGTAAAATTAAATAGGCGATTCTTTCAAAAATAAGTCTAGAAAACGGAAAAAGGTAAATTTTTAAACGATACATCAAGTCATCACGCCACCAAGTAAAAGGACCGATAGGTAAGATTAGAAACAAAAGTAGAAAGAAAAATCTTGTTCAATTTTCTAAAGTGAAAAAGTTTTTCTGTTTCTATTTTTTTTGCGCAGAAGTGCGATAAATAGCCCAAGCCCAAGCCTAGTTAAACAGAACAGGCAAGGTAACTGGCCCAACTCCCAAACAAATTTCCTCTGATAAAAATTACCTGCATAAATGTTAAAACATTGCGGAGAGTTGACACCAAAATATTTTGGAGCAAGATTTTCTTTTACGAAAATACGGTTTTAATTCCAAAATGGAGTTGCTTTAAATATTATTAGCACAATTTCCAGAATAATTTATAGAATAAAAAATTTCAAAATTTATATTAAAAAATAAGACATGGCAATCAATATTTTATTTATATATTTTCTCTCGGCTAATTTTGAAACTAATATAACACACAAAGCAAATAAAACACTCAAAAAAGTTTAAAACGAAGCATCTTACAAAAACCAGAATATGCAAAGAAAAAATGAACTGAAATGCCCATATGCCCCACCTGCGGATTTGAAAACGTTTATCCAATCCAGCTAATTCTTATCTTACTCCCAGTAATAAATTTAATAACACAATAAATAATTAAATTAAAAAAAAATCACATGGCCATGTCAGCCACATGAGCGTAGCAATGGTATAGTTGGCCAAAACAGGAACCCTAATGTGCACGACGCGTAGACCGACTCATCTTCCGACACGTATGCATCCGTTTTACTTATAATTCGGACAGCGCGAATCCCTATGCGCCAGCTCATCTACCACCCACACATACACACACCACATTGAGATACACAATCTTTCACACACGTGTTCGGTGACGTGGTACCTTGTCTTGGCGCTCCCTCTCCCTCTCTCTCACTCTTCTTCATTCTTTCTTTCCCTCTCCCCTTGCTTCCTATTTTTAGAGAGAGAAAACAGATGGAATGGAAGACACCTTCTTTCTAGAGAGAGAAAGTTAATATCACACAGAGCTAATCAATTTAATTAACGTAAATTAAATTTTATATGCGTAAAGGTGTAATTTGTGTCTTCTGGATTTGATATTTGAGTGTTAATAAGGTATGTTTTCTTTCATTTTCAACTTTAATTCATCATGTGTATGTATAATTCTGCTTGTGTTTATATATGTATGTATGTATGTTGATTATATGGTGAGATCAGAGAAGAGTTTTAGCTGAATGCAATTATCTTGAGTTGAGTAGAATTTGGAAAGATTGGATTTTTGTTGATTTGTTTGAATTTTGGGAAATTGGGGTGGTTATGGGGGTAAATATGTCATTTACTGTGTATGGACTTGCAAATACTAGATGGTTTTGTTGGTTACTCTTTGGTTTCTCTGCACATGGCAAGGTGAGGAAAGGACTGTATTGCCCCTCTATTTAATTCTTTTCTGTTTTAAGATGGGATGATCTTGTTGATTAGGGATGTGTTTAGTGGATCTTCATGTCATGTTAGATGAATCTTGTTATTTTAATTTTTGAATTGTGGATCTTGGTTTAATGATCTGATGTGTGCAGCTGACCTGACCTCAAGGTTTATAATGTGTGTGTGTGTGTGTTTTATTGTATTGAAGTGAAGTACAATCCCTGAAACCTAGGAGTAGCATGTAGTACAGAATTATGCCTGAGCTTACAGTAGAGCTGAACAGAACTTCAAGTTAACTAACTATGCACACATGTCCATGACTCACAAACTAGTTTGTTTGTTAACTTCTGAAATTCTAAGATATGTGTTTACTTTTTATTTATTACAGTATTTGAAAAAAGAGTATATTGCATCTGGTATTTCCCTCGGCAGACTCACTCAAGTCATGTGATGATTTTCGTAAATCTATATGCAGTTAATTAGACCCTCTAGCAAGACTCTGTGGAGGAGGCTATGGGGAACTCCGATGATGTGAAGGCTGTTAAGCCCGAGAAATTAGCTTCACCTCCGCCCCCACCCCCGCTGGTAATTTTGCATATGATTTATAAATTGTTGGTTTGACTTTTGTTGCCCCGTTTGCAAAGAGTAGTTATGATCTTGACCAAATCCGCGTGTCGGTATCTATTCTTTGCTTACAATCAGCATCTTTTGTACTCATGTTTATTTAGTTTCTTTTTGTTGGAGAAACTTGTGTGATTAGGAGAGGTATAACATGCCTTAAAAGTAAAACTAAATCAATTTTACAGTGACGCACGCACTTACGTCTTACTCTACCCATGTACTTTTACACACTGACAAATGATAGACTATTACTCCATTCATGAATCCTCTTGCAACCTTAACATTTAAATTTTAATCTCTCACTATAAATCCTCATTCCTCAGTTCAAATGCTTGCCAGTTGCCCGGGCTCTATGCTTGGTACCTGTATATAGAAAAAGAAAGACAATCAATTCTGCAGCATCTACATCCTTCTTCATCACTTATATTAAACAAAATAATAGTTTGATTCTGGTTAAGTTTTAGACGTCTCTGTTGAGTCTTAATTGTGGCGACAGTCCACACCTGACGTTTGTGAACTTTAACGTGTTCTCAACGCTGTTCTTCTTATATTATTTGCAGGATCAGTCCAACATCCATGTCTATCCTGATTGGGCTGCTATGCAGGTTTCACTACCAGTTCTACTTATTAAAGAATTTGTTCCTTTAATTGCACTGAAGCAAACATTAGCCATCAGACCATCCTCTCCATTTCACATATTGATTGAACATAGTTTTTGTTCAATTCACAGGCATATTATGGACCCAGAGTTGCTGTGCCACCATACTTTAATCCAGCTGTTGCATCAGGCCAAGCCCCTCACCCTTATATGTGGGGACCACCACAGGTATTCTTGCCATATTCTAGAATGTATAGTTTCCATCAATTTCATTAATTTCAGTAGAAATGTGACACTCACTAGTCACCCTTAACCTAAATGATTTCTTTTCTCTTTTTCTTTTCCATCTCAGCCAGTGATGCCACCTTATGGTGTACCTTACGCTGCTCTATATGCGCATAGTGGTGTCTATGCACATCCAGGAGTCCCTCTTGTGAGTTCTTATTAACTGGTGGTTGTTGCTTTACAACCTATAATCGTTATATATGTTCTGCCATATTAAATGCAAGTTTTTACGACTCCCTCAGTGTAACTTGATTCTGGTGTCCACGGTTTGTACCAGTTTTGTTATGTATATCTACTACTTATCATGACCGGAACTATTGTCTTTTTTCTGCATTTCTGCTTGGTCTTCTCCTTAATCTTGTCTGCACCTTACTAATAAGAACTGTGCTTATAAGACGTACTATTAAATTGAGAGCTAGTCAGCTAGCCTGCAATGATAGGGGAGGCACTTTCAGTACAATTTTCGTATTCTACTTCGTGAAGAACTTCCCACAAATATCATATTATGGGAATATTATATATTTCTCGGAAAAAGTTTGACTGTGGGAGAGGACATCTTTCATTTAATTGCATAGATGCATATGATCTATACAAAGTTGTAATATCTTATGCATAACGCAGGCAGCTAGTCCTGTGAGTATGGACGCACATGCTAAATCCTCAGGAACTACGGAGCACGGCTTAATGAAAAAGTTGAAAGGACTTGATGATCTTGCGATGTCTGTTGGCAATGGAAAAGCTGACAGCAGTGACGATGGGATGGAACGTACGCTTTCACAGAGGTTTGCCGATTGACACCAATTATTTGGACTTCATACAAATTTAAATTGTTCTAGGACTTGGATATTCTCATCTGACTTTCTGCTTTCATATTTTATTAAAATATGAATATATTATATTAACACATGTGTCTATATGTTAGTGCTAGATTTATAAGATTTTCTTGCTCAGCCTGTTAGATTCAAATGGTTTTTGTTTTTGTGAACAGCAAGGAGACTGAAGGTTCCAGTGATGGTAGTAATGAAAATTCTAAAAGGGTAAGACTTCGCTACCTCATTAATCCTTTATTTACAACCTAGTCTTCTCAAAATGCTAAAGTATGACAGTTCCTTCTTTCCAGGCTGCTGTAAATGCTCGGAAAAGAGGTCGAGATGAAGCACCTATTATGAGTAAGATATTCTCCTAATAATTTTTATTATGGAAGTTTAATTTATTTGAAGGATTACTTTTTAGTAACTTTATATAATGGTTATAAGTTGATGCTTCATGTGCAAATCAGTATCTTTAGAAAAGGAGCTCCTTGCATTATGGTAGGGGGTCATCATGCTTTTGATGATAATTGAATTTTTCTTTAATAGTTTGATGAGCCTTATTCTTCAAGTCTGATATTTTACTAGAAAACTGCTATTTGTCATCTTAATGACATATATATAATATATTGCTTGCGCTCTAGAATTTAGTATGTCCCTTCCATAAGTACGTATATTCACATTTCGCTCGAGAGGTGTATCATTCTCCCATACTTGGAAAATAACCAGTATGAGATGGGAATGTTAATAAAGGAAGCTTTGCTACAGGCACCTAAGGTTTTGAAAATGCATTCTATCCATAAGCCAGTGTAACATCTGCCCCAAAATTACTCACAGTGACACAGTTCATACAAAATCTGTGGAAGCTGGACACTTAAAGTACCAAATCAAAGTCACTGATTTATGTATTTTGTTTTTCATCCATTTTATGGACAGCTGGAGAGGTGAAGATTGAGACACAGAGCAGTTTAATCCCCTCCCCTCGAGTTAAATCTGAGAAGGTGCTAGGTATTGCTGTGGCTACTTCGTTGGTAGCAGGGAAAGTAGTTGGAACAGTAGTTTCTCCTAGCGTTACCTCATCGCTGGAGCTCAAGGATTCTCCAAAAGAACATGCAGTAAATAGTCCAGCTGGTGGTCAACAACCTTCTGCTATGATGCCAAATGACTCATGGCTGCACGTGAGACCTCGTTCCTGTTTAGTTTGATTCGTCTTCGTCTTACGTTGTTAAGCTTATCAAGATGAATAAGTTGCAATAGTTTCGCATAGAAAGATTCTGGATCATGGATTACGGAATCACTTATTTAGTTACACAAAGCCTTTGTGGTGTAAATTTGGCAAGTTGCCAAGCAATATGATGCTGCTTCAGGATAGCTGTAGTTACAGATATAACTCTGTTTTGTGTCTTAAAACTTAAATATCATCGTGAATATGATTTTGCTATTGTGTACAGAATGAGCGAGATCTGAAGCGAGAGAGGCGGAAGCAGTCTAATCGTGAATCTGCAAGAAGGTCAAGGCTGAGGAAACAGGTACCAGTTTTGTGCATACTTTTTGTTCTGTGAAAAACTAAATAGCTTGATTAGTCGAGGTTAGTTGTAGAGATCTCATTTCATATTTGTAAAATTTTCTCAGGCAGAGGCTGAAGAGCTTGCCATAAAAGTAGACTCTTTAACTGCTGAAAATATGGCACTTAAAGCTGAAATTAACCGATTGACAGTGACTGCAGAAAAACTGACAAATGATAACTCTAGATTACTGGTATATCCTCATCATTTCTTCAACTACTGGGGTCGCTTATCAATTGTTTAGTTTATTTGCTTCCAACTTCTGGTGTATAATACGTGTTTTAAAACATTAAATTTGCAGGAGGTAATGAAAAATGCACAGGCAGAACATGCTGCAGATGTAGGTTTAGGGAACAATAATGAAAAGAAGGCATCAACACTCAGTACTGCTAACCTACTCTCCAGAGTTGACAATGCAGGCTGTGGTGATAGGGATGAAGGAGAAGGTGAAGTGTATGAGAAGACGACAAAGTCTGGTGCAAAACTTCACCAACTTCTGGACGCTAACCCCCGAACAGATGCCGTTGCTGCTGGCTGACCAGTCGCCTCTGGTATTGCAACCTATATTCAGCTGGTTTTTAAGCAAATCCTGTAGTTTTGGCATAATTATAAGCCCAAAATTACTGCTAACAGTAGCATTTGGGCCATGAATAGGGGTAAATTTAGTATAGAGAAATCCAAGAATCTAATTTTTACTTGGTTTCTAGTTTTCTCTTGGCAGAACTTGAAATCAGGGTCAGTGTGATAAGATGGTCAAATATAATTTGTCTAATGTGGTTTGTACATTGAAGAGACACAAGTAGATGTCCATTAGGAAACGATATGAGACCAATATACCTGGTTTGTATTACTTATTAAGCCTTTCTGATCCTCCACTTGGGATGGATAAGTTATTGTGCTTTTAAATATGTATTTTACATGAGAAATGACATTGAGTGTGACATTATTATGAGCTGTGCATTTCCCTATCTCTGTGTGTGATATTTTGTTCTGTGCTACCGTGGTAGTGTGAGAAGATCTAGAGATCTGTCTCTTTTATTACAGGAACGTGTGAGTTCATATATACTACTCTATATTACTGTTTGAACGCACCAAATAAATCTAGCAAACAAAATTTTCTGGAAGGCTTTCAATTTAGTTCATCACTCAGAAGTGGCTTGATGGCTCTAATTTGACTGTCAAAACTCTGATTGAAACATCACATATTTGCACTTTAATCTTCAAGGATTTTCATGAAATCCACTTTAATCTTTAAAGATTTTCATGAAATCCAAGTTTTACCAAAAACAAGTAAGACCGCTGGAACCAGATTATACATTCAGCAATCGATCGCTATACATATAAGATTGAATTATCTGAGAAAAATGAAACTGAGCATGGAAAGATTTATAGCAGCGTCCAGATGCATACGACTTCATTTACTCCTAATCTTAATCAGTTCAAGTGCAAGAGCAGTGTAATTTTTTTGTTTCAATCAATTATATGATGATTCGTTGTGGGATTACAAATTCGCTCTGTCATCGATGATAAAGATAAATATTACTAGTCATTTTCATTATTCTCTTCTTCAGCTTACATAGTATCAAAAATCATGATATATTCTGCATATATTGTGCAGTATTTTTCAGGACACATGAGTATTTTGAAGTGTGAATGAATGTATTTATCTTAGTTATAATTTTGTTGTTTATAATCATAAAAAAAATATTGTTGAAATCTAACCGTTAAAATTAAAGATAGAAATAACATATTTTTTTAAAATAAATATCTTTTCAGCTGACCATTAATCTTTATATTGTTTTCATTAATCATTTTAGTTATCTTCTTCATAATTATAACTTTATGACAATATTAACATAACCAAACAGTTAAAAAACCTCCTATCATTGCTTTAAATATTTTAATACATTATAAATCCATACGACTCATAAATTTAAAATCATATTAACCCAACTAAAATATTTAACAAAACTAATCTCTTTCAAAATAACATAATTTATCATTTTGGACCAATATCATCAGGATACAATATTATTAAGCTCAAGGATATAAAAAAATTGAAAGTTTAAATCACATCATTAACACATCAATGCAAATTAGAACCTAGAGAACTGAAGTTAAAAGTGAAGTAAATTTAGAAGTATTCGACAAATCATGCACACACACAACTGTGACAGCCAGACAAGAACTACACAAGTGTTAGAGACCTGAGAAGCAGATGATGTCCACCGTACTTATGTTTTGATTTCCCCTAATTTTAAGTCTTGAAAGAATTTAATTAAACTCACAAGTTTCAACTGCTTCTCATATGCAGATCCTTGTGCTCACGTCTTTCTATTTTATCAACGAAGCAGCTTCTCTTTCATTCAAATATGAAGAAATCCTCTTGTTATTTTGCCTCTGCTTAACCCATTATAGGTACTTGACAATAATATGGAATGTTTATTTTGGGATTTGGCTTCTAAATTTCGAATATTTCCCTCTTTGCTACATTTGATGTTTAACTAATTATTCTGATTTATTGTCACAATGCTCACTTTCTTGTTTTTGTCTTCCCACAAGTGGGTTTTGTTTGAAGTTTAGTTTAGAGTGATAACAGGACTGAAACAAGTTTTGTCTGGGATTAGATTGAAATTTGAGTAATTGGGTGTTTAAAGTTTTGAGCTTTTTACTTTTTGGGTAAATGTAATATGAATATATTCAGATTAAGAATTTCTCTAGTGGGGATTATCATTTTTAGAAATGTCTTCTGGAAGTGTAGGATTGAGGTCCATTAGTTTTTCCCCCAGTTTCCAATTTTATTATAATTGTCATTATCTGGTAAAATGTGATAGAGGGTGAGAGTTGAGTTTTCGGGGCAGGAGGGGGGAACTTAAGCGTGCAATATGTTTTACTTCCGGGTATTCTGTAATATAGGTGTAATAAATGAGAGTGCTTACAGCTACTCGTGCATATTAATTAAAGAATACCTTGGATTAAATAGACCAGGGTGAGCGCATGGTTTTGAGAGGTAGTTTTGGATCATATAGACTATGATGAGAATGTGGTATCAATCGGTAGTATATATCTATCTGATTTGATAAATTACATTTAAGAATATCGACGCATGAGATATACATAAAGAGTCTGAGCTGGTAACTTTACCAACGACACTTGTCACGTTTATAAACTGGTGTCGGCATTTGACATGCCTGGTAAAGTAGATTTTTAGGGCTTTTAGAGACTTCGAGGCAAACTTTTTCCATATAGAGTGGTTAACAGAGAAAACTCAGCTATTGTTTTTCAAAAAATGGTGCATTCTAAAACAGATTGGGAGTGCAAATCTACCTATAAAGTTAGTACGAATTCACATGGAATTAATCTGGTTGCGTTAAGCAACGAAGGAGGATCAACACAGGTTATATTCTTTTGTTCATACTTTTATCTAATTAGATTTATTTATGTGACAAATTCAGTAATTCGAATGTAGGATCTTTCTTCGCTGATCATTAAATGGTTATAAAATCAGTATCTGTTGTCAATCTCAGGTTACTGTAGAAAGAGGACATGTCACTTCATGGCGGAACAAACAAGGGGACGAACTCCTTTTCACCAGTACAAAGGTCTGAATTACTAACTTTGTTTAGTGTTTCCAGTAATCTATTTAACGAAAGGGTGTATCATCTAAACTTCAAAAATTAGTGTAATTTCCATCGATTTTGCTTGATTCATTTATGTATTTTATTGTATGTATGTTAAGTACCAGCCATTGCAAAAAACTGTTTGTCCTTTACACAAATTCCTAAACTCTATGAATTAAAATGGCTTTCTTTATGGAACGCTGGAGCATGATGATTTGCCACATGATTACATAGCTTGGCCGAGTTCCCTGACTGATGAGAATTATATATATAACATTTACTTAATTTGGCGGTGAAGTCTAGATTTTGTTTGGAAGGCAAATTTATTAAAAAGAATGGAATGCATAGTAAGTTGTATGCGGAGGAATCTGCATTTATGTGATATTTATGATTTATTCCTTTCTGCACAATCAATTTTTGTGTTACATTAGGATAATAACATTTATTCAATTTTCAATTATGCAGTGAAGTAGAACCCATAACTCTAATTAGATGTAATCACACAACAGGTTAATACGTATAGATGTTTAGTGAAGCTAGCAGGCGGACAGTTTACAATTTAACAAGTAAGGTCATATATCTCTGTGGAGTTTGAAGCTTATGTCATCATATATATGTAGGGTTGCTGGAGAAGTCCGACAATATTTTTTTGTTAAACTGAATATAGTGACCTTTTGGAAGTGAGATATCATGTATGTTCATTTCAACAGAAGTGGAGATGTGGAACTGAGGAAAAATGGCGAAAGAAAAATTAGCCTCCTATTAGAAATGTTGAAAAAAACAACACAATTATGTATCTCAGACAAACATTACTTCTGCCTCTTGTGTGCCTATGGCATTGAAATGTATAATCCGTAGACTTTCTAGCCCTACTTCTGCGCCTCTTGCTTACCACTGCCATATTACTGTATAGCATTTAGACTATCTTGCACTACGTCTGCCTTTTATGTGTCACTGTCATTGCCGTGTATGATATGTACTGAGTAGACCTTCTTGCTGTTAGTTACAATATGTGTACTTTATTAGGATGTAGCTGTAAGTTCTTTTCTCTCTCTTGCTGTTGAGGTGCCTTTAAAATATATCTGTAATTGCCTCATGACAGAAATTTCAATAAGAAATAATATCTTGGATTTTGGTGCTGGTTACATCAAATAATGACCAGAACGCCTACTTTAGAAACTAGAAAACTAAAGGGCGGAGAACAGTTGTAAGCTTAAAATGTGGCTGATGTATATGTTGACTGAGTAATAGAGTCATACAAGTTATGCTGCTTACTATACTAGGTGTAATTTTATATATACCTGAACATATGTATTTTTGTTTTCTGAAGATCCCTAGGCCCCCTAGTGCAGCGCGAGGAGGCATCCCTGTTTGTTTTCCCCAGGTATATTGGTATACTTATTATTGTTATAAATGGTGTGGTCATGTTATTTGAAATTATTGTAGATGCATTTCTTACACTTTCTGTAGTTTGGCCCCTCGGCTTCTCTTGAAGCAAACGGTCAGGCAAGGAATGAAGGCTGGAAAATTGACAATGACCCTCCCCCCCTAATACATAAGTATTGCCGGGGAAAATCTTACGTTGACTTGCTACGTAAGCCTTCCAAGGAAGAGCTCAGAAGATGGCCTCATAGGTTAGCTTTAGATGTATTTTCCCTACTAATTTACATAGTAGAAGCATATCTTAGTTAGGCCAGACTTGTGGTATGGAGTTCTTTTCGAAATACGTATATGGACCCCCCAAAAAAATCTGTACTATTTGCAAATGTTTTCAATTTTTTTTTCCCATATACATTGTGTTTTCTCACAAAAAATACAGCTTCAACCGTTGTTTTTTATAAATCGAATTGATAAAACTGCAAAGAAGAAAATATATGTTACATGTTCCGATATGGTTTTGCTGTTTAATTTCATGGAGACTTCATTATGTTTTATAGGTTTGAGATGATACGAACCTCTTACAGAAACATTTTGTACATAGTGAAATTGGTGTATTACTTCTTTTATAAGTATGCGTTTATATGTTTTTACATCTGAAATCATTTTTGTGGGTAGCGAAACAGCAGGACAGTAAAAAACAAAAAAGAGTTTCTTTTCTAAATGCATGTTGGTGATTATTAGCAATCTACATATATTAATATGATGTTTTCTGATATAGCTTCCTTTCTTCGTCTTCCTTAGTTATGAGTTTCGACTCAGGGTTTTGCTTGCATATGACGGGAATCTTAACATGATATCGCGCATCAGGAACATTGACAGCAAGCCATTTAGTTTCTCATTTGGATACCATACATATTTGTCTGTTTCAGATATAAGGTACAAAACTGAATTTCTGAATACAGATACTCTGTTATTGGTTGTCATGTGCTGTAGCATGAATCATCTTGTTTCTGTAGATGTGATAAAAAGTGAAACCAGGACTGTGGAAACAGTACTTGGCTAAGTTGGCAGTGTCATTTAAGTACATATAAAAACCTTTGCTAATGTAGATAGATTTATGTTTTTCCATTCCGTGGATGGCATTTCTTAATTTTCTGCAATCTACCAGACTTGTGCCAAGTAAACCACCTCCCTATCAGCTTATAAGAGAATATATAACTTGAAAGTAAAAGAGGCTTATGCTACTTAGCAACAAAAGGAAAGGGAGAGGCTTATGCTACTTCGGGAAAAAAAAAGGAGGCTTATGCTAAATTCTGCTTTAATATTCTTATAAAAGCATATCAATTGTTTTGAGTAGGTGACAAAATGATAAGTATTTAGGCCATTATCAACACAATCTGAGAGAGAAATGATCAAAATGGCACATCTTTACATGTCTAATAGTTGAAAAACATCTGCATGTGCTATGAGTTACATGAGTAACACTTGCAAATAAATGTATTTTTTGCACAAAAAAAAATACTAAAAAATGTGTTCCAGTAATAACACAGTTTTTAATAGTGTGGCGCGGGTGCTAAAATGGGCCACCTTGTCAGATGTGCAGTTTAGACACTTGCCCCCATATTTGGTAATATTTTAATCATTTTCCCATTATGATAAAGGGGAAAGAATGCAGACCTTGCACTTCTTGTTGGTTGATTCTCTTTTTTGGTACTGTATATTCTTTCCAGACAGAAATATATGCTATTCAGCTCTCCCAGACTGACCAAAATTGTCATGTGATTTGCAGTGAAGTCAGGATAGAAGGTCTGGAAACATTGGATTATTTAGACAACCTGTCTGACAGAAAACGCTTTACTGAACATGGAGATGCAATAACTTTTGAATCTGAGGTATATGGTCTTATATGTGGGCTCATGGGTTCCTCAATTTGCACAGCAAAATGAACATCAGCTGTCCTCATCTCCTGTTTCATGACATCTTTTTCAACATAAGGAAATATAAAAATTAATTTTGAACAACTATATGATTAGTGGAGGAAATTATGTGCAGTATAAACATCCCCTTAAAATGTATCTCAACTGTCAGATTGAAATCTCTAAGGTAGATATAACGTGTGTGTGTGTGTGTGTGTCTGTCTATATATATATATGTATGTATGTATGTATATGCAGGTGTCTCTTATAGCTCAAACTAAGATCTTACTTGCCAGCATCTAAAAGTTTTGAGTTTGACTAACTTAAGGTCGCAAAGATTATTGTTTCTTTTACACTTTGAGTTGTATTTGTAGTTTCACCTGTTAAATTTATACTATAACTCATTAATGTAAGCAACACGAGTAAATATATGCAGGTGGATCGTGCTTATCTTTGTACACCAAGTTGCATTGCAGTTGTTGACCATGGAAAGAAGAGAACGGTTGTAATAAAAAAAGAAGGGTTACCGGATGCTGGTAAGATTTTTAAGCCCCATTCTGTTGGGAAATAAAAAAACTAAAAATATGCATTCAAATAACTGCAATCTTATGTAGATTGTAATGCAAGGAATATCATATACAGGCTATATAACATACAAATAAGAATTAGCAAAAAAAACATATAACTAAGATTATTGCCACAGTAGCCTAATGAGTTATGACTTTTTCTTAAAAGAGTTACATAATAATATACTTCAAGATTTCAGTTGCAATTTTGAATCAAATATCAACACCCCATATTGATTTAAAGTTGTACATATGTTTAGAATGTCCTTTCCATTTTCCTCCTTTTTGTAGTCGATAATTTTTTATGAACCTCTTCAGTTTATGTGATGCACATCCCATTTGGCCTTTTTTTACCGCCTCCAGATTCTCATCTGTTGATGCACTTCTCACCAACATCTACTCTCTGGATTTATTGTAAAACTTTTCAATGCTTCTCTTCATGGGGCACTTGTCACCCACAATTTTAAAACAAAGTATCTTTGATGGCCACTTGTACCGTGATCCACAATGTCAAGAAGTGGAATGCCGTATTATTTAGGTTTCATGTAGAACAAATAAACAAGATTACTGCCACAACTAGCCTTTTTAGTTATATATCTTTCCTAAGTATAAGGCAACAATTGAATAGAATACATATACTTGAAGATTTCAGTTGCAACTTGAATCTATGACTATTAAAAATGACAACATATTAAGGACGCCCTTCCAAGTAGTATGTATCTGACTTTTATGTGTATACATATGAACAAGAGCTATAACCATCTTGCTTTGAATTAGATGCAGAGTGCACTAATGTGGCACGGATTTCCACCGAAATTGTAGTTTTTCTTTTATCATATTTATTTTCAATATTGTGTCAATTCTAGTATAATTGTGAGTCTGTGACCACTGCAGAATTAAGCCTAGAAATTATAGCCTACCAACACATTCTGCTTGTCTTGGCAACAAAATCTGAACTAGGTTATTATGGGATACTGAATGTCCTGTATATTGTTGCCCATCCTGTGCATGAATTCACATAAGTTTGAAACATTTTAATTTTTACAATCCTTTCTCTTTTTATGTAGTTGTGTGGAATCCATGGGAGCGGAAATCAAAAACCATGGCAGATTTTGGCAAGGTGGATTACAGGAAGATGGTATGTGTGGATGGAGCTGTGATTGAGAGACCTATTGCTTTGAAGCCCGGAGAAGAATGGACTGGCTGTTTAGAGCTTGAACATGTGCCTTCAAGCTTTTGTAGTGATAAATATGATTCCCGTTTGAAGCACTTCTAGGCTATGTCATTGCAGCAGCGAGCAAAGTCCCATTCTGTTCCCCGCTGCCAGAGTCATAGCTAATTTTATCCTTGCCTTTTGTGTTGTATGTTTTCCTTCCTTGCAGATATATAGAAATGTTGTTCGCGCTTTGATCCGGGCTTTAACAGATCTCGAGAGAACTCCTTGTTTCCAGTTTCAGTCCCCGTTTCGGATTGAGATCAGTTAACGACAGCCTGTGTTCTAATTTCTGCTTTCGTTTTTTATTCGTATAAAAACTGGTCTATTTGTGGTACTAGTGCATGTTAACATGGAACACCACTACATCTCATTTCTTCGACGCTATTTTGAACCGGTGTAGTTACAAAAGCGTCTATGGCTTTTGGTTATAGTTTCTTAATACTAGATTCCAAAATACTTAAGAAATCCAGCTAGTACTTTTTAAATTGAAAATTTTCTTATTCTATAATCTATTCAGAGCTGATTTATGTAAGGGGAATTATCTTGTATACTGTTTTTTCAATCTTATTTTCAAAAATACTATCTTCTCCAATCTTATTTTCAAAAGTACTACCTTCTCTAAAATATTTTCAAAAATACTACCTTTTTGAAAATATTTTCCAAAAATACGGTGGTTGCATATGCAACCATATATACAACTCCAAATCCTGATTTCCAGTTTCAGTTTTCAAATGTCATTTTCGATCTCATATTTGGAATCCATATATATATATATATATATATATATATATATATATATATAGAGAGAGAGAGAGAGAGAGAGAGAGAGGATCAAATAAAATTTTTTTTAAGTTACAAACTTACAAACTTTTTTTTATTCTCCCATCGTGTTAATCCTTAGTTATAGAAAGTATCCATGTTGAAATTTTTTCAAAAAACATCACAATTTTTAAAAATAACGCATAAATAAATCGTATTTTCAACACATTTATAACTGAGGTTCAACATCGGGTGTAGAACACTAATTATCATTGTGTTGAATATATTTATAAAGATGCTTAAACTGAGTTTGGGTAGGGTTTATAAACATAAATATTAGTTATATAATACGTTTAACTTAGTTCTTACATTGAAAAATTAGTTTATGTACTTCTCCAACACAATTTTAATCGATGTTCAACAAAATATGTAAAAAAAAATGTTGAACTCAAATTACATATGTGTTGAACGCATAAAGTTTGTAAGTTTGTACCAGAACCCACCCCTATATATACTCCCTCCGTCCCAATGAATTATATACATTGGGATCGGACACGGAGACCAAGAAAAAGTGTAAGAAATGAGTAAAGTTAGGTGGAAAGTGGGTAAAGTGGTGGGACCCACATATTTTTTAATAATAGATTTGTGATAGTGGAGTAAAGTAGTGGGTGTAATAGTGTTTTTATTATTATAAAATGGAGATAGTGGGAGGATATAGTGGGTGTAGTAGTGTTTTATATTATAAAAAGTTGCTATTTTGGGAATGTATAGAAATGATGGGACATCCCAAAAAGGAAACTGTATAGAATTGATTGGGACGGAGGAGTATATATATATATATATATATCGAAAATGACATTTGAAAACTGGAACTCGAAATCAGGAATTCAGTTGCATATATGGTTGCATATGGTTGTATTCAGTTGCATATGGTTGCATTTAGTTGATTCTATTGCAATCTAATGGCCCCGCCAGGGGCACACCATACATCAGTTGCAACTTACAGTTTTCAGTTGCATTTAGTTGCATATGTGGTTGCATTTAGTTGCATATGAGGTTGCATTCAGTTCATTCTATTGCAATCTAATAGCCCCGTCAGGGACACCCATACTTCAGTTGGAACTTACAGTTTTCAGTTGCATTTAGTTGCATATGAGGTTGCGTGCAACCTCATATGCAACGAAAAACTGTAAGTTGCAACTGATGTATGGGTGCCCCTGGCGGGGCCATTAGATTACAATAGAATCAACTGAATACAACCTCATATGCAACCATATATGCAACTGAATTCCTGATTTCAAGTTCCAGTTTTCAAATTTCATTTTCGACCTCATCTTCGGATATATATATATATATATATATATATATATATATATATATATATATCGATTCCAAAGATGAGGTTGAAAATGACATTTGAAATCTGAAACTTGAAATCAGGATTTGTAGTTGCATATATGATTGCGTATGCAACCACATTATTTTTGAAAATATTTTAAAGAAGGTAGTATTTTTGAAAAATAAGATTAGATAAGGTAGTATTTTTGAAAATAAAATTGAAAACGTGGTTATGAGCAGAACCACACCTGCGCAATTAAAGTTAGTTTGGCTTCAGATGGATAACCATCTCTTGTAAATGACTTTTGATCGACTTTTTTTTTTTTTTTTTTTTTAAATTTTACCAAGTTCCAATCACTTATTAAACCTTGCAGGCTTATATAAAATCATTTTATTGCTAAGGATCATGTTATTTCTTTAAAGTTCAGCATGAAGCTGTGTAATGTACCAGTATATGTCTGTCCACCAAAGGTGAATTGCCTCCCTAGTCTCTCAACTACACCGAGAAAATGAATTAATCAACTATAAGATTTCCGTAAATCAAATGTTGAAGTATTCAGGAAGAATATATTCATCTCAACTGAACTATATAGCCATCATGTACAAGTTCCACGCACTTAATTAGATTCATAACAAAACTCTGATACCTACCCCCCCCCCCCCCCCAAAAAAAAAAAAAAAACCAACACAGGAGGCAGAAACGAACTCTATCCTTCAAAAATTGATTTTCACAATAGTACAGTTCTACTTAACAATGTTACTCACACCATTAATGTAAATTTAAAACAAACATTCAGAAATTAAAAATTCCATTCAGGTAAAAAGGCTTTCGTAGAGTTCCCCATGGTGTAGCAATGTCTGACAATAGCTTGTGGAAAGCATACTGCAATTTATATGATTCCAAAATTTCCCCATAAGAGCCAGACACTACAAAAATTGAGGAAGAATTGAGCTATATTAGCTACAAAACAGCTGGAACACTTAAAAGTACCTCAAACCAATTATGTTTTTCTTTCATAAATTTCACAAATTAAAACGCTGCAAATTCTGTAATAGTTGAGCTTTCAATTTGTTTGACATCCTTTAAAAGATATCTTTAGAGAATATGTTGGCGTTCATTTTATGAACAGCCAGAGTGAAAACAGTTAATATGGCATCAATACAACTATTGTAACCCCAACACATGACACACCCACACTGACAAACCCAATGAATAATTTGATATAACTGTAGCCAAATTCTTCAAGTTTCATTAACCTTATTATGCTATACACCATGGAATTTCTGTCGTTCCTTTGTCTTTTCTAGTAATACCTGCAAATTAGTAAGATAATTCTGATTAGACTCATATTAGGGGATAAGTTGGTGGTACTTGGCAAACATAAAATTAAGGATATCGCCACAACAAAATCAAGTAGAACTCAACTTACTTCACGAATATAATTTGCTACTGCCTTGCACCCTTCTGTTGCAAGTTGCATTACATTTTCGAAGATATCCATTGGCAACTTGGAATCCATCTGCATTAACGAATCATATTTTATTAATTGTCTAAATATATATAGACTGGCACTTGGATTTCAAAGCTGGAGTTTAAGGATAATGATAATGAAGAATCAACTTCATTTCTCTTTATTTTCCTAGCTTATGACCCAGATGCAAATTTCAATATGGAAAAGTACAAAGGCAGAAGAAATTGATTTGGATAAAGAAATAAATAAGTTAAGTACATATTATCCATTATCACTATCATCATCATCATTATTATTAAGGGATACAATGATTGTGATTGATTAGTAAACAATATAACAATATTCTAGATTATAAAAGTAAACAGATAAAAATACTTATCTACTTAACAAACTGTAATCATAATTATAATTATCAGAGTTAATGCAATGGAATGAGAAGTACACTGGAATAATCTACAGATTTATATATGTTTTTATCATTTTCTGCGGATATAGCTTCAACCCTTTGTTTTTGCCCTTGTTTCCACCCTTGCCCTACATCAGAATACCCCCAGTTTCATCTCCTCTTCGTTTATAGATGGTGAAAAAGAGCAACAAGAAAGCACATTTAGATAATAATTCTATATTATCTCAAGTTTTTACCATCTTCTCCCTTTTCTTCCCAAAAAAATAAACAAGTACAATTTATTACCCCTCTCAAAAGATAAGTAAGAAGAAGACTAATTATTAATACAGCAAACTTAATATAACCAGTAGACTCAAATCTTTTTTGCATAATATAATTTTTTTTCTAGTTAGACCATGTGTTGTTTAATATGTTTGATGCATACTTGTACCCAGTGTTCTAAAGCGCTTTTAGTTTTGCACTAATCGGGTGACTAAGTATTGAAGATTAAGCGGCCTATTAAGCGGATTAAGCAGTTTGACTGCTAATTTATTAATTTAAAATATTAATCTATTATAATATGACTATAATAATAATAAAATGTAAAAAAAATTATTTTGTAACATCAAGAACATTTTGATGTTTGATTCTTATTACTTAAAATTTACTTACTTTTATTTTTGCATACAGTAGTATTATGTTTAAAAAATAAAATATATATTCCACTTAATGACCCTCTCAAGTGTCCGCTTAATCTTCAACACTTCATCACCCGATTAGAACACTGCTTGTACTTAACATTGTGATCCTGAGTTGAAGAAAGAATAAAAAATAATGGAAAATTAGTTGTTTTCTTTTCACTCTGTCTTTCCAAATATGAAAAGAAAATTTCTGGGACATATATATAAGCGATTTCTTCCCAAATGTTTATGTTATTTCCTTTCCCTCAAAAAACATCACCGGGGAACATATAAATTAAATCTCTATCTTGTTTTCTTAAAAAAAAAAAAAATCTCTGCAGCACACTGCAAGTATTGAACTTAGGTTGATCACATGACCTTGTGAGGAGATAGTATATAGAACAACATGACCGCCCAACATGAGTATATGATAGAAGGACAATATATTGACAACTACAGATATCAGAAAGATACTCAACTGACTTCATTTCAAATCATGGTCATTTAAGTCTTATAGATTTGTTGATGATGGCCCCTCTATTTTCAAATAATTGACATTTCATTTCCTTCCACACGTTTTTATGAGCATTGATAGTTAAATATTTCTTTCTTTGAATAAAAATATTAAGCTTGTAATTTAATTCACAAGATGAAAATTTTTAGAAATATTAAATATTTTTAGCTATGGTCAATGTACTTAACATGTGTGCCAAAAAGTCAAACGTAAATTTTGAAAACAGAGGGCGTGTCGATAATGACATATTTGACAGAGAAAAGATCAGAAACGGACCTGCAGCAAAGTCACTTTGGTAGATTTAGGTAGAATTCCTACCGTCACATCAGGGCCACCAGCACTATCTTCTACATAATTTAGATCTGCATTTGAAACTGTCTTCAGTAATCCGCTAATATAATGTCATACATTAAATGAGTAATATATTAGAAAGGAAGTTTATAGCATTACCAAGAAGTGGGGTGCTATTAAGGTAGCCTGCACTGCATGATGTAACAAGATCATGCATCGGGATACCTGCATCTGCAAGGGCCAAAGTTGCAGCGTTTATGCATGCCGATCTCGTTCCTGGAAACATTTTGGATTTAAATGGATTAGTTCCAGAGTTAAAAATTGATTTCGTTACCAATTCAAATAATATTTGATTAATATAGTACTTTATAAGAGAATAAGGGATTGGGGACAGCACATATAACAGCAAAGAGGTTTACACCGCTAATTTTCTGGCCTTGTGACTATAGGTATCAACTTTACCTCCATCAGCTTGAAGAACTTGTACAAATATATCAATCTGCGAAACAAAATATAATGCTTTTAGAATTATTAATACAATTCACAATCATGTACAATATTATCTTATTGTAGAACCTGGTTGAAATCTCAATGAACCAAATGGCATTTACATGACACACAGGACAGTCAACTAAGAAAGGAACAAACCAACCTAAACAACAAACACTACCCCATACCTACAAGTCAGCTAAATATACATCTAAATTTACCAAATATACAACTAAGATTCATAAACTTAAACATACTTCATAGTACATTGTTAGTTTATTACATAATTCACTAAGAAGACAAACATGATTAACAACAATTACAAGTGGATTTCCCTTGTTTGTAATACAGTTGACTACAATGAGCTGTATTACACTAAACAGGCCTGTCAGTGGCATTACTACCTGCGAACGAGGCATTAGATGTGTCATTATACACGCTTCCATTGTCTGACGAATGACCAAAGAAATTTCTGTGGATCTCCTGTGTGGCAAAGGAATATTGTAAGGAAACAAAATGAAATCATCTATACTGTAAGGAGGTCTGACTATCACAAGTTAATCCATGAGTTAGTTTCTATGGAGTCCGCATTTAAGTTGGAGTATTAGAGTACCAATCATAACTTTTTAATTCAATCATAAATAATATCTTTGATTATTCAAATTTATATATGATTTATTATTTATAAGTAGTCTTAAACATAATTATCAATTAATCATTAACATCTTTAAACTTTTAACAATCATTAAGATCATTGTTCTGCTTGTGAGTTATTGTAGAACATAGTGTCCTCCGATTTATAAAAATAATTGTTCTACGCTTTGATTACAACGATTATGTTGTAAAACGTAATCTGCAGGTTGTCGGATATTAACAAATATTGTAGAACAAAAAAATTTAAAATTAAATGACAAGATTATATTTTATCCAATTTTGGACTACAATACTCCAATATTTTATGGACTCCAAAGAACTTGCCATACACACACACACACATATCTGTGTGTGTGTGTGTAATATATATATATATATATATATATATATATATATATATATATATAAGTTAAATTTTGTAACAGGACAACACTTTACAAGGAATAATATTAGATGAAATTAGTTTACATGTGAGAAGATCGAACCTGTCCCCTTTTGGTTTTCTCCTGCGGTCTCCAGTACTAAAATTGGCCATTGTATACTCGCACCGTACCTGGGAGAGAATGAAAAAAATTTGATCGTGAACAGAAAGATAGAGACCAAGTTATATATCCATCTGAATAGTATTACTATATTAGAGCTTCTTACCAGAGCCTGATCGTTCAGTTGCTGACTCCTGTTCTGGACCTGAATATATAAGATTGTGTAAGCATGGTTGTCATGTCAATAAGTCGAGTCGAGTCGATGGTTAGTAGGGTATAAGATACTGTATCTCATTCTTTAATATTCTAGACCCGCAATGACCCCCCCCCCCCCCCCCCCGGAACTCCCCCCCCCAAAAAAAAAAAGAAGAAGAAAAAAGAGGTTCACGCAGGTAAAATAACTAGAGGGGAATAATGACACTGTTCTTAATCAAACCGAACAAAGAAAATCATATTTAAATGCCATGTTCTTCCTTCTCAACCATATTACAACCCTCCTTCCCGCCCACCCGAAAGGCTCGGAATATTTTCTCATCTGAAGGTAAGACGGGACTTGGAAAAACATCCACTGACTTTCAAACCATATCCCGAGCCCCAACCTGTGCTAGCCCATATTTCATCACTCGGACTTGCATATCCAGTATTACAATAGTTTCAACTGGTGTCCAAGTCATCGAGGATTATCTCCGGTGCGAAAGATCCCTTACAACCCGAGGTAAATAGGCTTCCAAATATTAGGTGATTTATACTAATCTCTCTATCACATTATTCTATAAATTGCATAGTGTGTAACCACTACAACAAAAAAGACCGAAAGATACCCTTGTAAGGAGATGATTGGGGGACAAGTTCATTCCCAGAACACAACAGTTTCTAGCCTTCATCAAATTCTTAAAGCAGATAACAAATTTCCACTAGGTCCCTAGACATCATCAGAATTGAGGCAGTAAAGCTGGTAAAGATTCTATAACATTGTCTGCTACATCACTATGATTCAACAAACTCATAGTAGATCTACCACGACACGGATGTGTAAAGGAAAACACATAGCAATGTACATAACTGCAAATATTTAAGCATTAATGAAAACACATAAACAAAGAGGGCTACCTCTCTCGGACCATAAACTGCAGCAATCACTTTTGTGTTACCCATTTCAAAATAAGCAGAGCTGAAATTAAAAGCACGATCAATTCAATCAAAAACAACCAATAAAAACAAAAATTACAAGGCAAGTTAATTGAAAAGACAAAACAGTACCCATGAGCCTTGTCAACAGCACCAATTTTAGCTCGAAGCTGTCTCATCTGATACATAACGTACATATATAAAATATAATAAAGCATCATTGATATATAAATGTGAAGGGGGGAGGGGGGGGGAGGGGGGGGGAGGGAGTCGGGAGAGAGAGAGAGAGAGAGGGAGGGAGGGAGAGGGAGGGAGGGAGGGAGGGGGGAGAGGGAGGGAGGGAGGGGGGGAGAGAGAGAGAGAGAGAGAGGGAGGGAGGGAGGGAGGGGGTACCTCCATTGGACGGCGTCCATCCAAACGAAGACCTTCCGGGCTCACGAACTCCATTACTGTATACTAGCAAACACAACTTAATTTACAGCCCCAAAAAATAACTTTAAATATTTGGAGCAGAGAACATTGATAAATACGTAATAAAATTGCTAATGACTTACTGATTGATCTCAGAATTGTGACGGGAAGAATTCAAATTCTAGGGTTAGGGTTCTGTTAAACCTCTCGGCTGCCCAGAAGACACTCTGAACGGGTCCTGGCGCGTAATATAATAGAGTAGTATTTTCTTTTACTATTTATCTGGTTGTTTTTAATTAAATATATAATAAAATACAGGATTATTGCTCCATTAAGCGTGGGGCAGACATCGAAAAATTCTCCCCTGCTAGCATAGAAATTAGAAGGCACACTTCCTTCCTGCAACTTTATTTTAGAATGTTATCGATCGATTCGATTTTTAAAATCTGATTAATCTCTGATTAAATTTTTGATTTTTGATTTAATCAATTAATATTTTATAATGTTATCGATCGGTTCGATTTTTGAAATCTGATTAATTTTTATAAAGATATATAATAATTTATTAAAATTAAAATAATGAATCATTTGAAATATGTGCAATTATAGAATTTATGATATAGAGGAGATATATATTTATTAATAAATAGCCAATACAATAATAATTAGATATTAAATAATACTTTTCATATTAAAATAAATCCAACTAATAGTAAGGGAATTAGTTTTTATTATTTTAATCTACAATGTATTATACATATATAACTAGTTATAAAATATATTCTCATGTTTCAATAAATTTGAGTGATGTGTTGATTTAAGTGTGAATATTATGTATAAAATATATATATTTGTCTCATATATAAAATAATCTTATATAAACTGTGTAGTAAAATATGTGATACATGTGAAAAACAAGACAATATATAAAAAATTCTCTTTTCAACATCATTAAGCTACATTGAATTTTGCATAAGAAATTTAAGATAATTCATGTCTTGATTTTTGAAGATAAGGTTTAACATAAACAAGAATGCAGAACTTTAAATTTCTTAAGTGTCATTTTGAAAGTATAAATTTGTTATATGTTAGATATTAATGTGGAGTGTCGATAAGTTGAAAAAAATATAGTGTCAAACAACTGATTCATAGGTACGAAATCAACTTGTTTGCAATTCAAAATTTAGGATTGTTTAAAAGTTCGCCAATTTATTGAATTGATCGTGTAAATAAATTTTTGTTATTATAATATCAAGTGAAATTATATTTTTGTATAATTAGACAAGTGTTAAGTCTTCAAATATAGACTTGATTAGGACACAAGTACACATAAAATATAATATATATATATATATAACAGACATATATACAAAAAATGACGCATATATATAATGGACGAGATAAAAACCCTTGATTCTGATAAAAATATGCACAGAAATCGATTAACTGAAAGATGATAAGTATATATAAATTAGTACCGACACAAATTTGACTTTTTATAAATACCTTCATATCATCATAAATCTAAAATAAATAATGTTACATTATTACGAAATCCTTTTAACAAAAAAAATAAAATTTATATATCACGTACCATACACATATATCAGTAAAAACTAAAAAGAATCATAAATTTATTAAAATACAAACTAATGGTATAGGACTAATGAGTTAAGTTCTATGGAGTACAAAAAAAATTGGAGTATTGGAGTACAAAATTTGATAAAATGTAATCTAGTCATCTAAATTTCAATTTTTTTTTGTCCAATAATATTTGTAAATATTTGACAACCTGCCCATTATGTTCTGGAACATAAACATCGTGATCAAATGGTAGAATAATTACTTTTATAAATCATAGGACTCTATGTTCTACAATATAACTAATAAGCAGAACAATAATCTTAATAATTGTTAAAGTTAAAAGATATTAATGATTAATTGACAATTATATGCAAGACAACTTATAAATGATAGATTATATCAAAATTTGGATAATCAAAGATATAATATAGGATCAAACCAAAAAATTATGATTTGTACTCCAATACTCCAATGTTTTTATGCACTCCATAAAACTTAACTAATTTGTTTCGAGGGTAAAGAAGTAGTAATATAAAATAAAAGTACCGAAGGTGAAAATTAAAAAGTAAAATGGAAGTAGAAAATAAGGAGAAGAAAAGCGACTTTTCTTGCTGTATATTAAAATGCAATTTCCACAGCTGTCAGCACCTCCTCTTGTTTGGCGCCCTTGGTTCCACGCCACGAATCAGCCTCCTCTGCCCTTCATGCACATATACACAAACGCAGCTATATATCGTATGTATATTTTCCTGATATGATTGATTATTGCTTAAAAATTCGAATCAATTCCTCGATTCTTGATTCCATTTACAAACAAACAACGGTGGAGCTCATAATCTTCATTTATAATGTATAATCACACGCATTATTCGATTCAAATAAATTAAATTGAATTTACACGGAGATGAACAATAAAGAGGAGAATCAATATGACTTGAATTCCAAGCAACCAAATTTAGTTGCTAGAGATGTTACTTTAGGTTTTGGTGAGAGAGCTTTTTCGGCCGCCGGTGCCGCCGTTCTCTCCGCCGTCCTCGTTAATCCTCTCGACGTCGCTAAGGTATATCTCTCAATTTCTCCTTGTTCTTATTTCAATTTTGTCTTGATTTCGAGTTTATTCGTATTTTTAATTTGATAAGTTTCGAGTGTTGACATTGTCTTTTTCCATTTCCTTGATAAATTTGTTTGCGAAAAATTTAATTATACACTGCGACTGTTTGAGGACAATTAGGTGTATGATTGATGTTCCGTATGTAGATATGCATCGCAATTAATATGCTGCCGGAGCTAAAATATAGTACATTTTGATGTTCCTAAAATCTTCACGACTGGCCTAAGATTTTGTGAGATTACTACGTATATTTATTTGAAGTTCGTATCTGAAGTTTTTAACCAATTATCTGGTTTGAGAGATTTACGATTGTAGAGTAATGTAAGAACGTGATAATGTTCTGTTGATTAAGCTTATTGTTCAAGCACCACAAGGCGTTTCCCGTGCCTTGTAAGAATCTAGGAGTGTCTACCTTACTGTCAGTGCAATTTAAGGGGAGACTAAATATAAGTTAGGAGCTAGGAGGCAGGCATACTTTGGTTACCCAATGTATCCCGTGTCATATACTCGGCCACTCAAATTCCCAAATCGGACAGAGGGATACTTGTACATCTAAACTTAAATTCTTTAATTTCACAAATTGTACTTGAAACTGGTGTTTCGTAACTAATTACCCAGAGGCGAAGTGTTAACGTTAGCTGGCAAAGTAAGTAGAATTTCTTGTCTTCCAGATGACTAAATTATGCATTTTATCTAATTTGCATAATTTTTCAGTGTTGTCAATACATTTTAGCTAAAAAATAATAATTAATAGTTTAATAAACCACATATGTGTAAATATAATTAGGTATATGACTAATTTCACTTTCCTAGACACATATCAAATTAATATGCTGCAGGGGTTACAATACATGTAAGTTTTTTCTATTAGAATGAATTGTTTGAGTACATTTTGATGTATCTAAAATCTAATTGAATGGCCTATAAATTGATGAGATTGCTATGTGTATGCAAAGTTTGTATATGATAATATTTGCTTTGGAAGGAAAGGTTGTAAAGAAATTACTTGATAACGTATAAGAGGTTGATAAGAATTGTGTTGACCATGCTTATTATTCAAGTATCAAAAGAAATTCCCTGCGCCTTGTACAAATTTGGAGTGTATAAATCAACTATTGTTTAAGCATCAAAAGGCATAGATCGACTAGTAATAAGGCGGCGCCAAACTTTGTGATATTCAACCTCCAATGTTATAACTTATAAGAACTGCCAAAGCAACTTGAATGTGGAGTCTGTAGGCTAATATAAATCATGAGCGAACAATTATTCTGCTGGCATATCGTTAAAATCTAGTTGTTTATAGGACTCAGATATCTTTATTTTCATCCTTCCATCCTTTCCTACTCAGTTAACTATAATTGAATTAGGAGAGTTTCCTATACAAACTTGTCAACTTTTCTTGATCTGGATATGAATGTTACAGGTTATCATATTTTAATGTCATCTGAAATTTCTTGTGTGTTACAGATTAAGTTCACACAATTTGTAGAGGTTCTAATGAGTATTTGGTTATTGCTTACAATTTCTTATGAATCAGACTAGGTTGCAAGCGCAGGCAGCTGGCGTCCCATATAATGATCAATGCCGTACATCGTGTTTCGAATCAAATACAGTACGTTTCTAATACGGATACGGACTTTATCTGTATATTCAATATTTTACACTGTGTGTTGCCACAAAAGTTTGCTATTGATTGGTCATGATCTATATATTCACAGCATACATTAGTGCTGTTTGGATAAACTTATTTTTAAAAATAAGGTCTTATTTCTGGAGAAAAGTACATAAAACTCTACTTTTTTCTGAAATAAGCTCTTTTTTTTTGTCAAAGAACGCTTATGAAACACCTCTTTAACACTTATATCCAAAAAAAATCTAAAACAATAAGCCCTTATTTTTTGTAAGTAGCAGTCTACAAACAGGACCATTTTTTAAAGAATAGCCTATGAGTTATTTATCCAAAACTTTACTTTAACCACCTGTCTGAATACATTGTGAAACCAGCCTGTGCAATAAATTGGTTCTTTTCCGCTCTCTAATACACATTGACACAAACACGGAGTTGAATTTCCCCTTTTCTTAAACACGTGGTCATCTTTAATGTCAGAATATAGCATCTGTGAATTTGATGCTTGAATTTGTATACATTGCCTTGGACATAGTAGTGAACTACCACTTTTTTCTAAAATCCATGAGGATTTTGAATTTTGATCTTTTAGATGCTTCCGGATATGAGATCTTCTCCATCATGCACTCGTGCAGTTACTGGATCTGAATCAGAGTGTGCTTTGCGATATAAAGGAACATTCGATGTCTTCTACAAAGTTACACAACAGGTTTGTACAAGTGATGATATTAGTATTAGGTTTATGAATTTTGCAAGCAAACATTTTTTGTAATCTGGATTGAACCATGGGATAGATGTCTTTTTTTAGATACATGATTGTGGAATATATTGTATATTATATATTTGGCCTTTTACGCTTTAAGATTTTTTAGTTTCGGCTTCTACAAACTCTGCAGACCTTCAGAATACTTCAATATTGACACAGGATGCACCAAAATTTCTGAAAATAAAATATAATAATAATATATTATTTATAATGCATATTAATATATCTTGTAAGATGCAACATTTATACAACAAATAAATTTACAATTCTCTGATATAAACATTCTTTTTATTTTATATTTTATTCTCAAATATCTGGTAAGTACTACTTGCAGTTTTAGTGCATCCAGTGTCATTATTAGTAAATTCTGCAAGTTTGTAAGCTAAGAAAGTTTGTATAACACAGTCCTATAATATAAATCATAAAATGAAACTTACATATTTTTCATGTGTCCCAGGCATCTCTAAGTAGATTACTTTATAACAGTTTGCTAGGTGGCCACTTTATGAATCCTTAAAAGCATTATATTTATGTATTTTAGGTATATATAAAATTATCAATATTAGTGGTATCACAACCATGAATGTAAATGCATCACTCGAAGGTGGAATTGTTCCCGTGTAACTTATATCAGTTTTTGTCTGTTATTAACAAAGAGTATCCATTGGTATCTGGTGTATATCGGTTATTTTAGGAAGGAATTGCGAGGTTATGGAGAGGAACATATGCAAGTCTAGCATTAGCTATTCCAACAGTAAGTCTTTCTCCATGTCCGTGTCTTACTGGTCTTTTGTGTGGAACCACATGAGCTGAACGATAGCCTTTTTATTTTGGTTTCACTTATTTTCAGTTGTTTGTAAGATATGTGGTACTAATTACTTCCGATAAATCTTTCTTACCAGGTGGGTATTTATTTGCCTTGTTATGATATTTTACGCAATTCTTTGGAGGAGTTGACATCAAGAAATAGTCCTAGTCTTACACCATACGTCCCATTAGTATCAGGGGCAGTTGCGCGCTCGTTAGCTTGTATTACTTGTTATCCTATTGAACTTGCAAGAACTCGTATGCAGGTATTACAAGACTGTATCAATATTATGCCCATGGAAGTACTTTTTGCATTTCATATATCATATGGCACTTTTTACATCCTAAATTGTTTGACTGTCTTTCATTTATCATGTTTACATTACTTGTGTTACCCATTAAGAACCAATATACTAGCTTCCAACATCTTTCTTCTACAATATGCCATTGAAGTGGTCGCATAAAGTGAAACAACTTAGTATTTGACTAGTCGTATTCGTTTATCTGAATGGTTAAGGGAGTACGTGTTTTTAGTTGGCAATAGTTAGTTTCTGTACAAGATGTAAAAGACAGAAGGAAGACTACTCTTTTTATATTTCCACAATTCAGTTGCACTAGTTGTTCTGTAGAAGCTCCTTATTTGTTCAGAAATTCCATAGAACTGTGTTGACAGAAGTACATCTTTCAATAAGATTCCTTTTTGCAGCAAGATAAATGATATAATTCTCAGCTTGATTTACTTTAACTTTGGTACTGTCTGTATCTCACATGCCTTTATTTTCGCGGAAGGCATTTAAAGACACTCAAGCTGGCGTGAAGCCTCCTGGGGTGTGCAAGACATTAGTTGGGGTGATCTCTCAAGTCAGAACCACAAACAACCTCCAAAGATGTAAGTTTAATTCTGGATTGTTTAGTTAAATATATAGTATAGATGTGTGTGTATAAATATGTATTAAACAATTATACGGTAAAATGTATAAATATGTATTAGCCAATTATACGGTAAAATATGTGTGTGTATAAATGGGGTGTGCAAGACATTAGTTGAGGTGATCTCTTAAGTCAGAACCACACTTAAGAACCACAAACAACATTCAAAGATGTAAGTTTATTTCTGAATTGGTTAGTTAAATATGTAGTATAGATATGCGTGTGTAATGTGTATAAATATGTATTAGACAATTATATGGTAAAATGACTATTATATGGTAAAATATGTGTGTGTGTATAAATGTGTATAAATATGTATTAGACAATTATACGATAAAATATGTAAAATGTATTGTTAAATTATTGGTTTGCATCTGATCCGTCTTTGTCTGTAGTATATAAGTGAATCATATTTATAATGTTTGTGCCAACTTTTTGGATCCACAGAAAAAAGAAAGAAGAGGTTAATACCAGTGATGTGCTTTTATAACAATATTCATCAGAGAAATAACCTATATATAAATATATCATTTATCATCAAGATATTTTGTGTAAGGTTTTCTTGTCAGTAGAACCAGTGTACTAATTGTTCACTTCTGAGTCCCCGACAATTTTTCTTTAAATCTGTGTGTGATAGTACAGTTTTAATGTTACAACTTTCCAGGCATGGATGAGGATCCACCATATAGTTTGTGTCGTCTGGATTTTAGATGTGTGCTTCCTGTTTATATAATATAATGTATGGCTCTGGCTCTTAGCAGTACAAAACTACCGCTACTTATGGACTGGTCTTGGAGCTCAGATTGCACGTGATGTTCCCTTTTCTGCTATCTGCTGGTCGACTCTTGAGCCTGTAAGACATCAATCTTAAATGAAGTCCATAGTAGATCTTGACATAAAATAATGTCTTAATTAAGTGTATGAAGCCAATTATATGCTTGTATAAACAGCTCAGGAGACGGATTATAAGCCTGGTAAGTGATCAAGCAAGCATAGCCACAATCCTTGGAGCAAATTTCTCTGCTGGTTTTGTTGCAGGAAGCATCGCAGCTGTTGTCACATGTCCTCTGGATGTGGCAAAGACCCGACGACAGATTGAGGTGATTCTTCTGGTCAATAATATTTTGTCACATGTCCTTTGGTTTTGTTTCGTTGATTTACTTCACCCCTATAGTCCAAAATGTCCCGTGCAAAGTAATGAAATTTGGTAAAGAAAAGCCTAGATTATAAATAAGGACTATGTATTTTTCTATATCGTAAGTTGCATGTGGTTCGGTATTATTATATGAAGGATGCCTAATTAATCAATGACAGAAGTGCTACTTCTTTCTGGGTAAGAGATGTTGTATGTTACAACATATATTTGTCACTCATGCTTGTGCCTCACATGGTTCCAGTTTAATATTCTATTATCTCACCTATCACTTTCTAGAAGATAAAAAAGATTACCAACTTCCAGGTTTAAAATTACCGTCAAGCCTGCTGAGCATAAACTTACTATTAAAAACTAACGTTGGATCAATAATAAACTACACTTTATGTCCAAGGACTTGAATTCTCATGTGATCTTTGGGATTGTTTGCTTAATTGAACTATAAGCAGAAGTTGTTGGTGTCTTGTTGAGATGACTCTGTAGTACCCTTATCCTTGCACCTTCTGCTTGCTTATGTGATTTTCCTTCTGTGTAGAAAGATTCTTCTCGAGCATCAAAGATGACCACGAAGCATACATTAGCTGAGATATGGAGGTTGGTGGCACTTCTTTACAGCTGTAGTAAAACTTGTAAATTTATCAATTTGGCTGTAGTGGGATTCTAGTGAATTTCAATTGCTTACTATGTAGAAGATATGCCATTGTTATTCCCATAAGAACCTGCAACTATTTTTCTAGAAATGTAAACTGCTTATGTTTACATTCATTGGACAGTGATGGAGGGATCAAGGGACTCTTTGCAGGTGCTGGTCCTCGTGTTGCTCGTGCTGGTCCTTCTGTTGGGATTGTAGTTACATTTTATGAAGTTGTTAAATATGCTTTACGTCGAAGAAGTTGGTCAAAAGACAGAGACACTTTATAGCAAAACAGAGCCTTTGGGTCCGTACATTGTATATTTAAGGATAACATCCTTGCAGTTATGGAGGATCCTTGAAATTTCTGGAGCAACTACTGGAAATATGATCAAATTCCTGCTGGTTGCCAGAGGAATAAATAGCGAGAAATTGAGTATTTCAATATAATCCTTGTTTGGAATGAGGCTACTGCCAGATCTGGTGGAATAACTAGGTGATGTATAATATTTCTGTTAAACATTACCATAACTGGGGAACCCATTAGTAGACATGGGACAAACGCTTAAGAGCAACTCCAAGGGGCTCTCTAAACAAGCTCCTAAGTCTAAATTTTAGGAGCAAATCAAAATTTAGTGCTCCAATGGGCTCCTAGATGCTCTTTAAAAATTTAGGAGCCTACTCTCTCTCCTTTCTTTTAAAGAGCATCTAGTAGCTCTTAACTCAATATTATATTAATTTCTCTTCAATCTTATCTCTCTTTTAGTTAACTTTTTCCTCTCATTTATATAAAATAAATACAAAATGTGAGTAAGGAGCCAAGTATAAAGAGTAGCATTGGAGTTTTCACGTTTTCTAGTGTATTAACTTACTAGGAGCCACATTTTATATTATTGTTTAAGGAATGATTTAGGAGCACCGTTGGAGATGCTCTAAGAATAGCAATGCTCTAAGAATAGCAGCAGATAAGCTGAAATGTAATACTACTAGGAAAGCAGTTTGAAAATCAACACAGCTGGTAAGTGGTACCTGTATTTAACATACACCTAAAAGGATAATTCTAGAAAGAAGTTTAAAGGTCCTTTTGACCAACCAAAGTTAATTTTATTACAGATGGATTAAAAAAAGTAGTATCATTATTTGTCATATAACTAGTTATCAGTCTGGATGATTTTAACCATAAAGATAAAGAAAAGTAAGTTAATAATAAAAAAAAGTATTACATGTTACCATTATGGCTTAGCAAGAAAAGCAATAACTGTAGTCTGTCATTCATGATAAGCCACTTTATCACATCCACTTCATTATATGTTTCCCACACATCCACTTTATTACGCCATATTAAGGTAAATTAAGTTGTAAATATGTTAATAGTTGAGCTTATATGTGGTAACAGCCAAAATTGTGGATGCTTGTCAATGGACAAATGGGATGGAGATTGGAGTACCATGCTACTAGCTGCAGTTCAAAACTTGATGCATGTCTTAGTCATCCTTGTAAAATATTACATTGTGAAATCATACCAGCAGAACTGGAAAAGAACCACAGTGCACAAATGTAAACAGACAATTTAATGGAAAAAATGGTTCACACTGGCGGCAAAATAATCTACCGGGATAACACGAACTCCTAATAAACTAGATAACTGTCACAATGACAGACATTTGACATATTTTATCGGAAAAATTATAAGGAAAAACTCCCAAGATCGATCAAAGAAAGTTGTAAGATGCATCCAGCGGATGAATGAGATATGTAAGCACTAGTGCCAGAAGCATCAGCAGGTATGCCACCCCTTGATCAACAGAAGTTCCTGAGAAAAAGACATAATGAAGTCACCATTACATAAAAGTTGGTAAGCCTGTAAACATCTGATTTGCCACTGAAAACTACATTTAACTTGATCACAGATTCACAGTTATGTTTCATTCTTCATATACTCTGCACTTGGACATTTATGAGAACACCAGAACAGGTGGATAATAAATGTAGAAAGTAGAAACTACAGGAAGAGTATTCATAGAATAGCTCAAAAAAAATAATATTATTGTTTCGTGCAGTTCTCCTTTCCACATGGCGCTATAATATAGCAAAGCATTTAATAAAAATGTAGTAAGACATCATAAATCTCCCAGGCAAAGTGGAGTAGATGTGCTTAAAACAATTATACTCTTTATCAATAACCAAAATCCACTTTCAGCGGAGTGCACTAATACTAGTATATTTAAAAGAAATTAAAATGCCTAAGCAGAGTCGCACATCCTCCATAGTCGTAACCAAGAAATTAAACATAACAAAAATGATGAATATTCCTACCAGTATCTTCTACACTATTTTTCCAGCTCTCTCCAAATTGTACTACATTTCTCTCTCTAGCTAACTTCTGTATCATTCTATGTGATTCCCCAACTTGTCAGCAATTCTTCCGTAGTTACGTGATCTCTCTTTGATTTCTTCAAATGAAATCAGTTTTCCTGTAAATTCTGTTATTCTGAAACTCGCCAATCGCAGCCATGTAGTGGTGAATAAATTTGCTAAATATTCTTGAGAATGATATATTTCGAGTACATTAGCAAACTACATCTAAGGTCTCATATGAGGTTTAGAATACTGCTTTTGGTCTACATCTAACCAACAGACCAATCTTTACTTCTTTGTCTCACTTATACAAAGAACACTAAACATTTTACATTCGACTAGCTAAGGCACTGCAATTTCGGCAGTTGAGGGGGCTCAACTGCTCAAATTCTCCCAAATAGTAACCTTTTTGTTCACGAGGCAATGCATTTTAAATCACGAGAGATGAATAAAAACAATGATAAACAAAAACTGGTGAGGCTAATGAAAAATTACGAAGCAAAGCAAAAATTTGGCAAATCCACTGCAACAACACACAACCTAAGCCTGATATAGCACCTTATTGACTAAAACTGGAACCTTTCGATAATGTCAAACTCAATTAGTAAACACCGAAATGCGTATGTATATACAATTAACACAAGTGAAGCAAAGAGACGCAATCCAGCGAGATAACAAAACACCAGATCTAGGATGCAGCATAAAATAACACACAATGTGCGTAGGGAGACGGAGAGAGAGAGAGAGAGGGAGAGAAATAGCGAGCGAGCGAGAGAGAGAGAGAGAGAGAGAGTACCATCGCTAGTAGGAGCAGGCGCAGGGGCGGAGGACTGAGCCAGAGCACAAGGCAACAAAACGATGGCGAAGATAAGAGCAAATATCGAAATCCTGTAAGCATATGCCATTGTGATGGTATATATATAAGTTTTTCGATCTCTCTCCGGCGAACAAATAGATCGGTGACTGCTATATGTATGAGAGAAGGTTTGCCTTCAGCTTTGTGCTGTGTATTAATAATTGTTGGGGATTTGCCATTACCGGTACCCGGTCACACAAATGGTAAGGGACCCACTTCTTGTTGTTTTATTTTTACGGATTTGACCCTGGGTTTTGCTTTGCTTTTTTCATTATTGAATTTGACAAGCGGGATGTGCACACCAGTACCCGGTAGCTGGTAACACTGACAAAGCTGGTGCTACCTGGTTTCAAATTCATTTTGACCTTTTTATCGGAATTGACTCGTTTAAACTAAAAATCATATATGTATAAGATAATATTTATTTTACACTTTGAATTATATTATTATATATATTACTTATATTTAGATACACTGACAATAAAAATATAAAATATCATTTCGAATTTGAGGAAGAATACTTTAGATGCTTTATAGCATTTACCAATAAAATTGAGTCACAAGACTCAGAACTCAGGATATTCCAGCTTAATTAAAAAAATAAATACTTGTTAATGATGGATAATAACTTTTTTATAAATAAATATTAATTTTCATTTGTTCGGTTAGATAAATATATTAATACTTAATAATTTATTGGATTTAAAAACTAATACTCCCTCCGTTCCTTTATGTTAGTCGCTTTGACTTTTTTCACGTATTTTGAGATGTAAAAAAACTTATCTATACATATTATTTTTCAAAATTTCTTTTTCTGAATAAAAATATGTGTTAAACTTTTATTCAAAAAATTATTTTTTTAAAAATAATACGTAAAAATATGTTGTTTGTACACCTCAAATTACGTGCACAAAGTCAAAGCGACTAACATATAGAAACGGAGAGAGTATATAATTAAAAATTATTATAAGTTAGTTTTATAGATAGCCATATATATTATTATAAAATTAAAATTAAAAATTAAATAACATCTGTAAGAAAGATAGCAATTTTTAAAATTTTACTCCAAACAGGCGTGGATGTCAAAAATGCAGGCGCGCACGTCGAACACAAGATATCCGAAACTAAACATTAGCATGTCTCCATATGCAGGGCACACCAAACTTATTCAGAGACAAACGCACTAAGACAATGCTTGAACCATAAAATTAACAAATTAGAATTCACATAATTTTCAAACGGTACCTAAAAATTGATATCATAAAAATTAAAAATTTCAAGAGTGTCTTTGAAACCTCATGCCCTTGTTCACTCTTAAGTCACTCTTCAAAATATAATATAATATTTGGAACCTAGTGAGTTAAGACATTGAAAAAGATTTCAACTCCAATGCTCCTCTTTATACTTGCTCCTTATTCATATTTTATTCATATAAAAGAGAGAGAAAAGTAAAAAGAGAGAATTGTTGGGAGTAAAGTTGGAGGGAAACCAATATTATATTCATGAAAAAGAAGTTAAGAGCTCTTACATGCTCTTTAAAAGAGAGGAGAGATGTTAAACTCTTAACTTTTTAAAGAGCTTCTAGGAGCCCATTGGAGCTCTAATTCTTGCATTGCTCTTTAAATTTGAAGTTAAGATCTCATTTAGAGAGCCCCTTGGAGATGCTCTTATACTCTTATATACATATTTAAGATGGGCTTGGAGATTTAAAAAGCACAATAGAATACTTTTTTATTAAGCACACTAGTACAAAACGTTTCTGCTGTAAAATTCTCTTTTCTCATTTAAACATAATACATTTCCAATTAATTTAGCATGTACAACAACCAGTATTATATTGAAATCTAATGGAACATAAGAAATTTAACAAATTATTTTCATGAAATACCAGTGTTTGATCTATTAAAAACCTCACAACTATCAGTACACGATGGATGAACCATAGGAAACTGCTGGTAGTATTTTACACGAGGAAATGTGAGTACCACATATAGATGTGTTATACACATATGCGTCAACTCCAGTGAGAAAATAATAAGAGACCTCAAAATAAAAATCTAAAATTCACATAATTTACATTGCTAAACTTGGATCCCTTGGATCCACAGATCCTGTAGCATTCCCTTCTCCGGTTAAGATGTGGTCGGGATCCTGCAAAGAGTTGCAACAAATTCAATAGTAAAATGCCAAACAAAAATTATATATAGAAACATAGAGGAGATCAGACAAGCAGGATATATACCTCCATTCCCCATTTGATGTAATCAGGGGACTCACAAGCCTTGTATTCATCAACTAAGCTCTCAATTATGTCTCTGGATTCATCAAATTCTGAAAGATCATTGTCCTGCCCAAGTTTCACATATGAAAATTTGAACAGATTATAAAACGTACAAACATTAAGTATTTGTCAAAGCAGGACAGTGGACAGAGACAGGGATCTTTAAAAGTTTTACAGGTATATTATTGCAAAGCAAGAAGCAGAAAGAAAATAATTTTGTTGCTCAACGCTTAAGGATGACTAAAAATCCAATCAGAGGTCCCAACATTTAATGCAAAAGAAATATAAGAGTACTGGTGACAAAACAAATGCATAACTGACGAAATATAGCTCATGGGGTGGCAATCCACTCACTAATCCAGTGTTCAAGTCGCATACAGAAGGGGGGTGGGCAGAAATTAACACTTATAATGCCTAGAGCATATGCAAGAGTTTTGCCGTGTAGGTGAACTATCAGAACAGCTGTATAACTTGCATTTTTTTATAAAACTGAATGAGGTAGAACAAAAGAAAGCTAACAATAGTAATGAAGCAACTTACATCGAACAATGGAAAACTCCTGTATTTGTCAAGGAAGGCCTGCCTCTTTCTCAGTAGTGAATACTGACTCAAACACTTGCTAAATAGATGCCGGATACCAGTATAACTTGCTAGCATAAGGCCACTTACCTAAAGGGCATGAAAACAAGATTATTGGATCATTTACTTAATTTCAAATGTAGTAGTGGAATAAGCGGCAACAGGGAGTACTGAGTCTATCATATGGTACACAAGGTAATAGTAACAACCAAATGAAATGATCAAAGAAGTTATATTCAGATAAGTTCTTACCCTATGGGCAGTTTGAACATAAGGAGACTTTCTAGATAAAGCAACCTGCCAAAAGGAACGGAAAAACAACTCAAAGGTGATCACATTTTATAATCTTTTAACAAAACAAGATGGTGATAAAGTATAGGGAGTATATGAAGCATGCCTGAATGCTTGCAGGTCCCCATTCGATAAAATTAACAAGCTTTCTCTCACGAATTCTTTGTAGACTATCATGAACCTGAGTGAAACACCACAAGTGTTACATTGTTAGAATGCAGCTTCATATAACTTCTCAGCAAACATCCGGTGAGAGTGTAATAAGGTCTTAATAGCAAGATCTCAAACATACCCCCACTTTCTTAGAAATCTCAAGATTTTATAGATAAGGGGAAACTAATTGCTAAGAAGCAATCATGCAGTAATCTCTAATTAACTTGGATCATCTTGTTGCGGCCTTTTTTAACTTAATAACAGCAATGATCAACTTATTAAAGTTGGCAAAACTATGTATAGCACACTAACAGTAGATTGTTTCACATATTAAATATGCTTCCATAGGCATACCTACTTATAATGATATAGAAAACATTATGTGTTAAACCCCATTCTACAAAGGAGTTACAGAAAACTAGAGCTAATTCCTGCAGTAGTGTAGCATAGACACATACATGACTGCTACTGGCGTTTGAGGGCCTTTTACAACAATATGGCAGAATGGTATATGGCTTATGTATGGTGCCCATGACATTAATATATAAGATATTAGTTGTATTTTTATACATTACAATTTATATAATCCTCTAGTTGTATATAATATCTAGGAAAAATTTGTGGACCATGAAATAAAAACATCAATATTCATGAAGTAATAGGAACTAAAAAGTAATGAGTCATCACATCATATGCAATTCAAAAATCTTGATATTTATTAAGTACTAACAAACCAGGGCTTCACAAAGGTTTGACCCGCTTCAATTATGCAAGACCCAGAGAAACCTGGTCGGGTCCTATTAAGCCAATGTAAAATGAGGCATCCGAATCAACTTAATCTATAGTACAGAATCCTAAATTTCAATTCAGCTTTGAATAAACATTCCAAAAGGCCAAAGTGCAGCTTAAAAACATTTAAAATGAACATTACTATAATTACCTGAGTTGGATCAACTTCTCCCTGGATAATGTTTAGTATAGATATGTATTTTGCCTGACTAGCTTCTTTTGTTCGTGCATTTGAAGAAACCATGATGTTCTTTGTCTGCAAAAGGGAACATTGTCATACTCTTATACTAGAAGTACTAGAAAAAAAAATCAATAGATAATGTATATCTTGCCTGAAGAAGTCTTCTCATCACATCTAGAACAGTGGTTTTACGAATCATATTCGCCTGCCAAAAGCAGATTCCTTTGATTAGGCATATAGGGGATATTGATCTGATTACTTCAAGGACAAAGAAAGGTTGGGTTGTAAGGTCATAGATTTGAATCCTTACTCCCCTCCCCTTGTATAAACCCAAAGAAAGAAGCAATATCAGGTCAAGTTCATACTCTGCCTAGCTTTGATTGACTAGTCAACTAGCATCTACTTATGTTAATCCCGTATTATATCTAGATCAAAGAATTTTTAGGTACTTATAGATCAGAGTTCTCCCACTTAAATTGTGTCCATTTTTCTCTGTTCTTACTAGCTATAATATTACAGAGACCGTCACCAAATCCTAGATCTTAATGTTTGTGCTGTAGTTTCATTGAAAAACTAAAGCATCTTTAGCCTTCATTTATTTTGTCATTAAGACATAAAATGGAATCTATAGGTTTCAATTTGAAGGTTGTGCACTCAGATGCTGCACCACACAAGATTTTATGTCCTCTTTATGAAAAACTTCACAATGAAAGCTTACGCCAAAAAAATTGCTTATGCAAAACTAGATAACATCTTACCTGACGTTCTACAGTTAGAGGTGTATATCCTGTCATTAGAAAATGGCATCTTGGTGTTGGAATCAAAGAAGCAAGAAGACCAACTAAGTCATTGTTCATGTATCCAGGATAACGCAAAGTAGTAGTGCTTGCTGACATTACAGTAGACACTAAAGAATTGGTCTGGGAGACGGAAGGATTTGGAATATGAAGGCGTTCCACGGCAATCCTATTAAGTGCAGTATTATCAAGAACAACTACGCAATCAGCATTCAGTGTAAGCCGCTTGAGTGTCAAAAGGGAGTTGTATGGCTGGACCACCACGTCACTTATCTCATTCTGGTTGGGAAACACGCTATATGTCTGTACCAGTTTCTTACTATAGCGATCATTCAGAGTCTCCAAAAGATAAGAACCCATTCCTGGAAAGCATGAACTATTGATTAACATATATTAAAGTCATTCCAAAGTAAGGAACAAAACTAATCATGCAAACATTTCAAGAAAACATGTGCATATAACAGATAGGCTAAATTTACAGAAGTCGTGCTCATTTAGGATACATTTGATGATCATTACAGATTAAAAGCAAAGCTTTCATTACTATAATTCTGTATGTCAAAATGAAATTGCCTAAGGCAAGGAAGACCTGTAAAGTACTAAGCTGCTAAAGAATTTTTAATTATTTGCATTTGTAGAAAAGGGTAAGCTGTCAAAACCTGAGCCTGTTCCACCAGCAATTGAATGGCACAAAACGAAACCTTCAAGGCTATCACTTCCATCTGCCTCTCTGTCAATCATGTCCATCAAATCCTCTTCAACACTTTTACCCTGCACAAATAACAAAGCTGCATAAAAACATGAACAGTATTGCGCATGCAGATCTCTATAAACTCCAAGACTTTGTAAAGCAAGGGACCAACTGACAAACCTCCAAGGTTGCATCACTTAATACTTGTTCTGAAACTCTTACTTAAAAAAAATACAAATAATAATCAGTATTGACAACACCAACAAAAAAAACAATAAAATTAACCTGATGATATCCGCTAGCCCAATTGTTGCCTGCACCTCCTCCCTCTTTTGACATAAATAGATTCTCATGATTAAATAGATTTCGATAATCACCAGTTTGAATTCCATTGATCACCCTAGGCTCCAAATCCATAAGCAAAGCCCTCGGTATGTAGTGTTGATCATCAGCTTGATAGAAAAATACATCCTTTCTATCACCTCCCTAAAGCATTTTAAATTCACATTCAAGAAGTTAAAACCAAATATTCACACTTAGTAAGTAGAGTAACAATTGAACAAGTAAATTTCTACAGAAAACCCACTCACATGACTGTCGTAAATAAATATCAGTCAACAACAACGCTCAAACCTAATATCTACAGACTTTAGCATAGCGCAAGTGGTACCCCAATTTAAGCTTGACACCCAACGAACTTGCTTTAAATTATCTAGTAAGCTGAATCTCAACATAATTTCAAGCTCAATACCAGTCAAGACAACAACAAATGAACTCGTCTACGCACATATAAACTAATCTAAAACAATACATTCAAAACAAAATTATTTCAAGGTAAATTCAACATTCGTCCTCAAATTTGTTAATTAGTTCCCTGTCACTAATAACTAACCTAAACAGAACAACAACTTAATAATCCGAATAGCTGAAAACTACAAGCCACATTCTCATCGAACACGTAAACCGAAAACATTTCACTACACAATATACCTAATCCTACAGCAACAAGTACTAAAGCTAGATTTCTAACAATTTGAACAAATAGTCAACTAAACAGACCTAGATAAACGAAATGAAAAACGATGAGACTTGCAATTGCACTAAATTAAAGTTGAAATGATTGTATTGAAGCAAGCGTTAGAGGACCTGAGTAGCGAAATCTTCGAGAATGCCGTCTTTGCTGATGCCGTGTTCGAGACAGAGCTGTTTCCAGAACTCCATACCGATCTGGTTCCCGCATTGTCCCACTTGTAACGTTATGATCTCCCGAGGCATCTTCGACTCTTCTCTTCTTCCCTAGGGTTTTGTGTTTTCAATTCAATGGCGGGGACGACTGAGCGTGCTTCAGTGACTGAGTTGCTTTACTTTTTTAAAAAAACTAAAGAAGAGAGGAAGAAATGATTATTATTGTCTCGGTGCCGGCTTTTTTGGTAAATTATTTTTAAAAATAATTAAGAAATCAATTGACAAAATAAGGTAATATTAAAATTGAGATATTTAATTTGAGACCGAGAAAGTAATATGATAATACGATACGAAGCTCATCTTTTTAACAGTATAGGGCAGAGTTCATTCATCTTTACATTTTTTTATATCGCTAAAATTGAAAAGGGAAAAAAAATACAGGTGAACGTTGCTACTAAATACTGTACTCTTTTATTTTACAAATGCTCACGAAGGGTAAAATTGATTTGAATGAGCATATAGATATTCAAATCTGAAAGGAAAATCATTAAGAATAATTAATCCCAAAAAGCTTTCTCTCTCGCTCTCGGTGTTGATAAAATGAGTAAAATGCAATCCGCGATTGATCAAAGAGGAACATATTGGTGTTCAAATATATGTAGCGGAGTATTTCCTAAAAAAGGTTATAAATTCTTAAATGTTATAAGTTGATTGCCATTTACCATGTGGTCAAATGTGAAATAGTTTGGCTATGGATATAGGAGTAGAAATGTGTACCATGCATTTATTAACTTGTCTGTTGAAGTGTTTTCACTTGGCTATAAATAGATGCCAAAGATGAATGGAAAACTTGCACCGAGCTTCCTTTTCTATGCTCAGCTTCTTACTCTCCTTCTGTTAAATTTAGTAGTTCTGTGGTGGTTCTTTTATAGCTAGTATATTACAACACGTTATCAGCACGAAGCCCTGCCGGAACTGAGAAGAATGGATTCCGAAGATATATGCATTGCTGATTGTGGTACAACTCATACGATTCTACAGAATCGAAAATACTTTAGCCATATAACCAAAACCGAAGCTCAAGTTGGAACGATTTCTGGCGTATCTAATATAATCGAAGGTTTTGGAAAAGCTAGTTTCGTCTTACCTAATGGTACACACATACATATTCCAAATGCATTATTTTCTAGTAAGTCCACTAGAAATCTCCTTAGTTTTAAGGATATCAGATTTAACAATTTTCACATCGAAACCACTTCTGAGGATGGTAAAGAATATCTTCTTATTACTTCTGCTAATTCTAGCAACAAGAAAATCTTAGAAAAATTTCACTCACTTTCTTCAGGATTATATATGATGAAAATCAGAACCATTGAGTCACACAATGTCATTGCTTCCAAACTCATAGATCCAAAATCATTTACCCTTTGGCATGAAAGATTAGGTCATCCTGGAGTCTCTATGATGCGTCGTATTATAGAAAATTCTACTGGACATCCTCTTAGAGATCTTAAAGTTCTTTCCAAAAATGACCTTCCATGTTCAGCATGTTCTTTAGGAAAACTGATTACTCGGCCATCTCCTACTAAAGTTAAGCTTGAAAGTCCAAGTTTTCTAGAAAGGATACAAGGCGACATATGTGGACCTATCCACCCATCATCTGGTCCATTTAGGTACTTCATGGTACTAATAGATGCCTCAACTAGATGGTCTCATGTTTGTCTTCTCTCAACTCGTAATGATGCTTTTGCAAAATTACTTGCCCAGATAATCAAGTTGCGAGCTCAATTCCCAGACCATTGCATCAAGTCAATTCGTTTAGATAATGCCGGCGAGTTCACATCTGCAACTTTTGTCGACTATTGCATGTCTGTAGGAATTTCTGTTGAACACCCAGTTCCTCATGTACATACACAAAATGGGTTAGCCGAGTCCTTTATCAAAAGACTTCAACTCATTGCAAGACCGTTGTTATTGAAAGCCAAATTACCTACATCTATTTGGGGTCATGCAATACTTCATGCTGCTAATCTTATTAGGATTAGACCAACTGCCTATAATCAACATTCTCCACTACAGCTGGTACTTGGTCAAATCCCTAATATTTCTCACTTCAAAATCTTCGGAAGTGCTGTATACGTACCTATTGCTCCACCACAAAGATCGAAGATGGGAGCTCAAAGAAGAATAGGTATCTACGTTGGTTTTGATTCGACATCAATAATTAGATATCTTGAACCACTAACTGGAGACTTATTTACTGCACGATATGCAGATTGTCATTTTGACGAATCTTTGTTTCCTCCCTTAGGGGGAGATAAACATGTGAATAAGGTTAATCCTGACATAACATGGAATGCATCAGGATTACATTTTCTAGATCCACGTACCGGTCAATGCGAACTTGAAGTTAAAAGAATTATCCATATGCAAAATATCGCAAACCAAATGCCTGACGCATTTAACGATTCTAGAAATGTAATAAAATCTCATATACCTGCAGTAAACACTCCAGCTAGAATAGATATACCAATTCAAAAATCAAATACAAATGAATTGGTTACAGATTCAAAGCCACGCCTGAAGCGTGGTAGACCGGTCGGTGCAAAGGATGTTGCACCAAGAAAAAGAAAAACAAAGAAAATTGCCCCTGAAGTGGCACATGCTCCAGAAGAAGCAAATACCCCTGAAGTGGTATTATCTCCTGAAGAGATTCCCGTCCCTGAAGATTCGGGATTAAACGATCATGAAATTTCAATAAATTATGTGCATGATATGAAATTATGGGATCGAAGTAAAGCCATAATCGATGATGTATTTGTGTATTCTGCGGCATTGGATGTCGACATAAATTCTGATCCTGAACCACAAAGTGTGGATGAATGCCGTCGAAGAAAAGACTGGCTAAAATGGAAAGACGCAATTCAAACAGAATTAAATTCATTGCGCAAAAGAGAAGTATTTGGACCTGTTGTCCAAACACCAATCGGTGTGAACCCTGTTGGGAATAAATGGGTATTCATAAGAAAACGAAATGAAAAGAATGAAATTGTGAGATATAAAGCCCGACTTGTAGCACAAGGGTTTTCTCAAAGGCCTGGCATTGATTATCACGAGACATACTCGCCAGTAATGGATGGAATTACTTTTCGTTTTATATTAGGTATGGCATCGAAAGAAAAATTGGAAACACGTCTAATGGACGTTGTTACTGCATACCTATATGGATCACTTGATAGTGAGATTTTTATGAAAATCCCAGAAGGATTAAAAATGGATGAGTTCAAGAAACCTCGTCATATATACTCCATTAAACTTCAACGATCATTGTATGGTTTGAAACAATCTGGTCGTATGTGGTATAACAGACTTAGTCGTTATTTACAAAAGAATGGGTATATTAGTAATCAAATTTGTCCATGTGTTTTTATCAAAAAATCACAATCTGGCTTTGTGATTATTGCTGTATATGTGGATGATTTAAATCTTGTAGGAACAGCTACAGAGGTTGATGAAGCTGTCATATATCTAAAGACAGAGTTTGAAATGAAAGATCTTGGGAAGACAAAGTATTGTCTTGGTATACAAGTCGAGCACTTGTCATCAGGAATTTTCCTCCATCAATCTACATATACAGAAAAGGTCTTGAACAGATTTTACATGGATAAATCTCATCCGTTGACTACTCCAATGGTGGTAAGATCTTTAGAACCAGATAAAGATCCATTTCGACCACGAGAAGATGATGAAGAGGTTCTTGGTCCTGAAATCCCATATCTTGGAGCAATTGGTGCACTTATGTATCTTGCGAATAATACAAGGCCGGATATTGCCTTTGCTGTAAATTTATTGGCTAGATTTAGCTCTGCTCCGATGGCCAGACATTGGAATGGGATCAAGCATATATTTCGTTATCTTCGTGGAACAATTGATTTCGGGTTATTCTTTCCAGAAAATTCGACATCTCAGTTGATTGGATATGCAGACGCTGGATATCTGTCAGATCCTCATTTTGGCAAATCACAAACTGGATATGTATTCACATATTGCGGTACAGCCATTTCCTGGAAATCCACAAAGCAAACTACAGTGGCAACCTCAACAAATCACTCGGAACTAATTGCGATTCATGAAGCTAGTAGAGAATGTGTTTGGTTGCGATCTATTATCAAGAACATTCAAGAATCATGTGGATTGCCGGACATCACGAGAAGTCCTACTATTATGTTTGAGGATAACACTGCATGCATTGATCAACTCAAAGAGGGATATATCAAAGGAGACAGGACGAAGCACATTTCACCAAAATTCTTCTATACTCATGAGCTTCAAAAGAATGGTGAAATTGATGTACAACAAATTCAATCATGTGACAACCTTGCAGACTTATTCACAAAATCATTACCGAATTCAACATTTGCAAAGCTACGACGTAACATTGGAATGCGTCGACTCAAGGATATGTTGCAGCAAAACTTCAGTGATTGATGTTTTCATCCAAGGGGAGATTGTACTCTTTTTCCTTCGTCAAAGTTTTTATCCCACTGGGTTTTTCTTTGTCAAGGTTTTAACGAGGCAGTCTATGATCCATACGAGAATGACAATCAAAGGGGAGTGTTATAAGTTGATTGCCATTTACCATGTGGTCAAATGTGAAATAGTTTGGCTATGGATATAGGAGTAGAAATGTGTACCATGCATTTATTAACTTGTCTGTTGAAGTGTTTTCACTTGGCTATAAATAGATGCCAAAGATGAATGGAAAACTTGCACCGAGCTTCCTTTTCTATGCTTAGCTTCTTACTCTCCTTCTGTTAAATTTAGTAGTTCTGTGGTGGTTCTTTTATAGCTAGTATATTACAACATTAAAAAATTTATTTTGATTACATTTTATAATAGATATGTGAAATCCTTTATGATTTTTCTTATTAATATTCAGGATGTTATATAACTTGAATTCATAATGTTTCTTTAACCATATAGTACATCATATAATTACGAAAAATATATTAAATAATTCATATCTTAGAAGTACTCTGTGTTGATGTTGGTGGATCCCAAGAATAGTTGATGTACTTTTAAATACTACTGTATAATTTAATTGATACGATCATAACTACAGTTAAATATAAGATGCTGGACCTGAATTTCCAACTAAGCGAGTATGTTAAATGAATGTGTGTATTTTCTTAAAGAATGGTGTTTCTCGATCATTTTCAAGATAACTTCACATGATTTAGTATTAACAAAAAAAGTCCTTAAATTTATAACTTAATAGATATATCTCTAGACTCTAAACACAGCCCTATATATCTAATCTCAATTTCTGTTCGATCCTTTTTCCACAGAGCTAAAATACAGCATATTTTGATCGATCCTTTTCTATAGAGCTAAAAGATTATATTTATTCAGATTAATACAAAGCTACAAAGCTTAGAGGAAATAGGTTACAAACTTGAAAACTGGCAACAACCAACATTAGTTTCACACATGATACATGGCATGCTAAATTGCTAATATATGCATGGACATACACCATCTAGCCACTGCCACTTGCAGAATAAACCAAATTCTTGTTTACAAGAGATGCTAGGAGAAGTGATTAACAAGACCAAAGAAAAGCTCCTATGGCAAACTTCCTCTTCTGATTAACATCACCAGAGACTGGCAAACCATACTGAGCCAGCAGACAATTAACTTTCCACTCAGGCATACTCTCGTACTCAGGTCGGCTGTACCTTGGGTAGTGAACTGGCATCTGAAAGTGTCTGCAACAGTTCTTTGCTTGCTCATCATTCGCCATAAAATTGCCACGGCCAACGCTAACTGAAGAAAGAGCCATGGAATTCATTCCATCTCTACTCATGTCTAGTTCCCTTTTCTTGTTCTAACTGTTCCCTGATTTCAGTGTTTTAGTAATGACCAACATGATCTCTTTGTTAACTATATATAGACATACGAGTAGAGATAGAGTGGGTGTGTATGTACTAAAAGTGGCATTGTCGGGGCAGGTGAGGAATTAAAGTCTGAGAAAACAATGGCATAACAAAGACGAAATTTGGTACTCTCAAACTAAAGGCTTAAAAGAACCACAAACAGAACAGATGATATATGCAAAGCTGGTAATCCTCGAGGACTTCACACGTCTGCTAGCTTTCTCAAACACTTGGTAGTTATTAATAGCATCTATATTAAAATTATGATAAAACATACATAAATTAATATAACCGTACAAGTGTTTAGCCAAAAAAACATATAACTCTGTATACTATGCAATATCCTATCGATTTCACATTCACTATTACAGTTTAAACCACAGTGAAAAGAGCCGAAAGAAGGCATATTTGAGGAGAACTCTTCTAAAACACCTATATAACTTGTGTGTCTACCTGCGTCCAAATTTTCAGAATCATACAGATAACTTATCTTATCCTAATAGCAAACGTTGACATCAATGAGCAAGGTTATCCAAAATTTAATAAGATTTAAGTTTAATTCAATTATTCAACCGTAATCAAGCAGACCAAGTAGCCCAGGTTAGAAGTAAAATTGAACAGAAGGTTTTGAGTTGATAGTAATGATTCAGCAATATTGGATATGTATATTCAATGCAGCAACTAAAGACGTGTCCCCCAGTTATTTTGGTCCACATATAGGTATCTAACATATACACAAGGCCCATCAACAAGTGCATGAGCCATATATTGTAGTAGCTTACCATTATTAACCGAGACTTCGTCTAGCTATTCATTTACACTTGTGATTGCTGGCCACATGTAGTGATATGATATTAATGCTATCATTGTTGTTAGGTGTTGAAAAAACTAACAGTGGCAAGTCAGGACGTATCGTCATGATCTGCAGATTTCTCGCTATTTTTTTTCTCATATCTATTGAATTTTTAGCAGTGATTTTTAGATGCAAACACAAGAGCAATTTGCAGCATTACTATTTGTATTATGTTATCTAAAGCAGCTTTGTGCATTTTTTACCAAGTAATAGTGGGACACAGACATACCAAAAAGTAAGAATTGTTCAATGGAAATTATACATCAGGAATCTGTTTTTCGATCAACAGAAACCTCGACTAAAGTTTCTGGAGCTGTTTTTGCTGGCACGGGCAAATCGACAAGCATGTGTGCAGGTGCAAAGTACATGTGCAGAGACATGATACAGACGATTATACCTAAAAAGAGCTGCATAAGCAACAAAATAACAGACATGCTCATTATCAAGAATCAGTAATCACCAAACACAAAAACCGACATACCTATATACACACATACATGATGATTCCAGGAGGTAGATAAATTGATAAATCTCACATTATTTGAAAATAACAGTATTAGCATAATTAAAATATATTTTTTCAAGCTGAAATAAAACCCCAGAAAAATGAGTGTGTGTGTGAACATATATTCACTTTTGAAGGTCAGAAATTGAAACTGATCACAAAACTAATCCTAAAGAACAGAACAATTCAAAGTGTACCTGTAAAGTGGGTTTAAAACTGAAGAGGATTATCGAGAGAATCATTGTCAGCAGCATGGCCATGGATGTTGAATACACCTGGGGGCGAGGGGTGAAGAAAATGGACAGAAACGAAAAATCAAGTTTATACTAAATTTCGGAGTTTATGTCAATCAAAATATCAAGCACCTCTATATTAGATATGGTACATGAGACTGAAGAAATGGAGAACCTAAAAATCCATAGCCAATATGACTCCAGTAGGAGGAAGACACATACGGCTCAAGCCTCCTCTCAAAAGTTTTTTTGTGCTCCATAAACAGACATGCAAGTGCCAGAAGAGTTGGGAATGACCCTAACCTCTATGCTAACATAAAATGCAAATGACCAGACGTGAATCTTTTGTGAGAACCAGGGCTCTCCAACTCACAAGTGTATTTATCGGCCTTTGTTTGCACTTTGCATAGTTCATATCCATCCTCCATAATTTAGTATTGTTGGAGTGCAGGATGCTTAGGCATTTTGTGAGTTAATGTATTATTAACATTTAGTATTTGAAATGGAGGAAGGTAATCTCATGCACATTGACGTAACCTAGGTCTGTCCTTATAATGCATCATGCCCATGGAAATGCATTATACAAGATATTTAAAAAAGTAAATGAAAATGAATAGAAGCTAAGATGGAACCTTAACAATATTGTCAGCATATTTCATTAACCATGAAACTAACAGACCAGTAGAACCAAGATTCAACACCACCATCCATGTAATGACATTGTATCCATTGAAAAGGCGTTGCCACCATGGTCCTTCCTCAAATCCTCCTCTAAAATCATCTAAGATAAGTCGTGCCATGTTGAAAATTGCCCCAAATCTGTAAAGTAAAAGGATTTAACTGATTCTTCTATGTAATGAGACTTGCCATAATTTGTTATATTCATTGTTTTGTTCCCAACACATAAAAAATCAGTAAGTACATCTTGTGTGTTCGTCTGTGCGTTCAAATGTGGAAATTGTCCTCCCAAACAGAAACATTTTTAAAGTAACCTATTAAAGAAAACTCAATACTTCACTCTCTTACAACTATGCATATTATGTATTTTCATATATTGGTAGGCTAGCACAGACCATAAAAAGTTCCAAATTTTTCGCAACTTATATCTTATGCTTATGTATTTATCCAATATGGAATTGTACATTGTAGCATATCCCAGTTTGTGTCTTTCAGACTTCCACTATATATACAGCCTTTAGAGTTCACAGTAAGAGCCGCAGCAAGATTTGATGTGATAGCATGGTTGTATGCTCTTTATTTGGTCATAAAAACCATGGAACAATCGATGATCATTATTGATTATGTAGTAACTGAATCTGCTGCCTAATTTTTTTCCGTTCAAATAGTGATTATTGCATTAATATTCTACTTACAGTAGTCATACCGTACCTCTGGGCATTTGGAAAAGAAAGTTCCTATTTTCCTACTGTTTTTATAAGCCTATACAAGTACTTTTATCCGGAATATGTCGAATTTGCAATTTTGCATGTTTACACATAAGCTCAATCACACCCATTTGGATGCAACACTTAAAGTTTTGATAGTGATGTCGTGCAGCTACAAAGTAAAAAATTTATAATTAATTATATTAACTGTGTAGCTCAAAGAAAGAAGCTTACGTGTATAACTGAACATTCTGCCAGTATAAGGTATCATTATTTTTTTTCAACAAGAATTCTGTATAAATGCCAGCCAATGCAGAAAGACAAGCGGACAACACTCCTAGCATGTAACCCGGGATAGGGGATGAAAAGAGTGAATCACATGAAGTCTCTCCACATCCTTTGACCTGCAAAAGGTGGTAAACTTAGAGCAATGTGGGAGAAACGATGTCAATGGATCTATAAAGTGTGTCAATTAGAGGCATGACTGAATCTAAGAAGGCAATAAAAAGGACTAGTGAGGTATACCTAAAATTTAAAAGTTTAACTACTATGTAACAACTAACTAATACTACAATCCTTACTAACAGCAGGGACACCTATAGTTGACATTTCGATTAGGATGATGTAATAGTTGTAGTGTAAGTTCACGTACAACTAAATATAGTTTGGATCTCCGAGTATTACAGGATTTACTTATCATCACCTTCTAAAATAAAAAATGAAAGTTACTAGTTATGCGCATATATTGACCTGAGCTCTTAATTACTCGTAATAGTGTCCCATTTGACACAAATGGTCAGTGGCTTCCAATAATGTGCAAGTAAGACTTAGAGCGAGTCCAACAACTTCCATAAATGAGCTCCTCAGCTCAAATATAGGAAATGTGACATAAAATAGTGCTCCAACAGTATCCTGATGATATTCTAAATCACTAGGACATCCTCAAAATCACTAGCCATCCCCTATTTTTAGGTAATCACTAGTCATCCCCTATTTCATTTTGGAACAAAAATTCATTTCTCTCCTTTTCTACACCCTTGGTCCCCAATATTTTATACTTCCTATAGTTTGGTCCCCACTATTTCTCGTTTACTAGTTCAAATATATTATTTTAATAATAACGAGGAATGAATATAGGAATTGTTGTTGTAGTTGAAACTTGAAATACAAAATAGTGTTCCCAGATCATCAAAATCCTTCATTAGTTCATTGTATAAAATTTATAGGGAATGCTAGGACACTGTTGGACTTGCCCTTATACCATGCAACGTTGCTACATGGACTATACATCCTTATCATGCATACTTGCCTATTCTTTTTATAACATATTTCACCATAAACTAATGCTATGTGCATGATATAGTAGCATATCAATTTTTATATCGTACTCTTGAGGAAGAAGATTTAGAATTGATGGCATTCTATTGAAGTAGGACAAGAGAGAAATTAACAATATGAGAACACTAAAGAAGAATTTGAAACAGATAGTCGAGAAACTGAACATTTAGTCATTTATGTGACCCCAATAGCACCTGGCTAGTAGTTGTTCCAATAGCCAACAGGAAAATTGCCATCCACTGCAAATTAGATAGCTTCCTCCTCAGAAACAGCCTGAAACATTAGTAGACAAATCACTCTTGTATAAGGAAAGGAAACAACAAGTCAAATAAAAAAAATGAGATAGCTAAACAAATACAGAGACCGCTATATATTACCTAAATAATACTGCCGTCGTAACAATTTTCAGGTTGCCCATGATCTGGTAAGTGGATGTATCAACATATGTCAAGGTAGCAAACTGAACATTGTTGTGAATAAGGTATATAATAGAAGGTATAGGGTATAATCGAATGCTCTTCCAGTCTGTTGTCATTAATGGGGGAGGCGACCGCAGACACTCTCTGCGTAAAAGAATACTTGACACAAGAAGCTGCAACAGCAACAGTATAAATAAACTTTAGGGTGAAACACTGCAATTTAATCTACCTATACTAACATGACAGCATGAGATGTCAAGTACCTTAAAAATTTCGGCAAGAAAAGGGACAGTTGCATAGTCATATTTATAACTCCCATCGCTTTGTGATAAGGTAGTCAAAATTCCCTGCCATGTTCAAAAAAAAAAAAAAGAGTAAACTAACAACACTCGCATCCAACTTCTATACAGGCCTGATCAAGTACGGTCTCTTATAACTTGGTGATTGATCCGATACAAATCATCGTCTAAATGTTCCTACTCTAAGACTGCATCAGAACTCGGATCAACTCTGCTAAACTTATCAACACGAATATATATAAACACAAAACATTTACTATATCCAATTGCTGACACTCAATACAACCACAAATTAACCTAATGAGATCACAAAATCGTACTCATGGCTCGGGAGGCAAGTTTAGGTATAATTTCTCACAATTAACATTTCGCACATTCATATTTCAACTAATCTAGCTCCAATTTATCGAAGAGACTCCGAAAGGCACCAGCAGTTCAGCACTGATAATGCTATCCTGTTACTCAAATTTCAAATAACCAGCTCCCAAACTTGGATTAAGTTTAAATGTCAAAGCTCCCAATAATTAGTTGCAATTATAGATTATAACCTAAAGTGTATTGATTATATAACACATTGTAAGTATAGAAAAGCAAGCAATAATCTAGGTTAGAAACAGACCTGGGAACTGGTGAGGACGGTGAGAAGCGAAGCGACGACGTACCACTGCATCTTCGATCTCTATTCTCGCAGTTGCAGTGTAAATCTGCAGACTCAGACTATGTTTTCTTTTTTATTAATAGATCTCTTTTCAAAAGGAATATAGCAAGGGGGTGATTACTGGGTTATAAAACCTTTAATAATTGAATCCCAGTAATACTTTAAACCGTTTTAAAACAATTCGTTAATTTATGATTAATTTTTAATCTGTTTCCAATTATTAATTATACTCTGGTTTTATTAAAAAATAATAAAATCTTAAATCAGTTCTATTTTTACAATCATACTGGTCACATACATAATATTATAATTAATTTAATATTTGTGAAATTTTAACAAAATTGAAGTGGTTCATGAACTAATAATTTTGGATAGAAACATGACACTTTAGTGTTCCAGAATTTGAAAATATCAAATCTTTAACAACTTCATCATACATATAATTGAGTCGTTAAAATTTATGAATAGGTACCTAGGATTCAATCATCTCTTTATAATTGACCATAAACTAACATATTTAAATATACAAACTTAATTTGATTATAATCCTGACAAGAAAAACTTAATTCGATTTATTTTTTCTGTTTCTATTCTTATGAAACATGTGAATAATGAATCGTCTTTTTATGATTCCTCGACCTTTTAGTTTTATCTGTTGTAATTTTTACACCAAAAAAAGATTACCAAAACAGTGTCGGGTAAAAGATGTTTTAAATGATTCATCGGTTATCAATTTATATCAAGATCTGTTTTATCTGATTTAAATAATAGTTTTAGTCGGGAAACAAAATGAAAAGTATATAATTTCATTAAGAACTGAAAGTATTATGTTTGTAATAATATAATTTACTTTCACATATGAATTTAATTTATTATTTAGACATTAATAACTTTTTAGTTAATTAACATCTAAATCATATCAGAATTATTTTTTAATTTTTATAAACTAATTCAAAATTTTTTTTTGATTTTAAAAATATTTTATATGTTTAATATTTTGCACATAAATTATATATGAAAAAAGAAAATTAATTAGGATTTAGGACTGGTAAAGCAAGTTCCTGCGTGGGTAACAAATATATGAGGAATTTTAATAATCTAAAGTTAAAAAAATTAAAGATGATAATAATAATTTTAATGAAATATTAATAAAATGAGACGAGTTTAATTAAAATTTTCCCATTCTATTAGTTACCCAATGTAACGATCCCTAAATATCAATTATTGAGTATAAAATTATACAAAATTCCTTTTGACACAAATGTGAGTATATACGACATGTTTTTTTTTTTGAGGGAGTCATTTTAAAATTCTAAACGATAATATTCATTTTTTAAGAGAATGCCCGTTTTTGACTTTCACCCTATATATTTGGTTCCGAAGTCACACAACTGTATAATCAGTTACATAGTCAAATTATGCCAGATTGGAGTTCTAACTAACCATAATTTTGGGATAAAATCAAAAATAACATGCAAGGATATTAAAAATTTCTCAAATTTATTGTAATGGCTCAATTTTAATTACAAGAACGAATAGTATTATGTGCCTCGGAAAAAGAACCCAGCTATATTCCCTGGCTAAAAATAGCACAGAACGTTTATGACATGCAAGGATATTTCTTGATTTTAAAAACTTGTAATTTGACTGGTTAATCTTGGGTAAGATACCTCTCTAATTTGATTTTTAGATATGATAGTTATTATATTTTTTCTTAAATAACATGATATATGATAAATTAAATTAATATTATTATAATATATCTAAATCTTAGTCCGATTAATCTCGTTATCTGATTAATTCCTAATCATCATCTATATCGATTAATTTCGATTTTCAATTTTTGCAACTATGTTTATTAAACATAATACTCTCTCGACTTTTTTGACTTCTTCATATCCATTTTAAGAAGTTTTGGTTATATATATATCACATTTTAATTTAGCTTTCCTCTGAAAAAAAATTGTAATTTAATTAAAATTTAAGAATGATTTCAATTATATAATAAAAGGAGAGTATATATAAATTATGTAACAGATGTTAGGGCAAATCCAACAGTGGCCTAAAGGTCCAAATTTGGGCCAGTTTCGGTCTAAATCGTCCCAACAGTGGCTTAAATTTTGGTCCAAATTTAGGCCGGTGAACAGTACCGGCCTAAATTTAGGCCGGCACTATTCACCGGCCTAAATCTTTTTAGTAATATAATAATAACTTTTTATCTTTTTTATATTTGATTAATTAAATAATTTTATGTTAATATAATTATTAAATATTTATAAATTATATTTAATATATTTTACTTAAAAATTATATATATATATATATTAATTATGAAATATAATAAAATTAAATACTATTAAAATAATTCAAATTAACACCACATTAAAATGCTCGATTTCAACAATTTCTTGGACGATATCGAAAAATTAAATATAAAAAAGCTCATATTGCACTTCGAGATGCATTAATTGAGCATTTGTGGGAACAATATATTAATTCGGAGTAGTATTGAATCTTTGTAATTTTTATTTTAGTTAATTAAATAAGATGTTAAATTTTATATTATTTTCTTTGTTTAAATGTAATGTTTTTCTAATTTAATTAATTTATTGAGTTTAATATTAATATGAAATCTTATATTATTGTTAAAAGATTAGAATAATAATATAAAAATAGTTAAAATAATAAAATATTGATATATGAATTTGGATCAAAATTTAGGCCTGTTGGAATGGAAAGATGGTTCGGTCTAAATTTAGACCAAGATTTAGGCCAAAAACTGGTTCCCCTGTTGGAGATGACCTTAGGTTACGTTGGACCCTGCAACCTGATAAGTTTTCTTGCAGGCACGTGTTTGCTGTAATCTAGAGTGTCAATTTCTGCTAACAGGTCATATCAGCAATGAGATCGATTTCAGGTTAAATTAAAATCACTTAAAATTGAATAAAACTGAACAGGTTAGCATCGGGTTCAAGTCGTGTCTGATATTCACAGATTTTGAAACCCCTAGTGTAATCTCCCCTATATTTCCGGCAGTGGTGAATGGGGATGTCTACCACTTGAGCACTATTTAGCCGGATATTTGGTGACGAGCCCTCTCACAACTCAAACCAAATGTCGTTTTTGAGTTTTCACGATTGTCAAGAGTTTGTTTTAAATGGTTCAAGTTTTACTAAATGTTGTCATTACATTTCTCACCCTAATTCATTGTGGGATGTATATAATTTTTATGATTAAAACTCAAAAGTCAACTAAACTAAATTATTGGCAGATATCATGAGGAAAATACTACCTCCATCTCAATTTAGATGAACTTTTGCTCATTTCACACATAGTAAAATACTACCTCCGTCCCAATTTAGATGAGCTTTTGCTCATTTCACACATAATCCCTTTTAGCTGTCACATTTTTATTTTTGTTGGTCAAATTGACTAAGTTTTGACCAAAGATTATAAGTTATTCTTTCATTATTTTAAAAACTTGAAAATTACATCTCAAAGTAGATTAAAAGTTATTTCCGGTGACATGTTTTTTTTATTTTTTCAATTGATAAAATATTAATAAATTCCAGTCAAACTTTGGTCAATTTGACCAGCCCAAAATCAAATGCAACAACTAAAATGAGACAGAGGAAGTTTTAAATAATTGTTTTTTTTATCTATACCCATATTTATTGTGTTACTTTCTGTACTATTAGTTGGATTGTACCTCAGAAAATAATAAATAAGAAAGAGTAATAATGGAAGATTGTTGATATATGTGCATTGAAAAGAGAAAAGTTCAATTAGTTTGGGGTAAAAAAAATTCTCAAAAGAATCATCTAATTTGAGACGGAGGAAGTATTTCGTCAGGGAAAACCTATTTAGTTTCAAAGGTTTAACCATATTTGAATCCAGGTTTAGTAAAATTCAATCGATTAGGACTAGACAAGTGTTCATCGAATGTACTTAAATTTCAACACCATGGCCCCCCTTACATCCCACTAACCACCAATATGTTAGCATCAGGTGTGACCATACATTTCAATTATCAAACATATTGGTCCCCAACTTTTAATATATCACAGTTGCTCTATCACATCTATGTCGTGCCTCTTTTAAATAATTTATCTGTCCAAGTCGGATTTTTCTTTTCCAATCTTTTATATCTTGTAAAATTAAATCTAACTTGTGCTGATTAAGAAGTTACCATTAAACTACAGTACATCTAATTAATTTAATTAATTAATTTTATTTGACACGAGCTTCTTAAAGATGACACACATGCATCGTGTATTATATTAGTCATACTTGCATCTGTTAATGCGAAAAATTGTCCATACATTTCAGCATAGTTGAAGTTTTTCCAAACTAAACAAATAAATATCAAGTTGAAGTTCAACTACTCAATTATTGACCGATACCTAACTTTTTTAGTAATTTATAAATATACACCACTCATATATATAATTTTTTGTTTTATGTTTTTAAATTTTAAAAATAATACTAATTTTTTATTCACTAAAAGGCCTTACGGGCTTTGCCACAAATAGTATATGGTTACAAACTCACAATGCTAAATTTCATAGTTTCATATATGAAAGTGACAGAAGCTGAAGCATGCAGTAATGCCACATGAAAATGTCTGCCAGGTGCCCAAAAAACAAAGAAACATTAGGCAAATTTAGTTCATCTTTTAAGTAACAGTAAAATGGTCGAACCAAAAGACTATATGTTTCGCCGAACAATTCCATAGATGTCATGCAATTACTAATTTTACAGACCACCTTCGGGAATAATTTCTTAATTTTAAATTCAAAGAATATGTGAAAGTTAAAGTTCTAATAAATTTTCAGTGATTTTTTAAAATTTAAAAATATCATATATCTCCTCTTTTTTAATAATATCTAGGTGTATTAAATAAAGTATTCACTCCTGTTTAGTTCTATACATTTTTTTATCTGATTTTTTCAAATAATAATGAAATAGTTGGAGTTGTCAACATTTTTGATTTATTAACTTAGTAGAATGCTTATTAAAAAAAAAAAACTTACAAGTCATATATTACATTATATTTTTTTAATGATTTATGAGGGTGGTTGCCTGTTGGAAATGGTGAACACGGTCAGCGGCCCATCAAGATTTCTTTTAGAGAGAAATATCAAACAAAATTTTAAAATGTATCCTCGTAGTTTCGAATTTATAAGACCAACTTTATACTTCTATGTCTAACTTTTGATGATAAAAATATGTTAAAATAAGGGAAGACATCATATATCCCGCTAGACCCGGGACATGTACTACATCACTGTTCCCTACACATCATTCCAAGGAAAATCACAATATATTAACAGATGAGGAGAAGTATAAATCTAGATGTATTACTGCATAATTATATTAAGATCTCATCAAATATATGTTCTATAAAATATAATTTTATAATTTATTTTAATTTTAAATAAAAAATTAATATTTTAGATATTTGGAAAAAATAATATATATGCGATATTATATTTTATATACACATTAAAAATGTCTCAATTAATAAAAAATCATAAAAAGGGGTGCAGCGAGTATCCAAGATAAATTTTAGAATAAATTACAAAATGTGGCTAAACTATATATCGATAGTAAGAAAATAGTGAAAAAGGGATTGGGACCGTACATGTACATGGATAATTAAAAAGTACACATCAGCACCAAATTTAACAATTGAGTCGAGCTTATCTATTCAGAAGGGACGCTGGGACGGTACCATATTTTCCGTGTATATATTCACGATCAAAATATAAATTTGAGAAAAACTTGTGAAAGGAATCTTTCCACTTTTAATTAAATGCCGTTTTTTCCAAATTCTGGATCATTCTTTTAAGATAATTACTTAAAAGATATACTATTATAAAGCATTTTCTTTTAAATGGATAGGCTTTTCTACCTGTACTTGGGCCCCTCACATTTCACCCTCTCTGTATCCACCCAAAAGGGCAAAGTTAAAATTTCACATGCTTCCCATAACTCAAAGTTGAACTAACGTAAAAAATTTCATGCAAACATTGACTTGCGTGTACAAACTGACAGATGGGCTTTACTTCGTTTGCAGGGCCATATATGATAGGAGTAAGCAGTACTAGTAAGATGCTACTCCTGCAATCTTAGTCATCTGTTCGGTCCCGCACATTTCTATATACGTTCGACATGTATTTTAAAATTTTAACAAAATATAATTATTAAATTATTTTATAGTGGTGTACTCGCTATTGGAGAAAACAAGCGAGCGAGATTGAATAAAAACCAACCACTGAAAGCGGAAGTTGAGATAAATCCAAGATAAAATACCCTCTCTCTCTCACACACAGGTGTGTCACACATTTTCTTATAATTTACTTCTAAAAAGTCTTTGGAGCTGCCACAAATTTATCTTTATATATGCATCTATAAGCTACAGCTATATTCATGTATACAGTTGAGATGGGAAGTAACAACTCTTGTCTTATTCCACAATCATCACCATAGCATCTTCACAGACTTAACCCTCTCTCTCTCTCTCTGTTGAAGATCAAGCTACAATCTTTTCATTAAAGACTCATCAGCTGTAACTGTCAAAAATTCTGTATGCCTTTAACTGTTGTACACTTTTTACTGTTTTAGTTCAAGCAGATAAATTTATTGTGTATGTGTGTGTTTTGGTTGTTATTCTTTTGAGGGATTCTTGAAAGGGTAATTTATATTTCGTTTGAAGTTCTTTTTATTTAGTAGTTTCTGGTTTTGTTTAATGCAACTTCAGAGTTTTATTGTGATTCTTCACTTTTTTTGTTGGATACTTAAAAGAGAAAGTGGTGATTGATTTGATAATTGATTAGATTAAATGGTTCTGTAGCTTTTGTTACAATTCAGTGTATCTGTGTGACTGTAAATTCTGGGTATCTTACACAGTTTATAGATTCTTCAGTTATTGCCTTTTCCTGCATACTTTGTATCTAATATTTTGGATTTGTTATTGCTTTATTTAGATCTCTTTAATGGTAAATTCTAGAACTATTTGATTGGTTGACAGAACAAGTCCTCAGAATTCAGGAATAGAATTTTGGGTCACTAGCAGCTTTAGCATCTTTCATGAATCATAAGTGCTTTTAATTTCACACTCAAATTTTAGCTATGCCAACATGTTTGGATAAATTAGTATGTGTATGTAGTTGGAGGTGTTCTAGAAGTATTCTGGAGTGTTATTGTCCTCAACTTTGCTGATACTTTTTCGATATCTTTTCGGCATATTTTGGTTAGCAAAAGGTCCATGGTTGTTTTTGTATGGCTGAAAATTGCTACTTTTTTAGTTGTCTATATATTTCCTCATCAATAATAAATTCATTGATCCAGTTGATTTTTCTGCTGAAGGTTGGAAATATGTTGGAAAAGGTGGAGAAAGCTTTTGACCCTGAAGAATTTATCGAAGAATTTGAGGTTCTCACAAGGGATGCTGGGAGAGTCCAAAATGAGACGTTGAAGAAAATTTTGGAAGAGAATCGAAGAACAGAGTATCTACAGAAATGGGGTCTTGATGGAAAATTTGATCCCAAGAGTTTTGCTGAACTTGTGCCTATTGTCACACACAAGGATTTGGAACCATTCATCCGGAGGATCGTGGATGGCGATGCTTCTCCAATTCTCACCGGAAAGCCGATAAAGACCATTTCTTTGAGGTACTTGGTTTAAGTCCTGTTAGTCTTTAAGTTCTTATCTGCTGACTGTGAAGGGTACTTGTATAATAAAATAACATTTTTTCTTTCAGTTCCGGCACCACTCAGGGTAAGCCCAAGTTTGTGCCTTTCAACGATGATCTGGTGGAATCCACTATGCAGATATATAAGACATCTTTTGCCTTCAGAAACAGGTAAACTGAAGATGTCATCAATATCTGCAATTAGTAGACTCGTTATTGGGCATTTTCAGTTGAAACTGTTAATTCCAAGAGGTTCAGAGTTGTTACTAGTATTTCATTAAAACTATCAGCTGAAGTTTTATATTTCTAGCAGTTCATTGTTCGTATCCCTTGGATTCGAACAAATTTGTAATATGCCTTGCCATGTCTTTTGTTTACTAGTTGTATGCATAGCAATAGTTGTTCAAATCTGTATTGTTAGTTTGTTCTCAGCTGACATGATAATATCCTTTCGGCAGAGAATATCCAATTGGAAGTGGAAAGGCGTTACAGTTTATCTATAGCAGCAAGCAGTTTAAAACAAGTGGGGGACTTCCAGCTGGAACTGCTACAACAAATGTTTATCGTAGTTCACAATACAAGAAAACCATGAAGGCAATGCAGACACCTTGTTGTAGCCCTGATGAAGTAATATTTGGTCCAGACTTTCATCAATCTTTGTACTGTCATCTGCTATGTGGCCTTATATCCTCTGATGACATTCAAGTCGTGTCCTCTACATTTGCCCACAGCCTTGTTCATGCCTTCAGGACATTTGAACAAGTCTGGGAAGAACTCTGTAATGACATCCGAAACGGAGTCTTGACCAGTCGAATTACTGTTCCATCTATCAGAACAGCTATGTCAAAACTACTCAAGCCAAATCCAGAATTGGCTGATATGATCTATGAGAAGTGTTCAAGGCTAAGCAACTGGTATGGACTAATTCCGGAGCTATTTCCCAATGCTAAGTACATATATGGTATCATGACTGGATCAATGGAGCCTTATTTGAATAAGTTGAGGCACTATGCAGCAGATCTACCATTGCTAAGTGCTGATTATGGGTCTTCGGAAGGATGGATTGGGGCAAATGTTAACCCAAACTTGCCACCAGAGTTGGCAACTTTCGCTGTGCTTCCAAATATTGGATATTTCGAATTTATACCTCTGAGACAGAATCTTGATAATCTTGCTGTGGAAGGATCTGATGCCACCTTCCTCGGGTTAGAGCCCAAGCCGGTGGGCTTGAGTGAAGTCAAAGTTGGCGAAGAATATGAGATCCTTGTTACCAATTTTGCAGGTACAGAATGCTTATCATACATCAGTATTCAATTTAATTATATATTATTGCCCTGTTTCTGGTGTCTGCACAATCTCAAAGAGGTTCAACAACCCTATGCAGAACATAAAAACAGAGTATGTAGTAAAATTCATATCTTAAGCCATACTTTGATAATTAACAGGTTTGGAAGTGGCTTAATCCATTAGCTTCTGGTTGTGTGGACTTGGTCTAAGTTCTTATATCTGTGTTAGTACAGTAGAAGTGTTCCCTCTATGCCAATTCTCCTGATGTGAAAATTGGATCAAAACTTTTACCTTGAACATATTCATAAACTGTCCAGTTGTCTTGTTTCATATAACTTGTTCACGTAGCAGAATGGCATCTTTACATGTATGATATTATATTAATATAGATTTCACATATCCAAGGAGATTTCATTGGGTGATGTATTTGAGTCCTCAAGAAGTATCCAGTTGAAGTGAGTGTCATTTATAAGTTATTTTACCTTTATGCAGATTATTTTATTTGGGAAGTTTCATTAAGCTGTACTAATAACAATATATTGTAATACACTATTTTGTCATTTGTGTGTTTGCAGATGCATTTATAACACAAGGACACTTACTACTGACTTCATGATTCCACATGCACAAGAATATAGATGTTAAACAATTTTGTCGGTGTTGAAGTCTTCAATTTAATTAAAGTATCACTTCTTTTGAACTAAATTGTCTTCTATAGACGTTAAACAATATTCTGTATAATTATTTCCTGGGTCTAAATTTGAGATTGTAAACCATATATCTTTTCAAAGGCCAGACTTGGATTATCGCACTGATTTTATGGCGAGAAAATTAAGTCTGTCTCAAGAAAGTATTAGTCGATTATTCATGACCTTATCACCAATGGGAGGTTGGATGGAATTATTTGACGGAAAAGTTGGAAATTATTTTATCATATCATTGGGGAGTTTGAGCATTTTTGCATAGAATAAGGCTGCACTGGTAATTTTGCCACTAAGTTGATATTCTTTTAGATTCTTTTTCTGCAGAACATGTTACATAATAGTCACTCTGTCTTGTGCTACTAACTTTATGCACCTCATTTTTTTATTTGTTGGCATTATATGCACATGGGCACATGCATCTTTAATCTTGCTAATTTTGTTTAGTCATTGACTCATTATAATAACATTGATCCCATCTTCCGGTACTTTGGAAACCATAATCTGTTAATTAATCGTGAGCTTTAATAAATTATAGGAGTTAATGTTTGTTCTTTATGTACTGCAGGGTTGTACAGGTATAGATTAGGAGATGTGGTCAAGGTGATGGGATTTCACAACTCAACCCCGGAACTCCAGTTTGTTTGCAGGCGTAATCTTCTGCTCACAATCAATATTGACAAGAACACTGAGCGGGATTTACAGCTATCAGTAGAATCAGCAGCCAAACTTCTGGCTGCAGAAAAACTTGAAGTTGTGGATTTCTCAAGCCGGGTTGATTTATCCACAGACCCTGGCCATTATGTCATTTATTGGGAAATAAGTGGCGAAGCCAATGATGAGATCTTGAGGGAGTGCTGCAACTGTTTGGATAAATCATTCGTGGATGCAGGTTATATGAGCTCACGTAAAGTCAATGCCATTGGACCACTCGAGCTTCGGGTCTTGAGAAAAGGCACATTTCATGAGGTTCTTGATCATTTTGTGGGAATGGGATGTGCTGTAAGCCAGTTCAAAACTCCCCGGTGCGTTGGTGCGAATAATAGCAGGGTGTTACAGATACTGTCTAACAATGTTGTCAAGAACTATTTTAGCACTGCCTATTGAATAAATTTGTAAAAATGCAGTCAAGGCATTTTAGAAATAAACTAGGCAGTACTCAGCCCAGAAAAGAGAGAGGTAGAGAAGTGAAGTCTTTTTGTGTAATTCTTGTTCTCATGTTCCATGTAGTGAGTGTATAAAGAACTTGCAGAAGTCTATTGTAAATACTGAACTGAAGTTGCTGTGTTTATTGTACACAAAACCTTGATTCCCGTCTAAATTAGCAAAAACTTTGAGTCGGCTAACTGTTTTTCAGCAAAAAACTGATCGTTATGTGCAACATCATCGGTACAGGGCCTAAGCATAATTATGAGCCTTCCACTAGGTGGGAGGATAATTATCATAAAAATCAATAGAGGCCACCTCATCCACAATTCCACAGAGTTTACCGGTAGTCGACATCAAAGTTTGGTGATGGACAAACATTTATATTATAATATATTATATTGGAAGGCATAATAATTTCTTTTAAATATCCAAAAAATTAAATGTACAAATTGTTCGTGCCACCCTACTCAAGTGGAATCGTGACTCTGTTTTCTTCGAAAGCGATATCAAGCGGAATACGCAGATGTTATAAGAAAAATGCTGGTTATCTTAAAAGATATTTTCAAATCTGAGTTGATAATGTTTAATTGATTTCACTGTTCGCACATAAGTCATTTTATTAAAATAATTATTCCCTTTGTTTTTCATTATTTGATGTTTTGACTTTTGCCACATATTTTTAAGTGCTTTGACCGGAATATTAAAATTATTATTTTTGATTGATCTTTTTTGTGAATTAAAATTTTGATTATATATTTTTATTTAAAAAATGAAAATTTAAAAAATATATATATTTTTAACTATCCGATTAAAGAATTGATCTTTTCGCATCAAACTAGGACAGCTCTTGGACTTGCTTTAAGTGGAACTTTGGAAGTTGATTATCAGCATGGATTGATGCGAACATGTTATGGCTGTTCTTTGATTGGCGGTGATGTAGCTCATGAATCACATTTGATTTAAGCGAATTTCAACAATAATAACAATGATTAGTTAATTAGATCCGTCATCTTCTGAACCAAAGTTTGGACTATACTGTGGACTAATACCTGTACTCTAATGATAGAGCACTACCCATGTTATGCATAATGACACATTTATCCACTCTAATCACATCTCATCTCTCCAAATCCAAGGGTAATGCAGTACTTTGAACTATACTTAATTATTTATATTGATTGACTGAGGTTGCCACTTTCATGTGACATGATCAGCTACATATATTCTGAGACACAAGAGAGAAACATGTTTTCTTGTTTTGTCCAGCAAGCCAAATGGATGAGAAAGAAGAGAGTGAAGCTATGAGCAAATGGGATTGCCCTTTGAATAGCTGTTTGTATGATACTTATGATGTGGTTGCAATTGGTAATCAGCTTGATAGCTTTATTATGAAGTTTCCTTTTTTCGGATCATCCAGGAGGCTCCCGTCGTTATCGACAACCAGCGTTTCGAATGCAGCATCAGGTGAGTTTCCTACAATTATTTTGATGTCGGAGAAGAGAAAATTTTCGATGAAGGTCAGCTCGCTCGTGTCGAGAGTGTGGGGTAAAATTGTGAGAAAGTATGTGGGGAAGAAGTCGTTGAAGTCGTTGAGCAAGGAAAGTGTTATGAAAGGGGAAAAGAAGTCGAACATGTGACGTATCGTAAATGATATCGGATTTTTTATGTATGGTCTCTTTGAAAGTATATTGATGTACAAAAATTCTGTTAAATTTAGCAGTACAGTGTGACATTGTTCAAACTTTTTTTCCACCGTATTCAATTCAATAGGCCCAATCTGGCCGGTCTTTATAAGTTCGTGGTCTCCGGTCAACCACAAATTAAACAGCTGGGCCGTGTATGTGGACCCTCCGCATGTTTTTGTTTACATTTACTACGTGTACTGAGTTGACGGGTCGGCCCAACAAGGAAGCTGGGAGAATCATCGGAAGCAGCCAGTCCAGTAGGCCTATCATTTCACAGCTGGATGCGATTTGCTGGAAGTCTGTTTAAGAAAGTATTAAACATAAAAATAAGAAAAAGATAAAGGAATAAAATTATAAAAGATTATATTCGCTTGCAAAAATAGAAGGGGAGAGGGTATATGGGAAACAGTGCAAGAGGAAAATAACAATGACAAGACTCCACTTCAGTGTTGGCAGTGCTCTGAAAAAGTTGTTTTCGATTACAGCAGTTGCATGTAGTGCCTACTGCACTGCAGTCTGTAGTGTGTGACGATGACAATGACTTGGTCATGCAACATAATTGTGCTGTACTAGTTTTTTTCATTAATCTAAACTTTTTTAAATTTATTATAAATATGTCTAATAAAATTAGATAAAATATGGACAAAAATGCTATATAATATTGATTATATAAATTTTAAAAATTAAATCTGATTATTTATTTTAAAATGATGAAAGATGGTTTAAAATTTTGGTACATGTCTTCGACAATCAACAAATATAACGAACATCAAGAGATTTACTATATCTCTATAATTCTTAGTTTAAGTAGATTGTCATTGTTAATAATTTTTTTACAATATATCTTTATAAATTTTATATAGTATATAATAAATTGGATTTATAAACTGTTTTCCGTCAGTATTTACGTCACAGCTTAAAAATCAAATAGTGTAAATTGTTCACATAATCAATATACTTATATAAAGGAGAAGCGAGGGGCGTGTAGGTGGCGCCTCTCACATCGCTCGGTTCTATTTTTCTAATTTTCTGGAATTTTTGGATGAAAAATATCAAAAATATAGAACTACCTTTTTAAATTTCGGATATGTTAGAAGCAAGTTTCATAATCTGATTTTGTTTCAGATTATTTATGGAATATAGTAGCTTGAAAGTTTTAATCTGATTTTGTTTCATATTATTTAATTATGGGAAAAAGTAGCACACAAGTCTCTCTGCACTTATAAATACCCTTATAGATTGTAGGATTTTGGATCATCTAAACACAACCTCCTCTCTATCAATACCGGCATGTAGGTGGCGACTCTCCAATAGCTCCGTTATATTTTTCTAATTTTCTGACATTATTGCAAGTACTAATCTGATTCTGTTTCAGATTATTTATGGAATATAGTAACTTGTGAGTTTTTAGTCTGATTCTATTTCGAATTATTTAATTATGGAAAATAGTAGCACACAAGTCTCTGTGCACCTATATTGGATAATCTAAACACAACCTACACTCTCTCTCTCAATATCACAGTTAGGGGTGTGCATTCGATTCGGTTAACCGAACACCGAACTTAATAACCGAAATAATTTATTTCGGTTAAAAAATTTATTTCAAATTAATTGATATGGTATATATCTTGGTATAAATTAATCTGATTCTGTTTCAGATTATTTATGGAATATAATAAATTGCAAGTATTAATCTGATTCTGTTTCAGATTATTTATGAAATATAGTAACTTGTAAGGTTTTTAATCGGAATTTATTTCAGATTATTTAATTAAACCCACACACTCTCTCAATAGCACAGTTAGGGGTGTGCATTCGGTTCGGTAAATCGAAAACCGAACGAATAACTGAAATAATTTTGGTTCGTTTAACCGAAATTATATTTCGGTTCGATTTTCGGTAGCCAAATTTTCATTTTTCGGTAATTCGGTTTTTTAACTACAGTTAACCGAAAACCGATTAATACAATTTTTATACGCCGCCGCAACGCGCGGCTTCTCAACTAGTTATTATAAATAGAGAATGTTTAGTGTGTGCACAATAAATTTTGTATTTTGATTGATGTTTTTGTCGTAGATACGTGGGATCCATCATTATTAAAAAATAAAACAATTGAAACAAAATAAACAATTAATTTTTATTTTTTTTACGTGTTCATGTCATCATGTGCATATCATAAAGAACGCTATAAATATTATTTATGAACTCTTTACCCAGTTTAGCTAAAAGTTTCTGTGGTGGATTGTAGTCTCGGACTCTCGGGGGCCCACCTTTTTCAGCTGTGTGCAGCGATAATGCGATATGGTCAGTACATTACAAACATAGAAAACAAAATATATTAATAATCAGCAAATTAGATTGTACTTAAGTCCCTTTGCGGGACCCAAGCACTCGTAATTCTATGGTTGAGCTTGTCTCTATACTCTCAGCTCACCACTGCAACTGTTATTCTTTTCCTTTTTTTTTTGCCTTATTTAACATGCATCAGTTTTGAAAGAATAACAGTCGCAAGAAATCAATATTACACTCAGAGGCTTTCTACTTTCAAGTAAGCAAGTGGATCACAATTAATACCTAAATAACCTGACATTTTTCTTGGAGTAACATGCTAATTCAATAAAGAAAAGATTAAACTCAGTAAAGTTTCTATAATCAATAAGATCAAGATCTCTAATTATGTTACTTTAGTATTAATAAATCAAGATTATATATATATATATATATTATTATGCTGAAAATAAAAATTTATAATTTATATATTACAGTAGTTAAATATAAATTTTAAATTAATCGAGATCTTACGATAAAGGATGCAAATAAAGAAAAAGTAAAGATAAAGTTAAAGTAAAAATGAGAAACGCCCAATTTCATCTTTATTCCTTTTCTCAAAGTGCTTAAATCTCCGAAAGACACACCATTGTTTTTTCCTCTTTTCTTCTTTTGACCCATATGCAGCGCGTTTAAGCTTTTACGTACAACAACAATCCTACTAGATTTTCTTTACATCTCTCTCCCTCTCTCTCTCTCTCTCCCTCTCTCTCAAAAAAAGCATTTTGTGAGCCCAAGTTTCGAAACATTTACAGCCTTTAATTCCAACTATTATGCCTCCAATCTTCTTTACTGGTGCGACCCTTTTGTATCTCCCTTTAATAACTTAATAAATCTTGATTATTTATTGCTCCGTACAGTGTTTGGTTGTTTTGTTGTTGAAAGCTTGTTTTGAGTTTTATGCAATGTCTGAGCCTGCAAAAGTGAGGTTGGTTCGTTGCCCAAACTGTGAAAACTTGCTCCCGGAGCTCCCTGATTACTCTGTTTATCAGTGTGGTGGTTGTGGGACTGTTCTTAGAGGTACCCATTTCACCATTTTCTTCTATTTTATTTTTTAATTCTATGAAATTTACATGAATTTGTCTGGATAAATTCTTTATTGTTGTAGGACTAATGTGGTATGTTTTGGGTAATAGTTTAGTATTTTTATTTATAATTAATGAGGGTAAGTTGTTGTGTATAGTGGGTACATTTTATGATTTTATCTTTTAAGCTTAGATAAATTCGGGATTTTAATTTTAAGTTTTTTTGCTGAGTGATGGTTAATGTGGCATGTATTTGGGTTAAAGTTAGCTTATTTGTTAATGGCTTACATGGTAGTTAATTTTTGAGCTCAATTTAGCATTTTAATTTATGACTAGTTTTGTAAGTTGCTCTGTTGCTGGGTTTAAGTTGAGTATAGTTTCTTGAAAAGTTTCTTTGCAAAGTGAGGATGCTATATTTTATGCTGGTTTTCATTGGTGGGCTGTGTCTAAAATGGTTACTTCTTGGTTTAATTTTCCAGCAAAGGAGAAAGATGATGAGGGGGATAGCTTATCAGGTAATTTATATGAAGAAAGAGTAGGTGTGCTGGGAAAATCCCCTGAGGCAGTGGAGAATTCTGAATATGCGGAAGAAGCGGTGATGAATTTGAGTGATGAGTCTGGAAACAGTGTTAGGTCAAATGGCGCCTCTACTAGTGTTAGCAAGGAAAATATTGCTGATAGAGTGGGGAAAATTAGGAATACTTCAATGACCAAAGGGGATAAAAAGGGTGTTATAATTGATGGCGAGAAGGAAAACTCAGATGATATAGGTAAAGAATCTGCTGAGTTAAATTCCCGGATTGGAAAGGCAAGTGGTTCGAGAGGTTCTGGGCGTTTTTCAGACTGGAGAGCAGGCGAGAGAAGTGAAGTGGAGGGGTTCCTCGGCAACCAAAGGGCTGATGTTGCAAGTTTGAGGTATTCGACTTCAAAGTACTCAGAGGAGGTTCCTTCATATAATAAGTTTGTATCTAATCATGATCAAGCTGTAACAGCTGAACAGATGAAGAATCAGAGTGATTTTGATAAATTGAAGAAGGCTGAGTACCTTGAAGAAGATCGAGCTGAGCTTTTAAGGAAGCTGGATGAGCTGAAGGACCAACTTACCAGGACTAAAATAGTGGATAATACCAAGGAAAAGGTTCCTATGAATAATGGGAGGGTTTTTCATCAGGAGCCCTATGGTGGTGATAATTGGTTCCCTGATGGCTCTATGGGGCATAAAAGGGCGTCAATGCAGTATTCAGTTCCTGATAAGCATGTGGCAGGACCTTCTTATATCAGTCATTATCCTGAGCCACGTCCATTCATGAATAGTCGTGAAATGGCAATGCATAACTTTTATACTCCTATGCATACACCAAGTGAACTGCCAGGTTTTGAGGATCCTTTTAGGTCCCAAATGCTTCGGACTCATACGAGCCAGGCACCTCATCCTTTACAACATCCAGCTCATCAATATTTCCCTGGACGTTATATGAACAATGACATGGGGAATTTTGACATGCTTGAACCATATTCTCATAACATAGAGCCTCATCCTACATCTTGCTCTTGTTTCCATTGCTACAACAAGTATCCTCATGTTCTTCAACCGAATCAACCTTCTGTTTTCCGTGATAAAACGTATGCTGATATCCCACACAATTCAATGTTCTACCATCGCGAAAATTCTGGTGCTTATGGTCCGCCTGGTTATAATTCAAGATTTCCTTCTCATGATTTTCATAATCCACATTCGAATACAAGACTGGCTACTGATCTGAACTATAAGGTGGGTGTTAATCGTCAGCGGCATCAAAGAGTAGTGCTAGCAACTGGTGGAAGTCGCTGCCGCCCTGTTGCTGGTGGTGCTCCATTCATCACATGCTACAATTGTCTTGAAGTGCTCCAACTACCAAAGAAAATTTTGAAGACAAAGAAAAGTCAAAAGAAATTGAAATGTGCAGCATGCTCTAAGGTCATCCTCTTAGTTATATCAGACAATAAACTTGTTTCCACCCTTAGTGATGGTGTGAAGAGAGTCCCTGCAAAGGTTGGTGATAGCTCTAATATGGCTGCTAAAGAAGATAGTTCAAGCTATCAGGGAGCAAACTGGGGTAGCATGGATTTGTCCTCTGATGATTATGAAAACACAGGCTATGATTTCCAGTCAATGGATCAAAAACTACCTTCATCAACATTAGGACAGAATTTGAGCTCAAATCAGTCTGCCGAAATGCGAAGCCTTCATTCTACTATTTCTTGTCCCTCTGAGGGTGAAGATAATCCGGACATTCTGATTGGTACAATAGGAGAAGCCAAGTCCGATGAACTTGTAGCAGGAATTGACCCGTCTCAAACAGCATCAGGTTCACCACTTGAAGATCCAATTAATTCTTCCAATAAATATAACATGGTCAACCGAGTCGGAAAGGGAAACAGAAGTGGTCGGACCGAGCAAGAGAAAGTTATTGTCAAGAAGGTTACCTCAAGGCAAAATTCCATAAAAGATGCACCAGTGGCAACTGAATTGGATATATCATCTAATGAGTATGGTAATACTGGAGTTTCATTAGATTCAGGGGATACAAGCAGAGAAGAAGACCAACTTAGAGTGAAGAAAGGGGGTTTATCATTCTTCACAGGTATCAAAAAGAAAAGCTTCAAAGACAAATTTAGATCTAGTCAGATTGTCGAGCAGGAAAAATGTAGTGTTGCAGTTAACGGACATCCTATACCAGATCGTCTGATTAAGAAAGCTGAAAAGGTGGCTGGACCAATTCAACCTGGACAATACTGGTAAGCACATACTTTTACAAATAATTGCTGTTCTCTCAGCCGGCTACGATGTGCAATTATCTTGGCAGACATGCTTGCCTAAGATTTTAACAGTAAATATGAACCATGCTGTGAATGTAAAGCATATTGATAGTTGATAAGCATACAAGTCACGCTACTATTAATAATTTCACTCTGAAGATGGATATTTACTTATAACTGCAATCAATTGCTCTATTTTTTTTTAAGAAATGAACAAAACTCAGTTTTTATCGTGAATTCTCTCTCACGTATCATAGCATTTTATTGAGTATAAATGAGGAGCATGTCCAATCGCAAATTTGTACAAGACACTTAAAGAACACTGATAGAGCTGAAAACGGTCGACACACTTAATTTATGGATTGCGATAGATACTTTTCTGGCATCTTTTGGGCTTACATGTCTGTGCTTTTGTGTGTTTTTAGCATTGTATTTCTCAATCAAAGCCTGTTAGATAACTCTGCTGAATATTGAATTTGAATTGTATTTACTCCACTAAATCATGTTACTAACTTTATGGCCAGATTTACATTGACTTTGTTTCCATGAATGAAACACATAGTTCATGGTTGCAAAGACTTTTCCACGAAGTTTCTTGTGATTGGTTTTATTAATAATGTACTTGGGATAAATCCTGCTTCACCTCTTAAATAGTAACACTCTCCTTTCCTCTTGCTACCAGGTATGATTCCCGAGCTGGATTCTGGGGTTTCATGGGCGGACCTTGTCTTGGCATAATTCCTGTAAGATCCACTTGCATGGACAAAGAATTATCGATCTGCGTTGGTGGTAGCCTATAGTTTTTATTTAATTTTAAACTGATAGTCTTGTTCATATTAATGCAGCCATTTATTGAAGAGTTCAGCTATCCCTTACCAGAGGATTGCGCTGGCGGAAATACTGGTGTGTACGTAAATGGAAGAGAGCTTCACCAGAAAGACCTGATTTTGCTTGGAAATAGAGGACTGCCAACTGAAAGAGATAGGTCATACATAATTGAGATGTCTGGTAGAGTCTTGGATGAAGACTCTGGTGAAGAGCTCGATAGCCTTGGCAAACTTGCCCCAACGTTAGTTCCAAATCCCTTATAAATATTTTTTTGTTAGGTCATTAAACTTTTACTGCACAACTAAGTTTTGCTCAATTCTAACTTGACAATAAGAATATAATAATATATCTTGATCATGTAATTATAATTAACGCGGGTCAGTCACAACATTACAAGAATACTTATACTTCCTTTTCGCCGGTCTTTGGTTTCCTACTATTGAACCCATCAGTCTATTAACTATAAGCTCTTGAGATAAAAATTACACATATTGAATTGTTTTGGGTTATTATCCAGTGTCCGAAGTGCTGTAACTTTTTTAATTTACTTAGTCATGTGGCTGTATCAAGCTCCCTCTTGCATAAATTCTAAATTCTTTAAGATATTGTTTCCTAATATCTACTTCTTTTCAGATTATATTAATGTCTATTCTTTTGTCGTCATTTTTTTGTAAGTAGTGATTAATGGATATGATCGCACGTTGTCGTTATCTCTGTAATAAATACTATCATTGTTCCACATGGATTACAAAAATATGGGACATCATAACTGAATAACTGTATTGTTAACTAATACTTTTTGCAGTGTTGAGAAGGCGAAGCATGGATTTGGGATGAAACCACCAAAAACAACTGCATGAGTTCCGGGCTTTCCAAAAGTAGGCAGCTATCAACATTGAAGCTTTGAAACCCTACTTTTGATGTAATTCAACTTTTGCATTTCAGACTGCAGGTACAACAATACAACATCGACCTTGAATTACCTGAGGAAGATATTGTGTTATTCGTCCTCAAATTAACCGGAGCTGTTTCCCTTCAGTACATCTTATTCATAAATGTGTATGACAAATAGAACCGTGATATATGGCTTAGGCTATGATTGTAGATGCAAGGCATATAGATTGTTCAAATAATATTAACTAAAGTTTGTAGCTGTACTTTTGGAAGTAAAAAAAGGTGATTTTTCCATTCCCCAGTTTCATTTTTCAGATTAAGAATTTTAACTTCAAAAATCACAGTTTCACATTTCTAGCCTATTTGTTGCAAGTCGAGTTGAATTTAGAGGCCGAAATTTAAGTTCCAACAATATCCTCTATAATTGATTGATTTCTAAACAAGTATGGTATATAAATCTCTCAGCAATATCTTGTTTTTTCTTTAAGTTCCAGCAATATCTTCAAGCAGATTTTGATTTTGCGACTCCAATTCCCCTCATTAACATAAACCAAACGCTACACCATACGCTAGATCACAACATGATCTCTTATGAATCGATTGCTTATGTATAATTATACTTACATAATTTTGAGATTCCGATTTTTATTAATCATCATAAACCAAACGTTATCCCATAAACCAGGTTCATTAACTATGGATCAAACACTCTTTGAGATTCCAATTCTCATTAGTCAGGCTCAAGTCATCATAAATCATAGGTCATGTTCATTAACTATGAATCGAGCAATCAGTATAACGTAACATATGTCAGAACATGCTCATTAATTATGAACCGAGCAGCCCATACAACGTAACATATGTCAGAACAAGTAAATGTTTTTTCTTCAAAATTAAATCCAAACTCAAACAGTCCTCAACTACCTAATTTGGCAAAACCATTAGTGTCTACAACAGCAAAATACAGAAATGTATTGCTTACAATTTAAGACTGCATTTATGTTCTGTCAACAAAAACTCTACGATCCACTTTACATTAGCCAAATGGTGCACAGAGCACGTCAACTTCATGACACTAAATGCCAACCTCTCTGAACGTTTCACAATTCTACTTATCATCTTTCTTGGAGCTCTCATCTTTTTTTCCGCGCAGATAAACTTTCATGTGTATATACTTTGCATTGTTCTTTTTCCTGGTTTTAAGGTAACAATTAACAAACACTATAAGTGTATGTCTTCTCATTGTTTTTCTCTCTTCATGTGTTGATTGTAGAAATGAAATCCATGGGATTTGACGATAATAAATACCGGAATCACAGTGATAATGTTGGTTGTTGCTACCCATTTTCTGCATTTTATAGAAATAACCGCGTGATCGTTTCAATTTTGGTTGGCTCTAGTGTTTTTGGTGTGGTGTATTGCTTTTATTTCCCTAGTGTTACCCTGTTTTCGCCTGTTCTGGACTCTGGAACTGGCTTTCTGTTAAACAAAGCCCTGCCACCGGAGGCTATATTGCCAGAATTGGAAGATTTTCCGCCTTTTAATGAGAGCCGAGCAAGCTCAGCTGAAACGGTGAATTCTCAGAATGGTGAGTGTGTTTCATTAGTATTTCATTTCCACCCTTTTGTTGATCATGATGCGTGTTTTGCTTTTTAAATGTTGATTCTTGGTTATATTATCTGTTATACAGGAAAATGTGATATTTTTACGGGAGAATGGGTTCCAGATCAGAGTGGTCCGTTTTACACTAACCACAGCTGCCACTCCATTGAAGCGCATCAAAATTGTATGAAAAATGGGAGGCCTGATTCAGGCTATATTTACTGGAGGTGGACTCCAAAACACTGTGAATTGCCCAAGTTTAACCCGGAAAGATTTCTCCAGTTGATGAGAAATAAAGTGATGGCTTTTATTGGTGATTCAATCTCGCGTAATCATGTCCAGTCATTACTTTGTACTCTCTCCCAGGTACATTTACTGTTGATTTGTCGGAACTCTGCAGATACTTCTATGAGATTCTTCAAAACATACGACAAAATTCTACGTATAATTTATGCCAACATTGCATGCTACGTTCTAAATTTAGGTAGTTAAATGCCCGAGATCTAGGTAGATAAATGTTGGATCTTTTTTTATTGCAACCGGATGAGTTAAGCCCTTCATAATATGCCAGAAACAGTTATTGTAGCAAGGCTTTGGCTAAAGTTGAATTGAAATGGACATATACAGCTCTGGAATCTAATGCACACTATTCTGACAGCAGGTCGAGCTAACTAGTATTCAAGAAATTCTAGTAAGCAAAATTACAATTTAAATGCTTTTTTCTGGTCTTTGAACACCGCAACCAGCCAACCAATAACGAGGCTACTGTCAGTTTCAATAGCAGTGAATATTATGAATCTGTCAATTTAAAAACCCTAATTCTAAAGCAATTTCATTGTTGACAAAGTAATTAGCTGTTTTTGAAAGTATGCCACCATGGCATGTGGGGAACCAGTATCATTTACAGTTGGTGTGTCTTGATGATTAAAGCTACCAGCACCCTTTTAGTTCAAAGGTCATTTTTCACTTAATTTTGTTCCAAATGTCCTTTTAGAAGTATCTAAGCATTTCTCCCACTTTTAAATTTCCACCAAGCCTATGAATGAGATTCATATCTGGTAATCAATAGCTTCAACTAACATGAACTGCTTCAAGTGTGACAACAGAGCCTGACTTATTACTGGCTATTAGCTATTATTATCAATTTGTCATTAACAAAATTACCCCCCCCCCCCCCCCCCCCCTCTCTCAACCATTCTATACCCGAGTACTCAGTAATTGATATGTTTATTCCTTTTCGTAGTTAGGATGTTTCTACTAAAGGTCCCATGAAAAAAGTGACTGAGTTCTTATCATGATTGTTATTGAATGTGACTTACCACTCATTTTCCATGCACTTAAGTTTGGTTGAAGGGTGTGAAATTGGAAAGAAATGAAATTAAAATTGCAGTTTTTCGCTGTTTTTCTTCTTCTTTTTCCTTCTTCGTTCTTGTATTCTTCTCTGTCAATTTTGTTTGCAAATTTTAGTTCCAGTCCTCCCACCCTAAGAAGTTGTATAAAAGGTAGAGGCTAGTGAAGTTCATTAGCTTTAATTGATCTGTCATAATCTTGTACAATGAAAAAGAGTTCACATTTCACAGTTCTGAATTACTAGTTCAAGCTGTGATGCAACCTGACAACCTAAATGAGCTTGCACATTAACTAAGGTTCTCTATCTTTTTCTTTCTGAAGGTGGTTTGTTATACTTTTTTCATGACTAGTTATCTAATAATCCTTGTGCAGGTGCAAGAAGCTGTGGATGTGTATCACGATGAGAAATATGCATCCAGAAGATGGTATTTCCCCTCATACAACTTCACTCTTTCAGTAATTTGGTCTCCTTTCCTTATAAAAGCTGATATCTTTGAAAACATAGATGGAGTTGCATCTGATATACCTAAGCTAAATCTTGACAAACTTGATCCTGAATGGATTAAAGATTACAAAGAATTTGATTACATAGAGATTGGTGGTGGAAAATGGTATCTCAAAACGGCAATATACTATGAGAACAACACAGTCGTAGGGTGCCATAATTGCCCTCATGAGAATATAACAAAAGTAGGATTTCAGTATGCATATAGGAAAGCAATAAACTTAGCCTTGGAGTTCATCACTAGTTCTGAGAACAAGGCTTACACATTCTTCCGAACCTCCACGCCTGATCACTTTGAGAATGGAGAGTGGAACACTGGTGGATATTGTAACAGGACTGTGCCATTCAAAGAAGGCGATACTGATTTGATTGATGTGGACAGAACAATGCACGACATTGAGTTGGAGGAGTTTCAAAAGGCAGACAACGGGTTGAATCTGAGACTATTTGACACAACCCACCTTTCATTGTTAAGGCCGGACGGGCATCCAGGACCCTACAGGACATATCAACCATTTTCAATAGACAAGAATGCAAAGGTTCAGCTGGATTGCTTGCATTGGTGCTTGCCAGGGCCGATAGACTCTTGGAATGATTTAATGATGCAAATGTTGATGGATGAATGAAGTGTTGATCTAGAGCTTCCTTTTGTTGCCTCTTGAAATCATACATGCTTAATTACAAGCTGGTTTGTATGTTGATGAATATATAACAAGTGCATGTTACTTTTAAGAAACAAGTGCTTCATTTTAATTTATTTTGCATTAGGGAAAGAACCATACAATAAACAACCAAATTCTGCAGATATGCAGAATAGGAAGCAAGATTTACATGATTCAATTCACTTGAATTTGGAATAAATTCCTGTGACCACTAAATATCTTCCAGATGACTAGCTAACTACACAATACACTTAATGACTTGACCACATTTACAGATCAATGATATGGTACTAACTGAAAAATTCAAGAATGTCGAGAGGGAAATTGGGATCAAAGTCCACTGGATCAATTAACAGATCAAAATTGCAGACAGGAGAATTGGTGACTGAGTTTGGAGTTGATAATATTTCAGCAAGACTTGATACTGAGCTTCCCAAATTCTGGCCAATTTCAAAGTTGTTCATGTTGTGGTATGGTGACAATGATGGATAGCTGCATTCTGATGTTTCCTGGTTTACAAGTGATGGTAAATATCTACTGTCGATGAAACTATATTCCCTTGTATCCTCAGGACAGAAATGATTAGTAGAAGGGAAGGAGAAAGAAGGCATTCTCTCAACTTGAATACATCTCCCCAGTTCTTCAGTTTTGTCACACGTTCCGAAATTAATGGTATTTTCTACATTTTGTTTCTGAATTTTGTGCCTTTTCTCTTGGTTTCCACATGATGCTGATCCTGCACTTGATTCTGAACCTTTTTTGCAAGTGTGCCTTCCTTTATAAATTACTTGAAGTGATAAACTTTCATCTGATCTTTGAACTTGCTTTGTAGCCAAACAGCCTTGTGAATTCCGATAGGTGCATCGATAGTAAGCCCTTCAAAATTATAATCACTTGTCAAATACTATACAAATTAAAATTTCTGGGTACATTGAGAATTCATTCTAGTGGTGAAATCTGCAATTCTAAAAGAAGAAAAGGGGCTTGTGCGTAAGTTGATACTGTTACATGCTAAAAACCATATACTTAAGTCTAAAACTGAAGTGTCAATATCTGAAGGACCATAAGAAAATTGAACTTAAGGGTCTTGTCAAGAACCAAGTGGGCAAACATCAAACATGCCACAGACACACAATTGCCCTGCAATTATATACACTAGCTACCATGATGCAAGTGGCATTGTGTTTGTGTATGAGCTAGTATTTGGTGCTTTCAGCTTAATTTGAAGAACAAGTCAATGACATGTTGACAGAGATATATGTGCTACCCATGTGTGTGTGATGTATATATGTTGTAATAATCATTTGTCAGGGACGAGCTCCTTCGTATTATGTGAAAAATCAAATAAATAAAATAAGCTTCTCTCACCGTGGAAAAGTGGCTCCTAAAATATTCTTCTGCCCATACTTTCTCCAGCTATATTCATCACCAACAGGACCTTCAATTCCTGGCCCAAAGGGAACCTGAACTTGTTCACTCCATTGTGTCATTGCCTTTCTGTAATGACAATTTTCATGCAAAATTCATTTATATATGGCCAAAAAAAAAAAAGAGAAGAAAACAAGCTAGCTCTGAGGACATACTCTAACAGGATTCGAAAAATTGTAAAACTCACCTCTTTTTAAACACATTTTTGCGGGGTTCATCAGGCATCTCACTTCTTGGACTAGCATCACCAGGGGAAGAATGAAGAGAGTTCAGCATACTATCATCTTGTAATTTTAAAGCACTAGACTTCAGTATCGACAGAGATTTTTCGAATGAAGATAGTATTGTTGCCACTAGAATTTCACAAGTTTCCTTTGATCTCTTTGGGCTGCATAGTTGTTCTTTGAGCTGATTAGCTAGCTCCTGACCTTGTTTCAGCTCAATATTCATCAGATTTTTGTGCTCACATCCTATGCCCGTTCCCATATTGCAAAAAAAAAAATTATTCTTGACTGTAAAGGGTCATGTATTTAGATTCTTGATCGAGTAAACTCACACAACCCTCCTATATTTAACGAAATTTGAACCCTCGACCTCAGGTAACTAAGGAGAGGAAATAAAAGAGTGGTAGCTAAAAGGAGAACTCTTCTGGTAATGTGGTTGGGTGGACAGAGATGAACATTTAAATACTAATGTCAAGGCAAAAAGGAGTGATTCGCTTGAGGAGAATGAGGCTATTCTGTCATTTTCATGCTTTGGCAATATCTGCAATATATTCATGTGAAAATTTCAAATGCTGACTAGTTCAAGCAACGCAGAAATATTGAATCTTTTTACACGGGGTGTAAATAATATCCACGTCTGATCCACTTTAGGTTGCTTTTGATCTAGTTCTCGATCGCACAGAGGAGGAAATGAAGAATAATTTGATTATTGAGTACATATTTGAAATGATATTACACATTTTGTTATATAGAATAATATAATAGATATTTTATAAATACATTTTGATTAGAAAACATGATAACATGATAATTAAAAAAGATATTGTGAATATTTTTTTGGTCAATCATTTATTATTGGGAAAATAGATTTTTTTGTCACCCAACTTATTATTTGTTTAGAAACCTACCACTGAACTATAATTTTTTTCTTTTTTGTCACTAATGTTAGGTTCGGACTTTTTTTTGTCACTATAGATTTGGATTTGATTATTAACACTATGTTATTTTTTTAGTATTATTAAAATATAGTGTTAGTATGCAATATAATGGCGATCTGATATGTGTCTATATCTTTATGTAGTGTCCTAGGCAGTTTACCTTGAAGGACGAGAGTTGGACACGCATTTTGAGACTCCAAAAAATTTCAAAAATTATTTTATTTTATTTTTTCTGAATAAAATTTAATGTTGGTTTTTTTTTCCTTAAAAAAACGTTGGATTTTTTTTGTCACTAATTTTATGTTTTAATTTGATTATTAACAATATGTTATTTTTTTAGCATTATAAAAACATAGTGGTAGTCTGCAATATTATGGTGATATGATATGTATCTATAACATTATATACAGTCATCTATATGTCCCTTAGCTAGTTTACCTTGAAGTATGAGAGTCTAACAGGCATTTTAAGAACCTAAAAAATTTAGTTTTATGAATTATTTTAAGACTCCACAAATATATAGTATCACTTGACTTTATAGTTCTTTACCACTACTTGTCACGTATTTTAAGGTTCCCACTTTTTATAAATATAGTTCCATAAGTTAATTTTGAGATTTCCTTTCTGAGTAAAAAAATCTGTACTCTCATCCTCTAAGATAAACTACCTAGGACACATATGAAGTACTACATATAAAGATATAGACACATATCACTATTATATTGCAGACTACCGAAAAATAGATTTTCGAAAAATATCGTTTAAATGGTCGGAAAATTTAAATAAAGGTCAGATTTTAATTAAATATAATAAAATTTCCCAAAATGCCTCTTCAAAAGTTAACGATAACGGCAGAAGATAATGGAAAGGGTGCAAAGTGTTTACGGGTTAAAAGTAAGGGGCTGCATAGTGTTTATTCCAAAACTACTAGGTGCAATGTGCGACATGCTGAAATCAAAGGGGTGCCAAATGCGATTAACTCTAAAAAAAATAACATAGTGTTAATAATCAAATCCGTACCTAACGTTAGTGACAAAAAAAAATCCGAACCTAACATTAGTGGCAAAAAAGAAAAAAATTATAGTTCAGTGGTAGGTTTCTAAACAAATAATAAGTTAGGTGGCAAAAAAATCTATTTTCCCTTTATTATTTTATTTTGATAAAAATAAATATTATTATTGTACGGACGAGTAGTTAACAACATTCCACACAATTTTTTTTTGTTATAATCCTCAACTTACAAGTTGAATATTGCGTTGAGTTGGTATCTTTTATCATGGCCAATAAAGATTGCACACGCACAAATTGCGACTGAGATAATTTAGTCTAACGAAACTTCTGAGTGAGTTCTGAAAGAAGTTGATGGTAGCCGTATTAAATATTACTGTACATATCCTACACTACTACTAGAAGTCAGAAGGTGCCAAGAACCTTCAAGGGTGATTCTTTGTTATGAGCTTCGAGGTTTAGAGCATCTCCAATAAGCTCTTTAAACTAGCTCTTAAATGAAAAAATAGAGAGCATTAACAAAATGGAAGCTCCAATAGACTCTTATGTTGTGTTTGGTTGGGAGGAATGAAATTTGTTAAGAATGGAATGAGATTAGGAATGGAATGGTGAGAGAATGGAAAGAAGGTTGAATGGAATGATCAATTCAAAACTCTTGTTTGGTTCATTTTTTTTATGATTGGAATGGAATGAACCATTCCATTCATTTGAGTTGTTTGGTTACTCAAAGGAATGGAATGGTAATTAATTATTTTTTTATCAAATTTTTTTCATATAAAATTTTAACTTCCAGAATTTATAAATCAAATAGACAAATGGATTAATTTCATGTCAATAGCATACTTCACATTTCATTACACAAATTAGTAGCAACTTAATCAACTATAATATATATTAAAAATTTACAAAAAAAATCCAAACTTTGGCCACTACTAATTCTCCTTCATAATTTACAAATAAAATACAAAAATTCTCCAAGAAGAGGTCAAGATTCCGAACTATTACTAGCCCTCCCACTTCTCCAGCATGACCAAGTCCACTTTCCAAGCCAGCATCAGGGAATAAAGCACTCTGAACAATATCAGAAATTTAAGATGAAGCCGCATTCAGTCTAAGATGCAGGTTCAGATCTGGCTGCGAACAAATTTAGTAGTTTAGCCAAAATTCAGAAAATTGAATGAACTGCAGAGTAAAGAACTTGACAGGAAACTTTGTTAGTCCACATTGACAAAACTGCAGAGTCTAAGATGCATTTTTCGAGTGCTCAAATAGACCAGGTATCACGTTTTAGTGCATGAAATGGCATCTACAGTGACAAAAAGTGAGTCATTACAATACAGCCCCATGTAAAAGATGAAAGGTAAGTGTGTATGTGCAACACTAGATGATACGACAATAATGGTCAAAAATAAACCAAGTGCAAATGCTTTGTAAAATATATATTTGTACACACCAGAAACTTATAAAGAATACAGGAGTACAAGGAAATGACAAGAGTTTGGTTTAACTTTAACTAGCCAGTTGAGAGTGAGATTATCAGTCCAACAGTTTGGTCATCATATATATAAATTAAGACATATTCAAAAGTAAACATTAATTTTCTATAATGTAGAACCTTGTGACAGCAATCAACGAACAAAATAGCAGAGTAAATAATTTAGAGTGTCACAACATGATCTAAATAACACAAGAGAGATTGTAGAAAACCAGGATGAGAAGTTCGTCAAAAAGTGTGTGCTCCTGATGACTAAACTAGCAACAGATGAAGATTCTACTTGGCAAAGAACAGAATATCAGATAAAACTATAATTTTATAAAATCTGCAGCACCTCAACAACATAAAATCATATGAACTCAGGACACATAATGATAAATCATATGAACTCAGCAACGCAGATTTATATGAATTAACCAAGATAAAAAGCCACCCAACAAAGCTATCTCCTGTGCAATTAATCACAATTTTCTTAATCAGTTCCGGTGTCTTACCTCTGTTAACAGAACCACCTTCAGCATCCTTTTCCTCAACAGGCTCAGGTTTCTCTGCCATAAGCACAAACCCGCCAAATTAGATCATCTAATAGAGTAAAATCCGTAAAATAAGGTTCAGATTACATCCGAAGTTGAGTCGACACAGCAACTGCTAAGAAAGATTTAGGCCTAATTATTCTTATGTTTCCCTTATGTTAACAAGATGAAGCTCCAGCAAACCATTATAATAAAGCTCAAATTTTGCATAACAGAAATCAGCTAGGCAATTCACAGAAACCATTATAATAAACCATCTGAGCTAGCATAACAGAAATGTTGGATTAAAAAAATCAGTTTTAAAAGGTAATGAATCCGGATTAGACCCCCATTACAATTTCTCTGGCATATCAGTTAGGACAATATAAATGAATGGACTTCCATACAATTTAGTACCACCAAAATTTAAAAATTAGAGTCAAGAAACCTATGAAAATCAGGACCAAACCCACAGCCAAACATGGCATCAGCCTTGTCTAAAACATAACACAAATATACTTGTGAATATAAGCAATCATATAGTTAAAAATAGAATCCTTGATTATAAGAGCCCCTGTGGACCTCCTGTAGATTCACTGTATAACACAAATTATCTAGCTTAACACATTCTCTGTATCGGCCTACTGACACATACTCCATCAGAGAATAAATCAAGCACAGGCAATTCTCATTGTTCTAAGAGGCATTTCATCAAACACGTAATACACATGGTGAAACACAAGCATCTAATCCGAAATGAGCAACTGCCCTAGGCACATCCATACACCGAAATCGCATAAATTAGCTAGATTGACAAATGATTTATCGAAATCAATCGACATAAAAACACATAAATTAGCAAGAATAATGAAGAAATTTAAATGGATGGAAATCAAACCTGTTTATTTAGATAAATTGAGGTTTGAAAATGTTAAGAATGGTAGATCAATGAAAACGAGACATATTCGTTGATGATTGCAGATTCGGTAGAGTTCGAAGCTCGCTGAGAATCGCCGGACATGGATACAATGGACAGTTTTTGTATATGTTGATTTTGTGCGGGAGCAGAGAAGAGAATGGAATGGAGCTGTCCCTTTGTTTTGTTCGAGAATAGGTTGTATACTGCCGGTCCAGAATGGAATGATTTAAAGAATGGACCATTCCATTCTTTTGGCCCAACCAAACAACAAAATTTTTTGATGGGCTGAATGGACCATTCCATTCTCTCCGAAACTCATTCCATTCAGGCCAACCAAACAGAGCATTAGAGGCTCTTCAAAACCTTAAGAGTCTATTCTCTCTCCTCTCTTTTAAGAGTCTCTCACTCACTCTTAAGTTATATTTTATCATAAAGTAATACAAGCACCCACTTTCTCTTTCCACTTTAGTATTGTAGTCTTATTCATTTAATAATAAAATATTGTTTAAGAGTGGATATAAAGAGTGTTGTTGGAGATGAATATACATTAAATTGTTAAGAGTGAATATTTTATATTATATTTGAGGAATGACCTAAGAGACTATTGGAGATGCTCTTAGAAAGATAAATACTCCATGAGAATGACGTACTGTCCTCAACGTCAACATAGCCCGCTGATTATGGAGGGCACCTTTTTCTGGTCTCTTCTGCCGAATGTAGCGACGGACCCAAAAAAAATCTTAAAGGGGTCGAGAAAAAGTTTTAAACCCTATGAAGAAAAGGAGAAAAACTTTCGGTTTCATGATTTTAATACATAAAGTCTGAAAATGTCATAAATATCATTGTTTAAAAAATAAGATTCTCGTTATAATCGCAAAACACAAATTTGAAATTGTGTTTTGTATTCTTAATAAAAACATAATATGTATTACGTACTTCTGGAAAACGGAAGATAAAATTGTGTTTTGATGAGAAAAATCACAACTTCAAATTTTATTTACAAGTAATTTAAAAAATAAAAAATATTATGTTAACTGTTGAGGAGGAAGTTGCGTTTTAGCATAAGCAACTTCCTCCATATTATGTTAGGGAGGAAGTTGCGTTAAGCATAGCATAAAAATTAATTTGAAAATAAATTATTTTCAATTGATAAATTTTTTATTTATAAATAATTTTTTAATATTAAAAATAATTTATTATAAATTACCCCGATAATATTATACACAGAAAGTGAACCATTTTTATATTATGAATTTTGATGGTTTTTTCGTTCATTGAGCATAATGAGGAGTTAGGGCCCAGGGGCCAGGGGACTTCTGGTGTAGCGGCTTTCGATAAAAGGCCCAAAAAAAACTCAGCACATTTGAAGGGCTTTTGACAAAGGTCCAGAAATTAGCATTCGGACTTCGGAGTGACTCATTGAAGAAAAGTTGTTGGCCTATTCATGATTCTTCAAACTTCAATCAAATCTACTTCCAATACTTTATGAAAAATATAATCTGGGAAATGCACAATCTAATTTAGAAAATATACCATCATAATTATAATCTTTATTCTTTTCAGTTTTTTTTCCAGATTCCAATTCTCATCATTATTTTCCAATTCTGCTGTACAAATTACAATCGCCGCATAGCTTCATTTGAACACACACAAAAACACACACACAAACCTAGAAAGAAACTACAAGCGTTAACCCTTTTTAATCTCGTCTCTGAAAATGTTGGGATCCTAGTGTTTTTATGTTTTGAAACACTTTTCTTGAGATAAAGTTGACATCTTTTTTGTTAACATTGCACTGTTTTCTGGGTGATTACAGTTGATAAATTGATTCTTGGGCAGGCTTATTATTGACCCTTTCTCTTGGATGGTAGGATCACAAGCTCTGTTTATGTATATCTGGGTTCTGGGGTGTGCTTTTGAGAATCATTTTCTTTAATTGAGGAATAATAAAGTCTGGACCCTTACTGTATTCTTAGGGGTTTCTTGAGTATTTTTCAATTTTAGTCAAACCATGTGCAATAATATTATATTTAAAGCAATGGGGTCTAGCTATATAAATTAGAAGCTTGATTGTTGGTTTTGGGTTTTCAGAAGAAAAGTTACTTTGAGTTGTTGAGGGACTTAAGTTGAAATCTGGAAATTGAGTGGTTTGTTGGTAGATAAGTTCTGGAGTCCCAACTAGTGTAATTGGGTACTTATTTGATATCCTGGTATGGGTGAAATTGAGGAATGGGCACAGCCAAGTGGCATGTTCCCGAATGGGATGTTGCCTGATGCAGGTCCATTGATTAATGTGCTTCAGTCTGATAGATGGTTAAAGGCGGAGGAGAGAACTGCAGAGCTTATTTCTCGCATCCAGCCTAATCGGCCATCTGAAGAACGGAGAAATGCTGTTGTGGATTATGTGCAACGACTAATAACAAAGTGTTTTCCATGCCAGGTGCTCCCCCTCCTCCTCCTTTTGCAATCACTGCTTTATGATTGCTACTTACCATGTTGTTGCTACTCTTGGTGTGCTGTATGTTTATATATAATGCTTTAGTTACCAATTTGCAATTTATTTGCACGTTTACTTGTTGGAAGTGATATACTATGGTATACAGTACATTGCTCTGGTGGAATGGCATTGCTATGTAAAATATGTTCCTGGAGATCCTGATTTTGGTTAAAACAGGTTTTGAACCCCAACATTTAGTTGCCTTGCTACATTTGTATTGAGTTACATCCCCTTTATATTGTTCAATAGTTAGATTTGGGCCAATAGTGGAACAAAAGGAAGATGGACATTTTGGTTGAAGATTCGAGTAAAGTTATGATCAAGATTGTTTTTGTTTGGGATAATAAATATGCATGACCCTATGTTACAGACTTCCTTAAAATTAAGCTATGGGCTTTTCAGTTGCAGTGTTGCTGAAGCCTTTTTTAATCTGATAGAACATTGAAACTGGCAAAGTGTATGCATTATGTAGTCTGATATGTACTATTTAAAACATGCATATCTGTTACATGGTAAGCTTGCTAATTACCATGCTTTTAGGTTTTCACTTTTGGATCAGTACCCCTCAAGACCTACTTGCCTGATGGAGACATCGACTTAACTGCCTTTAGTAATAATCAAAATTTGAAAGAAACATGGGCTACCCAGGTCCGTGATATGCTCGAGAATGAAGAGAAGGATGAAAATGCTGAGTTTTCTGTGACGGAGGTTCAGTATATCCAGGCAGAAGTATGTTATTTTTTGTACAAAATGTGTCCTAATATCTATTATTAAATTGCTTGATTCTCTTTTATCTTCTTTAATGTCATAAACTGAGTTAAATTGTATTGTCTAACTAAGATTCATCTCGAACAACTAATCTGTTCTCAGTAAATTTTGGCAAGAGTTAAAATTACCCTGCAAATTTTGGTCAATGAGAATGATAAGTGCATGTTTACATTATTATGATATGTAGTTTAGTGACCTATTCTTCGATTCGATATTGCATTCTAACAAATCTATTCTATTTTAGTATGGTTTCCATGTAACTCATCAGACATAACAAGGCTAAGTATAATGAATAAGGGTGATGACTATAACAAAGTTTCAAAAGTATTTGAGAAGTTAAAAGTCACTTAACATGGTAGCAAAGTTTTGTAATGTGTACTGGAAAGTAGTACTCTGTACTAGTTTTATCTTCGTAAATACAATGCATGAGGCATCTAGTTAGTTTCTTTGGGAAGGTAATCATTGAGCACAATCAACATCTGCTCATGGTTTTACATTGCACTCCCGTTACTACAGCTGATTAGCATATATCAAATACATCTTATGCTTGTAGGTCAAGATTATTAAGTGCCTCGTGGAGAACATTGTGGTAGATATATCCTTTAACCAGGTTGGCGGATTATGCACCCTTTGCTTCCTGGAGGAGGTTAGTGGTTTGTTTGGGAACTTTCTTAGAACTTTTTTAAGCTTGAACATATGTGGTTAGATCATATTTCATTTGATGTGATAGAAACATCTCTTCTGCAGGTTGATCATTTGATAAATCAGAATCATCTATTCAAACGCAGTATTATACTAATTAAAGCATGGTGCTACTATGAGAGCCGAATACTTGGTGCTCATCATGGGCTTATATCAACATATGCCTTGGAAACCTTGGTTCTTTATATATTTCATGTTTTTAATAATTCCTTCGCCGGACCACTCGAGGTATTAGTCATATATGTGCTTCTTCTTTTTTTATTTTTAAACTTATATCTTATATCTCTTCTCTTTACTTTAAACTTCCGTCTGAAGATTTTCTTGTGTGTTACAGGTTCTTTATCGATTTCTGGAATTCTTTAGCAACTTCGACTGGGATAATTTTTGTGTCAGCTTATGGGGTCCTGTATCCATTGGTTCACTTCCAGATGTGACCGGTTAGCATCTTATTTCTGCTATCTTGTTAATTGAACTTTCTGAAAACATTTATTATCTAGTAGTGCTCAAGTCACATCATTTTTTACAGCCGAAACTCCCAGAAAAGATGGCGGTGAATTGCTACTGAGCAAATTATTTCTTGAAGCATGTAGCTCTGTCTATGCTGTTTTCCCTGGTGGCCAGGAAAACCAGGGACAGCCTTTTTCTTCAAAGCACTTTAATGTGATTGATCCTTTACGTGTAAACAACAATCTTGGGCGTAGTGTTAGTAAAGGTAACAAAAAACAAACATATTTTTAATCATTGTAATTTATTTAAGTTTGTTGGCCATATTCGCTTACACGACAAGGACAAATCACTATGATGTTTATACATAAATCGCCTTCTTTTGAATTGAAATTTTATCTGTTGCGCATATTATTTGGTTTCTTCTGTGATAACTGCAGTATGACTTAATCTTGTTATGGTGATGTCTCACTATTTGTGTAACCCTGATTGTATTACCAGGTAATTTTTATAGGATACGCAGTGCATTTGCTCATGGGGCTAAAAAACTGGCAAGATTGCTCGACTGCTCTAATGAAAGCATACTTTTAGAACTCAACCAATTTTTTATGAATACATGGGAGAGATATGGCAGCGGTAATAGGCCTGATGCACCAGAGGTCAATACTTTGAGTTTGAGGTCGTCAACCCAAGGTAATGTGCCTATATCTGTCAATTCCAAGGATGTTTTAAGCAGCAAAGAAGTGAAGAGTAATTCTTCTATTCGGGATTCCAAGGTTGAGAGAACTAGTCTGCATGGTGTTTCGTTTCAACGCGGTAATCATTCCTCAGATAGCATGTCTGGGATCAGTAATGTTTCTGCAACTTCTCTTAATGAAAATCAAAAGCGTCAAGAGAACTTGAATAGCAAAAGAATATCAGGTCAGATCATTCGGCAAATTAGTTCAAACCAGGCTACGGGTACTGATAAGGATCAAAGAAATTTGCAATCTCAACGTATTTTAAGTGATATTCAGGGGAGGTTTCTTTTTGTGAGAACACGCTCAAGTCCTGAGCTTACTGACACTTATGGTGATGTTTGTTCTCAAAGCAGGCAGGCAGGAGAAGAAGATAGTGTAAAGTCCCAGGGTACCGCTACTGAGTCAAGCACTAACATTAATAGTTATCATCATAAAAAGGAAAACCCTGAACCTTATGTTGTACCAAGCCATAGTGGCCAATCTGTAAATGATGACCCTTCATCTAATAGACATGCTACACCTCACCAGAGCCTTGATCCTGATGCTGGTTTAAACAGTGCTCCAAATCATCAGTCTGAATCAGGCTTAAGAAACATGACTGAAGAACTTTCTCCTGCATCCAGGATGCAAGGGATGCAACAAGAACAAGATATAATGAACTTGATGGCCTCTTCTACCATTAATGGTTTCAATGGCCAGGTTCCTATGCCACTGAATGTAGCTGCAGGTCACCTACCTTTTCAGCCTGTTCTAGCTTCAATGGGGTATGCTCACAGAAATTTTCCTGGAATGGTGCCTGCCAATTTTCCCTTAATAGATCAACCGTTTTCAAATATACAGTTTCCTTATGGCTGTATTCCTCCACATTTAGGCCACTACTTCTTTGGCACAGGATTAAACACGAAAATAGATGTTTCCAATGATCCAGTTAATGAGAATATTAGTTCTTCAGAATTGAAGCGAGGAGATGCTGATTATGATTACTGGCAGGAGCAGGACACAGAGTCCACCGGAGGCTTTGACCCAGATAGAGGAAAAGTTGAATTGCTTCATACTGATGATACACCACAGTCAATCTCGCCAAGTGTTAATCTAATTCCTCCATTTCAGTCAAGAGATCCCAGAAGTTCAACTAGAGGTCAACAGATGTATAGCAGGGAAAAACATGGGTCAAAGCCTGATGATCATCTAGATAATTTCCAGTTTGAGCAAAAAGAAAACGAGGTATATTCTGATGAGAGAACAACAAGTTCAAGGTTTTCTTCTGCTGCTCACAGTAGTTCTTTAAGAAGTAAAACTTCTTCCGAGAGTTCCTGGGAAGAGCCATCTACAAAGTTCTCAAAGTCAACAAGAGAGAAGGGGGGAAATAAAATTGTTGCTGAATCATCTACTGTGTATGGAACGGGTAACATCATGTCAGAGCGTGCATCTGATCAGCCTGACGACGACCAAGATTGGAATCGCCAGACGAACACAAGAAAAGAAATTGCTGAAATAAGTTCAGGAATGAATTCAGTTCCTTCTTTGCATATGGTGAGGCATCACATACCTGACTATGAATCCGCTCAAACAAGTGGTTCAGAAGCAATGATTCCTATGCCTCCCATGATATTTGCTTCTCGCCAAAGAACAATGGATAACTCTGGGACTGTTCCCTTTGCATTTTATCCGGCTGGGCCTCCAGTGCCATTTTTTACAATGATCCCTTACCCTGTGTATAGTGTTCCGCCTGATGCTGGAGCTTCTGCCAATTTAACGATTAAGTATGGCGGGGAGGAAGGTCTCGAGAATAGCGATCCTGCTCAAAAATTTGATTCACCAGGAGATGAACATTCTCAGAATCCAGCTAACGTAGAATCCTTAAGAAAGGCTGCTAATTCTGAGACATCTCTTGAACACATTTCTGACATTCTTAACAGTGACTTTGCCAGCCATTGGCAAAATTTGCAATATGGACGGTTTTGCCAAAACCCCCAGTCCCTCGGTCCTCCAACTTATCCTTCACCTGTCATGGTGCCACCTATGTATCTACAGGGTCGTTTTCCATGGGACGCACCTGGACGACCCCTTTCAGGCAATGTGAATGGAGTCTCTCCACTTATGAATTATGGTCCTCGTCTTGTTCCTGTCGCTCCTATTCAGCCTGTTCCTGGGAGACCACCTAATGTATATCAACAGTACGGTGATGATCTGCCAAAATATCGTAGTAGTGGGACCGGAACTTATTTGCCAAATCCTGTAAGATACATTTTCTTGCAAACTCTTTTTTTTTGGTATATATTCCTGCCTTCTCTTTACAAAGTGACCTACTTTGAGATTTGCTAGTTAAAATTATATATGATGCGTAGTTGCCGACTACATCATGTGGACTTGTCTGTCAGTGGTGGCCTTCTGTGGCTTGCCAAAGGACTTATATTTCCGAAGCCTTTTATATTGCAAATTTCTGATTATTGAGTGTATATGTAACAATTTTATGTGGTGACATCCATACCTATGAGATATGTAGCATTCATCTTTTTGATGATTCGTTTCTCTATATCTGATAATATGCTAGATGAAGTTGGGTTGATCCGAACTCTATAATCTGCTTAATCATATATTAATGTTTTGCAACTATATGGAGCCATATCATTAGTAGTTGAAATGCTTACAAGTGACCATGATTTCACTTGCAGTCCCAACCACTCCAGATCATCTACTAGGACTATTAATTGCTTTCCCCATGGGTTGACCAAATATAACCCTAGGCAAGTAAATACGTTTATTTTTAATAAAATAAATTATGGAATTCATATAAACTTGTGGAATGAAGGAAAAAATCTCTAAATGTTGCAAGCCAGTTAATAAATTGCGTTTGTCATCTCCTGTAGCTTTTCTTAACTCCGAATATTTGTTTCTTAAGCGATATTGATTAAGTCTATCAAGTGTGGTACACTTTTATATTTGCTGTGGTCGTGGATCTTTTATTATTATGTGCTCAAAGTTGGACGTAGCAGCGAATGGTATTTTTAGTTGATGTTGGTTACTCTTAATTTTTAGATACAGTTTGGTTCACTAGTACTGTTTCACAGTACTTTACTGAGTAATCTATTTGAAAATGAAATCTGATTCTTCCAAAGAAAATGAAGCAAATGTGTATTAATATGAAAAAACATGAGCCTTTATGTGCAAAAAGTTTTTTTTTTTTTTGGCGCTTTGAGGATATGCTTATTAGTATCTATTGCATATGATGTTACTGTTTTAGCTACTAAGCATTTGATTATTAACTTCAAACATGTTTAGAAGGTTTCTGCAAGGGACCGACATACTTCAGGCACCAGAAGGGGTAACTACAGCTATGACAGAAGTGAAAACAATGGAGACAGAGAAGGAAACTGGAATCATAATTACAAATCAAGAGGCACAGGCCGGAACCACCATCGCAACCAAACTGAGAGATCAAACTCAAGAACTTACAGACCAGCTGTCAGTGAGAGCCGACCTGATAGATCATGGAATTCTTACAGAAATGACACATATTCTTCGCACCAGGCGCAAAACGGTGCATTGCACTCTAACTCCTCTCAGGCTGGTCTTCCAAATGTGACATATGGGATGTATCCTGTACCATCTGTGAACCAAAACCCCTTGTCATCTAATGGGCCAAATACTCCAGCGCTTGTAATGATGTATCCATATGATCATAATCCTAACTATAGTCCAACCGCTGAACAGCTAGATTTGGGATCATCAAGTCAGGTGGGTTTCCCAGTTACGAATGAAAAATATTTGAGTGAAGGAAGTAAGGAAAAGGAAGCATTTGACGAACATAGGTTACATGGGAGATCTGCACACCACTCATCCCCAGATCAACCTTCCTCCCCCCATCATTATAGGTAAATATGCTTAAATGATTTATCTTGAAACTATGATGCATTGCAGGATAGTGCATCTTAAACAACTTGTCATAGCTATTCTCGACTTAAATAATGTGAAGTTGTATTTGTCATTCATATATTCTTCTCTTGCTTATGTAGATCCTAAAGGGAGGTTTAATTGGTTCATTAATTTTACAATTACAGAGTTATAGGTTGAAGTGAGCATCTCCACAAGTGCTTCTTAGTTATGTAGAAATTGCCAGGAAGGACATTACTGAGATACCAGCACACTCTTACCGGGTTCACAGATGATACTCGACCCTTGTCAGGTTTGATATTTTCCTCACCTCGCTCGTGTCTTGGAGACATTATCTTCCCAAGTGTCTGTCCTTAGAAACTGACCCTCTTTAGTATAGTCTCCATGTAAGGAACCTAGTCATCTAACACAGAGGGACCGATTTTAAGGAATGTGGAAGGGACACAGGAGATGGGCTAGCTAGATCAGATTATGTACTTTATTTATACTTATTTTTACTTTTGGGTATTACATGGTAGGCTATACACATTGTAAGCTTATTGAAGTAGATGTTTTTACCATGCCATGATCTGTTTTTTGGCAGGGATTTTCTTAAAATTCATACTTGGGATTTGTATACATGCGTGTTGTACTGCTCTCTGATAAAATTTTAAATGTTAACATTCTCATTCATTTCTCCATTTCTTGTGGTATATTAACAAGGGTTAGCGTGAATGAGAATAATATGAAATCTCAAGTAACATGTAGGGATTTGTTTACCTATTTAAAGAGAATGAGGTTCTCGTTGTAAAAGACCAAATTGATAATTCAAGCACTAATATACGAGAAAAGGTTCACATTCTCGCTAACCGGAGTTAACTCCGGAATTATTAGTAATGAATCAAACTCCCTCTTAATATTGCCAGTACTGGTCCTTAATAAATTTCAAAGATAAAATTGAAGTTTAAGTAGGCAAGTAGTAGAGACCCACGAGCAAGTGACATCTGAACCAACAAGTCAGCACCAACAGCTCGAGACATATAAACAACTTTTCTATTTTTGTTTTGTCAAAAATTTAATTCCACTTCCGTTGCAGAATGACCGAAAATAATTTTAAGTTTGTCGCTGAGATGGTTTAGAACCAAGTACTTATGTTGCTGTGAACGAGATCGGAAATTAGTGGCGGAGATTAAAATCGGTCGTTCATCGGCTGAAACCGTTGGCCAATAATAATAATAATAATAATAATTTAATAATAATAAGTTTATTTTTATTTCTCAAATTATTAAAATTTAATAGCTGATAAAGTCCAACATGACTAACCGGCTCAACAATTGTCTGCGAGGATAATCATAAAATACCTTTAATTTCAGCTTGCGAGTAAGATTTATTCGATAAGCTCTTTTTAGTTTTTACACATGATGGTCGAGTTTATATAAAAAAACATTTTATTAGAGATTATAATATATACTCTATGATAGTAATTTTTCGAAAAATATGTCTATGTCTAAACAGAACATAAATAATTTCTAAAATCTCCAAAAACCAGTATATAAATTTTCGCGTGCAACTTAATACGGTATATACGATAAATTTGAGTTTGCTAAACATCGACGCAAGTGATATAAAAATGCCACGTCTGACGACAATGGAGATATTTTGTGGGAGTTTGATTAAAGCCGAAAGTAAGGCCATGAAAGAGCTTTACAGGAAGAAGCTTCGGTGATACTTATATAAAGGGTTAAAGAGCGTTTTCATCACTGAACTAGCTATGAATTTTCACTTGGGTCATCAAACTCAAAAAGCTTTCAATCAAATCACCTAATAGCATAAATGTTTCACCCGACTCATTAAACACACTAAATATTTCACGGTCGTTAAATGTGGTTGACTTTAGACGGTAACCGTTAAATTGTGCCACATAACGTGACACATCAGCTTCGGTGACTCAGCATCATCTTCAAACCCCTCACCTTTTGTCATTGTCCATTTCTTTCCATTTCTAATCACTTTCGATGACCTCAAGCCACTGTCAACCACCTATTCACAACCTCCCCTCTTCTTACCTTCCCTAACTCGTCTTCTTACCTTCCCCAACTCGACTGTACCCTTCCCTGGACCCCTTCTTTCTCTCTTCCCTGAACAACACAACTTCCTTCACCCCTCCTTGCTGCGACCTCAATTTGCAATCATCCCCCCAGCCTGCAACGGCGCTAACATGCCACCGGAGACATCGCTACAGCTACCCATTCGTTTCATCTACATCGCTTCTTCTCTGTTTAATCATGGTGGCACTGCCGCCCTTCCATAGTCTCGGCGACCACTCTACAATTTCAGCGCTGCACCTCTGATCTCCCTTGTGCCAAAGCTGAACCAACACCGTTGTTGCGAGGAACGATCCTTTGTTTTTCCGTCCACCAATTCAAACCCCATACCTCTTAATTGCAACATCCATCCACCAATCAAGCACCTACCATCTTTTTAAAGGAATAGAGTTATGAATAGATAGATTTAAAGATGATGGGTCGAATGACCTGGAGCAGCCACATAGGTTTCTAATCTGCCACGTAAGCAAGCCAACTCAATTTTCCGTCCAAGAGTTAACGTCAGTAACGGCTAGTGACTTGATTGAAAGTTTTTATTAGTATAATTATTTGACTGAAAGCTTTTTGAGTTTGATGACCTAAGTGAAAATTCGTACTCAGTTGAGTGATGAAAACGCCATTTAACCCCTTATATAAACAGCCTAGCCTACACACTGGACCTACTTGCAAATTCAAACATTACTACGTGAATCAACTTCAATCTCATTCGTAATTGGACACTCCAAATTTCCATCATCTGTTAAGACAATTCATTTTTCAACGTCCAAATTTCTTTGTTTTTATTCGCTCAATTATTCCTCCCTCACGCCCTTCTCTTTTGTGGGCACAACTTTGAGCTGCATCCTCATCGATTAATTAAGTTGCTCTTATCTTAGGGTTTTGAGAGTCGACTCCCAAAATTAGTCGTAACTTCTCCATTCTTCACCTTCATCTTCTACCTCCACCAAATCATTTTCGATCTCCCATCTTCTTAGGGTACATGTCACGGCAGTTCTCACTGGCATGCCTATAGGCATGTATTTTACAAAAAGGCATGCCCAAATGGCATGCCATTTTCCATTAAATATAGCAAAAACTGCTGCATCATTACAGGATTGATACTAAAGTGCACTTACAAATATAACAAAAGTTAGTAAATATTAAGAACCGAACTTAGTACAATACTAACTTATATTAGTAGTTTATCTAATATTTAACTATGAAGTTGGACTATATTTAAAATTTTCAATATTTATAAGATATAATATTTATATAAATTTTATTATTTATATAAAAAATTAGTAAAAAAGCATGCCAAATGGACAAAAGGCATGCCTAGGGCATGCCCAGTCTGGCATGCCCGTGCCGCTGTGACATGAACCCTACATCTTCTCCATTATTTACCAGTTTTTTGTTTTTCAATAAAATCGAGTGTTGCTTAAATCTCGAAGATTTCAATCGAGTTTTATTTTCAGATTTGTTTCGGATTTGAGCGTGGACTTGATTGTTTTCTGAATAAATCAGATCTTTTGAAATCAAAGGTCCGATTGTGTTTTTCTGTCTCGCCTTTTGGCGTGTGTTGATTAGTACCCAATTTTTGGGTGTTATATTTGTGGTTTGTTATGTCTTCCTGCGTTATCAATGAGAATGATTGGAATGGAGTTTTGGGAGATCTGGTTTATCGCATCATTAATACTTTCGGCATGTCTATAGCTGGCTCCCGGCATGTAGATAGCTGGGGTATACTTGGAACGGTGGTGATCGCATGTGCTCACTTTTCACAAATGATAGTTGTTCATTATTCGAGGATTCTTGTTCCTCATTGCTTAGTTTTTACAACTGAGTCGCCTGAACACCGAAACAGCCATGGAACTATTGTGAAGGTCAATTGTGAAGCTACCATTTTCGGGATTGATGTAGGCTGGATTACTCGAGAATCTTTTGTATTCATTTTCAGTTTCAAGAATCATTGGATTCATTGTGTTAAGCAGTCTGGAAACAATGCGGCTATTTGTTTAGCTCATTTTATTGTTTATTAACCTGATTGCATTGTCAGTTGGGGATCTGTCCCGACTAGACTTGTTTTAATTTAATGGAGTGAATTTGCATTTTGTCAAAAAAAAAAAAGTTGCTCTTATCTTACTTACGTAATTACAAACTAGTTAATTAATACTTTTGTTTCTCTCTGTCGTATATTAATATTTAATTTAATATTTTCTCCCCGCTAATTTGTGTTATGCACAAACATTAAATTGGCTTACTCAAGCTGTATTTTTGGTTTATTTCCCATTTTCCGGGAAAAAAGATTTTTGTTTTGATTTTTACTTACATTTTTAATAGGTATTTTTCTCCTTTACAATGAAATATTAGATACACTCTATGTTTGAAAATCGGACCTCATCAGATCGGTTGAATTAACGATTTAGGATTAATCGGAATGAAAATCGGATGTATTTTAATATTAAAAATTATCTAATATTTAGTTATTATTATATTAATTATTTATTAACAAATACAATATACTATATACTATATCATAAATTTTATAATTGTTCGTATTTAAGTAATATAATATTTTTATTTTAATAAATTTTCATAAAATTAATCAGATTTCAAACAAATCAGTGAATTAATTTATAGAAATAATTGGAAATCAATCGACTAATCGGGAATTTCATAACACCAGATATACTTAGAAAGAATACATGATTATTTCAAGAGGGCGTAAAATAGTTGAGACGAGCTTTGTCACTGGCAGTCCGACACGTATGCAGAACAAAGGAGTACCGTTTAATGACATCACACTGACGTAAGTAAAGCTACTAGCCTCCTACCACTCCTTCCGTCCCCGCAATGATTATGTTGGGGACGGGACTTGCATACTTTATAAAATATAATTTAATATATTATTGTAATTGTTGTTTTAAATAAATATCTATCTTCTAAACTTTTATATAATAGAAGAATTCAAAAAAAATATAAAATCATATTTATATATATTTTAAAATGCTTGTTAAACAATGTAAAAATTATGAAGAGATGAGAGTACCGAATCATCCGCTCCGAGGGCAGTGTCGTGCTACAACTTTTACAATAATTAAAGTATAAAATGAAGTGTCACCTCACCAACTTTTTTTGACGATGCAGGCTTATACGCCTTACAAATTAGTATCTGTTCTAATAAATCTCGGGGTGAGCCAGAGTCGAACCCGGGTGTCCCGGGACAACAGAGGATAAGCCCACCACTTGGGCTATCCAATCGTGCTCTCACCTCACCAACTTATTGTTTCCTTTTTTTTAAAGACCTCTTCTACTTATTGTTAATCTTTCTTTCTTGATATGGACAGCCTTTTCATCGTCCCAATTTTATTTTCCTCATGATTTAAAATATGTATAAAAATTCTGGCAAAAAAAAAAAAAATATGTATAAAAATATATTTAACTTTTCTTGATTATAAATTTATATTTTCTTTATAACTTAAAAACATTTTTCGGAACAGATTACCATCAGCTAGGGTCCAGATGACTAAAAATTAGTAGTTTAATATAATAATAGCAAATAGTGAGATATCTCAATTCTCAAAGATATGGTCGTAGCCTCGTAGGACCTGTATTGATCACAGACCCCGAAAAAACAACATTATTTGCTACGGTTATACGTGCATACCAATATAAGCATGCATATATTATACTTTATTAATAAAACAGTAGAGGGGTTAATCGAATTGCATGTGGAGACCACGGGCTGAGTAAACAACAAACACCAACTTGTGGCTCCATTTAAGTGTCCTTTTCAAACATTTTTTTACCAAACAACCGTTACAAGCTTGCAAATAGTATTACACTCCAATTTTCAGTGTTTTTGTAATTATTTTAGGTCCCAGGAGGTCCTAAATATCAAAATATGAATTTTGCAATAAGTTTTGCGGTGACTGGTCGTGTTTGTACCAGCAATCGGGACGATTTCGGGTCAAGTTAAAATCACTTAAAATTGAATAGAATTGAAAATTGAAGGTTTTAGAAATGAAATTCTAATTTCGGGTCTATTTCAGATTAATCGGGTGATTTTCGAGTCACTTCGGGTTTTGTCTCAGTAAATCGGGTTGCGGATTCGTGTCGGGTTGCGGATTCGGGTCGTGTCTGGTATTGCCTCTCTATGCACATTTTAATGCTCCTCCGTCGGGGACGGGGATCAATAAAAATTTACTATCTAAATTTTTATACGGGAATTTAATTTTCAAAAAAATTAGAAACTATATTTTATATGCGCTTTAAAATGAGTATCGAGTGATGAAAAAAAGAGAGGAGGACAGCCGAAGTAATATGTATTTTATGTATCTCATAATAGTCGGCGGAACTAATACACCAATTTAATTTAAGATATTATTTTGTCAAAACACAAATTGATAAAATTTTAGATAAAATAATGTGGGAATGACATACATTTATTATATTAAGATAATTTGACACTATCATTTTTATTTCAGCCAAAACTCTCTCAACATTCTTAATTGAGGAGACAAAAATGGTCCGAGTCTCCGAAATTTTCTTAATTTTTATGTCTAAGTGATGTGCTCTCATGACTATTTCTTTTATATACACATTCAAAAATAAGTGATTTGATCCGGCATCTCTCAATAATTTATTTCTCTTTTGCAGAGACGTGCGGGTCTGGTGAAATGTCACACTAATTATCTGCCATTCTGCCCCAAAAAGAAGAAGAAATGCCCTTGTGATTTCAACCAAAGTAGTAGTTTTGGATCAGTAAAAGTGGTGATAGATAGTTTAAGGCCATCCCGGCAGTTGTGATCCAAAAATTCAAATTTAGATCACCAATTGATCCAAATTCTAATCCAATTTTTTGACCAATTCCAACAGCGTGATCCAAATTCTGATCCAAATTATTTTTTGTATATTATATTATATAAATTTTATATTAACCTATATAATCTTAAATCTAATTTTTAATCATTATTAACTACCTATATTATAATTAATTAATTAATTTAATTATTTTTTTGACATCAATCAAAGTATCTCAAAATCAAGGAAACGAAGATGAAACTCGAGGATTTCCAAATGATATGAATAGTTACGGACAATATTTTGATTATCTTAGAGCAATTGGAAATAATCTGTTCGACTAAATCAAAATTTATATTTATTGTACTGTTTTCCAGTCATTTCCCGGTATTGTAATTTTATTTTATGCATTTCGTGTACTTTTTATTTTATACATGTAATGTACTCTTTTTTGTAATTTCAATGAAATTTGCTTTCCTATTATTCTAAGTTTTTACTGAAACATTAATTTTATAAATTATTAATTATTAACTATTATTAATTAAATATTAATAATCACAAATTAATTTTAAGTCTGATAAACGAAAGATATAAAAACAACAAAATTATTAGGTGATCCAAATTTGGATGAGTGAACAGTAGTGATCCAAATTGGATCACTGCTGTTCACTGATCCAAATTTGGATCACTTTTTGGATCACTGCTGGAGAAGAATTTAGGGTAATCTGCCTCAAATTCGGATCTTTGGATCACTGTTGGGTTTGCCTTAAAGCACACTGATGCATTTTAACTTGTAAACCATGATGAAATCCATTTTTCTAAAACTTAATTTGTTAGTTTGTAAAATTTATATATGTATTTGTAAAGTCGAATTAATATCATTATTTTATCACTTAATAATGATTTTATGGTATTTGTTCTTGGTATATCATTAATTTAAATATTAAATAATTTAGTTGCTCAATACATTTCATTAAAAAGTTATAATTTCATTCATGATTTCCTTGTTCTATTTTTCTAATTTTCTGAAATTTTTGGATGAAAAATATCAAAATTTAGAATAACCTTTTTTAGTTTCGGATATATTAGAAGCAAGTTTCAGAATCTGATTTTATTTCAGATTATTTATGGAATATAGTAGCTTGAAGATTTTAATCTGATTTTGTTTCAAATTATTTAATTATGGGAAAGAGTATCACACAAGTCTCTCTTACTTATATAAAGGAGAAGCGAGGGGCGTGTAGGTGACGCCTCTCACATCGCTCCGTTCTATTTTTCTAATTTTCCAGAATTTTTGGATGAAAAATATCAAAAATTAGAACTACCCTTTTTAGTTTCGGATATATTGAAAGCAAGTTTCAGAATCTGATTTTGTTTCAGATTATTTATGGAATATAGTAACTTGAAAGTTTTAATTTGATTTTGTTTCAGATTATCTGATTATGGGAAAGAGTAGCACACAAGTCTCTCTGCACCTATAAATCCTCCTCTCTATCTCTTTCTGGTGATAGTTCTCTTGCTCGATTTCTAACTCGAATACCCCTATATGTTGTAGGGTTTTGGATCATCTGAACACAACCTCCTCTCTATCTCTTTCTGGTGATAGTTCTCTTGCTCGATTTCTAACTTGGTGGTGTCGTTCTTCTGCAACGATAAGTGAAGACTGTTTATACGGTATTATAAAAATAAAAGATTTCTAACTCGGTGGTGCCGTTTTTCTGCAACGATGAGTGAAGGTTGTTTATACGGTATTAAAAAAATAAAGGTTGTTGCAAGTAAAGATAGTTATTGATGGATGATATCAATAAATTAACTATTAGTGATGTATGTTTGTTGGTTATTCTTTTATAATATTTGTTTTATTCATCGCACATGTCTGTTGTTGTTAATTTTTATATGATTTACTTTGTATACGAGAAAAAATTATTCATGCATAATCTGTTTGCTCCGTTCAAGCAACTTTAAGGCTGTTTATACAATATTAAAAAATAAAAGTCCTTACAAGCAAGGGTAGTTATGGACCGCTATCTCACGGATTTAAGATAGATGTTTTTGTGCACAATCAATGCAAAAAAATTGGAGAAAGGTGATAATGTAAGAACATGATTACTTAAAAAAACACACACAAATAAAATTAAGATTCGTCGTGCTTTAATTTATTAATTACGTGTATACATTTATTTTCATTTTTTCATCATGAATTATAACCAATTTTGCAATTTTATACTCCCTTTGACCCTTTGTCACTCTCATTTCTTTACAGTTACTATTTTGGGATATCACTCTCATTTCTATACGGTACTATAAATAGTAAGTTTTTCTCATCATTACAGCCACTATCTTCCCTTACTATCTCATATTTAACAATAAAAACTACTATTACACCCAATACTATAAATTTATTTTATATTACAAATATAAATTTTTATAATATAAATTTATTATAAAAATATATTAGTATAAATGTATTGGTATTACATCAAGATTTTATAATATAAATTTATTTTATCCTACAAATATAAATTTTGAAACATTAATATACATTTTATAAACATCACAAAATTATTTTATTATACAAATATTAATATTGATTTATTAATATAATTTTTATAGGCAGCCGCAAGGCGCGGTTTCTCAATTGGCATGAATATGAACCAAAAAACGCAAATGCTCTGTTTGATAAGATTTTTTATTTTCTCTTTCCAAAATTCATTCTCACTCACTTTTACGCTCTCTCTCTCTTACACCACTATCTTGTTCTTTCTTCTTGCCAGTTCTCAATCTATTATATCTTTCTATTTTCAAAATGAATAAGCTTCTTCTTCTTGTAAGCTCATCTTCAACCCATTTTACTCCCACAAACCCTTAAATCTTTTCAAGTTCACAACTTTTTATAGTTTTACCTCAAAATTATATTATTTTCTGTTTTTTCAGTTTAACCATAAATTTTACAAATATTTTAATTTACAACAATCCCATTAATGCCCCTCAAGCTTGTTTAATTTCCTTGAAAAACCCATAACAAGAAAATTCAAGAAACATCAGCTTCTTGTTTACTTGTAGTTTAAATCTAGCAAAGATAGTTTTTTTTCTGTAGCTGTTGTTCAACTCAAGCTCCTCACTGTTGGCCTCTAAATTTGTCGAAACAATTGAATCTTGGAGTTTTTAACAAGTGTATGAGGTATAATTATATGAGTACAAATTTTTATCTGTCCTTTGATATTAATTTTGTCATTTTGTTAGAAATCTTTATATGGGTATGTTGACATTTTTGAACCAGATCTTGTTATTAGGTTGACAGATTTACATGCTTGTAGCCTGTTATTTAAGCTAGCCATTGTAGAATTCAAGAACAAGTTAGATTTGTAGATTTCGGGGATAATTTGTTATGGTTGCAGAATGATGACTAAATTTCTTGTATTATGGTGTGCTGTCTGTATATTATCTTGTACTTTAATCTTGCTTAGTGTTACTTAAAGATAAAATCTCCTGTACTAATGTTGCGATTCAAAGTTACAACTTTTGTGGTGATGAATTCCAGTTTTTAAGTTTAAATTGTGAATCAGTTAGGATTAGGAAATGAAAATTTCTGGTTGGGTGCATATATATTGACTTGAGGAATTTCGAGGTTAGGAATTTCATTTTGTTAGGTGGGAGTGTGGGATAGTAGATAGGAATTCAAGGTATGTTTTATACTTGTATGTCTTGCAGCCATTTGAAGAAAAAATTTATTTTTATCTTCGAATACAGTCTGCCAATAAATGTCAGAGTGTATCAGTGTCACAGACTTTAAACATGTTCGTTTCATCTCGCATTCCTTTTAATTCAATTCTATAGTCTCTGACTCTCTGTTAGTCTAAATAGGTAGGTGTTTCATAGTTTTAAGTTTCAACAATTCTGAATTCTGATGCAATCTTTTTTTGCAGGTAAAATACCTTAAGTTTAGGCAATAACGCAAACAAACATTTGAACTGCACGAAAACTACCTTTTTACTGTAGCTGTAATATACCAGGGTTGAGGGAGATATGTCTGCTTGCACTTAGCTGAAATGAAGAACGTATGTATTCTTATAGCTTAATCTCCTTCAGTTCATAATATTTTGTCGATGTCTATGCATCTGATGTCTCTATAAAAATACTTGTGTTTGTATGTATCACATCCAACAATAGAACTATCTATGTATTATCTAAAGTTTATTGTATCCTTTAATTGCTTGAGAAATGAAATTAGTTCTTGTTGTGTAGAACAAATAACTTTAGATGAAAGAGCTTCAAAGAAATTGAGAAATGAAAGTAATTCTGGTTGTGTAGAACAAGATGAACAAGCTATGAAGGAACTTAGCCTGTCATATAAATGTGTTCGAAATGTTGATCTCCCTAATCCTCCAGCTTATCTTGTTGAATGCTGACTGCATAAAAGTTATGCAGGATTCACATAACACATCAGAGATACAACACACAACTCATGTTTCACATGATTCTCAAAGCGACCAGCAGAATAATGCAGTGGAGGCTCCTGTAGCTGATTCTGGCTCCGTATCAATATCGAGTAATGACAACAGAAGAGTCTCTCGTGAGGATATCGAACTTGTAAGACTATGTTGTTCACTCACAGAGCACTCATATTACATATGATCAGGTGGCTTAGGTCAGTAGATCTTATCTAACCATTTGTGGTATTTTGTTGTAGGTTCAGAATTTGATCGAACGTTGTCTGCAGTTATATATGAACCGAGAAGAGGTGGTAAAAACACTATTGAATCGCGCTAGGATAGACCCTGGATTTACGACTCTGGGTATGGATTTTTGAAATGTAAAGAAGTTCTTTTGCTATGCTAATCAATATCATCATATCTTTTGATATTTGTATTTTTCATATGGTTAGTTCTCCCCTTTTAGTGGTTTTAAGTAGAGCAATTCCCTTACAAGTCACAAGTGCATATCTTTCTCTCTCTCCTTTTCTTTGTTATCGAATGTATTGGTCATTTGGTCCTTCTTCTATATACATACTTTGATAAGTAGAAGTAGAGTTTATGTGTAGTTTCTTTTAGTCATTTTCACAAGCCTTTAATAACATATTACCTGCACAGCACTTTATAGCTAATCATATTATCTTGTTTTGCAACAAAGTATGGCAGAAGTTGGAAGAAGAAAATGCCGACTTTTTCAGAGCTTATTATATCAGGCTTAAATTGAAGAAACAGATTATCGTGTTCAACCATTTACTGGAGCATCAATATAATCTGATGAAATACAATCCTGTTCCACCCCAAGTTCCAATGGCTCCAATACAGAACGGTATTCATCCCATGCCAGGTAAAAGCTTACTCCATATTGTCATTGGTCATGAGAATCTTTTTAAAATGAATGTTTATCAGCTCCTGCTTTAATTTGCACCGCTTCTCTTTTGTGGTTGAGGCTAGGAGAAAATTATGGACATGATATCTATATCATCTTATATTTCTAGTTTTAACGTTTTTAGCCTATTTGACTTTTAGTCTCAATTTTATTGACGTTGTTAGGTCAGACTTGTCTGTATACATACTTTTAGCCTATATTGAGTCAACTTAACTTCATTATAATTTTGTCACTATGAGAATCCCTTTGTTACCTGGAGTCTTTGTTCTTGCTATCATGCCCATGTTGGACATGACTGTTGCAGGACATAAAATATCTGCAATATGTTATCAATGGAAGAATATGAATGGAGAAGGAATAGAATTATTTGAGAGATGTGAAAGAGAACTTGAGAGAGAATAAAGGGAGAGAAAACAGAATTTTTGTATTAATTTTCATATATCACTAATTGAATTACAAGCTCCTATATATAGGAGGAGAATTAAGAAGCTATGTTAAAGTGACTAAACTGTTATTTAACAGCAATGACAAATGATAAACGAAATTAGAAATTTCTAATTCTAGTTAACTTTGAAGCACGCCTAAGCTCCCATAACAATGACACAACATGGGTGGGGATGTGATCTAAATCAGATACTTGATGCTGTAACCAGACACTTTACCCTAAATAGATAAGTCATAAATATTTATACATAGATATGTCCATCTGATTTCTTCGTAGTAGACAATATTTTTTAAGGATTTACATATATCTATGAGATTTGAATATACTGTGCTTGGCAGAATCTCTTGCAGGCTTACGTCCAACATTTCTTTTCATTTTGGATTTGGATCCTATAATCCTGTTAATTATGATGGATGGGGATTATCCTATGATTACTGAAGCTTTAGTCATTAACTGGACTCCTAACATAAACTTCTGTAGTGCATCCAGTTCCTTTTTGTGATAGTTGATGATATGCATATGGGTTTTCATTGAAAGGCTGAATTCAAGTTCTGCGAAAATTTTCTTCTCTTCCGTTTGGGTTGGCAGGGTTGCATTTTTCTTTTGGTAGATGTTTTTTGACTGTAGTTAGAACTGTTAATGTTATTAGATGACCTTTATGATATGCAATACCACTACCTTTTACTCAATTTGTCACTTATTTTCAGTACAGTCAACAATTTGCCCATGGGATACCCCGTTCTACAGCAACATCCAGTTCCTGCTACAGGCCAGCCTCATCTTGACTCAATGGGAATGTCTACCTGTCATGTGGTCAATGGGGTACCTGCACCTGGAAACTTCCATCCGATGCGGATGAATTCTGGCAACGAGTGAGTGCCCTTTTATCATTTTGTTTTCTATTTAGTTTTACTAATAAAATCATGGATGCATATCATGCATTTATAATTTAAATATCCTATCAATCTTATGTGACTACTAGAATATGGCCATTTATGGAACCACACATATCTAATCAATCTGGTGTAACATTTATTGCTTCGCTATTACAGTGTGCAGGACATAAGATATAAGGTTTTATGTTGGTTTTAGAACTCAAGTGAAATACTACTTACCGACTTTCCTCTTGTTATATCATCAATCCTCTATTACAATGACATATTCGGAATCTAAAGTAGATTGAGTACTATCCTGATACTACTATTACATTGTAGCTTAATTTTATAGATCATTCTAAAGGTTACTTAGAAAGTTTTGATTAATGTTTTTGTTTAATGAGCATATCTCTGAATTTCCATGAATATTAAAACTAATATCATTCTCTATATGTGCATGTCAATATTAGCAGAAGTAGAAATCTTATATGACAAATTATATTGAGGAAGTGATGGTTTAGTAGGTGATAGAGTTAGTCTTAGAGACCCAATGACTTATACGTTGTTACTTGTCAGTGACCATATGTAATTGACTACAAGAAAAAGCACATTATATTGTTAAACATGTTGTACAAGAACATGTACTAATTTTTGTTTCTTCCTTTATATTGAAGCATGGTAATGGACAACAGTACTGCTGATATGACGCCAGGGATTCCACCTGGGAGTGCCATGTCATCCATGTCAGAGATGGCTGTAAGTCCAACTTCTGTAGCATCCAGTGGGCATTTTCCCTTCACAGCTTCTGAAATACCAGGAATGGGAGTAGATACATCAGCACTTGATACGGCATTTACGTCTGACGTGGCAAGTTCAGTAGGATTGCAACTTGCACAAGATAATGGAGCAGGAAATTCTAGGGACTCGCTAAGATCTTTGGCTCAGATTCCTTGGAGTTTTAGCCTTTCGGACCTAACAGCAGATTTGTCAAATTTAGGAGGTAATTTGTGAATCAACTATTTCCTCCCATCACTTTTATGCTTCCAAGAGAATTGATTATCATTTTGTTTGACCTAATTGCTTCCTTGACTATATTACTGTGACACATTCCAAACTCTTACCTACTCTTAGGAGACAATCAGGACTAAATTAAATGGTTGTCTGCTCACAAATGCACTTGGTCCAGATTCTAATTTTACACCCCACAGCATGACCTTGGAGATAGGCCCTATAATTGCTTTCGCACAAAATTTTAAATTACCCATACAAGTTCTTCTGCATCATAAAGGCACCAAGATACACACTGTTTTTTTATTAAGTGTATTTTACTTATTTCAATGTAATCGCTTGTAATTTGTGAGCATTACATGTGGCAGATCTAGGAGCACTTGGAAATTATCCGGGGTCCCCTTTCTTACCATCTGATTCAGATATATTGCTTGATTCTCCCGAGCAAGATGACATAGGTAAGCCGAATCGTCTTTCCCTATGTGTAGTGAGCAATTGACTGTATATAAATTTGTGATATGCCATTGGTTTTTTTTTGTTGTTGGAGGGGGGGGGGGGGTTGTTATTTTCTATTTTAAGGTCCATTTACAGTTAGAGAAAGCTTCTTTAGCAGAAAAATGTTGAAAACTTATTCCTATTCAACAAAGTGGCAGGGGGTTATTAAAAGATTTAGTTACAGTTGAAGAACACTTCTTTAACAGAAATATGCTGAATACGTCTCCTTTTCAATAAAATCCTTCTATTTAATTGAATACTTATTGGACTTTCTGCTGGTGCAACTACTGGCTGCTGCAGACACTCTTTAGCTTCCTATTATGTTGCTGTCAAAATGATGAAATTATTATTTTCATTCCATGCCTTGATGCTTCTTTGTGGAACACTCTAAACTGACATCTTACTTGAATTTGAATCTTTAGAGGAGTTCTTCGTTGACCCTGGCCCACCAGCACAATCTGACGAAGAGAAGTCATAGTTAGTTTGGATGAGTTCTATCCATTTCTTTGAAGCAGATAGGATAGGGTAAACCTCGATGTACAATAAAAGGTAAAAGAAGGAACTGAAGTGTTTAGTTCTTTTACTATTTATCTCCTTTACAATTAGAGATGATGTAAACTATTGCACTATGAGGTAGTGTAGTTTGATATTTGGTGAAGATCATCACTCAAGTCGCAGCAAATTTGTTTCTGAGGATTTTTTTTTCCACTTGTTAGACATTGTTATAAACTTGCAATATCAAAAAGTTCAAGAATGGTGTTTAACTTTCATTATATATATGTATGACATCAATTTGTAAATTTTGGTGTATGTTGGTGAATATACATTGCAAGCCATTTTAGGAGAAGATATATAATCCTTTCCGGTTGATACAACCTCTATATTGCCTCCGCGGCTCTTACCATTTACCATTCATTCCTCCCCACGCAGCCTAAGTAATAACACGAGCAGGCGAAGGTGAATTCCTGCAAACCGGACAAGTACCCTTCCTTCTGAGCCATTCGTCGATGCACTCAGAATGGAAGCAATGCTGGCATTCAGGAATGCACTTCAATGTTTCGTTGGCATGGTAATCGGACAAGCATATTGGACAAGTTATATCGTTAGGCCCTGCAGGGAGTCTCCGGCTCTCGCCTATGATAACTTTAGTATACGACTCAATTGTGCTCTCATCAAGGCCTTGTGACTCGTTCACAGACTGCAATGCTAATTCAGCTTCCTGACGATTAAAATCTGGTCCTCTTGTGAAGCATATGAACGTGGCTATGATGATGGAGGTCGCGATTGCAGGCACCGTAACACACAATGCTATGATCCTGAAAACATGGATGGCGCCTGAAAAAACGAGACTCGTATGAGTAACTGTAGCCTTGACGGTATAACATTTTGTGTCTCGACTTGCACAATGTCTGATAATTTTAGGAGAACGGGTCACTTACTAGATAATCATAATTGAATACGTAGTAAACAGATAAGACAGATGAAAGCACTCTGTCAATTCTATAATGCAGTATAATGAATCTGATAGCAGGGACAATTTTAAAATATTTGAAGGGACAACAAAATGAACTATTACATTAGTATATTCCATTCCAGTCTCTCTCAAGGAGGAATGAAATTTCCTAAAAATTTAAACCGTGTAAGAATGATTTGAGATTGTTGAAGATGGAGAAATTTCATCAATTTTATGCTGTTGAAAGCTTATCGGTCAAGTTGAGATTGTTAATGCTTAATCAAATCCCTAAAGCTGGTTAATCTAAAGCTGTACATGATCTCAAACAATATTTAATCAAGTCAATTACATTAATTCATTATATTAATGCAGATGTTCATGTCACTTGTGCTCAGGAACTCTGACTTTTACAAACCTAACTATCAACAATAATATCTTGACCCTGAAACAATCATTCCTCGAATTGTTCTTCAAAGATTAATAACTTAAAAGAACATTTTAAAGAATCAGAAAGATGAATAAACCTGTTTTAGATTGGTGGGAACACGTAGGCTGTCCGCTTGTAGTATTTCTGAAGTTGCAGATACCTCCATTTTCTTCGCATTGATCACAATTAGGTATACTCCATTTCAACAAGAGATCGTCGCTGAGATCAGATGAAAGACCGTCATTATCTTGTGGAGGCCGCGAAACTGGTATCAGGGAACTACGAATGATCTTGCACGTTGTCAGCGAGTTGGCAAGACTCACTGAAGAAGTAGCCAGAATTCTACTTGTTGAATTACTGAGGCAAGCAATGGTAGTGAAACGAGACGTGTCGAAGTCTAGTGGACAACTGAGGAGGGTATAGTTCTGATAGTAAGCAGCCTTGAAAGGTGAACCTGAGAGATTGAGCTCCAGAAGCCTTTTGGGAAGGCATTTGTACGGATCATGGAGTTTTACTAGCTGTTTGCGGTAGCTGATACTTTTTATGAGGAAATCTCCGGAGTAAGGGAGATTCACAACAGGCTTACGCTGATTGTTGCAATGAACATTGAAGCCAGGATAACCGCAGCTTTGAGGTTGCTGAGGCGACAGCTGGAAGGGAAACCGAATAGGAAGTCCATAGTAGTCGCACGCAGAACTTTGGCAATCATTTGCAGAGTAGGTGCCAGCAATTAAGAGAAAATGAACGAGGAACAGTATAGCGATATCCATTTGTTCAGTATAAAGTTTCTGCAGGGGTTTCTCTACTTAAGGTATAGATATATGCTATGACTTCAGAATAAACAAATGCAGATTTGTAAAGTCAAAGGTTCATAGCAGAAGTTCAAGACATTTTATTTAAATAGTAAATACTACCAATCAATAAACAACCAGGATGTTTACAAGAACATGTCAGGAAAGACACGCTTGCACATATATAATTTTCCATTCCTTCTCATGCAGCCGAAGAGTTATTGTGTGCAGGCGAAGGTGAATTCCTGCAAACTGGACAAGTCCTTTCCGTCTAAGCCATTCATCGATGCACTCAGAATGGAAGCAATGTCGGCTCTCAGGAATGCACTTAATTTTTCATTGGCATGGTAATCTGACAAGCATATAGGACAGGTTACATCATTCGGCCCTGCAGGAAGTCTCCGGCTCTCGCCTATTACTACTTTGGTATATGATTCAATCGTGCTTTCATCCAGGCCTTCTGAATCATTCACAGTTTGCAATGCTAATTCAGCGTCTTGATGATGAGCATCGGGTCCCTTTGAGAAGCATATGAAGGTGGCTATGGTCATGGAGGCCACGACTGCAGGTACAGTAATACACAATGCTATGATCTTGATAACATGGATTCCACCTGAAACACGAGAATTCCACAACTGACTTGCTCAATGTGTTATAAAAACATAAAAACACTTTAATATTGGATCTCTTTAATTTGCTTAGACAAAGACAAGATTTTAAATTAATAATACTCGTTCCTGTTCCAAAAATTAATCCTACATCAGTATATTCCATTTCAGTAAGTACATGTAAGCTGGTTAGTGGCTATTCTGAAGCTATATATGAACTCCAGCAATATTTATTCAAGTCAATTACATTAAACTTATAGTTTACGTCCTTGTGCTGAGTAGCTTTTACTTTCACAAATTTAAGCATCGACGATCATCTCTTGACTTGAACAATTATATTCCTGGAATTATGCTTCAAAACATACTTTCTACAAATCATCATCATAATTTTTAAATTTTGTTGTGTGGAAAACTTTGTACTGGTTCGCCAACTTCTTAAGATCCATCATACCTTAATTTTCCATAGAATTCGATGTTAGCATCAAGTTTAATGTATACATATTACAACCAGTAATGCATCACACACACAAATACAATCATCTCTGAGATCAAGAAACACGATGTTTACCTGCTTTAGGTTCATAGGAACAGGTAGGCTGTCTGCTTGTAGCATTCTTGAAATGACACAAAGCTCCGTGTTTTTCACATTCTTCACAATTAGGCATGCTCCATGTTAACTCAAGATCATATCTGAGATCAGATGAAAATGTGTCATCGTATAGTGTTGGTCGGGGAACTGGAATAAGAGAACTAAGAATTATCTTGCACATGGTTAGTGAAGTGATAAGACCCATTGAAGAAGTAGCCAGAAATGTACTTGTGGAGATATTAAGGCAAGTGATAGTAGTCAAACTAGTGGATATCTTGAACTCTGGTGGACAACTGAGGGTATAGTTTTGATAGTAAGCAGCCTTGAAAGGTGAGCCTGTGAGATTGAGTTCTAGTAGCCTTTTAGGAAGGCATTTGTATGGATCGTTGAGTTTTATATTACAGAGGACATAAATTCCAGATTGTTACTCGGGCAAGGGACATGCAAAAGAGCTGCTTGACTTTCTGTGAACTAGTGATATACTCCATTTATAAGAGTTTACGAGGACTCAGAAATGACATGTTTGCACAGGTATAACTTTTTAACTTTCTTTACTTTTTCAAGCCTGGTAATATAAATTGGAACACGTAAACACGACCATTCAACAGGAGAGAATTGCTTGCTTTAGTAAACAGGAGAAATTTAGCAAGCATGGCTAAATCAAATTATATTTATCATAAGTCGGCTTGTTTCTGTTTATAAACGAATTGATGTACCTGAGAACCTCATACTTAGAGTACATGGATGAGTTAGTAGAGGAATCTATTTAGTTCCGTACATATAGGTATTCCTACAATTTGTGGAATTTGAGTGTGGTTAGATTAGCTGCTGTGAGATTCGAATTGAAACAACTTCTCCATCAGCTCCAGCTCTCATCACATGGTACTTTATATGGAGCCCTGTAATTACCAAAAAACTGTCAAGTTGTTCTTGTAGATTGTAATGAGAAAAGGTAGTTTATGTAAGAGTTATTAAAGGAAAGTTAGGTTTACCTTCATTATCTTGTAAGTTGGTGTTCACTGCAACTGCATGAAGAGTGATCATAGCTTTTGGCTGCCAGTCTTTTGGTTGCCCCACCCAGGACTTGAGATTGAAGAGCTCTGTTTCATTAGGTCAGTATGAAAATTAGAAAGTGATTACCTTTTTTTACTAACATTACGATCGAGCTGTCTAGACATCTCTGTTTGATAGTGTTTTATACAACAGACAAAACAAGTTTTAAACATGTTCATAGCATATTTCAGATTCTGTTTTAGAACATGCTAAGAGTCCCAATATTTAAATAACTTATCCCTTGTCTAGTAAAATTCATTCAAATAAAAAATGCTTCTCTAAGTCAGACAGGCATGCTTCAAAGAGTTCTTTTTTGTTTTTTTTGCTAATTCCATTAAATCATGCTTGAGAAAGTTACATTACCAGAAGTCGTGGCATCCTTCAGATGCTTGATGTCAAAAATGCCACCTGAAGCTCCATCTGCATGTTTTTTAATGTCATGGTGACCTATCTGCTCATAATCCCAGCTACCATCCTGGTATCCCTCACTGAGGAACAGTTCTATATGCCTTACATCCACAATTTGCATCGTCCCTTTAAAATGTAATGAGTCATCAGAGTCAGGACCATTATTATTCTTGAGATCTTGACAAGTGACAACAAAATCACAATTATCAGACAATATATTCCCTCTGATACTCATTATACATCATAAAGTAAGCATAAAACTACTTATCTCAATATGAACAAATCTAGGTAATTGCAATCAATACTATGGACCCCGTGACTAATTTTTACCAGATATCATTCAAGCATATGATACCTAAGCCTGTGTTTATAATCTTACACCCATAGCACCAGCCTTGCCCATTCTAAGGAGTTCCTTTCTTTCAGAGTACATATAGATACTTTCTTACCATCACATGTGTTCTGGTCACAGACAGGACATCGAACAAGCTGCAAATCTGAGACAAATACACAGACTTTGAATAACACATGACATCACTAGAGTACCATATGGTGTGTGTGTGTGTGTCTTTAAACCACAAAAAGTTCAAGATAGTTAATGCGTACCGGCTATCCAGATTCCATTCTTAATATTTCTTAATACACAAGAACCCAATGACTGCAACACTTTCTCTAAGTTCTCATTTCTTACAAGTCTCGAGGGATAGATCAGCTTCTCAGTCAGAAATGCCTCTGATGAGTCAAAGAAGAAGGCTCCAATTCTCATCCAATCTAACTTGTTCATTGAGACAGAACAAGGCAAATAGCATGTCAGGATGTGCACTAACAAGACAAGCTGCATATAAACTGCTTTGAGCCATATAACACAAGATATACTGTGCATATGCTGCCCATCACAATTACAATACTTCTTTTGTTATTTTGGAGGAACTGTCACTATATGATGCAAGTCTGTATGTCTCAGGCATTGTTTGTATAATCTTCACATATGTTGCCATGGTTGCCGGCTGCAAGTGCGAAACTAATCTAAGGTAGATTTCCCTTGTATTTGATCTTTGTATAAATTGATTGAGATTAGCAGAAAGAATGCAAATATGCATCATGTAGGATAGGCAAACATGGCCATAATGAAGTTAAACACTACTGATGCTAGAAAAAGGAGTTTCTGTGTTATTTAACTATCAGATACCCACTTGTCTAATATCTATTTCATCCTTCGACATTTAAAGTTTCAAATCTTGACAGGCATCCATTAGCAGGACTGCAGGAGGTAACTAAATTTGTTCCAATATACTTCTTTTGACTCCTTATCGACCAATTGATAATGTATGGCAACTTCTGTGGTTGAATCATGTAAAGTTACCTTTTGTCTTGTAAAAAAATGTGGCACTTACATTCTAAAAGGTCTTGCTCTGATCTATTGTGGCAGCGAGAAAAGGGGAAGGTAATATGTTATATATTAGAGTTAAAACTTAGAGATTACAGAAAACATGCTCAGCACAAATCTTAAGGGTATAACAGCCAAATCTAACCAAAGCAGTAAATATATGAGGGAATTCACCGATATGTTTTTCCTGCTGGCGGAACATGAAACTGTGACTTCCATCTGCACATAAATATACAGTTCATGAGCTCATGTACATCAATCCACCTCCAAAAGATGTTGCATTATAAATATTGAAAGTTAACTATGAAATCTTACCAAAAGTGGTGGCATAAAGTTTGATCCATTCAAATGCTACCTTTCTAGGGTCTGGAACTTGGAGATCACGTAAACATGCATACTTCCATACGCATTCCTCCATCATAATGCGCTTGAACCAATGACATGTTGCTGCCAGCATGACCAGGGATTTTCCATCTAAGTACTTTGCGATCTCTATCCACAAATCTTCTTCATAGCTTTTTTTTCGTATAGCATAAGTTAGATCATATATATGCAGCAGTCGAAATATAACAGAGAGCTTTTTTTGAAATATATGAAGCTAATTAGTATGGTGAAATCATCTCCATATATAACACATTATGCTGAACAATCAGTATATGCACAAGGACCATATATCCTTCGAATTTTTAAACAAAATAAGATGAACTAAAGCACACCAGATCTACAGAGGAGATAAATTTAATTCTGCATTTCATACTTTCCAAATCATATCAAATCTCAAATTTGAAATAAGCTACAAAGCTAGACTAATAAAAGTCAAATTCGTGCAAATGATTCAATTTCGTAGCTGAGAATATCCAAAAAACAAAACCGAAGCTCATAAAGCATTTGAATCCTCCTCCTAAAACTTGACTAAACCAAAGCTTATCATATATAGACACATCAAGTTATATAACCTGTTCGATGCAGCTACAAATCAAAATCAACCTCATTAAACAGTCACAGCCACAGCTTATGATTACTGACTCATCTATACCGACAAATTCAAATTTCAATTGCGAAATGATTTCATTACTAAGAGCAAAATATTAATTACAAATTGAACCTCGGATAGTTACTAAACTAACTTACATCGAAACTTCAATTTGAATTCCAAATCAAACAGCTAAAAGTCTAAAACCAAATCAACAGATTAGCGTCATGAGTTGAGTTCTAACAAGCTATAACAGTAGCGAAATAGATCAATTAAACTCACATATACACTGTAAATTATCGATACATGCATATATATTCAAATTCTAGTCTGATATTTCAAATTGAAATTATGGAGATCGAAGACATTAGAAGTAAGCTTCGTACTCAAAGCATCAATGTCAAAATGAGCAGAGAGAGAGAGAGAGAGAGATGCGTATGTATATACCAAGGGAGAAAGGATGAAGAAGAGTGAGAGGAAGAGCGAGGAGAGACGCAGCAGCAGATTGATCTCCCTCTTCGAAGTCGTTTTCCCATTTTTAAGCTCCTTTTTTGTAACTATAATTCAAAGTTTTGAAATGATGTTGTGCGTGAACTTCGCTATTTATAGGCGCGGGAGAGCCACTTTTCAACCTTTTTGGATATGCTGCTATTGTTCGCGAAACGAGTTAGAATACCCAATTTCTTTGCTAAAATATTTGATTTTGGTGAAATACAATGAGGCTTATTTGTCTTTTGAAAAAAAACTGAATTTTGTTCCAAGTCGTTGATGGAATGTAACATGTTGTTAAAATATTTAACAAATTATTATTTTATTAAAATTATCAATGAGATTATTTAATACTCCCTCCGTCCCATCAGGTTCTTTACGTTACTTTTTGGCACGCATTTTAAGACTCCTATAAAATATAGTCCCATAATGTTTTTTTTTCTAAAAAAAATCCTGAAAAAAAGTTTGACGTTTAAACTTTTATTCAAAAAATAAATAAATTGAGGGAGTAATAAATTATGTTATATGTTTGACTATTTACAATTATATAATATCATAATATTAATTCACTATATTTTGGATGAAAATAAATAAACAATTTAAATATTCTTTTCTTTCTCCTTTCTGGATTTTCATTTCGTTTCCGTTTCGGGCCTACTTAATATTGTTATCATGAATTAAACATGCAATTTTTTGAAAAAATTGGGTCAGTATCACAAGAGACTAGATCTCTGGGATAAATATGATTGTTTTTTTTTTTTTCATGAAGTAACCCTGGTATATATATGTAGCATGCAGCCTTAAGAAGCATTGAATCTTCTGCAATTTTCGAATATTAGGAACTGGCTAATGATCGGAATGAAAACATCAACAAATGCAAAGAAAGGTATACTAACTAAATCCCTAGTTATCATAATGAAGAAATGGTTTCTCGCCCACATAATTCCCTGGGGGATCATAAGAACAAACTACAAACGTGTCATTATTTTTACATCTCTGAAGCGCACATCCTAACCTACAGCTATCCCTCCACACAATTTGTGTGTAGTGTCCACACATTTGTCCGTCTTTGCAATCATTTGCATCCGGATCATAAAACTTCTCTTCGTGCATCCATTGCTCCACGGCATCTTTAGGCCTCCACTCAGGTCCTCCGCCCCAGAAGATGTTTTCGCCATAAGGGCCATGTGAATGAATCAACTCAGCACAGTCAGTATTTCCCCGCTGCACTGCGTATTGTTTTGCATATTGCTCCAGCTTCGTGTCCCAGACCAAAGGGGGCAGATTGGCGTCCCGCCTTGCAGTGTTGTGGAGGCTCAGGAACTCATCAGCCAAGTCTCTGCCTGTTGGTTGAGGGGGTCTATGATGTGAGGGATGGTATCTATGATGTGGTAGAAGGGGCCGACGATGTGGCAGAGGGGGTCGAGGATGTGGTGGAAGGGGTCCCGGTTGTGAAGTCACCGTGAATGTTGTCGTCGTCGTCGTCATTGAGGCGTATCTGGTGGCGTTGGTGGCAATGAGAAGAGATGAGAGTATGAGAGGGAGGAGCAATTGGGACATCCCTGTTCTCTGTCTGTGCATGTTTCTTGGGGACTTGCACAAACAAAGAGAATTTGATAGGCACACTTTGGCTTTTTCCCTCACATTTCAACAATTATTAGGCGCAAACAAATTTAGTAATTTACTAGACAGATGTCAAGTCGGAATTTCACTATATCTGTCTCATCATCACAACCATTAACTGGTGAGTGGTGAATACGTTTGCAGTTTGCATGCATTTATTTTATTGTCTTAATTATCATTTCGATCGGTAATATTCAAAAAAAAAAAAAAAAGGGTCCTTTGTCTCGGATAAAAGACTCATAATTACTATTCACGGAGACGCTACTAGCATCGTAATCCATTTTATTACGGGATTTTGGATTTTCGTATATCATTGGTTTCTTGTGTTCGTTGATAAATATAACTGTTGATACTCCCTCTCTATGCACTCACAAGTTTTCGTAAGCTATGCACTTGTCCAGTAGTCTGTAAATGATCACAACAGCCAAGGTCGCAAAAACTGATATGTATGTAATCAAAATATAGCCGTGATACACTAAGCTACATCACATGAACAGAAACAACAAAAGGGCAAATAATCTACCAGCCCTTTGCTCCTGTTTATGAGAAAAATATATAGTCACATTTCAAGAATACAACCCTTTCCTATGACTAAACTCCTGTTATTACGACCAGAGAGGACTGCGAAGAAAATGGATCTACACATCTACTTCTCCCAGGCAACCATTTCAATCTCAGTCTGGGCAGTTCTGTATAACTCCAGCCTCTTGGCAAGATTTAAGCGCCGCTGCATTATTGCCGGATCCTCATCCAGCAATTTACCCAACTGCTTCCCCTGTAAAAAGAACAATTGGATGCTTTTTAGTCAGATATAGTCTAATTTTAAATTTTTGCCCCTTCTATAAGAGGGTGTAAAAATGCAGGCACCTTATGATATTCTTACCTCCTTTTTCCCTAGATCGGTAAAGAAATGATCAAGCAAGCTACGTTTGGCTTCACGCACTTGACAATATACCACAGACTTTGGGATAGAGTTCCTCAAGCTTCCAACCACCATATGGACATACGCCAGAACATTTGATCCTGTATGCAAGATAACATGGAATGGCTAAATATTTGAAATGAATACAATAAAAAATAGGACCCCTCTCATGCTTACTTACCGACTCGACGAAGATATGCATCATTATACCGATCAAAGATCGAATGGGTTGGATTTCCACCCTTCTCAATATCCTGAGGAAGCTTGCGGAAGAATTCGACTGTTAGATAACTACACTCCATTTCAACTAGCTGTAGAGTAGCTTTCCTGCTTTCAGCCTTCATCCTGTCTAGTGATTCAACAGCAGCACTTGAAACTTCCACTCTAAGCGATGGATACTGCTTCAGCTCCTGTGTGGGAAAAGAAAGTAACAGTGAGACTTTAGCAAGTCATAACAAAACTGATGCACATACATAAAAAGGTAAATAACCCTCCGACTCATAACCAAACAAAGATTTGAAATGTCCCTCTCTGTGCATGTGCTAAATCACTAGTTAAAACAAAGATGCAGGATGATAAGAGACTGACCGCAGTTTCAGTAACTGATTTGTGAACCAAATCCTTCAGAATAGCATGAACCTGAAATCACAGTACGGGAATCAAGCAAAGTAAACTTTGAATTGAAGGCTAATAAACAGCAATAAGAGTGCTCCAGCAGTTTCAGCTCCCTCCCTCCAGTAGGAGGTTGGGGGATTGAGTCTCAGATCTCAGTGGAGACAAAGTGTGCCTAGTACAAGTCTAGGTGTCCTCTCTTAAAAATCCCCACTTGAAATTCCAAACAAAAGAAAAAAGAAAACAAGAAGCAACTTTAACTTCCTCATTTTAAAGATAAAACCTAACATACATCAAAACTGAACATACTAAAGAATGAAGGATGAAAGACATTTAAATGTACAGTAAAGTAAAAATTAACACTACTCAGAGGCTGTGGAGCCCTGCAACCGATGAAATACTTAAAACTACAAAGGTATTTTGAGTAATGCAGGTTATTGGCATCTTGTTAATCTGGAATCTGGAGCAACATATGATGATCAGGCACAAAGTGATACGAATCTTATCTTAAGCTAAATCTATCATAATGATTACAGAAGATAGACCTGTGACAGGCAGACATAGGAAAATTAAGATAATGTGGATCCTCCAAAAATAGAAAAAAATGTATATAAAAATTGACAGGAGACAAACTACTAAAACTAATGTTTTTACTTTTTACCAATTACGTCTTAGCAGCAATTTTTTTACTCTTTATAGCTTTGACTTGCACTGTTACTTTTTAATCAAAAAAACAAAAACAAATAGGAAGGGATACAACCCATGTTACTGTCCAATTCTCATTATGGCGAGTTACTTTAAATCTTTTTAAGATCCATCTCTTTTTTATTCATCATTTTTGTTGCCGAGGTAAAAAATTGCAAGTGCTCCATCAGGATGACGGATTGATCCAACAACTGACAACAAAGTACTATAGCACTCCAAATTCATAGGCCCTAGCAAGTTAAAAATTTGGAGAACACAACTGCATTAATTCATAAGCATACCGCATCAACAGCTGCTTCAGCAGGCCCTTTGATGGTAACTAAGGTAGATTCGATGAGACGCCGATAGCCTTGTTCAGGAGCTATCAGATGTGGTTGATATCCATCAGCTTCAGTGATCAGCTTTCTCACATTTTCCATAGCTAGTTGCTTGTCAAATTGTAACCTTTTCAATGCGGCTGGAAGTTGATTATCAAAGACCTGATATACTTTTTCACCACCTGGCCGTCTGCATTAGATATTATCATCATAACATATAATTTGTAACAGAGTAACAGTATAACATCAAGTTACAGAATTTTATTAGTTATAACCACTACACTGTACATACATGCCATCAAGATGTTCTTTAAATATTTGATCAAAGCTTCTGCAGATTTCCATGATCATGTATAATTTTCCCTGCAATGTTGGTGGGAGAGAAAATTTTAGTACAAACAATTTAAAATGCATTACAGAAAACAAGCATTAACATTGTAAATAACTATACACCATCAAACGGACATGCCAAAGAACCAGAGCTGCTAACTAGCTAAAGAGCATAGCTTAATGGTTTAACATTAACACTTCATTCCTCAATAAGTAGCAGTACTAACTGCCAACCCCAGAAGTAGAAGAATAACCCTAACAATAACAATTGTCACAAATTATACGGAAACTGCTATGTTATTTGCTCAAGATCATTGGGGTATGCAATCTTTTTTATCAACAATATCCTAACTCCCAATAATTACAGATTATCTCCAGAATTTTTAGCCACGCCATAATTAATTATTACAAACAAGAAACACATAGATTTAAGTTACGTACTCCAGCATCAGTGGCAATTGGCCTCCCAATACGGCTTAATTCTGTTTCCAAATCTATGATGGTTTTATTGATCATAGACTGAAGACCTGGGATTCGGGACTTGATGACAGATTCCAAATGCTGAAACATTAAACCAGCTACAATTAGCATAACCGTGCAAATCATCACATAGAATTTAAATGTTTGGGCAGAGATGTTAAATAAAGGTGCCAATGCGTCATATCCTTACAGACAAAAAAGAAAAATATGCAAATTATGATTGCTAATTAAATGAATAAACGAGGTACCTACTTTAGAAAGCACTTTTCCTAGATGTTCAGAGCCCATCCTCTTAGCAAGATGACTGTATTCTGGAGAATTAGAAAAATATTCTCGCTCTTTACGTCGGGCAGCAATCATGTCCACACTTTTATTTATATCGGCTTGAGACCGATTTACAACACCAATCCATGGAAATTGTAGCCTATAGGATTTCCCTTCCAAAATCTGAGACCACCGGAAAAAACAGACTAGGAATAAACTTTCACTTGCACTAATATTGAATAACACAAGCACTGCAAATTAATTAACAAATATTAGATGGAGATTATTTTTCACCACCGTAGATAAAAGGAGGCTGAACATAAATTGTGCAACTCAAGGTCAATTTCTGAAATTTGTTTGATCGAGTTATATCAGAGTTCGATTTACAAGGGACAGGGGAGCTCTGTTTTGTGAAGCCAGCTACTGTTAGTATATATAGACACCTCAATACACTAGCCAGACCTAAATAAACAAACAATACTAAGGTGTTTGTTTCATCCTGGAATCCACTACCACTCATATGCATCTTGTTCATTGAATTTAATATGAGCGTAGGTTCAGTCAAAACCGGAAAAACAAGTAATGATGTTTTTACAGCAAACTGAGACTTGCTTCCATTTTTTTTTACACTACTCATTTCGTGTCTTTTGCTACCCATTTAGAAACAATAAACTGGAACAATCAGATAAAGGTTAAAGGCCTTCCGTACAATGAAAATAGTGCTTCAAACATATAACTTTGTAGCTTATAAACAAATAACATTGCTTTACAGTCCATAAGGCTACTTACTTCAACAGCATCAGTACCCTTGTCCATGAGGTCAATCTTTGTCAAAACTCCAAATGTCCTCTCCCCTGGAGAAGGGAAATAAAGATAGTCAGTATGTTTCTAGAAAACACGAAATCATTGAATCATTGAAGCCATCACCATTCCTAATTTCTTTTTTAAATCTTTATAAAGTTATATTAGTATGGCAACTATTGCCTATTATCCGATCAAGCCTCTTTCTATCTTAAAATTGGAATGATATCTGTTATGTTAGTACTAACTTTGTAGGCACATTTAACTTTGTAGCCACATAGATGTGGACCTGGAATTTAAGAAGTAAATATAAGCATGTATAGAAGATTTCAGCATGAGGATACTAGCCACTTCCAGTAAGATTTATGTTTGATGTGACCACGTATAGCACGCAGCACTGTACAAATGTCCTTCGTTTAAAGTGACAATAAGATGTATCTCCAAGTGACAGTTCTCATTTAAGAAGTTTAGAAGCTTAGACTGGCACAAACAATGTTGTACAACTTCATATGTTCATTTCAGGTATATATATCAAGCGAAAATACAGGCAAGGAACAAACACCACTTACCCCCCCCCCCCCCCCCCCCCCCCCCAACACCTCCCTCCTCGCCCCAGACGAATGATGTACTGATCACAGAAGCAAAATAAAAGACAAGATATAATTTTATATACATATGTATCTCTATCTGTATACTGAATCTGTATCAGGAGGGCAGAATGTTCACTTTTTTACAAATAAACACCAAGTATGAGTTCATGTAGTACTTGTCATCTATCAAGAATTTAGAAATGTGATCATAATGCCTCTTGTTCCATATTTTGTATATCTAGAGAAACAAGACAAATAGCTGTTCCAGAATAAATCTAACTGAATCCAGACCAATACTCTAGAATGTAACAAAAACCATAATAGAAATCCCCACAATATCTCACAGCTCCAGCACACTTATCTTCATCCCTATCCTATAACCATTGTAAAGCTTTCAGAACCCTAAAGCAGTCACAATTACAAAGGAATAAATCGTACAGCCAAAATCTAACCTCTGGGATCTACTTCTCGTGAAATTTTAATTGCATCAGAGGTAGCAAGATCTTGGTTGGCAGGAGAAACAGCCAAGATTATACAGTTAGGCTGCCACATCAATCAAAAGGGAAGTTTAGTAATTAAATTTATAGTTAACCAGGAAAATGGAGAGAAAGATTGAGGCGATAACGTAACACCAATTATAATTGAAGAAAACAACATCAAATCTTGAAACCCAATGTAATCTTATAACAAATGCAGCTATACAGGAACTTCACTGCTTGACCTGATATCTCAATATACACCAATATAATAGAGCAATCCCTAAAAAAGTTGTAATAATTACATGAATATTAAAAAGAGAAAGTTTACCTTCTCAATATATGAACGAACCATATTTTCAATATCCTGCACAATACTGTCAGACTGGCCATCTACAAAAATTAGATTATACACAATCAATATTAAATATTACATGCATGCGTACATTAAAAGAAGGCAAAGACGTGTATGTATAATTTATAGAAATAGGAAATACTATGTTTCAGAAATTAGCCGTCAAGTCATCCTAAAACTCACCAACAGCAACTTTTGTAAGCCCAGGAAGATCAATTAGTGTCAAGTTCACAACTGCAATTCCAAACAACCGCGAGCAAGATAAGAAAATGATTTTAAATACACTGATGTCATGCCAATTGCTAATTAAGGAAAAAAAGTTGGCAGTATAAGCATAACAAAATAAATATACACAAAATACCAAGGTATTTGCAATGATTCTTATTCTAAGTGTATACTAAGAAACAAGATTAGGGTGTGGGTATGTACTATGGGGATTGTATCAATTAACAAAACTAACTTCATGCAAGTTGTGTCAAATACATGATATAAACAACTAAAATCGCAAGAACTTAAGCCACTACATCTATTTTTGTAGTATAAATTGTGAAAAATAAAAAAAATAGTTAAAAATTCGAGGGTATCCCAAAATATCTAAGTATCCGATACGGAGGTGGGCGAGGATACGTGGATTTATTTGAGTGGCCTAAGTATCACTGATTCTTAAGTGTATACACATGCAGTGCAAACATTATATAAGATAAGAAAGGGAAAAAGTAGATGTCCGAGGTCAATAAAATGTATAAGGATTAAGTATTTAAGTGTGAGTGTGCACGTGTGCCCGCGTATGCTCATGTGCATAAGAGAGAAGCATGAGTGTGTGTTTGGTCAAGGACAACAGTCACTGTAACTACTAAACAACAAACTAAATTCACCACGATCAAAATCAATGAATTAGGGTCACAAAATTCACTGATAAATTCTAAAGAATATGAATATTACATGATAGCTATTTAGATATATCGTCTCACCATTTGGAGAGTAAATACTGAGATATATAGGTTTAGTAGAAATAGCTTTAGATCGTCCAGTCTCTCGATCAGTCTCATCAGCAATCTCCTTCCTCACAGCAGCTACACAGTGCAGCAATCAGTTCAGCATTTCATAAGCTATGAGAAGATATAATGAAAGAAGGTAGATTCAATCATTATATGAACTTGCAATACTGTGAAGTGCACTATGATGGTGTGGAAACAACATAATAGTGGACCCGAAGGATGTATGTTAGTTGAATAGTCCATAATATTAATATTCAATACATACAAAAATCCGTGAAAGTTTGACTGGTGTGTGCAAATTTTGCATATTCTCTTCCTTCCTTATGGTAAAGCTGCAAGACAAGGGGACGCCTGGTAACAATTCCTGCATACATTAATCATCAAGTCAGTAATCATGTCTAATGTCCTACGGTCAACAATGCTGAACAGGGTTGAAGTTCTAATTAGTACCAGATCCACGAGGCAAAAAATCCTTTCCAACAACACTCTCCAGCACAGAAGACTTCCCAGAGCTCTAAATAAAAAAATAGCATATGTGAGGAAACATACAAAGCAAAGTAACACAACCTAATCACAAAATCTACTATTAAAATCTATGACTGTATCAAAACAGCTAAACCACACAGAGGCATATAGTCACGCACAGAAACCAAGGCAATAAATTAATATGCATAAATATTTAGTTAGTTATACAAACAGAAACTAATTACAACATCTAATCACTTATATTAGCTACACTTAACAACGTAGAACATATATCAACAAATTATCAGCCTATAAGGCACAGTTACATGAACAAACACAGTAAATCAACACATTCAGCTGATCATCGCAGACAAAATCATTTGTAATAACAATAAATTATAGAAATCTATGATGATACTCAAATAATCGTTATGAGCACGAGTAACAGAGATAGACTAAAAGTATACACACATATATACAGTAGCAAGCCACGGTAGGTCAGGTGGGGTCATTATTTTACTTTTATTCGTATATGCTACTTAGAGCACGGCCAACGATATCCTAAACTAAAATTTAAGGCATTCAAAAGAAATCGATGCTTCCTGACAAAAAAAAGAAGAAAGAATTCAGTGCTCCAACAATGTCCCAGTGGTGCCATTAAAACACTAGGACATTCAACAAGTGCCTTATTTTCAAGAGCTCCAACAATGTCCGAGTGGTGCCCTTAAAACACTAAGACATTCAACAAGTGCCTTATTTTCAAGACACCACTATAGATGTGCTAAATCATTTTTATAAATTCACTTCCTCCATTTGAACACTTCTCTCTACTCTCATCTTTTCCCTTCCCTCCAATAGTAATTCAAATATATTATTACTTTAATAATTAGGCACAACTATAAGGCATGTTGTTGGGGTTCATACACCAAAACAATGACCAAAATTGCTACTCCCTCCGTCCCAGTCAATAGTATACATTGGGGGACGGGGGCGCGGCACGGACTTTAATGCTTCAATATAGTATAATTCTGTAAATTATTTTTAAGATTTTCTTTTTTTGTATAAAAGTATAACATTTATATTTTTATACAAAAAAGGAAAATCTTAAAAATAAGTTGTGGAACTATGTTTTATAAGAGCCTTAAAAAGCGTGTCGAGCAGTGAAAAAGAAACGTATACAATTGACTGGGACAGAGGGAGTAGGACGCTATTTTTTATTATATTTATAAGTCACTTACTACGACATGGTTGGACTTGCTCTTATAATTTACAATGTTGTATGTATAGGATGAAGGGGGACTGATAAATGGTATCTAGAGGCTAGCGCCTGGAGGCTGTTGCTGTGTACCTTTTCTTCTCATCTTGGATCTTTTTCTTTGTTTCTAATTATATTTTTATATATTGATTGTCATTTTCCAAACATAAGCAATGTAGTTCTACTCATAAATAATTAAATATGCATGTGTACTCATAAATTACTGCAGTATATTTTTCCAATTTAATTGAGGTGTTATTATGTCAGAATAAAAACCATGTTGAAATAAAGCTTATCACAATCATTTATAGTATCCTTTGGGAAATTTTGGCCGCCACTAGAGTCGCCGCTGGATATATGCTGGATATATATGTATATCAATTTTATCAGCTGAATTACTAACTACAGCACGAATACAACAGAATAAAAGATTATCAACATCACATAAAAAGCAACCTAATTACATGAATAAAGTCAGCATATGACAGACTCCGGCTATAACAATAACAAATATAAATGTATAATAACAATATATATGAGCAAATCTACAACAAATTCATACAGCCGCTATCACCAAATATAAAAGAGAGAGAGAGGGAGTGGGAGGGAGAGAGAGAGAGAGAGAGAGAGAGAGAGGGAGGGAGGGGGAGAGACCTGACCACCGACGACGGCGATGGAAGGCAAAGCGTCCCAGAGAGTAGGCAAAGCGCTCTCTTCGCCATAATCACCGAGCTCTGTGCATGCTTTTTGTAATCTATTCACTAACGCTATCAGATTCTCCATTTGGATCGGATCAGGAGGTTATTTACGCAAATTGTCACAATTGATTTGATCGATCGCAACAGAATCAACAAGAATTGTAACGTAGCGCGGGTAGAGAGAGTGCACGGGAAATAGCGTGGAAACAAACCAAAAACTGGGAACGCCCGACTTTATATATTGGCCTCCTCTGCCTACTATTCGGTCCCGAAATATTTTCAAAACTCAAACCGCGTCAAACTTTTATAAGGAAGATCTGTACTCTGCTGTAACAAGCCAAAAAAATATTTTATAACGGTAAAATATGATGTTACAAACACGAATATTTTGATCGACGTATACATTGTTTTTATAACGACAAGCAAGATGTCAATATAATTTAAATTTATCCTCATACAGTTCTTGCAAAATTCTTGCAAAGAAAATTATGAATATCCAACCCTACTAAACTCCTAATAAAATGAAGTTTGTATATTAAATTACAAAAATTAAATTCTGAACTATTTACTCATATTCACGCGCATTTAAGATCAGTACTAGTAAAATCAAACATTAAAAACTTCATCGATCGGTATTTGAGACTACGAGCCTCCTTAACTTTTTCTTGTTAAAATATATCTCTTGAACGATTATAACTATTAAGAATGTATTTAATGTGTTAAATAAAAAAATATTTAATACATTTAATAAAAATATACTAACTCAACTATGAGTCTATGATTCATTATTTGAAATTTAATTTATTTGATGAACTTATATTATTCTTATATAAGATTTAATATGAAAACATATACGACAAAACACAATATTATAATTTACAATTGCATTTTAAATGCACATCATCCAAATATGCGTGACCTTTCTCTATACCCATTTAGACATTAGACCCATGTCATGTTGATCGGATAAATATGTCACAAACACTTTAATATGGTTGAATGTCCTCATCAAGCATATAATCGAATTTATGAAAGTCGGACATTGTCTTCATACTTCTGACCAGATAGAATCCCGATCACAAGTCTATCCAAAATGAGATGTATGTCAGAATCCAACAAACGGTCACAAATCAGCTTAAAACTATTTACAATTCTGATAAACATTAGATATTAACTTATCTTTTGGTGTACAAATTATCATTTCAAATTAATAATTTTTTAATTCAATTTGCTTAGACCATCTCAAACCCATTACACTAATAATGGAAACGTTACACTATTTTACTTACTTTCAAGGGGTGGCAATATCAGACACGACCCGAACCCGTAAACCGATTTACCGAGACAATACCCGAAAGTGACCCGAAAATTACCCGATTGACCCGAAATGACCCGAAATTAGAATTTCATTTTTAAACACCTCAATTTCCAGTTTTATTCGATTTTTAATGATTTTAACTTGACCTGAATCGACCCGATTGCTGACACGAACACGACCTATTACCTGAAATCCGAAATTGCCACTGTCACATCATTCATAAACTGAATTACAAACTCATTGACATTATAATTTCTACTAAAAAAATTCTAATAACATGTAAGGAACAAATTTATTTTGTTTAAAAAAATTAAGAATATTGTTGAAATTGTGAAATGCACTAAATTTGATGTGAAAACTGAAGTACTGGTGGGATACGATGGATGTCTTGGGATAAACTGAGTGATTCAAAAAACAAAGGGGGCTGGGTTTTCGAAGTTTACATGGTTATAATTTAGCTATGTTGGGAAAACATGTGTGGAACTTTGTTCATAAACCGCATTCACTAGTCTCTCGAGTTTTCAAAGCTAAGTATTATCCTAATTCACACATTCTTAATGCTAGTAGTCATGGAGGGGCCAGTTTCATTTGGTCTGGGATATTCAAAGCTAAAGAGGAACTGAAGAAAGGATTCAAGTGGATTTTGGGAAATGGTCAAGATATTTCGGTAAGTTCAGATCCTTGGCTTCGAGGGAAAGAAGATTTTATGATTGACAATGGGGATGAGTTTGATGTGAACATGAAAGTTCATCAATTGTTTCGGCACAATTCTGCAGAGTGGGATAGAGAGAAAATCTGTGACATGTTCAATGAGAGGGATGCCAATGCCATTCTTAATATGAGAATTCCTGGCTTAAATCCACCTGATAGGATAGCGTGGATGTATAGCACTGATGGTCTTTACACTGCTAAATCGGGGTACAACTGGTGGCAAGAGAGAAGTAGACAGCAGGTCTCTACTGAGAACTCCTTAGGATGGAAGAGAATCTGGAAATTGCATGTGCCTTCCAAAGTTAAGTTCTTCCTGTGGCGTTTTTGTAAAAACAATATTCCTGTCCGTTCGGTTTTAATGAGGAGATGTACGGGAATCCCACTGACGTGTCCTATGTGTAACACAGACGTTGAACACCTCCTCCATATGTTTTTTGACTGCTCTTTTGCTTCTCAATGTTGGCAACTCATGGCGCTGAATTTTGATATGTGGGAAGTTGAGGACGCAACAGTTTGGCTGATTGATAAACTGGCTGTTGAGAGATATGAGGAGCTAATCAAGATTGCTATGACTCTGTGGACCATCTGGTTTTTCCGAAATAAAAAAGTGTGGGATAACAAGGCTGTGACTAAGAGATTTGCTGTCGACTGGAGCTTAAAACAACTTCAGGATTGGAGGTCTGCTGTAGCTAAGGTGCGTAACCCTCAGTCCTCAGGTGTTAATCAGGGTGGTAGTGTGAGTTCGAAGTGGAAAAAACCAGCTGAGGGTAAGTTGAAGCTTAATGTTGACGCAGCCATCAACCAAGGATCCTCCTGTTTCTCTATCGGAATGCTGCTGCGGGATCATTCTGGTGCTTTTCTTGAGGGGCGAACAATGAAATTCAGCAGAATAGCTTCAGTAATGGAAGCTGAGGCTACTGGTATTGAAGAAGCTCTGCTTTGGTTAGTGTCGAAAGGTGCTACAGATGTTTGTATTGAGTCTGACTCTTTGCTAGCAGTCCAAGCTGTGAATGGCAGTGCTCGGTTCCAGTTAGAAGTTGGCCACATTATTGATCTGTGTAGGTCAATTTTAGCTAGTAGAGCTGATGTTAGTGTGCAACATGTTAAGAGATTAGCCAATAGGGCGGCCCATTGTATGGCTCGTATCCCTTGCCCGCTAAATTCTGTTGTTCCGATTATGAGTCCTCCACGTAATGTGTTGGATTCGGTGATGTATGATGCAAGTTCTGAGTAATGAAATTCCTACTTTTATTCAAAAATTCTGATAAACATTAGATATTAACTTATCTTTTGGTGTACAAATTATCATTTCAAATTAATAATTTTTTAATTCAATTTGCTTAGACCATCTCAAACCCATTACACTAATAATGGAAACGTTACACTATTTTACTTACTTTCAAGGGGTGGCAATATCAGACACGACCCGAACCCGTAAACCGATTTACCGAGACAATACCCGAAAGTGACCCGAAAATTACCCGATTGACCCGAAATGACCCGAAATTAGAATTTCATTTTTAAACACCTCAATTTCCAGTTTTATTCGATTTTTAATGATTTTAACTTGACCTGAATCGACCCGATTGCTGACACGAACACGACCTATTACCTGAAATCCGAAATTGCCACTGTCACATCATTCATAAACTGAATTACAAACTCATTGACATTATAATTTCTACTAAAAAAAATTCTAATAACATGTAAGGAACAAATTTATTTTGTTTAAAAAAATTAAGAATATTGTTGAAATTGTGAAATGCACTAAATTTGATGTGAAAATAGACCTAGTATATAGAAGTCAAAATTTTGAATTAGATGCATGTTTATAGCCCAAAACATAAATGAAATTCAGTCCTAACTCCGAAAGAACTTGAAATTTATTGATAATATGTATGTTTGTTAATTAATTACATATAAATATATAATATTTTAAATAAAATATTTTGACTTTCTGAATCATTTAGTTATTATCATATGTACCAGGCTTTACTATATGGTTAGAAAATCTAAATATTAAAATTTCAGATCAAATCCAAAATTCGTCAAACTTGAAATTAAATATTAAATTTTTATTTGAATCTGCTATTAATATTCAAAAATATCTAAATTTAAATTATATTTTACTAAATCATTCCAAACCCCGGTTCGGCACGGTTCCGTGCATATATCGTGTGAATTTTTCCTACCAAAAGTTATCATTGTTAAAAATAATTTAAAAAAAAGGTAGAGAAAGAAAAAGGAAGCTAAATTACAAATTTAAAGTATATTTTTTCGCATATCCTTTTCTAGAAATGACGATAAAGATCATGAATAGTAGTTTTATTTTAACCTAAAACAGCTATTTTATCTTCACAAGATTCTCTAGTGCTACGCTATCTCCATTCTCCAACAATTAGACAGGCTCTCTAGTCTCTTCCCCCAGCATCAAGTTCTCTCAACAGCACTCTCTCAACTTTTATCAATGTAGAATAGTTTAAATTATACATATTCACCATTTTTATTTATCATGGACTCTCTTTTGATAAATTCTTCACTCAGCTTCAACTTTTCTAACCCCAAGCTCAGTTCTTCTTCACTACCTTTATTCAAGCTATACAATTTCAAGAAACGAAAAAATTCTTCAATTTCCTGTAATCTTAGTTCTAATTCTCAAAAGCCCAATTCGCAATGGACGAATTACATCAGACCCTTTTCAGCAATTGTCCCACTTTTGCAAAAGATTAAATCTTTTGCAGAATCCACTTCAATGAGTAGATGGGGTTCTGTTCTTGAAGGGTATAGTGATTCTGACACTGTGTTACAAAATGGGGGATTTGGCATTGCTTTGTTGAGTATAACAGCCAATGCTAAGGTTAGAATTAGTCCATTTGTGGCGACATTGGCTGCAAATCCAACATTTGTTTCAGGGTTTTTTGCGTGGTTGATTGCGCAATCTATGAAGCTTTTCTTGCACTTTTTGTTTGAGAGGAAGTGGGATTTGAGAATACTGTGTTCTTCTGGAGGAATGCCTTCTTCTCATTCAGCATTGTGTACTGCTTTGACTGCTTCTGTAGCTATATGTCATGGAGTGGCCGATTCTTTGTTTCCGGTTTGTTTGGGGTTTACTTTGATAGTTATGTATGATGCAATTGGTGTAAGGAGGCATGCTGGGATGCAAGCACAAGTATGTATTCTTGCTTATTTTACACCAAAAGTAATGCTTGAACAGTTGAACTCTATTTAATTTTGTTTTACAAACAGTGCTAATTATGTTGAGAATATGTTGTTAAGTTTGCTATTGTAGCTTAAATTTTTTTACTCTCAATCCTTCTACTGAAATTTATCTTGGAGAGTTAATATGGATTATCCTAAACTGATTGCTTAATATACATTGTCTCACCTAAACGAAGCTACTTCCTGAACATTAATGGATTAGTAATATGTTATGATACTTAGATTGCTGCTTATATTTTTGTGGATGATATAGATAAGACTTTTTGTTGCTTGTATTGTTTTTTATAGTTTGAGTGCTGGTAGTAAAAACAGGACTACATGTTTGATTGCTAGTTGCTACTGTTTGAAGGATCTTGATTATAGTGATTCATTGGTGCTACACAATTTTGCTAAAATCTCATTCCTATCGAATGTGTTACTCATACACTGTGACATGCTAATTGTAATTAGCACTAAAAGTGGCTTGAGAGCTGTAAATTTAGATGTTCAGAGAATCATAGTTATGTAAAGTTTTAGAAACCAGAACGTATGTATTTGAGGCAGTGTGCTGAAAATCAGAATTCGGTTTGACTTGGCGAGCCTTCCGAGTAATGAATACTGTCAGGTTAAATGGGGAGTACTCGGATCAAAAACCAGATGTATTAAAAAGTTAATTTTATAGACTAAATTATTACTCTCTCTCTCTCTCTATATATATATATATATATGTGTGTGTGTGTGTGTTCTGTAAATATTTTTTCACTAGTTTTTGCTTCAATTACATGAAATAGTCTCATAATTACCTTTTTGTTTGCGTAACACATCAAAAGTCAAAACTTGATGAATAAGGCAAGAACACCCTTACACGTGTTAGTTATTGTGGAGCTCTATACCACTATCTCATCCTTTATCTGTATTTTCCAATCTGCTACAAATTTAGAATGTTGTCCTAAAAGTATCCTTGCTTGCACAGTTTGGTCAGGTATCTTAGTCTTACTTGCAATTGCTGAATGTTTAGTAGTCATGTTCTTCTTGACTAATTATGTGGTCATGGATACTGTTGTTGGTTATTGTAATATTATCTTTTAACTTGTACCTGATGTTTTTAAAACCAAGTCCTGATGGACAATCAATACCTGTTCTGACTTTTAAAGTGTGCATGACTCAGTTTCAAGTTCAATTCAACTGTCGCTCACTTCTGACAGCAAAATGATTTTCAACTTGATGTTTTCTCAAAGAATTTTTTGTTTTGGGGAAAAGGAGGGGGGGGGGGGGGGGGGGGGTAGATATCTGTCGATTTGGTGTTAAATAGCTCACGAGATGATCTGTGATCAGAATCAGCATTAAACTCTAATTTATTAATGGTTTCTGGTGTCCATTAATCCATTCATTTCTATTTTTCCTAGTCATGCTGCATGCAGTTCAGTTGTTTCTTTTGAGAATTTCGAAATTGGAAGCTTGTCATACTTTGTAGAATGTTTTTGCCAATTATGAGGGAGTTTATACAAACTTGCATGGATCAGAATTTAGACCAGAGGAGAATGTAATACAACTTTTGAATAGTTTCGGAGATTTATGCTTATATAAAACTATAGAATGTCATAGAGCCAGAGAGCAAGGTTAAGATGGAACTTGGGGGAATCCCTGAAGAAATGTCCCATAGCTTAGAAGAACGAAAAACCAGGAAGTAATCCCAAGTTATACTTACACCTTCATTGTCATTGGCCACTGAGGAAGTAGACATGTAAGCTGGGTAGTATTAGCATAGGGGTTAATTCTTATAAGCAGTGACATGCTTTGAGACATCAACTTGTTATAATTCTATAACAAGTTAACCTAAGGTTCCTAATTCATTGTCTCCTGCAATTTGTTTGAACTTGTCCTCCCTTTCCCGAGTGACTACTTTTGTGGAAGTACAGCGGATTGGTGCATATATCTGACAATAAGGAGGAACTAACTGCAAATAATGCAGAAGAAAGCATAAACTCGTGCACGGGCCTGAGTCTAAACGCGGTCCATAAAAACTGAAACACTGAGAAAAATACCACTATTTTTAGATTAAGTGACAAGAATACCCGTTAGGAAAATATGATATGATCCTAGTAAGTCGATAAATAGATAACTACTCTTTGACCGAAATAATGGGTTTTCGAGTGACGGGATGTTAAGATAATATGATATGATATGATCCTGCTAAGTTCATAACCCAACACCTTAGGCTTTTAAGAGAACACGTAGCTTAACGATACACATGATCAATTCTTTGGCCATTTTTGCCGGATATTTATTTCTGATATAGGTAATTCAAAAAAATTATTTCCTTATTTCGTTGGTGGAATTTGTTTCTCTAGAAAAGTAGATTATAAGAAAAATTGGGTGTGATACCCGGTCCTCAAATGGGTATTAGACCGGATACCTGGTCATAGAAAGCGTATGAGCTCATAAAAAGTATCACAGCTTCAAAAAAATAAATTTTGTTGGATACCATTCCTACAAAGTGTATATCATAGGTATGGATATTTTTGGTAACATTTTTAAAGCAATGGGTACTCTCAGCCTTCACCTGTGATTAAATTAATAGAATTTGGGCCTCTTTAGGTTTATTGACCTGTATAAGAGCATCTCCAAGAAGCTCTCTTTATGAGCTCTTAAGTAGAAAATAAAGAGTCATGGTTCATATAAACTCCAAGCGACTCTTAGAGGCTCTTTATAAACTTCAAGCCTCTTCTCTATCATCTGTTTTAAGAACCTCCACATGGCTCTTAACTTATCATTAATAAAAAAATTCATCCCCCTCCAATTCGCCCACTACTTTTCCCTCTCTTTTAAATATGAATAAAATATAAAATAAAGAGTAAGTGTAAAGAGCATGGTTGGAGTTGACACTTGGAGAAATGTACCAACTTGGTAGGAGTCGCATTATTTATATTATCTTTAGGAGCCAACTAGTAGACTTTTGGAGAAGCTCCTAAGAACTTAAAATCTGGCTAATGAAGGCCTCAAGTTGTGGATTTTGCTTGTAAAAATGGTCTGAGAATACAAGAAACAAAAACAGATGGGTTAAAAAATAATCAAGTTTATTGGCAGTCTATAAGTCACCATTGAGGTACAAACCTTTACTTGCTTATATGAAAATACTCCTACCTTGCTCCATCTTTGGTTCCTTTTCATCAGAATTTCATGTTGACATGCAATATTATAGTCCATGATATTTGTGTCCTTTCTTTCTAAAATTTGCTTATCCATCCAGGTCTTGAATTTGATTGTCGAGGACTTGTTTCAAGGGCATCCAATCAGCCAAAGAAAGCTCAAGGAACTTCTTGGCCACACTCCATCGCAGGTCTTTGCTGGAGCTATACTTGGAATTATGGTTGCTTGTATCTGTTGTCAAGGGTACATGGTTTCAATGTAATTTTGTTTCATACTTTTTATTATTTATCAGAATATATTGGGTTTATTATTTGAGGGGCTCATGAGTTGCACATAGGTGAAATTGCGGAAATGAAACCATTGTCTCACCAACTAATGAAAGAAAGATAGAAAGGGCATTCCATGGGCAAACAATTCATGTACTGTTGTTTACCCTCCATGTGCATATATAAGATCAAACAATCTTTAATCTTTTTGTTAAATTCTATGTTATTATGTAGTGAAAGATATGAAGTTCACATATTGTTCTTGAAGATAATAGTTCACCCTTTTGAGGCACAGGAGAAGTTTGTTGTAGCCTAGGAGAAGCTTTCATGGCTATAACAAACTTTTCCTTGATTGTTCCTTATGCTTAGCCATACCTTCACAGAGTTTTAGATGAGTTCCGGGCAATTTCTCAGCCTTCCGGCTGTCCCAGCAGTTTTGAGATTTTGTCTCATTAATGAAAAATTGTAAAAATGCCATTATAATGGTAGGCTGAAAACCTTAATACTGCAGACGGAAGTATTGCCTAAAACAACAAAATATAGTAGAAATGTAATATAAACAGGGTCATGTAGACTTGGCAATTCGTGTCGAACACGACACGAAATGAATTCGTGTACCTGAAATCCAAACACGAACACGACACGAAAAAAAAAACGAAATAACACGACACGAAGTACACGAATTTTTTGTGTGTTTTGGAAATACACAATACGAATTGAACACGAAAAGTACACGAAATGTACACGAATGAAATATACACGGAAAGTACACGACACAAAATGTACACGAAAAGTACACGAAATGGAAAAAATAAAATATTAAATTACATTTTAATATTTTAAAAATTGATATTTAATTAAGTTTTATATATTATTTGATATTATATCTATGTTATTTATAAAAACTACTATTACAATTAAACTATATAGGATAAATCATATTATTATTAATTATTATAATTAATTAATTATGTCGTGTACCTCGTGTCGTGTCGTGTACCCGATGAGTAAACCCAAAACTGACATGAAATTAAGTCGTGTACTTTCGTGTTTGTGTATTTTTCGTGTCGTGTACTTAAAATGTAAACGCAAACACGAAAAATTCGTGTCGTTCAATCGTGTCGTGTACGAAATTGCCAGGTCTAGGGTCATAGCCGAAAAACTTCATACAGGAGAGTAGGAGACTAGGGTACTGCCTCCTCAAAAATCTCCTAACATCCTCCTCAAAAATAATATAAATTATTGAATCCTAACTATTTAGGACACTTTCATATTATTCTTCTCCAACAATCTCCTTATCCATGTCTCTTATAAATGTGATAGTAGTGAGAAGTGGCCAAGTTTGATACCCCCTCCGTTTCTTTTTTCTTTTCCTGTTTGTGATGTCGGTACTGTTCATAACATGAGATAAATTACTAATTTACATCTAATCTATAAAACTAAATATAGTCATGAGTGATCTTATTAGATTCGTATTCACGAGTATTTTAATACGGTGAAGTTTTTATATTTAATGCTATTACGAAATGAAAGATATTAACGATCAAAAATATGTGTTGGCAAACGTGAAAAGTACAAACAAGAAAAGTATTTAGAGACGGAGGGAGTATATATTAAGGGTTTGTCTAGTGTGTGGGCGCACATTAAGCGCGGAATTTGATATGTTTGGGAGATTTTGATTGGTGTGGTTGTTGTATTTGAGGGGGGTCCACCATTATTAATATATGAGGGCTAATCAAAATCTCTCAAGCTTCTAAAATTCCGCGCTTAGCATGTGCCCATGGGCACACACTAGAAAAACCGATATATTTTTTTTTTGACAAATATGGCTTATAGCCTTACAAATGAGTATCTGTTCTACGAAACTCTCGGGGTGAGCCAGGGTCGAACCCAGGACCTGGGACGACAGAGGATAAGCTCTTTACCACTGAGCTATCCAACCGTGCTCGAAAAACCGATATATTAATAAAGAATGAAATGAGGAGAGGAGAGAGAATCTTAAGTATGAGGAGGATTTTGAAGCTCCTAACAATTTGAGGAAGACTTAGGAGATTGTTGGAGTGACATTTGAACACATTCTCCCTACAAAAATGACTTAGGAGTGTAGTAAGGAGCTTGTTGGTGATGCTCTAAAACTATGATACTCTAGGTGGAGTTCCTTGATTTGTATAGAGCTCTCTTCTCGTTTTGTTCATATAGTTTTGTATGTAGTTCCCTAGTGTAGTGCTTATCTGAATGCCGAGTTCATTAGACGCAACATAAGTGACCAGAAGCTCAATTATTTTACTCATTTCAGTAAAAAAACAGAGCCGAGTTCTACCACAGCTTCCCTCTCATGTGTATGGGTGATTAAATAGGCATTGATATTCCCATAAACTCATAGAAACAAATAATAGCATTGCATGTCTTTGTTTTGTTTAAATCATATCATAGTCATAAAACAATAAACTAGAGAGGCTAGCAGCACAATACACACATCAGGATTCATGGATGGAGAGTGGATCAATTAACTTTACTCATTACATTACATTATCATACACTTTAAGTTGAACTGGATTGACGGAGAGGAGAGGTGGAAAAGATTAATAACGAACGAGTTAGGAAAACATTAACATCGTCCATGCTTCATACAGCTATGCTCCCATGTTACGTGGGATCCCCATCTCCACTTTCTTTTTTCCGTCAACTTATTTTTCTACTCACCATTCACACAAAGTGAAGACAGTGTCCGGACATAAAACATTATCATCCACATGTTCCCACTTTTATTTTTCCTTCCCTATTTGTTTTCTACTTACTTTCAATGATATTTCCCAGTGAAGCATATGATTATGTTTGCCAATGCCATTTCATCACGTTCAGTTGCCCCATATATCGACTTCAAATCTCTGTTCTAAAAATCAGTGATTAATCACGATTAATCACCGATTAATCCATATTCCGTAACTCGCAGAACTGATTAAATCTCCGATTAATCACCGATCAATCCGATTAATCCCCGATCAATTCCCCGATCAATTCAATTAATCCCCGATTAATCTTTGTTCTGTAACTTCACTAATTAAATCTGATTCCCGCTTTTTACAACACTGCTTCAAATGCATAATATCTGACCACTTTTTACCAGAATTTAAAATAATTGAAGCCAATTAAAATTGGCACATCGTTTTACTCATCTCTAGAGCATCACCAACTATGTATTACTCCCTCCGTCCTGAAAAGATTGAACTGCTTTGACTTTCACGGAGATTAAGAAAAATGTGGTAAAAAGGTTGAAAAGTTGGTAAAGTGGTGGGACCCATCAAAATTTTAATAATAGATTTGAGATAGGGTAGGAAAGTAGTGGGTGTAATAGTGTTTATATTATTATAGAATAGAGATAGTGGAAGAAAGTAGTGGGTGTAATAGTGAAAAGTAGTGTTCAAAAATAGTAAGTTTAATAGGTTCATTCTTTTTGGGACGTCCCAAAAAGGAATAAGTGTCAATTAAAATGGGACGGAGGGAGTATGAATTATGTTAGTGTGATAATTCACACTACAGAAACTAAAGAAAATACTTGTTACAGAAACTAAAGAAAATACTGGTAACAAGTTCCTTCATCGCCGAGGTACAATACAACTCTTTACAGAAATAGAGTAGATAATAAACGAGAAAAAGATAGGCCTGCGATGCATGCTCATCATTTTACCCGTGTTTCAGCCTTTAAGCATCATAATCTACTACTTTTACTACTATAAATTAGGACACCATGAGACTATTACAACAACAACAAGAATCCAAGGTAAAAAACCATGACAACCGAAGAATCAAATTCATGCACAACCATCTCTAGCAAACCCGACCCGAGACCTACCCAAATCATACACCACCCGGAAACCTTGTTGCTGGATATTTCCAATTATGGACAACCCGTTTGAAGTACCGGCAAATGCAAAGCAAAAAGTACCCTTACTATCCACTGGGATCAGATAATTTGAAGCCGGTAATCCCACGTTAGCTCCCTTGAAGTGAAACAACACTGTCGGAACTTTCACTTCCGACACACCCGACAGATCGAAGCACGTGTCGAACAGTGAAAAAGCCGGCGCCCGCTTCAAATTCCTGGCCCCGACCCGAAATGCATTCCTCATTGCTATATACGCGGGTCGGGTCAGCCGGGTCACGGAGGTACCCGAATCAATAATTACTCCCCCATTGCCCGCGGCGTCGATTTTGAAAAGCGACGCCGAGACGCCGCGGACTGGGGCACCACCAACACTAATTCCGGTAAGCCCAATGTAGTAAAATGTGTCGAGCTTAGGGTTACTGATTAACGGAGTAAAAACGGCTTTTCGAGAAATAGCCGAGCTGCCAAAAATGATGGACGACGGCTTAGACGAAGCCGACCGGTCGACTAAACAGTATGAAAAAGCGCGGCCGAAACGAGGACCGGCTTGTGAAGGAAATGAAAGCCGGCCCCGGCCCAAGCCGAGCAAACCGGCGGCTCCAACAAACAAACCTTCATTATCATGGCCACAACCTAAAGCTATATTTTTCACTCTATTTCTCCTAAACGTCATCGTTTCAGTTGAAAATTCACCCACGGTAAAAGATCCATCTCCATAAGAAACCTGATATAAGCATTTTTTACCCGAATTACAACCTGGGGAGTCGAGCCTCTTGCAGAGCGGGGACCCACAGGCGACCCCACCGAACGTGGATGATTTAGTTGGGTCGAAAACCGGGTCGGACTGCGTGTAACATTTTCTACACGGAGAGCACTGGATCCACACGACGTCGCTTCCCGTATCAAGAACCATGTACGAATATCTCGCTGGAGTCCCCACCCCGATGCGCGTGAAGTACTCTCCACTTCCATGCGCGAGTCCAGAAATTATCGAACTGCTAAAATCACTCACAGATTTCCCACGGTGGCGCGTGCGTGTAGAATTCGTTTTCACAGCAGCAACACTACTGAGTGCCTCCACTCTCCCTGCGTCGCGCGTGAGACGGTTGATAAAAAGCGCGTCGGAACTGGCATTAGCCTGGTCGAGATTCAAGTAATCGAGGTGGTGCAACTGAAGAGACAGAGTGTTCTCCGTTTCCTCTCCGGCCACAGTGAGTTCATCGGCGGCGAGATGAGTTAGAGCATCGGACTGTTGGTCCCAAGTGAGAGGGTGTAGTGAAGGTAGAGATTGGGGAATGAAGGTTTGGTACGGGAGAGATTTGGAGAGAGATAATGCCGAGAGAGATAGCAAGATGAAAGAGAAGATCAACGGCGAGATATTTGAGATTCCGGCCATGCTTAGATCTATGAGATAAAAGGACAGAGGGGGAGAGGAAGGTGTTGGGAGTATAAATAATGGAGGGTGAGTTTGCAGAGTGAGGAAGACAGTGAATATCTTAAAGGCGGTTCTGTAATAATGGAGTTTTTTTTTTTCTTTTTCACTGCTATTTTCGCTTTTCTCCCCTTTTACAGCAACATGATTAATAATTTTATTTTCTTTCTCAAAAGAAGAAATTAAATTTCTTCAGTTTTTAAGCAATGCTATAATATAGTTTCGTCCTCTGGGAGTTAAAAAAGAAAACGGTCTGATAAGTGAAAGGAATGTGTGCCTTCCTTAATTTGCGGATGTGATAAGTTTATTGATACGTTGAATGTGCCTAATTGTTTTATTTTTAATTATAAACTTTATACTATCCATAATGTCATATAATATTTTAAAATATTTTATTAATTTTTTTAAAATATTTTGTTGATCTATCTTGAAAAATTTTGTATGCTCAAGATATAAATATACTTGGGTGGTTTGCACAAGTAATATACAAAGATATCTTACTTGAAGGAAACCAAGCCTGGGCACGTATTTCATGTTTATGATACTCGGGATAATTTAAAGTTGAATTGTAAAATGAGATATGCTTGTGTCGTGGGTTGGGATTTAGCTGTAAAGCTATGGAGTGCTAAAAATCAGCTGCAAATCTAAACAAAGGACCAACATTACATTACTGCGACTTGACTTTACCACGTTTTGTAATGCTGATTTCACACTTGCCCACTCTCCGTATTTGATATCCAAGTGTTTGTAACTAGCCCGTTGTACGGATGACCAGAAATTGTCTGGTTCGATTTGAATTCAAAACGAAATGGGTCCTGGCCTTTTAACTTCGAGCTGATGGATTGGGCTGGGTCCTTAAAGATAAAGTGGAGTAGACTCAAAATATGTTAGGTCGACTAGCCATATTAGAATAGCTACTTTTATGTTTTCTCTTTGTGTGTATTAGCTGCTAGGTTCTTGATTTTTGAAGTTTCTTGGAGATTTGAAGTGGGCTTTCTTGGCTGATTGTGTTGCTTATCTTGGTTTTTCGGGTGAGATTTGATCTTTTTGGTGTTTGGTTTCTGGGGTCTTTTGAAAGTTTGACTTTGGGGGTTTAAAGAGTGTGGGATGATCGTTGAAGCTGCTGAGACTTAAACTTCATCTTATAACGTCCTGGATGAGAGAACAACGCACAAGCCGTGAAGAACCTCAGGCACAAAATGGACTCTCACGTCTCCAGCTCTCTCAAAATCGCTAAACAAGTCAAATCAAATCTCCAGGCTCTCTTTGTACATTCGTTCTTATAAAACCTGTGAACTGAACTCTTGTGTCAGCGGAATTCACTGATCTCATCTGTTCATGGGTATGTCTCTTCTTGATTTTTGATATTTCTTACGTGAACAATATGATATGGTATGCCCTTCTATTACAATTATTTACAATATTCTTTCTTTTTCTCATGATTTTGAGTGGAATTGCGAGAGGTGTTGATTTTAATCTTGTTTGTTTGTTTGTTTAATCCATGTGTTTTGTTTGGTTTTTGGTGTTTTTGGCGATTTTTCATGTTACATGTGATACGCTTCGTTGTTCGCTTCGCATACGACGAGACAACTTGATCAACTTGATCGATAGCATAGCGGTGGTGGCAGATGGTGGCGGTGACGACGGTTTCAGAAAGGAATGTGCGCTAATTGTGCCTTAATTGAAGGCGGTAATTGTGCCTCGTTAATTATGCGTCTTTATTGAGGGCGTAAATTGTGCCTCAATTATTGAGGGTGTAAATTGGGCCTATTTATTGAGGGCGTTAATTGGGCCTTATTTGAGGGCGTTAATTGTGTCTTAATTAAGGATATTAATATTTTATTATTATGCCTTAATTAAGAGCTTAATTGTCTCAATCATGAGTTATCATGATTGTGGGAATATTTTGATGTAATCTGTTAAATATATCGACTTATATTTTTTTGTTTCTCTTGTTTTATTTTCAGGATTCTTGGAAGAAGGCCGGTTTTCTTTTCGGACATTAAAGTTTTATTGTCTAAATTTCCCCGGTCATCTTGCATGTCCGACGGTTAGATAATAAGCTTTCTTGAATGAAAGAATTATCACGGTGAATTGCCGATTCTCGTTGAGATTTATTCTCATTTTCAAAAAAAAAAAAAAAAAAAATATGTTAGGTCAAACTTTATAAAAACAAAAGTGGACAGACTGTTTTTCACTTTTTCAATGAAACTCATTAATTTTAATCTATTACGATAGATATTACCAAGGTACTCAGATAGTAATAAATAATTATATATAATTAAAATGAAAGAAATTAAACTTTTAACTAAGTATTTTCGTCTAGATCAAGTATAACAATAATATATAAATATATTAACATATTATATTAACTAGTTGAGAAGCCGCGCGTTGCGGCGGCTTATAAAAATAATTTTATGGATGTCAATAAAAATTATATTAATGTTTTAAAATTAATATTTGTATGATAAAATAATTTTTATATTATAAAAATCTTGATGTAATTCCAATACTAATATATAAAATTGCAAAATTGGACTATAATTCATGGTGAAAAAATGAAAATAAATTTATACACGTAATTAACAATTTAAAACACAACGAATCTTAGTTTTATTTGTGTTTTTTATTGAAAAGTAATCATGTTGTTACATTGTCACCTTACTCCAATTTTTTTTGGATTGATTGTGCACAAAAACATGTAACTTAAATCCGTGAGATAACGGTCTATAACTACCCTTGCTTGTAAGCACCTTTATATCTTAATACTGTATAAATAGCATTAACTTAAAAATTGCTTGAACGGAGCAAACAGATAATGCATGAATAATTTTTTTCATGTATACAAAGTAAATCATATAAAAATTAACAACAACAAACATGTCCGAAAAACAAAACAAATATTATAAAATAATACCCAACAAACATATATCACTAACAATTAATTTATTGATATCATCCATCAATATTATGTCAAGACTATATTCTTTTCTCGTGTTTGGATTTGTCGACTCCAACATAGCGGTATATAACTACCTTTACTTGTAACCACCTTTATTAGAAATCGAGCAAGCAAGAGAACTATCACCAGAGAGAGGTAGGGTTGTGGTATTGAAAGAGAAGAAGTTATGTTTAGATGATCCAAAACCCTACAATCTATAGAGGTACCTACAATCTACTGGGGTATTTATAGGTGCAGGGAGACTTGTGTGCTACTCTTTCCCATAATTAAATAATTGAAACAAAATCAAATTAAAACTTTCAAGCTATAGAGGTACCTACAATCTACAGGGGTATTTATAGGTGCAGGGAGACTTGTGTGCTACTCTTTCCCATAATTAAATAATTGAAACAAAATCAAATTAAAACTTTCAAGCTACTATATTCCATAAATAATCTGAAACAAAATCAGATTCAGAAACTTGCTTCTAATATACCCGAAACTAAAAAAGGTAATTCTAATTTTTGATATTTTTTTATCCAAAAATTCCAGAAAATTAGAAAAAATAGAACGGAGCGATGTGAGAGGCGCCATGTTTAGATGATCCAAAACCCTACAATCTATAGAGGTACCTACAATCTACTGGGGTATTTATAGGTGCAGGGAGACTTGTGTGCTACTCTTTCCCATAATTAAATAATTGAAACAAAATCAAATTAAAACTTTCAAGCTATAGAGGTACCTACAATCTACAGGGGTATTTATAGGTGCAGGGAGACTTGTGTGCTACTCTTTCCCATAATTAAATAATTGAAACAAAATCAAATTAAAACTTTCAAGCTACTATATTCCATAAATAATCTGAAACAAAATCAGATTCAGAAACTTGCTTCTAATATACCCGAAACTAAAAAAGGTAATTCTAATTTTTGATATTTTTTTATCGGGTTAATAGGCGTTTTGGTCACTTAACTGACTACGAATTTTCACTTGGATCATCAAACTCAAAAAGTTTTCATTCAGATCACCTAACAGCGTAAATATTTCACACGAATCACTAAACACGCAGAAATTTTCATGGCCGTTAAATAGGTTTGACTTTAAACGGTCTGCCGTTTAAAGTGCCACATCATGTGACACATCAGTTTCTTAACCCGCTAATCTTTAAACCCGATCCAATACTGACTCGATCCAACACAAACCCACATATTTACCCTAATTTAAAACCCTCAATTCAACCTCCAAATTAAATCTAATTCAGAAACTCCACCCCTAAATTATACATACAACCTGCAAGGAAGATGTAGACATCGAATCAAACTCATCAACTCTGTACCCAGGTCTGAGTCATGACGAGAATCAACTTCCTTGAGACTTCATTCGCAAGATCTACGAAATTCTCGCCACTCAAATGATCTTAACTATGATCATCTCCTCCGTCGCCGTTCTTTATACTCTGATGAGTGAAGTGTTTCGCGGGAACTCCGGGCTTCTGCCCGTCTTGCCTCTCGTTTATAAGCCTTTCATATACAAGAAACTCTGAATACGCGAAATTTGTGTGATTTGTTGAGATTTTGGATAGTTTGTTTTGTTGTGATTAGATCATCTGTGTATTTATTTCTGGGTTTTGTGCTTCAGATTTTCAAGTAATTTACTATGAAGTTTCTGTTGGTCACGTGAGCAGCCAGCACATTTTTCCGTCCAAAAGTTAACGTTACTAACGGCCAGTGACTTGATTGAAAGTTTTTGTTAGTATAATTATTTGACTAAAAACTTTTTGAGTTTGATGACCCAAGTGAAAATTCGTGGTCAGTTAAGTGACCAAAACGCCTTTTAACCCGAAAATATCCAAAAATTCCAGAAAATTAGAAAAAATAGAACGGAGCGATGTGAGAGGCGCCATGTTTAGATGATCCAAAACCCTACAATCTATAGAGGTACCTACAATCTACTGGGGTATTTATAGGTGCAGGGAGACTTGTGTGCTACTCTTTCCCATAATTAAATAATTGAAACAAAATCAAATTAAAACTTTCAAGCTATAGAGGTACCTACAATCTACAGGGGTATTTATAGGTGGAGGGAGACTTGTGTGCTACTCTTTCCCATAATTAAATAATTGAAACAAAATCAAATTAAAACTTTCAAGCTACTATATTCCATAAATAATCTGAAACAAAATCAGATTCAGAAACTTGCTTCTAATATACCCGAAACTAAAAAAGGTAATTCTAATTTTTGATATTTTTTTATCCAAAAATTCCAGAAAATTAGAAAAAATAGAACGGAGCGATGTGAGAGGCGCCACCTACACGCCCCTCGCTTCTCCTTTATATAAGTATATTGATTAGAGATTTAAATTCTTCTGGCAATCCATTCGGGTTTTATAAAACACACAGGGTCGAGGGTCCTAGATTCAGGTCAAGATTGGACTTTTGTGGGACAAAATTGTTTCAAATCCGACATGACCGAATTGTTTGGGACCAGAATTCTTAAACGTCTTGTCCTCGTCTTGAAGGCGTGCTCGGGAAGGAGAGTAGCAGAGGTGAGTAAACAAGTCGAACCGAAAGAATTGAGAATTAAAACAACTAAATCTTTTAAACGCTACCAAATTTTTTATTTATTATTAATTGAAATTAAGAATTGAGCTTATTATTTTCAGTGAGATTGATTATATATTAAAATTATATATTATTATTATTATTTGAATTTATTATAAATAAAATATATAATTCATCTTCGATAATAGATAATTTGAAATTTTGCTATATATCTTTAGAATTTTGTTGTATAAATTATACTATATTATTTGTTAGGTGAATTCACGGAACAAGGATTAATCGGAGATTTAATCAGTTCGGTAAACTACGAAACAAGGATTAATCGGAGATTTAATCAGTTCGATAAACTACGGAACAAGAATTAATCAGTGACTAATTTAAAACAGAGGACTGAATACTGATCATATTTATATATTTTTTTATAAATATGCTTGTAAAAGAGAAATGGTGACAGAACCGAGCCATATGTCTTTGGCCCAACTGTCATTATAGTCCAAAATAGAGTGGTTCTTGGATGGCGAAATTCTGACCATATTTGGGCCAATGAAATAAACTAGCGGGTCCATGAAAGCATACAATATCACGAAGGCGTCAATTCAGCTCCAGGAATATAGCACGTATCTTGTGTTTGGTTGGGGAGAAGGGAATGGAATGAGTAAAAAATATTTGAAACTAATAGAGATAGTAAGAAAGTTTTGAAAAAATTTGAAGGAGTGCAAAATTGCTATGATGAGATTTGAGAAGAAATTGAGGATGAGAGAGAATGGAGCATTCCATCTCAAATGGAAGGGATGATATCTAGCATATGATGTAGGGAATGGAATGGAGGATGAAATGAAATTTCTTAAAAAGCATCCATAAGATAGTTCATTTTTTATTCAATTCCTTCCGGAATCATTCACCCCAACCAAACACAACCGTAGTAGTTAGTGACTTGCTATCACATCGTGCGAAAATATAATACAATACTCGCGTTCTAATTTATTATAATCAATTATATTTAGGTGTAAAATAAAAATAATTATTTAATACAAAAATCAATTCTTATATTAATTAGAATTAGATTATAATTTTTTATTTGATATAAATTTTATATCAAATAAACCATGGGATGCTACTCATCACAAATTCCTCGGTCTCAAGTTTCGCCTGCATTCTGATCCTCCTTAATGGTCCAAGCTTTAAGGGGGTATTATCCTCAGTCTCAAGCTTGGCCTGCATTTTGATCCTTCTTAGTGGCCCAAGCTTGAGAGGGTATTAAACTGATATGTAAATATTGAAAATAGTCTGATTCAGCTGTCAAGTTAGTTAGTTAGTAACATTCTGTTAGTTTCATTGCTTGTATATTTCAGCTCCATGAGCTCATGCAATACAATCAGTTTTCAGTTTTCATTTCCATTGTTAGAGAGAAGAAGCAGAATAGGTTTCTTCTTATCAGATACACTGGAGACAGCATGAGAATAGTTGTTTTCAGTGTAACGATTGTAAAGAGTTAAATTTGACTGTCGATTGTGTTATTTTACACTAAATAATATTGTATCGTCCAAAGTCCAAAGATGGTCTATCTAACTATTAGAGAAAGCAAGCACGGAACCACTGATCCCAGACTGCTTAAAGTAAAGGCAGACAGCATTCGAATGTCACTCCAGACTTCAAAGCACAAAAAAGCAAAAATTACAAAGTAGCATGATAGCATCTCAATCTCCTCGTAATTCACTACACAATATACTTGTTTCTACTACATATAAATACACACTATCATCTCAATAGAAATGTTTTGTGTCAATGTCATTACTATAAACATATCTGACATTTACATGATCCTGGAAAGATAAACTCCTTTCCATTCTTTCATGTAATCAAAGAATCATTCACCAATTAATTACTAGAATGGTTTAGATTTGTAAATCTGCCACCTTGAATCTCATAATTACAAAAATAAAATTCACGGGTTGATTCTTTCTGAGTTCCAAAGCTTTTCACTTTCATTGCTTTGTCTGGCTGTAAAGTTTACCCTCTTATTTTCTTTCAAATTTAGGTAATCCACCTGTTTGTGAAAAGTATAATATAGTCTGTATGTAAGGAAATAAGATTAATAATATAACAGATAAGAGCCAAGAAGATATCATACCTGCTCAGGATTTAGAACTAGTAAACAAAATGCATCAACCGGACCTGTAGAATCATCCAAAGAGGACTCCTCGGAAGACTGTTCACTTATAGAGGGAAGACCAGGATATGGACCCACATACTGCAACCTTGACCTTGGAGAACTTGCAAACCATGCTTTCTCTCTTTGCTGCAATGCATTTTCGCAGAACTATGAAAACATACATGTGGTGATAGGAAAGCTCAGGTAGAATTCTATGATCAAGTACTACAGCAAAAAAGCGATGATTAAATGAGTAAAAGTAGTCTCTTGTTCATATATTGGTAGAAAAGTCTTACCAAAAAACTTTAAAAATCTAATTTTGACAATAGAAAAGAACAATCCATCAAGCCAGTTCATTTCATATTCTTTATATTACAAATTTAAACTTCGAAGGCAGCTCTCTCAACTCCATGATGCACACAAAAGGATCAGGGTAGGGGAACTTTGCACACCTGAAGTTTTATGGGGTCCGGATTAGATCCATCAATGACATCAACTACGCAATTTATTCGAAACTGCTCCCAAGAGTCAGTAAAGTACCAACATACCTAAAACCCTTACAAATCACCAAATTGAATCATATGAACAAGTATATTATATCTGTGGAATATAAAAGTTATACATAAATAAGTATGATGTAGTAATTCACCTCACCAAATGGACATTGCTTTAGGTCTTCAATCTGAAATTTGGAGAGTTATCTGTCAAACAAGTAACTGAAAACTTGCAACTACTTAAGCCGATCACAAGTTTAAAAATGGAACAATGTCATTTTCAGTTAAATCACATAAAACACAAATGCATTATAATCTATGTGATTATGTGACGTTTACTGTGGCTTACTAAATGGAATAAAATATAAAAGGAAGACTCAACAAAAGAAAAACCCCAAAAAGAGCAACCTGGGATTAAAAAAATCAAAACCCTAAACAATGGATCTAATCAAAACAATCTTGTGAAACAACATGCACGTGTAAACACATAACAAAAGTTGTGATTGTAACACCCGAAAAATTTACAAGTACGTAAGCGTGAAATTATGTAATTTAACTAATTTACCTGCCAGAAATATTTTCTAGGTCGAGATAGATTTATTCAAATTATGGCACGGATTAGTACGACTGCTTAAATTCCCATATAGAGAAATAATACTTGGTGTGGCCCGGTGATTTAATTTACAGGAGTATGAAAATATTAGAATATTCGTTTATACGAATATAATTAGTAGATTCGGAAATTTTCAATATTATATTTATTAGTACGAAAAATATAGAGGGCTAGCTTAATTATTTATTTAGCAAAAAGAGCTACATTATTATCCTCTGATTTAATAAATTTTATAAAATATTGATATATCGTAGTTGAGAACGGATTTTAGAAAACACGTAGCGTTAAATTGTGCGGGCCAGGTATTTAGAATTTTGTTGTACGAAAAATAGATGCAGCCCCGAGTATTTATTTAGTTACTGGCTTAGGAGCCAATATTATGTTTTGGATGAGATAATTGTTTTATCTTTATATTTTTATTAATTTAGAAATTGATCCAGAAAAATTATAATAATTAATAATATATATATATATATATATATATATATATATATATGAATATTTTATTCGATAATTTAAATATATATTTTATTTTAGTCTCGGAAATTATCCGAAAAATAATAAAAACGATACGAGGATAACCGAAATACACGAACCAAGCATGGCATTAATTTTGTACTAATATGAGTCTCAAATTGTACGTAGTGCCCAAGTAGTACATGAGTACTACCCAAGGTTTTTAAGTACTGCCCAAGAAAGACACGCAAATCAAAGCAATAAAAAATTAATTAAGCTACTAGTATAAAAACCCGAATAGTAAGCCAAGTTTCCATTATCACAAAACTTAGTAAAAAAGATAAAAGCAAGGAGAAGGTTAAAGAAGGAAGCAGCAATCAGAGTAGTATATTAAGGTAAACAAATACAACTCAAATCTCTCACCTTTCTTATCACCATAAATTGACTAGTATATGTTGAATATTTATATGGCCTGTATGACCCTGCTTTACCAACTCATATATGTCTATTATACTACTAATAAGCACCTAGTTTTCTCATATCTCTTTTGGTATCATAAACTATTCTTTCGCAATTCTTGGAGACTACAATTAGGGCTATATATTTATAAAATTTCTGGAACTTATTTGTTTGATTATTGGTATAGGTTGGAACTTGGGGATTGTTGTGGGTTGGATTATATGAGCAAAACCGGTGGTGATGAGTAGGCGGGGCTCACGTCGAAACTGCCGACGGAGCCACGCGCGGTGATAACAAGCGAGGGGGGGGGGACTTTGGTCGGAGACGGTGGAGAGACGATGGAGAGGCGGTGATTTGGGTGGACGGCATGGGTGCCAAAGACGGCATCGTCGCTGTAACATAGCACAAGAGAGAGGAAACTGATGAGAGGAAGAGTGAAAGGGGAGGGGAAACAGGCGGCGCCGGTGAGCACCGCCGGAAACCGATGACGATGGTGGTAAGATGAAGGGGGAGAGATGAGAATTTCTTGACTATCTGCTGTGTGTGGATAGTCTAGGGTTACAAATGTTAACCCTTGTGCTAGCAAGATGAGAGTGTGAGGTGTATCTTGTGCAGTGACGATCAGACTGCAAAGATTACACAGGAGGACGGGAAGCACGAAATGGTTATGATCGGACCATGTAGTGTTACCGAGAGGTGGAAGACTAGCATTTTCTTATTTTGAAATTGTTCTGTTGATTGGCGTTATCTGCTTCATTGCTTTGTTTTGAGATGCCTTCGATGTTTTACTCGCTTATCCTGCTATTTGTTGTTAAGTGCTATGTGGACTTGCTGAGCAATGTGATTACTCATTCTTGCATCTACTTTATATTATATTAAGCAGTAAAAAGTGAGTATGGCACGACTAAGGAGAACCGCCCGGAAACGGGTACTGGCAAGGGAAAGGAGAAGGCGCACCATCCAAACTGAAGCTGCTAGATTACGCCGCTTGGTAGTATTATCAATAGTTATTATAGTCTGTAATCAGACTTGCCAATATGTAATCAGGTTAGACTTTAAAGTAATATTGTAAGACGATCGACCCTGGACTTGTGGGGCGAGAGTTTTGTTGTAAGATATTATTATGTAATGCAAGTGTTGTTTTGAGCCAGATGCTTAGTGACGAGCCAGATCTGCGGGATGCGGATCTGGGGGCGTCACAGTGATCATCACACAAGACTCATGAGCGGTCTAAGAAAGGTCCAGCTAAACGTGCTCACAAACGTATATGGATAAATGAGGTATCTGCATCCAACTATTGAAACTAATCAACAGAGATTGAATGAGATTTAGTATACATGGGGTTTTACATATCAATCTGCAGAAGGTGATACTTTAAGAGTACTAGTTTACATAACCGTGTTCCCGCCAGTTTACTTGTATATATAGACTCTTGTAACAAACCCTGATTAATACACACAAACTCTCCCTCCCTCCCTCCCCCTCTCAGTTGCATCTGGTTTAATTGAGTCACCAGTGTTGAATAGTTAAGTTTGACAAAAACTGAAGGGATTATATTAATATTAGGGGTTCATAAGGGAGAGGATGTAGACGAAACAAGGACCTTGATGACCGTCGTCCATACTAATGCGAGCAAGGCCGCCTAGCTTACTTAAGTAGCAAGATGCCCTTTGTCTGAATTATGTTTGATCTAACCTAACCGAAAAGAATAAGCTGTTCCATTTGTTGGGATCATGGAGCAGTTATCTGATATAATTGCTACTTGCTAAGATTCAGCGAGTCATACTTTAATCAATATAAATTACAGGCAAATAAGTTAAGACATTAGTATTACACCCAAATGAACAAAGAGCTATTCAACTTCAATTTGTTAATTTATCAATCTCTACACAAGGTATAAAAACAAACACAAAAGAAACAAACCTTATGAGTTCGAGAATCAGTGTTGATTTGAATCTTATTAGTGTTATCTTGGAATCCTCTGGTCAATCAAAATTATTAAAAAAAACTAAATATATGGAACCATCATAAACTTCAAAGCATTTCATATTATTAACATAAAAGATGATTAAAAACCTGAAAACAACAGTGCGATTAGCGGGTCTTCCATTAATTCCAATAGTTGCCTAAATACCCAAATCAAATCAGATAAAAATAATTAAGAAAAGAATCGAGAAAATTGAGCTTCAAAATGCAATCTTTAAAGGGGCTTTAGTGCGTGTGTGTGTGTGAAAGAATGAGAAATACGTACGAGCTGAAAGTAGGAAGAGTGTTTGAGGTGAGAATTGGATTGCATAGCATTCAAGAGAAGCTGCTTCCATGGCGCTATCGCGGTTGTACCCATTTCACTCTTGCAATCTCTCTTTGTTTTATTGCATATATATATATTATTGGGGGAAAAAATATGTGCAGAAATTATATTTTATACATAAAGAAACTATTTAAGCCTAAAATTTAGAAATAATAAGAACTTAATTATTTGAGTTTTTATTTTTGCTCTAAAAATGGATACATATAAGTTTTATAGGGGAAGTGAAATTGGATTGAGCCTCCCGCGGGAGAGTCTAACTGCTGTCTTGATTCAGGTGAAATAATTTTCTAACTGCTTTCTTGATCCATTTGAACTAGCTTCTTATCCCGTGCAAAGCATGGATTGATTTAAATTATTTTTTAATATATTTTATATTTTTTTTTCATCTTTTTTAAATTGAGATTATTTATATGATTAAAATAATTTAAATATATTTGTATTTTAAGTCATATTATATTGATGTCTTCTTAACCCGTGCAAGCACGGGTTGCTTTAAATTATTTTTTAATATATGTTATATCTTTTTGTTCATCTTTTTTAAATTGAGATTATTTATATTATTAAAAAAATTTAAATTTATTTGTATTTTAAGTCATATTATATTGATTTCTATATGTAAACATATCCTCACTATATTGATATTTATTAAATTATAAATACAAAAAATATACACTATTTAAAATTTTATCATATAATTAAATTATTATCCACCTAAAATTACTCTCTCTTTTTTTTTTTTGCTAAGTGCTCATTATTGTTGTATTAGATATATAAAAGAATTTGGCAAAATTCGGTTAAAATCGATGACTAATTGGGAAAAAATTGGATTAATTGGTTGAAATTACAAAATTTGTGGGGGAATTTAAAATTTAAAAAAATTAGTATATATATTTATTATTTTTACATATATAAAATAAAATTAATTCTGAATAATGTATTCATCATTATGATTAATCGTCGATTTTTTGATTTTTGCTTTTTATAAGATTGGATGTTTTTTATTTATTATTAAATCATGAATATAAATATATTATACATATATGTATTGGAATTTTAATTATGAAGCAATTTAATGTATATTAATGATTAGACATTAATGTCTAATAAATATCTTAGTATTAAAAGTCAATAATGACCTGATCCTTTTTCAAATTTTCACTTCCTTCATATTGGAGGTAGTCATCGTTGATTGTAATTAAAATGATATTTTAATTTTATTCGATGCGGGAGATGGTTAATATCGGTCGGGATTGATTATATTTTTGGTATCAGTTGTACTAAAAATATATGAAAAATATTGTGAATATTCTTAAAGCATATTTAAGTGTTTTAACACAATCTCGATTTTATTTATTGTTTTATTAGTTATTTATTTTAAAGATACCTGAAAAACATCATGAGTGTTCTTCGAGCACCTTCATGTACTCTAAGTCTCTAACATAAACCGATTCATCTAAAATATGCTTCGGAGCAAGGAGTTGGATTTGATCACGCTTCCGAGAGTTGGTAGTTATGAATGTCGAAACAGTATAATTATTTTCTGTTTGATATTTTATTATGTTTACGTTAAATTATCTTCTGAGTTGAATTTTTTTTGTATGGGATTGATTATAAATTCATCTCTTATCGTCATTATATATCTGCTGAGTCATTAGTTGCAGGGCTGTTCAGAATGAAGGTGATTTAGACGCTCGTCTGAGAGTAAGCCCAAACTTATAAGATGTTCTAACGTTGATCGAACAATGCTAGGACAAGCTCTGCAAGATTATTAATAGGACACCTTTCTCCTTGCATCGACGGGTGTAAATGAGTCGAGCCGAGCCGAACTGAACTCTAGAGTAATCGTGTATCGTTTGTTAAAAAAATTAGTCAACTCGAACTCGAGCTTGAGCTTGGATCGAGCCAAAAATATTGTTTGAGGATCTATTAAGAAATAACTCTGTTCACGAACGGCTCGCGAACCGCTAACGAACATGTCTCACGAGCTTTTGCTCATAAACCACTCATTAACTTACGCTCACAAACCTGTCTCACGAATTTTTTCTCACCAACCACTCATTAATTTTGTTCACAATCTAGCTTATGCTCATAAATTTATTTATGAGTTTGTTTCTTATTTAATTTAATTAAAAAAATTAAATTAAAATTCTAACAATATTTTAATTTATGCTCTAAGAAATCATAAATTCATAATAAACCATGTTCACGAGCTAGTACACGAACTACGCTCACGAGCCAAGTTCACGAACTCATAATTCGAACTTGTTTGCAAACTATCGAGTCGAACTCTGCTGTACTCAAGTTCAGCTCGTTTATAAAACGAATCTTACAATTGTGCTCAAGATCGACTCGTTTATGAATCGAACCGAGCTCGAATCGAGTTTTTTTCGAACCGAACACCGAGCGGTTATCGAGCGTATCAACTCATTTGGAGCCCTAAGTTGCATGTCCAAGAGTGTTCTAATTCAAATTCTAAATATAATATAAAATATCATGTATTAGTAATCCAGGACCTATATTACAAACCTGAACTCCAACAATGTGTCTTATCTTACAATATGTTTAATATTTTATTATTAAAGACTCTCTTTCATCATTAAAGTATAATATAAAAGAAGAGAGACAAAGAGAGAATTCATGAGAATTTATAATAAAATATAGAATAGGATAAGGAAAGATGTGCCTGAAAATAGGGCTTGAGAAGGTTATTCCAGTGATATAAGGCATCACTGGGACATTGTTGGATCAACCTATTTAATCAAATACCCTAAATTATGATTTAGGACATGTCCTAAATTAATTATCACACACGAACACACATATATATAGAGTCTTGCTCCAATAGAAACCTCTTTATAATAGAAACTAAAAACCAAGCTGGAATATCACTAAAACCTAAAGCAAATATCACTAAATTCTGAGATTCAAAAGAGGGGAATATTGAATCATAGTATTAGGATATACTATAAGATTGTAATTGAGTCAAATTTCCAGATTCACCTTCAATCATATTCCAATTATCAGACTATTTAATTGAGTCAAATTTCAGTCGCCGCTTGGCTTCTGCTCTCCTCAACCGCTCCGTCGACGCCGGCAGTACGGTACTAAGTCAACTTTGATTCACTTTCCAAGTCTCCGGGGATAAGATCTCTCCACGGTTGCCCAGGAGTGTTAAAAACTCCCCTTTCACCCAAGCCCTCTCCTGTAGTCGCAACGCCATCTAGGGTGTCAACACCTCCTTCATCAGCAACTTGCCTGGGAGATCTTCGGAAATACTTTTTAAAAAAAACAGGTGTGATCTTTTCAAAACATAAACCTACATGATTATGATTATGTGATTGGTTTTTGTTTTACTGTATATATTATTGTGAGATGATTCATATTTCATGATTAGGTATAATTGTGTGCTTAAATTTATTATTGTATGAGTTGTTTTCGAATCCAATTTTAATCTTTTTCTATCTATTTTTGTCCGAATTTGAAAAGATTGGATAGATATTGTCGATCTTTTATTATATATAGGATCAGTTACGTTTGGTGTTTTGTATCTTCATGTTCGATTTTTAGTTTTTCGCTAGTGTTCATGATAATTGTTTGCGGTTCTTGGATGGTGACGGTGGAGCTGGTGCACTGGTGACTTAATTAGTGCGTGTTGCAATATTAGATTAGCCTGACTGACTAATTTTATTCCGTGATTCTAGTTTTAGCTTTGTAATTTTGAATATTATTTGGTTTTAATGGTAGTAATTGCAGATCTTAAAATTAGTTATTTTTGAATGGCTAGTTGACTCCTTTTTAAATTTGTTTATCTATGGAATTTGACTTTCCACTACATGCATTAACTTGAATTTTGGTGTTTTAATTTGAGTAAATTATGCTTTAATTTGAATAATTAATTGACCGTTTATATACAAATGATTTATCTTAAATTGATAAATTTAAATTTGAAATTGGTTTTGGATTTATATGTCTTAAATGTGTTTTAATGCTCCTTAAATGTGTTGCCTGTATATTATGGAGATTGGTCAACTTTTCTTAAGTCATAATCAATTACCATCCAAATTTGAAAATTGATTACTTTTATTATTTTTCAAAGATTCAAAATTTAAAAACCATTTATGGGTGTCATCAATGACTTTATTGTGCCTTTAATGGCTTTATCGTGCCTTTTATGGCTTTTTGTTCCAATTATGGATGCCACTTTTAATGTCTTATTGACCATTTTGATGATCATTTTATTTAATTATATTTTATCTTTTACTCCTCACTTAAATTTTAATTTTATTGCGCCAAAAAAAATTAATTTTATGTGTCTAACCAAAGGATTTTCCTTTGGTTAGAAATTAATTAATATTTCTATATTATTTTATTTTCTATCTATTTTTAATATATATATATATATATATATATATATTTTGTTTTGCTTTTTATTAGATTTTCTATTTTACTTTAATTAAATTTATATGTGTGTGATTTTTGTTTTGTTTGATTTGTTTTTTCAGGATACTCTGGAAGCTACTGGACTTATGGGTTTTCTTTACTTATTCATTTAAGCTTTATTGTCTAAGCGTCCGGAGTTATGCTTACATGACTTTCGGTTAGATGATAAACTTTCTTGAAAGAAAGAAATCTCTGATGCGGTTTATTGTATTTCGATACAATTCATCTACGTGTACGTAGATTTTACAAAAAAAAAAAAAAAAAATATCACTAAATTCTTAAACAACCCCATCTCCACCTCCATCTTCACCAACCCCACCTCCACATCCGCCACTGCCACCACGTCCGTCGGCGCCTCCTCCATAACCACCACCACCTCTATGCCGCCCGCCCCCTCCATAACCACCACTTCATCTCCACCTCCATTATTTTTCTAACAACACAATCTCCACCTCCATCTTCACCAGCCTCATCTTCGTCACTGCTTCAACCTCCTTCAGCCCCGTTCATACTTCTTTATCCACCTCGGCTCACCTTTAAAACGCGGCGGAACCGCCACTATTCCGGCAACGCTCGAACCCCCTACTTCAAGCCGCCCAGACTTTCGCTACAATCATCTTTGCTCCATCTCCACCAATGTCACCACCATCTGAATCGAAAACGTGAACAGTTCTAAAGTTTCCGAGCAGATCTGGAACATATTTGAAGATTCTGGGCAGTTTCTACAAATTTTCACTAATTTCTGCAATACAGATCACTAAATCCTAAAGAGAATATCACTAAATTGTATTTAGAATATCACTAACTTGTATTGGTTTTTAGTTTTTATTTTAAGAGTGGTTTCTATTTGATCATGAGCCTATATATATATATAACTTTTCAAAATTTAAATACAATTTTTTTGTCAAGTTAAACCACATATTGCAAGATTAATATACAAGAAAACTTGGACAAACACTGTTATACAATACGGCAACTGAAATATTTGAAATTTTGACCAGCCGACCGAAATTCCAAAATATCAAAGTGTGGCATATATACAATAGATACACTAAGATTTAGTTTATGTTGATGTACACTGCACTAAAGAATCAACGAGGTTGGCCGCATGTATGAACAAGGGGGTTTGGAGGAATGAGAGTGGCCCAATCACAGACCTCTCTCTCTCAGCGGTAGCTACAAATTATCTCTCTTTTTCACTAATTAAACAAAATCCACACTTTCGAGACATGTTGTGTCATTATTTTCAATATTGTAGTAAAATTCTAATTTGTCCGGTCATCCACCTTTCACAAAAACGAGTTAACGATCACGGATAATTTATAAAATGAGATGACGACGAGGTCCCGTGTAACGCAGAAAAAATTATGTACACGGAAAAACGGTGAGTAAAATAGAAGGTGGATGAGTCTAATAAAGCGAGCAAGCAAAATAAAGAAGATGATAATAACAGATAAAGGAGTGTGACAAGAAAACAACAAGAATCAAGACTCTCCCCCATGAAAAGGGTCAAAAAAGAGAAACCCACTACTCAACTGACCACACATCACATTTCCACCCACACTTTATAATTATTTAAATAAATATAAATGTAATAATAATAGGTTAAATGAACCATGCGAAAATAATGAGACACAAGATCCAGCGAAATGAAATGATGATAGCAGCAAGTAAAGTCAAAACAAACACATTTGCTGCTCCTCCTTTCTTCGTGTTTTCTTCCATCATTAATCAAGTCATAAAAGTAAAAAGCAGCACAAGCAGAAGCAGCAGCCCAACACGCAAACAGCTCCAATAAAACATTCTCCAGTAAAGCTAATTATCTTACTTGGCTAGACAAACCAAAAGGAGCCTTCAAAATTCTCTTTCATCTGGAGAAAATTAAAGTGTGTTGTGTCACCTGGCTAGCTATCCCCAACTACTTTTTCTACTTCTTGGTTTCTTCATGGATACTGCTGATCAATGGCCTCAGGTTTGTTTTTGTGTCTTCATCAATCTCCCCTTTTTTTCCAAACCCTAGCCAGCTTGTTTTTATATACTTTTTTGTTTATCAAGTTTAGGGTGTTTGTTCTTTTTACATGAATATAAAGCACTGCACTTTTTCTTTAATTCCATGCCTTTTTTGTTATCTGATCAAGTCTATAATTACAAACCATAAAGGACTAGTACTCAAAGTTATTCTTTGCCTTTTTTTCCTATACTAGCTAGTTTTGGATAGATGGTTGAATTCTTACGACAAATTTAAGGCTTAATTTCCGTCGTAAATAACTCAGTTTGTTGTACTGGATGGTTGAATTCTTGTTGAGAAATTTGTGAAATGAATTGCAGGAAGGAGCTCCACCAAGTGACCAGAAAAAGGTGAAGCCACAGAAAGACGAAGCTCCCTTGAACTGTCCAAGATGTCACTCCACCAACACCAAGTTTTGTTACTTCAACAACTACAGCCTCACACAACCAAGACACTTTTGCAAGGCTTGCAGGAGGTACTGGACTAGAGGAGGCTCCCTCAGGAACGTCCCTGTGGGAGGAGGATCAAGAAAGAACAAGAGATCCAATTCCCTGGTCACAAAGCCTACTGGATCTCAAGATGATCATCTCTCCTCACACTTCTCGTTCCAAAACCCTAGTAATCTCAACCTGGCTTTCTCACAAGACTATAACACCCTCGAAGCCTCTCGGTTGAACAACAAAGACATTAACAATAACATCATTCAGCTCAACTTGAATTCCTCGTATTCCACCTCATCCCCGTCCACTTCAGCCTCGTTATCCGCCATGGAGCTTCTCAAGCTCAATAGTACCGGGTTTTCGCATACTTTTATGCCGGTTGTGCAAAACCCGGGTATGATGATGCAGTACTCGTCGGGGTTTCAGTTCCAGGAATTCAATAAGCCGCAACTAGGGTTTGGTGCTAACAATCAGGAGAATATTAATATGAGTGGTGCAGGTGAACAAAGATTGAATTTCCCATTCGGAGGAGCATCGTCGAAGCATCATACAAGCGCAAATGGAGTTGATAGTGAAGATAATAAGGTGGAGGGGAATCCAGGCGTGTACTGGAATGGAATGCCGAGCGGGGGATCATGGTAATTAATTAAATACTGGGTGCTGCTTAATAATAATTAATTTATTTGATTATTTTGGTTGTTTGTTTGGAGTGATATATTCTTATATATAGAACTAACATTTGATCGTATAGGATGTGTTAATTCGGATTTGTATTTTCAAGGAAGTTGTTTCTGAAACCATATATATTAGATAGCATGCATGGTGAATTTAGGTTCCACACTCATGTATACCCGGCTTTGATCGGTTTAAGATTACCACTCTTTTGTTCTGATCAGAGTATAAAGTTGGAGACTTTGTGTTACTTTGTTTCAATATATTTGCACAGTTTTATTAATGAAATATTCTACAGGCACATGTTTATGAACATTGAACAATATATCCTTACTTGATAAGGGTTTGATTAATTTTTATTTAGTAAATGTTAATTCGATTCAACAGGAAGTTTTCTGCTGCGAAACATGAGAATGCAGTGTATAGTATTTGGTTTCGTTCATATCTCATGATTTGGTAGAAAAAATGGAATGGCATACGTGTGGCTAATTGCTGATAGTATGTCGTTAAAATGCTTAAATACCAATTAATCGTCAGACTGCCTGATTCATCACCGCGGTCAGAAAAATTTTAGGATCGGTATTGGTCACAAAAAAATATTCGAAACTTGGTTAGTTTTCAATGAGCTAGTCAGGTGACGACGTTGGATTTACAACACTTCACAACACGGCTGAAATAGACCCTGTCATGTCGTCTGGTCCCATCCACATAGTATATATATATATGGATCGAAACTAAAGCCAGTCTGAAGCAATTGTAGTTGGGGAAATAAATTATAATCAGAATGATCGTTGTCCTCGTCAAAAAACTACTTCTGATCGGTTTTCATCGTCCAACGTGTTATATACATCTGAATCTCTTCATAAAAGAATTAATTCTGTCATCGTCCATGTGTTATGTACACCTGAACCAAAACTGAAGCCAATTATAAAAAAATAATAAAAAATTCGACTAGAATAATCTAAAACAATCCGATTATTGTCGAGCAATCGTAAAAGGATTAATTGTGATCGGTTTTCTTCAATACCAATAGATCTTACAACCGTTGAAACTCCTGTTGTTTATCGTGAAAAAGGGCATGAATTAGTTTGGATAACTAAATTATGGAACGAGTTAAAGAGAGATTCCCCGAGCCATTAAAGCACTTTTGCAAAGTGAAGAACGATGATATGATGGAACGAGCTAAAGTGAAGGCGGACACCACACACACATGCGTATAGTCCCTACACATGTACTTCATAAACTTTACAACTTGGATCAGTTTAACTATGTCACATATTCATTACTACTATTTATTTACTGTGACAAAGAACGTAAAAACTATGGATTACTCTACTCAACAACTACATTCTACCGGTCCCTTTCGATCACTCAACAACATTCGGGAGATATCTTTTCCTGAACTATATACAAACTTGTTTTAGTCTAAGGAATTATAACTTTATTACTGAAAATACTTGAGATGTTGGAAATATATTTGATTGTGGTAGGCTCGTTTTTCAAGATAACATAGAATCAGATTAATTTTTTACGAAACAATCGTTCGTAGCGAGTCGTGATCAAAATTGTCGAATTGAAAAAACAGTGGTACCTATTCACCTGCCCCAACTAATGACTCACCTAATCACTAGTAGTATGTTTCTAGATATCCACCGAGTCGTCATGCATCTATCTGTATATTTCATCATGAGGGCCGCTTCCTGGAATGTTTTACAAGGAACTTACGTTTCGCTACGTTTCATATTTAAAAGCTGAATTGCGTGAATTTCTGTATTATTAATTTGTGTAATTTCAAATGATCACTATTCTCGTGCGACTCCCGCAACTAAATAAAGTTGACAGCTATGTTTCTACACGAGGTAAGTCGCCGCACTTGACTCGGTGTATATGTACAATTTACAAACGTCTTCGTATGTATATATGAGTTTATATATACACCAAATAAAAACTACGGCTAACTACCTAGTAAATAACTAAATACTAGTCTTTCTCCATTAAGAACATGGTGGTGCATGTGATCACCGAACATCCGCTCCATCCATGTTGTATTTTTATATTAGATTTAATATATTTATAAAAAATATTAATATGCAACACTTTTTCATAATTTTAATTATATATAATAATTTCTAGTTCAAACGGTATATTTATTCCATTATTCCATTCATATAGTCCTTGAACAGAGCTCAAACAATAGTAGAAATTCATATAAAAAAATTTCTATCCAAATCTCATCATAGAAATTTGCATCTACTCAGTAATTTTTTATTTCTTCCATTCTAAGACTATTTTTTTCTTCTAACTTTTACGCATTGCATCCATCCTAACCAAACGCATCATAAAATTTAAATTTAGTAACCGTGGAGAGTCAAAAACAAATTTATAGGACATTCTGCAGCCAAGTTGTCAACAAGTGTTCTGGCCTACCACAAACTCAAATAAAAATTTTACAGTATACCACAAACTCAAATATCTATTGCCAGCTAAACTCAATTGTAACAAATTCAATAACATTATTATGAAATTACTTCTATAGAGTTTATATAGATCAACAAGTGTATCTAACATAAAATTATCATGAAATTACCTCTACAAAAGTTTTAATGAATTAGAATTCTCAACAAGTGTGTCAAACATACCACAAAGTGACTTACTGAGAACTCGCAAGATATAGTTGTAGAACTATGATTTTTTGTGAAGGATAGGTGTCAAGCTTGCATTTGAAATTTGAAAATCACCCTGAGATGAATTTCAAAACAATTATTTTTGATTAACACAAACAAACATATTTATAACCAAAATGTGTGATGAGTAAAAAGCAAATTGATATCTGTGTAGAAATAGATTTAAAACCTAGATGATGGAGATTTATATTCAATAGAGTATGTGTGTGGCAAGAAGAAAACATCTGCTAACTACGTTCGACCACTTTCCATCATATAAATAGGACAAATGTGAGCTTTACCATAGCAACACAATTACACAAGACAAAAGAACAGACTTAAGTTCAAACATGGCAATGCAAAGACAAACGACCACTTTCCATCATATACATAGGACAACTGTGAGCTTTACCATAGCAACACAATTACACACGACAAAAGAACAGACTTAAATTCAAACATGGCAATGCAAAGACAAACAACATCGGTACTTGCATCTACAAGGTAAACCACATTTAGGTTTTTTGGGGTGAGTACATAGCCACTTCCATACCCTTTTGAATCTGAATAATGTGATAAAGTTGAAAAAATATATATGATACATATATAGTAATATAGTATTACTGTAATAACAATAAACTGAAGGATGAAACACACTGGAGATCAAGGGGGTGAGTACACAAATTTCTGTAATTGACCAACTGAAAAGAAACTCAATACCTTAATGCTAGCAAGAGATATGGATACTTTATATAACAATCTGAATATTTACTTTGTAAGAGCAAGTCCAATGCTAGATGCTATATATCTATTGCTATTGCTATAATATAGCATCAAAAAGTGTTATTTGGTGCTAAAATAAAACTTGCACTCCAATGCTAAGTTCTATAACTAGTTTCAAATTTAACCAACTCATTAACTTTTACCTAACTTCTATAAATAAAATATAGAACCAAGGATGTGGGAACATGGATGGATCCATCCTTGGTTTCAAATATAGAACCAAGGATGCATCTATGCATGGATGCATCCAAATATAGCACCCCTTTGGAGTTGAGTTTTTTTACTTTTGATGCTATAATATAGCAATAGAACCAAGTATAGCATTGCATTGGAGTTGCTCTAATAAGATGACAATTAAAATCTGAATCTCAAAATTTTGATTATGGCAATTAATAGATTCTATTTTTTAATCCAAGAACAAATTTTTCGTACAACATTCAACTTGGACAGCGACTCATTTAATTTAAACAAACTAGTGTATAACAGGCTTCAGGGGATGAGCTCTCAGTTTCGAAAGATCCAAGCTTGCGTCCAGCTCTTCATCTACCTCGCCAACGATGCTTCTGCAAATGAGACGACAAACAACAATATAATAACATAAATTTGGTATATGCAGGCCAATGGACATATCAGCCAAAATCATGAACCAAATTGAGTAACCATACATGTTATCCCCCCTGATGATGTACAGACCTAGGACAAGTTGCTGCACACCTTCCTGTAAATCATAAAAAGAGACTACAGCTTAAAGGCAAAGTTTTCCAGATATATTTAAAAACAATTGATTGTAACTTATGGAATCTAATCAAAGAAGGAAGAAATAGCCAGATGTGTAGACCTCCTATAAGTGTTGTCTTTCATATATTGACCTAAAACGTTAACTATTTTAAAATAAGTTATTCACACATCTAACTTATCAGCTGTCCCATTTCCAAAACCAAGAAGATTGATTCACATAGCCAATCGAGACAGAGTAACCCTGAAATATAAAGGGATAAATTTTCTGATGCATTCCTTAGCAAACCTCCTCCAAAACAATACGTGGAAAAAATGTTTACAAAAGAAGGCCTCAACTCACTTTCTGCCATCTTGTTTTTATATATGTTTCCAAGCAGCATCATCAACTTTCAGAATCCAATGTCAGCCACTCCAATGGTCGTGCTAGAATAGATGGAGCTATTGCTATAACTTTAACACCAAAAAGTGATTTTTGGTGCTAAAATAGCACCATGTCTCCAATGGTTGGTTCTATATCTTGTTCCAGATTTAACCAACCCTCCACGGACTCCACTCAATTAAAACACAGATTTATTTTTCTACCTAGCTTTACACCAAGTTCCCCGCTATGTTCAATTTTAATGAGGTGGCAATTATGCTCCACTATCTTTTGTTCTATATTTTGCACAACCTATAGCACAACATTGGCAAGAAACCAAACTAATTGTATGAGCAACTATCGAAGAAACTCGCATTTTTAAAAAAACCCAAAAATTCACATACTGAAAGCATGCTGACTTATCCATATTGATAGCATGCCAAATTATCTCAAGAAGTATCAACTATGCAAACTCGCGAATCACGATTGTAAAAGAACTATCGAAGTGAAACAATATATCTGCATAAATAAATTCATACCTTTGTGGAATACACACGTTCATGAGATTCATCGAGAATAATATTTGTAGCCTGATCAAAACCTTTTAAAATTCCCTGAAAAGAAATGATGCTGACATTTAGTAAATAGAACCAACCAAAGTTATAAAATTCTAAACAAGAAGATACTCACCAGTATATTGCGCCCATCATTTGTTATCACAGAAATGATTTCTGCAAAAAGAAAATTGAAATATTGATGGCACCAGACTAGTAAATACTGCATAGGGATAATTGGACTTTATTTGTGGCAAATTAGTTTCTTCTGGCAAACAAAAATTAGAAATGCTATGAGGATATACCATATTCTCATGACGTCACAGCGAGTATTTATCATCAAATGCAACATAATCCAAGTTCATGCAAGCGCGTGCTATTGAAACAAAGTTCTTAAAGGGAGCGCGAAAATAATATATTAAGAATAAACATAAGATACTTACGATCTACAAGATTTTCAAGTCCAGCCCCAGCCGACATTTTGTAAAGATCACCACAACTCAAAAGATTTCTTCAGCCTTCAGAGATAAAATAAACATAAAAAAACATAGAAAGATAGTTCTGAATCTTCTGATAAGTCAATAATATCAAGTATTCATAGCACTGACAAATTGTCACAATAAGTAAAAATAATCTAGTAATAATGCTATATGGAAGACAACAAAGAGATTAATTCTAACAGCAATCAAACGAAAATATATAAAATCAGATATTCAGTTGGATGATGTCATATCAACCCTTTCAAGCTCAGTGATAAAGTCATGAGCCCAAGAACAATAAAGAGAGAATCCATTAACACACAATCTTATCCAATAAGGCTACACATGCCCATTACATCCCAGCTAACCTCGGTACATACTTAAGCATATAGATGCAGTCTCTACCACATTCCGTTCCATTCCATTCACCCCAACCAAACACGACTTAAATAGATAGCACATATAACATATAGAGGCAACAACCTCCGCTGTTTACACACACACACCACTGTAACACCTCCATCATCAACTCTGTAAACCGCCGGCGTCTCAGCCGCTACCCAACCCACGCCGACAGCAACCAACCACAAGAATAAACATATATATACACACACGCAAAAAAAAAAGCAGCAGTCACTGAACTTATTGAATTAACTTCAATTACATGGAGAATTATGCAAGGAAAAACTAAGAAATTGAACTCGGCTTACCTTCGCTTACAATAGCTTCAGACTTCTAATCCCTAATCCCCAAATGCCTCTTTAGTTTTGTAAAACGAAAGAAGAAACCCTAATTTGAAACATTTTATCAAATTTACAGGCCCGGAAGCAAAAAATAACCTTTTTAAAAATTCTAAATACAGAGAATTCCAAAAATAATTATTTTAATATGAAAATATGTTGTTATTGATTTGGTCGATATGATGTTACAAACCCATGCGTATCTCAGATTTTTTACTCATATATAATTTTGACGATCGTTATATCAGAATATATTACTACCGTAAATGGATGTGTTCTTTGATATTTTAGACATTTGAGTTCTCTTGAATTAAAATAAAAATTAGAAACTAATATAACAGTTTCAGCTGAGTCTAATCCAGTGACTTCTAAACATCATACAATAAAATTTCGTCATGGCATGAAATCACATAATTCATGGTCTCTTTGTTTTAAATTTGATTTTTTTCTGTCAATTGATAAATTTTATTTAAAACAATATAATTTTATCGTATTTTTCTTCATATTCCGACAATCAATTTACATATCATATACGTTATATGATATCTTTATTTTCTATTTTTGTCTTTTATAATAATAGCTCTTATATATGTAATTATTTTATATTTTATCATGACTTACAATTTTTTGTTGCTGAAAGTAATTGATCAATTTAAAAATCTTACATCGTTAAAAAAACATACACATATAATTATATGTACTTTACATTATTATTCCCGACTAGATTCAAAACATATAAATAATCGATTCTCAGTTGAATTCAAAATATAAATAATCTATTATCACATGAGTCTATGGATTAAAATCTGTTTCACAGATTTATTTTTCCAAATAAAAGTATTTAAGTATTTTATTTATTATATACATTTTAGATTTATTTATTTGAAAAGTCCATCGTCGACTTATTAGTTCAATTTATCATATCCACTAAATTATAAAATATGTTTAGTTCTGCGCTTATCCCTAATTCTTGAAAAAGTAAAATTAATTAAATAATATTTAAGGATTAGAGTAGATAGGATTATATCATTTGGAATAAAAAAGTGGATACTCTCTCGTCCTTTTCATATCTATACAGTTTACAGTTTCCGTTTTGAATGTACCATCATTTTTATACATTCAAAAAATAATAATTTTTAATATTCCGTTTTATAAGTCATTTAGACATTTTGCACACAATTCTACATGCTTTTGACCACCTACTTAAAATTATTATTTTTTAATTTTTTTAAAATAAAATGTATGTCTCATATTTTAATTCAAAAAAAAATTTAGAAAAAATATTTTTAAATAGATAGTCAAAGCACATAGAATTATGTGCAAAAAATCTACGCAACTCAAAAAAAAGATCGGAGGGACGCTACTTTCTTTTACATCTACATTCTATAATAACATAAACATTGTTAACTTAATTTTTTATGCTGATCCCACCACTATAATAACATAAACATTGTCAACTTAATTTTTTATGCTCATCCCACCACTATGGAGCGAGGAAATATATAATAAAGAAAAATCATAATTAATTTGAAAATAAATAATTAGATTTGTGCTGAACTTGGCACTGGTGACAAGAAAGTTGTTACTATGCGAGTAGCCGAAAATTTCATTAATTTACTAAGATGACGCCGTTTATTCTTTACCAATGCGGCTATAGTTTCTCAATAATTTCAAAAACGTACAAGGCACCTAGGGTGCATCACATATACATATAATCTGTAGAATCACTATGGTCCAACAGGTTCAAAAAATATTAGTGAAGTTCTTTTTTGACAAAGTTACTAATGGAACTAGTTCCTATAAAATAATGACCATATTCCTAGTAGACTATATATTGAAAAACTTATAAAGGGAGAAACTATATTAGTATCGGCAGACAGATAAAAATAATTATGTGTACTTAGGTACTGTTTGGGGTTGCTGTTGCAGACAGCAACAGCAGCTTTTTGCTGAAAAGCATGTGAAAAACTGTTTGGTAAATCGAAAAGCAGCTTTTTTTAACAGCAGCTTTTAGCTGAAAAGCTGCTGTTAGAAAAAGCAGGTCCTCCCATGCTTTTGGAAAAAGCTGCTTTTCAGCTTTTGCAGAATGCTGTTATAGATTTCATTATAAAACATCACCAAAAACATTATTGTTTTTAATATTATAACTCAAAATAAGTATATCAAAAAATTACCAAACAGTTATCTGATTTCTACAACAGCACTTATTTTACCAGCACTTTTTCTCACAGCACAGCAATTTTTAACAGCACTCCCAAACAGACCCTTAAATGAGAATGTCACAGCACATGTGCCCAAAATTTGGGAGAAGGCAAAGAAAAGCCCAAAACTGAAGCACCTAGGTGAAAGGCACATCTTAACATGAAACCCTTGCAATCAGTGCTCATGCAAGGCCCTCTTCAATCCTCACGCCAGCGTGCTCGACAAACCTCATTCATACACCAATAAAATGTTGTCATAGGCTCATCAGCAGACCTGGTCTGGAATTGCTGGAAAGCTGCCTTGCCATAACCGCATTGTGGGCACTTAGCTGCAAAAGGAAGTCCACAATATTATTAGTAAAAAGATTTACAAGGTAGAATAGAGAAAAAACGTATAAATATATTGAAGTCGCACACAATTACACCCGCCCAAAATTTTCTTTAGAAGACCTATATTCTCCAAATCTTTCTTCATACAAAGAGCACTGAATTTGTAAACATTGTTCTGATGAATGTAAAGTTTAGAAGGGTCAAAAGTAAAAAATTTATTTGCAACCTTAATAGTATAAAAGAATGGCTAGATTGGTGCCAAAACAAAATTCCCACTTCCTATTTGTAACTAAACCTACAGTCAAAACATGCAAAACTTTCCAGTCCCATTAAAACATATAGGCATTGAATTAAATATATGTGTGTAGGTTTATAGAATCTTAAAGAAAAATGACAATATATTTTTACTAAAACATGTTGGAGCAAATAAGATGAAGATCCAAACTTTAAGGATATACATGATATAGCAAAATAAAGAGGCATAAAATCACCTTCCGTTGTAGCTGCATTCTTGAAGTCATCATTTTCAATGACAGGGTCAATCTGTTTAGTAACTAACTCATATTTCTTCTTTATTTTAACCTGTAAACCACACACACACACACAAAATCTTGGATAAATATGAGGGCACAGAAGAATAAAACATGCAAACATAAAAATAAATAAAAGGGAATATATATAGGTAGACTAAGCGAATAAAAATACCTTGGGCTCGATGTTACAGACATAGGGACACTGTGGACAAAAAAATCTACCAGGCTGGCTCATATTGGGCAACTCATATTGCGCTAACATTCCACAGGTAGGGCAGAATTCCATTTTACACTGAAATATAGTTAAGAGAAAATTTAGAATGTGAGCCCTTTTATTGAAAAATATGACACTGCATAAACAATGTTCTATTTAAGAATCTTAATGTTGTATTTTACTATTCTTGTTGAATTAGTAAAGCATTATGATATACTTGATTCTCTATTGCATAGTAAGTACATATATACAAGGAGTCAATATTTTGACAAACCATATTATAGATTTCACACCATGATCATTCTTTTGCTAAAACAAGTTCTGCAACACACTATCATCTCCAAAGAAAAATATATAAGAAAACAAAGTAATGATTAGCACATATAGCTTCTCCAAATTCAGATGTTGCTCGACCGACCTTAGTGCTTCATGTAATTAAATTACTCTGTGTTATAATATTACAGGTCACTACAAAGGACAATTTTAAACCAAAAAACTGGGCCACAGCATAACTGTAATTTCAGAAGAACCCGATAGTATAATACTTTGATCAAGAAATTACCCAGGCAATGTATGATCTAGAATCATCAGGGAGAGGGTACTATGAATAAAGAAGTATCCAGGAGAGGATACTACGAATCACGATGGTTTAAAAACAATACAAAATGATGCCAGTCAGGTCTCAAATGATTATTAGTTGAATCAAGATAGATATAACTAACTTGTCACAACAGAGATCAATAGAAAAGAATTTACTTTCCAGCTCTCAGTAAATAAACAGGTATACAACTAGTCTGAAATGGGCAGAAGCCAAGAACCCAAGACGATAATTTCCCTGGTGAGAAGTTCGTAAACAGATAATTACATTCACTCATAACAAGTTCAGCATCACTCTAAGCTACTAAACCTCTTTCTACACGATATCGACATGTAGTACCCAATTTAGGCGCGAAATCAGAACAATAAACTGCATATAACAAATTATAAGCATAGAATAGTTGTAATTTACAAACAAATACATTTAGCATCATGCTGAGCTACTAAACCCAATTCTATAAGATCAGCGGCAGCTATTAACACGTAGTAGTGAATTCAGGGCTTCAAGTGCAAAATAAAAGCAATAAAATCGATACGACTATTTGTAAGTATAGGATGTGTAATTAGGGGGTAAAAAAGGCACAAAACGAATTGATTAAAGAAGCAAGAAGCATACATACCGAGTTGGCGTCCAAGAGAAAAGGGAAGGAATAGCCGGAGCTCCGGCAGCTATTTATATTTTATAGACTAAATTGCATTTTGTGTGTCTAAAGTATTTTATAATTGCACGGTTATGTCTAAATTATTATTATAGCCATTTGAATGGCTAATTGTTTTTTATTTAGCCAGATGAGTGGCTACGCATGAGTTCTGTTAAAAACTTAACGGGACTTTAACAGGCATGGGGCCAAAGGCTCAAACCTTTAGCTCTCTCTCTTCTGCAGTCAACATTCTCGGCTAATATTTCCCCACTCCCAGTTATCAAAAAATTGTGATCTCCAAATTTGACATCTCCATCAGAATTAAGACCCTTGCTATCAATAGCTTCTGTAACACCTGCAACTATTCCATAATGTGATAATGCTCAACGGTGGATACCAAATTTATAGAAGTTTGAGTGCTTTCATCAATATCACAAACACCCTCAATCAGCCATGTTCTTGTGGCAGTCTCGCCACTTCCATCTGAAGTATCCATATCATCTAAAAAATGTGCATCAGTTGCTTCATTACCCGACAAACCAATCTCCGGTATCATCTGATTCTCAAGAACTCAATGATTTCACAGCTTTTCTTCTGCACCGTCTTCGCTAGCTACCGAAGCAAGGGTTTCTGCAACATTGCTAGTACATGCATTGTAGGACCTAGTGACCAACAATTTATCTCATGCACCAACTTACACCATCCTTGTCAATCACATTTTCACCTCATTCGAAAGCATTCTCAATAGGTGCAATCAAGCTTACTTCAAAACAAACTTTTCCTCTTTTTTTGACATATTGGTTATAGAGATGGCAGAAAACTGATATAATGTGTAGTTATCAGATGAATTCATAATTATTCAAAGATAATAGATAGCAAACAGATATAATGTGTAGTTATCAGAAACCAAACAAAATGGTGAGTTTTTAACATATTGCATGAATAAGAGTCAAAAATGAATTTGGAGCAAAGAGTCTATCTTCTCCTGCGGGTAGAAAAGAAAAGGAAGCAAAATGGAAGGGTGGGAAGCAGACAAAAACATTGCACTCATGGAAGAAACTGCAAGCATTGAAGCAAATAAAGCATTGCACTCCTGGAACAAGTAGCAGCAACCATTACAATCTCTCTTATATCAAGCTCTGCCTCTCCTCTCTCTATAGAGACGCAGAGAGAGAAAGAAATGAATGTATATAAGTGTTGTCATTTACATTTTTGCCCCCAAGTCTGTTAACGCTCTGTTAAATTTCTAACGGTGTTCCTGCATAGCCACCCGTCTGGCTAAATAAAGAATAATTAGCCATTCAAATGGCCAAAATATTAATTTAGACATCATCGTGCAATTATAAAATACTTTAAGCACACGAAATGCAATTAAGTCTATTTTATATAGTGTTTCAATTAAGGTTTTGCAACCATTCAGCCCTCGTTATGTTTTTTATTTAATTAAACTAATCAATTTCTGTTTTAAAGATATTCAATTATGATCAACGATTAACTGTATATATTATACTATTAAGTTTTATATTTGTTATTTTTAATTCATAATCTATTATCATGTGTTTGGATTTTTTTTATTATGTTAACGGATTGTCATAATCAAAACAAATTGACAGAATTAGTTAAAGTCATATCCGTTTCTTCATAAAATATTATCGATTAAGAGCATGTTTGTATATATTTTAAATAATAATTTAAATTTAAAATGATAAATATAAAATAGAAATTAATTATTTGAGTAATATGCATTATAAGTAGTTCATATATTAGAAAAAGAAATTACTACAAATACAATAATAACGATACATATCATTTCCAATATTTCAATTTCATTCGATCGTCTATATTGATGTGGGACATTAAATTTTAAAAATTTATATAAAATCAAAACTGTAACCTCTAAGATAATTTTTAATATACAAGTTTGTATAGGGTTTTTTTTATGTTCATATTTTATTGAGTTTTAAAATAACAATAATATAATAAATAAATTATTTTCTTAAGTGATTGTATACAACTCAGATTCTAAAAATCAAAATAATTTAATCAAAAAAGTTGAATCTACTACTTTTCAAATGTGAAAATAAAAAACTAACTCGTTCGTTGTGAGACTTTGTGAGACTTTAAGCACGAGGATGCGCTGGTTGTGGGCTTAACTCAACATTTTATGGCAAGAGCTGACATACACCACCTATGCGTATTCCCAAAGGCATCCCTCTCTTTCAAGACGATTTGCATGTCGAAGCCTAATAAGATTCTTCGCTTTGCATCGGATTAAACCACACGCTCCATCGTTTGTGCGGGCTCCTGTCAATTCATTTGAGTTTCATTCTTGTGAACGTACGCCCCAGGCGGGATAATAAACTCGTTAGCTATATCATTACACGGATCATACAACGCCTAACATCCATCGTTTACGGTTAGGACTACTAGAGTATCTAATCCCATTCGCTATCGTAACTTTATCGGTGTCGGCCCAACGGAGTGCTTTTATCGTGTTCTTCCCACATGATTTCATTTCAACTTTTGTGGAGGTCTCCCATCTGAGACACTATTCGATAGATTATCAAATGGGGGCGATGTCTCCACTAGAACCTGATCCAAATACACCTGAGAAAGTAGCTTAGCAACACTTGGCCTTGGACAGATAAATACAAGACAACATTTCTGGGAGAAACGATCTTTACTTGCAGTTATCTTCATTGTTACAGGCACCAGAGACCCTGAAGAATTTTAAAGATAGATTCATTATGCCAAGTTCTTACTGGTAGTATAAAGAATTGTCATTTGGCAATATTGGTGAGAAAAAATGACGAAATCATCAAGCATACATATATCAATCAGAGAGTTAAATATTGCTGCAACAAGAAAATTAAAATGCGTTAAAGCTTCCCCTAGTCAAGCAAGTTATACACAAACTTCAAGCTTCAGATAATGGCTTCAAAGTAGAAATGATCAAACACGTTACAGTACCCCATTCTTGATATTCATCCTTCGACAACAACAGAATTTCATAGTTAATGAATATGCTGCAGAACTGAAGATCACACAGAAATTTGGTTTAGCCAGCAACGGTAGTTCTGAAATACATCAGCCGATTGCGTAACAAGTGTAATTGACATTATGTATTCCTTGACACCAGAAAGCATGAATTTGCCAGTGGGAAATTTCAATTATGTCATGCACAAGATGTACCCAATATGTGATTAATCGAAATATATTAAGCAATAAGCTGAGTGACTAATTGTTTATTTTCATTATCTAACAGAATTTATAGCACCATTATCATAGCTTGTGCAAATAAAATATAAGAGTTTGTGCCTCCAGGGATAATAATGATTGAGTTATTTTGCTGTCACAAACAGACTTTACATCATTTTCCATGTATGATAAAATTATGGAGGAACATCAGTGTGATATAACTTGATTTTTGGAGGGGCATAATGTCAAGGAGAATATAATTGATATTGACTCAAGTTACTCTAATTGGAAGGGGCTCGAAATTGCCACAAAAATAGTGTAATCAATACATGCAGCATATGAACCACCTGAGTTTTCTCATATTCATTTTCTTAAATAAAATTATGGGTGTACACAGTGAACAAGGCTCCCGCACCCTTGAAGTTGACTTGAGAATATGGTGATTCAATATTTACCCAAATAGAAGAAATCAACTAAAACAAGCAAACAGCTTTCTATTCCACACGTAGATTAGTCACCAAACAAGATCTGTACCCCATATTCGCACAATATAGACTAAAAGAGAAACATCAAGTAATACCTATCACTAAACTCGCCAGCATTGCAATTCCCTTGAATATACCCGACAAAGCACACAGAGAGAAATAGAAAAAGGATTTTCTTATCAGTGAGAAAAAAATTACTGTAAAAGTATGCCTGTGATTACCTGGTTTGGTCGCTGTACTCTACAAGGATCTTCATCTTTTCCCCTCTTGATCTGCTGCAAATGCTTAACTTTGACCTGCAATTGTCAAACAACTCACTCTGCAAATCAGCCCACAGATGAATAATTTCTCTTGTGAACATTCTCCGCCAGGTCATTAGCCAAATTGTTTAAGTTCCATACATTTCCGATACTAATAAACAGTATTGATGGAAATATCTCATTGTAGTTTAGTAAATTGTGAACTTTATTGAGTTTGCGACAACTATAGTAGGCTCGTACAATTCTACAATGATATAGAAAAATATACAAGAAAACCAAGACAGAAGTGTACATTCAGTGATTTAATGAAATGTGAATTTAGTCATAGATCACCCTCGTCTGAGGATGAAGCTTTCTCCTAGTTCAGCAAAAAGATGTTCCAATTGTAGAATCTTACGTCAAATTCTGGATTTTCTTCAAGTACAAGTCTCATTTCCTTGGCACTTGCAGCATCTTTTCCTAGCAATAATGCAAAACCCCCTCCCCCAGCACCAACAAGCTTGTAACCAGAACAGTATTGATCAGCAAATGCAAAAAGCTTGTCAACAAATTCATTGCTGCAGAAAGGATCAAGTTCCTGATGCAACCTCCAAGCCTCCAACATTATATTTCCTATCTCATCTATGTTGCAGTTCATCAAGGAATCCCTCCCGATCTTTGCCAGCTCCGCAAGGCGCTTGATGCTGGACACAAGAAGGTTATCACGGCGGAGATAGCGAGTCACAACCTTTTGTAAGACATGGTGTGCAAGTCGAACCTAAACAAAATGTCAGAAATATGCTAAAAAGTTAACAAAATTGCTGTAGAACTTGAGAGTTACTAGTAAATAAAAATCTAACTGAGTCTAGTAATCTAAAAAAAATGTACTCACTTGTCCGGTAAATACCACTAGAAGACGTTGCTGCAACTCTTTAATAAGCTGAGGAGAAGCTGATAGGGGAGTGACCTGCAACCGTAACGGTATTCCAGGGAAACTAGTGCTAAATTTTATGCCAGGGTATAAGCCTCCAATTTGATCTTGCCATCCACCTCCTGTCCCCATTAGCTGTTCCAAAACCAAAACAAGTCTAGCAACATTGTCATTACTTTCATCCCCGTCAGTTATTTGAAGAAGCCCTTTCACGACAGCTGCAGCTAATATACTGGAAGTCCCTAAACCGCTACCACGAGGGACATTAGCCCATGTCTTAATCTTCAAGCCCACTGAAAGCAAGATCTTGTCATGGATAATGCCCGTAACCAGCAATGCCGATTTAACTAGCCGAAATGGATCATTAATTTCAAAAGGAGTCTTGATAGAAGTAAAATCTTCAACAAATACTTGATCTAAGTCTTCATCACTAATCAATATTCCAGTTGTCTTTGTTGTTTCTATGATAGTACCAATAGGGAGAGAACCTTCCAGAGTTATTGCCATGTTCAGGACGCAACCAGCACGCTCTAAGCTCCAGGGTGGGGTATCACTCCAACCACCAACAAAGTCTACGCGGACAGGTAATTCTACCTTCACCTTTTTTGTAAAGAATTCACTTAGACAGCCCGTTAAGTTGTTTTCATGATATGCTATCCCAAGATTTTTAGTGGATGTTTCCAGAAAATCTTCTGCTAAACAGAGAAGAAATTGTTAGAATATAATGATCAAGTACACAGTGTTAGTTAACTTCGTGGGTGTTGCCATGTTGCATGTTTTGAGAGGGAAAAAGTTAGCATTTAAGACACCAATATAATAGCATAGAAAAAAATAATTAATATAGCTAAACTGAAACTTGATAGCATTTATTAATATTATCCAGTTTTAGTCTTTAATATGACTATACTATGGAGCCTAAAGTATGTTCTTTATTAACTTTTTAAACAGAAAATTTCTTGATGTAATAAAATTATCATTGAACTAAGTGTTTTGGACAACTTAGCACATGTGCAAGCCAATACGCAGGGAATTTGTCCATGTGTAGAGTTAGCTGTTAAGTGGTTTCACATGTTCAAATGAGAGGAACAAGATGATTCTACTCCGTAACATATGATTAACCTCGCGAAAAGTGCACAAATTTTGGTTGAATTGGCCTCCGTCGGCCCATTTGGAATAAGTTAAAAACATTGTAGATATAATTGGGCAAGGAGATACATTTTAAAGTATTGTCAAGGCAGAGACTGCTAATAGGGCCTAGCATGGAGGCAATGTTAATAAATGTTAATTTTCAAGAGAGAGGCCTATCCACCTTCATAAGCCATGATGGAATAAGTATTTTCTATGTTACCAGGACTCGACCAAAAGTTTCCAATATGGATATGTGTCCGAGTGTTGGACTCGGCAATATTTTGAAAATTTTACATGCTTTTGTCTTAATATAACTGTCATGGTGTCCACACCCATATCCGAGGTCGAGTATCCAACACGGATACTCGAGGGAAGTGAAGAGTCGGGGTAAATTTTGTTGTGCACAATATACCAACCACACACGGCTTGGAGTCATGGATTCCGTAGAGCTTAATAGACAACTACAAAAACAGATAGCTCGCTGTGCAAAACACATAATTCACAGCTGTGTTAAAAAAGAAATAATGGTTTGGGTTCGAAGTGTTGAAATTGACAAATTTAAACTTTCATAATCTCACAACTGATTGCAAAATATATGTTTACCTTTAAAGCCATATCGTACTGCTGAAGCAGTTTCGTCAGAAACTGCAGCCCAAACTTTGTGCTCCACTTCGGTCGCCACTGATTCATTGCCACAGGCTCGGAGAAGATCAACCTGTACCTGGTATGCTCTGCTTTTGGGAAGGATCGCCGGATTTTGTGCCTGGAGATTAGGGCACATGTTGAGAAATTCTTTGCATATATTGACTCCAGAGGCTTCCTTCTGAAGAATATCTTCACACAATTGAGACAGATTCCGCCCAACTATGCCATAGCTAAGGCAAGCTTTAACAATTTCAGTTGCAATATCAGCTTGATGATTTGTGGAACCTCTGCACATTCGTGAAAAATCGATTGAACAATGCAACTCTTCCAAACTAACACGGGTTGAAACTTTCCATAGTGCAAATAAGGTATCATTGTTTCTATCACTTAAACCCATCAGCCACATAGCAACACTTAGCATCTCGATATAAGGGAGAATAGGAAATATTTTTGCATTCCACAAGCATTTTTCCTGGGTTCCTACTGAATTCCAAAGGTCTATTTCATTGATATTTAAATCATCTAATACTTTCTTCCATGGTTTCCCGCAAAAGGTTCCATCTTTTGCAAGTGAAATTTTGGGGTTATCATGGAGGCCACAGTACACGATGACCCTTCCAGCTTCAAGCAAAGGAACCTCCCACAGACAGTGGCGGTCTGGAAGCATGAATCTGAATGTATCATTGTGGAACCTACCATCTACTCCAGGGACATTAACGCCGACAACTATAGATAACGAACCAATCTGTATACCACCAGAGATCGAAGAATCATATATAAGAGAATCTTCTCCGACTGAAACACCAGCTGCAATCTTGCTAGATATAATAACAGCAGATGCAGCTATGTCTGATATTGTTGTTGCTGGAATAGAACACAAGTGCCTACGGCCAACAAGTCCTGCACCAATCCCGCTAAGATGATCCAAGACTTCACTTGAAGTTCCGAAATGCAAGAACGATAAATCATCTGAGAAGTAGGATAAAGTATTATCATATAATTAGAGGGCATATATTTGACAATCCATTATCAGAATCATAACTTTTTGCAGTATGCATGTGTACGAGTTTTGCTAAAATGTAAGAATGATATATCATCTGAGAAGTAGGATTAAAGTATTATCATATATCCATAACTTTTAGCGGTATGCACGTGTATGAGTTTTAGGTAGATAACATGTTAATTAATGGTACCACTAACATTAACAACATCATATGACAACTACATACAAGCACAATAGCTGAACATCTTGTGGTTCCCTAATCCAGTAACAAGATCTTCACCCAAGGGGCGTTGCTTTAGCCATGCATGCTTTGCTGGTACCCAAGATGCTACTATATCCTCATACAAGCTCATCTGTGCAATATAATTAAATGAGAAACATCAAAATTGCAAGAACATACACATTTAGATTTGAGCGATATGCTTGTAAATTGTTACAAAGGGATCACTAATGGTAATAAAAGAAAGAACAGCATAGAGATATAAAATTTGCAGAAGTAGAAAGGGGAAACTTACTACGCCATATATTGCAGTGAATCATATAAGATAGGATAAATCATTAGTATAAACAGACAGGTAAAAAGAATTATAATGTGCATCTCTGGTGGGCGGTAGTTCATGAAATCATTATGCCAATCGGATGCAACAATTAAACTTATAAGGTACAAAGCTTATTACATTATCTCAAGAAAAGGTTCTTCGAATACTCGCAGTTGCTCAATGAACATCACAGTTGAATAGCAATACTTCTAAAAACATATAAAAGCATAATCAACGATATAGTGAAGCAGCTTTGTAGCAAGCACAAGCAAAATTATAATACCACATAATGGGGTATCAAAGAGTATGATTTGGCTTAATCTGTCAATAAATGCTTGCCTCTTGTCTGGTCTTCAGAAGCTCGGTAATCATAGGTTGGCTAGAACATGCAATTAAAACAAGATCTGCCCATGCTTTACCTCTAACTGCTATTATTCCTGTGTCAAGCAATGTTCTACCATCACTAAGAATTGCTTGATTCTTCACAAGTTCCTCGACGCTAGGTTTCTGAAGTAAATTTTCAACTAGGCACACGGAATAGCTTTCACTGAAAGTCCCAGTTTTGGATGCCACAATTACACCATGGTTGGAAGCAATGTCAAGAGTTATCGGAACAGTAATAATGCAGGAAGTATCGTCTGGAAGAACCATGGTGAATGCATCAAAAACTGGAAGAACATCACCAGTCATAATTAATATTCCACCTGCAAATATGTGTTCAAAACAATGTTAATAATGTTAAAATACAATTATTATTATTATTATTATTATTATTATTATTATTATTATTATTTTTGTGTTAAAAAGTAACTGGGAAGTTAATATGAAAGTAACCAAAACAACTAAGTTTAGCGGTATATTATGCTGAGCCATTTCAAACAATAACTTTAAAATCTTGAAACTAATATCGTATTAATGTGCAATCTATGTATCGATACTTACTCACAATTTCAGTAGAACACAGCTAATCAGATTCTCTAGGATAAACTTGCTTTGTCTTATCTACAAATTTTATGATCTGCAACTCTTAAATTTTTAAAATCATATCAAACAAATAATTGGCATCACTAATAAGGCAAGTGTTCTGCACAACTATTAATGCTGCATCTAAAAAAGAACACCTGCCTGAGTTTGTTAGGGATGTCTCTGTGACAACTCGATAGCTACATGTCTGACTTGCTTTAGTGAAAATGAACTTGTCTGGGATAGTACTTATCTAAAGTTTCTGAGGAACAAGAATCAAATTTTCAACGTGACAAAAAATCCAGATATTAAAGTGTTAGCGAGATGATATATAGTTTAACCTTGATTTTTGAAAGCTTGCCTTGCACATGAAGATATTGCAAGTATATGGTCGAAAAGAAGGGGAACTGACCCATCCGGGTCATCTGCTGCTAAATATGGTAGTGGTAAGAAAGCTTTCCCCATCGGGTTTGCCCATGGGACCCTTTTCGAGTCACCGCCAGCATGAAGCAATAGAATGTGCTTTTTAGCCAGGAAGTTAACCATCAGCGAGGAAACTTCGTTATTGGACGTCTCATGGAGGGAAGAAGCTCCTAAAGAATTTTTATCATTTAGCTGCATACAATGAAAACATGTTCAAAAATAAGCAAAATAAGAAAGAGACCTAAACTTCTAGATTTGCGCAAGAGAAATACCTAGGTGGGAAATAAATTGATCACATGCTGAAGAGCATAGGCAAGTAAGCATACATGAAACTTTAAGATACATAGCAAGAAGTCCATAATGTTTCTTTATAAAGACATTTAACTATATAGTCATAATTAGCCTTCCCTTGCATCTCATGAGAATTCATGGCATAGCTAAAAGGTACTACATTTCAAATTTGGGTAGGAGAAGATTCCTCGGCAGATCAATATCATATCATCACAAACAAACCGCGAGGTAGCAAATTACGACTTTTATATTCAAATTACAGATCAACATGAAAGGGTTGTGCAATTAAAAATAGGATTTTCTAGTGTCTCCCATAGGCTCACTCTAACAACTATTTTTTAGTTTGATAGAGATTTTTGTGCATGCCTTCATAATTAGTGGATTAGATCCAATAAATTTTCGCCAACTAATTACAAAGTCATTGTTAGTGTGTGCCCAAAATCCGTTAAAAATAACCAAAAGTCATCCATACTAGTTCTCCAAAAGGGCTGACTCTGAACTACAATACTACCCGAAAATAGTGTCATTACAATTCAGTAAGTACAATTCGAGTAATTATCATTGGAAACAAATATCGAAAAAGGGGGGTTTGGAATTGGTACATTGGAATCGGAATTGAGTTGGTAATGACGAGCAAGGGCAAGAATGGCATTGAGAGTGGCGGCACCGGAGCCGATCCGACAAGCATGAGGATCAGGAACAACAAGAGTGAGAGTAGAAGGAGCAATACGAGCAAGACGCTTAGCGCGGGCGAGCTGCCACTCATAGAGCTGAGCTTGTTGAGGGCTAGCTGCAGTGAGAATGATTGCATCCCAAGTGGGAACCCTAGATGGATGCCTCACTGATAATCTCAGATGAAACCATGACTTTCTTAGTATTTCGCTCAGCTCTGCTTTCTCGTTTCTCTTGCCCCATTTCTTCTTATCCTCCATTTTTGTGACAGGAGCCAAAAAGAAACGGAAGCGATCACTACTTATCAGTTATCACCGACATTGTTTAATTGAAGAAACGTAAAAAAATAATGATGGCTTCGCCCGGGCTCGAACCGGGGACCGTCTGTGTGTTAGACAGACGTGATAACCAACTACACCACGAAACCGTTGTGAAGAAATGCCAAAGGTATAGTATACTATAATTGTGAACTGGCATACGCGTTTTTTTAAATAATAATAGATTGCACAGTTAGATGCTTAGAATTGAATAGAAATGTAAATCGTAAGATTATTATTTTAAGGATTGGAATCGAGTAAAAAGAATATATGAATTGGACACCCCTTATCCGATCGACTCAAATTTTTGTGAACAAACATGTGTTTGGATTGTTTCTTATATGATCGTGAACATTATTTTTTATTTGATTAGAAAACTCATATCGATTCGCCTTGGTTTAGGAAAAAGTTAAAGCTCGACTCAAGCCTTACTCATCTGTTCGCACCCCCAAGTAAATCCTCTTCTTCACTGAACAAACTTGGGACTTGGGAGCACAGTGAATATCATCGATTCCAACACGGCAACACTCCTTATCTGTAATATAATTCCAATTCCAGAAACACAAAAAGAGCTGAAAAACGTAATACAAGTCAACCACCCTCAATCGGAATTACTTGCCTGCACCAACTGGCAAAGCTATTACAATCACACCCTCTTCAAGTATTCCGTCCTGCGCAGTTTGCAACATCCTATTAGGTGAATAATGTGTTTCATTCTACGGCCGGAACTCAAGACTACTTGCTGTCTGATTTGATACAATCTACGAGAAGACACAAGCACTATAAAAGGGGGTAGATTCGCCATTGCTGGATCAACATATGCGAAGCTGCTGAACACCAAGCTAAAAAAACCCAGATGAACACTCAACCGTTGGATCTCAGACTTTAAAACTTAACACACTCATCCACATAAAACACAACTGTTCTCAAACTTCATACTTAGTTGAAAGTCATTCATGGATGGTAGTTTTTAACATGCATGAGCACAAGTCTAGCCACTTCACATCATTTCAACAACTTGATAAAGATCTAATAAAAACCACAAAAGTAAAAAACGATAGTACAGCTTTTCTTTCCCTACACAATAATAATTGACTATCAAACGGCTAGCAGACAGCACATATTGCTTGCCCAATGTCCCCTAGAACTGGATGTCTTTTCACTCATCTACCTCCTGACAGGAGATCGGCTGTTCCACAAACAAAAAGAATATATTATTAAATTAAGAATTTCAAAGACAACCACAAGCAAGAAAGAAGAAACATTACCAACTAAGTAAAGAGAGAGGAAAAGAAAATCGTAAGTTGGCATTCAAAAGAAAGACTTTCTTCTAGGAATATTGTATCTGCAATATTTACCTGCGAAATTTTTCATATTCAGGGCTCCTGTGTCTATCATAAGATGGACCGCGGTACTTGTCATATGCTGGACTACGAGGACGGCCATAATCAGGACTTACACGATGGCCATAATCGGGACTTACACGACGGCCATAATCGGGACTTGCACGACGGCCATAATCAGGACTTGCACGACGGCCATAATCGGGACTCGGACGACCTCTGCGCCCCACTGGACTTGGTGACCTCCTGTAAGGACTATCTGCATGCCTCCCATAGTTTCTTTTAGGACTATCATATCTGTCTCCTCTTTCACCATCATCCCTCAATGCATATTCAACAGATACCACCCTATCCAGTATCTTACTGAATAATGAAGAAAACAAGCTTGTTAGGTCACTTTAATGTACAACTGATATGATGTGGGTGTGTGCGTCTTAAAAAGAGCACGTGCCCATGCCCGTGTACATTTACATACCTCATGTGGGTACACTGTAAAGCTTTTGTGGCTTCCTCTTGTGTTTCAAACTGCACAAATGCAAAGTTGCGTCGAATTCTAACATTGAGAACTTTCCCATAAACATCAAAGTGTCTCTCAACATCCTGGACCCTTGTGCGTATAGGATCAAAGTTTATGACAAACAATGTTTTAGTTGGCCTCTGATTAGCTACAGATTTAGAGCCATCACGGTGCCTGCCACGTTCGCCCTGATACATTAAAAAGGAACTTATGATTCAACTTCTTTTCGAAGTACGGCGAGACTTTCTATTTTACACCAGCCTTGTATAAACAAATTAGAGCATTATAAAACATATAAAAACAGAGATAGCACAAGCTTTTAGAAACCTTAGCCCACTCCACTGACAACTTGCGCCTGTCATATCCAAATGGATAATGGTCAAGAGCACGGATGGCGTCTCTAGCATCACGCTCATCTTCAAAGTAAACAAATGCGTAGCCTGAAACAGAACCAAAGTAAGATATCATGATAAAAACTAATAACTAAACTTGGCAGCATGATCGCTTCGTTAGGTGGAATACTTTCAGCCACTTTTAAGATTCTTTCCCTCATAAGAACTACATAAGTATACAAAACCTGCAAATATGTGAACTGATGAACACTAGGATGTAGAGCCGTTGTTGCATGGTGAACTAAAAGGTGACAGGTTGGGACATTTAAATCCAAGAAATCAAGTCTAGTGGTGTCATTGTCAAGTATGCTTCACCATTTTCACAGCACGAATTCAGTAATGGAAGGCATTGCATGAAATGAATCATCAATCTCCTTATGATCAGATGCAGTGGAAAGGCATCAGATGCAGTGGAAAGGCATGATTGAATTCAGAATGCTTTATAATCATAGGTTAAAGGCATGGCATGAAGAATTGATGTATCCACCATGACTATTCTTGTTATGCAACTTTGGGGCAGAGTGCTAAGTAAGATAGAGATGATCGAGTAAATGAATGAATCTATCTGTGATTAGGAAGGAGAGCAGACAGGCAAAATGTTGGCAAGCCATGGTAAAGGATCATTTCCCTTAGTAGATGTTCCTGCGTCAAAAGAAATACTTAAAACGGAGTTCTCCTCCAAGGAAATTTTAAAACTTTGGCTGCCAACATGTTAATTCCCACCAGTATACATACATAGAAAATCAGCAGAAACGCTCATGTCTAATATTGTACAGTTTATACCTTAGCTTTGCAACAAAGCATAAATTAGTACAAGACGAGTCTATTCTCCCATAATACCACAGTGCAAATGAAAATATTTGTGTTAAAAGCTTCTCTTGCAAGCCTTATACTTTAAAAGGTCACTGCTAATAAAAAAAAAATATGGCTTTGCTGTGTGAATAAATAAAGCTAAAAAAAAGAAAAGAGAAAAAGTTATATCTATATTACAACCTCATTCCCATACATGCTCTCAATAAAGTCCGAATGATTTAGTTAACACCAATCACAAAAAGCGTGTGTATGAGAGAGGGGGGGGGGGGGGGGGGTGTTCTGACATGTGCAGCTAGAAAATATAAGAAGCAAGCTATTCAAGAAACAAAGGTAACCTCAAGGTCTAAACACAATAACTAGTGAGGAAAGAAAACAAGGTAATAATGGTCATAGTCGAGACCTTAGCCAACTAACATTACTCTGGTGATCAGTCCTAATAGCAGAGTATATGCAGAGACTGATTATTATTTGTTTAGTGTCCAACATCAATTATAAAGTTGCAATCTCGAAGATACCAAACTACTGATAAAATTATTACATATTGTTACACCAAACAATGCCTATTTAATATCAGAAAGGTAAAGTATATGAGCTCATTATTATATCATCCGATTTGCGCTATTAAAAGAGAAGCAGAGCAAATGATATGATTCAATAAAAATTTCCAATTTAACTGTTTCTTGATTCAGCTATTTATATACTTAATAAAAACAAATGTAAAAAGGGAACAGCACGAAAATATGTTTAAATTTCTTTATAAATCCAATAGCAAGAGTATTAACCACAAATATATATATTCCTTTCTATACATGTACAGACCATTCTTCAAGTCAGTACACAGAAATAGCAGACCACAGCGAACATAGTTACTATGCTTCTCCTGCAGTACAGGAACTTTTCAGAAATCACTTGCTCTCTTTCCCCAAAACATTCATGTTCATCAATAGACTATCTCCTAAGAAGATTCTATATCTTTTAACATTACCACAGTCACTTAAGAAAAATTCAACTTGCAGAATCATATAGCAGATACCACATTCCCCACAATTCTCAAGTTCATAACATCCCTATATCCCACAATGTCCATATCCATAAAACTCAACCAATTTTATCACAGGCGAATACAAGAACCCTAATATCCGAGGAATAGATACTAAACACATACAATTCCATCCACGATGCCGCATAGAAATTAGACACAGGACATATCTCGGCATTCGTTTATACAAAATAAATAACAAAAACAGTTGCTGTAAAATAATTAAAAGCCCTAGAATTCAATAAAGAGGGATAAAACAAAGATACCAGATTTCATGTCGACGCGCTCGACCCTCCCGTACTTGGAAAACAAACGCTCCAGGTCCGATTGGCGAGTTTCGTACTCGAAATTTCCGCAGAAAACAGGCCTACTCATGTTTTCCCCAATTCAAAACAATCCCCTTCATATTCAAATTTAAATCCAAAATCAACCACAGAATATAAACAAAAACAAACAAATATGCACATGATTTTATAAACATACAGAAATAAAAATAGATTCAAGAGGGGAATCATACCTTTGTTGTGCCCTTGAAATCGAAGTGACAAGTTCTGACCCTCCCTGCTTTTGATGGCTTTTTATATATGATGATAGGATGATTGTAAGCCCTAAAACAAGGGGGATAATTACACTTAAGTCCCTCGAGGTTCTACACGATTCGAAATTGATCCTCGGTAGGATTTCACTCGTTTGGGCCTTTTAAAAGATTAAATAAATCTAAACTTAAGTTTAGTTTTGTTTGGGCTAGTGGCCCATTGGGCTGCTTTGCCTCATGCTCATTTGTATTTATTTTTCATGATTGCTAAATGCAGTGATAATTTGCTTTATGCAGTGATCGCAAATTACATACATATCCCTATCTTGTTTTCTGTACAGAGTTAACTATAATTAATGTATTCTTATTTTTTGTGCTGACTGTCATCAGTACGTGGAGTATATTCATTCCTCTGTTTTACGGCTCCCATTCATATGATTCAGATTAAAAAATTTTAATTTTTTAAATAAAAGTTTAAATATCAAATTTTTATTTGGAAAAATAAAAATATATTCTTTTGGTTTTGAAATATAAGTCGTTTGATTTTTTGGCACACACTTCTAAGTCTCTTGACCCCATAGTAATCATTATTTTTAAAAAAAATTTGAATAAAAATCTATGATCATTATTATAATTAAATTTTTTTTAAAAAAATAATAATTTTTCCTATGCGATCAAAAGATTTAGAAGTGTGTGCTAAAAAGTGAAGCGACCTATATTTCAAAACAGAGAGAATATATATTAAGGAAGTCTTAAAAAACGTATCAAAAAATTATGTATACAATTGGGACGGCAGGAGTATTTTATTATGTTATTTAAAATACCTGCTAAAAATATCATATTACTCTTCTATTATTCTATAATATGCAAAATTTAAATATATAAATTATTTCTATACATTGAATTTTTTCTTCTTCTTAAAATTTGATCGGTCAAATTCATTGATTTTATTTTTATTTTATTTTTTTGATATTATTTTTTGTTTTCAAATTATAATATTAGAAACATGATATCATTTTATGTTCCCGTGTGTTAAATAGGTATGAATATTTACTTAGCAAAAAAAAAAAAATAGGTATGAATATTTATAACATTATGAAATATAATTTTAAAAATTTTTAAGATTACTTCGATGTTATTATATTATTATCTATTATAATTATAATATAGTTTTAACGATTATCTTACTTAAGTTTTATTTATGTTATTATATAATATAATTTTAATTAAACATATATGATTATGCATACTTCTGTTTAGGAATTTGTTAAATTGTTTTGTGTAGGAATATTTTGAATTGTTTTGTAAAAATATATGTATTTGATCGTAAGATAATCCCAAGAAACTCAGCAAAGTTTATAGCATTTGTGTTCAGGTTAGTTCAAGATTACTGGCCCTCCTGATTTAGCAAGAAACATTCAATACAGAGACTTATCGGATCGTGAACCATTTAATAGTGAGAAGGGTGCAGAAGTAATTACTCGTTACTGCACAAAGCAAATTTTTACTGCATTTAGCAACACCCTTATTTTTTAGGTGTATTTTCAGAAGTCGGAGATGTAAGTGTGCTCAAATGGTCTTGACAAAATTTCCAGAATTTTCAAAAACAAATATTTCTCCTGCTCTTCTAAAGTGACGTAAGTATCAAAGAAAATTTTATAAAAAAACACACTGTCAAGAAGTTACCTTTTTCGTTAAATAAAAAAAATATACTTTGTAACTGTATTAGCCTACATGTTTGTCAAAGATGATCTGGAAGGGTAAGACGTACATATGTTTATAATTTATTCCATTAGTTATTTACTCTGAAATTAATTATCATGATAAAATCACCAGTGAGTATTTGTTTGTGGTTACATGTAATCATTTCTCTATCTCAGAATGTTGGGGGTCAAAAATTATGTTCGCAATTGCAGCAATAAGATGTCCTTTTGTAGACTTGTGAGTTTGTAGTCTATTTGATTCACCTCCTTTTGATCTGCTCATTTTATTGCAATGTCCTGTCCGTCCCTGGCTCCAAACACTGATTCTTGAAAGTTGTGTGAGAACGGCAATACATTTGATTACTCAGACCATTTCCAACGGTGTTAGCTATAAATAATTGGCTATATTGAAAGGTGTTATTACGTCTGAGACGGCAGGCAATAATAAAAGATTGTTAACAGATTTGTTGGCGCGAGTTTTGACATAGTACTGACAAGAAAGAAAAGCATCAGGAGCAGGTTGACAAAGTTTTAAGGCATGAAAGGCCTTGTTCATGCATGGTAGGGGGGTGTATAAGTGTACTGACAAGAAGAGCATCCATGTATTGATCGCCACCTATATGTTTATACAAAATCAAGCACTCTCCGGCACACCAATAGTGACCCTTCTCACAAAGTTACAATCTTTCAACTGCACCACTATCAACGGCAAGTATTAGTTTTTTGTTTTTTACTCCCATTGTTTTTGGCAGTAGCAGAGCAAGCTGTGGTGCAGATTTCTGCAATATCCGCTGCAGTATACTACTAATTTGGTTTAACTTTCCGATACAAGATAATAATAAAAATAACAAGTGATAGAAAATAATTTAGTCATCATTCTCGGTTGAAGTCATAGTCATTATATGAATCCAATTGGGGATAATATTTATATGAATCCAATTGGGGATAATATAAAGTTGGGTTAACTTTAAGATGAAATGGAGGATGACATGGGTAATAATGGACAAAGCATGAAACTGGAACCACAGGCAAGCTTATAACATGACGAGTTAATTTGAGTTAGGCAGTCTTGGTATTCACTCAATATGTTACGTTTACAAATAATATAATGTGTTAGGTGCCACCCAGATTTTGAAGTTTCATCATCAAGTTGCAGTATACCAAACTCTGTAAAGCCGGTATAAAAGCTTGGTGGCCCGAATTTTCTTTTGAATCTGTCTTCCTAAAGTACACACACTACAATCATTGCAGCACCGTCTTCTTTCTAACAACTGCGATCCTCAGTTTTTCCCGTTCCAGCAAAAACAACACTCATTAATTTCTAGACTCGAGCTTAATCAACAACTGCAATCCTGAGTTTTTCCCGTTCCAGCAAAAACAACACTCATTAATTTCTGGACTCAAGCTTAATTCGTCAACCCGTATTTGATTCATAATCATGTGTTGAGCCTAACAATACCAATTTATGTATATATGTACATAAAATCCTTAAATTTATCGAATGAACCGAGATAGTTTACAAAACAAGAAGTGTGTGCATCACAATTCCACTTGAGACAGTGTAGGAGTATAACGCGATACTTGTTCTGTTATGGACTTGTATACGGAACAAGAAGTTACAAGGTAGTTCTGCAGACTGCTGAACTGTCCTAAGAACAACATAATAGAAATAGGAAATAAGTCAATAACACAGAACTAATTCTTCATTCATCAACAAGGGGAAGTAATTCATCTCTGTGTATGTAAATAACCTATCTGTTCATGTCATCATTATCGTCATTTACAAGCATATTTTGTTTGAGAATCTACAATTTTATATCAATCACAAAAGAATAATTGACAAGCCAAAATTGAGCAAAAGCTCAATTCTATATACCAAACAATCTGATGCCTATATCTGATCACCGTTCAGTTAAACTTAAATTATGATGAAGCTGATGATCTGAAGGTCCAGATTTTTTCAACCTCAACACATTGTACAACTTGCGAACTTCCTTTATTGCTGGAGAACTGACATCCTTCCAACTCAACATACTGCCTTCATCTATAGACTTGCTTTCGCTTAGCCTCTGCCCTGATTTACCCGCCCTTGCATCTCCGCTAATTTGTAAAGCAGTGATCACTGACTTCAAAGCCCTGCTAGGTGAGCTCCGGTTCATCACCATTAACTCCGCTATCTCTGCTGGACTCATCGTTGCACCTGTCTCAAATATCTCCTCCACATGAGGAAACAACTTATGATCTTTCACTCCCAAATAACTGTTAGCTAGCGTCTTAAACGCATTAAAATTACAAAGCGGAAAATAAATATGAACATCAACTCTTCCCGGCCTCAGCACCACCGGATCAATCAAATCCTTACAATTCATAGTAAACACCATAACCTTCTCATCGCCTGTACAAGAATTCACAATTCCGTCCATGAAATTCAACACGCCTGATAAGCTAACCGATGATTCTGCCGAACTGTCACTTAAAAATCGATCCAAATCCTCAACTACAATCAGCGACTTTGGTCTCGTTTGCAGCAGAAGCAATTTCAGATCCGAATCATCCGAAACCTTGGACAGATCAATATCATACACATCATAATTCAATAATTTTGCCATCGCAACAACAAAACTAGATTTTCCAGTACCAGAAGGTCCGTAAAGCAGATAACTCCGCTTCCAAACCCTACCTAACCGATGATAATACTGTTTTGACTTCAGAAACGCCTCCACATCCGACTTAATCCTGTTCTTCAGATCCAAATCCATCACCATAGTATCAATCGTAACCGGATGAGCCAACGGAACAGATCTCCACCGTTGATTCAACTCCGTATTAATGAAAAGCCTAATTTCCCTCCACCTTTGATCAATCTCATCAGAAACCGTATGAATATGCTGTAGATACGACTGCAAAACCCTCCGCTTATCCTTCTTCTTAATCTTCAGCACAAAAGTCCTCTTTCGACTTATCGAGTCAATTTCATTCTTCCAGGAAACTCTCGCCCCGAGAAACGTATCGAAAACAACCTGATTATCATCCAAACAGAGTATAATATCATTCGATTTGCTCCCGGAGAACAAATTCGTGAAATCAGAGTCTTCAATCGACGACAACGAGTTCACGTACGTCAACACCTTCCGGTAAAATTGATTCTCCTGGTGATTTTCATTAAATTCCGGTACTTTGAAGAACTGGTACACGTGGACTGCATCTTCAATACAATGTAAACATTTGTTTACAATAGAAATCAACGCGGTTCGAATCAAAAACAAGCGTAACAGTATAAATATAGCGACAATAATCAACGCGAACAACGTAAAAGAAATCATCAGGCAGAGAGGCAAAAATCAAAGATTGTTATGTTTTGTATCAAATATCATATCTGTATGTGTGTGTAAAGAGAGATATTGAGAGAGATGAGGAAGGAGGTTTAGCGAGGGAGAGATGAGTCGGGAGAGAGATAGATACAAAGATGTGTATGTATATTAGGGGTTATATATGGAAGTTGGGGGCGATGTTTCTCTGTAATACTAATTCTCCGTCATCTACAACAACTTTCCAGAGGGGTGAAGTTTCTGGGGCCCATCATAATATTTGATATTTGATCTTCAGAATTATTATTATTTTATCCTTTGTAATTTTGCAAAATCCAATCTTATTTTATTTGGTTTTTAAATCAATATACTGAGAAGCATGGGTCGTTTATGTGGCGCCTCTCAGGTCTCAGGAGGTCTTTTTTATTTTTTTAATTTTCTAAAATTTTTGGATTGAAAAATATCAAAAATACAAATTATCTTTTTTAGTTTCGGATATATTAGAAGGAAATTTCAGAAACTTCCTTTTTCAAAATACCAAAACCAAATCAGAATTTGAAACTATCATCATATTTTTGGAAAAAAGTGTATATAAAAAACAGAAGATATTTTTGATAAATCAGTCTTTTTCTCAAATATCATAAATAAAAACTGCTTTTTTTTTAGTTTTTGATATATTTGAAAAAAAAATTAAAAATTATTTTTTTCAAAATATCAAAATCAAATTAAAATTTGAAACTATCAATCATATTTTTTTTAAAAGAAATTACTGGTATGTGTGTAGTGTGTTGACGGGCCTGTGCCTGTGGTGACAGTCATGTATTTCAACTTTTTAGGCCAACTAAATTTAGGGGAGACGTGACGATTTTCTATTTTAATTTATTTGGATTTCTTCGGAAAGAAAAAAGCAACGAAAGCACTCACAATTCACAAACAGTATAGCACGAAATATATGTGTGCTATAAAACAAGAAACACAAGGATAAAAAGATGTTCTTCTTTTTTTTGAAAAAAAGGAATAAAAAGATGTTGATTGGGGCATTCTCGAATTTGACACTATAATTGTAAATAATTCAATACAATTAGATTATAGTGCATGCATTACGTTTATTATAATCTCTTACATTTATTGGGGGTTTTAATCCTCAGTATCACATGATTAATATTTGATATTATACAATTTGAATGGATATTATCAGTTCAAGTATAATATATTTTACTTTAAAATACTTTTAATGATATTCTTTTGCTATGATATTATTTTCGAATAAGTCATGATATATATATATATATAGGCTCATGATCAAATACAAACCAATCTTAAAATAAAAACTAAAAACCACTATTGAAACTCCCTAAATTACTAAAAGCACCCACCCACACTAATAACCCAGTATAGCAACCCCAGATCTGTCCGATCTTTCCTCTCCTCCATGTCTGCATCACACCTAGGTAAACGCTACCACCCACCTCACTGTCATCTTCACCAGCTCTGTTCCTCCCTCTCCCCACGATCCTCGCCGTCTCTCCATCATCACAACCCGCCATCCGCTCTTTCCCATCACAACCTCTGTCATTTCCCTTCCGCTTCAGTGATCTTTTTTCGACTATCTCTCACTCTCCCAATATCGTGAACGAATAGACTCTAAATCATGGAATATAACGTTGTTAAAGCTTCGATATACTTGTTGATATATTTACAGAAATCGATGATTCCTGCTGTACGAATTAGTGATATGCGCTTTAGAAATTAGTGATATTCTCTTGAGAATTTAGTGATTTTGTGTTGCAAAATTGGCGAAAATTTCCAGGAATTGGTGAAAATCAATGGATCTGTTCTTGTACTCGATTCTGATGCTGGTGGAGGTGAAGACGACGGAGGTGCAGGAGGTGAGGCATGTGGTGTGGTGCAGGAGGAGAAGGTGGATGGGATGGTGGAGGTGAAGTGGATGTTGGTGGTGGAGGCGAACTAGAGGGACGAGGGACGCCGGAGGTGGAGGAGGCGCACTGGAGGGACGACGGACGTGGAGAAGGCAGCAGGGGACGACGGATTGGAGTTGCCGGAAGTGGAGGTTGAGCTTGAGATGATGGAGGTGGAAGTGGGATTGTTGAAAGATTTAGTGATTTCGTGTTTATGTTTTAGTGATATTGCAGCTGGGTTTTTAGTTTGTAGAATAAGGAGGTTTGTAGTGGAGCATGACTCTATATATATATATATATTGAAATTCAGTTCTTTTGGTCCGGATCGGTCCGAACCAAATTATTTTGGTTCATAATAGAATTTAGTTCCGGTTCGGGGCACGAAAAATTGAAATTTCGTTTTTCGGTCGATTCGGTTCAGTTCGGTTTTGAACCAAACTGAACGAATGCTCACCTCTAAAAATTATTTTCCAATTTTGCATAGAATAGTTACAAATTTCACCATTAAAACTTAGCTAGCTTTTTTGAATTATCCTTAAATAAAAAATAAATAAACAATTATATGATTTTATAACTTTCTTTTTATATTGGCACTCTTTGGGGCATTAGAGAATCTCTAACGGGATCACAGTACTGATCGACTAAATTGCACTTGTAGTACATTATGTAAAATTTGCCGATCTCGTAACACATTTAATTTTGATAGGACTCGTTATATTCATTAGCTATATTTTAAATATAATATGTTATCATTATTTTCAAGTTGTTATAATTGATGCGTGGTATTTATCATGAATTCGTTGTGGTTCGACTAATATAGTCATTCACGAGAATTTGATTAAAATTATAAAGAAGAGGAGAATATCATTGAAATATAATAATTTTATAAACTATTTATATTTTTTATTTTTAACATACTAATTCATTTTTTTGGCTATAAATTTTCTACTATTAGAGATACTCTTAGCACCAACAATCATGTGAACCTAGCTCAAATAAACAAAAAGCAAACGCGCCTAACACCTTGGTCCACAACTCCACATCGACCTTCATTCCCGAATTTTGACATATTTAAATAAAAAGGAGTATAAGATGACAGATTTTTAATATAGCTACTTTAATGTAGTGACGTTTACGTACAGAATTACCACTTGTTTTGTCCTTTTAATAACTGAAATGATCTTTTTAGACGCTTAAAAGACAACACTTAGTGCTCGTTTGGTTGCCTTTTCAATACCCAGGAATTTCAACTTCCTAGGAAGTAATTATAGATGAAGTTGTTTGGTTGACAAAAGTAAGGAAAGAGCAATTTCTATGGAAGTATGAATACCCATGATTTGTAGGAAGTAATTAACCCACCCCACCCTTGATCATTGGAAATTCCCATGATTTTAAATTCCATTGTAACAACCAAACAATTTTTTTCACTTCTTATATATTTTAATTACCAGGAAATTACTACTTCTCATAGGAATTTAATTCCCGGATGCAACCAAACAAGCACTTAAACGCCCACCCACTCAATGAGGGAACTGTGTTAGTGAATTGTTTATGCATATTTAAGCCAGCTCTTTTTCTCTCTCTGCTCTCTAGCTCCCCACCAAAAGGCAATTACGCCCACTGGTGCGGTATTTTTGCCCGTTCTAGAGATGGCAAGTTTTTATAGATTTTTTGCATAATTTTCTTTCTGTTAACTGTCGTCTGCAGATCAACTTAGTATATTCTGTTTTATAAGCGCATATTATTTTTGATTTTTATAGGTATTTTAAGATGTATTAATGTATTATATATAATATTAATTTTTCATTCTACATTAAATAATATTTAATAATTATTAAAGGTGTAAATTCAGATTTGCTAAATTTAATAAGGAATTATAGTATGCTCATAACCGCACAAAAATAACATCACAGATTTTTAATTAGTTATGATTTTTGTGAATATTGAAATATCAATAAAAATCTCTTACCCAACTAAAAAAGATCGTTATTTGTGACTATTTGTAAAATCGATTTAATATCTATCAAAAAAAAAAGAAAAAAGATAAATCGATTTAATAAAGGCCGTCGTCACTTACAAAATACTTTCTTTGCAACAGGCAGAAGTACCAAAAGTTATTATTACTCCTCTGATTAAGAATGAATGGTGCGGTTAATTGTGATTAGAACAAGATGATAGGAACAAAATTAGTGTGACCGACATAAAAACGCGTTTATTACGCGTAATTGCTTAGTACACTGTTGCTGTCTACTCATGATTAGGCGCCTAGGAGCCCATGCGGTTCGCAGTATTGTTGGACATAGCTAAGGTGCCAAAAAATTTTAAAAAAAACATTTAAACAAACCACAATGCTTACCCTACTTCTGTAAAAAAAAAAAAAAAAAAAATCCTTACCCTACTTCTTTTCAGTTTTCATTTCACTCATGCCTATTCTGTTTATGCGAAATGTGTGTTTCAGAGCTTGCCAAAATTTATACAATTTCAAATTTATGCTTAGTTTATGCGGTGAAATACATCTTAATTTTGACAAGTATTTTGTAGAAATGTGCTTTTATATTTTTAACTAAAATTTATCTTATAAGAATATATTTTTTGTCATTTAAATAGGAAAAAAATATAAAAACTGGTAAAAAAATTCTTTTACAAATGAGGATATCATTTTTCAATAATCATTTTAAATAAATACTCTTTCTTTCAAATAAAATTTTGTTTTTCAAAACACGTAAATTTATGTAAACAGTAAAACGAGTTATAAATGGATCCAAACGAAGCACAGAGTAAAGTTATCTATCCTTTTAAAACTTTAAAATAATAGAAAAAGGTCCCAATTATACTCCATTTATCATGTTTAAATCCACCTTTTCTTTAACTATTTTATTATGATACTATTTAAAATGATATTTTATAATTTTAGTTACAGAATTCGTGGAATACAAATTAATTACTATGACGGCTTGTTTGTGAATTGGGATTTATTTATATATGAAAAGTGTATTTTTAATTTTTTTATTTAAAATTGGGCTCTTCCGATATTTATATAAATTGCAAATAAATTTTCTAACAAAATAGAGGAATAGGAGGGTCGGTTGAAAACTAGTCTATCATTAGATCCCATGACGTTATCAAAATCGAAATGCATTTCTGGAAACTTGGGTCTGGCTCTCTGAAACGTGTATAATAGGCACCTTCTGTATAACAAACGGTTTTCCGGTTGCGGATTCATCCGTTAAAATTTATTATAATTTTAGCATTTTTAACTATTGAACGGATATAATTTTAATACGTTTTATCATTGGACGAGTAAGATACTCATTCCAATCATTTAGCTAAGAAAACTAAGAAACAAATACATAATTATTTTACTCGTCCATCGAATAGAACTGTGAATATATAAAAAAACTCACAAAACATTTATAAACAAAAATGAAGTTGTTGATATAAAAAAAAATCATTCGATATGTCGGGCTCTGCCACTCCCATTAACTCAGTATTAATATGATATTGGATTTGATTTTGGGCTTCTTCCAAAAAGTCTCGTACTAATGGAGTTGTATATCTGTCTTTTTTATGAATTTATCTTTATGATGTGAAATTTGAATTTTCGATGTGGGATTTCAGTTGACACCCGCTCAACAATCTCACCTTAATCCAAGAATCACCAATTTTATAACACTTATACCACCTATCTCTCCTAACCCAAAAATCATGCTTATACCGCTTATCATCAATCTTGTAATTCTTATACCGTCATTCCACTTTAGTCGAGAAGATTTTCGACACAAGTCGTCGAAGACCTATTATCACAAGTTTTGGACATGCCCCCTGACCACATTAGTCGGAAGATTTTCGACACAAGTCGTCCAAGACCTACCATCACAATTTTTAAAGAACCTCAACATCACACGGTGCATTCCAAAACTCCAAGATCAACTTCTTAACCATCAGTTTTGATATCACTTATTGGATCGCTCAACACACATTAACTCCACATTTAATAAATGATAATGGCCCCCCGCATTCACATCAACTGCACCAATCAGAGTAGGCCATTTTTATAAAATTTAGTGATTATTGTGTGCCCTTGGGCACACATTAGAAAGACCGTATTTATAAAGTAGTTTAGCTGTTTAGAATCAAGACAAATTCTTTTCATCCGATGTTGGACTTCGGTTGACACCCGCACAACAAACATGCGGGCACTAAATTGTTTAGAGCTACTTTTAGATTAGAGATTAATTAAGAAATTCTTGAATTTCTTGGATGCTCTCGGACGTACTTAAATAATCAATTAATCATTATAATAATATTACGAGTAAGATTTTAATTTTTTCTTGTCAAAAAATATTTTAATTTCCATAAGTAAAATTACAGACAAATAAATAAAGAGGAATTTTAATTATACTTATTCGAACATGATATGATCGTGTCAGAGGTTCCTCCCAAAATATTTAGATTTTAAGAACACTGTTCTTTTAATACAATATGAGTGTTACATGATTCTTTGAATATTTCAAGATTTTTTTATTTTCGTCAAATATATATATTTCGTATATAAATATTAAAAAATATTTTATATTTGTTATTTGATAAAATAAATAAATATTTATATTGAAAAAAATATAAAATTTCATATATTTTCTCCGGTAATAAGTACTTGTCAGCCATAGGATCCGAATATATCATAGTCCAGCTGAACCCATTTCCAGCACACCTGGCACTTAACAAGTAGTCAAATAGTAACAAAAATGGCGCCCATCTGCCATTATGGTAGATTTTCCGAGAATATAAATATTAATCTCTGCTTATCATAAAAAACAATAGTAACAAAAATGGAATATATACTAGAGTAAGTGTTGGCATCATAGGCTCATAGCACCGCATTTCTGCGGAATCTGATGTTATTCTCGGAGGAGTTGTTTTGTTCTTTATAGTAATTGTACAATGCATGTGAATGAACTACGTAATTTGGTGTTCCATCGGCTTTTATATTCGAGGATTCTTACATAATGCAGATTCCTTTTTTGTTTGCGAATCAGATATGAAATACTTTTCGTCCCCAGAATTGTCAATGACACCTCACTACCTCAGTATCTCATTTCAGCGTGCAGCAAATTGTTTCTGCATTACAACGTGCATATATGCGCAACATATATTATTCATTCATATTGATTAAAATTTAAACTATATTATTTATTAATTTTTGAAGATCACTCGAGACTAAATAAATTTCTCGAACGGCCTCTCCAGCTCCCGTCCTCGGTTCCGTCATGAATTTTATATGCTTATACCGGACATGAGGAGTGTAGATACGTCTATGAAATAGCATGATATATCCAAGATTGGGCGGTTAGCAGAGCATACACATCTGGGACACACATTTACAGGTGCGTGCAGTGCTTGCCTATTAGTGTCATAAATAATATAAAAACGAAAATGCTGGGATCATTCGTTCCTCTTTCGCGTCCTAATCAAACTTATCATCGAGAATCAAGAGCGATGGTTCCTGATCATCAAGGTTATGCACACACACAGACTTATGCAGTGTAAATTTGGTATTATGTGCGCCTGAAATTAAATTAATCACACACGTCGCGGTTTATTTATCTGCCACATGTGCATACGAGAGAGACAGTTTGCGATGGACTTTCGTGGTTCCGAATGTTTGTAAGGTGTACCAGTGTCCATCTATCCCAATCCTTGATGGCAAAGTTGAGCATCAAAAGTTTGTTCTTTTGCTGGATAGAGATTTCAAGTGAATGTGGGGTTACTACTTGCACAAATTGCAATCAAGAGGGTGAGCCATTCAAACTACTTGTGAATAACTCGAATTTAATTATAAAAATACTAAATTTTATCCAAAATTAATTGTCTGTCAGACCTAAACTCTGATATCAGGAAAATCGCAAACGGATCTTATGCTATATTTCAACATGTTAGGCTCTGAGAATTTTTATTTCAAAAAAAACCTCATGACGCTTTTCATTTAGCAGGCAAAAAATTGTTAAGCATCCAATTTGGAAGGATAATCCAAGTTATTGCAGTTTGCAATAGTACACACATCGATCACCAAGAATTAAACTCTTTCAGACACATAGTTGTTGAACTAAATCTCGCTCGCCACTTGTAGTTAGAATATGATATTTAGATTTTAGACCTGCGCGGCCAGCTCGCTCATGATTCTCTTAATTCTGTGTTCCATCTGTCTTGTAAATTGTAAAAGCTGTGGTAGAAGGGATGGACCTGGCCTTAAGGATGCGATCCATGACAATTCAGAATTTACACTTTTACTCTCTATCTGTACTTGGATACATTCTGATACATGTGTATTCTGGATCGTCAACCTACTAGGCAGCTGAAGTCAATAAGAATGAAACATCCTTTGAGAATCTATTCCTAGTGTTATTATTCTTAAGCCGCAAAAGAACCATCATCTTTTTAAATAATGCAAAAGAAAAACGTTGATGCTAATATATTCCCTTAAAACCCATCAATCTTCTCATTTCCAAATTGGCGTGCTCTCTGCATTCTGATTCCCGCAACATTTTATGATTTCCCTATATTCCTTGTCATATAAATACACATTAAAAAGAATTTGCATACTTTTGATGAGACTGGATGCTTTGGCTGTTGGTGGGGAACTTAAATTACTGAAAGGAGGATCTTCTGCTTTAATTCACCCCATTTGTTATACCAGATCTCTTTTGCTTTGATTCACCCCATTGAATTTTGACTATTCTTGATGAGATTTGTGAGCTCAAGTAGGTAGCTAAGCCGTAGTTAGTTGCACCTGATGCTACCCCTGCATTGACCCTTACACCTTTCCTATCAAATCCAAAATGCAGCAGCTAACTGAGGAGAGCCTACCCTGTGACGTTTTCTTCTTCCATTTTTTCATCTATTTGTTTATTATTGTTATTATTATTATTTTATAGTAACGAAGCAGGCAATCTTATTCAAAGATAAAATAAAAATTCTGCTGTCTCTTGATTCGAAAGTGCCAAAAGTATATTAATTTGTTTTTTATTAACTGGGCAAACTTTAACAATTCAATAATCTGCCAAGCACAATCGTTAATATATGTAGCTTTTGTGAATTCTGGATGAGCAGTACTGGCCAAAATGCAGATACCAAGATTGTTAAAAGACTGCAATTTTCTTGGACATTTGAAAACAAAATAATATTTTTTTCTACTTCAACTTACTTGTATTGCCTTGTACAGAAGGAAATTTGTAATTCACTGTGTGATACTTGATGATACGGATGTGTTATTTGGCCTAGTTTTCCACTGCGGTGCAATTTCCAAAGCCAACAAAACCTTTTAGCACTTGTCTGTACACAAACTGTCCCCAAGTTTTTGTTAATACCAGTGTGGCTGTGAACCATTTGCTTTTGTTAAACCAGGAGCACAAGGTATCACTTCAGGCTTTTACAGGGACGAACACTTCAATGCTGGTTCAATTCTTCTTGCATCCGGAGATTTCAATGGGTGGAGGCGTTAACATCTGGTTATGGACAGGAGAGCTCTTCTTAGGCCCTCATCTCGTTGCAGGGAAAAGTAAACCATGACTTCCCTTTACAAGTAACCTGTTAAACGCCAGATTTCCAATTTCCTTGCCTAGTAACTCATAATTAACCCTTTGCAGGCTTTTTATGCAGCTAAAAAATGTCATTCTTTACTTTTATTTTTGTGATGGTCTGCAGTTTTATGTGTCCGTCCTATTTTAGTTGGCTTATGCTGAGTGATAACAGTGCCGTGTGCACAAGTGCCCGCGCCTATGGGAGGAAGCACCTAGAAGTCTTCACTTGGTATTAATTCAACAAAATATTCAGCTCTTATATGGTAGATCACCACAGGACTTGATACAGTTCTGGAAGTTCTTAGAACCACTTGTGGCCTTAATCATCAGTATTTTAAGAGTGAGCTTTCTTCATTTTCATGTTACTATTTTAGGTTACAAATTGTGTTATTTTACTTTGCTTGTGATCTTTGCAGGTTATTATAATGAATCAGATATTTCACTGAAGATGCATTGCCATGCACACAAGGCTGTCATCAGTGTGGTGACTGAGAAATGTAAACTCAACATTGGCAGTCATGAAAATTGCTCATACTGGTAGGAGTCTATGGTATAGAAGTTCAAGACTCGCAGTTTCTGTCTTTCTTTCTGAGTATGTTGGACCGACCTTTTCTCAATATTAATTCCATCTTTTCCTGAAGTTTCATAAAACAGATTGACTGCAAATTTACTGCGTGATTATTTGAATTATTTATAAGAGAAGTATCAGTATAATACCTCCACCAGTCCACGTATACTTGCACAGGCATAAAGGAGGAAGAACCATCTGTATAAAAAAATGTTTTATCAATTAATAAACCAATAAGATGTGTTTTTTCATACTCTATTTCGTAACCTCAGTACAGACCTGTAGCATGTAGGCTGTATCTGATCAATCAATATTCCTAATCATTATATATAAGGGTTAAGAGTCCAAGAATCGTAGTTATGTGTTCATAATACATAGGGATATATTCCCTGCAATGATTATAATTCTGCAACGAAATCAGCTTAAAGAATGTAAGTTAAATTTAACTGATATAGCACATTGTACATAAGACTTTTTTTACTGAAATGCAAGGCTTTGCTAGTATTATCATGTTCTAAACAGTAATGTTACTTGTGTCTTGTAAACATCATTTTTAGCAGAATATATAATAAAAATGGTTCAGACATTCTTCCAATAATACTCGCTGTTTTTCCTGTTCTCCCAGGATCCCTGGCTTAATCTTTATCAGTAAATTAAACAGAAGTTCTAACTTGTCAGTTGTAACCTTAAAGGACCCGTATGATATAGATTGGCTTACTTTTAATCACTGTTCTAAAAATTGGCGACTCGATTAATCCATGTTCCGTATCTCGTCAAGTTGATTAAATCATTGATTGTTCAATTAATCTCCAATCAATCTAATTAATCTCTGATAAATCTTTGTTCCGTGTTTTCACCGATTTAGTCGATTCCCGCTTTTTACATGTTTTTAACTTATTAGAGCATCTCCAAGAGTTGAGAGCTGTTAGGTAAAATATCTACGTGTCATCCCATGTGTCATCTAAGTGGCACTTTTAGATGATATGTAAAAATAAATACTCTCCAACCATCACCCTTTAGCAAAAAAAATATAGATAATCATGTTTGATTCAATAGATTTGTTGAACCAGGAAAGCTATTATGTATAATTTTAGCTTGACATAATTATACATAACCCCATTGGAGTGTTTTTCTCTCCTGTTAGCAAAAAACTTGTATTATTAATTTACATAATCATTATAGCTAACAAATTTAGAAATCACCCTTGGACATGCTCTTACACTAATGACCTAGGTGCTTTATATTGTATTCAGATAGTTTACTACCAGATACGATAATGTACTTGATTCAACGGTTTTAATGCAGAAAATGCATTCAGGTTTCAGTCATTCACCTTCCATAAAATCTATCACACGACAAAGGCAAGATTCTGCTAGAACTATTAGTCAGTTGCCATTGGTACAAAATGCCGCAACAAAAGGTAAGATAACTCAAGTATTTTCTTTTTCTTTTTTTTTTTTGGCGGGGGACAGTGCAAGTGCACATGACCTGGGGCAGGATTAAAGAAATATAAAGTAGTAGAGTGGTAGATGTTTCAAGAGGATGCACTGACAAAGATATGAGAAAAAGCTTATATTTCTCCGATGATTTGTTATACAAACAAGCTCCTGTATTTATAGGTACAGCAGAGCTAATTAGCGCTAAAAATCAGCAAGCAGATCTCACTATATCTGCCTGGAAATCAGCCTACAGAATCCCCAATTATTAGCCTAAGTCAAGCCTAATACAACTGCACAAATCACTGATTTACAGCTAGTAAATAGCAGCTATATACAACTACTAAATAACAGCTACATTATACTGTAATGATAATTATATTGACACCCCCCCTCAAATTGATGCTGGTAAATCTAGTAGCATCAATTTGCCATTAAGAAACTTGTGCCGTTGACGTGTCAAAGCTTTTGTAAACACATCAGCTGTTTGAAGATTAGTACTAACATGAGGAAGTTCAATAACACCACGAGTAAATGCATCTCTGATATAATGACAATCAACTTCGATGTGTTTTGTTCGTTCATGAAATACTGGATTGGAAGCTATCTGAATGGCACTTTTGTTATCAGCATGGAGTGGAGTAGGATTAATTTGAGAAGCTCCAAGCTCGGAAAGAAGGCCACGTAACCAAACAATTTCAGCACAAGCTGCAGACATGGCTCTATATTCAGCCTCCGTGGAAGATTTTGAGACATGATCTTGCTTTTTACACTTCCAAGAGATCAATGCATCTCCAAGAAAAGTACACCATCCAGTTGTAGATCTTCTAGTATCCGGACATCCAGCCCAATCAGCATCACTATATGCTGTCAAATGAAGATCAGAATTTTTTGGAAAGAATAGACCACGCGTAGGTGACCCAATTAAATATCGAATAATACGCTTCACTGCAACAAGATGAAGATGCCGAGGTGATTGCATAAATCTGCTAACTATATGGACAGCATATGAGATATCAGGCCTAGTAATTGTTAGATAGATGAGGCTACCAACCAATTGTCTATATAAATAAGGATTAGGCAAAAGCTCCCCTTCATCTTTTCGATATTTAACATTCACTTCCATTGGTGTATCAACAGCAGTAGCCTCCTTTAAACCAGCCAACTCAATAAGATCTCTGACATATTTATGCTGATTTAAGAATATACCTTGATCTCGAGAATGAACTTCTAGACCCAAAAAATACTTAAGATCCCCAAGATCCTTCATTTGAAATGTACTATGCAACATATTCTTGAGTTTTGATATGAGCACAGTGTCACTGCCTGTGATGATTATATCATCGACATAGACCAGAAGAAAGACCATACCTTCTTGTGTCTTATGAAAGAAGAGAGATGAATCATATTGGCTTTGTGTAAAAGAGAAGTTGATGAGAGTATGGCGAAACTTATCAAACCATTCTCTAGGAGACTGCCTCAACCCATACAAAGTGCGCCTTAACCTGCAAACTTTATTTGGAGCTATCCATGCCATGCCATGTGGAAGTTTCATGTAAATTTCTTCTTTAAGATCCCCATTCAAAAAAGCATTTTTGACATCCATCTGATGTAAAGGCCAAGATTTAGAGGAAGCAACAGCAAGAATGGTTCTTACAGTGGTCATTTTAGCAACTGGTGCAAATGTCTCTTCATAGTTGATACCATATTCTTGTTTATTGCCAAGTGCAACCAGCCGAGCTTTGTATCGATCTAATGAGCCATCAGACTTGAGTTTCATACTATAAACCCACTTGCTACCAATTGGCTTAACATTTGGAGGCAAGGAAACAACGTCCCAAGTATGATTTTCTGCAAGAGCTTGAAGTTCTGTTTCCATTGCTTGTTGCCAACACTCATGTTCCATAGCCTGTTTATAACAAGTGGGAATAGAGATGGGAGATAAAGTAGTGGACATGGCTACTGGATTTGTATAACCATACCTGTCGGGAGGTTTTGAATTTCTAGAGCTTCTCCGAACAGGAGGTGGATCATTGGAACTCGGTAGAACAGGATCAGGTGCGTCCGAAAGAGTCGCAGGAGCCATAGTGGGAGATGTGCGTCTATGATAAACATGACCTGGTTTAAATCTTTGTGATGGGGCTGATGACTCGGGAAAATGAGGCAATATAGCTATCGATGGGAGTTGTGAAGTCATTTGTGTGCAAAAAAATGACTGATTTTCAAAGAAAATTACATTTCTAGACACACGAATACGACGAGTATTAGGATCATAGCAAAGAAAACCTTTTTGGGTACCACCGTATCCTAAAAAAGCACACTTGACAGATTGTGCAGTAAGTTTGTTCCTTTCATGTGGCTGAAGAAGAACAAAACAAACACATCCGAAAATATGAAGATCAGAATAATCTGGTGCATCTTCATATAAACGGAGGTAGGGAGATTCATTGTTTAAGGTGGGAGATGGTAATCTGTTTATCAAATAAACAGCAGTAGACAGGGCTTCACACCAAAAATGAGATGGAACACAAGACTCGATGAGGAGAGTTCGAACGACATCAAGAAGATGACGATTCTTTCTCTCGGCCACACCATTTTGTTGTGGAGTTGATGGACAAGATCGTTGTGATATGATTCCATGATTTTGAAGGAAAGATTGAAATTCATTTGATGTATATTCACCACCCGAATCAGATTGCAAAATTCTGATTTTTGCAGAAAATTGTGTCTCGATTAAAGCATGGAAAGTTTGAAATGCTTTAAAGACCTCGCTTTTATATCGAAGGAAATATACCCAAGTATAACGAGAGAAATCGTCTATAAAAGTTACAAAATACTTGTAATGTTGATGAGATACCACTGGTGAAATACCCCATACATCTGTATGCACAAGTTCAAAAGCTTTGGTGGTGTGAGATTTACGTGATGGAAAAGGAAGTGTTTTGCTTTTACCAAGTTTGCAAGATGCACAATGAATATTGTCTGTATTTGAAGAATTCGAAACTTTATTCCCAAGCAAACCAGATTTAAGTAAAATACTAAGAACATGAGAATTTGGATGTCCTAACCGCTTATGCCACACTTGATTATTACAATCAACGGCATTACAAGAGACATAATTTGACACTAGAGAAGGTGATGGGAGTAAAGGAAAGAGACGTCCCACTTTAGGCCCCTTCGCGATCATCTTCCCTGACACTTGATCCTGCACAAAACAACCAGAATTTGAAAATTGAACGGTGCAATTGTTATCAACTAACTGGCCAACAGATATAAGATTAGTAGACAACTTTGGGGACACAAAAACTGTATTCAGAGAGGTTGAAATATCACCAACAGCAGTAATAGGTAAAGAGTTACCATCAGCAGTTTGAATATGAAGATCCCCTTTATACTTTTGAACATTATTTAGGGGTACTGTTGTGCTAGTCATGTGATTTGAAGCAGCGGAATCAAAATACCAAGGCTTATGGGCAGAATTTTTGTTACCTGAAATTCCTAAAGTTGAAAATGCATTAACTATCATCTGCTGGATCATTTCAGGAGTAACAGAGGACTGACCAAAGTTCGGAGCATTTGAGGATCCAACTGAGACATTGTAAGCAGTCTCAGATTTCTTCGGAGGCCGGATTGGACAATCTTTAATAGTATGCCCAGCTTTCTTGCAATAATTGCAGAATTTTTTAGTGCAATTAGTAGCAACATGTCCAAATCCTTTGCAACTGTAGCATTGGATATTACTCATATCTCTTCCACCTCTATGCTTTCCTTGGGCAACATATGCAACAGGAATTGGAGAAGAATTCTGTGATTTCTGATCGATGAAAGTTTGTGTCATGAGCCGTTGTTCTTCTCGAAAAAGCTCACCTATGCAAGTATCGATTGAAGGAACTGGATTTCTATTCATGAGGTTGGACCTGACTGGTTCAAAATCTCCCCGCAATTTCATTAAAAACTGATCACGTTTGCTCGTCTCGTGTACACTTTGGACAGCAACTAGTCCTTCAGCAGAAACACTCTCATACACAATATCAGTGTATTCATTCCACAAATTCTCAAAAGAAGAATAAAACTCTTGAATTGTCATGCTTCCCTGACTTAGTTGTCCCAACTCAAGCTCTAATTGAAAACGTCGGGCGGCGTTGCTTTGATTGTAAACTTTCTTCAAGTAACCCCACATATCTTTAGAAGACTTGTAAGGCCTGAGATTGAGAATCATAGACGGTTCCATGCTCCCGAGAATCCAAGACATTATCTGAGCATCCTTCACCTTCCATTTCGCAAGTTTCTCCTTTTCTTTGGAGTCAGGTGCAGATTCCGTTCCATCAACAAAGCCCCATAATTCTTTTCCCTTGACAAGAATCTCAAATTGGAAAGACCAAGCAGAGTAGTTCTTCCCATTAAAACGAACAAGAAAGTTGTTAGATTGCTCCAATGACATGATTCGAAAAAAAACAAGAACCAAGAGATGAATTCCAAGAAAGATGACTAAAAAAAAACACTGATTATTAAGGTGGACAAGAAGTACAAGAGCAGATTTTCAAATAACCAGCTCTGATACCATGACAAAGATATGAGAAAAAGCTTATATTTCTCCGATGATTTGTTATACAAACAAGCTCCTGTATTTATAGGTACAGCAGAGCTAATTAGCGCTAAAAATCAGCAAGCAGATCTCACTATATCTGCCTGGAAATCAGCCTACAGAATCCCCAATTATTAGCCTAAGTCAAGCCTAATACAACTGCACAAATCACTGATTTACAGCTAGTAAATAGCAGCTATATACAACTACTAAATAACAGCTACATTATACTGTAATGATAATTATATTGACATGCACAACAAGATGGGGTATATGGCGTATCACAGTTCAAACAGAAGAACTCTGTGGTGGGTCAAAAATGTTAATGACTCGATGATCTTATCTGCTATCTGATTATACAAGACTACCTGTTGTATAGCAGAATTTTAGCTGTTCAAAGGATGCAGAAAATTGTTTTGGCTGCGGCAGAAGTACTTAATCACTATGGCCGCTAAAGAAAAAAATCAGAAAGCAAAATATTTATCATTATTGTCAATGTGAGATCGTATGTTATGTTATAACAATCATAACAAAAGTTGAACATCTGTAAAACACCGTGTCAAAGGATCGATTGCTCTGTGAGTAGATCGTCCTTAATGTATTATGTACCGAGAAAGAGTACCCTCCAACTGGATGGAAAGATCACACAAATATAAGCAACCGATGTTTATATCAACAAAAGACATCGGTCGTTAAAAACCGATGTGGGAAACACCTTTTACATCGGCGGAAAGAGCAACCGATGTCTAAGAGGCGATGTCTATTCTACTTTTTCTAGTAGTGATATATGATATACCTCCTCCTCCACTCTGCGCGAGTGCATATATTGTTGTTATAGCCTTGGTTAGAAAGACAGTAATGTGTATAAATGTTGCGGAACATGCCAACTGTTCCTCCAATAGTCCAATATAATTAGAAGCTTTTTCAAATGACAATAATGTTCGTACAATATCAGCATTTGTGCTTTAATATTTGTAAATTTGTCGCGACCCTTTGAGTTTCTTGATATTTGATATCTGTGATTGGATGCAGAGTTTGCTGGATGATATGTCTGCAGCTAATTAATTACTTTTTGCTAAAGCATTCCAACCACTGAAGAAGATAAAAGATGCTACTACCTTTAATACAACAGCCATAGACAGAATTCTTTAAAGTGGGGCAAAATGCTAGGTTGTGATCAAGAGGGACCAGAGATGGCAAAGGCCTACCTGATGATCATATAACACCACACTCTGCAAAGGTCCATAGATAGTTGATCAAAGTATAAATAGTAATAGAAGAGAATCCAATGCAAATATATGTAGGAACATAAACTTAATCATTCGTGTGTAAAGTATTATATATCATGTGCGCATGTCCTTGCATAATAGATAGTGCGTAAATGGCCCATTATGAGAATCCATAAAACTCTGCTGTCTAAGAAATTTATTAGAGAGGGGGTAATATTAATGATGATCCGACTAAGATTGTTATTTTCTGATACTTCAGACGCCTGCCTGCACTTGTTTAACTCATCCCATATCTTGTTGAACTAATTAAACTCTCAGTAATCTATACTACATAATGCCTGAAATATCAATTGATATAGCAAGGAGGAGATATACTGTGTTGCCCGTGCTCAGAACATGAACAGAACCCTTCTACGTGTCAGCTTAAGATGCCTATATGATGTTGGCCTGTCGTCATACTTGCACAACTTCAGATTACTATATTGTTAATTTGTTCCAGAAACTATTCCCATAATACCAACAAACTCTTCCATTTTACTGTTGTGTACCCACTAACACAATTTAGCAGACCACTATATGGATTAATGCATGCTAGAAGATCATATAACTGCTTTAACAGCCAGATTCTGCATAACACTTTCTAAATACTTCAGCTAATTAAGTAATTATCATATGGAAAAGCTCTATTGCTATTTTGCAGGGCAATCCACATTTATGTAGTGACTCGAGTCAAGCAAAAGGTCACATTATTTAATCTTTAATCAAGTCATGATCACTAATAGTATCTGATGCACACACAATAATGAGTCCAGGTCTGGGACTCTGGCCTCTGGGGGACCTATATTGATTGTCGTTCTACTACTATATATAAGTCTGGAAAGAAGTCTCCGTGTTTCATATATTGCTTTAGCCCCCTGTACCATTACAAAGCATTTCTACCTCCATTTTTTCACTAATCACTATAGCAAGAAATAATGAAGGCATGTACTTAAACCTGCTTGGCTAATTCTCTTACGTTTTTGCTTCATTTCCATTCATTTATTTGACAGTTTGTTTCTTAATCAATCTATGATTAATTTGCTAATTTGTCATTGTTGCTTACTTAACAGATCTTCAATTGGGTGCACTGTAAATTACATAACAAAGGTACCACGTGAATATTGTATATTAATTGTTTCCGTACATCTCCTTTTTCTTTTCAAATTTATGACAGAGCCACAAAGGTGATGAACATAGAAAACTATTGTTTGCGCATAATTAGTATATTCGTTTGAATGATTGCAGATGGATGGAGTAATGGACAACTAAAGAAGAAGGCTGAAAGTGACATGGTAGACGATCAACATGTTGCTCTTGCAGATGCCATTGCTAGTTGGAGACACGGAATTCTCACTATTGGTACCTTAGGTTTTGATCCCCTCAAACATTTTGATCAACTAAATGAAATTCAGTCACTCAAAAATGAGCAGGATGAAATTGAAGACAATCAGGAAGAATATGAACAGGATGCTTCTGTCGAAAAATGCATTGAGGAAGGAAATGGAGATCAGGACCCTTTGATTCAGCATGCAGCAATACATGGATTTAATAATTCTAGTGGAGGTGATAACCTGAACAACAGCTTGCCACTGTTTAACATTCATGATCAGGAACCCGACATTACTATTGATGATCATGTTGCTGCTGATAACTCAAATTATGACAATTTGGGAACTGAAAGGAAGAGACAAGTTGAAGGAGAGAGAGTTACACTTGCGGATTTGTTTGCAGTTGATTGTGAGGAGTTCGGTGGTGCAAAGCCTCATACGCCGCCTCATATACATGATAATAATGCTAAAGTGGTCATGATCCGGACAGAAGATCATGATTGTCCAATGATCAAGAAAGCTCAGGAGGCTGCCATATCACCTGCTGCCAAGACGCCAATTTCTCGGCCCAAAGAGGACTCACATTCTTCACGTCCGATCAAAAAAATTAACCGTGTGAGTAAAATTATATATGCCACTTAGATAGCTGCAAAAAATCTCTATCAACACTGATGTAGTTTGCATAACTTTTTGAGATATACAAAACGATAGGCCATGAAACAAGACTAGGATTTATGCGCACGTACACATTCCATGATCATCATGATTTATTTAATCAGTTAATGCCAAACAATAATGTACACTTGTTTATACAGCTGATGACCAAGATACTGAAGAGGAAGATCCATCCGGAAGGCAAAAATGAAAAGAAAGCAAATCAGATGAAGCCTGGCTGTGAAAATGGAGCCGATGAACGGGTTTCACTTCTTTAGACTCGCAAGGTATAAAAGTTCAATTTTTGTTGATACACATCTACATATGCACTCAGTTGCATCAGTTCGACAGTTCATCTCTTCGATAAATTTAACTAAACTCAAATGTAAAATTTTCCCTTGTGCTGCGTTTGGTGTGGGAGAATGGAATGGGCATGACCAAAAATAAATGGAAGTAATAGAGTTGGGAGGGAAGTTTTGAAAAAATAAGTGAGTGCAAAACTGTTATGATGAGATTTGAGAAGAAATTGAGTAGAGAAAGGAATGGAGCATCCCCTAATATATTGGAGGCGTGATCTCTGGTAAAAGGTATAAGGAATGCAATGTAGGAAGAAATGAAATCTATAAACAACCGGCCATAACATAGTTCGAATTTGATTCATTTCCTTCCAAATTCATTCACCCCAATCAAACACAATATAAATATCTACCATATGCTAGTTTTGTTTTAAAAATTTGTGTGTGTGGGTGCGTGTGTTAATATTGGTCTAGCTGGTCATAATCACGCGAAAGATTTTTAACATGTGGTAGGTTAATAAAGGAGGCACTAAAATATAAAGGGAAAAAGCCAATCCAAAAGTCAGAGAAATGGAGATGTTTTGTGTTGATATATTTGCTAATGGTTGGTGGAGAAGGTGAGGGAAGCACTGATTATTCTCTTGTCGTTCTCCATCACAGTGTGATGCCAACCACGAGGCGAATAGAATTATATCAACAAGAAAATGATACTAATCCATAACTGAATCTAGATGATATTGTAGTAATGTAACATAACTTATTTGCAGAACTTGTATGATGAAATGATATTGATGTTGCATTGTCTTTTCTTTCTTTTATCAGATTTAGTTGCCTGCACCTCGCAGCGATCGGCACCAGTCATCGACCTTTCATCTTTCTTTAGATTCCTAATCTGATGTATTTGTTATTTTAAATTGTGTCAATGTATGTTAATAAATGTTTATATAATGGGGGCATCGGCTACTTGCCCTCACTGAGTTCTATAGATGTGCATACTGCATCTATAATTTTACAAACAATCGGGTGTTGAAACCAGAGCTTTATTCCTTCTAAAGATAAACGAAAACTTTGGTAGCCCAATGAATAAGTATATTTCACCCACATTTTGCATTACCTTCTTTGAAATCCTACCATCTGCATGCTAAATTTATTTTTCCCCCCACAAGCATAAATTTTCCGATCCGTCCCATCGTCCATCCCATACAAGCTTTACAATATCTGACATAAAAATTTAGCGACATGAATCATCTTCCATCATGAACTGAACATGACGAGCCATCTACAAGCAAGTAAGCAACACCACTAATTGATACATGAGTAAGAACCTACAAAGTAAAAAATGCCCACCACAGTCTCTTATAATATAACATTGTTAGAGAGGGATCTGATTCCACAACCTCAAGAGTAGGGCATTAACCGGAGTTTAGATCTTGGACTATTATTAAAAATGTTGGCGATGTCTACAGGGGACTTGCATAATTTGGGCTTTATCCTATGTAATTTTAGTTTGTATAAATTAGTAGCGAGAAATAACTGTATCTTTGTGAGTTTAAGTTATTGCAAGTCTGGATAAAATGAGAGATGGATCCATTGCCACACCTGAAACAGCACCAAGAGAGCCAGGGGAATATAAAAACAACACGCTCACCTGACTCAAACTTGCATAACGAAAAATGAGAACCATTCTGTGATACTCCCAAGTCCCAAATGAGCCAAAGAAAAACGCTTGTGAATTAATTTTCTCCGCATAAAACCAAAGTTACAAAGATTTCAGAATTTTTATATGTGTTCGACTTTTAAAAAAAAAAAAAAGAATTGTTAAATATCGAATTGTCAATAGTGTTCGAAAAACGGCAAACTTACCAAATTCACAAATATCCGACTAGCTGGAGTCTGGACCGCATTTAGCTTATAACTAGTTGAGAAGTCGCGTGGCGGCGTCCTATAAAAATTATATTAATGATTCAATATTAATATTTGTAGAATGAAATATTTTTGTGGCTGTCTATAAAAATTATATTAACGTTTCAAAATTAATATTTATAGGATAAAATAAATTTTATATTATAAAATTTTTGATGTAATACCAATACTAATATATAAAATTGCAAAATTGGACTATAATTCATGGTGAAAAAATGAAAATAAATTTATACAGGTAATTAACAATTTAAAGCACGACAAATCTTAATTTTATTTGTGTTTTTTTAAAAAGTAATTATGAAAAATAATCATGTTCTTACATTGTCACCTTTCGCCAATTTTTTTGGATTGATTGTGCACAAAAACATCTAACTTAAATCCGTGAGGTTTTAGTATTGAGAGAGAGGAGGTTGTGTTTTAGATGATCCAAAACCTTACGGACAGACTTGTGTGCTACTCTTTTCCATAATAAAATAATCTGAAATAAAATCAGAATAAAACTTTCAAGCTACTATATTTCATAAATAATTCGAAACAAAATCAGATTCTGAAACTTGCTTCTAATATACCCGAAATTAAAAAAGATAATTCTAGTTTTTGATATTTTTCATCCAAAAATTCCAGAAAATTAGAAAAATAGAACGGAGCGATGTGAGGGGTGCCACCTACACGCCCCTCGCTTCTCCACCATACAAAGTAAATCATATAAAAATTAACAACAAACATGTCCGATGAACAAAAAAAATATTATAAAAATATAACCAACAAACATACATCACTAATAGTTAATTTATTGATATCATCCATTAATATCATATCACGACTATATTCTTTTCCCTAGTTTCAATTTGTTGACTCCCACATAGCGATCTATAACTACCTTTACTTGCAACAACCTTTATTTTTTTAATACTATATAAACAGCCTTCACTTATCGTTGCTGAAGAACGGTACCAAACGAAGCGATGTGAGAGGCGCCACCTACACGCCCCTCGCTTCTCTTTTATATAAGTATATTGATTTACTTATTTCTTATATCCAAATAATAACAATTATTATTTTAGAAAAAGAATGTAAATATATATATTTTACTTATTTTTTAGCTTATATTATTTTTTTAAAAATAAATCACCTATTTTTAGGAAAAAGTACGTAAAATACGTACCTTTTCAGAAAATAAATAACTTATTTATATAAATAAAATATATTAAACACTCATTAAATATTTAATTATAACTATAATATATATATTATTATTTTATTAAAATAAATCTTTATTTTCGTAAAAGGTTACATCAAACCTGCATAGTTCGCTTTCTTTTCAAAATAGATGTCCCCAACAAAAAAACAAAACATAATTAGATGTCGCTGGCGATCCATTATCTTCACATATTTTGGCTACAGAGTAGAAATGACAGACAGATCCGAAACGTGTTTATACTTCATAAAAACTTATTTAAATCAGGCTAATTGTTTTATATTTTTCTAAAAATGTTTGGAATTTCTTCCCTGACGGAGGAATCGAAAAAGAGGAAGAAGAATATTTCGCAATAAAAAAATAAAAAAGAACGGGCAGGCAGCCTACCAGGAGATGGTTGGCTACTTGGCTGTCCAAATTTGACCCATGAATCCAAGACTATTTAGTTACACTATTGCAGTATATAACAGCACAAAGCTTGTGTAAGGCAGTGGTCAGAAAAGGTGGGACTTTGATTCTTTATTTGAGTTCTCTGTTCTGAGAGAGAAACCCCAACTTCCCCAACTACTTTTTTCACCTCCTCATTCACTCATATACTCCTTACAGGTTGGCTGCTTTTAATTTCAAGTTTCACTACAATTTATTGTTATTGGTTTTGTTGTTGTGGTTTTCAATTCTGTTAGTACTAGTTTGCATCTAACATTTGAGTGTTTGATTGTGCAAGTGAAGTGTGTGTTGTTGGTGAAATATGGGCGGTGCTGCTGAAGACCAACTTCTGAGCTTTGAGGAGATTTCTAAGCACAACAAGAAATTTGATTGCTGGATTATCATCTCTGGCAAGGTCTGCTCCACTCTATTCACTTGTTTTGCTAAATCTGTTATGTGTGTGTGTGTGTGTGAATAGTTTTAAAGATGCAGCCTTTTACTTGAATTATCTTTTGAATTTGATTGGGTAGAATCAGATACTAGAAAATTTAACCATCTGGACATTCATCTTTGCACGTTTGACTTGTACACAAACTTATTACCCCATCCTTCCATACCTGTATCGAAGAATCTGTCCTTAGATGATGCTGTTCTTTTGCATATCATCCTTTATTTTTATCAAATCTATATTAGTCTATCAATTGCAATGGTTTTTAATTGGATGTTTTGATGTTTCACCTAAACTAATGATAAAAAATTAGATTTGTAAGACTACATGGACGTTATGAATTTTTCTAGATTGGAAACACTTATTTGCGGTCTTATCACTTATGTCTAAAAGACGCTTTAGTCAGTAGTGAAATACAGTACAAATGCCCAAATTAGTATTTCATGATTGGTTAACAAACCTACCAAAACCTTGTAAAAGGACTATAATTAGGGTAGGTTTATTAAAGCACCCTACACTATTGTTTACTTATGTGCCTTAGTTATGTCTTAGGTGTATGATGTGACACCATTTCTTGACGATCACCCCGGTGGTGATGAAATTTTGTTAATGGCAACTGGTAAGTTCTTCAGGACTCAGTTTACAGATTTCAAAGCATATGTACTGCTAACTGTATTACTTCTTTCGGGCAATATATATAAAATCTTGATGCATTCTCAAATATCATTCATATTTATGTGCAATTGTTCAGCAAAAGATGCAACAGATGATTTCGATGATGTAAACCACAGCGAGGAAGCGGTAGGCATGTTAAAGAGTTACCACATTGGCAACGTTGATACCTCCACTCTTCCAGGGAAGCACCAGTACAATCAAACTGCCGCAGATGGTTCAGCACAAAAGCGAAAATCTGCTCCAAAATCATTAGAAGTCTTCCAATTCTTGGTGCCCCTTTTGATAGTTGGAATAGCCTATGCCCTCTATCATTATTCCAGAGAAAATTAATCAAGGGAGAGATAGACGAAGATCTCCTGTACTGCATTTATGAACAGAGATACTTGGTTGTTGTCGTATACAACTTGTACCATGTGCCATGTTATTGTTTTTAATAAGTAGCCATCTCAAGCTTCTTATGGTGACTATCATGTTAGTTACATTGACAAGAATTTTTAGCTGTTGGTCCCTGCAGATTGTTTTGCTTTGCTATAATTATATTACCGGAAATTCAGAATGTTGTTTTAGAGAATAAAACAAGGGTTTATCACAGAATCTGTATATTTGAATTGATGCAGTGTTTTGTAGTGCATATGTTTATGAAAAACCACATTAATGAACAAAGTAATCAATCACATTAGATAAGTATCCATGAGTATGCAATTTAACTGGCCTGAAGAGTGTGACTAAAGTATTTAATGACATTGAATCTGGTTCTGGACCTTTAAGGTAGTTGAGTAAGAGTGTTGTTAGGTTCAAATTCCCTAAAAAGTTTGTTCTGCAGTTTGATGGGGCTAGTTCGAACTTCGATTCTTCAAACTAACCTAAAAGGTCCTTCCTTGAATTTCATGAAGCACTAAATTTCGAGCTGGACTGAGCCACTAAAATCAGTTCAATTAGGGGAATATCTGTACGAAGATTTTTTAGAGATGTATGTCCCAATTAGGTTCAAAACAGACAAGCTTAGCATTTCAAGCGAGCAGACAATATGGCGGAATTATAGACTTATAGTTAGCTTATCCATAAAAATTTATATTTAAAAATAAGTTTTAGTATTAAGTATTTAAGAATTTAATATATACATAAAAATCATCAGTTTTCAAAAAAAAAAATGAAATATATAATTATTTTTCAAAAATGAAATAAACAACATGTCAGGATATCAACAAAGGTCAATAGGTTTGGATTGAGTTTTACTTTAACTTATGTTTGACCTCACGAATATAAATCGATTTTTATTATTTTTTTCATTCTAAAATAATATTATTTTTCATTTTTTAATAAAAAATTATTTATTTATATTTACAAAAAAATTGAAATAGAACACATTTTTTTTGCATCTCAAATATGTGTAAAAATTTAAAGTAATTATTTTATAATGAAGAGAGTATTTTACGAGTTTAACTCAAATATTTGAAAATATTAAATTTCAACGATCAATTATAACAAGAATATACTTTCGTCTGGATATAGTTTTACTTATCGTTCCCAAAATATTATAATCTTCATATGGATCAAATTTCTACAACAAAATAATTAATATATATTTATTATTAATTTAATATGTTATATATTATTGTAATTATCTTTCATATTTATTAGGCATTATCAGATATAAAACAATAATTTAATAACTCTGGGCTTCCTGATAAACAAATAACGACGGGGCTTTAAAAACTGGGCTTGATGGAGGTTCAGCCCAATAGAATAAAACCCTAATAGGCAAGTATAAAATTAAGCGTTTGAGCAGAGCGGCTGTTTGTTAAGAAAAGAGGGCGAAAATGCAGATCTTCGTGAAAACCCTAACCGGGAAGACAATCACCCTCGAGGTTGAATCCAGTGATACTATCGATAATGTCAAGGCCAAGATTCAAGACAAGGAAGGTACACATACATACACATATACATACAAATCTATCTCAGCAGTATTTTGGTTTGTTTGAATTGATAAATTAGTGGTTGATTTGTGTAGGAATCCCACCGGACCAGCAGCGATTGATCTTCGCCGGAAAGCAGCTTGAAGATGGCCGGACTCTCGCCGATTACAACATCCAGAAAGGTCTCCGATATTTTCCTTTTTTTTTAATTTTGTTTTGTTTTATGTATGTGTGTTTATAGGGCAATGAAAAGTGATGGTAGAAATTGAAAAGACTTAATTTTTGTTGAAATAAAACAGAGTCGACGCTTCATTTGGTTCTGAGGCTTCGTGGTGGTATAATTGAGCCTTCTTTGATGGCTTTGGCTAGGAAGTATAACCAGGAAAAGATGATTTGCCGCAAGTAAGCTCCCGCACTCCCTCGTACATTTTAATCTTGTTGTCATGATGTAGGACTTAATTGAATAGACATTTTTCTTCTGTGTTAAGTGTAAACAGAGCTAAATAAACTGTGGGGTTTTTAGTAATGATTGTGTATGTTGCTGGGAGGAATGGGGACTTCTGTTTAGTTTAATTGCACAGTGTTTGCTACTTTGAATCAGTTGGAGAATGTAATGTTATTTAGTGGATTGAGTTGGGTAGTTAAATTATTGATCAAGGCATGAGAGAAACGATAAACATTTGTAAGTGTTTGGGGATATGCTCCATGATAGTTTAGAAGTGAATTCATTCAATGTTATAAATGTTTACTTGATGTTACATGTTTAAAACTTTTTGCTTATAACATGTACGTTGTTTTTGTAATTAAACAAGAGAACGGCACAAGTGAGCTGAAACTGGGCACAGATCGAAATATGTGGTTGTTGCTTTTGTAAACTTTTAGTTTATTTTACCTTAAAACATTGAGTTTTAATTATTTGTAGTATCCTGCATGATCAAATGAGTTTTATGTAGTTGCTGCCAGTGTCTTTGCTGTAGTTATATGTGCAATTTATGTTTATTATTCTTGTATTTTAACTTTAGTTGTTTTAGATGTTATGCCCGCCTGCATCCCCGTGCTGTCAACTGCAGGAAGAAGAAGTGCGGCCACAGCAACCAGGTTCATTGTTTTTATCTTTTCATTTTTGCACTTACAGGATTTGTAATATGTAGTTTGTGACCATTTGTTCTGTATTTATATATTTGGTGAATTTGATTGCAGCTGAGGCCAAAGAAGAAGATCAAGTAGATGTTTTCAAGTTTGTGTAAGTTGCAGCTGGCGTCTATCTGCACCTTTTGTTTTTTATTAGAAACTAAGCATTTTGTCTTGAGGAGCATAACTGTTGATGCTTTCTAAAACATTGAATTAGCATAATGTTGATGGATTTTATTTTGTTACATTTCAGTTGGTTTCGTGATATTTAAGATATTTTCTTAATTTAAGCCTCACCGCTGTATTGAGTTGTGTGCTTTATTTTTTATACAAATTTAAAACTGGTATAAATATGCACCATGGGAGGTTGGCTATTAAAATTAGGTATTATATTATTAAATTCAGCTTTGACTGATATATTTTAGAGGTAATTGCAATGCTCACTCCCTAACTTTCGTTCAAAAATGGTATTGTACCAATACTATGGAAAACTCAAATCGCAGCCATTTGTTTACTTCTCAAAAGCAACATGCACTCCTTCCATTAACTTGCTTAAAAAACTGCTTTCAATGTTAAAATGTTGATTGTATTTCAGTCTTTTCATACCTCTTTCCACCTACTGGTTCACCCGTTTTAGAAAAGAAAGAAAGAAAATAGAGTAGGCAGTGGCGGTGCTTGATTAGGGCAAGGGTCTGATTTTTGGCGGCAATTTGGGGGAGGCAATCGGAAGTAGTCCTCCAATGTTGTGTGGATTGTAGGCTGTTTGTGCATATATGCATATATGTTTTGTGTTGTTATCGAGCTTGAGTGAGGTTTGGAGGACGGGGGTGAGGGCTTCTACTATGGTGATGTTGCGGTGATTATTCAGAGTAGTACGACAGTTGGGGATGGAGTTCGGTGAATTAGCAAAAAATAGTTCTGTTTTAGAAGTGGTTGGTTTGCTGCAATGCAAAAATTGTTATTACATATATTGTTATTTTATATATTACTTCAAATATTAGTATAATTAATTATGATTTACAAGAATACTTTGAACATTTTATAACTGAAATACAATATTCTACAACAATTAGTTGGTTCCTATTATTAATATCATCGTGCAAAGTGACATAGAAGTAAATAATTTGAAATAAATAATTTTTTTAACAAACAACTATTAAATGGGAGAAATTTAATGATAATATTGAATGACGTCGGGAGGAATTTAAGAATGGGTACTGGAAGATTCACGGTCGATGTATGTTACACCGCTCGCGATTTCCAGACTATATGTTAGCTGCTCTCGATTCCCAGTCGATGTGTTAGCAGCTCTTGATTCTCGAATCTAAGTCCACTCTACGAACCAGTTTTGATTAAATTTGGAAAAAGTGAAAAACCAAACTCGTATAAACTTTGGAGAAAATAACAATGTATGACTATTTTTTATGTAGGTACAATTTAGTTTTTAGGTGTTGAAATATCGAGAGCTCTTTGAGTGATCATCCGTGATCATAAAACTTTTGTAACATACAGTGACCGGTTTGATAAATTTAAAAAAGTGATTTCTTGATTAAAATAGAAAAATAAATTATAAATGAAAAGTAAATAAATTAACAATGTAGAAATTTTAAGAGAAAAAATTAGCATTCTCAGTTTATTAAAAAAAAATTCTACTGATTTACATGAACCGGTCAAGAAAAATATACATTCACAAATTTTGGAGAAATGAAATTATTATTAGGAGCTGTAGAAATTCAATTTATAATCAACCCGTATTTTATTATAATCCATAAAATATCATTGAATTTGAGCCACTTGAGCAGTTTCACATGATTTTGACATGATTGAGCGCATTATTTGTTCACTTTTGTAAGTGATGTTGGTAGAGGTAGACGGTAGTATAGTAATTAGGGTGAAGTAAGTCAAAGGTGGACAGTTTAAAGTGGGATGAAGTGAGAAGGTAGGTGTCGGTCGTCGTATACAGATTCCAGGCCATAGTCTGTAACTGGACGCGTACAACGAGGACCTCTATTTCCGTGCGCATTCATTCCACTCTACTTTTCAATTCATTTTAATAAATGAGAAAGATAGGAAAACAACAAAACAAAGAGTTGAAAAGTTTAAAGTTTGGCTGACAAATTTCATTTTCTTGGTTTCCTTGCCGAGTACAAAGCAGAGGCAGGATTGATTCTCCTCCGGCCCAAGTTTTTTGTTGCAAATTTACACCCTCATCATATGAGATTATGAGTTTAGAAAATATAATAGGCGCTCCAAAAAAAATTCTTTTATTAATAGAACTTTGTTATTTTAAGAAATTATAGAATAATTTTAAATATTTTAATAATAAACTTATTAAAATAGAAAAAAACACTAGGAAGTCAATTATATACCCCATAACATTCTAGCATGGCCCATCTTGCCACTTAGTACGATCCTAGATCACACACATTCAAGAAAAAATTATTACCTTATGAAATTCTAAAAATATATTTTAGATATTATGTTAAGTCAGTCTACAATAAAAATATTTAAATGAGATGTATTATTAGTTTATATTGTTTTAAAAATATAGTTATTTAAAATTGTTGAATTATCTCTTGAGAAATATATATTGTTGACAGACGGAAATATGTTTAATATTACTTATTAATTCATAAATATATTAGTGGATGATGTGAACTACTGTGGTTTTTACAAATTTGAAAAATACAGTTAAATATTCCAAATCTTGTATCAAACCCCGCCCCCCACACCCCCAAATTATATAATAAATAATCGGCTAATTTTAATTGATAATTTGTGCGCATAGAAGTATCAATTTATTATTAATATGATTAGTACTAATCAAATATTGTCAACTAAAATTTGAAAAAAAATTATTGAAAACAATTGTGAAGTATAAACATTTTCCAACTTGAAAACTCGTATGATTACTGAAATTCAAATGAGATTTTATTATTTTTGATTTTATATAACAGTTAGTTGAATGATTTTCTTAGTTACACAAATATATTTGTATTTAATTGATAATTAATTTGTATAAATAAAATCACACTTGTTCAAAATTTGAGTTAAATGAAATGCGAAGAGTCAAATTCGAATCTAACATGTCCATATATCAAAAATATATTTCCAAAATCGCATCAAAATGCAGCGAATATGATATGTAAATTGATCGTCAAAAGATGAAGAGAATCAAATGAATTTAGATTTTCAAAAAAAATTGACGAGAAATAATATTAAAAATATATGAGATTATTTGAGATTATGAATGTTAGAAATTAATATGTCCGAGTTAATATTTTAATTAATTTAGAATATGATATAATTGATATTTTATATATTTCAAAGTCGCGTATATGTTATTATATAAACAATAAATATAATAACAGAATTAAGTTTAATTACTCAAACCCCTTCCCGGTATCCGTTTGAAATATGAGTTCTAAACCTTTAGACATTCAACAAAAATTATATTCAACTGTGTATATAGTTTTTTGAAATTTTTGTTTATGGATAATATATTAAACTAAACACTTCTATTACCATTTTTCTTTTGTGCGAACATCTTAAAACATTGTAAAAATATCAATGATAAATATTTAAACTTGGATGAAGGAACATTTATATTTGTAACAAATGGTCGATTTAAAAATATCAATATGTTTTTTGAGTGAATAGCGAGAATTTGTTTGTTGATATAGTATGTGAATTTGAATATCTTGTTGGGCTTGTCCCTGTTTTGTTTTGGCCTCTCATCTTATACTTATTTATAGAGTATTTGTTTGCGGGGAATGTTGTCTGGCTCGAGGACTTTTGATTCATTTCTCGCATTCACAAATCATAAATTTCATACACACATGTCTTTAGATATGCTATTGTATGGATCTAAAAACACATGTACAAACACAACACCAAATATACAGATTTGAACGAAAGATCTTTGATATTGAATTAAGCTTTGTCGGATCAGTCTTTATTCCCCCCAATTGCTTACTGCCTCTTCAAATCAGTAATCCAGTCCACATATTTATATATATTTGTTTGTTTTTATTATGTTTTTCTTTTATTGAATATGTTGTTCTTTGTAGATCCTACTAATTATTTGAGAATAAGTACGATAGTAGACTCATATTGCTAGGGTTAAATTAGTATGGTTAACTTATAAGTTTGCTGATTGGTGTTATGATAGAAAGATTTTGACCATCGTTTGTGTGTTCTGTAAGTATGAGCAAAGCCGAGTTGTTTTGTTTTTTCTTTTTATAGTTTCATAAAGTATCATCATTACATTTTACATTACTTTTCTACATGCTCTTTGTTTCTTCATCAACATCATTAGCTTATCATTATATATTTGTTTTTTATCTTTTCTTGTCAATGAATGAATACCGCAAGAAAACGTCTTTCAAGTCCAAGCACAATATTTATTCTGGTCAATTTTAGGCGTAGTATTTTTCGTTTTAAAGACAAACTTTCTTTTCTATATATACAACAATCATTACATTCATCTTTAAACTCCTATGTTCATCAAGCATCATATATCCTTGTTTGAACTTGTATGCACAGATCACATGATCTCTCCTTTATATATTTCAGGGAGCAAACAAACTCTTCCCAAGATTTGAGGAGTTTTTCAATTGCTGCCATAAGCTTAAAATTTTATTAGAAAGGTCCGTTCCGGACACCTTCAAAGCATGTTGATGCTCAAATTTATGCGTTTGCTATGTCATAAAGTTTGTGTCCACTTGTTTAAATCAAGGAATCGAGCCACAAAATACTTTTCCAAACTTTGTTAGTCAATATTATTTTTTGAGCCATTAAATTTTAACTGAATCAGTAGATCAGAGTTTAACTCAGTTTCTGATTTATTTATTTCATGTTAATTATAATTAGATCACTAATGAGATTAATTCATTAATAAAAAATGACTTCAATGTAAGGCAAACCCACATAACCCCATTTTACTCATTTCAAATAAACAACTTGTTCTTAATGTTTTTTATGAATTACACTAAGAATATTTTTGGTTCTAAAAATAAAAGTTAAGTACTCATACCAAAAAACAACCGCCACTTGTTAGTTTCTGAATATCACATCAAGAACGTATATAAAATTTGTCTTAAACTTCTCATATTTAAATAATATTTCATCAAAAATTGATTGTTATATATATACATACAAACATGCTAGTGCTCAAATAAAAATTACTAAATTAAAACCAAGAAAATTATTCTTATATGACAATAATTGCCCCTTACATGACATTATCCCTCTGTTCTTTAATATAATATCACCCATCCGAGAACTCTCTTTTCAACTCAATCCACTCCAGACAACCAGATTCTTCTCAAGACCCGAACAAGCCTCATACTCCCTCCCTACTTCTGAGATATATATGTTTGTATTGGACACGGAGATTAAAAAAAATGTAGTATAAAGTAATGTAAAGTAATGGGAAAGAGAAAAAAAAGTAGGTAAAGTGGTGGGACCCACAAATATTTAAGTGATAGATTTGAAAAAGTAGATGAAGTTAGTGGTGGGTGAGATTTTTATATTATAAAAATTTACTATTTTGAGAAAATTTTGAAATATATAGAATTGAATGGGACATCCCGAAAAGGAAAGTGTATAGAAATCAAAGGTACGGAGGGGGAGTATAATAAGTTGTGAATGAGCCTCATGCAGGTTTCAGAGAGACCCAGGAGTTTGAACTAAACCCGGGTTCTTAGTTTTACTTATGAAGAATACATAATTATTTCTAATTTATGATAATTTAATTATTTGTATTAGAAATATTATTATACTAGAACAAAGTTTAAAATATAATTATTAACGAACCGGTCCTCTTGTGTTTAGCGATATGGTAATTCAGATATAGCGCACGTTTGTTTAAGAAAAGCATAAGCTGCTTCTAGCTTTTATTTTTGTTGATTTGTTTGTGTAAATAAGTAAAAACATTTTTAAGAAGTTGAGAACGTTGTTTTTTCTCTCAGAGTTTCTACTTCTTCTCCAAACACTTTATTAACTTATTTGCTTCTCACTTCTAATCCATTTTTTTACTTTAAACAAAAAGTCATTTGTTTTTAAGTCTACCCAAACAGCCATATAATAACTATGGCCCGATCTATAAATTCATAAAATTCTAATCTCACTATTATTTATTTACGTTTTCATCTAAAATAATTATTAATATTTAAATAATTAAATATATATTGGTTTACCGTTTCAGAGAAAAATGTGATGACAACACCCTAATAAAGTGAGGGAGCGGTATTTGTTGGTTTGTGTACAGTAGTTGAATACCATGTTGGGCTTCCACTGTTTTGTCTTGGCCCTGCTATCTCATTGTTATCTTCTATTAATCCCCCGCTGTTCCTGGCCATCCCCTCATTTACACAAACCCAACCTCCCTCTACTCATTCTCTATTATTTCGCCTCCTCTCTCTGAAACTAAGCCGACTCTCTTGGGGGATTTCGTTGCGGGGACTGTTGTCTGGCTCGAGGACTCTTAGTTTCATTTTCTCATGTTCATACACAATTTATCTCTTCAGATCTGCTGCTGTTTGGATCTAAAAACACATGTACAAACATAACACCAAACACACAGATCTGAGAGAACGATCCGTGTTTGATCTTGAATTAAGCGTTGTCGGACCAGGCTTCATTCCCCCCAATCACTTCCTTCCTCCATCCATCACGGCTTTTTCTCCATCCATCTACAATTACAGTTAAGCTCTTTGAGTAGATATGTACTTATTTTCATTGTTTTTATTATGATTTTATTGTGTTCTTCATAGATCCTTATGATGGTTGTTCTTATTTTACTGAATATATAGGTTGTTTGTTAGTATGGTTGAAATACTAGTTTGCAGATTGGTGTCATGATGAAGAATTTTGACCTTATCTGTGTTGTGTTCTGTGAGTTATGAGCAACCCCAGTTAATTGTTTTTCTTTTTATAGTTTGATAAAGTATCATCATTACATTGCATACTTTTTTAGATCCCCTTTATTTTCCTCAGCAACATCATTAGCTTATCATTATAAGTTTCTCTGTCTTTTATTTTTGGTGTCAGTGAATGAATGCAGCGAAGAAGCATCTTTTTGCTAGATTTAACAATGTACTTGCTACTTATACCTATAATTTGCATCTTTTAATTCGTTGCTTAAAGATTGTGTTCATGCTAATTCATCATCCTTAACTCCTGCTCTCTCTCTCTGTCTGTCTCCCTCCTCTCTCTCCAGATATATAATTATATATATGTTTATGTGCGTACAACAGTATTAAGATTCCTAGCCTGCATCTACAGATCTGGGTTGCAAATTTCTATCTAACATGGATCTCTCAACTCCAGCTCTTTAATCAGTAGTGATCTCTCTCTCTCTCTCTCTCTCTATCTATCTCTATCTCTATCTCTTTCTCTTTCTCTCTATCCCTCTCCCTCTCCCTCCCTCTCTCTCTCTCTCTCTCTCTAGCCCTCCCTCTCCCTCTCTCTCTCTCCCCCTCCCTCTCCCTGACTCACTCCCCCCTCTCTCTCCCCAAGTGGTTGTTTGTGTGACTGTGTGAGCAGGTATACAATAACATAGACGCTGCTGAAACACACATACCAAAAACTTTTCTTTTAAAAAAATAGGGTTTTTAAGTAGACCAAGCTGGAGGTCTCTCTCCGAAGTCCAGATATACAATAGCTACTGACTGAATTGTTCAGTATAGACTTTACTTTGTGGTTTGGTTGACTGTCCAACTTACTCAATGTGTGGCAGTGGTGGTACTGTGCTTGATTGCTTTGATGTTTATCTACCTCCAGTGTTGTGTTAACTCACTCTGCTCACTAGCTTGTTCATATGTTCACACATTTTTATGTGTTTATAGTACTCCCACTTGCTAGTTGCTCTTATTTTTTGCTTTCTTCCTTGTTAGCTGGGTGTATAGTAATATAGACAATGTACCTCCAACCATATTTTAGTTTATTAAATCTATTACTACAAGTTATTTTGGTGTTGAGTGTATAATTGATTTAAGTATTTCTTTTTTATAGTTTTATTTTAATTTTCCATTCTTAAATAATCGAGTTGAATTCATAATTTAAACATTCTTCTTGCTTGCCTTTGCCTTGTGTTCGTACTGAAAATTATTTTATTATACATATGTATTTTAATATTTAATTTTGTTTAAATTAGTATGCATTTTTTAGTAAAAATATATTCTTATAAGAATTTCAAATAATCATCATATGTTTTAAAGAGGATTTCAAATTTGTTTTAGTTATAGTCGAACGGGTCAAAATATCTTATAAATTAAGAGGTGCTTTAATGGATTTCTAGCGGCTATTTAAATATTTAAAGTCTTTTCTTTTAAATAATAACAAAATTAAATAAAGAGTAAATATAAAATAAGAATTAATAAAACAAAAATAAATAGTAAGTTTAGTGGAGCGGTATATTATATTATTTTCAAAGAATGACTTTACAGGTACTCTAGATTCATATATATTTATGAAATTAATAAAATATATGTGTTTAATAATCACAATAATGAATCATATTGAAATATTTAAAATTTTATAAATATGAAGTATTCAACATTTCAAATGAGTTCATAGATTGCTAAAAACTCAGTAGCTTAAATCATACTAATATTTATAAATAAAAAAAAAACATGAATGGTAACATATCAACTTGCAACATTCAAGTTTCAAACTATTCAAATTCAAATATTAATAAGGTATGGATATCTTATATATACAATATGCATTATATAATATAATTTAGTGCAGGTCCGCATCAATTTTTGAATATTTTCTTTTAGGAGGATGATTTGTACTCCCTCCATCCCAAATTAGATGAGCTAGTTGACTTTGGGCACGTAACTTAAGGTGCATTGACCGTATAGTTTCGAAATTTGTTTTTTTAATTTTTCTTTTGTAAATGAAAATTTCATATTTAAATTTTTATTTGGAAAAATAAAATTTCAAAAATAAGTAATGTAGCTATGCGGTCAATGGACTTTAAAGTGCGTGCCCGAAGTCAACGAGCTCATCTAATTTGGGATGGAAAGAGTATATTTTTACTTGCTTGAACATTAAACACTAGAAAATGGTTAATATAGTATACAAATTTCATATTCTTAGAGCATGTTTAGCAGTTTAACTATATGGTGTCCTAAGCTATTATTATAAGGAATATGACACAAAACACAGCTCCAGCAGACTAGCAGAGTACTAGCAATTCCTTAAAAAGTTAGGATGCCCCCTTCATTCCTCATTTTTAAGGATTGTGAAGCCATTCCTCATACTATTTTGAGGAATAAAATATTCACTTTTTTCCTTTTTCCCACTCTTTCCTTCCTTTCTTTCTCTTATTACAAGTTGAATATAATATAATAATAATAATAATAATAATAGAGAATGTAAATAGGGAATATTGTTGGAGTTCCTATTCACTAAAATGTAGTAATCCCTTAAAAGATACATATTTTATTATATATTTAGGAAACGGGTTAGGACTCTGCTGGAGATGCTCTTAGACTTAGCATAATAGCGTCAATACATATTTAATTCGATTCATTAATAATCTCGATAAATTAATAAAATTTATTTATTCTGATTTGTCAATTTATAGAAATTTTAGTGTATCGTGATTTCGAGACCCCTAAATATTACTCCTGTCGTCGCATGAGGATGTACACGATCACTATTTACAAGAATTTCGAAACTCCTATAAAATATAATTTCATAATATTTTTCTAATTTTTTTTGTTTAAACATCAAATATTTATTCTGAAGTGTACTTTATATGTAACACCCATTCCCATATCGAGAAGTGTGGCGACTTTAGTTGAATTTATAAGTATAAGTATTACTACCATTGCACCGACAAATCATGATCTTTTGGGGCTGTGGTGGGCGCGTGGATTATCCAAGTTGTTGTAATTGAACCTGTATATTTTGGCTTTTTTTTTGATTCGAAATTCAGGCTTGACTCGATTTTCAGAAAAGACTTGGGATTTGATCCGAGTTGTTACATTATAAAAATCTTAAAAACATGTAAAAAGAAATAATATATATAATTCAAGGATGGGCGTGATGTTATTGTTTTTACTAAAAGTCATTGCATGATTGATTCGCATTTTATAAGGGAGAATGTGGTCAAATCCGCCAGGTAAGAAAATTTTTGAACAAATTATTAACATAAGTTTGACTTTATTGATATAATCTAAAGATATTCCGGATTCTTTTCTATTAAATAATTTATATAATAGTTACACTAAAATTTAGATTTTTAAAAGAATATAAAAAGGATGTTCAGGGCAGTGGCAGACGTAAATAAAATTGAAGGTAAATCAGAATTGCAAATTAACAATGGAGGCCCTGGTACAAGAAATTTATTAACTTTCGTGGAAATAAAGGCCGAAATCAGTCATCTAAGTTATTGGACTTAATTCAAGTTTCAGGCAGGCCGAGACATAAACTCAGCCCAGTGCAGGATCGCCCCGCTCCATGGACTATTAACATCAGTTTACAAAATTTTATTCGTGGCTTCGTCATTTTCAAAGTACTTATTTAATTTTGACCTCCTTATAATTTAATTGATTCAACTTTAATTAAAAGATAAAAATGTCTCACACATAAATTTGAAAATATTAATTACACATTTTAAAATAGTGTATATATTTATTATTTTTATATTCTTAAAATTTGATTGTAAAAGTTAAAAGAAAAAATAGTTTAAAATACAAATAGAGAAAGCAGCAATATTCATATATGTTTCGAAACTACGTAATCACTGAGCGGGTGATGTTGAATCTATTTAATTTGACAAGGGTATCATTTTGAGTTTAGTGATTTATGAGTCCTTGAAAATAGTATAACAAAAACGAATTTAATTGATTATTTGTTTAAAATTGACTTAATTTTTATTTAAAATTCGAAAAATAAAATAATTAGTTTAAAAATTATGTACTACCAATATTTCGCTTTTAAATTAGATTTACTTTTTATATTATTCAAACGGGTTTTATATGTTGTACGGCAAGACACTTTTACATAGGAAAATTATGTGATCAAATGCATGATACAGAAAATGGGATGTCAAATGTGTTGCAGGTAGCAGCAGCATACTAGAAGCAATAATCTATGTATCTGAAAGCAACTACAAGCAGTGATCAATGTGTCAGTACAAAGAAACCAACTACAACCACCATCAATTAAATTTGCTCCAACGGCCGTCAATGAAACTTGCGGCCGAATAAAATGTTGCAAATGGTCCGGATTTAAATTAAAATATCATATAAAAATGGATTGATTATATATATTTTTTTTGAAGGAAATGAGATAATTCAATAAATAATAATCATACGGTATTTATAAGAATGATCGAGTCGAAAAAAGATAAAAATAATTGATATGTTTGTCTTGATATCAAGATGAGACAAATAAACGAGGTTGAAATTGACTATGATAAATTTATAGATCCTTTATTATATTAAAGTTAAACAGAGACATCACTTACCTTTTTATGCTTCCAGAAGAATTTACCTGCTCTTTCTAAATCTTTGTAGCACGAGTAAAAGGTGGAGCAGTAAATTGACAATATAGATTTTCCGGAAAAATGAAAATGGCAAAGATTGTTTTCTTTAGGGAAAATAGATTTTTTTGCCACCCAACTTATTATTTGTTTAGAAACCTACCACTGAACTATAATTTTTTCTTTTTTTGCCACTAATGTTAGGTTCGGATTTTTTTTTGTCACTAACATTAGATTCGGATTTGATTATTAACACTATGTTATTCTTTTTAGATTTAATTGCATTTGGCACCCTTTTGATTTCAGCATGTTGCGCATTGCACCTAATAGTTTTGGAATAAACACTATGCAGCCCCTTACTTTTAACCCGTAGACAGTTTGCACCCTTTCTGTTATCTTCTGCCGTTACCGTTAACTTTTGAAGGGGCATTTTGGGAAATTTTATTATATTTAATTAAAATCAGACTTTTATTTAAATTTTCCGAACATCTAAACGATATTTTTCGGAAATCTATTTTTAAGTAGTTTGCAATATAATAGTAATCTGTGTCTATATTTTTATATGTAGTACTCCATATGTGTCCTAGGTAGTTTATCTTAGAGGACGAGAGTACGGATTTTTTTACTCAGAAAGGAAATCTTAAAATTAACTTATGGAACTATATTTATAAAAAGTGGGAACCTTAAAATACGTGACAAGTAGTGGTAAAGAACTATAAAGTCAAATGATACTATATTTTTGTGGAGTCATAAAATAATTCATAAAACTAAATTTTTTAGGTTCTTAAAATGTCGGTTAAACTCTCGTACTTCAAGATAAACTAGCTAAAGGACATATAGATGACTGTATATAATGTTATAGACACATATCATATGACCATAATATTGCAGACTACCATTATATTTTTATAATGCTAAAAAAATAACATATTGTTAATGATCAAATCAAAACATAACGTTAGTGACAAAAAAAATCCAACATTTTTTTAAGGGAGAAAAAACCAACATTAAATTTTATTCAGAAAAAATAAAATAAAATATTTTTGAAATTTTTTGGAGTCTCAAAATGCGTGTCCAACTCTCGTCCTCCAAGATAAACTACCTAGGACATTACATACAGATATAGACACATATCAGATCGCCATTATATTGCAGACTAACACTATATTTTAATAATACTAAAAAAATAACATAGTGTTAATAATTAAATCCGAACCTAACGTTAGTGACAAAAAAAAGTCCGAACCTAACATTAGTGACAAAAAACAAAAAAATTATAGTTCAGTGGTAGGTTTCTAAACAAATAATAAGTTGGGTGGCAAAAAAATCTATTTTCCCTTTTCTTTAATAATTGAATGACAAAGATGTTTTGACATGTGCGCTCGGTAATCTTATTTTAATTTTACACATACTTTAAACTATTTAGAATTAGGCATATAAGTTTTTTTAAAAGCAAAATTAGGCAGATAGTTTATTACACGTGTTTGATCAGTCCTTTTGCCTAAAAAAAATTAAAAAAAAAATAAGATTTCAGCATTTCTCATCTCCTATAGAACGAACTAGGTTTTGTGAATTCATTAGCACATTTTAAGAAATTAAAAAAATATAATCTCATTATATTCCTTTAAACAGGCTACATGGAATCACCGATTTTGGAATAAGGTTAATTATCTGGTTGATCAATGGGTGGGCTTAATGTATCAACTTAGTCACTAAACTGAAAACGGTATCAATATAGTCACTAAAGTCATCGTAAATATCAAACAAGTACCTCGAAATATGAGTTCAAGCATTAAAAATACGATTTATAGAGTTTTGTAAATTATTTTCAAATATTACTGTCAAGGAACCAGTTACTCTAAAACCTCAAGGTGTTAGGAAGAGGGCTTATCAGGATCATATTATAACAATTACCACAACCAACTAAAAGATTATGACTTCTATTTATGATAATATATTTAGATTTTATCAAGTTTATTTATTATCTACTTTGCTTACTTCCACCTAGTAGTATGATTTATTTATGCACAATATATGTCGGGTTTGATTGGGTTAAAATTATCAAAACCTAACCCTGTCCATTTAATTATTTTTTTTTTATATTTAACTCATTCAAAATTCACTTTAAACAATACTCATCAAATTAGGTCTGCTAAAATAGAAACAAGTTGGGTCGGTTTAATCAGACTGATCTAGTTATGAACACCCCTAGTCCCCCAGCATTTATCATCTCCTTGTGCCTAAGAATCAGCTTTTATTGTTCACAACTCCTTTCTTATTACTCCCTCTGATCCTTTTTATAAGTCACTTAGACTTTTTGCACTCAACTCTATGTGCTTTGACCACCTATTTAAAATATTTTTTAAAAAAAATTTCTTTTTCTGAATTAAAATATGAGACATATATTTTTATTCAGAAAAAGAAAATTTTTAAAAAAATAATTTTAAGTGGGTGGTCAAAGCATATGGAATTGTGTGCAAAAAGTCCAAGTGCCTTATAAAAAGGACCAGAGGGAGTAATTTTATTAATGATCGTAGAAATCAAGAATTAGTTAATCACAACTAAGTGACTTGATGATTTAAAAAAATTCAGGAATTTATGGACAAAGATTTTATGATAAATAAAAGATTTTTAGCAAATTGGAGGGTCTTCAATGAACCGATAACATATTGTTTTAAGGATTAATCAAAAATTTTCGATAAATCAGACATTTTTTAAACACTCATTTTACTTAATAAAATTTTCTTTTAGAAAAACTAAGCACTTGGATAGACTACAGTAATTAACTTTTTTAAAACATATTTGCTAGTGATCTCAACAAACAAGCAGTTGCTTGTATTGATTGATATTTCACATTATTTGATTTGCATTGACTTATAATTTATATTAAAAATTGAGTTACATAGACAGTAATACTTATCATTGATTCATTGCTTTTGGAGACACACATATTATTTAACTCATTTCCTTTTGTAAGGGAATTGTTATTTTATAAACGTAGTAAGAGCATCTCCAATAAGCTCTTAAATAAGCTCCTAACTCGAGATATAGGGCTGAGCAAAAAATCGATTTGAAACCGAAACCGAACCGAAACCGGGAAAAACCGGAGAGAACCGATCCGAAACCGAAACCGATAAATTAAAAACCGAACCGATTTAAATGGTTGGGTTCCGGTTATACCTTCCAACCGAACCGATAAAAACCGAACCGAACCGATTATTAAAATAATAATTAAATAATAAATATTATATATATATTACTAATAAATATATACATTAATATATAATGTATATCGTATTTAAAATTAAGAAAGCTATTCGAATTTATAAGTTCACATAATATACAAAAACTACAAAGTAAAGTGTCCAGAATCTCCACGTAACTTCCTAAGGCTTTTACATTTTTACATAGATAATGATATTCCCTGTGAGTTATTACTGTACATATACACCCCTGTTCTTGACATAACATCAAGCAGAGCAGTGAACACTCACTCGTTCTCTTTTTCCTCTGAAAGTTTTTAAATAGCTTCATCAAACTCAAGCTTTTAATTTATTTATTTTTCAGCTCTAGTATGTCTTTTAATTATTGGAGCACTATCCTCCTGATGCTTTCTAGTGCTGCTGCACACTGCCTACTGTAATCTTTTGATTCCCTCGCTTAGAAGTTAGAAATTTAAATATTAAATAAAATACTATAATTTTTGTTAAATTTTAATGATATATTAATTATTATGTCTAAATTACGCGTATCAATTTGTCTCATATGTATATTATTTTTCATTATTATATTTGCCGGTTTTGTAACCGAAACCGAACCGATTATAACCGAACCGGGGTTTTTAAACCGAAACCGAATCCGAATCCGAACCGGCGATTGCGGTTTTCGATTTTAAAAACCGAAGATATATGGTTGCGGTTCCGGTTTTATCCCGAAACCGAACCGAACCGGCCCATGCTCTCCCCTATTGGAAGATATTGGGCGGTATAAAACAATGTGGAAGAGAGAATAACACGTGCTTTAATAACATCGTCAAAGAATTGAATTAGCAGGAGTCCAGTGTTTGTATTGCTAGGCCATGAGTAAATTCAATCAGCACTCATAGCTAGTTTGGTTATTGTAAAGTACTCTATACTACTGGTCTTATACTAGGAGTAAAAACAACCTCTGTGGCTCTGTTTCATTCACAGGAAATTACGGTGAGTTTCAAAATCATTATATCAGTTAATATAAGGGCTTAAATATATATAATATTATTCATTAGAAAATAATTTAATAGTATACTCTTTCACTCATATCTAATCCAAATTATTTATATTAGAGGTAAATGATTTGACATGTATGTTAAATCTCCAATAAAATATAATTTTATAAATTATTTTAATTTTTTTTCTGTAGATAATATTTAAACTTTATGATAAAATAAAATTTTAAAATAAGTTATAAAACTATATTTTACACACAGATTAAAATATGTGTAACAGTAAAAAAAAATAGTAAAAGAATGGATCGGACTCGGACAAGAGAAGCATAATTATTAGTATATTTTAATATAATAAGAGGCTGTTTGGGTGAGTTTAAAATAGTGGTTCTTGTTTAAACTAAAAAACTGAATTAGAATTTAGAAGCAAGACTTATAAGTGATTAAAATTCTTAGCAAAAAAAGTATAAGTCATAAAACAAAAGGTAGTATTCTCAACTTCTTATAAGTATTTTTGAACTTTTTCACAAACGATTCAAATAAGTGTTTATAACTTATACATTCATAAGCCAGGTTTTTAAGCACGCATGAACACCTCCTAATTTGTAAGGATATTACACGTCATCTAATACAGTCTCGAGGCGTATGTGTTAAAATTTGAATTCAGTTTATTTTAAATTACGCATCATGAGTCATGACGATGTGCATCTTGCAAATGTAAATCATTTACCGAGATTATTACGTTATATACGTATTTGACATATACTAATACTCTAGTAAAAAAATTAAAAATATCGTGCAGGGTTGAAACGCATATGGCATATATGTCCACTTCACTGCAAAATAGAATAATGTTGATTTAGTCATTTTTTTAAAGTGAGGGGTACCCTATAATATATAATATTCGGGCAAATGAAAATGTGATTATAACGTGTGTGTATATATATTCCCCGCTAGATCTATCTCATCATCATCACACTTAAGAACAAAATCAAAACACATACAGTGATGGAAGATCATCAAAACTTGCTAGTATCCTCATCTTCATCTTCATCAATGCTGGAACTAGATGTAGAAAATGGACATTATTATTATCCAACCTTCTCCTCCACTCCTTCCTCCTCTCATCACCTTGAACTGAAACATCTTCTTGAAACCCATCCTTGTTGGTGCTATGTCATTTTCTGGCGCTCACTTAACACTGTACCACCTTCTTCTTCTTCTGAGCTTGTCTTGACATGGGCCGACGGTCATTTCAGATCTTCATCATCTGCAGCTGATGATAAGAAGGTGGTGCAGGGAAAGAGATCAGATAGCCGAGAATTGTATGCGCTTTTCGACATGGAGAGCAGTGATGTAGACGGTAATGACCCAGAATGGTTTTACCTTAACTCTATTTCCCGTAGTCTTCCTGCAGGAGGAGCTGCTGCCAAGGCTTTTATATCTGGGAATTATGTCTGGCTTGATGGCTACCAGGAACTGGGGAGATTCGAGTGCGAAAGAGCACGAGAAGCTTTGATCCACGGCATCCGCACTATGATTTGTTTTCCGACTGCTCATGGGGTGGTTGAGATGGGCTCTAGTGTTCGCATCAACCACGACTTGGTCCTGGTGGAGAAAATCAAGTCACTGATTGGTTCATCTTCATCATCTATTAGTACTGGGGAGCTTGAGAGATCTGCAAGACTAGGATCTGTGCAAGAGCAGCAGGACAAAGGCCTGTTCCGAGACATGTGCAAGAATGTCAAAGAGTTTGATGATTATGATGTTGAGAAATTTCCAAAGTTCGAGATTGTGAACTTTGCCAACACAAACGACAGGAATGACACTGCGAAAATTCAGAAAGTTGGAAAGAAAAGAGGAAGAAAGCCGAGCGTTGGGAAGGACAGACCGATCAACCACGTGGAGGCCGAGAGGCAGCGAAGGGAGAAGCTTAACAGCAAATTTTATGCGCTCAGGGCGGTGGTACCACACGTGTCGAAAATGGACAAGGCGTCCCTTCTTGGGGACGCAGTTAGCTACATAAATAATCTCAGAACAAAAGTGGAGGAACTAGAATCCCAAGTCTTGATGTCCCCGAAGAATCATCCTCCTCCTCCGCCTCCTCCGCAGCATCTCAATGCTAGTAGCACAAGCACCGGTACTGTGAGTGACTTTGAAGAAGCAACTGCAATCAGTACTGATGATGATGAAGTGGAGGTTAGATTGGTAGGCACAGACGCGATGATCCGGGTACGATGCAAAAACACTAATCATCCGGGTGCAAAACTGATGGATGCATTGAGGCAGCTGGAACTGCAAGTAAACCACGCCAGCATGTCTAGCTTTGACCACTTGATGCTCATTGATGTTGTGATTAAAGTTCCCTCCAGGGGCTGTCTGCAAACCGAAGATGCACTCAGACGAGCCATTCTTTCTTCATTTTCAACCAGCACCTAGCCAAATTACTTCATTAAGTGCAGCCGTATTAGCCGACTATCGGGATCTTGTAATCAATATTTGACATAACTTCGTTAGTCCGCAAAGTAGTAGCCAGTGTTCCGACGATACCGTAATTGTCGAGCCAAGTACTTGTAAATGCTAATATAGATGTGAATTCCAGTTTATGAATACATGGAACATGTGTTGTAATATTAGAATTAATTAGGGATTTTAGACTGTAAACACTAACTAAAAACATCACATTTCTAAAATTCAACTTCATATTCATTCATGTTTTTCATACAAGAATCTCCAACTTTTTGGATCAATACTACTGGCTGAACCAGAGTCATCTTTGTAAATGACAAACGTTCATTTTCATCTAGGTTTCAAGTCTTCTTCATCCACACCTTCACATTTTCTCCTTTCATCAGTATTAGTGTATATACTGCGTCTGTGTACAATATATATCCACAAGTCTATCGGTTATGAATCTCCATTAATTTCATCTTGATTATCAATCACCGTTCCTGTCACAAAGATCATTTTATCCTCCACGGTTTCCGGTCATAGTTAATTGGATCAACTTCTGCTGGACTATTTCAACTTTCGCCAATTAAAATCCTAATAACAGCAATTTGCTTCGAATCTAAACGATCAAGTTTTATAACTTGAGCTCTTTAAAAGAATATATTTTACGCATTTCTTATATGCAAAAAGATACAGTATAGAACTTGACTCCGTCGTAATTTGAGAAACTCTCTCCGTCCCAATTTATATCCAATTTTACATAAATCATTAATTCTATAATTAGATGTCTTAAAAAGAATAAATTATCAATTTATAGTATTTATTTAAAATTATTATATTATCTCCAATAATGTTGATTAAATTATACATGTAAGACATTGTGTAAAATTTATTTAAGATGTAAGAGCATCTCCAACGGAGGGAACCTGTAAGACATTATGTAAAATTTGCTGAACCTCTAAGACATCTCGCTTTAATAGTATGGCTATATTGGTTGGCTATAATTTAAAAATAGTATGTTATTAACATTTTATATTGTTAAAATAGAATATATCAGTTCAATATGGTAATAAATGATTTGCAATCTTTCTACAGATTTCTTTAAGAACTGTAGAGGTTCGACAAATTTAGCCATCCATAGGAGGTTGACTAAAATTATAGACAACAGGTTGGAGTATGTGTTTTTCGAGCTATTGACTAAAATTATTTATTTATAGTATGTCGACTCACCTTTTAGCTAAGGGGGTTCAAGGGTAGGAGATGCTCTAAGAAATTGTACATGAATGGTACTAACTATATTTTAAAAATAATATATTATCATTATTTTAAGTTATTATAAATAGACCGTGTCATTTTAATATATAATAGATCACGTGAAATCTTGTTACATGTATTTAGAGCTTGGCCAAAAATAACAAACGTTAATGGATTAGCTACATTATTAGAAAAAAAATTATGTCGGGTAGAAGTGAACATTCTAATTATAATATGATTTGTTATTACATTTTAGATAAGAATATTGAAAAATTGGAGATGGTCTAGTTATAACCACATGATCATACCTTCTGAACATCCACAGTCTCATTTCTGTTTAGTAGGGAATCACATAGAATGAGACATCGGGACACATTCATAATCATACCGGAGCACTTTGGCTATATACACAAATTGGCTAGGTCGGAATTTTTCTTCGTGATTGTAGAACCACAGATGTAGATGTCAGCAACGGTTGGCATTTAATTTTTGAGCACCATTGTTAAGCCCAGGACCAACTAACGATGGAGAGAGGAGAGGGGTATGCTTGCAGGTTGTAAACCTGTACTAGTAATAAAACGTGGGTGAGGACTGAGGAAGGTAGCTAGCCAACCAATCACTCATATTCTACTGCTCTCCTGTCTCCTCTGCTTGTATACAGTTGGAGAATGGAGACTAGGAGTATTGCTTTCCAAGGTTCGTACAATTTATTTATTTTTAATAAAGTTTTGAACGAATAGGCGGACACTCGAATTGCTCTGCTGCTGGTGCTCCACTAACTTTCTCAAGTATTTCTCACATTTATTTATTTTAAATAAGGTGGAGTCTAATTACGGTACTGCTGCTGTCATTTCGTCGACTTTTTTTATGCCACCTTTCCCCAAAACATACTCCCTTTGTTCCTTTGCTTTTTCTTTTTCTTTTTTTTATATGCCACTTAATTTTGTATATTTCAAAATCTTTTTAGAATAATACCAGGGTCAATATATTTTCGTTGGATATGTCTAAATAAATTTTGAACAATTAAATTCGTCAAAAAATTGTTAAATAATTAGGTCAAGAGAAATTTATATGGCGAGGTTTAAATGTGTTAGTTATATTCAAAATGAACTGCTAAAATATATTATAAATAACACGTAAACAGAGCTAAACACCGATCAATCGACTGCCGACTGGTAAATTTTTTATATATTTTGATTTAAATAATTGGATCTTCCTTTTTTTTCTATATATTTAAAGTTTATGATGTTGAAATTTCTAAACAGATTCAAACACATCATATAAATTCTTTCAGTATAACTGAAATTTTAACTGTGGTTAGAATAAATAGCCTAAATGAGAGCACCGTGCCACTACAAATTCTAAAGACATCGACGGAGTAAAATAAATTGGGGAAAAGAGAACAACACGTGCTTTAACTTAGACTGCCAATGAAATGAATCCAGATAATATATTTAGAAAGAGTAGTGCTAGCTGCACATAATTGTGTACGTAAAATTTGTACATAATAAAATGATAAATTGATAATTAATGTGGAATATTTTAATTAAAATGATTGCTGTTAATATATGAAGTCATTTTAATTAAAACCTACTACATATCATTATATACAAACTTTTATATATAATCATGTGCATCAAGCATTTTTCATTCCGCAAACCCATAGTAAACAGCAGCATTCATGATTATTGTATCCTCGGGCTCGGGTCAACATTAGATACAGTAGTAGATACTTGCCCTTTTCATGTGGTTTAAGCTTATGCACGTATTTCTTTATACACGTGTTTCCATGACAAGATATTATTCCAATTCTTATCTAAATAATAAAAATTAGAGAAATAATTATGAAAGCAATGTTGTTAACCTTTGGGATATAGGTGCCTAATGTTGAAATTATGATTTGGATAAAATCGGACATTACTAAATGTCTAAAATCATTTCATCAACATACAAGTTAAAATTTTTACACAAACAATTCATATAATTTCGTTATTATTACAAAGCCATGGAATATTTTTGATATAAGCAATGATACATACTGTTATTATATTTTACTTTTTAGTGTAATACACACATCCTAATAATATTTGCTTATTATGTGAAATAGTTGTCAGATAGCAACAAATATTTATTATGATAAATGAATGTAATATGGTAGAATATTAATCCGAAAACATATTTTAAGTCAAAAAAATGGTTGTAACGAGTGTGAGTGTGTATATATTCCTTGCTAGATCTATCTCAACGTATATGACAAGAAAAAAAAGTTCCATCTCACCATCAGATTTATATGTGATAAAGGAAGAATAGAGGCAACATAATGATAACATAGCAACCTATTTGTAAAAATGGAAGATCATCAGAACTTGTTAGTGTCCTCATCTTCATCATCATCAATGCTGGAACTAGAAGTGGAAAATGGCCATTATTATTATCCAACCTTCTCCTCCACCCCTTCCTCTCATCACCTTGAACTGAAACATCTTCTTGAATCGCATCCTTGTTGGTGCTATGTCATTTTCTGGCGCTCACTTGATACTGTACCACCTTCTACTTCTTCTGATCTTGTCTTGACATGGGCCGACGGTCAATTCAGATCTTCTTCATCTGCGGCTAATGGTACAGTTGGTGATAAGAAGGTGGTGCAGGGAAAGAGATCAGACAGCCGAGAATTTTGTGCGCTTTTCGACATGGAGAGCAGTGATGTAGACGGTAATGACCCTGAATGGTTTTACCTTAACTCAATTTCCCGTAGTATTTCTGCAGGAGGAGCTGCTGCCAAGGCTTTCACTTCTGGGAATTATGTCTGGCTTGATGGCTACCAGGAACTGGGGAGTTGCGAGTGCGAAAGAGCACGGGAAGCTCTGATCCACGGCGTCCGTACTATGATTTGTTTTCCGACTGCTCATGGGGTGGTTGAGATGGGCTCTAGTTCTCGCATCAATCAAGACCTGATCCTGGTGGAGAAAATCAAGTCACTGATTGCGATATCTACAACGCCAGGCCTTGTACAAGAGCAGCCGCAGGACAAAGGTCTGTTACTAGACGTGTACACTAATAATGTCAAAAAGCTTGATAATCATCCTGAGAAGCTTCAGACTCCGAAGATCGAGATTATAAGCTTTGCAAACACAAACAGGAATGACAATATTGTGAAAATTCAGAAAGTTGGGAAGAAAAGAGGAAGAAAGCCGAGCGTGGGGAAGGACAGACCGATAAACCACGTGGAGGCCGAGAGGCAGCGAAGGGAGAAGCTTAACAGCAAATTCTACGCCCTGAGAGCGGTGGTACCGAACGTGTCGAAGATGGACAAGGCGTCCCTTCTTGGGGACGCAGTTAGCTACATAAATGACCTCAAAACAAAATTGGAGGATTTAGAGTCCCACAAGAATTCTCCTCCTCCTCCTCCTCCTCCTCCTCAACTTAATGCTTGTAGCACAAGCACAAGTGCTGTGAGCGATGTTGATGAAGCGACTACAATGAGTACTGATGATGATGAAGTGGAGGTTAAATTGGTAGGCACAGACGCGATGATCCGGGTACGATGCAAAAACAATAACTATCCGGGTGCAAAACTGATGGATGCATTGAGGGAGCTGGAACTAGAAGTAAACCATGCGAGCATGTCTAGCTTTGATCAGTTGATGCTCATTGATGTTGTGATCAAAGTGCCCTCGGAGGGGTGTTTGCGATCTGAAGATGCACTCAGAGAAGCCATTGTCTCTTCGCTTTCAACCCAACCACCAAACATCTAGCTAATTACGTGATTAAGAGCAGCAGCAGCTGGCTAGCTACTTCATCATATCCTTAAGTGTAATAATTCTACAGATGTTGCTTCCGGTTTATGTATTCAACTATTCATGCAGCGTGTGTGTCTTAATTTTAGAACTGGGGTTATCTACTCGTAAAATATTTTATCTGTACGCATCAAACTTCAAATATTCTGTAATTACTTTCGTATTTCATGTAACAATGTTGTACTTTTAATCTCGCATCCGCGCCAACATATTATGTATTCTGTTTGTACATATATACTATATACATATGTCTCTTCGATTATCAGTACCAGAAGGATCCTCCATCCTCCATTCTTTGGATACGTTTCTGATTGTAGTCAATTCAATGGATATGACCCATTTTGATCACTTTATTCTCCAACGAAGTCCACAAGACGCTTATCTTTTATATTCAGCACGTTCGAATATCGATTGTTTTCAACTTAACTGACACCGTAACTACAACGTTGTTGAATGTTAACAGGTGGAGCTCATTGGCCAGAGCAAGTCACTTTTTTGGTGCTATTGTCCTCATTTGAAATCAAATATAGAAAAACTCAACTCTGGAAGGATTATAAACTTGGATGAAAATACGCATATAGCCGTACTTGGTACTCAAGGAAAAGTAGGTAAAGTGGTGGGTCTCATCAATATATAATTAATATATAATTGATAAATTTGAAAAAGTAGTTGAAAGTAGTGGGTGAATGGGGTTTTTATCAATATATAATTGATAGATTTGAAAATGTAGTTGAATTAAATGTGACATCCAAAAGAAGAAAGTGTATAGAATTAAACGGGACGGGGGAGTACCAAATATGATTCATATATGCACTGATGCATCTTTCTCGATTCATCATCATATATGATTGGAATCAAAGAGAAACAAATAATATATTCTAAAGGTGACAAAATCCGACATTCAAAATATTATGAATCAGAATATTTCAGGCCGAGTTCGGATTGTGTGATTTTCAAATTTACACTTACGTATATTTGCTTTATATTTATTCACTTATAATTTTTCAAATTATTATTTATATATATCTAATAGTCGATATGAGTTTTATTTTAAAATAAAAAAGCACTTTTCAATATGATGTTATTTATTATAATCAATTATCTAGTAATGGACTCACTCTTCTGTCCAAGAATTGGCCATACCAGAGCCATATACGTAAAAGTCATCCAGCGTTAGCATTTACTGTTAAAACAGTAAAGGACTGGTCCTGGTCCTGCTCCGGGTCCGGGTCAGGGTCCAGCCAACGATAGAGAGAGCGTAGTAATAATTAATAAACACGTGGGTGAGGCGACCCAACCAGTCACATTCTACTCAGCCTACTTGGAGTAATCTATGTTATTTTCCAAAGGTCCGTACGATTTGATTTTATTCAGAGAATTTGTGGAGTCAAAAGGAGGCACACTTGCAATTTACTCTCGGCTGCAAAGGGGTGGCAATTTCGGGTAACGGGTCGTGTTCGTGTCAGCAATCGGGTCGATTTCGGGTCAACCTAAAATCACTTAAAATTGAATAAAACCAAAAATTGAAGTTATTACAAATGAAATTCTAGTTTCGGGTCATTTCGGGTCCATTTCGGGTCTGTCGGGTGATTTTCGGGTCACTTTCGGGTTTCTGTCTCAGTAAATCGGGTTTCGGGTTGGGTCGGGTTCGTGTCGGGTTTCGGGTCGTGTCATATTGCCACCCCGCTCCACTACCCCTCCTGTCTCAATATGCTTCCCAATTTATTTATTGTCACATCTATTCATTTTTTAATATCAAGTGGAGTCTATTTTACGCTACTTCTGCTGTCACCCTCGATGGGTAATTCATAGTTTTATGTCACGTTTTCATTTATACATATTTAATAATATTTTATATATTGCTTTCATAAAGTGTTTACTGACTGATGTAATTTCTACCACTAACTATGAACACATTATTATTGCATGGAAAAGTTATTTCTCATTCCAACAAGTTGGCTTGCCGAGGCTAATTCAATATACACAAAATATATTCATAAACAATGAGTTTTTCTATTAAATAAATTGAACACTTAATTGGAGGAACGGCAGAAATATTCCAAAAACCTATATTATATACTATTAAGAGATTGTTATTTCTAATTACCTACTCATCTTAGCTGTGCCGCATACAAATTCTTTTCTATACAAATACATGATCAAAGTTCTTTTTTTTTTATAAATGAGTTAATTCAATAATAAAAACACATACGACATTTATATATACAGTCACGTCGAACAAACAAAATACAAAAATAATCACTGATTAATCCATTCTTCTTGGAGATAGGTGATTTGTTGAATATAATATATACACATGTTTCGTCACTTTCACTTCCGTCATAATCAACGACTGAGAATCCAATCCTCTAACAACTTTTATTACTAAATCAAACACCATACTCACACAAACAGTGAGAAAATAACATAACTCACAGATACAGCGAGACAAAAAAAACACAAAATCAAACATAACAAACTAGCAACCTTATATTTACAAATATGTAAATGAAGTACTAGCTAAAACAAGACAATCCTTAGACATGGGAACAAACACAAAAACAAGATGTTATCTTCTACAAATTAGAATCTCATTACTCCCATCAGGCATCAAATTTCATTTGATGTTAATAAAAGGTGTTCATTTAAAATAAACAGTGTTATTTAAAACGTTAACGAGAGAATTAACTAAATTACCTTTTTTACGAGATAAATGCATGACAAAGTTAGGTGGTTTGTACTACATTTTTTATCCATTAAAACCAAACTCGACTTGAACATTTCCCCCGTTTAAAGAAGTGGGCTACATAGAAAGCAAACTCTTAAGCTGATGTATTAGTACTAACCACAACACAAGCTACCTGTTCTCAATAAAACCAACCTGAAATAAACTATCACATCCAAGTTTAGTAAAAACCAGATGAACACTAGTTCTAAGGTGAGAGGCCTACTATCAACAGCCACATCCCGAAACATGGTATATAGATCATTTGGCTTCTGCATCTCCACTGCCTTTTCCAGTAGCTGAGCTTCTAGCGCCACTTGCGCTGGGGACACGTGACCCCTCATTGGCATCTTGCTTACTTCCACCTCCACGTGCCTTGCTCGGAGTTTTAGCTTCTGTCAACAAACCCCCATCCCCGCCTCCACGGCTGGCCTCCATGTGGATCGGATTTGTACTGTTGTTGGGCGCTACTGATCTTGTACCACTTGGCCCTGGGAGTCCTCCACTTGGCCCTGGGAGTCCTCCCTGTACATGGTGTTGAAGTATCTTCTGCTGCTGCAAATCCTGCATCGAATGTGGGGTATTAAACTGTAAAGGTCCCTTTGGAGTCAAAACAGGCTGCTGCTGTTGCTGCGGCACTGCAGCTGCTGCTTGAGGTTGTTGCATGTAAAACCCTCCTGGCTGCATCATAGGATGTGGAGCCATCTGCACATGCCAATAGACAAGTCAGCATAAACTCTACAACAGCTATTAACAGCTATTAACAAATGCAATGTGTTCATCCTTCATATTAACCTGAGATGGAATCATTGGTCCTTGTGGCTGCGCATCGGCAATTGCAGCTAAATACATCAGATTTTTTTGGAGCAGAGCCTGGTAACTATATCAGATCAAAATATTTATGAGCATAGGAATTAAATGCAATCAAACACTGAAATTCAAGTCATGTACAAGGTTCAATAAACCATAACAATATATGTTTAAGAATTCCCAACTAAAAATGACAATCTATACTCGTTCGACATGACGAGTCACGAGCCCAGCAATAGCAGATACATACGAAAATTAAGTTAGAACATCATATGTCAATCTTCAAAATAGAAGCCGCATTAACAGGCGTAAACAAAGCAAAATTACGACAGCCACTCATACCGAAGCAACCAGTTCGAATTCAAAGAACAAAAACGAGAAAAGTTCAACTAAAACAACAAATGAGGAAACCTAAGTTCAAGTTTCTCCTCACTCAGAGCTCTAACAAAACAACACCCAACAGTAATGCATCCCAAAAACTCTCGTTTTTATTAAAATTCAAAATAAAGATAAACAACATACAGTACTATGTATTTACTACTCACAGTCACAGACTTGTATCTATTAGAATTTAGAGTTGGATTTACAGTGGGTGTTCCTTGTTTACAGACCTAAATATTTGAGTGATATCAGTATTCAATAAGCTTGTTACAAGCCACAGATTGATCCAGTAAGCAATTGATAAAATAAATCAATATATTTTACTTTATTATTGCTATGTCGTGAATCAGAGTTAGATGGATCATGGAAGTATGGAACATATATAAATGACCCTTGTAATAACAAGCTTAACCAACACAAAGAATGCACGCGGGGTGGGGTGGGGGGATACAGTGAAGAGAAAATATGCAGCTTACTGAGCACAGTCAACAAGTTTTCCGAGATTCTGATTGTCCATAATTGCCAAAATTAATTTCTTATTGTCGTCAAGGTACTGCATGATGCATAAAAAAAAGTTGCATATCAGTAAATTTTGCTACAGCTCAATAATAGTGCTTTCAGTTCAAATAGACGAAAGGTAAATCGTAAACATACCGCTGCTCCATCAATTGTGACCAAGCACATATTACAAAGGAAAATGAAATACCAATACACTAACATGTAGTTGGCACATTGTGATAGGGAGATAAACAAGAGCATAAAAAAAAATTAATGCCTAGACTAGTGAATGCATTTTTGCAGGTCAACATATGGCTATACATAATTTTCTTATGTGCTCTCTACAAAGCAATTCATCTACTCGCATTTCAGAATTCAGAGCATACTTGTGCATAGATTATACATAATATCTGCTCTTCTATCACAAGTGGCCCTGTTTGTGAGTAAAGAAGTTTGACAGTCAGAAGTGCCCTGGGAAGACTGTGTTTTTTGCTTCTCAATAGGGCATTAAAGTAATATATCAATATAATGCACGGGGTGCATTATTTTTAACATTTTACTATTTATTTTGAAAATATATATAGTCAGACTGGAAAAATTAGTCCATTGTCATGGGGATTGACTTGAAAGTTGAAACTGTTTAAATATTGAACCTAAAAGGTCAACTTGATTGAAAAGAGATGAAAGCCAGTCCTTCGTTAGATTAGATGGTAAAAGTGGTGGAACTGAGGGAGTACTACTTACCTACATGCATTAGGGTTATGTTTGTTTAATCTCCCTCAAATAGTCAAATGTGTCCATGATCCACAGGATTCATTAAGTACCAATTTTAAGGAATCAGTGATTTTTGTATAACAAAGATGGGCTGATTAGACAAACAGAAAAGGGGTTTCATAAGCCTGGTCCTCGCAAATATAGTAAAGACCACAGAGTGCTTTGATCTTCCTCGAAATTAGCGTAATACTCTGTCTGCCTGTCTGGTTGGATGGAAAGGTCTGAAGAGATTAGTATTACCGCTAAATCTCTAATCCTTAGAGCATGTCCAAGAGTGCCCTAAAAAAATGTCCTAAACTGGAATTTAAGGCATCTTATACAAATGAATGCTCCAACAATGTCCTAGTGGTGCCTTAAAACACTAGGACATCCACCAAGTGTCTCATTCTTAAGGCATCACTAGGCATGCCTTATTTCACTTCTATCAATAAATAATTTCTTTACCTCCCTCCTTACACGTATCTTTTCTCTCATCTCTTCCCTTTCCTCCAATTATAATTCAAATAAAACATTATATTAATCATAAGGCACAATTATGAGGCATATTGTTGGAGATAAAATACATAAATCATGTCTAATATCACTAGGACACTATATTCTATTATATTTTTAACTTATAAGCCATCTAGTAAGACATTGTTGGACTTGCTCTTATGACTTATGTTATGTTTACTTGAAAGGATTGCAATGAGAGGAGGATGGGATCAAATTTTAGTAAGAACAAAAAAGGTGTAAGAGAATAATGTGGGGGGTGAAAGTCGAATATGATAAACAGATGCATAGTTCTAACAAAAAAATATTATCAAACTAAAATGGTAGAAGCAGTTGATTCCATGCATTTTAAGAATGAACGAGTCATACTTTAAACTCAAAGAGTTTAATAGAGGATGACATAAATACTTGTCAATACCTCTCGAATAATTGGTTTCAATACCATTTATACTCACCTCATTCTGTTCCATCAAGTGAAACACAACTTTCACTCATAATTTTCACTCTGTCCAGTTGAAGCACAAGTTTTATGCATAAATTTCCATACCATCCAAGTGAAACACAACTTTAATTTATAATCTCCATTCCGTCATTTTCATCTTATTCATATAAATTTAAACTAGAGCTTAACATCGTCTATCTAGGTATTAATGCCCATCCCTATAAACTCCTTATTTCATTCACAAACCTTTTCATATATAATTTGCAATCCTTTCATTTTATTAAATTGTTCCCGCTTTCATTATTCTCCTGACCTTTAACTTCTTGTATCAAATTTCTATGTTGCCTTCGTTAACTATTTCATTATTTTGATCAACTATCAAGCTTTACCAGTGTATCACTGTGACCCACTGACCTGACGAATACAGCACGAGGATCAATCCTTTATTGAAAAGAAAAAAGTCCACAACAGTCGGTTAATGTTAAAATATTCCTAAATTACACCAAGATGTTTTCACTCGGTAAACTATCGGGTCCCCGCTATCCGACAAAGTATAAAGTATAAGGAACTGGCTCATCGAGAAAACAACAAAGATCTAGACTAACAGTCTAACAATAAGCAATCTGCAGGTATGTGCAGCAAAAGCAAGTCTCAAAGGCACCTAGAACCCAAGTGCTTCCTTCTCTGGTTACTAAACATGTGCATAATAACAATTCTATTACAAGTACTATACTAAATAACAAGCTATATCTAACACGTTAGCTATGTACCAGTTCGCATAATCAAACAAAGGACTAAAATCTAAGATTAATAAATTCATGTATATATTGACACAACAAGAAATCAAAGGAGCAAAGTGAAGAATACAACCTTCTGGATCTGTTCAGTAGTAATATTTGATTGGGGAAATGAAGGCATCATCGGCGGTGGTTGTTGCTGCTGCTGTTGCTGCATATTTTTGCCCTAATTTACAAAGAGAGAGTGATGAAAATTGGGGCCTTTTCAATTCAAGAAGATAAGAGAATCAGTAATTATTTATATATTTATTTTACAAAAAGAGGAGATTATTATAGTTGTAGTATGGAGGTGGGAGAGGTTCTTGATGTTAGGACAAGACCAACCAAAACCCACTATCTATTTTCAAGCTGTTAAGGTGTGAACTAACTTGAGGATATTGTAATAGTGCAGCTGCTGCGTCGTCGTACCGGCAAACAATAAAATTCAACTTAGGGTTGCTTATTTATTGGACTCTGGCCCGCAACCAATTGATGGTTTGCGTTAGGGATGGCAACGGGTTGGATCGGTTCGGATATTTGAGATATCCAAATCCAAATCCAAATTATTTTTAAAATCCAAATCCAAATCCAAATCCAATCGGGTTTCACATATCAAATCCAAATCCAAATCCACGGGTTTCGGATCGGGTTCGGGTTTATTCGGGTTTATCCAAAACCTGAATTCCGAAATTTATATAGTATTGTAAAAATATTATTTTCGATTTTTTCACCCTTAAATTTCATTATATTTAAAACTAAACTACTTTAATAATAAAGCATTACACATTAATAAAATCTTGAACCGTATGTAATAATTTCTAAACACAAATCATCACTATATGGAGTATGAAATTTTAAAGTAACTCATTAGTTAAACAAAAAAAGTCAATATAACCCAAGAATATACACATTCACACTCTACCTAAATATATATAAACACAATTTAGTAGATTTAAAATTGAAAAAAGTATATTAGTAATACATATACATATACATATATTTGGATTTTTTTTCGGGTTTCGGATTTGGATCGGGTTTGGATCGGATTCGGATTTCGGGTCGGGTTTCGATACGGAATACCTAGTATCCAAATCCAAATCCAAACTCGTTCGGGTCTAAAAATCAAATCCAAATCCAAATCCAAATCCAAAATATCGGGTTCGGTAAGATCCATTCGGGTCGAAACGGTCGGGTATCCATTCGGATCGGTTTTTTCTGCCATCCCTAGACTTTGCGTCCTGATAATTCATTTTTTTATAAAAAGAAATAATTATTTTTCTTCCGTCTATGCAATATGCAAATATATGAAGATTTTATAAAATTTTAAACCGACAAAATTGCACCGCGATATCTGGTTACAGATGCAAATCTTACGGGAGTATATTCGATTGAGATTTTAATGGATTGTTTTTAGTGTATGTGATTTTAATTTTGTGCGGATTCTTGATAAAATGTCGCAGAGTTGATAAGATTTAAGCACAATGCTCCAAAAGATTTTAGTGGGATTTCAAAAAAAACTTACAAAATCCATCATTCTATGAAATCCAAAAAAATCCATCAATATTTGAATACCATCAGATTTTAATGGATTTTAAACAATCACAATTGAATATCATCGGATTTTAAAGCATGATTTAAAATCCTAATTGAATACAACCTTATTTTGTAATATAATTTAAAATCACAATTGAATATCTCAAGATTTTAATGGATTTCAAACAATCTCAATCAAATATCTTCAGATCTCATGAATGAAAAAATGACTTTAAAACCTCAATCCAATACACCCCCTTATTTTCAAAACACATTCACTCGAATGCTTCAAAAGCAAATGTATAAAATATGGTGGTGTTTGGCGGGATTAAAAATCGATTTTTTGACTTTATAAGTTGCAAGCATTTTTTTGTATCATTTGTGTAAAAATTTAATTAGGGGATAGTTCAACGAGGAACTCCCTCGTCCGGGTAACTAGGTAACTTTGCATCTCAGCCATACAATATGCAACCGCTCTCCTCATGTACCTGTAAACCTAAAATACCTAGCCACGTGCCTAAACTTATTTTCAAATTTTGATTTTCTATTCATAATTATTAATATTTTTCATCTCTTATTTTGAAATTATACTTTTTGTGATCTGTTTTTATAAAAATTAATGTTTACATTAGAGAACAATATGTTCTGTATATAAAAAACTTACAATAATTTCATATAACACCTAAAGTACAGAACATTATGTTCTTTATATAAAAAGCTTACAATACATAAAATATAAAATATATTATAAATCACAGAACACACAATAAAAACTTAAATATATAACATCTAAAATACAGAACATGTGAGAAAAATTAAAAAAATAATAATATTTACACAAATAAAAATATATTAACGTAATAAAACCAAGTATATTAAAATTTATGAAACATGTTACATAAAATGATGAATATTTGACAAATTTACAGAACATGCATCTAATAATATATATTTAAGAATATAAAAAATACAGGACATGCATAGAATTTTTTAACTGAAAATACAATATATGCCATAAAATTTTACAGATAAAATACCGAATATATGTAAAATATTCCTATCAAAATTATAGAACACAACTTCAAACTCATAAAAATATATTTTAAAAATATAAAAAATATTACAAGAATTATAATAATATCAAAACATAAAAAAAAGTAGAATTTTTATAAATATTATTTATATGTGTGAATATGGCAGTAACTAATTTACAGGACACATATTATAATATTTTGTTTACAGAACATATATATATATATTAATTCTATTCTAAAATATATTTGTGTTTGGGGTATAATCATGTACAGAACACATAATAGTAACTCTATCATAATACAGAACATAACTCCCAAGTGCAACCGCTACCACCCACGTGTTTTTAAAAAGAGTTCCTAGATTATCATTTTAACAAGTTCCTCGCTCAGAAGGCCCCAATTTAATTAAACTCAAAATAACTTAAACCATAACTTAAACAAGTTATTTCAGTTTTAGTCAAACACTCTGTTCTAAAAGTCGCTGATTAATCACGATTAATTCATGTTCCGTAACTCGCCGAACTAATTAAATCTCCGATTAATCACCGATCAATCCGATTAATCTCCGATCAATTCAATTAATTCCCAATTAATATTAATCCCTAATTAATCCTTATTTCGTGACTTCACCGATTAAATCCGATTTTCATTTTTTACGACACTGGTCAAGCATAACCAAAATAACCAAATCATATTTCGGGTTTGATAGATCCGAGTTAGTCGGTCTAAAGTTAAACAAGGGTCCGGGTGGAGTGGGTCGGTTTTTACCATGGGCAGCCCTGCAACGGACTGTAAGCAAGAAAGAAGAAGATACAGTAGTTTAGGTTTTGAGCGTGGCCAGTGAGCGACAAACCGAGGGTAATAATGGCTGCAACACAATCTTATTGCTTTTCTCCTCCTTGTTATCCACTAATTCTCAATAAACAACCCCCTTCAATTTTCACAATCAGCAGCAACCGTTATCTCGCGCCTCGTGCTGTTCACTATTATAAACCCAATGGAATTTATAGCCCCAATCTCCACCACCACAACAAGAGTAGCAGTAAGGCTACCGAGTCCCCGCTTGCACTAGCCCTCGTTATGGACGCTCAACGTTTTCAACACGACACCGAGTCTGAGACTGAGTCGGATACCGAGTTTGAGGCTGAGGTGGAGCATAAGCAGCAAAGCAGACAACCAGTACCTTGCCAATTATATGTTTGTAATCTTCCATCTGCTTTCGATATTTCGAACCTTCATCAACTCTTTAATCCTTTCGGCACGGTTCAATCTGTTGAGGTACTCCCCCTAATTATATTTACTTACTTTTGTTTAATTGCTTGCTTGCTTTGCCCTCTTTCGCGCCTCGTAATCGATAAACTTAACCTATTTTAATCATATATGTATTCAATTTGAAGGTCACAAGGGATCCCCAAACTGGCCTAAGCCGTGGCTGTGGTTATGTTACTATGAGCTCAATTCATGAAGCGAAATATGCAATTTCCACTCTAGACGGCTCTGTATGTCCTCTAACATTTTTATTTACGTTCGGTATCCCTCTTACTCTACTTTGTATGATTGTTTTAATTGATTAGCCTCCTTCCACTCCCTCATTTTGCAGGATGTCGGTGGACGTGAACTTCGCGTTATGTTTGCAGTTGATGTAGAGACGGGAAGGAGGAATGTTGATGCATTGAACTCGACGCCTAAAACAGACATGGTTTTTGAAAGCCCTTATAAATTATATGCTGGGAATCTCACATGGTCTGTTAAGCCGGAGGAATTGAGAAATCTTTTTTGCCAGTTTGGTACCGTGGTTAGTGCAAGAGTGATGCGAGATCGTAAATCTGGAAAAAGCCGTGTTTATGGTTTTGTATCATTTTCCTCACCTGATGAACTTGAGGCTGCTATGGCTTTGAATAAAACAGTTCAGTGACTTCACCTCACCTGTAATGTTAACCTCTCACTCTCTCTTTCAATACTAACTTTTTTTCACTCATCTCTGTGGCAGGACTTCCGTGGGAGGAATATAGTACTTAGGGAAGTAAAACATAAATCAGGCTTGGAAGCTTGATGTTAAAACATTTTCATGGACAAACACTAGGAAAGCAAAGGTATATATGTGCATGACACCAACTACTATGCAACTTTAATTTTGTATTATACTTATTCTCTCTAATCCCGTAGTCTTATTTATTTATTTACAATTGTCTGAATATAATCGTATATAAAACTTAAACTATCCTGTCATTAAAAACTTCCCAAAACTCAAAGTTCGTTATTTGTCTGTATTCATGTGTTGTTTGTACTATTGCATTTCACAAGTATCACACTGGACAATAACACATTTACCACGAGTGCTACCATGCAGAACCTTGAACTTGTACGTTAGTAAGAAAATTTGCAGTCAACCATAATTAAATGTACTATAGGAATTTAAAATGAAGGATCTTAAATAGCAAAAAAGGAAATTACTAGTGGTACCTTTGTAATTTTGGATTTTTCCAGTGATACCATTTTCCATTTGCGTGGGTTTTCTAGATGGTATTATTGAGAATACTCTTGATTACAAATGAAGAGATGAACATAGCGAAAAAAGGCACGATTAGAGAGAAGAGAATGAAGATAAGACATGAGAAGATGAATATGTTAAATTGTTTGTTGCTTCAAGAGATAAAGAATGTCAAAAGGATATCCCAATCTTTGTTTTAAACTCTAAAGTATATAATGATAGTTAACCAATTTCTGTCTCTGGCCAACTGCAAGAGTACAAGAGTAACAAAGTCAAAAATTTAGGTTAACCATGAGTAAGTCAAAAATATGAAATGGTACCACATGCGAAAAGCCAATAATAGAATGTTGCCATTGAAAATATCCCAAAAAAATTAATGGATCTTTGCCTTCTGTAAAATAAGACTAAAGGGAGCCGCAGCTGGTATGAGTTTGATAGTGGTCTGAGGAGAAATACAACTCCATATTATTGCTTTTAGAACCTGAGAAAATACAAGTTAACGTGAAATACTGGGACTAAGAACACTTGAAAAGCAAACTGCTTGGAGTGGAGAAACAGATTCTCCATTGAATGCAGCTGTACACCTCTTTTAATGTGAATTATGAAGGCTCCTGCAAGATTTATTTATTAATTTACCTTCTTGTTCATTACATGAATTGGATTAACTTTACTTTGTATTTAAGTTACTTGTTCAAGTTCACTAGCTGGAAGACATAATATACAAATGACATAGTTCATGTTTGTATGTTAAATTATAATTTTCTAATGAGGTGCACATTTCTAGCTAGTGGAATACAGTACTATTGCTTCATTTGATGGAATGAATGCAGTTTTTTTTATTGTTTGGTGGCATTAGTTATCGCCCTTACTCCATATAATGCAGACCAAATATGAATTAAAAAATTTTTGTTTGAAAATATGAATTATAATATAATATGACGTACATATGAAGTTTCAGTGTTCGCTCCTGCCTTCTACTTGGTATCACTCTCAAATTTATATCATCCCCCCCTCCCCCTCCCGCTCCCCCTCCCGCTCCCGCTCCCGCTCCCGCTCCCGCTCCCGCTCCCGCTCCCGCTCCCGTAAGACGCATTATCACCCAAAGATGGTGATATTGCCATCTCAACACTGTGTGTGTGTTTGTATATATGTATATTTATGTGTAGAGAGAGTGTGTGTGTGTGTTAAGTTCTATGGAGACCACTATTTTATTGGAGACTATGTATGTTCTGCGATGAAAACATTACAAAATATATTATCTTGTAAAATGTATAATAGAAAGACCAATATTTCATCAAATATCTTAAAAATTACGTAAGTTTTGCAAGCAAGCAAAACGTATTGTTCTGCAAAACATGTTTTGTAACGCAAGTTGCAAAACATGTTTTGCAAGTTACAAAACATGTTTTACTTAATTTTTATGATTTTTAATGAAATTCTAGTGATTTTTATATAACATGTTCTATGAAGACCACTGTTTCTTCGATGAAACAACGGTCTTCATAGAACTTTTCTCTCTCTCTCTCTCTCTCTATATATATATATATATAGGCAATTGCTCAAATGAGAACTTTCTTAAAATGAGAACCGTGAGAACTTTTTTAATTTATCAAAATCTCATTCATTTGAAGGGCCCCGCCAGTGGCACCTTCACAAAAAATGTATATCATTAAGGTCTCCACCTAGCTAGCCAAAAATAAATAAATAAATAAAAAATAAAAAAATCACTGATGACGTGGCAGTGGACTTTTTTTTTGAAATTTTTTTTTTGACTAGCTAGGAAGAGACTAGTTTTATATACATTTTTTATATTGGGTACCCACTAGTTTGATGTTTAGATTTGTCAAAATATGATAAATTAAGGAAGTTCTCATGGTTCTCATTTTAAGAAGTTCTCACTGGAGTAACCCTCTCTCTCTATATATATAATGATATATATAAAGAGTAAATAACAAAGTGGTGGCTGAAGTTTGTCAAATTTTACAGAATGGTGGCTGGACTTTGAAAACTACGGAATTGTGGCTCGAGTTCACTTCCGCCTTTTAAAAAGGTGGCGGCTGTTAAGCTCCGTTAATTTCCCCCGTTAACTTAAAAAAAATATCTAAAAAAAAGAAGGGTAAATGCGGGTTTTAGGTAAAAACTCTCAGATTATCCCCAAATCAACTGATTATCCCCAAATCCAAAACTCTCTACTTTCGAAACATCCTCACTCAAGAATCCCCCACTCATATGATGCCGGTGAAGATACATGAGATGTTGTTGGTGATGAAGCCTGACTTTCACTAATTTATCTTTCGAGCGACGAAGAAGCTGGTCAAGATGTAGCTCTAAAACCAAGGTGTCGTGGATGTAAAATGCTAGTTCGTCGATGTAAAATGCTAGTCACCCTGTCTACGGATGATAATTCAGAAGCTTGTGATGATAAATCACTCGGATCCTACATTTGAAGCGGAGTCAATTCAGGTGATTTGGTTGTTGAAAAGTGTTTAGGACTTAAACTTCCTGGAGGAGATATGCTCAAAGAAATAGACCTCACTCGCGAACCACCCGGCGAAATGCTCGGAGCTGGTTTGAGGTGATTTGCGGGGAGGAATTTTTGAAATTGGGTTAGTGGGTATGCTTGAAACTGAGCTGAGATTACTGGATGTTTGTGATTTTGGGTGGGTGTTTGGCAAGTTTTGATTTTGACGCTTACGAAAGATTGCAGCTGTGTAACGGTGATGCTAGAGAGAAGGTAATACAAGGGAGAAGGAGAGAGGAGACACAATTTTTGGAGGGTTTTGGGGTGATTTTCCTTCAATACCCTTTCTTTTAAATAATTTTAATGGAGTTAACGGAGGAAATTAACGGAGCTTCATGGCCGCCACCTTTTTAAAAGGCGGAGGTGAACTCCGGCCATCATTCCGTAGTTTTCAAAGTCCAGCCACCATTCTGTAAAATTTGACAAACTTCAGCCACCACTTTGTCGTTTACTCTCTCTATATATATATATATAATGTGTGTGTACATATATATATATATATATATATATTGCGTGTATATATATCCAGGGGAGTAGCTACGTTAATGGGTGGGGGTCGGTTGCACCCACTGAACCCCTAAATATCTTCATATATGTATTATATAGATTTTAAAGTTTCTACTTTTGACTCCACTATTTTTTTTTTGACCCCATTATATTTATATGATATAAAAAAAGTAGATACATTTATGAAATATTATATTTATCTTTTAATATTTAGCAAAACAAGTTTTTTTTTTTTTTTTTGTGATAAATAGCAAAACAAGTTGAAACTAAATAGAATGTACAAATATAATAAATAAAATAGAAATACAAACAAATTGATTATAACTGAATTTATGATTAAAGTTTCATTTATTATATATTTTTCTATAAAACTATTTTTCGACCCCCCTAAATTAATATCCTGGTTACGCCCCTGTATATATCGTATACAGTGTTGTGAAAAGCACAAATCGGACCTAGGCGGTGAGATTACCTTCTAGCGGACAATTAGTCGGACTATAAATAAATAAATATTTATATCAAATATTGATTTTTCATTAAAAATACATTTGTATGTTATAAAATTTACTGACATATACTACCACTGTACTGCCTTGTAATAAAGATTAATAAGTAATAATAAAACGAATGTTCTCTCATCTTCAACTACCTATACTTACACCTATATACACAGAGAGTTAGCTGAGGGGGATTACTGAGTAGTGGGATGAATAAGCTCCGCAGCTTCTATAAGCACCTACGCCACCCACACACAAGAAAACAAATGGATCTTCCCCTTAGCTCTCGCCCCTCTTCTCTCTCTATCCATCCTCTTGATTGCCGCATCTCTCTCCTCCTCTTCTTCCCCTCCCTCTCTCTTTCTATCTCTCCACCCCATCTCTCTCTTCTTCCTCCGTCTTCATCGAATCCAACCCCTCCCCCTTCCCTGTCTCGCTTACCTCATCTCCGGCTCCAACGACGACTCCTCCATACTCACACGCTGTCCTTGTAAATATATTCTATGTTTTTAGTATAGCTGCTTAATCGGTCAAAAACCGCTTAAGCGGGTTTTGACCCGCTTAATCTCCCAAAACGTTTAATAATCCGATTTAGCTCTAATCGGAGCGTTTTTATCCCGCTTCCGCTTAAGCGGGCGCTTAATCGCCCGCTTAATGCGCTTTTCACAACACTGATCGTATATATAATGATTAAGGTTGTAAAGAAGAATAAATTAATCACTACATTTTTTTATTCCTTTTCCAATCAAACAAACAAGAAAAATAATCAGGGTCATTCCTTTATTTTCTCCTTATTTTCCTTTCCGGATTTCGCTCCGTTTACCCCATACAGACCAAGCTGAAGGAGGGACGAGAATGTAGCAACAGATTTTGAAGGGTCATTGCATTTGTGAAATATAGTAAGATCTTCCTTTGGTAACTTTTTGGCTGTTGAATCTTCATTTTGATTTACAGACTTAATTACCATACATTAAATAACTCTAGTTTCATTGCTCTGAAACTGCTTCTTTCTTAGCAACCGTAGGACTCTCTCAGCTTGCTTATAAGGGTGACTTGGATAATCAACCGAAGAATTTGAGTTGATCAACTTCTTTGCAGTTTTTTAATTGATCCCCTTAAATTTCTTAATCTTCAATTCTTAGAACTTTTAGCATAAAGTGTGATACTATTACCTTTTCAAAAAAATTGATAGGTGGTCTCTTGCCACAATGATATCTATCATAATCAAACCACTTTGGCCATCCATGTAATTATGTATGTTACATTCATGGGTACAACATCACATTGAATAGAATCTTCATTACGACCACAAGTTCTTGGAAGTAGGCAATGTTTACTTACTGGAATAGATGTATAGATATATTAGCGATTCACGCAATATGATAGTGCTGGAGTGTGGAATTGTAGAAAATATTAATCGCTGCTCCACGACCAAGACTAAAATCATATTCGTAGAGCTTCCACTATCGATAACTAGCTTAAGTAACTAGTTTTTACAATATACAAGTGTTTGAAATATAATTGTCCTTCTCCGATCTTGAAAAACCATGCTCCAAGACCATTTTCATGTCAAGCCACTTTATTATTCTTTTTGCTCTTCTTTCTCCACTCCTATATGTAAATAATTTCTAGTGGGGCACTGAAGAGCCTTATGTCCACTTCTGACACCATTCCACAAGATTAACTAATTTCATTTTGGCAAAAGCATAACCTTGCTCATTGAAATATACTTAGCTCTTTCACCAATATCTTTAATCCGCTGATTTAATATATTAAGGCTTTTAAACCAACACTGATCTCGTTTAAAATCCATAAGCCGGCCTCAAAATGAACACCCAGTGCATGTTTCATACTTCTGCCCTTCTCTGTATTGAACTGGTTATGATTTACAGAGGATAAGCTAGGCTTTACATTATATTGCTTAGGTCTCACACCCAAGAAAAAAGTAATATATGTATATATAACTTAAATAATTCAAATCTGCCTCAAAAAAATCCGATTAGAAATATTATAATTATAGGTCCTTTAGCAAGATTCTAGCTGGATAATATTTAAATTTTAATTAATTCCAGGGACCTTTTAACTCTTCTAGACTCTATACAGTTAAAGATGAAATGAATCTGGATATCCACTTGATAAGCTTCTGGAACCTTCTTCCTTCTTTCATGTACTTTTCCAGATTTCTTTGAATTTGCATCACCACCTAATCGTATCTATGGACTGAGTTAATCATTGTAGAAATATAATATTATGTTTTAGCCAAGGCACCAATTATACCTATGCACTGGACTTGCTCTAAGGAGCCATGTTGATTAATTAAATTGCGCTAATCATATGATTGGAATCCATTTTCATAGTATCAGGTGAATGCATATAGGAGGCAGTGCACCCTGGGCACAAGATCAGTATGAGATAAGTAAAAAATTCCTTGAAGTGGGGTGCTCTAGAAGAATGCATGGACTGGGGGAAAATGGTAATGCAAAGTGGCTTTGCACTCAAGTAAGTCAGCATATTCAAGCAAGGACCGGCCTAGGTTGATTGACAACAAATGACCGACTCATGTTGGTCATGCGTGCACCTTCAAGCCTAAATATTAGTATTGTGTTTGCTACTCAGATAGGTTGTATGTGCACCTCAAGCCTAGATATTATTTTATTTTTCCCCAAGATTTTTGCTTTTTTAGTACTGGACAGTGGACACATTGTCAGGATAAACTTTAGTTTAGCATTGAGCAGCACCCTAAGGACTCGTATCAGCAGTAACAATGTCTTCTTAACATAGATCAAAGCCGCCTTGAAGCCTGAAGGAAGTTCCAGACCCTCGAGTGTGAGAGCGATAGGAAAGTGAGCATAGAAAAGTCTTTGATAAGACTAACAGGCGAGGACACACGGATTACTTGGTACCAGTTGACTGAGTACTGTTTGTGGAGTCTGCTTGAGATGGTTCAAATTGCAGCTCAATTACTGATTAAACTTTTGATTTATTATACCGTTGAAACAACATACTTACTGTGGCTCAAAGGTATTTTACGAATAAATATTTTCTTATATGGTAAACAATAAAATCAAATAAATTTTTATATTATAGTGAATACTGTTACTAAATGTCGTTTTAATTATTTATTAAACTTTCGATTGTGAGGATTAATTATAGATAAAAATTTCTGACAAATAAATTTGCATTTGGCTAAAGTTTATCATATTTTATCTAATTCTAAACATTCTTTAGTTATATTATTAATTAGTTAGCCTCGTCAAAATATCAACCATTTAAATTCTTCTTAAATGAATTTTATTTCATTGCAAATCTTTCCCACCAAAGGAGTTGTTACTGTCTGTATTTTTGCTGAATACTGTCGAGGGATGTATTCGATTTGATTTGGATTTCGGGTTAATTATCAAGTTGGTCACTGAAGTGGGCTTAATGTATCAAGTTGGTCACTGAACTCAAAACGGTATCAAGATGGTCACTGAAGTGGTCATAAATATCAAACAAGTACCTTGAAATATGAGTTCAAGCACTAAAAATATTATTTATAAAGTTTTACATATTATTTTTAAATGTTACCAAAACCAAGTAAAATGTTATGATTTCTAATATTTATGACATAAAATTTAGATTTTATCAAATTTATTTATTATTTATTTTTAATTAAAACAAAGAAATAACTATATAATAAAATATAAATAATAAATAAACTTGATAAAATCTAAATTTTTTGTCATAAATATTAGAAGTCATAACCTTTTACTTGGTTTTGGTAACATTCAAAAATAATGTGTAAAACTTTATAAATAATATTTTTAGTGCTTGAACTCATATTTCAAGGTACTTGTTTGATATTTATGACCACTTCAGTGACCATCTTGATACCGTTTTGAGTTCAGTGACCAACTTGATACATTAAGCCCACTTCAGTGACCAACTTGATAATTAACCCTTTGGATTTCAATGAATTGTTTTAAATTTATGGATTTATATGGATTTAATGTGATTTTGATTTTGTGCGGATTCTTGATAAAATGTTCCAGAGTTGATATAGATTTTTTGGAATTTAAGTACAATGATTCAAAATCTCATAAATTTTGGTGAGATTTCAAGAAACTTAAGATACATTAAGCAATTCCACAAAATCAATCATTTTTTAAAATTCAAAAAAATCCATCAAATATTATCAGAGTGGGTTAATTATCAAGTTGGTCACTGAACTCAAAATGATATCAAGATGGTCACTAAAATCACAATAAATATCAAATAAGTACCTTGAAATATGAGTTAAAGTAGTATAAAATATTATTTATAAAGTTTTACACATTATTTTTGAATGTTACCAAAACCAAGTAAAAAGTTATGACTTCTAATATTTATGATAATATATTTATATTTTATCAAGTTTATTTATTATTTATATTTTATTATATAGTTACTTTCTTTGTTTTAATTAAAAATAAATAATAAATTAACTTGATAAAATCTAAATATATTATCATAAATATTAGAAGTCATAACCTTTTACTTGGTTTTGGTAACATTCAAAAATAATGTGTAAAACTTTATAAATAATATTTTTACTACTTGAACTTATATTTCAAGGTACCTGTTTGATATTTATGGCCACTAAAGTGACCATCTTGATACCGTTTTGAGTTCAGTGACCAATTTGATACATTAAGCCCACTTCAGTGACCATCTAGATAATTGACCCTTATCAGAGTTTAATAAATTTTAAACAATCTCAATTGAATGTCATCGGATATTTAAGCATAATTTGAAATTCTAATTGAATACCACCAGATTTTATAGAATAATTTAATATCTCAATTAAATATCTCAAGATTTTAATAGATTTTAGACAATTCCAATTGAATATTCTCAGATTTCATGAATAATTTTTTTTAATATCTGAATCAAATACACCCTAAATCTATTTAATACCATTTATTCCTATATAATAATCACCTAAAAAAAAGCCATAATACCAAGATAAGAGAAGAAAGAACAAAATATAAAACGAAATCAAAAAGGGCCCCGCATCCGGTAACGCCACAGGGACCAACCGGTCACCGGTTGCATAAGCGAGTTTGTGGACGAGATTTGCTGAAAGCTGGTCCAACTAAACATGTAAGTATATACTCTACGTGTAATAAAATACTAGTGGTGGATAAGTGTGGTGTTAAAAGAAAAGGAAAAGTGCAAGCAGGGGTGGGTTCTTTTAACTCACCACCACTACAATACCGACACTTGTCAGCACCACAGCACCTCGTTCCATCTTGCTCCATTGTAGCCTCATATTATTATCTCCTGCATTTCGCAACAAATTTAATTAAAAATATTCGAGAAACAGTCTCACAAATTATAGTGGCTGAGAAATGAGCACTCCTTTTCTTCCACCTATGTCTTCATCTTCTTCTTCCTTCTCTTCACTCTTATTAAAATCATTCTATCTCTAGTCCTTCGATTTTTCGGATCACATATCACTACCAGATCCACCAACTCTCTGTCCACGTAGGTTCGCTCATCTCTCTGTAAGTATATCTGTATGTATATGTATATGTGTTTTTGATTTGATCCAATCGTGTTTATGTGTGTAGGTTTTGGTGATTCGAAGACTACGGGGATATGATGGATGAATTCTGGAATAGCTAGTTCGAACCAGATGGATTTCTGGTTTATTTCCGCAATTTATTTCCACAATTCATATGCATCCCCTTCTGTGTTATAGTGTAATTTTGATTAAATAACGAGGATCGAATAGCGATTAAGCCTTTGTTGTGTTTTGGACTTGTTGCTAAGTTTTAGTTACTTGTTCTTGTTTTTTTTGCCTTTCTCTGTGATTAGTTAGTAAATGAGAGAAGGCTACTACTTTCGGTTTCGGATTGCTTTTTTCGCCCTCGTTGTCGCCCTACATGGACCCTAATTACTCTTCCGGAGAAGAACACCTCTTGCATACTAAGGTCGCTTTGATAACTCTATATGTATTGTGTTTTTATTTTGGTTTGGTCAATTACAATAATAATACTGGCACATATATGTATCGTCTGATAGTCGAACCTGAACCCGGACCTCTTGTTATAAAGAGAAGAGGAGTATCCACTAGGCTGCAATGCTTGGGATTCCTATACACTTGCTCTACCACTTCTAAATTTACTATCACTACCTTGTTACATGTCTAGACAAGGAAGCCTTACACAATTACCAAGCAACGCGAGCGATGGACTGAGGATGAACACAATAGGTTTCTCGAAGCTTTAAAGCTTTATGGTCGTGCCTGGCAGCGTATAGAAGGTATCACCCTTAGTACCTCTTTTACTTGTTATTTGTTTCCTCTTATCCTCTGTTTTCCACTATCATAATTGAAGGTATCATATCAATTAAAACTACACTAGGTCAACTCCCAATTCAGGATAATCAGTAATTCAGAAACTTAAAGATCTGATTGTTTCCTAAACGTATCTGAAATATATACTTCTGTGTTTTCAGCTGAACTGAACAAATCAGATATTTATTTCTGTCTTACCAAAAAAATTCCCCCTGAATAGGAGACCTATTCTAGATCTTCTTTTTTCTTTTCTTTATTGTCTTGTGGTGCACAGAACATATAGGAACCAAGACTGCGGTGCAGATCAGAAGTCATGCACAGAAATTCTTTACAAAGGTCAATCGGTACCTTCTCATCTTATTCTTGTCTTAATAGATTATGTCTTCACAGTTTTTACCCCTCTTTCCACATGCCGACATTGGTATCTTTCTCTAGTTATTTTAGCTTCTATTTCAGTTTTGCCTGCTGCATGTTGCCCTGTATAGACATATACTTATTATGTACTAGTTTTAACATATGCCTGTATATTAAGTTCTGGCATATGCCTGTAAATAGGACTGTCAGTATGCTTGTACAAGTTGATAATTTTCAATTTAACCTTTGTACCAATAATTTCCCTCTTACAGTCTTACGGTTTGTTTTTTGTTTTTGCTAAGTTACTGTCTTACAATCTGAACTGTTGCCATCTCACATTATTATACTATTGTCCTTTAATAAAGAGTTAGTTGTCTGGATAAATTGACAAAAGTAAATCAAGAAAAACACAACGTCAAAGGCATTGGAATTTTTAGAAGAAAAAAGAACGATAATGAATCACAAGCATAATGAATGGGGCGAGATGTCCTATCCGTTAATAGTTTAATTTCCAGGAACTGATTGTAGAAATTTAGCAGTATTCCTCAATGGCGATTCTTCTACCTCCTCTTATAGGATATGCTAACCAAAGTGTATATCTTGTTATCCACTACCTTATGGATTTAAATATATATGTTAAAAAATTAATTGGCGATTTCCTCTAAAAAAATTTACATTTAAAGAATAATGATGATTCGATCATTAAATATAAAACATTTCTATTTAGAAAAAGTAGTAATACGTTATACATGTTTCATGGGATCCTATGTTACTAATTTTATCTTTTCCTTGAAAAAACTACATATTTTACCTAAAAAATCTTTAAATAGTAAGTAGGATCTTTATTTATTAAATATGTATAATGTAACATTTTTATTTCCCTTAAAAGTTTATATGTTGATTATTTAACCTGGCCCAGCAAACAACCGAATTCATATATAATCTGTGAATGAATACTACATATTAGCTTCCGACAAGATTTTTTAACTTATTTTAGCAGTATATACTAAAAAGTCCTGGTTCAAAGGCCTATTCCATTCTTTTTAGATGAAGCCCACCTATAATACCAACAAATCCAATAGATTGAGAAATAAACCTCTTCCTGATCTTAATTTTATTCGACCAGGTAACCTAATTTTTAAAAAGCTCAGGTGTCAACTCCCTGTCTAATTTATTTTTTTCCAGAATATTTGTAATTTTTAAAAAGTTCAAATTAAAAACTTCCATAATTTTTATCGAAAGACTGGAGTTCTCTTGAAAGCGCAACTTCTGAGAATAGGAGTATGGTTTGCAATTTCTGGAAGTGAGGTCTCTACTTATGAATGGGATACATTGGATTTGTTCGTTCAGTTTGGTTTGTATGGTTCAACTCTGCTTAACCTAGAGAAAGAAAACTCAATGTTCAAACCAAAGGCTATATGATTAACTTGGACTAAGAAAATTTGAATTGAAGGCAATAATGCTATGTTTTGGGAACTATATCTGACAAACAAGATAAAGATGATAAGTGCTTTTGTTCTAGCACGTTATAAATCTGGGTGAGCTACATCCCTCTCTTTAGGATGGTCGTTGTATTAGATACAATTCATTGTTCTTTTTTCAGACTTTTGGCATATTGTCCCCAAAGACTATGGTTCTTAAAGAGATAATATTCTTTTTTTAAGATGTCTAATGGGATCATCAAGGGAATTGGTAATACAAAGGTTTTTTTTTGTGGGGGGTTGAAAAGTAATGATATGCCTTGCTACTGGGGAGTGAAGGATGATTGATCTACTTTCCAATTGTACTGCTATTTTAAGTTGATATATGAATGACATCTCTTGTACTTTGTTAATCCCAAAAATTAGTTGTATGTTACCCTCAATCTATATTAGCATTTTCAACAACACTATTTAGTATTAAAAAAATCTATGCATTGGTCATGATGTCTGTATTATGGTGTAGGTTCAGTGTGCACCTCAAAAGTTTAATTAATTTGATATGTTGAACTAACATTGTTACTTTTTCTGTTTCTTTTGGTTTAGCTGGAGAAGGAGGCTCTTGTTAGAGGACCTTCGACTGGACAGGCTATTGACATTGAAATACCTCCTCCACGTCCTAAAAGAAAACCAAGCAATCCTTACCCTCGAAAAACCAGTGTTGGATCTTTGAGCTTACAAGCTGGAACAAAAGATGGGAACCATTTGATATCAGATTTTTCTCAATCTTCTGCTGCACATGTACTGGACTTGGAAAAAAAACAAACTCTTGAGGTGCACATTTCTTTATGCATGAAAGCTTTTACAAGTGCTTTTTTGTGTCTTAAGTTATACTGATTTCTATGTAATGCATTCTTCAAAGTCAAATATGATCTATGGTTGTCACTATTTGTTGTGTCCAGTTTATCTAACTTGTGTTTCTTTTTCACCTTAGAAACAAAGTGCTAATCAGCAGCTTGAAATCGTAAAGAAAAATCAAAACGGAGTTGATTGTGCTGAAGCATTTTCTTTCTCCCAGGAAGCTCTTTCTGGCCCTTTGTGTTCAGAAAATAAAAGTACCGTTTCAAAGACAACATCGACTAATCATTGCAATTTTAAGGAGTTTGTTCCCAATTTTAAAGAGGTAGTTAACCAAGATGCATCACATGAATCTTATCTTACCCTTAAAGCGAGTGGTGGCCGAAATGACAAAGAACATGATACCAAGCAGTTGGTTGGAGATCTTCCCCCTTCTGAGACTGCGAAATTAGGAAACTATCATCCTACACATGATAAATTGTTGCAAACACAAAAAGTAAATGAACTGAAGCCTCCTGTGAATTATGGTATCTTGTCATCATATGATATGCAAGCTGCTGCACATTACCCTAGACATGTACCTGTGCACATTGTGAATGGAAGCCTTGAAATTGCTCAAACTGGTGCCAGTTTATATGGCAACGTAGCCCCGGCCTTAACAACTGAACATGAGAATAATGCTTCACGATCTTCAGTTCATCATTTTCCTCCATTCCATTCTCCTTTTACCCCAGTACAAAATCCTCAAAGTGATTGTCACTCATTGCTCCCGATCCCCGCTACTTTTACTAGTCTGGTCGCATCTGCTCTACTAGAAAACCCAGCTGCCCATGCTGCAGCAAGCTTTGCAGCTAGATTTTGGCCTGTTGCTAATGTTGACCCTTCTGCAGATCCTCACGTGGGCAAGATGGAGAATACAGGGCCTAGTATGGAAGCCCTTGCTGCTGCTACTGTGTCAGCCGCTACTGCTTGGTGGGCATCCCAAGGCCTACTTCCATTGTGCACTTCCTTTAACGCTACCTGCAGTGCTGCCCCCACAATTACAACAACAATGGAGAATAATGAAGCTAGAGTAAGCAATGATAAAAGCGGAGAAAACCCAGCTGATCTTTCCTTGAAGGATCAACAGCTAGAGCCAAAGTGTTCTGAAACTTTGCTAGATCATCAAACAGCTGTAAAGTCTCCACCTCTGTCATCATCTGAGTCTGCAGAAGGTGAAAGTGAAAAGCTGAATATTAAGTTGAGTAATGTTGACCCTGAGCAAGCTGAGGCAGTCACCAAAGCTCAAGATTTAAGCAAAACGAAGGATCAAAAGCTGGTGGACCGATCTTCATGTGGCTCTAATACTGCCTCTAGTAGTGAAGTAGAGACAGATGCTTTGGAGAAGCATGACAAGGAAGAAGCAAATGAACCTGATTTAAGTCTCCAAATTAGTGACTCTACTAATCGTCGTGGTAGGATTTGTAGCAATCTGAATGAATCCTGGAAGGAAGTCTCGGAAGGGGTAACAGAACATTATTTACGTTTATTGTCATTGAAAATTCAATTTTGTTTTTTTATTCGTTTTTTGAAATTCCTGTCACTCTTGTTTCAGGGGCGACTGGCCTTTCAAGCATTATTCTCTCGAGAAGTATTGCCACAAAGCTTTGCATCTCCTTATTGTCATCAAAAGTACAGTATTGGGGAGGATAAACAACACTTATACAAGGAAGAAAATGAAAGATTACAAATTGATATCAACAGCAAAGCATGTGGGAGTAATGAATTTGTGGAGCATAATGTTTCCTTGACAGGTGGAAGCAATGAGGGAGAGGGAACTCTGAGCACGGGACTTGGATGTTTGAAGTTCAAAGCCCGCCGAACAGGGTTTAAACCTTACAAACGGTGTTCAGTGGAGGCCAAGGAAAGTAGGGTAGCAGCAGCATCTACCATCAATCTAGAAGAAGGTAAAGCTCCTAAAAAAATGCGATTGGAAGGAGGTGCTTCCCTTTAGTAGTTGGCTACACAAGCATTTAATGATTTTAAGAGACTTTGTCATAATGGTTTAAATATCATAGTTATATTACTCATGAGACTCTGTTGTGTAGGTATCTTCTAAATATTTTTAAATGTATATTACGTGCTCTCTTCGGAAAAGCACCTGGAGACTTTTGAGAAAATCTAAGAACTTGTAAAGGAAATGAAGTGTTCCTTTGTTGTGGTTACTTGTTCGTCCATAAGTCTCTGGCGGAAAATTGACATTATCTTTGGTTATTTTGGGACTTGCTTGGTACGCAACGAGTACATGTTCCCACAGAAAGTTATTGATTGTGATGCAGAAAATGTACCCTAAAAATTTGAGGGCGAGTGATTAATTTCAGCTTTTCAAATGTTGATAATTTCCTCGTCTCAACCAAACAACTTCTTGTGTGGAAGAGAAATTCCTATACTTTTAAGCATCCGACTTCTTGTTTGGAAGAGAAACTCCTGTATTGCATCTTCAAACTGCAAATAACAACAGTGCATTATGAGATTAAAGACCCGTTAAAATTAAAATAAGTGAGCAATTAGTTAAATATACTCCCTCCGTTCTCCTCAATTGTTTACATTGGAGGGGGACACGGAGACCAAGACAATGTATGAAAAATGAGTAAAGTTAGATGAAAAATGGGTAAAGTGGTGTGACCTATCAATATTTAATAATAGATTTGAGATAGTTGAGGAAAGTAGTGGGTGTAATAGTAGTTTTTAGTGTTAAATATGAGATAGTAGGGGAAGATAGTGGGTGTAATGATGAGAAAAATTTACTATTTATAGTAATGTAAAGAAATGAGAGGGAAATGAGAGGGAAATGAGAGGGACAGAGGGAGTATTTGTTTAATTCATTTTTTTATTAATGGATGTATCTTATTAGATAATTTTACTTTTGATCAAAAAACTAAAACTTACATCGTTCAAATATGAAATGAAGATATATATAGTAACAAAATATGACTTGAAGCTAGTGTTACAGGTTGAGCAAACTCTGATATATAATAACAAAATATGACTTAAGCTAGTGTTACAGGTTGAGCAAACTCTGATATCTATGTTAAGTGATTAATTTTATCAAAGTCTAAAAATATAGGGAGGAAGAATTACTGATATATTATCTAATAATAATTAATTGATTATTAATTATTATTTAGTGGGGGGTTTACTTCCAAAATTGGGGTTGTACATGTTAAGAAAAATTAATATGAAAAAGAATTAAAAAAATTTACTAAAGTGCTCATAATACTAAAAATACTAATATGAAAAGAATAAAACAAATACTAAGAAAACTTGTCACAATACTAAAAATAAAAAAAAGTTCATCCATATTTCAAATAGATAATAAATATTTTTTTAATATATATATGTATAGAGTTGGGCTCCTTGGAGGTATATATAAAAACAAAATTTTCCTCATAAATACTTGTCAATTGTCATATCGAACTCATAATTTCAAGATTCAACATACTTGCAGTTGCAGGCTTGCAGCTAGAGCGCAAATTTTTTTTCGCTTTGTTTGTGTATTTCGAAAATCATATATGGTAAATAAAATATACTATATCTTCATGCACAGGATAATTTCATTTAAAGTAGTACCTCGATAAAGTAATTTTAAAGTAAGAATTTTTTTTGTCAGGTAATTTTAAAGTAGATTTAACAAGAAAGAAAAACCCAAAAGAAGATTAAGACCGGGTCCAAGAACCGTCTCGGTCTTTTGTAAGCTCCGAACTTTGGTAGAAAACCGTTACCTATGTCATAAAGCCGCCCCAAACTTACAGCCTGAAATTGTTTTCGTTTTTGTTTTTAATTGTAAGAACCGACAATATTTCCAAAATAAACTACAGCCCAGCCGACAGTCTCAAAGGAAGCAAGCACAGCATACAAATGTACAGCTAGGCATCCATTGGCCAACCTGTTAAAATGGAACAGCTAAGCAGCTAAGGCCAAGCTGTAATGGTGCTTATATTCTTTAACACAACTCCAATTTATTTGACCAACCGCATAGACGGATACACTCTACTTTCCTGTCTCAATTCTCTGTCACTTTCTTTCACAGCTATCAAAATTCTACATCTCACCTCTCTCCCTCTCTTAGGCCTCAAATTTGGTTCATTCTTGTCTTCATTTTGCTCTGTTCTAGCACTTGCTCTGCAGAATTTTAAGAAACATTAACAAGGGAAAAAGTAACAATACAAGAATTATGAGCTCTATGTTGCAGAAGGCTGGGACTACTTTCCTGCCTTCATCTCTAGCCACCCGAAACCAGCTCCCGGTCTCGACTAATGGCAATAAAAAGATCAGTAGTGCTGCTGTCGGTGCAGGGCCTGATGGTACCAATGATAGTATTGATCAAGGACCAAAAGGGATCCGGAGGAGGCTTTCTGCAATATCCCTCAACAAGCTGCAGGATTCCATATCTTCGTCGATCCCTGGGGGATCGTTCAATACCATGAAGTCTAGATCCTCCAAGGGGTTGGAGCATGCAGGGAGCTCCATCAGGAAATGGTGGGATTTGAGCTGGTCCTGGATCCTGTCAAGAAAGCCAGCCTTCGCGCAGGATCTTGAGATGAACGACGAAGAAACATCCTTCCTCGGCTCCCACAACAAGGGTAGCTGGCTGCACCTCTTCTACAAGCTCCGATCTGAATTCGATAAGATCCTGTCCCTCCGCTCCTCGTCCAACCTCACCCTTCCTCAGACCTACAAGTATGACAGCATTAGTTCTGGAGGGAAGAACAAAAAATCATCATCCTTCTCCTCCCTTCCCTACCCATCTGGAGGAGGAAGGTAGCTATATGTTTGATCCAATAAGCACACATAAGATTTGTTTACTTGTTTGATTCATATGTGGTTTCTAGTCCTACTGGTTCCTCTTTTGTTGCCTGTTGAAAGGGTGGTAGATCAATTGGATCAAGGTCACTATTCATTCTTTTTCTATTTTCTGCAACTACAAGTAAATTAGTGTGTTAATAATTACATTTATTTATATATTTTATGTTCTAAGCAGCTACGATCAATCTGTAGACTGTACTGTCAGTTTTGTTTCTTCAATGACAATATCTCGCTCTCCTGTATCTTGGTTGTTCAGAATTTCAATATTTTACCTGGTACAAGTCAGGTGTAGATTATTACCAGCACTAATCAGTACTCCCTCCGTCTCATAATACATGTCTCTTTTGAAAAAAGTACGCATATTAAGAAAATATTAATTAGATAAAAATTTCTCATTTGTACCCCTAATAAATATATGAATGTAGACTCTTATTCAACCATTTTTAATTGTTATACAACTTTTAAGAAGGGTAATTTTGGAATAATATCAATATATTTGCATTGAAAACTAAAAATGGACAAGTATTATGAGACAAAAATTTCTTCCAAAAGAGACATATATTGTGGGACGGAGAGAGTACCATGCTACGTTACCCGTACTCTTCATTTTGTCTTGAGTATCCATGTCAGACACTTCACACTCGTACATGAATATGAACGCTCCGGCATTTATCTTAGACAAATACATGTAAAAATTTCAAAATATTGTCGAATCCAATACTCGGACATGTATCCGCTTTCAGCCGAGTCCAGATAACACCGACACCATGTCCTTGCATAAAAAAAAATGGTAATCCCTGTAAGGGTAAATCATACTCCTACCTAGTTAGGATCCTCGGATACTATGAGGTCATTGTTAGCCCTTGAAAAAGCAGTGAAGCACCACAAAAGATAAGAAAAGTAAAATATAAGAATATGTAAAACACCAAAAAGAAAAAAGTAACTAGAACAAATAACAAAACGAAGAAAAAAGTAACTAGAACATATAACAAAACGTATAGTTCGTATGTAAAGGTAAATCCCGAGTCTAATAAATCACACAGGCATCTATGCAACCTAAGTTGATTTCCGGAACAGAAAACCAATCAGAGCGAATAAATCAGTTTGAAATACGATACTAAAATATTAGAGTACTATTTACAACGTATATCCACCTTTACAAATGTGATAAAGGAAAAATCGAAAGATCTATCAAGACAATAATATAGAGCAAATTTTACTATTAACTGTCCAAACAAATGTTACAAATATCTAATTCTTCTTTCTAATTGATAGTTAGTAGAAGACTTCCAGTATACACTTTTGTACGTATAAGAGTAGAGAACTGTAAACTGTCAGAGATATATACATTCAACTGCTTTATTTGAACTCATGATATCCAGTATCTCAGTCACTTAATTGTTTTTTACCCATATTGAAGTTGATCCAAGATATGATCACATCTACAAGCATATCCAGATCCTTTGAAATTCCTGCACGAAGTATAGTTGACTCTACACCAAGTGCGTTCGCTACATCTTTAGTAGCTGGCTCCCACGGTGTTCCTGCAGTCAAATTTGCCAAGAATTCTCCTCCTCTGTTTACTGCATCTACCATTGTTGGGGGAACATCTGGAAGAGCCTGTAACAAGTTAAGTAACTTGAGTTGCATTGCCAAGTTATTTCGAAATGCTAAAATTCTAAAGTAATTTATTACTCATTGGCTGCCATCAACAACATAAAAAAGTGGATATGATAAATAGATTATACAGTAATACTAATCAATGAAATATAAACATAATAATTAGGTATATAAAAACCAATAGTTTGTTCATTCTAAGTGTCGTTAGCACAAACCTGCTGTAAAGGAAGGACGTGATCCCCAGGTAATAATCGAATTGACATATCAAGCATTGAGCTGATTGAACCTGAGCCGAGAACCTGTGCTAAGGCTGGTGTTTCATCGATTGTATCATCCTTGAATCGTATTAAAAGATTTCTGGATATGCCGTAATATGATTTTATCTGAAAATTGACACACAAATAAATTTGAAGAAATTAATTTAGTAATAAACTATGTGAGGTTAGAAGCATGTACCAAGAACAGGTTACAGAGGTCTAACTGTTACTTATAACAGTTATAAAGACTACTACCCAAATTCTAGCTTCTCTTGCTCTGCCTTGCATCGAAAGAAGGCTGTTACCACCGATCCTATATCGTGTAGCAGAAGCCGGTTCAACTTCATTTGTGGGTCTAGTGACAATGCTTTGGTCCTTGAGAGAATAGCACAAGCCATCTCTTTGAAAATCTTGTGCTCATCACTATTTATAGTACGTGCAATGGTACGCTTCTATACTTTGTTTTTATAATTTTATTTGTTTCTTTTGTAATAATACCTTGGAAAAGATAATTCTGATGAAGTCATTTTAAAAAGATAGCAACCATAGACCTCGTGCACAACATGTAAGAATTATGGGTTGATATGTACTGTAAAATCATGCAATACATGAAGTAACCTGGAGCATAACTTTGTCTTAAATAGAGATTTAGTGTACCAGTCTTTGAGTTTCTTCTGGTTTTGGGATAAAATTGTCCCTCCCATTGACCAACTCCATGTACAACGAAGGAAGTTGCTCAAATAGAGGAAGAGCTTGCTTCACAATCGGAGGGCTAAGATTCTGGAGTTGCTTTAGAGTCATCTCTGCCTGCACAATTCACTTGTCAATTTAGTGTCCACAAGTTCCTCTTGACCGACCGATTACCACTTAAATTAACAAATATGATGCAAGAGGATTGGCTAAAAATAGGTTACTATAACCAACAGGGAATAATATCTGTGGATCCAGCCTAATGCTATATCCTACTAAAATAGTTGTTTCTTTTTTACTCCACATAGCTCAAGCAGTTGGCTCAAAAAAAAACCCAAGATAGATATGTTAACATCATTGCCACTTCCACGCTGCTTCGGGGTTTCAGATACATGAAGTAACATCCCAAATTGATTAGGTTGGTAAAGTGGAGGCCTTAACAAGCAGAAGACTACAACTTGATGTACCAAACTAGCTTGCAAATTTCAGCCTATGGTGGGTAGTTGAATGACCACTATGCATTAGATGGGCCTTTGGGGTGTTACCAGAGAACAGTCAACACATTATGGCCCTCTTTAGAAGTTAGAGGTTTGACCATGTGAATCATCTACTATTATTATGGCCCTGTTTGGAAGTCAAAGGTTTGAGAAAAAATTAGAGGTTTGGGCAATATATATTATCATGGCCCTGTTTGGAAGTCAAAGGTTTGAGAAGAAATTAGAGGTTTGGGCCATATTAAAGGTTAGACCATGTGAATCATCTAATATGAGTGCATGGAACTTGGCGAATTAAAATAGCGGTTTGGACTCAAAAAGCTAATTTTAGAAAAGCTAGTTGAAGAGCTTTTTCAATTACAAAACAGCTGATTTGATCAGCTAATCAAAATAGATACTTCAATCAGGTAGTAAAAACAGCTAATTCAATCTGCTAACAACTGCTAACCGCTAATTGCCAAACAGGGCGAGATATGAGTTCCCCAATTCCCCTGGAATATGCAATGATGGAGTTCAAGCACATTAATTAAACTAGGAGTAAAAGGTCAACTGCTGCATCTTCTTTTCAATTAAACTAATCGCAAAAGGTCAACTGTTGCATCCTCAAAAAGGGCAGATACCGAATGAGAAAGGACTATTTATATTATTCCTTATTTCAAGTCTCAATATTAATATTAATAAAGACTAATATCTGACCAGAAAGACAAAGGCTTATGATCATGCTCAGGCAATTCTGCTCTTTTATATAACATAAGACATGCAATAAGCAGTAAAAAGAAGAGTGCATCATTACCCCCAAAGAAATATTTAGGTACTATTTTAGAAGTAAAAAATCTCACCCCAAGACGGAACGTGGAAGATGAAGCAATCTGAGACAGAAAAGGTCCAAAATTTTGTGCCATCGGAACAATAACAGGTGAGAATAATGGTATGGCCATGCTTGCTTCCTAAAAAATGAGCACCTGTTATCAAATTCAAAACTTTTGAAGAGCATGAGAGAGCTCATAAGTGAAACCAGACAAATACTTTCCAAGCCAAATAGTACAGCAAGATGCTTAAATTCATTTCCTACCAGCCATACTTATCTTATAATTTTAACCTCATCGTATAAAAACTATTACATTCCTTATGATCTCAAGAAGCATAATTAATTTACCCGCAGGAATTCATGATTGCAACAGACGTATATTAAGTCAAGAGTAGAGAGGTACATGGTTAAATAAGCACTAGACGTCCCCCCCCCCCCCCCCCCCCCCCCCCCCCCAAAACCCATATTATTGTTTATTTATGCTACGTACTCCCTCTGTTTTTAATTAATTGACATTTGACTTTTTGGCACACACTTGTCAGAACTCTGACCACATAGTCAGAATTATTATTTTAAAAAATTTCTTTTTGTGAATAAAATAATTAGTTTAACATTTGGAAAAACAGAGGGAAAATAATAGAAGGAAGAAATTATTTTAAAATATCTAAACTCTAAGCGTAGCAATTTAGAATTTTGATATTCTATTTGGAAAGGGCAATCTTGCATTTGATCATTCCACAGTTTCAGGAAATATGCAAGCTTGTCCAAGAGAAGGTTAAATTCTTCTGTGATGGCTGCAAATATTACTTTAATAGCATATTACAATGTTGACCATCTTGTACAATGTCTCAGAAATTATTATTTGAACTGGCTTGTTCCAGTTCAGCAACACAGCTTCTTATTTTTCCTTAAAACATATAATACAAATCTGAGCCAAAGTTAAAGAATGAAGAGGACAACTGTAAAGGAAGAAAATGTACAAATAAATAAAATAGAGGTGTCAGGAAGAGTAATAGATCTAACTTGTCATGATAGGGATTAACCAGAGTATTAAATAGTTACTAAAAGCCAAAGCCAAAAAATATTTAGTTACTTGGAGGCAAAGTCAAGTCAATAAGGATCTGATCTCTCCAGATAAGTGAATAATGATCTCTTTTCTCAGAAAACCCTAGCTAAATTGTACTTTCCTCTAATCTCTATATGTACTTCTCTATTTCTCCGATTTATCTGTGATTCTACCACTTTCCACGATAGTTTTCAATAAGAGAAAAGCAGCAGTGAGGCGGAGAAGGAGTTTCAGGAAGGCAAAGGCGGAAGATTATCTGGGCTACGATGAGGTTATAGATTTAATTTTTCTTCAAAAAAAGGCGTATTACAGGACACCCTGGCCTGCCTAGGATTTTTTCCCTAGGAACCTGCCGACTAGCTCCATAGCCAACACAGGTAGGTAAATCGGACTAACGCCCGGGAGCTGGTGAGGTTCGAACCCGTGACCCTTTGGATCAACGCAAGGCCTCGTTTCCACTGGGACAGCTCTCACACTCAGATTTAATTTTTCCACGTGCAAGACAAAAGTTGGAACATCTTAACATGTGCATATCACCACACAGTCCTTTTTACAGTTTGTGCATTACTTCCAGAACTAGTGCTGCACCTATGCTTGCATGTGTAGGACATTTTCTCAGCCAAACAGTCCAATTAAGCACTCCAAGCGATTCAGGAAAATCAAATTAAACTAGATACATACCTTGTTATTAAATGCCATTAGTACATTCCCATTTCTTTGCACAGCATATCGTGAACCTGTTTCCCCATGTAAACAACAAAGTTAACTAGGTGTAAGTAGGTCTGATAGACCTATAAAGGAGGATGAGGATCTTACCGATTAAAAGATGAACTAAAGATCCAAGGGAATGGCCGATTCCAAAAGTAGGAAGATCTTGCACCTGTAATATAAAGAAACTTTGATGGCATAACTGAGGAAGACAGAGTTAAAATGTCATTTTAATTAAATAAACTCACTGGTTCTTGCAGAAACCGAAGACACCTATCAAATTTAAACTGCACTTCATCTGCAATGAGGAAGTGATCAAAACCGCTGGCATAAGGTGTCGCAATCACAAAAATTCCCCTAAAACACAGCAACCAAAAAAGGGGATGTAAGGAAAAAGGGTGAAGAAGACATTTGGGATAACTATCAAGCATTTGAAATTTGTTAACTCTTCCTATACCAGCAAAGGTAAATACACCAAAGCATAAAAAAAACATAAAACGGAAGATAGATAAGAAAGATAATGCTAGAAGTACTGTAGTACTTCTCCAGAAATAGTTAAACCCAAAAAAGCTTAAAAGCTATATAAATAGTTTAGTCACCTACTTTTCAGAAAGCTTCTCCAGAAACAATCGATAGGTAAGCTGAGGAGCAGCACCGACAAATATGCCTCCAACAAAATGAACAATGGCCCTTGGCGTTGAGTTTCTTGGTTTCAGTATCCATGCTCCCTGAGACGATGACAGTAAGCTTACAAGCAGAACCATAAACCGAGAATCGATTACTGTATATTTGTTAGAATGATCTGACAATAAAATACTCATCGTCATTGTGAATGACAGCCTTTAGCCAACTAGGGTGTTGAGGTAAAAGCAACTGCTCAGGAAGAGCCAAATTAGAACAGATGCTATATGTGTGAGGATTTTGGCTTGTCCCACAGAATCAGCAGGCTGTACTTGTCAAAGTAGCATAAATTTCAAAACTTCTTCCCTGCACACCAAATATTTATCTAGTACTCTTCTTACTACCTGTTACTAGCCTAGAAAAAGTCCGACAACGGAATGAGTTGTCATCACTACTCTTTATCACATAGTTTTTCCAAATTTTTAATTTTTTTAAAAGCATATGTTATAATAGTAAAAGTATATTCATAAGTCATAACTCATAACAATTCATTAAAATCGAGATTCTAATAGGATTTTCTTTTCACTGAGATTTTCTATCCCATCTTTTCATATAATGTTTCAATTTTATATCTGCCTGGGTCTTTGCAAAATAGTTGTTTTATTCTTTTGGAGTAGAAGTAGAGTCTGCCAGCCAATATCTTTATTGCCAGTGAATCAACACCACAGTTCAAGACAAAAGAGTGACCTTAGTCAGAATCTTCACAGTACAACATCCATGGAAGCCAGTGTTGGCCAAACTCCATTTCAGACCCCAAAATTTTCTAAATCACCTCTTATTACTATAGTTATAATATCCTCTACTCGGGCTTAATTTAGAAAGTTGCATAACAAAGCCTACATACTGATATCAGAGATTTTTGGTCATCCTACTGTTTCGATGTTACATACTAGCCCCTATTGTTTTGAAACCATATGTTTCATTTCCGCGGAAGGAAAATAGTTGTTAATTGTCTTGTTTACAGGACAGACGCTATTCTCTCTTAAAAACTTATGTCGAAACTTCTTACAATTGTAAAGTTTTAGAATTTGAAATCCACATATGAAAGCTATAATACTATGAAGTCTTACAAGGAAAAAGGCATCATACGTAAAATTCTTCTCCAGAGAGATTGAGGGAAAAGAAGGTCAAATGACTGCGAGAACACATTCCAAGTCCAACAATAAGGCAGACCATATTGTCTACATTTTCAAATATGCTTCTATGGACCTATTTGACCTAGTTTTCTCAACAAAATATTTTTTCATATTAATAAAAGCTAAACCATATATTTTATATCTTGACTTTGAAATAGAGGGAAATAGTGAAGCAAACATTAAGAACACCATGTAAATTGTAAAGGAATATGGGAAAAGTCCAACTTGGGATGGTGGAAAATTATTATCGACACCGAAGGAGTAACTAAGAAGATATTTGCTAATTCACAAAGAAAAGACAGGGAAAATGAGTTTGGAAAATGATGATCAGTGTCAGCAACTTGGCAAAATCAATCTTATTGATACTTTCTTTTCAACTCCTCAATTTGTTTCCGGTTTCAACCACCTCAAAAGCTTGAGTAATACAGCTCTAGCCTTTGGACATGGTTGGCCACTCAACTTCACCATTTAAAAATTTGAGTAACCTTTGACCAATATTAGCATCTGTCCAATCAATATTTACCATTGCTTACTTCCCACAAAAACAATGAGCCATCAACTCTGTAGGAATAGGAAGATCTTTAATTAAACTTCAATTTTTGGAATTCAGAGTTGAAAATTTTCAATTGTTAATTTGTTATGTTTTGTGAATGTAATGACATGTAAATATCACAATAAACGATTGTGCACCTGTTGGTATATGTCAGTTGTCAAAGATAATTTACTTTCATCAAGTCAGTTGGTATATTTAATGTCTAGCCAGTAACATATAGTTTAATATGAAAATATGACAAGTTGACAACTAATATATACATTTTAGAATATGATTGTTTGCTGGTAAACTGACAAGTGACAAGTGCAGCCACATAATGCAATTTCCTCTATTCTATAACAAATTTTTTGTAAAGGGAAGTCAAGACCACCTGAAGTTGTTTAAGCTGGGGTCATTCTTGGTGATCATTGATGAGATTGAAAGCAAAAAAAGAACGTATCTGGTATCCTACAATGCAATCCAACAAAGCGAAAAGGCTAATATTTTGTCCTAAATGCTAATTAATCTCAGGATGACGTTCCATCTTGAACAAACTGAGATTGTAAAACAAATGTTCAGTTAGAATTAAGTATATGAAATGGTAATCTCATCTGGGACAAGATGAAGAAACTTGCAAGCGTAAAGTTGATAAACAGAAGGACCCTATAAACGAGGCTAGATAAAAATGCTGAAGGCCAAGTCCTAGTTTGTCAAGGTTGCACATGCAGGTTCTGTTTCTGCTAAATCCACATCTGGCTTAGTTATAAAGTTTCAATAATTCCATTTCTATGTGGAATATAAGTCCACCGATTGTGCCATTATGGTTATACACTACTTTTAAATTCCCTCATTCTCATGAGTAGAAGTAGATGCCGAGCAAGGAATTAGATAATTACTATCAAAGGAACAAAGACGAATTATATATCTTAAAGGATACCTCAACTTCGGTCCAATCTCCAGTACTACCGAAACCAACTTGAGATTGTGCCACAGTCGCTGTAATTACTCTGCAAATGAAGAGGACATAAGTGTTGCAGTTGGCAATTTCATTTTAGCTGATACAAAAGAAAATTGAGATGACTCATCCAATAGGCTATATAATCATAACAAATTAGTAAATTAAGCTTACTCCAGATGCAACAAGAATAAGGTTTAAAGAACTGAAAAAAAAAAAGGAAAAAAAATTATGACATCTCACAATGTGTAAGATGACGTTATCACAACTAGCTTCACTAATATAGGGGAGAAACAAATTAACTTTGTTATGGTATATAAATCACATTAACATATGGTTTTGTTAAGGGACAAAAATAGGTCATGCCAAGGTAGAGCATAACTTGTTAATTGGTCAAGAACTCTAAATTTTGTCTTAATACATGTAAAAAAAGCAATGGAGAAAACAAAATTGGACAAGCAAGCAGAAGTTCCTAGAAACAATGATGGTGAGGCCACACGATTATTTGCAAACTTATTGTCCCGCTAGATGATCCCTTCTATGAGAATATGATAATAATATCGCTGCAAAATATTGAAAGCAAGCAGTTTCGAATGCAAGACAAATGTTCAACAGTTTTACCTTAACTTTTGTTTGGTAGGCACCAAAAGCATTTTAAGTCACTGTTGAGTAATGATATTTCATAGTGTTGTATTTAATCGGTGAATATTTTTATTATTGATTTTAGTTTGGTATAATGTTTTGTGTAGGAAAGATGATATTTGAAGGATTGAAACATTTAGAATATGATTTGGAAGTTATATACAACATTTAAAAAGTAAAATATCTCCAAAACAGTTGTTTTGCACTTTTTGAAAAGTGTAGAACCATTGTTCTCACTGTTCTCGCAAACAAACTGTTCTCACTTAAATCACTGCCTACACACACACACGCACGCACATATATAGTAATAGGGGTTTTATATGGGAATAGAAATCAGAATTCATTTATAGAAATAGTACCATATTGGATAAATTAAATTAGAGTATTTAGCACATGAAGAGAGATTGTGTGCGTGTGAGGAGGGGGAAGGGGGGTAAAACCTCACAAGTCAGAAGTGTGCTAAAGCTTGCAAAAAGAAATTATTTCTCTCTATTTTGTTTGTGACATGATTTTTCTTTTATTCTCTCATGAATTAAACTTCCTTGGCTAGTGTCATATAAAGCAAATCAATGCACTTGATTTCCAAGTTTTAAATTTTCATTAGGTTAAGTTGGCGATTTTATTGTCTTGTTAGTGTTTATACGTTTGATGTTTGTTCGGATGTCGTGAACCTTGACATAATTTAGTGGCTAAATCTAAGTACAGGCCTTAGTAGTAAATTGAGTTGCTAATCAAATACACGAGGCAAAATGACATGACTACTGACGAGGAGTCAAGGACATACAGTTGTTGCCAAGTATTGTGGAAAGTAATTTGATGTTTAAATCTAGGGGGAAAATATAGAGGTACTTTATTTCTCAAAGCCTCAAACTATATAAAACGTGATAAATTGCAGGGTCCAAAGATGATAGACAAACTAAAGTCAAGCCTGATGGGTATTTTAATTTTGTTGTTTCCAAAATTATCATTTTCACCATTTAGGAGCTGCAAGTTTAAAATATAATGCTTCTACAGCCTAAGCATGGACTATAGATTGCACTTGAAATGTGCTCTCAGCCCTTGATTATTCAATGTAAACTCGCCGACGAGATTTTTTTTTTTTTTTCAACGAATCGCGAGGAGAATTATGTCAGGCACAAAATTAAGATATTATTTGTATTCTTTAATGAATATATGAATATAGAATAGTTATAACCAACTTAGTTTAAATATAATTATAATATTTTATGTAAATTTTAAAACATGTCAGCAGATGAGTATTAGGTATTAATTACCGATTAAGATTGGTTTTCTTTATTCAAGTACAAAATTTGGGTGTTATACTACTAGTTTGTTGGGTTCAATATGTGGAATATTGTCCATTGTCCATTTTGTTACATTCAACTATATAATACACTTGCCGAAATTGTGTGCACCGCATACAACACTATAACCATTTCACATTCATATACTTGTCATGATTCAGCACACTTTCAACAATTTGTGCATCACATAGTGTAGCCATTTCACAATTAATGTACGCACAGTAAAGCAAGGAAGACTTCATCACGCGAAGAAAAATGCACGGGTGTGGAAAAAAGTGCATCCCTGCAAGTCAGAAACGCAACACGTGGAATCTCCCCTGTTGCTTAAGTTTGCTATTTTCAGTTTTATATTTAATCATAAAAAAATCCTCCTCTAATAGAATAGGTCAAAAATATTGTAGCAAAAACTCCTAATATGTAGCAAAGAGCGCAGATAAAATTACGAGGCATGTTACATGTTTCAGAAAAAAGTTGAGGAATATGATTGACTTAATCTTACTAAGGCAGGTCTAATCGTCTTATCTAACCATCATAAGTAGCTTAATAATCTAGGAATTGCATCATATAAACACAAAATAAAAAGTCATACACAGTTACACATATAATTGGCGAATAAGGGGGAATTGTGGAGAAACAGACCAACCTCTCAATCTCGGAGTAAAGTTGGATGGAGCTTCTCTGCGGTTTATTGGTATTACTTGCAGGATCATAATTATCATTATTATTGTAGTTGCAATATATTCTTCTACTGGATAGGCTTGGGCTGCTGATATAGTGATTTTTGAAGAAGAGTGTGTGATGAAATTGGTGGTGTTTTTTGGAGGGGAAGGATCCGAGATGAATAGGAGGAGGCGTTAACAACCAACTGCCACCCATCCCTCTGTTTGAATTATGATTGATTATCGGAGATACAAAGAATTATGAGTTTCAGTTTCGGCAGTATAAACGCAACGTATACTTGCAGCCCCCAATTCGGTTGTTTACTTGTTTGGACAAATAAGCTCCCCAACTGTGTGGTCCACGGTGTTATATGTGTGTACTTCACTAGTTACGTTGCGTATATGTTTTTCTATATGTACCAAATCACTGTTCTTTTATTGTAATAACGGTCTAATATAGATACAGCTAAAATACGCTGTCAAATGAGTTACAAGCATATTTACTTAAATTAATTACTACTCTATGACAAAAAAAAAATAATAATAATAGTAATAATTACTGCTCACTCTGTTCCAATTATATTTTTACAGATTTTTTTCCAGAATGTCTCATACAATTTTTTACATTTTAAAATTTATATAAAAAAAAATCAAGAGATCCCATCAGGCCATAGCTTTCCACTTTTCCTCCACCATTTCACCCACTTTTATTATCTTGTATGTATATATATAGTATATATTGTATATATTTAATTTCTTTTACTTATTTAAAGTATATGATATGATAGCGAATTTTCAAATGCTTATTCGAGTTATTAATAAAATCATCATCGAAAAAATCTGGGAAGAGAAGTTGGTATTATATTTATATATGAAAAATTATTTTATTTTACTTGTTATAATTTACGTTAAACAAATTGGGCCTACCAACATTGAACAACCCAAAAAGATTGAAAATGGGGAAAGTGAAGGTATGAAATCCAGTACAGAGAATATCAACGACGAGGACCATGAAGGATTCGAAATAGTAAGCCCAAACAGGGCCCAGTAATTAAGTCAAATGGCAAAACCTTCGGTCTCCTCTGTCTCAACATTAAAAGCACAGGGGTTCAAGAGCTACATGAACTTGTGACAAAAACTTGTGAAGCCCCTCTGGTCTGGTGTTGATTCATGTGACTGCTAATAAGGCTAACCAAAAGCGCACCGCTCTTCATTTATTTACTTCACGTTTCCTTGTTTGATCATCTACTTTGCCGATGCTTTCATTCATTATCTATGTTAAGCAACTAAACTCTATCCTCTTTTCATTTCAAGCTTGGTTCTTTGGCCTTCCAATAAGAAGACCAATGAAGGACTTGTCATTGTTCCTCTTAAAAAACACGATGACAGCCCGGATGAAGAAAGGCTTCAAAAGTTTCTGTAACGGTGATGGTTCAACCTCCACCCTCAATCAGCAGAAGATGAAATTATCAGAGGAGGTTGAAGCTGTGACCGCGGATAGAGAATCTTCTCTGCTGATGGAAAACATGGAGAGAACTAAGCATGATGATAAGAACGAGGCGACGACGTTGGAGGAGATGATAATGCAGTTGGAGTTGGAAGAGAAATTGGCTAGAAGAAGGGAGGAAGAGTTTAGTGCAGGTGAAAGGTCAAGAATGCTCCAGCAGCAAAGGAGGATGTCTTGTGTTAATAGTTCTGATATTTTGCGGTCTGCCAGGAATGCATTGAATCAGTACCCTCGTTTTTCTCTGGATGGAAAAGATGCCATGTATCGATCTTCGTTTAGAAACTTTGGTGGCCCGGTGGATAACAACATTGATGCCAACATCAGTGGTGCTCGCAGGAGTACTAGTAGTAATAGATCAAAGTCAAGTTGCAGCTGCTCCTGTAGGATCTGTAGGCACAACCATCAGTACTCCTACAGAGCGGTGAAAAAAAATGATGAGCGCCAATTATGTTCGTGTAACCATGTTGATTCTAGAGGAATTGGTGGTCGTGGTGGAGGACAGCAGCTGAGGCCAGTAAAAGTAACTGGAGATGAGAGTTGTAGTGTGGTTTGGTGCAAACCGGGACTGGTGGCAAAGTTGATGGGGCTCGAGGCCATGCCTATTCCAGTACTACAACTTATGAACAATGGTAACAACAATAACAAGATGATGACAGGGAGGAGATTATCAACTAGTTCTGCAGTTGAAAATAGTTACAAGAAGCAAAACCAGCTTCAAAGGACTAGAGGAAGAGAAGGTGCTGTCAGAGTTGATTCGCACAATGACAGCTCGGCTGCATATAACAAGAGACCAGGAACAAGTGACAAGAAATTCTACCTGCATCCGTCTCACTCAAGAATCACTGACAACCACATTATGATCAGGAAGCATGCTCCACTGGAGGAAGTCAAGGAGTTCGAGGAACCTGGCTGGCCATTGCGCCACCGTTTTTTGTAGACTCCTGGATGCATGCACACACATGACCCAAAGTTGAATCAATTAAACCAATAAGTTTTAAATGTATCATTCTCTCCAGCTTCTTGTTAATTTGATCCCACGCCAACAAAATAAAACATACTTTAAAATGCCTACTTCAGATAGCAACAACAATATGCTACAACCACCATCGCCAGTAGCATACATACAGATTTGAAAATTTTGGCTTGCTTCTTCTATTGATTATATGATTCAAAACTCAGAGCTAGCTAAGCGTGTTCCGTGGAATCTCATACATAATCTGTTAAGACTGGTAGAGATATAGAACCAGGCTAAATAATTAAGCTTCTTGTTATATACCAAATCATACTAATTCCATTTTCTTTTGCCAGACAAGCAATCCTTTTAATCAGTGACATAAATTTGATGGTTTCTTATGACTGTAATTGAATTGAAGTTCATCCGATTCAAAATTTCATTCCTTACTCCGTTATTCCCCAATGTTTCATGCCGAGTGTAAAGTGAGCTAGCACGATAATATATTTTAGATGCACCGGCATATCCGATAGCCATAGTCAAACCATCATCAACTAAGAGCCGGTGATGGTGGTTAAAGTCTCATTAACCAAATTCTCCGTAATCCATATCTGCTAAAGGTGTAAAAAATCTGTAATTATATATAAATACCAAGAGAATATTTATTCCACTTGCGACAAATTGGTCGAGAATATATTGGCGGTCTAATAGCATTATTTTGCCAATAATTATTGGAGTACATATAATGGCCAAGGGCCCAATTATACTCTGTTCTCATGTTTATCTGCAGAGCTTTTTACACGTCCAGGGGATCTTATTCTTGATCCACATACACAGAAAGAAAGCTAGACAGAGAATCCTAATTGAAAAGTGCCACAGGGACAGCTCCATGAATTGATTCAGTAAATAGCAAAGGTCGTATTATTAACTGATCTATCTGGTTCCTCTCCTCTATAAATACAGGTTTCATGATTTATAGAACTTGCACAAGTGCTTAGTTGAATCTTTTATACGAGCGAGAAGAAAAATGGAAAGCGGGCAGCAGAAACTGAAAGGGATGATGAAGAGTAAGCTTGTGATGTCTTTTTATAAAGCATCAAAGCCTTCTCCTCCACCGTCTCAGGCTGGGAGCGTGAGGTCATCTTTATCGACACAGAAAGTGGCTACTTTCACCAAACAGAAGAGCTTTGGACGTTCTGACGGATACGTTCATGGTCCAGACGGAGGTGGAGGTGATCGCGGTGTTGACAACAAAGCTTCCAGTTATATTTCTTATGTCAAGGAGCGACGCATACTGGAGGAGCTGGTTGTTACAAAGAATATTGGAATGAAGGATCAGGACAAGTCTACTAAATAGTTCCCCTTCTCTAAAATGCTATAAATAAATGTATGCCGCTTCAATCATCATTCCTCGGCACTAATTCTCAGTACTCCAGTCTAATTGTGTATAATAGATATGCCTGTCTATGTTTCTGAAATGTATTCTGCATGCTTCATGCTATACATTTATGTTTGCGTGGTTTGGTGTTGAGTGTAAGTGTGCCATCATATGTGGTTTTATGTGTGATTGTGTTTGTAATAATTGCAAATTCACAAAATTATCTGAAAAGCTATGCCTGTAAATCAAGTGATTCTCTTGGTTGATGACCAAGAGCACAAACATGCATAAAGGTAACATAGGCAATTACCTTCTTGTTCTGAATATGCTAGGCTAGTCCCACTCTTATTCCACTACAAAGTTGTTGCTAGCTACAGTATTATAAAGGAAATAAGCCGGCTTTTATTGATTCCACAGAAAAACAACAAATACTGCATCAAGTCTCACACGAATGTTACATATCCCAAATTTTGTCCTAAATAACGTGAAGACGGATTATTGATTTTAATTGGGTGGCTTATGTGCATACATTGAATCCTGTCATTCTTAGTGTGAGTAGAACCAATCATACATCGTCAACTAAGATTTGGGAAAAAAATGAGAAGAATTTTTGGAGTACCTGGCATTTTTCTAAGTCCTCGTACTCAAGTTTTCTTGGTAGATATAAATAGCAGAAGAAGTGGCTAAAACATAACTAGAGACTAATAGCTACGTTAGAGCAAATGAAAACAACAGAAGAACCAGGAGAAGAATTCTGAAGGTTGGACCCAGATCTTGGTAACCTGGTATTATCATGTCGTAGCAATAATAATGGGATTTATAGGTAGAAACAACACAAATTATAATTAATCTAGATAAATATGAAGTTTGATAGCTATCATGAAGAGGCAAGCGAGAGCAAAGTAGATCAAGGCATGAACCATAATGGCGACACCGCTGGTGCGGAAATTACAGAATTCTACACAGTCATGGCTTCCGGGTAACTGAAACAGCAGCCCTGGCGATAAGAGCACGAATAGCACCACTGCCACCAGTACTTGGCCCCAGTCTGCCATCTCGGATTTCTTCTCTATAAATATGCTTTGCCTGGGAAGTATGAATAATGATGTACTAAAACTAGTGCAACTACACAGCAGGAAGCTATTGTATTTAGAGATCTGTAGTGATGATCAAGTAAAACTACTACAATAAGACAAGACGAAGCTATTTTGTTTAGAGCGATGGTTGGTATGATGATACAACTACATCTATGTGTACAAGAAATCGACTGACCGATAAATAGAGTAAGAAATGAGAGGCTGAAACAAAGTTTGTTCGATATTGAGGTCCCTCCCTATGTTTGGAGATGAAGTTGCGTCTTGTCTTTGGCATTGCTCTTGTGCTCGGAATATCAGTTTTAGTCGTAAAAAGATCGATAAATTGTTCATAAATTTAAAAAAATAATAATTATGAACGCTAGTTTTTAGGAAAGACATATCCTCTCAGCTTCTATAGTTTTAATTGTGATCGTTTAAACTATTAAAATACGATTATATTTAAATGTTAATGGATTCTTTTAACCTCATAAATTATGAAATTTGTTTGATTGTTCAGAATATTTTTAATTTTTTGAAATCCCACTAAAATTCATCGGATTTTGAAGTATTGTGTTTAAATCGTAAATAATCTATATCGATCCTGCGACATTTTATGAAATAATCCGCACAAAATCAAAAATCAGATATAATTCATTAAAATTCATAGATTAAAATAATCTATTAAAATCTTAGTTGAATACATCCCGTCAAATTCTGATTTAATCAATCAGAGAAACTTATAATCAAACTTCTTCTGATGACTTATTTTTATTTTTAGAATTTGATTTTACAAATGTATATGACTATTTTAAAAGATAATTTTTAATATTTTATTACGTTTTGTCTATTGTGTGCTCATAAATGCTAAGTACTAAATTGTACTATGTATTTAGCGCATTTTAATTGGTGTAGTTCTTGTATACATACTCGAGTCAATTGAAATAAAATAAATTTATGAAATTTAATACTTAGCCCAGAGACATACCGGTATTTTGCCGTGCCCATGGCCATAAACAAACCCGTTTTATTATTATAAATAATAATTTGTATAACTCATAAATTATAGCTATCAAAAAATTTATCGAAACACATTAATTAAAATTACTTTTCGGTTATAAATAATAAACATTTTCTTTAATTTAAGTCAAACATCCTCATAACATTATAAAAGAATATTTCCCAGTCCTTTTTCATACTTAAATTCGTGCAAGAATTATAAATTTATTATACAATCAATAATCATCAATATATATATATATATATATATATATATATATATATATAAAAAGGAGGATGCGGACGTCTCTAGGATTGCTCGATTCGGTCTTCTGATTTTTCTTAATTTTCGGATAGAAACTATAATTATAATTCAAAAAATCATGTTCAAGAATTCTAAAGGTAATACAATTCTTTTCTTATTGATGTTGAATTCTAAATGTAACTCTACAATCTAGAAGAAGGGTTCTTAATTTTTTTATTTAGGAATCATAAAGATAATATAATTCTTATTTTTTTATACATTAATATACAAATTATTAAAGAAGTACAATTCTTATATTTCAAAAATTATAAATTTATAGTTTTATTTTATTAAAGGTAATATAGTAATCATAAAAGAGATATAATTCTAAGTAGTTAAGAAATAGGAATCTTAAAAAAAATAAAATTCGAAACAGTTAAGAAATAGGAGTCTTAAAAAAATATAATAACTAAAATATATAAAATTCTAAGTAGTTAAGAAAAATACAGTAGCTATAATATATTTTTCCAATTATAAATATAATTTTATCGTAAGGTAAATGATTCTTGATTAGTATTGTGCTTGAGGGGAGGGCGACCCAAATTAATTTTTATCTAACTAATAATAAATTTTCTATTAGCATTGTGTTTGACGGGAAAACGGCTAAAACAATTTTTTATCTAAGTTATAATATATTTTTTATTAAAACGGCACATCGGCTTAAAATAATTTTCATCCAATTATAATCTTTCATTTTATCGTAATTATAATAATTTTTTATTAGTGTTGTTTCACTTTCTTCACTATTTTCTTAAATTGTATATATAAAGGAGGATGCGGGCGTCTCTAGAATTGTTCGATTCCGTCTTCTGATTTTTCTTAAATTTCGGATAGAAAATATAATTACAATTCAAAAAATCAGGTTCAAGAATTCTAAAAGTAATACAACTCTTTTCTTATCGAATTATAAAGATGATACAATTCTTTTCCTATTTTAAAGGAGGATGCAGGGCGTCTCTAGAATTGTTCGAGTCTTCTAATTTTACTTAAATTTCGGATAAAAAATATAATTATAATTCAAAAAATCAGGTTCAAGAATTCTAAAAGTAATACAACTCTTTTCTTATCGAATTCTAAAGATGATACAATTTTTTTTCTTATTTACAAATCTTAAAAGCAATAGGATTACTAGCTATTATTGATAAAATACAATTTATATTTAAAATTTGTGATGTAAGTTAATACAATTTTTATTTTCGATTAGCTTATCGTCATCATCTTGAACGGTCAGATACTGATTATCACCAACTTAATTTGTATTGCTTGCAACAAAAAAATATGCAAGGATGGCCCTGTGTTTTATTTATTCAAAATAACAATTATTGAACAAATATAATTTAAAAATACAATTCTTATTTTTAAAAGTTATAAAATTTATAATCTTATTATATTAATTTTTTTTCAAATTACATATCTAAAAAATAAGCATATTCCAGAATCTCAAATTGTCTAAACAGGTTTATAACGCTAAACTCATGTCGTTCCATAATGGTCAAGAAGATAGAATCTCTATCATGAAAACATCTTTAAAATCTTTACAACCTCATTCAAATAGTATGCATTGACTTACAACCAATCTCGATAATAGTTGGATTCAATCTTATAATTTTCTTAAATTTCGAATAAAAAATAAAATTATAGTTCAGAAAATCAAATTCACGGATGTTAAAGGTAATACAATTTTTTTTATTGGATTCTAAAAAATAAAACTCTTTTCTTATAATTTTCTTAAATTTCGGATTGAAAATAGTAATACAATTCTTTATTTCTTTTCTTATTTAGGATTCCTAAAAGGAATAGGATTATAATTATTTAAACCAACAATCCTAGAAAAAATATAATTTATATTTACGATTTGTAAGGTAATACGTACAATTTTTATTTTCGATTTACTCTTATAATTTTCTTAAATTTCGAGTAGAAAATAAAGGATTGTAAAGATAATAATCATTAAAAAATTAATAGCAAAAAAAATTAGAACCATAAAAGAATAATAATTTTTAACTAAAACATTGGAATCATAAAATAAAATTAATTAATAAAATAAAATAAGATATATAATATAGGAATCATATGTTGATTTTATGATAATGTAAATGATTCTTGATTAGTATTGTGTTTGAGGGGCACGGGAGGCGGCCCAAACTAATTTTTATCTAAATAATAATAATTTTTCTATTAGTATTATGTTTCACGGGAAAGTGGCTAAAATAATTTTTTTATCTATGTTATAATATATTTTCTTATTAAAACGGGACCAAGGTTCAAAATAATTTTTATCCAGTTATAATCTATAATTTTATCATAATTAGAATAATTTTTATATTTATTTAAACTAACAATCATAGATAAAATACAATTTATATTTAAGATGTGTAAGGTAATACATACAATTTTTATTTTCGATTTAGTCTTATAATTTTCTTAAATTTCGAATAGAAAATAAAAGATGGTAAAGATAATAATCACTAAAAAAACTAATAGCAAAAAAATTAGAACCATAAAAGAATAATAATTTTTAACTAATAAATAGGAATCATAAAATAAAATAATTAATAAAATAAAATAGGATATATTGATTTTATGATAATGTAAATTTTCTTGATTAGTATTGTGTTTGACGGCCATGGGAGGCGGCCCAAACTAATTTTTAACTAAATAATAATAATTTTTCTATTAGTATTATGTTGGACGTGAAAGTGGCTAAAATAATTTTTTATCTATGTTATAATATATTATTTGTTAAAACGGGACCACGGTTCAAAATAATTTTTATCCAATTATAATCTTTAATTTTATCATAACTATAATAATTTTTATTAGTATTGTATTTGACAAGAGAGCGGCTCAAACTGATTTTGATCTAAATTATACTGTAATATTTAATTTTATCATAAAAATAAAAATTATGGATTAATATTGTCTTTGACGGGAGGGCGCTTCGAACTAATTTTATTATTAGTATTGTGTTTGACAGGATGACCATTTAAAAAGAATTTTATACTAATTATAATATTTTTTTTATTAGTGTGTTTGACCAGAAGATGACTCAAAATTTTTTTATGCTATTATAATATTAATTCGCATCAAAATTTATACAAAATTTATAACGTCGCCGCGAAGCGCGGCTTTATTCACTAGTTAAATATGAAAAAAGGACCGCAATTATCATAAAACTATTTCAAGAGCAAAAGCCCCTTTTATCAAAAAAAGAGCAAAAGCCCCCAAAAAAATAATTTATGGTCAAACTGTAGTCCGCTTAAATTAATCAAAAACCAAATTGTGTATTAATAAATCAATTAAGACCGGCCGTCGTGGTCTTTGTTTAAGCTTCAACTGGGTCGTTGAGACAGGAATTTACAGAATTACAGGCTTATAAGCTCGGTTTTGACCAGATTCCAACTCTGATCATTGCCTCATCTCTGCATCTTTCATCGTCAGCGCCACTTCTTCGAATTCAGCTGCTATTTTACTAGTTTCGATTGGATTGGACTACAATTTATTTCGGTTTATTTGTGATTGAAAGATATGCAGTCAGGTTAGGGTTTCTATGTGAATTTTTTTTATATGCTTTGTTGCTTCAATTAACGGTCATTCTTTTTAAGTTTACTTGAATTTGTTTGTTTCGTGTTTAAGTCACGTGTTAATTTGGTTGATCACTTTGTAGTTGCAGTATATGTAAGTTCTCTAGTTGCACAAGCACAATAAAGTTCGAAATCGCGTAGAGTGGTTGACTAAAATTGTAAGGTTGAAGTTCACTTCTAAATTATACGCAATGGACTTTAATTTGTCACAAGTAAATTAAATGGATAATATGTTATGCATCTTATACTTCTGTCTTTCTCCGATATATGAGTCTTGAATTCTTCCAGTTGCTCTAGATTTCCTTGGGTTTTTGGTTTATCATATTATGAATCGAGTTATGCTCCCTGTTGCAATTCTTACTCATGGGAGAAAAATAGTTCATTTGTGTTGGCATAATTATCACAAGAACAGTATGGTTATATATATATCATTTGCTTAGAACCTGATTTATTGGTAAGAACAGTACGCTAAGACAATATGTATATTGTGCTAGAAAGAGATCATATAATGTGTATAGTATCTTTTGTTTATTGAGATTCAGGACATTTTGCTCTATTCCAGGTACTGCTAGATTTATCGCTTGTTTCAGGTTTTTAAATTGATTTAGAATATTCTTGACATCATTTTTTGTTTAATACAGGTTATGATCTCAGTCAATTGATTCAAGAAGCTCAAGTTCGGTGGCTGAAGCCGCCAGAGGTACTCTTCATATTACAGAATCACAAGGACCATCAACTCACAGACAAGCCTCCCCAAAGGCCATCTAGTAACTGCCTTGTCTCTGTATATGCACCCATTTTTAAGAATATTTACAAAATTGTTTATTAAATGTATGGATCTATCAACAGGTGGATCATTGTTTCTTTTCAACAAGAGGGTCCTTCGTTTTTTCCGTAAAGACGGGCATAGTTGGCGTCGCAAAAGGGATGGAAGAACAATTAGTGAAGCACATGAACGGCTTAAGGTTTATTATGGTCTTAATCTCAGCACCCTGTAGTCAGTACTCTGCTATTATTATAAGTGGCGTGATATATCCTTTGATGTTCGAGTCTTTGCTACTAGACACAGACATAAAATTTTGTATAGAACTATCATAATCATGCTCTCCATATTCTCCCTTAGGAATTAGAATGTATATGTCCTTATAAAGTTACCTGTGCTAAAAATGTAACTTATACAATGTGCATGGTGATTGGAAATTGATGAACAGAATCTCAGTTCATGGTGTTTTTTTTTTAATTAATGAATACAAAATATCAGGAGGATGATTGACTAAACAAGTTTACATCCAAATTACTTACGACTGTGTTGTACCCTTTTACTAGGACATATTGTAGAGAAAAAGTCTAGGACCTGTGTTTTCTAATATCTTTTCGTCATAAAAATCGTCGGTAATACATAAACTTCCCCTAAGTTTAATGTGTGTATGTAAACGTTAGATAGGACTCAGTTATGCTTTCATGAATTATGTCAGGTATGTGTGATCTCTTTTTGTCCAGTTATATATCAAAGTTTTCCCTTTGCCTAGGTTGGAAATGCTGAAGCTCTAAACTGTTATTATGCACATGGAGATCTCAATCCCAATTTTCAGAGACGTAGCTATTGGATGCTCGATCCGTAAGTTTTTATCATTTCTTGGGCTGCATTATGCTATTGCGTAATTTTATTCATTGTTCTAATCTTCTAAATAATAAATATTAATTATGCCACTGGTAAGACAGTGTCCAACTATTTATTTATTTTGCTTTACAGTTGCATTCTGTTTATTTCTTCAGCTTCTTATTAGTATTATTTTTTGGTGTCAACAGCGGATTTGAGCACATTGTTCTTGTTCATTACAGAGACATAACAGAGGTAAGAAATAAACCTCATATAACTTGTTAATGCTTCATCACAAAGCCTCTCATCAACCAATATGCTTTATATTTTTAAGATTTACTATTTTAATGCCCCAATATTTTTTCCCTCACTTAGTTTGCTTGTCATGCCCCTATATAGCATTCAACTATTAATCAGCCAAAAGTTATGCTTAATAACCTCAATAGACTGATTATTTTAAGTTGGATGAAGCATATGCAATTCAGCACTTGTTGGATGCCCATGTTAGAAGGACAAACTGGAATATATATAGGGTAATACACAAAACACTGGTCGCTTATGTTGTACATTTTAGACTGATGTAAGCAACTTATCGGTTATGCATATCTGCAGTTCGATTAGTTTGCTAACTGCACCTGCTAAGCAGTGTAGATTTATGAATAAAGACTTCTTTGTTTTGAATATGTATCTATGGAACATAAGTTGAGCTCCAACTTGATTATGTGCTGGTTAATTTCAGGGAAGGCACAATGGCGATTCCGTTCTACAATTATCACCTGAATCTTATGCAACTCTGTCTCATGTTCCCAGTTCCAATACTACTCAGTTTGCAGGCTCCACTGATGTTATTAGTGACCTTCATGACCCATATCATAGTGCATCTAGTCCTGGTTCCATGGAAGTTAGTTCCAATGCAATAATAAAGAGTGACAGTATGAACTACTTTGACATGAGAAAAAGTACAGAGGAGCTTAATACATCACCCAATCTTGAAATTAATAAAGCATTGAGGCGACTTGAGGAGCAATTAAGTTTAAATGATGATAGCGTAGAACAAATGGGCTTAAGCTACCCCGGGCATGAAGACTCAAAAAATATAGGACATGCTGTCTGTTATCAAAGTCTCCCTCAGTCTGCTGTAATGCAAGATGACTTGAACAGCCTTATGTTGCAACAATGTTCTGGTATTTCTCATCAAACTGGTGCTCTGACTTTGAAAAAATTTAATATAAACAAAGCAATTTCCCCTCTTTTTCTGAGTGTGAACTCTTAGTATTGATCTACATATTCGTAAGTCAATTTTTAAGCTTACCAATGTGGTAATGTCAAAGAATCTCATAGAAAATTTAACTTTACCTTGATTAAGCCTCTGGCAGAATTTCAAAATGAGAACACATGCGCACCAGTTTAAATGGACAGTGAAAGAAGAAAAATTGACATGTCTGTACTCTTTTTTAGTTCCTTAAAGTTTCTACAGTACAAAGTGACTAAGCTAAGAGACACTATATTGTAGGTGAAAAAAACAAGGAACATTACTATCAACAGTTTGGGGATGGTTTTTCCATTAATGAAGAAGCTGCAGCTTGGAATGGGATGCTAGACTGCTTTACTGATTCGGCCGGTGTTGGTCAAGGACATAAACATGTAAAAATATCGAATGGAAATGTAAGTGATGCTTGTCACATGATATGTGCGTTACCACTTTTACTCTCTTCTTCACTGTGCTTAAATTAAAACTTGTTCTTACCTGTTCTCTAATATTGTTAACTTGGTTCTTGAGGTGGCCTAATCTTGACAGATATACATATAATAATTAATTATTGAGCATAGGGAACCTAAGATGTATCGTAAGTATCTTCCCTGTGACACTCTAACCAAACTAGGTAGTTCCTTTTTTTTAACGTATTTTAAGTTGTTTTCTTCTCTCTGCCGATACTCTTTCCTGTCTTTCTCTGTTTCTATACCGTATACATACACACATATTTATTTATACAATGTTCGTAACACATTTTTTACTCTCAACGTGTATAAATGCTTCCATGGTTGAATGATGAGCACTAGCTGATTGATCACAACACTTTCACTGTCACTTTTCCTTTGGGTCACCCAACAAATAGCAAATAAAACATAATGTTCTGGTGCAGAACATCGTGCTTTTTTCTCAGAATATAATGTCCTGCACAGGATGTACATTTAATTTTTAATATAAAATAATGTGATATCAAATTTCATATCGATTTCTAGGGGAAGTAATGTATTTGGTTTTATACCACATGAGTCATTAAAAAGTAGCACTTAGGATCTGATCAAGAAATTCCGATGTTTTGCGTTGCAGCCTCGATGTTCTGCAGTGGAACCCAATGTCGCTGATTTTTTTTTTAATTGCATGAGAGATGAGTTTTAGGGATATTCAAACACAATAGTGAATACAAAAGAAAAAAATACACCTTGGAAGACAAGAAAAAGAAAGATAAAATGACATTGCGAGAGGTGTTCATGAAGATCTTATAAATAGATGTTTGTGTATGTATATATCTGTGTAGAGAGACGTGTGTATGGAAAAAAGATAAATATGGGGTTATTTGGAGAAATAATTAAAGAATAAAAAGAATTATGTTATGATTAAAACTACCTAGTTTTGTTTTAAAATCTTAGGAAAGATACCTAGGATGTATCTTAGGTTCCCTGTTATTTAATTATTTGACTTTGGATACAAATATATGTAAAAATGCACATTTTACTTGAGCTCATTAAGGAAGAACTGTTATCTGTAGCTTCCTGTCTGCATATGTTAGTCTAAATGCAACTTCAAAATGGAAGAATAACATGTTTGTTGTGCTCCAGGCTATTGTTTCACCTTCGCCAGTCAAGGAGCCATCAGAAGAACAAGATATTTCTGAATGGATAAATTTTGACGCTGAAACTCCTGAGAATTGTATTTTCCTGAACTAGTTGTTTATATCTTTAATTTCCAGAATTTTGTATCTATTGTTTCTGACAACTTCATCATGTTGCCAGCTTCCAATGTGCTGTCTCAAGAAGCTGAAACATTCAGATTTTCTGCACCTCCTCATGCAATGAATTACTATGAAGCCAACCCCTATCAAGAAATGTTTCAACAAGATCAGATTGGCGTGCCTCTTCAAGCAACTCCTAGTTCGACCATCTCTATTAATTACAAGTTTACTTTGCATGAGATATCACCTGATTGGGGTTATGCCAATGAGACTACAAAGGTATACTTCCTGAATAGTTGTTTGGAAAAGGAAATTTGAAAATTATATTTTACTGTACCCAGATAACTTCAAAAGTCATGGCATATATGATGAACAGTTCACTTCCCACTTACAGCGTATTTAGAATGAATATATAATCCATTTTTTCTCTCCTCGTGAGTGGTCCTTAATTGTTATATGTGAGTGGTCCTTAATTGTTATATGTGTTGTTTCTGTCCATTGGTTCTTTAGTCACTAGGCCGATACACCAATTAAATATTTCCTCGTCATATCTCTCTTGACATATACTTGTCATATCTGTTCTAGTTCACGCTACCTTTTATGAATCCTTATAGTTGCAGCTCGCAATTTTAGAAAGGCCATTCACAAAACTATTAAGTTAGATAAACATTTGTCTGACTCACATTTCTCATAATTATTGCTGTCTTTCTCGTTGATCAAGGAATTGTGAGAGGGTATAACGATATTTTATGTGTGTTTTGTAGTAGCCTACAAATAATGAATCTTTATCTTTTTTAACCACGTTGAACTTTTTTCTCTTTTCTTACCTCCAAATCAATTAGGCAGATAAGGACAGATATATAGTTTAATGTTGCTCACAAATTTGGGTCATATCTCTTTAAACAATAAGAGGTTGAGCTATTAGCTTACTAATCAAATAATGAAATATTTATTATCTGTATTCTTATGGATAAAATTGCATTTAAAGTATTGATTGTGTTCAAATGTAAGAAGAAATAATTTACTGACTGTTGTTGCAAGTACTATGTTGGTCGTTGGATTGAATGGCAATATGTGAAAATAATCTGTTTAATGGATGTCCCGAAAGTTAAAATTTGAGCTCATGTCGTTCTTGTGGACATAAATAATGACATGATCAGATACACATATTAAGTAGAAAGTCTTACAATACAACAATCCATATGGGTAAATTGGTACGAGTAAAGTCAGTGTTATGCTATTCTGTGTTGTAAATTAATATGAGCCAGTTCAGTGTTATGCTATAATGTTATAGACTTACTTCTGACAAGGAACTGGTGGTCTTCGATTTCAAAGCTCGTGTTCTTGTTGCAGGTTATCATTATTGGATCATTTGTTTGTGATCCATCAGATCACGGATTGACTTGTAAGTTTGGTGACATTGAAGTTCCTATTGAGATTATTCAGGAAGGTGTCATCCGTTGCCATGCCCCACCTAACTTGCCTGGTAAAGTAACACTGTGTATAACCTCTGGCAATCATGAATCCTGTAGTGAATTTAGGGAATTTGAATACCGTGTCAATCCAAGTAGTTGGCATCAAAGCAATGTACCTAAAACAGAAAAAAGCACAAATTTGGAAGAACTCTTGCTGCTTGTCAGACTTGTTCAGATGCTTTTATCGGATTCGCCAGTTCAGAAAATAGAAAATTCTAGATCAGACATTTGTCTCTTGGACAAAGTCAAAGCTGGCGAAGAGTCATGGACCCAGGTTATTGAGGCTCTTCTAGTTGGCACGTGGACATCATCTAGCACAAAAGATTGGCTCCTAGAAGAGCTTCTGAAAGAAAAGATGTGCCATTGGCTTTCTTCTAGACTGTTGGAGGGATCTGACCATGCACAATGTTTCTTGTCCAAGAAAGAACAAGGTATTATACACATGGTTTCGGGATTAGGATTTGAGTGGGCCTTGAACGCGATTCTAGACGCTGGAGTCAGCGTAGACTTCCGTGATATTAATGGCTGGACAGCTCTCCATTGGGCTGCACGTTTTGGAAGGTACCTGCTCATCTTCTTATTTAATTTTTTTAATATTGTATAAAATTTTTATAAGAAAATATCTCCACAAGTTGGCTCTTTTTCTTCTGGAAAAAAAATCTTTCTGAAAACATACTCAGCAAAGATAAAAGAAGAAACACTATTTAAACAAGAGAATACTTAGAATTCTATTGCCCTCCATCTTATTCTACCAAACTGAAGATATTTCTGGTTTCCTGAGTTGAACCTAGATTATGCACGAACATGATGTCTCAAAGTAACTATCTTACATATATCATGAGTAGCATACTATAAAATTTGTACTCACGTGCATGGTGGTACCCTTTATTAATAACTTGTTTTTTTCTTACCACAAATGGGGAAAAAACAGAATAAAAATAGTTAGTGCACTTATTAGGACTGATTTCTTATTGTATTTTCTTGATATCATATGGAATTAGCTATGCGAGCTACACTTTATTTTCTTGAATAATGAGAAAAGATACTTGAGAGAACATAGGGTGAAACAAAAATGTGAAATCAGCATAATAATTCTATAGGAGCCTATGCTACTTGACTCGGGTACATGACACATATCCAGATCTCGGATTACTGACAATGGAGACATGGGGAGTTGGGGACCCTTTCCTATTTTTGGGTGTGCCATACGGGGACACAATATATATTCACAAAATAAATTATTAATGATCAAATGTATTAGATATTATTTTATAGATAAAAAATAATACTCAGATTGAATTTAGTTTTAAAGGATTGTACAAATTAGGCAGCTATTCCTCTACTCTTTCTTTTTTTCTCATGTACTTTTTTGCATCATAACATTATTTCATATGTGATTTTTCAACTGGTCAAAATGTACACAATTCGGTCAAGGATCCAAAATGGAATAAATGTTCGGGTCTGTAGGGGACGCCGGCCAAAACTGAAGAGTCTGAGTAACAGACGAAACTGCTTTTTGTGAGAGTTTAGTTTCAATATTGGGTTTTCGAGTGTCATGTCATGGATCTGCCAAAATTGTAAATATGCCCACTCAGGTGCTAGGGAAAAATAATAATTCTTCAGTGGTACTCCCTCCGTCTCAATTTATAGGTCCCTTTTGGAAAAAATACTTGTCCCAAAATACTTGTCCCTCTCTTCTTTCAATACAAATTTATCTACATATTAATTGTGATTTTTTTGAAACTCAACATTATTCTCATTTCTCAATGCACTAAATTCCTATATTTATTGTATTTTTTTGAAACTCAACTACAGTAAAAACTTTATAAATTAATAATGTCGGGACCGGAGAAATTTATTAATTTAGAGAGTTATTAATTTATCGATAAATTAATTATTATTAATTTAAAGAGTTTTTAACCAATTATACTTAGAATTACATTGCACTTTTAAAGTACTGTACAACAAATGTAAACAAGAGGAATAAATGTGTTCAATATATTCTTAAATAAGTTTGGCATATATAAATTACATGAATATGTTAGAACATTCAAACCATATCTCACGGGATGACTTCTCATCCATAGGGTGTTGTGAAATCTACTATTGAATCATATTTCAATAGAGTGTAATATATTTTTTTCAATTCTATGAATTATTAATTTATGATTTTTTTGGGACCGAAAATTATAAAGGGATCTCCTAAAAAATTATTATATTATTATTTTATCGAGTTTTTCAATTTTTTATATTGGCCCAAGTCGGGACCGGACAAATTTATTATTTTAGAGAGTTTATTAATTTACCAAGTATTAATTTAAAGAGTTTCTGCTGTATATTCTCACTTATCAATGCACTAATTAATGATACATGAGATAGATTCTATCTAACCAACTTTTTTCTTAATATGCGTGTTTATTCCAAATGGACCTATAAATTGAGACGGAGGGAGTAATATGCTTGTCAGTTGAGAATTGATACAGAATTTATTTACATAAAGCAACAAGGTTCCACTACATCCCAAGTGCCCCCCCCCCCCCCCCCCCCCCCCCCCCCCCCCCTCTCCCCGATTTACAGAGCCATATATGTTTGATAAGATAACAGCTTGGTTGTAAAAGATCACGGTTTGTCTTCAGTATATATACCTTTTGTTGTTTAGTCTGGGTTAGTCATGTAAAAAAAATTTTAACTACCTGCTTTTTATTCTAAAAAAAATTTCTCTGCAACAGGGAAAAGATGGTTGCTGAGCTTTTAGCATCTGGTGCCTCAGCTGGGGCACTTACAGATCCTTATTCACAAGATCCAACTGGTAAAACACCAGCATCCATTGCTGCCTCCTGTGGACACAAGGGGCTTGCAGGCTATCTTTCTGAGGTGTCATTAACCAGCCATCTTTCATCACTTACGATGGCAGAAAGCGAACAATCTAAAAACTCTGCTGAGGTTGAAACAGAAAGAACTTTAGATAGTCTCTCGAACACAAATCTCACTGCCGTTGACCATCAGCTTCCCCTTAAACAGACTTTAGCTGCAGTTCGTAATGCTTCTCAGGCTGCTGCACGTATACAATCCGCTTTTCGTGCTCATTCTTTTAGGAAGAGGCAAGCAGCATCTACGACTGCTACTGATGATAGTGGAGATGCATACAGTTTACTTTCACATGATGTCTATGGGCTTTCAGCTGCATCAAAGTTGGCCTTTCGCAATACACGGGACACCAATGCTGCTGCTTTATCTATCCAGAAAAAATATCGTGGTTGGAAAGGTCGTAAAGACTTCCTTGCATATCGCAAAAAAGTAGTGAAGATACAGGTAGGTAACCTGCTTCAGTAATTGTGCATATCTTTTCTTAAGAAGGAATTGAAAGGTGAACTGATAAGAATCAAGTGGATAACTAATAATGAAGTATAATTCTTTTTAGGCTAGGCTTTAAGATGTTAAAATTCTTCGGTCCTCACAATCACTTATCACTCATACATACCGGCTTAAAATGATGATAATTTGTTTTTTTAGTGATGTATTTGACATAATTGCCTACAATGTGACTCGATACCTTAAACGAAAGCCAATTTGATTTTTAAGCTCCTCTTACTTTGCTGAATTTCTCACTGCCTTTCTTTTATTACAATTTTCATGATTCATTAGAGCGTATAATAAGATCTGTAATGATGCTCATACTTTGATTGTTGTATGTCAGGCTCATGTGAGAGGTCATCAGGTACGGAAAAACTACAAAGTTATATGTTGGGCCGTTGGTGTTTTAGAGAAGGTTGTGCTAAGGTGGCGCAGGAGGAGGAGCGGTCTTAGAGGATTCCGGCCTGAAGCAGGGTCAATTGATGAAGTTGAAGATGAAGACATTGTAAAGGTTTTTCGTAAACAGAAAGTGGATGTAGCTATTGATGAAGCTTTGTTAAGGGTGCGGTCCATGGTTAATTCTGAAGAGGCACGAGAACAATATCACCGCATGCTTGAAAAATATGGCCAAGCCAAGGTAATCATAAACTTTATAACCTTGATTTGATACTGAATATCTGTTGCATAGAATCATTGAGCACAAGAAATGTAAAAGTTTCTTTGAAAAACATAGTTCTAGTTGACACTTGACAGGAGTTCAAACTATCTCGTGGAGGACCATAATTTTTGTAACATTACAATCCTAACATGAAAATTGCAGGCAAAGCTTGAAGGCTCAACGAGTGAAGCATCAACGTCAAGTGAAATATCGAATATGGAAAATGATGGCGGCATATAACAGTTGAGTGCAGAGGAAAAAGGCTGCCATTCTAACTACTTTGTTCATTAGGATAAATTTGAGGCTTCTACTGGCTTGAGTTTACACAGTCGGTATATAGTGATTTGTACATAAGGTGTTCTCAGCTGGGAGTACAATAGTATAGTTAATAATTTGTCTGTGTATTATGAGTTTATTGTATATTTGTACGGTGGATATGACTTGTAATGTAGTGCCCCCGTATATGGGAAAGGTAAAAATGGCTGAGAAAAATAATTGTAATGTAGGTAGCATGTTTGTGAAATGTGAATACTGCTGACTGGAAACTATCATCCGATTATTTATTATATTGGAAATTAACTGTATTGTAGGATGTTTTTGAAATGTGAATAGTGTCATGTGATTTTTTGTTCTTTTATAAACGTGCATGACAATACAATAAAATCAAGAATGAACCCTGGTCTATTCTCAATTTCTAACTAAGAGTTGGGGACCACATCTAACTATTACTAGTATATAAAAAAAAAAAAAGCAAATACAAATATACTCCCTCTGTCCCCCATTTTAACTGATGTTTGACTTTTTAACACGTATATTGAGGTGTAAAAAAATAGTATCTACACTCAATAAAAAATTTTAATTCTTATATCAAATTAAAGTTTGGATTCTAAACTTTTATTTGATACAAATTTTATAAAGATTAATTATGTCTACATGTGATTCTTTTAACATCTTAAAATACGTGTAAAAAAGTCAAAAGCAGTTAAAATGGGACGGAGGGAGTACTATAAATCTATAATATATATATTCAAATATGTCAATTAATGTTTTCTTTATGGACAGGATAGAATTTAAAAAAAAATCAGTAATTAAAGGACCAAAAAGTCAAAGATGCTTTTTAGAGCAATAAATATGGTCATTGGAAAGAGATGGATAACAAGAGGTGGAGGGAATCAGGACCGGGGTTAGCTGACACGTGTCCTACAAGTGATGACGATGAATGCGGGAATACATATAGATATATACGAACATGTATGTAAAGGTATCTGAAAAGGTTGTAAGGAAAGAAATGGAATCCTCTTCGAGGGAGAAGGTAGAGCTTATACAACAAACAATACAGAGATTAATAACGGACGATGACGGCGACAGTGACAGCAGCAGCGACGGTAATGAAGTGAACGGTTCAGGCGAACTAAATCGACGAGGTCGGCGCCGCCTTGTCCTCACTGGACTTCTTTCTCAGGTATACATACTACCCCCCGTACCGTACTATATATGTTGTTTGTAATTAAATTTTCTTCTGTCCTAAGGTTATTCATTTGTCGAGGCTCTGTAATTTTGCTATGTAGTAATATTTTTGATAAAACATTACTCCTTATGTATGTGGAACATTAGATTTTCTTAAAGAGGAATGTTAATGTGTTTTAGCTTTTAGAACTAGAGTTCACTATATAGTTCAGACAGTGGCGGAGCCAGGATAAATTATTCAAGGGGGCATTTTTAAAATTTTTAACATAAGAGTACAAAAATTTTTAACCGATAAATTAATGGATAGACTTTGGGGTCGTTTGGCTAGACTTAAAAGAAGTGACTTATTGCTTAAAGTGAAAAAGTGGATTATAAGTGAGAAGTCGGTTTGAACTTATAAGTTATTAAAAGTGTTTGGATACTCTAACTTATAAATTATTTAGTGTTTGGATAACTTGACTTATAAGTTAGTATAGTCGGATAAATTTGTAATATAAAATTGTTTTATTGTATTAAAAAAATAAATTACAATAATAAAAGATTTTTACTATTTAAATTACAATAATATATTTATTATTTAAATTTCTTATAATTAACTTTATGAGAAAAAGAAAATGTGATTAGAATATATTGACTCAAGACACAATGCCAACTTTAATTTAGTAATATCTTAAGATAAAAATACTTGTGTTCTGTGGGAGATAGTACATCTTGTCTGTACATACATTTTTGGTACATAGTTCATAATCATAATATAAACACAGCTGCTGCAGTAGAAGAGCAGAAGAAGCTGCAGTGGAAAAAAAGCTGCAAAACGTAGCTTTTTTTTCTGAACTTCTCAAGCATAATATAAGTGCTTCAAATGTTTAGCCAAACGCACGCCGTGAAGCAGAAGCCAACTTCTGCGTTGAAAAAGCTGGAAAACTAATTTCCCAAACACCCACTTTGTCTCTTCCAACTTTAACCATAGTCCTTGTAAGATCGCCAATGCCTTTAAATTCTGAAAATTCAATACTTGAGCACATATCAAAAATATAGTTCTAGGGGCACAATAGAATAATTTTTATTTTAATATAATAAAATATGTGGACCCTACATGAAATTTTTTCTTTTTTTAAATGGGGTGGGGGGCACGTGCACCCCCATGCCCCCACCTCCCTCCGCCACTGAGTTCAGATACGATTACAAAATAGCACAATCACATTTCCATTATAGGGTAAAGTGTTTGTTAGAATATACTCCCTCCGTCCCATTTTAGTTGTCACATTTCCTTTTTTGTTGGTCAAATTGACTAATTTTTGACCAAGGATTACAAGTCACTCTTTCATTATTTTAAAAAACTGAAAATTACATCTTAAAGTAGATTAAAAGTTATTTCCGGTGACATATTTTTTTTATTTTTTCAATTGATAAAATATTAATAAATTTCAGTCAAACTTTGGTCAATTTGACCGGCACAAAACCAAATGTGACAACTAAAATGGGACGGAGGGAGTAAGATCCTGGAAAGGGGCATTCTCTAACACCTTGAGGTTTTAGAGTAACTGGTTCCTTGACATGGTATCAGAGCCAGGTTGGCAGAGGACTCGAATGGCAAATTAATGCTCCAAAGATGAGCGCCCGTGATCCACTCTTCGACCCATAAATGGGCTCTCGAGTGAGGGGGAATGTTAGAATATAAGATCCTGGAAAGGGCCATTCTCTAACACCTTGAGGTTTTAGAGTAACTGGTTCCTTGACAGTGTTAAAATCAAACATCTTCGTGTAAGGCCCTTAACCTCTTTACTGAAACGTCTTTCGCTAATTACTTTTGCCTTGTGATTTGAGCTAAATTTTATGTAAGCAAACCATTACTTTTTCGATTTATCCTTTTAAGCATTTGGGTGTGCAGTACTGGCCTAATGGGGTTATCTTTTTGTATAATTGCTGATTTTACTTGCTGCTGTTTGATTGGGGTTTCTATCCATAACTCTTCTTTTTTGGTCGGTCTTACTTACTTTTGGATAGAGTGATTTGTTGGTGTTAGCATGGTTAGTTGCAAAAGATTTGAGTATCTTTTGAATCCAAATTTACAGTTGGATACTATCAAAGCTGATGAGGCAGAGGAAATAGCTTGTGCAGATGGAGAAGTGGAGCACATTGTCGAGCCACTTAACAAGACGGAAGTTGGCAGCTGCGGTATGGACAATGAAGAAATTGCCCAAGAGCTCAAAAGGGTTAGAAAGCAGAATTTGATAACTCATTGCCTTCTTATCGCCATGATAGGACTTACCATCGTGTGGCAGATAGGGGAGGTGTCTCTTCTTTTGTGGCTTAAAAATGGTGTGACTCACCCAGTTAGATCCTTTGGTGGTATGGTCAAAGGGATGCTATTACCCAATGGCCGGGGCAGGGAAAGGCAGCAGTCCTTCACTAAGGAGAAGCTTAATAGTACAAAGGAGAAATTCATGGAAGCCTTAAAGAAATCTTCTACAAGAGATAAGCTGATTGAATCCCTTGAAACCATAAAGCAGTCTTCTGCCAGAGACAAACTGATTGAAGCACTGGAAGCCATTGAAAGCTCTCCCATTCAAGGTATCAAGATTCCGGAGCTTCTTCGGATGGAATTGCCAAGTTTTGATTCCAGCACGGATGAAGCATGAGGTATCTGCACTTTTTCATATTGTGTATGTATTTACATGAGGGGATTAAGCTGGATATGTGACACACTGATCCAACATAGAACTCAGTATTCTCATGCAGATCTCCATCCGTTTTGTTAGTGTGTATGTTTTTTAATATGCAAATATGTTTGAATTAATGGTTTGTTATTGTTATTAGCATACGCCAATCCAAGATATCCATATAAGAACAGCTAAAAAAACATAGGTTGCGTTTCGTTTCTTTTGATTTCAATAAGTATCAAGCCTGCTGAGTGCTGAAGAAGTAATGTGCATGAGATAAATCATATATGTACAGCAGAAGATATGCATGCACAATGATATCAATCGGCAGAAGTGCTTATCCATTCTTCTTCTATGCCGCCTTGAATACACAAGAAAAACGTTTTGTCATATCCAAAACTAGAAATGCCATTATACTTCCTTTGAGAAATTACAGATTTATCATAAGCTGGTCGGTTCAGAAAAGCAACCAAGTATGCATTAGTCCTTTGCTAGTATATATTAGTCGTTTACTTTGATCTTGTTTATAGGTTGTTTGCTTGCGTTTATAAAGATATTAAATACTCAAATAATTTAAATAGTTTTCACTAATGTACGTTTTCGTCAAGCTCACGAATAAGTTTATTCAATCCAGACGGTGTTTCTTCATTTCTTAACTGGTCCAGATCGTCGGTTCGGGTAAGAAGAAGAAAACTATAATATCGTAGAGTTCATGAATAACCCAAATAATAAACCGGCTATAATTTATGAACAAACTAATTGAATCTGAGCAATATCTTTTGTCTTTGCACTTCCGGCCGGATCAGTGTTTATAATTTCGGTAAAAGTTCCTGGATTTAATAACTAATCACATGTCAATTAAAATAAACATGGATATACATATTTTAATGTTTTAGTAGTAGCTAGAGTGCAATATGTTAGAGGACACTTTTGTCATACAAATTAACTCAAATTTTTATATATGTAATTAAAGACAAATATATTTGACCTAACATTAATATATTTTAACAAATATTACACAACAATATACTAGGCAATATCAAAATAAATGTCTGAAATTACGGGAGAGTCTGTTTGAGAGTGCGGTTAAAAATAATGTGCTGTCAGAAAAAGTGCTGATAAAAATTGTGTTGTAGAAATCAAATAATTGTTTGATAATATTTTTTATTTTTGCTTATTTTGAATTATAATATAAAAAATTAATTAATATTTTTGGTGAGGTTTGATAGTGAATTTTCTGACGGGCAAAAGCTCAAAACAACTTTTTTCAAAAACATAAAAGGAGCTGCTTTTTCTAGCAAACAAAAAAATGTTATAGCTGTTAGAAACACCAAACCCAGACGGTACTTAAGAACTTAAATTTTAAACTAAAATTGTTCAAAGACATATTTTTTCCAATTTTATTGATTAATAAAGGTTGGGTTAATATATTATTATTATGGGAAGTGATATATGGTAGATTCTATCAATTTAATGCACTTACTTATAATTATACTATATTTTCCCGTTACCATTTTACATAAAATTTTCTATTTTATAAATGTGGTAATAACTACAACATTCGTTGCACTCATTCTTTTATTGTAAAAGGTTAAACATTCAAATATATCTATCCTAACTTAGAATAAAATGTATGTACTACTTATAAAATTATATTTTAAAAAAATATATGTTTCCGGTATTTTTTATTATATGTATTATTGTTATTATTATGTGCTTGGATATATTCTTTTTAAAATTTATAAATTATCAAATATAAAAATTATTTATGTAATAATAAAATATTACTTTTTAGATCATTTATATTTTTATAAAATCAAATTTTAAACTTACCGAATTCCGACTTATAAATCGAAAATTAGCTTAAATAACTTTACACAGATGATATAAATAAATTATTTCATTTTTCAAATGTACAAACTGGATTTCAAACTCAGTCAAACATTATATACACGCATATATTTTTAGGCCCGGGGTATACGTAACCGGGCCTTCTTCGCCCGGTTGTCTTGGGCCAAAACGAGATTTTAAGATTGCATATCTAAAAACAAAATTAAATTTCTGGCCTCTGGGCTTCCAAGACTCGACGATTCAGGTGCCAAAAAAATCTGGAAGCTGCTATCTTAATGCGAGGGTTTAATATAAAGAGGCAGAGCGGCCATAACCCCGGAAAAGATATCTATCACTAGACATAGTTATTCATTTGGTCAAGATTTCGCCAAGTCTAATTTAGGATTCAGCTGCTTACTAAAACACCTTCTGAACACTCTCATCTGGGTTTAGGTAACTTCTCATCGTACTTCTTTGTTCACTTTAAGATATATTCTGCTTCCCCAAATACAAACACCACTGTGTTTACTTATGAGATACATTCTGCTTGCTGATTCGTGTTTTTTATTGCTCAAATATGCGAAGATTAATGATTGTTTGATTAAGAGGATTTATTAGGGTTTTAAATAATATTTGCTGCGGCCATTTTAACTTCGGCTTGCTTCAGAATTGATGAATGTATGTTATATTTTTATTTTGTATTTGTTGTGTTTTGAAATTAGGGTTTTGTTGAGCAAATAAAGGGAACCCTTAATAGGAAATCTGAATATTAGCTGTTTGTCACTATTAATTTCTCCGCCGAGTGGTTTTATTTTACTTGTATTTGTTTGTTAAGGTTGTCTTGATGTCGTGTTATCTCCTAATTGGTAAACTGATGATGCTGTTGGTATAAACAGATGATTAATAGTATTTTGCTTTGTTTGTCATTGTGGTCTGTGATAAAGTTGGGAATTTTAGACTAAAGGTGTGATAAAGTTGGGAATTTCGGATGGAGTGCAACAGAGATGAAGCGATAAGGGCAAGAGATATTGCTGACAGGAAGTTTTTGGCAAATGACATTACTGGGGCAAAAAAATTTGCATTGAAGGCCCAGAGTTTGTATCCTCAGCTGGATTTTATTTCTCAATTTTTGGCAACACTGGATGTCTATGTTTGTTCGGAGAACAAGATCAATGGGCAAATTGATTGGTATGGTATGCTTGGTGTGAATCCACTAGACAATGAAGATACTATACGGAAACAGTTTCGAAAGTTGGCTCTTATGATTCATCCTGATAAAAACAAATCTAAAGGGGCTGATGGGGCTTTTGATCTTATATCACAAGCATGGAATCTTTTGTCTGATAAATCAAAAAGATCAGCATATGACAAAGCTTTGCATGTTAAACCTCGATCGGGCGGTTCATCCATACCACCATCACAATATGGTTTCCACAATTTTGCACCAGGTTCAAACATGAAAGTTCCAAAGGATAGTAGTAACTCTACTTATTCCGCTCCACATAAACAGAAACAAGATCCTGCTCCTGTTTCATCTTACCAAAGGAAAACTCAGAATAGACAGAAGCCACAGACTGTTCCTGTCACATCTAACAAAAGGCAACGGGTGTCCACTGCCCCTGATCTACCTCAAGAACCGAACCAAGCTACATTTTGGACAGCATGCCATGGATGCAAAATGCAACATGAGTATCCTAGAAAGTATGTGAATTGTAATATGCTTTGTCACAACTGCCGGGAGCCATTTTTTTCGTTTGAAATTGCACCACCAGTGCTCAGTGTCCGTGGTCCACCTCAAGGACTAAAGCAAACTACATTTTGGACTGCATGCCATGGATGCAAAATGCAATACGAGTATCCTAGAGTGTATCATAATTGCAATTTGCTGTGTACTAAATGCCGTGTGCCATTTTTTTCATTTGAAGTCACACCACCATCTGCAAAGCAGGAAACTTCAGCTCATGATCGGAAGGGGGACAAGAGCAATTCTATGTCAGGAATATACAAATCAGTCCGTGCAAATGTGAAGTTCTGAGAATTATGGAAAAAAAGTTAATCGGCTCCATTTTCAAAAACTGATGGTGCTGCTGCATCTGCTGCTCAAGCAGCTAATTCAGCATGTTCTTCAGATGGTGAAGATGGAGCGGCAGCAACAGAAAGAGAGGTTACTTTGTGAGAAATGAAGCATGCCAATGAGGGTGGATAATTTTGCATCTTATAGGACATAGTGGTGCTTTAATGATATGGATATTAAAGCACCACCAGTTTTGCTTATTTGACAGTGATGATACTCTGCAAATAAGATGACAACGGAAGTACAAGTCCCAGGTTCTGATTTTCACTATTTTGACAAGTATTGAAGTGAAAATTGTTTCGAATATAATCAAGTTTGGGCCTAGGTAATATGGCATAGTTCACCAAGTAGATTTGTATAGATCATTTTAAGATCTATCAAAGTTAAGGGGGAGAGTGTATTCAAATCTATAGTAGAATCGGAGTTTATTGCCTTCACAATTAGTGTCCAAGTTAGAATGAATTGTCATGTTGTGTACAGAGCAATATGAATTCAGTACAACTTATGGAAGGTAACTGTGATTCTTCTAGGGAAAACTATTGAACTCGGGCACTCTTCGGAGATGTTTATAGCTTGATCTTGCTGTTGGTAAAATATTGATGAGATTTATGTTGATAGGCTACTTTATGGTGCATATTCAGAACTTTTTTTTATCAAAGCTTACTATTAGAAATTCTTATCATCTCTTAAGATTCATGCTAGTACAGATCTGCAGTATAAAAGAGCATTCCATAAAAGCTTTTTATAACTTTTGAAATAGTTAATTTTGTCGAAGTGAATTGTTAATAATAATAGATCGATATTTTATATGAGTATATAGCTACAGATTTCTTAAAAATCTCTAGAGATTTGATAAATATAGGTAAGGAAAATTAAAATTATATGATAAGAAATGAAACTGTGCGGAAAAAGATGCAGATACTACATGGGCACCACCCTGCTATTTTTTAAATTTTATATTCTTAAAATGTAGTACTTATTTTATTTCAAAATAATAGTCGTTTTGAATTTTTGCACATATTATGAGTAGAAAAAGAACATTATTTTAACACATAATTTTTTATCAAAAAAATCTAGAAAATATATAAATATTAAACTTTTATTCAGAATTTTTTTCCGTAAATCTTTAAATCACATAAAGGTTCTGTTTTCACTTGTATCACTCTCACACTCCCCCTCCCTTTCATAATATATACTGCATTTTGTGGCTCATTTGGATTTATGAGAAGAAGAAGAAAAAAGGCTCAAAAAAAATGTATACTATAAATTGATTAGGCGGAGCATGTAATTCATTAAAATCTGTACAAGTGTGATGCATAATTGCATATTGCATAGTGCATAATGAGCTGTTAGGAAAAGATTCCTGATTTTAGTAAAATGAAATTACTGGACAAGCACCACCAACATCCTGACGATTCCGGAACAGAATTCTGCCACACTGGTCAATACAAGTATACAACCCACGTAATATGCAAGGTTGTAAACATCCAAAAGTCTTCCCTTTACACCACTCTTCTTTCTCAGCATTGCATTATGAGGGTTGCAGTCTTGTAGGTAAGTTTTAAATGAAGAGTGGCACTAGGAAATTTGATTATTTTCTTGGAAAATAGTTTATTCATTCCACCTCAACTAAATTTCTTAGCATTTATACTCTTGCCAAATTTCATAATAATCAATTGAGTAGTTGACCCAGCTGGATTTTTCATACTACGGTTTTCCTAGTGTGTGCCCATGAGCACATGTTAAACACTAAAAATCATAAGTTTGACTCATTTTGATTGGCTCTTATTTTTTTTAATAATGTTGGACCCCTTGCATATATAACAACCACACCAATCAAAATGTCCCAAACATATAAAATTTGGTGCTTAACATGTGTCCATGGGCACACACTATACAAACCCTTTTTCATAATATTAAAACTGGAAAACTAAATACTTGAAAAGATTATTTAAGCGTCTAAGATTGTAGCTAATATTTCAAGTCCCAACTACCTCCAAATCCCAGCTCAAGAAAACGGATGAAGTCTGCATTAAATGTGGCACTAGCTGCTAACCCCTCTTCAGTCACAGCTTTCAATTCCATCATCAAAGCACATCTCTTAGCAACTCTAGCAGCTTCTCATAAATAGGCACTATATATTTTCTTTCTCCTAGCTGTTCTGCAACAACATAGAAAGATAAATATTGGGTACTCAAAAGAGAAAAAAAAGGCAGTTTAAGATAAAATCGTACTAAACATGACAAAGTTGACAGGGTATTATGGTATTATACTGGTGGTAGGTCTCATAGTGTTGAATTTTGTCGCTGAGGGAGCTGATCCCTTAGAGAAGGAGTGTGCAGATAACTTTCAGAAATTGACAGATTGCCTTGGTTACGCCACTGGCAAAGGAACCACCCCGACAGACGGATGTTGCAAGTCTGTGAGCGGAATCAAAGAATCAAAGCCTGTTTGTCTCTGTTACATAATACAACAGATGCACACAGGTAATAACCCTCAGTTGAAGAGCCTTGGTATTCAGGAATCTAGGTTGCTCCAGCTTCCGTCTGCTTGCAAGTTGGCCAATGCAAGCTCCAGCGATTGCCCAAGTAACTACTGTTCCCCTGTGTCTTTTAGTATATATATTATATACAACTAAATTAGTTATATGTATGCATCTGCTATAAAGTTTCATGCATCGAGAATCAGTAGTTATACTAAATGACCCATGTACTGTGCAAGCGGTGGTCCTGAGGTACCTGTACAGCTTGTTATGACCACCGTTTTAATTCTCCGTTTTGATTCTTGTTTAGCTGATAGAAATATGTCATGCCATGCATAATCTTGCTCTGTCAAATCTTCATATAGAAGCAAAAAAATCTGTTATAATTCGTGCAGAATTCACATAATACACACTGACAAACATTGATATAGTTTGATATCTATATTACAAGAAATTGGTTTTAGGAAGTGTTTAGTAAAGTTTGATTAGTTTATACTTTATAAGCCTGGTTTGATAATTAAGTGAATGTATCATCTGGCAAATTTTGCCAAGTCCTCGTCTTGTAGCCAAATGTAAGCTGATAATCAATTGAGTTAGATTTTTAGCTCAAAATTTTCTCAAGACTTCTCGGATTGGAACCATGACAACAAAAGCAAGTTGATTAGTAAGACTATCCAATCCATTACTCCCTCTATCTCATATTATATGTCTTGTTTTGACTATTGAAGAGTCAATTTGATTAAAATTTGACCGCAAATTACATATATTATCCAACTTAAAAAGAGGGGGAAAAAACTTATTTTATAAGAACATATAATCAATCCCCTTCAAAATCCATTTTTCAGAATAAATTTTCTTTAATTAATGGTTAAAGTTTGGTCAAATTGACCCAGAGGACACATGATATGAGATGGAGTGAGTAATAAATAGTACTCCCTCCGTCCCCTTTTACATATCCATTTTGACTTTTGACCAGTCAAATTGACTATATTTTGACTGAACTTTACATGTATCAGATAATTGAGAAAAATAATAAAAATTATACCATTAGAAAGTATATTTAGTCTACTTTAATATGCAACTTTCAGATTTTAGTAATAATAAGTAGATAATTTGTAATGTTTAGTCAAAAATTGGTCAATTTGACTCCTCGAAAAGCAAAATGAACATGTAAAAAGGGACGGAGGGAGTATTAGGTCTGGCACTCTCTTCCTAGCTATTTGTACTGAATTCAACTACAAAAGAATCTGCATGTGGTCTTGAACAGAGTTTGGTGACAGCATTGAAACCAGCGGATGGTTAGGGGGATGGGGGTTGCATTAATGGTTATGGACATCAATACTACCAGTGCATGTTTATACATATAGTAGAAATTTATGGACCAGTAGATAGAAACTTTATCGATGTCTATATGTTACAGATATATGACAAGTTGAAGTATATACAAGTATTATCTGGGGAACATCACACATGCATATAGCTGGTGTCTTGGGTGGGTGTATCTCATACATGCTTAGTATGATTAGATCTCTGTAAGAGTACTAGTTTTAGATTTTGTTGGCACAAACTATTAGAACAACATTGAAATACATGTTTACATTTTTACAAGTATTTGTCACTTTCCCATGTATGTTTATACAAATATCAGTGGATTAATATGAAGAATATAAAATGCAGAGCTTCTAAAATTACCTGCAAACTCTCCTGATGCTGCCATCTTCGCTGATCCAAGTCCATCAACAGCAACACCAGCTGCATCAAATGAGACATCATCAACCACTGTGGCAAAACCTAGTGATAGTAAATCTGCTGGAATCAGGCTACAGATTGCAGCTCCACACCTTATTGCTGGGATGCTTGTGTCAATCTTCACCACTGTTGTTTTCTTCTCTTATGCATAATAGATTCCTGATCAACTAATCAGCTGATCATTGAGCTTTTTATGTAGTTTACCACGCTCTTCTTTTCTTTGCTTTCATCAATTTCAAGTATGTACTATGATCTCTTAATTTCTCTTGTAAGACGTCAGTAATTCAAATTTATAATCGTTTTTAATCCACTTTGATCAAGTCTTAGTGGACAATGTGTGCGTGAGTATTTAAATTTCCTGTAATTGAACTTTGAACTTATAAGAACTTATACTTCTAACTGATATATGTCTCGATTGATGTCTAAGATATTGGTTCAAGTTCCAAGTAAAAAAAATACATAAACAATAAGATTCAAGCACCTACTCTCCTGTTACAGACAACAAAAATTAGTGGAAATAGGTGTGACCGGTTAGGGATGATCAGACAAGCCTACATAGAGTGTAGATATAACCGATTAGGGATGATCAGACAAGCCTACAGATACACTGTAGATATTGGGCAATTGGGATGATCAGACAGGCGAACATAAAAAGTGTATCCTCTCAGGGCTCGTGCTCTTTTAATAAGTAAGTTACATCAGTGCACACGAAGATCGTCCGTTGGCCACTGGTTTGGGCTGGCCTGTATACATTCAATATGACTCTTTCTTGAAGTTGAATATAGGTGATAACCATAGATTCTATGAGCTTGCTACAGGATGTTTAAGGCTTCAAGCAGAAAATACAACATCAACCTCTCAGCAACCTAAATGACATAATCTTATTAAGATGCAAATACTTATAACTGTTACGGTAGATTTCTATAAAACTGATCCTGTATATAGGACTCAACAGTAACTACAGAGAGTATTTCCTCCGACCGTCACTCCGCATAGCATTATATACAGCTTGAACCTGGAACCACAATCAAGTAACAATCTAGTTCAGTCTGGAGTAATGACAATTTATTCATTATAGTACCTTGTTTTCGAACATGCATATTGAACACCCACAGAAACGACCCATGCATGCCATGCAGAATAAAGTTAGGAGCTTAAAAGAGCACTAGTGTAAGTAAGATTACTGCTTACGAAACGTATACTTTAGTCACTATTACTGACTAACCATGATGGTTAGAAGGGTCAAGGGGATCATCATAGCATCAATACAGATGAATTAATAAACACATGGCAGAAACATGATGTAGTCAATTGTCAATAACAAATAGAAATCTACTGAACAGAGAAAGAGAGGGACAGAGTTGACCTGCTCACTTGAAGCAACTTGAACTGGTCCAATTGTTACAGAGACATATTTTCCTTTTGATGAAATCTTTTGCTTCACTAGGTCCTGTGTCAACAATAAGTAACCATGATTCAGACTCATCATTTTACTCCCTGCATCCACAGTACTTGTGCCTTTGACTATTTACACATAATTTAAGGTGGATAAAACAAATAGCTACACGCTCTGTTACTCGGACTATTCATTTTGCCATAAGTACCCATGTCGGACACATGATACTTAGACATGGATTTCTTTTAAGCTAACATGTAAAATTTTAAAATATTGTCGAGTCCGGCACTTGGACATGTACTTAAGGCTCCACATTATATTTTTCAAATATTTTTTTTCTGAATAAAATTCAAATTTTAATCTAAACAATAACTAACCCTTATTCAGATTAATAATCAGCATTAGTTATAATAGAAAAAGGGAGAGCTCTGTTCAGTATTTTATTTATTTATTTTGTTGTTGTTTTGCAAACATGAGGAACATTTTGGTGGTCAATAAGATGCAATTACAATTGTTAAACATAAGCGTTGTATTTGTTAAATGGCCAGGGGGATGAGTCAATTTGGCAAAACTACCTATTGTGGGGTCTGATCACGAGACTCTCAAGCAGAATCTTCAGCTAATAAGTACCAACCACTTGACCTAAAACAACCTAAACAAATTAACCAACTTAAGACAGTATTTTCTCTTATAAGTCCTTCCCCTGGAACTTGGGAGATCCCTTGATAGATTTCTAGTATTCTAAAAATATAAGCAAAGATTTTTATGCAAATCAGAAAATTTGGGGTGATGCAAATCAGAAATATAAGTAAAGATTTTTATGCAAATCAGATAATTTTCATGTGAATCATAAATTGACTGGTAATCAACACACCGTTGTCCCGCTTGTGTTCAAATTTTCTTATATTTTTTATTTTCCTTTAACATTAAGCTACAAGAATACTTTTATCGGTCAAATCCATGTTAACAGGAATAGCTAGTTCCTGTAATGCCCCAACTCCTTTTGGATGGGACAAGTTCGGGTCTCTGAGGCCTATGAAACTGATCAAGGAAGGTTTTTTTAGTGATGTTTAGATGTAGGGGATCTCGTTGTGGACTTGTGGTTCCTTGAGATATCAGCTGCATACCTTGATGAATGCTAATGTTGATAGTGTTGATTAATCTTCAGTCTTGCTTTTAAACTCAGTCATGGTACTTGCATTAGACACTATAGCACTCTTATATAAACCCTCCTTAAGAAAGACAATTTGTCTTATATAATTGTTGCTTTGGAGGATACACATGAAACAAGAAAACCCTGTAAGCTATAGATGAAGATAGAGTAAACTTATTATGCAAGAACAGATTACATACCAAAACAAAAGCCCGTGTCTTGTGCATCAAGAGAAAAACAAGATTGTTTCAACCTGAATCAGACAAGGAAAGGTGTGTCATTACCTCTGGAATTTGCTGTTGAAGAACTGATTCAACAGCAACAACCATAGCTTGCACAAAATCATCGCCTCCTAATCCAATTGCTGTAAATTCTCTAACTGTTGGATAAGAATTCACCTGGGGAGTGCAACATAAACTTGCAATGTTACCTATCACAACCCCGTCCCCATTAAAAAATTGAATCTTTTTAAGCAAAAGCGAGCCTACTGGAAACCACATCTCGTCCCTCCCTTTTACAAGTCATTTACATGATACAGATGACTTCTAGGCAAGTGGTTAATAGTTTGTTACACTGCTTGGTACAATGCAATGAGACCAGTATACCCATAAACAAGCATGTCATGATTCACCAAAAATAATACTACCATACCTTACGATCAAGAGTGAGCCAGTCATCGGTGGTACCATCAGTGCCAGTACCTCCATCAACCACATTAGTAGTTTGTCCAACCCACCCTTCCGTCTTCGATACTTCTGAAATAGCATAATAATCAGTAAGAACTACTTACATTATACCACATGTAAAAAACATGATAGCACCACTTACATACAGTTGATGTCAAAAGCCTAAAGTGACAGCCCAATTATCAATTTTAGTAGATTTCCATTACTACCCCATAAACAAAACAAACAGCTACTCCCTCCGTCCCGGTCAATAGTAGCAGTGAAAAAAAAACGTATACAATTGACTGGGACAGAGGAAGTAGTAATTACCAAATAATAAACCCCGTTGTAATTTTCAAACCCCATAACAATGTTCTTAAGAAGTAAAAACAAAACAAGAATCCATTCGTTGATTAGAGCTAATGATAAAATATTTGATATAATTAAAAGCAAGCAAACCTGAAATTGGATTAAGAAGAGGTTCTTGAGGTGGGTTGTCATGGGTTGTTTCGCGAGAAGAATAACGGCGGAGATGGGTTGTTGGCGCAATGTAATTGTAATGATTAAGGATTCTTGTTCGTCTCAAGCTACTAGGTAATTGTAATGAAAAGAAGCTTCTCAGAGCACAAGCAGCCATCTTCTCCGGCTTCAACAACAAATAATCAAGATTTCTGGGAGGATTGATTCGGAGAAAAAGGTAAAATCATTATCTAGGCTAATAATACACTTGAAACTATGTAGTAACAATTTGACCTTTAGGATTATTAATTTTTCCAAAAAGTTTAAATATATTGCTTTGATTTCTTGCACCTAGCTTGATGTGAGAAAAAAAAAACATATATTTATATATTACTTTTTTAAAATAAAATATAAACGTTAAAATTTTATTTTGGAGAAAAAATTATTACAAATAATATATATAAATACAATTTTTTACCTCTCAAATTATGTGTAACAACTAACAAGTCAAAGCGATTTTTATGTTGGAACAGAGGGAGTGATATTTTTTGTTAGCCGGTATTTATAAAAAGAAAAAAAAGAAAGTGAGATTAACTTCATTTAAACTAATTACTTACGTAACGTTAAACGACACCTGCATATGTCGTTTCCATCTTTTATTGCTAAAAATAAAAATACCTCTATTTACCTAATACCTCGCTGCGTCTTACATCAAGCAAATTAGCCTTTCTTTCTTGTATTGATTCTGGAACTACGTCGGTAAAGCCTATATCAGCACACATAGCTAATAGGGTATTGTATAATATGATAGTCAACACAGCGACAACATTCAACATTGCGAGCTCTGGCATAGGCGCTGTTGGTAATATTTATTTTAGTAGCATTGGAGTGTTGGTTCTGTGACCCTATGTATTATGGCCAACATGGCATTAGTAGTAAGTTTAACATCCGAATTCTTGATGATTAACTTTGCTACCAATACCACTATTGTGAATTGTTAATGGACTTGCTCCTGATGAACATAGAACAATTCAGATGCCTGGAGATTTGTCAGAAACATTTTGTTGCTCCACACTTAAATTGCCGTAGATGAATTTTGGCCCGTGACAAGAAGATTTATATGTGTATTGTATGCAGCTCTTGCACTAAAACTACTCTTTTCTTAATTATTAGAAAAGGCAGGTAACGAGCACGATCGGATAACCCAGTCGTTAAGGGTTTATCCTCTGTCGTCCCAGGTCATGGGTTCGACTCTGGCTCACCCCGAGAATATCTTCGAACAGATACTCACTTTGTAAAGGTCATGGGTTCGACTCTGGCTCACCCCGAGAATATCTTCGAACAGATACTCACTTTGTAAAGGTCATGGGTTCGACTCTGGCTCACCCCGAAAATATCTTCGAACAGATACTCACTTTGTAAGGCTATAAGCCATATTAGTCAAAGAAGAAAAGGCAGGTAACAGGCCCTGTGTTTTAAAACGTTGTATACGACATCGTTTAACCTCATATAAGCCCAGATTAACCTCCTTTTTTCTCAAATAAAAAACGATAGTTACACATTATAAAATTTGAATATTAGGAAATTAATAATAAGTTGCAGTTTGGTTTTTAAAATTATATGACAATCTTGTTTTAGTCTACAAATTTTGATTAGACTTGATAATTTGCAAACCGTGATGTTTTAAAGTATTTTTTTTTATACCTGGTATCAATTCTTGCTTAAATCTCAAATGACAGATAATTAAATTAAGAAATTTTAGATAAATCTCATCATTTAAGTGAGTATTAAATTAAATATAATTTTAATTCAGTTTCTTAAAAGTATTTCCACTTATTTACGGATTAAGAAAAACAGAAGGCATAAACAGCTTCTGCTTCTTCAATACAAACACCCCCGTATATTCTGAACTATTCGACTATCCAATTGTGCTCGTGGTTGTTTATAATCAATTAACATGCTATTTAAACATGATAGCTATTTGCAAATCGCAGGTCTAATATATTTTAGATAAAAATACAAAGGTATTAAAATTTGTGAAAATTTTCTAATTAGTGTAAATGTACATCAAATCTATTTATCTATTTATATCATAATTCCTGAACGATGCCACGTCAAATAGTCCACATAATTCATATAAAACCACGTCATAAAGCCACGTATTTAAATTATGACACATTAGCAGCGCCATCTAATCAACTGATTCATACATGTCAAGTTTTAGACAGTCCCACAAATTATGCCTGCATTTTTGCTTTTGATTTTAATTGTCTTAACTATCAAGTCAGCATTGATTGTCAGATTAGAATTTCAAAATAGCATTAATCACGCATCCTTGAATCGTGCCACTGATCACGACGTCAGTTCAGATTTAAGCTTTACTACTTATTTGCATATGATATTCTTATCAGATCAAAGCAGATAATTTGAATTTTACATTCGAAACCATTCTTTCTTCCACGCCTCAAATCGTGATGGGTATGTTTTCTTGCTTGGCTTTCGAACTAATTTGTGTCATCGGTCGGATTTTGCTGCAGTACTACTAATCTTGGCTTTCTTTACACATTAATTTCTCTATCTACGGATTTTGCTTTGCGCTTATTTACTGTATTGTTTGGCAAAATTCTACTTATCTTGCACAAATCGAGTTGATCTGTGTATGCATCAGGTAGTATCCGTCAATGTATATGATGCTTCGACAAGAGATGACGTCTCGAAGTCAAAAAGAGAATAACACCATTGGTCGTGAAATAGGTCCGCACTATTTCCAGCTTAATTTACAATATTTGCTCCATTGTCTATATTTTTTCATTCAATTAATGTTGAACGGGTATCGAAATTTGTTGTTTGAACGCTGCAGGTATCATAATCAGTACATAATGATTTGCTACATAGAAAAGCTGAGAGATCCGTCCTCACGATTTCTATTGATTTCATGTTCTAGGAATTTGAGAAACGGTTCGAACATTTTTGTGCAAATGAAAGATTCGTGTTGTGATATAGAACTTGAGATTATTTTTTGAACATCATTTTTAACTCTTCGTGTTTGGAAAGATTTGTGTTCTAAAATACTTTTTTATTTAATTGTAATCATTAACTTCTTATCTCTTTCGAATTAAACATGGAAAGACTTCCTAAACACTCTAAAAGATTTTTTGTATTATATTGCTTTAAAAATTAGAGTGTATCATGTAAATTTAAATATAATGTATCCCTTAAATTTAGGAAACATTTAGATTCAATTAAGTATATGGTATCCGTTGCAAATTTTAAATTTCAACGCAGTTTGAAATCTTAGTATATAAATTATAATCCGTGATTCTAATTTATTGATTTAATATCTTATTCATTTATGTAACATATATAGTTAGTAATGATATAATTAGTTTACTTCTCTATTAAAGACGTCTTTAGTTTATTTAAATATTAATCAAATGAAATGTAGAGATTAAATCTTTATATATTTTTGATAAAAGACATATATATTATATTTTTTTTAGAAAGATTATATTAAAGTCAAGTGAAGTGAATCAATTATAATTCTGCGTTGATTATCCCTTAATTTATGCATACAATATAAAATTTGTATTTAATTGAGATAACTAATCGATGTTTTTTAATTGTCATCTATGAATGCTCGATGAAATACAAACCATGTATTCTGACTAATACTTGGAACAACATGCCTAAATTTCTTGGCTGATAATCGATACGAAGGATTGAAAAATTCGTCTGTACTCCCATGGAAGAAAGGAAGACCACAGAAGGATACCAAACCACCGGGTTGTGAAATTGTTTCTTCAAGTACCTTCGAAGTCGGAGCTTACGGTCTAACTCGACTTTCTCAAAATGAGAATTGCAAGACTAATACAAATATAATGCATGAAGAAACGATGGGTGGTAACTCTGATGTTTTCATATCATTGACGAAGTATATTCATCTGGTTTCTTTGAACGAAGTTTGCTAATCCATGTGTAATATTCCGTTTTAGTATATCACAATATTTGCAAATTATATTCCTGTGAAATATATTGATGAAGTACTGCATCAACCTTTAGATATCAAGTTATATCTGCTATTCATATTTATCAAGACGATTTAGAAACACTAGTGATCTTTGTTCTAGCAAGTGTATATGAAGGTTCAAATGTGTGAATGTTAGATCAAAATTTTCATTTGGCTCAATTATATACATATACATATTTAAATATATTTGATTTC